>NC_142436.1:139325000-141825000 GCF_059453495.1 Arachis ipaensis
GGAGGTGAGCGAACAGCCACAAAGATTCTCCAATGTGGCTTCTACTGGTCTACTCTCTATAGAGACTCCCGAGAGTTTGTACGTAACTGTGACAGTTGCCAGAGAGCTGGTAATCTACCTCACGGTTATGCCATGCCTCAGCAAGGGATCTTAGAGATTGAGTTGTTTGATGTATGGGGCATTGACTTCATGGGGCCTTTTCCACCATCATATTCAAACACTTATATTCTAGTGGCAGTAGACTATGTATCTAAATGGGTAGAGACAATTGCAACACCCACTAATGATACTAAGACAGTGATGAAGTTCCTCCAAAAGCATATCTTCAGTAGGTTCGGTGTCCCTAGGATACTGATCAGTGATGGTGGCACTCATTTCTGCAATAAACAGCTTGACTATGCTCTGGTCCGATATGGAATTAACCATAAAGTGGCAACTCCATATCATCCATAGACAAATGGATAGGCTGAAGTCTCAAATAGAGAACTAAAACGAATCCTAGAATGGACTGTAAGTACCCGTAGAAGGGATTGGGCAAGAAGTCTGGATGATGCTCTGTGGACATATAGAACTGCATTCAAGACTCCTATAGGGACCTCTCCGTACCAGCTTGTGTATGGAAAAGCCTGTCATCTGCCAGTGGAACTGAAACACAAGGTCTACTGGGCAACCAGGTTCCTAAATCTTGATGCTAAGGTAGCTAGAGAGAAAAGATTGCTCCAGTTGAATGGGCTGGAGGAGTTCAGACTCAATGATTTCAAAAATGCTAAAATTTACAAGGAGAAAGCAAAAAGATGGCATGACAGAAAGCTGTCATCTAGAGTCTTTGAGACAGGACAGAAGGTTCTGCTGTTTAACTCTAGGCTCAGATTGTTCCCTGGGAAATTGAAATCCCGGTGGAAGGGACCATATGTGATTACAAGTGTGTCACCATATGGATATGTAGAGCTTCAGGATATTGACTCTGACAAAAAGTTCATTGTTAATGGACAGAGAGTCAAGCATTATCTTGAAGGCAATGTTGAGTAAGAATGCTCAAGACTGAGACTAGATTAAAGCTCAGTACTGTCAAGCTATTGACATTAAAGAAGCGCTTATTGGGAGGCAACCCAATCTTATTTATCTATGTTAAACACTTTTTCATTTCATTTTCCATTGTTATTTTATGTTTTCTTTAGGTTAATGATCATGTGGAGTCATAAAAACAGCTGCAGAATTAAAGTGAAATAAAAAACAGCATCAAAAATAGCACACCCTGGAAGACAGGCTTACTGGCATTTAAACGCCAGTAAGGAGCAGAATGGGCGTTTAACGCACATGCAGGCAGCATTCTGGGCGTTAAATGCCAAAATGGGCAGCATTCTGGGCGTTTAACGCCAGAAATGGCAGCATTTTGGGCGTTCAGAAAAATGCCCAGTAAAGAAAGATTCCTGGCGTTTAACGCCAGCCAGGGTATCTGGCTAGGCGTTAAACGCCCAAAAAGGCAGTCAAGTGGGCGTTAAACGCCAGAACGGATAGCATTCTAGGCGTTTAACGCCAGGATGACACAAGGGATGTAATTTTGTTTCCAATTTGATTTTTTTTAATTTTTCATATTTTAATTCATAATTTTATGCATCAAACATATTTTAAACATTCATCTTTCAATTTCTATTTTCAAAAATTAATAATCTTTCCAATTCTTTTTAATTCTTTTTCAATTCTTTTCAAATCCTTCCAAAACGTTTTCAAAACTTACATATCTTTTCAAATTCTTTTCAACTCTTTTTAATTTTTCTTGTATACATTCATAATTTTTCAAAATTAATTGCATCATTCTTCTTTTACTCCCTTCTATCTTATTTTGCTCGAGGACGAGCAAAGCTTTTAAGTTTGGTGTGGAAAAGCTCAGCTTTTTGTTTTTCCATAACCATTAATGGCACCTAAGGCCAGAGAAACCTCTAGGAAGAGGAAAGGGAAGGCAGTTGCTTCCAACTCCGAGTCATGGGAGATTGAGAGATTCATCTCAAAAGCCCATCACTAGAAAGAGGATGGAACAAACAAGAGAGCCTGCTCATGGACCTCAACAAGAGTACTCCATTATCCTCCATAAAATCAGAGACGACCAAAAGGCCATAAGAGAGGAGCAACAAAGGCAAGGGAGAGATATTGAGGAGCTCAAGCACTCCATAGGATCTTCAAGAGGAAGAACTAGCCGCCCTCACTAAGGTGGACACGTTCTTTAATCTCCTTGTTTATTTTCTTTTCTGTTTTCGTTTCTATGCTTTATGTTTTGTCTATGTTTGTGTCTTTATTACATGATCATTAGTGTCTAGTGTCTATGTCTTAAAGCTATGAATGTTCCATGAATCTTTCACCTTTCTTAAATGAAAAATGTTTTCTGAAAAAGAAAAAGAAGTACATGAATTTCGAATTCTATCTTGAAAATAGTTTAATTATTTTGATGTGGTGGCAATACTTTTTGTTTTCTGAATGAATGCTTGAACAGTGCATATTTTTTATAGTGAAGTTTATGAATGTTAAAATTGTTGGCTCTTGAAAGAATAATGAAAAAAGAGAAATGTTATTGATAATCTGAAAAATCATAAAATTGATTCTTGAAGCAAGAAAAAGCAGTGAAAAACACAAAGCTTGCGGAAAAAAATAAAAAAATAAAAAAAAATACAAAAAATAAAGAAAAAAAAAAGAAAGAAAAAGAAAAAGCAAGCAGAAAAAGCCAATAGCTCTTTAAACCAAAAGGCAAGAGCAAAAAGCCAGTAACCCTTTAAACTAAAAGACAAGGGTAAAAAGGATCCAAGGTTTTGAGAATTAATGGATAGGAGGGTCCAAAGGAATAAAATCCTGGCCTAAGCAGCTAAATCAAGCTGTCCCTAACCATGTGCTTATGGCGTGAAGGTGTTAAGTGAAAAGCTTGAGACTGAGCGGTTAAAGTCGTGGTCCAAAGCAAAAAGAGTGTGCTTAAGAACTCTGAGCACCTCTAACTGGGGACTCTAGCAAAGCTGAGTCACAATCTGAAAAGGTTCACCCAGTTATGTGTCTGTAGCATTTATGTATCCAGTGGTAATACTGGAAAACAAAATGCTTAGGGTCACGGCCAAGGCTCATAAAGTAGCTGTGTTCAAGAATCAACATACTGAACTAGGAGAATCAATAACACTATCTGAATTCTGAGTTCCTATGGATGCCAATCATTTTGAACTTCAAAGGATAAAGTGAGATGCCAAAACTGTTCAGAAGCAAAAAGCTACTAGTCCCGCTCATCTAATTGGAACTAAACTTCATTGGTATTTTGAAATTTATTGTCTTTTCTCTTTTTTTATCCTATTTTGTTTTTATTTGCTTGGGGACAAGCAACAATTTAAGTTTGGTGTTGTGATGAGCGGATAATTTATACGCTTTTTGGCATTGTTTTAGGTAGTTTTTAGTATGTTCTAGTTACTTTTTATTATATTTTTATTAGTTTTTATGCAAAAATCACATTTCTGGATTTTACTATGAGTTTGTGTATTTTTTTGTAATTTCAGATATTTTCTGGCTGAAATTGAGGGACTTGAGCAAAAATCTGATTCAGAGGCTGAGAAAGAACTACAGATGCTGTTGGATTCTGACCCTCCTGCACTCGAACTGGATTTTCTGGAGCTATAAAAGCGCAATTGACGCGCTCTTAATTGCATTGGAAAGTAGACATCTTGGGCTTTCCAGCAATATATAATAGTCCATACTTTACTTAAGATCTGATGGCCCAAACTGGCATTAAACACCAGCCAGAGACCCTTTTCTAGCGTAAAACGCCAGAACTGGCACACTTCTTGGCGTTAAATGCCCATTTTGGCACCCAGGGTGGCGTTTAACCCCAATTTGAGGCACATGCACGTGGAAGCTTGAAAGCTCAGCCCAAATACTCACCAAGTGGGCCCCAAAAGTGGATTTTTGCACTATCTACACCTAATAACTCATTTTCTATAACCCTAAGTTACTAGTTTAGTAAAAAAACTACTTTTAGAGATTCACTTTGAAACTCATGACATTTTATATTTGATATTGTATCTTCTACGGTATGAGTCTCTAAACCCCATAGGTGGGGGTGAGGAGCTCTGCTGTGTCTCAATGGATTAATGCAATTACTATTGTTTTCTATTCAATCAAGCTTGATTCTGTTCTAAGATACTCACTCGTACTTCAATATAGAGAATATGATTATCCGTGACACTCATCATCATTCTCAAATCTATGAACGCGTGCCTGACAACCACTTCCGTTCTATCTGACCTCAATGTAGTCATTGGACGACAATTTGAGTGCGTATCTCTTGGGTTTCTGATCCACGGACTGAGTCTGTGAGATTAGAACCTTCGTGGTAGAGGCTAGAACTAATTAGCAGCATCCCTGGGATCCAAAAAGTCTAAACCTTGTTTGTGGTATTCCGAGTAGGATCCGGGAAGGGATGACTGTGACGAGCTTCAAACTCACGAATGTTGGGCGCAGTGACAGTGTGCAAAAGGATAGAGAGATCATATTGCGACACTAGTGAGAACCGACAGATGATTAGTCGTGCGGTAGCTGTACCTGGTATTTTTCATCCGAGACGAGAGATCCGACAGTTGATTAGCCGTGTAGAAATCGTGCCTAGTATTTTTCATCAGAGAGGATGGATGGTAGCAATTGACAATGGTGATCCACCAACATACGGCTTGCCATTGAAGGAAGCCATGCGTGTTTGGAGAGGAAGACAGTAGGAAAGCAGAGATTCAAACGATAAAGCATCTCCAGAACCTCAACCTGTTCCTCATTACTAAATCACAAGTATCATTTATTTCATGTTATTTACCGTTCATAACAAAAATCATTTTTATCATTAATCTCCTGACTAAGATTTACAAGATAACCATAGCTTGCTTCAAGCCGACAATCTCCATAGGATCGACCCTTACTCACGTAAGATATTATTTGGACGACCCAGTGCACTTGCTGGTTAGTTGTGCGGAGTTGTGAAAAGTGATCACAATTCCGTGCACCATTACGTCTCAACAAAATGGATGAGATGAACGCAAATACAGTCACATTCTTGAATCTGTTCGTGCAATGCTTCTTTCTTCTTCATGTCCTGAGCGTACTTGGGGTGAAGCTGTTTTTACTACTGTTCATGTTATCAATAGACTTCCTTCTTCTGTCCTTGGTAACGTTACTCCCTTTCAGCGTCTTTATCATACCTCTGCAGATTATAGTTCTCTTGAAGTTTTTTGTTGTGTCTGTTTTATTCTTTTTTAGCCTCATAAACATAGTAAACTTAAACCTTAGGCTCGCATGTATTGTTTCCTTAGTTATGGCACTAAACACAAGGATAATCATTGTTGGGATCCTCTATCTAGATGTATTTGTATATCTCGTCATGTTTTCTTCTGGGAGCATCACATATTTTCTGGGTTCTCCTCCTTTGTGTCCATTCTTCCTACTCAGTCACCCTTTATCACAAACCCCAATGTTGATCTTTTTTCTAGTGATGATTCTAGAGGTTCTATCTCGAGTCAACCTATAATGCCTCCTACTCTTCCACCTTCTCCATCTCCCGATGATTACAGACCAGGCGATGATCCTGCTCCTGCCGTCATGCCTCCTCCTTCCACTCGTTCTGTTAGGGTAAGGAATCCAACTCCTCATCCTCTTGATTATCATTGTTTTTTTACTATTCTTCATCAACATGAACCTAAGTCTTTCAGAGAAGCCTCCACAAATCCAAATTAGCAGTAAGCAATGCAGGAAGAAATCAAAGCACTTGAAAAAATACACACTTGGAATTTGGTTAATCCCCCTTCTGATCAGAAAGTTGTGGGTAGCTGATGGGTATACAGGATTAAAACTCACTTTGATGGTTCTATTGACTATTATAAGGCACAACTGGTTGCTCAAGGTTGTACGCAAGTGTATGGTATTGACTATGAAGAGACTTTTGCTCCTGTTGTTCATCTCACATCTGTTCAAGCTCTTCTTGCCATTGCTGCGGTCAAAAAATAGTCTCTCAGTCAAATGGACATGAAGAATGCATTTCTTAATGGAGATTTGAAAAAGAAGGTCTATATGAAACCACCTCCGGGTTATCCTTGTCCTTCTAACAAAGTCTGTCTCCTTCACAAGGCACTCTATGGTCTTAAGTAAGCTCCTCGTGAATGGTTTAACAAGTTCAGCACCATATATGTAATCTCGGTTTCACTTGTAGCCCTAATGAGAATGCTCTCTTTATTCGTAAAAGTAAATGTGGAGTTGTTCTTCTGCTTTTGTATGTTGATGACATGATCATTACCGGAGATGATGTTGATAGTATTTCTGATCTCAAAGCCTCTCTTCACCATACTTTTGAGATGAAAGATCTTGGTTCTCTCACTTATTTTCTTGGTCTCGAGGTCATATCCACATATGATGGTATCTATCTCTCTCAAGATAAGTATGCTTCAGATCTTCTTGCTCGCGTCAAGATTACAGATAGTCGCACTGAGTCTACTCCCCTTGAGCCTAATGTTTGATTTACCCCTATGGATGGCACTATTTTAGATAATCCCACTATTTATCGATAGTTAGTTGGAGGTCTCGTCTACTTGATTGTCACCCGACTAGATGTCGCCTATCCAATTCATGTTCTTAGCCAGTTCTTGTCAGCTTCTCGTACTACTCACTATGCGGCAGTTCTTCGTATTCTTTGCTTTATCAGAGGCACCTTATTTCATGACCTTTATTTTTCTGTCCATTCATCTTTATCCCTTCAGGCGTACTCAGATGCTGATTGGACTGGTGAATCCACTGATCGTCATTCTATTACTGGTTATTGTTTGTTTCTCGGCGACTCTCATTTCTTGACGAGCTAAGAAGCAAACATTCACTGCTCGATCAAGCACAGAAGCTGAATACCGTGCTCTCGCTGACACCACTGCTGAGGTTGTCTCAATTCATTAGCTTCTTGAAGATTTGTGTGCTCCTCAGTCATTTCCAACCGACGTTTTTTGTGACAATCGCAGTGCTATTCAAATTGCACACAATGATGTGGTTCATGAATGCGCCAAACACATTGAGATTGATTGTCATTTTCTTCGGCAACGTCTCCTTATTGATGCTGTTCACCTCATCGCTGTTGGAACTCTGGATCAGACTGCTGATATCTTCAGGAAGGCTCATCATTCTACTCGTTTCCGGGCTCTAGTATCCAAACTCAAGATGGTATTTTTAGCTCTCACTTGAGTTTGAGAGGGAATGTTAGAGAATAATTAAAATCAATTTAGATCAATTAGTATCGTTTATATTTATATAGAATATATGTATATTAATTGTAGGATTGTATGCTTTTATTACTTTGATTCTTCTAACTCCTATATATACCCCTATATATTGTACCTTTTTCATAGACTGAATAATACACTCTTCAGATAACTCTCTTGTTTTTAATATAATATAATTACTTCATTCACTTTTTTTTTTCAACTCACTTAATATAATACATATCTATTTTTTTTTGAAAAGTCTACTATGTAAATTAAAAAAAAATCTACACGTATAAATTTTATGTGTTTAATTTAGATTAATAATTCTAAACGTTTGCCAGTATGCTACATCTTAACATTTTAAGGGAAGTTGTGTCAATCATGACACTAATAAAATATAGCATAATTTTGTTTCATTTTAATGACATTAATTAGTTGCTATAATTTGCTGTTAATAATAATTATCTTTTTTTTTACTTGCTATGTCATTAAATCACTCAATAAATTAGTTTGTTCTTAATAATTCATGTTTATTTTTTGTTGTTGGTTTGTCGTTAGAATTAATCATGAAGAACCACTTAATATTTTTAATTAATAACAATGTTATGTTATTTAAATTTAATATTTTTAGATTAATCCATTTTTGTTTAAAAAAAGTGAATAAATTTTAGTTGAAGAAAATTTTGGTTAAAAAATACAAATTTTTTAATTATTTCATATAATTTAATAAATAAATATATTTATTATTTAAATATAATGATATATATTAATAAAAGATAAAGTTGTCTACTATAAAATTTTAATCCATCTGATAAATCTTTCACACAACAAAATTCAATGTAATTTTATAATTTTACTAATTTATTTTAAACACTAAAATTTAATTCAATTATGTACTATTAAAAGTTTTTAAATGGGTTAAGTACTGAAATCGTCCCTAAGGTCTGGGGTGAAAATCAAAATCGTCCCCAACCTTTTTTTGTTATTAAAATTATCCTCAACGTTACAAAATGTTATAAAATCGTCATTTTCCACTTCAATTTTATTTTTTTTACTATATTACCCTTCATTATTAATAAAAAATAATAAAAAATAATATTAAAAAATTAAAACAACCCCCTCCCTTCCCACCCCGCAACCCTCCCCCTCCGCCCTCCCCCCTCCCTCACTCACTCCCGCCTCCCCCCTCTGCCCACTCCCTCACCCCCCCACCCCTCAACCCTCACCCCTCCCCCCTCCCGTAACATCCCTCACCCATCACCCCACTCCCGTAACCCCTTCCCCCATAACCCACCACCACCCCACCTCAGAAAATCATAACTCAAAAAATCATAACTGAAAAAATCAGAATAATCAAAACTCAGCAACAATAATCAACAAATTCAGCAACAACAATAATCAAAACTTAGCAAAACTCAGCAATAATCAAAACTCAGCAATAATTCACAAAAAATTCAGAAATTCTACAACAAAAAGAACAGTGACAGAAGAAGAAGAAGAAGAAGAAAAGAAGAACAGTGGCAGATCACAGGCGGCTTGGTCGCCGTCCCTAGACGCCGTCGCGTCAGGCGCAGGAGTGGCCACCGTCGCTGCAGAGAAGTCGTACTGCCACCGTCACATCCTTGCCGTCAGTTTCGCCGGATCTGCCGTCGAACCTGTCCTTGCCGCCGCCGTTGGAGTCGCGAGCAGGAGCGGGAGAAGAAGATGCGAACCAAGGCCGAGGCGGAGGGGTGGCCACCGTCGCTGCAGAGAAGCCGCACTGCCACCGTCGCATCCTTGCTGCCAGCTTCGCCGGATCTGGCCGTCGAACCCGTCCTTGCCGCCGCCGTTGGAGTCGCGAGCAGGAGCGGGAGAAGAAGATGCGAGCCAAGGCCGAGGCGGAGGAGGCGTCGTGCCTGGCATCCGCCGTCCCCCGGCTTCCCTTCCCTCCCCCTCCCCCACCCCCCCTTCTCGTGCCCCACCCCCTTCTTTCTCTCCCCCCGTTTCTCTCTGTATCCCTTCTTTCCCTCTTTTTCTTTTTTTAATTTAATTTATATTTATTTTATTTTATAATTATATTTATTTTATTTTATAATTTTTTTAATGAGGGATAGTTTGGTAATAAAAAAAAATAAAATTGGTAAAAAGGATGATTTTAAAGCGTTTTTGAACGTTGAGGATGATTTTAATAACGAAAAAAGGTCGGGGACAATTTTGATTTTTACCCAAGACGTTAGGGACGATTTCAGTACTTAACCCTTTTTAAATAAGCGGTAAAAGAATTAAATTGATGGCGCATTTAAGTCTTTTGAACACTTCATTTTTATGTTTGGTAACTTTTTTATCCTACGAATGCAGAAGTGATTTCTACACTTCATTTTCATGTTTGGTAATTATTTTGGTCCAAGAATTCGGGAAAGGATAATTTTAAAGTGTTTTTGAACGTTGAGAATGATTTTAATAACTAAAAAAGGTCGGGGACGATTTTGATTTTGACCCAAGACGTTAGGGACAAAAACAATACCTAACCCAAAGTAAAACTAAATATTATTATCTTGAAAACTAACACATAATATAAGTAAAAAATATTGCACATATATCTTAATAGTGAAGTTGACATATTATTTTCCGTTTAATATTTTTCTCGTCCATCTTTAATTTACTAATATTAAGATCCTTTTTGTTTCGTTTAATTTTCTTAATTATCATAAGGTATGGAAAAAAACATTAATAATAATACTTATTAAAATCTAAATTAAAAGATGATTACACTAAATAGATTCTAAAAAATTACAACAAAAAAGTTCATATCTGCTCATTATTTCTTTGATAAGAATTATCATTATTTTTTAAAATGTTAAACTAAATTTTATCATAAAACAAAATGAAAGAAAAAACTTAAAAAAAATATTAATTTAGCACAATTATGATTCTAAAATTTTTTATTTAATCAATTATAAGTAGCATAAGTAGTTATCCTTAACTTACAAGTGTAAGCAATTATTAGTTAATATAATTTAACAAAAATAGATTTAATATTAATTTTAAATTTTGTTATTAAATGGTTTTTTATATTAAAAAAATTAATTCATTATAACTACAAAATTTACGAGTCCATAATTTTAGTTTTTTTTTTTAATTTGACTACATATGTCTTTCACCTAAAGATGTTAATTAATGACTTAATATTTTAATTTTTTTAATAAATAATTTTCACCTATAATGTTAATGATGCACAAAATTTATTATTTTTTTTATGAACCACTTATTACTTATCTGTTGTCAATTTCTAAGTTATTTCTTGACGAGTCCTACCCATAAAACTCTTTATACCAGTATCCTATATCATAATTTAATTAACAAGAATGATAAGATTAGTTTTTTTTCTAAAGTTTATCATTAATTAATTAATTAAAAAAATTTAATAAATTATTTTTTTAGTTAACGAATATCAGATAAAATTAATTTATTGTGAAATTCTATATTATCCTTAAAAATTTAGCAGAATAAAGTTAATACTTATACTTTGAAATGAGTTTAATTGATAAAATTAAAATATAAGTAATATTGTTCTTGCACAAATTTTTATTAATATTATTATAATGGTACTTACTTGAGCAATTAAATTTAACTTATACTAATATTAAAATGGTTTTTTTACCGTTTTTTTTATTTTTTTAATTTTTTTTCTTTTATAAATAACTTAATAAAAATAGATTAATATTTAAAATAATTAATATTTAAAATTTTAAAAAATAATATGCATTTAGTAAAATAACATGTTTCCAATAGAATGAAAAAAAGTTGGATTAATAAGTAAGTGGGCACAGAATTCGGTGGTCCAGGAACCTTTGGATCACTTAGTAATCCAAGTAGAAAATATATTTTTGGAGTTTTTTTATCAATTGCTACGTAGTCTTTGAAAAGTCAATTAACTCGTCAATTACTTGACGTCTTGACCAATACGAAAGAGTTAATTACACGAAAGGACTCCGAAACAACATATTTATCTTTGTTGCCTAATTACTCATCATCTATCTATCTATCCATCTATCTATCTAACTATATATGAAATGCATCTTGTCGAAATGTAAAAATATATTTATAGTCATTAATTTAATTTAAATAATTAAAATTAAATATATCTAATAAATAATATATTTATTATAATTACTATATTTATAGTTTTTTTTAATTTTTATAAAAATATACCTAATAAATAAATTAAAATAATTACATTTTTTATTTAAATAAAATTAAAATTATTTTTGATAATAGAATGTATTTTTAAAAAATTTATATAAATATGAAATAAAACTTCTTAAAATAATATATTTTAAAAAAATGAAATATTTTTTAAAATTAATTCAAACTATTTTTATATTATATTGTTGATAATTCTTAAAGCAACTTAATAATCTAAAATTTATTGAAAGAAACAAAGTTATGTTGTAATAATTATATATTTTAAGAAATCTTTTAATATTTAAAGAAGTTACTATTATATGAGATCAGTTAGTTTTTAAATATAATATTAAGGGTTTGTTTGGGTGAGTTTTAAGAAAATATCTTTTTTTGAGTTATCTTTTTTTAAAAGATCTTATAGAGAAGTAAAAGAAATTTTATGTTTGAATATCTCATATAAAAAAGTCTTTTTATCTATCAATTATGTTTGGGTATAACAATATAAAAGTACTTTTTTGTTTATTTATTACATGAAAAACATCTTTTTTTTAAGGAAAAAAGATGTAAATTACAACTTCTCAAAAAAGATCTTTTTTTTTTTATTTTACTAGTGGTTTTACTTTTATTACTAGAAATTTGCCAAACACGTTAAAAAATAAAAAAAAGATCTTTTTTCATTAAAAAAAATATCTTTTTTTTACAAAATAATGGTGCCCAAACATGCACTAAAAAGAATAAATTCTAGATTTTCGTGGATAAATAAAATGAATTATTTTTAACTATAAAAGAAGTAAAAAAAATACTAAATAATTTAAAATTTAATGTAAAATATTATATAAAACGAATCATACCGATCGAGAGCAAATAAATTCATATAATGAAAGCAAATATCATGTAAAACTGGTAACAAGTTTGTTACGTGCAGAATATGTTTTCGAGGTATAGCTCGGGTGATGATGAATCAGCAGTTCGAAAGCGTTTTTCTTAGAACCGTTGACTTCGGCGTGGAACTATAAAAGGAATTTCGACGCTCAAATTAGTAAGGTGTATATCAAATTTAAGAGCAAAAAATAAAAGAAAATATTACAGAAACTAGGTTTGTTCGCCCGTTTAAATAGACAGTGTGCTAGGGAATATTTGTTAACTAAACGTTCGAGTGGTGCTCGATTTTTCAGGGATTACGGATAGGAATCAGTAGTTTACGTGCTTGAATGGTACGAGATTCTCGGCGTGCGTAGAGTGATGTTTGGAGAGTTTGACTCGTTCTGGATTGTTACTTTGTGTTGATCGAAAAATATTCTCGATCAGAATGAATTGATTCAGAATGAGTCAGGTAAGGTCTCTTGAAAAGATAAATGTATGAGCTCGGTTGGAAGTGATCGACATTGATTTGGATTTCGATTATTTTGTTAATCGAGTGAGCCTGATCGAAGTAGAAGATTCGATTTGAGAAGATCGAGTGAGGCTTTCGATGAGCTGGTCGAATAATTATGGAAGCGGGAGAGTTAGTAGCTTCTTTCACACGAGGAAATTATGGGGAATATCTACAATCACACGGCGGGAACGGTTACCAAGAGTGATTGCAGTTCAAATTTGTATTTTCGTATTCAATTATAATTAATTGTAAATTAACTGTCAGTTATGTAAGATTAGCCTATAAATACTAAGAAGGAATAAGGAATAAGGGTTGAAACTTTTACTCAGAAAAAACACTCAAGCACACACATCCCAGGGAATTCCTGAGTCTGCAATCGAGTAACTTTTCTGTAGGGTTCCTTCCACCTTCTTTATTCTTTTAATTTACTTTTCTGTAAAGTTAAACGTTTCAAGTGAATTTATCTATTAAGTATTCTCTAACTCTACTGTTCAATTTATCCTTCTGCATTTTAAATTTCTATGTCAAAGTCCTTCGATTCAGTCAAAGGCATTTCATTGTTTTCTTTTAAAATTCAATGCAAGCCTTTTTGCTTTCTACACATTTAGTCTTTGAAAACTTTAAGCTTTACATTTCCTTTATCAATTTATAAACCTTCTTTACTTTTATTACTAATAACTTATCTAATAGAAGATACTTTGATGCACTTTTAGAAAATTGGTACTTGCACAGAGGAGTAGGTTTCGCTCCCAGACCACTAGATATCAAACCACCATCGATTTGCTAAAAATCGACAAAACAAATTGGCACGCCCGGTGGGACAGTTTTTAAATCGAAGTGTGTCAAATAAATATTTTTCCAGTGATTTTTAGTGTATGCGATTACGAAGTGGGAAGATCATTCACATGGCTGATGAATTATCGAATGTGAATGGTGGTTCGTCCACCAATGATAGCATACCAGTGTCCATACAACAAGCCGACGTATCTTCACGTTCGGAAGGTGCAATTGGAACTGAAAGTATAGTCGTTACGACTATTCAAACTGGGAATGTTGGACGTAATATTCGTCCACGTGGCCCTGTGCCACCATATCAACCTTCATTAACCGTTGGTTGGCCCCCTTATGGTCTTCCTCCTGGTTATATCCCACCGGTGGGTGACTTTGTGCCACCTGTCCGCTTTAGGAATGTAAATGGAGTGAATAATGTTCAAAACCCACAACAACACTCCGAGTATTCTCGTGATTATACTGTGGGCTCCACTTCGAATGCTGCGAATTCGATGGCAGTATATCGACCACAAGTGGAGGAAAGTCACCATGACTTGTTCAATTTATTGACTCAGCAAATGACTATAATTCTGAATCCCATGATGGCTGATCATGAGTCAAAATTCGAGCGTCTCGCTAGACAAGTCGAGAGCTTGCCCGAATTGTTGATTATGATGAAGGTGAGAGGCATTGTGCTAAGAAAAATAACGAAGGAATGGAAAATATTTTTCAAAATGAAAACAATATTCCGAATCGAGAAAATCCTCACGTGGTTCCCCGAGGTCAAAATGCTGATGACTTTTTAGCCAGATTGCGTGGTGGTGAACGCTATCAAGTCACTAGAATTGTAGAAGAAGTATTAAATCGGGTTGGGTTGAATGTTGGTTTTATGAACTAACCGCATTTTGTGTCTACTTTTTCCCAAGTGGTCCAAATGGCAGAAGTGCCAAGAGGGGTAAAAAATTCAAAGATAACCACAAAATTTGCTGGTGAAGTTGGAGAATCAACTACTGAACATGTTGCTCGTTATTTGGTTGAGATCGGGAATTTAGCTAATGATAAAAATTTGAAAATAAAATTTTTTCCTTCGTTATTGACAAAGAATGAATTTACTTGGTTCTCGAATCTTAGACCAAATTCGATTACAACATGGAATCAGTTAGAAACTGCTTTTCATGCTCAATTTTATCAAGGTGAAATGAACGTAGCAGTTACCGATCTAGTGGCTTTGAAACGTGAAGATGGTGAGACCATTGATGATTATTTAATACGTTTCAAAAATGCTAGAAGTAGATGCTATGTGTCATTACCTGAGAATGAGATAGTAAAAATAGCAACTATGGGGTTAGGATTTTATATGCGCAGAAAACTGCTTAATGTGCATATTCCCGATTTGGCCAATTTAGCTGAAAAGGTTCGACAGACCGAACTTATGAAAAAAGAAAAACAAAAGTATAAGAGTGAGCAAAGATCAAAGAGTAAACCTTTTACTCGGAAAGAAAAAGTTGCTTATGTAACAATGGAGTCTTCCGAAGAGGAATTTGATTTCGAAACAGAAATCGATTTGGCCGAACTTAAGAAGGAACCTCCATATGTTTGCTCTTTGTTGAAGAAACTGCCAAGTAGTGAAAAGTCGAATGATTCAAAACTAAAAAGTGGAAAGAAATATAGTTTTGATATTTCAAAATTTGATCAGATTTTTGATGTATTGCTTAAAGATAAACAGTTAATTTTACCTGAGGGTAGAACTTTGCTTTCTGTGAAAGATTTAAAAGGAAAGCCTTACTGTAAGTTTCATCAAGCAACAAGTCATTCGACTAACAGCTGTGTCCATTTCAGGGACTTGATTCAAGAAACAATAATGGATGGATGATTGAAATTCGATGACGGTAAGAAAGAGATGAAGGTTGATGTGGATCCCTTCGAAGTTGATGCCAGTTATGTTGAACCATGCTTTGGAGTGAATATGGTGGGCATGTCCTATGACTTTGATGTGGCTTTTGATGATTTTGAGTCACAGGTTAGATCAGTATACCCCAGAACAGGACATGGTTTGCTGAATTTCTTGGTTCAGCAAAAGATTAAAGACCGGGACGTATCTCTGTGTCCACGGTGCAATACTGTCTTTGATGCTGAAGCGGCAGCGATTTTCGAAAAAGAAAGGATGAAGAAGGAATTGGCTCACAGAGAGGAGCAAGCACGCCAAAGGCAACCAATTAGGCATATGGAGGGTTCTAGTTCAAAGACTCCTCAGGAGAATGTATCTACACCTTTAAGCCATTCTCAGGCTATAGGTGTTCAGTGGATCAGAAATTGCCAGGAGTTCCAGAGACGTGATCATTTGTATCGACGTAATCCACAGTGGGGACATCGAGCGCCTTCCCGAAATCAATATTCCTACTATCGAGGTCGTGCCAGGGGTTATCCATGAGGAAGAGGAGGAAGGAGAGGTTTCAATCAGAACAAGAAACTTTCGATTGAGACAGGCAAGGAACTAAGCAAGGGGGCAACGCCTTCTGTGCATTCTAGAATCGTTTTTCCTTCTGACGAAGAAACTTACCCTAAAGAAATTCTATCACCTGCGAAGATGAAAAAGGGCAAGGCAGTAGCCCAATCTTCTAGAATTGATAAAAACAAAGATGTTGATGTGGATGAGGAATACTTCGATGAGGGCGATGATGACATGGTTGGGACAATATCGATCATTCCCACTGAATATTTGGGGGAGTATGAAGGAGATCCTGATGCAGATTATGATTCGGAGGATGAGGAAGCTTTTTCCTTCATCCGGATAGAGGATGAGCCAGGTTACTTCTTACGGCCTACTGAGAAGCAGATGTCTCACCTTCGCCCACTTTACATAACAACTACTTTAAGTGGGATAAAGGTGAATAAGGTTTTGATTGACGGTGGCGCTGCAATCAGTTTGTTGCCAGAAAGGATGTTAATTAAAGTAGATAAGCATCCTGATCATTTAGTCTTACAAACATTGCTGTGACAGATTTCAATGGGGCTTCGACTCCAGCCAGGGGTTGGTGACTCTGATTGTAAATGTTGGCTCGTCTGAGCGTAATACTGTCTTTGTGGTGGTTCCTTTGAGAGCGAGTTATAACGCTTTGTTGGGGCGAAATTGGATACATGGTGTGGGAGCTGTACCTTCTACAGTGCATCAAAGTGTGCTTTTATAGACTAATGAGGGTAAACCTGAAACCGTCAAGGCATATTCGAATTTATACATCGAACAAATGCATGTCAATTTCAGTATTTATAATCGTAAGTTAAGGTCCTTAGATGTTGATCGATCACTAGTCCTTATAATTGTGAAGGGTGCTACTTGTCCTCGGAAGGCCTTTCAGTGAAGTTGCACTATCCAGAGTTGGATGGTGAACCAACTGGTTGGGATTGCCTCTCTTGAAGACTTGGAAGGGACTGCTCCATGGACTAGGTTGAGGAAGTTTCCAACTACCTGGTAACATTACAAAATTATTTAAGCAATTCGCAGTTATTAGAAAATAAAGATGATTCTTCTGATGAAGTTGAGTCAGATAGGGTTAGTAAGTTTGTTAATTGTAATGCATTCGATTCGACGTTCCCAGTCAAATTTAGTTATAATTTCCTTATTTCTTGTAATGAAACTAATGATGCGATCCGGACTGCCAATTTAATAGCAGAGGCCCATTGTGTAGAAAATAAAAGTGATGATGATTTAATCAAAGATCCGATTTCTTCTATTACTGATGATTCTATTGATTTCACTTTTGATTGCATCTATGATTTGGAACCTTTGCGGTTTGAAAATTATTCAACCAAAAAGGATGATTATTATAAAGGGTTTGAATCTCAAGATCCCTTAGAAGAAATTAATCTAGGGACTCTTGATGATGTTCGAATTACATATATTTGTAAAGATCTTGTTGATCCTTTTCGAACTGAACTCTTTAATCTTTTATATGAATTTAAAGATTGTTTTGCTTGGGATTATCATGAGATGCCTGGTCTCGATCGTTCATTGGTAGAACATCGATTAGCATTGAAACCCAATGCTCGACCTGTAAAACAGTCTCCAAGGCGTTTTGCTCCTGAAATCAATATTAAAATTAAAGAAGAAATAGAACGCTTAATCAAAGATAAATTTATTCGAACTGCACATTATGTGGAATGAGTATCAAACATTGTCCCTGTTATGAAGAAGAATGGGAAGTTAAGAGTATGCATCGATTTTCGAGATTTGAATCATGCTACTCCAAAAGATGAATATTTTATGCCTATCGCAGATATGTTAATCGATTCTGCAGCGGGGAATGAAATTCTTAGTTTCATGGACGGATATTCTGGTTATAACCAGATTTTTATTGCAGAAGATGACGTGGCTAAAACTGCTTTCCGTTGTCCTGAGGCATTAGGTACATATGAATGGGTGGTTATACCTTTCGGTTTAAAGAATGCTGGAGCAACATATCAGCATGCAATGAATGCCATTTTTCATGAATTTATTGGGAAGTTTATGGAGGTATATATCGATGACGTAATGGTCAAATTGATTTCCGTGAGTCAACATATTGACCACTTAAGAAAGGCATTCCTTACTATGAGGAAGAAAGGTTTAAAAATGAATCCGTAATGTGCTTTTGGAGTATCGGCTGGAAATTTCTTGGGATTTTTTGTTCATAAAAAAGGAATAGCTATTGATAAAAATAAAGCAGATGCAATATTAGCATTGTCTGCACCCAAATCGAAGAAGGAATTGCAATCATTTTTGGGTAAAGTAAATTATCTTTGGAGATTCATCTCGAATCTTTCCGATCGAACT
The DNA here is from genome assembly GCF_059453495.1 of Arachis ipaensis. Taxonomy (NCBI): domain Eukaryota; kingdom Viridiplantae; phylum Streptophyta; class Magnoliopsida; order Fabales; family Fabaceae; genus Arachis; species Arachis ipaensis. The sequence continues at coordinate 139,343,368 of NC_142436.1, forward strand.
AGGGTATTTGCGCCTTTGGTGAAATTAAAAAATGGTTCAAAATTTGAATGGACCACAGAACATCAATCGGCGTTTGATTCAATCAAGGCATATTTGTCAAAAGTCCCGATTATGGCGAATGTTCGTCCATCTGAGCCTTTAAAATTATATATTGCAGCATCTGAAAATACTATTAGATGTATGTTAGCCCAGGATGATGAAAACGGGCATGAGCGAGCAGTTTATTACCTTAGTCGAGTATTAACTGACATCGAAGCAAGGTATTCTCCAATCGAGAAATTGTGTTTGTCTTTATATCATACATGTATGAAATTAAAGTGTTATATGGTGGCTAAGTCAGTGAAAGTTATAGCACAAATTGACATAATTAAGTATATGTTAAGTTTCCCTATGTTAAGGGGACATTTGGGAAAGTGGATGCTGGAATTGACGGAATTCGATTTACAGTATGTTCCAGCCAAGGCTGTGAAAGGACAGGTCATTGCAGATTTTCTTGTAGATAATTCGAAAGATCTGAATGACCAGGGGGCAAACATAATCGAAGTAGAAAGCAGTTATTAGAAATTATATTTTGATGGATCCAAGCATAAAGATGGTGCAGGAGTTGGGATTCTCATTATCTCACCAGAGGGTATTCCATTAGAATTCTTGTTTGAATTAAAATATCCTTGTTCGAATAATGTGGCCGAATATGAGGCTCTAATTTTGGGTCTTGAAATTTTAATCACCAAAGGAGCTTTAGAGGTTCAGATTTTAGGGGATTCACAGTTAGTTTTAAAGCAGTTATCGAAAGAATTTAAGTGTAATAATGAGACGTTACAGAAATATTTAGTAACTGCTTGGAAATTATTAACGTCTTTTCGAAAGATTTTCTTGGTGCATATTCCTAGAATTCATAATGAAATTACTAATGACTTGACCCAAATTGCTTCAAGGTATCGGGTTGGTCCGAAACTTTTAGGAAATTATCTAGTATCCATCAAATTTTAGTACCATCGAGTGAAAAAGAGGTTTTATGTATGGATGAATGGGAAGATTCTGATTGGAGAAAGCCTATTGCTTTTTATTTAAAGGATTCCAATGTTTCAATTGATAGAAAGATAAAATTACGAGCAATAAATTTTGTCTTATTAGCTGATAAACTGTATAAAAAAGGAATTGATGGGAGTTTGTTAAGATGCTTAAGTCGAGATGATCAGAATATTGCCTTGGGTGAAGTCCATAATGGAATATGTGGTGTCCATCAGGCAGGGAAGAAGATGAGATGGGTATTATATCGAAATCATGTATATTGGCCGTCCATGATAAAAGATTGTATTGATTATGCGAAGGTATGTCAGGAATGTCAGAAACATCGTTCGATACAACAGATTTCAGCGGTTGAATTACATTCGATAATAAAGTCATGGCCATTCAAAGGTTGGGCTCTGGACTTGATTGGGTTGATCCACCCTCCTTCATCAAAACAACACAAGTTTATTTTAGTAGCTATTGATTATTTCACAAAATGGATTGAAGCAGTTCCACTAGTAGAAATTGGTCAAAGTGAAATAATAGACTTTGTTGAGGAACATATTATCCATCGATTTTGAATTTCTCAGACGTTAAGTACTGACCAGAAAACTATGTTTACTGGCCAGTGAATTAAAAATTTTGTGGCTTCAAGAAACATTAATATGGTTACTTCAACTCCTTATTATGCACAGGCTAACGGGCAAGTGGAGGTAGCAAATAAGATATTGATAAGCTTGATTAAAAAGCATATCGGAAATAGGCTTCGAACATGGCATGAAACTTTAAGTCAAGTATTATGGGCTTATCGAAATTCACCAAGAGGTTCGACAGGGACATCACCTTATAAATTGGTATATGGTCATGATGCAGTATTACCATTAGAAATTAATTTGAATACTTTAAGAGTATCAAGACAGAATTATTTTCCAGTTGATGATTATTGAAATGCAATGTTCGATGAGTTAAATGAATTGGATTCAGAACGAATCTTGGCACTTGATAATGTAATTCGACAAAAAGAAAGTATTGCTCGAAGTTATAACCGTCAAATTAGAGAAAAGTCTTTCAGGATAGGCGAGTTAGTTTTAAAAATCATTTTACCGATGGAAAAGAAATCGAGATTTCTGGATAAATGGTCCCATAGTTGGGAAGGTCCTTTTCAAGTAACAGGAATGTACTCTGGGAACACCTATCAGGTCAAAGATATCGAGTCAGGAAAAGTGATTAACTCGATTAATGGGAAATACTTGAAACTTTTCTATTGTTGGCAAACATAAAAGTTCAACATATATAAAGTTCATAAAAGACAAAAAGATATTACAAAAAATAGAATTAGAAGTAAAAAGGGACTCAAGGTGCCACTAGTTTTGCCAAATCAGAGCGTAGTTTTGCCCTTTTGTTTTCCAGAACTGAAAGCACTTCAAGTTGTTTGACCTTGTCAGCTTGAATTTTCTCAAGTTATTTTTCATATTCTTCCCACTTGGTATCGATTGAAACAAGTTCCTGAATAAGGAGATGTTGTTCTTGTTGGGCTGCAGCCAAAGGTTTGGCTAAGGTGGCTCGATTTCGGCGTATGGTGGCAACCTGTTCTTGAATTTGAGTTAATTCTGCTTCAAGTCTTGCTTCTTCCTGATCATGAAAAGCCTGAACAGAAATGGCATGGGAAATTCTCCAATCAAATTCCTCACGAGAGGTTTGGATTGGCTGAGCGGTTGCAAGGCAATTTTTTATATAAGATTTTGCTGTGGCTTCTTCATTTTCAGTTTCTTGGAGTTGAAACTGAGATGCAACGTTCTCATTGAGAAGTTGTTTGAATTCTTGAATAGAAGCAGAATATGGTGTGTTAGTTGGGAGTTCAAAAGAAGAATTCAAAAGTTCAGCCAAGAGTTGGTGTAGAATTGGATCATTAACCCATGTGGTAGGAGGATGATCCAAGAGCTTGATGATTTCCGGATGTCAGGATCCAACTCGATTGAAGGTCTTGATGTAGCAGGCCTTGAGATTTCTGGTGCAGGTATTGGCACTTTGTTTTCTTGGATAACTTTATTCAAAACAGAGATCAAATCGTCCAAGGTTGCACTGGTCGGAGTGGTAGGAATACCCGATGTTCCAGGTCTTGGTCCCGGAGGGGTCTGAAGATTAGTTTGAGGTGGAGGACTAGGTTGCAACTCTGGAGGAGTTTCTAAAACCTTGGATCGAGAAGAATCTGAATTGGTGGTATTAGCAGCCTTAGAAGCTGAATCGGAGTCCGGGACCGCCTAGTTTTCTTCAGAGAATGCAGTTTGATTATTTGGTGAAATTGATTCAAGTCTATGGGTTTCTTCTGGAGAGTGCTGCAAGGGATTTGTTGTCAGATCAATCACCTGTGTTGTGTGAGGAAGAGGTGGATGAGCAGCAGGAATTGATTGTAAGGACCCTGTGAATTGAATCGAATCATGTGACGTGGAGTGCTCTGGGTCATTTTGTTGTTGGGGAATTGGTTGATCAGGAGCTCCAGTGGAAGAAGCCGATTGGGCAACATTAATGGGCTAGTACAAAAGGTACATAGTTATGAGTTTAAAATTTATTTTTAAAACTAAGTAAGATGTGTGTAGTGATGATTGTGTTACCTGAGGAATTCTGGATCTTAGTATTAACTGAGGGCCAGGATCAAAATCGGCTGCATCTTCCGATTGAGAGGAAGCAGCAAGAGAATCCTTATTAGTTGGTTCACTCTCATCAGCGCTTTCGCTTGATGATTGTAGCACTAACTGTTATAAGTCCAGGATCAACTATGTTAAAAAAATGTACAATTCGAAGGATATTTCGAGTTTTAAAAAAATATAATAATAGAGTTATGAATAGAAGAATTACTCTTCGAGAGGTTCTGGTAGGAGTTCTTCTGCTCTTATGTGGTGGTGGTCGAGTAGCATCAGTCTTCCTTTTGTGAGTTCTTTTTGGAGAATTCTCAGTGACAACCGTTCGAACAGCAGTTTGCTGAATTTTTTCTAAGATACGGGCTTACCTTGAGTAATAAGTAGCCTACCATTCAAAACAGGATTTGGTGATAAATGAACTGCGTTCATAGATCAAGAAGTTGAAGTGGTCTCTTCGGCTTTGATTTTTAAAGAGACAAATGTTGAAATCTTCTTGAAATGTCAGAGTAATTTAACAGAATGGTTCACTGTGGTGAGGTTGTGGAGTTGGGATAGCTTGAGAAAATTCTAGTTGTCTAGCAGTTAAGTGAGGAGCGTACAAGGTTATCTTGAACCTTTCCTTCCTATACTATGGTAACCTTATTGGGATCACTTGAACAGCCAACAGGTTTGCCCAAGTTCGATTTACAAGTTCATTTTCCTCATTAGTATTTAGAAAGAGCAAATGATCGAGCTAGGCAGGACCGCAATTGCGGCGCAAAAAAGGAGTGAAACTGAGTTGGTCGTTATCAAAATCTTTGCAGGAATGAAAAGGGAGAAAACAGCCCAGAATATGTCTTCATCTAACTGGGTGTTTGGAAAATTGGGTTTATAATTAGACAAAAGAAAACCCTCGATGTGTTGTTTATCGGTACTGCCACCTTCAGATTTTGTCATAAAATTTTCAAAAATGGCATTAAGCCATAATTGAAGGAGCCAGAGTGGACCTCCTGTGTTGATTATTTTGTTTTTTCGAAGGTCACAGACAAGTAAACTAAGTTCTTCAAAAATGTGCCCTAGAAGAAGCTTGACCAAGTTGAGAACTTTTCCCTCATGTAGAAGAGTAGCTAGGGGAAGAAAGAGCTTTGACATTTATACACTTCGAGAACAGAACAAAATTGCATTTATCCAGTAGAATAAAAAGGCTACATGTTCACTATCAGTGATTTCTGTACCATCTTTACCCATGTTGTGGGCAATGAATTCACTGTAACAAGTGTTGAAGGTGACATTGTATTGATGCTGTGGTTGCATGTTAGGGGTACAATCTGGAGAATTTATTGGGAGTCCTATAATAGCAGCTACATCGAGGAGAGACATTCTGATCATTCCACAAGGAAGGTAGAAGTTATTGGTAGTCATGTTCAAGAAACAAGTCACTGCTCCAATCATCCAAGGATATGTAGTGAGTGAAAAGTAAGAAAGCCTTAACACTTCTTGTATTCCTAGGGCTCCCCAGATAGTACCCTTTGTGGGTTCGAGGCATTGGTACCAAGTTGTGAAATCAAATCCTCGAGGATTGATTTTTGGATTATTTCGGAAGGGTTTTTGGTTGATGAAGTGAGAGATGCTAAAAGCTTGGTTTATCAATAGATCTTCCCCTTTAGCACTAGGGAAGAAAAAAAGTTTTTTATTTGCCCTTTCAAGAGTTTCAATCGGCCCAAGGAAGCATTATGTATCTGCACCGATTGTGAAGGGATTAGGATTCTGGTATCATTGACCTGTAGATGGGGATCGTCAATTATTTCATCATTGATTTGATTAAGAATACGAAGAGCTGACGGAGATGGTGGTGCTACTACATGACCTTTACCCTTATCTTAAGTAGTGGCATGAGAAGAAGAACAGCCATTGTCAAGGAAAAAAGGGAGAATGAAGTTTGAAGATTTTGTGAGGAAATTCTTGGTACAGGAAAAATTCAAAGTGTGATGAGGTTCGAAAAGATTTGAATAAAGGAAAAAGTGATGAATTTAAAGTATCACTGTAGCCGTTACTGTGGAAGGAATGTGAACGAAGGTAACTTCGTGAGGAAGATGAAGTGGGAGAGAGAAATAACAAGTTTTTGGGAGACGTGCTGAGTGGATCAGTAGTAATGGGGAGTTTAAATGACAATTATTACTGATTTGAAAACTGACATTTTTTGGATTAAGTGTCTTATTCTTCGATAATGTTATCGAAGTCAACCACATTAATCCAAGGGGGCAATTTGTTGATCGAAAAATATTCTCGATCAAAATGAATTGATTCGGAATGAGTCAGGTAAGGTCTCTCGAAAAGATAAATGTATGAGCATGAGGTTGGAAGTGATCGACATTGATTTGGATTTCGATTATTTTGTTAATCGAGTGAGGCTTTCGATGAGCTGGTCGAATAATTATGGAAGCGGGAGAGTTAGTAGCTTCTTTCACACGAGGAAATCATGGTGAATATCTACAATCACGCGGCGGAAACGGTTACCAAGAGTGATTGTAGTTCAAATTTGTATTTTCGTATTTAATTATAATTAATTGTAAATTAATTGTCAATTATTTAAGATTAGCCTATAAATACTAAGAAGGAATAGGGAATAAGGATTGGAACTTTTACTCAGAAAAAACACTCAAGTACACTCACATCCCAGGAAATTTCTGAGTCTGCAATCGAGTAACTTTTCTGTAGGGTTCCTTCCACCTTCTTTATTCTTTTAATTTACTTTTCTGTAAAGTTAAACGTTTCAAGTGAATTTATCTATTAAGTATTCCCTAACTCTACTGTTCAATTTATCCTTCTGCATTTTAAATTTCTATGTCAAAGTCCTTTGATTTAGTCAGGCATTTCATTATTTTCTTTTAAAATTCAATGCAAGCCTTTTTGTTTTATGCACATTTAGTCTTTCAAAACTTTAACCTTTACATTTTCTTTATCAATTTATAAACCTTTTTTACTTTTATTACCAATACTTATCTAATAGAAGATACTTTGATACACTTTTAGAAAATTGGTACTCACACAGAGGAGTAAGTTTTGCTCCCAGACCACTAGATATCGAATCACCATTGATTTGCTAAAAATCGACAAAACACTTTGTTATTAAAAATCAATGGGGGTAAATAAAGGTAATAACACAACTCATATTTATAAGTATCTAACTCACTTTAATTTGGTTAGAGCATGTTGACAATTTGATTTACAGTGAATAGAGTCGACTTCAAGTGTCTAACAAATCTTACCAGCTCAACCCGAAATTTTTATATATATAACTCTAATATATTTTTTAACTCTAATATCGTTAGTAACGAAAATGATGAAATAACTAACATAATTAATTTAAAATTTTTTAAAAATAAATTTAATAAAAAAATTTAAAAACTAATTTAAAGAATAAATAATTTTTTAAAAAATAATTTGACTATTATTTACTTTAAAAAAGAAGCTCATAATATCATAATTTCACAATTTTTTTTAAATAGTTATATTACAGACTCGACCTAAAATAGGAAAAAAACCACAAAAATATTTAATTATCGATCATAATTTTTTTTAACATTGTCATAAAAAATAATAATAAAAAAGAGAACATCTCTACAAAATACAAATCTAAAGAAAATACCATGAATCAAAATACCACCCTAATTACAAGATCTAACACCAAAGTCAATAAAAATAAATCTCGCACTAAATACTAGTATTATAATAACTCCTACTAAGATGTCTTTACCCTTTTTTGCATCATACCATCACGTAGAGTATATAAGATTACATTTCATATAGCACCACGCTTGCACATCTATACCATTTTAATAAGGAGGGCGCTTACATAAAAATGCGTAAAAAAATTTTTTGTAAAAATATTTATGTATCATATTATTATTGAACGTATTAATGAATTGGTTATTTTTAAATTTTTTAATAAATTAAAATAAAATCAATTTTTTATAACAATAACAATAAATCAAATTGTTATTAGATATGGTTGAATTGACCAATTTACATAACACACTGAATCATATTTTTTTTTTTGTTAAATAAAAATTAGGAATATATTTATCTTTTTATCAAAAAAATTAAATATAATTCGATTTAGATTATGTAAATCGATCGTATCAAATCGGGTCTAATAATTATAATGCGGACAATTGAGTTTATTATTGTTGCTATAATAAACCGATTTTGTTCTGATTTATTAAAAAATAAATTATTAATCAATTTAATAAAAATGTCTATAATATTATGATACATATAAACGTCTTTAAAAAAAATATTTTTAATATCTTTGTCAAAATGGTCTTCTCTTAATAATCATGTGGCTTCGCTCTCATAAAGCATCCATCTACCTATAGCACATGCTTGGAAAATCAAAGCCTGATTGAGAGTTTTATGCAAAATCACTAACAGTATAGACGAAGTTCACCGTGAAAACCACTTTTAGACAATAAAAGCCTAATTTGTTTATTGCATATTAAGAAGATATGGATTAATATTTAATACCACAAAACTCTACTAGTTTTAAATTTTGTTTATTGGCTATTTTTTTTCAATTGTTGGTACATTTGAATTCTTTCTGTAAAGCATATTGAATGTTGATATTACTGAAGTTTTGCAGAAAAAATTTCAACTTATTTCTTTTAAAATTTAGCTTCTAATAAATGTCACCTTGTTCTTTAGCCTATCTCACCAAACACATATAATTGGTTTTGAAAATCATCCCCTTTAAAGACACAAAAAATGCACAGATATTTCAATGCAGCATTAATTCTAAAATTTACATTTAAAAATTTCTATAAAAACACAATAATATTATTTTTAACATTCACAAAATAGTCACTCATTATCATACATTGTTTTTTTTTTTTGGTCAAGATTATCATACATTGTTTTAAAACAACATATTCAGCATAAAATCACCAGAAGCCTTCATTCTCGATATTCGCAACAGGACCTAGACTACAGACAACTCCTTGAATAGTAGTTGGTTGCACTTTTTTTTTTTTTGGGTTAAGAATTTTCCATTCTTTCAAGTGATACACAACAAACTTTGTGCATCCTGCCACGACGTATCCTTTCTTTAAAAAATAACTTGGTTTCTAATCTTTCGTATCATTCATATTAGGAAAAGTATAGGTAAACAATAAAAATATTAAACAATATAAACAATAAATATTTTGAATATTTATTTTACTAGTGTACGGATAGTTATTTTAATATTAAAATTTAGAAGATTAATTTAAAAGTGTAGTATATTTTTATTTGATTGGTGGTTATTCATATTATTTAACAAAGTTATTGTCTCCTAACATTCTCCTTCATATTATTGCAAACCAATAATTTATCTACTTTCTTCTTCTTTTTTCTCACCATATGTTGCTCACACTAAGATTTAAAAACTATTCTATCCATCTTTTTCTTTATCTTGCTCACATCATAATCTCATAATATATATATTATTTTAAATATGTGTACTTAATTATAATTATGATCTCTATCTTAATTTTTCTTATGATTTATGTTAATTTGAGTATAAAAGTTCTTGCAGATACATCTCTACTATTAAAAATGATAAATTCGAAACATTAAAAATTCAATATAAAAAGATAATGATAATATTATGTCTCTAACTTATTCTGTATAATTTTGTTCAAGTAATTTTTAAACTCAAAAAAATAAAAATATTTTTAAACGATATTAGTCATAGAAATTATATTTATTTGTCGGTAAAAAAAGAGACTTAATTAAATAAAAACATTATACATTTTAAGGTTGCGAAAAAAACTGAAAAGTGGGTATGGGGCTATACCTATATGTTTATAGATGATATTTATCTTTGTTCTTATATATATAGATGATTTTCAGAAAGAAATCGACCTTACATGAAGATAGTTAATTCTTATACGGTAAACTTTTAAAATTCAAATTGCTCAAAAAGTGTCCAAAGTTCCATCAAGTAAATAAATGAGTAAAAAATTAAAGAAAGCATCTTTCACTAAATAAAATGATAACAAAACAGAAATTCACATCATGGCGTGATGTGGCAGGTATGCCATGACATTGAAATTTATGGTCCTCCTCAAGAATAATAAAAATTAAATCAACCAAGAATCAATCTAAAAATATTTTGTACATTTAAAAAATAAAATATTATACGTCTTAAATTTTAAAATTACATATTTAAAATATATATATTAACTAATGATTAGTTAAATCTTATTTATTAATTATTATATCATTATCAAACTTCTATTGCATCTTATAATTCTTATGGATATGAATTAAGAGTCTCGCGGGCTCAATGATTGCTGAATACAAATATTTTCCTGGTTTCACACCATTATTTGCTTAGAAATGTGTTAATATCAAGATGGCATAATATGACGTCGCACCAACCTATATACAAAACAAGAAAAATTAATTATATCTGGCCCGGTTCACGGGTCATCTTTTCATCAGAACTTTCAGTTCACTTTTTTTTTTCTCGTTACCCATAAAAAAAATATTTAAGAAACAATAAAAATCAATCAAAATTAATCTAAAATTATTTTATTTTATATTTATTAATTATTTTTAAAATAAATATATAATATTAAATATAATAGGTATATAATTTTAAAAATTATAAATATAAAATTATAAATATTAAGTTAAATAAAATAATTTTAGATTATTACCTCTTTAGCGTTCCTTAACAAAAGACAAATAACTTGGAAGTCTTTTCAGAAACTAATTACTTTTGTTATTGGGATGCTTCTGAATTGTTGTTATCTAAGTAGAAACATTAGGCATGCCCATAAGCTATAGAAACTAGAAAGTGTATTTTTTATTGCATATTTGGCATTTAAAAATGAACAATATTATTATTGCTACGGTCACGTTATTAATTAGTTGCAAGTGTGATGGACAGATGAACATTATTGTTGGTTCATTATATATTAATTAGCTGGCATTAGTATTAGTTTTTAATTCCCGAAATAAATTAAACTCGATTTTGTTTCGTTCTTGCAGTATGCAACTTAGGGAGTGATGAATCTTTCACCAGTAGAGACTATATGAAGATGCGTTTCCAGCTGAATAGAATATCATTATTGATGGCTCTCTAAGGCTATTAACGCATCATTGTATTTATTCAGTAATTCTGGCTGAGACTTAATTGTTTGGATGTGATCGATCACAATCCGTTGACCATTGTCATCACCAATAATATGCGTGGTCCGCACATATATATTTGTTAATTATTTTTGTGTAAATTACAGAAGGGATCGGAGGGAGAATTCATTCATCATAGAGTTTGAGCCTAAGAATTGAGGGGCGAGGGCGCCCCACATCGTTAACATGCGCATATCACTTTTGGTTTTGGGTTCGATCATCAATGGTGTAATAATTTTAATTTTACCCCCTATTGTTTCAGTTAGTGTTATTCGCTTTGATATCATGGTTGATATTCCCATTCACCATTATGTTTAATTTGTGGTAGAAATGAGGTTCACATCAATGGTGGTAGGAGTAGATGCTTTCTACATACTACCTTGTCCAGCTAATTTTATGCTTAATTAAAAATTAATACTGCCTTCTACCGTGTAGCTACTCGATGTGCCCCTTAGTAATTGAATTAGGCTAAATCTTTAAATCAATTATTCATATAAAATATAGAAAAATACTAGATCATCATAATTTTTTATTGAGAAAGTCTAGAGGTCAGTAATTTTTATATTTTGTGGTCACTACTTAATCATAACAAAAAAGTGAGTAATTTTTCATTATTGAATGTAATCTCATACCATTAAAATTACTATTAATAGTCAATTGATAGTTACAAAACATAAAAGTTACTGACCCCCTAGCACTCTTTTTTTTATATTTTCCTCATATTTTAGTCATCAACTCAATTCTTTTAGTTTAATAATTCAATAATATACTTTTACCTCACTTTAAATATTAATAGCTATAGCTATCTAATAACAAAAAAAAAACATTCTAATAATTTTTTAGTATTTTTCTAAACTATGTATTAAAATTACAAAATACATAATAAAAATATATAAAATAACACATGTATTTATACTTACAAATAACTAATTATATATATATATCACTTTTATTTTCAATAGTATCCTTTAGGGGTGCACAGACCCGGTCCGGCTCGAAGGCCCGGCCCGATGCCGAACACTTTAGGGGCTAATTTGGTGTGATTTCATCGGGTTTAGGGCCGGGTAAGGGTCTCAAAAATAGATCCGGTCATTATTTCAGGTCGGGTCCGGGCCATAGCTCGGGTCACCCGAAGTCGGCCCGGTGGCCCGGTCATCATACACAATTAATATTTTGTGTTATTAGTGATGGATCATGACTATTCTTATGTGGAATTTAAGTATTGTAAACCTTAATATTTTGTATTATTAGTCATTATAAGACTATAAGTTAAGATTTTATAGTTAGAATGCATAAGACTTTAGACTAATGCATAATATTGTGTTATTTGTATTGATTTAAATATTTGGTATTATTAGACAATATTAGTATTGATTGTGGTTTTGCTTTAGTATTGATTGTGGTTATGCTTTAATTTTAAAGAAGGTTTGGTTCTTGTTATATTTTTCTAAGTGAATTTTACTATGTTAAATAATGGTTGGAGTCTTGGAAATTTAAATATTTTTACATGCTAGCTTACAAGAAGGTATCAACGTAATGTAATGTTAACAGCCCGGTTTTCACCCGGTATAATTGTGGCCCGAAAGTGTATTGATTTCATCATGTCTAGGGTCGGGTTCGGGTCTAATAAATAGACCCGGTGTATATTTCGGATCGGGTCTGTGTCACATCAAACCCGGCTTCACCCGACCCATGTGCACCCCTAGTATCCTTAATCTAACCTATAAATTTACACTCCAACTAAAAATTTGTCACTTATCAATAAATTACTAGCTATATACACGTACGAATATGAGATAGCATTTTTGTCTTTCGTTACTATGATAAATATGATAGAATCAAGCTTTTAACAGAAGAAAAGCAAGCAAAATCAGAATGAAACATTATCCATTTAATTTCCTTAAATTTTGTACCACAAAGAGTAGTATCTGTAAATTAAACAATCTCCATCAATCAAACTGTTGTCATGGCATTATCTGAGCATAGGAGTAAAACGCAACCATTACCAATCAATATACATATTGAAAATTACATAAAAACGATTGATAGATTATTATTGTTGACCATTTTGATTGATAAGTGTTGCACTCAAGATAAAGGCTAAGCGTTCATAAGCTAGTTGTCTTTTGTCTCATCCAAGGGAAAACGTTTGAAGAAGATGAAAGGGCCCGTTTACTCCAAAATGTGCCTAGAGCACTAATAATTAAGAGAAGATGGATAGTGAGATCCAAAAAGCTAAGCTAGCTAGGCCCATAGAGGTCCAAATTGAAACACAGACAAGAAAAGAAAGTGAGAAACCACTTTATATGATATGCGCTGCATATGTTGTTTTTGTGGCTTAGCCATTATTCATGAGGGTACCGCACAATCCCAATATCTGTTTGATTAAGACCTCAATTATCAGTGTTCCACATTCTCGCCTTTTTACTTTTGCATTGTATGCCTGTATTTGTCTTAAAATTCTCTAATCAATGCACTCTCAATTCAACTTAGGCAATTATGCCTTGTGCGTGGTCCAAAACTATATGTACTGCTACTTGCACGTACAAACCAACCCAAAATGGGGAGATAAGGTGCATGATATTTCTACTGCACTTTATGTTACAAAACGTTGCAATAGGATATGTGAAATCTGAAACGAGGCACATTAATTAAGGCTATGATCACAATATATATTAACACGTTGTATTTGTACCCTTATTTGGTGCTATAAAGACGTGGATTCTTTGGAATAATCTAAGGCTCACATACCCAAATAATATAAATTAGTTGAGCTACTTAAGTTAATTAATTAATTAGTATTTCCTCTAATTGTTTGTTCTGATCTGCTTCTTTCTTCTTTAATACTTGTTGCCTGCTTTCTGGTCCTCTTGTACACATATTCCACAAACTTGTCCGCTTCAAAGAATGAATAAACAAATTTTGCATTGCATTGAGGACAGATGTGTAATTTCCTTTATTAGTCAAAGACTCAAAGGTGGTAGTACTGTAGCTGTATGTGGATGCAGTAAAGGTTATTGCACTGATGGAATTAATTATGCAGGAGATCCCATTTTGTTTTTTTTTTTTGTTTTTTTGGACATTAGGAGATCCCATTTCAAAATATAAAATCATGAGATCACACACTAGATTAAAAAAACTAAAACAGCCTTCTTGCATTGAAGCACTCTCGCTTTTTTTTTTTTTAAAGGTGGGGTCTGCGTCACGGGTTATCATTCTTGTTACCACTGGGTTTTGGTCATAGACTAGTAGACCACTTTTTTTCTTTACATAATTCGACTAGAGACCACTTAGATGAGATCATGTTTTGTGCGGGCGGCCAACTTATCCCGTGTTGGGCTACCTTTTTGAGCCCAAAAAAATTAAGGGCCCATAGCTAAGACCATGATTGGACTATATATTGCCATAAAACACCCATTACACCACAACCAAAAACACAACAAAATCACCCATTATTCCCATCAAAGTCAAAAATAGTTTTCAATCAACATTATTGAGGTCTATTTTAAATTTTTAATAAACTAGCGCATCATCTAGACATTTCCAAAAGAAAATTAATCAGGTTTCTCCTAGCCTCTCTCCATTTACCCACATAATCTATTTGGTACATAAAATTAAAGTAATACAGTTGACAAGCCTTCATTTGTTAGCATTACCAGCCGTCAAAATCATATCCTAAACAATTGAAGCGCATTAATCTCCCAAAAGAGAAGGGAAAAATATTTATTCCTTTTAGTGTATATTTTATTTTGTTAGGCAATCTTTTTAGGGTGTGTGTAATGTGTATACAGATGGAAGAAATAGGACAGATTATGGAGCCCACGGATTTTGACGAGTCGCACCCAACAATTTAATAACAGAATCATCTTCTTGGTCATTGAATTAATCAATAATCCACCCTCTTACTAGCTTGAAGCATAAAATAGCTAGGTGAGGTTTGGTCCAACAACATCCATCACTCAGTGGAGAGGGATCACCTCTGTAATGCAATACTTATGTGGTGATCTGATCAAGATAAACTAATCCCGAGACACGTGTGCGGCACGCATGCCTTCGTACGTTATCGTAATTGCATATGTATCCCTAAACTTATAAACAAAACCCACATACATATGAAAACGGTTCAACATATATTTTAGTCTAAAAAAAATGACTTTTTAAATTAAGTTATTATTATCTTTTTAAATATGTTTGATGAAAGTAAATATAATAATTAGGAGATTTAGTCTTTTAATATATTGATTCATTAGCTCAATTTCAATAACCAACACTATTAATTTTAGAAAAAGTATAGGTATACAATAAAAATATTAAACAATATGAACAATGGATATGTCAGATATTCAATTTATTAGATTTGCATATAGTTATCCTAATGTTAGAGTTTAGGAGGTAATTTGGGAGTGTAGTATTTTTTTACTTTATTAGTCAATTTTAGAACCCATTATTTACATTATTCACAAAAGTTATTGTCTACCTAACAAAATCTATATTTTATCACCAAAAATTCATACATCAAAATATATGGATCATTGCTCACCAGTTACCACAATTGAAACTTTTCTAAAGTCTAGGGACTCGAGTTAAGGTTTAAAGTAGTTCGTGAAGTTGCACTCAAACTTTAAAATAATCTCTAAAGTTAATAAGTATCCAAATTTATTTTTGAAGTTACATTCCGAAACTCATAGTAGTCCCCGAAGTATTTTCCGTTCATCGAAACCTTGAAACGACATCGTTTTGAACAAAAAAAAAAGGCAAAAGAAAAAAAAAAACTTAGAAAAATGTTGTCGTTTTATATTTAAAAAAAAATCACTTTCTTCTTCTTCAACAGATCACAAAAATAAAAACCAATAACACAAAATATCACAAAAAAAAATCAGCATTAATAAAAAAAGATCAATCTACTTAAACAGCAACAAGTACAAAAAATAGCAACAATAAAAAAATCAATAATAATTACAGAATAGAAAACAACTAAAATTAACCATTGTTGTTATATTAATACAGGATCAGCAGCAACAATCATCCAGAACATTAAAGAACAATGATTGAATAACTAAAAAAATAAAAAAAAATCACCATGGCTAAGAGAGAGAACCGTGCCAAAGGAAAGAAGAGGGAGAACAAACAAAGATGGAGGCTCGCGAGTGGCGCGGTAACAAGACCAAGGCTGGCGAGTGGCACAACGATGACAGAAAAGATTGAGGCTTCGTGCCTCTGCCTCTACTATGTTTGAATGTGAGAGACTAGGTTGGGGTGGGAGATGAGTGGTGCGGCACTGGGATGGAGGCCGGCGAGAGACAGTGACAACAAAGGTTGAGGAGAGCTCTTGTGAATGTGAGAGTATGGTTGAAAAGGAAGAGGACATCAGATTAAAAAGGAGAAGAAAAAGAAAAATAACCTCAGATTAAAGAAGCAGAAGAGGAAAAAGAAGGAGAAAGACGTTAGAGAACAGAAGAGAAACAGTTAAAGAAATAAAAAAGAGAACGGGTTGGGGATGGAGAAGGGAAGGGAGAAGGTTGGGGACGGAAAAGAGGAAGGGAACAAATTAAAAAGGGGGATACATTAAGCTTCTTTCTTTTTTATTTTTTTATTATTATTATTATTATTTTGAATTGGGAGTTCTACATTACTTTTTTTTTGTTTAAAATGACATGGTTTAAAGATTTTGATAAATAAAAAATATTTTTGGGACTATTAACTTCAAAGGATAAATTTGAGTAATTATTAATTTTAGAAATTACTTTAAGATTTAAGTATAATTTTAAAGACTACTTTAAGACTTAACTCAACTCTACAAAAAAATAATATTTTGGATGGCAATTGTATTTTTCTATAATTGAGGGCCCGTTTGGAAAATTCTAGAAGTAGCTTTTTTTAACTTTTGACTTATGAAAAGTAGTAGTATTAATGTCGGGTGCAATTTTCAAAACCAAATTGCAACTTTCTAAGAAGTTATTTTGGAGCTTATAGAGAAGTTAAAAAAAATGACTTCTCTCATAATATTTCTACTTTTCATTATATTTCTTTAAAATAAGTACTTTTAGAGTTAAAAATCCAAACACAAAATAACTTATTTATAAGTTACTTTTAACAGAATCATTTATTATTTAAGTTATTTTATCAAAAAGAACTTAATTAAGTTAGTTCCAAAATAATTAATTGAATGGGTATTTATTGGGATGCGGCATCGCAGAGATGAAAAGAATTAACAGAATGGGGGTGTGCATGTAGTCCAAAATATAGAAAGGAGGCGTGTGAAGGAAGACAGCACATGAGATGTGGTAAATTGAAGAGTCAGCAATATACTATCGGTATCACCACTTCACTCACTTCCAGCTGCCTCTTTAGTCGTCTTCACCTTCCACCATCATCCAATCCATGTAACCAAAATTAACTTAGCATTCAATTCAATGTGCTTCCTAACATTACGTGTATCCCTCTCATTGTATATATATTGTACTTTACCTTTTCTCTTCTTACTATACTACAATATAAATAGTCCCCACCTCTACTCCCTCCTTCCCTTTTCTTTTCTCTTTCTCTTCCTCTGTTTTTTCGTATATTCTGGGATCAATCCGATCCTTCTAATTTTCGGATTTTCCCTTCTGTTTTTCTTGGTCTCCTCCCCCTGTATTTTCACTTCAATTTCTGCGGTGCCTCGAACCAAATCCAACCATGGAAGAGAAGGTACTCCACTTCAATTCTGCAAATTAAAAACTGCTTCAAAATTAAGTTGTGACATGTATATATAATTCAATTGATTGAATTTAATGATGCAGGTGACGATAATGAGACTCAAGGTTGATCTTGAGTGTAACAAGTGCTACAAGAAGGTCAAGAAGGTTCTCTGCAAATTCCCTCGTGAGTCTCCTCTCCTACTCGTTCAAGAGCAATTTAATTTGAAAATTTAATTCATTATTGAGATATCAAATTGAGTTGATTTGTTTCTTTGGCGTTTGAACAAGAGAAATTCGAGACCAGGTGTACGACGAGAAGAACAACATCGTCACCATCACTGTAGTTTGCTGCAACCCCGAGAAGCTCAGGGATAAGCTCTGCTGCAAAGCCTGTGGCACCATCAAGAGCATTGAGATTGTCGAACCTCCCAAGCCCAAGCCTCAGCCCGAAAAGCCTAAACCCAAGCCCCCGGAGAAGCCCAAGGATCCAGAGAAGCCTAAGCAACCGGAGAAGCCTAAGGACCCCGAGAAGCCCAAGGAACCACCCAAGCCCAAGGAACCCGAGAAGCCCAAGGAACCACCACCAGCTCCGGAGCCTGCTCCGGAACCAGCTCCTGCTCCGGTTCCAGTTCCGGTGCCAGTACCCGTGCCGGTTCCTGCACCTGCTCCTCCACCAGCTCCGGCTCCTGATCCTCCTCCACCTCCGGCTCCGGCTCCAGCACCTCCTCCTCCGTGTGAGCCCGTTCCGGTGTGTCCACCGGCACCACCACCGGCGGTGGTTCCAATTGGGATGTGTTGTGGGCCATGTTATGAAGGTCGGCCCGGTGGGCCGTGCTTTCAGGGGTACGGGGGGCCGCCATCGTGGTACGATGGGTATTACGAGAGGCCCGTGTATGACAGTTACGGTGGGGGCAGGCCGTGTTACGTGAGCCGTTGCGATGAATATTTCTGTGAAGATAACACGTCAGCTTGCTCCGTCATGTGAGATTTTCTGCGCTATTCGCCATCCTCATGCCATGCATCTCTCTCTCTCTTTCTCTCTCTCTTCAACCAATTATTTCTTTCTTTTTCTGGTTATCATTACAAATTCACGGCGAATAATGAATGAATGTGAAAATATTGAAGTCACAGAGAATAAGAGAGTTACTCCATGTAACTCGTCATTCTAAAATATACAGTGTATACCAATATATATAGTAGTAGTAGTTTTAATATCATACATAATTTCTTTCTTGATTTGTTTGTTTGTTTTTTCTTTTTTCAACTTGTTTCTAGTTTTCTAGTGTGTGTATATATATAATAATAATAATTTTTGAACGACGATAACGTCTAATAATTGATGAATACTAAATATTTTCGCTTGAACAAATTCTGCACTACTGCTACTAGCTAGGGAAGCATGATGATACGATAGGTTAGTGAATTAATTAATCGTGTTGACAAATTAGGCGAGTGATGGAACTATATAGCTATTCCGGGAAGTGCATTTATTTGCTTGTAAGCAAATTAAGGGTGAAGTGTGGATTTATTTGATTTACTCAAAAAGAGAAGTAGCTTTGGTAGTGGGGATTGAAATAGTGTGTGTACACGTTGAAATGTATTGTACTTTAATTTCGATGTTATTGGAAGTAATTGAACAACTTTCTAACCACGATCCAACCCACTAATTAATGCACTTTAATTACGTCATTGTCTCCCTTTTCTCTCTATTTTTTTCTTTTCTGTGCTAGCTCCTTTCTATGATCATTTACTTATTATCTAGAAATTTTACACTTTACTACTATACTACTATACTACTAGTGAGTTATCATTTTTCTGTTCGTTGTTGCTGCTTTTCTTATTATTACAATACATAGCTTATATAATTTGCTAGCTAGAAAAATAATAATAAACATTACTATTAAGATTATTATTGCAAATTAAACTTGTTCGTTTGAGATTAATAATGTGTTATTGAAGTGGGAATTTGGAATAGGAATGTGACAAATACGTGAGCTTATGAGGGGTACGTGTTGTTTATATATTTAGAGAAATAAAAATAAGGGTTGGCCTAATATGCTTTAGTTGGTATTGAGGAGTGACCTCAGTAGAAAATGACAACTTGACAACCATGATCCTCTTCTTTATTTCATTGCGATATTATCATTATCAGATCCATGCATGAACCTAGCTAACACACAATAATACAAGGGCCGATCATTCGTATTTTATTTATTAATAATTAATTTTCTAAACGGTTCCGCTACGTTACCAACAGTATATCTGCCAACTTCTGCTAACTCTTATTTATAATTGTGTTTCATGAAAATGTGTTCGTAGATGTGTCTAATAAAAATATCTTTTTTATAGTATTTTCTGGATGTGTCTCTTTATATATGTATTTAAAATATATTAATTATTAGACACATCCACAAACACACTTCCATAAAACACAATTATAAATAAGAGTTGGCAGAAGTTAGCAAATAATATGTTGGTACCCTATACTTTTCCTTTTCTAAACCATGCATTGTAAGCTCACTTATTACAAGAAATTAAGGCTATTCAAATCAGTCATAAATTAGTTATATATTTTGAACTTTTTTTTTTTATTTTACTATCATATATCCTAAAGATAAAAGATATAAGTTAAATATATTATAGAAAATATTTTAATATTATTTATTATAAAATAAAAAACTTTTGCATTTTCAATTTATAAAAATAATAAATAACATTAAAATATTTTTTTATAGTATAGTTAATTTATATTCTAAAGACATTGGATAACAAAAACTTTTTTTAATTCACTTCCTTTAGAAGTGCAAGGTAATTAAAATAAAGGAACTTTTACACATACAAGTTTAGTTTAGTTAGGGGATCGGATCTATTATCAGCCGACATTATTCCCTTTATTAGTTTGGCATTTCCATAAAGTAACATTAGAAAGTGTGTTTCTTATCAAACAAGGGAAAGGGACATTGTAATGTCAATCCAGAGATACAAGTTGCTTTCAGTGAAAGATACTGTATAGTTCAATTATTGTCTTAATTTGCAAAATTTTTATGTGATTCTCATCGACATTCATAGCTGTGCCAATGCTTTTATATTAGGTGGTGTTCATACCCTGGCCCAATAAATAGGGCCCAAGATCTAAGCAAAGAAGCCCAACCCAAAGGGTTGGCCCTCCTCCCGTACCAGCCTTCGTCCCAGAAGTCGGTGCTAAACACGACCTGCTCCAAAGAAGTCGGATACGAGGGTTAGCTGGCAGATAACACTCATTCGAATGAGTAACTGCCCCTAGAAACTCTCTAACCACTTCATAGAGCCATATCTTAACCTCCCTAAGATATGGGAACGGTTATCCGCCTAAAAAGGTGGCACTACTTCAGCGGTGGTTATTGGTTCACCACTATAAATACCCTGACTTCCCTCAGGTATCACTAAGTCCAATACATTCTAAACTTGCTCACACTCTTGCTAACTTAGGCATCGGAGTGTCTTTGCAGGTACCACCCCCCATTCTTTCACACGTACAAGTCGGACGGAGGAACACCGAGTTTCAGGTTCACTCGATAGTCACCTCCCTCACACGTTTGGGCCAACCAACGCCATCCAGCCCACCAATCTCTGGTTACCCACCGTAACATTGGCGCCGTTGCCGGGGACCCGAGAGATCAACCAGTGATGGCGGAAAGATCCCCTGAAGAAGGTCATGTGGAGACAGATTCTGATCAAGAGAATTTGAACACCGGAAACAATGAAGCAGATCAGAACCTCCACCAGGAAGCTAATGATCAACATAGGGAAGGCACCTCCGGAATCAAAAATCCGAAGGTGAACTCCTCGGAGGGGCGCGAATCAGAAAAAGAAGGACCCTCCCACACTAGTGAGCTTATGGGATTAATCCATAGCCGCCTCGAGCAGCTAGAACAGGAGCGGGAACGACAAAGAGAAGCTGAAAAGAACCTAAAAGAGGAGATGGAGCGACGAAAAGAGTTAGAAAGAAAACTCTTAAAATTAGAATCCTCCCTCAAAAGTCGGAATTCCCACGGCGATAGAGAAGATTCTCCCTTAGGAGAGAAAGATCCGTTTAGCGAGGACATAATGAGGGCAAAAGTTCCGAGAAACTTTAGAAGCCCCGATATGGACCTCTACGATGGAACCACCGATCCAAAGCATCATCTGAGCAACTTTAAAAGTCGGATGTATCTGACCGACGCTTCTGACGCTACGCGATGTAAAGCTTTTCCGACAACCTTGTCAAAAGCAGCGATGAAGTGGTTCGACAGCCTCCCTCCGAGGTCAATTACCAGTTTTGAAGACCTCTCAAGAAAGTTCTTGATGAGGTTCTCCATCCAGAAGGATAAAGTAAAGCATGCACCAAGTCTCCTGGGAATAAAACAGGAGGTCGGAGAGTCCTTACGGGCCTATATGGAAAGGTTCAACAAAGCATGTTTGGAGATTCAAGACCTGCCCACCGAAGCAGTCATCATGGGGCTAGTCAATGGTCTTAGAGAAGGTCCCTTCTCACAGTCCATATCAAAAAGACACCCCGCCTCTTTAAATGATGTACAGGAAAGAGCCGAAAAATACATCAATATGGAAGAAAACGCTAGGCTAAGAGACCCAAGTTTGCGACTCGGGCACCCTCCCTCAACGAAAGAGAGGGAGAGGGAAGCGAAGAAGAAGGAAGAGCTCGGCCTTGATAGGCCAAGAAAATATCACTCTTATACTCCATTGAAAGTCCCTGTAGTGGATGTATACAGAGAAATTTGTAACACCGAAAGGCTGCCTCCCCCCAGACCTATTAAGAATAAAAAAGGGGGAAGTCGCGGGGATTACTGTGAGTACCATAAGATATATGGGCACTCTACAAACGACTGTTACGACCTTAAAAATGTGATAGAAAAACTGGCCAGAGAAGGTCGGCTTGACAGATATCTCATAGAAAGGTCGGACAGTCATGGAAAAAGAAAGCGAGATGATATGGACAAAAGAGACCCACCACCGCAAACTCCGGAAAGACATATCCATATGATCTCAGGAGGGTTTGCAGGAGGGGGACTCACGAAATCCTCTCGTAAGAGACACCTCAAGAGAGTGTACCAGATTGAAGAGGGGTCCTCCGACCTCCCCACCATTTCATTCACAAAGGAAGATGGGCGAGGAATAATCCCTGGGCACGACGACCCAGTGGTAATTACCATGATCCTGGCAAATGCCCATCTACACAGAACACTAGTAGACCAAGGAAGCTCGGCGGACATCCTATTCAAGCCCGCCTTCGACAAGCTAGGTTTAGAGGAGAAAGAGTTGAGAGCCTACCCCGACACCTTGTACGGACTAGGTGACACGCCAATAAAACCACTAGGATTTTTGCCCCTCCACACCACCTTTGGAAAGGGGGAGAAATCAAAGACTCTGAGTATAGACTTCATAGTCATCGACGTGGGGTCGGCCTATAATGCTCTAATCGGCAGAGCTACCCTTAATCGACTCGGAGCGGTGGTATCGACACCCCACCTTTGCATGAAATTCCCGACCCCAGCAGGGATAGCAACGGTGAAGGGAGATCAGAAGCTAGCAAGAAAATGCTACAACGAAAGCCTAAACCTGAGAGGAAAAGGCAAAGAGGTTCACACAATAGAGCTCGGTGGAGCAAGGATTAAAGAAGAGTTGCGACCCCAGCCCGGGGGAAAAACCGAGGAGATTCAGGTCGGCGAAGAGGAAGGAAAAAATACTCACATAGGAGCCAACCTAAGGGAAACCTTAAGACAAGGATTGACTAAGCTCCTAAAAGATAACTCCGATCTCTTCGCCTGGAAGGCCTCCGACATGCCTGGGATAGACCCCAAGCTCATGTCTCACAAGCTCTCGGTCTACTCAGGGTCCCGACCTGTGCAACAGAGAAGACGCAAGCTCGGCCCAGAACGAGCCCTAGTAGTAGAAGAACAAGTGCAGGCGCTCCTAGAAGCCGGCTTCATCAAAGAAGTCAAATACCCAACATGGCTAGCCAATGTAGTGCTAGTCAAAAAACAAAATGGCAAAT
Source organism: Arachis ipaensis (assembly GCF_059453495.1). Classification (NCBI taxonomy): domain Eukaryota; kingdom Viridiplantae; phylum Streptophyta; class Magnoliopsida; order Fabales; family Fabaceae; genus Arachis; species Arachis ipaensis. The sequence goes on from NC_142436.1 coordinate 139,366,884, forward strand.
GGAGAATGTGCGTCGACTACACCGACTTAAATAAGGCATGTCCCAAGGACCCTTATCCACTACCAAGCATTGATGCCCTAGTAGACTCTAGCTCGGGTTATCAATACTTGTCGTTTATGGACGCCTACTCGGGATATAACCAAATCCCGATGTACGAACCAGACCAGGAAAAAACATCATTCATCACGCCCAGAGCTAACTTTTGCTACGTGGTCATGCCATTTGGATTGAAAAATGCAGGGGCCACATATCAGAGGCTGATGAACAAGGTGTTTTCCCCTCACTTAGGAAACTTAATGGAAGTATACGTCGACGATATGTTGGTAAAGACCAAGAAGGAAGTCGACCTCTTGTCTGACCTCTCACAAGTCTTCGACACCATAAGGTTGCACGGGATGAGACTAAATCCTGCAAAGTGCGCCTTCGCAGTGGAGGCAGGAAAATTTCTAGGATTCATGCTAACACAAAGAGGGATTGAAGCCAATCCCGACAAGTGTAGAGCTATCCTAGAGATGAAAAGCCCGACTTGTTTGAGAGAGGTCCAACAGCTGAATGGCCGACTAGCAGCTCTCTCCAGATTTTTGGCAGGATCAGCACTAAGATCCCTTCCGCTGTTCTCCCTACTGAGAAAGGGGCACCAGTTGGAGTGGACTCCCGAATGCGAGGAGGCGTTCCAGGGGTTCAAAAAGTTTTTGAGCCAGCCTCCTATCTTGACCCGACCTATACCCGGAAAAGACCTCATCCTATACCTCTCCGTGGCAGACAGGGCTGTCTCAGCAGCCTTGATAAGAGAAGAGGAGGTCAGGCAACACCCAATCTACTTCATCAGTAAAGTTCTACAGGGCCCTGAGCTAAGGTACCACAAATTAGAAAAGTTCGCCTACTCCTTAGTAATAGCCTCTCGAAGGCTACGGCCTTACTTTCAGGCTCACACAATAAGAGTCCGCACGAATCAACCCATGAAGCAAATCCTCCAAAAAACGGATATTGCAGGAAGAATGGTACAATGGGCAATAGAGCTCTCCGAGTTCGACTTAAAGTATGAAACTCGGACGGCGATTAAAGCCCAGTGCCTCGCCGACTTCGTTGCCGAATATGCAGGGGATCAAGAGGACAAACCGACTACTTGGGAACTCTATGTGGATGGATCCTCCAATAAAACAGGAAGCGGCGCAGGCATAATATTGGTAGATGAAAGGGGAACCCAGATAGAAGTTTCCCTCAAGTTCGAATTCCCAGCTTCAAATAATCAGGCAGAATACGAAGCCTTGATCGCAGGATTGAAGCTGGCTGAAGAAGTCGGTGCTACGAAAGTGATGGTATACAGCGACTCCCAAGTGGTGACCTCTCAAATAAGTGGGGAGTACCAGGCAAAAGACCCAACTATGAAAAGGTACTTGGAGAAAGCCTCGGAACTCTTGGGGCGCTTTGCAGAAACCGAGGTGAAGTACATAACTCGGGATCTAAACAGCAGAGCAGACGCCCTACCCAAGCTAGCAAGCACCAAGCCAGGAGGAAATAACAAAAGCCTGATTCAAGAGACTCTCCAGGAACCTTCAGTGGTAAAAATGGAAGACACACTAGAAGTCCTTGAAGTGGTCGGATTGAACCTCGGATGGATGAACCCCTTAGTCGAATACCTAAAATTCGACATCCTCCCTAAGGAGGAAAAAGAAGCCCAAAAAATCCGAAGGGAAGCACAACACTATACCTTGGTGAAAAATGTTCTCTATAGAAGGGGGATATCAACACCATTGCTAAAGTGTGTGCCGACCTCAAAAACCACCGAGGTGTTGGAGGAGGTACACAGTGGAATCTGCGGGAATCATCTCGGAGCCAGGTCATTGGCCAGGAAAGTGATCCGAGCAGGATTCTACTGGTCAACCTTGCAGAAAGATGCCACAGAATTTGTGAAAAAGTGCCAGCCATGTCAAATGCATGCAAATTTCCACGTGACTCCCCCAGAAGAGCTCATTAGTATCACTTCTCCATGGCCCTTTGCAAAATGGGGAATGGATCTGTTAGGTCCTTTTCCCCAGGCGCCAGGACAAGTTAAATACCTAATAGTGGGAATAGATTACTTCACAAAGTGGATAGAAGCAGAACCACTGGCCACCATCACTGCACAAAGAAGTCGAAGGTTCCTCTACAAAAATATCATCACAAGGTATGGGATACCTTACTCCATCACTACAGATAATGGGACCCAGTTCACTGACTCCACCTTTAGAAGCCTGGTAGCCAGTATGAAAATAAAACACCAGTTCACCTCGGTGGAACACCCACAAGCCAACGGGCAAGCCGAAGCGGCCAACAAAGTCATACTGGCAGGACTGAAGAAAAGATTACAAGATGCAAAAGGAGCTTGGGCTGAAGAGCTCCAACAAGTACTATGGGCTTACAGAACAACACCCCAATCCGCCACTGGAGAAACGCCCTTCCGACTAGTCTATGGCGTAGAAGCAATGATCCCAATAGAGATCAATGAGCGAAGCCCAAGAGTGATTTTCCACGACGAGATCAGGAATATACAGGGGCACAAAGAAGAGCTCGACCTGCTCCCTGAAGTCCGAGAAGAAGCTCAAATAAGAGAAGCAGCGCTAAAACAAAGGATGACTACAAGATACAACAAAAAAGTCATTCGAAGGAATTTCACCCCTGACGACTTAGTCTTAATCAGAAACGACATTGGAGTCAACAAATCTGGGGAGGGAAAGCTCGCTGCTAATTGGAAAGGACCATACAAGATCGAGGAGGTCTTAGGAAAGGGCTATTATAAGGTGACCGACTTAGGCGGCACCGAGTTACCAAGGTCATGGCATGCTTGTAATATGAAAAGGTACTACAGCTAAGAAGCGAACTCTACTCCCTGATGTACTCTTTTCCCAGCTTCATGATTTTTTCCCAGAATCAAAGGGTTTTTTCTGGAGAAGGGTTTTTAACGAGGCATCATAGTAGGGGCTAAGGGAAATAAATTATCAAAAGCCCTTAGTAGCAATAAGGTACCTCCTCAATTAATAAAGATCTTTTTCATTTTAAATATCTCTTTTAAATTCCCTTTTTTATTTTTCCTTCTACGAAACGCACCGATTTAAGCTCGACAAAACGTGAAAATCCCATGAACCGACCTAGATGGTCGTCAGGATAAAACGACGAGGTACAAGTCGGCGTAAAGAGGCTATAGAAGTCGATCATGATAAACTCGGAAGCAATCCGACTCATAGGTCGGAAAACGAAGCCGAGTAAAGCTAAAATGAATCGCAAAAGTAGCCTAAGTGACGAAAAACTCAATAAAACAAAATTGAGTACTAGGAATAACAAAAAGAGATAAGGAAAAACTATGAAAGAATAGCAAGGCTGCCTTAAGAAAATTCAGAAAAGCAGGCAAGCCCCAAAGAAAAGGTTTTTTTTCCTAGAAAAGATCAAGGAGTCAAAAGAACCACGAACAGAAAAAGCATGCGCACATAAGGTAACTCAAAACCTTTATCCAAAAAAAAAGGGTACTTATTTTTTTAACTTACAATAACCCTTATAAAAAAGGGGTATCATAAAGTGTTTTGTTTACGGCCCTAAAAGGCCAAAAAATTGTTCAAACGCTACCAAAATAAATAAAGAGTTTAAAAAAGAGGGGCCCACAGGCCGGGCCCCAATAGCCAAAATCACTTCTCAAGAGGATCACCACCAGCAGAGTCAGGGGGAACACCAGAAGCAGGAGTCGAAGAGGAAGTCGGAGGAGCGGTAGAGGAACTCGGAGCATCCTTGGAACGAGGAGGGGACTCTATGATCCTCTGACCCCGAGTCTTTAAATCAGACTCAGACTCCACCACGGGGACAGGAGGATCCACGATGGCACCATCAACTACAATCTTATCAGGGTCCAAAGGAGAAAGGTCCAAGTCAGGAGCAATAACTCCGACCTGTTCCTTGAAAATCCTCCAAGCCTCGTCAGCACCATCCGCAATAGAGTCCTCCAACTCGGTATAGGCCTTCCGAGCGTTCAGCAAGTCATTCTTTACAGACACAAGATCAGCAAACAAACTGTTGTAGCTGGCTTGCGCTGCTTTCCTCAAATCCATCTCCATGTTGCACTGGGCTTGCAACTTCTTCCCCTTCTCTCTGAGGCTGTCCCTCTCCTCCGTCAGTTTGGCGACTTTCCCCTCCAACTCCTTCTCATGCTCCTGATATATACGAAGCCTACCCTCCAGCTCCTCGACCCTCGAGGTCGTCCCTAAAGAGCTGATGGGAGTCTTCTCAAATATATCCAAGAGTTTGCCACAAACCCCCGCCGTCTTGAGACTCTCCTCAACCACAGTAGTGAGGTAGTGCCGAACAGAGACATCATCCATACTCATACGAGCATGAGGATAGATGTTCTTTCGGACGAACGCAAGAGCGTCCGCCTCACCAGTAGCGCCAGACTCTAAGGTCTTGCGCTTCTTTGGCTCTGGTTCAGGAGTAGGTCGGACGGGAGGGGGCGGCAGAGAAGAAGCAGAGGAAGAAATTACAATAGGTTGAGAGGAAGTCCCGACGTTCCGAGGAGGAGGAGGGGGAGAGACAACCATTCTAACACCTCCAGACCTGGCTCGAGACTTTGCCTTGGCTTCCTGAACCCTCTGGTAAGACTCTTGAGCATTTTTCTTTGCCATCTCTACAAAAACAAAATGATAGCTAAAATCAGATAAAGTCGGAAAAAGAAATCGCAAGTCGGAAATAAGCAAGAAGTGCAAAAAGCTACCTAATTGTGGCTGGACAAAGGCCGGCGACCCCTGGAGAAATTTTTTAGTATCCAAGTATGGGGCCCTCCCCCACACTTCTCGGAGGAACCCCACAATGGCTACCTCGACCTCATTTAGGTCATCTAGACCATATTTCTCGCAGGGGGAGGCCTCCAGCCAATATAAAGGAAATCGGGGAGAGGAATGCTCATCCAGGAAAAAGGGGTGGTGACCCTCTACAGCTTGCACTTTGAAAAAATAGTTCTTGAAGTCGTGAAAGGACTCGTCAAAAAGGGTAAAAAGCCTCCGACCTTGAATGGCTCGAAAGGACACCCACTGTTGCTTATTATTTAGCCCACTGAAGGGTTTGGTCATATGGAAAAGGTAAAAGAAAATCCTTAGAGAAGTCGGAAACTCTAGAGCCTGGCTGATAAATTGATAAATTTTTAGAAAACCCCAAGAGTTGGGGTGAAGCTGGGTGGGAGCCACTCGGCAATGACGCAATACAAACATTTCAAACTCTGAAAAAGGGAGGAAAACGCCCAAACGAGTGACCATACTCTCATACATAAAAAAGAAATGAGGGGCCGTCTCGTCAGCCCTCCCGAAACAAACCCGGTCTTCTGGACCCGGGACTACCAACTCGTACTTGGGCTCATCTTCTTCAGAAGTACAAATTCTATAGTGAGTACGAAGGTGGGTGATAAATTCAGTGTCAACGGAGGGCTCCTCCCCTAGAACCGTAACGTCTACCCACTGGGAGAGAGCATCTACGGAAGCCATTTTCTTTTCTTAAAAAAGGGGGTGACAAGAAACCTACAAAAGAAAAGAAAAATCAACACACGGTCTCTAAGGGAAGGGGCACGGAACTAAAGCCTACAAACCAAATCTACCTACAAGATAAAGGCACGCAAATAGAAAACATGTCACAGAAGGGAAAAAACTAACCTTTGAGTCTGAAATCAAGACAGGAGGAAGTAAGAACCTTCGAAACGCAACAATACAGCACGAACAAATGCAAGGGAAATTTGAAAGATTGCAGAAACGAAACAACGAAAGAGAGGGAAAGTATTTATAAAAACGTTAGGGGCATACTGGTAAAATGGGGGCAGTCATTAATAAAGATGCACCGTTACCAAGGCCATTAAATCTCTACACACACCCCTAACGGACACGACGCTTGATTAGACGTAACTGTTAGAACCGAAAGGTCAAGAAAGATCACGTCGGTTCCTAAACCATCACGTCGGTCCTCCTGCAAATCGGCCAAAACCCCGAGTTGAATACTCGAACCCAACTCTTAAAAAGAAATTGGGCTCGAGTAGGGGCACTGTTCATACCCTGGCCCAATAAATAGGGCCCAAGATCTAAGCAAAGAAGCCCAACCCAAAGGGTTGGCCCTCCTCCCGTACCAGCCTTCGTCCCAGAAGTCGGTGCTAAACACGACCTGCTCCAAAGAAGTCGGATACGAGGGTTAGCTGGCAGATAACACTCATTCGAATGAGTAACTGCCCCTAGAAACTCTCTAACCACTTCATAGAGCCATATCTTAACCTCCCTAAGATATGGGAACGGTTATCCGCCTAAAAAGGTGGCACTACTTCAGCGGTGGTTATTGGTTCACCACTATAAATACCCTGACTTCCCTCAGGTATCACTAAGTCCAATACATTCTAAACTTGCTCACACTCTTGCTAACTTAGGCATCGGAGTGTCTTTGCAGGTACCACCCCCCATTCTTTCACACGTACAAGTCGGACGGAGGAACACCGAGTTTCAGGTTCACTCGATAGTCACCTCCCTCACACGTTTGGGCCAACCAACGCCATCCGGCCCACCAATCTCTGGTTACCCACCGTAACAGGTGGTATCTATCTGAGTTTCGTAGATATATAGCAACCACCAAGCATCAAGATTATTAATGATGTGGATTTATATATATTAGTTAATCTTCGCGATTTATATATATAGCAACCGCAAGTCATCCAATTTTCCATTCTCCCTCTTTTTCCTATGATATCTACTAGTACCACCAGGCATCCAATATTAGAACAGATTTATAACTTCTCATTTTGAAGCTATACTTTCGTTTTTAACCTCAACAACCGATAGTGTGCATGGTTACTTGTATTATGTTTGTTAGTAAAAGGAAAACCCGAAAAGGATAGTTTTATCTATTTTTCAAACCATCTGTAACCCTAAGTGAAACTCTTTTTTCTACTCATTTTTATGTATTATAGATATATTTATTTGTATTGTCTCCTTCTATTAAATTAAATTTTAAAAAAAATATGACATAATATAAGAAAAATCAACCAAACTCAAAAAAAATTTTATTTAAAAGAACACCCTAAAAATATAATCATTTATATTAATTCCTTTTGCCAACTTAAATTTTTTGAAAAAGTAATTGTATGACATCATTTTTTTCGAAAACTAACATTAATAAAAGATTTCACGAAAGAAAGATTTCTTTTTTTTGAAAAAAGATGAAAGTAATAATATAGAGTTTAAAGTTACTATTAGGACCGTCAAAATGTGTTAAACCTATCAGGCCAACCCATTTAACTGTTTAAACGAGTGGGTATTGTCTCTAAAATTATGTTCACTTAAATTTCGAGTTGAATCCGATTAATCCAAAAAAATGACAGGTTAAACAGGCTATGGGCTAAATGGGTAATCCATTTATTTTTTTAGACATTTTGTTCTTAAAAAATAACATTTTTAGCTAATATTTCTTCCAATCCAACTCATCAGCTTAAAAAATACTATTTGGTTTAAAAGTATTATCTTTTGCCAAAATATTAAAAAAAATAAAAGGATAAACGGTCAGTCCATTTAATCTATCATACTGATGATCATAAACGGTTTGAACTGAAAAATTATGACTAGTGAATAAAGTGAACTTAAATGAATCAGATCTAAATGACCCGACTGACTCGTTTAACAGCCCTAGTTGCTATACATATTATTGTTTTTATTTTTATGTTGAATCTATTAACAGAGCGATGATCCCGTTTAGGAGTGTTCATAGATTAGATCCGATCCTCAGTGTTTATTCGAATCTGAATCGAAAATGGCGAATATTGATCCGATCCGCAAAACTATCAGATTGGATCGGATCCGCACATTAATAAGATCGGATTGTGGATTTCATGTAGGTATTCGCATATTCGCGAATCTGCAAAAATAAATAAATAAATAAGTAAATATTATTTTTATGTTTTATTTCAACTAATAATTATTATATATATTGTATTATTTTATTTTTATTATTTAAAAAAATATATTTAATAATATTTTAAGAGTAAATATATTTAAAAAAATGAAAAAAATTATTGACATTTTTTTATAAAAATAAACTTTTAAAATATTTTTATGTTTTATAGATATATTTAAGATTTGATCTGTAAATGTGCGGATTGGATCGAATTGGATCCAAACCTAAAAATAACATATATTAAGACTTAGTTTGGAAAAATTTTTACTTTTCAAAAGTAGTTTATAAAAGTTTACTTTTAAAAGATGGCTTTTTAAAAGTTGTAACATTTATGTTTGGTAAATCAAATTAAAAATAGCTTTTAATAAACACAAGTAACAATAATTGTATTTGGTAAAATAGTTTTTAAAATTTAAAAATACTATAATGACATAAATACAAGCATTACATTTAAAAATTAGTTAAGATATGAGGTTTTATTAGACTTTTAAATTTTAAAAAGTACAAGTTAATTTTAAAAAATTCTATCTTAAGTATTTTAAAAATATTCAGATCTTTTAAAAATTATAAATATAAGTACATAATTATTTTAATTTACTAAATACAAAATAAAAAATTTTATCAAATTAAATCTAAATTTAATTCAATCCGATGATTTTAATGTGAATCGAACCACAACTCCGTTCATCCCTAATTGCGTTTAATAACGAGCTTAATTCAAAGGATTTGTACTTTCGTAGGAGAGTTTGCATTAATGCAGCTTAATATGGCAGGGCATGCAGTCGCATCATGGACAGCATAGAGTCCATAATTGATGATAATGTCGAAACTAATCGAATTGAAGGAGAGTAGTCATGCATCATCATCTTGTGTCGGCACCGTCCCCTTTCCATTTTTCTGACACATCACACATCCAATTTTATATACTAAGAAGAATTAATTTCAAACTCCATGTGATTATTAGTAGTAGTTAACTTTATGGCATTGTATAGTATGTTACTAAAAGCATGAACGTGGTAGTGTACTACAACCCATGTAACTCATGATTTAATTAAGTAACTATTCATGTGGGGCTACTCACATGATTATCATGTGCATGGTACGAGGAAGATCAGATCCATAGGTTCAGGGTTAATGCTGGTGGTGATTAACCCGGCCCCCCATAAGTACGACAAACCTCAGCAATTATATATTCTCTTGCATATATATGCATGCATGCTTGCCTTGAAATATTTGATGAACTGGAGAAAGAGAGAATAGTATACATATTACAGATATAATCATTTATATAATTTTTTATCAGTTTAAGTTGTTAGAATTAATAATTTTATGGTATGATATTAAAATTTTATGTTTAAAAAAGATAATTTTTGAAATGAATAATTTAATGACAATACTTCCACAGAATAACACAAAGAATACGTAGCCAAGTTAGATGACTAATCCGTCTACATGCATGTGTATCGGTGTAAGAAACTCAATCGGATAGACTACTCTAAATTTTTTAATAATTTGATTCAAAGAGAACAGAAGCTAGCGTTGATTGATATATTATTAATAATAATTAATGTTTATTTGAAGAATCTGAAACTTGAAAGGTAATGGAGTAGCTAGGAAAATTCTTGGGGGTAATAATTAGTAATTCATAATTTTATTGGATAATGTTAGGTAAACAAAAAAAACAGTCAAAACTTACCTTATTTAGCATTAATTAATTGTCGCAATAATTAATGAATGTTAAATAAAGTAAATTATGACTGTTTTTGGTTGATTTTCTTTGGTTACCAAACATTTCGGAATTTTATTTTACAAATAATGTATGCTACATTTTGTTCGAGAGGGTTGTCTTTAATTTATGACGGAACATTTCGGACCCATCCACGCACCTCATCATCCAAAGGCAGACAGTACCCAGTAGAAAGTAGGAACACCGCGCATAGTTATCGATCCTTTGTAAAATCAATTAAGCTCCCACCCACATACATTGCTGTCAAAATCAGATACATATTTTTCTGCTTTGGCCCTTAGCTCCGTGCAAATATGTGCTATTGTGCTTGATGCCGTGATATGTCGTTTTAATTTTGGAAGTTTAAACAAGTCAAACATTCTTTCATACATTACAGACCTGAATAAGTTAGTTACTTGCAAAAACTAAAATGAATATTAACCAATAAAATATTAATTTATTATTTGTATTTATTTTTTTTAATACACAGGTAAGAAAGACCAATAAACTTAATTGATCAAAACAACTACTCCGGAGTAGATAATAGATAGATAAAATTTAGACTTCACTCTAATTTTATCTATAAATTTAAATTTTTCTATTTGAGTTCTATTCACATTTTAAAATTTTTAATTTGATTCGTAAAAAATAAATTTATTTTAATCAAACATAATATTTAGTTATTTCATATTTTTCATAATATTAAATATCTATAAATATATAATGGTTAACTAGTCAAATAGTAAAACCACACATTATATTTAACGTTGTTAGATGATTTTTGAGAGAATGACAAGTGTCTCGCAAACCTTTTTAGCTGAAAGAAGGATGTAGCGTTGTTTTGCACAAAGGTTCTTCACGCAATGGAAGGGTAATTAAGCATACTGCAATAATTTGAGCGAGATCGATGGCAAGTTTTGGGCGTAATTCTTCAAAAATTTTCAAATTTCAATCCTTTTTCCTATGTCCTATCTATTTCTGGCTTTCTCTCTCCTTTACCCACAAAAATCAGAATCACTCTCTTCCCTTCGACACTCTTTCTCTTTTTCTCTCTTCTCTGATCGTACTCCTCATTTTTATCTTCATCTCAACATCTGGAAATTGTGTTCCAAGTCACCAGAGACGGCTAGGCATTCACTCATCAAAATAGAGCTAGAAGTTGTAAATGTCATCGCCTATGGGGCGCAGATGAAGCCTTTCTTTGTCACCACTGGTCAGTTGTGAAAGGAGCAGAAGCTAGCCGGAAAATTCACAAGTTAAGGAGATAAAAGAGCCCATTAAAGAGCTCATCAACAATGTCCACTCCTCCTCTTCCTCTTTCTCTCACCAACTGTAGCCTTATTTTTTCTTGAACTGATAGCTTTCATTTATGGCCTCAAGGAGCGATTAATTGAAAATAGAGTCCTACATCTTGCTAAAATCATGGTAATTTTTTTATTTTTTTAAGACTTTTGCGTTTTCTTAACAGTGTTCATGTACATGTATTCTTATTAAACTATGTATTTATGTTCTTAGTAAGATTCATGTTTTGCTGTTCTAGCAACAAACAAAGCACAGAACAGAGTTTGAGGAAATATGAATTTGGGGATCATTGGAATCTTGGAATCGAGGACCGTGCGAAGCCTCAGGTGTACAATGAAGAGCACGAAAACAAGGGTCTTCAACAACGTGTCGCCGCAGTAAGAAACAAAAATTGAAGAACTCGCTATCAGAAAAATGGAACGGCGATGGAATCTGCTTTACGTCACGTGCCTAAAAGCAGGAAAAGATTCTTTCTTTCTTCTTCTTCGTCCATATGCACACTATTTCTGTTGTTATTTATCTATTCTAAAGTGGGGTTAACAGGGCTTCAGTTTTCAACATTCGAGTTCTTTTCTTTTGCTGATTGCTTTAAGTATTAATTTTTTTGGTCCCTTTTGTTTTGATGTTTAGGTTTCACACATATACAAACGAGTTGCAGCTTAAAGTGTTGTTGTAAATGGTTCTGTAATTGGTGGGTAAAAATAGGTAAGCATAGGATTCTTGCAAAACTCAAGCGCCTTGATCATGACAATAAATTATTGATTGGTTCTTTCTTTATTTCTTATAATTTTGATTTGCTTACTAGGTAAGTGGAATCTAATTTTGTTGTAACCAAAGTCCTTTGCAAATTCTAAATTGTCTGTTATCTGTCAGAATTTCTCGTAAACTTTATTGCTATTTATTTTTCAAACTAATTAATTTCCTGTATTTTCTTAAACTATGCAGAAAAAATTGGAAGAGCTTGAGACAATAGATAATGTGTCAGTCATATGTATAGAGTAAGAATTTCTTTGGGTAAAAAAGAAATCAGTAATTGCTGATATATGATATAAGAAGAATGTTGAAATTGATTATGAGATCTATTAATTATTGTCTCAATTAGAAGTTCACGTGGTTCTTATTCTTATTAGTTATTATGATATTGGTATGGATTAAATTTCAGCTTGCCACAAAACGTGGAAAGTACGAGTATAATTGTACTTTTTGACGAATGAATCCTTGGTTTCGTTGTTAAAGATTGTTCATGAAATAAGGCTGAATTTGTTGTTTGTGGCATCACTTGAATTCTTTAAATATGGGCTGAATTTGTTGTTTGTGGCATCACTTGAGTTCTTTAAATATGGTTTGTGACAAATTTATTAACTTCTCTTTATGTTATCCCAATTTGAAATATTTTTATATAGTTGTAGTTGTTTGGAATATTGGGTAATCACTAAAAGTTGTGCTGTTTCTGTGAAAATACATGACTAAGGTAATTAGCAACTAGATTGTTTGAAAATTTACTTGCCTAACATTATGTATTGTTACTTTTGAAATGAAGCTTCAACTGATAGTAAGCTAGAGATCTTCAAGTACCAATCTTTATTCAATGAATTGAAGCACCATATATTTTTTTTAGTACATCTATTTTTTTCCTGTTTAATCAAAATGGTTGACTTAACTGTGCAAATGAAAAAATTTACTATTTCAATATTACTTAACAAAAGCATTAATTAAACCTGACCAATTCATACTACCTGTTCTCTTTTGTTTTTCTATAAACTTAATTGAAGGTTTTTGTTTTTTGTTTTCAATTTACAGGTGACAATGAATTCGATGAATTTTACTTCCAAAAGAAGTACATTGAAAGTAAATTTTCATTATAAATAAATAATAAAATTGGATCTTCTAAGTTTCTCCCTCTTCTTAAAGAGGGAGATAATATTGTCTCTCCCTTTAAAAATTATGCTTTATTTATGTTAGAGAGAGGCAAAAATATTCAGATCTTCTCATGTTTTAAGTTGTGTTTCAATCTCCACCATTAAAAGATAAACATTCAATTTTAATCAATGGCCAAAATTGAAATATGACCAACAATATGAAAAGATCCAAATACAACAAAAAAACAAAAAATAGAAGGAAAGGAAACAATAATGTGTACTAGAGTGTTCTAAGTGTAGCACCTGTGATGCACGAACGTGATAATGGCAAAATCATTGAAAACTTTTGAAGTGGTTATCTGGTCATCTTTGACATTTGCTTGATTTTTTGCATTTTGATTATGATTCCACCCACAAATTAGGACTTAAGAGGTGCCTTTTAGCATTATTTCAATTATTACTCTAATGTATGTTGGCATGTGTGGAAGGTTATCAGAGAAGATCTTTGTCCAATGGGTTAAAGAGAGTTAATCTGGCAGCAATTCCAAAACCACCATTTAGGGGAAGAAAACGAAAATGCTAGCTTCTGATTGGATGATTAGAGTAAACAATGGATTGAGAACTTATTGTCCCTCAGGTAATGAAGCAAAACTCTCTTCTGCAGCAATTTGGGCGCGATCTTTTCCTTTCAAATAAGGATTTGAACACCAAATTTTGAGCGCAATTTTTTTATTTGAAATTAGAGTTTAAAATGACATCCTCAAGCGCCTCTACCACACCGAAGATGCCCCCTCAAGGTCTTTTCGCCCACAATTTTCGTTTAATTTTTGTTTTAGTTTAGATTTTGAGGGATTTATTATTAGCATTATTAATATTTTTTTGTGGATTCAGATATGATGGAGATGAAGGTAGAAGTCGTGGCGATGCTAAAGTTGCTGCATCGCTGGCGGCATTCTTTCATAACCCGTTGGCTGTGCAGGAGTTGAGGGCTAACAAGGAAGAATTGCGAGTAGAAAAATTGAAGGACAAAGAGGAAGTAGAGGACTTAACTCAGAAAATGGATAAGCTGTGGTATCGAACTCTCATCCCTAGACCTCAAGCTTCATCTCTCCAACTCAAGTAATCGGTACACTCCTATTTTATCGATACCCCATCCTTCATTTCTCTCTATTTTCTATAAATTTGGTTCCAATTTTACTTTTTATGATGTTGGGTACCCTCAAAGTTGGCAACTTTTTTACCTTTTTGCATTTCTGTCTGTGACAAGCAATCCCTTATGAGTATGTGATCATGCATCCTTCACTAAATTCATTAAAGAAGATGAAGTTTGTGTTGCTGCTAAAACCTGAGAGGTTATTTTGTCGGAGAAGTATTTTTATTGTGGTAGTGTTGTATATTTCATTGTGTCACCTTTGCTTACCATTTAGCTGCAATTTAATGATACTTGCTTGCTTTATGATCAGTTGACAAGAATGGACCTTTGGTTGATGGATGGAAGTGGTCGAGGCCTAATGGAGGATATGCAGGACTAACATCAGCAATGAAGACATGAAAGATTTAAACAAAACAAGGTATACTCAAAACAAAACTACATTTTATTTTTTAAAAAACGCTTTTTTCAAAACACCTTCCCTTTTGGGTGTTAATCATAGGCCAAAATGGATTGAGTTGAATTTGTCATTTTTCTGTGATTGATATGGATTGAGTTCTACTAATATTTGGAGCAAAATTTATGTAAAATTGATGATTATGTCCAAAAATTAATAGGATTGGTACCTTTTAAATTAATGATAATGCTATCATAATTTTTTCTCAGCTAATAATTAAAATTAAGAGGTGTTTTCTTTTTGCCCCCAAATTTTTAAACAGGGTGAGAAGTATGATATAGATGGTGTGAATTTGGATGGCAAATATAAAGATTGGCAAAATAAATTTCATTCTGATTTAGTACATTCTTAGGTCGGTTTGTTGGGATAACTTTTTTTGATATTTTTCTTTGCACTTTTTTGCTTTGCCTCTTTACTCTTTGGTAAATCGTTTGAAAGTTTGTGTATTTGAATGAGTTATAGGAGAAGCTAATATTTTTGTTTAATCCTATCATTTGTTTTGAAAGAAAGGGATTTCACTGTTGAGCAATTTGCAAGGGTGATTGATGCATACTATATGCTTAGCAAATCTTTGTCTAGAACAATTTACATGCATGGTAAGCATTGTCATTTGTGAAGATTCCAAAATTTTTAATGGTTTATTACACTTGTAGAAGTTTTTGTAGAATCTAAAGCTCTTGAAGGTTCAATGATAATATATTTGTGATGAAAAACTTTTGTTTTACCTCAAGAACAATTAAATCAAAGTTGCCATCGTTAGGATTTTCTTCAATCATTTATTGTTGAATGTTTTTCTATTGTGTTGCTAAAATATGTTGTACCATGTTTTTGTTCCAAATGAAGCTTGATGGAGTAGAAACAAAATATTTTTAGATTTGAAATTACTAGCGGAGGTGATTGAACATTTGCGAAATTTATTTTTTAATTAATTTATGTTGTGTAAAGAAAATTTAAAATGGCTTAAAAATTCCCTATTTTTTGTGCATCTATCTTACTTGAGTTTCGTAAAATTTGATATATTTGTCTTTATAATTAATTCACTTTATTTAAAGATTTCTTGATCTTAGAAAAAATGTGTATAAATTTGCCGAATTCTATATGACATAGCATAGTTCAAGTGATCAAAGTAGATAATTCTTTCATAGAACTTTTATTATTTTGACTACTAATTATACTGTTGTTTCTTCTTTTGTGGAATTATTTCTTTGAAAATCAAAATTCCATGCCTTCCTGCATCTTTTTTTTCTCAGCTGGTAACAACGAGATTGCTGCTTATATTTACATGTGATCTTATAATAAGGATTGTTACTCGCTTTTATGCCTCAACATTTTTGTGTTGAAGATTGGTAATGAATTGTTTGATTACACTTAATGATGACCAATTAATTTTTTTTTGTTTTATTGAGTAATAATTTTTTCTTTTTCTTATAACTGTAATAAATGTTTGATATCTATAATTTAAAATAAATATGACTGTCCCTTATATTTTACTTAGTGTTTTGTAGATTTTTCATGTTTGGTGGATAGAATAATAGAAAAGAATGGGATTAGTTTGGTTTCATCTTGGGTAAAATAAGTTACTATATTGAGTGATTAGATATAAGTGTAATGATATCTATCGCATAGATTTTGTATATATATATATATATGTATTTGCATGTGTTTTATCTCTTTTTTTTTTCTCTTATAAAAGAAATGTAAGTGTGTTTGTTTGAGTAACATTTACTTACAACACATGATACTTTATGGCTAAGTTTAGCCATTTTCATCCATCATTTATATATATATTTGATTTGAAATCATTTTATTGTATTGTAATGACTCTAATTTTTTTATCATTTAGGATATATATGTGTGTATCCGTTAAATTTTTATTTTTTAAAGAGATAAGATACTCTAAGGAGTATTTGGCTATTTTAAAGAGATAAGATATTTAATATTCATGAAAAATATTTCACTCATTTTTTTGTTTTGACACTTTCTTTTAAACATTCTTTAATATTTTTGTTGTAACACTTTTTCTTTGTGAGAGTAATTAAATTAATTGCATCCAAAATTTTTATTATTTTTTCTTGCAATAGCTTAGTGTTTTTTTTCTTTCTTTTTGCTTAGTGTTTTATTTTTATTTTTCTTTAGTATATAAAGTGGATGAACATGATAAGTTATGTTGTTATATAATATTTGTTTGATGCATAAAAGAAAGTTTATATCTTACTCTGTACATAAAATAAGTGAGGTGAAATTGAGTTTAAAAGAGTAGAATCTAATCTGTTATTTGTAAAAGGTTCAACATCCTTATATTGATAAAAGTGACATTCTTTATCCTAATTAATTCACAATTTGAAGGCAAACTTAGAAGAATTTGTAATTAAATGGTTCTTACCCTAAGAGAAATAGCTTCCATAAGTATTATAGAATTCTTAATTCTATTAATTTATTTGATAATTTTTATTTTTATTTCTTCAATTACAAAAACAGAAGAAAGATTTAGCCTTTTTCATTTAAAAATAACTATTGCATGATTATAATTCAAGTGATAAATTACTAATTAATATTAGAACAGAAAAAAAAAAGATTTATTCAAAACGTTAGAAATAAAAATAATACTTTATTCTTATTATTTAATTTGTTCTGTCTTCAAGTCGAATACAAGCACAAGGTTAGTGGATTGAAAAAATTAGGGTTAAGTACTAAAATCGTCCCTAAGGTAAGGGGCGAAAATCAAATTCGTCCCCGACCTTTTTTCGTTATTAAAATCATCCCCAACGTTCAAAAACGCTTTACAATAATCCTTTCCCAAATTCTTGGACCAAAATACCCTCATCATCATCATCATTCTCCTCTTCACCTTCCTCACCCCACCACCTCCACTGCCAGAACAGAAGCCTACATCTAACGCGAACCACCACCACCACCAGCAGTATCATCATGGTCATCATCACCATCATCAGAACTTTCTCCAAAATCAACCAAAATCAACCAGAAGTCCAAGATAGAACAAGAACCCACCACCACCACCACCATTATCATCATGGTCATTATCATCATCATCATCAGAAAAAGAACAACAAAACTCAAAACAGAACCCACCACCACCCCCACTATCATCATCAACACCAGAACCCATTACCACCCCCACCTCAGAAAATCATAACTCAGAAAATCAGAACTAAAAAAATCAGAATAATCAAAACTCAGAACCATCAACAAACTTCAAAACTAAAATTCTTCCTCTTTTATTCTTGCTCTGCTTCTTCATCTTCTTTTAAAGAAATTCAAGCAACATGAACTTTAAACAATAATCAACAAATTCAGCAACAACAATATTCTAAATTTAAGCCAAATCACAAAAAATTAAATTATAGATATTCCATAACAAATTTTACAAAAAATTCAAAAATTCTACAACAAAAATTCAGTTCACAGAAGAAGAAGAAGAAGAAGCGGACAATGAGGGCGAGGAGGAGGAATAGTGGCGGATCACAGGCGGCGGGGCGGCGGTGCGGCAGCGGGGCGGTGGTGCGGCTTCCCTTCCCTCCCTCCCCCCACCCCCCTTCTCGCGCCCCAACCCCCTTCTTTCTCTCCTCCCGTTTCTCTCTATATCCCTTTCTTTTTTATTTATTTATTTTATATTTATTTTATTTTATAATTTTTTAATGAGGGATAGTTTGGTAATAAAAAAAATAAAATTGGTAAAAAGGATGATTTTAAAACGTTTTTGAACGTTGAGGATAATTTTAATAATGAAAAAAAGTCGAAGACGATTTTAATTTTGACCCAAGACGTTAGGGACGAAAACAATACTTAACCCAAAAAATTAATACAATATCGCTTATTATCAGATGGAATTTTGAGAAAAAAAAGAGTGGAAGTGAACTTTTTCTATAGCCCATTATTATCATCACCAATTTCAAGTAGATAATATTTAGTATGCCATTTTTTTAGTAGTTATGTATTATTTTGGATTAGAAAAATTTTTTTCGAACAAAGACATATATTGTGTCGGTAGGTTTTTCATTTAAGAAAATCATTATATTTCTTATTGAAAATTAATATGCGAAGTAATTGATTTAATAGAATGGTATCTTATTAGAGAACATCAAAATTAAATAAAAATTCCATTATATAGTCAAATATATTTAAATTTTAACTTATATCTTTCTAAAATTACTTAAAATAATTTCAATTTTACACATATATCTTTTACTTTAAATCCTTATAATAGTTACAACTTTTTATAATCAATAAATGTACTTAGTTTTTAATAATTGTTTAGATAAACAATAATTTTTTTATTTTTTTCATATTGTGCAAGGTGATGGACATAGTATAGAATGAGTAGTTCTTTTATTTCGTAATTAAATCCAAATTTTATATCTTGAAATAATTTTATTTTTTATAATTTATTGACTTTTACTTTTTACAAAGATTTTATTTTTTATTTTTTATTTTTGCAAAAATAAATTTTAGTAGATTTCATTTAAGAAGTATGTTAAGATAATGTGTGATATACTAGTTTTTCAACATATGATGTGGGTGGTATTACTTAGATTATTTCTTTATCAATAATAGGTTTATCATTGTGATTATTTTTTAGTGAGAGTACATAAAAAGTACATAGTATATAAGGTGAAATAACTCAACAAATATTTTTTAAGGGGATTTTTCATTCTCTCCAACAATGAGAAGAACTTATTTTTCTCCCTCTCTTAATTCCTTCTGGTTCATCAAACCATCAACATCACAGCTTAAACAGTTTAGGGCATGAAAATTTCTTCGGATGGGATGGGAGTTAAGTACTAAAAGAGGGATTATAATATAAAAATGATTGTCTGCTGCTAAGTACCAAGAAATTTTGCTTTTAACGTGAAAGGATCATCCAAGAAATAATTTATTTAAGTTGTATAGAGTATTGAATTGTAAGAGATAATTTATTTTTTGAGTATGATGTAATGTTTTAAATACGAATTTAAATTTTATTATGCTTCTATTGCTAACCTTCAATTTGGATTTATGAACTTTTATTGTCTGTTTTAATTAAAAATAAAAGTATAGCAAAAAAGGAATTTAATTACTTTTATATTTTCAAATATATTATTCTTTATGTAGATATATTAGTGATTATAAAATTTTTTATTTAGTATTTATTTATGATACGAATCATATTCAAAAATTGAAATTAAATTTTTTTTTTAATTTTGTAATTATTGAATATATATATATATATTTTTATTTTTAAAGACAATTTAGTTTAGTACTGAAAGTTAGGTGTAGTAGTAGATTGGAGTGGTAAAATTAAAAATTAAGAAGGTCTTTATTATTATTTTGAGTATTTTCTATGAAAATAAAAAATAATATAAAAGCACAATCAAATATAAAGATATTTCATCAAATTTTTAGACCATTATACTATACATTCTATTATTTTAATTTTAGAATTTTATTTATCAATGTTTTTACCATTTAAACTTTGGAGTATTTATTTGTGATCTTAGACTCTTAGTATAAATTATGATCACTTTTTACAAATAATATCCATTTTAATAGTTTGTTTACTTTATAAAGTATAATATTATCCTTAAAGCTAAGTTGAAGAGAATGTTAATTATTTAAAAAGTTTAGTTGATACATTTGAAGATCTAAAATTTTATATTGATGATAGTTATATTATTGTATTGTCTTTAAAATTTATACAAAACTAATGCTTATATATTCAATAATTACTATATTAAAAAAATTTATAGATGTTACAAATTTTAAAAAAGTTATCTTTTAAAAGTATCTCTAACTTCTAAAAATCACAAGTATAAACACATGATCTTTTGTCAAACGCAAAACGAGGTGCTTATACTTTTGAAAAGTAGAAGTATCTCTTCAAAAAGTTTTACCAAACTAAGCCTAAGTCTGATCAAAATGATATCTTCAAAAATTTCACAAATACAAAATCAAATTATTTAAATAAGTGTTACTAGTGGTGAACGCGGATCGAATTGGATCGGATATAGCCAAAATCTCGATTCGATCCGCATTAAAATCATCGGATCAGATCAGATCCAATATCCGCAATTTTTTAGCTTAGATCCGACCGATTTGCACATTTGCAGATCGGATCAGATATCGGATATATCCGTAAAACATAAAAATACTTTTTAAAATCTTATTTTATTTTAAAAAATCAATAAAATCTCTTTTTTTACTCTTTTAAACATGTTTACTTTTAAAATAATATTAAACATATTTTTCTTAAATAATAAAAATAAAATAATGTGACATATATGATAACTTTTAGTTGAAATAAAACATAAAAATAATATTTACTTATTTATTTATTTATTTTTGTAGATAAGCGGATATGCGAATACCTACATAAAATCTGCAATCCGATTCTATTAGTGTGCGGATCTGATCCGATAGCCTTGCCGATCGGATCCATATCCGCAATTTTCAGATCGGATTCGGATAAATGCCGCAGATATGCGAATCGAATCCGATCCATGAACACCCCTAAGTATTACGTTACATTATCATATGTTCAAATTCTTTTCGTGATAACAAATGGATCTAGATAAGAGATTGTTAATGCATCAATTGATTCCTTTTATCTATGGTATGAATATAAGTTATTAACTTTAATTCAGAATATGAGATTAAGGTCTTCAATAGAAGATGAAAGCGTGATAAAACAAAAAAATATGTATAATGAATCCTTGATTTAGGAGATAGAAAGCTTGCACATTTAAAAAATGAATACAATATAGTACTTATACTACCTAAACTCTCAATTACAAATTTTGATGACTCAATTCATACAATTATTGAATTAAGCATGTTTAATCAATACACGATTTAGAATTATTAGTTACATCATTGTGATCATATTTCTAAACTCAATAAATGTATACAAAAAACATATCCTTATCCAATTTTTATGTATTCTTTTTATATTTTTGTTATTAATTTTACAAACTCAATCACCCACCCGCACATATGCGCAGACCTGTTGCTAGTTATTTATATATGATTAGCAAATTGAATTACTAGTTTAGTGATACTAAATATTTGTGCCAAAAAAAATAAAAAATTAGGTTTAAATCTTTATTTTACTCATTAGATATTAAAAGTGTAAAATAAGTAGATAGAATTGTTTTGACACCCAAACCATATTCTACCAATTGTAGAGCAGGATGTCAACTCTCTTCGATCAGATTATATTATATTAGATGAGAAATCGGATTATATTATAAGGTAAATATCATTTCTGGCCCCTGAACATTTTAAAGTGGGACATATCGCACCTTTATCATCCAGAAATCTCAACCGGATCTTCAACCAATGACATAAGTGAACGAATCGACCCCTGTGACCGGTTGCTAACAGGTTGCCTAGATGACGTGTCAGGTGGAGGCTGAGTTGTCAACTGTATGTGCCATGTGTAAGTAGAATTTGTTGCAGGGACTCAAAATCCCCTCCTTGCAACTCAAACGGCGTCGTTGCATTGGGTTAATATTCCCCCATTCTTGAATGATTGAAAAGATTTAGGGTTTGCATCTTCTGGCTATGTGAGAGGACCTGCAACGGTGGGCATGGCAACTGCAAATTCTGGTGCCTCATTCAGTCGCGAGAAAAGATGCGGTAGGGTGGCGAGAGTTGGGGCAGTGGAATGAGTGCCGATGGAAGCATTCTGGAAGGAGCGTCGAGAAGGATGAAGAAGAAATTTGTTCCTCCAGTCTGCAATTGCGGATCATACGCCATTTTGTTTGAATCTGGAATTTCAAAAAACCCTAGGAGGCTTATCTTTGGTTGTTCCTATTTTAAGGTAAATTTTTTGAAAATCGTTTTTGTTTGGGTTGCTGCGTTATTTTGGTAACTTGTTGGAGTTGAACAGTAGGCATGTTTGATGTAGAACAACACAGGACATTGCAAATACTTTGCCTGGCTAGATGAGTATGTTGCCTCTTTTTGTATTGATGAGGTGGTACAAGATGGAGTATCGGACCAAACAAAAAAGATGGAAGAAAGAATTGCAGAGATAGAGAAGAAGATGGATGAGGTCAAAAGCGATGAGAAGAACAGTGGTGCTCTTAGCAGATGGAAAGTGTTTGGGTTGATTTTGCTGGGCATTGTAATAGGAAAGGGATGTAGTATAGTAACAACTGCATAATGTTAATATGCCTTTGACATTGTAAATTCAGTATTTTGTAATGGGGCAATGTCTGGATGTAGTGAAAGAAAAGAATATGAAATTGTAATAAACTATGTTTCTGGATTAATAGAGTTTGTTTAGTCAGTTATGAGTATTTTCTGCATTTCATGATTTGTGTGTAATTGATTGACAAAATCATGGTTAAACCAAACTGAAAACATAGTAAAAATGCACATTTACACAAGGATTATACATTGTTATATCACAAATCCAAGATTTGGAATATGCAGTTCACAAGCCATGTGAGGCAAAGTTTTCATAAGGTAACACAGAAGGTACACCAGACAAAGTTTACAAAATAAAACTCACATGTAACACCCTAACTACCAAAGCTCACGCTTCCGGCTGTGCGACTCTGATAGTTCGGACATTACGACGACACTTATATTATTTAATACTAAAATATGAGCCTGTTTAAAACTTTAAATCGCAATACCGTTCCCAAAAAGAATAGTTTCATTCGATAACGTACATTCACAGAATACCATACAACTTACAAAAGCTCATAAAAGTACATCCATATATATACACACATATATATATAAATAATATTACAAGCATTAGACAATACAATTCCTATCCCTCTTACAGATTATCTCAAGATAAAGGCGAGGGTACAAATAATAATCTAAAGCAATACAGAGCATCTCAACAATAACTAAATAAACTCTTCGTAACTTCTGCGCCCATATCCTGAAAGGGAAAAATGTAGGGGGGGTAAGAACATCATCCTCGAAAGGGTTCTCAATAGAGGGTTTTTAGGAATTATTGTAATAGGATACATGAAGATAACCGCACCAGTGATTGATAACCGTCTCATGCCTCTTTTCAAAAACAACGATTTACAATGAAAGTAAAGTCGGAAATCTTTTCTAAAAGAGGAACCATTCAATTCTCAAAGACTCAAAAGCCTTTCAAAACAGTTTATCTATGCTGAAACAAAATAGCCTTCATATTTTATTCCAAACCAGAAACACAAAACTGAAATCAACCATCGGTTCATCTCATTCCAACCACGGCCCTAGGCCCAAACAATCCAACCATCAACCAATCACCACAGTCCAACTGAGTCCCAGTAGCAAACACAATTAAGAAGATGCAAGCACAAACAAACAGTTATTACAAGTAGAACAATTAGCAATTAATCACATAGGCAAACCAAGTATAATATGCACACCCAAACAATGTCACATAGATGCGTATGATGCATGCCTGTCCATAGTGGCTGATGATATCATCTGTCGGTTATAGAGCCAACCCGACAAGTCCTGGTAGCTAACCATTGGACTGTCCCTCTGTCGCGCATCCCCAACTCGAGTTATACTCATCATAAACTTGATCATAATCATGATCCATATCCATCACCTTCACTGGCGAATATTTACGGGGGCGAGCTCATCCGAGACTTTCACAGTGCCCGGCCACACTTACGACATAGGGTCAAAAGAGCTTCGGATCTCAACCTGGAGCACGTGGTGGCTAGCCACTGCTTTCTCCCAGGGAAACTCTTATCTCCGATAGTGGAAGTGCAACATTCACATTTATCAATGATTCAGCATAAACATGCATTCAATCTTATCCATGGATCAACATCCATCTCAGCCATCCGGCTCACGGTTCAGTCCAGAACCAGCCAATATTCATATCATACACAGCCATTCCGGCTCACGGTTCAATCCAGAACCAACCATATATAATCATACACAGCCATTCTGGCTCACAACAAAACAGCACTTCCACATTCAACATCATCAATTCATAAAATCGGCATTTAAGCCATAAATCACTTTTTCCCAAATTATTTCACTTTGAAATCAAATTTCAACTCTTTTCAGCCTTGGCTTTAAAGATCTCATTTCTCAAATCATCTCAGGCTCATAAGCCAAATTTACTCAAAGTGAGTTCCCTGTTTAAAACAAAGCCACTTTCGGCATTCTCTTTCCAAAACTTCCAGAACCATGACAAGTTAAGGATTTATTTCAAAGTATTCAAAACCACCCGTCCAACAATGGGATTTTATAATAAAAGCTTCTCGGCAGAGTCCCAAGTCTTTAGGGAAGGTCAACCTATATCAATTCCTTAAAATTCATTGAAACTCAAATCATGGATTCTCGGTTTAAGTAAATAAAACTGAATTTATTATGAAACCGACCATACAAAATAACAAGTTCCAACCCGGTCCAAAAATCAACTCATTTGAAAAGGAACTGGTTCATTTAAATCAAACTACTTTCAGGTTTCTTTTTGGAACCCATTTTTCTAACTCTTCCAAAATGCCTCAAACTTAATTGCTCAATCAAAAGTCTAGATTCCTTTGAAATCACTAAAAGCTCATTTTTATATTGAAATCAGTATTAGAGCATCATTCTTTCCTTCAATGATTCAAACGGTAAAAATAGTTCATTTCTAAATAAGTCAAACTCAAGGCATAAGGTTCACTAAATAAATTAAACTTGAAAATATAAATATTCTTTAATAAATCAAATAATACAACTTCTCAAATCCAATCCTTTTTAAATAACATTTCAAACAAGACTTGGATTTTGTAGAAATTTCGGCAGCACCTCCCCTAAAACTTGGACTTTTGCCACCCAGTTCGGGTCCCAGCTAAACCGTTTCTCATTCCTTTTCAACAGCTCAAAACCAGAAATCAATTCAAACCAAGCTAAATCCAACAGTCGCCTCAGTGGCATATCTCAAGAAAACCATTTCAAAATCAACTCATTATCAACCGAATTAACTCATTTCCAAAGCTTTAAAGAAATGGTTCAGTAACAAATCATTTGTCCAAGATCAAGTCAATTAAAGTAAACCAGGCTGAATTCAAAAGTGCATTCGACTTTTCACATCATCAAATAATTGACTCAAATCAAATCAATCCTCAACGGATTAAACTCAGATTTCAAATCTTTAAAGAATCACTTCAAAATATTACATTTCACAAAGCCGCACAACAATTCAACCAAACCAACATCCATAATCAGTCGAGTCAATCAAATAACACATAAGGCAGATACAATCACCAAATACACAATATCTCACAACAGTATCCATATGTAATAATTCCAATACTTAAAACATAGTTTTTAGAAAGCGCCCCTACCTCGAAACGCAATTCCATAACCCAAACTCCTCATCAAGTCCTTTCCGCCTCAACCCGAACTGACGGCAACCAAAACCTCAGCTCCCAGCCACTTTCGCATATAACCGTAGCAACACTAATCGCAACATATAACAACCGAAGCTCAATCTTATAGCAATTAACGCCACAAACCTCAGTGTATGATAACAGAACGGTAACCAAAGGACTTTCAAATCGAAACGCTTACCGAACTAAAGAAAGAGCGGCTGAACCGAAACAGCAATGGTCTCTGAACCGGTTTGGCGGCAGCCCGGCAGCCACCTCAAGCGACAGCGGTGACCTGAATAACATGCAGTGACAATGAGGTTCCCAGAAACTCAATGGAAAGGAGAACCAACTTAAAACCCTTACCAACAAAGTTTTCTGATGGCGGCAGTGGCATTTTTCCGGCGGTCAGGCACGGCGGCGCGATTCCCTCCTTTTCTGACAGCGACACTCGCGGCGACAACCTCCCCATTTTCTCTCTCCCAGACGGGTTCCTCTTCCCGACAACCCTAACAACGACAGCAACCCTAGAATGGTGATCCCGGCATCCACCGAAACAAAATAGAATCAGATCGGCAGTTCTAACTAACTCCGGCGACCTTCTAGTGGCAGCACCGAAGGCATCTGCGGTGGGAAGACAGAGGCAGCAGCGATGGCCTTTCGGCGGCAGTGACCGACGACTGGGTGGCGCGACTCTTTCCCCCCATCGCGGTCCTCTCCCTCGTCTTAGATCTGCTCTGCGACGGCGCAGAGACGGCGGCGCGACTGGAACTGGGTGCGGCTCCACCAACCTCGCGTCTTCTCCCTCAGCGGCGTCCATGGTTCGCGCCTCCAACGTGACAGGCAGATCGATGAGGAGGCCCAGCAGCGCTAGCTTTCCCCTGGCGATGACAAGGACGCGTGGACCGCCGTAGCGGCGCGATGCGGTGAGGGCGATGGCGGCGCGGTGAACTCTCTCTCAATCTCCACCCTTGGATGTGCGACGGCATTCCTTTCTCTCCCTCTGTTAGAGACGGCGGCGACAGTGGCAGTGGCACCCACCGCGCCGCCTCCCTCTTCTTTCTCAAATTCTGTTTCCTTCCTTCTTCATATGTCTGGGTGTGTGTGTTTAGGGCAGAGAGGGGCAGCAGCTGCGGCTGCGTGGGTTTGAGGGAGCTAGGGTTTTATTTTGAAACTTAGGGTTAGGGGTGATTGGGTAATTTCACATGAAATTGGGAATAATATAATAATTGAAAACCAAATTAAATCCAACACTAATTATATATAGAAAATACTATTTACTCATCAATTTCACAAATTATTTTCCATAAAATGCCCAAATCAAAATAATTAGAAATAATATAATTAAACCCCTTTATTTTTCCAAAGTAGCAGTATTAATATTTAAAATATTACTTATCTAGTCCAAATCATATAAAATCCTTATTATTTCATAACTACCAGTCTTATACCTTAAATATAGAAAATAATCCAATAATTATAAAATTGGATAATAATCATAACTTATCTCAAGTTCAATAAATCAAAACTTGCCTTAATTATCTTTAATAAAATAATCTCTGGAATTAAGGCTATAAATAACTATATGATTTGAGACTTGATCATAATAAGACTTTTCAAAAGTTCTGGGTCTTACATCACACACTATGTGAGTCCAAGTAGTTTTCCAAAAAATATATCCTTAAACATATGCAGTTTTCAGAATTCTGGTGCAGCAGCCAAAAAACATAAACAACAAGACAAACAGATAAGTCTTAGGTAGCGTTTGTTTTGAGGTACTAAGACAGAGACTGAGAGACTGAGACTCAGTATCATGTTTGTTAGTTCAGAGACTGGTACTAAAATTTCTGTCTCTGTCTTTAAAATTTCAGTATTTCAGTACCTCCAAAAAGTAGGGACACAGGGGACTGAAATTTTTAGAGATGGAGACTGAAACTTTAATAACATTTTATACCTAAAATACTTTCATTTCAATTAATTAATTCCAATTTTATCCTTTGTGCAAATTAAATTAGAGTTTCATTCTTGTTTCAATTCCTGTCTCACATTTTGCACCAAACAGAATACTGAGATTTATTTCAATTTCTGTCTCTTAGTCTCTGTCTCTCAGTCTCAGTCTTTCCGTCTCTGTCTCTCCACCAAACGCTACCTTATAGTCTAAAATTCCTAGTTAACTAAGTCTGTTTTGGTGGCCTGAAATTTGGTGTTGGAATGAACTTCAATAAGTCTGAAGAGGTTCCTCCACTTGATGTAGCAACTATTTTCTTGGTGATGGCCTCAAGATTTTCTGGTGTAGATGCTGGTTGGTGGCCTGTTTGTGGAGACAGAGGACCTGGTGGCCTAAAGGTCTTCAGCTTGGGCCTGAGTCTGGAACTTGGCTGGGCTGGTGGTGCAGGACTTGGCTGGGCTGGTTCACCTTGAGATTGCTATGCAACAACACCCAAAATAAGCCAGTTAGTAAGAAAAAAAAAGAGTAAACAAGTTAGACTGCATAGTATACTATAACATTTACCACTGAAGGGGCATATTGAGAAATTGGCATTTCCTCTTGTGGAGCATGTGGCCTCTTGGGCATCTTTTTCTTATGCTTCTTTAGCTTAGCCTATTCTAGGAGTAAAACAATAATATGGCAAACCATTCAGTTCTAAATAGACACACAGCCAATGACACCAGTAAACTTAAAGAACAAAAAGCATAGCAAAGTAAAATTCAGATATCTAACTCTAATTTCCTCTAAAGTAGGGTTCGGCCTCTGATGCATGGGTTTGTTCTGAGTGTGGCCAGAAGTTCCACCCTGAACAATGAGTTAAAATTTCAATTAACTTTGGTAGTATTCCATGGCTGCAGAAAGAAAACCAAATTATGGAGAAAATTCTTCCATACTTTGTTATTTCTCCTGCTTTTTGGTTGCCAGTTAGGGTTTTTAGGTGCTCCCTTACATGTTTTGAAGTAGTGGCCAGCCTCTCCGCATTTGCTACAAGTAACCTGAAAGGTCCTTCTAACCTTGCTGCCATCAGTTGGAGCTGGAGGTGTAGCTGATTCATTTCTCCTCTTAATTGGTCTACCAACAGGTCTCACAATTTTTGGTGGATCTGCCTTCAGTTGGTCAGTTAGTTTCCAAAACTCTTCATTGGGTACATGGTTGATACAGATGTCATATGTATTCCTTATTGCCTCCATAGTGAGAAATGAAGACACGAAGTCTTCAGCTAATTTTACCCTCACTCTGGATATGGCTACAACAGCATGAACACAAGGTACACCTACAGAATAGAATTTAGCAAATATAACATCTGCCATAGCTCAACAACATTGCCAAAAAAATTGAAACTGATTTGACATGCATACACCTAACCTGTGAGTTGCCATAAGTTACATGTGCAGGTTTGATTTTTCAGGTTAACCCCCAGCTTGTGTGTATTCTTGGATACCTCAAACACAACCCTGTCATTGTCACCACACCATTGAGCATTCCACTTGTGACTTTGTGGCTTAATCTATTTGTCTAATTTTATTTGTTGTACTGGAGCCAGCTTTCCTTTATATGCCCCTAGGATCCTCTTGTGTCTAGCCATTTTGTTCATAACATGAACCCGTAGCTCCTCACACAGTTTCAGGATTGGTTTCTCCCTAGCCTCCACAATGACTGCATTCCAAGACTCACACATGTTGTTTGTCACAGCAGCGTTCTTAGGATAGTGACTGAAAAATGCCCTACACCATACCTTAGGGTCAAACTTACTCATGTATTCCCAAGCTCCATTACTCACAGTTTTCAATCTATCCATAGCAGTCTTGAACTAAACTGGAGTTGTGCTCCTAGATTCTTCCCAAACACAACCCTTAACCTGTTTGTCCCTAAACCTCTTTTCACAGTTTTTCCACATATGCAGCACACAGTTCCTATGAAATGCATTTAGCATCACCTCTTGGACTGCCCTTATAAGACCCTGCAGAATATGATATCACACATTTAATCTAGCAGAAAACTCAACAATACATAATGCTAGCTAGTAATTATGAAACTTACTTTCTGTTGATCAGACATCAAATGCCATCCAAAGAGCATGCTTGCCCCGAAGTCCTCCTGAAGGCAGGTCAGAATCCATTTCCAATTATCAGTATCCTCAACCCTGGTAACACCAAATGCGATCACAAAGAGATGATTATTTGCATCTTGGGTCACTGCAGAAAGCAGTTGGCCTCCATAGTAACCCTTCAGAAAACATCCATCCAACCCGATGAGTGGCCTACACCCATTCTTAAAGCCTCTTTTGCAAGCATCAAAACTGATATACAATCTCTGAAACAAGTTTGGCCCTTGTGGTTGGGGTAAGGTGTTCATATGTGCTGTGCTCCCAGGATTGCTCTTGTGTATCTCATTCAGATAGTCCCTTACCTTCCCAAATTGAGCCCCTTCACTGCCCAACACAGTCTCCCTAGCTTGCTTTATTGCTCGTGTAATCATCTTCCGATTCAGTTGAACATTATAGTCTTCTTTCATATGTTGCATTGCCTCCCTAGGTGTCAACTTTGGTTGCGTTTTTAGTCGCAGCCCCAATTTCTCAGCCACCCATTTTTTATCAGCAAGGTTGCTTCCATAATCCCGGCCACATGTATGCTCACTGTGAAATGTCTTGACCTCAAAAGACTTGGTAACCGAGTTCTTTGACACAAAAATTAGCCAAGGATAATCTTCCTCAGCACAGGCTGCTCTAACTCTCCCCGGCTCATTTTTTAGGTACATGCAATCCCTTCCATCTTGCACAAAGACATCCTTAAGTGCTCTTTTAAATTGCTTTATAGTTGCAAACTGCATCCCTAGCCTAAACTGCACTTTTCCAAATGTTTTGCCCTCATTAAAATCTGGACCAGAAGGGACCCTCTCATCATCAGATGAAACTGGAGTCACAAAACTCTCAGACTCATACTCATAAACAATATCATCACCATCAACGAATTTCTCACCAGCCTGAGTTGCAACCCCCTTCTGCCCCACATTTTCCTCACTAGCTGGGCCTTCCATATTACCCAGATCTGGCCCAACACAGCCTCCACTACCTGGGCCTTGGCCCAACCATGAATCTCCACTGCTAGGCCCACTTTTCATTTCTCTATTCAGAACATGTTTCATCCTCCTCTTACCAGTATATCTCATGGAGGCCCTTCTCTTTGCCATGGTGTTAGGTGAACAAGACTTCCCATTTTTTTTCTTTTTATTTTGTACATCAACAGACTCCTCAGAACTCTCAGTTTCATACTCAGGAGGAGGGGGCTTGTAAGCTTCATCTTCAGCACTCTCGTATGAATCATAGGAGGAGGAAGAAGATTTTGAAGAATCTGTCACCGCCAAGACATCCTCATCTTCAGATACCATTTCCTCCTCCACAGACTCATCGTCAGTTACATCAGGGATATCCACTCCATGCTCAAAGTAAAGGTGGAACTCCTTCAGATTATGCCTCACAGTGAAGTCGCACATGTTGTTGATCTCCTTATCACCATAGAGCACATGCAGACCATCCTCGAACTCAATAACAGTTGGGTCGTGCCAGTAGATTTGTTTGTATGTCAAGTACCCCAAACTCTTGAAAAGTTCCTCCAAGTCCTTCTTGTTTACGAAATCAATATCCATTGGAGAAAACTTCTCTACCTTCCCGTCTAAGTAATGTAGCTTACCATTAGCTCTAACAAGCTTTCCGCCATAGTTAAATACAGAGATCACAAACACAGACATCTGTAACATTTAAAAATAATTTTACTGTAATGTACAACAATGCCACCAATATTATCATCACTAATACCACTACATACAAATTTCATTACCCGAATTACTCACTACGTTTATCAACCCCTAGCATTATCAAACCCTAATTAAAAACAGTGTTTATTCTTAACCACTTTATCCATTAATCATACTAATCATCTCGAACGTAAAGTTCCTCACATCACACCCCGCATAGACATGCATGGAAAACAACTACATTCTCAACTAACACAATCTGAAAATTGAAAAACTGAACTAACCTTTCACTGCCGTCTCACACAGTCAACGTCTATGCCCTGCACACGTTCGTCGTAGATTCGATTATACCAGACTTTCGTTCTAGCGTCGTGCAAAGGTTCTGGAGGGAAACAATGGTGGAAGTTGAAATGTTAGGGCTTTTTAGTGAATGAATGAAAAGAAGAGGGAGATTACAGTAAATGTACTTCGAAAGTGAGGGGGAATATTAACCCAATGCAACGACGCCGTTTGAGTTGCAGGGAGGGGGTTTTGAGTCCCTGCAACAAATTCTACTTACACGTGGCACATGCAGTTGACAACTCAGCTTCCACCTAACACGTCATCCAGGCAACCTGTTAGCAACCGGTCATAGGGGTCGATTCGTTCACTTATGTCGTTGGTTGAGGATCCGGTTGAGGTTTCTGGATGATAAAGGTACGATATGTCCCACTTTAAAATGTTCAGGGGCCGGAAAGGGTATTTACCCTATATTATATTAAATGATAAAGTATGAGAAACAATAATTTTAGTGTATAATGTGTCCAATAAAAATTAAAAAGAGATTGAGATGCATGTTGTGCTAGTGGAATTTTTTTCGTTTATAAAATAAAATAATTAATTATTTTTTAAAAAAGATTTTTCAGCTTTAATTACGTGTATATGATTTTTTTTTAGTATTAACAGCAAGTTCACTGTATTCTCCGATGGTCCTCTGGACCGGGAACAACACCCAAAATCTGCTCGCATAGCTTCTCAATGGTCCATCCCTGATGGTGCTGCTCCCACCCACCTATGTATCCACTCACAAGATCACTGTCAATCCTGAGTCCCAACTGATAGGCCACGTCTTAGAGGGTGATCGTCATCTCCCCGCACGGTAAATGAAATGTATGGGACTCAAGCATCTACCTCTCTATCAACACCGAGGCAAGCGACCAATTATGTTCAAACTCAACCATATAGGCGACGTACTCAAACCCGGCTCGTCTCATATATGGCCTAATCTGCTCCGGCGGCCGTGTCATCAAATTTCGACTGATGCGCAAGATCTGAGACGCCTACCATATGAAAAATAAATTTAATCAAAAAAGGTTACCATGAAGAAATATAATAGCAAGTTCACTTTTTATTCAATACAATAAAATAAAAAAACAAGTTAACAAATCATACCACTCGATCAAACCTCCCAGCGATGTGCTCAACATGATCCAATCTATACATCTCATGCTCATAACCCAATAACTGCTGCTCCATCGAAACACAATCTAGTAAAATAAAATCACTAGATTATTAAAAAATAAACTAAATGAAAAATAGCTTATAAACCTACTAATTTTAGGCTTACTCTATTTAACTGACGTCATCATGTAACTAATTAATTTATAACTAACTCAACCTTAAATTTTATTGCTCACGTTTTTTTCTTGTCTAACTTAACCTAATTGATTATTTCACTAAATACCTTCTAATTCACAACGCAATCTGATAGCTCTGACTGAATTATCTAATAACATGATTTCCTATATATTCTTTAATATGTTTATAGACAGTAAACAGTAACTATACTAAAAAACAGTAACGTAAAATAATCTACCCAACATAACAACACTTAAAAGTACATCTAACTAACTAACATGTAAACAATAAATCTGTTATTCTAACCAATAAAGAATCTACACCTAACAATTTTATCATGTAAACACTAAAACAAAGAATTCTACTTAAGATAACAAAATACATTATTTATTTACTAACTTGGAATTGAGAAAATCGCCCACACTAAATTTTATGGATGTCGAAAAGGCAGAAAAGAATAACAGAAAAAATTTGAAAGAGAGAATAGATGAAGAAAATGACAATAAAAAATGGTCTCATCAACTTATATAGTATGACGGGGTGCGGTGAACTCTATATAAATTATAGAGTTCGCCGGGGTACGGCAAACTTGTTCTTAAATACAAAAAAAAAAAAAAAATCGTATACGCGTAGTTAAAGCTAAAAAATTTTTTCTGAAAAAATAATTAATTATTTTATTTTATAAACAAAAAAAATCCTGTGCTAGTGACAAACATATCAATAAAAAATATTTAAATTATTAATTACAGTTTTATATAATTTTTTTATTGAAATTTTTTATACTTATTAAACTTTATTTAAAAAACTAACACACAACATTGATTAAAGTATCGGTACATTTTCTCTTAAATTCAATGGTTTTTAGTTGCTGAAAGATGAAATCATAACCAACAAACCATTGTGCATGAATTGAACTACATGAATCCGGGTATCAAATATAAAAAAAATTAAAGTAAAATAAAATAATGTTTAGAATTTAGTATTGCGTTAGTTCCTTTTTCTTTTCTTCCTCTTTATTTTTGTATTTTTTAAGCAGGCAGAATTGAAGGGGATTAGAAAAATAGAAAGGAAAAAGAAAGATATTATTTCAGCAAGACGAATTGACATTTCCATCCCGCACATTCACAAGAGATACATGATATCGGAAAGGATAAGATGGTAAATTACGCTGTATCGTTTTCGCCATTGCGCGATAAGGCTCTGTGAAGTGTGAAGGTGTGTGGATTGAGCAACTCAGAGTGGCGAAAATGGCTTACCATGTTTGCTCCTCCCCTTCCCTCCACTCTCTCTCACCGTCGATCGGTTCTTCGTCTTCTTCATTCAAATTCAACCACAAAGTCCGAAACTTTGCTTCCTCCTTTCAACCACCCTCCACTCCGCTAACGCCTTCTCAATCAAGAACTTTTCTCCACGCCAACTGCGTCTCGCTGCAGGAATCGGTTCTGAAGCTAGCCGAAGACGCTGACATTGAAAAAGTTTCCAAATTTGAGGACCCAATTGAAAAATCCTCGTCTTCCTCCAAGAATTACGTGTGGGTCAACCCCAAAAGCCCCCGAGCCAAACAGCTTCGGAAGAAGTCTTATAATACAAGGTACACTAATCTTGTTAAAATTGCAAACTCTTTGGACTCGTGCAACCCCACTGAGCATGATGTCTCTGAAATTCTCAAGAGCTTGGGGGATAAGGTTTTGGAGCAGGACGGTGTAATTGTTCTCAATAACATGGTGAGTTCCCAAACCGCACCTCTTGTTCTCAAATACTTTCAGAATAAGATTAGACCGTCTAGGGAGGTGATTCTTTACAATGTGACCCTCAAAGTGTTTAGGAAGTGTAAGGATTTGGATGGAGCGGAGAAGCTGTTTGATGAAATGCTTCAGAGAGGGGTCAAACCTGATAATGTTACATTCTCAACTATAATTAGCTGTGCTAGGATGTGTTCTCTGCCTGATAAGGCTGTTGAGTGGTTTGAAAAGATGCCCACCTTTGGGTGTGAGCCCGACGAAGTTACATACTCGGCCATGATTGATGCTTATGGACGAGCTGGTAATATTGACATGGCTTTGAGCCTCTATGACCGTGCCAGAACAGAGAAGTGGCGAATTGATACCGTGACTTTTGCAACATTGATTAGAATGTATGGTGTGGCCAAAAATTACGATGGGTGTTTAAATGTCTATGAAGAAATGAAGGTTCTTGGCGTTAAGCCTAACATGGTTATCTATAACACTCTGTTGGATGCCATGGGGAGAGCTAAGAGGCCATGGCAGGCCAAGAGTATATATAAAGAGATGACTAGCAATGGATTTTCACCAACTTGGGCGACCTATGCATCTCTCATACGAGCCTATGGCAGAGCACGATTCTGCGAAGATGCACTCATTGTCTATAAGGAAATGAGGGAAAGTGGGCTGGAGATGAATACACTTCTTTATAATACCCTTCTAGCTATGTGTGCTGATGTTGGCTACATAGATGAAGCATTTGAAGTTTACGAAGATATGAAAAGTTCTGGGACTTGCAATCCCGATAGTTGGACCTTCTCATCCTTGATTACCATATATTCTTGCAGTGGGATGGTTTCACAGGCTGAAAATACGTACAACGAAATGGTTGAATCTGGATTTGAGCCTACTATTTTTGTGCTGACATCACTTGTCCAGTGCTATGGAAAAGCCAAGCGTACGGATGACGTTGTGAAGACATTCAATCAACTATTAGATTTGGGACTCACTCCAGATGATCGCTTCTGTGGTTGTCTTCTGAATGTTATGACCCAAACACCAAAAGAAGAACTTGGGAAGCTAGCAAATTGTCTGGAGAAAGCTAATCCAAAGATCGGGTCTGTGGTAAGATATTTGGTGGAACAGAAGGAGGGAGATTTTAGAAGTGAAGCATCAGAACTGTTCAATTCAGTTATTGATGCGGTAAAGAAGGCCATTTGCAATTCTCTTATTGATCTCTGTGTCAACCTGGATTTGTTGGACCGAGCTTGCGAGCTTCTTGACCTGGGCTTGACACTCGAGATATATACAGAAATACAGTCCAAAACTCAAACTCAGTGGTCGTTGCATGTAAAGAGTCTCTCACTTGGAGCCGCGCTGACCGCATTTCATGTCTGGATAAAAGATTTGTCTGATGTTTTGGAATCTGGAGAGGAACTTCCACCTCTGCTTGGAATTAACACTGGGCATGGAAAGCACAAGTATTCAGATAAAGGTTTGGCGAATGTATTCGAATCACATTTGAAGGAACTGAATGCTCCATTCCACGAAGCTCCCGATAAGGCTGGCTGGTTTTTGACTACACTGGAAGCAGCTAAATCATGGCTGAAATCTAAGGGTTCGCCTGAATTAGTTGCTGAATGATTCATGAAATTTATGTTCTCCGTTTTTATATTATAATGTTTTTCCAGGGAATGATGAACCATGTAATTTATATGCGTTTTCATTTGTCTCTTGACGAAATTTTTGTACTAGATTCGGAAATAACAATTGGTTTATATTGGATGCCTTATAGAGTAATGAAGACACTATCCGGATGTCAATTATCTGTTGTAATGGTCGGATGATTTCTTTCAGGGAAGTCACATTAATTTTGTCATATTTTCTGTGTGCGAGTCTTGCAGTCTTGCCAAATATTGAAATAAAATATAAGATAATTGCAATGTTAAGCTTTTGGAAAAGTTACTCCAAGATAATAGCATTTTAATGCTCTTGAAATTTATTAATATATAATAAGAATGTAGTTGTGGTCTTTACTTGACAAGTGTTGAGTCTCATACAATGACAAGTGTATAAGCTAAATGTTTGACAAGTGTTAAAACAACAAAATTAATAAAATAATAAAAATTAAATTAAAAGTTCTGTAATATAAAAGAGTATTGGGCGGGAGTTCAATAAAGTTCAAATTCAAAGCCATTTTGTTCCACTTCCAGCTGTCTATCACTTTAAAAATCATTGTTTCTTTCTCATCCTCATATATATGTTTGTTTCTTCAATGAGAAGAGATGGTCAGAGACAGAAATGCAGTATTTGGCATGGAATAGATGGCGTTGGCAGAATAAAGACTTCCTCCGGCGACGAAGAAGGGTTAAGGGTGAGAGAGAAAGACGAGAGAAAGACAAAACGAAGCAGAGGAGAGGAGAAAACACGACGGAGGGAGAAGGAGAAGAGGGTGCCGACGAACCCGCGTCCACTGTAGAACCGCGTTGCAACTGCTCCTTTGCAGCCAGGCAGCAGGTGCTGCGAATGTCATCATTACGACGTTGTTGTACAGATTTGGACCTTGAGGTTGACGAGAGTGGTTTTGGTTCAACTAGAAATGAGGTACTTAAAATCCTTCATGTTTCTTTACTATCTTTTTCTTTTTGGTTTCCTGGAATTTTTGTTTGTGCTGCAAAAAGTTTGCGACTTCTCCAATTGAAATTTAGATTATAAGTGTGTAATGAATTTTTGTGTACTTTTTGGTCTCTCTACCAAAAAGGAACAACAGGGGAAAGAATGAATTTGTGTGGTATGAACGGTTTCTGTGGGGTTGAAGCCTGAGTTCAGGATCTCTCTTATTTGCCTCTCAGTTCTTTTTATCATCTCTAATTTGGTTCAATAGTTAGTATTATGCAGTGTTGTCTTAAAATCCTAAGCTGTGTAGTTGTGTTATCTTTAATCTTTGCTGGATCCTTAATTGCAGTTTCTTTGGTATAAATCTCTTTTATTAACAAGTTAAACACTGCGCATTTTTAGTTTTGATAAATTTACTCATAGTAGTTACTTTCGTTTTTTGTTTTTTGTGCTAATATTTATGTGAAGTTGTATGAAGAAGCTTTTAATAATGAACTGATAATGAACCTAAAGTAAAATGTTATAAGAACACTATAATCAGTTGTTATGATTCGGAGATGGTTGATAAGGAGAAGTATGTTCTTTTATTTGATCATTTTATCATTAATTGTTTTGAGAAATTATCCAGGCACCTGTCCACTCAATTGCATCAAATGCTGGAGCCAAGGGTGCTGTAGTTGTTGTAAAACTATTGGAACAACTGAACAAGACAATCCTAATCTAAGAAAACTATGGAACAAATTAACTAGAGTTTCAATTGAGCAATTATAAGAGTGATTATGATTGTCTCACTTTTTTCAATGGAGTTTCGTTTTTTTTCATTATCGTTCTCACTTTTTTTTTGGGGGGTTAAACTGAGACATTATGAGTCAACTTTGAACCATGATATTTTTTAATTAAATTGGATGACTTACTATTGGTTTCTGTGTTTTGTTGTTCATCAGTCATAATTTGATCTTCGCCATTAAAAAATATTTATATTAATCACAGCAAACTTTTGTTGTGAACATTAGTTTATAAGGGTTGTTTGCTTCATAATAAAGTTAAAGCTATTAATTATTTTTTTTCTATACATCATTGCCTCAGTTTCTGAAGGAAGTTGTTTTTACTCCATTGTTGTAATGTATAGTCTGCTGTGATGGAACTGATGGCAAAGTAACATGCTCAAATACCTGCTGGAAGACTGGGAAAGCTGTTTGGGATACGATGATAAAGAAGACTGCTACATATCAAGACAGTGTCAAGCTTTACAAGGAAGAATTTGAAAAAACAAAATTAGCTCTGATTATAAGTGTATTATAATGATACTAATGAAAGTGAGTATTTTGGTTTGGTTGTGAAGAAGAAGAAATCACGCGGGCGAAAAAAGGAAGTATGATGGAAGAAGGAGAAGAGGGTGGCGACAATGGAAACTGATGGAAACTCAGCTTATTCTGTCCAGTCAGATGCAATTGAATATGAATCATATAAAAAGCTCCACATAGGACTGTACCCAGACAGAGGTATTATTCTATCATTTCATTCTTGGGTTTTCATTCAATTTTGTTATGCTTTTTGCTATCCTCTTTAGTACTCTTGATTATTCTATTTATTTGGGTTTGTTGATTACAGCCCTTATTCTATAACATATAGAGAAAAAAGAATAATTTGGTTTTGGACATTCTATAACAGATAATTTTAGAGCAATGAAGATCATCAAGTAATGCAAAAAAAAATTCTGTAAGATAATTTTTTCACGGTTGTGTTTGTGTTGTACAACTAATTTAAAATTAGTGTGTAGTTGATCAATTTTTCATCTATTAAATTTGTTCTTCATTTGGTCAAAATTTGTTCTGCAGATCGCGCATACCCTTCCAGTTTCACTTAATAACATTGGAGGTGTATTAATGGGAGCCTGTTCTGTATTAATGGGAAACTTTTGGGATACGCATACTACTGAAACTCTGTTTGAGTCTGGGTAGCAGATATATCGGTAGGATTATCTTTTGACAATCTGTTATTTTCAGCGGCAATTTAATTTTTTGAGTTTAAGCCATCATTGACTTACTTCTTGGTGTCATATATGTATTAGGTAGGTAGCATTGTGGTCTTTTACAATTTTGGTTAGCTGAGCTAAATTGTTCATTATGCTATGTTTGGGTCTTAGTGATGACTAATGCAGATACAGTTAGTTTAGGATGTTCTCCGACTATTGTGTAGAAAAAAAAAATGGCCCCTTATAAATTTATGCTGAAAGAAGAGAAGAGAAGAAAAAATATTTACTGCACAGATGGATGCACTTGGTTTAGGCACTTAGAAAAAATGCTGAAAGAAGAGAAATACAAACCTTTCTTAAAAAAGTTTCAGTATATGTTACTCTATCATAATTGTACCAATAAGATATGGGTTGGGAGGATGATTTTCTTTTCTTTTATCTGAAACAGTATGTTGAGCATTTTTATTATCATCCTATGTTTCCTGGATTACAGCATTAGCGTGCTCTTTGAAAAATTGAAACTCTTCAATAATGAATATGATTTTCAAACTGGGTGAAATTCTAAATGCTTATATGAAGACAAATGACAAGCTAATGCTAACAATGTTAAGATAAACTTAGGTAAATATAAATAGTGAAATTCAACTCAAATTCGATTCAGTGAGTAAACATTTAAACTTTAGAATTTGATACCCTTTCGGTATCCACTACATCATTGTAGTGCCAAGTTGTGGCTGTTTGTATAGGTTTCTTAATCAGAACTAATGAATGATCCAATTTGTGTTGCTGTTTATGTTCCAATTTGAAGAGAATCTGAAGTGTGTGATTGCCGAAAACAAAAAATTGGCTGAAATGCTCTTTATGCTTTGTGAGAACTAAAACTGGTATGCTGTGCTCAAAATTCAGATTATTAATCACTTTTGTTACCATTGAGATGTTATTCATAAGGAACCTTATTTGAATGATTTCCACTCATTACAATGTTGTGCGGTTAGTTGGAGATGATCTCTTGATGTCTAATGCAAAACGCATTGAGAAAGCAGTACTAGGGTATGTGTGTAATGCTCTTCTTCTTAAGGTAGGTGATTAAAATTCAAATGGACTTTAAAGGGGTTTCTTTGTTCTCGCGTTTTCTTCATAAAATTAACTGTATTTCATTAATAGAGGTGCTTATATCCAAAGTTTGCAAAAAGTTGTTTTTGTGTGCAAATACATTAGAAAATAGGCTCAATTTTATGGAAATGGAGGCCATGTGTGTGCTATGCCTCGATATGGATTTGTGGGGAACTAGACAAATATGTGGGATAATTTTTTTGTCAGTGTGATATAGAGGAACTCGGACCGTGCGTGTTCTTTGGATTTAATTTTTGAGTAACAAATCGCACGGTTCGATTTGTGTTGTAAGGGGAAAAATTTTGGATAGTTGAAATCGGACCCTACGATTTCCTTAGTAGGTAATTTCATTGCATATCGCATGGTCCGAGTTCGAAGTTGAGGAGTTGAATGGAGGCACAATGTACTCGGACCCTTCGTTGTGTGGAAGGGGTATTAGGAACTCGGATGGTCCGAGTTCGTTTCCTTTTTTTTTTTAATTTTCGTTCAGTTTAACCTAGTCGAAGGGTGCGAGTTCGTTAAGGATGCTGATATAAAAGAGTGAAGTGAACTGGTGGGAGCTTAGTTCCGTCTTCCTCCTTCTTGAACGGCTACTCCTACTCTTCTTCTATCTGGGTTTTTCACTTTTGCTTTTGAAAATCTAGTTGCTAAGGCTAAGTTTATGCTTATTTTTTGTTGAGTGAAAAAAATGAGTGACAGAGTATTACTAAAAATACACTATTTTGGTCAGATTTTGTTACAAACGAGTGAAGGAGTAAAATTTATTTGTGAAAACCCACTAGATGTTGTTATTCCTTTTATTATCTCATTTGAAGAACTCAAAGGTGTAATCTGTGAAAAGATTAACTCTGAGAGGGCAAGAAAGATATCCTGTATCCTATACAGATATCCCGTACCGGTGTTTGGTGGATTCATCCAGTATCAAACCAAATATGTGACGGACGAAGCGAGCATGCAGGAGATGTTTTCAATGTATATTGAAAACCTGTCTCAGATCTCGTTCATCGAGTTGTATGTTGAGTTTGAACAATCTGAGGCTGACCGGAATATTCTACGGGAAGATTATAATAGTGACAGTGAAGAAGAGTTCGAAAGCAACTACGAATTTGTTGGTCCAGATGGAGATGAAGATCAAGGCGACGGAACCATGGCCCCAGATGTGACAGAAGTGGCAAATGCACTCGCAAACGAAGTGCCGTTTGAGGAGCCATCATTCATGCGAGCGTTGGACTTAGAAGCCATGCATGTTCCGGAATTTTCGGAATATATGACTGCAGGTTACATAATCGTGGTATTAGTGTTTTTTTAGTTAGTCATGGATTGAGTTATGAATAATTTACTTTTTATTTACCATTAATTAATCATGCGTTGATTAAGTTATGAATAATTTAAATAATAATTAAATTCTCTATAATATGGTTATTACAAAATGCGTGAGTTTGTGGACAATATTATTTAAATAGGTTCGCAACGTTCTACGGTTCAAAGTCTGTGAATCGGACCGGACCGGTCCGGTTTGTTTGGTTTACCGGTCGAACCGGGAGGTCCAGTCTAGTTTTTACATTTGCTGCTGATGTTCTTATTTTGTTTAGAGTGACATAATAACATGTTGCAAAATCTGGAGTTATAGCATACTGGTTACAGTGAAATTTGATTTACCTTTAGAATCGGTTTTGAAATACCTGTGTATTAATGAAATTCTTTCCAATGGTGGTTGTTGCAGCAGAAGTTCCTATTGTCGCAGATGGTGAATTTGCCATTGGTATGGAGTTCAGTTCCAGAGAAGCTGTTATTAAGGCGGTAAAAGAGTATATGATACGATGAAGCGTTGACTACCGGGTGTATGAGTCTGAGCTGTTGACATTTTATGCCAAGTGTACACAGTATGGGTCAGGGTGTGATTGGGTTATCAGGGTTAGCTTGATTAGCAGGAAGTACTGTTGGGTTATAAGGAGGTATAATGGTAGCCACACCTGTACCAAAGCCACCATTTCACAGGACCATTCGAAGCTGGATTCTATCACAATTGCAGAAGCAATAAAGCCACTGGTTGAGGCTGACCCCTCCATAAAGGTAAAATCAGTTATAGCAGAAGTGCAATTGAAGTTCAACTACACCGTGAGTTACCGGAAAGCATGGTTGGCTAAGCAAAGGGTAGTAGAAAAAATATTTGGAGGTTGGGAAGCCTCTTATGAAGCGTTGCCTATATGGATGGAGGCCATGTGTCGCAAGAAGCCATCTGCTGTCGTCCATTTTGAGACTATGCCTGCATATCAAGGTGATGACTTGGTGGGTGATATTCGGGTACTGCATCGTGTATTTTGGGTGATATTCTTGGCCGCTTTTTTGAAGACAGAAGGAGTGAAGCGATTAGCACTCCGACGTGGCGGATCAATCCTCAGATTGTAACCTTTGACGTTGTCCTCCGGAGTGTCTGCCTGACCTGTATACAATTTTGAATAAACAAGTATATGCAGCACATTACATATTCATTACCAACATAGATACCACAAATCAAGAAGGATAACCCAGTCAAAGATGCCATGTATGAAAACAAAAAAAATAACTTATCGAATATGTAAAGCAAAATAGTTAACATAATACCATCGTTACGAGATTCTTCATCCTCATCGAACTCTTCAATTTCATCATCCTCACCATCGCCCTCGTCATCCAGGTCGTCTACTAGATAAGCATTGGTTTCTTGTTCGAGTGTGTTAGTGTCTTCCTCAATGAGTCCCATGTTAAGACGGTTAGGATTCTGACTATTGAGAATACCGCGTCCACCCTCACTCCTACTAGAGTCATCAACAGATAAAAACCCCCCGGAAGCAACGGATGAGGTATGGCCTGGATACCTCGCATCCAACGAATACCTGCCTGGCATGAACTCAAGCTGATGGCCATATTGTGATTGTGCGGCATCTGCAGCCATGAACCCAAGCAACTGGCTAAAAGAACCTCCTTCGCCTGTTTCAAATTGTGACATACCCCAATATTGTTGCTGCATTGGAAATGATCGGGTGAACTGTGTATAAGGTACAAACGGGTTTGAGGACTGAGGTTGTTCTTGTGGAAGCGGATTTGGAGGTGAAATATGTGGCTCCTGTTCTTCATTGTCCTCATCCATATCCTGACTACCTTCATCTGTATCCTGATTACCCTCATCCATTTCATCATTACCCGCATCCATATCCTCATTACCCGCATCATCTTCACCCACAAGATTCGACAAGGCTAAGCGGTCCCCAAATTTTGATCGGTACCAGTTCATGTAACTATCCAATGGATGCTGTGAAGGGATAGGAAGCTCAGAAAGAACGTAGTGATACCTGTTTGTCCAATGCATCACCCAAATTGAATGACTCGGTGCCGTGGCCCAGTTAAGATTCTTCGGACCAGTCAGAACCTCCCCATGCACCTTATCCAAATTCTGCTCCTGAGTAGGTACTCCCTGAACGAAACCAAACTGGCACCTGACCCTATCGGTGGCATGCCACTCGATACATTCAAAGAACACCAACGGAACTGTAGCGCTCCATACAACCGATTGCATGTAGATTTCAGGAGGAATTATGTTCGGATCCACACAATTCACATCATAAGCAACCCAGACAAACTGGAAAAATAAAGGAAACTCATAATTACAACCCACAATTCAAATAACAATAACAATGCATCATAGTTTTGTCGAAGACCCTAAACCCGAAACTAATACTTCTTTAATCAAAACGCACCTGGCCTTCCTGAAGTTTATCAAAGGCCTTCCTAAAGTGAGCTAGCTTCAGATATCTATATCGTCGGTCACCACGCTCCCAGTTACGCCACCTAATATGATATTTTCAATTAGTTCAACTGAATCTTAAATATCAAGAAACGGGTACATTGTAACATAATATTACCTATTTGCTAGTGAAAAGCTGCGGGGTTCTATAGGAAGCGGTGATAGATATGGCAGTCGGATCCAAGCCCAACCGAGCAGAAGTGTTAGTGGTCCATCTATTTCCTTACAGTTATAGCGAGATGCCCTACATAACGCCCTGTAAATGTGTGCTAGGCATGCCGATCCCCAGCTATACTGTCCAATATTGACAAAATCACGAAGCAAGGGTAGAAACTTCCAGTGCACGCCTGCCCCAGACTTATCCCCAAAAAAGATCGTCCCAATCAGCAACATAATGTGGCACCTCACATACCTTTGTATACTGATTTCATCGGTCAATTCTAAATTCTCTTTTAGATTCCGCAGCCAGGTCAGTTTTATGCAGCTAGATCTACAGTCCTC
This sequence comes from Arachis ipaensis, assembly GCF_059453495.1. Classification (NCBI taxonomy): domain Eukaryota; kingdom Viridiplantae; phylum Streptophyta; class Magnoliopsida; order Fabales; family Fabaceae; genus Arachis; species Arachis ipaensis. The sequence continues at coordinate 139,411,713 of NC_142436.1, forward strand.
CTTACGCGGTGCAACGCCAAATTGAAGCAAACACTCTCCATGGCTTCAAAACTACTCATTGTCATTCCTGTAACTGGAAGACCATCTGTGGGAAGACCAAGAATTAGAGCCACATCTTCAAGAGTCACGGAACATTCACCAATGGGAAGGTGGAACGTAGGGGTGGCAGTGGGGCGGGTAGGGGCGGGTTTTTGCCCTACCCGACCCCGCCCCGCCGTCCTGTTATGCATATACTACCCGCCCCCATCACTACCCGCGGGTAGTAAATAACAGAACCCGAACCCGCCCCTGCGGGTACCCGCCCCACCCCGACCCGCCCCTGTAAAAATTAAATATTTTAATTTTTACCTATTTTAATTTTTACCTATTCATATATAAAATAAGACAAAAATTTAAAATTCATAGATAAATTAAAATACAAACATAAAATTTATACAATGTCATTAACTAAAATAACAATGATCTTCAATCCTTATTCTTTATCATTTTCAACATCTTCATCATCATTAAAAGTTTGCAAATCAAGATTTAAACCTGAAAATTAAAAGAGATAACAATTAACAAATTAATCAGTACTATGAAACAAATTAACATAAATGAAGATTAATCAATATATCACCTTTACTTCCCAAAGGTGCCCACAAAATTAGAGGATACATGAGGGTATAAAATTAACATAAATCATATCATAAATGTATAATTACAAAATTAGAATAAACCAAATCATAAATGCACAAAATCATAAGCTTGCACCTAACAAGTTCACCTTTCGGTATTCACAACCCTTGACATTTAATTTATTTTGATTTGAATATTTGATAACACTCTATGCTACTTGTTTAGACTCCTAACCTGCTAAGTTCTAACAAAATTTATTGGATTAAACTTCTAAATGTAAAGAATCCATCCATGCTTGTCCATCAAATCAAAAACAAAAAGAATTCAAATTTTCAGTTAATGGCTTTTGAACCAATTTAAAAACTTCCGTAGCAAAAAGGGCAAAGGTTCCAAAATGATGCATCTCAAAAATTTGAAAAATAAGTAACCATTGATCATGTCAATTGATTTGGTGCAACTATGCAAGACTCATTATCATGTGGTGAGGCTAGTTGCCTCCACGTTTTTTACATTGTAACATATACCCTGCACTCAGAATTTTTATTTTAAACAAGAAGGTTAATGTTGACTGTAATAATATTTCAGGACCTTTTTGTAAAGATTTTATCCTTCTGGAGATGAATGAAGAAAACGAGAATATAAAACCAAAGACTGATTTAGAACTCTTTTTGAATTATGCTAACCAGTTCGTTTGGAAAAATTTGATGAGGCTGAAGGAACTCAATGACATCAAAGTTAACATCAACATAAAACTAAGTGCATATTTTGTTAACCAAGGAAACAGAACAGTATGTAGTTTGTGATTCTCTCCACAATTAGAACACCATGACAATTGTAAAATCAGAATAAAATCAAACTCCAGAATGCATAAGAATGATAAAGAAGCCAAAACAACTTCTGCCTATAACCAATCAACAAAGAAGCCAAAACAACTTCAATTTTTCAAGCTTTATTCCAACTAACTGCATATTTTGTTAACAAAGAAAACAGAACAGTTTGTGATTCAACCCAAACAAGCTGTTTCAACATTTCAAATCATTCAAAAAGAAAAGATAGGCCGGGAAACTCAGGAAACTCAGTTACAAACTTAGTTACAAACTCAGGAAACTACCCAAAAACAAAAGAACTTCTTCTTTGTCTATTCGCATGATACATCCAAAATTAGCAAGAGATTAAACATATGAAATCATTCAAACAGAAAAGAAAGGCTGGGATAGGGGCAAGAACTGTACCGAGGAGAATCAGGAGAGGCGCGTTTCGGGACCAGGAGAGGCGCGGACGACTGGACGAGGGTCGATTCCGATGCAGAGAAAGCACCGGGGTGGCTCGTCTAGTGCGCGATTTGGAGGCCGGAGGGCGGAGGGAGCGCAGAGGATTTCGGACTGAGAGGCGGCGCGGAGGAGGAGCGACCGGCACAGGCGGCTTGAAGGAGTCGCGGTCACGCAGAAGAGACGCGCTGCAGAGGAGTGGCAACGAGACGAATCAGACGATTCGACGAGTTGCAAACTTGCGATGGCAAAGACGAGTTGCGCGGAGGAGGAGCGACAGGCACAGGCGGCTTGAAGGAGACGCGGAACTAGAGCAGATTCGACGGCAGGCACTGGGTTGAACTGAACCGAGGCGGCGAGGCTATGGTCTTGGAGAGGAGAAGAGCCGAGGAACAGAGGAAGTGAGAACTGAGAAAGGGCCAAAGGGGTTGCTAACCCTAATTGAGTGAGTGAGAGTGACGGCGAGAACTAAGCCACTGAGGTTATGAGAAGTAACTAACCCTAATATTTGCTAAAAATATATATATATATATATATATATATATATATATATATATATATATATATATATATATATATATATATATATATGCACTTCGGGGCGGGTTTAGCCTGAACCCGACCCCGCCCCGCCCCGCTCATCAACCCGCCACGATTTAGACCCGCCCCGCTCCGGGTCGGGTTCAAACCCGCCCCGACCGGGTAGGGGCGGGGCGGGTACTCGCGGGTACGGGTACTGCTGCCATCCCTAGTGGAACGTATGTGTGTCTGGGTGCCAACGTTCGATTAGAGCATTTACCAATGCTTTCTGATACTGCACTATCCCAATCTGAGATACATGATAGAAACCGGTAATTCGTAGATGCTCCTCTACCCTATCGTTGTACCGATCCGGAGAAACTAGGTGATTACATGTCAACATTCTTAATTTCTACAAAAAAAAAAATAACAAATTACTAGTCAGATAAACAACAACAATTACTAACTTACCATCATCAATCATTTTACTGAATCGTTATATAACTAATTATTCTAACTTCTAAAATTATTTAATTAATCTTTAAAATTATTCACAACTGCAAATAAAAATCATTACTAATACATATATTCCTAATCAAAATTCTCAACCATATTACAACATCTAGAATTAATTCTAATATTAATGACTCATTTGTTAAACATTTTTTCCTCAACAATAAAAAATATTAACAACCAGTACATGCCCTCATTCATATTCTAACAACGGTAATAATTAACTTGCTAATAATAATTACGACAATTAAAAAAATTTATATATTCTCATAATAAAAAATCTAACATGCCTTAATTAGAATAATCATACTAATCATTCAACATTAACACTATCTCACAATAACAATAACATTAACATCAACTTCTTCATCAGTAACAGTTATAGTTAATTGTTTAAAAAAATATTTAAATATTAACGTTCGTTCCTCCCACCTAATTATACTAAAAATTAATTAAAAATTTAAAAAAATTACATTCTACACTTAATTAATAAATAACCATTCTTTGTTTACTTCTCTTTTTTTATTACATTCGGAAGAAGACCACCTAACAATAATAATATCGAATTTCTCTATAATAATATTTATAATTAAAAATCTGTAAAAATTTTTTTGAAAAATCTAACAAATATTGAAAAATTAGTAATAATCATTCTATTTATATTCTTTAATTGCATTTTTCACAACAACCATAATAATTAAATTTTTAATATTAATAAATTTAAACATAATAAATTAATAAAATTTTAAAAAATTTTAAAAAAACTTACATAATCAAGATCACTGAGATAATGAATAATGTGAAGCTCAGATCGATCAACATCTTTAACTTTAAATTTTTTTGGCATTGTTTCTCCTCCACCATGCAAAGCAGCCAGAGAAAGGGAGAAGAAGGTGACCCAAGCTGAGAGCGAAATGTGAGAGAGTGAACTGTATTCGGATGGAGAGAGAGGGTTGAGGGGTCTTTGTTGGTTTCAGGGGCACCGTTCGGGGTTAAGCATGAGCGCGACGCGTGTCAACTTTTGCTTCAACTCGGACCATGCGATAGGTTGAAGGGAAATCGGACGGTCCGTGTGCTGGTGCGTTCTCGGAGGGTCCGAGTTGCAATCTTCACTGAGCCAAATGCACGCTACTCGGACCGTGCGTTTTGTGTGTGGAACTCGGAGGGTCCGAGTTGTTCACCCCTGACACCACAATTTTGTAAAGCACTTCCCACCTCCATATCAGAGTTCTACACCATCCATGGCTCCATATGTAAATTAAAAAGCGTAGATAGCAACAAGAAAAAAAAATAGCAAGATAGCAATTAAGAAAAATAAATTTATCAAAATAGTTCACGCGACAGTTATTTAATATGGCTAAAAAATTTGTGAACAATATTTTCTAATGTATTTGCACACAAAAGCAACTTTTTGCAAACTTTGGATATAAGCACCTCTATTAATGAAATACAGTTAATTTTATGAAGAAAACGCGAGAACAAAGAAACCCCTTTAAAGTCCATTTGAATTTTAATCACTTACCTTAAGAAGAAGAGCATTACACACATACCCTAGTACTGCTTTCTCAATGCGTTTTGCATTAGACATCAAGAGATCATCTCCAACTAACTGCACAATATTGTAATGAGTGAAAATCATTCAAATAAGGTTCCTTATGAATAACATCTCAATGGTAACACAAGTGATTAATAATCTGAATTTTGAGCACAGCATAACAGTTTTAGTTCTCACAAAGCATAAAGAGCATTTCAGCCAATTTTTTGTTTTCGGCAATCACACACTTCAGATTCTCTTTTGATGAGATGGTTTCATTGTGATTTTAGAAAATTAGTTTTTGTTTGCCAGGACTCTCAAAGCAATGCTTTTGGATCTCAATTTCCATTTTGCTCATCTAGATAAGTACTTATCGAACTAGGATATGAGATGTTCACTATGATCAATGCAATGCTTCTATCTCTGACATATCACCACTTTGGGGATGTATGTGTCTGTCAAAATAATTTCATCTCTGGGTTTATTATTGCATTTTAATTTTCTAAAATTTTCCCTTATAAATTCTAAAAGTAGATGACATCCATGTTGTGTTTGCTGAAGAAGATAGAATGGGAGTGGGTAGAAAATGTGGTGAAATCTTTAGACTGGTTAATCGAAAGTTACTTTGGAATACTTCCAACCTTTATACATACGCGAGGTAAAATTTAAATGCATACATTCCATTTCCTTCACTAGAAATATATTTTGGTGTTCCTAAGAAGTATCTATCAAGTAATTTTCAATGAAAATTTGTTTTGCCTCCTAAAACAAGAAAATCTGTATTTGAACAATAGTTATTATTAGGATTTTGAAGAAAATTTGGTGCAACTTCTCGACTAAATATGCCACAAGCTCCAATGGTTTAAAGAAACATTGGGCTTTTCCTGAAAAAAAAATTGTTTTTTTTTCTCATTTTTCTTTTGGTTAGATATCTACCTTATGTCGATTTATTCTCAAGGTGGTGTTGATGAGCATTGATCTTTTGTTTTTGTACTTTTTTTTATATTCTGATGTGTCCTCAATTTTTTTATTCAATTGTAAAAAAATATAAAGTCAAGATTATTTTCAAACTGAGGATGGACCTCAAGAATGTGATATATCTCCATTATACCATAAAGAGATCAGCTCATTGTCCAAAATTATGTATAAATGGTCCTTTTGGGTTCCGCTTCTCAAGACCCTGTAAAGTATGACATTGTGGCACTGTCTACTGATTGGCTTTGGTGTTGCACCCACCACTTCCATTAGCATTCGAAAATATGTAGCTACTACACATTGATCATGTTGGAGCTTTTATATATGTAGTCTGCTTTCTATTTTTTTTTTTTTATGTTATACTGCATAGTACTAAAATTCAATTTGAAGACCATCTTTTTCATTAAGTAAACACCAAAATTTTGATATTTTATATTTGTAATAAAGCAGTTTTAGATGATACAATAGCTTAACAAAGGATTCACTTGAAGCATATATTTGATTAGAAGAGAGCAAACTTGCTTTGATTGGTTTAGAGATATAATGAATGAATTTTACAACTTCAAACATCAATAAGAAATGGCTTAACTTGACTGCACAACCTTATTGTCTCATTCAACACTTAAGTAATACCGTTGAGATAAATAATATCATGTTAAACAATTGACACAGGGACAACATCAGTTATGTCATGATATGATATACTCAAATTTTTTAATTTCTAACTATTTTTTAAGATGTTATCACTCTTTAGGTTGCATTAGATTTTTTATTTTGACCAGTAAAATAGTACCTATTATGATCAGCCATTTTAAGTTGTTTATATGTATGCTTTTGCTTATAATTAGAGTCATTAAAACGAGTTAAAACTCACGAGATAATTCATTAACTTGCCAGAAAAAGGCGAGTTGAACCAGCAAAACATGTATACATATGTGATGATTAATATATCTTTTTTATTTAACAGTGAGGGATGCATTTGTGCAGCGGAAATCGAGGACATGATTAGGTGCTTAAACTTTTGTTTTTTTTTTAAATGAAATTTGGCAAAGGCATGTAAAATATGTACTTTAGTTTGGAAATTCTTGGATTATTGTTCAAAACCAGTGGAGTTTCTGTTGCATCTCTTTGCTTGCATTAACAATGTTGTTAATTGTGATGTTTGTCTGTTTCTGGTATTATATCTTCACCTTCACCTTTACTTTTATCTTCTAAGATAATGCCACAATCTTCAAGCTAACACCCCGTCAGCTAAAAAATTGAGGACATGGAGAAAATACCCTTTTAAAATACACATATAAGAGAAGAGGGAATCAAAATAACTACATGAGTGATGAGAGCACTTTGACTTTAGGAGTTTGTTACAAAAGAGAGAGATAAATAAAAAATAGAGTAAAGTATCGTTTTTGTCCCTAATATTTGGGGTAAGTCTCAAAATTGTCCTTAATGTTTAAATCGTCCTATTTAAGTCCCCAACGTTTCAAAATTGACTCAATATTGTCCTGTCGTTAGGAATCTGTTAATGGAATTGATGACGGGACAAAATTGAGACGATTTTGAAACGTTAGGGACTTAAATAAGACGAAAACGTTGGGGACAAAAATAATTCATAGAAATAAATTTTTATTTTATCCTTCACTAATATCAATCTTTTACTGTACATAGTTATTCAATTATTTTTTAATCACATTACTTTGATTCTAAATAAATTTATTTTTTTAATTTTACTCTTAAAGATTTTTACTCATCATGAAATGTCTGTAAAATGACTAGAATCACATTACTTTATTATATATGTAACATTTTTTTCCCACAAGTTTATGTATTAATAATTCTACAAATATTTTATGATGAGTAAAAATTTTTAGGAGTAAAATTATAAAAAAAATAAATTTATTTAGAATAAAATTAATGTGATTAAGTATAATTTACTTAGATGTGATTAAAAAATAATTGAATAACTATGTACCATAAAAAATGATATTATTGAAGGATAAAATTAAAATTTATTTCTATGTATCATTTTAGTCCCCTAACATTTTCGTCCTAATTAAGTCTCTAACGTTTCAAAATCGTCTCAATTTTGTCCCATCGTCAGTTCCGTTAACAGATTTCTAATGGCAGAACAACATTGAGTCAATTTTGAAACGTTAAGGACTTAAATAGGACGATTCAAACATTATGGATAACTATCAGACTTACCCCAAACGTGGGACAAAAACGATACTTTACCCTAAAAAATAAGTAGCATGAGTGGGTCAGGCTTATTTTGAGAATCATAGTAAAAGAGTTTAAGTTCAAACTTGAAAAAAATGTTCAAAGAAATGAGTGGGATAGGTTCACTCAAAAATATATTGAGTTAGAAATTGAAAAGATCAAAGTTTCTTTTGAATTTAGTGTTTTTTTCTTTCTTCTTTTTTAAATAAATGGGAGGCAGAGGATCTTTCTTAAACAATTTGATAAGAGAATAATACTAGAAAGAAGAGAAAAATTCTTATGAAAAGTGAAATTTATTTTTTGACCAAAAAACTTGACAAAATATATATAATGTGTAATGCATATTTTTAGTCTGAAATTAATAAAAAATTTCTTCACCTAATTTTATTTTTTACAAAAAATTCCTTTCAAAGGAGAGAAGACTCTTCGAAATCTTTATGCTAAGAAAAAATTCACGAAAAATATCTTGCGATATATATTTTATATTTGTTCTTGCATATAAAAATTTGGGTTGATTATAGTTAGATACTTATATAGTAATGCGATCAATGATTTAGTCAGAAAATTAAGTTATTGGATGATTGATTCAAATAGTAGACCACTTCTTCCAATTATTTATTTATGCTTAATATAATTAAAATATAAATATGTGGATGCTTGGATAAAAAATAATGCAATGATGTAAATAATGATTAGTAATTTAATACAAAAATAAAAATAAAATGATAAAGATGCATCTAACCATAATTTTTTTTTATTTTATTTACTATTCTTAACTATATTAATAAAGGAAGTGAGGGAAAACAATTTTAATTGATTATATTTTACTATTTTAATTACAGTAAAAATAAATGAGTACTCTGCCATAAATAAATCTACTGAATTTTGCATTGACTCATAGTAATGATACAAAAAATTAATTGGGTGGTTTTTCATATTTAAAAGTGAATTTGTATATTTATATTAATAATATTTTTAAATATAAATTTTTGTCAACTATAGTAATAATAAATCTTGACATTTTTTACTGTTTAAAAAAATATTTGCTTCCATAATAAGCTTTTAGAATTTTAGAATCATTAAAACAATCAATAAAAAAAGAATTAGTATTTATTTATATGATTAAATAAATAAAATTATATAACCCAATTATATATAAGTTATTTTGTACATAAATTAAAAAAACAAAAAATAAAATAAATTTATGAAACAAATGACACGAAGGATGAAAAATATACTAAAAAAACATTTTAAATAGTTAATTTCACATTTACATAATAGTTAATTAATCTAATTTTTTCAATTTAGTTAAAATATTTTTTAAAATATTATCATTTTTAATCGAATTAAACATCAACATAACAAAAGAGATTAATCACTTAATTTTTTTGTATAGTGAATAAATTAATTCTTTCAATAAATATATACTAATCTTTTTATAGATAAACTATATATAAATACAATAAAGTAGATTAAGGGACAATTTACATAGTTAAATAAAATCAGAGAAATCTTTACCCAAATACACAAATCAAAAAGTTGTTATGTGTTTGTGCAAAATGTATTATTATGTAAACCGTGGAAGCCAACCACGGTTTTTGATTTATACATAAACCGTGGCTGGTAGGGACGGATTACGTGTTGAAACAAAATGACCATAAACCGTGGTAGGCTACCATGGTTTATGAATACAAGAAAATCTTCATAAAACCTTGCTGCTAGCACCGGTTTATGAAGGAATGGTAATTGGCATAAACCCTTGTAGCCTACAACGGTTTATGAGGAGGGAATATTTATATATATATGTGGGTGAGATTCAACCTGCTGAGAGATACATTTTTACATATATTTTTAAAATATAATATAGATACATTTTAATTATATTAATAAGACGATTAATTTACGTCTGAATTCACAATATAAGAGTAACTTTTGTGAAACACGTTGAAGATGATAAAAGTGTGTTTCAGTACTTTTGAACGATGTTCTTTGATGTTTGACAACTTTTATTTTTTTGAACGCCAACTTGATTCTGCATCCCAAAAGCTGTTCATTAGAAGCAAAAAAATTATAGCTTCTGCATTTACTCAACCCACGTTTTTTATGAAAAATATTTTTGATGAAAGTAAATTGATTCGGAGTAAGTCAGAAACAAATTTTAATGCATTTTGAAAATATTTTTAATACAAACGTGGGTTGAGTAAATGCAGAAGCTAAACGTGGGTTGAGTAAATGCAGAAGTTATAATTATTTTAATTATTTTAATATTCTTAGCATTTATTTAGAAAAAATTATGGAAAAACCAATAATAACAAGCAACAACCTAAACGTGGGTTGAGTAAATGCAGAAGCTATAATTTTTTGCTTCTAATGAACGAGCTTTTGGGATGCAGAATCAAATTGGCGTTCAAAAAAAAGTTGTCAAACATCAAATAACATCGTTTAAAGTACTGAAACACACTTTTATCCTTTTCAACGTGTTTCACAAAAGTTACTCTTATATTGTGAATTCAGACGTAAATTAATCATCTTATTAATATAATTAAAAATGTATCTATATTATATTTTAAAAATATATGTAAAATCCTCCATGATTCCACCACTCAAACCTGAGCAAATCCTCCCACCCTCTCTCTCAAACTCTCTCAACTACGAAGGTTTCAAAAATTTTTATTGCTTCCAAATGATCTGTGTTGAGCATAAACGGATTATGTATATATATACATATAAACGTAAATCGTGGGAGCCTAGGAGGTTTTACTTTTAACGCAAAATTTCTCATAAACGGTGGTAACCAACCACGGTTTATGCCTAACACTTTTCCTTCCTAATCCGTGGTTGGTGGCCACGGTTTACAGCCAAACTTTTCCTTTCATAAAACCTCCCTGCCAGCCACGGTTTATATATAAATCAGAAACCGTAGTTGGCTTCCACGGTTTACATAATAATGCATTTTGCACAAGCACGTAACAACTTTTTGATTTGTGTATTTGGGTAAAGGTTTCTCTGATTTTATTTAAATATGTAAATTTCCCTAGATTAAGTATATGACTTACACTATTATAGACTATACACTAGGATCTAATAATATAACTAAATGTCACTTAATTAGTATTCGTTGTTTGTGTAATTATAATATAAACTATTTTTATTAAAATTTTAATTTTTTTGAATTCTATAAATAAAAATAATAGAATGTAACAACATTTATTTAAATATATAAATATAATAACTTTTATATTTAAGTAAAATTTGCTAATACCAGCTAGAAAAACAATAAAATTATTTTGGCCTCTATAAATAGAAAATGAAATAGTCTTACACAATATACCATAGATTTTTATATATGAGGACTTTTTCAAATTAAAAATAACAATTATTAATAGAGTAAATGCCCTTTCCGGTCCCTAACAATTTGCCCGATGGACTTCCCACCCCCTAAGAAATCTAAATACCCAAATCGATCCCTATCTATTATGATTTCAGTACGTTCCAGTCCCTGCAACCGGATCCGAGCAGGTCACTGGCTGATGTGTCAGTAACTTGTCCACGTGGGTTTCTCTCCTTCATAATTGGGACAAATCGCCCCCTGTACCTTTGTTGAAACGCTGCGTTTCATTATGAGCGTTATTCCATAAAACACCTTCCTCTCCCTCTTCATTTACATTTGGCCCTAACTCTGAAACCTTTCTCCTTCCCTCCAAAAGAGCGTTACGTTGAGGACGTGCGATCGTGCTGCACCACTGTGTGGGAAGACATTGGAAGCATTTGGCAAGTTTCTTTGAAACGGTAAGCAATCTTTCGTTCTCTTCTACTTACTTTATGTTTTATTGTAGTCAAATTGAGGAGTGTGTCAGATAGTGGGAGTGAAATTAGCTTTGATAACTCAGTTCTCCTCTGCATGTTGATTATGGGTGGATGGGGTGAAGCACTAGCTTTGTTTGATGAGTTAGGGTTGTTGCGAAACTATAATAGTGATGTTAACTTTGAAAGTTTCTACCTTTCTACTTATTGATGAGTTAAGAATTCTTAACTGATAGATATTTTAGTCTATTTGCTGTTGATTAAGTTTGAAGTATAGCTCTGTTACTGAGTTATAGTTTGGATTTTTACAGATGTCTGTGTTTGTTATCCCTGTTTTTCATCATGGTGGGATACTCAAGAAAGATCCAAATGGAGTGCTACGATACGTAGATGGAAAGATTGAAAAATTTCCACCCATGGATGTTGATTTTGTCAACAAGAAGGACTTGGAAGAACTCTTCAGGGGATTAGGTTATATAGAATACAAAGAAATTTACTGGCTTGATCCAGCAGCAAGAAACCTGGAGTTTGGGCTTCATATCCTTAAGGGTGACCAGGATATTAATGACATGTGTGAAGCCACTCTAAGTTGTCCAGATAGAAATGAGTTCTACATCTACTTTGAGCACCCGGTAAGTCAACCAATGGCAGTCGAACCAAAGGCAGAACCAGAGGAAGAGCCTGTTGTGGTCACAGAGGAATCCTCATCGGATGATGGATACGAGAGTGCCGAGGATGAGGCCTACAAGCCTTCTCCTCCTAGTTTTGAGACTGATAGTAGTGATATTGAGTCACCAAAAAGACATAAAAAAAAATAAAGGAAAAAGCATCTGTGTCTCCATCAAACAAGAAGAAAGTGTCACCTAAGAAAAATGGTAAGAAATCATCAAAGAGGTATACTGGGAGGAGGAGGAAGAGACATGTGCTATACGGTGAATCTAGTAAAGGAAATCGAATTGAGACACCTCCTAGTGGGTTGGGTTCTGCCCAAGGGCCAGTAGAAACAGATATGGGAGGGCCAGTAGAAGATGAACTAGGAGGTCCAGCAGTGGTTAATGAGAAGAGTGACAGTGATGACTACAACTATGAATATGCTTCTGAAGAGTGTCATACCCCGGTATCTTCTGAGGATCAGAGGACAATGCACGGACTTGATTTCAATGAAGAAAATGAATATGGAGAGGTTCGGTTTGAGCTTGGAATGCAATTTTCGACTATGGAGAAATTTAAGAAGGCCTTGAAGGATGTATTTGTTTGGGATGGAAGAGATTGCATGTATATCAAGAATGAGAAGGAGAGGGTCAGGGCTAGATGTGCGGAGGAGAACTGTCCATGGTTAATATATATGGCAAGGAACTCAAAAACAATGGCATTTGAGATAAAAACATTTCACAACAAGCATACATGTGGAAGGGATTATGGAAGCAATTTGGCCGATAGGGCATGGGTCACAGATAAGCTGGAAAAAAGGTTGGCAACACAGCCTAAGCTAACACCGAGGGAAGCAACGGAGCATATGAAACAGGACTACAATGTTCAGGTCCATCCAAAAATGATCCAAAAGGCTTTGAAAGCAGCCAGGGAAATTGTTGTTGGGAATGACAAGGCACAATATGGGAAGTTGTGGGATTATTTACAAGAGTTGCACAGGAGTAACCCAGGCAGCACGGCTGACATGTGTGTTGACCCAATTCTGCAATCTCTACCGCTGTTTGACAAAATTTACATATGCTTAGATGCGTGCAGAAATGGTTTTGTTAAGGGTTGTAGACCACTAATAGGCCTAGATGGATGCTTTTTAAAGGGGTATTATGGAGGCCAACTCCTAACTGCAATGTCACTTGATGCTAACAACCATGTATTCGTTATTGCATATGCTGTTACAAGAGCAGAAAATACAGAGAACTGGATGTGGTTCTTAACTCGACTTCAGGATGATTTGGGAGACCATCAAGTGCGTGGATGGAATCTCATGTCCGACCAACAGAAGGTAACATCATTTGCCAACCTATTCTGATATTGATTATAATTCTGCAGAGTTTAGTTGGATTATAGTGTAGATATTGTTTAGATTATTAGATATTGTTTTATAAATACAAGTCTGCACAAGATAATTGTCTTATTAGATATAGACTTCTGTTGCACATGTTGGATTATAATTAGATGTTTGTAACAGTTATAATTGGCATGCCATTTTCAGTTTTATAAATGCAATTCTGCACAATATAATTGACTTATAATTAGTTTATGACTTATAACAGTCAATTTTTTTGGTTTTTGTTTTAGTATCAAGTTGAAAAAACACACATGGTCTTCTGAGTGAAACTTCTGGAGCAGGTCATATTTTGGAGTGAACTTTTTGTAAAATACTCATGCTTTGGTTTGTGAATCACTTAATCACTTTATATGTTGGTTTCAACTATTATGAAACTCTCAGGAATTGGAGTGCAATTCCAAATTTCTCACAGATTTGAATATTTATTTACATTGTTATCTTCATAGACATGTGTTTCACAAACTCATAATAATACAATATGATAATATCTCAATACACTATTTTAAATTCTAATAACTACATGAAATAAAATAAATTAAGTATCACTGTATTAGAGTAAATAATCATAACATCAGTTGTTGTCTTCATACAAGCTATGAATTTCAACAAAAATACATTAAGTAGTTGTCTTCTATTTACATAACTTTGCACACTAAATCAAATTCACATTTTTCTCAATTAACCCACTACAAATTGATGAAATTATAAGTGTAACTGCAATTCCAACTAAAAAAGTGGTTAATGTTCTGCATTTAGTGTTGCCTCCAAATGTTTTTTCAATTTTCTGCTTTGCCATCATTACTTCCAGTGCCTCCAATCTTTCTTCCATCGTCTTCAAACTTTCAACCACACCATTCTGATTGACATAAGCTTTATGTGAATATGACTCAACATATTCATCAAGCCAAGCAAAGTATTTGCAATGTGGAGCTGCGGTCTGCAACAAATAACACTCCATGGTAATGGCAAGGAATTTTGAAACAAAACTAAAATTGAAAAATGATTACCTTAAAATAAGAGCAACCAAAAAAAAGTCTGTTCGAATTTTCTGCAGTGCTAGATTGAAACAATATTGCATATGTGCCACAATGACATCTGGGTGCTACAAATCTTTTTTTGCCTTGGTTTGCCTTTTCTCCTATACTCCCAGTGGAATCCAGAGTCGGACTCCAGCACAAATTCTTCCCAGCTTCATTGCTTTCCTCCACTGTTCGTGAAGAAGAATCTCTGACTTTCATAGCCATATTGTTCTTCAGGAGAAAACCCTTTATCTTCACTCTACACACAATGAAGACAACGAAGAATAAAGAAAAAACCCTAAATAACTATGAACACCCAGGAGATAACGCTCATAATGAAACGCAGCGTTTCAACAAAGGTACAGGGGGCGATTTGTCCCAATTATGAAGGAGAGAAACCCACGTGGACAAGTTACTGACACATCAGCCAGTGACCTGCTCGGATCCGGTTGCAGGGACTGGAACGTACTGAAATCATAATAGATAGGGATCGATTTGGGTATTTAGATTTTTTAGGGGGTGGGAAGTCCTTAGAGCAAATTGTTAGGGACCGGAAAGGACATTTACTCTTATTAATATTAAGGAACAAACACTAACAAATTCAACATTTAGTCGACGCGCGGGTTTTACACTAGTTATAGACAAACTTGGTTAGCTAACTCACAATCACAGACCATATCATATAATCAAATTCCACATTGAGCTTCCGTCAATGAAAATGTATTTCATGAAACTGCATCACCATTGTTTTCTTTTCTTTTCTCTCAGTTTTGTATTGCCTCGAACTAGCTTACCCTAACTCTCCAGTACTTTACCCAAACTGGCCAACAGCCCCTTCTTTTTTTTTCTGCTTTAACTCTGCAGTACTTTACCCTAATTCTAGCTTTTTGCTGCCGCAGCACCACCGCACAGTGGTGATCTCATTGTTCGATCAGAGAGAGTGATGACGGAATTGGATGCTGCTGAGACAAAAAGGCAAAAAACGGAGCATGTTGAAATGGCGGAGGAAGCGTGCCTTTGCCTTTTTACTTCTAACAAGTTGTTCGTGATCAAACTAAGCAATTTAAAGAAACAAGAAGATGATGTCAAAGATTGGACTTGTTTGCCTCCACCACCGTTCGATTTCGATTTGAAACTTCCAGACCCTGATTTATGTCCTTTCGAGTTGGACTCCAAGATCTATATGGCGGTGTCCTGCCCTAGACCTCTCGGTGCGGATTCCAACTCCTGGAACACCTACGAATTCAAATTTGATGAGCGCAGATTTTGGCCTGCGGATGGTGTACCCGCCCCTCTTTATGGGTCATCCATCGCAAACACGCCAGACTCAAGCGATGTTTACTTCTGTATAGATCCACTGGCCATATATCTTGGACTTTTTGTTCTTTATCATGATTCTAGAGTTTGGAAACAGTTAAACCCTCCTCCGGACTACGAACGGGTAGGTGCCGATCTTGTCGTGTTCGTCCTCCACAACACCGTCTTTGTTTCATCGGACACGGGGAACGAGACAGACTCCTATTTGGCCCACTTCGACCCCATAACAGAGACTTGGATAGTTGAGCCCGACGCTGATAACAATCTTTCGAAATTCATGAATGGTAGGTACATTTGCAGTAGTACTGAACTTGGCCCCTTTCGTGATACTTATCCCCCAAAAATTTCTGTGCCCCTTCTGGGTCTCGGCAGCAGCAACAACTACACGGTTTGCCTTACGCATGATGAGTATGGGGAGGAGTTTGATGAACCACTTGTTATCTCGGAGAAGGTGTTTGCCATTTTGGTTAACTACCAGAATGGCCGTGTCGCCTTATATCAATACCTTGATGTGTTTTTTGAGGGTAGTCAACCCAAGATGGAAGATGGGGCCAGAGTCAATCTTGTTGACCTTGGCAACGGGAAGGTGTGTGCAATACTCTTTGCGGAACTAGAGGATTCCGGAGACAAATTGTTGCTGTTCTTCTCATTTTTCACACTGTCGTTGTCGAAGGACTTTGCAGCATTGCAACTTGACAGCGGGGCTCCTCCCATGGAGCGAGATTTCTTGCAAGTAACTGTCCATAAGAAGTGTGTCTACACCATGGAGAACTCGAGGCTTGCTAATGATATGCGCCACACCTTTGTTTGGCCACCTATTAAGGGGGGAAGATTTCACTATACGACAGATATATGATAGTAACATTTCTTGTTATTTACTGTGGCTTTTTATCCTCCTTTGTCCTTTTTAATAGGATTATGAATGAACAATGAATTAAATAATAATGTCTTTGAGTATTATGATCTTGCTTGAATTATGTCTATATTCTTTTTAGCTCAAAATTACCTGTGTTTTTTTGAGATATTTGCACTATTGCTGTTCGTCTGAGTGAATTTAGAATAAGTGATGACATCTTGCTTATGCTTTTTGAGATATCATGGGTTTCATTCTATGTTGTTAACATAAATAAGTGATGACCCTACTTGAATTAACAAGTCATTGTTTTTCCTGGAATTTTGGATAAATTATTGATTTTACTTTTGCACCATGCTTTTTGATTGGTTGTCATGATTTGATTTCGAGATAAGGTAGCATTGCAATTTATCATGTCTCTTTTTTATTTCAGTTAACATCTATGTATTCAGATATGAGGAACCTTTTATCTCAGTTGTAGCTGCTGCCACACTCTTGTATTCAGATTCTGCACTGGTATGGCTGACTACATGTTTTCTACTTGACCAAGCAACCAAATTAGTGCCTAAGAAAATACAATAGCCTGAAGTGGATCTCCTATCATCAACATCAGAGGCCCAATCAGCATCTGCAAAACCAAAAATTCGAAGATTAGTAGATGGATGAAAAAGAAGACCTTGCTCAGTTGTACCAGCTAGACATCGAAGGATCCTTTTTACTGATCTCCAGTGACTGAGCAAAGGTCTTTGCATAAATTGGCTTACCTTATTTACTGAGAATGCTATCTCAGATCTAGTGAGGGTGCAGTATTGCAGAGCCCCTACTATAGAAAGATAGTGAGTAGGATCAGAATAATGTTCAAAATCATGTTTAGAGAGCTTTTTTCTGAGGTAATCATAGGTGTTGGGACTGACTTAGCATCAATGATGCCTGACTTGTATAACACATCTTTTATGTATTTAGTTTGAGATAAATGATATGCACCAGATTTTAGTTTAGTGGCCTCAATTCCTAAAAAATAATTGAAAGTGCCAAGAGATTTCAAAGCAAACATGCCATGTAATTTCTGCATCGATGCAGTATTTCATTTTGATTATTACTAGTCACCAGTATATCATTAACATAAACTAAAATAAAAATCATAGAAGAAGAAGTTCTTTTAGTGAATAAAGAAGGGTCTGACCTTGTTGTAGTGAAGCCAAACTTGCCTAAAGCTGCAGATAATGTAATGTACTAAGTACGAGGTACTTGTTTTAATCCATATATAGCTTTATGAAGTTTGCAAACAGCGTTAGAGTCACCATTATCAAAGTCTGGTGGTTGCATCATGTATACCACTTCTTGTAATTTGTCATTTAAAAAGGCATTGTTAAAATCATATTGATTGATAAGCCAGTTCATAGAAAGAGCAAGAGTGAGAACCACTCTAATAGTGGCATGTTTAACCACAGGACTGTATACCTCAGTAAAATCCAGCCCTTCAATTTGATGATTCCCTAAAGCTACAAGATGAGCTTTATAGCGCATTTCTGAGCCATTTGGGTTTTTTTTAATGGCATAAACCCATTTGCAACCAATCACAGTAGAATTGGGACTTGGATGAACTAGAGACCAAGTTTGTGTCTGTTCTAAAGCTTGAAGTTCAGATAGCATTGCATTCTTCCAGTGTGGAAGCTGTAATGCTTGTTTTACTAAAGTAGGAGGTGTTTGTAGACATTGAGGGTCAGTACTTGAGGAAGAAGTGAGTGCACTTAATGCTCTTGGTTTATAAATTTCAGACTTATATCTAGTGACCATAGGGTGTTGATTATGAGTACTTTGGGTACGTGTAGTAGAAGATAACAAGATTTCTTTACCTGAAATAAGAATAGAGGGTTGAGTTTCACTGGTATTAGAGGGTTGAACATCATGATTATTACCAGGTTGAGGGGTAGGATCAGTATTAGAATTTGAAAGTGAGGATTATTGATTGGAATGTTGATCATCATTAGAGTTTAATGGATCTGCATCATGATTAGTGGCCATAGAAATTGAAGCAGGTACAGGTAAAAGAGGGATACTTAAGGAAATTTGAAAGAATTTATTGTTAATGTAAGGAGCAGAGGTAATAGGAAATAATTGAGGATAAGAAAAAGAAGTTTCATAAAAAACATGTCGAGTGATAATTATTTTGCCAGTTTTCATTAAACATTTATATCCTTTGTGATTGGGTGCATACCCCAAAAAGATAGATAATTGTGATTTGTAAGAGAATTTTTTATCATTGTAAGGTCTTAAAAATGGATAACATGCACAACAAAAAAATTTTAGAATAGAGTAATCAGGGGCTTGATTATGTAGTAATTCAAAAGGTAAGACATTAGAAGTATTAGGTGAAGGGAGCTTATTGTAAGACCCATAATTTTCTAAAAAAATATTATTATGAGTTAATTTCAATTTATTTATTCATTAAAGATTTTATTTTAGAAATTATTTTGTTAGAAGTAATTAAATCAAGTTTTGACAATTAAATTAGATTTGAAATTAATAAAGCAAATCCTAATTTGATTAAAAATTATTAAAGACAAATTTTGCTAAATTAAATCCAAACCCTAACTTTAACCAAATTAACCCTAACCCCCCTAAATTAACCCTAGCCGCCACACCTGTTTTCTTTCCTTGAGTAAACATATCAAAAGAAAGAAAGAAAGAAAGAAAGAAAAGCAAAAGCAGAAGAACGAAGAAAAGAAAGAAGGAAAGGGGAGGAAAAAGAGGGAGGCGGCGCGGTGGGTGTCACTGTCACCGTCGCCGCCGCTGCTGACAGAAGAGAGAGGAGATCTGAGAGAGAAGAAGAGTATCGCGAGGAAGCCGCCGCGCAGCTCAGGAACGCTGTCGCGTCGCCGTTGGCGCAAGCGCCGAGGAGACCACGCGGGGAGGAGAGACGCGCGAGGGAGAGAGAGCGGGATCTCAAGCCAAGCTGAGGTCCAACCACCGTGTCAGAAACCTTTTCGCGTCGCCAGCGTCGCCCACACCGTGAAGCCGTCGCCGCCGCTACTGTACCCGCGTCGTCGTCGTCCTCATCCCGGAGTCGGTTGCCGCCACTTATGGAGGAGCCAGAGAGAGCGAGCTCGGGAGCAGAGGAGAGAAAAGAGAGACCCGCGCCAGCCATCGCCGCTTCTGCCACTCGAAATCCTGCTGCCGCCGCCGGAGAACCCACTGTCGGTAAGGGTTTTAAAGTTTGGTTTATGTTCTTTTGGATTCCGGGAACCTTTATCGTCACTGCATGCTTATTTCAGTCACCCGCCCCCGCTGCTTGTTGTTCTGAACTGCTGCACCATCGTTGCCGCTGTTCTGGTCACCGGGTGTGGCGTGGGTGATCACCGGAACCACCATCGGAGTTATCGTTATTTCAGTTCAGCCGTTCATCCTTGTTTAGGTAAGCTATGCGTTCCAAAACCTTTAAATTGGTATTTCTGTTTTAAGTTGTTTGAGGATCTGAGGTTTTGGTGTCATAGGATCGAGTTATGGGTCTTGATTGCTGAGTTCTATGGCTGCTGCATACAGCATCAAGGTGCTGCGTCGTCACCGGAGCTGTTGTTGCTCCGTTTTCTTGATTATTTGTAAGTCCAGTAAGTCGTTCCTTGTTCCAAACTCTTTTAGTTGCTGTTATGTTATAGATTATTGAGTTTTACGCGACATTAATATTTTAGGATTGGGCTAAGATTGTGTTTAGAGGCTGTGGCTGCTGCGGGGACGGTCAGTATTAATGTTGTTGCTGTGGGATAAGAATAGAAATGCGGTTTGTCGCGTAGTTGAATCGCGAACGAGGTAGGGGTTTTTCTTAAAATCTATTTTACATTACAGAGTTGTGATAAATAGATATTGACGCAAAAGGATAAACTTCTGTGGTTACATTTGTCTTGTGAATGTGATGATCTGTTGGATTGGATTATTTGGTGCTTGATTGCGTAAGTGGCTTATGGTTGTTGGTAAAAACCGGTTTGAAATGTTATTTACTCGATTATTATGAGAGGTGGATCTTCTTGGTTTTAAAGTTTACTTGGTAATATAAATGAATCGATTTTAGGAAATAATTTGATATATGAAAATAAATTGATTTTGGGAGCGGTTTGATTTTGGATTGGTCTGATTTTATAAATGATTTAATATTTGAGCTGATTTGATTTTAAAAAGAGTTTTATTGTTGGAATTGGTTTGATTTGAAAATAAATTGATATTGGAGCTGGTTCAACTCTGGAAAAATGAATGAGATTTGGAAATGGATGAGAAAAGGTTTGAGAAATGTTTAGATGGGACCCGAAAAGGGTGGCAGAATCCGAGTTTTAGAGGAGATGCTGCCGAAATTTTATAAAATTAGAAGTTTCATTTGAAGTAGTTATTTTAAAAGGTTTAATTTTAAGCATTATATAATTTAAGATTACTTCATTTATCAAAGGAAAAGTCATGTTTTGGATTGAGAATTGTTAGTGAACGGAATGAAAAGAAAGATGATGAGGATTTCTTTGAAATATGGCTTTTGAATGAATTTGGAAATGAGATTTGGATTAATGAATGATTATGAAGTTGAGAATGTTGAGATACGATCTTTGAATTGTTCATTTGGCTTATGAATTTGAAATATCTGAGATACGAGGTTCCCTGGATTAAGTGTCGTGGCTTGCCACCACGTGTACCAGGTTGAGAACTCGATACTCTGTTGACCCTACGACGTAAGTGTGACCGGGCACTATATAAATTCCCGGGAATGTTACCCCCATTGAGCAATATTGATTATTTGAGAAAAAGCTATGCATAGACTCTTGGGGATGCACGTTGGGGGACAGTCTAAGGACAATTCAGACTTGTCGGGTTGGCTGGATAACCGACAGATGAGCCTCATCAGCCATAGGACAGGCATGCATCATATGCATTTGTATGCTTTGCTTGGGTTTGAACTTGTTTTGGTTTGCCTAATTGCTAAACTGTTCTTAACTGCTACTTGAACTATTTGCTGTAATTGCTACCTACTTGTGCTTTCCTTGTCTGTCTTGCCTGTGTTTGTCCTGGCATGCTACATTTGAGAATGAACTTTGGTGTTGCATTAATGATTGTGTTGTTTGATTGCGTGGTTGGTTTCTGATTGAGATTTTCTTATAAGAAAAGAAAGGTTTCGGATTTCAATTAGATTAAACATTGTTTCTTTGAAAAAGTCTTGAACGGTTACCTACTGGTTTTTAAAAGATTCATAAGGCGATGATAATCACTGAGTTTGAAAACAGTTTTCTTATTAAATATCTTCTTATGACAACTTTGAAACTGCGTGGTGAGACCGTGTGGTTAGGTTCTCACCCCCCTACAACTTTACCTTTTCAGGAACCGGAAGAAGCGTTATGAAGAGTTACACTGCGTTTGGCTTATATGTTGTTGTATTCATTAGATTATTTTCTCCCCTCGTCTTTGTTATTACAAGTTTGTAAGAGGGATAGGAATTGTATGTTTTAAATATGTAATATATTGAGTTATTATGTAAGGAGTTTTGTATATGAATATATGCCTGCTTGTATTGTTCTTAAGATAAAATATTTATTTCTAGTTTTCAAAGAAATCAGCGATACAGTGTCGAGTCACAGGCTCCTATTTTAGTATTTAGTATGTAAAGTAGTCGTAATATTTCTTGCTATCAGAGTGGCGCAGCCGGAAGCGTGACTACTGATAGTGAGGGTGTTACATTATGGTATCAGAGCAGTCTTTCCTGTAGAGCCTGAGGAATGGACCGGTTATGCTTCAATTGCATACTCTAAGAGTCTGTCATGTAGTAAGTCTTATTTGAATAACGAGAATTAGAGCTTATGCACATGACGGTCTATTGATTAATGCCATTAGTCTTGCATTGCATAATCCCTGGTATTAAGTTTGGCCAGCTTAACACTAGTGAATTATGTTTATGTAAGCACTAATGGATTATCATAGACAATTTGTGAGTCATAGGTAATGCGAATCGCGGGTTTTGGAAACGTTAGGAGTTAATTCTTGAGGTTACTCGGTTAGGTGTCTTGAACTCTGCAAATATCACGTATCTTATTCCTGCTTGGTATGCTCTAAGGTTCTTGTCTGCGATACTTTTCTTGGAAAGTGAACAGATTATCTTTCAATCCTACTCTCTTGTTTACGTACGCTTTTGTTTGATCCTAACTGCATATGCCTGTTTAAAACCCTTGGTGTATTTACCTTCTTTATTTAGGCACTTCTTTTTGAATCATGTATTTTTTTTATATATACATTCGAATCTGTTTTGATGCAGGACACCTTTTTAAGTTCATTTTTCGAGTCTTTTGTAAATAAATTGTAATTTAGTTTTCCTCTTATTTGATAACAATTACAGCCATTCTTTAAATCTTAACAAAACCGTTTTTGATTGGAAATATACAACCGCTTTTAATTTGATATGTACTTCTTTATATAAACGTTGAAAGTTTCTTATACAGTTTAAAACTAGTTGTTTCTAATACCTCGCCTGTTTCTTCACTGATTTATGGAAATGTATATATACTTTAAATACAATTTGATTTTTTAACAATTTTATTACAATTTTTACGAATATCCTGATTTGACTATATATTTAGATATTTTTCAAAAAAAGGTTTTTGTCTCTTTCTAGTTGGTTTTGTTTGGTAAGCTTCACCTAATTTATTTTTATTCGAATTTGGTTTAGCATACTATATTATTTATGCAATTGTTGTTCTTACAAAAAAAATGTTGGACTCATGTCTTTATTATCATGAATGGATCAATTTCTTTCTTAAACTTTTATTTCTATGGATGTCATATTTAATTCTGTTTTTAACTACTCTTTTATTTTTTTTAACGTCACTATTAGTCTTAGTTTTTCATTTCTTGTGAATCTCATTCTCATCCGAGTCAACTTTAATTCGTTTCCATCTAATGCACCATTTGTCCTTTTATTTGTCTTTCTTTAGTCAAAGGTTCTTTCTTGAGAATTTTCTATTGATTGAGTTGTCTTGCTGGCGCGTTTTGTATTCCTTTAGACCAATTGGAAACTCATTTGATAATCCATACCCAATGAGTTCTTGTTTGAATTCCCTTAATTTAAAGGTCCTATCTTCCATGGGTTGATTTCATTTTAAGCACATCGTAATCTTCTTAAATGATACTTGCGAGGTGGTTATTTCAAATATACTTTCAGAATTTTGTTTTGAACCATTTTTGAAAAGGTTTTGAATTCTTTTGAAGGAATTTAAGTTTTGAATCAATTTTTTTTAAGTTGTTAAGTTCCTTTTTAAGCTTTTTGTTTCTATGAGTGACATGCTTTATGAATCCTAATTGAAATCCTTTAATTTAAGTTTCTTTCTTAAACTGAGTTAGTTTCCTTTTTAGCACATAATAATATTATTGAACATCCTTATAAAGTTGTGACTTCAAGTATATTATTGAAGTTTTGTTTTAATTTAAACCTTTTTAAACAAGTTTCGATTTATTTTTATGCAAAATTGTCCCTGACTAGAATTGTTTTACTTGAGCAATGCCTCTCTTTGGTGTGATTTGAACTTGTTTTGGGGCGATACATCTATTGAAATTTTAATAAAATCGCTTTCAATTTAGCTTACACTCCTTTACCTTATACTCTGAAAATTTCTATGTGATTTAAACCTGTTTGATTGTAATGCATCATCTTTTCTTTTATGAGTAAAACTTTATCTCAGATTTTCTTCCAACAAGATTATAGTTTTTATACATGCTTAAAAAAGAAGAGAAAATACAATTTTGCTCTTAGCCAAATTAATCTTTCCATTTACAAATTGTGTAATCTATTTCCTCTTGAATTTATATTGAAATAATGCCACATTTACATTTTTATTAATCTTTTGAAGGATGTTTGTTACTCATTTTCTCTTTTAGAACATAAAATGATTTTTCTTTAAGTTTTTCATTCCCTATGAGCAATGCATTCGAGAGTATCTTTAAATCATACTCTTGGGTTCTATGAATTTTGTCTTTGGTTTTAGATATTCTTCTTTGTAAACCTCATATTTATTTGACTCAGCTTGAATTCGTTTCAAAATACTACATTGTTTTTCATCTTATTGGTCTTATTAAATTTCTTCGATTCAAGAGTTACCTTTAAAGTTATCAGTTGATTCTCTTTCCAGCACTTTTTATTACTTGTTCATCCTTGTCTACTTGTGATTTCCACAATTCTTTCAAATTCTCGCGAACACGGTCTTTGTCACTGTTCTTTCTTTTCTATGGTTTATGATCCTTCTGAGTATACTCGAGATTAGTTTTGATGTCTTGTGCGACCGTACGCTTAGTAAACAACACATTAGTTCTTTAGGACACGTTTGGTGAATTCAAAAGGTGAAAATTTGTAAATATACGATGTTGCAGGGAGTTGTGGAACCTTATTTCATGTGAAAGAATTTTGTTGATGTTGGGTTTGTGACCATTAAGATTTACGAAGTGATGACGAGGTTGAAAACCTTCGGATGAGAGCTCAATGAAGTACAGTTAAGAATGGTGGAGATAAGTTATATTGAAGTTCGAATAGTTGAGACTTTGCAGTTGGTATGAGATTAGTATCCGGACGTTGAGCACATCATTTTGACCCCAGCTTGTTTTATACCTTTTTTGTCGCCTTGCTTTACTATCACACGTTTGAAACATATTATTTTGTGCATCAAGTCTATCTTGTAACTTTGTTTCACATCATACTTATACCCTTTATATTTTTATACCATATGAAAATTCTGGTATTTGAAACTATATGAATATATATATACTAAGAACTTTTTGCCTTTTCTTTAAATAAGTTCAAGAGTGAAGTAATATGAAAATCTCTTTTATTTTGTATCAATTTTCGAGGACGAAAATTTTTATAAGGTTGGTAGGGTGTAAGACCCATAATTTTCTAAAAAAATATTATTATGAGTTAATTTCAATTTATTTATTCATTAAAGATTTTATTTTAGAAATTATTTTGTTAGAAGTAATTAAATCAAGTTTTGACAATTAAATTAGATTTGAAATTAATAAAACAAATCCTAATTTGATTAAAAATTATTAAAGACAAATTTTGCTAAATTAAATCCAAACCCTAACTTTAACCAAATTAACCCTAACCCCCCTAAATTAACCCTAGCCGCCACACCTGTTTTCTTTCCTTGAGTAAACATATCAAAAGAAAGAAAGAAAGAAAGAAAGAAAAGCAAAAGCAGAAGAACGAAGAAAAGAAAGAAGGAAAGGGGAGGAAGAAGAGGGAGGCGGCGCGGTGGGTGTCACTGCCACCGTCGCCGCCGCTGCTGACAGAAGAGAGAGGAGATCTAAGAGAGAAGAAGAGTACCGCGAGGAAGCCGCCGCGCAGCTCAGGATCGCCGTCGCGTCGCCGTTGGCGCAAGCGCTGAGGAGACCACGCGGGGAGGAGAGACGCGCGAGGGAGAGAGAGCGGGATCTCAAGCCAAGCTGAGGTCCAACCACCGTGTCAGAACCCTTTTCGCGTCGCCAGCGTCGCCCACACCGTGAAGCCGTCGCCGCCGCTACTGTACCCGCGTCGTCGTCGTCCTCGTCCCGGAGTCGGTTGCCGCCACTTATGGAGGAGCCAGAGAGAGCGAGCTCGGGAGCAGAGGAGAGAAAAGAGAGACCCGCGCCAGCCATCGCCGCTTCTGCCGCTCGAAATCCTGCTGCCGCCGCCGGAGAACCCACTGTCGGTAAGGGTTTTAAAGTTTGGTTTATGTTCTTTTGGATTCCGGGAACCTTTATCGTCACTGCATGCTTATTTCAGTCACCCACCCCCGCTGCTTGTTGTTCTGAACTGCTGCACCGTCGTTGCCGCCGTTCTGGTCACCGGGTGTGGCGTGGGTGATCACCGGAACCACCATCGGAGTTATCGTTATTTCAGTTCAGCCGTTCATCCTTGTTTAGGTAAGCCATGCGTTCCAAAACCTTTAAATTGGTATTTCTGTTTTAAGTTGTTTGAGGATCTGAGGTTTTGGTGTCATAGGATCGAGTTATGGGTCTTGATTGCTGAGTTCTATGGCTGCTGCATACAGCATCAAGGTGCTGCGTCATCACTGGAGCTGCTGTTGCTCCGTTTTCTTGATTATTTGTAAGTCCAGTAAGTCGTTCCTTGTTCCAAACTTTTTTAGTTGCTGTTATGTTATAGATTATTGAGTTTTACGCGACATTAATATTTTAGGATTGGGCTAAGATTGTGTTTAGAGGCTGTGGCTGCTGCGGAGACGGTCAGTATTAATGTTGTTGCTGTGGGATAAGAATAGAAATGCGGTTTGTCGCGTAGTTGAATCGCGAACGAGGTAGGGGTTTTTCTTAAAATCTATTTTACATTACAGAGTTGTGATAAATAGATATTGACGCAAAAGGATAAACTTCTGTGGTTACATTTGTCTTGTGAATGTGATGATCTGTTGGATTGGATTATTTGGTGCTTGATTGCGTAAGTGGCTTATGGTTGTTGGTAAAAACCGGTTTGAAATGTTATTTACTCGATTATTATGAGAGGTGGATCTTCTTGGTTTTAAAGTTTACTTATAAATGAATCGATTTTAGGAAATAATTTGATATATGAAAATAAATTGATTTTGGGAGAGGTTTGATTTTGGATTGGTCTGATTTTATAAATGATTTAATATTTGAGCTGATTTGATTTTAAAAAGAGTTTTATTGTTGGAATTGGTTTGATTTGAAAATAAATTGATATTGGAGCTGGTTCAACTCTGGAAAAATGAAAGAGATTTGGAAATGGATGAGAAAAGGTTTGAGAAATGTTTAGATGGGACCCGAAAAGGGTGGCAGAATCCGAGTTTTAGAGGAGATGCTGCCAAAATTTTATAAAATTAGAAGTTTCATTTGAAGTAGTTATTTTAAAAGGTTTAATTTTAAGCATTATATAATTTAAGATTACTTCATTTATCAAAGGAAAAGTCATGTTTTGGATTGAGAATTGTTAGTGAACGGAATGAAAAGAAAGATGATGAGGATTTCTTTGAAATATGGCTTTTGAATGAATTTGGAAATGAGATTTGGATTATGAATGATTATGAAGTTGAGAATGTTGAGATACGATCTTTGAATTGTTCATTTGGCTTATGAATTTGAAATATCTGAGATACGAGGTTCCCTGGATTAAGTGCCGTGGCTTGCCACCACGTGTACCAGGTTGAGAACTCGATACTCTGTTGACCCTACGACGTAAGTGTGACCGGGCACTATATAAATTCCCGGGAATGTTACCCCCATTGAGCAATATTGATTATTTGAGAAAAAGTTATGCATAGACTCTTGGGGATGCACGTCGGGGGACAGTCTAAGGACAATTCAGACTTGTCGGGTTGGCTGGATAACCGACAGATGAGCCTCATCAGCCATAGGACAGGCATGCATCATATGCATTTGTATGCTTTGCTTGGGTTTGAACTTGTTTTGGTTTGCCTAATTGCTAAACTGTTCTTAACTGCTACTTGAACTATTTGCTGTAATTGCTACCTACTTGTGCTTTCCTTGTCTGTCTTGCCTGTGTTTGTCCTGGCATGCTACATTTGAGAATGAACTTTGGTGTTGCATTAATGATTGTGTTGTTTGATTGCGTGGTTGGTTTCTGATTGAGATTTTCTTATAAGAAAAGAAAGGTTTCGGATTTCAATTAGATTAAACATTGTTTCTTTGAAAAAGTCTTGAACGATTACCTACTGGTTTTTAAAAGATTCATAAGGCGATGATAATCACTGAGTTTGAAAACAGTTTTCTTATTAAATATCTTCTTATGACAACTTTGAAACTGCGTGGTGAGACCGTGTGGTTAGGTTCTCACCCCCCCTACAACTTTACCTTTTCAGGAACCGGAAGAAGCGTTATGAAGAGTTACACTGCGTTTGGCTTATATGTTGTTGTATTCATTAGATTATTTTCTCCCCTCGTCTTTGTTATTACAAGTTTGTAAGAGGGATAGGAATTGTATGTTTTAAATATGTAATATATTGAGTTATTATGTAAGGAGTTTTGTATATGAATCTATGCCTGCTTGTATTGTTCTTAAGATAAAATATTTATTTCTAGTTTTCAAAGAAATCAGCGATACAGTGTCGAGTCACAGGCTCCTATTTTAGTATTTAGTATGTAAAGTAGTCGTAATATTTCTTGCTATCAGAGTGGCGCAGCCGGAAGCGTGACTACTGATAGTGAGGGTGTTACACTTATTTATTAGATAAACAGATGACAAAAAAGCATCATCCTAACGAAGAAGAGGGATAGAAGCTCTTGCTAACATAGCCACCAATCTCTATAATGTGCCTATGTTTTCTCTCAATCCTCCCATTTTATTGATGGGTGTGAGGGCATGAGAATCTAGGAACAATATCATGCATAGTTAAAAAAGAAGAAAATAAAGATGACAAATACTCTCTGCCATGATCAGATTGCAGGGACTTAATCTTAAAACCTGTGTGGTTCTCCATTTGATTTTTAAATTGCATGAATGCCTGTAAAACTTGGAATTTTGTTTGAAGTAGAAAGATTGAAGTAAATCTAGTAAATGCATCCACAAAAGAAACATAATATCGAAAACCATGATAAGATAATATGGGTGCTGGACCCCAAACATCAGTATAAATCATCTCTAAAGGTTCATGAAATTGAAAAGAATCAAATTGAAATGGAAGAGCATGCATCTTTGCCATGCAACAGTATTCACAAACCTTATTGTTCGTTGTATTATTAGAAACAGGAAGATTACATTTAGAAATGACATTCTTGATTACATTAGATGAAGCATGACCTAATCTATCATACCAAAGAGAAAATGAGGGACAATTAGCACTGAAACTTCTAGGAACAAATTGAGAACTACATTGATTATCTCTAGGAAAATGAACTTGCTGGTTTGAGACAGATTCATTAGAAATAGATGAAGTAATAGCAATTCTTTGAAATTCATATATGCCATGCTTAGGTATGCCCCGGAGGAGTATCTCCCAAGTTTCTTGTGATTTAACACAACAAAAAGTGAGATGAAATTCAAAGAAACACTGGTTATCTTCTGAAAATTTCTGAACAATAATTAAGTTCTGCGACATATTAGGGGCATGAATGATATTTCTTAGAAAAAAATTGTCGATTTGTATCTAAAGAAATGAGATAAGTGTGGCCAGTGTGTGCAATGTGAGTACCTATTCCATTACCTAACAAAATTTGGTCAGAACCATTAAATTCAGATGTTGTTAAGAGATTTGATTGATCGGGGGTGATATAGTGAGATGCACCAGTATCTGAAAACCAGGAATTGTTTGAAAAATTTGCAGCAGTAGAAAGATAAGCTCTTGGATTGTGGTATGATGCGGGTGGAGGAATTGTTGGGCCTGAGGTTGAACTCGAAGAAGGTGAAGATGCTTGATAATTTTGATTGTAACGATGGAAACAGGTCAAGGCAGAATGTCCCATTCTACCACAGACTTGACATTGAACTCTTGAAGAGTATGAAGATTGAAATCTGCCACCTCTACCAAATCCACGTCCTTGTCCACGGCCTCTTTTGCCAAAAAAACCTCTACCATTGCCTCTAGAATAACCAAAACTAGTTTGAGTGAAATTAGATTGGATAAGAGTATTTTCGTTCTTTCTAAACCTTTCAATCATATCCTCATGTCCCAAAAGTAAAGATTCCACTTCTGGAAGAGTAATGGAATCAGCCTTAGTTATAACAGAAGATAAAAACAAGGTATAATCTTCATTTAGTCCTTGTGTAATTGCAGCAATGTGATCATCAGAAGAAACACTAAATCCAAGAGAAGCAAGAGAATCTACAGTTTGATGTATTCTTTTTAGATATTCTGAAGCTGTCATTCCTCCTTTCTTGATTGATAGCAATTGTGCTCGAACCTGAGTGATTTGAATCTGTGAGGTTTTTGCAAAATGACCATGAATCTTTTCCCATACCTGATATGCAAAGACACAATCTAGCATTTTATTTTTAAAAGAAAGATCCATAGACGTGAGAAGCCAAGTCATGAGGTAGTGGTCATGAGCCTTCCATTCTTTGTACTGTGAAGATTCTGTTCAGATTCTGTTCCTGTTGTTTTTTCTGCATCAATAGAGAATTTTGGAGGAATCTTTTTTTTTTATTAGATGATCCTCGAGACTGTTGGAACCAATCGTGTGAAGAGCAAGTTGCTCCCATGTTTTGAAGGTAGATTTATCAAGTTTATCAAGGATTGGTTGAGAAAGAAAATTTTTCGCATTGGGTAAAGTGGTGGAAATTGGAACTATTTCTCCTATAGATCTTAATGAGCTCTAGATACCATGAGAAAAAGTAAAGGAAGATTTGAAGTTCTATTCCTGATGAATCATAAATCTGTGTATGTGTTTGTATTGAATGAATGATCATGGAAAAATTCCTTTGCAAAATAAGCTCAATCAGTATTTATACAAGTGGAAAAACTATACTACTAGGCTAGCTTATGTAACTGCCTGCTCTTTTGCTAGTTGATTTAGCGGCTAAATTGGAATCTTGGTCAATCTTGATTATTGACTTGGTCTTCTCTCTATCAGAGTTCAAAATATGCCTACTAGCAGCTCAGAAATCAGTCGTTGTTAATCATGAATGGCATTAGCAGCGTCTCAGCTTGCTAAGATGGTTTCCTCGAGTTCTTGAATGGTTTGGCTAAGCTTTTCAACTTCCAAAATCTTTTGGCAGTGTGTTTTCTCTAGGATTTTGTTTTCCTCCTGTTTATGGCAGCTGTTAGTTAGCTGCATTACAGTTCACATCAAAAAGAAAAAATGTGAGAAAGGATAGAGATTCTTGCTTGACAAATCTCAATCTGTCTCTTTAAATCCATGTTCTGATTTTGAACTTCCTCAACAATTAGAGCCCTCTCTAGTGCACTTCGTAAAATTCTCTCTACTTTTAGCAGTGCTGACTCTTTCGACTTTGTGAGTCGTTCCAAAGCTTTCTTATCTTCTTGTAGTGCTGTAATCTATGAAATCAAAAGCATGTTACATTATTACTACTATTATTATTATTATTATGAGTAAGTAAAGTTCATACATTAAATTAAGACAAAGTCTATGGTGTAGATATTGTTGGGAATAATACACCATTCCCCCTTGAGAAAACACCTTTGACAGAGAAATAAAATAGACACAATCACAACACAAGAATTTAACGTGGAAACTCCAATTACCGGAGAAAAAACCACGGCCGTTGTCAAATGACAACCAGAGAATATCACTATGTGAAAATTGTTACAACACATAGACTTCTTTCTCTCACCGGCACCCCAGTACACCCACACTCTCTCAAAGCAAATATCTAACTACACCTCACAACACTCTCTAATAAAGAGTACAGAGAAAAAGAAAAATCAGATACAAGCTTAAAGTGTTTCTGACTGGTGCAAAAATAAATGGAGAACTTAGCCTCATATTTATAGCCTATGCCACCCACTCCATTTGCTATCCTGAGCAATGTGGGACTAATTCAACCAAATCCTAACAATCTCCACCTTGATTGAAATAGTCACACATCTTCAGCTTCCATTGTCAACACCGACAATTCTTTGCTGCCATTGTCTATACCGACAATCATAGTTCAGAGAACTATCATACTCCACCATGAAAGTATACTCACTTGGAATTAGACCACTCCAAGCATTTCACCTTGGTACAGATCGAAACCTTGCTGAAAATTCATGGTGCAACTTCCAAATTGGCTTTTCCTGGAAGTTCTTCAGCCATCGACCTAACTCCGCCACACATCTTGCATTTCAACGCCAACCAATGCCCGTGTGCAATTGTGGACCCGATTGCCACAACTTATCCTTATCCATGGCAGTGCGGTAATACCATGAGGATACTTCTTGTCTTCTAGAGAACATCATCTTCTCTCATAGAGAGAGCAACCAGAGATCTTCTCCTTCAACGCCTTGTGCAAACCTGATTGTATCAACACATCCTTGACTTGTATTTGCCACAAGCCAAAATTGATTCTTCCATCAAATTTCTCTATTTCAAGCTTCACAGCACTTGAATATCCTGACATTGTTGCAACCGTATACTGGAATAGTATAACTCAACCGTGCACTAGGAAGGGTCCCCAGGAAAGAGAGGTGGGTCACAATGGACACACTTAAATACCAAGTCTTTCCTTAGCCAGAACCTTTCCAAACAACACTCTCACAGTGTCACACTGCCTTCCAGCAACAACAACAGCAACCAAAGATCAACCTCAAGCCACAGGACAAAATTCTTTTCTGATGTGGAAGGTCAGACTAAGCTGCAACCACAGAGCATACTAAGAATAAATCCTATCGAACCGAAGCTCTTGATACCACTTGTTGGGAATAATACACCATTCCCCCTTGAGAAAACACCTTTGACAGAGAAATAAAATAGACACAATCACAACACAAGAATTTAACGTGGAAACTCCAATTACCGGAGAAAAAATCACGGCCGTTGTCTTGACAACCAGAGAATATCACTATGTGAAAATTGTTACAACACATAGACTTCTTTCTATCACCGACACCCCAATACATCCACACTCTCTCAAAGCAAATATCTAACTACACCTCACAACACTCTCTAATAAAGAGTACAGAGAAAAAGAAAAATCAGATACAAGCTTAAAGTGTTTCTGACTGGTGCAAAAACAAATGGAGAACTTAGCCTCATATTTATAGTCTAGACCACCCACTCCATTTGCTATCCTGAGTAATGTGAGACTAATTCAACCAAATTCTAATAAATATCATACATTATTTACATATATAAAGCAACGTGCTATAATTTTTTTAGTGACACCTAGTTTTTTTTTTTTTTTTTTCTTTTTTATGATAGCAGCCATATCAATGATATACTGCAATTTTAGATTTTTATCTCCTTAAAAATATATAATTAGCAGTACTATTAAATTAGCAATCAAAGAATTTTTGACCAAATATACTGGACCAACTTTTCAATTAAATCTCATATAGTCAAACCCGTTGTTATGATCTAATTTCTTTTTTATAAATAATGCAATATATTTTTATAAGTTACACAACATGATTTTTTTTTGCACCGTTTATTTTTTTTTTTCTTTTAGAACATTATTTCTTTCTTCTTTAACACTTTTAATTATGGTGAATAAATTTCAAAAGGTTCTTATGTTGTAGATCTTAATATAATTAATATTCGTAACTTTTTTATCTTCAAATTTTTTATTGGGTATAGTCTACAGATATTTTTAAATAATTTATTTATAAATTAAACTTTTATAAAAAAATAATTAATATTCGTAATCTAAATCATATAAATAATTTCACCAAAATAATATTTTAAACATACACATTTAGTATTTATTCATAAATATATATTTTTTCATTTATATTATATCTTAATAATAGTATGTTTAAATAATATTAATATTTATTCACAATTATATGTTTTTCTTTTTTTTTCTTTTGCTTATACGATGTGTATAATAATGTGTTCAAATAATATTTAATAATATAAACAATTTACAATTTTATAGGAGAAAAATCAATTTTTTTTCAAATCTTATATATTCACGTGTTTTTAGATCCAAATAAATATAAAAGAAATCAAACTTTATTATTTAATTTACTATTATAGAATTCTTATTTTGATTTAAAATGATTCATTAAATTAATATAATTAAAATTAATTATAAATTATTTTATATAACACATACAAATTTAATTAAATATTGCTATATGTGTTATGTAAATTATTGAATCTGCATGTGTTATATAAAATAATTTATAGTTAATTTTAGTTATATTAATTGAATGAATCATTTTAAATCAAAATAAGAATTTTATAATAGTAAATTAAATAATAAAATTTGATTTTTTTTATATTTATTTAGATCTAAAAACACCTAAGTATATAAGGCTTGAAAAAAAATTGATTCTTCTCAAATTGCAAATTATTTATATTATTAAATATTATTTGAATATATTATTATACACATAGTATAAACAAAAGAGAAAAAATATATAATTGTGAATAAATACTAAAATATTATTTGAATATACTATTATTAAGATATAATATAAAAAAATATATATATATATTTATGAATAAATACTAAATTTTTTTTTACCAAAGATATGAGACTCGAACCCGCAACCTCTTAATTAAATATGGGGAGACTATGTCATTTGAGTTATTATTCATTGGCTATGAATAAATACTAAATGTGTATGTTTAAAATATTATTTTGATGAAATTACTTATATGATTTAAATCACGAATATTAATTATGTTAAGATCTATCACCTAAGAATTTTTTGTAATTTATTTATCATGTTAAAGAAGAAAGAAACAATGTTCTAATTTCTAAAAGAAAAAAAAAATAAACGGTGCACAAAAAAAAATGCTGCGTAACTTATAAAAATATGTTGCATTATTTAAAAAAATAAAAAAAAATAGATCATAACAAGGCTTAATTGTATGAGATATAATTGAAAAGTTGGCCTAGTATATTTGGTCAAAAACTCTTTGATTACTAATTTAATAATACTGCTAATTATATATTTTTAAGGGGATAAAATTCTAAAATTGTAATGTGTCATTGATATGACTGCTGCCATAAAAAAGAAAAAAAAGAAAAAATAGAACTAGGTGTTACTAAGAAAATTATAACACGTTACTTCTATACATGTAATCATGTAGATAATTTATGATATTTACACCATAGACTTTGTCTTAAATTAATTATTTTACAAATGGAAGTTACATTATTTATACCTCATTCTTGTATATTTTAATCTCGGCATCAAATGAAGCAATGATACTATCAATTGGAAGAGAATCATCATCCTTTTGATTTGCATATATCTTTGTAAGAGTTGTTTCTGCCGCATATTGTGCAGCCAATGCACATTTCTTTTCATCTGTCAGTTTTTTTATTTTTAGATTATGTAGGGCAATAGATTTAACAGTTATGTTCATACAAGTCTTTTTTATTTATAAGTCTTACAAATTGGGCCAAATCCAATAGAAGATACGCTCATCTACAAAGTGTGTTAACACGCGCATCACGTTTCCAAAGCGCTCATTCACCATTATGAATGACTCTTCTTCTTCTTTTTCGATGAAAACCACAACTGTCATTTTTCTTTGCGTTTCTTCTCCTCCTCCTCTTCTTACTTCTTCTTCTCCTTCTTCTTTGTGTTTCTCTTCCTTTTCCTTCGCGTGTTTCATTTTTATCATCGTGTTTCTCCTCCTTTTTTTTTAGTTTTGCAACATTATATATTTTTTTCTTCTTTGTTTAATTTTTTTCCTCCC
Organism: Arachis ipaensis; assembly: GCF_059453495.1. NCBI lineage: Eukaryota > Viridiplantae > Streptophyta > Magnoliopsida > Fabales > Fabaceae > Arachis > Arachis ipaensis. Next base: position 139,447,705 of record NC_142436.1, read on the forward strand.
AAAAAGAATTATGAAAATATGAAATAAGAAGATGAAAAAGAAGAAACAGCAGAACATGAGGAGGAGAAAGGTGAAGAGTTCTGAATTATGCAGAACTTATCAAAATAAAAATACACCCAAATATCTTCGTTTTACACCTAAATTTGCTGCAAATACAGAAATGAGTTATGCTATGTGTACACTAAAATCAGCCACCAACGTATACTGGAATACAAATATACATTGAAAATAAATTAAAGCACACATGTATTTATACACAAATACATTAGTGGCTGATTTTAGTGTACAAATAGTATTTTTGTACAGAAAAATATTTCCTCTAATGTTGCATTTTTTTTCTTCTTCTTTTTTTCCTTATTTCTTTCTTTTTTTTAGTTAAATGAATGTAAGTTCATATTCTTCCAAGTAATTTTGCAGCATTATGTGTTTCTTCTTCTTCTTTGTTTGTTTTTTTTTTTGTTTTTATTCTTATTAAGATAGTAAAACAAGAAGAAACTTGAGAAAGTAAAATAAAAAGAAAAAGATGAATAAGAAAAGAAGAAGAAGATGGTGATGATGATGAAAAAAAAAAGCAGCTGCAGAAGATGAGGAGGATGAAGAGGAAGAGTTCTGAATTATGCAGAACTTATCAGAGTAAAAATACACCCAAATATATTCGTTTTACACCCAAATATCTTCGTATTATACCCAAATATTTTCGTTTTACACCCAAATTTATTGCAAATATAGAAATGAGTTATGCTACGTGCACACTAAAATCATCCACCAAAGTCAGCTACCAGTATAAAATACATACTGGAATACAAATATACATTGAAAATAAATTAAAGCACACATGTATTTATACACAAATACATTGGTTGCTGATTTTATTGTACAAATAGCATTTTTGTACAGAAAAATATTTTCTCTAATGCTGCATTTTTTGTCTTCTTTTTTTTTATATTTTTTTTCTTTCTTTTAGTTAAATGAATGTAAGTTCATCCTCTTCCAAGTAATTTTACAGCATTATGTATTTCTTCTTTTTCTTTGTTTGATTTTTTTATTTTTATTCTTGTTAAGAGAGTAAAACAAGAAGAAACTTGAGAAGGGAAAACAAAAAGGAAAAGATGAATAAAAGAAAAAAGAAGAAGATAGTGATGATGATGAAAAAAAGAAGAAACAGAAGTTGAGGAAGAAGAAGAGGAAGAGTTTTAAGTTATGCAGAACTTATCAGAATAAAAATACACCCAAAATTCTTACAAATACACCCAAATATCTTCGTCTTACACTTAAATATCTTCGTGTTACTCCCAAATTTGCTACAAATACAGAAAAATATTTCCTCTAATGCTACTTTTTTTTTGAATTGAACCACACCTCAACCACTTGATTGGATTCAAAACAATAAATTTTTTTTCGATTTTCCTACTTCCAATCCAGCTGAGGGATATGTCTTCTCGATCGAAGATATTTTCAATTTCTATTTTTCCTCTATGCTACATGTAATCAATTGATTCTTAATTTCGTTTCCTTTTTTATTTGTACTCTGAACTCTTGTAGAAAACCTGCAGCCTTTGCATAATCCTTGTAGAATTTTGCAGCATTTTCAAGGGTGTTAAAGGTCATCCCAATCTTGGATACAAACTGCTCATCAACACCATAGATTTGCTGCAAAATACACCCAAAATACACCATATTAAAACAAGCATAAACTATAGAATGCAAATACAACTATAAAACCATCATAAAAAAAACAAAAATTAGATTCATGAATTATCAATAAACAGAAACTAAAACAATTCAACTAAAATAATAAGACAATTCACCCTTAGTGAGATGAAAAGTCAAACAGTAAATACACTCAAATTTTTCTGAAATACACCAAAATATTCTTGATTTACACTCCTGATATAAAATGCAGAAAATTCATCAGAACTAGTACATTAGATTCAATTCAAACAAGGAACAATGAATAGCAAATTTCACAGACAAGGTTTACGCATTATTCAGCTACACAATCATAAACTACTAACTGGATTCAAATTCGGATTTAATTATTAACTGGAATTAACCCACACCTCAGGAACTTCATTGAATTCAAATTCAAAATCCACTTTGCTCTGGTTCAGCTGATAATCTAAAGTTGAATCATCCATTATCTTCAAAACGATTTCAGAGCTTGATTTTCAGAAACGGTGGAAAAACGAGAAAAACGAAGAAAGAGAACAGAGAAAGAAACTTACGTAAACAGCGAAGAAGAAGGGAGAGAAAAACGCACGAAAAAAATCGAAGAGAGAAGGAAGAAAATGCAGAAGGAATTCAAAAAAGAAAATAAAATCCTTTCGAAAAAGGAAGTCATATATTCGCGCGTTGATTGATTGAAAAATCTGTTAAGGAGGCGCGTGAAACATACGTGATATAAGAGACGCATTTTAGAGATTAAGAATTTTCATTACTTGTATAACTTAATAATAAAAAAGCTTGTATGTGAAGATTAATTCTAAATTTAAAAATATGCATTTAGATATACTAAACATTGATTTCAAATTCCATAAAATAACAAGATCAGACTATACAGTCTGTTTGAGATGATCCTCTGTAACTCCAAATCTATCCTCAAATTTATCAACTGGCAGACTCAAGAAGGAATAGTTAATTATGAGAAGCTCTTATATATGTTTTGTAATTGGATTTGGATCCTCTAAAGTTTGAATTTTACTTTAGAGAGTAAAGTGTAATCTCTCACCATTAATTTTATAGGTAGGACCAATAATAAATATGAAAGAGAAACTATTCAAAGATAAAAGATCATACTTTACTCTCTAAAGTGAAATTTAAACTTTAGAAGATCCAAATCTTTTGTAATTATAATGCAATTGAAATACAGATACTAAAACATAAATACACATAGACACCGCCTCTCGCGTGCTCGAGCTCCGGCCCAAAATCTGAAGTAAACCCTAACCTAAAGCGCAGCCTCTTTTTTCTCTCTTCTTCTTTGCGCAGCCCGCCTTTTCTCTCAACCAGCAAGCTCGTCGTCCCTCCATCACTATCAACCCAACCTCCGGCCTTCAAAGAACCACCACCGACCAACCCCTTCTTCTCCTTTTTTTTCTTTCCACTCCTCCCTTCGAGCCTACCTTCCCTTTCCCCTTTCTCGTTGTCCCTCTCTCTCAATCGAGCGCCACCTCTCCGTTGAGCCTCCCACCGCCGCCGTCCAAGCCGCGGCCACCAACCTTTTCTTCTTCCTCTTCTTCTCCGTTCGGCCTCACCCTAGTCGCACAACCATCTCCTTCGAACCACACCCTCACCGAATAGAGCTCCGAAGCCCTATCTCTCTCCCTCTCTCCCACTTCCATCTTTGCCGCCCGCCACCTTCAGCCGCCGCGGCTGTCTTCTTCTCCTTCTTCTCTTCTTTTTTTTTTTTTGTTTTTCTGTGGCCCTAACTCAGCTCTTTCCTCCAACTTCATTTCTTGCGAACTGAATAGCGAAGCAGCCTTTATTGTTTTCAATTTCGACGAGCTTCGCCACTCCAACTACTACTCTTTGCCGATTTTGGCTTTGGCAACAAAATAGTGCCACTCCAATCCTTTCCCTCTTATATTCTGTCAGTATTCATTATTTTAAGTTATTAATCACATTTTTTTTTGTATTCAGTTGGTATTAATTTTATGTTGATTTTAGTTAGATAGTCTAACTTAGTTAACTTTAACTTTTAAGTTGTTAAATGAGGATTGTTAAGATAATTAGTATTAAAATCCGAGTGACTGAAAATGTTTGGAATTTTTTATTCTGATGAATGCTGAGACTATTCAGTTAACGTTGATTTTATTGAAAAAAATTGCACTGAAATTGTTGGATTATGTCGTTTGTTTTGAGTAGCCTTAACTTAAATTTGAGTTGTTAATTATTACTTGGTTGATTTGATTTTGGAAGTATGATATTTGTGAATGCCAACTGTTTGTGAAATTGTTTTATAAGTGTTTTTTGATTTTATAAATTACATGTTGTAGTTATCATGTGCGTAAATAATTATCTTTGTTTATGCAATTGATTAAAAATGATATATATTGTTGTTTGGTGAAGTTTATTCATGTTGTTTTTTATTTTGATTACCAAGTGATACACTATGATTTGTTGACATACTAGAATCTAAATGATTGAATGTTTGAATTTTACATAATTTAAGTAATTTATTTGACATTTTGTATTGAAATTGTGAAGTTGAATTTTACTTTTGTCTATTTAACATTCTTTTTGAAAATTTTAAAATGAGTAATGTTAGGGGCCATCAACTTTTGTGATTGGTAGCTATCAAATAGCTATCAATGATGATTTAATGGTGTAAGATTGGTGTGAGATTTCATCTAATGACTCACTTTTTTCTGTTGGTTACATTGGTTACATGCTGGCCAAAATTTAATAAAATTGCTGGCCCCTAGACTTTTTCATTTCCATTTTAAAATTATACGGAACTATGCTTGATATGTATTTGATTTCAACTCATGTCTTTTTCTTGCTAAATTATATAGCACCCATGTTTCTACATTTTGTATTAAATAGACGATGTTACTAAATTTAAAATTGTTTGTTAATTGGTGTGCAAGTTCAATGTTTTACTTTATTTCATGAATTTACTTACACATCAATTCAATTCTCATTTAACTTCACAAGTATTCAGATTACCTTGCTTGAGAGTGTTAAAGCTTTTTGTTAACTTTCTTGTTTTTCCTACATTCCTTTGAAAGGTAGGATTGTTTTTTCGAATTTTTTTTTGTTACTCCTTCAAATAACTATTTTTTTGAATAATTTTAAATTAATTTTTTATTTGAATTATTTTTTACGCAGTATAAATTGGTATATGGACAAGTTTCTATACAAAAGAGTTGAAAATAATAAAATTATTATTTTAAATTGAATTTGATGACATAATGAGAGGTAAACTATTAGAGGTGTCAATACATGAAACTGAAAAAGTTAAGAGAGAAAAACGTATTTTTGAAATATCTCTAAATTTGTCCTCTCAACTTTTATTTGTAAGAAATATCGTATTTTGAAGAAAATAATGGGAGAAGAAAAAGTTATATTCATGTACGATGACTATGATTTGAATTTAAAAGATGAATGATTTTTAAAATAAATAAAATTTAAAAGTTATGTAAAATCAGTTTTAGAAGAATTTTTAAATTTATATCAAAATGATATGTATTATAAAAAAATTAGTGACAAACAATATAATTTTTTAAAACATAGAGAGAATACTCATTACTGAGTGGAAGAAAAGTTTTTGTCATCTGTCATTAATTAGAATGGTATTATTAGTGGGGAGATGACAAAATGTGACATAAACATGTCATCTCCGGACGAAATATTACCATCTTGATTAATGACAGATGACAAAAGCTTTCCTTCCACTTCGTGGTGATGAGTACTCTCTCTCCACGTTTTACAAAATTATATTTTTTGTCATTAATTTTTCTATAATACATATTATTTTGATATAAATTTGACAATCCTTTCAAAGTTTGTTTTACATAACTTTTAAATTCTATCTATTTTAGAAACTATTCATCTTCTAAATCCAAATCATAATCATCATATATAAATATGATTTTTTCTTCTCTCATCATTTTTCTCAAAATACGATATTGTTTGCAGAAAAAAACTGAGGGGATAATTTTAGAAATATTTCAAAAATACGTTTTTGTCTTTTAAATTCTTCAGTTTCATGTTTTGATACCTCTAATAGTTTAACTCTCTTCATGTCATCACAAAGTTGCATTTGAAATAATAATTTTATTATTTTCAATTTTTTTATATAAAAATTTATTTATATATCGATTTATACTGCATAAAAAAATAATTCAAATAAAAAACTAATTTTAAAATGATTCAGAAAAATAGTTATTAAAAGAGATAGCAGAAAAAGTTTGGAAAAACAATCCTAAAAGAATATAGTGAAAACAAGAAGTATCAAGGCTCTCAAAAAAGATAATTGAATGCTTGTGAAGTTGCACAGTGAATGAGAATTGAATTGATGTGCAAGTGAATGGAGTAAAGTAAAATATTGAATTTACGCACCAATCAACAAACAATTTTAAATTTGGTTGCATCATCTATTTAACACAAAATGTAGAAATATGATGCTACCTAACTTAGAGAAAGAAGAAGTTCCAAAAAATGTTAAATAGGCAAACACACAATCTAACTTCACCATTTTAATGCAAAATGTCAAAATAAATTACCTAAACCATGTAAAATTAAAACATTCAAGGATTTAGGTTCTAGCATGTCAACAAGGCATGGTGCATCAACTTGGTAGTTAAAGTGAAAAACAACATGAACGAGCATCACCAAACAACATTATGCATCATTCTTAATCAATTGTTTAAACAAAAATAATTATGAGAATTCAAACCACATGTAGCTACGACATGTAATTTCAAAAATCAAAAAGCACTTATAAAGGCAATTTTATAAACACTTGACATGCACAAATATCAACGTTGCAAAATCAAATGAACCAAGTAGTAGTTAACAACTTAAATTCAAATTAAGACTATTCAAAATAAACGATAATTAATATAATCCAACAATTTGAGCAGCAAATTTTTTCAACAAAGTCAACCTTAACTCACTGAATCGACACAATCAATCAATTAACTAAATAGTTCCAGTATCACATTCAGCATAAACAAAAATCTCAAATATTTCCAGCCGTTCAGATTCTAATACTAATTACTAACATTTCTATCTTAACAACCTAATATCTACTACAAGAAAATTTAAGCTAACTAAAATCAACCTATAACTAATACTAGCTAGAATAGAAAATGAAAAAAAAGATGTGATTAATAACCTGGAAGGATGAATACAGACAAATGAAATAGAGAAGAGAGAAAGGATTGCAGTGACACTATTTTGTTGTCAAAGCTAGGGGTGTGCAAAAAAACTGGTTTCACTGAATTGAAACTGAACTGAAACTGTTTTAAATAAACCAGTTTTTTTAAATAAAAAACTGAACTGAAACCATAGTTTTTATGAAAACCAGTTTATTAAAAACCAGTTTTTATGGTTCAGTTTAGTTTTAAACCAAATTAAAACTGGTTTTATTTAAACTCTAAAATTAGTTTTTACATACTCTTTCTCTCTCTCCTTTCACTTTCTCTCTCCCTTTCCTCTCTCTCTCCACTTTCTCCCCCCTCTTTCCATTCTCTCTCCTCTCTCTCCTCTCTATCTCTCTCCTCTTTGTCTCCCTCCTCTTTCTCCTCTCTCTCTCTCTCTCTCCTCTCTTTCCTCTTTTTTCCTCTTCTCTCTCTCTCCTCTCCCTCCTCTCTATCTCTCTCCTCTTTGTCTTCCTCCTCTCTCTCTCTCTCTCTCTCTCTTTCGTCTTTTTTCCTCTCCTCTCCCTCCTCTCTCTCCCTCCCATCTCTCTTCGTCTCTCTCTCTCTCTCTCCTCTTTTTCCCCCCTCTCTCCCTTCTCTCTCTCTCCTCTCTCTCTCCATTCTCTCTCTTTCCATTCTCTCTCTCTCTATCTCTCTCTCTCTCTCCGTCTCTCTTCCTAACTCTATCTTTCCCTTCTCTCTCTTCTTTCCCCCTCTCCCTTCCCGTCTCTCTTTCTCTCTCTCTCCTCCTCTTTCTCCCTCTCCTCTCTCTCCCTCTCTCTTTCCCTTTCTTTCTCTCTCTCCTCTCCCTCCCCTCTCTCCCCCTCCCATCTCTCTTCGTCTTTCTCTCTCTCTCTCTCTCTCTCTCTCTCTCTCCTTTCTCTCCTCTCCCACTCTTTCCCAATTCCTTCCTCTCAATCTCTCTCGTCCCTTCTCTCTTCTTCTTCTTCTTCTTCTTCTTCTCTCTCTCTCTCTCTCCCCCTCTTTCTTCCTCTCTCTCTCTCTCCCCCTCTTTCTTCCTCTCTCTCTCTCCATGTCTTTCCTTTTTCTCCCCTCTCCCTTGCTCTCCCTCCCTTCCCCTTCTCTCTCTCCCTCTCTCTCTCTCTCTTTCTCTCTCTCTCTCTCTCCCATTTTGTTTCTCTCTCTCTTCCTCTTTTCTCTCTCTCTCTCCCATTTTGTTTCTCTCTCTCTCTCTCTCCCTCTTTTCCCTCTCCCATTTTCTTTCTCTCTCTCCTCTCCCTCCTTTCTCTCTCTCCTTCCCTTTTCTCTTTCTCTTTCTCTCTCTCTCTCTCTCTCCTTTTTTTCCTTTTCTCTCTTTCTCTCTCCTATTTCTCTCTCCCCCTTCCCTTATTTCTCTCTCCTCTTCTCTCTCTTTCTTCGCCCTCCTCTCTCTCTTTCTCCTCTTTCTTTCCTTCCCTTCCTTTCTCTCTTTTCTCTTTCTCTCTCAATCTTCTCTCACTCTATATCCCTCTCTTTCTCTCTCTTCTCTCTCTTTCTCCCTTCTCTCTTCCTCTTTCTCTCTCTCTTCTCCCTCTCTTCTCTTTCTCTCTCAACCTTCTCTCTCTTATTTTGGAGAAAAGAGGGGAAGAGAGAGAAGAGGGATATAGAGTGAGAGAATGTTGAGAGAGAAAGAGAAAAGAGAGAAAGAAAGGGAAGGAAAGAAAGAGGAGAAAGAGGAGAAAGAGAGAGAGGAGGACGAAGAAAGAGAGAGAAGAGGAGAGAGAAATAAGGGAAGGGGGAGAGAGAAAGAGAGAAAAGGAAAAAAGGAGAGAGAGAGAGAGAGAGAGAAAGAGGAAGAGAGAAGGGAGGGAGATGAGAGAGAGAAAGAAAATAGGAGAGGGAAAAGAGGGAGAGAGAGAGAGAAACAAAATGGAAGAGAGAGAAAAGAGGAAGAGAGAGAGAGAAACAAAATGGGAGAGAGAGAGAAGGGGGAAGGGAGGGAGAGCAAGGGAGAGGGGAGAAAAAGAAAAGACATGGAGAGAGAGCGAGAGGAAAAAGAGAGAGAGAGGAGGGTAAGAAAGAGGAGAAGGAGAGAGAGAGAGAGAGAGGAAGAAAGAGGGGGAGAGAGAGAGGAGGGAAAGGAGAGAGAGAGAGAGAGAGAGAGAGAGAGAGAGAGAGAGAGAGAGAGAAAAAAGGGTAGAGCGAGGAAAAGGAGGGGGAGAGAGAGAGAAGAAGAAGAAGAAGAGAGAAGGGACGAGAGAGAGTGAGGAATGAATTGGGAGAGAGTGGGAGAGGAGGGAAAGGAGAGAGAGAGAGAGAGAGAGAGAGAGAGAGAGAGAGAGAGAGACGAAGAGAGATGGGAGGGGGAGAGAGGGGAGGGAGAGGAGAGAGAGAGAAAGAAAGGGGAAGAGAGAGGGAGAGAGAGGAGAGGGAGAAAGAGGAGGAGAGAGGAAGAGAGACGGGAAGGGAGATGGAGAGAGAGAGAGAGAGAGGGAAAGGAGAGAGATAGGAAGAGAGAGAGAGAGATAGAGAGAGAGAGAGAGAGAATGGAGAGAGAGAGAGAGGAGGGAGACAAAGAGGAGAGAGAGGGGAGAAAGAGAGAGAGAAGGGAGAGAGGGGGGAAAAAGGAGAGAGAGAGAGGAAGAGAGACGGGAAGGGAGAGGGAGAGAGAGAGGCAAAGGAGAGAGAGAGAGACGAAGAGAGATGGGAGGGAGAGAGAGAGAGGAGGGAGAGAGAGAGAGGAGGGAGAGGAGAGAGAGGAGAGGAAAAAAGAGGAAAGAGAGAGAGATAGAGAGAGAGAGAGAGAGAGGAGAGAGAGAGGATGGAGAGAGAGAGAGAGGAGAGAGAGGAGGGAGACAAAGAGGAGAGAGATAGAGAGGAGGGAGAGAAGAGAGAGAGGAGAGGAAAAAAGAGGAAAGAGAGAGAGAGAGAGGGGGGAGAGAGAGAGGGGGGGTAGGAGAGAGAGAGGAGAAAGGAGAGAGAATGGGAAAATGGGGAGAGAGAGAAGGGAGAGAGAGTGGGTGGAGAGAGAGAGAGGGGAAGGGGGAGAGAGAGAGGGGAGGGTAGGAGAGAGAGAGGGGAAGGGAGAGAAAAGGGGAGAGAGAGAGAGAGGAAGGGAAGAGAGGGAGAGAGAGTGGGAAAGGGGGGAGAGAGAGAGGAAGGGGGAGAAAGAGGGGGTGAGAGAGGGGAAGGGGAGAGAAAGAGGAGGGAGAGAGAGGGGGGTAGGAGAGAGAGAGGAGAGAGAGAGAAGGGAGAGAGAATGGGAAAAGGGGGGGAGAGAGAGAGAGGAGGCTAGGAGAGAGAGGGTAGAAGGGAGAGAAAAGGGGAGAGAGAGAAGAAGGAGAGAGAGAGAAGGTGTGAAAACTAGTTTTAGGCATAAACCAATTTAAACTGGTTTTTTTTAATTAAAACCAGTTTTATTTTTATGAACTGGTTTAAACTGGTGCACTGTATTATAAACTGGTTTAAAACCAGTTTCTTATATGACAAAGCAGTTTGGTTCAGTTTCTAAACCATTTAAAATGGTTTAGTGCAGTTTCAGTTCAGTTTATGGAAAAACTGAACCATGCACACCCCTAGTCAAAGCCAGAGAGGCGAAGAATGGTCGCTGGAGTAGTCGATGCTCGCCGAAATTGAGAAGAATAGGGGCTGCTTCGCTGTTCAATTCGCCAGAAATCAAGCTGGAGGCAAGGGCTGAGTTAGGGCTACAAGAAAAGGGGAAGGCTAGTGACACTGTTCGAGGCTTCGAGTTCGAGCGTGTCTTCGTCGTCTCGCCGTTGTCGTCTTGCTCTCAGTCGAAGGTTAGTGGCACTGTTAGTGATTTCCTTTTATGGTCTGTTGAGTCTGAGTTGAAACTTGAATGTCTGATAATTAGTGATTTCTGAATCTGAAATGAAATAAATCATATTGATTTTGTGTTGTTGAAATGGATTTGTTATGCTGCTGGCTTGCTGCTGCCGTTTTTTATTGAGTATGATGTTTCTAAACTTTTGTTGAAATAGTTATTGATTGCAGGCTTAGGGTGATTATTTGTTCTGGAACTGTTGTTTCACTGCCTGAGGGGAAAGTAAGTTCTCCCCATCCTCCATCGAAGTAAGTTCTCCCCATCCTCCATCGGATTCGTCCTGCTCGTCCCCTCTCGATGGTCAGTGACTTTGGTGTGCACTTATTCTTCTTTTTTCGTTTTATTCTCTTACTCTGTTCTGAAATCAACAAATCATTGAATGATTATAGGGTTTTGTGTTTTTGTTCAAATAATTGATTTGCTCTTGCTTTGGTGTGCTGTGGATATTCTGGTGTGCCGTTGTGTGTTTTGTGGCTCAGCTGCTCTGCTGCTGCTGCTTTGTGTTTTTGTTGGAATCATTGAATGATTATTTGATTTCTGGGTTCTTGCTCTGCTGTGCTGCTGCTGTTTTATATTTTTGTTAAATTTGTAGATAATTATTTTATTATTTAGCTCAGGGTTGTGTGTTTTGTCAATTAGCCTGACTTTAATATTAATTAAGTACTTTGTAGCTGTATTTTCTTTTTAAAATTTCTTTTCCAATTTTGTATTATAGTGGAAATTGGGATGGATTCTACATTCTAGTACTCCACTCATTAATTGTTTCTGTAAAAAAAATAATTCATACTATCAATTTACTTAGTAAACTGTGCAATGAACACATTTTTAAGGTAAGAAAAATAAATTGAAGGGTGGGGGCGTGGGGCTAATGAGGCATAAAGGTTCTTTAATTCAGTTTTGAAAAGGATTTTACTCTTTTTTGTCTGCTTCAAGTGTGTGGAGGGCTGGCGTGAAGAAATGGTCTTACGAATTGGATGGACAACATTAGTGTATTTGTTGTGTATTTGTTGTGGGGAGCATCGTGTCTGACTCAAAAGAAAGTGCAGAACATGGTTCCCAAGAGAAGCTTCACATATATAGCAAAGGAAACAAGTAAAAAAATGTAGTTACACTTGTGTTATCTGTTATGTGTTAAGTGTTTTGTGTTTTAGGCTTTTAGTTGCTGAGAGAGTAATACTAATATGTTGCTGTTGTGTTATGCAATTTTGTGACTTAATTATGCTCAAATAGTTATAATTTATTTATTATTTTATTCTAAAACAATTTTTCTGGTTGAATCACGGTTGGACCAGTTGAATCAGTAGTAAATCAGTGACTAAAGCAATTTGATGACCGGTCCGGTTCTTAGAACCTTCGTAAAAGGAGAGACAAGCTATGATATAAATTTGCTAAATTGGGAAACTAATGTAAGAGACCTGGAGATGAACAACACCTTACAGCAAGGATTGTATGCTACTGGTTATGTACGACTGGCAGTTGAGTTTATTTGATTTGCAAGAAATTGCATGGCTCACTGCCAAATCGTGGTAAGTTATTTTCTCTTATATTTATAATTTTGAATTTAATTTAACTATAATATTCTTATATTTTTACATTGTTTATTGATATATTGATTATATAAATTAATTAATCAACTAAATAAATATTATTTAAATATTGTTATAATTTTTTTAAATTATATACTAAATATTACTTTATATTTTTTAGAAAAAAAGACAAATAGGTCCCTGACCTTTTGTCCTGCGGATATTTTCGTCCATGACCATTGAAAAATACTTTTAAGTCCCTGATCTTCACAAAACTTGGACAGATCAGTCCTTGACGAAGGTATTTGGACGGATCAGTCCCTGACGGAGGCATTTGGACGGAGGGACGGAGGGACTGATCCGTCCAAATTTTGTGAAGGTCATGGACTTAAAAGTATTTTTCAATGGTCAGGGACGAAAATGTCCACGGGACAAAAGGTCAGGACCTATTTGTCCTTTTCTCTATTTTTTATATTTTTTTTTTTTTTACAGATTCCAACTAATATTGCCGATGCTGCGGTGGGTAGTCATGCCGAATTCTTAGCGGGAGAGATTGAGCATTGTGCCCAGCATTTTTGTGCGCAACACATACAAAGTTGGTGGAACGGCGAATTTTTAGCTTTGATATATGCACTGAATGAAGGTTTTGACTAAGATGTTTTGTTCTCTCCTGTCTTGATCTTCCAAGGCTTTTGGTTCATTTTCCCCTCTATTATTATTATTATTATTATTATTATTATTATTATTTGGCTAAAACTTTTTTATATTTGCTATTTTTGCTGTGATTACCAAAAGATCGATACCGCAAGCTCCCTAGTTACATTGAATAAAAGCTTTTACCATTTCAGAGAGAAGGTGTAAGGTATGTTGATGTCTGCTACTTTTTTCAACAGCAGACCATTTTCTTTATATGTATTGGATATTATGGTATATTTTTCCTGTCTTGTAATCAGCTCTTATATGATGCCTTCATTTATGTTTTAGTTATATGTTTTCAGGTTTATTTTGCAACATGGAGAACGTGCCCTTTTAGCAGATGAAATGGTACTAGGGAAAACTTTGCAGGCAATTCATTGACTAGAACATTTTTGTACCTTCAATCTGCAGTATCTGTAGTACTGTTTTAATACTTGATGTGCATAATGTTGGTTTTAGTGAAGTCTTCTCATAGTTTCTGCTTATTAATATTTTGTAAACATGTCATGTATATATATTTTTTCCTATGCTGTCTACAATTACAAAGATGAGTATCTTAGTATCTTATATTAAAATTAGCTTATAATAGAAATAGTACTTGGTACTACTGTAGTATCTCTGTATCTGTGACTTAATAAAAGATATTGCATGTCAAGAAATGGTAGAATCAATATAGATAGTAGAATTACCTACCCAAGGCAAAGCAATTTCTTCCTTTTTTTGTCTGTTTGTCTTTCCCCTTCTGCTTTTGTGTTTTGTTTTTTTTTTTTTGGGGAGGGGGAGGGTGGGATGGATATTTATTTTGTGGCAGTGCCACATTATGTGTGTTGCATGTATAATTTTTGTTATCTTTATTCAGGTTGTGATTGTAGATGAATCATACTATCTGAAGAATCTCAGGAAAAGACTGCAACTCTTCGGGTTATAAAGGTGACAAGCTTCAAAGCTACAATTACATGCTTGCTTCTGGTATACTTGCTTTTAAAATATCCATTTGTCTATCAAGCATAGAAATTTGTGGGAAAAAATTAGAGAGAATAAAAAAGTATTTAAACAAATAACCCAAAATAAAAAAGAAGTTTCCAGCACATGCAAAGGTTCTAGTACTCTAAACCATCTTCCCTTGCTCTGCATTCTGCAAATGGGAGTCTGGTGTCATATGTAAAACCTTTTAGAGAGCTAAGATGATATTCTCTTAATTTTGCTTTTCTTTTAAATAAATAAATAACCAGCTTCAAGCACATGCAGAATCGTGCACAAGTACTCAAGTAATGTGAACTCATGTTTCCCTCTTCCCAATGTGAGAGTCCAGTGTCATGTGTAAAATAGTTTTATGTCACCTGCTAGCTGCTGAGTAAGCTTTCTTCATCTAATTCTCTCATGCTTTCTTTCAATTGAAGTCTAAAAATGGCAGAAAGCTCAATATTCAATATTGCTTAGTGGAACTCCTGCCTTATTCCGACCAATAGAACTGTTCAAGCAGGTATTCCTTTTGTCTGATTATATGTAATACCTCGTATATGTTTGACATTTGTGGAGACATTTTGAGGATCTCTTTGTAATTGTGCTTGACAGCTGGAAGCTTTCTATCCTGATGTATATAAGAATGTTCATTAATATGGTAACTGAAATTGCAAGGGTGCAAGTCATCTCTTCTTTGCTAATGAGATTCTTCAAAGCAGCCAGTTTTCGTTTATTGGTGGATGGCTGTTCCAACTTTCAGTTTTTCATTTCTTTTCTAGGGAGTTTTTAGAGTTTATCAAGGGGCAAGTAATCATGAAGAATTACACAATTTGTTGAAGGCCACAGTGATGACACGAAGGCTTAAAAAAGTTGTTCTTTCTCAACTTCCTGCAAAGTGTAGGCAACAAGTGCGTTCGTTTATCTCCATCCCTTCTATGCAATCTCTCGTGCACTCTTTTGCTATTGTTTGTTTCAATCAATGAACATTCACAGGTCTTCTTAGACTTGGAACTTGGAACTTCCTTTTTTTTGGTTGATCCTCAGGTCTTCTTAGACTTAGCTGACAACTGACAAGGACATGAAGCAAATTAACGCTTTATTCCGTGAGGTAATTCAACATATTTGTTTTGAGACTACTATAGCATCATGCAGTTCTGGTTATTTATGTTTGAGCTAGTTATGGAACACAATATTCCTATTTTCTTGACAATATGCTTATTTTGTATTTTCACTTTTTGAGCCCGACGCTGATAACAATCTTTCGAAATTCATCAAAGGCAGGTTCATTTGCAGTCTTGAACCTGGCCCCTCTCGTACTACTTATCCCCAAAAATTTCTGTGCCCCTTCTGGGTCTCGGCAGCAGCAACTACACCAATTGCCTTGCGCATGATGAGTATGTGGAGGTACCACTTGTTACCACACCTTTGGAGAAGGTGTTTGCCATTTTGGTTAACTACCAGAATGGCCGTGTCGCGTTATATCAATATCTTGATGTGTTTTTTGAGGGTAGTCAACCCAGCATGGAACTATTGGATTCCGGATCCAAATCGGTGCTGTTCTTCTCAGTTTTCACACTGTTGGTGTGGAAGGACTTTGCAGCATTGCAACTTGACAGTGGGGCTCCTCCCATGGAGCGAGATTTCTTGCAAGTAACTGTCCATAGGAAGTGTGTCTACACCATGGAGAACCGGAAGCTTGCTAATTATATGCGCGCCTTTGTTTGGCCACCTACTAAGGGTGGAAGATTTCAGCATATGACAGATATATGATAGCAACATTTCTTGTTATTTACTGTGGCTTTTTATCCTTTTTAATAGGATTATGAATGAACAATGAATTAAATATAATGTCTTTGAGGATTATGATCTTGCTTGAATTATGTCTATATTCTCTTTAGCCCGAAATTACCTGTGTTTTTTGAGATATTTGCACTATTGCTGTTAGCATTCACTCATCTTAGTGAATTTAGAATTAGTGATGACAAAAATAAGTGATGACAATATGACATCTTGCTTATGCTTTTTGAGATATCATGGGTTTCATTCTATGTTAACATAAATAAGTGATAACCGAACTTGAATTAACAAGTCATTGTTTTTCCTGGGATTTTGGATAAATTATAGATTTTACTTTTGCACCATGCTTTTTGATTGGTTGTCATGAATTGATTTCGAGATAAGGTAGCATTGCAACTCATCATGTCTCTTTTTCATTTTCAGTTAACATCTATGTATTCGGATATGAGGAACTTTTTAGATTTCAATTTAGTACTTGGGAAATATATTTATTTTACAAAATTTATTAGCATTGTTGCGCACACTGGTTTATTGAGTTAATTTTGTCAATTGAATGTTACTACATCGGAAGTTTGGTGATGTACTAGAGTAATGAAGACTCTATTCGGGTGTCAATTATACATTGTGGTTGCTGGATGATTTTTTTCAGGGGAGTCACATAGAAATCTGTCAATTTTGTCATATTTTCTGCGTATGACTCTTGCAGTCTTGTCAAACATTGAATTATAAAATGATTGCAATGTTAAGCTTTCATGTGTACTTGAAAAAGTTACTCCAAGATAATAGCATTTTTATGCTCTTAAAATTATGGATGAACTTGGCTAGCTAACTCACAAGTCAATATCACAGACCATATCATATATATGTATCTATATGTTGAACAAGAACATGTCAATACATAATCAAATTCCAATACTGAGCTTCGTCAATAAAAGTTTATTTCATGAAACTGCCTCGCTATTTTTTTTTCTTTTCTTTTCTCTCAGTTCTGTATTTACATTTTACAAGGAAAAATCACAAACTGTCAATAATAAATAAATTGTCTCGAACTATCTCCAAACAAAGAATCATCAATGATCTTTCGTCACCCTGCAGCAATTTAATAACAATGTCATAGTGTAGTCTTAAACAAACAGAACAAACATGGAAATTAATGTTAAGTTACTGAACCTTTTAGAGGTACTTGTACTTCTAGTTTTCTTGTTATCATCCGACTTTGTTGGTGAAACCTCCTTCTCTTTTGCAGCTGCTTCTCTCTTCATTTTCTTCCACTCTACTTCCATGGCTTTTGTCAGTGCATCAACTTTCTTTGCAAGCATCTGAAATAAACATCTTAAGTTTTTAGTTCAATTTGAGAAGGATGCTTAGGTGACAAGGCATTAATTAATGGCTATCACCATTACCTTAATTTCTTCATCTTTGGCTTGCAAATTACTGTCTTTAACTTCACAAGACTTCCTCAGATTGATGACTTCTTTTTGAAGCCTATCATACAGAAAACCTGAGACCACATCTTCACTGCCAAAATCATTGGCTATCTTGCTTTTGGAATCTTCATCCACGTCCACAGCAGCGTTTCTAATTTCTGCTGCTTTGTTTTCATCACTAAACTTGTTCAACTTCATGTCTGGGTCCACATGTATCTCATTCTCCTTTTCACCACCATCAACAACTTTGCTTCGCGATGCCCATATCCCTTTCTTCAACACATTTTCAGCAGCACTATATCTCTTTCTTGCAGGGCTCCCCTGTTTTAACATCGCAGCAGCATTGTCTATGATCATGTTTTTGTTATTTGGCTGCTGAAATAAAGAGCTTCCAACAGCAGATCCCCTAGGTTGTGATGTGGATCTCTTTCTCAGTCCACTACTGGTAGTTAGGAAACCTAAGATGTTAGACTTTTCTTCTTTTGGAGACTGAGAAAATGCATTCGAATTGGTTGCGTTATTTGAGAATTGCTTTAAACCCTCTTCCAGTGTCTTCAGCCTCAGCTTCAGTTTATCCTGAAAGAAACAACCACATATGTAAAGATTTGTTATGGATGCTCACATGCACTAAAACTAAGAAAAATACCTTCAACTGTGATTCTGCCTTTGATGTTCGCTCTGATATAGCTAGCTTGTCTTTCAACCTTTGAATCTCTGCCTACATATTAAACACACAAATTCCTTACTAAATTATATAGACATTCTTATAGCAATACTATTAGCCTTTCTTGATTGTAACCATATATGTACCTGCATAATCCTCCTCTCTTCAAGCCATTGCCTGACAGGCATGACCTTATCATTTTCATCCTTCCACTCATTAGCTACAACGTTTGCAATTCTATTGGCTGAAACTTTTGCCCTTGCTAGCTCCCTCTCCAATGTTTTCTTCTCCTCCTGCATTATGGTGCAACTCCAAGTTACCACACATACTAACCACTCAGGTATTATATGAGAAAATGAGTTCAAGATATGCCTACTAGCAGCTCAGAAATCCGCCGTTGGTAATCACGAATGGCATTAGCAGTGGCTCCGCTTGCTAAGATGGTTTCCTCGAGTTCTTGAATGGTTTGGCTAAGCTTTTCAACTTCCAATATCTTTTGGCGGTGTGTTTTCTCTAGGATTTTGTTTTCCTCCTGGTTATGGCAGCTGTTAGTTAGCTGCATTACAGTTCACAACAGAAAGAAAAAATGTGAGAAAGGATAGAGATTTTTGCCTGGCAAATCTCAATCTGTCTCTTCAAATCCATGTTCTGATTTTGAACTTCCTCAACAATTAGAGCCCTCTCTAGTGCACTTCGCAAAATCCTCTCTGCTTCTAGCAGTGCTGACTCTTTTGACTTTGTGAGTCGTTCCAAAGCTTTCTTATCTTCTTGTAGTGCTGTAATCTATGAAGCCAAAAGCATGTTACATTGTTACTACTATTATTATTATTATTATTATCAGTAAGTAAAGTTCATACATTAAATTAATTATTTGACAAATGCATCCTTGCTAGGAGTTGCATTATTTGTACCTCATTCTTGTATATTTTAATCTCAGCTTCAAATGGAGCAATGATGCTGTCAATTGGAAGAGAATCATCATCCTTTTGATTTGCATGTACCCTTCTAAGAGTTGCTTCTGCCGCATATTGTGCAGCCAATGCACATTTCTTTTCATCTGTCAGTTTCTTGATTTCCAGATTCTGCATGGCAATAGATTTAAAAACATGCATTTAGAAATACTAAACATGATTTCAAATTCCACGAAATAACAGGACCAGACTATACAACACCTTCTGTTTGAGATGATCCTCAGTAACTCCAAGCCGATCCTCAAGTTTATCAACTTCATTTCTCAACTGGCAGACTCAAAAAGGAATAGTTAGTTCTGAGAAGCTCTTATATATGTTTTGTAATTATAATGCAACTGAAATACAGAGACTAAAACATAAATACCTCTTCTATGGCCTTATCCTTTTGAGCTTCAGTTAACTTGAAGGTCTTGATTTGACCCTGGCAAGTGGCCAATTCCTTGCTCTTTTCTGCGACAACCATTCTCTTCTTATTCATTTTGGCGTGTGCAGATAAAAAAGAACAACAACAAACTAGAAAATTACAGTGAACCATGCATAAAAAGAAAACATATCAATATGAATATGAAAGAACCTCTGAGGTGGTTTTGCAAACGATTAAGCTCCAACACCAGCGGGTCTGATGGTTGGACAAGTTGAACAACATCATCTCCATATTGCTCTTCACCGCTCATCACCATATTTTCCCTCCTTTTTTCTCTAAAATGCACTCACTCGGTTATATATATGCACACAAGTGAAAAGTGACAAAACAGATCCCCTTGTGTGTTACTGTTACTGGTAAATGACAAAGTAGAATGAGTCCAAAAACATCAACAACAAAATGAAGGTTCCAGTGCCAGGACAATGTATAATAGAATTTGAATGAAAGAAAGAAAATGGAATTGACTTTCTCCCTATACTTAAGCAACCAAACTTAGTCACACATTTTAAAATCAAAATCAAAATGCATAACACGCCGGCCAAGCCGGTTACTATTTGTACTTGATTAAACATAAATTAAGGTTAATTGGGAACTTACCTAATAATAATAATAATGATAACGGTTAAATAATTTTGCTATACCTAATACTTCTTTTCATAACTGATAAAGTTCAGCTTCTCAATCATTTTGCAGGGTAACCGATATTGCTGACACCCTTTGCTTCAGTTTTCAATCTTAATTAGTATTAAGGTATCATCACTCACCAATCAGAGTTTAAGATAATTACAAAGCGGACAAAATTATTACAACTTCTTAATCTTATCCATTTTATTCTTTATATCCTTTTAACCTAAGAGATAACAAATTAAATAATGAATGAAGAAATGACATGTATTCATGACTAGAAAGTGACGAACTAAAGGTGGCTTCCAAGAACAAATAATTTGGGATGAATATATTGGTTGATCTTTGCTTAAAAGTATAAGAATAATTAAATAAAATGATACAATTAAAGGTGAAAAACGTACACGGGTCCAGCTGTTTCTGTTGAACAAAATGGTCGAAGCCAAATGGCATATATTTTTTATGCATGCGACAAAGGGAAGGCATTATCAACAGCGAAATTAGGACATTAAGAATTTAAGATAGGGTTTGAGGCTAATGGGTTTTCTCATCCAATATCATTCAAGTTTATAATTCTTTTAGAATTTTGCTATATGTTAGTAACCATTCTTTTGATAGTGATTTAATGAAAGTGGAATCAAGCTAAGCTTTTGATGCTTTGAGTTGGCGGATTAAAATTAAAATACAAATAATACATACTATAAAGTACCAAACCCAAAAATATTAAAATTAAATAATAAACATGTAAATTAAGATACAGTATTTTATACATACCGACGTAAGCCTATGCAATTCATTATATTCTACGTGCTGATAACTTGATACAAAGGCGTATATCATTGCCATTATTAATTTACTTAAAAATTGAATAGATTATCTCTGCTTAGACTAAGAGTGAGTTTATTTATTTATTTTTGAAGTGTGCTTGTAATTTTTTGAAATTATAAATTGATATTTTATATGATATTGACAAACTTACATATTTTTTACTTTTAAGGTTAGAGATACTTTGTTGACATAATATATATGACCATTTACTTAAGATCTTATAAGTTCTATAACCAAAAACATATATATGATTCAAATATTCAATCTCTCTATATATTTCAACAATTGAAATTTAACATAGCATTGTCACTTCCCACCTGTGCAACTGTCATTATCTAAATTATTTTATTTTATCTTATCTTATTCAATTTAAGAATTGTGTCTCCTTAAGAATTCTTGAGGGATTGGGCTCAGTTGGTGATTTCACAGATTGAATTTTGGAAGGTTCAGCCCATACCCATTTTGCAAGCAACCATGATTTGGTGTGTGGACTGTGGTCTCCCTTCTCCCTTCAACAATGATGCAATGAATAATAATTATTAAGATCTTATTAACGTGTGTCCTAAAATATAAGTTAAACATATTATGAGAGTAATATTTTATAAAAATGATTGTAAAAATAACTTTTTTTTTAATTTCCAATGTATTAAATACATCAAAAACAACAACAACAAAGCCTTGTCCCACTAAGTGGGGTCGGCTACATGAATCAAACGACGTTATTGTGCTCTGTCATGTATCATATCTATAGAGATACCGTTTACATGTAGATCTCGTTTGACCACCTCATGGATGGTCTTCTTAGGTCTTCCTCTACCTTTCGCCCTTTGTCCATCTTCCATCTCATCCACCCTCCTGACTGGATGTTCTATCGGTCTTCTTCTCGCATGTCCAAACCACCTGAGACGCGATTCAACCATATTTTCCACAATGGGTGCTACTCCAACTCTCTCCCTTATATCTTCATTCCTTATTTTATCTAATCGCGTATGACCACTCATCCATCTCAACATCTTCATCTATGCCACACTCAGCTTATGTTCGTGCTCCCCTTTAGCCACCCAACACTCCGTACCATACAGCATAGCCGGTCTTATAGCGGTGCGATAGAATTTACCTTTAAGTTTTAAAGGCACTTTTTTGTCGCATATAAAACCAGATGCACTCCGCCATTTTGATCAACCTGCTTGGATCCTATGATTTACATCCCGTTCAATCTCTCCATTATCCTGTATGATGCACCTAAGATACTTAAAACCTTTAACTTTTCGTAGGATGTTTTCTCCGATCTTCACCTCTATATTGGGATTTTCCCTTCTCAGACTGAACTTACATTCCATATATTCCGTCTTGCTACGGCTTATGCGCAGACCATACACTTCTAGAGCTTCTCTCCATAACTCCAACTTCTTATTTAGGTCTTCCCTTGACTCTCCCATAAGGACGATATCATCGGCAAAAAGCATGCACCATGGCACAGGTTCTTGGATGTGCTCTGTGAGTACTTCCAAGACTAATGTGAAAAGGTATGGACTTAAGGATGATCCCTAGTGTAATCCTATACCAATAGGGAATTCCTTTGTCACACCACCTTGAGTCTTCACACTAGTTGTGGCCCCATCATACATATCTTTAATTGCCCGAATATATGCGATCCTTACTCTTCTCTTTTCTAAAACCTTCCATAAGACCTCCCTTGGTACCCTATCATGCACTTTTTCCAAATCAATAAATACCATATGTAGATCCCTTTTATTACTACGATACCTTTCCATCATCCTTCTTAATAGGTATATCGCTTCAGTGGTAGATCTGCCTGGCATAAATCCAAATTGGTTCTCTGTTACTTGTGTATCTTTTCTCAACCTCCATTCTATCACCCTTTCCCATAACTTCATAGTATGACTCATAAGCTTAATCCCTCTATAGTTTCTGCAACTTTGTATATCCCCCTTATTCTTGTAGATAGGTACCAATGTGCTCTTTCTCCACTCATTAGGCATCTTCTTTGACCTTAAAATCTCATTAAAAAGCATGGTTAACCAGTTGATGCCTTTTTCTCCAAGACCCTTCCAAACCTCAATCGGGATATTATCAGGTCCTACTGCCCTGCCATTTTTCATCTGCTTTAGAGCCTCTTTTAAAAACATTAAAAAAATTTATTATTATAATTTAAGACGATAATACTTAAGAGACAAAGAATAATTCGTCTAAACAATTAGAATTTGTCATATTTAATATTTATTTATCAGTTTTGTTAGGTAGACCATGACTGTTGTAAATAATATGAACAATGAACTTTAAAATGGACCTAATAAAATAAAAAAACACTCCATCCCCAAATTACTTCCTAAACCCTAATATTAGGATAATTCTTCGCACACCTAGTGAATTGAACATCCATCCATTATTAACTATGCATGAGTAAATTAAATCGGAATAACCATCCGATTAAGAATAATTAACATAATCATCTGCATACCTATTGAATTGAATATCCAGCATATCTATTGTTTATATTATTTAGTATTTTCATTGTCTTCCTATGTTTTTTCTTTATTTATTATAGGATGCATTAAATAAAGTTAAAAGTAATAAGTTTTGACAGTTTTTGACTAATATTTTTTATTTTAGAATGTGTCTTTAAAATACTAGTTAAATTCTAATTATTATGATGATATATTTTATAGTGTCTACAAATAATACATATTCTAAAGATATAAAAGAGTGAATTTTATTCACTCACATTTAAATAATTTAAACAAAAAATTTGTAGGCACAATAGAATTGCTCTTATTACTAAGATACTAATACTAAATACTAATACTAAAAAATGGTGGACTATACGAACAAAAGTTTCACTCCAAAGCAAATCTATATCCGACTATTAGCTTGTGACATTGACAATGACCTTTTCATCTCTTTCATGAGATTGAAGTTTACCTATATTGTTCCAGAGTTTTCTTTGTGTAAATAATGGTATGTAATAGTAATATATTTAAAGAAAGGAAAAGTATATGTTATAAGTCTTAATCAGTTAATAATTAAACAACTCAATTAATTATAATTATTTTAATTGATTTTATTTATTTATAATTTAAAATATTTGTTATTAATATTTTTTAATGTCAAAATCAGGTTTGAAGTGATACGTTGAGAAGGAACCGACGAAAATCATGGTAAAACTTCAACAACGTGAACAAGTCTTCACTTTCTCTCCCTCTCCACGGTTGCGGTTTTCACTCTCTCTCCCTCTCCACGGCTGCGGTTTTCTAGGAGCTCTCATCTAAACAGCAAAGAAGCACTAACCTCCTCCGTCCAAGGCATACTCACGGCGTCATCGCAAGTCTCCCTACTATCCACGCAACGTTGTCTAAAACGTCGTTGCTGGTCACCCTGTGACTCTTCTTCTCCTCCTCCTATTTGGTTTTGAATGATTTTTTTAACTAGTTTTTTGTTTCTTTTTTCTACGATTCGAATTATTCTTTTTATTAGTTTTGGATGATTCTTTTTTCTATGTTTTTGATGTTTCTTTCTTAAGATTTGGATGATTTTTTTATTAGTTTTAAATGATTCTTTTTCTTATGTTTTGGATATTTTTTTTCTTAGAATTTTGATGATTATTTATCTTATGTTTTGGTGTTTTTGTTTTTTGAAATTTCGAAGTTTTTTTTAGAAAGAGGAATTAGGATTTGTGTTTTAAATGGTAAAAAGTGAATTAGAGTAAGAAGAGACAATTAATAATCATTAATTTTGTATCTTTTAAAAAAAATTTAAATAATCACTAATTAATAACAATTAATTAGTATAGAATATAATTTAAAAATATTTGTTGGCTTGTTGTTGGCTAGACCCTTCTTAGTTTCCTAGCAAAATTCTTAAAGAAAAAAAACCTTTAACCCAAAGGAAGTGCAAAATTTAGCCCAACCATTCCCAATTGTTGATTGAATTCATTTGTGCTCTGCTCTTGTTGATCAACAACCTAAGTATTTGTTAGTAATTATAATTAAATCATAGCAAATTCTCATCTTTTTTATCATGCTCTAGAAACAACAAAACTTACATTAGGTAAAATTGGTCAATATATAAAGTTTGCTGCTGAAAATATTTTTGGAAAAAGTTTATCAAAGTTTGACAAGTTATAAGACATGACAACTCAAGTTATTGAAAGTACAACAAATCAATTAATTGTGAATGTTACACTTAACAGAATTTTACTCGCCAAGAACCGATGATTACATTTACACAAGCTTATTTCAATGACTAAAATGCCCCTTTTCCACTAAATGATTAATCCACAAGTAAAAGTTCTAGTACATAACCAATGATCAGTTGTATGTTATGCAAGCATTTTCCGAATCATGCGAATTCAAATGATATCAGCTTCTGTCAGAGTTCCTGATTTATCTACATCTAGTTTTCTAAACCATTCCAATACATCGGAAACATCTTCATCGTTGATCTTTCCCATTTCCTTCAACTTGTATACAACAAACTCTGCAGCACTGAGGAGAAACAATATGTGAGATTAATAAGCATCATGTATAATAGTAGTGCAATAATTGCATTATACGTTACCTAACAGATTTGTCTCCATCAAGATCAGCAGCTTCAAGATCAGGACGTGAGATTTTCCTAGAAAGAATCATTTTGGCAAGTGATCTTTGTCTTTCATCAGTGTGCATTTCAGCAAGATATGCAAAACATTGAGCTAAGCAAATGGTGCTACTCAATATCCAAAACACTGCAAAAGCACGACCAATTCCAGTTGAAAAACTCTTATCCCCATAACCCAAAGTTGTCACTGTGGAACAAACACAATACAATGCATCCACAAAATCAAGATCCTCAACACAAGATAGGAAAATCACTCCCACTGTAATAAGCACCAAGAAGGTGCAAATTGCAACCAAGAACTTGTGTTTGGCCTTGTTGCTATTGTTGTTAGATTGAAACTCTTTGTCAATCTCTTTGTGCATGGCCTTAACAAACAACATTTCTTGCTTCTCAACAATGTAATCTGCTGCTTTGTTAAGAATCAAACCAACGAGGGCCATTCCGGTGAAGACATAGAAGCATGCAAGTAGTTTTGCCACTGTGCTTTTAGGGACAAGATCTCCATAACCCACGGTGGTCATTGTCACAACACACAAGTAAAGTGCATCAAGAAAGGGATTGGTTTTTGTACCTTCAATTTGGTTACTTATCATATAGAAGCATAGGGTACCTCCACCTAGGTACATTGTTAGCCACAACAACACTGGTTTCAATTGAAATTCTGCTTGTGCTGTTGAAGGATTATTATTATTATTATTATTATTATTTTGGACTATAACTACATGATTACTATTATTTTGTTGGAGATTGTTGATTGTCTGTGACGATGAATCAGATGAAGCTGTGCCATAATTCCTGGTGGACCTTCTTCTCTGGAGGTCACTTTTCTCATGATAATGATCTCTTGCAAGCAATGACTCTTGTGCCTCATCAATTCCCATCAATAATATATACACTTATTATTTTAATTTTTCATCCAATATTAATGATTAATGTTACCTCATTATTCCTGATGAAATACAACGAATTTTCAAAGGCAGACACCAATGGCATACAAGAAAAACAAGAGTAGATTATTCATGTAGTGGTTTTAGTTATTACCTGCTGAGAACGTCGCTTCTTGTGTATATCGACTTATTAAAGAAACTGAATTTCACTCTTCTTGTTTTCATTAAAGAACTAGCAATTAATCGAACACACACATAAACTAAACAACGTGACCAGAAGCAATAAAGTCTCTTATGCTTCCAAGTGGACATATTAACACCTCAAAAACTCCCAAGTTTCTTCGCCTTTAATTCGCTATCCAACCCAAGGTAACACGCCAAGTGCCACTAATAATATACACGGATCAAAAATAAATGGTGAATGCTACCCAACCCTCTCTAAAATAACATGTAAGTTACCATTCATTATGTGTCACATTGTAATTGGTCCTTATCTTAACCATAGTTGGGGTGCCAACGTTATCGCCATCTACTGCCTTCCCACATAACCTCTCTTCCCAGTATAACCAGCGCCTCTTTTTGCCATGAATCACTCCTTACCCACATCATTAATGGTTAATTTGGTTATTACATTTTTTTATTAAAAAAACATATCTTTATTTAATTACGTGATGGAACATATATTTATATGTAAAATATAATTAAATAATAAAGTACGAATAAATTAAAAATTAAAAGAATAAAAATACTATAAAAAATACTTATAAGAAAGTTAGATTTTATCATTTTAAACTTGTGTTATTAATTTTAACAATTTATTTTTTTTAAATAATTTATGTACGATAAAAAATATATTTTTTCTGATTTTAATTATACTTTTAAGTACTCTAAATAGAATTATTATATTATATTTTACATATGAATATATGTTCTATTGTGTAATTAAATAAAGATTTGTTTTAATAAAAAAATTTAATAACCAAACTAAACATTACTTAGGTATGTATTTCATATTTATCACTTAAATATTTATACAATTTATTTTTTAAACTGTTATATTGGTCTCTTCTCTAATATAATACAAAAAATAAATTTTCATAAAAATAATTTGTTTAATTATTAATTAAATAATAAAGTACTAATAAATTAAAAATTAAAAAATAAAAATACTATAAAAAATACGGTAAAAAAGTTGAATTTTATCATTTTAAATTTCTGTTATTAATTTTAATAATATATTTATTTTTTAAATAATATATGTATGATAAAAAAATATGTTTATTTGTTTGGAGTACAAATTTTATTATTATATTTGTATGTTCATGATTTTAATTATACTTTTAAATACTTTGAATATATTTATTTTATTATATTATATTTTACATATAAATATATGTTCCAATAAAGTTATATCACTATTTTTTTTTTACTACATCTTTTTTTTTCATTATGGTATTACATCCTATATGTAAGTAATACCATTACATCCTATATGTAAGTTATACCATTACATCATATATGTTTTAAAAAGATATAGTAGAAAAAAAATAGTGATATAACTTTGTTTAGTTTAACATACATAAATTTTGATTTTGAACATATAACTTTGTTTAGGTTAATAAATACATACATTTTAATTTTGAGTATATATATATATATTCCAGCAAAATGTAATAACGTAAGAAAAATGTTTTAGAATAGAAAATAATAAGAGAGATTTTGAGAAGAAGAATTAAAGGAGAGAGATAATTTTATTGAAAAATTTTTTAAGAAGAAAAGATACGATTACTAATGTTTTGTTTGTCAATTACATTTCTATTAAAATTAGTAGTATCAAAAAATATTTCAAATTTAATATTATGAAGAAAAAATAAAAAAAATTTATATAAAGACTAGTTTGACTAATTTTTAAAATTTGAGGGATGAAAATGACTTACGTCTGGACTTTCAAAGACTATTTTGACTATTAAAAACTTTTTTACATGTCAAGTGACACGTGGCATGACACGTGTTGTTGACCTGCCACACGTGGTATTTTCTGACAGAAGGACTAATTTGATTTACATTTTATCTTTTATGAACTAATTTGATTAAAAAAATCATTCGAGGACGAAAATGAAGATTCGCGTGATTTTTGAGGGACGAATTTGAGTATTAACCCTTTTTTATAAATAAAAAATTTAAAAAAATTACTTTTAAAATTTTTTAAATGGCATTTCAACTTATTTATTTTGTGATCAGCGAGCGAACGAGGACACTTGAACCTAGAGTTGGCAATGGGTAGGGTAGGGTAGGATAACTCTACCTGCGGGTTGAAAATTTTATTAAAATTCTACCCTATTTTACCTGCGAGTTGAGAATCTCTTAACCCTAACCCTACCCGCATCCTAAAATTCTAAACCCTGCCCTACCCTATCCTACCCACAGAAATATCAAATTTTTTCAAAGTAAATATAAAATTCAATCATTTGGAATTTTATACATATTAATAACATAAAAAATAAAAAACTAATGCTCTAAATTACTAAATTAACTAACTAATTTTAGTGGTTTATTTATTGTAAATCATTACATAAGAGATGTTGTGAGTTCAACTCTCACTTCCTTCACTATATACTTAATTTTTATAAAATATGTATTATATATGTATTACTATAAAATATGTATTATATAGGGTAGGATAGAGTACACCCTTACCCTACTTGCACCTCAGCACGTGCTTTGTTAATTTTTTATATATTTTGGTGTATTTTTTTATTAGTTATTTATTCCTACTTAAATATTCCAATGTGAACTTGGGAATTCGTGTCCTTTCTAGTATTTTCCACATATCAACCAACAACATAATAATAATAACTTTTTGGTGGATTTTAGAAATTAAAAGATTGAGACCTATTATTATATTCAATGGTTAAAGATTTTAATTTTAAAATATAAAATTTTTGTCTACTTTTAAAAAATAAAAGTATAAAAACCGAAATTTTAAAAATATAAATTAAAATTTTAATAATATTTTTTAAAAAATAATGTTCGTATTTAATTTTTTAAATTTTAAATATATCATTTAATTTCTATATTTATCTTTAAAAAAAAATAAACACAATATTTTAAATTAATTTAATTTCTATCTTTTTATATCTGATCTCTTGGTCTTCATTTCCATTTCAAACCCAACCTTTGTGAATGCTTGGAATGCGTACCAATTTATGCTCTTAGCTAATAATATTACATTTCACCCTTCGATTGTTATCTATGGAGCTTCAGCTGTTGCAAGTGGTAAATAAATAAATAAAGCAAGTGATAGAGAGGTAGAAGAGCAAGAAGAAAAGACTATAGAAGAAGCACGAAGTGGTTATAAAAACCAAGAAAACTATACACTAGTTATTAAGAGCTTACTGACATATACGTAACATTGTAATAAAAGGAAAAAAGAGTTGTTCATCGCAACACATACATGGGACGAATATGAGAAATAATTAATAACTATACTGCAATCTGGGGCGTTTGAGCTTCAATCCTGATCTCCTCCTTCATTTTCCTTATGAACTCTTCAAACTTTCTGTTCAGTTCATCTGCATTCGCCAATTCTTCTTCCTTTGTTGCATCCTCAAGTTCAACTTCAACCACTTCTTCTTCGCTATTAATTCCTTTCCCTCCTCCTCCTTCTTCTTCATGTTCTTTTCCTTCCTCATTTTCTGCTAACAAAGGTTCATAATCTTGATCAGCTAATAACAATTCTGATGATGATACTTGTTCATAATAACATTCTCCTTTGACTAGCGGTGCATCATAGAGTGAGTTGCTGGCAAGAAAAGCAAGAATGACATTGCAGAGGAGGAACATGTATTTCCTTTGAAGGGTGCGAGTGAGATTGAAAAAGAGGAACGTTGAGAAGTAAGCATTCAAAGACTGTGGTAGTATGGAGTACCCTGAAGAATACCAAACAAACAAAGCAAACAAAGAGACCAACACAGCATACTGCACACTTCTTCTCAATAACCTCTTCAATTTCTTCTCACTCTCATAATAATGCTGCCTTCTTTCATCCATCTATCTATTAAGCACTTTATATCTTTCCTTATTGCTTTCTATTATTATTTATGTGAAATGAACACACTCACCTCGCGCTCTCTCTCTATACAATCTTTAACATAGTTTCCTGGGCTCATATCTAATTTATTATATTATATGAAGAAAAGATATGTATGAACAAGGGGAACTCTCAAATCAAACAATTAATGATACGGGTAACATAC
Organism: Arachis ipaensis; assembly: GCF_059453495.1. NCBI lineage: Eukaryota > Viridiplantae > Streptophyta > Magnoliopsida > Fabales > Fabaceae > Arachis > Arachis ipaensis. The sequence goes on from NC_142436.1 coordinate 139,478,035, forward strand.
AATAACATTAGAAGCAAACCACATTAATAAAAGTGGGTCATATACATGTTTTATTATAATAATATTATGTACTGTTTGGATAAGGAATCCCATATGCATAAAGCTAAGAATGGGCGAAGATGCGTTACCAATATACATCAATTCATCATTTGTAAAGAAAAAGAAGCTATGTGAAGTTTCTAGCACTCCCCACACACATTACGTACATGCACCTTCTCTTCTCCAATTAACGCGCTTGACCATTCAAACTTGAAAATAAGAAAACACTCGATCTTATTCACGTCCTAAAACTTTGACTTCCTCATGTGTAAGCTCGAATAATAACAATTTATATATGTTTCTTTTTAAATAAAATTTTTTGGTAGCTTCTAATTTAGTTTATTCAAAACGATCACTCTCATCTATACACGAAACCTGTTGAAAAAACATTTGAAATATTTTAGTACTTTTGGGTCTTAAGAGTAAATTCACTAACCGAACATTACTTACACTCTATCTGATCCTGACTTTTTTTCGAGGAACAAAGTGTACTTTGATCGTCTTAAAATCTCAACCAGGTCTCATTCATCTACAAAATTGTACAAATTAATTTCTGTTCTCGATTGATAAACGGTGATTTATCTGAGGTATCCAGTAAAACTTGATGTGTCATGTTATTGGGACTAAAAATTCTCTCACAAAATAATAATAATAATAATAATAAAAAACTTCTCTTCTTCTTCCCCTTCTTCTTCCCTTCTTCTCCTTGGCTCTTGAACCTTCCTCTTCTCATCTTCCTTTTTCTAATTCGTTCTTTTTCTAGTTGGGGCCGCTTTCTTGCATATGATGAGGTAGAAGGTCCTTTAGAATTTGATAGCAATAGTAGTAAAACAAGAGGGTTTGCGTTCTTCATGTACAAGACTGAAGAAGGTGCTAGAACTTTTTTGGATATGCTAGTGGCGGTTGGCATGATAACGGATATGGAATGCAGCCTTCGGTGCGGTCTTATGGATACCCTGTTCTAGCTGCTGGTGGTGGCGTTGGTGGGTATGGGACTACGGTTGGTGGTGGCGGTTATGGGAATTGGCGGTCCAATTTCCAGTGAGTATGGTGGGAGGTTGCCTCCTACGTCCGGTGGAGTACCCTCTAGTGGGTTTATGGATGGTTCCCATTATGGTGGTTTACCCTCGTTTGCAATTTGTCACAGCAGTCGCAGCCTATTCCGATGCCAAGACCCGCCTCTCCTGGAGGCGTGCTGCCCTATTACTGAGTGAGGTAAATTGTGGTGTTTGATTTTAATTTATAGTTGTAGGTGGTATGTATTTGCTTCTGCTGATCTTTTTAGGTTGGTTGGTTCTTTGTGCATATAGTTGTGGTGAAAGCTGGAATTGTGTCACTGTTAAGCGAGAGAAGGAGAAGTAAGGGAAGGAGAGATGATGGTGATGGAGATGGAAATGAAAATGATGGTGACTACTAAAGAGAAAAGAAGAAAAGAAGAAGAAGAAGAAGAGGGGAGTTTCTGAAATTTTTTTGGAAAAATATAGATAGACAGCAGAAATATTAAATAAGGTGAATAATGTATATATTAGATGTTTAATTTATTAGGTATATAATATTTAGATAGATAATTTAAGGGTATAATATATTTTTATTCTATTAGATTAATTTTAAAATTCATTATTTATAAATTATTGTCTACTTAATAAAGTCTATTTTTTTTTAATAACAAAATTTTTAATCTCCTTAATAAATTGATATTGATATTTATGACATGACGCATTAAATTTTATTGGACACATTAGATAGATAATTGTTTATCAACCAAAAATAGAGGTTAATTTGTATAATTTTATACATAAATAAAGGTTTAATTGAAGTTTTAAAATGATTAAAATACACTTTATTCTTTAAAAAAAAGTCAGATATGGAATAAAATATTTACCCTAATTACTAAGAAGCAGAAAAGAAAAAGGAAAAAAAAAGGCTGCATTGCATGGCTAATTTTTTTAGATATGGTATTGGGGTAAGTGTTATGCTGGAATATGATGATTATGGGTGATTTACACTGTTATGACGGCGCTGCGTTTTTGGAATTTAGGGGGAAGAAATCGGTGGCACCGATTTGAAGTAGGAGAAATCGGTGGCACCGATTTGTGTTAGTGAGGGTTGAAATCGGTGGAACCGATTTGTGGAAGGGGGAGGCTGTTTGGTATGAAATCGGTGCCACCGATTTGTGGTTGGTCCAATTTTAATTTAATCGGGGTTCACCAATCGGACCCACCGATTTGGGTGTGCAGCGGTCGGTTCCTCCGATTTCAAACCTTAGTCAATACAAAAAGCGGATGGTGGCCTCACAGAAGCCCCATTTCTTCCTCTTCCGCTAATGTTCATCCTCTTCTCCTCCCTTCTCTTATGTTCTCTGATTCTTCTCTTTCATTTTTGTAAAAAAAATTTCTGTGAGGTTGGAAATAGATAGTGTTATGGATGATAGAGTTGTATTGAAGATTTATTACTACGGACAGATCTTATTACAAACATATGAGGGAGTTCAATTTGTGTGTGAAAATCCATTGGATGTTGTTATTCCGTTCACATTGTCATTTGAGGAGTTAAAAGGTGTGATTTGTGAGAAGATAGGCACGCAAAGATGTAGGAGAATTTCGTGTATTTTGTACAGGTATCCTTTACCTGTGTTTGGCGGGTTTGTTCAATTTCAGACCAAGTATGTGATGGACGAAGCGAGTATGCAGGAAATGTTTTCAATGTACATGGAAAATCGCCACCGAATATCGTGCATCGAGTTATATATTGAGTTTGAGCAATCTGAAGCGGACCGTAACATTGAGTTGGAAGATTATAATAGTGAAAGCGAAGATGAATTTGAAAGTAACTATGAGATCGTCGGTCCAGGTGAGGACGAAGAAGCAGCTGTTGGCGCCATGAACGCAGATGTGGCGGAAGTTGCAAATGCACTAGCAAACCCGCATCCGTTTCAAGAGCCATCTTTCATGCGGTCGTTGGATTTGGGGGCTGTGCACGCACCGGAGTTTCCGCAATATATGAATACAGGTGCGTAAACCTAGCTAGCTACGTGAATCTCTGAAGTAGCAGATCGATAAGTCAGATGAGTAATGTATGTGACCAGGCATTTGTGAGCATAGCGTTTGATTTTTTTATTAATTAATAATAATTTGTTGTGAATGATATGTAATTGTTGTTTACGTAGATGGAATAGCGAAAAATAAGACTATAACGATCTTACCTGGTAAAGTATGTTTATTAATTGAGTTGTAATGAAGGACTTCTTACTGAGTACATAATGAAGCATTTATTACTTTTGATGTGTGTAGCCCCTCCTGTTGTGGCGGATGGTGAGTTCACAGTGGGGATGGAATTCAGCTCAAGGGAGGCAGTAATCAAGGCAATGAAAGATTATACCATCCGGAGAGGTGTGGACTATCGGGTATATGAGTCGGAACCGACGACATTCTATGCCAAATGTATAGAATATGGGAATGGTTGTGACTGGTTGATCAGGATAACCAAAATGCAGAAGAAGTACTGTTGGGAGATAAGGAGGTACAATGGAAGTCATACTTGTACCAGGTCTACTATTTCTCAAGACCATTCGAAGCTGGATTCCAAGACAGTTGCAGAAGCAATAAAGCCGTTGGTAGAGGTTGACCCGTCTATAAAGGTGAAATCAGTAATTGCTGATATCCAGTCAAAGTTTAACTACACCATCAGTTATCGCAAGGCTTGGTTAGCAAAGCAGCAGGCGGTCGAATCAATTTTTGGAAGTTGGGAAGCATCGTATGAAGCTTTGCCGATATGGTTTGAGGCCATGTGCCACAAAGAGCCATCAGCAGTGGTTCACTTTGAAACAATGCCAGCTTACCAGGGGGATGATTTGGTTCCTGATATACGTGTTCTACATAAAGTCTTCTGGAGTTATTACCCCTGTATAAGGGCCTTCAGACACTGCAAGCCAGTGGTGCAGGTGGATGGGACTCATTTGTATGAAAAATACAAGGGTTGTTTATTGGTTGCAGTGTCACAAGATGGTAATAACAACATCGTGCCTATTCACGATCATAAATAAATAAAATAACTAATAAAATTTTCATTATTAATCGTAATAACTAATTAAATTCGACTACAATAGCAACAACAATATATCAATATCTCCCTATTCCAATTTATTATGTACAGATTTTCCTTTTTTTTTTCATGTACTATTTTTTTTCAAACATTTCTTTTTTTTTTAAAATAATATACATGATCCAGATCCAGAGCTTCATCTTCATCACCCTAAACAAACATTCATCTCATCTCCATACATACATACATACAAGGTTTATTCCTATTTTTATTTCTATTTCTAACCACCTAATAATAAAATACATACATATATGTTTAATTTCTAAATTCTACTTAGTGTCACTACAATATATACTGTTAATAAAATCAAAAATTATCACTATCATTATCATTAAATAAAATTATTAAAAAAAAAACTTACATGATTTGGATCTCCAAGATAGTTAACAATATGAAGCTCCGGTTGATTTACTTCCTTAGTTTTCCTTTTCTTTGGCATTTTTATTTTACCCTTTCCTGAGCTTCAGTGGTCCAACTATGGTGAAGGAGTGGGGTTGAGAGTAAGAAGAAAGGGAAAGTTGAGAGTGAAAGAGAGAGTGTTGTACCGTGTGAAAGAGAGAGGGGTATAGGGGAAACGGTCACGGGCCACACCAGGGGAGCCAGCTGCATGTGCGACGTGTGGCAAGGGGTCACCAATCGGTGCCACCGATTTCAGACGTCCCTCTCCCAGAAATCGGTCCCACTGATTTCCTTCCCCCCAATCGGTGCCACCGATTTCTTTCACGGCGCCGTCACATCTCCGTCAAACACCCCAAACCCCCATAACTTTGAAAAACACCTACACCTCCCCCATATCAAAATTAAAAAACTCGAATTGTATAAATGTCTTGTGGAAAAATTCATCATGATGTCTGGCTATTAATGAATTTATTAATTATTTATTAAAAAATATTATTTATACACTAAAATCAGTCATTAAAATTAACTACTAATATATTTATATATAAATATATGTATAATTTAATTTATTTTTAATATATATTTATATTTTAATATATATTTTATAATGATAGCTGATTTTAATTACTGATTTTAGTATACACGAAGTACAACTCTTATTTATACGATGTTGGTGTACGTGGTAAGGTACTAAAGTTTGAGTTATTACTTAGTAGTTAGTAGTAGGGGTGCACATGGTCCGGTTCGGTCCCGAATACTTTAGGGGCTAATTGGTGTGATTTTATCGGGTTTAGGGTCGGATAAGGGTCTTAAAAATAGACCCGGTCATTATTTTGGGTCGGGTCCGGGCCATAACTCGGGTCACCCGAACTCGGCCTAGTGACCCGGTCATCATACACAATTAATATTTTGTGTTGTTAGTGATGAATCATGACTATTCTTATGTGGAATTTAAATATTGTAAACCTTAATATTTTATGTTATTAGTCATTATAAGATTATAAGTTAATGTTTTATATTCAGAATGCATAAGATTTTAGACTAATGCATAATATTGTGTTATTTGTATCGATTTAAATATTCGGTGTTATTAGACAATATTAGTATTGGTTGTGGTTATGCTTTAATTTTGAAGAGGGGTTAGTTCTTGTTATATTTTTCTAAGTGAATTTTATCATGTCAAATAATGGTTGGAGTCTTAGAAATTTGAATATTTTTACATGCTAGCTTTCAAGAAGGTATCAACGTAATATAACGTGTTAACGGCTCGATTTTCATCCGATATAACTGTGGTTCGAAAATGTATTAGTTTTATTGTGTATATTTTAAGTCGGATCTGAGTCACATCAAACCCAATTTTACCCGATCCATGTGCACGCCTACTTAGTAGTTTTTCTATGAATACGGTTTGACACTTTGACATATCATATTAGATCGCAGTTTTTCTATGAATACGGTTTGACACTTTGACATATCATATTAGATGGCAGGAGTCTAGGTCTATCATCATATATCAATAATCACAAATACTATTTGTATGACAAAATTAGTCACCAACTATATATTTATATATAAATAATTGATTTAATGATTATTTTTAATATACATATAATATAGTTAATAAATAATAATAATAATGTTAAAAGACTAATAAATTTTGTTATTTTTAAACATTAATTAATCAGCATTAATATTTAAAAGTTATTTAAATAAAAATGTCAAAAATATTTTTTTATAAAGATATTTTGTGTCATACTTTAAAATAAAATAATACTTTTATAACATTAAAATTTAATTCTATAATTCATCATCTAAGAGTATAAAAAAAAATCACATAAAGATAATTATAAAATTTTAATTGGAGTACCACCCTTAGTATTTTTATACACAAATTAAAAAAAAGTCTAAAAATGTAACAAAGTGTTAAATGTTTAATACTATCCAAATGTTAGCTAGCGAGACTTTCACTATTCATACTGTATAATAGCTTTATCAAGAGTTCTCTTGTATTTAATTTGGATTGCTCTTCACAAGGTTAACTAAAGGAGAGTTGTGCAGTGTGTTTGAAAAGCAGAGTCACATAGCATATATAGGGACGCTCGTGTGGTGGGGATCGGAATAAATGAGCAATGAAGAATAGGGTGAGACAAGTCAATAAATCACTAGTATCATACCACCACGCCGCTTGTCAAAAGCAACTAGGCATGCCTCTACTTTCTCCCCTGCTCTGAGTTCTTGTTTCATCCACACGGTGCATGCAATTACTAATTACACTCTGCATTCACTTCATTTTCATATACCTATGTGCATCCCTATTACAAGCTATACTATACTGCCGCTTCTTTACTACATTGCTGAATGCTGAGAGCCAAAGAATTCAGAATATTTAATTCCAGGTTCATGCTCTTCTCAAAGTGAAACTAGAACTATATTTAATGAATGGCCAATTCTTGCATGGAAATAATCTTGAAAAGTAAAAGCATATAGGTTCCATGTTTCTCCTTTTTGTTCATTTTAAGCGGTAATTGAGTTTCATGTCGTTCCCTTTTTATTATATCATAATTAAGCCCGGGCAAGCACACGTTCAGCACGCAATGAAACAGAGGAATTAGAGGTTCCGAGTTCTGAGCATGAACTGAACTTATAAATGAGGGTCTGCGCTATTAGTAGTAGCTTCCAAGATTAAAAAAAAAAAAAACCTGCCCTGGAACCTAGCAAAAGATTATTTATATTATATCTCATTCTATATAAGCTTGCAGCATATTCATTTTTTCTACTACTCAAATAACTAAGTTTGTTGTTTATTCAGGATGGGGTTTGTGGTCAAATGTTCTAAAGCTCGAAGCATTTGCATGGTGTCCATGGCCTTTGCCCTAACAGTGCTCCTAGGTAACACCTTTACTTTGTGCATTCCAATTCTGTTACATAATAATAACGCAACAATATATGCATGGTGCAGTGAGGTATGAGGTGTTAGAGGATGAGATGTTATTTTCAAAGAGAAACACAACAATGATCAAAACTAGGAAGCATTTGAAGAGGCCTACCTCTGGCTCTGGTATATATATACATATACACTTTGGATGAGATATTTGAACCATATTGTGTTGCAAGTTGTTAACCATGAAATGAATTGAAGGTGTAGATGTGGAGGACATGAACCGCATAGGGAAGGCATGCTCGAAGGAGGACATAGCCATATATACGGGGGAAGCGGCTCCTCTACCAAGCGGGATACCTTCCTATGCAGTTCAAATAATGAACAAATGCAGCAATGATTGCAGCATAGCCAACATTAGGCTTCACTGCGGCTGGTTCAGCTCCGCTAGGTTGATCAACCCAAGACTGTTCCGCCGCCTCCGATATGATGATTGCCTTGTCAATGATGGCCGGCCCCTTCCCCCTGCCACAGCCATCTCCTTTCAGTATGCCAACACTTTCCGCTACCCTCTCACCGTTGCATCCCTCGTTTGCTTATAGACTCTACTCGCTAACTCTCATGTTTTCGATCAGTTCATGAAATCTATGTAGATGGTTCCATAAAAGACATCTTCAAGTGAATTGTCAAGCCGTTTTTGCCACCTTTGTTGTATTGTATTATATTATATTCATGGGAAAATGAACATTTTTTTTTTCTTTCTTATTTCCTACTAAATAAAATAGCTCTATTATTTTATTAATAATAAAGAGAGTGAGAATCGAAAGGAAAAGTATTAATATTGGAGTTTGGAATACAATATACATAAAATTATTAGTAGGCATAGTTGTAAGTAAAGTCGGAAACACCAACCATGGCAGTAAGAACTTGAGAAACAATGAAAATGGAGGCAGCAAAGATGGCGATGACGAGGATGGCAGAGATGGGGTTCTTGAGGAGCTCCAGGATGGGCTGCACGATGGTGTATATGGCACCCGTGCTCACAGTCAGCGCGTACAGCGCGTATCTCCTCACATTGTCCCAGAACTCCTCCACAAGTGGGCCTTCTGGGCCCAAAGCCCACGCCCTCTGACCATCCAGCCCACTCATAACCACCAATATTCCCACAGAAACGGCAGCTCCCATGATCACAAGCTTGCAAGTGGAATAACGGCCATTTGGAATTGGAACCACGTCCACGCTTGTGCGGTCAAGGGTAATTGGATTTCGCTGTCTCAGACTCACTGCTAGTCTTGAAGCTCTGTGCTGTTTGAGTTTCAAATCTGTACCAGAGGACGATGTAACTATGTTTGGCTTGATGCCTTTCACAAATAATAAATGATGACGCTCTGAGAAACAAGGATTGGAAGGCCTTGCAATGTCAAGTTCTGATCTCAGGCTCAGATTCTTCAACATCTTCTTGAGTAACTTATGATAGCTCACACCAAAATTAGTGCAAAACCAATACTCGTTCCTCCTCTTCTCTTGTATACAAAGCACATCTGCTGAGACTTTAGATATCCGTATCTTATCTTCCCAATTCCCATAGCTTGGCATCCATCATCCATGTGTAGCGCTATGTTATCCGCCTATTTTTTTTTTTTTTAGCACACCCCATGCTGGGCTTAATTGCTCACTTTTGCCATTCATATCTTGAAATGTTGGGCCTTATTTTTTAAGGGCTCCCAACATTTAAGATTTTGGAGTTTGAAAATTCTTCTGGGCTCGCCTTAACAATAATTAGGTTATATGACCAAAAACAAATAAAGAATTAGGTTAGGATCCTAGTTGAAATTAAAAATAACTTTTGGAGAAAAAATTGAAAAATTTTAAACCACCAAAAAATTCAAAAAGGTTTAGATGGTGGCAAGATATAAAAAAAAGGAAAGTCTAGGGCCCAGCAATTTTTTAAAAAGTTGGTCAATATTTAACTATCAAAAGAAAATTGAATGATCTTATACCATTGGATTTAATCTCACACTATTAAAAATACTATGGATGGGCAATTGATGGTTACAAAATACAAAAGTTACTGACCCTCTATTACTCCTCAAAAAAAAATTTAGCCAACTACAACATAAACTCAAGTCCATTTTTTGTGTTTCTATTTTTAAAATTCAAAGAGTTACAAAAATAAGAGTAAAATTCGATTTCTAAGAAAGTTAGATGCAAAAAATAGATCTCTAAATTTCCTTTTTTTTTTTTAACCAAAAATAGGAGACTCGAACCCGCAACCTCTTAATTAAGTATGGGGAGACTATGCCATTTGAGCTATTACTCATTGGCCTCTAAATTTTTTTTATCATTTCTATTTATACAATACTTTTGGTAATTCAAAAAAATCTCACAAAAAAAATCTACGTGAATAAAATCATCAAATTTTAAAATAATATTTTATTTTTATGACAATCCCATTTTTGTCCTTTTGAAAAAAAAGTATGCGTTGTTATGCTGTCTTGAACTCACAAATCTTGAATTGACATATAAAAAAACAAATAAAAAAATATTAGAACCATCAAAATTTATTATTTTTTATTATTATTTAACTATTAATTTAATTTTTTTAGTTTAATTTCTTTAATCTAACAATATACATTATCTCATATTTTTAAATATTGATGATAAAGTGACAAACTGATAATAAAAAATAATAAATTTTAATACCTCTAACATTTCCCAAAATCAAATGGCCATTAAAATTTTGCATCACCATATGCGATCAAGTAAGCACTTCCTATAATTATTTAGAACTGTTGCTCTAAAGTTAAACATTAGTTATACAATTATTTCGTTTACCACGTCAGAATTTTATATGCAATTGGCAATATCTTTTCTTAACTAATCTGTTTTTTTTTTGTCATTTTATTGGAACTGAGTATGCGGAAGGCAGAAGACAGAGAAGTGTTCTCATTAAGTCTCAACAACAAAATCTCTCATTCTTTCCATGGAGTACCAATATTCTTCCTCCTTGGTGATCATCACCTCATTCCTGCTGCTGCTTATTGCTGTGGTGGCACAGATTTATAGAAAGAAAATGAATGCAAAGAATAAGGTGCCACCAGGGCCATGGAAGTTGTCTTTAATAGGGAACCTTCATCAACTAGCACTAGCAGGAAAGAGGGTTAAGATATTAGCATAAATGAGAAAGATATGCACTTTGGAGCTTCTAAGCTATAAGGGAATGCAGGGAAGCATGCAACATGTATGACTTTAACTGGGAGCTCCCTAATGGAATCAACAAACACTTCTCAAATAAACTATGTTTGCTACATCAAACATAAAAAAATCAAGGACTATCTTTACAAAACAGGCTTTATCTGAGTATTTTGTTTACATATTAGGAACTTGACTTTAGGACGGATTAAAAAAATGATTTTATTGATGTCATCAAACCATTAGTTAATCTAATGTCCAAAATCTTGTACGTTTCAGTTTCAGCCGGCTAGGTTTTGTCAGCATTATATTCGCACAAGGTCGACAAAGTCGAAAACAGAAGCCAGACATATTTCTTTTTGTGTTTAACGTTAGACAACGCTTAAACAAGCAAGGAAAGAAAGAAACAAATAACATAAGCATTTGTTTTGCATGTTTGAGTTGGTAAAGGAATCTATCATTGACTCAGACAACCAATTACTCATCTTAAAGTTTTATTGACTCAGACAAATAAAATACAGCAAGAAATAAACATGAATAGGATGTAAAAATACATTAAGCGAAAGCATCCTTCAAAGAGAGAATTAGATCTGCCAATGGAAGTTGATTCATCCTTGGTGTTCATCATAACAAGTTTCCTCATCTCGGCACTATTGCTATGGCTTGCAAAGAAGGGCAAGAGTGTCCATAAAGTGCCACCTGGGCCATGGAAACTACCTCTCATAGGGAACCTGCATCAACTTGCAGGCTCACTTCCACACCATGCTCTCAGAAAACTAGCAAACAAACACGGTCCACTCATGCACCTTCAACTGGGTCAGAATTCTGTAGTGATTGTTTCATCCCCCAACATGGCCAGAGAAATCATGAAGACGCATGATCTTGCTTTTGCAGACAGGCCTGAGTTCCTTCCTTCCAAGATCATGGCATACGGATCAATAGACATTGCGTTCGCTCCCTATGGCCAATACTGGAGACAGATGAGGAAGATATGTACACTTGAGGTTCTAAGTTCAAAGAAGGTTCAGTCTTTCTCCTTTATCCGAGAAGAGGAGGTAGCTAACACAGTAGAAACAATTCGCACAGCTGCTGGTGCAACCATCAATCTCAGTAAAATGATTAACAATCTGATAAGCACTGTGGTTTCTAGAGCTGTGTTTGGCAACATATCAGAAGACCATGAACAGTTTGTGTCCTTTGTGAAGGAATCAATAGCGTTATCCGATGGATTTGACCTTGCAGATTTGTTTCCTTCCTTGAAGCCTCTGCATTTCATCACTGGTTTTGAAGCCAAACTGAAGAAGATGCATGTAAAGGTCGACAAGATCTTGGACAAGATCATAAAGGAGAATGAAGCAAGGAAATTGGAAGGTACAAACCAACAAGAACAAGAAGAAAAGAATGAGAATCTCGTTGAGGTTCTTTTAAGAGTCTTACATAGTGGCACCCTTGACACCCAAATTACGCTCAACAATGTCAAAGCAGTCATTTGGGTTAGTATGTCTACATTTCTAGCTCCATTTACATACAATTTCTTATGATAACTAATCCCTTGAAACTATGATGTAGGACATATTTGCTGCTGGAACAGACACTTCAGGAGTAGTTATAGAGTGGGTTATGTCGGAATTGATGAGAAATCCCAGAGCTATGAAGAAGGTACAGGCTGAGATTCGACAAGCTTTGAAAGAAAAGCAAACAATCCGGGAGGCAGATCTAACAGAGCTTCGCTACTTGAAGGCTGTGATCAGCGAAACAATGAGGTTACACCCTCCTCTTCCTCTGTTGCTTCCAAGACAATCCAGAGAAGAGCGCTTCATCCATGGATACCATCTACCTATCAATACTAAAGTCATGGTAAATGCCTATGTGCTCGGAAGAGATCCCGATTACTGGTGTGATGCAGAAACCTTCCTACCAGAAAGGTTTCAGGACACTCCAATGGATTTCAAAGGGACAAACTTTGAGTACATCCCTTTTGGAGCAGGAAGGAGAGCTTGTCCCGGACTTACCTTTGGTTTAGCCAACGTGGAGTTTGCTCTAGCTATGCTACTCTACCACTTCAACTGGGAACTCCCTAAAGGAATTAAGCCAGAGGATTTGGATATGAATGAAGCACAAGGAGCTGTGGTTGGAAGGAAAAACAACCTTTACTTGATTCCCCAACCTTACCATTCTTAGCTTCACGAATCATGATAGTGCCTAATAAATAATATCATGTGTATTCTTACATTTGCTATGTATTGCCAAAGTTAATTTATCAATTTAGACGTAAGCTTTTAAAAGATAATAGCAATTGTAATAAAAGCTAATGCTGGCATTGACTATTGAGAACAAGGAACAATTACACTGGCAGAAATCAGATTGGCATCATAATTCAAGCATTACTACATATTCAAAGTGAACATTGTAATGAATTTGAAAACTATTAGAATAGCCAAGAAAGAGTGGGGGAGAATGGGGTAGGCAGGTTGTTAAATTTTTTAAGAAACTGTTAGGTACCAGATAAATGACACAGCAAAATATAGAGATGAAAAATTAAAAATTTGTATAAAATATGGAAACAATTGAATAACTTTCTTTGAGAATTACAACTTCTCTCTATCACAAGGAGACTACAAAACACTCTCTCTTGACAAAAGGAGAACACACTTCTCTCTATATATATATAGGAGAAAACTACTCAAAGAAATATTATATTATTCTATCTGGATGACTTGATTGAAATGAATTAAAGAAAAACTCAATTTATAGGTGAGTCTCTTCAATATGAACCATCCGTCAATTAGAGGTATATAATTCTTCTCTTTTTCAACCACTAAAATTCTAAGGTTATAAACTAAGATTGTTTATTACCTCTTATTTTATTTAGTTATTATTTATTTATATATTTTCTAAAATTAGCTTTACTAATTTTCACAATCTCCCACTTAAAGCTAATTTTGATAAATTTTCAAAATTCATGTTGCTCATGTATTCCATAGGCCGTATAAGGATCTACACCATTCAAACTTTTCTGTGTTGATTGGTTTTGTCATGGCATCTGTTAGGTTATCTTTAGTGTGAATCTTCTGCATATCAACACTTCCTTCTTCTACTACTTCCCGAACAAAGTGATATTGTACTCCAATGTGTTTTGTTCTTGAATGAAAGGCAGGATTCCTTGCAATGTGCAAGGCAATCTGACTATCACAATACATAGAAATCTTCTGTTGTTTGTGCCTGAGTTCTTCTATCAACCTTTGGATCAAAATAGCTTCCTTGCATGCTTGTGTAGCTGCCATATATTCAGCTTCTGTAGTAGATAAAGCTACAACAGTCTGTAATTTAGATAGCCAGCTCACAGCTCCTCCTGCAAGTGTAAACACATAGCCTGTAGTAGATTTTCGTTTATCAAGATCACCTGCAAAGTCTGAGTCGACATATCCATTGACAATGAATTCTGATCCTCCAAAACATAATGCAACATTTGAGGTTTCTTTGATGTATCTCAAGATCCTCTTAACAACATTCCAATGCTCTTTACCCGGATCTGCCATAAATCGACTTACCACCGCAACTGCTTGAGCAATATCTGGCCTTGTACAGATCATGGCATACATAAGGCTTCCCACCGCTGATGCATACCGTACTCGAGACATTTTCATCCTCTCTGCTTCACTACTAGGGCACATACTTGAGGATAATTTAAAATTAATAGGAAGTGGGGTTGAAATTGGCTTGCATTCTTGCATGTTGAAGCGTTGCAAGATCTTCTTCAAATAATTCTTTTGCGATAGCCAAATCTTCCTATCCTTTTTGTCTCGGTGAATTTGCATCCCTAAAATCTTGTTTGCTAGTCCCAAGTCTTTCATATCAAACTCCCTAGCCAACTGTGCCTTCAATTCTTGGATTTGATCTTTGTTGGGACCTACCACCAACATGTCATCCACATACAACAGCAGAATGATGAAATCATTATCACCAGACCTCTTGTAATAAGTACAATGATCTGAACTAAGTCTGTTGTATCCAAGGCTAATAATGAAAGAATCAAATCTCTTATACCAACACCTTGGCGCCTGCTTTAGACTGTACAGAGATTTAGTTAACCTGCAAACCAAGTTTTCTTTTCCTTTTTCTTCAAAACCTTCTGGTTGGAGCATATATATCTCTTCTTCAAGTTTTCCATGAAGAAAAGCAGTCTTTACATCTAATTGCTCTAGATGTAAATCAAATGCAGCACACATAGCCAAAACTACTCTAATAGTAGTTAGTCTCACCACTGGAGAAAATATTTCATTGAAGTCAATACCTTCTTTCTGAGCATATCCCTTGACAACCAATCTTGCACGATATCGTTCCACCTGATCATTACTATCTCGTTTGATCTTGTAAACCCATTTGTTACCAATGGCTTTCCGACCTGCTGGAAGTTCAACAAGTTTCCAGGTATGGTTTCTATGTAATGCCTCAATTTCTTCTTGCATTTCTGTCATCCACATAGAAGCGTCTGGAATGCGCATAGCCTCCATAAAAGTTGTTGGCTCTCAATCTTCTGTCAAAAGACAATATGCATCATGGTTTGTTAAAACATAATTTGAGTGCCATGATGGGGTTCTTCTTTGTCGAGTGGATCGACGAACTTCTATGTCATTGGCATCTGCTTCTTGTTCTTCGTGCTGTGGTTCTACTTCAGAAAGATCATCTTCTCTGCATTTTTCATCTATTTGAACAGTGGTTATCTCTTTAACAGTACTGTCATTTTCTTGTTCCTTTTTCAATTCATCTTCTGCAAATATTACATCTCTACTGACAACTACCTTGCGGGCAGTGGGATCCCACAGGCGATACCCCTTAACTCCGTCAGTATAACCCAAGAATATACATTTTTTAGACTTTGGATCTAGCTTTGTTCTTTCCTGGGAATTGTACATCACGTACACAAGACAACCAAATATATATAAAGAAGAATAATTAGGTGGCTTACCTTGCCACATCTCCATTGGTGTCTTTAACCCAATTGCAGTTGATGGTGACCTATTTATCACATAACAGGCGGTTTTAACAGCTTCTGCCCAAAAAGACTTGGCTAAACCTGCAGTTTGCAACATAGCTCGTGCTCTTTCTAGGAGAGTCATATTCATTCGCTCTGCTACACCATTTTGCTGAGGCGTATATGCAACTGTGAATTGTCGTTGAATACCTGCTTGCTTGCAAAATGTTAGAAAATCACTATCAACATATTCTCCTCCATTATCTGTCCTTAAACACTTGATCTTCTTTCCAGATTCAAGTTCTAACTTTGCTTTGAACTCTTTGAACATCGCAAACACGTCTGACTTTTTCTTGATCGGGTACACCCATAGCCTCCTAGAGTAATCATCAATAAATGATACAAGATATTTTGCTCCTCCTAGGGACATCTCCGGCGATTCCCACACATCAGAATGAATCAACTCCAATATGTGCTTGCTCCGAGCAGTTGATCTACCAAACGTCAATCTATGTTGTTTGCTTGTAACGCAGTGCTTACAAAATGGTAAGTTTACCGATTTGAGCCCGGGAATGAGATTACGTTCTACAAGAATCTTCAAGCCTCGTTCTGACATGTGGCCTAGTTTGCAATGCCATATTATCGTCATTTCTTCTTGGCTTGTTGAAGCAACTGATGCCTCTGCCTCTTGCAAAGTATCTCCCATAAGCATGTATAGATTTGCTGCAATCTTTTCTGCTTTTATTACCACAAGAGCTCCTTTAACAACTTTTAAGATCCCACCTTCAATATGGGTCTTACAACCAAGTTCATCCAATTGCCCAATCGACAACAAATTCTTCTTCAAGCCTTTCACGTGTCTTACCCCTTGAAGTGAATGAATAGAACCATCAAACATTTTTATTTTGACAGTACCCATTCCAACAATTTCTAAGGCATGATCGTTTCCCATAAACACAAATCCTTCCAAGACAGGTTCATATGTACAAAACTAATCACGATGAGGAGTCATGTGCCATGTTGCTCCTAAATCAACAATCCAAACATCAGTGAGCTGTTTACTGCCTTTAGAACCAATTGTTGCTTCGCCATACAGGATTTCTCCATCATCAGAGGTACTTGCAACACATCCTTGAGAACTTGATCCTTCTGGAACCTTCTCTATACTCTTCTTATTCCAACAATCTTTCTTGAAGTGCCCTTTCTTACCACAATTGTAGCATTTGACCTGCTTCTTACTTTGTGACTTTGGTCTACTTTGACTCCCACTGAAACCACGCTCCATTGATCTCCCTCTTGTCATCAACAAAGCCTCTGCTTGTTTTGAGCTTTCTAATCTATCTTCCTTATTCTTGCGTCTAGATTCTTCTTCAAGAACTGCAGCAGCCATGTCATCAAAAGAAAGATAATTAGTCAAAACATTATTAGTTAAGTTAATGATAAGCTGATCATATGAATCTGGTAGACTTTGAAGTAAGAGCTCTGCACGTTCGTTTTCCGCTATGGTATATTCCAACGATGAGAGTTGGGAAAATAGTGTATTTAGATTGTTGATGTGATCCGTTGCCGATGTGGATTCATTCATTCGAAGAGTATAAAGTCTTCTCTTCAAGAATATCTTGTTGTGAAGTGACTTGACTTCATATAATTTGGTGAGAGCATCCTAAATTTCCTTTGCTGTCTTTTTCTCTGCTACACTAGATAAAATTGAATCAGCTAGTGCCAAGTGTAAGTTTGCAACAGCATTGTTGTCCATCTCCTTCCATTTTTCATCTGTAATTCCAGTGGGTCTACCTTCAATTGCTGTCACGCAATTGTCTTTTCTCATAATGGCTTTTATCTTCAATTTCCATATAGAAAAATTACTCCTACTGAATTTCAGAATTTCATACTTTGCTGCTATTTTTTTTAGACAGTAACTCGCAGCGAAAAAAAAATATATTAATCAGCAACCTTTGGCTCTGATACCACTGTTAGGTACCAGACAAATGACACAACAAAATATAGAGATGAAAAATTAGAAATTTGTATAAAATATGGAAACAATTGAATAACTTTCTTTGAGAATTACAACTTCTCTCTATCACAAGGAGACTACAAAACACTCTCTCTTGACAAAAGGAGAACACACTTCTCTCTCTATATATATAGGAGAAAACTATTCAAAGAAATATTATGTTATTCTATCTGGATGACTTGATTGAAATGAATTAAAGAAAAACTCAATTTATAGGTGAGTCTCTTCAATATGAACCATCCATCAATTAGAGGTATATAATTCTTCTCTTTTTCAACTACTAAAATTCTAAGGTTATAAACTAAGATTGTTTATTACCTCTCATTTTATTTAGTTATTATTTATTTATATATTTTCTAAAATTAGCTTTACTAATTTTCACAGAAACCATGGTAGTTCATAAGCCTACCAACCTGCATTCTTGTTTTTGTTACCGCCATACAAACGGAGAGGCTAAAAGCCGAAATACAAGAGAGGATCACCATGCTGAGGCTAACCGCTAACCACAACAACAGAAGCTATCCCTTCTCCCACTTGGTTGCAGAATTTCTCATACATGTTGCAAACCTTTATCCACTGAAATTCAGATTGCCCTGCCTTTGCAAACACCGCTGATTGCAGCGATGCTTCTACTTCCGCCCCAGTCACATATGCCATTACCTGTATATGTAGACCAAGTTCAACATACCTTTCTGATAAATGTTATATTTGAGAGTTCATTCAACTCAAGATGAATATAAAGCTTTCCTTGGATAAAATACTTCATAAATCCTAACCCATTGTCTTACTAATGCTTGTCTGAACCCAGCAAGACAAAGGAAATTAAATGCTCTCATTGATCAAACAACACACATTTTTTTTTTCGGATGGAAGTGGACCGGACTACTCAACGGAGACGCAAAACTTGACTCGTTTTAGATTTGGCTCAACTCGATTCATTTTATTAAACAAGTCAGACTTGAACCTGATGTAAAGTTTAGCCTGTTAATTAAAAATTAAAAAGATCATGTTATAAGTTTTTTAAAAAAAAAACTACAAAAATTTGTTGGATTGGCTTGGCTCGTTGAATACACTACACGGTAATTTAATGCTACTAATTAAATTTACTCTTTTAACCCCATTAATTCACATTGTTTACACATTGTTCAAAAATCTTGTTAGTTACCTATACTTTTTCATATTTTAAAAAGGGGAGTGTTAGGTAAACAATGACTTTCTTGAACAACATGAACAACCACCAATCAAATAAAAACACACTACACCTCTAAATTACTCACTTAAATCTTAATATTAAAATAATCATTCGTACACCTAGTAAAATGAACATCTGATTTACATTGTTTAGTATTTTCATTGTTTACCTATACTTTTCCTTTTAAAAAATATAAATTATTTTTAATTTGGACTTTTAACTATTTATTTATATTAAATATAAAACAAAACAAAAAAAATTAATGGCAAAAATTAATTAAGATTGTAATTTTTTTAAAGAAAAAATTTATATATTATAAGTACGGTTATGATATGTGATTAATGATTAATACATAACAAATTATGAATTATAAATTTTAGAATACATTTAATATTAATTTAAAATTTTTAAATTTATTGTTAGGAGTTATAATTCACGAAACAGACTTTTCAAATAAACTGGTGGACTGATTGAACTTTAAATAAACTGACCTAAAACTTGAAAAAAATACCTAAAAAAAATAATGTCTAAACGGAATCAATTTATTTACAACATAAACGAGACTCGTCCTAACTAAAATTCAACTAATTTCGGTCTATTTCTAATTTTCTACTCCTTCTCCCCTCCCCTCCCCTCCCCTCACCTACTTCTCCATCTTTTTCAGCACTATATCTCTCCTATTTTCAAAAATTTGTAAATTTAAATTTTAAATTTAAATCAAATATAATTTAAAAAAATTAAAATTCAATAAAAATTTGAATTAGACGTTAATATTCGAATTAAGTTATATTATAAAATAAAATTTAAACAATACAATCTAAATTAAATTAAAAAATCAAAATAATAAGATTTAAATAGTAATAAATGATTTTTATTTTTAAAATCATCCTGCAAAATATAACTTTATTTCGTTCGCAATATAAACGATATAATTATAAATGTATTTCATCTATATCGTCAACAAAATATATTTTAAAAAAATTATAATTTTTTCGTGTGCAAACTATAAATTTTTTTTTCTCGTATTTACGTTTATAAATTATAATTATCCCGTTTTTATTACTAACAAAATAAGTAACAAAAAGAGAAAGTAGCAATTTTTTCAGAACATCTCTATATTTCCTAAATGTTATATTTATTTAAATAAAAAACCCACCATTAAATACAGTCAACAAAAAAGCAAAATATTAAATATGGTCAACTCAACAAGCTACCTGCCTCGTGCATGTCGAAGTCAATCTCCAAACCCCAAAGGCACCTTAGGCAGCACACAAAACAAGGCAAATAAAATGCACTATAAACAAAGATGAATCGGTTGCATGCACAAGTACATTCATAAGTGAAAGCATCCTTCAAACACAGAATTAGATCTGCCAATATGGAAGTTAGTTCATCCATGGCGTTTATCATAATAAGCTTCCTTCTCTCTTTGCTATTGCTATGGCACGCAAAGAAGGGTAAGAGTGTCCATAAAGTACCACCTGGGCCATGGAAACTACCTCTCATAGGGAACCTTCATCAACTTGCAGGCTCATCACTTCCACACCATGCCCTCAGAAAACTAGCAAACAAACACGGTCCATTCATGCACCTTCAACTGGGTCAGATTTCAGCTGTGATTGTCTCATCCCCCAACATGGCCAGAGAAATCATGAAGACTCATGATCTTGCTTTTGCAGACAGGCCTGAGTTCCTTCCTTCAAAGATCTTAGTCTATGGATCAGCTGATATTACATTCTCTCCCTATGGTGAATACTGGAGACAGATGAGGAAGATATGCACACTTGAGCTTCTAAGTTCTAAGAAGGTTCAGTCTTTCTCCTTTATCCGAGAAGAGGAGGTAGCTAACATGGTAGAAACAATTCGCAAATCCACTGATGCAACTATCAATCTCAGTAAAATGATTAACAATCACATGAGCACTGTGGTTTCTAGAGCTATGTTTGGCAATATATCTGAAGACCATGAACAGTTTGTGTCCTTTGTGAAAGAGGCAATAGCAGTAGCCGATGGATTTGACATTGCAGATTTGTTTCCATCCTTGAAACCTCTGCATTTCATCACTGGTTTTGAAGCCAAACTGAAGAAGATGCATGTCAAAATCGACAAGATCTTAGAGAAAATCATAAAGGAGAATGAATCAAGGAAGTTGGAAGATAGACACCAAGAGCAAGAAGAAAAGAACGAGAATCTTGTTGAAGTTCTTTTAAGAGTCCTTCATAATGGCACCCTTAGCACCCTTACAAAGAACAATGTCAAAGCAGTCATTTGGGTTAGTATGTCTACATTTCTAGCTCCATTTACATACAATTTCTTACGATAACTGAAGCCTTTGAAACTTTGATGTAGGACATATTTGCTGGTGGAACAGACACTTCAGGAGTAGTCATAGAGTGGGTTATGTCGGAATTGATGAGAAGCCCAAGAGCTATGAAGAGGGCACAGGCTGAGATTCGACAAGCCTTGAAAGAAAAGCAAACAATCCGGGAGGAAGATGTAACAAAGCTTCCCTACTTGAAGGCTGTGATCAGCGAAACAATGAGGTTACACCCACCTGTTCCTCTGTTGCTTCCAAGACAATCCAGAGAAGAGTGCACCATTCATGGATACCATATACCGATCAAGACTAAAGTGATGGTAAATGCGTACGCGCTCGGAAGAGATCCGGATTATTGGTACGATGCAGAAACCTTCCTGCCAGAAAGATTTCAGGAAACTCCTATGGATTTCAAAGGGACAAACTTTGAGTACATCCCTTTTGGAGCTGGAAGGAGAATTTGTCCAGGACTTAACTTTGGTTTAGCTAATGTGGAGTTTGCTCTAGCTATGCTACTCTACCACTTCAACTGGGAGCTTCCTAATGGAATTAAGCCAGAGGATTTGGATATGAATGAGGCACAAGGAGCTGTGGTTGGAAGGAAAAATCACCTTTACTTGATTCCCACACCTTACCATTATTAGATTCATCATAGTGCCAAATAAATAATATCATGAGTGTTCTTCATTTGCTATGCTATGTATTGCCGGTATAAAATAAATCTAACATCATCAATTTAGCGTTTGATTATAGAGAATAAGGAACAATTACATTGGAAGAAATATCAGATTGGCATCATAACTCAAGCATTGCTACATACTTAAAATGAGCATTGTAATGAATTTGAAAAAAAAAAGTGGGGAAAAGAGTAGGGTAGTTCCTAAGCCTACCAACCTGCATTCTTGTTTTTGTTACCGCCATACAAACGGAAGAGGCTAAAAGTCGAAATACAACAGAGGATCATCATGCTAAGGCTAACCACAACAGCACAAGCTAAGTGTGTTGAAATAAAATATTAAAATGTTAAACAATCTACAATATTAGGTACGCGAGTTGAACATTTTATATATGTTGAAAAATGAAAAAAAAAAAGGCACAGATAATGCACAATAAAAATTATTATACAATATTTGAACATGTAATTTTTTTGGAGAAAATTATTGTTACATTTGAAAAATACATATTAATATATTTGGAACGAACTTGGACCTTGCTTGAAGAGAAACAATTAATAATTAAACTACTGACAAATAAATTATCTCCTAGAAAAAATAGAAAGTACCAGTAATTTTCAACTAGTTTGGGTTGTAAGTTTATCTATGGAATTATTTTTTATTATCATTTCTATTATTCATGGTGAGTTCTATGATGTAGAAGGAAGATTCCTTCTATACCTATATATTTGTGTTATCAAAAAGATTGTGAAACAAGTGTATAGAGAGAGTATGATTAAAGACAAACTCTGTACATGATAACTGACATGCTTCATGTTAACATCAATTTTACGTGATGATGGTATACTGGTATATAGAGTAAGTTGGTTAATTGTATTTATTATAATTAATTATTAAAAATGATATTGTGCTTGATTATAGTTGTATTTTTTGTTTAAACTATTTAAAAAAAGTAAAAATAAATTTTGATTATGGACTAACCTATTGATCACAATATATTTTTGTTCTATGGAATTTTGAGCGTGTGTTTTTGTGAATTGTTAAATTTACAAAAGGACTATATGTACTCATCAAAGTAACTCCATTAAACTCACATAAAATTCAGACTCTCTTTTTTTCATGAATTAATTTTTTTTATTCACACAAGAAAAATTAAACTTAACTCCCAAACATTTATTAATAACTACTTATTTTAATATGTGTATATAATTATATATTCATATATAAATATATATTTAATTATTTATATATAAATAAATTAAATTATGTATATACATTAACATAAATAAAATGGGTGAAAGCTTTACTCAAATACACAAAACAGAAATTTATTACGTACATGTGCATTTTCACACTTCTATGTAAACCGTGGAAAGCTACCACGGTTTCTGATTTTAACATAAACTGTGGCAAGCTACCACGGATTATGGTGTTTGTGGTTTGTGTGTAAACCGTGGCAAGCTCCAACGGTTTACGAAAAGAGAAAGCTAAGCATAAACCATGGCAAGCTCCCACGGTTTACGAAGGAGAAATTTTTATCATAAACTATTTATTTTTAGATGTTTGATAATTGTGACAGAATACATGTATATAATAGAAGTTCAAACCGCTTAAACTATCAAATACATAGCAGATAATATATTAGACAATTCTCAAACCTTTTTAACTATCATTTCCTGTTACTTTATTATTGTGTCATGTCATGCACCCAACAAAACTAATCTAATGTAATCTAATATTCACTCTCAAATCTCAATACTCACTGCACAACACACAATAGTAAAATAATTTTGTTAAAACATTCATCGTATTCTTTTTAAGTTTTGGATTATAAAATTAAAGTATCAATTATATGTATAAAATATATATTAAAATATAAAATATATATTAAAAATAAATAAAATAATAAATATTTATACAAAAATATATAATAATTGATTATATATATATATATATATATATATAATTTTTTTTTTGAAAAAATACAATATCAAATTTTTGAAATGTTAGACAATGAGTACAATAATTTTTAAGAAAATTTTTTGGCTTTTTAGGGAAAAAAAATATTCTTCTTAAATTAACATTAGATCTAAATATATATTAATGTACTCATTGTCTAATTTAATGTTATTGTTAATCTAGATCTAATGTTAATTTAAGAAGAATATTTTTTTCCCCTAAAACGCCAAAAAATTTCCTTAAAAGTTATTGTACTCATTGTCTAACATTTCAAAAATTTGATATTATATTTTTTCAAAAAAAAATTATATATATATATATATAATCAATTATTATATATTTTTGTATAAATATATATTATTTTATTTATTTTTAATATATATTTTATATTTTAATATATATTTTATACATATAATTGATACTTTAATTTTATAATCCAAAACTTAAAAAAAAATACGATGAATGTTTTAACAAAATTGTTTTACTATTGTGTGTTGAGCAGTGAGTATTGAGATTTGAGAGTGAAGATTAGATTACATTAGATTAGTTTTGTTGGGTGCATGACATGACACAATAATGAAGTAACAGGAAATGATAGTTAAAAAGGTTTGAGAATTGTCTAATATATTATCTGTATTTGATAGTTTAAGCGGTTTGAGTTTCTATTATATACATGTATTCTGTCACAATTATCATGCGCAGTCTAAATGATACCACATTGATGCAATCAAACATCTAAAAATAAATGGTTTATGATAAAAATTTCTCCTTCATAAACCATGGGAGCTTGCCATGGTTTATGCTTAGCTTTCTCTCTTCGTAAACCGGTGGAGCTTGCCACGGTTTACACACAAACCACAAACACCATAAAAATCAGAAACAGTGGTAGCTTCCCACGGTTTACATAGAAGTGTGAAAATGCACATGTACGTAAAGAATTTTTGTTTTGTGTATTTGAGTAAAGCTTTCACCCAATTTATTTATTTAGGTAAATTACCCTTAATTATTTATATATAAATAAATTAAATTATGTATATACATTAACATATATAAATAAATTAATATCTTTTTCAAGGTATATATTACTAATTAAAATTTTTATTATTAAGTAATTATATTCTAACGGTATTTTTAATAAGTTTCAACAATTATTTCAAAAAAAATATTTAAATTAGTACTTTAAATACTAAACACATATAGTCTAAACAGTAAACATTTATTTATAAATATTTAATTAAATCTTACACTGTATACCCTAAATGTTAAATCATGCTTTTGTAAATCCTAATCTATAAATCTTAAACCTTAAACCTAAATTCTAAATTGTAACCCATAAATTTTAAACTCCTACATTTTTAACCTTAAATTCTAAATCTTATAGTTAAAATCAAATAGTGACCCTAGAAGCAATATTTCAAAAAAGTCTGATTACTTTCATGTATTTTCATATGGAAATATATTATTTATACCATTAATTATATCTATATAATAAAAAAAAAGTTTAAGGGCCAGTACTTAACCAATAAAAAAAATAAGTAATTCAACATCATTAGATGTAATCTCACACTATTAAAAATACTAATAATAATTACTTAATAATTACAAATCACAAAATTTAGAGAGTCTGAATTTTATGTGAGTTTAATGGAGTTACTTTGATGAGTACATATAGTCCTTTTACATATAGTACATATAATCTTGATGCGTTTCTTCTTGTTTCGCGAGGCACAACCAGCATGATTAGGAATGACTCTGATCTGTTTGACAAAATCAAAGAGATGCTCCAACGCAATTGGACAGCTACTTTAGTGCTCATCCAGCGAACAGCAAATAGAGCGGCTGATTTAATGGCTAAGACTGCTGTTTTAAACAAGCAGGTGTATTTAGAGTGGTTACTGCCTCCTAATAATTTAGACATTATTATTAGAGAAGAGTACTACTCTTTTTCTTAGGTCTTTTTTCTTTGTGTTATGTTCAGTCACAAAAAAAAATAGTCCTTTTACAAACTTAACAATTTACAAAAACACACACTCAAAATTCCATAGAACAAAAATATATTGGGATCAATAGGTTAGTCCATAATCAAAATTTATTTTTACTTTTTTAAAATAGTTTAAACATAAAATACAATTACAACCAAGCACAATATTATTTTTAATAATTAATTATAATAAATACAATTAACCAGCTTACTCTATATACCAGTATACCACCATTACGTGACATTGATGTTAACATGAAGTTAGTTACCATGGACAGAGTTTGTCTTTAACCACACTCTCTCTCTATACACTTGTCTCACAATCCTTTTGACAGCACAAATATATAGGTATAGAAGAAATCTTCCTTCTACATCATAGAACTCACCATTATTCATCAACCATGTTAGGAATACATAAAAAATCGGTTACAAATATTTTTTTTCGTATATTTATTAAAAAATTTTGGTATTCAATTTAGATTTATTGGGCTTTGTGTTGAGTTTTGTTGAGCTAAGTTTGATTTTGTACTAATATATAATGACCAATATTATTTGGTTAAAAGTTCAATTGTGGTTTAATATGTGTTTTAATGATATAGGCCATTACTCATCTCAGAGTCAAACAATGCTACTTGCTTATTTCTTTAATGCTTCAAATCAATGTACAAACCTAAGGCATCATACAAGCACCTTTCAGTAAAAATAGAAGGTTATGTATTTACTAAGTAAAAAATGGACATTTGTCTTTATTATAGAGAAAAAAAGACAGTTGGAACAAAAAGAAAGCAACAACAAGCAACAACACAGCAAGGACAAGTGTGGCTCTAGCAAAGCAATAAGAACACAAGGACATCAGTAAAAGCAACATTCAGAATATGGGAGAGCAAAATACAAATTTACAAAAATGCAAAAACAGTGGAGCAACTCTTCGAACAGCAGAGGTAATGGAGTAGAGGGAGAAAGAAATGCATGCCAAGGAAGAAAGCAAATCCAATGACAGCAAAGGTGGTGGAATGGTTCCTCAACCTACAGAATTAGTGGAGCAAGATGAAAAAGGACTGCATGTCCTTAGAGACAACTCCAACGGATTGATGGTACAAGGGATTTGAAGAGGCAATGAAGAGCAAATTAGAAGAGCAAGCTGATTCTATAAGAAGCCTCACCTCAACATTTGAAAGCATGAAAAAGAAAAAAAAATCCAGAGCATTATATCTTCTCAATCGAGCTGAATTCTTTTTCTTCTACTAGTGCTTCATTTTTTATTTTCTTTGTTATGGCTGTCTTGTGTCATCTTTTGTATCCAGAAAAGGCTAAATATGTGAGTGAAAAAGTCACGAGAGAAAAGGAAAGAAAAGATGCATGAAAGAGCCACTAAAATCTGTGTATTTGAGTTGTTGAACTAGGATTAGTTCCCCTAGTCAAGTTGGGATAGTACTTGATGAGTTTGAATCTGTTTAGGTTCCCTTAGCCAAGTTGAAATAGCACTTGGTGAGTTTGAATTTGTTTAGGTTCCCCTTCCAAGTTGGGACAACACTTGAGAAGCTGAGTTTTGGTGAAGAAAATTTAGTGGTAGATATATACTAGTTGAATTGGGATGTAATTCAATAGTATTGGTGATTATAATCAGTTGATTATAGTGAAAATTCCACCATGATTGTGGTAAAAACTGAACTTAGGATTCATGGCACTTAGAATTCGAACAAGGATACATGCCGTTCTCTTTCTCTTCTTCCCTTCTCTGTTTCTTTTCTGAGTATGGGACAAAACAAAAAAATCTCCAGCAAATTAGCTTCCGCAAAAACAGAACTTGAAATGTTCATTTGAGTCAACTTGATTCAACCCCCATCTCAAGTTCAAGCAGTTCCATCAAGTTTAATAAATAATAATAAATAGTTGATGATGACAAACATGTTGAAGTTGGGTTAATAGTCCAAATTGAATTTGATATGTTAATTAGTGATGCAAGTTCAAGGAGTAAGAAAATCGGCCCAATAACAAGCAAACAAAGGCAACAACGGTTCAAATCCAGAAGCTCCAAAAAAATGAGTGGCTGAACTTATATCATTATGAACAATCCAAAAAAAAAAAAGCGGCTAATCAACAAGGAAAAAAGAAAAGAAGAAATCTGGTTTAAGAAGCAAGAAAATAGGTCCCCTCAAACTAATGAAGCCCAAAGAAAAAAGAAATATGAAATGCTAGTGTAAAGAAAAAAAATTGGACCAAACATAAGCACAAGGTCCAACTAGGAGATCCATGTCCAATTTCACTTACTCAGTTAGATGCTAACTAAAGAATTTTAAATTCCAATTGCTTCTTAACTTTTTCACTACCACTGAACTAAAATTTTATCTTTTCTCTCTTCTCTCTCTTCCATTTACCTTTATGTCACATCACTTTGAAACAAAGTAGAAAGAAAAAGAAATTAGAAAGTAGGGCATAAAAGCACAAATTAAATCTTAGACAAAATTAGAAAAATCTTTTCACTTGTGGTACCCAAAATAACTTGTAAAGCTTCCTTCTCCCTCATACCCATTTCTGGAAAAATAAAGAAAATGAAAGCTATGGATTTCTACTGTAAAACAACGGTCAAGAAAGTAACTTGGAACCAAAGGAAGAATGCATGGTTCAAATTCAAGAGACAAGATGAAAAAGGATGAAAGAGAAGATGAAAGGTATGAATGCATGAATTTTGAAAGCTCTGCTACAGTCCCATCTCTCTTCTGCACCGCTACTACTCTGATTTTGTGAGAAGAAGAAGTCAACTGTGTGAAGTGGTACGGAATTTATAACCCACAAACTAATCGACAAGTGCACCGAGTCGTACCAAGTAATACCTCAGATGAGTGAGGGTCGATCCCACGAGGATTTGTGGACTAAGCAACAATGATTGAGAGATTTACTTAGTTAGACAAACAGAAAAGAGTGTAAAGAGCTCAAATGCATCAAACAGTAAATTCAGAAGATCAGAAAGCAAGCAATAAATTAATAAGAATAATATATGGAGAAAACAGTTATAGTTTCAGAGATATCTATCTTTCGGATTGACTTTTCTTACTAACTATTTTAATCATGCAAGATTCAATTCATGGCAAACTATATGTGACTAAATCTTATTTCCTTAGACCTTTTTAGTTTCCTCTAACCTTTATCAACTGCCAATTCCTTGGTCACTTGATTCCAATTAGAAGGTTAAGTTCAAATCTAGTTTATGTGCCACAGAAATCCTAATTACCCAAATATAAGAGGATTATATGTCACGTATCCCGTTAAGTCCAGATAATTAGAAATTTAGAAGAAATTGTTTTCAAGCTGTTGTTCAAGTAAAGAGTTTTTCCAAGTTTTATAAGAACTCAATTAGAACAAAGGTCATACTTCCGTTCCACTCAGATTCATAAGATAAAAAATGAAAACAATTCTTGAAATAGAAATCAGTACATGAATTAAAATAGAAAAGTAATAGTATCAATCCATACAATAGACAGATCTCCTAACCTTAACAGTGGAGGTTTAGTTGCTCATGGTTCAAAGAGAAAATAAGGATTCTCAAAAACTGTAAAGTGTAGAATGAGGTATGAGAGAAGAGATGAGAATTCCTCCCGAAAGTCTGATTCTTTTCCCTTTTATATCTAATCCTAATTAAATGTAGAATATATTTTCAAAAACTAGATAATATCTTTTCCTATTTATAAATAAAATAAAAATTTAATCAAAATTAAATGAGAATTTTCGTGGCTTTGCAATTGAGATGTGGGGACCATTGGGAGTTATAAGGTTGGCGCCTAACTTGGGCATGGCAGTAATGATTGGCTTGATTTGCTTGACCTGGTGCCTAACTTGGTGAGGTATGGTGCCTAACTTGAGCTTAGCCGAATCCCATTGTGTGTGAAGGTTATGTTTGGCGCCTAACTTTGCTGGTTTGGCCTTCCTGGCGCCTAACTTCGAAATCATGGTGCCTAACTTGGGAAATTTCAAGTTAGGCGCCACCTTGGCCGAACAGAATGAAGAAGAAGGGCATACGATTATATATTGTTGGAAAGCTCTGAAAGTTAGCTTTCCATTGCCACTGAAATTACGTCAATTGGACCTCTGTAGCTCAAGTTATTCATGTTAGAGTGCAGGGAGGTCAGAGTTAACAGCATCATCCGCTTTCTTCTCTTTTTCTACAGAAACTCCATCAAATCCATCCGAATGCTACTTGAAATAAACAGAATTGCACACGACTCAAAGTAGCATCCATAGTGGCTAAAAGATATTTAAATCTTGATTAAACTCAACAATTTGAATGCAAATTTATTAGGAAAAGATAGGAAAGATGCTCACGCGTTATGAAGCAAGCCTTAGGCGTGGTAATTGAACTCATACAAAAACAAAAGAACTTTTCATAATGAAGCTAAGGAGAGAGAACCAGAATCTGAATTTCATAGAGAGCTTCCCTGTGAGAGTTCAACGTTTTGGACAGTGTTTCTAGATCAAAAAAATATTCCGCCAAGATGAAGAGTTTTATCAGAGAATGCTAAATCCGGTTCAACTTATAGTTTCAAGACTGTGAATCATCATCTCCTTCATGATTTATTATTTTATTATTCTGTTTCAATGTTTATCTTTCTTTGTTTTCTCTTGAGTGAAAAAAGCATAAAGGTGAGGCATCTGAAAAAGCCAAATAAAGAAAAAAGGCAAAGAGAGAAACTTGGAGAGAAAAACCAAAATTGATTTTAGATTTCTATTTGTTTGTATTTCTGTTTTGCATCTTGTATCTGATGTATCCCTTACTAAGTTGGGTAAGCACTCAGTGTATTGAGAGTCTAGGATGTTGCCTAGCTAAATCAAGCTTATGTTGAAGTTTGGTTTGTCCCAGATAGGATTATGTTGAGTCCTAGGAAATTGGTGTTTGTAACATTTGAAAGTATAATGAAAATTCTACCAACATTATGGTGGAGACTAAATGTATGTTGTATTGCACAAAGCAACTGAATCAGGATATATGCTGGTGCCATGCATCTTCTTCTTCTCTGCACTATTTTATCTTTCTGCAATTTATGCGACAAAACTAAGTTGTCTCTTGCATAATCCATCACGCAGACAAACAAAAGCAAAGTTTTATTTTTTAATTTTAAGGGTTAATCAATCAACTTAAAAGAATGTTATATATTCAACCCCTTCTCTAAGCCACAAAAATTTTTGCTTTGAATTCATCTTTGTTAGCAATTCTATTATTTTGATAAATGTTAAAGAGTCAAAATATTTGATAATATTATAATAAAACAAAAAAATTAACTAATTCAATAGATACTTAAGGAAATAAATTGGTATAACGTGATTTAAAATACAAAAAATAATCTTATATGACTAAAAAAATTTATTATTTTTTTGTTAATATCAAATCGGTGCTAAATTTTGAATAATAAATTTTAAATTATAATAGTATAAAAATAAAGTGTTGATTAAAAATATTACTAATAGTATCATAAAAAATGTTATTCGCTGATACTTTTAGAACATAAAAACTAAGACAAATTCGTAAGCTAATTAAATGCAAATTTTGAATCAAGACAAAGGATGAGGTCATGAGGCTATTGCCGCCGAATTTTGTGTTTGTAAGACAACACTTAGAAAAAAGAAAGAAAGAAATAAAGCAAATCAACCTCCTCAATTCATGTTCGTCTCTTCTCAATTGATGTGGTAAAATATGGTTTTTTATCATATATTTTTTAAATAGAGTAAAAAAAATATCATAACATTGAAAAGACCTACTCCCAAAACAAATAGCGTAAACATTTTCGTTGCAAGTTTGAGTTGGTAAAGGATTATGTCATTATATAGGCTTTGTCTCACTTATGACTTAGTCCCTCGTTGAGGCTATATGATCCCTATGCAATTCAACAAGTATTGTCATCATTTCTACTCTTTTATAATATATAAAAAGAGATTAAAATAGTGTTTAATAAACTAATGATATATAAGTTTTTAAATCTTCTATAAAATCATTATGTTAATATTAAATTTATTTTGTAATAATATAAAAAAGATCTATGTATATAATCACATTTAAAACATCATAATAAGCATCATAATAAGCCAAGATGAGAAATTGATCTCTGGAGTTTAGCTTCCTTTGAGTGACTTCAGGCACAGAGATTAGTCCAAAATCCTTGACACAATAATCACCCAACGCTCTTGATATTGCAAGTCCTGGTGTTTTACCATTTGGCATCCACACCCTATACACTCCTGGCTCATCTTCTAGACAAAACACCCTCCCTCTTGATTCCATTATCCTCTCTGCCTCCTCTGAATTTACCAAACAACCAAATAATAATAAGCACTTGTTATTATGTTATATGTATGAGAGTGTAGAATGTAGCATACTAACTTGTTACTATGACAGTTTGTATGTCTCTTTTCCTCTTCGTTTTAAATATGCAAATCTAACATCATCATCCAGATAATGGGATTTAGAGAGAGGGGGCACCCTCTAGGGGGGGTGGAGCAAGCGGCGTTAACCCACAAGCGAAGGATCCGAGGATTTGGAATCGGGAGGAATATCAACGCTTGGAACAAGACTTGTTCTCTGTGTTCGTGGATAATCTACCGAAGGATATCTCCAGAAGAGAATTACATCACTTGTTGGTTGGACGGGAAGAATTAACGACGTATATCTTGGTCGAAAACGGAAGAGTGGAAGGATCTACCTTTTTGTCTTTGTTCGTTACACGACAAAAGGTGGCGCTCTAAAGACGATTGCAGAGATGAACCATTGGAGATTACGGGGAAAGGTAATTGCAATTGGAGAAGCTAAGTTTAGAAGGCAGACTCAGACGAGGGATGGGTCGGTGCGGCTGGACCTCACGAAACAGCATGGAGGAGGACCAGTGGGTTACAATCATGGAAAAGGCGATGCTGAGGACCATGGCATTGAGGTTCAGCCAGTGCGAGACCATTTGGAGACCACAAAGGATTGTGGAAACATGAAAAGAATTGAAGTGCCGATAGTCGAAGCAAATTTGGAGTGGTTGAAGAGGAGTTTGGTGGGACAAACCAGGCACCCTGTGGACTTGAGATCAGTGAAGAAGGTGGTCTGTAAAAATTTGGCTCAAATTGTGGACGTCAGGGAGATCGGGACGACCAAAGTACTGTTAATCTTCGATATTGTGCAGCATGCTGAGGGGAGGACATGATAGTAATTGATGATGTATTTTTGAATGATGTTAACGTCGAATATTTGAATTTCAAAAATGATACGCATGTACCAGATTCAGTTAGTGGTGACGATAGGAAAGCGGATTCTAAGGGATGTGGAGTGCTTGATGAGGGGGAGTTTGAGAACACGGTCACGCAGCTGTGGGGAACTGGGGGAGGAGGGGTTAATGCTGCGTGTGCTAGACCACATGGATTGCATCATGTGGGCCATCAGGTGTGCCGCCAGGATGGGGGTGGGAGGGGTTTGTATTGGGCCTGCCTTCATTAGACCCAAAAGCAATTCAGGAAGGAGGGGGGCTACAGCACGCGCATGAAAAGCGCATAAGTGGGACTGCTATTGGGCTGGGCCAGGGTTGTATCCTGGCTGAAGAGACTAGTGGACCTCCATTCATTGGGGGCACGGGCGGGTCGGGTGGACTGAGGGTCTGGAGGGTTCCACGAAACCTGATTGCAACGGCGCCGTTGGAAGGTGTGCGAGGCGGGCAAGGGTTGCTCTAGGCGACTGCTGCTACGGCGGGAGGACTGAAGCACCGTGATGGGAGATCGCTGTCAGCTAGGACGCAGGAAGTGGAGGAGGGCTTGGCGGAATCAGAACCGGTCGTGGAGGCAGGGGGTGAGTGCGATGGTGGAAGGGTGTCGCAGGGGGGAATGCACGCTGAAGAGGCTGTAGGCCGGTAGGAACAGGTGGAGCAGGACGGGGGAAGTGCGGACAGACTTCACAAGGCTAGGTTGCAAGCGAGCCTGAGACGGCTAACTGGAAAGGTTAGTATCTTGGTAGCAACTGGCAATGCAGAAGGGGCCATGGCGGATGTGGCTGACGGTGGTGATCCCCTAGGGGCAGGAGCAAGGTCTGAACCGGGAACAGGGGGTCATTCAGAGGGCGTAGAATACCAGGGGAAGCAGGAAGAGCAGGTCCAGGAAAATCAAGCAACTTGGGCACTGGCTATGGAATCAGGTGCTGTCTTATATGATGAGGAGGAAGACGTTATGGGAATTTCGCAAGCACAAAATAAGGAAATAGCGGCAAAGAGAAGAATGGCGAAGCAGAAGGAGAAGGCGAGAAGGAGTTGGCCAAAAAATCAAAATAAGGTGAGTAAAAAATTGTTTAAATGATTGTGAGCTATTGGAACATTAGGGGGTTGAGGGGGACGGAAAATTGAGCATGGTGAAATCTTTGAAGCATAAATATAACCTGAACATGTTAGGACTGCTTGAAACAAGAAAAGAAGTGATTACTAAATATGATATTGTAAGGCTTTGGGGAATTAGTACTGCTGGATGGGATTATGTGGACTCTGTAGGGGCAGCGGGAGGTCTGTTATTGATGTGGAATGATGGAGTGTTTAAAGTACATCACAACTATAAAGGTGAGAGGTGGTTGTGTGTTGAAGGAGTATTAACAAGGACCAACTTTCGTTGTGCGTTTTGCTTGGTATACGGGGCACATGGGAAGAGCTGAGCTATGTGGCAGGAGTGTATCAGGTTCCTTTCTGCTTTCTAGGGGACTTTAATGAAATTTTACACGTTGAGGATCGCAAAGGAGCTACTACCTTACCGGCATCATCAGAAGAGTTTAAGAGCTGGGTGCATGACATGCAGTTGATAGATTTACCTCTTACTGATAGGAAGTACACATGGTTTAGGGGTCGTTCTTGTAGTCGGATTGACAGAGTTCTGGTCAATATTGAATGGACTGAGAAGTTTCCGGATATTCGGCTAAAAGGGGGTCCAAAGGGGTTGTTCGATCACTGTCCGTTGATCTTGGAAGGTACAGGACTAGGAGGGGGACCTAGGCCGTTCAGAAGTCTAGATTCCTGGTTTACGCATGAGGGGTTTCTGAGAATGGTGAAGGATGAATGGAGAAGCCTCAGAGAAGCACAGTTCACGTGCAAACTGAGGGCTTTAACAGTACCACTGAGGCAATGGCACAAGGATAACTTTCGGAACCTGGATAAGAGACTCATGAGGTTTGAGGAGGAGATCACCAGGCTGGACAAGTTAGTTAGTGATGGGGTGTATGATGGTACAACGGAGGCTAGACGGAAGGCGCTGGTGAGCTTTTGTGAAAAATGGTACATTAGGAAGGAAATCCACTGGAAGTAGATGTCTCGGTCCAAGCATGCTGCAAACATGGATAAGAATACTAGATACTTCCATAACATTGCCTCGGTCAGAAGACGGAATAACAAGATCGACACCCTGATGATACATGGAAGACTTGTACGGAATCAGGCGAGAATAAAAGGTGCAATTAGAGGGTTCTACAAGGACTTATATAAACAAGATTATGCTCCGAGGATTGGAATCAGAGATGGCTTAATGAAGCAGATCCATAGGGATGAGGCTGAAACACTGGAAGTGATGCCATCGGAGGAGGAAATCAAGGAGGCCGTGTGGGACTGCGAATCTTCAAAGGCACCAGGGAGTGATGGGTATAACATGAACTTCATAAAGAGATGCTGGGAGGACATTGGGCTGGAATTCATTGCAGCAGTACTGGGGTTCTTTCACGGTACTAAGTTGCCGCCGGATGGTAATGTAACGTGGGTGACTTTAGCCCCAAAGTTTGAAGGTGCAAAGGAGGTGAAGGATTTTAGGCCGATTAGTATGGTGGGGTGTGTGTATAAAGTAATTTCGAAGGTGTTAGTACGAAGAATGCGATCTATGATGCCGGGGTTGGTCGGTGAGACTCATACTGCTTTTGTAAGGGGTAGAAAAATTCATGATGGCGCACTCATAGCCTGCGAGACGGTTCATTGGCTGAAGACGCGGAAAAGGACAGCGGCTATTATCAAACTGGATTTCCAAAAAGCCTATGACAGAGTAAGATGGAGTTTTGTTGATATTGTACTCCAGAAGATGGGCTTCGGCCAACAATGGAGGAAGTGGGTGAAGGAGTGTGTTACTATGGCCACCATATCAGTCCTGGTAAACGGGTCACCATCCAAGCCATTCAAGATGGGGAGGGGACTAAGACAAGGAGACCCACTTTCTCTACTACTATTCGTGCTAGTGGTCGATGCTTGCACATGATGGTGGGGAAAGCTGTCAGAAATGGGCGCATTGCTCCGTTACTGGTAGGGAGCGCTCATGTTGAACTGTCACACTTACAATTTGCGGATGACACCATTTTGTTCTGCCCGCCAGTGACTGAAACAATCCTAAACTATAAGAGACTGCTGCGGTGTTTTGAGTTGATATCTGGACTGAGTATCAATTTTGGTAAGTCGAATTTGATATCGGTAAATTGGGATCAAGGATGGATTGATCACGCGTTTGGGCTACTGGGATGCCAGCAAGCCGCTCTACCGGTTAGATATCTGGGAATCTCTCTAGGAGCGAATCCGCGCCTGGTGAAGACTTGGAAACCAATCATCGATAAAGTGGAACAGAAGCATAGCTTATGGAAAGCGAAGGTGTTGAATAAATCAGGTAAGCTTGTACTTATTAAATCGGTCCTGAATAGCCTCCCTATATATTATCTAAGTCTGTACAAGATGCCGAAAGCGGTGGCAGACAAACTGATTGCTCTGCAAAGGAACTTTATGTGGTGCAAGGAAAACGGTAACTCTGGTATAGCTTTGGTCAAATGGGAGCTACTCTAGGCTCCAAAAAAGGCTGGGGGCTTAGGGGTAGGTGATGCAGTGCTGAGAAACACAGCGCTCTTGTTTAAGTGGTGGTGGCGGTTTTCAAAGGAGGATTGCCCACTGTGGAAGAAGATAGTTTGTTCATGCAACAAGTTGAACCCGGATGTAATGCTAGCAACTCAGCATCTACCAGTAAAAGAAGGGCCTTGGAAAGACATATGTCAGCTAAATATAAAAGAACCACGGATTCGAGATAAAGTGGTTAATGGTCTGGCAATGGATGTAGGCAATGGTTTGTAAACCCGGTTTTAGGAAGATAACTGGGTTCAAGGTGGTGCTCTCAAACTGAGTTTTTCAAGGCTCTACTCTATTTCAAGCCAGCAAGGGGTTATCATTGGAGATTGTGGTTTTTGGGATGGACTAGAATGGATATGGAATTTTCAATGGAGGAGGGAGTTGTTTCAATGGGAGCTGGAACTTGTCCATCAGCTCCATGAGAGATTAAGGTCAGTGAAGCTGTCAGCTGATCGGGAGGAC
Organism: Arachis ipaensis; assembly: GCF_059453495.1. Lineage (NCBI taxonomy): Eukaryota > Viridiplantae > Streptophyta > Magnoliopsida > Fabales > Fabaceae > Arachis > Arachis ipaensis. The sequence continues at coordinate 139,515,080 of NC_142436.1, forward strand.
AATATGGTGTGGAAGTTTGAAAATAAAGGTGTCTTTTCAACTAGCTCTATGATCCAGGCCATACAATCGAAGACACTGCCGGCTGAGCTTACGAGCTATAGCTTCACGAGCTCCCTTTGGAAAGGTTTTGTACCTCTGAGAATTGAGCTTTTTGGGTGGTTTGTGCTAGTTGGTAGAGTGAACACCAAGGAGAGGTTGACTAAGCTAGGAGTTAACATTCTGAGTGATAGTATGTGTGTACTATGTACCAAGGAAATCGAATCTACTGAGCATTTATTTCTTCGGTGTGAGGTTACATGGCAGGTGTGGTGCAAGTGGTTGAGGGCACTTCGTCAAGAGTGGGTAATTCCTGGAACCATTAAAGAACTCTTTGAGAGTTGGCGTGGCATGCACGATAAACAACAAGAGTAGAGGGTGTTGATGACAGTGTTCTTTGCAGTGATTTGGAACATCTGGTTGAAATGCAATGCACGGATCTTCAAGAATGAAAAAACGAGTATTGAGATAATTCACACACGGACGGAGTTGAGCTACACAGCATGGCATGGTTGTGATCCTGTGAGAGGCTGATGGCAGTGATGGAAAGACCAGGGGTTGAGTGTTTTCTATTGGTAGCTCTTTATGTTTCTATGTTTTTTTGTATGCTCCACTGTAATGTGTTGAGCTTCTTTCGTTTCAAAAAAAAAATAACGTACATATATATTTATATATAATATATAGCATCAGTGGCAGAACTTCATTAAGAGAATGGGGCCATGGCCCCAAATATTTTATAAAACTAAAAGTTTGACCCTTATTTTATTTGGTACAAGTTGTTCAATTGGTTATTATTTTTATCGTGAGTTTTTCTACAAATTCTTGGTCTTGGGTTCAAAATTTACTACAAGCACATTCTCTTTTTTGTGTGTTTATATATATATATATATATATATATATATATATATATATATATTCTTTTCTTTTTACTTTTAAGGTCAACAAATTTTTATTTTTTTATTTTTATTTTTTATGTTTATAATAAAAAAATAATCTTATTATTTTAAAGTATAATGAACTAAATAAAATTCAACTATCAAATAATGAATAATACAAATAAATGATTTTATACTATTTTATTAATTTTAATATTTTATAAAACAAAATTATTTTTCAACTAAATTATAAAATAGATAAATTATATATATATATATATATATATATATATATATATATAAGTATTTATTAAAATAAGTCTAATATTTTAAATTTTTTTATATCACTACTATCTTTAATATGTTACACAATATAGTAATTGGTATCATAATATCAAATAAAAAAAAAGTCTTATTATATTTTAAGTTTGTTATTTTATATTTTTTTATTGATCTTCAATATTTTTTAAAAAGAAATCGATTTGGACAAAAAAATTATATATTTAGTGTAGTTTTAGATGCTATTATGTTAGTTATAGTTTTTTAATAATTTATTTCTATAATTATAAATTTATAATAATTTAAAAAATAAAAATTAATACATTTAATTTAAATATAAATACTCTTTTATATATATATATATAACATAATACGATATTTACTATATATTTTAAGATTAGACTAAATAATACTATAAGAAAATATTTTATTAAGCAATTTTAAGTTATTTTATTTTTTAACACTAAAAAAAATAATTTAATTTATATTTTTGTATTTTTTCATGCACCGTGCATGTAAATCTAGCTAAAGTTGAATAGCTAATGTCTAATCAATTAGAGAGAGAGAGAAAAAATAGTTTAAAAATACATATTTATTCACATATTTTTTAATTAAACGATTAATCATAATAATTAAATTTTTTATAATTAAATAATCAAATTTATAATAAACGAATACTCAAATTTATTTATAAAGATATAATAATTTTTTTTATAAAATATCAAAGATATATTTTTATATACTAATTGATAGTTATTTTGTATGTACATGAATCATAATATATTATATAATTATTAATTCAATTTTTTAAGAAAATATGTTTTTAGGGTAATATTCTAGAAATAACACAATTTATTATTTTTTATTAGTAATATTTAAAAGTATTAACTAAAAAGTATAATATTAAATGGTTGGGTTAAAGATATTTTACTGCTAATGAATATAAGTAGAGAAAAATATTAGGAGTCAATATTTTTTATTAAAATTAATCAATTAGTTAATATTTTTGTTTTGATATTATTAGAATTTAAAATTTAGAGTAAATAGATAAATAAATTTCTAAAAATTTATACTTTAAACAAATTAATTCCTAAAAAAATATTAATAAAATTTTCTATGAAAGTAAATGTGTATACACTATTTTTAAATTAGTCCCTCATGATTATAGTAGAAGATCTTAATTTAAATTATTCATGTTTGTTATTTTGAAAAATTTTATTGATATTTTTTTTATGGACTAATATGTTTGAAATATAATATTTCATAGATTTATTTGTTAATTTACTCTAAAATTCAATATTTAAGATATAATTATTAATAAAAAATTAAACAAAAAAACAATTTGTTAGCTACCTAACATTCTAGCCGAAAGAATAAAACCGTGGTGAAGAATCAAAATTACATGTACATAATCCAATGGCGTGAGATAAGCAACTACTCATTTTAAATTTTCGTTGACTCAGACAAATAAAGTACAGCATAAAATAAACATGAATCGGTTGCATAAGTACATCAAGTGAAAGCATCATTCAGAGAGTATTGGATCTGCCAATGGAAGTTAGTTCATCCATGGTGTTTATCATAATAAGCTTCCTCATCTCTGCGGTATGGCTATGGCTTGCAAAGAAGGGTAAGAGTGTCCATAAAGTACCACCTGGGCCATGGAAACTACCTCTCATAGGGAACCTCCATCAACTTGCAGGCTCATCACTTCCACACCATGCTCTCAGAAAACTAGCAAACAAACACGGTCCACTCATGCACCTTCAACTGGGTCAGATTTCTGCAGTGATTGTTTCATCCCCCAATATGGCCAGAGAAATCATGAAGGCTCATGATCTTGCTTTTGCAGACAGGCCTGAGTTCCTTCCTTCCAAGATCATAACCTATGGATCAACAGACATTGCATTCTCTCCCTATGGTGAATACTGGAGACAGATGAGGAAGATATGCACACTTGAGCTTCTAAGTTCTAAGAAGGTTCAGTCTTTCTCCTTTATCCGAGAAGAGGAGGTAGCTAACATGGTAGAAACAATTCGCAAATCCGCAGGTGCAACCATCAATCTCAGTAAAATGATTAACAATCTCATAAGCACTGTGATTTCTAGAGCTGTTTTTGGCAACATATCCGAAGACCATGAACAGTTTGTGTCCTTTGTGAAGAAGACAATAGCGTTATCCGATGGATTTGACCTTGCGGATTTGTTTCCTTCCTTGAAACTTCTGCATTTCATCACTGGTTTTGAAGCCAAATTGAAGGAGATGCATGTCAAGATTGACAAGACCTTAGACAAGATCATAAAGGAGAATGAAGCAAGGAAATTGGAAGGTAAACACCAGCAAGAACAAGAAGTAAAGAATGAGAATCTTATTGAGGTTCTTCTAAGAGTCCAACATAGTGGCACCCTTGACACCCAAATTACAATGAACAATGTCAAAGCAGTCATTTGGGTTAGTATGTCTGAACTTTTGTAACTTCATTTACATACAATTCCTTTTGCTTATGATAACTAAGGCCTTTGAAACTATGATGTAGGACATATTTGCTGCTGGAACAGACACTTCAGGAGTAGTTATAGAGTGGGTTATGTCGGAATTGATGAGAAGCCCCAGAGCTATGAAGAAGGCACAGACTGAGATTCGAAAAGCCTTGATAGAGAAGCAAACAATCCAGGAGGCAGATGTTGCAGAGCTTCCCTACTTGAAGGCTGTGGTCAGCGAAACAATGAGGTTACACCCTCCTCTTCCTCTGTTGCTTCCAAGACAATCCAGAGAAGAGTGCACCATCCATGGATACCATATACCAATCAAGACTAAAGTCATGGTAAATGCATATGCACTCGGAAGAGATCCCGATTACTGGTATGATTCGGAAACCTTCCTACCAGAAAGGTTCCAGGACACTCCTATGGATTTCAAAGGATCAAACTTCGAGTACATCCCTTTTGGAGCAGGAAGGAGAGCTTGTCCGGGACTTACCTTCGGTTTAGCCAATGTGGAGTTTGCTCTAGCTATGCTACTCTACCACTTCAACTGGGAACTCCCTAAAGGAATTAGGCCAGAAGATTTGGATATGGACGAAGCACAAGGAGCTGTGGTTGGAAGGAAAAACCACCTCTACTTGATTCCCACACCTTATCATTTTTAGATTCATTATAGTGCCTATTAAATAATATCATGTGTTTTTCATTTCCTATGTATTGCCATATTGGTATAACATGAATCCAACATAATCAATTTAGCAATTTAATATATGCTCTTAGAAAGATAATAACAATTGTAAAAGGCTAATGTGGCATTGATTATTAAGAATAAGGAACAATTACATTGAGATTGGTATCATAATTCAAGCATTACTACATATTCAAAATGAGCATTGTAATGAATTTCAAAACTATTACAATAGCCAAGAAAGCATGGTAGTTCCTAAGCCTACCAACCTGCATTCTTGTTTTTGTTACCGCCATACAAACGGAAGAGGCTAAAAGCCGAAATACAAGAGAGGACAACCATGCTAAGGCTAACCACAACAGCACAAGCTACTCCTTCTCCCACTTTGTTGCAGTATTTCTCATACATGTTGCAAACCTTTATCCATTGAAGTTCAGTTTGCCCTGCCTTTGCAAACACCGCTGATTGCACTGATGCTGCTACTGCCGCCATCGTCACATATGCCATTACCTGAATAAACCAAGTTCAACATACCTTTCTGTTATACCTTATATTTGAGACTTCATTCAACTAAAAAATGATTCTAAACCTTCACTTGAATAAAAAATACTTTATGAGATTGTAAGTTGTAGTAGGACAATACTTCATAAACCATAACCCGTTATCTTATTAATGCTTGTTTGAAACCCAGCATGACAAAGGAAATTAAAAGCTCTCACATTTGAGATCCTAAATCCAAACATGCCTTGTGGTAAGAGTGACAGTGACTGTAGCTAGTATCAATCATGTATGAATTTAAGGTCACTGTTGATTTGGATTGCTATAAAAATTTAAACCATGAAAGCAAACCATAACCAACTGGACCCTACTCTGAAAATTCTGACACAAGGTGTCAACATGCAAAGTGAATAAGATACTGTTGCCTAGTTACTACTTTATATAAACTCAATAATCCATATCTTTGATCAATTGCAAATTCAACTACTAAAATGTAGAAACTAGAAATATATACATAAGGTACCTGATCAGCAGAGAAGATAATCCAAGCTAAGGGCTTGCTGAAGAGTACACTCCCTCTAATTATGCTAAGAACACAGCACAGTCCTTGAATCAAGGAATAGCCAGCAGCCAAAGCATTGGCCACTACCAAGAACCTGAATCAATATCAGAATACAAAAACATCAGGGACCGGACATGCATGTACACTACCATTTCCATTTTTCCAACAGAAAAGGAGAAGAAAGAAAGAACTAAAGAAGGGCTTACACTAAAGCCTTCATGTCTGTATACTTAGCCTTCTTCTGAAAGGACAGGATCACTTTGACTTGTGTATCAGTTACCACAAGAACAGTTGCAAGAACTCCAAGGCCAAGGATCACACACCTCAGCACCACCTCTGCTATCTTCACCCTCCTATCCAACATCTTCAGGTCCTTGCTGTGATAAACTGGCACAGTCCCAGGACTAACACCCACACCCAAGTAACTCATTTTTCAACAACACTCTAAAACAAGAACCAGAAAGAGAACTATTATGTCTGTGTGTATAGCACAAAGCAGAATGCCACAAACACACTCAGGAGTTAGCAATAGGGACAAACAATCCTAAGAAGTTCACTACTTATATATACTCATTCACACACAAATGTTTTGGCTTTAAAATTGTAAAGTGGTGGTGATGATGAAGCTTTAGCTACAAATGCATCAGAGCCTGCCAAGTGGACAAACCCAAAAGCAACTTGATGAGCATTTATTTATCATCATATCATATCATGTAAAATTAATGGCCATTAAATGGTTCTGCATTTAAGTACTGCTAAATGAAAAAGAAAAAATGTGTGGCTTTGAGAGCTCATTCATGGTTTCTAGAGAGTAGGAGCAGCTTCTCGTCCCTAGAAAGGTTCTGATAGGGGGTAAGGAGTGCCTAAATTTAAGTTATTTAAAGGGCGGTGGGTTCAATTTTTGGGGTGCGTCAATTGTTTTTATTAGGCCTTGCCATTGTAAACATATCTTATGGTAAAGTAAATATATGGCTCCTATTTTTTTTTTTTTTTTTCAATTTTTCTTTGTGGAGATCTCAACATAATTTAATTTTTCTACTGCAGAATGACAAGGGAGATTAATTCTTCTATTGCCTGGTGTGGAAACAAGAAAATCGAATCATGGAATATCATTGTGATACTGTGGAGGGCCACGTATGTTGCTTTTGTGATGTGAATTTGTGTTCACATTGGTTTCATTCTGTAATGATTGTTGCCAAATTTTGTATATTATCAGAACCAGAATATCGATGTCATAACTTAGGAGTGTCACATAACAATCGATTGCAAGGCGTGCTAAAGTAATATAAAACAAAAGGAAGATAATTAGATAAATCATTTGCCTGACGACCCTACTATATATCAACTACTACATTCCACTAAGCGCAACACTTTATGTCTTTGCCATTTCAAGACTTCACACTTGGTGCTTTCAGTTTCAGGTTTTAGCCTATCACGCCATCACTATTAATAGTATCTTAGGATTAACACATATTTAATTATGCTGTAATAACTATTTCAGCAATACTTTACTTAAGCTTTCCATAACACAATAAATTGTTTAGTTGGTGTTTTTTAGGAGATTAGGGAAGTAAGGTGCATCGGAATTGGGATTTTGCTGTATCTATGAATCTATCAATCTATATGATGGCTAAGGATTCAAGGAGCATGATGGTCCATAAGACCATAACGCCACTTGCATCATACTAGAAGACTCCATCAGAGACAGAGACACCGTAAAAAATAAAAAAAATAAAATAATAAAATTAGAAAAATGAATGCCAACTCTACACCCATACGCAAGATACTGATGGATACAATACAACCTTGGATGTTATATCAACAACAATTTTAATTTTGGGTCGTCAGGCAACACAAATCTGTTGCCTTTTCTTGGTATTTAGATTTTAGATCATGACATTCTAGAGAGTTTTCTAATTTTTGTGGTTTTGCATGGTATTTCGGTCAAGAAGTAATTTACCGGATCTGACTTTCATTTAAGAATTTTTCGTTAGACATGAGTAACTACATTTTAAATAACTAGAATGAGACCCGTGCGATGCGCGGGACGGTAAATTAATGATAGTATATAATAAATATTAAAAATTGTTATGTTTTGTAGAAATAAATTAAATATGTGTAAATTAAAGTTAAATTTAGAAGGTATTTTATTTTAAATAATTTGTAGTACAAAAGATTTGGATGAGAGTTGTAAACATTTTTAAACATTTTTATTTGGTGGTTTGATTTTTGTATTTGTTTTAGTTGATGGACTTAGTCATCTTATGTGGCGCTCGTCCTCCTTTTTTTTTTGTTGGTTGTTAGAGTTTGTGCTTTCTTCTTTTTGTCGTAGGTTCTTGTGAAGATATGTTCTCTATGAATTGTTGAATTTGATACACTTTCTATTATGTTATTTGGTTCCATCTTTGTATGTATGTTCTTCTTCCGAAGATGTGTCTTGAATTTGTATGGTTTTCTTTCTCCTTAATCTCTTGATGGTGTGGTGCTTCAATGTCATTATTTTCTGAAATGTCATTAGATTTAAAGCAGTTGTGTCCAATAAGTTTTTTGCGTCGCCATCAAATAGTATAAAAGTTGTTGTAACACTTTGATCTAAAAGCTTTAATTGAATTCTGAATCTAAAATAAGTATTGGGCTAACAACTAATAATTTGATAGATGAGATTATGAAAAGTATATAGAGTTACCTTATTGTTGGATACTGTGGTGTTTGATTACATGTGCCACAAATATAATTGTTTCTTTTTTTATATATGCTTTCTTGTGACACTTTTTACATTTAACATATTTTCATCCTAATTTGTCATCAATTTCGTTTATAGTTGCTAAAATTGTGAAGATCTTTTCCTATTCCAATATTCAATTTATGTTATCATTGGGTATATGATATTTGAGGAAGTATGAATGTATGATGCATGTTGTGATTTTTTTTTTTGTCATACCTGATCATCAGATTCTCATTGCATGGCCATTAGATCTAATCGTTCTGCTCTGAAAGAATGATGCTCTATTGAGTAAGTTTGAGATATGCAGTTCGAAAATAAATTTTTTGTGCTAAATTTGATGTTATGTGAAGGAATAGTGATAAGAGACTTATATATGTAGTTTAAATGGTATAGAATTTAAATACTTATAATGTAAAATTTATTATGATTAATAATATTATTATGACATTTATAACATGGATGTTTATTACTTTTGGTGAGTTATTTATAAAAATTAATAAATTAATTGTTACGGTTATAAATTTATTGTATTGTTTATAACGGTAAGATATAATAAATATAGGAATATGAATTCAATGTATTTGGAGGTTACAAATTTATTGGATTCTATTTTTTAGTTTTTTATTTGTATATTTTATTTTTTTACTGATTTAAAAATAATAGTTGATTTGGCAAGAATTGAGTGGTTGATTCTAAAATTGTGCCAAATAATAATTATTCTAAAGTTGGCAATGCAATTAACGTAGTCAATGGCCTAAACTTATAGAGTTGCGGTCAACATAATTATTGTAATAATTATATATTTAGATTTGTATCCATGCATGATGCATCTTATATGTACAAATATACGCAACAAAGGCTAAAAGTTAAAACATTTTTAGTAAAAAGAAGAAAATAATTAATTAGTATTTTGAGGTAAACATGCATACATGATGCATCTTATATACTGACACAAGGAATGGTGATGAAGACACGTGAAAGTTCAGGAGCTTCAGTTAGAACTTCAATCAGCAAGTTGGTGAAGTTTGTTATGCAGCACGTTTCCCTTTCTCCTTCTGTTGCTTTTTGTTATGCTAAGCTGTAAATTCTGTTAGCCAGCTAACCACATTCTCCTGCACTTTCCTGTATATAAACCGACCCCTGTGTATCAGATTCATTAATCAAATATACAACAATCACAGTTTTCCCTTGCTCTTCTTCTCTCTGATTTTACTCACACTTGCAGTTGCTTCACAAGCTTATGATACCTTTCATGGTATCAGAGCTTGGCTCCTTCACAAACTATGGCTGTGCCATAGAATCCCTTCACTGATTCACACTCAGCTCCAACGGCGAGTGTACCTAGTTTCACAGCAAATCCGATATACATGAAGCTTGATAATAATAACTTTCTCCAATGAAAAGATCAGGTAGAAGCCACAATAGAAGTAAATGATTTACTCGATCATATCACAGGAGCAAACCTTCCACTGAAGTTTCTCGAAACTGGAGAAGCCAATCCAGAATTTCAAAGATGGAAGAAGCAAGATTCATTGCTGAAATCGTGGTTGCTGGCTTCAATGACAAAATCATACACAACTCGAATGGTTGGCTGTGTCTTCACCTATCAGATCTGGAATACGCTGGAGAGTCACTTTGCATCGCAGGTCAAAGCAAAAGTAATTCAGTTGAGAAACAAGCTAAGCAGCACAAAAATTGGTGCATCAGTGAGTGACTATGTGCTAACAATCAAGAGCACAATTGATGCACTAATCTCGGTAGGAGAAAAAGTAAGTGAAAGTGAGCATATAAATGCAATTCTTCACGGTCTCACTGAAGAGTATGCACCAGTCCTCACCTCAATTCTTACAAGATCTCAAGGAATCACAGTTGGAGAGCTAGAAGCAGTTCTTTTGGCACATGAAAGCATGCTAGAGAGGTTTAGAAAGCCTGAATTAGATCACCTGGTATAAGTGAACATGGCTCAATCAAGTTACTCAAGTCAGTATCCTGAAGAAAGCTATCAGGCAAATTTCATTCAAAGAGGTGGATCAAGAAGCAATTTTAGAGGTAGAGGCAGATCCCAAAGCTTCAGGGGAGGACGGCAGTCACACTCAGACAGGTCCAGAAATCAAAATTACTCAGATAGATACCAAGGCTATGAAAGATCACCACAAGGTCAAGAAAGGATTCATGAGCAAGCCAGGCCCCAATGTCAATTGTGTAACAAGCTTGGCCACACTGCAAGAACTTGCTGGTATAGGTATGAAGATGATGATGCGCAAATCAACTACTCTCAGCCTCAGCGCAGAGAAAGGTATGACAACAGGCAACAGAAGAATGAGCAACCAGAAGCAAACATGAGTAGTGTTCTAGCAAACATGAGCAGTGTTCTAGCAAACCCTGCAACAATTCAAGATGCAGTTTGGTATCCAGACTCTGGGGCTACTCACCATCTAACTGCTGATCCAGAGAATGTGGCAGAGAAACAAAGCTATGAGGGGCCAGATCAAGTTGTAGTTGGGAACGGTACAGGTTTGGCCATTCAATGTGTTGGAAAAGCATATTTCAAAACTAACTTGAGCTCAAAGAAACTAATAATGCAAAAATTGTTACTAGTACCAGATATTACAAAGAATCTACTCAGTGTTTATCAATTTTGTTGTGATAATGATGTATTCTTTGAATTTCACTCTTATGGTTGTTATGTCAAATCTCAGGATACTAAAGAAGTAATCCTGCAAGGGGATGTTGCAAGAGGCATGTACTGGCTTCTCAATTTTCGTCCTGAACACTCACCCTCTGCACTCACCAGCTCACTCAATACAGACACAAACCAGTACATGCTCTGGCATGCCAGACTTGGACATGCCTCAGCTGCTATTGTTTCCAAAGTCCTAAAGTTTTGTAATCTTTCTTTTTCACCTAATAAGTCTCATTGTAGCTCCTGTTGCATTGGAAAGTCCCATGTCTTACCTTTTCCTAATTCTGAATCTGTTTACAATAAGCCATTAGAACTAGTGTACTCTGACATTTGGGGTCCTGCTCCATTTCCTGATTCAAATGGCAATAACTACTTTGTCAATTTTATTGATGCTTACTCTAGATTTACCTGGATTTATCTTATTAGAAGTAGAGCTCAGTTAAAATCTATATTTTTACATTTCCAACACATGGCTGAATTGCAACTAAATGCTAAATTGAAAATATTTCAAAGTGACAATGCAGCAGAATACACCAGTCTCTCGAAGTTACTACAAGAACAAGGCATCATTCATCGATTTTCCTGTCCACATGTTCATCAACAAAACGGCACGGCTGAGAGAAAGCATAGACATGTCGTGGAAATGGGACTCACATTGCTTGCTGCATCATCAGTGCCCATCAAGTTTTGGGGGGATGCCTTCACAACAGCCGCACAAATCATAAATATCTTGCCTACACCAGTGTTGAATGGTGTGTCACCCACTGAGAGATTGCTCAACAAGAAACCACAATATGATAGCCTAAAAGTGTTTGGCTGTAAGTGCTTTCCACATCTCAGGCCCTATAACAAGAACAAGCTCCAGTTCAAGTCCTCAACTTGTGTGTTCCTTGGATACAGTACTAGACACAAAGGCTACAAGTGTCTCACAAACTCCGGCAAGACAGTCATTACCAGAAATGTAGTATTTGATGAAACCAACTTCCCTTTCAAGGACCCTCATTCAGAATTTAGCAAAGCAATACAGCAGCCTCAAGAACAATCACTCTATCCTAGCCTACCACCACTACAAGTCATACCCAAACCTCCTACAACACCTTCCAACAACACATCTCCACCCCGAAGTAGCCCTGCTAGTTAGCACCAACAAAACACCTCTCCTACTATTCCCTCCAACTTCAATGTTCCCTTTCCAATTTCTAGTCAAAATCCTTGCCAACCTACCACCACCTCTAGCCTTCACACAGCTCCATCTGACACACCTGTCCCTGTCCCTATATCAGACTTTGAAACTGTGCTTTCCTGGGATTCAACCTCAACCTCTCTTGAACCCTGTGATACAGTCACAAACTCTCACCCTATCATAACAAGAAGTAAAACTGGTTCACTAAAACCAAAGGTCTTTCATGCAAGTTTGGAGCCCAAGAGTGTACAACAGGCACTGAATGATCCAAAGTGGAAAGAAGCAATGGATGCAGAGTTTGAGGCTTTGCAAAGGAACAACACCTGGGAACTGGTATCACTACCAATTGGTAGGAAAGCCATAGGCAGCAAGTGGGTCTATAGAGTCAAATATAACGCAGATGGGAGCTTACAGAAATACAAAGCAAGACTTGTGGCTCAGGGATTCGCCCAGAGACCAGGCTGTGACTTCACTGAGACATATAGTCCGGTAGTCAAGCCGACATCCATTCGAATAATACTCTCCATTGCTTTGGCAAGAGGCTGGTCAATAAGGCAAGTGGATGTTAACAATGCATTCTTACATGGTGAACTCACAGAGGACGTTTATATGAGACAGCCACCAGGTTATGTCTCAAGCGATAGCAACTTGGTGTGCAAGCTCACTAAAGTACTCTATGTACCACAAACTCTCCTCAGCCCTTCAGAAATTTGGCTTCTCTCCAACCAAATCTGATGTCTCAGTGTTCGTCCAACAAACAAACTCCTCAATTACCTATGTGCTAATCTATGTTGATGACATCATTGTAATCGGGAGTTCGAATGAGGCAATCACAGCTGTTACTCAAAGGCTAAACTCAGCCTTTGCTCTCAAGGACATGGGAAAGCTCCATTATTTCCTGGGAATTCAGGTGATCAGGACTAGTGATGGAGGACTACTAATGACTCAAAGCAAGTATGTAAAAGATCTCCTTGCAAAAGCAGGCATGAGTGGCTGCAAGTCATGTTCAACACCACTCCCATCATCCTTGAAAATTCAAGCCACTGGAGGACCAGAATTTGAAAATCCTCACCTATATCGATCAGTGGTAGGAAGCCTACAGTACTTGACAATAACAAGGCCTGACCTTGCATTCAGTGTAAACAAGCTAGCCCAGTTCATGCAAACTCCACTGGAATCACACTGAAAATTGGTGAAAAGGATACTGCGTTATGTAAGTGGATCTGCAACTTTTGGTCTCAAACTTCACAAAGATCCCTCCATGAAGCTAACAGCCTACTGTGACTCAGACTGGGCTGGTGACCCCAGTGACAGAAAATCAATTAGAGGCTTCTGTGTGTATATGGGAAGAAACCTGGTCTCCTGGCAATCAAAGAAACAAGGAGTAGTAGCCAGATCAAGTACAGAGGCAGAGTACAGAGCTTTGGCTGATCTAGTAGCAGAGCTGGTTTGGATCAAAAGTCTACTAGGAGAGTTGAAATGGCCTGTTCATGAAGCCCCTATGGCCTATTGCGACAACCAGAGTGATGTCCTTCTAGCAGCGAATCCCATCTTGCACTCAAAGGCAAAGCACTTCGAAATCGATCTGCATTTTGTCAGGGATCATGTTACAAGCAAAACAGTGCAGGTGAGCCATGTTCCCAGCACAGTCCAAATCGCAGATACCCTCACAAAAGCCCTTCCCTCCTCAGCCTTCCTTGATCTCAGGAACAAACTCAACGTGCAGAATTTGCCAAATTCTGCACCTCTGAGTTTGAGGGGGCATGACACAAGGAATGGTGATGAAGACACGTGAAAGTTCAGGAGCTTCAGTTAGAACTTCAATCAGCAAGTTGGTGAAGTTTGTTATGCAACACGTTTCCCTTTCTCCTTCTGTTGCTTTCTGTTATGTTGAGTTGTAAATTCTGTTAGCCAGCTAACCACATTCCCCTGCACTTCCCTGTATATAAACCAACTCCTGTGTATCAGATTCATTAATCAAATATACAACAATCACAGTTTTTTCTTGCTCTTCTTCTCTCTGATTTTACTCACACTTGCAGTTGCTTCACAAGCTTATGATACCTTTATACTACAAATGTATCTAATATGAAAATGTATGTCTAATATCATATATTTTTTTGTTTTATTTTGATACTCTTTTAATAAATTTGTTTTTTTTTTTTAGTTTTCAAATATTCTTTTCAAAATTTATAATGGTAAAATAAAATAGAATTTGTTTTTAATAATAAGTAAAAACTACAATAATAGTTCTTTGTACCTAGTGTTACTTCTAAAAATTAAAATGATTATTTTTTTTTTTACCAAAGATTCAGAGACTCGAACTCGCGACCAATATGGGAGACTATGCTATTTGAGGTATAACTCATTGGCAAAAATTAAAATGATTATAATAAACATAATTATAATAATAAAATATAATTTTCATTTTTTAAACTTTTAATTTATAAATTCATTGTTGCGGTTATAAATTTATTGTATTGTTTATAACGGTAAGATATAATAAATATAGGAATATGAATTCAATGTATTTGGAGGTTACAAATTTATTGGATTCTATTTTTTAGTTTTTTATTTGTACATTTTATTTATTTTATTTATTTTTTTTTTTTTTGCTGATTTGAAAATAGTAGTTGATTTGACAAGAATTGAGTGGTTAATTCTAAAGTTGTGCCAAGTAAGCAATATTGTTGACATGACATTAGTAGAAGGAAAGAAATATTTCAAAAGTAATGTGGTGCATACTTATGTATCTACAAGAATAGATAGATAGATGAGTTCATGAAATTTTAGAGAATATTTTGTTAGTGAAAGTAAGCCCCACTAGGCTACTACTAGGCCTCCCTTTTAGCCCTACCCTACAAAATAAAGGAGCCCAAACTGAAGTCAGTTGTAAAATTAATCAGGACACACACAAAATGTTGGTGCACAGATAACAGTAGGCTTTTTCCTTTCACTCAGTCGTGAAAATCTATAAAATTTTAGATGACGAGGCTAGTAAGCTACATATAAATTTGATTTTTTTAAATAAATAAAATTTAATAATTCCATATATACACAAATCAGGGAAGCTACGTAACTACACAACATACACCAATGCTGTTTTTGTTGCATGGAACAAAGCTCATACCACGGTATGGAGGTGAGAAATCAGGCTCGTAATAAATCAAAGCAGGATTCTCTTTGAACTAGTTGTGGCAAATATTGGGATAATATTTTGCTGCAACAATGTGCATGTAAGCAGTAAGCATAGTAATATATTTGATCATTCAAAATTTTAAATCTTTAACAGAAGCTTGAAGTAAATCGCTACATATGAACTGTACTTCTCTAATCATTCTTTAAGACCCTTTTTAATAGGTAAAGAATATCTTAAAAGAAGTCATCAGAAGCAGTATATGGTATGTGTAACAAACCTCGTCTCAAAAGATAGAAAGAAGTGAGGAATCACTAACACAGGAAGTTAAATTAGCATGGCAATCACAGGTTGGGGCTCAGAAAAATAGTCAGCTAACAAGTCTAATAGATTCAAATATAAGATAAATAAAAATGTTACAAATATTTAAATAAATTTAAGTTTTTAAAATGAATAATTACATATTTTTAATAAGAGATAAAATAAATAAATATGAATGGATCCTACCTAAGACATATGAATTCAACAAAAAATAGATATTCATTGCAAATCATTACTTTTGAATAGAAAGGCTCACATAATTAAATATTTATTCTTGAAAAATATTTTTAAAAAAAAGGGAATGAATTTTGCAAGTCAGTGACTAGATAGTACATCTATAATTCACATGAGACCATATAAACATTATTATAAAAATAATTTTAGTTAGAAAATAATAATTTATATGAATAAGTGAATCAATAAGGGAGTTCTCATACAGAAATCAAATCAAAAGTCCACATTTGGGCGACTCCACCTCTATGGGTAGCCATTTCCTCTCGTATATCTGTACGGAATAACAGATCCAACGTGTGGTCTATACGTTGGGCTAGCAACGCCCCTGCTAGTTGAGATCTGAGTCAAATGCATCTAGGTTAACGTCATAACAACTGTTAACTATGGTTTTCTAATACGAGCCTCTCAAACCAATTCAAAACATATAATTTTTAAATATAACAAATTCTTCGGTCTTTCAAACATATAAGGTATCAAATCAAATCAAATAATACTTTCTCATCCAAATCTTTTTCAATCATATTTTCTCAATCTTAAGGCATTTCAAATATATTTCACAATTTTAAAATAAGTAAATACTAACAAATACTTCAATGCTTGAAAAAATACATATTCGAGTAAAATCAAATGTTTTAAAATAATTTAAAGCTTCATCAAACATGCATATAGAGCTTGTTTGGGTGAGCTTCTAAAAAAATATCTTTTTTCGAGTTATCTTTTTTTAAAAGATCTTATGAAAAAGTAAAAGTAATTTTATGTTTGGGTATCTCATGCAAAAAGATCTTTTTATCTATCAATTACATATAGTCTCATGTGCATATTAAAATGAGCTTAACGAGGATAAATATTTAGTTATAATAAATTGATTATTCAATCTAATTTAAAACCCTTTTATAACAATCTTTGTAAGTATAATTATAAGTTTAAAGTTCCATGTATCAAAATAATTATAGATGCAAAGCCAAATAATTATAAATGTAAAGCATGTTCATAACTTGATTCTGAAAGACCGAAAAAACCAAACTCGGAATGCGAAATTAAAGGGTGAGGATGGTTGGAATAGAATGGATCGAAAGAACACAGAACTTAGACCAAGGCAGTGGCAAAAACCTCGACTAATCCCGTAACAACATCATTGTGATGATCACAGCTATGACGGCTGAAATAGAACAGCACAGAAACAAGGTAGCATAAATGGAATAGTAGCAGAGCACGAGGCAAGTTAAAGGAAATGACTTAGACCAGAATAGAGGCACTTCGGCTGCATTTTTCCAGAAACCGCAACAGTGACGGCGACAGAAGCTCCAGTATGATGCTTAAATAGGAAGCAGAGGCAACTGTTAGCAGTGGCGCCAACAAAGAACGGCTCTGACGGTGGAGCGCAGCTCGACGGTGACCTCCTTCCCCAACAACGGCAGCAGCAGCGACAGCATGCACCACCGGTACCCTCTTCCCAGCGACGAGCTCTATCGCGTTCTCCTTTCCCTTTCGCGAAGTTCTTATCTCTCTCTCTCTCTTCAGTCTCCTCAGCGGCACAGTAGTTCGATGACGGAGGCTAGGGCTCTAACAATGACAGCGACAAAACTTCCCTCCTCTGTTCATCACGCCTCTCTCTTCCGTGCGTTCTCTTCTCTCTCCTCGGGCTCCCCTCAGACGGCGACGATCCTCCATGCGTAGCCACCACGAAATTTTGATAAAATTGGAGGGTTGGATAGTAATAAAAGGAATCAAATGTAAAATGTTTCAAAAAAATTTCGAAACGTTACAACAAAACTTTAATTTTGTTTTGTTTCCAAAGCACAATTAGATCGTTTTCTTTGGAGAAATATTTGTTCCCATACTTAGTTGTTATAGGTTGATGACAATATTCTCCCAGAATACAATGAAACCTATGAATTTTTAATTAGCAATAATAAGATATTTTCACCTCTCTTGAACAAGAAAATCTCTCAATAGTTAAAATACACCCTTAATTAGTATATTTTAAATAGTAGACAAAGTTATATTTATATACATTACACAGCAATTAAATTTGTCACATACATATGTGACTCTTCTATTGTCAATAGGTACAATATTTCAAACATACACAATTTTTAAAGAATTGTGTCCCTTTAGTCAAAAGTATAATGTTTTAAACATACATCATTCTTAAAAAATTGTTCCCCTTTAGTCAAATGATACTTCTAGAGAGTCAACTACAACCTAAGCCAACTCAAGCCGATTCTTTGTATTTTTAGTTTTGAGAATCAAAAAATTAAAATAGTGGAGAGTTATTTTTTCTTTTTTTATAAAAGTCCTCCTATTTTTTAACTAGTTGGCTATTCCCCTAGTCGCTTTTCTAGCGGAACCATTCTTCAACTTCATTAATACAACAATTTTTCCTCTTTCTCCCATGTTTCTCGAAGAGAAATTTTCTAATCCTAGAACTCTGTGTGTTTTAGGGGTATTCAAAATCCGTCCCGGTCCAAAATCTTACCTGGATCCGAGATGTATTTTATCGGATTTGGATTTTCATTATTTTTTACCCGGTGTTATTTTGGGTCGGGTTCGGATTTTGTTTTGGGTGGCCCGACCCGGCCCGAAATTGCTTTTTGCAATAAAAAATATTTTTTTTAATTAATTAATAATGTTATATTATACTTTTAAAATTTAATTAATATTTTTTTATATTATACGGTAATATTTTTGTTTTAAAATAATTTATTTTGATATAAATATAATATAACATTTGTTAAATTTATTTTTTAAAAGTAAAATTTTATTATTTTAATATATAAAATTTACAAATTTATATATACTAATATTTTATCGGGTCGATTCGATTTAACCTAATTTCTTTTCGGGTCGGATCATAATAAGCATGTTACCTTTTTAAAATTGGGTCTGAGTCTACTTAAATCCGACCTCACCTGACCCGTGAACACCCATAATATCTGTGATCAAGTTGATGTGCTTTACTTGAGAAGAGTACTTTGTTGGAAATCATAACTTTATGTGACAATGACCATAGTTACATGATTTCACCAATTAGGTTATATATTATATATTGCATATTAATTCGCACATACCAATTTACAATGAAAAAATTTAAGAAATCAACTATAATATAAGCTAACTAAATCAACCTCCATTCACAATTAATCTGCTTATCAGAACACCACTTATTATTCGGTTCTGTATTAAAAGTTAAAACATATTGTATTCCATCTAACTATGGCCTATGGGTATTCCGTATCAGACTTGTTCCATGCAACACAAGTGGACTCTACTTTGCAAATCCTTGCCACATTTTGCCATGTTTCATTTTTTCAAAAATAAATAAATAAATAAATGCTCACACTAACCTTATTAACTTATGCGAAATGAGCACCGTTTCGAAGATTTTATTTCGCATGATTTTTAAGCAAAATGATGGTTAATTGTGTAACGCAGCATCCTCATACGAAATAGTGCATGTTGCATGTGTAGATATACCAAACTTTCTCGAAATTCACGTATGTCTGGAATTATTGAATTTTATTTATTTATTTATTTGAATAAAAAAACTTATAATTTTTCACTGATATATATAATTACAAATAGCATTGATCTTCTTCCTTCACATACGGTTTGAAAGTATTTGTTGTTGTGCAACAGAGGGAGCAACATGAATTTGAGAGGCGCAGACAGAGACAAAAGCAGCACTGACTTGGTTACTCCTTCCAAAGCTTAACCTCAAAATAAGAGAATATGTTGTTTCAAGTTCCACTCATGGGATAAACTCAAATTTGCACGAGCCATGACCTGTCATTGAACCAAAACATCAGATATATTTTTCAATTGCAATATCACAAATTAGACTAAACAATATCAATTGATACTGTATGTCTTGTTATAAGTTATTAAATTCAAGGGATTTGTGTTGTGCTTGTGCCCCATTTGGTATACCACATCAAACTCATGGATATTATTCTTTAGAAATGTTGATAATTACTTGGGTCAAGGTCAGTAGTGATTGCAGCAGAATTGAAATAGCAAGAGCCTCCTTTGTTCTTGAACCTCTGATAGTAACTATTGAAGGAATAAGAGGCATGGTCCTTCAGAGTGTTTGGTAGATAACAGGGATAGTTCAATTGTATCTTGCTGCAATCTGCTCCATTTCCACAAGCCCACTCCATGGCCCTCTCAAGATCTTCATCTGGGGTCTGCTCATCAGCTATGCACCACTCCATATATTGTCCTAAGTATTTTCCAATAAACTCAGAATTAGATGAAAAATTACTAAGTACATTTACATGAGTCTTTGATAAATTATAAGTGTAAAACAAACAGAGATAATAATGCTGATTCCGTTACCAGATGCTTGAAAACATAGGTTCAAAAGGAGCAGAGCTATCAAAAGTTTGAGAATTGGACAAATCATATTTCTTGGGGGTGATATAATAATAACCTGGAACTATGATTCATACAATAACATAGCGAGAAATATTCTTATAAGTGAAGCTCTATATATAAAATTTCTCTTTGAATAGGATAAAGCTACAAGGACATAATAGACACTTTCTTTTCCCAAAGGTTGAGACACCATGATATGGTCCTACTTGCGTTGCTTTGGTGTTACAATAACTTTTTTTCTGTATCACCATGATATAAGTTCTTTCCTTTTCTTATACCCAACTGTTAGATATGGAAATCCCAAATATTTGTCTAATAACAACTTCCTTAGTTATCTATCAGTTACTTGTCTCACAAGAGTGCATAATTGCATATGCCAGAATTTGTAAATTAAGATGACCTCTCTAGCAGTTGGTCCATTGTATTGTACACATATATATATTCTTCTTTTGTAATGAGAAATCTAGATTACCAACTTCCCAAGCAAGCTATATATATGTAAGACTATAGATCAAAGCAGAAGTCAGAATCCCTACAGGAGCTTCAAATAAAGAAGTGATTCAACTTTTAATTGTGTATAAGAAATAAAGAACAAATAGTCCTTATCATACAAGATTAAGCTCTAAAGGCTTATCCTATTGGGGGCACAATATATAAAGTGAAAATTTCAAAAGCATAATAAACCATTTCAGATTTCTTTCCTTAGCCATTTAGTACCTATTTTTGAGAGCCATTGCTCTTTTTGGTTTTGAATTTTACTTTTTCACCTTTTTTCTTTTCTTTTCTTTTTCCCCCTAGTTCTTAAATCTAGGCGTAATGAGTGTAGATTGGATCAATTGACTGGACCCTCACTAAAAACAGTACCTCATCTCAGTATGCAAGAAGTAATAATGTTGTAAGAAAGAAATGAGGTACTGTTTGGAGTTTTTGTGTATTCTATCACACAAAAACATACAGAAAAAGACAATTTAGATTCATTGAGCTTTGAATTCATCTTCATTACTTGTTCTATTATTTTGGTAAACCGTTGTTGCATGGCAATCATTTACTCGTCCAAAGGGATCTATTCCTTCATGTATATATTATATTTATAATATATATTCATCTACTCATATGTCATTTTCTTGATACATATTTGATATTTCCCATACGGGCCATGCCCATGATCAAAGATTGCCACTTTGGTACTTTCCAACAATAACATCGCATTTAGGCCTAATTGCTTACACTGATTGAAGAACATATACACATACATTATTATTCCATCCCTAGTTCAAATTAACGAGCTCATGCTAATAGCCTAATACAACAAAGACGAAACCCGAGAAAATGAAACAGGGCAGTTTCATAGATATTCTGCAAGAGTCATCAAGATGTCTATAAATTAGAGTAGGCCACCTTCACTTCATATTTTAAAGTTTAACCCTAAAACCATTGAGTGGTTTCATCATGGTAGATTGGTAGCAATGTTATATAGTCATCATCACAGATTCGTTGTTATATATATAATAAAAACTACATTAATAGTTATACAATGCAAGTATAGTACAGTGTACACTAAAGACGGAGAGTAGTATCAACACCATCAGAATCAGCAGAGTTAGAATCCCAATCTTCACATGAACAAGCATGGAGGCAGTGTTTACTTGCACAATCTGTCATCATCAAGGGTACTCCTGCATTTGTCTTCTTCTTCTTGTCGTCCTGCGATGATGTTGGCCATAGAGAAAGAGAAACACGGGGTGGCGGCAGCGGCGGCGACGGAGAAGGCGATGATGGTGACCTGCAGGAAGGGATGGCAATAAGTTCAGGCTGGAAAAACAGCCTCGTACTTGGTTCATAATAACAAGTCGTGATGGTAGAGGGATGATTAATTGAATTGGAAGTGAAGTATTGCTTAGAAGGTTGATGATCAGAGTTGAGCATCATTTTCAGCAGCTCTCTTTCCTCTCTCATTTCTTTCACCCTCTGCAGTTCTCTAAACCTTTGTTGCAGCAGAGCTATTGAGGAGTGCATGATTATCATATCAGAAGTCTAAGGAGGCATGAAGTGAGTTACGTGTCTATATATAGTGTGATGGAAGCATGGTTTAATAAATTTGAGTCCCTCAATAAAATTGTAAAGGAAGGAGAATCGGCAAATAAGGTGCAAAGTCCAAAAAGCAGATGTTGATTTGTCAATCTAGGTAGCTAACGATTTTCATATAGTGCCTAATGGCTGTGGGGAAATGCCACAAACATATTATCTCTCCTGTTTTTGGGATACAAAGAGGCAAAAACATTGGTAAAGCAGAAAATTGCTGCCAGAATAGTCCAAAGAGAATGTTGCAATTAGTGCATGGAAGGTTGTGTTTGGAGGAATAATAAGTCCAGTGCTGTGCTGCTCTACCAACATGTACTAAAGTACTTTCCTTCAGCTTTGGGCTTGGTGTGTGTGAGACTCTTTTTGGATGGCTTATTTTGTTTGTTGGGAATACTTCACTTTCCTTTCCCTTTTAGATTTTTTATTTTTATTTTTATTCTTCCTAATCAATATGCCTCTTATAGCTTTTTCCTTTTGTTGGGAGAAGGGGAAGTTGATGAATTGGGGGCAGTGTAAGTGCATAAGGACAAGGGTTAGAAGGAGGAATAATCTTTGGCACCATCATCATGCTTTGAGATCAAACAATTATGTGTGACAAAGACAAACATACCAACATTCTTCTCTCTCTCTCTCTCTATGCAACTTCTTTGTCTCTAAGTGTTTGGATTTGCATGGCATGCAGATATGCAAGCAGCACTTAACCAATAATGCTTTAGTTGGATGCTTCTTTTATGAAGCAGAAGCCCCCCCACCCCTTCTTGTCCATTACTTTTCTCTATCTTTTTGAAGTTTGAAACACAGTTTGACTGATTGAGATAATTCATTAGTATTGATTGATAATATTGGACTCAAAAGATGTGGAAGGCGTGCATTAGATATATCCTATTATATTTAGTTTCATCCTTTGGCCATTGAATTAGATAATAATAAAAGCAGATTTTAATTTGCCGTAAGGACATGCCAATCTAAACCAAAAAATAACAAAATACAAGCATAAAAGTTGATGAAGCACTAGCACTACTACAGGTTAGTGCGCTACATTATTTTTTACAGATGGATTTGTCTACAAAAGTAGTTAGTGCTGTGACTTGTGCTGCATGCTGTGGTGTATGTCCAATAAAGAAAAAATTAAAGGCAGTTGGAGGGTGGAGATGAGTTTGAACTTTGAATGGACATACATGCATAGCAGCTTCAGAAAATAAGTTACTTCAAACTAAAATATGAATGATGATATTTCGTATCAACAAAATTCCAAATGAGTCATGACATTACTAAACAGTTAGATTGAAATGTACCTACTGAACTCTGAACTCAACCATGTGTACTTACTTACATGCACAGTCAAATAATGTGTTTGCAACAGTTTACTGCTCTGACTCCTGTGATCAGTTTACTATACTATTATTGTAAGATACATGCATGTTGTGTGGCTTTCTTTTTGAATCGACAAATCATCGCAGAAAAAGTGGTGTCATTTCTTTGCACTTTGTCTTTTTGGTTTAAACCGATAATGTTTGAAGACTAAAACTACCATTTAGGGAACTCGTTTTCCATGCACATGTAAAGATCACATAAAAATATGCTCCTATTGGTTGGTAGATGTGCTTATAAGATGGCTAAGAACAAATCTCTAACATTCTTACTCCTGAGAACTAGTTTGAATGCGTTCAAATTCCCTTTTATTTCTGCGTGCCAATACCATTATGGAACTTATTTCCCATGTATTATATATGTATATAAATATTAATTTAAATAGTCACTAAAAAAATATAAATTTAAATTAAAGCTCATACCGACGGATGTGTTGATTATGTAACTAAAATAGCTATTTAATTCTGAAAATTTTAAATAAATGAATCGATTATGAGGTTTGAAGTAAAATTTTGATTTAACAGTTAAAGTTTGTAGAATCTTAATTTTCCAAAAGAGATAGAAATTTAAATTTCTTCCTTTCTCTATCTAAAGATGGCAACACTATTCACCAGAATCCACTCGGTTCTTACTCCGCTGAATAAAGTTGGGTTTAGGTAATCCACTTCTACTCGTCTCGATTTATATATAAATATATAATTTTAATGTATAATATATATAACATAATTAATATTATATTATATTTAAATTTTTATTTTTAATTTATATTATGTATGTGATAATAGTTATATAAATTTTAAAATTTTATTTTATTTATTAAATTTTAATAATTATTAAGGGAGATTGAAGCACAGCGTGTACCCTTGAGAGAAAATTATAATTTAATTTTTTACTATGCACAGATAGGAGAGAATCAAATTCTATACGAATTATTATTATAAAATAAAACGGAATAGGGTACCACTACCCTTCCTGTTGCCACACTTTTCTCTATCTCACGGTTCTCACCTCAAAATACATTTATATACATTAATTAAAAGTCTCCCGAAAAACACATTAATTAATAGAAATACTAGGGGTTAATAAAATTTGTGATGTTTAACCATTAATTAATTATTATTAATATTTTTAATAGTATGAGATGATATTTAATGGTGTAGAATTAATTATTTTTTTTTTTATAGTTAAATGCTAACTAAATTTCAATAAAAGTGTTGATCTCTAAACTTTCTCTTAATTAATACTTAAAAATTAAAACTAATAATGATAAAATTAACTACATATTGTATTAATAGAGGTAATTTAACTATCATTATTAAAGAAAATATTTTAAAATACAACTAATATAAAAATCTCAACTAAACAAAAATTTTAAAATAAAAAATAATTACAACATTTAAATTCTCTTATATTTAAAATACATTAAAAATTTAAAAATATTTTGAAGTGTTTCTCAGTTTTAAAATTGAGTTTAGGACACATATAAGATACATGATCAATTTACTACTAATAAAAAATTTTGAGTCCCACTCCCTAAAAAATTTAAATATCCAAATCGGTCCTATCTACTTTGATATATGTACGTTTCAGTCCCTAGTTAGGGACCGAAAATGGTATTTACTCAAAGTAGACAGTGATTGGAAACGTACATATATCAAAGTAGATAGGGACCGATTTGGGTGTTTAAATTTTTTAGGAATTGAAAAGTCTATCGGACAAATGGTTAGAAACCAGAAATGATGTTTACTCTAAATATTTTTATTTAATAAATATAAAATAAATACATTAAAATTTTGAATTTTTAATAATTTTTTTACTTTGTAATTTTAACATGCCTACCCTTTTAAATTAACAGTAGATTCATAATCCACAAGAGATGTATACTTGTCCAATCAAAGTATACAGTCACAGAAACTGCGAACCCCATTAGATCCTCAATATGAAAATGGCTATCGGTTTCGGGTGTTGTTCCCAGTTCCCACCCAATTAATAAAAATGAAATTAGAATGCCCTAACTAAAGTGATTTGGTCATATGGTTGCTGTTTGAATGTGAATGTGAATGTGAATGCAATTAGAATGCGAAAGGGCATAGAGCAGAGAATTGCGTCCCTTCTTAAGGACACCAAAACCCAGAAGCAGTTGCTTCAAGTTCACGCCTTTTACATCAAAACATGTTCCTCTCATAATCGGTTCCTCCAAGCGAAGCTCTTAGGCACACTTGTTTCGCTTCCTACTCCCATTGATTTGCACTACGCTCGCGCTTTGTTCGATTCATTTCCCCTTCGCGACACCTTCATCTGGAACACCATGATCCGCACTTACCTCTATGCTCAAAACCCTCAACATTCTGTTACCCTTTACTTCCAAATGCTCCTTCATCATGATGATCATGTTTCCGTTGATAGCTTCAGCCTCTCCTTGGTTTTTCAGGCATGTGGGAGGTTGTTGGATTGGGAAAATGGCACAAAGATACATACCCATGTGCTCAAGCTTGGCTTTGCTCCTGATTTGTTTGTCCAAACTGCGCTAATTGAAATGTATGCAAAATGTGGTCATTTGGATTATGCTTGCAAGGTTTTGGATTCCATGGAAGAACCAGACTTGGTTTCCTATAATGTGCTGTTGGTTGAGTATGTTAGAATTGGGGAAATTAAGATGGCACACCAACTGTTCAACAGAATGCCTCAGAGGGACTTGGTTTCTTGGAACACAATGATCCATGGCTATGCCTCGCTAGGCGATGTTGGGACGGCACACAAGTTGTCTCATACTGATGTTGAACATATACAGCAATCTAATGAGGCATTGAAACTATTTCATGAAATGCAAGTAGCTAATGTGGTGCCTGATAGGGTCACCATGCTCAGTGTCTTATCTGCGTGTGCGAGCTTGGGTGCCCTTGGAATGGGGAAGATGGTTCATGAGTACATTGAAAGGAATGGAATTGGAATTGACATGAAGCTGGGAACTAGTCTTTTGGACATGTATGCCAAGTGTGGGGACATAGATAATGCACTGAGGATGTTTGAGCTCTTGGACCATAAGGATGTTTTTACATGGAGTGTCATGATAATGGGACTTGCAAATCATGGATTTGGGGAGCAGGCTCTAGCATGTTTTTCCAAGATGATAACTGAAGGAATCAAACCAAATGATGTTACTTTTATAGGTTTATTAAGTGCATGCAGCCATAGTGGATTGGTTGACAAGGGATGGGTATGCTTCAAATCAATGAGTTGTCTTTACGGATTTTCTCCAAAGATTGAGCACTATGGATGCATGGTCGATATTTTAGGCCGGGCAGGGCTCCTTGAAGAGGCTAGGGAACTTATCAGGACTATGCCATTTGCACCAGATGCCATAGTGTGGAGGGCCTTTCTTGGAGCTTGTAAAATTCATAAAAATGTTGACCTGGCGCAAGAAGCCACGTTAAATCTTCTTGAATTGGAGCCTCATATAGATGGAAATTATCTTCTCCTGTCAAACATATATTCCCAAGCAAAGAAATGGGACAGGGTTGTGATGCTGAGGAGGAGTATGAAATGTTCAACTATTCAGAGAGTCCCAGGAAGTAGCTCAGTTGAAGTTGATAATACAGTTTATGAATTTGTTTCTGGAGACAAATCTCATCCGAAATCCTTGGAGATATATGAAATGTTGGAAGAAGTACTTGATAGAATTCAATGTGCTGGATATGAGCCATTAACAACTTCAACCGTACAAGATGTTGATGAACAAGAGAAACAGAATGCATTAGCTACTCATAGTGAGAAGTTAGCAATTGCTTATGGACTACTCACCACTCCTCCTGGGAGTCCCATCCGGATTTTCAAGAACCTGCGAGTTTGTGAGGATTGCCATTTGAGTATTAAATTTATTTCCAAGGTGTACCAAAGGAAAATAGTTGTAAGAGATAGAAATCGTTTCCATCATTTTTATGGAGGTTCATGCTCTTGTAGGGACTATTGGTAGAAACACCGTACCGCTCTGCTATTCAAATTTCTAAAGCCAGCATAGTAAGAAAGTATTCATATTATAGAGTAGAGACATTGAAAAGTAATGAAATTAAGGGTGCGAGAAGTATATCTAACATACATAGCAATGTCCATATTTTTTAAATTTCTTCCCCAATTTTTTCCTACTTTTCTTTCAACAACTTGAATCGAGTTTGAAGTTAGTTGAAGCTTGAAAGTTGAAAGAATTCTGTAGTTGAGACATAAAGCTATTGGAAGTGAGGAAATCTACTGCTAGTAACAACAATTTAGATTTAGATGAATGGATTTGTATGTCATAATCTTGTATTTTATATTTTTTCTGTTGCCTATGGATAGTTGCTTGAACCACAAGGTTAACGCTGAGATCATGTTATTGTTCTTTTCCCCGGCCCTATGCTCTGACAAATGCAGCATTAAACAATGCCGATGGTAGTTGAGATTTGAGAATCTGGGTGAGACAAACCTCATTATTATTTTTGAGGGATAAGGGGCCACCTCCTCCGAAAACAAAATTATTAGTCTCATTTATTAATAAGTTGGGAAGAATAAGATCACTACAAATCTCTCTGATGTGTTGAGTGTTCATTGCATTAGGCATTAGCATAGCAACACTGCCTTCTTTTAATTGCCAAACACTCTTTGGTCCCACTTTCGTGACGTTGCCCTATATATAATGTTTCATTTTTATTTTAGTCAACGAGTCACTCATCTATTTTCTATTTTTATTATATAAAAATTAACACCAACTTCTTATACAATAAATTTAAGTGATATATTTCTCTTCTAATAATATCACATCAACAATTATAATAATTTAGCAAAATAAGTTTAAATTTGACGTATTTTTTTATTAGGTATATTTAAATATATCATGATTATAAAATTAATATATTATATTTTTGGTGTTTTTTATTTTTATTAATATTTTTTAATTTTTTTAACTATTTGTAAGGCAAATAACATCATATAAAAAGACAAAATATGCCAACTAAAACAAATAGAAACAACAATAAAAATATAATTTTGTACAATTCTAATATTTTTTTTGTGATTAGTATAATTCTAATATAAAAGGCTTATGTCTTTTTTCAAAATTAAATAAATTCAAATTTTTAAACTAATAAAACTATATTTTAATTTATATTAAATAGAAGCGACAAATGAAGATGTAGTTTTATTACAACTCTAATATAAAAGGTCTATATCTTTTTTAAAAAATAAATAAATTCAAATTTTTAAACTAATAAATTATATTTTAATTTATATTACTTTTATATAGTTGAATAATTATATAGAATTATATATAAATTATTAAATAAATATTCTGTAAAATAGTTTTAATATAAATAATTTAAATTTAACATTAATTTATATATTATTTATTATCTAATCAATCTCTAAATAATATAACACTTATTAAAATATACTGTATAATATAATTAATTTATCTCTTTGTGCATCATCGGGATCTCACTGTAATGTATGAATAATATTAATCCTCACGCCATATAATTAGGATTTTTTTTCTAAACTAAAATAAAAAATCTTTAATTTCAAAAAAATTACTCTAACTTTAATTTTCAGAATCTAATTTTTTTTGTTTAGAAGAACTTCATATAATGAGTGAAGTTCATCTAACTCTTCGATGAACTTTATCATACTCATTCAATTAAATACAGGTTATAAATAAAAAGATGATACCTTTTGTAAATAAAAATGTCATTTACTTTCATTGAATGCCTATAATATTTTTTTTACTTTTTATGTGTGTAATTGATCATTGGAATATACTATAAAATTTTTTAAACCGTATTTTTAACCATTTTTTTCATTTTTATTATGTTTATCCTTAAAATAAGTATGTTCATAATAAAAAAAATTAGTTAAGAGTACGATTTAAAAAATTTTATAGTATATGCTAATGGTCAATAACACATGTAGAAAATGAGAAAAAAAAAGAATAGGGTGAACATAATTAAAAAAATAAAACATTGTTAAGAGCATAGTTTAAAATTTTTTATAATATATGTCAATGGTCAATAACACGCATAAAAAATAAAAAAAAAAGATTATTATAGATATTCGATGAAAGTAGATGACATTTTTATTTACAAAATGTATTATTTTTTATTTATAATATATATTTAATTAGACGAGTATGATAAAATTTGCTGAAAAATTAGATGAACTTTACTCATTATATGAAGTTCGCAAAAAATTAGACGAATTCCTTATAAACAATAAAAAATCTTAGAAATAATATATTTTTTTCCTAAAATTAAAGATTTTTTATTTTAGTTTAGAAAAAAAAACCCATATAGCCAAAAAAAATGCTACTTGTATAACAAAATTTAACTTTTAGTCAGCCTTTAATATTATTTAATTATTTTTTAATTAAAACATATTCCTATTTAGTATTTTTTAGATACACATTGGTAATTAAGATTAATTTAAATTTCAAAATTTAAAATTTTTCTAACTTCCTACCTACTTCATAGTTAGTTATTGTTTTCTTCCTTTACGCTCATTCGCTGTAATACGATTTTCTTCTATCTCGTTCTCTTGTACAAGACCGCTTCTTTTATGTTCCTTATGTTATATTACTTAGTAGTTGTAAAGGCTAGGTTTATTGGTTCAAATGAATGAGTTTTAGATGTGTGCAGAAACCAATTTAAAAGATGAGATATTATTTTGGATGTGTTGCAATTGCAAGTCAATCTAGTTAACGTTTGGACAAAATTTTATCTGCTATAATCAAGTGTAATTTATGCACAATGAATGAACAATTAACAAGTTGGACACACTGTACAAACAAGCTAAAACACTTGGTAGTCATAATAATAACTCCACCTTAAGAACTTGAAGTTTTATGCTTTAAATTTATTCCTATTACACATCCCAAAATTTATAATATTACACGTACAAAATTATACGTTTACACAACCCAAATCACAAGCTTGGACACCAAATAACTAATAGTCAACAAAAATTACCAATAAAAACAAATTAATCCTCAACACAAGTATGAGAATAAAAACAACCAGGAAACAATAAAACAACATAAACACTTCCAAAATATAGAAATTACATATACAAAAATAATTTAACATTGCAATATATATGAGCCATTTTAATCGATTTTTAATTACAAAAAAAAATTATACAGAATAATAAAAAAAGCAATGGTGTCAGAGAATATGCAAAGAAAAACTCTATGAACATAGATCCATCCAAATCTTAAGTATGTTTTCGGCGCGGACGAACGACGAGGAGGAGGAAGACAGCGACGAAGATAAGCGTCGAGGAAGAGGAAGGCGTTGTAGATGAGTGCCGAAGAGGAGGAAGGCGGTGTCGAGGATGAATGCTGAGGAAGAAGCTGGCGCGGATGAACGGGGGCGGAGGATGATGAACCATCGACGGCTACGGTATTAGTTAATAATTAGATGGTTTAAGATTTATTTTAGAATTTTAAAATTAAAATTTTGAATTTTAAGTAATATACTAATAATTAAATATATTAAATCTGAAACAGAAATTTAAAATTTAAATTTTAAATTTTAGTTTTATTTAATTTATATTTTAAATGTAGATTTAATTTTAAAAAGATACTAAATTTATTTATAATTTTTAAATGTGTTTGTTTCATTTTTTTAAATTATTATAATAAAAAATTAAATATTATACTATTTTTAAAGGATATGCAGTTGAATTGATAACTAAGCTAATAATTTGCATATGCTTAACATGTGAGAGTGATGACAAACTTATTTAATATTGTTTTATTAAGTAAAGTTGGAGAAGCCAGACAACTTTGTTGCAGTTGGTGGACGGTGATCGACATGAGTCCCAACTCCCAAAGATAGTTTGCACTTTTAATAATAAAAAAATAGAATTGCTGGCCATGGAAGTTCTCTCATGTGCTTCTAACCCTTCTAATGAGTAATGAGTGCAACCGCCTCACTTCCATAAATTCTTTTGCCCAATCCACCCCCTCCTTTCTTTAAAAAAATGTTTTTCAATTCATGTATTAATGCATAGTTAAAATGATCTGTATTTTTTATTACAATATATATATATATATATACAAGCAAGTGAATTTTTTAAACAAATAAAACAAGGACATATGTTTTATTGATTAAGTGGAGGCAGCTGTTCTGAAATGCAACACCACCTTTTCTTGATTGATAATGATGATGATAATAAACGCCAACATGAGAATCTAACAAGAGAGGATAAGATTAATAAAAATATGAAAGTGAAAAGATAAGAATAGTTTTAGCGGAAAGGTAGGTTGGAACTGAAGCAGTAGCTAGTGAGCCCTTTAATTTGGAGATGAGATAAGCTCATAATGTGGTTTCCTAGTTGCTTCCAAGAGAGTCACTAGTCAGATATTGCTTGCTGCGTTCAACCAAACCGAGTGGTTATTAATTAGTTATTCTATTCTATTTCTGCAACGTGCATGTTTTTTCTCATTAATATTAATAAATGGTATGTATAACGCGGTACCCCGCTATAAGCTATAGCTACAAGTCATAACACGCAACCTAACAATAAGCCTTTGAGAAAAGAAGAAAGCAATCAGGTTCCTCCCTCTCATCTCTTCCCTCTGTCACCACAACTTCCAACTACCACACTGAGGTACGTTAACCACATACACTGCTACATGGATTTCTCATTTCTGTTTCTTTCTCTATTGGTCTCTATGTGTTGGATAATTGAGTATGTTTTGAAAATTCTTTTATTTGCGGGTCTTATTTGCCGTCCTATGCTCTCCACTTATTCAACTTTTCAAATTACCAACTCAAGCAAACATTTTTCCGTAGTTTTGAGGTAGACTAATCATCATTTCCCTGAAAACTTGGCCATCTTGGAAGTTGGAACTTCAGAGCTAAAAGTTAAACCATATTTCTCAGGAATATGAATAGATAAATTGCTATTTTTGTCTCTTACTTTTTGATTGGTTGGAGGATTTTACCTCTTACTACTTGATAGCTAATAGCTATATAGTTTTTTCGATGAATATTGATGGAAATCTATGATATATTGATTCCCTTCCCTGTTTTGGATCCCTATGTGGTTATTCAAATTCTGAAATTACCCAGAAAGAATTGTAACTACTTCCATATAGGATTCTTGTGGTCAACTATGTGTCCTTTTCTTCTAAGACTTTCCCCAATTCAGTTTCAGCCTGGTAGAGGGTATGTTTAGATCAGGATTACTAGTGGATCTTCCATGTTTTCCATTATGTATTTCTAATTTCTTTATTTATTTCACGGATTGATTAGTGACTCTGGATTCTTTTGTAGATTTTCATCATTTCTCTGAGTTTCTACTTGCTTTTCATGACATATCTTCATCATTAGATCTTGATTTTTTATGAAATTTTAATTCATTTTCTCTCTTCTCTTATTATGCAGATCAAACTTTTCGTCAATATATTTGTGAATTAGCGCTAGACACCACTATTTAAGAGCCTTCACTTCTTGTCTGGCTGAGTAAATTAAACAATTTTGTACATGCAAATATCTGAGAGAGATCCAAGCCAAGCTGGTATCCAAGCATGTATCAAATGCTACAAAGCAATCTATGCCACAGTATCCACCATGATAATATGATGAAGGGAGCCACTGTTTCGTTTGAATCCTGCAAGGATCAATACTTTACCCTGGAATCATCCCCAGCAACCACTGAGCTCATAGGTTGTGAAACTGATTCCCCTTCCTATGCCAGTGGATTATCTTCAAATAGGAGTCCATTTTCCCCACAAGTCTCTCAGTCATGCTATTCAGATAACCACCACTCATCCGACAACACCTATGGCTCGCCTTACTCTAGCGTTGATGATGGGAATGAATGGAAGCACAAGCTCAGAGAACTCGAGATTTCGTTGTTGGAGCCTAATGAATCAGATGCTGCTGACAGTTATGACAACAACTGTGTCCAAGGTGGCCTCACCACAGCCTCTCCAACAATTGAATATGATTGGGATCAGATTGTGCAGATGATTCCAAAGTTAGAGCTGAGAGATGTGCTGGTTCGATGCGCGCAGGCCGTGTCTGATGATGATATAGCCACAGCAATTGGTTGGATGGATAATGTGTTGGGGAAGATGGTATCAGTTTATGGGGAACCATTGCAGAGGCTAGGTGCTTACTTGTTGGAGGGGCTAAGAGCAAGATTGGAGTCATCTGGGAGCATGATATACAAATCCTTAAAGTGTGAACAACCAACAAGCAAAGAACTGATGAGTTACATGCACATATTGTATCAGATTTGCCCATTTTGGAAGTTTGCTTATGTAGCTGCAAACGCAGTCATCTTAGAAGCAATGGCAACTGAGTCCATGATTCATATAATCGATTTCCAAATCACACAGGGCACACAGTGGCTTTTACTTATTCAAGCTCTTGCACATAGGCCAGGTGGACCGCCGTCCATTCGCATAACCGCCGTGGATGATTCCCAATCCATTCATGCTCGCGGCGGAGGACTTGAGATTGTTGGACAACGGCTCTCGGATTTCGCCAGGTCTTGTGGAGTGCCATTGGAGTTCCACATTGCTGCAATGTGTGGCAGCCAAGTTGAAAGAACAAATATAGTGATTCGAGCCGGGGAAGCTCTGGCTGTAAATTTTCCTTATGTTCTGCATCACATGCAGGATGAGAGTGTAAGCACGGAGAATCACAGGGACAGATTGTTGAGATTGGTTAAGAGCTTGTCTCCCAAGGTTGTGACACTTGTTGAGCAAGAATCCAACACCAACACTTCATCTTTCTTCAACAGGTTTGTGGAGATAATGGATTACTACACTGCCATGTTTGAATCAATAGATGCCGGGTGCCCGAGAGATGACAGGAAAAGGCTGAATGCGGAGCAGCACTGCGTGGCGCGGGACATAGTAAACATGGTGGCTTGCGAGGGGGTGGAGAGGGTAGAGAGGCATGAACTTCTAGGAAAGTGGAGAATGAGATTCTCCATGGCTGGTTTCAGACAATGGCCGTTGAGTCCTTCTGTGGTGGCTGCTGTCCGGAACATGTTGAAAGAATTCAATGGAAATTATAGGGTTGAGCAGAGAGATGGTGCTCTCTATCTTGGATGGATGAGGAGAGCTATGGTTACTTCTTCAGCTTGGTGCTGAGTGCTGACTCTCTTCAGTTTAGCATTGATTTTTTCGGTTTAGCTATGTTCCAATATGTATGTAGTATGTACCCTTTTGAGCCATAAAATAACCCTAAATGTCAATACTATTATTCGAATCTGCATTAGCTGCTAAGCGTGCCTGTTTGTCTATGAGAAAAAATATGTGCATATGCTAAGGATGAATTTATATATGTGCGTCCCTATCTTTCTTTATTCGTTAACATAAACATCAAGCCCCTTGCGTTTGATCCGTTCCAAAATGGCGCCTTCGAAGCTGCTTTACCTCGTTCTTTGTTAATTTGAAGCTACTATATACAGCGCTTCAAATTCTTAAACTGGAAACGGCTTTCCAGGACATCCCAAACTCTTGCTCTTTTGGCTCAAAAAGGCAAAATATATCCTAATTCATTATTGATGGAAGATTTTACAATTGTCTTCATGTGAAGATGTTTTTTTATAAATTATAGAGTTTGATTTTGATATATATTTTTTTTTTGAAAGAGAAACTCAACATATAAAGTGGAGCATAGATAACACACATTCGTAAGACAACACAGTCAAAAAGACAAACCATGTAAACATATAGTAACATATATCCCTTTGATATCTTCGGTATTGCCATCAACAATAAAAGAGATCCACACCTAACCACTTCTTGTAACTCAGAAAGGACATGTTGATAATCTCCTCAACTTATTTTCCTTTATTTTGGAAGATTCTCCTGTTCCTTTCCAACCATAAGTTTTAAGTAATCGCACAAAAGCACATCATCCATTTCTTGCACTCTGCCTTCCTTTGTGATATCTCTGTCCAGTTTAAGAAATGCTCCTTCAACGTACCCGAGCAAGACCATTGTCTACCAACATACGATAACCATGCACACCAAACCTGTCAAGAGAAGCTACAGCCAAGAAACAAGTGGTGACTAAACTCAATACTTTTGTTACATAAAATACACAAGGTATCTTGTTGGTTAATAGCCTCAAACGGACTCAGGCTTTCCTTAGTATTGACCCTTCCAGTCAAAACAAACCAAACAAACAACTCCACTCGTGGAGGGACTAGTCCTTTCCAAATAATTTTAGTAAAGTTGTAGCTTGTGACATCCTCCGAGATCATTTTCACCTGCATTACCTGTACAAAAAAGTTAGTTGAATAAATACCATGTTTATCATATTTTCGCACAACCATAACCTCTCTGTCATGTGCAAGTCTGACCGGCCTTAATGCATCATGTAGCTGGTTCACTAGATCCAACTCCCATTGGAACATTTGTCGTCTCCATTGAAAGTTCCACATGCACTCTAACCCATTCCAAAACCCATAATCCCCTATCACTGATCCTTTTTTGTTTGAAACAGAGAAGAGTCTTGGAAAGCGATCTTTCAACGAACCTCCAACAAGTCAGACATCCTCCCAAAAACGAGTACCTCTCCCATCCCCACTTCCATAGACAACACAGTAATCATCTTCTGTCTCACTTCTTGATTCGTGAACTGTACTTGACAAATATCCCTCCATGCCCCTCCTCCCCCCCTTTCCCAAGCAGGTATTTCTTGATTGACCAGGGACACATTTGGATCTAGGTTATTGCAGGAACAAACCACCTTCTTCCACAACGAACACTCCTCCTTTGAAAAGCGCCACCATCATTTAGACAAAAGAGCTGTGTTGCGGACAACAGCATCTCCAACTCCTAATCCGCCTAACCTTTTAGGAGCCTGCACCACTTCCCACTTAACTATAGCCATACTATTCTTCTCATCCTCCTTACTCCAAAGAAATCTTCTCTGCAAAAAAATCAACTTCTCTGCAACAGCCCTGTGCATCTTATATAAGCTCAAATAATAAATCGGAAGGCTATTTAACACAAATTTGATAAGCACCAGCTTACCGGCATTATTAAGAGCCTTGGCCTTCCAAAGGCTGAGCTTTTCCTCCACTTTGTCTATTATTGGCTTCTAAGTCTTAACCAACTTTTGGTTAACTCCTAGCGGGATACCCAGGTATTTTACTGGAAGAGTGGCGTCCTTACAGCCTAACACCCTACACATACGTTGTACCCACTGCTCGTTACAGTTAATAGGAATCAAGCTAGATTTATCAAAATTAATACTTAATCCTGACATCAATTCAAAGCAACGAAGTAGCCTCCTGTAATTCTTGATGGTCTCTTCCTTAGGTGGGCAGAACAAAATCGTATCATCTGCAAACTGAAGATGCGACAACTCTATATAATCTCTCTCTACCAACAACGGGGATATACGACCGTTCCTAATAGCCTCTCCAATCATCCTGTGTAGCACATCAACCACAAGTACGAATAAGAAAGGAGACAAAGGATCACCTTATCGCAGTCCTCTTTCCATCTTGAAAGGCTTAGAAGGCGAGCCGTTAATCAACACTGACATAGAACACGTACTGACACATTCCATTACCCAACCCTTCCATCTTCGTCCAAAATCCATCTTTTGTAGTACAAGATCCACAAAACTCCACTTAACCCTATCATATACTTTCTGGAAATCCAATTTTATAATTGCCGCTTCCTTCTTCTTCAGTTTGAACCACGGGACAATTTTGCACGCGATAAGGGCCCCATCATGAATCTTTCGACCTTTGACAAAAGCACTCTGTGTCTCTCCTACTAGCCCTGGCATAACTGCTCGCATTCTCCTTACCAGCAACTTCGAGATCACCTTATACACACACTCCACCATGCTAATTGGTCGCAAGTTTTTTATTTTCTTAGCACCAGTAAACTTGGGGGCCAACGCCACCCACGTAACATTAGCATCTGCGGGTAGCTTCGAAGATTGGAAGAAATTCAGTACTGCTATCATAAATTCATTGCCAATTTCATCGCATCACTTCTTTATGAAGTTCATGTTGTAGCCATCACATCCTGGAGCCTTGGATGATTCACAATCCCACACTGCCTCTCTAATCTCCTGAGATGTCGGTAGTACCTCTAAAGCTATAGCATCCTTCTCACCGATCACATCCACCAGACCATCTCTGAACCCCACCAACGGAGATTTCTCTTGATGATATAAATTTTTGTAGAACTCGTTGATGGCAATTTGATCCTAACTTGATTTCTTATCAAACGTCCATTAATGACCAGTGTATCAATCCTATTATTCCTCCTCCTTGCAGAAACTAAGTTGTGGAAGTATATTGTATTTTTATTCATATTCCTCGCATGCCTAGTCATCCATTTCTCACAGCACACAACTAATGCCTTCCTTCTTTTCTCCACTGTTTCATCATAAACTCCGTTACCCACCATGTCATCTAACTTCTTGATCTTATAAAAATGTTATCTATTAATATATAATAGGAGAGTTATATATGGTTGGTTATTTAACAAGTGTCCAACATATATAATTAACAAGTATTTTACTTGAATGATTGACAAGTGTCATGTTTATTCAAAATTCAGAAAAAGTAATACATGATAATATAAAATAAGCTATTATTGAATTCGATGTACATATTGGATATTAAGCAGGACTTTAAATTTCAAATCTAAAATCATTTTGTTCTAAAATCATTCTTTCTCTTATTCTCATACATAGAGTAAATAGGTAAAATTGTCCTTGAAAGATATCCTGATCTCCATTTTGGTCTTCAAAAGATAAAGTTAATCGAAATCGTCTCCGAAAGATACACGATTGGTCACGTTAGTCCTTCCGTCAGTTGGATGATGACGTGGGGACTAATGCCACGTGTCACAAGATGATTGGTTAACGTGTCAGCTCAGTGACACGTGACATGCCACGTGGCACTTGACATGTAAAAAAGTTATTTATAATCAAAATAATCATTGAA
Source organism: Arachis ipaensis (assembly GCF_059453495.1). Lineage (NCBI taxonomy): Eukaryota > Viridiplantae > Streptophyta > Magnoliopsida > Fabales > Fabaceae > Arachis > Arachis ipaensis. Next base: position 139,553,583 of record NC_142436.1, read on the forward strand.
AGTTCAGACGTAAGTCATTTTCATCCCTGAAATTTTAAAAATTAATCAAATTAGTTTTTATATAATTTTTTTTATTTTTTCTTGATAATATTAAATTTAAAATATTTTTTGATACTACTAATTTTAATAGAAATGTAATTGACAGTCAAAACATTAGTAATTGTATCTTTTCTTCTTAAAATTTTTTTTAATAAAATTATCTCTCTCCTTTTAATTCTTGTCAAAATCTCTGTTATTCTTTTCTATTCTAAAATATTTTTCTTACATTATTACATTTTGCTAGAATATATATATATATATATATATATATATATATATATATATATATATATATATATATATATATATATATGTTAACCTAAACAAAGTTAATAAAAATTTATACATCTTTTTTTTCATTACGGTATTACTTTCATTTAGGTTAACATACATAAAATTTGATTTTGAGCATATAAATTTGTTTAGGTTAATAAATACATACATTTTAATTTTGAGTATATATATATATATATTCCAGCAAAATGTAATAATGTAAGAAAAAGGTTTTAGAATAGAAAAGAATAAGAGAGATTTTGACAAGAATTAAATGAGAGAGATAATTTTATGGAAAAAATTTTTAAGAAAAAAAAGATACAATTACTATTTTTTTGATTGTCAATTACATTTCTATTAAAATTAGTAGTATAAAAAAATATTTTAAATTTAATATTATCAAGAAAAAATAAAAAAAAATTATATAAGGACTAATTTGATTAATTTTTAAAATTTTAGAGATGAAAATGACTTACGTCTGAACTTTCAAAGGACTATTTTGATTATAAATAACTTTTTTACATGTCAAGTGCCATGTGGCATGTCATGTGTCACTGACACGTCAACCAATCATCTTGTGACACGTGGCATTATCCCCCCCACATCATCATATGCCATGTGGCACTTAACGTGACACGTCATCATGTAACTGACGGAATGACTAACGTGACCAATCGTGTATCTTTCGGGAACGATTTTGATTAACTTTATCTTTCGAGGACCAAAATGAAGATCGGAATATCTTTTAGGGACGATTTTGGATATTTACTCTTCATATATATATATATATATATGTTTGTTCTCATTTGTCAATTTTAAAAATACTTTAAATTGATGGAATTATAAGTTTCTTTATTTTAATTTTGTAAAGAAGTTTAACTTTGCCTATAATCATATATATTTAAATGTTCGTTGCTCAAAATTTAAATTTTTGTTCGGTATAACAAGTATTATATACAAAATTAATGATTTTTGTTTAAAGTTGTGAACCTAACAAATTGAATAATTACTTTGTAAGTCAGGATAAGTTGAATTCGAATAATAATATTTTTTAAAATATATTATTCTTCCAGTAAGAAGTTATTAATTTAACATGTGTTATTTATTTAAAATTGGAAGTGACATAAAATAAATTTGTTTTAGTGAACTAATAACCTCAAATTTAAAATTAATTAAAAATAAATATAGTGTTCAATTATAAAATATTATTAAATATTATTATTTGTGTCCCAATAATATTGTTAATATACATATACAATATATTTTTTATGTATAAGCGAAAATTGTTAATATGAGCTTGAAAAGAAAAATTATTTAGAGAGATAAATATTAAATTTGTACTTGAAAGATTCTGATAAAATGATATCTGATCTTTATTATTGATAAAATAATTTCCAAAAAATTTTAGAATTTGACAAAAGTGTCCAAATTTCAATTGAGTTACTTGGAGTTAAAATTTAAGGGTGACATGTCAGTTAACAATTTTTATAATTATAAAATTTATCACTTTTAACTTTTATAATTTTAAAATACCTCAATTTTAATTTTTTAAAAATCCAAATCTCCTCTCTCTGAAACTCTCATCTCTTTTTCTAAATCATCATCATTTTTAAAAAATTATAATATCTTTTTTTTTCTCCTTTTTATTGGAGAGACTTCAATAAGATAGCTAAGAAGGATACATCAAATATTTTAGGCAAGATGCTTATGAAAATTGAGAGTGGTGGCAAGTTGACAGCCAAAATCTGATTTTTTTTAGGGCAGATCAAGAGATTGAATGTGGGTTGAACCATGCTATCAAGGCATCGGTTTTCTTGGATGATAATGGTAATGAAAATGTAAACATTTTGAGTGAAGAATTGATGCAATTTCGTTAGTTTTGCTGTTATTATTTTTGCTAAAAATTTCTTACTGGACATATGTATAACTGTCTTGATTGATAAAGAAAAAGAAGAAATGTTAAAAGTGTTGGGGTTGAGTTTGAGAGAGATGCCACTTCTTGGACGGCGTTCTCTTTGACCTTGGAAGTGGCGAAGCCGTTGCTGCTGTTGTCGTTTCTATAACCACCAATCATGGGCTCAACAGCCATAGTAGCATCACAACCACTGGGTCAAAAAAAAAAAAGAAAAATGAAAAAGAGGTTGAGTTTTGAGAAGAAGAAGTTGAGTCTCAGAAAAGCATCTTTGGTTAGAAGAGAGAAAAAAAGGAGGAAGGAGGAGGACGACGCTATTGTAGTAAGCCAAAGCCGGAAGTTGGTCGGAGGAAGAAAGAGGAGTAAGGTACAGGCGGTGATGAACGAAAATGAAGAGGAGCTTATTGGAGAAGAAGAAGAAAATTGGAGGAGGATGCTGAGGAAGAGGAAGAGATGAGGGTTCCAGAAGAAAGGGGATTAGAATTTTAAAAAATTAAAATTGGGGTGTTTTTAAAATTATAAAAATTAAAAGTGGTAAATTTTGTAATTATAAAAATTGTTAACTAACACCTCACCATTAAACCTTAACTCCTGGTAATTCAATTGAAGGTTGGTCATTTTTGTCAAATTTTAAAATTTTTTAGAGATCATTTTGTCAATAACAAAAATCAAATACCATTCTGTCAGCATCAAAATCTTTTAGGTACCAATTTGGTATCTACTTCTTATTTAAACTATTGAATATAAAGGATAGAACATGTTTTTTTAAAATTTATGTATTAAAACATAAATTCATTTTTTGAAATTTGTGCATTAAAAATATAATATAGACTATCGAAAAATTCGTGTATGATTCTATTTTTATTTTTAATTTTTCTTGCTTTTTCTATTTTTTTCCTTTTAATTTCATATGTTTTGTATTTTAATTAAGATAATTATTTTTTAATTAAAATATTAATCTCTTTTATAATAGTTAATTTTATTTTTTCATAATAGTTAATCTATCTATTTTTTAAAATTTAGTTAAAATGTATTTTAAAGATTATCCTTTAAAAAAGATTATTAACTAAATTAAACATTAATATAACAAAAGAGGTTAACGACTTAATTTTTTTTATATACTAAGTAAATTAATTTTTTTAATAAATATATATTAATCTCTTTATGAACAAATTATACATAAATATAATAAAATAAAGGGTAAAGTATATTTTTTGTCCCTAAAGTTTTACAAAAGTTTTAAAAATACTTCTAAGTTTTATTTTGTTTCAATTTTGTCCCAAAAGTTTTCGATTTGCATCAAATATACCCCTGATGGCTAATTTTTCAAAAAATTTAAGACCAATTTAACAACAATTTCATAAGAACAACCCTCAATACAAGCAAATCAAGCATAATTTTCATGTATTATTGTTAGATTGGTCTTAAATTTTTTTAAAAATTTAGCCGTCAAGGGTATATTTGATGCAAATCGAAAATTTTTGGGACAAAATTGAAACAAAATAAAACTTAGGGGTATTTTTGAAACTTTTATTAAACTTTAGGGACAAAAAGAATATTTTACCCTAAAATAAATTAAGTACATGCTCGCGGATTATACACTAAAGATAAAATAATATAAATAAATGTCACTTAATTAATATTTATTATTTGTGTGATTAAAACATAAACTATTTTTATTAAAATTTTATTCTTTTTTGGATTGTATAACAGTAACATATTTAAATACAAACATAATAGTTTTTATATTTAAGTAGAATTTACTAATGAGAACTAAAAAAATAATAAAATTATTTTACTTTTTATAAACACAAAATAAAACAGTCTTATATACTATGTAATAAATTTTTACATACAAAAATTTTTTTAAATTAAAAATAATAACTATTAGTAAATAAATAGGTATTAATAAATTTTATAATGGAATGATATTAGGTCTGAGCATAGCGCGAGTTTTACACTAATTATTTTTAAAGTAGGACTAAACAAACAAAATACACTTTTAACACAAGACTCTTTATAAAAAAATATTTTTAGTATTTTTATTTGTATAAATGCCTTCATTATTTGGGTCTTATGTCTTTTTTTTTTGGACAGGAGTTTTTTTATGTCTTAAACTAGGTTCTTAACATAGTTGGTAGTGGTACTGGGCCATATTGTAAAATGCTAAACGCTTATTTGGATCAGGGGATTCCGTGTAGCTTCAAAGACAGAGAATATGGGCTTATACTAAAGAAGCCCAGTTGAGCCATAGTGGTTAAGTTGTCAGGGTTCTCAAAAAAACCTAATTTGTGAATAGCGGCGACCACACTACCACGCTCTGTCTCTCTATAAGAAGTGCTTTATGGGTCTTCCACTCTCAGCTATCTTAGCAGCAAGTGGTTGAGAGCAGCTCGTCTAGGGTTTCCGCAGCTTCAGATCTGCCTCCGCTTCCGGTTCCACTTCCACTTCCATACAAGTTTAGTTTGTTTGTAAGAGCTGAATTCATTTATATGTTTTCGTTTGCGGTGACGGGGGATTTGCGAAAATCCCTAACTAGAAAGGGGGCAAATTGATCTGTGTGTTTGCATAATCCCTAGTCAACGTCACTTAGCAATGTTCGTCGACGTTGATGGTCCTCCCCGTAATCGGGTGAGCTCCTCCGTCGATGCGAGTCTCATATTCCATCGCCTTGTAGAGCGGCGTTGCTGCCATTACTTCTTGGGACTGGCCATGAGACTAACATTCTCCTTTCTCTTATCTTCTCTTCTCTATTAACCTTCTTTTCTCTATCAAAAATGATGCCAATGATGATATCAAACACCAAATACCATCTTTCGGGACTGAAATTGTCTTTGATGTTATCATTCTGCAATTCTGAGGCTCATTTTCAAAATCCCCAGTTACCAAGTCTTCTATAAATCTGCAATTGCAACCTTAATTATGTTAAATTCGTTATGCTTCGCTATCTAGTCGATGTGGACCTCTTCAATTCCCATTCGATTCGTTCCCTCGAAGCAACATTCATTGTGTTGTTCTTCTGTATCACTCCCAGAGCCCTCTGCTTTTGGGAGAACACTGGAGCAGCTACATTTCATTCATACCTTGTCATTTTCATATTTCTTTTATTCAATTATTATTACTATGATGAGCCTACAGACCTGTAATGATTTGCGGTTATGATCGCAAACATTAATGAACATCTAAGGGACTGAGTTTCCTCTTGGAGAATCTGTTTTTCACTTTTATTTCTTGTATTTTTATTATTGTTAATCGGTTGTTAATTATTTATTGAAGGGCTTCAAATTAAAATGAATTTTGGCATGTACTATTTCATTGTGCATCGCAGTTTATGTTTGGAGCCGAGATGTGTGTTCCCCTCGCTATCCTGGGTTGCAATTTTGATGCTCCACTAGGACGTCGGGGAACTAAATCTCTTATGTGTTTCAAAGTTGAGATTTTTGTGTTTCTCAAGTTTCGGTATTATTTTGCAAATTTAATATCTTAATTCTGGTAGGTAAGGATGAAGCAAAATACATAATCCAACACTTGATCTGAGTTCTTTAAGAGTGATGGTAAACTAATCAATATGCTTCTGAATCTACCTAGCTTTGCTGTTTTCTATGCTAGATCTCATTTTCAACAAAATTATCTGATTTTAAATAATATCTTATCTCAGTTCTGTTCATGAAAGTGGAAGTGATCTTGGGACACCTGCATAAACTGTAATTTGCTGTGAATGAGAAATAAATTTCCATAATAACATGCTTTTAAAAATATTATATTGCTGGTTCATATTTTTTAAAGTATTAGTTTTGTATAATATTCTTACCTATGACATCCTTTTACGATAAACTGAAAAAGAGATTTGATAAAACCATGTTGCTGTATGAATTTGTTCAATCTCACTTTCTTTTGTTAGTGTTTTTCATATTCATTTGCCTGTGGTTTCCAACTTCACATCAGGTGATGAAAGTGGAAATAATCTTAGGACACCTTCCTACACAGCAAATTGCTGTGGATGAGAAAGAAATTTCCATCACTGATGATGTGCTTTTGGTAAATTTCTTGCAGTATGTTGTTAAAGTTCCTTGTACTGAGCTAGTATTAATATTTCGGAACCTATTTTGCAAAATAGGACTGTTTGTCTAGGTAAATCAGAGAACAAAATATATGTACGATAACTTGCAGTACATGATTTTGGATCAAAGTTTAACCGTTTTTTGTTTCAATTTTTTTTTTCACTTCGGAGGATAGGGTATAGTGTAATTTGTCATCATTAATTTTATAAGTTTATAAGTGGTATAAAGAGAAAATGAGATAGAAAAAATATTGAAGAATTACAAATCATACTTTATTTCTTCAATTGTAACATAAAATTGAGAGATTTATTTCTCTGTTCAACCACCAATGTTCAGATGACCATCGACCACGATTTGTTATAGCCACATAAGTTTGCTATTTATGATTTAGATAACAAGAAATGGTCCGAAGGCACTAACCAAATATAGTTGCAAGTGGACAATAATTTAGATTTAATTTAGTAAAATTTTTATTTTTTTAAAATTGTAACATTTATATATGATAAATTAAATTAAAAATAATTTTTATAAGTATAAACAGTAATAATTATATTTGATAAATAATTTTCAAACTATAAAAATGTTATATTTGTTATTAGTGTAAGATTTAAATTTAAAAATTAATTAATTTGTGAGATTATATAAAAATTTTTAATTTTAATAAATGAAAATTATTTTTAAAAAGTTTCATTTGCATACTTTAAAATTCCACAAGTACATAATTTTTTTATTTACTAAATTTAAAATAAAAAGTTTGTGTTTTTAACACCCCTTAGAAAACTCTATCAATGATAAAAGCCAAATCTATGCTTATGATATTACATATTTGTTATTCACATAATAGTTATTTTGATGAGTAATTTTGCAAATTAATGAGAAAATATTCAGTTTGGTCTTTAAAGTTACACTTACACTTTAATTTTAATTTAGTTCTTAAAGTTTTATTTAACTCAATTTAATTCCTAAATTTTTTAAATTTTAATCACATTAGTCTCTAATTGAGACAATTAAAACATCAAGAACTAAATAGTTAATATAACTATTTAACAATCTATTATGTGTCAAATAAATTGTTATTATTATTATTATTATTAAATAGTTAATATAATAAAGTCATTGATTAAATTTAAAGATTTATCATTATGATAGTGACCATAATAATATAATAATATAAGATAAATCTTCTATAATTTATTTAAGCTAAATTGATCTAGGTCATAATATTATTAAAACGGATATTATTATTTTGGATATGTATTTTTATTGGATGAAGATTAATAAATTTTATTTATTAAATTTTATATATATGGCGCATATAGATATATGATTATTGAATTGACCACTTTGAGAATTTCTAATGGTTATAATTAATCCATATTTGTTGAGGATATTCTCAAAATGAACATAATAATAGAATTTCTTTTGACTTACAATTGTATGGTAATTAACAATGTATTTATTATACTTTGATTTCACACATTCAATGTCATAGGGTTATAATTGAATGGATATTGAGCATGATTTAAATACTTGTTGAATTAATAATTAGTCGATAAGAAATTCATCCACTATGATAAAGAGTTTGAATGAATGAAGAAATGAGTTTTTTAGGTCATTCATGACTCATTATAATAATAGTAACAAGTTAGAGTTTGACAATTAATTCGTATTCTAAGGACCAATGGTTGAAAAGATAGAAGGAATTATACTTTGCAGGGGTGTTTGTGGTTCGGTTTGGATCGGTTTTGAGTCAAAAACTCATTCGATCTGAACACTAATTTCATTTGCAGGGCGGTTTGGATTGGATAATTTTTAAAAAAAACCCGATCCTTAGATCCAATTTCAAGAAGTTTGGATTGTTTAAAAAAAACCCGATCCTTAGATCCAATTTCAAGAAGTTTGGATTGATTGGATTTGCGGTTTTGTAAATTAAAAAAATTAAATACATATAACAAGTCTCAACATCACATTTTAAATAATCAACAATGACAGTGACAAAAAAAAATTCAACAATGACATAACAAGTCTCAACAATATTTTAAAAAGCTAATGATATCATAATAATAGAAATAAAATTATAGGTTAGTTATAATAAATAAATAAATAAATCACATTTTGAACATAAAATATTTATTAATAATAATACATGAATAATATAAAAATATATAATAAATTAAACATGTTACAAGTATAATTGTAAATATAACAATAAAATAATAATATTATAGCACATTGTGTGGTTTAGATTGGATTGGACCAGTTATGAAAAGTAAATCTGAAATCCGAATTGATCCAGCAATTTGCAGAAAATTGAATCCAATTGAATTCGAATTAGTGCGGTTTTAATCGGTTTTCGGTTTGGATTAGGTTGGATGAGCGATTTAATTTGGATTTGAACACGCCTAATACTTTGTTCTTCTCGAGTTCTTAGTAAAAATATATTATTTCATACCAGTTGAAAAGTGTTGTTAGACACTAACCTTAATTAGCAAATTGAGTATGACTAATTTACTACTTGCTTAGTATTGAACCTATGGGATCACAAACTAACGAGTGTTCTAATTTTTATTAAAAAAATTATTTAATTATTATTTTAATTTAATCAAATAAATAATTATATTAATTCAAATATAATATTATTATATTTTTTGTTAGCACTAAAAATATAATAATAATAATAATATGATAATTGAGAAAATTAAATAAAAATTAAAAATAATTAATTATTCTATTTCTAAATTTAAATTCTAATTAAGTTTGGATGAGATCATAATTGATTCTATTTCAATTTAAGTTGTAATATGATTTATAAAATTTGAAAATTTAAAATTTAAAATAACAAAATATGATTTAAATTTGAATTGAGATTCAAATTTAAAATTAGTAACAAATCTCATATTATATATATACGTGTTTAGTTTTTATGCATTGATAGTGCAAAATGTTTTACATAGTCGTGCAGCCACAATCATTTTCTTGGATGACCATTCATGCAATCAATATAAAACGTAGTTATTTTTACTAATGCGGTGTTATGTGATTGAATACACGTGTAAATATATATATATATATATACAAGAGTAGAAGAAATAAGTAACAAAAGGAGTTTTATTCCTCTATCTCCACACACATAAATATGTGAGCATATTTTTTGGAAAAAAATTTTATGGCGTGCAAAAAATTGAAAAGAGGTTTTTTCAATTTAAATAAGATATCCATTAGTCAAAGAGCTTAGTCAGCTTACAACAAAAATTAGTCTCGGTGTGAATACGCATAATACTTTTGTACCATAAAAAAAAAATTATTTTTACTAACATACTCAAATATTTGAATCTGATCTATCTTATTGTTGATCGAAAAATATGTATTATTCGATGAGAGCAAGTCGATTCGGAATGAGCCAGAGATAATTTCTCGAGAGGATGCATGCGTAAGCAGGGATCGAGAATAATGAGCGCTAGTTGGATTTCGAATGACTTGTTATTCGATTAGATTTTCTCGAGAGGAAAAATCGAATTGAGCATTCGAATGGAAGGTCAAACAGTCACGGTAGTGAAACGGTTAAAGGCTTTTATCACATGAGAAAATCATGGGAAACGTCTCCAATCAAATGGCGAAATCAGTTACCTAGGGGAAAGTATTTGAAAAGTTCAAATTTGTAATTAAATGTAATTAATTATAATTAATTGCTAGTTACTAAAGGTATATTATAAATACTAGGAAGTCTTAGGAAATCAGGGTTGGAACTTTAACTCAGAAAACACTCAAGCACACTCATATCCCCAGAGAATTCCTGAGCCTGTAATCGAGTTACTTTTCTGTAAGGTTCCTTCCATGTCTTTACTTTTTCAATTTATCTTATTGTAAACTTTATTTTTGAAGCAAGCTTATCTTTCAAGTTTTCTTTATCTTCTTTGTATGATTTACATTTCTGCACTTTAATTTTCATGTCAAAGCCCTTTGACCTAATCGAAGGCATTTTACTGTTTTCTTTTAACTTCAACGCAGTCTTTTCCGATTTCAGTACATTTTCTTTTTGAAAACCTTATTCATTTGTTTATTTTATTACTTTATAAGTTTTAATTTATCTTTTAACCTATTACCCGTCTAATCGAAGACGCTTTGATGCACTTTTAGAAAACTGGTATCTGCAAAGAGGAGTAGGTTTCGCTCCCAGACCATTAGATATCGAACCACCATCGAAGCCGGATTGCCGATTTAATAGCAGAGGCTCATTGTGTAGAAAGTAAAAATGATGTTTTTATCCATGATCAAGTCTCTTCTATTTCTGATAATTCTATTGATTTCACTTTTGATTGCATTTATGATCTCGAAACATTGGGTTTTGAGAAATACTCAGTGAATGATGGTGATTATTATAAAGGGTTTGAATCTCAAGATCCTTTAGAGGAGATCAATTTGGAAACTCCCGATGATGTTCGAATTACATATATTTGTTAAAACCTTGTTGATCCTTTTCGAACTGAACTCATTAGTCTTTTACATGAGTTTAAAGATTGTTTTGCTTGGGATTATCATGAGATGTATGGTTTCGATGGTTCTTTGGTGGAACATCGATTAGCATTAAAACCCAATGCTCGACCTGTGAAGCAAATACCACGACGTTTTGCTCCTGAAATCAATGTAAAGATTAAAGAAGAGATCGAACGCTTGATTAAAGCAAAATTCATTCGAACTGCACGCTATGTTGAGTGGGTGTCGAATATTGTACATGTTATGAAGAAGAATGGGAAGTTGAGAGTATGCATCGATTTTCGAGATTTAAATAATGCTACTCCAAAAGATGAATATCTCATGCCTATTGCAGATATATTGATCGATTCTGCGGTAGGAAATGAAATACTTAGTTTTATGGATGGTTATTCTGGGTATAACCAAATTTTCATTACAGAAGATGATGTGGCTAAAACTGCTTTTCGTTGTCCTGGGACATTGGATACGTATGAATGGGTAGTTATGCCTTTTGGTTTGAAAAATGCTGGAGCAACATATCAACGAGCAATGAATTCTATTTTCCATGAGTTTATTTGGAAATTTATGGAGGTGTATATCGATGACGTTATGGTTAAATCGATTTCGGTAAGCCAGCACATTGATCATTTAAGGAAAGCATTCCTTACTATGAGAAAGAAGGGTTTAAAAATGAATCCTTTAAAATGTGCTTTTGGTGTGTCAGCCGGACATTTTTTTGGTTTTGTTGTTCATAAAAAAAGGGTTGCCATTGATAAAAATAAAGCAGATGCGATATTGGCATTGTCTGCACCAAAATCGAAGAAAGAGGTGCAATCATTTTTGGTTAAAGTGAATTATCTTTGAAGATTCATTTCGAATCTTTCGGATTGAACTAGGGTGTTCGCACGTTTAGTGAAATTAAAAAATAATTCACATTTCGAATGGACAGCAGAGCACCAATCGGCGTTCGATTTGATTAAAACTTATTTGTCTCAAGCCCCGATTATGGCAAATGTTCGAGCATCTGAACTTTTGAAATTATATATTGCAGCATTTAAAGATACTATAGGGTGTATGTTAGCCCAAGATGATGAGAATGGGCAAGAACGAGCGGTTTATTACCTTAGTCGAGTATTAACTAATATCGAAACAAGGTATTTTCCAATCGAAAAATTGTGTTTGTCTTTATATCATGCCTATATGAAATTAAAGTGTTATATGGTGGCTAAGTCGGTGAAAGTTATAGCACAAACTGACCTAATTAAGTATATGTTAAGTTTTCCTATGTTAAGGGGATGTTTGGGGAAATGGATGCTGGCATTGACGGAATTTGATTTACAATATATTCTAGCCAAGGCTGTGAAAGGACAGGTCATTACAGATTTTCTTGTGGATAATTCGAAAGATCTAAATAACCAGGGGGCAAATGTAATCGAGGTAAAAATCGATTATTGGAAGTTATATTTTGATGGGTCAAAACATAAAGATGGTGCAGGAGTTGGGATTTTAATTGTTTCACCAGAAGGAGTCTTGTCGAAATTTCTATTTGAAATAAAATATCCCTGTTCAAATAATGAGGCAGAGTATGAAGCATTAATTTTGGGCCTTGAAATTTTGATTAGTAAAGGAGTCTCGGAAGTTCAGATATTAGGGGATTCCCAGGTGGTTTTGAAGCAATTATCCAAAGAATTTAAATGTAACAATGAGAGGTTACAGAGGTATTTGACAACCGCTTGGGAGTTGTTAACTTCTTTTTGAAAAGTCTCTTTGGTTCATATTCCAAGGATTCAGAACGAAATGGCTAATGAATTAGTCCAAATTGCTTCGAAGTATAAAATCGGCCCAGGAACTCTTGAATCTTTGGTTGGTGTCCATCAGATTTTAGTACCTGCAAGTGAAAGGGAAGTTTTGTGTGTTGACAAGTGGGGGGGATGGTGATTGGAAGAAACCTATTGCTCAATACTTGAAAGAGCCTAGTGTTCTAGTTGATAGAAAAATAAAATTGCGAGCAATGAATTTTGTTTTAATGGCTGATGAATTGTATAAGAAAGGTATAGATGGGAGTTTATCGAGATGTTTAGGCCAAAGTGATCAAAACATTGCTTTGGGTGAAGTTCACAATGGAATATGCGGTGCTCATCAGGCTGGGAAGAAAATGAGATGGATATTATATCATAATCATGTATATTAACCATCTATGATTAAAGATTGCATTGATTATGCGAAAGCATGCTTGGAATGCCAAAAACATGGTTCGATTCAACAAATTCCAGCATCCGAATTACACTCGATAATAAAGCTATGGCCATTTAGAGGATGGGCTTTGGATTTAATTGGATTAATTCATCCTCCTTCATCTAAACAACACAAGTTTATCCTAGTAGCAATTGATTATTTTACAAAATGGGTTGAAGCGATTCCCTTCATAGAAGTAAGTCAGGGTGAGATAATAGATTTTATTGAGGAACATATTATTCATCGATTTGGAATTTCTCAAACGTTAAGTACTGATCAAGGAACAATGTTTACTGGTCAATGGATTAAAAGTTTTGCAGCATCGAGAAATATTAATATAGTTACTTCGACTCCCTATTATGCACAGGCTAATGGGTAGGTAGAAGTAGCAAATAAAATTTTAATAAGTCTGATTAAAAAGCATATCGGAAATAGGCCTCGAACATGGCATGAAACTTTAAGCCAAGTATTATGGGCTTATCGAAATTCACCAAGGGGTTCGACAGGTACTTTACCATTTAAGTTAGTATATGGTCATGATGCAATACTACCATTAGAAATTAATTTGAACACTTTAAGAGTATCGAGACAAAATGATTTGCCAGTTGATGATTATTGGAATGCAATGTTCGATGAGTTGAATGAATTAGACTCAGAACGAATTTTGGCACTTGATAATATGATTGGACAAAAAGAAAGTATTGCTCAAAGTTATAATCGTTGAATCAAGGAAAAGTCTTTTAATGTAGGTGAATTGGTCTTGAAAGTTATTTTGCCAATGGAAAAGAAATTGAGATTTCTTGGTAAGTGGTCCCATACTTGGGAAGGCCCATTCCAAGTAATGAGAACATATTCTGGAAATGCTTACCAGATTAAAGATATTGAATCAGAAAGAGTAATTAATTCGGTTAATGGAAAATACTTGAAGCAATACTATTGTTGACAAAAGTAGAAATTTAACATGCATATGTCTAGAAAAGATGGAAGTTGTTACAAAAAATGGAGTTAGAAATAAAAAAGAAATTCAAGGTGCCACTAGTTTTGCCAAATCGGAGCGTAGCTTTGCCCTTTTGTTTTTCAGAATTGAAAGCACTTCAATTTGTTTGAACTTATCAGCTTGAATTTTCTCTAGTTGTCTTTCATATTCTTCCTGCTTGGTATCAATTGAGACAAGTTTCTGAATAAGGTGACGTTGTTCTTGTTGGGCTGTGGCCAGAAGTTTAGCTATGGTGGCTCGATTTCGGCGTATGGTGGCAAGCTGTTCCTGAATCTGAGTTAATTCTGCTTCGAGTCTTGCTTCTTCTTGATCATGAAAAGCTTGAATAGAAATAGCATGGGAGATTATCAGATCAAATTCCTCACGAGAGGTTTGGATTGGTTGAGCATTTGCAAAAAAATCTTTTATATTAGATTTGATAGTGGCTTCTTCAGTTTCAGCCTCTTGGAGTTGAAATTGAGATGCAACACTATCATTGAGAAGTTGTTTGAATTCTTGAATTGAGGCTGAATTTGGTGTGTTAGTTGGAAGTTCAAAGGAAGAATTCAAAAGATCAGCCAGGAGTCGATTGAGAATTGGATCATTAACCCATGTGGTAGGTGGATGATCCAAGAGTTTAATGAGTGATCGAAGTTGTTCTCGAGTGCCAGGATCTAGTTCGAATGAAGGCCTTGATATTGTAGGTCTTGAGATTGCTGGTACAGGCACTGGTACTTTATTTTCTTGGATAACTTTATTTAAAATTGAAATCAAGTTGTCCAAAGTAGCACTGGTAGGGGTGGTAGAAGCACTCTCTGTTCCAGGTCTTGGTCCAGAGGGAGTTTGAAGATCGATCTGGAGTGAAGGACTGGGCACTTTGCGAGGAGTTTCTAAGACCTTAGATCGAGAGAAATCTAAATTGGTGGTGTCAGCAATTCTAGAAGCCGAGTTAGAATCTGGGGCCGCCTGGTTTTCTGCAGAGAATGCAGCTTGATTGTTTGGTGAAATTGACTCAAGTATATGAGTCTCTTCTGGAGAATACTGCAAGGGATTTGCTGTTGGGTCAACCACCTGTGTTGTATGGAGATGAGGTGGAAAAGCAGCTGGAATTGACTGAATAGGCCCTGTGAATTGAATTGAATCATGCGATGTGGAGTGTTCTGGATCATTTTGTTGTTGCAGAATTGGTTGATCAAGAACCCCAGTGGATGAAATTGAGTGGGCAACATTGGTAGGCTGGTATAAAAGGTACACAATTATGAGTTTGAAATTTATTTTAAATCAAATATAATATGTGTAGAAAAAATTGTGCTACCTGAGGAAGTCTGGATCTTCGTACTAGTTGAGAGCCAGGGTCAGAATCAGCTGCATCTTCCGATTGGGAGGAGGCAGCAAGAGTGTCTTTGTTGGTTGGTTCACTTTCATCAGCGCTTTCGCTTGATGATGGCAGCACTAACTGATAAAAAGTTCAGAACCAATTATGGTTAAGAAAATACAATTTGAAGAACATTTTGAGTTCAAAGAAAGAGTTATGAATAGAAGAGTTACTCTTCGAGAGGTTTTGGTAGGAGTTCTTCTGCTCTTATGTGGTGGTGGTCGAGCAGCATCAGCTTTCCTTTTGTGAGTTCTTTTTGGGAAACTCTCAGTGACAGCCGTTCGAATAGCAGTTTGTTGAATTTCTTCTAAGATACGGGTGTACCTTGAATAATAAGCAGCCCACCATTCGAAACAAGACTTGGTGATGAATGAACTACGTTCATAGATCAAGAAGTTGAAGCGGTCTCTTCGTTTTTGATTTTTTAAGAGAAAAGTGTTGAAATCTTCTTGAGATAACAGAGTAATGTGACAGAATGGTTCACTATGTCGAGGTTGTGGTGTTGGAATAACTTGAGAAAATTCCAGTTGTCTGACGGTTAAGTGAGGAGTGTACAGGGTTATCTTGAACCTTTCTTTTTTATACTGTGGTAACCCTATTGGTATCACCTGAACAGCCAACAGGTTTGCCCAGGTTCGATTTGGGAGTTCACTCTCCTCATTAGTATTTGGAAAGAGCAAACGATCAAGCCAGGCAGGGCCGCAATTGCAACGCAAAAAAGGAGTAAAATTAAGTTGATCGTTGTCAAAATCTTTGCAAGAATGAAAAAAGGAGAAAACAGCCCAAAATCTGTCTTCATCTGATTGGGTGTTTGGAAAATTGGGTTTGTAATTTGATAAACGAAAACCCTCGATGTGTTGTTTATTAGTACTGCCACCTTCAGGTTTTGCCATAAAATTTTCAAAAATGGCATTAAGCCATAATTGAAGGAGCCAGAGTGGACCTCCCGTGTTGATTATTTTATTATCTCGAAAGTCACAGACAAATAGACCAAGCTCTTTAAAAATGTTTCCCAGAAGAAGCTTGGCCAAGTTGAGAACTTTTCCTTCATGTAGAAGAGCAGCCAGGGGAAGGAAGAGCTTTGACATTTGTACGCTTCGAGAACAGAACAAAATTGTATTAACCAATAAAACAAGAAGGCTACATGTTCACTGTCTGTGATTTCTGCACCATCTTCACCCATGTTGTGGGCAATGAACTCACTGTAAGAGGTGTTGAAGACAACGTTGTACTGATCCTTAGATTGCATGTCAGGGGTACAATCTGGAGAATTTATTGGGAGTCCTGTGATGGCAGCTACATCGAGGAGGGACATTCCGATCATTCCGCAAGGAAGGTGGAAGTTGTTGGTTGTCCTATTCCAGAAATAAGTCACCGCCCTAATCATCCAAGGGTATGTAGTGAGTGAAAAATGAGAAAGCCTTAGTAGTTCTTGTATTCCTAGGGCTCCCCAGATAGCACCCTTTGTGGGTTCGAGGCGTTGGTACCAATTTGTGAAATCAAACCCTTGAGGATTGATTTTTAGATTATTTCGGAAGGGTTTTTGGTTATGAAATGAGAGATGTTAAAAGATTGGTTTATTAATAAATCTTTCCCTTCAGCATTTGGGAAGAAAGAACATTTTTTGTTTGTCCTCTCAAGAGTTTCAATCGGTCCAAGGAAGCAGTGTGTATCTGCACCGATTGTGAAGGGGATTAGGATTCTGGTGTCATTGACTTGCAAATGGGGATCGTCAATGATTTCATCATTGACTTGATTAAGAATGCGAAGGGCTGACGGAGATAGTGGTGCTATTTTATGACCTTTACCCTTATCTTGAGTAGTGACATGAGAAGAGGAATCAGCCATTGTTAACACAGGAAGAAAGGTTTGGAAGTTTAAGGATTTTTTGTGTAAAGGTTCTTTGATGTAAGAAGAATTCAAGGGATAATGGGTTGCGAAAGATTTTGAACAAAGGTAAGAATGATGAATTTAAAGTACTACTGTGAACAGTTACTATGAAAGGGATACGAATAGGGGTAACTTAGTGAAGAAGACGAAGTGGTAGAAAGAGAATGCACAGGTTTCGAAAAACGTACCGAGTGGGTCAGTATTAATGGGGAGTTTAAATGATAATTATTATTGATTTGAGAACTGACATTTTCAGTTTTGGATTAAGTGTTTTATCTTCTAAATGATGTTATCGAAGGCAAACACATTAATCCAAGGGGGAAATTTGTTGATCGAAAAAATATATATATATTATTCGATGAGAGCAAGTCGATTCGGAATGAGCCAGAGATAATTTCTCGAGAGGATGCATGCGTAAGCAGGGATCGAGAATAATGAGCGCTAGCTGGATTTCGAATGACTTGTTATTCGATTAGACTTTCTCGAGAGGGAAAATCGAATTGAGCATTCGAATGGAAGGTCGAACAGTCACGGTAGTGGAACGGTTAAAGGCTTTTATCACATGAGAAAATCATGGGAAACGTCTCCAATCAAATGGCGGGATCAGTTACCAAGGGGAAAGTATTTGAAAAGTTCAAATTTGTAATTAAATATAATTAATTATAATTAATTGCTAGTTACTAAAGGTAGACTATAAGTACTAGGAAGCCTTAGGAAATCAGGGTTGGAACTTTAACTCAAAAAATACTCAAGCACACTCATATCCCCAGAAAATTCCTGAGTCTGCAATCGAGTTACTTTTTTGTAGGGTTCCTTCCATGTCTTTACTTTTTCAATTTATCTTATTGTAAACTTTATTTTTCAAGCAAGCTTATCTTTCAAGTTTTCTTTATCTTCTTTGTCTGATTTATATTTCTGCACTTTAATTTTCATGTCAAAGCCATTTGACCCATTCGAAGACATTTTACTGTTTTCTTTTAACTTCAACGCAGTCTTTTCCGATTTCAGTACATTTTCTTTTTGAAGACCTTATTCATTTGTTTCTTTTATTGCTTTATAAGTTTTAATTTATCTTTTAACCTATTACCCGTCTGATCGAAAACGTTTTGATGCACTTTTAGAAAACTGGTACCTGCAAAGAGGAGTAGGTTTCGCTCCCAGACTATTAGACATCGAACCACCATCAATGTGCTAAAAATCGACAAAACACTTATTAAAATAAAATTTAATTATAAAATAAATTTTTATAATTACTTTATTACTTTTGTTCCGTATTATAAACATATATAATAATCCTTCGATCAATTGTATATCTTGCTAATTTTTGCCCCAATGACTTTATAGTGGCATATCTTTCACAATATCACTCAACATTATTGATCACCAAAGCATATACTTCTACAATTGATCATATAATGTGTGGATTATAAATTGTTTATGGTCCTCAACTCTTATAGAATCCACATTTTAAAATAAAATAAAAAAAAATAATAAAAAAAAGAAAATGGCTTTAAGTCACCGTAAGAGAAGAGAGAGTTTGGAATTTCTCATTTTTAAAGGAAAAAAAAGCAACAAAGGAAAAGAGGAGAGGTTCGGCGTCAACAAGAGAAGAAAAGGAAAAAAAGAGCAGTTCAATGTTGCACACATTAAATTGATGAACTTGCTCTATTTTTTATGAAATTTTAATATGTTATTTCTGGTGTAGAGATGAATATTAAGATACCCATTTTGTGGACGATTTATGTTGTTTCTATTAGTTTTAATGATGTGTTTTGTTGATTGTTAAGATGTCCTAGTACTATTAGAAAGACTGATTGTGTACCTATTATTTTGATAGTGAAAGATTTTATTGGATTGGATCCCGTGGATTTTTGTCCCTCTTTTTAGAAGTTTTCTCATGATAAAAATTGTAAGAAAAAGTATATGGAACCAACTCCAAATCAGCCAAGAATGGAACAACTTAATTAATTATAAATATAATAATTAGTTTTATTTATTTATGATTTAAAATATTGGTTATTAAATGTTTCACCACATTCAAATTAGGAAGAGATACGTTCAGTATCATTGCAACGTGAATCACAGAAACTGATTCAATTAGCTTCCGTCTCTTCACCCTCTTTTCCTCTCCAAATGCCAAAAACATGATAAATCAAAAAATATATTCAGAACCATCCAATTTACAAAGAAAAGAAACATCCTAATGCCTAGTATAAACACCATCCACGTAAAGATTTTGGATTCACCTAAAGGCATTTGGCTGATTTTTGTCTGGTACCCTTTTGGTTCCCTATCATTGTTGAAATTGTAATGTTTGATTATTTAATTTTTGCTACTATATTTATTGCTTAGAGTATCATTGAAGTTGCCTATTTAATTGCACATGTTGTGGAAAAATTATTTTAGTACTTCCATTGCTAGGCATATTCTTATTTGAACCTCGATTTTTTTCCCAACAAAGTGATATCTAGAGTTTTGGTTGTTTATTTCTGTGTTGATTAAATGGAGAAAAATATTCCATGGCTAAATATGGTCAAATTGAATTCCAGAAATTACTTGACTTGGAAGACCCCAATGAAAGATATGTCGTACAGCAAGGACTTGTATGATCATGTGGAGGGGAATAAATCTAAAGATATCAAATCCGATGTTAAATGGAAGAAGTTGATTCAGAAGATAGTTGTTTTGATTAGGCAATGCCTTGATCTTAACGTGTATCTACATATTGACTCCGAAACTAATGTCCAGAAGATGTGGAAGAAATTGAAGGAGTTATATGAGAGGAAGAATGTACAAAACAAAGCATTCTTAATTCAGAAGCTAGTCAATAAAAAATACATTGAAGGTAAATCAATACCAGAACACTTAGCATAATTCGGGAGACTGTGAACTAACTGACAAATAATGACATCACTTTAAATGATGAATTACAAGCGTTGTTATTGTTGAGTTCTTTGCCTGATAGTTGAAAAGTTCTGGTTGTGACATTAACTAATTCAACTCCAAAAGAAAAGTTGACATTAGCAATGGTTAAAGAAAGCATGTTGAATGAAGAAGTCAAAAGAAAAGAGCAAGGTTTGATTAATACCTCCTCTTATTTAGAAGTACTTGTTTCAGAATCATGGGAGAGAAGTCAAAGCGAAAAATCTCACGGTTCTGACAGGTTAAAGAGTTGAAGCAAATCAAGAGAAAAGTACAAGTCAAGAAAAGAGTTCATTTGTCACCACTGTGGCAAGCCGGAGCATATCAAGAGGTATTGTAAGTTCTTGAAAAGAGAACAATCAAGAAAAAGAAACAAAGACAAAGATAAAGATAGTGATAAAGAGACTGCTGCGATTGTTTATGAAGATGTTCGTATCACCTATGGTGAAAATTATGTTAATCTTGTCTGTGATGATTTTATTTGAATTATGGACTTTGATGTCTCATGTCATGTCACTCCGAGACGTGAATTTTTCACTTCCTATACTGTTAAAAATTTTGACAAGATCAAATTAAGAGATAAAGGAGTGTTTCATATCATTGGTATGGGTGATGTGTGGCTTGAAACCAACATGGGATGCAAGTTGCAATTAAAGAATGTTAGGTATGCGCTAGATATGTGGTTTAATATGATTTCAGTGAAGGCATTGGATCAAGAGGAATATTGCACTTTTTTTGGTTGTGAAAAGTACAAGATTATCAAACTGGCTCTCATTGTTACTAAAGAAGACAATAGCCTCACTACACTATATCGATTGCAAGCAAAGTTGTGCAAAGAAGAGGTGAATATAGCTGATAATTTCTCCTCTAATTTGTGACATATGTGTCTTGGTCACTTGCACTTTTTTTGGTAGTGAAAATAATAAGATTATCAAACTGGTTCTCATTGTTGTTAAAGAAGACAATAGCCTCACTACTCTATACGATTGCAAGCAAAGTTGTGCAAAAAAGAGGTGAATATAGCTGATGATTCCTCATCTGATTTGTGGCATATGTGTCTTGGTCACTTGAATAAGAAAAGACTAAACATCTTAGCCAAGAAGCACTCACTTCCAGTGAAAAGTACAACTTTAAATACTTGTACTTATTATTTTTTTTGGAAAGCATGCTAGAGTATCATTTCATAGTTCGGACCTCATAGAAAATCACATGTTCTAGATTTTGTTCACACTAATGTTTGTACTATGAATGCTAAAACACTAGGCAATGCATTATACTTTATTATTTTTATTGATAATTATTCTCAAAAAGTGTAAACTTTTGTTTTGAAATCTAAAGACTAGGTGTTCGATATCTTCAAACACTTTCATGTAAGTGTTGAAAAAGAAACAGAAAAAAATTGAAATATTTTTTAGCAGATAATGGTAGTGAATACAGGAGTCTGTTTGAAGAGTATTGTAGAGGATATGGGATCAAGCTTGAGAATACGGTTCCTAAGACTCCTCAACATAAAGGAGTTGCATAGAGAATGAATCGCACTATCAATGAAAGAGTCAAGTGTATGCTCTCTCATGCAAAGTTGCCTAAATCTTTTTTAGTTGAAGCGATGAGTACGGCGATAGATTTGATCAACCTTTCTCCTTCAGCTCCAGTAAATGATGATGTTCCAGAGAAAGTTTAGAGAATGAAAGATGTCTATTATAGTCACTTGTGAGCATTTGGTTGTAGGGCCTTTGTTCACATTCCAAGAGATAAAAGGTCCAAACTTGATGGAAAGTCAAAGTAGTGTATCTTCATGGATTATAGTCACGAAGACTTTGGTTACGGATTATGGAATACGGTAAGTAAAAAAAAATTAGAAGTCGAGATGTAATATTTCTTGAAGACCAAAATATTAAAGATTTTGAAAAGACAAATAAACTAACAATATCTATTAGATGTTCTGCTGATGATGAACCTGATCTTTTTATTAGACCTCCTATTGAAGGGGAAGATGTACAAGTTGATAATAATGGTGATGGTTTGCATGATGAACTTACACCTCAACCTGAGGTGTCAGATGTTGAAATTCTACTTGAACCACCAGTTGAGCATGAATTGAGAAGATCTACTATAGAGCATCATCCTTCTTAGAGATACTCTCCCATGAGTATGTGATGAACACTGAGACTGAGGAGTCAAAGAGCTACCAGAAAGTTATGTCTGATTAGCATAATAAAGATTGGCTGAAGGCCGTGCAAGAAATGAAATCCTTGCATAAGAATAATACATTTAAATTGGTGATGCTGCCAAAAGATAAGAGAGCATTCAAGAACAAATGGGTGTTTAAATTGAAAGCAGATGAAATACTTCACGACCAAGGTACAAAGCTTGGTTGGTTGTAAAAGGCTTTGAACATAAGAAATGTATTCATTCTGAAGAGATTTTCTCTCCAGTTGTGAAGATGTCCTCGATTCGAGTTGTTCTTGGATTAGTAGTTAGCTTGAATTTAAAGGTTGAGCAGCTTTACGTGAAGACTGTGTTCCTTCATGGTGACATAGATAAAAAAATTTATATGGAACAATCAGAGGGTTTTGAGGTTAAAGGAAAAGAGCACCTTATATGCAAGTTGAAGAATAGCTTATATGGGCTGAAGCAAATGCCAATGCAGTAGTACACGAAGTTTGATTCCTTCATAGAAGATCATGTGTATAGTAAGATTTCTTCTGATCGTTGTGTGTATGTTATGAAATTCTCTGATGATGACTTTATAATTCTCTTGATTTATGTTGATAACATATTGATTGTTGGTCATGACACTAAGAAAATTGAAAGTCTTGAGAAAGACTTGAACAGATCCTTTGCTACAAAGGATTTGGATCTTACAAAGAAAATACTTGGCGTGAGTATCACTCGTGATAGAAAGAATGGAAAATTGTGGTTGTCGCAGCAGAAGTATATTGAGAAAATTTTAAAGAGGTTTAGCATGAGTAATTCCAAACCTGTTATTACTTCACTTATTAGTCATTTCAAGCTAAGTTCGTAGCAATGTCTTGCATGTGAGAAAGAAAAAGAAGAAATGAAGTTTAAATTAATGGGTCTCTCATCTTATAAACTCCTCACTCTTCCTTGTTTTCTTGATGTGGGACTAACTTTATGCACTCCTCACACTTGCAACATTAATAATCTCTCTCCTCAAGTGTGAGCCTCCACATCAAGCATCAACTCTATCTCTTTCTAGTTCATCCACCACACATTTGAGTATTCGTCCATCACACTGCGAGACACACCGCCCGGACCACGCATTCTTCACCTTGAATACTCCTTAAACCACCAGACCGACTAACTATCGGCTCTGATACCACTTGTTGGGCCACTGCGAGGAGCTCTCGACCATCGTGGAGACTTCGGGAAGGAACCAAATGAGAGAATATAAGATGAGAAGACACTACATCTAACTCAACCTTAAGGTATTAAGTTAATAGGTCTTCCTTATAAACTCCTCACTCCTCACACTTGCAATATTAACAATTTGTTGGTGAGTCCCCAACTCAAGTGGAACCTACATTTTAAAACAAAACAAAAAATAATAAAAAAAAGTGTCTTTAAGCCACACTAAGAGAAGAGAGAAAGTTTGGAATCTCTCTTTTTTTTAAAAAAAAGAAAAGCAACAGAAGAGAGAGAGAGGAGAAAGGTTCGGTGTCGAAAAAAGAAGAAAAGGGAAAAAAGACAGTCCAATGTTGCACATATTAAATTGGTAAACTTGTTCAATTTTTTTATAAAATTTTAGTATGTTATTTCTGATGTAGAGATGAACATTAGGATATAACATGCTAGTTGTATTATCATCTCTTTTGTCTGATTTAAAATACCCACTTTATAAAGGGTTTATGTTGTTTTTATCCATTTTGATGATGTATTTTGTTGATTCTTAAAATGTCTTAGTACTATTAGAAAAACTGATAGTGTACCCATTATTTTTATAATAAAAGATTGAGTAAAGTATCGTTTTTGTCCCCAACGTTGGGGTAAGTCCTATTTGTGTCCCTAACGTTTAAATCGTCCTATTTGTATCCTTAACGTTTATAAAAGCGATTCAATGTTATCCTACTATCAATTATACTAACAAATCAGATTATATTTTTCAATTATTCTCACTTGGATGTATTCATTCTCAATTAGGTCTCACTTGGATGTGTTCGATTTTAATATTATACCCACTATTTGTGTTAAGATTCAATTATATCCCTAGAAAAATGAATTATGTAAATGTTGTAGGAATTAGTTTCAACATTTGATGAGCTATATTTCGGAGTAGATCATCGATTCTATCCTAGACATTTGTATTCTAACTTTAAGAAGAGATTTTTAAAACTCAAACTAAAGCACTCATGATGTATAATTGACGACAGGATAACATTGAATCACTTTTACAAACGTTAGGAATACAAATAGAACGATTCAAACGTTAGGGACACAATAGGATTTACCCCAAATGTTAGGAACAAAAACGATACTTTACTCTAAAAGATTTTAGCAGAATAGGTTCTTTAAATTTTTTGTCTCTCATTTTGAAGATTTTTACAATAAAATTTTGATATTTAATTATTTAATTTTTACCATTATATTTATTATTTGGAATATCTTTAGAGTTGTGTATTTAATTATATAGATTGTGAAAATTTTATTTTGATATTTCTGCTGTTAGATAAATTCTTATCTAAATTTCGGTTGTTTTTCACAACATAAACTAAAAGTGGATTGTTATTTCTATTATTAAATTTGATATTGTTATTCTACTAAAGTGAACATTATAACTATTTTGTCTAGAAACGGGATTTGTTTAGATGAAAAATATTAACAATTTAATTTGTCAATCATACTTTTTTTTTAATTTAGTGATATCTATGATTCTTTAAAAAAATAATAGATTAATTTGTCATTCATTTGTTTTTGTTTTATTAAAGATTAATTTATCTAATATTCTTTTTTTTTTGAAGTAAAAAATGCTCAACACAAAAAAGGTGGAGCAGAAGTCTAGTAGCAAACAATTCAAAGTACACACCAAACCAGACAATTTAAAAAAGTAAAAGACCTTCTAGTCATCTTCGGCAGTGCCATCAACAACCAAGAGGTTAGCCACCAAGCCACTCATCGGATAGCATAAACGACCTATTTATAATTTCCGCCACACCTGAGGCTTGATTATTGAAGACTCGACCATTTCTTTCTAGCCAAATAGCCCAAAGGACAGCAAAGAAACCCACGAACCATCTTCTCCTCTCATTCTTTCTCTGTGAAGCATTCGTCCAACTCTCAAAGTGTTGCTTGAGTGTACCTGGCATAGTCCATATCCTTCCGAGGGCGAAAAGCCAAGCACACCACACCTGCCATGTGAGCTCACAGCCAATAAATAGATGAAAAGCAGACTCAACAGACTTACAGCATAAGACACACATATTATCATGCTGATCAATGACACCTAATCTGCTTAGTCGTTCCTTAGTACTCACTCTCTCAACCAATACAAACCAAGAAAATAACTCGACCCGTGGCGGTACAAAACCCTTCCAAATAGCACTAGTGAAACTATAGCTTGTTATTTCCTCCGGGAGAACTGCTTCCTGCAACACCTGTACAAAGGATTTAGTAGAAAAAATACCAGTTTTATCAAATTTCCAGACCACCCTGTCCTCTCTCTCATTTGTTAGCCTCACAGGCTGCAAGGCTTCATGTAGTTGGTTTAACAGATTCAACTCCCATTGGAATAACTCTCTCCTCCATTGAAAGCTCCATATCCAATCTAGCCCATCCCAGAACCCGCAGTCCCCGATAACAGATCCTTTAAGGTTTGAGACCGAGAAAAGTCTGGGAAACTTCTCTTTCAATATACCACTAGGTAACCAGGCATCCTCCCAAAACTTGATCATTCTGCCATTCCCGGCATCCATAGACAAGCCTCTGATCATTTTCTCTCTGATACGTGGCTCTCGGATTTGGAGCTGACAGATATCCTTCCATGGACCCCCTCTGGTAGGGACAGGCTGGCCACACAGCATCTCAGAAGGGTTCATGCTATGACAAGAGCATACAATTCTCTTCCACAAGGGGCAATCTTCTTTCGAAAACCTCCACCACCACTTAAACAGCAGGGCTGTATTCCTGATCACTGCATCTCCCACTCCCAATCCACCCGCCTTTCTAGAAGCCATCACAACCTCCCATCTCACTAGTGGCATCCCACCCTTCCCATCCTCATTACTCCATAAGAACCATCTTTGTAGCGAGATTAACTTCTCCGCTACTGCCTTCGGCATCCTGTATAAGCTAAGATAGTATATGGGCAAGCTATTGAGAACAGCTTTAATGAGGACTAGCTTTCCCGCTTTATTGAGGGTCTTTGCCTTCCACAAACTCAACTTTTCTTCCACCTTATCAATCACCGGTTTCCAAGTCTTAACTAATCTTGGATTTGCTCCCAGAGAGAATCCCAAGTATCGGACGGGTAAAGAGGCTTCCTTGCAGCCCAGCAAATGACACATCTTCTGCGTCCAACGCTGTTCACAATTAACTGGAATAAAACTTGACTTCTCAAAATTAATACACAGTCCAGACATCATCTCAAAGCAACGTAGAAGCCGCTTGTAATTCCTGATAGTCTCTTCTTCTGGAGGACAGAAAAGGATAGTATCATCCGCAAACTG
This sequence comes from Arachis ipaensis, assembly GCF_059453495.1. NCBI lineage: Eukaryota > Viridiplantae > Streptophyta > Magnoliopsida > Fabales > Fabaceae > Arachis > Arachis ipaensis. Next base: position 139,580,422 of record NC_142436.1, read on the forward strand.
CAAGTGCGACAGCTCAATGTTATCCCGTCCAACCAACATCGGAGAGATACGCCCATTCCTCACTGCCTCCCCAATCATTCTATGGAGTACATCAACAACTAGCACAAACAGAAAAGGCGACAAAGGATCTCCTTGGCGTAGGCCCCTTTCCATTTTGAAAGTCTTAGATGGGGACCCATTGATAAGCACAGACATAGACGCAGAACATACACACTCCTTAATCCACCCCCTCCATCGATTGCCAAATCCCATCTTCTGTAGAACTATATCTATAAAACTCCATTTGACCCTATCATAAGCTTTTTGAAAGTCCAGTTTAATTATCGCTGAGCTCCTTTTCCTTGCCTTAACCCACTGCACAGTCTCACAGGCAATCAAAGCTCCATCATGAATTTTTCTTCCTTGTACAAAGGCACTCTGAGTCTCACCTACTAACCCTGGCATCACGTGCCGCATCCTCCGAACCATCACTTTAGATATAACCTTATACACATAACCTACCATACTAATTAGTCGAAGATCTTTTATTTCAGTCGCTCCAATAAACTTTGGTGCCAATGCCACCCAAGTAACATTTGAATCCCTAGGCAGTCTAGCTGACCGGAAGAACCCCAACACGGCTTCAATGAATTCTCTCCCTACTTCATCCCAACACTTCTTTATGAAGTTCATATTATACCCGTCACACCCTGGTGCTTTTGTGGATTCACAATCCCACACTGCATTCTTGATTTCTTCAGCAGTGGGCATTAGTTCCAGTCCTGTCGCCTCTTCCTCAGATATCTGTCTCACCAACCCATCCCGAAAGCCTATATTAGGGGACGGCTCCTGATGGTACAAGTCCTTATAGAAGCCTCTTATAGCAACCTTAATCCGGGATTGATTTCTCACTAATCTCCCATGGATCCTCAAGGCATCAATCCGATTGTTCCTCCTCCGTGCTGAGGCTATATTATGGAAGTACCTAGTGTTTTTGTCCATCTCCTTAGCATGCTTGGATCGTGACATCTGCTTCCAATGTATCTCCTTCCTGATATACCATATCTTGCAAGAGCTCACAAGCGCCTTCCTCCTTGCTTCCACTGTTCCATCATGCACTCCGTTACTCACCATATCATCGACTTTTCTAATTTCCTCTTCAAACCTATTAATCCTCAAGTCCATATCGCCAAAGTTCTGTCGATGCCATCTGCGCAGTGGCACCGTCATAGCCTTTAGCTTGTCCAAGAACTGAGTCTCCCCTAAGCTCCTTCACCATCCTCAAGAAACCATCATGAGTAAACCAAGAATCCAGACTCCGGAAAGGCCTTGGGCCCCCTTCCATCCTTGTGACATCCATAATCATTGGACAATGGTCCGACAAGCCTCTTGGTCCTCCCCGTAATCTAGTTTCAGGAAACTCTTCTAACCACTCCAAACTCACCAAAGCTCTATCGATACGACTACATGACCGGCCCCTGAACCATGTGAACTTGCGATCAGATAAAGCTAGATCCACTAGTTCCATATCTTGTACCCAAGAGATAAAATCTGTTGCGGATGCCGACAGAGAAGTGGTCCCTTTCCTCTCCTCTATTTGAACAATCTCGTTAAAATCCCCCATAAAGCAGAAAGGTACTTGGCATAATCCGGATATGAAGCTTAACTCTTCCCAAACAATAAGCTTTTCCTCTCTAATATGTTCTCCATAAACCAAACAGAAAGCACACCGAAAATTGTTTTTTACCAGCACTCCCTCCACACATAACCATCTAACTCCTTTATAACAGTTGCTTACGCTAAACACCGTTGTATCCCACATCAACAACAGACCGCCAGAAGCACCTTCCGCTTCCACAAACTCCCAACCCACTACGTCATTACCCCACAGTTGTACAACATCAAATTTAGTCAGGAGCTCCTTTTTTGTCTCTATCAAGCCTAATATATGCAAATTAAATTTCTTCCTAAAATTTTTTACCATACCCAATTTTCCAATTCCCGCCAACCCCCTAACATTCCAGGATGAAAAATTCATTTTAAAACAGTTGTACACACCTTTTTTCGTTTTTTCGGACGGCTTCTTCTAATTTTCTCTTTCAGTTTAGCTTGCTTTTTCTTCAATGCTATTGCCTCATTCTGCTCCTGAAGTATTCTCATGATATCATCTTCCTCATCATATGGCTCAGCTCCAGATTCCACAGCTAAAGTCCAGGCCTTCCTATTTTCTTCCATGACTTCTTTCCTGTTAATTTCAGAAGTTTCAGAACCAGCGTCCTCCTCAGCATCAAGGCGTTCATCCCCCACATTGTCCATGTCTTCCCCAGTCCCCGCACTTCCCATCACCAGTGTCTCCGTCACTCTCAACCCATCTGCATCCCGCTGCATCTCCGCGACCCCCAAGCACCCAGAGACAGTATTCCGCTGCAACTCCGGACCTGTCTTCTGTACCACCATCTCGATCTCCCTCCCAGGTCTGATGTCCGTTGCCCTCAGTGTCTCTGTTCGACCATCATCACCAACCACAGCCAGCGACATCAAGCTCGGCCCCCCATCGACAGCCTGTTTAGTGCTCGACCTACCCCCTTTCTCGTTTGGCGTCCGACGCCCCTGTCCCCTGCAGCCTATCGATCCAGTCGAGGGAACCCCTTCCTCCGAACAGAAAATGGCGCACGGTATCGGTCTTCCCCACGGATTTGGAACATCCGCGCCGTCTTGGAGAGCCTTGCCAGCAGCATTCCTCGAGTCCCCTGTCGCCAACTCTTTGGGCCGTATCTTGGTAGGTTCCCGCTCCAGGCTGTTTGCAACCCAGTCCAACTCCTCCCTATCCCCTAACCCTTCTGGCGGGCCTCTTAGCGTGAAGCCCAAAGGATAGTCCTTCTCCTTGGAAATAACATATTGGGCCCCAATCCCAGTAGGATTATAATTGGCCTGGACCGGATCGACACTCCGCCTAGCACTACTAGTGATATCCGTTTCCTTATGTATTTGCCCATCAGCAAAGTCCCAGGACACTGTCCTATCTGAGTCATCGTCTGCACCGTTGAGAGGCGATCCCGCAATATCCGCCTGCGCCATATTGAGATCAATCTCCCTAATTATAGGCGTAACCGTTTTAGAAATCAAACGTACATTACTCCACTCATTCAAAACTTCCGAGGAGATTACAATTCTACCCTTCATCTGTTCTTCCTCTCGTCCCAGCGGCAAGATCACCGCCGCCGCTTCATCCTCTCTGGTCAGCTGCCCCTCGCTACAGTTAACAGCAGCATTACTTTTACTGCCCATAGTAGCAGGACCTCCTCCGATACACAGTCCTTGTTTCCAGTCGACCCTATCCCTCCTTGTACATCCCATAGAGGCATAACCCCCGTTTCTCATCTCTGAGACAAACACCTCAAACCTAGTCCTGCCTACGAGTATGGACATTTTTTCATGAATGACATCAAACGTGCTCGTATCGATCAGCACACGGCCAACATTAAACGACGAGCATATTCTAAAAGATAAAAAATTAATCTTTCATGTTTTTTTATTAAGATTATTTGAAAGGAAAATATTAGAAACTAACTTCAAATTTTAGTGTAAACCGTTTCTTTGAACAACTTTAAAGTAAATATTCACTCCGAAATATGTTCTGAATTAATTAAATAACTGTTGGTTAGTCGTTAGAAACGAGTAGAATATATTTTGAAAATTACCAAAACATTAAAGTAACATAGGTCTCCTTTAAAGTGTACCACCAGGCACCAACACAATTTTGTTTTTCCGAATAAAGTAAAAGTAAAATCACATAACTTGAAGGGTTTGATTTTTATATATTGGTAAATATAAAAAAAAAATTTACTTTTTTTTTTTCTGAAAGATGTTAAAATAATATTTTTTATTTATAAAATATATATATTTTTATAACTTTTAAAATTTTTTTAATTTATTTTAAATTTTTTGTGTTAATTAATATTAAATAACTAATATTAATTTTATTTATTTTTTAAAATAATAAATGATTTTTTTATAAAAATATTTTTTAACAAAAATTTTATTTTTTATCATTAAATTATATTATAGTTATATTTTATTATTAATTTTTTGATATTAATATATATTATTTTAAAATTTTAAAAAAAATCTTGGTAAGATTATTTTCTGATATCAATATATTAAATATTATACCTATTAACAATGATAAAAATTTTTTATTTAATATTAAAATAATATATATTGATATTGAAAAAATAATAGTAAAATATAATATAACTATAATTGTTAACAAAAATTTTGGTAAAATCACAATTTAATAATTAAAAAAATTATTGAAGGGTATCTTTAAAAAAATAATTTATTAAAAGATATTTTAGTAAGCAAAATTTAATGATAAAAAATAAAATTTTTATTAAAGGGTATTTTTGTAAAAAATAATTTATTTTTTTCTTAAAAAATTTGATAAAGTTAATATTAGTTAACACAAAAATTTAAAATAGATTAAAAAAAAGTTTTTAAAAAATTATAAGAAAGAAAAATGCATATTTTACAAATAAAAGAAAAAAGAGTATTATTTTAATATTTCTCAAAAGAAGTAAAATTTTCCAAAAAAAAAAATTACACCGCTATTTATTTTAATCTTTTGTTTTATTTTGTTATTTTGTTAGAGAAGTTATCAACTTAGCTTTAATTAGATTATAAATTGATAAGATTATTAAGATACATGAAAAAACAGATCAGTTTTTATAGAAAAAAAAAAAAAAAACAAGTTGGATAGGATCAAGAAAACCAATCTATGGTTAAGACAGAGTTGAATAAGGCAACCTTCACTTATTATTTACTATAGACAGATTTTGATGCTGTTATTTGTTAAAGATATGAATATATTAGCTGCCACTAACGTGGAAGATTTATATATAAAGGAGAGAAAACACAGACTTTAAACCAACAACACAAGACAGTAACTTCGGACTTCCGAGACAAAAGGGAGCGTAATACCACACATCTGAGAGAACTTCTGCGACTCTGTCCACTACATAAGATCGATCTCAATTACACAAATTAGAGAGATTCAACGAAAAATTAATATCAGAGTGCTGTGGTCTCCATAGCAAAGCTCATTTTCTCTCTGCTTTTTCTGTAGTACAAGTACGTAGTAATATGTTTCATCTGTATAATTTATTTCAATCTTTTCGTATCGTAATTTTTTCTTTATACATAAATAAATAACAATGATATATTATGATAAGATATATTTCTAATTGTTTTCTTGTTCTGATCTCAACTTTACATAAATTCTTGAATGAAATTACACTAATAAAAAAGAGTAGATATATACTAGGCTTTAAAGGCTATTACGTAGAATAATAATATTAATTATGGTTGTGATCAAATTTCACTTTAACTTGAAAGTTTGCATGATGTTATGAAAAATAAGTAACTAGCATTTTTAAAATGTACGTATAATGCATGAGATTTAAAAAATAATTTATAATTAATAATTATGATTGATGAATAATGTTTTCAGCGTGGAGTGCAAGTGATAGAGGTAAGCTAGAAATTATCAATAGGGTTGACATTAAATTAAGGTGATTAGTAAAAATGGAAGGAGGGCCGGAGGCGGCAAGTAAGCAAGAGTTTACGGAATTTTGGAGAAGAGCAACCAGGTCGCCCTACATCATGCGCCTTGCTTTATCGGCTGGAATTGGAGGTCTTCTCTTCGGTTACGACACCGGTGTTATCTCGGGAGCCTTGCTTTATATTCGCGAGGACTTCGTAGAAGTTGATAAGAAATTATGGTTGCAAGAAGTTATTGTAAGTATGGCTGTAGCGGGTGCCATCATTGGTGCGGCACTTGGTGGATGGATGAACGACAGGCTTGGCCGAAAGACTTCTATCTTGGGAGCTGATATTGTTTTTTTTCTTGGCGCAATTGTCATGGCTATTGCCCCAGCTCCTTGGGTCCTTGTTGTTGGAAGAATTTTAGTTGGTTTTGGAGTTGGCATAGCTTCTATGACTTCTCCTCTCTACATCTCAGAAGCCTCTCCAACTGCCATTAGAGGAGCTCTCGTGTGTATTAATGGTCTCCTCATCACCTTTGGTCAATTTCTCTCTTACCTTATCAACCTCGCGTTCACCGAGGTATATCTACTTGGATAATAATTAATAATGATTAAATAATTTAATATATTTGACTAAATTGTTTAACATAATATACAGACTCCTGGAACGTGGCGTTGGATGCTTGGGGTGGCTGGACTTCCAGCGGTGGTTCAGTTCGTTTTAATGCTGACCCTGCCTGAGTCACCCAGGTGGTTGTACAACCAGGGGTTAGAAAAGGAGTCAAGGGAAATTCTAGAAAAGATTTACGATGCAGATGAGATTGAAGGGGAGATAAATGCGATGAGAGAAGCCGTAGAACAAGAGAAGCAACAAGAAGGGTTGATCGGTCAAACTCTTGGAGAGAAAATGAAAGCTGCTTTCAGCAACGTTGCTGTCCGAAGAGGATTGTATGCAGGCGTGACTGCTCAAGTCGCTCAACAATTCGTTGGTATCAACACCGTCATGTATTACAGCCCAACCATTGTTCAGTTTGCCGGCATTGCATCAAAATCAACAGCACTTGCACTCTCCCTCGTCACATCTGGTCTCAACGCCGTTGGATCTATCCTCAGCATGCTTTGTATCGATAAATATGGAAGGAGAAAGCTCATGCTCCTCTCTCTTATCGCAATCATTGTTTGCCTCCTCACTCTCACCGGAGTTTTCTATCAGGCAGCTACCACTGCTCCTCCAATTGACAACGTTGACACCCTCAGTTTCGGTGGTAACGCTACATGCCAGGCTTATCTTGATGCCCCCAATTTCTCTTCATGGAACTGCATGAAGTGTTTGAAAGCTGAATGTGCCTTTTGTGCCAGCACTGGGGGCAATGTAAGTTCAGTTATTTCTTCTCTTATCAATTTATGTGTCTAATCTAATCTAACGTAATCAATGAACATGGTGCAGAATCTTCCGGGAGCGTGCCTGGCAGAAACAAAGGATGTGAGAGCGGTGTGTGGTGAGCAGAAGCGCGTGTGGTTTTCTGACGGATGTCCAAGCAAAATTGGAGTATTAGCAGTTATAGTGTTGGGGCTATATATCCTTGCATACTCTCCAGGAATGGGAACAGTACCTTGGGTTTTGAACTCAGAGATATATCCATTGAGATTCAGGGGAATTTGTGGAGGCATAGCAGCAGTTTCAAACTGGTGTGCTAATCTGATAGTGAGTTTGACATTCTTGTCATTGATCCATGCACTTGGAGCTGCAGGAACATTCCTTCTCTTTGCTGGATTTTCTACAATTAGCCTTGTTGCCATCTATTTATTGGTACCAGAAACTAAAGGACTTCAGTTTGAAGAAGTTGAGAAGTTGCTTCAGAAAGGGTTCAATCCTTGCAATTGCACTAATTTAAAGACAGATGAAGAGAAAGCAAATGAAGAGAAAGCAAGTACTAGTAAATAAATAAATTTCATTCACCATAACCATTTTGATGGATCACATCAGTGGATGGTTGAATTAATAAAACCATATGATATGATGAAGCTGTTAGTTATCTTTCATATAGATCGAGGAATTCTTTTTGGAAGATCCTCTCTTCAAGGAACGGAAATTAAAGAAGGAGATAAATATGATTGCTGCATGTGCGTGCGTTCTCTTCTTCCTTCGGAGAAATAAAACTACTCAAAATCCAAAGGACTGGTGTTGTCAGTGCAATAGAGAATTTCTCCATTTATGCAATACACAATTCATGTATGTCGATTTGTATCCAACGTATTAAATAAAAAAAGAGGCACGTTGTATGAATACTTTTATTTTTGTTTCTCTATATTGGGCCACTAAAGTTAAATTCCCTAAAATAAATCTAAACTGTAGGTTAACGTCTTTCTATGTTTCACAATTTACCGTCTAAAAAAAATTTTACAATTTGATACCGAGGTTTTGTATTTTTTTTTAGTAAAAAAAATTATTACAAAACATCGGATCGGAGAAGTTATTTTTATAATTAAAAAATATAAAATATTGTCTTTATATAATTATTTTTTTCTTATAATTTTACTCATTTGTAAATATTTGAGAACTTTTTTTTATTTTTTTTGTCTTAACTTTTGGATATTATATTTATTTTTCTATTAAATAAAATATTACTATTGTCTTTGAAAAAAATATCATATTTCACACAACAATCATCAATATGTAAAAAAAAATAGCCTCTTATTTATTTTATATATTTTTATTATAAAGTTAAAAAGTGATAATACAAAAAGAGAATACAATATTTTAATAAAAAATTTTAAAGTAAGCACATAATTTATATATTTTAGAGAATTATGTTAAAAAATTCATAAATTATTTTTTTTCTTAAGTCTTTATTCCAGAACGAGTCTAATACCACATTAAAATTTTCAACTTCGATAAGAATCCGTCTAAACTAAGTTATTATTTTCGGCGCATGCATGCATGACCTTTAATTTTACACAAACTCAACAAATTATTAAATTTTTAAGCAATATATACATTATTAAGTAAATTTGAGATACTAAATGAAAAATGTTAAAACTTAAAAGTCAAACGCTTAAAGGAAAAACAAAGATAAAGTGTACGTTAGTCGCTTCAAGTTTTTCTTTCTCAAAAGTTTTCACACGAACCTTTGGCGGTGACTTCACTATGTTATTCGTCAGTTTAATTAACTGATATTAACTCAACATTATATTTAACTCAGTTTAACTAAACATCATTATTTGCAGCCATTATAAATAAATAAATAAATAAAAGCCACGATCATTATGGGTTCCAAACAGGTTGAAAAAGTGTCATCTAAACCTGTACTAAAACTGTAGTACGCTCGAAACCTGTACTACTCTTTGCCCCTAGATTGGAAAATCCACAGTTCCACATTACTGAGGCATTTTACTTATTTGGAACTACTTGAATAGCTAGAATGTCTTAGTATATAATGTTGGAAATATTTCAAGTACACCAGGAGTATCAATGTACCAGTTATTTTAACCGTTGATCTGAATTATAAAAAATATATAATATATATTAATTGAAATCAACGGTTAAAACAACTAGTGTACCGGTACTCCCCGGTGCACTTAAAATGTTTCCTATAATGTTAATCATGTTAATACGTATTAAAATATAAAATATATATTTAAATAAATTAAATTATATATTTATATATAAATATATAATAATTAATTTTAATATATATAATATTTTTGATATAATATATATATATACGAAGAAAACTTATATCGTTTGATAACATGATTTGTTGTGCAGATCTTAAAATTTATAACTTTATTCGGTTTAATTTATGGTGTTTTTTATTAGGGTGTTTAAATTATCTAATTTATTTTTATAAATAAAAAATAAAATATATAAAATAAAAATAAAATATTTAAAATTTATTAAATATTATTTATTTATCTTTTTTAATAAATTAGACACAGAATCATAATAACAATCACTTTTATTTCTAGCTTAACAGTGACTTGTTCACAAATCACAACTCCAAAGTTAACGTCATATACTGTGATTCATTTGGTTTTTGGTGTAGACGAAGCTAAGAAAGCACAGGGCGAACGGCACAGCAGCGTGAACAAGTGGCGAGGTGGGTCAAATAAAGAAACAAAATATCAACTGCTCTGAATGCGTGTGGGTTCCACTGCCACCTGCCATCCACGCTCCCTCCACACGCCATTCCATTTTCTTATACACAGTGGCAATATTTTAGAATTTAGACTTACTCAGTTTCTCTCTCTCACAACGTTAATTAAAAGTTAAAAACTAAATCACAACACCAAATGATAGCCTGCAAGTGATCAAAGCAATATTTATTTCTTAATTAAACGAATAATGATATATACATTATGTTTATATTAATTTTTTAATATTTTTTATTTTTAATATTAAATTTTTTGATACAAAATAAAAAAAATCTTTGTTAACATAAAAAAAAAGCGTATAGGAAGTGTATACAAAAGATTATATATATATATATATATATATATATATATATATATATATATATATTCTAAATTAACTGTTAAACTAAAACTTTGGGTTAGTGAAAAATAGAAACTTAGTTGATGAAAAAAAAATACTGCAAATAAATTTTTTCCGATTGTGAAATAAACAACAAAAAGAAAGTCACATTCGGCATTTATTTGAATTACACAAATAATATAGATTTTACCATCAGTGGCATTACTACTAAGGTTTTCAAATTGAAAACTTTTTAATTGATAAAAACAAAATTTAAAGATATTAATATATTCAGTGAAAAAATAAAAAGTAAATAAAAATTCACCACAAAAACCTTCGCTTAGCTTGTAAGAAAAGAGATAGCAAAATTATCATGTTTGTTGGTTCAAATACTGGTATTAAAATTTTTGTTTTTATCTCCAAAATTTCAATATTTCAATATCTTCAAAAAGTGGAGACACAAGAGGATTAAAATTTTTAGAGATAGAGACTAAAACTTTAATAATATTTTATACCTAAAATACTGTTATTTTAATTAATTAATTCTAATTTTACCTTTTATACAAATTAAATTAGAATTTCATTCTTGTTTCAATTTCTGTCTACTATTTTATACCAAACAGAATATTGAGATTTATTTCGATCTCTATCTCTTAATTTCTATCGGTCTCAATTTTTTTGTGTCTGTCCACCAAACCACTACCTAAAGCTCTCACGTTGACTCGCCCATGTAATAAGGTAAGCAGTTTCTGAATTCTGATGCTATTCAAGTTAACATCAATGCACAACTTAAATCTATATTTGCTTGCTTTCAAATCACTATAACTTGAGTTTAATGTATCTGAAGTTTGAGTTTGGTGAATCATTTGTTGATTACAAAATTAAAGCAAATTACCAAAATAAATCAAACGAAACGGCGGAAGCTTCCGAACAGAGAGGAGGTCGGGTGGCAATTATCAATGACTAGTGGAATATTTTATACAGCAACTTTATTATTTTATTCAAGCATATATCCATTCATTATTTTATTAATAATTGAAAGTTGGAAAACGAAATAATATGAATTTTTCTTCCTTCCGCCATCATCCTCAACAACCATGACATTGTTACCTAAAGCCACCAACTCCTATATATAATTAAACCTCCTTCTATATTTCTCTCGATCTCCACTAACAATTCCTACTCCATTCAAATTCATCATATCAAATATCAAAATAGACTCAATATTAATATCTGTTTGGTCTTATATCTGAGTCTCACATATTTGCTTCTTTTGACATCTTACCAAACTCAAAGAAAGAAGAGATAATGACGATGATGTGGAGGGTTATGTTGGGGATGTGTGTTCTGAGCTCTGTTCTTGTGACAACATCCTTAGCTCAAACGTGCAAGACCCAGAGCTTCTCAAACAACAAAGTCTTCAAGAACTGCCATGATCTTTCACAGTTGACTTCTTATCTTCACTGGACATATGACCAGCCAAGCGGCATCCTTGACATAGCATTCAGACATGGCGGTATCACCACAACAAACAGGTGGGTGGCTTGGGGTATCAACCCTAACAACGACCTTGTCACTCCGATGATCGGAGCACAGGCTCTGGTCTATCTTCCACAGTCAAGTGGAAACCCAAGAGCCTATACTACATCAATCGCCAACACCGAAACACAGCTGCAAGAATCATCTATCAGATACCCTATCTCTGACTTGAGTGCCACCTATTCCAACAACGAGGTTACCATTTTTGCTACTCTCACCCTTCCCAACGGCACCTCCTCCATCGTCCACGTCTGGCAAGATGGTCCTCTCTCTGCCTCTAACGTCCCTCAGGAGCATAGGCATGATTCTGGCCACCAAAGCTCCATGGAAACCTTGTACCTTGTTTCTGGTCAGACACAGCAAGGAAGTAGCGGGGCTTCAACTAGAAGAAAAAGAAATGTAAGTTCCTCAATTTGGTTTCATCTTTCTTTTCTTAGAATCTTGAGTTCAATCTTAAGTGAATGATATATATTGAGGAAAAACACAAAAAATCAGCCACCATATATACAGACATGTGGTGTTTAAATCATTTTTAATATATATTTTTTATTTTAACATGTATTTAATACGGGGACTGATTTTTATTATAAACTTAGCATGATTGATTGAGGAAGACTGACTTAAGGTTTTGGTTCGAATCTGATGATTACTTCAGATGCACGGAGTGGTAAACGCCGTGAGCTGGGGGGTGTTGATGCCGATGGGGGCAGTGATAGCAAGGTACTTGAAGGTGTTCAAGTCAACGGGAACAGCATGGTTTTACCTACACGTGGCATGCCAGGTGTCTGCATACATAGTTGGTGTTGCTGGATTAGGAACTGGTCTCAAACTGGGAGATGATTATCCTGTTGATGGCACTGACGATCACAAAGCATTAGGCATCATCATGGTTGCTCTTGGAACCCTTCAGATGTTTGCTCTGTTCCTGAGGCCAAACCCAAACCATAAGTACAGGTTCTACTGGAATGTCTACCACCACATTGTGGGATATACAACCATAATAATAAGTATTACCAACATTTTTAAAGGATTCGATGTGTTGGAAAAGTTCGGAGACTACAATAACTGGAAGCATGCCTACATTGGCATTATTGGAGCATTGGGTGCCATTGCCGTATTCTTGGAAGCACTCACATGGATCATTTACTTCAACCGAAAGGGCTCAGAGAACAAGATGCCTCCTCATGGCAATGGGGTCAACGGAGCAAACGGGGTCAACGGCTATGCTTCTAGGCCTCAGCAGGTGTAGAACGTTTTGCCAAATGGATGTTGTTTTTATTTATTTATTTATTTTTTTTATTTTGTGCCTTACTTTACTCCTTTTCCATTTGGTTTTCTTGTTGGACTTAGTTATGTATAATCAATTTTTTTTTTGAGGACTATGTATAACATTTTGCTTTTCTTATCTTTGGTAGTTAGTACCCCAACTCTAGCTTAGAGTAGGAGTTGGGGGAAATTCTTTGATGGAATGATGATTTCTGACCTTCCAGGCCTCCAGGGTATATATGTAAAAGTCTCCTTCATATATGTATTTTTGTTTTTCACTTTTTGTTTTTCTTTTTTGTCTCTCTTTCTTCGGCTTTTGGTGAATCAAAAAGATGGGGACTTTTACCAAAATACTTGCAGAAAAAGAAAGTTAAAAAAAAACAAGAAATATAAAAGTAAAAAAAAATGACCCATAATAGAAGTAAAGTGTAAGAATTTACGTACACCTTGGGTGAATATGATTTGAACTTTAAACGTACATGTACAACATAGATTCCGTGAATAGGTAAATTTTTTTCACACGAAATTATAAGTATTTGATTATTAAAAATAGTATTGTTCAAGTATCGAAAATATCATAAGAGAGATAATTTTGTCAACAACTTTTTAAAATACCAGAAAGGCAGAAACTCAAATTCAAACTCGAATGCTAGAAATGAAAAGAACTCTGTATCTCACTTTAACTAAGCGACCATGTTAGTCCTGCGTAAGTACATTAACAATTCAGCAACAGTCTCAACTAGAAGAAAAATTATAGTTAGCATCCCTTTCTTCTTTCACAGTAATGACATCCATTAGATTAGATATATCATATATCATTGTTCTGTGTGGGACCATGCAAACATGAAATGGTGAATACTCCAATTGGCAGGTGCAAACAATACGTAGAAATTACAATATATGTAGCACACTAAAGGAATGAGCAATGTCTTCTCTATATTTTATTTTTCTCTCACTGAAGAAACGTATTAGGTTGTTCAAGTCTCTGTTGAGTCTGTTTTCAAACTTAGCTTTGTTCTGTTTGACTAGTACTATATCCTATATTTAATAATCCATGATTATTACATCCTTGAAACAGATGCGGATGCCAACTCATATTCAGACGGATGATTAACCAACTAACCGGAATTTTTATCATATATTCACCATTTTTTTAAGATCATAACAAGTTAACAACTACCAAAATTCTACCCAAAAAAGAAATACCAACTACTGAAGACCGAGCAAAATAATAAAATTTAAATAGAAATCCTTAAAAATTTGTTAAAAAAACAACACAGCATAATCAAGATAGAAATATTGTAGTTATCGGATATGTGAATTGAATTAGTCCGAAGCGGAGTTGCATCATCAAACGTGAAAATGGTAATAATTAGATTATACAAATATTTTGGTGACGCTTATGTAGCAACTATAGAAATAGAACAACTAGAAAAAAACAAGCATCAGCAAAATGCATTAACGCAGGTTGACTTACTCAATATGCCAATATTCCACCAACTTTGATGAAGACCAAGTTTCTCACTGGTCTTGGCGCAGAGCATCAACAAGTGCATCTTTTAAGAAAGGGTTTGAGGCTGCTACTCTCTGAGATATGATGTCAAAATCTGCACCAGAACTGAAACAAACGAACCATCATCAGATTTTGACACGAGTATTAAATTTTATAACCACCAATCATGTCTACATAAAGTTCTATTACATGAAGATCCATGCAACTATGCAAGTAGTCGAATAATATTTATGTAAGTCACTTACGGATCAAAAACAACACCTCCGGCTTCTCTAATAATGACAGCACCAGCTGCCACATCCCTGGTAAAGAGGAAAATAAAGAGCTTTTTCAATTTCATGATCTCATTGTTATCAGTTATCACAATGCACGACATTTGTGCAGAATGTAAATCACATACCAAGGACCACCAAAGCCAAGTTCAAAGCATACATCCAGCCTTCCACAAGCAATTCCACATAAGTTCAAAGCACACGAGCCGCTCATTCGAAGGGATCTCACCTGATCATATTAAAGGCACTGTTATGGCTTAGCAATGATATCACTTTCGTCTGACCAATAGATTCTTAGGAAAGTCCTTGTTTTACCTTGGAAAGCATGTTATTAATCCTATTTGTACAGCCATCTACAGATAACTTGTCACGTTGTGTGGGTGCCTGCTCTTACAAAAACAAAAACTTATGAATTTTCAACTCAATCTTGATTCACAAGGCAACACAGTTCATGAACATATAAATGTGAATATATATCTATTGGCCATCCCTGTCAAGCTATCATTCCAAAAGTAAGATAATCTTACAAACCTGAGGCCTAGATTTCTATGTGCTTGAACACAATATAGTGCAGGGAAGAAGGACAAATACCCACAATGGGGATTATAAAGTAAAGCTGAAGACATACTAAAAACAATTAAGGTAAAATATACTTTTTGTTCCTAAAGCTTGCCAAAATTTCCAAAAATACCCAAGTTTTATTTTGTTTCAAATTTTCCCTAGAAGTTTTTCATTTTCACCAAAATTTCCCATGACAGCTAAATTTTCAAGAAGCTTAAGACCATTCCAGCAATAATGCATGACAACTAAGAGTAAATGATAGAACTTCGTGTGTGGCTTGCTTGTATTGAAGGTTGTCCTTCTGAAGTTGCTAAATTGATCCAAAGCTTCATAAAAAATTAGCTGCGAGGGATACATTTGATGCAAATTAAAAACTTTTGGAACAAAATTGAAACAAATAAAACTTAGGAGTATTTTGAAACTTTTAGCAAACTTCAGGGCAAAAAGTATACTTTACCGAACAATTTACATTCTGTTAAATGACCATATTGTGGGTATTACAAGGGCTCGCAGTTATAGGTCATGTTGATATATGATAGCTAGCTGCTGAGCATTTAAAAAATGTTGTGGGAATACACGTGGTTGCAGCACCAGACA
Source organism: Arachis ipaensis (assembly GCF_059453495.1). Taxonomy (NCBI): domain Eukaryota; kingdom Viridiplantae; phylum Streptophyta; class Magnoliopsida; order Fabales; family Fabaceae; genus Arachis; species Arachis ipaensis. The sequence continues at coordinate 139,596,166 of NC_142436.1, forward strand.
AAATTGTGTTGAACGAACCCCTTACTTAATAGAAAGAGAAAACCGTGCCAAACATAACATGAGTTGGTGTCTAGACCGAATCCTTGACTAGAACCATGTGGAATGTGGTATGCGGCTGTTATAAATTTGTCAATGAAAACATGACTTGCAGAAGTAGAATTCTCCAATGATATTTTGATTTTGCAGGAAATTATTGCCTAATTAATGCATGTGATCAACACCCCAATTCCTCAAATGATCGATAAGGAGAGGGAGAGAATACACCATATTATCCAAACAATAAAGATAAGTGAATAACTTTCTCATAATCAACCCAAACAAACTTGACATACCTCAGTTCCAAGAAGAGAGGTAATCAGTTCAGTTTGTGCCGACACTGCAAAATTCCAAGGCAATTTCATGAGGGAAACATACTGAATTGACAGTAACAATTATAAAATAGAATATAGGACAGACCTTTGATCGGATTCCCATTCAGAAAAGCACCTTTTCCTCGAATGGCAGTGAAAAGCTACATATGGGACTATCAAATTTCAGTTGGCATACAGAGCAAAAGATGAAAACAAGTACAAAACAAACACTTAATGACAATAAGATGTGTATATTCAGCACTGAATGAAAAATGTATATGTTTCAACATTCAAATTTCAGGAAATTCTAGATGGTTTTGTGGTCAGCAGGACTGAAGTGTCTGCAAGAGGAAGATACTGACCTCTTCGATAATGGGGTTGTAAACAACACCAACTGTAGGAATTTTTCCAATCGTAAGACCAATGGAGACACAAACAAAGGGATACCTACCAAAAATATAAGTATTGTGTGACAATTAACACGGAAATCGACACGAGTGTATGAAGGAAATGATCAGATGCATAATAATTAATTAATTACCCATGCACAAAATTAGTAGTTCCATCCACAGGATCAACTATCCATGTAGGCTCATCTGTAAGTTCAGTAGTGCCCAACGCAGCGGTGGTTTCTTCCCCAATGAACTTAATACCAAAACCAAAATTAAAATGAAACTTGTTAGATCCTACAATTAATATACAAATATGCTATATAAATATAAACGATACTAACTGATCTAAAATGATTCTAATGATTCTCTAACAAAACTTATTAAGGAAAGAAGAGTTAAGTTAAAAGGAAAGGTGAAGTAACCTTATGAGTAGGGTAAAGGTGCTTGAGATGTTTAAAAATGAGTTCCTCGCATGCTTTATCAGTTTCAGTGACCAAATCAACCTGTGCATCACGGAACAAGTTAAAAGATGAATAGCAATGCAAATAGCTACGGTTTTCACGGGTTCTAAGCTGAAAAGAGTGAATGGGCAACCTGGCCTTTGTGCTGGACATGCTTGGTTTCATAGAAGCCTTTCCGAATGATCTGCAATGCAACGCACGAAGCCATGAATTGGAATGGGAAGAGCACATAAGAACAGAATAGAGTGAAAGAAATTCGTTTGACGAACTCGAGTAACTGACATCACCAGCTTTTCGAGCAGCGTCTACTGCAGATGCCAGGAATTCGGAGAGAGAATCTGTAATTCCAATCAAAACCAAGAATAAGACCCCATTAATTAGTAATTAGCATTTAATATTTAATAATAATCACTTCTTGTCTTCTTCTTAATGCTCCTAGTCCTACCGTTGTCAGCCATGAACTGCTACTGAGAAAGTATTAACTAATCTAATTCCAATTCCGACTCCGCTTTAGTTTCACTTCACAATCAAATGTGTCTCTAACGCACCTAACATAAAGCATCTGGGATTTTATTTTATAACACCACACGCGTTGGCATTGCCCTCCCTCTAGTTTCTTTTTTGGATTTTTATTTTAGAGTAATACTCCAAATAAATCCCAAAAAATTTACCATCCTATATATTTATTCCCAAAAAAAATTTAGTTAGAATTTTGGGCCTGATTTTTTTTTATTATACGCCAAATATGTTTTCAACTCAACTTGAATTGGGTAAGACTAACGACAACGTCCTACGTATCAGTTAACTCGCCGATGTGCCACATACAAGATAGTTTGATCTCTGGTCACATGGACAAAAACGACGTATCATATGAGAATAGAACTATGTCGTTTCAAAATGAACAAATTAATCCCTCATTTGGAAGCCAAAAAAAGTGAAACGACACTGTTTTGAATGGGGGACTAACTCCTTCAACGAAAAGCCCATCATGGCTACAAGGAAGATGGAAACCACGATAGAGAGCTTAGTCCTGAAGGGACGGTTGGCGCCAAGCTCATATTCCACCCGAGTGGAGACTGCAAACCCTAAGGAGGAAGGGAACATATAAATGAAGAAAGTGGGTTGGATGAGCACGTGGGGTGGTGGACGCCAGAGAGCAAGACGCGTCCGACGAATGAGAGGAGGATGGAGAAGTTAGAGACGGCAAAGGCAGCAACAACACCGGTGACGCCGAGGCAGAGGCTCATGATGAGAATGTAGTTGAAGGGGAGGTGGAGGAGGGTGCCAACGAGGAAGGCTTGCGCGAGAGGGTGGGTGATCTCCTGCGTTCGAAGGTAAATGCAGATTGGGTGGAGGAATGAGTTTGTTACAAGATCCGGAAGGGAGAAGATGAGGTAGGTGCGTGCCATGGTGGCGATCTTAAGGTGCTGGTGGAGGGCGCGGATGGCGAAGATGTTGAGCTAGAGGAGGAAGATTGGTAGGGAGAAGAGGAGGAAGATGATCCTGCGCGTGACATGTCTCACTTAATCAGATATGCCAGTGAGTTAACTAATACGTAGGACGTTGCCGTTAGTCTTGACCGGTTCAAACTGGGTTAGGGACGTATCTGGCGCATAATGAAAAAGGTCAGGCCCAAAATCCTAGTTAAATTTTCTTAGGAACAAATCTGTCGGCTCGTGAATTTTTTGGGGACCTATTTGGAGTATTACTCTTTATTTTATTTTAAAGTAAAGTGATAATTAGGTATCTGAAGATTTTGATTTCGGACTAATTATCCTCTGAAAAAAAAAATCAATTTGGTCCTCTATAATAGCAAACAGTAGATACGTTATATCCTTCTATCAGTTTATTACATAAAAGTAAAACTTAACGGTGGTATTTATATGTGCCATTAACTACTATGACGTGTCTATTTATAAAAGATTGTTTTGTAGATAACAACTTTTGAAGCAAAACGTCACATGTTTTAGTATAATTCATGATAAATAGAGAGTCGTTGATAACGGTTATATAGAAACTCAAAAGATGACGAATGTTTTATTGTCCAAAATTACATCGTTTCCATGCTCATTTGACAGCAACATGATACGCACCAATGTAAATAACGAAATATATAGACAATTTCGTTTCGTTTTGCACTATTCATTGACAGAAGGATATACATATCTATCACCTAATGATTTGTGTAAGGTTATATCTTAAAAGTGCATTTTAAATCTCTATAATCTAGAGAGAGAGAGAGAGAGAGAGAGAGAGAGAGAGAGAGAGAGAGAGAGAGAGAGAGAGAGAGAGAGAGAGAGAGAGAGGGGTGAGAAACACTAGGAGGGGTAGAACTAGGCATTTGAGCAGAGATCCTAGGGTTTGGAATCGAGAAGAGTACTACCATTTGGAAAACGAGTCGTTTTCTATCTTTGTAGAACATCTTCTTGAAGATATATCAAAGAAAGAGCTATATCATTTGTTCAACTGGACTAGACGCATAAATGATATCTACTTATCACAAAATCAAAAAAATGGAAAAACATACATTTTTGCATTCATCCGGTATACAACAAAGGGTGGAGTTATGAAGGCTATTACGGAAATGAATAGAATGAGGTTACGAGGTAAGGTTGTTTCGGTAGGAGAAGCTCGGTATCGACGTATGAATGAAGTGACGTATATTAAGAGACACCATGAGGCACCTGACGTCCAGAATACGGTTAAAGTCCATCCTCAACATGAGGATAGCCAAAGGGTTCTAGGGAGAATTGTGAAAGAGTTGAGGAAAGAGGAAAAAAAAGGAGACCCCCCACGGCAACGGGTGGACGAAGAAGATGGAAGTGCCTGTGGCAAAAGAGAACCTGGTCTGGTTGCAGAGAAGTTTAATAGGTGGTATGACTAAGGCTATTGACTATAAGTCTCTGAAGATCATGACTGGAAAGAATTTACCACAAGTCATGGAAGTACGAGAACTAGGAGCGTACAAAGCACTCCTGACTTTTGATAGTATATTCAGTACTGAAAAAGCCTACATGTTCAAAATGAACAATATCTTGAAGTTTTTCCATAGCGTATGGAGATGGGATGAGGAGGAGCGTAGTGAAACTCGAAGGGTATGGCTAGAGTGTTTTGGTGTTCCTTTGCATACGTGGTCAGTGGAGATGTTCAAGCTGATAGGAAGTCAATGGGGGGAAGTTGTTGGGTGTGACGAAGCCACGAAATCATGCCTCTCTTTTGGTGTGGGACGAGTACAGATTGACACTTGTATTATGGACATTATCAACGAGTAGATTCACATCACAATTGGTACTAGTAGATTCAACGTCCTAGTTAAAGAGGTTGGACACGAGAGTCATGGATTGCAGTGTAAGTTTGAGGACGTTAGTAAACCTGGACCCCCAAAAGCATGCGAGATCTTGGGTACAAGCAGTTTGAGCTCGATAGCGCCAGTGGCAAGCAGAGATCCGGTGGTTGATGGGGTGATGGCAGTGCCAAGGGAGGAAGAAGCTAATAAGAGTAGATTGGTAATTCCTGAAAATATTTTGAATGAATGGAGTTATTGCAATTCAATTGACTTTAAAACTCCACGAGTAACGAAGGATGCTATTACAAAGGAATTGCTGAGTTCAAGAGATATCATAATTTGGTTATTGATGCTGAATCTGAAAAAAAATGGTTAGTTGTGATTATGGTTTTGATGGGCTGAACAAAGGTTGCTGTTGGAGGAAAAACATGACCAAAAAGGGCTTAAGTGTTGGCCCAATAAGCAAACGGTTGGCAAATATGATGAAGGAAGGACAATGGGCTGCTCCTCATCTACCGCAGGCCCATTTCACACTGATGAGGCAACGGAAGCCTTGATCATGCGTCCGGGTTGAGTTGGGATCCATCCGGATGGGTGCCCTCTATCTTCTGGGTTGTGCGCCGCTGCAAATGTCCATTTTGAAGAGGTGAACCTGGATGCTGGTGGCACGACTAGACCACGAGGCAAGGGCGACCTTCGAGCCGGCGAGCAAGAACGTTGTTGGGTTGAGCGCGACGCTATAGGTGTAGCTATAGATGTTGAGGCAGGGAACTGCGTGGCTGTTATGGAATCAATGGGCCACCTCCCAACGCCCTCAGTGAACTCTTCACCGGTGATGTTAGGATTCGGTTCCTCCAGGGTAGATGGGCTCGAAGGAGACACCAAGGAGACGGATTCAGCACCGGAGAAGGATGTTGTAGGCATCCAGGATGGGATCTTTGAAGACAGTGATGAAGTATTAGAAGACGGTGTGACTCTGTTGGGTGCAAGGCTTGATGAAGGCAGTGGCAATAATGGGGCAGGTGTGGATATTGGCACTAGACAACAGGGGCTCAGTGGTGGAAAGGTTCTGGAAAGAGAAGAGCAGATGATCGAAAATCAAAGGGCATGGGAGCTAGCAGTAGAATCCAGAGCAGTGCAGTACAACAAAGATGACGACATAATGGTGATTCTGCAAGAATAGAATGAAGTGCTAGCCCAAAAGAGGAGGTTGGCAAAGCAAAAAGAAAAGGCACGAAGGTGCAGATCGAAAAAGCTCAAAAAGGTGTGTAATAAAGGTTTAATATGATTTTTATCTCTTGGAATGTTAGGGGATTACGGGGGTTGGTAAGTTGAGTATGGTAAAAGAACTAAAAAAGAAATAGAAACTGAACATGTTAGGTTTGATTGAGTCTAAAATGCAAGTTGTGGCTAAGTTTGATGTAGTACGTATTTGGGGGAGCGATGCTGTCGGGTGGGAGTATGTAGGATCGGAAGGAACCTCAAGGGGCTGCTGTTAATGTGGGATGTCATGTTGTTTAGAATGAATAACTGTTACAAAGGGGAGAGATGGTTATGTGCTGAAAGAGTCCTATTGAAAAATGATTTTCATTGTGCTTTCTGCTTGGTATATGGTGCTCATACTAGAGTGGGAAAACTTGCTGTGTGGGAGGAACTGAGCTTTATAGCTGGTTTATGTCAAGTCCCGATATGCTACATGAGTGACTTTAATGAGGTTATACAGGTTGAAGAGAGGAAAAGTCAAGACAGGTTAACAGCGTCTGCAGAAGATTTTAAGAGTTGGATACAAGATATCCAGTTAGTGGATTTATCGTTGAATGATCGTAAATTTACATGGTTTAGAGGCTGCTCTTGTAGTCGCATTGATAGAGTTCTAGTGAGTGTAGAATGGACGGAGGAGTTTTCGGAAATTTGGTTAAAAGGGGAACCGAGAGGCCTGTCAGATCACTATCCAATTATAGTAGAGGATATCATTTTCAGAGGTAGCCCACGTCCATTTCGAAGCTTAGATTCCTGGTTTACACATGAAGGTTTCCTAAGTATGGTCAGGAAAGAATGGAAGAATCTTGGTGAGATACAGTTCACAGGTAAGTTGAAGGCTTTAACGGTGCCTTTGGGAAGAAGGCATAAGGTCAAATTTAGTGACATGGATAAGAAAATTCAGCGCTTTGAGGAGGAGATCAGGAAGATAGACGAGTTGGCAAGAAATAAAGTTTATGATGGTACAGTGGAGGCTAGAAAGAAGGCTCTAGTAAGCTGTTGCAAGCAGTAGATGGTATGTCAGAAAAGAAATACACTAGAAGCAGATGTTGCGCTCCAGGCATGCGAATGATATGGATAGGAACATTAGGTACTTCCATAACTTGGCGTTAGCAAGAAGAAGGAACAATAGACTTGATGCTCTGGTAATTAACGGAAGATTGATAAGAAATCAAGCTCGAATCAAGAATGCTATCAAAGATTTTTATAAAGATCTGTATAACTGGGAGAGATCACCGGTTGTGGGTTTTAAGGACGGACTGGTGAATCGGATTGATGAAGAAGATTTGATAGCTCTGGAGAGAATACCGACAATGGAGGAGATTAGAGAAGTTGTTTGGGATTGTGAATCTTCCAAGGCTCCAGAAAGTGATGGGTATAACATGAACTTCATTAAGAAGTGCTGGGATGAGATTGGCACAGAGTTCATGACAATTGTTCTGGATTTCTTTCAATCGTCAAGATTGCCTTCTGATTCCAATATCACTTGGGTGGCCCTTCCACCTAAGTTTACTGGAGCTAAGGAGATCAAGGACCTTCGACCGATCAGCATGGTAGGTTGCGTTTACAAGGTAATTTCCAAAGTGAAGGTTAGGAGGATGAAATCAGTCATGCCAGGTCTAGTTGGGGAGACTCAGAGCGCATTTGTGAAGGGTTGAAAAATACATGATGAGGCTCTTATTGCTTGTGAAACAGTGCACTGGTTAAAGATGAGAAAGAAGAAAGCGTCAATCATTAAATTAGACTTTCAGAAGGCTTATGACCGAGTGAAATGGAGTTTTGTGGATATTGTGCTACAGAAGATGGGCTTTGGTTAGAGATAGAGGGCATGGGTGAAGGAGTGTGTTGGTACATCGTCTATGTCGATCCTGATAAATGGCTCACCATCTAAACCTTTTAAGATGGAGAGGGGTTTGAGACAAGGTGATCCACTATCTCCATTTTTGTTTGTTCTGGTTGTTGATATTCTGCATAGGATGATAGGGGAGGCAGTCAGGAACAAACGTATTTTGCCACTACTGATTGGAAAGGACAATATAGAGTTATCACACCTACAGTTTGCAGACGACACTGTTTTATTCTGTTCACCAGAGGAGGAGACCATCAGAAACTATGCCAGGTTGCTAAGGTGGTTTGAGATGATGTCAGGGTTAACTATTAACTTTGATAAATCAAGTTTAATCCCAATCAACTGTGAACAGCAATGGACTTACAACATGTGCAACTTATTGGGATGCAAGAAGGCTAGCCTTTCAGTCAGATATCTTGGCATTTCTTTAGGAGCGAACCCAAGACTGGTCAAGACTTGGAAACCGATAATTGAAAAGGTTGAGGAGAAGCTTAGCTTGTGGAAGGCAAAAGTACTCAATAAAGCGGGTAAGCTTGTCCTTATTAAATCTGTGTTAAATAGCTTGCCAGTGTACTACTTGAGCCTGTATAAGATACCGAAGGTAGTAGCAAAAAAGTTGATATCGTTGCAGAGGAGATTCTTGTGGAGCAAGGAGGAAGGTAGAAATGGGTTGGCGCTAGTTAAGTGGGAGGTGGTTCAGGCCCCTAAAAAGGAAGGTGGGTTGGAGATAGGTGACGCCATAATTAGAAACACTGCACTTCTTTTCAAGTGATGGTAGCAGTTTTCAAAAGAGGAGTGTCCATTATGGAAGAAGGTCATGTGCTCTTGCTATGACTTGAACCCCAATGTGATGTTATCGGCTCAGACATTACCTACTAGAGGGGGTCCATGGAAGGATATCTGTCAGCTGCAGGTTAGGGATAGTAATGTGAAAGATAAGATGATTGCGGAGTTGTCTATGGATGTGGGTGACGGAAGGAGGACTCGATTCTGGGAAGATGTTTGGCTACAAAGTGGTTTGTTAAAGATGAGTTTTTCGAGACTTTTCTCTGTTTCAAACCAAAAAGGATCTGTCATAGGGGATTGTGGGTTTTGGGATGAGTTAGAGTGGATCTGGAACTTCCAGTGGAGGCGAGAGTTATACCAATGGGAGATGGAATCAGTGGATCAATTGCATGAGGCTCTAAGGCCTATTAAGCTAGCATATGATAAGCAAGACAAAGTTGTTTGGAAGTTCGACAAAAAAGGTATATTTTCAACTAACTCTTTTGTGTAGGTGATGCAGTCAGAAACTCTCTCGGAGGAAATAACCAGTTATAGCTTCACCAGAACCATTTGGAAAGGTTTGCCTCCGTCACGAGTGGAGTTATTTATTTGGTTTACTTTGATAAGAAGAGTAAATACAAAAGAAAGACTGCATAGGCTGGGCATTATTAGTCATGGTGATAACATATGTGTTTTGTGTAAAAAAGACGTTGAACATATTCAACACTTGTTTCTAGGCTGTGAGTTTACTTGGCAGGTGTGGTGTCAATGGCTATTTGACTTTGGAATATTGTGGTCTATTCCGGATTCACTAAAATAACACTTTGAGAGCTGGACAGGTGTTGCTAACAGGAAGGGAGAGCGCAACAAGTGGCTCATATGCTTTTTTTCGATTATTTGGAACGTTTGGCTAGAGAGGAACGGGCGAATTTTCAACAACAAGAAAGGGGGTGCAGATGAGGTGTTCCAGAAATCTTTAATCAGTTATAGAGTGAAATAGTTTGGATCTCTTTTGTTGTTGATAGCAATGCCGGAGATGACACTAGGGATAGTTTTCTGTTTTTGGCTTTACATGTTTGTTTGTTTTTTTGTCGCTCCACTGTGTTGTGTAGAGCTCCATTGTTCAAAAAAAAAATTATTTACTATCATAGAAGACCTAATTAATACTTTTCTTTTATTCAAAGACTAATTAGTCTTAGATCGAAATTCTCAAAAATCTAATTGTCACTTTCTTCTTTATTTTATTTTAGGCAAATCCATAATTGCCCCTATTTTACATGAAATGATAGGGGTCCTCCTTTCCCGTGCATTATATTATTGGATCATCGTGTACCATTTGTTGGAAGCAAGTTTTATTTGCAGCTACAATCATACAAGTGTCATTGCAGATTTGCAGTGGCAGTAGTAAACGGAAGGGTATGATAGTCCTAGGGAAGTATAGAGGAGAAAAGGAAGATGCATATGGTATCGTCTGGAATGGAAAATGCCCCAACAAAAGGCTTCCAATCTTCCATACAGCGACTACCTTCATTCATCAACCGCTGATTACGGTGACTTTAATTTTGATTATTACAGTACCTATTAATCAAAGAATATGCAAAATTAGTGTACAACAATAACTTTCGCGCCACTTCTCCAGCACAGTCCAGTCCTGTCCTTTTCTTTTCATTTCATTTCATTTTTTTACCTCTTGAACAGACTTGTTTAATTTAATGAAACTTGTTGCTAACGCCTCCACCGCCACGGCCCCGTTGGTCTATTGAGTTGCGCCCTTTCCAATGCGCAACGGAAACCCCAACCAAATTATTTAAGATTTGCAACGCATGCTAAAAGGCCTGATCTGGTTTGAGGCTTTGAGCAGCTAGTGTGTTGACCGTGAAGTACGCAGACACCAGAAACAGCCATCATTCAGGTTCAATAAGTCACAAACTTGTAGACGGTCAAAGATTGCATGACCTCCAGCTCCAACAATTTATAAACTCAAAAATTGATAGTAAAGGAGTCAAGGCAGGCTGCTGCCCACATCTTTCTAAAACCACCAATGCCCATAGCCCCATACCCTAGTTCTAGTTGTGGCTCATTTTAGCAACTTATTTGTCAGTTAATTTACAAAATGGAAATTAAATTACAGAATGGAATCATTGAAATTTGAGTGAAGAGCTCGTCTCAAGTCGATGGACACTTAAAAAACTATAGCAAGAGACATTTCAGTAAGCAAAATGCCACAACACAATCTGCCACTTGACACTATCTTAAGCTCAAGGGCGATCCTTAGGTTCCAGAGCAGCAATTTCCTTCATAACTTGTGCTTTGTCAGCTTCAAACTGTTCGTCCTCTGCACAAAATTCCAATAAATGTGATCATGGGAACATGATTCAGTAAAAACAAGTGCTGTAAATTCCCTACAATACCTTTATCGAGTTTTAAGTCACCCAATAACCTCAGAAGCTTGCTTCTGTTTGTAACAAGTATGCCCACGATGTCAGCTGGTTTCTTTTGATTTGCAACAAATAGCTGTTACAACAATGGCACATCAATACAAAGAAGAAAAACTTGGCAAGAATATGGTTACAAATGAACATTTAAAAACGTGTGCCTTTGTATAATTATAGTACCTTGAAAACATGAAATGCTTCTGTTTGTATGCTCTTGCTTGACTCCTACAGAAAGATATATAGCAATGACCTATTAAATGCCTGTATCAAAATATATCTAAATTCAAAACTTTCTGTTCAGCGTTCAACTGACTAGAAAATAGTAATACTAGGCAAGGATGAATCGCCACAATAATTTGAAGGCCTAAGATATTTTGGCAAAACAGATACATCTTCCCATTCAAAAACAGCAATTGAATAATCCTACGTCAGCACATTATATGTAATTATATATTGAGGCTTGCATAATATCTTTTTTCTTTTGTTTTTACTGGAGAATGGAAAGGACACAGGCAAGGTAGTAGGAAAGCAGGACGAAGGTCACAGTATAAAGATTTACAGAAAGGATCATACTCTTAAAAGATTCATTAAAATCCTCAGGTTGTCTCTTGAGCTGACATATCGTGTCATTACAACTGAATTTGATCGATCAAGTAGCATATCTCCTAACAACTGTGAAAGAGAAAGAAACGCACTCAACAAACATATATATGCATCAATGCAACAAGGAAAAACACAAGATATACAGAAATACAGGGAATTGCAATCATTGGATAGGAAAAACAGTGATTGCACCAGAACTTTTTATCATACCTTCACAGCTTGACGCCTTGTAATATAGTTGGAAGATTCCAACAGCTTGGAGTTATATTCAGCGAAAAACTGAAAACAGATAATACAATGGTTAGTAAAAGAACATATTCAGGAAGACAGATATAAAATAAAGCGCATCAAGATATAATAGGCAACAACAGCCACAATAAAGCATATAGAAACAAGAAGAAAGTGTCAAGAAAACACACACAGACACACACCGAAAATTTCTTCTTAATATGAGAGTGGCAGGGGAACCTACCCAATCGTAGTTCTTGTTAAGGAACTCAGCTACAGTAGATTTATGTCTTGTCAAGAGTTCCTGCAGCAAAATGACATAAAATATTATTTATATTTGTTTAAAGAAGCTCATGGGAGCGAATAATAAAATTTACCTTAAAAGTTGCTGCTGCATCTGCAGCTACGTCAAAATTTGGCAGTTGAATGTAGTCAAAGAACTTCTTCATATTTGGCGAATCCAAAACATATCTGAGATAAAACAAAGAAGAATTGTAGCAGCAGTACAAATGAAAGGATCTGTGCTTAACTATCTACATAGATAATTTTTTATAAGTAATAATACAAAATTAAAAACTAGACAAATCTACTTATATTCTTCAGCTATTTATGAGCTTCCAACACAATACCCTTCTTATTTGGGATTAAACATAAAACTCTGAGATGCAATTTTATGTAAAAAAATCCAGGAACTAAAAGCACCCAGGTACTTTAAGCCATCAGACTACTCAAACATAGATTACAACCCCTAACCAAAATGATTGAGTTTCCAGTTGTCACATTTAATTACCTTAAGCTTGAAAGTTACACACACACACACACACACACACACACACACACACACACACACACAAATGAACCCATGGTGGGATGCAAAGAAAAAATAAATAAATAAAATTAACTTCTTTTTCCTTACCTTGCAACAACCTGGTGTCTTATGCACTCCCTTAACATTGCACCATAGTGTAAGGCCATGTCTGTGTTTTCATAGCTAAAAAGAAATTACTATTAGTGAATAGCACATTAATTTCACAAGAAGCACGTTAAGAAACAGAACAAGTCACACACATATAATGGTTACAACACATGGCCAACTTTCACTTAGAACACATACAATATGGTAAGTATGTGATTGTTTCGCCAAGTCTATTTTACCAAAACTAAATTCAATTGTTAAAATGGCAGTACAGCACACTGTATCCAACAATGCACAGTTGGTGGAGGGCCAAAATTATGCTTTCCTCTTTGAATGGACAGAGCAGCTATTACTGTGACTATAGCTTGTGACCACCCAGTTACCAGCGGTAACCTTACCATTTATCACAGTTAACTGTTGTTATCGTTGAGACTTAAGACTTATAAACCCATATTTCAGTTTATTTGGCCAATCTGGGCATGGGGAATCCACGCATAGACTAGAAAGAAATCTACAACAAACATTACCAAACCAAAGTATTCATCCAACAGTGTCATACCCAGATATCAAACTATCCATAAGATCCAAGTTTTTCTCCAAGTAATCAGACGCAATCAACTTAGACTGAACCTGTTGCCTCTGTAAATTTGCAACCACCTGAGTAGCATCTTTTCTAGCCTGCAAAAGCCCACAGTATGAAGATAAATCAACATTGTTACGTTAAATAACCCCAGCATAGCATCCTGGTAATTGTTTGTGTCCGGATTTAACCTATCATGCAAGCATTAAAAATGGCGAACATATGAATAATGGACGGTGCTAACAATCTAAAGAATTAGTTTACCAAACTGCAAATATCAGGACTCCAGAGCCCTATCATGAAATTGCGACTTTACCTCCAAGTTTAATTTGGGGAGACACTTGATAAGTACTCGCAGTGTGTCTTCATTGAAGAATTCCTGAGTCAACTGCGCACAAGCTTCTGCCACAGGTTCAGATTCACTGTCTCCATAAAGAATCGATTTCAGCTCCCTGATATTTTTAAATAACTCCGACATCTGCCGATAGAAGCATCACACATTAGAAGCCATTAAATCATATGATCGGTGACACGAGCAGGCATATTCAGCTAAAACGATCAAATATGTTACGCATAAACTGAACCTTAGTAGTATCAGAATTGAACTTCGATATAACAGAAGCAGTAGCAAAGTACCGAAGTAAAAGAACGAAAGCACATTGGCGAGATCACTAACCTTGTCATCGCGCTTTGGATCACGTACATCGGGAGCGCGTTCGAGGGAGCGAAGAAGATCCCTAGTGTGGCGAACGATATCGGCGGGAGTGCGAGGCTTGTTCTTGAAGAGGCTCTTCATCTTCGGTGAATCCGGAGGTAGTGGCGGCGGCGGCGGCGGCGGCTCCGACCGAACCACCACCTCCGGCGAAGAGCCCCTTCGGGCCCCTTTGGGTTTTGAGACGCAGAGTCCTATTTTTGTATTTTTCCTTTTCCCCTGTTTCTAAATGAGTAAGTCGATTAGGGTTTGCGATTCCCAAATTGGATTCTCCTCTGCTATGACGCTAACATGCTTTCCACATTATGGACCTCACTCTGTTAATTGTGTTTTGTGCTTCTCTCCAGTTTGCTCCCAACTACTCTACAGAATCGAGATGATCAAAGATACTTCGTTTTAATTTACACTTTTGCCCTCACACGTGTCTAGTTTCTTTCCCTTTTCTTCTCTTTTTTCGTTCCTTGGCCTACCCAAGTAGTCAAATAACCCCACCACCAAATCTCAATTAAAAGCCGAAAGGATATTCTTCCTGACTAACTTTATTTTGTTTATTTAAAGTTTTAAACTTCGTTTCTTTTATAGAATTCATTGGAAAGGGTAAGTGACTACTTATTATAAGTTTATAAGTTATAACTACCTGCTAAAGGCCAAGGTTAGTTGATCTTTAATGGTCGAATTATTTCTTAAAAAATAAATATTTTAAATTTATTAATTAAATCAATTTTTTAAATATTATAAATTAATTATTTTTATTTTTTATTATTTAATTAATAATATAAAATATTAACTCATAATATATGTTATATCTAATATGTCTAATTGAACATTAAATAAATATATTTATACAAATTTATCAATTCAATTTATTTTTTAAATATATAAATTATAATCCTAATATAACTTAATAAAACTAAATTAATAAATTTTTATAAATATATTTATTTAATATTTAATTAAATATTAAATATTTTAAATATCATGTATGATATAAGTTAATATTTTATATTATTAATTATTGACAAAAATTATTAATTAAATGATTAAAACATGAAAATAATTAATTTATAATTTTAAAAAATTAATTTGATTAATAAAATTTTTTAAAATAAATTTAAATAACGAATTATTTTTTAAAAACCAATTTAACTATTAATCTCTGATCTTATAGATTAATTTGTATAAAACGGAAAACTTCAAGCAAGGTATAAAATTAGAAATTTATATTACGATCTTTTCTCCTGGCTGTATTTAAATAATATTATTTATAACAATTGAGTTTTCTTTAATCATGATAAGCTAATGATTATCTATTAATATTATCACAATTATTGTAAAACGTTTTTCAATAACTTTTTTACGTGCAAAATTTTTTGACAATGTTAAAACTTCTAAATAATCTTAAAAAATAGAAAAAATAAGTAAATAAATTATGTTAATATGTAAAAATAATAACTAAAATAATAGATATATAGTATTATATCATATATTTTATTTAAATTTATTAAATTATTTTACAATTTTTTATTATTGTTTTCACATGAAAATATAACCATCAGTCAATATTTATTTGTTGCAAAATGCTAATGCGGAAGAAGCTAAATTTCCCACAAAAGCTTTTAAATTAAAAAAAAAAAAAAAGAAACGAAGTTTTATTCTCCCTGAACTAACAAGAATTATTTATTTTGTAGTAACAGGCTAACAGCATAAGAACAAAAAGTTCTTATTAACTTAACCGCCGGGGGCCGGCGGGCGTCATCCACTAAAACAGAAAATTTAATTAGGGATTCTTTTTTTGACTTCACAAATCACAAGTGATAAAAGATGTACTTTAAAAGTGGGCGTTTATTTTGAGAAATTTTATTTTATTTATGAATATTATTTATAAAAATATTTTATTTTTAATGTTTGTTTAACATTTTAGAATCTAATTCCTATATATAATTTATTACCTAAAATATGAAATTTTATTTTCATTTAATAAAGTAAATATTTGATATTATATCATGCCAATAGAGAATAAAAACTAGGTGAATTTTATTTGATTCTCTTTAAAATAATATATAATTTATTTTTTATAATGTATTAATTTTTAATTAGATGTTATCTTAATCTAATAATTAACTATATTTATAAGTTATAACTTGAGTTACTTTAATTTAATTAGACTTTAATATCTTAATCATAATAAAATTATTTTATAATTAAATTATTATTTAAAATAGATGACTATATAATTTCTTAAAATATTAATAATGATTCTGGCACTGAGTTTTGACTGAATTATGATTTGATTTGTCATTTTTGAAAAAAGAGAAAAAATGGATTTGCTAAAGGAATTATTATAAACTTCTGATTTAAAGGTCATGAAAAGTAACGGTTTTGCTAAAGGGACCATTATAAACTTGTGATTCAAAGGTCAAAGAAAATATTGTATGTGACAAAATATCAAATTTTAGTTACTGTCATAATATTTCATGACAAATATGAGATACTCACTACTCAAAAGTAACAAAAACTCATAAATATTATTTTAAGAGAGAATAATTTAGGAAATAAAATTTGGTTATTAATATTTTAAGAAATTATATAATCAATTATTTTAAATAATAACTTAATTACAAAATAATTTTATTATAGTTAAAATATTAATTCTAATTAATTTAGAATAACTCAAGTATAATTAGTTATCAAATTAAGATAATATTCAATTAAAAGTTGATACATCATAAAAAGTAAATTTCATATTAGTTGACATACTTGAGAATTTAGAGAAATTGTCTTCATAAAAGACAATAAAAGCATTCATGAAGAGGGAGGTAAAAAAATGGTAGATATTCTAATAAATTTTATAATTATTTTTATGTGATTTTTTTATCTTTAAATAATAAATTATAAAATTAGATTTTAATAATTATAAAAATGTGTTCTTATTTAAAATGTGACCTAATAAATAAATTACATTTTTTATAAAACATCTTTATAAAAGAAAAATATTTTTAACATTTTTATTCGAATAGCTCCTACAAAAAATTTAAAATTAGTTAATCATCATACTTAACAAAATAGGTTAGTTACAGATGGAAAAAAATTTGTGAAATAATTAAATTTGTTGGTTAAAAACTTAAAATTGATGGAAAAATAGAGAAATGAATGTTTCTCAAGACTAGCTATTGTCGGCTGCAAAGATGGTCGTCTAGAAACTAGGATTTCGACGGTACTTGAGGCATTTTTATTTAAATAAATTAAACAAGTTTTAAAATTATTCAAATTTCCTAAAGCAATTTTTGAAAGTGAATACCCTAATTCTATTAATATATAAATTGTGTCAGCAGAATGTGGTTTATATAATATATTAACCACTACACTGTGAGACGATTTATGCATAAATGACTTTTGAGGAATAATACATAAATCATCTCAAAATTGTTAATTTTACCAATTGTATGTAAATCGTCCTAGGCTAGTAGGATTTAGTGGTTTCAGGCAAAAATACAATATCCTGCCACGATTTATGTGTAAGTTGTAATTCCAACATCCTGCCACGATTTATGTATCAACTGTGACCCTAGTATTCTACTACAATTTATGTTCGAGTAGCACACCATAAGACCCAACTATGAATTACCCACAACTCTTAACGTTGCACACAAAAACCTCCATTTTCACTCTATCTAAGCATTTAGCGATAAGATTGAGAAGGAAGAGAGCCGGGCATCTGACATACAGCAGTAGGAGAAGGAGCATTAAAATATCAAATTAAATAAAAATAATATTAAAAGAGAGTACTAAAAAATTATAATTAAAAAATACTAAATTTTAACATATAATTTTGTTTAATAATTTAAATTCTATGTGCTTTTTTTACTTAAATTTATATTACTCAAAAAAACATGAATTTATATTAACCAAAATTATATTTTTTTAATATTTTTTCTCTCAATTAAAAAAATAAATTATATGTTAAAATTTAGTATTTTTTATTTAATTTAATCTTTTAATTGAAATAAATAATTTATATTATAAACAAATGACAATAATAAGTAAAGTACATACTAATTTAAGAATATACAGTAAAAATATACAAAACTAACTAAAAAATAACAATTTTTTTTATAAAAAATATGTATAAATAAAAATAATTAAAAAAATTATATGAAAAATGAGCATTAAAAATTCTATATTAATTTTTTTTATATGAATCTTAAACCATAAACTCTCTCTTAATATTTCAATATTAAAAAATTTTGATTTTATTTAATTTCAATACTCTCTTTTAATATTATTTTTATTTAATTTAATCTTTCTAATAGAATAAATAATTTATATTATAAACAAATAACAATAGTAAATAAAATACATATTAATTTAAGAATATACAGTAAAAATATACAAAATCAAATAAAAAATAACAATTTTTTTATAAAAAAATATGTATAAATAAAATAATTAAAAAAATTATATGAATAATGAGTATTAAAAATTTTATATTAATTTTTTTTATGAATCTTGAATCCTAAACTCTCTCTTAATATTTCAGTATTAAGAAATTTTGATTTGTTTATGTTAAAAAAAAAAGACTTTGCTAAGTAGACAATGATTTTTGTGAACAATGAGCTTTAAAATTGACCAAATAAAGTAAAAACATATTATACTCCTAAATTATCTACCTAAATCTTAATATTAGGATAATCATCCGCACACCTAATGAATTGAACATCCGATATATTTATTATTCACATTGTTTAGTATTTTCATTGTCTACCTATACTTTTCCTAAAAAAACATGGTTGCACCCAGAATATGTACAAGTACGTAGTTGTATATAAACCGACTGGGATATGGTCATATAAAAATTTAAGTTATGCTAGATGACCAATAACTTTCTTGAACAACATGAACAATCACCAATCAAATAAAAACACATTACACCTCCAAATTACCCACTTAAATCTTAAAATTAGAATAACCATCCGTACACCTAGTGAAATGAACATCTGATATATCTATTGTTCACATTGTTTAGTATTTTCATTGTCTACCTATACGTTTTCTTTTGATTTTATTTAATTTCAGTATTCTCTTTTAATATTATTTTTATTTAATTTGATATTCTTAATGCTCCTCCCTCCACTAATGTACACCAGACGCGGTCACTCAATGCCTCTTTTCCCACTGCGGCGGGCTCTCTTTCTCTCCAACTTTGTCACTGAATGTTTAGATAGGGTGAAAATGAAGATTTTTGTATGCAATATTAAAAATTGTGGGTAACTCGTGGTTGGGTCTTAAGGGGTGTTACTAGAATATAAATCGTGTAGTGCTGGAGATTACAGTTGATACATAAATCGTGGCAGGGTATTGGGGTTACAACTTATACATAAATCGTGGCAGGATCTTGTGTTTTTGCCTGAAACCACGTAAATTCTTCTAGTCTGGGACGATTTACATACAATTGGTAAAGCTGGTAACTTTGGGACGATTTATGTGTTATTTCTCAGAAACTCTTCATGCATAAATCGTCCCAGAATATAGTGGTTAACATATTATATAAATCACATTATTAAACTCCGCCTATGTTACACTTGCAGTACATAGCCGGTCCCAAACCCGGATAAAGGAGGAGGGTTGTGTTAGGTCTTCGGTAACCAACATAAAAATATAGCCGAACCCTCATGACATGAATCAAAGACATTATTGCACTAAAGCTAGGTCGTTGCCCGGAAGCAACACACCGTATGGCTCGAGTACGGTGTCAAAGCAAGAGCCGCTGCATCGGTGCCCGGATGTAGTGTTAAATGAGCAAGGGTTCTCGCGTTTTCGTGAACAGACAATGGTAAATAAGCTAGTTCACAAAGTAAAAGGTAAAGGTCGAAGCGACAGAAGGTTGAGATTTGGGACATGAAACATAGGCACTCTAACAGGAAAGTCCATGGAGGTGGTGGACACCATGACAAGGAGAAAGATTAACAATATGTACCTACAAGAAACGAAATAGGTTGGTGCAAAGGCTAGGGAGTTGGATATTTCTGGTTTCAAACTTTGGTATACAGGAAAGGTGAAGAATAGGAATGGGGTTGGAATAATTGTGGATAAGCAGTGGAAGAAGGACGTAGCGGATGTCAAGAGGGTGGGAGATCGGATCATCTCTATCAAACTTGTGGTGGAGGGAGGTGCTTTCCATGTGATTAGCGCCTATGCACCGCAAGTGGGTTCGGACGAACAACACAAGATAAGATTTTAGGAGGATCTAGAGAGTTTGGTTCAAGGCATACCTTTGGGAGATAAGATTTTCTTAGGAGGAGATTTAAATGGCCATGTTGGGAGAGAAGTGACTGGATATGGGAGTATTCACGGAGGCCATGGTTTCAGAGTGATCAATGCCGAGGGTAAAACTATTTTGGACTTTTCCTTAACTTTTGATCTTCTCATCGCAAATACATATTTTAAAAAGAGAGACGAACATCTTATAACCTATAAAAGTGGCATGACAATCTCTCAAATCGACTTCTTCTTGTTGAGGAGAGTCGACCAGAAATTTTACATTAACTGTAAAATTATCCCGGGAGAGAGTTTGACAACACAACATAGGGTGCTCGTCATGGATTTTCGCGTTGAGCAAAAGTTGAGGAAAAGACATCATACAAAGAACCCAAGGACGAGGTGGTGGCGGATGAAATGTGAGGAACAAAGAAGCTTCCTAAGACGGGTAGGAGAAGAGGCAAAGTGGGATGGGAATGGAAGCGCGGAAGAGATGTGGAGGGAGATGGCAGAAGTTATTAGAAGAACAGCAAAAGAAAGTTTTGGTGAATCTAAAGGAATAGGACCAAGAGACAAGGAGTCCTGGTGGTGGAATGCGGGTATACAAGAAAAGATAAAGATAAAAAGGAAATGCTTTAAAGAGTGGTCTTTATGCCGCAATGCAGATAACTGGGAAAAATATAAGGCGGCTAAGAAAGAGACAAAAGTGGCTGTAAGTAAAGCAAGAACAAGAGCATATGAGGGTCTCTACCAGTCTTTGGGCACGAAAGAAGGAGAAAAATGTATATATAGAATCGCAAAGAGTCGGGAAAGAAGAACGAGAGATTTGGATCAGGTTAAGTGTATAAAGGATAAGGATGGAGAGGTGTTGGCTCAAAAGGAGAAGATTAATGAAAGGTGGAAGAGCTACTTCTACGAGTTATTTAATGAGGGACAGAAGACTCTTCCGAGCCTTGGTCGATTATGCACAAGGGAAGAAGATGAAAACTTTGAGTACTATCGAAGGATTCGAGACTTCGAGGTAAAAGAGGCTCTAAAGCAGATGAAATATGGCAGGGCAGTAGGACCTGATAATATCCCGATTGAGGTTTGAAAGGGTCTTGGAGAAAAAGGCATCAACTGGTTAACCAAGCTTTTTAATGAGATTTTAAGGTCAAAGAAGATGCCTGATGAGTGGAGAAAGAGCACCTTGGTACCTATCTACAAGAATAAAGGGGATATACAAAGTTGCGGAAACTATAGAGGGATTAAACTTATGAGTTATACTATGAAGTTATGGGAAAGGGTGATAGAACGGAGGTTGAGAAAAGAGACACAAGTAACAGAGAACCAATTTGGATTTATGCCAGGCAGATCTACCACTGAAGCGATATACCTATTAAGAAGGATGATGGAGAGGTATCGTAGTAATAAAAGGGATCTACATATGGTGTTTATTGATTTGGAAAAAACGTATGATAGGGTACCAAGGGAGGTCTTATGGAAGGTTTTAGAAAAGAGGAGAGTAAGGATCGCATATATTCGGGCAATTAAAGACATGTATAATGGGGCTACAACTAGTGTGAAGACTCAAGGTGGTGTGACAGAGGAATTCCCTATTGGTATAGGATTACACCAAGGATCATCCTTAAGTCCATACCTTTTCACATTAGTCTTGGAAATACTCACAGAGCACATCCAAGAGCTTGTGCCATGGTGCATGCTTTTTGCCGATGATATCGTCCTTATGGGAGAGTCAAGGGAAGACCTAAATAAGAAGTTGGAGTTATGGAGAGAAGCTCTAGAAGTGTATGGTCTGCGCATAAGCCGTAGCAAGACAGAATATATGGAATGTAAGTTCAATCTGAGAAGGGAAAACCCAATATAAAGGTGAAGATTGGAGAAAACATCCTACGAAAAGTTAAAAGTTTTAAGTATCTTGGGTGCATCATACAGGATAATGGAGAGGTTGAACAGGATGTAAATCATAGGATCCAAGCAGGTTGGTCAAAATGGCGGAGTGCATCTGGTTTTATATGCGACAAAAAAGTGCCTTTAAAATTTAAAGGTAAATTCTATCGCACCGCTATAAGACCGGCTATGCTGTATGGTACGGAGTGTTGGGCGGCTAAAGGGGAGCACGAACATAAGCTGAGTGTGGCAGAGATGAAGATGTTGAGATGGATGAGTGGTCATACGCGATTGGATAAAATAAGGAATGAAGATATAAGGGAGAGAGTTGGAGTAGCACCCATTGTGGAAAAGATGGTTGAATCCAGGGGTGGCAAACGGGCCTAAATCCGCCGGGCCGGCCCGCATAACCCGCCAAAAAAGGCGGGATAGGCTGGAAATTTGGGACCGCCGAAAGACAAAAGCCCGCCTAACCCAAACCGCTTAAACCGTGGGCTTTGGCGGGGCGGGACGGGCTTCCCCGGCGGGCTTAAGTTTTTTTTTTAAGGCTGAACCCATGAACCCACCAACCCGACCCGACCCAATCCCCATTCCCCAGCGAAACCCTAATGAATCCCTAATTCCACTTCCAGTTCCAGATTTGCAGTTGCAGCTTCCTCAGTTCCTCGTCTCCAGTCTCCTCGATGGACGACGGCTCTCACTCGGTTCCTCAGTTCCTCAGTTCCTCACCGTCAGGCGTCAGTTCCTTAGTTCCTCACCGTCACTCTCAGTCTCTCACTCGGTTATCCTCAACAGTCAACACAGAGGCTTCAGCCTTCAGCCTTCAGCTTCTCCAGTCTCTAGCGTTCAGCCTTCAGCTTCGTCCCCAAGGTCTTCAATCCTCACCGTCACTCTCAGTCTCTCACACGGTCACACCTCACACCCGCCGTCTCGCACTTCCATCGACCTCAGCTCGCACTTCAGAGTTCCGTCCTCACCCCTGACGGTCGCTGAGTCGGAGTCACTGAGTCACCGTCGATCTTCGGTCGTCGTGGCATACTAGGCTCCTAGGTCTTGTCCTCTCGCTGCTGGTCTCGCTCTCTGGGACTCTGGGTCTCCTTGTTTATCTTCATCGCTGCGACACGGCTGCTCCTCGCCTCCTCTGTCCTGGTCCTCGCCCCCTCTGGTTAGTTTTCTGGCTTAGGGTTTGAGATTCATCAATTTAGGTTTGTTTGTTGTGTTTTGTGCTGTTTGATATAGGTAAATTAGGGTTGATATTTGGTTGAGTTTTGATTATGGTTGATATTTGGTTAAATCTGATTATGGTTGAGTTTTGATTATGGTTGATAATGGTTGATATTTGGTTAAATCTGATGCAGATTCAGAAATTATTTCCTATTTTTTGTGTTGTTTGATAATGGTTGAGTTTTGATTATGGTTGATAATGGTTGATATTTGGTTGAATACTTGAATCTGATGCGGATTTAGAAATTGTTTGCTGTTTTTTATGTGGTTTGCTAATGGTTGATGAACCTAGTTCATATAAACAATTTACATTTGCTTTTATTTCAGAAAATATGAATTCTGAAACTGTGAGTAACCTTGTTACTACTGGAGCTGGTTCTAAGGCTGCTCCAGTCGAGGCTGATGAACCTAGTTCGAAAAGGCTGAGAACAGCAACCTCCGATGTTTGGAATTTTTTCAAAAAGCTCGGTCCAGATAAGGATGGAGTAGAACGTGCTGAGTGTAAAGGATGCAAGAAGGTGTTTAAAGCTGGAGGTAAGCGATATGACACTTCTACTATAAAACGGCATCTTGATAGTTGTACTCAAATTAAGCATGAAGATATTGGTCAGACTATAGCAGAATTGCAACTTAAAATGGGTTCACTTAAGATTGATTCAGGAGTGGCTAGAGATATGTTTGCTGGGTATGTAGTTGCTGGGGATAAGCCTTTTAATATGGTTGATGATAGGAGATTTAGAAATTGGGTGAAATATATTAGTCAAACTTTGAAACTTCCTTCTAGGAATACGGTTAAGGCTGACATAGTGAAAGTTCACAAGAGAGAAGCTGCGAAACTTAAAAAAAAATTAGTTTCCATTCCAAATAGAATTTGCTTAACATCTGATTTTTGGACTTCCAGTACCAATGAGGGGTTTATATATTTGACTGCACATTTTGTTGATGAGAACTGGAAATTACAGAGTAAAATTCTCAATTTTTGTCATATGCCTCCTCTTCACACAGGATTTGAGTTGTCTTCTAAAATCTTTACGCTTTTGACTGAGTGGAAAATTGATAAAAAGATTTTTTCCATTACTTTGGATAATGCTTCTTCTAATGATACTTGTATTGAACACTTGAAAAGTACTTTGGATGTGCTTGGTTCATTGTTGTGTGGTGGTGAATTCTTTCATGTTCGTTGCTCTGCTCATATTTTAAATCTTATTGTCCAAGATGGAATGAATATATGTGATGATGCAGTGTATAAGATTAGAGAGTCTATTAAGTTTCTGAGAAAATCTGAAAGTCAAATGGTTAAGTTTAAAGAATGTTTTGAAGATATTGAGGGACTTGAGTATACGACTGCATTATGTTTAGATGTTCCTACTAGGTGGAATTCACTTTATGCAATGCTTGCAAGTGCTATTCCTTATAAAAAAGCTTTTGAAATATATAAAGTAAAAGAAGTTGGGTTTAGGGAGTATTGTCCTTCATCAGATGAGTGGAGAAGAACTGAAAAGATATGTGATTTCTTGTTACCATTTTACAAAACTACCAAGTTGATGTCTGGAACTTCTTACCCAACATCCAACTTGTATTTTTTACAAGTTTGGCAAATCCAGCTTATTTTAATGAATAGTTTGAAGAATGATGAAGTGCTTATAAGGAACATGGGAGAAAAAATGATGATTAAGTTCAAGAAATATTGGGAAGAATACAGTGTTGTTCTTGCATTTGGGGCAGTTCTTGATCCTAGATTTAAACTCAACACTTTGGTTCATTGCTATAATGAGATTGATCCTATTGGTGCTAAAGACAAAGTGGAGCATGTGAAGAGTAAGTTATACAAATTTTTTGAGGTTTATGACCAAAATTCCTCTACAACTGTAGAGAGTTCTTCCCAACTTTCAAGTAATTTTTCTCAAGCAACATCTTTTGCAATTGGAACTCAGCTTATTAAAATTATTGGTGTAAGTATTTTTATCTACTTGGTTATATGTATTTTTTATTTTTTATGCTTTTTGATTCATATATTGTTTGTAATGTAAAGGATTTGATGTCCCGTAATCAAGAAGCTGAAGTGAAAAGTGGAAAGAACCAACTGGATATTTATTTGAGTGAGGCAACATTATTTTGCAATGATGCAATCATTGATGTTTTGCAATGGTGGAAAGACAACTATCATCATTTTCCAACACTATCACTAATGGCACGAGATTTGTTGAGCATTCCTATTACTACCGTGGCTTCAGAATTTGCATTTAGCATGGGTTCTCATGTTTTGAATAAATATAGAAGTCGTTTGTTGTCAGATAATGTTGAAGCGGTGATTTGCACCAAAAATTAGATACGTAGATATGATGATTTTGGTATATTATATTTATGACATACATACTTGAGTAATTTTGGACATTATTATGTACTATTTTGCTAATATATTTATTTACTTTTTTCTAGAGGAAGATAAAGATCAGGAAGATATTGCAAAAGGAGAAGGCTATTCTTCAGGAGTTGGTTCCAATGATGTTATTGACTTACATGAAGATGAAGATGAAAATTAAGTGTATTGAATTAAGTTTAATTTGCTTTGAAGACTATTTATAATTATGTTTTTGGATTTTGGATTATATATTTATTTTGTCTATGGGACTATTTATAACTATGTTTTTGTATTTTGGATAATTGGATTATGTTTATTTATTTTGAAGACTATTTATATTTAATATTTGTATTTATATTGATTTAAATAGAAGATATTAGATATGTCCTTATAAATATAAAAAAAATTAATTAGGCGGGCCGCCATACCGCCATTAGGCGGGACGGGCTTCCGGCGGGGCGGGGCGGGGCGGGGCGGGCTTCCCCACCTGCCACCCCTAGTTGAATCGCGTCTCAGGTGGTTTGGACATGTGAGAAGAAGACCGATGGAACATCCAGTCAGGAGGGTGGATGAGAAGGAAGATGGACAAAGGGTGAAAAGTAGAGGAAGACCTAAGAAGACCATCCATGAGGTGGTCAAACGAGATCTACATGTAAACGGTCTCTCTATAGACATGATACATGACAGAACACAATGACGTCGTTTGATTCATGTAGCCGACCCCACTTAGTGGGACAAGACTTTATTGTTGTTGTTATTGATTTATATATTATTAGAATTAGGGTATTCACGTTTCAAAGGTTGCTTTAGGAGATTTGAGTAATTTTAAAACTTGTTTAATTTATTTAAGTAAAAAAGCCGTACTTGGGGAGTCCCTAGAGCCTACTCTTTTCGCCGCCCAATTGCAGATTAATTTCGTTCCTGGGAGTGAGTGTTCGGCATCCCCGCCACTAGAGGCTGGATTTACTGCGACGAGCAGCGGCACCTCAGTTATTGATGGCACGGGAATAACACTGAATAGATCATGGATTGTTGGAAGAAGATGCTTCGACTTAGCCAAAATCATCATCGTCATTATCATCATCCAATAGCAAGAAGAAGACGACACTCATCAAACACTCCAAGAGAAGATGCAAATGTTCTTCTTCTACTCCTCCTTCTCCTCCTACTCATGATTTTTGAGTAGTGGCTGCCGTGCAATCAACATGATTGGAAACCAATAATGTCGTTGGGAGGGACGACGATGAACTCAAAAGTGTCACTGTTGATGCTGGATTTGAGGCTGACAAACTTTTGTTAGAGCTGTATCAAATTGCTCATTTGGATTTTGGCCGGATTTCTTTGTCAGATCAACATAATCAGTAAATTATTCTTAGTAATTATTATTGCAATTAAGTTGTTAGTTATTTCTTTGGAGCAATGCAATACAGAATACACTGACAATTACGTCACAAAAATCTTTTTTTGTGCAGTCAATTTTCGTTATTCCCAATTTCCCATATATATATGTTAGGAGAAGTCACAATATATATATATATATATATATATTAGAAAATAAATATTTTTTGTATTAATATTGTAAATATTTATTTTTATATTATTAAATTTTAGAATTTGAAATTTAGTGAATATTGACCAAATATTAACTAAAAAATAACAAATTGTAGCATTGAGATATATATGTGTATATACTTTATTTTATCTAAGTAATAAATGAAGAATATCAAACCTGAGTAGATAATTGCGTATAAATAAAAAAAAAATAAATATTATTATTAACTAAATCGTATTATTTTATCATAAATTAATCTTAATCTAATTAATCTTAAAAATCCATCCATTAAAAAATAAAATAGGCAAAATTAATTAAAAATCATTTGCACATGAATCTACTACTTTTTAGAAAGAAAAACCAAATATATAAGTGGTAAAATTGATCTTTTCACTCAAAGTGTTTAAAAGTGTTTTTATTCTATTGAATTTAGGAGTTATCTAAATAAAATTGTAAAGAGTAGATTGGAGACACGATATTGCTGTCATGCGTCGCAAGCAGTGATAGATCCAGAAAATTTTGATAGTAGGGGCGAAATATATATAACATGATAATAATTTTTATAATAAAAATATTATGTTTATATAAAAAATTAGCTATCAAATTATTTATTATAAATTTGTGTATAAATTCATATATTAATTAACTTATTTTTAATGTGTATTTTGTATTTCAAAATTTGTATTTTAAAATTTATTTTGTACAAGTGATTATTTTATGTATACGTAGCTTAATTGGTGTTATAATTATATTTTGTTATTGTAAAATATGATTAGGTTTCAAAATATCTAATTACGAATTAAAATACTAAAATAGTAATTTAAATAATAATATATAATTTAAAATTTAATTTTTTATATTTCATATTTTGAAACGTTGACAATATAATCAAAATGTCTTTATATATATATATATATATATATATATATATGTCGTTAAATAATTATTTAAAACTCAACTTTCATATAGTTAGCTCTTGATGATATTTATAGTTGAAAAGGTTTATTCAATTAGTGTAGTTGTTATGAAAAAAAACTAAAGCTAATTTCAAAAGAAAAAACACAAATGGATAGATAATATTCTTTCGAATCAATTTCTAAAAAAAAAACACCAATCTTATTTAAATTTCAAAATTGATCATTATAATAGGCATTTAATCTGAAGTTCTCAAATTGACTATTAAGTGTCCAAAGTTGAATAAAAAGTTATTGTGGGGTCAAATTTAATAATTTAGTGAGGGCAAATAAATATTATTATTATATACTACTTAATAAAATTCCAAATTATAGTGGGGGCGCTTGCCCCCACACCCATAAGAATATATCCGTCCCTGGTCGCAAGAAAAACTAAATTAGATATCATAACTTAGGGCACGTATTTGGAATAATGCATATATTGTGAGGTTGTGATGTCATGAGCTTTTCTTTTTATGTCTTTTAGAGGCTATGAATTATCTTAGGTTAAGTTGATCTAGAAGAATGAGTTGTTATTCTCATGATCAAATTGTTTATTTGATATTTTGTTGTATTATATGTTCATATAATGTTCTTAAGCTTATATATAGTTAATATTATAACATTTTACTTTAATAGTAGAATGATAGTTATAATATAACAATTAATATCATAAACTAAAATTGAGTTATTAAACATTAGAATAAATTATGAAAAGTTAATAGTATCTTCTTTGTGACATATTTTTTGGAATTCAAAAAAAATACTTAATCATCGAACAACTTCCTTAAAATACAAGGTAATTAAGTTTTCACTTTTAATTTGGAGGACAATGTGTAAATCACTGAATCATTAACATGATATAACGATAATATATTGAAAGAAAGCATAATCATAATCATAATCATAGTATGAAATTTTAGTATACGATCTTCGATTTATTTATTCTCATAAAAAAGCACATAAACTTTACATAACGAGGATATGATTATATAGAATAACAATAGTAGCAAATACGAAATCCGTGATACATGTATCAAGCATCAATCATTAATAAGTGATTATAGCAAATTTTGATAAAGGAGGTTATTTTTAGGGAGCAGATTAAGTAATTTTAGGTCTAATTTGAGTGCCTAATGATATGTTTATGGTTAAATTTCATCAGTGATTTCATTGATATATGGATTACAATTTTTTAGTTATTGCTGCAGATTATATATATGTTACCTAGAATATTTGTTACTGCATGAGATTTCAATCCTTAAGTAAAGTTTCATATTTATTAGGAAAATTCTGTTTGTTATATTTAAAATAATTCAGTTTCACTTAACCTTTATTTATTTTTTATAGTGGTTGGCATCTTATGAAATAGATTTTTTTATTTTGGTTGTTTTATGTAAATAATTTTTTAAACCAATTTTTTTAATACTATATTTGTGTGTTTTTTATTGTGATATAAGTGATACAGTTAATCGTCCTGTTTGGCGTGTTCTTGACATGAGATGGACCTATCAACAAAATGATGGTATTTGCTAATTTGTGTATGTAGGAAAGAATCGAGGAGATTGAGCAACAGGATGAGTCTTCTAGAATGTTGTCTCAAAATGATTCCATTGCTCAGGTTTTCGGAAAAGAGAAACCGGGTAGAGTACGTGGTGTGGGTTTCGGACCGACTCCTAATCAATTCTTCGATCCGAATTCACATGCGCTGGGCAACAAAGTCCAAGTAGAAGAGACCCAGAGGAAGCTGCTTGAACTGCAGGCAGAGCTGGAAGGTGAGAAGTTGAAGAGACAGACGATGGAGGATGAGACAGCAGCACAGAAGAAAAAGAGGCAGGCGATGGAGAGTACTCTGATTTATCTATTTCACCGGCAGGGTGAGGAGCTGCTACCAGACATCGCTGCAGAGATGAGCAATTTGGAATGATAGAGTGAAATATAGTATGTTAGGATTGGAGCTATTTTGGATTGATTAAAACATTATTTTGAATTATACTATGCAACTCTTTGCAAGATATTTATTTTCTTCGTATTTTCATGAATATATTATTTTGTTTTGGATATAATCTTATTGTTTTTGCTACAAGTTTAGATATTAAGGTTGAAAATATAAACTTTTAAAATTGTAATAAATTTAAAAAGAAAAAAATACTCTTGTAATATTCTAAAAATTTATACGCTTTTTTTTTTTAATAAAAACTCAAAATTTATTTTTTTAAAATATTTTAATTTGGCGGCGATTTTAAACCACCGATGAGTGATTTAAAGTTTAAAAAAATGTTACATATTGCGGCGGTTTGCAACCACCGGTAACTTTGATCGAAACCTTAGAACAGTTTAGCGGCGGTTTTAAAACCGCCGCTAAATGTGCGCCAACTTGACAACATTTAAGTAAATAGCGGCGGTTTCAAAGCCGCCGGTAAACATGAAGCAAATCCTGTAATTCACATTTGGCAGCGGTTCTCTAATCGTGTGCCGTAAAATATTCATTTAGCGGCAGTTATACCAGCAGTTTCCTAAAACCGCCGCCAAATCTAATCCCGACGCTCATAACCAGGGCGGTCAGGTGAACTGCCAGCCTCTGATTTTGCGGCGATTTTAAAACCGCCGCTAATTTCTTGATAAAATCGAAGAAGAGATGAGCGGCGGTGATGAATCGAAGGAGAAGGCGCGCGAGTTTGGGCATGTAGCGTGAATTGGTGACGGTTCGAAGCAAAAATATTCATTTGGCTCAGTATATGATACATTGGTGCGTATATTAGAAGACGCTTCTGAAAGCGCACCCAAAAGGGAAGAAGGGTAAGTATTATGTTCTCTGATGATTTGGACAAGTGTTAGTGTAGTATGGATGAAAAAGAAAAAAAAATACTAAGTTTCACATGGATTTAGGCCTACATAGATTAGGTAATACTTTTGAAGCGCACCCAAAACTTAACAAATGGGTTACTTTTTAAAAGCGCTCCTTTTGGTAAAAAAAGTGTATCCATAGCTTTTTAGATTCGGCTACGCTTTATAAGTGATATTTAAAATATCTAAGGAGACGCTTTTGAAGTGATGCCTCAATAGTGTTTCCTTTTCTCTTATAAAAGGGCACCATGTGAAAAAGCGTAGCCTATTCTAGGAATAGGCTATGCTTTTCAAATGTAGTTTAAAAAAAGTGAGGGCTGAATGGATGTTTTTCTTGTAGTGATGACAATGGCCTCGTAGTTACTAGTGGCAAAACCGGAAGATGCCGAGAGGATGGGACGGTAATTTGCACCGAACACCACTTGAGTGTCACCCTTAATGACCTTCTCCAACTTGAGAGAAGCACCAGATATTGCTTGTTATACTTTGTTACAGCGAATTGAGCAATGTCTAACACGTGAGGGTCGTTAACGTTGCTAATTGGGGTCCAACCACGTATGAGTCCTCTTGAAGTTTCCTTCCGGGAAGCCACAATGGTGATAATAACAAACAGAACAAGGAGGAGAGAGTAAACATGGCATTCAAGCCTCATCATGTTGATGCCTTGAAACCGGTAAAATATAACCATCTACTTTTTTTTTCTTCGTCAAAAGATATATTCAACTTGTGACTCGAGAACTTGTGACTTGTATACTAATAGAAACAATACCAACTTCCAATATATAGCAGAAGGAATACAAAGAATTACACAGTAATGGACACGTGAAAGATTTGGGTGGTCAAATTTAGGTAATGTAGTGCATCAAAAATAAGATAGGTTTTGCCTACGTGTAGTAAGGACATAATTTGGTAATGTAGTGCATCAAATATAAGATAGGTTTTGCCCACATGTGTAGTAAGGACATAAGTTAAAATTATGTTTAATTATGAGTAAAGTATCGTTTTTGTCCCCAACGTTTGGGGTAAGTCCTTTTTGTGTCCCTAACCACTACAAGGAAACCTAATTTTAGCGGCTATATTAGGGGAGCGGTCAATTAGAACCGCCGTCGCTGCTACCCTAATTTCACATACCCGCGGTTGAGAGCAACCCGCCTCTGAAAAACAAATCCAGCGGCGGCCATCGTTTTCGCTCCACAGCGGTTCATGGAATTTGCGCCATTCTATGCTTAAACCGCCTAATTTCTCTTTCGTTCGCACTTCTCACTAGCTCCACTACCCACTATCCGCCATTACCTCAGTTCTTCATTTTTCCAAAACCTAGCT
This sequence comes from Arachis ipaensis, assembly GCF_059453495.1. Lineage (NCBI taxonomy): Eukaryota > Viridiplantae > Streptophyta > Magnoliopsida > Fabales > Fabaceae > Arachis > Arachis ipaensis. Next base: position 139,628,409 of record NC_142436.1, read on the forward strand.
TGGCGCCCAGAACCCCAATTCTAGTGAACAAAACCTCTTCGTGCAGAACGAAAATCTGCAAGGAATCATGGCTTAGCAAAACTATACGCATTTGTTCCTGTCTCTGGTAAGCTAATTATGTTTTTCTTTGTTCTTTTCCAATTCAATTTTATCCTTCTTCTAGTTAATAATCACTGATAACCCATTATCTTATTATCTAGTTGTTTCTCCTTCTTGGTCATCACTGTGAGAACGCACGAATTTCTCTCCTGGAAGTGCAAATTTCTGCAATTTAAGGTTACTCTGTCTCTTTCTCTACTATTAGGAATTTAGGGGTTTATTGGATATAAACTGTAAAGAGGAATTCGTACTTTCTTTTTTTGGTATTAGGATGAATTCGTACTTATTACTTAATAATGTCTTGATTAAAAGACAATCTAGCTTGAAACTAATAACAGGAAATTGTCCGATGAAGTAGTGTGCTTGAAGAAGTTCTTTATGTGATTTAATTTGTATGCAATCTATGTAATTTCATTGATGAATTCATCATTGGGATCGAAGTTGCATATTTGATCATATTTTCTGTTTAAATTAGTTCTCAATTGAGGTCTAAATTATGAAGTAAAATGAGCAACTAAGAGAAGAAAGGAGGGTGTGTTTGTTTATTTGTGAGCAAAGTAAAAATTCTACAGAGAATAATAATCATGACAAATAAAAAAAGAAACAAAATCTGAGATATAAAACACAAGAAGAAATAGACCCAAAACTGATTGTAGGTAGAACTGACTACAATGGAATAATAAAACTCCAAAGAAACCACCACACATGCATATCAGAGAGGTATTTAATTTGTTTGATTAATTGATTAATTGGGTTTTGCAGGTCTTAAGCTGAAATAGTTATCCTCTCTGGTTTATATTCTTAGCAAAGGGAGCTAAATTGAGTCAAGACCAACTTTGGCACAGGTAATAATTATTAGTATTTTAAGATTTGTCTAATTTTGTTGATGAATATTGATAATTAAAGTTAGCAAAAATGGATTATTTATTTTACTATGAATGCTAGCCCTGTTTTCTTATGTATTCATACTTCTATAGTCAAATAGCTACTGCCAAGTGCCAATACTAAAAGTATAGATTATATTATTCCTATTCCACCACTGAACACATGCAAGTAACCAAGAAAATGCTGTTTACTAATTCTCCTATCAATCAAGTAAATAGCTACTACCCCTTTGTGTTTGTCTCGTCTATACTTGGTAAAACTTTGGTAAAACTTTTTGTTGTAGTGCATCAAGACAGGATCTCTTCCATTCTCAACCTTTGAGGTTCTTACAGCTCATCTCTGGAAGGTAAGTTAGTTACGTTTGTTGCGTGCTATTTATTTATCTATTTCTTTATTAATTATTATTAAAGTTTAGCTAATAATGAGTTCTTTTAATGAAACATTTTCAAATATTTAAAAAAAATGTTTTGACAAAGATCTGATTAGCTGATATGAATGTTTATTTGTTTCTTGGCCTCTTTTGTTTGCTACTTATTTAAGGGAAGTAAGTGTGTGCACCCACCATTATAATTGTTAAATCTAATAAACACAATGAAATAAACATGATTTGGCAAGTTTTTGAAAGTATTAGCACATGCAACAACAGGCAAGGGGTCCACTGTTCATGTAACAAGCGACAATTGATATTCTTTAGTTTATCCCTTCTCTAGTTTATCCCTTCTCTATTTCTGTAAATTAAAAAAAAAAAAACCTGGACAATTTAAACAAAATTGCCCTTTAAGATAATAATTTATACTACCATCAAGAGTTAAAAACTTGATAAATGGCAAAGACAAGAGATTCATGTCCATGGATGAAAAATGATTGCTTCTGTTTTTTGTTGATGTCATAAAGCACACATGCATCTGCTGCTGTCTTCAGCTGAAACCAAAAAGGTGTTATGAAAGATTTCAGGATTTAAACTAATTGACAACTAAAACAACCCAAGAAAAGGAATTGGAAATAAGTGCAAGATAAAGAATAAGTTAACCTGATTTTTTTATTATTACTTTACATGCTTTTCTTTGATTAGAAACAAAACACATGCACACACATTTAGAGGTCTAAAAGGCTTGAATCATTATATAGTTATTTGTTAGTCTGGTGCCTCTTTATACATACATATGTGAGTCATTTAGCTTTTATAAATTTTTATAAACTAAAACAGTTCATGAGTACTCAAATAAGATGGATGAAATTAGTTCTTTGCATAAACTTAAAACAGCTGATTTCCTATCCACTACTTCTCTTCCATGTTCGATGTTGTGCACTTTTTTTATTGACATTTTACTATATGCTTCAATAATAGATCATATGATGCAGAGACTCCATGCAGAGAACAATAAGCATTAGTCTATTGAAGCATAGACCATTCAACTTTACATAGCGAATTTGACTAAAACAATTAGTATTATGCTAATTGCGTAGTTTAATGGAGACATCCTCATCAAAGTTGGTTGGTGATGGGGATTACCCTGTTAATTTTTTTTATAAACTGATTTAATTAGTAATTTTATCAAGTGTTTTTAAAGTATATATTCGTTAAATTATTTTTAATTTATTATTATATTTGTTAGGGAAAAATTAAAGATTTAGCTAGAGAATACTAGAAATAAAAGAGAAATAGTATTTTTTATTTTTAAGATTGATTCACTTATTATTTTATTAGTATTAAATTGAAGATGAGTGGTAATCAATTGAAAAACAAAGATATCAAGGGCATTTCTCGGAAGAAAGAAGTAGATCAGGAATTCAATAGTTGAAGCATGCTTTGGGCTATTTTGTGCAATAGGTTTGTGTCTATTTAAAATTCACACGTAGTGATATCATTGACATTTTTGTATACTTTTACATTAGGACTTTTCATGAATGAGAGCTCAATGAGTAAAATTACATCTTATATGGTTGATTAAGGACTCTAGACTAGTTTTGAATATAATTAGTACTTAATCAAAGGTAAATCCGAATGAGTACCTAACTTCTAAACATGATAGATAGCCTGGTAATGGATCGTAAAAATTAGTCAACTTGCATAAAAACTCTAGATCATAAATTAATTTATATAATCATTCATTAGTGTGTTCTTCGTGGTCTACCATTATTTAGTTTTACTTGCTGTAAACAACACCAGACGTGCATTTATTCTGATCATATTTTCATGCATTTGCTATAGAGATATTTATTTTGTTGTTAAGATGGTCTTGAAGTTAAATTGTCTAGTTTTGGGTGCATAGCTAGCTAACTAATTATGAACCTTTTTTTGGATGGAATTGAAAGAATGGAGAATGTATAGTAAATAGTGATGATGCATTAACAGTTAAGTCTTAAGAGTAGTACCATCTCTCTCTTACTTTCTTTGTGAAACTACAAATGCAACTGCATGTGGAACTGTTGCGTTTTATGTCTAAAATTGGTGCTAAGTAACAGAATATTTATTCCAACCCGTAAGAGCGGTAAATGCATGCAATGATATCCAATTTTTATTATTTCAAGAGAGGGGGACGGGGCAGGGGAAAACTATGATTTGAGCTGGTTTTCGGAATTGTATTTTTGAGGTGCGTTTGGCAGGATAACAAGCCAACCTCTTGTGGTTTTTGCCAACCTACATAGCTACTATCTTTCATCCATGTTAATTCATTTTTCTGATTCTATTTCTAATTCTTATTTTATTATTTTTCTTTCGCAGTGAAGGCTGTTTTGTTTGGAAGTAACATACCTACCTATTCCATTTTACTTATCTGCTGATTTTTTTTGAAAAACAAGTAACATCTCTTTCCCTATGGTTGGTAGATTAGTATTTTTAAAAAAATATATATTTACATAGTTGTTACTAAATAGTGCACATGGCTTTAAACCAGAACAAAACACTTTAAAGCTATGGAAGTTCTGGATAAATCGTGGATTAAGAGACCACGAAATTCTCTTGAGTATGCACAAGGTGTGTCAAGATTTATTGAGTTTGCTTTTGCACATCATTCTGCCGATGGAACAATCATATGTCCATGTAATGCATGTGCTTTTAAGAAGTGGCTAACAAGGGACGAGGTGTACGATCATTTGATTTGTACACAATTCCCAATAGGATATACATTTTGGTTTTATCATGGAGAGCGCTCGATAGGAGAAACTAGCAACGTCTCAAGTAGTATTTTTTCAGACGTACAACAAAATTCTATGGCCGACGAGCAGCATCCTATGGTCGAGGTTGATTCAATTCAAAACTTGATTAGTGAAGGTCTAGGAGTTGGTGGGAACATCAGAAATGGAACACCCGTCATAGCAAATGAAGTCATTGATGGTGGTGCTCAAATATTGGATCCTACTAAATCTCATGCAACTCTTGAAGCGAAAGGGTTTAGTGAGCTGCTTAAGGATGGAGAAGAGCCGTTATATGAAGGGTGTACGAGATACTCGAAGTTATCTTTTCTATTGAAGTTGTTCCATATTAAATCCTTTTGTGGTATGACCGACAAGTCCATGAAGATAATTTTAGAACTATTGAGTGACGCATTTGAATATGCAAGGATTCCAAGTTCTTTTTTTATGAGGCAAAAAAGATCATTTCTAAACTCAGTTTGGATTGCACGAAGATACATGCTTGCCCAAATAATTGTATGTTGTATTGGGGCGAAGATGAGAACAGGGAGACATGTAAGGTCTGTAATAGGTCTAGATGGAAGACATATAAGAAAAAATGTCCAGCTGAGGCATCGAGTATTATTGGTAACAAAAAGAAGAAGCATCTAGCAAAAGTTCTTCATTACTTTCCTTTAAAATCTCGATTGAAAAGATTGTTCTACTCGTCAAAGACTGCTGCTGATATGCGATGGCATGCTACAGCTGAGAATAAGGATAACGCAATGAGACATCCAAGAGACTCTGAGGCCTAGAAAAGGTTTGATTTGGAGCACTCCAACTTTGCATCCGATCCACGAAATGTGCGTCTTGCATTAGCTACCGATGGCTTCAATTCACATGGAACTTTGAGTGCAAATCATAGTATTTGGCCTGTCATTTTCATTCCGTATAATACTCCTCTATGGACGTGTATGAAATCGACATCATTCATAATTTCAATGATAATTCCTGGCAAGAAAATGCCAAGAAATAACATAGATGTTTATTTGCAACCTCTAATAAAAGAGTTAAAAGAGTTATGGGTTGAGGGTTGCGATGCATATGATGCTTTAACACAAGAAGTGTTTAAGTTGCACGCAGTTTTATTGTGGACAATTAGTGACTTTCCTGGGTTAGGGACTCTTTTTGGATGGAATACATACACAGGACTTGCTTGCCCATCTTGCAACTTCGATAACATCCATCATCGTCTCAATCACAGCAAAAAGTATTGTTTTATGGGTCATCATCGCTTTCTGGATCAGAGACACAAGTTTAGATTAAACACCGTTCAATTTAATGGAAGAAAAGAAACAAGGCTTCCACCAAGAACATTATCTGGCAGTGAAATCCTTTCACAAGTTGAGAATATTAATATCACATTTGGCCGAAGAGAAGAAATAGGAAGAAGTGGTAAAAGATTACGCATTGGTGGAACTGTTGAAGGAGGTGGTACTCAACAATGGAAAAAGAAGAGCATTTTTTTGAGTTGCCATATTGGAAGTCTAATTTGCTGCATCACAATCTCGATATGATGCATATTGAGAAAAATGTATGTGACAACGTGCTATATACTTTGTTAAATGATAGTTCGAAGTCAAAAGATCACATAAATGCTCGAAGAGACCTTCAAGAAATGGGTATCAAGCTTGATCTGTGGCCAAGGGAAAATGGAAAGTGTCCTCCAACAATTTATACTCTGAACAATTTGGGTAAGAAGAGATTCTTGACAACTTTGAAAAACATCACTGTTCCCGATGGTTATGCAAGCAACATTTCAAGGTGCATTGACCAGAGTCTCTTAAGTTGAGTGGGATGCTAAAAAGTCATGATTGTCATATACTTATGGAGCAATTATTACTGTTAGCCATGCGAACAGGGCTGCCTGATGAGGTCTCTGCAGTGCTTATTAAGATGTGTTCATTCTTTAGACAATTATGTGGTAAAGCGTTAAGTGCCCCCTGTTTAGAAAAGTTACAAGATCAAATTGTCCTCACGTTATGCCACATGGAAATGTTATTCCCTCCTTCATTCTTCACAGTTATGGTTCACTTGATGGTGCACCTTGTAGAAGAAGCTAAACTTGGAGGCTCTGTCCATTATAAATGGATGTACCCTATTGAGAGGTAAAATTATTAGCTTAGATCGTTATTTATAACTTTGTTGGATAGTATTTAATCTTCATTCCTGGATAGGTATTTAGGACACTTGAAGTCATATGTACGTAACACAGCACAACCAGAAGGATCCATAGCGCAAGGATACTTAATGGAAGAAATTCTTACATTTTGCTCCAGATATTTAGAGAACATTGAGACTAGATGGAATCGACCTCGCCGAGTTGATGATGAACCAACCCATGAAGAATCAAATCCTTGGTTAGATACTTTGTTTCCTCAAGTAGGTAAACCACTTGGTGTTTCCTCATATTTCACTTTAACAACCACCGAGAAGTTACAAGCTCATAGACATGTGTTAACTAATTGCTCCATAGTTGACAACTATCTCCAGTGAGTATTTCAGCATGTTCTAATTCATATATGTAAAATTCTTTTAATGACCTTGAATCATAATATTAAGACATATATAAGGAGTTTAGAAACATTGTACGAAAGCAATTAAGAAGTCGCACAAGAAATACATTAGAGATAGACAAGAAGTTCATAGAGAGTTTGCAAGTTGGTTCTCTACCCGTGTGAGTCAAATTCTTCATCGTTGAAGTTATTTTTTTCAATTTCCATCATATGAAGTTGATAAAAAATTCATCACGCTTTCTTAGATTGTTCGAGATCTTGATAAAATTGAAGAATCTAAGAGAATGGTATTTTTTAGTCTTGCCAAAGGGCCGATTGACCAAGCCAGAAGATTTTTTGCATATAATGTCAATGGATACAAGTTTAGGACTGTAGAACGTGAAAAAGGTTTAAAAACTCAAAACAGTGGTATTTTTGGGACATTTGGAACAAGAAGCTACTCCCGCAATAGTGATCCCAACATGAGGTTTGGAGCAATTCCTTATTATGGAAAGTTAGTCGATATCATTGAACTTAATTATGATGGTATATTCTTTGTAACCTTATTTAAATGTGAATGGGCTAATACAACAAACCCAAGGACCATGAAAGTAGACAAGTTAGGTTTTACCTCTATCAACTTTAGTAGATTGATACATACCGGTGAGCATGAGGATGATGAGCCATATATTAAGGCTAACGAAGCTCAAATGGTTTATTATGTGAATGATGAGAAAGAAAAAGGTTGGAGCATACCAATTCAAGTAAAGCCAAGAGACTTATATGATATGGGCAATGAGGATGAAGACATAATTTATGACAGTGTGGGTTATCCATCACAAGATTTGGGACAATTTTTTTCAGATAACATTTCACATGTACCATTAGCAATATCAATTATAGACGAAGAAAGTTTAGAGTAATGTAAGTCTTTAGTTGCAAGTCATAGAGTGTTATTTATTGTTTTCTTTCATAATTTTATGTTTTATTACATATACTTAATAGTTTGAATTAGTGGTTTCTTGTTTCTTTGGTTCTTAGTTGATAAAATTAAGTACTATTATTTCCTTTTCATTATATTATTGATATATTAATCTTAATATCTCTTGATACGTTGTAGAAATGACTAAGAGAAAGGTTGTTTCTTCACGTGAGAATACATCTCTCATGAGTTTAATGATTCACCACCCATTGATCAAGATGAGTCCTCTCAATCTATAGAGCCTGAAGCTACTTTATCTACTGATTCAGAAGTTCCACATGTTCAATTAGATGTACAAGAAAGAAAGTCCAATAAGTACTGGACAGTTGAATTGGAAGGTACGTTATTAAGTTTAGTTCAATTATAGCACTGTATATTTAAATTTCTACAAGGAAGGAAGTATAATAATGTATGATATACTACTTGAATAATTTGATAGATGCAAATGGAATGATTAAGGAAGGTCACTTAAGGTTGAAAGATGTGTGGGTGCTGTCTCGTGAGACAAAAATTATTGTGCATTGGAATGAGCATGGCCAACCGATTGCTGAATCTGGTGGACTTTTAGGATTGTTTTTGGGAGTTGTTGCTGGAAATTTCAAGAACTTTCCTATAAGTTATGAGAAATGGCCTTTGGTTCCAAAAGAGCCATACAAAAATGGAGCCTATAGGGATATTATTCAGGTTCTTTTTTATTTAATTATTTAATAATGATTTAATTATTTTCAATACATGCATTCCTATGTTCTAGTATTGTGTCATCCAAGGACAATTTCAGCTGTTATTTATTAATGAAAATAATATAGCTGGCTAACTCACTAAATGCCCCCTAGCCTAATACGTATTGTTGTTGAATAATTGAAGATGGGCTATTCATGAAAAAGTTACTAGCTAGCTTATTCTCTTAATTAAATCTGTATTGGCCACTCACCAGATATTCTATGTTTTATTTATTTAACTATTGAATGTGCTTGGTTAGGTAATTAGATAATCAACTATTTTTTAACTAACATTAAAGTTAATTTCATTCTTCACTCTTTCCTCATCCTTCTTTTTACTTCTGTTTTTTTTTTGTTAGCAGAAAAAGAATTGATGTTTAAATTTTTTGTTATCAAATTTATAAATGAAAAAACCAATTAAAAAACTGGGTCTATGTTTCTTTTTATTGGTGGCAAGAAACTTGTCTTTCATTTTATTTTATTTGATTTTCAGGCATTCACTGTTTTACTATGTGTTTTCCTGGCTTTTTTATTTAGATAAATATGTAAAATATATTACTTCTCTACACGTGCATAAGTGTACCACTATCGAACAATTTGTTGATGAACCTCTCTGTTCATGTTAGAGTTATTATTTTTAATAAATTTTATTTATACAATTTTATGAAAAAATTAAATCTTATTTTGTTAAATTTTAATTTTTCATTTATAAAATTTTCGAAAAACAAGAACTAAAAATAAAAATTGAAAATAAAACTACAAATCAAAGATGCGCTAATTTTCTGTTGAGTTGTCTTCTCTAAAATATTATCTGGCTCACACTAATAAATATGTATTGTACAGGGGTGATTGATTTTTGGTCTATACTTCTGAGCATTCCTTCATATCATAAATTTTCTTATGCTACATGCCTCTTATGGCCATATTATGCCATTATTTTAGTTGTAAATAACATTTTGTGGTTCTGATATGCTAATAATTAACTTCCTTGGTGCCATATTATGCTAATAATTAACTTCCTGCATCTCAGATTGGCAATTGGGCATAGCATGAGTCTATGAACATTTTTGTGAATTATGTTCCAATTTTAGTTATTAATAAGTTTAAACAATTTTACCTATAAGTCTATGTTATAATTATTTAGGTTAATTATTTTTATGTTTATACTATGTAGAGATTCTTTAAAGTTGATGATGGACATCAAAAGAAGTACATACTACAAAATCTTGGTAGAAAGTGGAAAGATGATAGATGCAAATTGTTTAACGACAATTATAATTGGAATCTTACTCGAGAGCAAAATATAGCATTGTTACCAAAAGGAGTTGGAGTCAGCTTGAATCAATGGGCAACTTTTATTGATTATAGATTAAAATCCAGAACTCAGGTAATTGTATGAACACACATTCTATATTTCACTTTATATTGACAAGTTGCTAATTGAATTTGCATGGGTAGGAAATGTGTGAGAAAAATGCAAGTAATCGAGAAAAACAAACAATTCCTCATACACTCGGATCGAAGACGATTGCTAGGAAGAAACACGAGTTGGTTTGTGATTGAGTCTTTATCAAGATAACATTATGTTATTTAATTTTTACATGCGTTGAAATTGAATTTCGATTTATTGAATTGATAGGAAACTGCAAACAAGAGAGTTTTTACTAGAGCTGAAATGTATCCAATTAGTCATAAGAAGAAGGATGGATCTTTTGTTAATGATGAGCCTAGAGAGAAAAGTGTAAGCACTTTCACTTTATTTTGGCTTTGTTTGTTAATGATGATGGATATTATTCTAATGATTATGCATTTCTCAAATTTTTACCATAGGAACAATTAACTTTGCTTCAAGCTAATGAGAGTTCTACTGATGATGCATATATCAAGTTATTTGGAAAAGAACACTCGGGTCGTGTTAGAGGTGTAGGATTTGGTGTTTGTCCCTCCCAAGTCATGAAATCTTCTAATAGTTTAGGAGGGGCATCTTCTTCATGCAATCATGACTTTGATATGGCTAAAGTTCGCTCTATGGAAGTAGAATTACAAGAGAAATAAAGCAATAATTTCTTTATTACAAGCCCAAGTGACATATTTCATTAATCATTGTATGGGTGGAAAAGTGCCACATGACTTTCCTACAGCTACGAATAATGGGGTAAATATTATATATAGATTTTTTTTTCTTAAATCTTTCATTGTGCATGATTTAGTAAAATAATGATTTAGTTATTGTTGTTCATTTTCTTAATTTGTGCAGATGACTTATGCCTTTTCATATTAGACTTAAATTATTTAACGGTCTTTGTTTTTATTCTAACATATTTTTATTTTTTTTTAATCCTAGGTTACAGAATCTCTAATAGAGACAAGGTTACCTTCTACTATTCCATGAAGTAGTTGTAGAATTTTATGATTGAAGTGACTGAAGACCTTTATTATCAAAGTAACTCTTTATTTTAGGCTTTTAGCTTAGTTAAATATTAATAGCAAAATTCTTTTCTAGTTCAATTTTAGTATTCTATTATTTGAATTTACTTTGATATGTAAATATAGGTGTTAAACACTGCTTGTGTTGGATTTATGATTATGTAAGACTTATTAAATATATATTATATTTTGAAATGCAATGTTCATATTATTTTGGTCAATTTTTCTATTTTACTTTGAGATGTAGATTTTAATATTTGTAGTAGTTATTTTTTTTATTAGAATCGAAGCATTAGGAAATAGTTTATATATAAATTTATTTATTTAAAAAAAAAAAACATGATACAATTTTTGTGGCGGTTTTTAACCGCCGCAATTATCATGGTAGAAGTTCCTGTCGACCTTTTAGTGGCGGTTCAAAACCACCGTGAATGTTCAACGGTAACTAAAATTTCGAATTTTGCGGCGGTTTTTAAACCGCCGCCGTACACCCACTCTGCTTGGTTCATGCACATAGTGGCGGTTTTAAACCGCCGCTATTTGCCGAGAGACTCTGGCTGCGGTTGTTCCAGCGGTTCTTCAAAACCGTCGCCGCTGCTGTGCCGATGGTTGACCTGGCCACGTTTTGCTCACTGCCGGGAGCTGATTCTAGCGGCGGTTATAACCGCCGCAACCCCCCAAAATAACCGCCGCCGTTTCGCTGTTTTGTTGTAGTGAACGTTTAAATCGTCCTATTTGTATCCTTAATGCTTATAAAAGTGATTCAATGTTATCCTACTATCAATTATACTAACAAATCAGATTATATTTTTCAATTATTTTCACTTGGATGTATTCATTGTCAATTAGGTCTCACTTGGATGTGTTCAATTTTAATATTATACCCACTATTTGTGTTTAGATTCAATTATGTCCCTAGAAAAGTGAATTATGTAAATGTTGTAGGAATTAGTTTCAATATTTGATGAGCTATTTTTCGGAGTAGATCATCGATTCTATCCCAGACATTTGTATTCTAACTTCAAAAAGAGATTTTTAAAACTCAAACTAAAGCACTCATGATGTGTAATTGACGGCAGGATAACATTGAATCACTTTTACAAACGTTAGGGATACAAATATGACGATTTAAACGTTAGGGACACAAATAAGATTTACTCCAAACGTTGGGGGACAAAAACGATACTTTACTCTTTAATTATTTTGTTGATTTTTATTGTTTTATTAAATTTGTAATTAAATTTTTTTATTTTTTTAATTGAATTTTTATATTATTTTTAATTTTATAATTAAATTTTTTCGTGTTAAAAATATTAAAATTAAAAGAATTTTTTCTTAAAAAATATGTAATTAAATATCTAATTAATTTTTTAATTATAAATATTTTTAATTTACAAAAAAATATTATGTTAACTTGAATATTTTTTATACTGACAAATACTTAATTGTAAATTTAGTAAAATTATTTAGACTAATCAAGTGAAAATTATTATTAATAAAAAATTTTTAATATTTTATTTCAATAAATGCACAACAATTGCTGGATCTCGTTAAGAGGAGTTTCCGTGTGAACATTAGATTGGATTCTCCCGTTCCTATCACCTATTATTCGAATTTCGTAAGGTTCTTACATACGGCGCCAATGTTCAGAAGTATTTTTACTCTTCCCAGTTTAAGAACACCACCTACCATTGAATGTTCGTACCTTTCATTGAGGTTACGAGTAAGGTTCTGAAAAACGATTTGAATCGACCAATTACACCGGTGAAACCAAGAACCGCTAACTGTAACGGTGTTTGGATAATAGGGAAAATTGCCTATTTCAAAATCGATCAAAAACCGTTAAACCAGTCAAAAATCGGTCGGTCAGTCTGACCGAACTGGGACCCAGCCAGTTTTTGGAAAATCATCCAAATGAAGTTGTTTCAACAATTTTAAAAAATCCTAATGCCTTTCCCTCATCTCTCTTTGGCCTTTGAACTCAATGCATGAACACAGAGAAGAGAAGTGAGAACTCAAAAATTGGAGGAAGCAGCCATCCATCTCGTCGCCGTTTTCCAACGTCCAGTCATCGTCGCCCCTCCATTCATCGCTGTTCTTCAATGTCCAGTCACCGCCACCATCCTCACTGCTACAGAATCGTTGCAAGGAATTTGTTCCGCCCTTGCTCGCCGTGCTTTCGCCTCCTTTTCGGCCGAGATTCTGCCTCTATTTCGCTGTGATTCTGCAACTGTCTCGTCGAGGTTTTGCCGCTCTTCAGCCTTTGTTCCGCCAGGCTCCTACCCTTGTCTTCCAATTAGAGCTGATTAGCCCTCTGTTTCGCCATCTCCCCGTCGCATGTTGGAGCCTTTGTTCAGCCCCAGTTCCGCCGCTGTTCAACCCACGTTTTGGCTTCTTTGTCATGTTTCAAAGCTCCAGCTCCCTCTCACTGTTCTGTTCAAATTTCAGAACATGCACCAACCTAAGGTGATTTCATTTTCTTTTTCTTGTTCTTTTTTTTATTAATTATTCCGTTATTATTTTATTTGATTGTTGTAATACCCGGTCTAACCGAAATTTAGTAAATAATAAGTTAAATAGGAGCGAATATGGTTGGAAGATTTGGCAATTGGAATTTGATAATTTAAATATGATATTTGGATTCAGTGAATTTTTCCGAGTCGGAAAATATAGTTTTCTGCGTAAAAGTGCACAGTGGAATTTTGACCGACAGTACCGGCTGAGATCTGTCTGGTACTACAACTGAGGAAATTGATTATGGGTAAATAAGATTAAGAAATGAGGAATTATAATTAGGGAAGGTAGAAATATTTAAAGTGCGATTTAGAGCGCTAATCTTAAAGGTTTTGGCCCAAAATTGGGCCAATGGGCAAAAATAAGTGAACTGGGCCTAAGTGGGCCCAAGACCCAACATATATAAACATTAGTTGTGAGCATTTCAGCTCATTTTACCCTAAAAAGAAGGGTTGGGGCGCTGATTTGAGAAGAGAGAAGAGAAGAGAGAAAACCTAACTCTCTTTGATCTTCAAACCACCATAACTTGAGCTACGGAGCTCCGATTGACGAGCCGTTTGCGGCCACGCGTTGCTCTTCTCATCCTCTACAATTCTATATAAGTTTGGTGGTGAGTATTTCATTCATCTCTGCCCAGTTTTCGAGATTCCCCACTGTTACACGTTTCTGGGTAGTTAGTGTTGAAATCTTGTGATTTTGGGTGTTTAGGGATACTCCAACATGGATTCTAAGTAGGTTCTATCCCTACTTCATATGAGCTGAGGTAAGAAGTGCTCAAACCCTTGTGATTTGTCATTTTTATGAGCCCTAGGTTGATGTATGTATGTGACATTGGTTATGTTAGTGTATTTGGTGATGTTGGTGCACAATTGGGAGATTGGTATTGCTTGAGGAGCTTTGGTAAGGCTTGGAGCTAAGGTTGGTGAAGAATTCCAAAGAAGAGGCTCAATTGGTTTGGCTACAAGAGGTACGGTTTAAGTTTCATTTAAGTACCGTGTGTTGTGATGAGAATTCCTAGGCTAGATGCCCCTAGGATTAAGTTTGGATTGTGTAAATGGTTGGTGCTAATATGCATAGTTGATATGTAATGTGAATTAATGATTGGGTTGAGAATTGTGTGACCTTGTATGCTTGGTGTATTTGAGAATTTGATGTACTAGGTAATGAGTATTGATTTGTAGTTTATGCATTTAAATTGTGAAAATTGGGCCGGAGGCCGTGAATTTTGGGCCGGAGGCCGGAAAGAGGTAAGAAAGATAAGCCGATGTGTGTATTGTATGATGGCACAAGTGATTGGATGAATTTCAGATAATGAATATATGAATGATTAGGTTGGTTATTGAATAATAAGGTTTGAGAAGTTGAAGCGTGGAATTTGGTAATTTTGGGTAAAATTATGTAGACGAGGTATGTTTGGTTCAGTTGAGATATATTATGTGATCATATATGTGATTATGATTATTGATGCCTTGATGGTATGATGATGCATTAGAGATATGTATGTTGTGATATATGCTTGGAGAATGATTAAGGTTGATTTGTGGGTGAAATCACGTGATAGTGAGTATGATATTGATTACGTATAATGATGGTTGATTGGAAATGGTATTATTGGAAATTGGGATGAGGAAGGATGTATGACATGATATTGTGTTTGTCCTTTAGCCATTTGATTGAGAAGTGTTAAAATGGTTAGATGTGGTTTTGGGAATTTTTAGTAAAGTGTCAATGTGTGAGTTGAGGATGGCTTGATGTGGATTTTGGTACATTTTGATTGATTTCAAAAAGGGTTGAAATTGGCATGTTTTGGTTGATTTTGAAAAGAGTTGAAAATGGCTTGTTTTGAAAATGGCACCTAGTGGTTTTGTATGAAAACATGGTTTTTGGGCATACTTTGACGGGACATAACTTGGACTACGGATCTCTGTTTTGTGCCAAATCTGTTTAGAAATGAAATTGGATCCGGGATGTCCATGCCGTTTGAAGAACGGGTGAAAAATGATTTAAAATGAGAAAGTTATGTCCGTCGGAAGATTGGGGGTTGAATCTGTAAATTCTGCAGCTTTTAACTTAGAAAATTTTTAGCAGAATGACCCTCCACGCGTAGGCGCACTTGGCGCGTACGCGTCGTTCTTCAAGAAGGCACTAT
Organism: Arachis ipaensis; assembly: GCF_059453495.1. Taxonomy (NCBI): domain Eukaryota; kingdom Viridiplantae; phylum Streptophyta; class Magnoliopsida; order Fabales; family Fabaceae; genus Arachis; species Arachis ipaensis. The sequence continues at coordinate 139,643,853 of NC_142436.1, forward strand.
CCACGCGTGCGCGTGGTGTGCGCGGGCGCGTCGATGTGCTGCACCAAATGCCCAGCTATTTTCCCGAGAGTTGTGCCAGAGTTGTGCCAGTTTTGTGCCTGGGGCGCAAGAGCACCCACGCGTACGCGTGGCTGACGCTTGCGCGTCATTTGGCTATTTTTCAACCTGCGCGTCCACGCGTATGACGCTTGCGCGTCGATGAGTTTTGTGGCCATCCACGCGTGCGCGTGGAGTGCGCGTACGCGTGATCCTGTTTTCATGCCAAAGTTGATTTTTGAGTTTTTAAAGCCAAATCTCGTACTTCTAAGCCTCCGATCTCACCCCTTATGTATTAAATCATTATGATATGCCTAGCAATGAGAAAGGAGCTAGGGGATGTGGTAACTTGCGAGTGAAGCAAGGGGAAAAGTTATGATCAATGATGATCAAAGATGATTATATGAGATATGGAGGATGACGGTGGAAGTACCGTGTATGCCATGAGCCGGAGGGCTATATTTATTGATAAATGGCCCGTTCTTGATTGGACCATGAGCCAGATGGCTGAGTTATTACCGGGTTACGGCAAAGCCATTATTGTTTATGGCTGAGTATAAATGCATATATGATTAATGAATGAATATGTTAAACGGATAATAATGAAAAAATATTGAAATGTGATGTGCGACCCCGGGTAGTAGGCAGTGGCGTTGTCCACTTGCTCCGGGTATGAGACGGGAAAGGAGGATTATGATAAACGAGTTTAATCGTGGGGTTTTGAATAAATGTGTATTTGAGATACCTGGGTAGTAGCAAGGGTCGTGGTTCGTCCCGCTTGCTCCGGGTCATTGTTTGAGGATTGATAATAATGAAGGGTGATTATGAATAAATGTTTATTTGTGATACTTGGGTAGTAGCAAGGGTTGTGGTTCGTCCCACTTGCTCCAAGTTAATGTTTGAGATTTGGTAACAATGAATGTTGATAATATGAATTGAGATTGAATGAATATATGTTTGAGATGCCTGGGCAGTAGCAATGGTTGTGGTTCGTCCCACTTGCTCCGGGCCAATGCTTGAGATACCTGGGTAGTAGCAAGGGTTGTGGTTCATCCCACTTGCTCCAGGTCAGAGATTGCGACGCCTGGGTAGTAGCGGCAGTAGTGGTGAATCCACTCGCTCCAGGTTGAGCTTTTAGACACCCGCCTGGGTAGTAGCCGCAGTAGTGATTATTTCACTGGCTCTGGGTTGAGCGGGCAGTAGCAAGGGGGTTGTAGCTCAAACCTACTTGCTCCGCAATGGGTGTTTCTGTCCAATGGTTAGCTACCAGGACATGTCGGGTTGGCTATATAACCGACAGATGATATCATCAGCCATAGGGCAGGCATTCATCATTTGCATATGTTTGAATTGTTTGGGTTTGCCATTTGTTTTGGATTTCTACATCATATATGCCATGTTACCTGACTATATGCTACTTGTTCTACTTGTACCATATTTGTGTATTACTTGCCTGTATTGCTTGTGTTTGTACAACTGAGAGGCCCCTCATGCTGGTGTCGGTGGGTGTGAGGGCTGTTCTTGATGGGATGAATTGATGATGCGATTGCATGATGATGTATTGATATAGAACTGCTGAGGCAGAACAACTGGTGATGGTTTTGCTTATGATTCTGAGTCTGATTCATGGAAGAGTCAGTGAGTTGGGAAACATGTGAAACATGAATTAAATTTAGCACTCCCTTATGATAGTTGCCTATTCATGGATTAGCGAGAACCTAGGATGAATAATTGGTGAAGAAGTTTAGGATGCTTAGTGAGTTTTTATTGCAGTACATTGAATTTATTTGGCACTTTTACCGTACTGGGAACCCATGGGCCCGGGGTTCTCATTCCGTATATATCTCTTATTTTTCAGATACAGGTCCAGGTGCTCAGAAGTGAGTTGTGGGTCGTCTGAGAGACGGCGAAGATCTTTATTTCCTCTACTTTGTGTTTTGATTAGAATCTCTCCACCTTTGTTTTGGAAAGTTTATATTATGTATTGAACTCTTTGAATTTGCCTATAGAGGTTCTCATGTTTCCTTCGGGAGAGATTAGGATATACTGTTGTCAACTAATTTCATAATGTACTCTAGCCGACCTAAACTTCGCGGGTCGCGACTAGTAGCTATTTACTTATGTTATATATATCTATCTGTTATCTATCTCTTAATCTCCTCTACGCCTTGTCCGTATATTGTTTTCGGCTTCACGGTTTATCTTTTGTTGTCAAAACGTGAGAGATACGTCTTCGCGATTTTATTTCTACTCTTTTCAGGCTTCTCGATTAATACTCCTTTCGAAATTACCTGTATTTATTTATTAAAAATCCACCTGAGAGTCGTACCACCGTAATATCATTGACTTATGACTCGAGCATAAAGATTTGAATATTAGGGTGTTACATTATGGTATCAGAGCAGTTCGTCCTCGTGAGCCTGAGGGATGGAACTGCTTATGCTTCAATGCATACTCTGAGTCTGTGCCTGTGCTAGTTAGGGTATCTAACCGATACATCTAGCATGAAGTCCATGAGTGTACCTTTGGTACTTTGAAGCACTATACTTCTGATATTGAGACTGATCAACTTGATATCAATTGTTTGGTGTGTATAGGAACCAGATGGCACCTCGTGGACCCAGTCGGGGACGTGGAAGAGATCGTACTAATACGCAGGAACCGGAAATCAACCCGAATAACCCGGTAAACCTTTTGGCGGCGTTGGAGAATATGGTTGCTGCTATGCAGGCCACTACGGAGGCTCTTGGGCAACAGATGAACAATAATGGCAATGGCGGAAGGGAAGCTTAGGGCCCGATGACACTGGCAACCTTCTTAAAGGTTAATCCACCTAAGTTCAAGGGAACCACCAATCCGACCGAAGCTGATACTTGGTTTCAGGCCATGGAGCAAGCACTGCAAGCGCAGTTGGTGCCTGAAGAGCAGCGTGTTGAATTCGCTACCTATCTACTCACGGGGGAAGCATCGCATTGGTGGCAAGGGGCTCGACGTCTCCTGCAATAGGGGAATGATCATATCACTTGGGATGCCTTCCAGGTGGAATTCTATAAGAAGTACTTTCCGAATTCCACCAGGACAGCCAAGGAATTGGAGTTACTGCAGCTAAAGCAAGGTGCTATGTCCATATCTAAGTATACAGACAAATTTGAGGAGCTATTCAGGTTTTCCCGCATGTGTCAAGGAGCTCCGGGAGACTTCGAGGAATGGAAATGCATTAAGTATGAAGGAGGGCTCCGGAGCGACATCTTAAGTTCAGTGGGACCAATGGAGATCTGAACTTTTTTAGAGTTAGTGAATAAGAGCAGAATTGCTGAAGAGTGTGTGAAAAGGAGGGTTGCAGAGAAGGGAAGTCATAGAGAGCACAACCAAGGATTCGCACCAAGGGGTCGAGAGTTTAAGGAGAGAGGATACGTACAACACTTTCCCCAAGGACAGAATAACTTTGCGACGAGTAAGGAGTCCCAAAGGAATGGTAAGGGAAAACGGGCAGCGGCTGCTTCTGATGTTTCAAGCTGTCAGAGATGTGGAAGTCATCACCCAAATAGGCCGTGCCGATTGGGGTTAGGTGTATGTTACAAGTGCGGGTTACCAGGGCATGTATTAAGAAATTGCCAACAAGGAGAGAGTCAGGATGCGGGCCGATTGCGACAGTAAGATTGAGGTAATTGCCTTAATACAAATGGATAAATGCCTGTGATGTAAATGACTTTCTGTTGAGAATGATGTGTTGTGTTTGTTATGTAGTTGGTTGATTTCTGGATTTTTGGTGAAATGGATTGAACTCGTGACTTTTAGTTCCTTTGATTTAAATAGATAAGGGATGGTCCTAAATGATGGATTTGGAAACGTTAATTCGAATTTTCGGTCAAGTTAAGTGGTGGTTTAGTACTTGAGGAAATAAGTGATGGAACTAATACTTGACGAGAAATCAAGGTGGCATAGCGGAAGCTTGCTAAAGCGTTAGCATAGTATGGTAATAATAAGGAAAAGTAGAGCATGATTGGAAATGCTTTATGCTTTGAGTACTTAAAAGTTTAGTGAGCTTATGCAGATAATGATTCTAGGTAATTGGAATTAATTGCGGCTGTGAGCCTTGATGGTTCTGAAACGGATGAGGAAATTATCATTGATGCATAATTGGATTTAGATGATGAGAGAGTGCGAGTTGTCGTGTTTGAGAGATGAGTACCATGATGTTTGGTCATAGTGACCTTGGAATTAGATTGAGATTTATAATGATTGGTTTTGAAAGACGAATGTGAAAGCCACTAAATTGAAATACAGATGCAGTACTGAGATTGGTTTGAGGGAGCCCGTGACGGGTGGTAAACTCCAATTTTTGGGGAGGTACTGTTGAAAATTTTTCTCCAAAAAATTTGAAAGAGTGCTGGTTATGGTTTTGAGGATAATTTTTTTTATATGAGTAACTTTAACGAAATAGATGTGTCTCGAATGCTTTTATAGATTATTAAAAGAAAGCGGATTCTTATGATTTTTGTTAAATTGTTATTTCAAACTCATTTGCTTTCTAGAAATGAAAGGGATTTTTGATTGATGAGTCAGAGACTTTATAACAGCAAGTCATGTAGAAATTCGAAGGTTTGAGAATAAGAATGTAAGTTTGGAGGTTATGCTTGGAGTTGAGCTGTGATTAGTGGTAATTGGCTTGGCAGAGGGAGAGGATAGTGATGGATGGAATTTTCGAGGGCGAAAATTTCTGTTAGGCGGGTAGAATGTAATACCCGGTCTAACCGAAATTTAGTAAATAATAAGTTAAATAGGAGCGAATATGGTTGGAAGATTTGGCAATTGGAATTTGATAATTTAAATATGATATTTGGATTCAGTGAATTTTTCCGAGTCGGAAAATATAGTTTTCTGCGTAAAAGTGCACAGTGGAATTTTGACCGACAGTACCGGCTGAGATCTGTCTGGTACTACAACTGAGGAAATTGATTATGGGTAAATAAGATTAAGAAATGAGGAATTATAATTAGGGAAGGTAGAAATATTTAAAGTGCGATTTAGAGCGCTAATCTTAAAGGTTTTGGCCCAAAATTGGGCCAATGGGCAAAAATAAGTGAACTGGGCCTAAGTGGGCCCAAGACCCAACATATATAAACATTAGTTGTGAGCATTTCAGCTCATTTTACCCTAAAAAGAAGGGTTGGGGCGCTGATTTGAGAAGAGAGAAGAGAAGAGAGAAAACCTAACTCTCTTTGATCTTCAAACCACCATAACTTGAGCTACGGAGCTCCGATTGACGAGCCGTTTGCGGCCACGCGTTGCTCTTCTCATCCTCTACAATTCTATATAAGTTTGGTGGTGAGTATTTCATTCATCTCTGCCCAGTTTTCGAGATTCCCCACTGTTACACGTTTCTGGGTAGTTAGTGTTGAAATCTTGTGATTTTGGGTGTTTAGGGATACTCCAACATGGATTCTAAGTAGGTTCTATCCCTACTTCATATGAGCTGAGGTAAGAAGTGCTCAAACCCTTGTGATTTGTCATTTTTATGAGCCCTAGGTTGATGTATGTATGTGACATTGGTTATGTTAGTGTATTTGGTGATGTTGGTGCACAATTGGGAGATTGGTATTGCTTGAGGAGCTTTGGTAAGGCTTGGAGCTAAGGTTGGTGAAGAATTCCAAAGAAGAGGCTCAATTGGTTTGGCTACAAGAGGTACGGTTTAAGTTTCATTTAAGTACCGTGTGTTGTGATGAGAATTCCTAGGCTAGATGCCCCTAGGATTAAGTTTGGATTGTGTAAATGGTTGGTGCTAATATGCATAGTTGATATGTAATGTGAATTAATGATTGGGTTGAGAATTGTGTGACCTTGTATGCTTGGTGTATTTGAGAATTTGATGTACTAGGTAATGAGTATTGATTTGTAGTTTATGCATTTAAATTGTGAAAATTGGGCCGGAGGCCGTGAATTTTGGGCCGGAGGCCGGAAAGAGGTAAGAAAGATAAGCCGATGTGTGTATTGTATGATGGCACAAGTGATTGGATGAATTTCAGATAATGAATATATGAATGATTAGGTTGGTTATTGAATAATAAGGTTTGAGAAGTTGAAGCGTGGAATTTGGTAATTTTGGGTAAAATTATGTAGACGAGGTATGTTTGGTTCAGTTGAGATATATTATGTGATCATATATGTGATTATGATTATTGATGCCTTGATGGTATGATGATGCATTAGAGATATGTATGTTGTGATATATGCTTGGAGAATGATTAAGGTTGATTTGTGGGTGAAATCACGTGATAGTGAGTATGATATTGATTACGTATAATGATGGTTGATTGGAAATGGTATTATTGGAAATTGGGATGAGGAAGGATGTATGACATGATATTGTGTTTGTCCTTTAGCCATTTGATTGAGAAGTGTTAAAATGGTTAGATGTGGTTTTGGGAATTTTTAGTAAAGTGTCAATGTGTGAGTTGAGGATGGCTTGATGTGGATTTTGGTACATTTTGATTGATTTCAAAAAGGGTTGAAATTGGCATGTTTTGGTTGATTTTGAAAAGAGTTGAAAATGGCTTGTTTTGAAAATGGCACCTAGTGGTTTTGTATGAAAACATGGTTTTTGGGCATACTTTGACGGGACATAACTTGGACTACGGATCTCTGTTTTGTGCCAAATCTGTTTAGAAATGAAATTGGATCCGGGATGTCCATGCCGTTTGAAGAACGGGTGAAAAATGATTTAAAATGAGAAAGTTATGTCCGTCGGAAGATTGGGGGTTGAATCTGTAAATTCTGCAGCTTTTAACTTAGAAAATTTTTAGCAGAATGACCCTCCACGCGTAGGCGCACTTGGCGCGTACGCGTCGTTCTTCAAGAAGGCACTATCCACGCGTGCGCGTGGTGTGCGCGGGCGCGTCGATGTGCTGCACCAAATGCCCAGCTATTTTCCCGAGAGTTGTGCCAGAGTTGTGCCAGTTTTGTGCCTGGGGCGCAAGAGCACCCACGCGTACGCGTGGCTGACGCTTGCGCGTCATTTGGCTATTTTTCAACCTGCGCGTCCACGCGTATGACGCTTGCGCGTCGATGAGTTTTGTGGCCATCCACGCGTGCGCGTGGAGTGCGCGTACGCGTGATCCTGTTTTCATGCCAAAGTTGATTTTTGAGTTTTTAAAGCCAAATCTCGTACTTCTAAGCCTCCGATCTCACCCCTTATGTATTAAATCATTATGATATGCCTAGCAATGAGAAAGGAGCTAGGGGATGTGGTAACTTGCGAGTGAAGCAAGGGGAAAAGTTATGATCAATGATGATCAAAGATGATTATATGAGATATGGAGGATGACGGTGGAAGTACCGTGTATGCCATGAGCCGGAGGGCTATATTTATTGATAAATGGCCCGTTCTTGATTGGACCATGAGCCAGATGGCTGAGTTATTACCGGGTTACGGCAAAGCCATTATTGTTTATGGCTGAGTATAAATGCATATATGATTAATGAATGAATATGTTAAACGGATAATAATGAAAAAATATTGAAATGTGATGTGCGACCCCGGGTAGTAGGCAGTGGCGTTGTCCACTTGCTCCGGGTATGAGACGGGAAAGGAGGATTATGATAAACGAGTTTAATCGTGGGGTTTTGAATAAATGTGTATTTGAGATACCTGGGTAGTAGCAAGGGTCGTGGTTCGTCCCGCTTGCTCCGGGTCATTGTTTGAGGATTGATAATAATGAAGGGTGATTATGAATAAATGTTTATTTGTGATACTTGGGTAGTAGCAAGGGTTGTGGTTCGTCCCACTTGCTCCAAGTTAATGTTTGAGATTTGGTAACAATGAATGTTGATAATATGAATTGAGATTGAATGAATATATGTTTGAGATGCCTGGGCAGTAGCAATGGTTGTGGTTCGTCCCACTTGCTCCGGGCCAATGCTTGAGATACCTGGGTAGTAGCAAGGGTTGTGGTTCATCCCACTTGCTCCAGGTCAGAGATTGCGACGCCTGGGTAGTAGCGGCAGTAGTGGTGAATCCACTCGCTCCAGGTTGAGCTTTTAGACACCCGCCTGGGTAGTAGCCGCAGTAGTGATTATTTCACTGGCTCTGGGTTGAGCGGGCAGTAGCAAGGGGGTTGTAGCTCAAACCTACTTGCTCCGCAATGGGTGTTTCTGTCCAATGGTTAGCTACCAGGACATGTCGGGTTGGCTATATAACCGACAGATGATATCATCAGCCATAGGGCAGGCATTCATCATTTGCATATGTTTGAATTGTTTGGGTTTGCCATTTGTTTTGGATTTCTACATCATATATGCCATGTTACCTGACTATATGCTACTTGTTCTACTTGTACCATATTTGTGTATTACTTGCCTGTATTGCTTGTGTTTGTACAACTGAGAGGCCCCTCATGCTGGTGTCGGTGGGTGTGAGGGCTGTTCTTGATGGGATGAATTGATGATGCGATTGCATGATGATGTATTGATATAGAACTGCTGAGGCAGAACAACTGGTGATGGTTTTGCTTATGATTCTGAGTCTGATTCATGGAAGAGTCAGTGAGTTGGGAAACATGTGAAACATGAATTAAATTTAGCACTCCCTTATGATAGTTGCCTATTCATGGATTAGCGAGAACCTAGGATGAATAATTGGTGAAGAAGTTTAGGATGCTTAGTGAGTTTTTATTGCAGTACATTGAATTTATTTGGCACTTTTACCGTACTGGGAACCCATGGGCCCGGGGTTCTCATTCCGTATATATCTCTTATTTTTCAGATACAGGTCCAGGTGCTCAGAAGTGAGTTGTGGGTCGTCTGAGAGACGGCGAAGATCTTTATTTCCTCTACTTTGTGTTTTGATTAGAATCTCTCCACCTTTGTTTTGGAAAGTTTATATTATGTATTGAACTCTTTGAATTTGCCTATAGAGGTTCTCATGTTTCCTTCGGGAGAGATTAGGATATACTGTTGTCAACTAATTTCATAATGTACTCTAGCCGACCTAAACTTCGCGGGTCGCGACTAGTAGCTATTTACTTATGTTATATATATCTATCTGTTATCTATCTCTTAATCTCCTCTACGCCTTGTCCGTATATTGTTTTCGGCTTCACGGTTTATCTTTTGTTGTCAAAACGTGAGAGATACGTCTTCGCGATTTTATTTCTACTCTTTTCAGGCTTCTCGATTAATACTCCTTTCGAAATTACCTGTATTTATTTATTAAAAATCCACCTGAGAGTCGTACCACCGTAATATCATTGACTTATGACTCGAGCATAAAGATTTGAATATTAGGGTGTTACAATTGTTGTCTTAAATTTTAATGATTTGTTACAGTTTTTGTTCTTTTGTTAGTTTGTTGTATTTTAAAGTTGTTATTTGATTGTTGGTTTATTGTATTTTAAAGTTTCAATTGCTGTTTTAATTATTAGTATGTTGTTACAGTTCTTGTTTTCAATTGTTCTTGTTTCAATTGTTGTTTCGCACTGTTACAGCATCGTCCCATTGTTGGTTCTGGTACCACAATAAACATGGAACAAAGTTAAACATTGAACGAAATAGCTGAAGGTTCTTGAACATTGGTTCTTTGTTCTTTGGTTTACTATTCTACTACTGCTAGTACTATTCAGATTGAATTGTTGAATGATTAATTTTAATTCTACTCACTATTGATGTGTATACTCTGTTTTGTTGCTTTTTTGTGCTATGCTAAAAAAAATTGTTAATCTTTGTTAATCTCTATTAAAAATTTGTTAATCTTCGTTAAAATTATGCTAAAATCTTGTTAAAATTGTGATAAGTATACTGTTTGCTGAAAATATTGCTAATCTTTGTTAAAATTATGTCAAAGCATAAGCTTTTATTTGTAGATGATCGAATATTTATATTTGGTTTGGTTAATTCAATGATTTTTTTCTATTTCTTGTAACGATATTAATGAGTTCAATAGTGATATAATGACTAATAAGTAATAAATTGTTAATAATTAATAAGATCAAAGGTTATATTAAATTTTAGTTGATGTAATGTTTTGAATTTAAAAAATATTTTAAAATTTATATTAGATTATAATTATGTTTTAAAGAATTTATTAATAATTTATTTATTATTTTATTATAAATTTATTTTTTCAATTAGACTAATTAAAGTTAAACCAGTTAAACCAATAAACTGATGAATCAATAATCAAAGTAGTTCAATGAGTGATTCGGTTTTTAAAACCTTGGTTACGAGCTTGTGAGATGTCAAAACCGGGAGGGCAACCTACTAAGTTAGTAGTAAGTGATAGAGTAAACTGTTCATTACCTGCTGAGTTTTCCTTTTTCCTTTTATTACATCTCTCTGATATAACGGTTATTAAATATTTACTGTCTTTAATATATGTGTTTGACAGTTTCGTGAGTTACTTAATTTTATTAGTCTTAATGGTTTAGCCGTTTTGTATTCTTGCTACGCTATTCTTATCCAAAACAACTTTCAATTTGTTTACTTACTCTCACATCGAGAGCATAAACTTTATTGGAAGAGGATAACCATTAGTATAAGTAGAAGGATTATGTTATGTGTATACTAAAATCAGTCAATAGTATAAAATACATATTAAAATTAAATTATACATAAATATATTAGTAACTGATTTTAATAACTAATTTTAGTGTCAATAACATTTTTTATCATATTAATAACAATAGGTAACACATACCAAATCCATGAGGCATGCATCAAGCATTAAACATGAACAAGTCTTAAGGAAGTGAGACTCCTGAACCTCTGCTAAGGTTTCTCCCATACAATGGCGTCGTAGACATGAGTGATGGAGGAGTAACCGTGGACTCCCTTAAACAACAAGAACGACAATAAAGTAAAAATATACAAAGAAAAGGAGGGAACGCGAAAAAAAAAAAGCGTGATTTAGACTCACGTTGTATAATTAATTGATTAATTGATTTTTTAAATACATAATAGGACTCTATATAAAAATTATTACCTAAATCAAATTAAGAAGCGATTACAGAGTTAAACTTGCATTCATATATGTCAATACCAAGCCACTTGCTTCTTGATTTGCAAATTCTATATATAGCCAGGCATAGTCATCAAAATTACAAGCATGCTAGACTGATCTCTCTCTCTCTCTCTCTCAAACCGTATTAGATAATTGTGTATAAAAAAATAATAAACTAAATATTATTATTAGCTAAATTGTATTATTTTATCATAAATTAATCTTAATTTTAGTCACACAAAAAATTAATCTTAATTTAATTAATCTTAAAAATTCATCCAATAAGAAACAAAAAACAACAAGACTAATTAAAAATTATTAAATGCATTCACACATGCATTCACTTTTTTTTAGAAAAAAAAAGTTAATATACAACCGACAGAATCGATTTTTTCACTAAGGCAATTAAGTTTTTATTTTTAATTTATGGAGGACACTAGGACAGTGTGTGAATCACTGAATTATTAACATAATATAATAACAATAATATATTGAAAGAAAGCATAATCGTAATCATAATCATAGTATGAAATTTTAGTATATACTATCTTTACATAATGAGGATATAATTATATAGAATAATAATATAGTAAGAGATACATGCATCAAGCATCAATCATGAAGAGGGCGGAAGGAAATGAGCTTCCTTGAGTTCTGAGAATTATTCTCAAACACAATGGCCTCGTACCTACTACTGAGGCCACCGAATGTCGACAGGAGGAGGCTGTAGTTTATGCCGCCAGACACCACCTGTGTGTAGCCGTTGTTGATCTTCACCAACTTGAGATGGGCAGCAGATTGCTTATTATGCTCTGTCACAGCAAATTGAGCGATATCTACCACGTGAGGGTCGTTGAGATTTTTTATTGGGTTCAAACCATCGGCGATTAGTCCTCCTGAAGCTTCCTTATGGGAAGCCATGGTGGCAGTAATGAAGAGAGCAAAGAGGAGGCAAAAAACATAGTATTCACGTCTCATTGTATTGAAATCGGTAGAATGTAACCGTCGACCTTTTTTTTTTCCTCGTCAAAAGGTTTCAGACTGTGACTCGTGAACTTGTGAATTGTATATTTTATTGTAATATCAACTTCCATTTTATAGCTGAAGAATTACAGAGATTTACATCGTAATAGTACACGCAGAAGATTTGGTGGTCAAATTTAAATAAGATAGTGCATTATAAATAATTAATTATTGAAAAAATATAGATAGACCATGATAATATTAAGCAATGTGAATAATAGATATATTGGATGTTCAATTCAATAAGTATGTAGATGATTAATTATGTTCATTATTTTTAATTGGATGATTATTTCTTTTAATTCGATTTACTTATGCATAGTTAATAATCACTGAATATTTAATTCATTAGGTGTGCAGATGATTATTCTAATGTTAAAATTTAAGAAGTAATTTAAAAGTGGAGTATTTTTTTACTTTATCCAATCAGTTCTAGAACCTATTATTTACAAAAATCATTATCCACATAACAAAATCTTTAATTATTTAATGAGAAATTCAATAATGTTACCGTCAGTTTTTTTATGATTTTAGTCCTTATTTGGCTATTATAAATATTAATGATCATTTATGTGTATTAATTATCATTTAAGTAAGCAAGATAGTGCATCATAAATATTAATTATCTTTATAATAATTACTTGTTGACTGAAAACGCTTATTGGCTAGTACGTAATGAATGCCACTATGAGTCCGTTTTTTGATAATAAACACTACTTTAATGAGTTTTTTTTTTTCTGAACAAATATATACGAATTTTTTATTTTATTAACTAAAAAATAATTAAATACACAATTAATTTTGTAATAACGGTATTTTTTTATAAGTATTAAGATAAGAATAGTTAGTATATAAATAGTATTTTTTTATTAGTAATTACTTTGCATTCAAAATTATTATCTTTAAAAATTACAAAATTTTGTATTGTGTTTGATAAATTAAAAAAAAATCATGTATTTGTTTGTAATTATAATTTTTAGAACTGATTTATATTTATCAAAATTAAAAAATCTAATATAATCTTACATTAATAAATATCAAACTTTACTTTTATATTTATATCCATTTATGTTTTTATTTTAAAAATTATTTTAATAAAAACAATTATTTATACTTGTACTTATTAAAAATTATTTTTAATTTAATTTATAAAACATAAATACTATAATTTTTATAAAATCATCTTTAAAAATTAACTTTAAAAAATACCCTCAAAAAGTATTTTTTTATTCTTTAAACATAAACAATAAAATAATTGTTACTATAAAATTTTACAAAATAATAATTAAATCTAAAGTTTAACAGTTTTTAATATTAAAACATATAAAATAATGAGTAAAATTATATGTATTTTTAAAATAGAATAATTACTCATTAATAATATTAAATAGTTTAAATTTCAAATAAAATATTTAAATTATACTTAAAAAATTCAACTTTGTCCATGAATATACACTGTTTTGAATATTTAGAATAAAATTTTGACATGATTCCATCTTCATGAAAAAGTAGACTTTATAAAAAAATTTAAATAAAAATTATTAATAATAAATGAGATTACTATAAATCATATATGTATTAACTTTTATAAAGATAAGACTTATAGGTCCAAAGTGTAATTTACAATATTTTGTATTTTCTTACAAAAGAGAGGTAATAAGCTAAAAAAGTAAAGAAGAAGACACACAATAACCTTCATCGATATTATTTTATCATTTAATTTTTTAAATTAGAAACAAAATTAAACACGTAAATAATATAATTTAAACATTGAAAAGACTCAATATGTTAAGAATTATGATAAATTAATTTATATGAGATAAAAATGATAAAATTTATAATAAAAATTATAAATATTTAAATACGAACAAAATAAAAAGTGTAACATCCTAATATTCAAATCCTTATGCTCGAATCATAAGTCAATGATATTACGGTGGTACGACTCTCAAGTGAATTTTTAATATATAAATATAAGTATAATTGAAAGGATATTAATCGAGAAGCATGAAAAGAATAAAAATAAAATCGCGAAGTCGTATCACTCACGAAATCGACAACTTAAAAGATAAAACGTGAAGTCGAAAGCGATATACAGATGAATGCATAAAGGAGAGTAAGAGAAGGATAGTATATAGATATATAACATAAGTAAATAGCCACTAGTCGCGACCTGCGAAGTTTAGGCCGGCTAGAGTACAGTATGAAAGTAGTTGACAACAGTATCTCCTAATCTCTCCCAAAATAAACATGAGAGCATCTATAGGCACGTTCAAAAGAGTTCAATACATAATATAAGCTTTTTCAAAATAAAGGTAGAGAGATTCTAAACAAAATATAAAGTAGAGAATATAAAGATCTTCGCCATCTCTCAGATGAACCACAGCTCACTTCTGAGCACCTGGACCTGTATCTGAAAAACAAGAGATATATACGGAATGAGAACCCCCGACCCATGGGTTCCCAGTACGATAAAAGTGCCAAATAAATACAATGCATTGTAATAAAAACTCGCTAAGCATCCTAAACTTCCTTTCACCAAATATTTACCCTATGTTCTCGCTAATCCATAAATAGGCAACTGTCATAAGGGAATGCTAAGTCTAATTCTTATTTTTCATGCTTCTCAACTCTCTCTAACTTTCCAACGAATCAGAATCAGAGTCATAAACAAAACCATCACCAGTTATTCTGTCTCAGCAATCCTATATTAATACATCATATCCTCACCTGGAGCAAGTGAAATCACTTCATTGCGTCTACCCAGTGAGCTCAAATTATCTCATTCAATAATCATCATCATTATTCAATTACGTCATCAACTCATCTAATCAAAAACAGCCCTTAGCATCCACTGACACCAGCATGAGGGACCTCTCAGTTGTACAAACACAAGCAATACAGGCAAGTAATACACAATTAAAGTACAAGTAGAACAAGTAGCACATAATCAGGTGATATAGCATATATGATATAGCAATCCAAAATAAATAGGCAAACTCAAACAATTCAAACATATGCAATGATGCATGCCTGTCCTATGGCTGACGAGTCTCATCTGTCGGTTATAAAGCCAACCCGACAAGTCCTAGTAGCTAACCATTGGACTGTCCCTCTGTCGTGCATCCCTAACTCGAGTTATTCTCAATCATAAACATGATCATAATCATAATCATACAACAACCACACTGATGTTTATCCACGGGACGAGCTCATTCGAAACTTTCACAGTGTCTGGCCACACTTACGACATAGGGTCAGCAGAGTATCGAGTCTCAACCTGGAGCACGTGGTGGCTAGTCATTGCTTTCATCCAGGGAAACTCGTATCTCAAATAATCGTTTCACATTCATTCATAACATTCCATAATAATTCATCATGACCATATCGTCATTTATACATCACATGATTGCACATTTTATATATCACTCATCATAACTCGGGGCAAGTGGGACGAAACCACAACCCTTGCGTCCATCCGGGGAGCCTCTATACTAACCAACCTGGAGAAAGTGGGACGCAACCACAACCCTTGCATCTACCCAGGAGGTACGTTCTCATATGCCCAGGAGGAACTAAGGAGGGGATCCTAACCTCCCACCATCTCTCTGGGGGCAATTTTACAATACCAGGAGGAACAAAGAAGGGGATCCTCACCTTCCTTCATCTCTCTGGTGTTGCACTTCCGAGAAAGAGAGCTCAATATAAAACAATCATTTAAAGCCATATTTTCATTTCCAGCCATAAATCAATATTTATCATAGCCATCCGGCTGATGGCATAACCCATAACCAGCCAATAATCATTATCAAATACAGCCCTTTGGCTCACGGCATACACCGCACTTCCATCATCACCCTCAGCAACCCATACAGTCATCATTAATCATAATTCATCATTAATTCTCCCCTTACTTCGTCCACAAGTTAGCACATCTCCTAGCCTCTTCCCATCGCTAGGCATACTATAAGTATTTAGGACATAAAGGGTGAGAATGGAAATTTAGAAGTCTGAAATTTGGCTTGAAAACTCAAAATCAGCTTTGGGGTGAAAACAGGGTCACGGGTGCGCGTCGCCCATGCGCACTCGTGGAAAGCAGAAAAGTTATAGTGACGCATGCGCATCGTCCATGCGCACGCATGGGAAGTAGAAAGGTAGCGCGACGCGTACGCGTGGGTGCGTTTTGTGCTCCTCACACAAAACCAACAACATACCAGCACAACTCTCTGGAATTTCTATTGGGAACTTGCATCAATACATTGACGCGTACACGTCGGCCAGGCGCACGCGTGAGAGGGTGAAAATAGTGAGTGACGCATGTGCGTCGACCATGCGTGCACGTCGGAGTACTTTTTACTAAAAATTTTACTAAGTTAAAAAGCTGCAGAATTACATTTTCATACCCCAAACTTCCAATACACATAACTTCTTCTACAAAATTTTTTTTAACCATTTCTGAACCGTTGGAAAGATCGTTGAATAAACTTTCAAAAACATCCAATTTTGAAGAATTCCAAACTCCGTGGACCGAGTTACGGACCGCAAAAGTTGGTCAAAAATCAGTTTTTACCCAAAAATAGAAATCACCAATTTTTCCAATGTTCACAAGCCAAATTCATCTTCACTCATTCAAATGACCACAACCCAACCACATTCACATAATTACACTCAACCAAAACCAAACCCACCTCATCTACACAATTTCACCCAAAACTATCAAATTTCACACCTCAATTCCTCAAACCTTATTATTTAATAATCAAACCAATTATTCACACATTCAATATCTAAAATTCATCCAATCTCTTATATCATCACACAATACACACATCAATTACCTTCCTTACCTCTTTTAGGCCTCTGGCCCAAGGTTCACGGCCTCCGACCCAAATTCACAATTTAAATGCATATTCTACAAACCAATATTCATTATCCAATTCATCAAATCCTCAACACACCAAACATACAAATTCACACAATTCTCAACCCAATCATTAATTTACATTACATATCAACTATGCATATTCGTACCAACTATTTACACAATAATCCTAGGGGCATCTAGCCTAGGAATTCTCATTACACCACACGGTACTTAAATGAAACTTAAATCATACCTCTTGTAGCCAAAATAATTGAGCTTCTTCTTGAGAGTCTCCACCAACCCTTAGCTCCAAGCTTCACCAAAGCTCCTCAAGCAACACCAACCTCCCAATTGTGCACCAAAATCACCAAATACACTAACATAACCAATTTCACATATATACATTAACCTAGGGTTCATAAAAATGATAAATTACAAGGGTTGGAGGGTTCCTTACCTTAACCTATGAAATTTTGTGATGAATATCACCAATGGCTAATACTAGAGCACCCCTAAACAACCAAAATCACAAGATTTCCTCAAAACCCAAACTAAATTCAAAATACAAGGAAAAAAACAGAATTGGGTAGAGGAGAATTAAATACTCACCACAAAACTTAGATAGACTCGAAGAGGAGGAGAAGAGCGATGCGTGACCACAAACGGCTCGTCAATCGGAGTTCCGTAGCTAAGTTATGGTGATTTGAAGTTGGAACTAGGATTAGGTTTTCTCCTCTCTTCTCTCTTCTCTCAATTTCAGTCCTCACCCACTAAATGGGAGTTGTGGCTGCTGAATGGCCTTAAATTAAGGCTTATATATGCTGGGCTTGGGTCCACTTGGGCCCAATTCATTTGGTTTAGTCCATTGGCCTAATTTTGGGCCAAAACCTTTAAGATTAGCGCTTTAAATCGCATTTTAAATATTTCTACCTTCCCTAATTACAAATCCTAATTTCTTAACCTTAGTCACTTATAATTAATTTTCTCAACTGCAGTACCAGACAGATCTCAGTCGGTATTGCCGATCAAATTTTCAGTGCGCATTTTTATTCAAAAAACTATGTTTTTCGACTCAGAAAAATTCACTGAGTCCAAATATCATATTTAAATTATCAAATTTTGATTGATAAATTTTCTAACCATATTCGCTCCTATTTAATTTATTATTTAATTAATTACGATTTGACCGGATTTTACAAAAAGAATAAAAGAGATCGAGTACAATAACGAATAATAATATTTTATAGTTTATACTAAAATCAAAAGAGTAAAAATAATGCATCATAGAAGACAAAAATATTACTGAATGAAAGAGCAATAGGTAAAAAAATGATATTACCTTCTAGTATATATGATTTTTTTATGATAAATAAGTTATGAAATATAGAAATAAGTAAAATAAAAAGGAAAGAACAAAATTGTATTTTTTTTAATAAATTGAAAAAATATTCATGATCATATAATTAACAGTAGACATTGATGAACCACTATTTTATGACTTATTTTGTATTGAATTGAGTGGATTTTGTCAAATATTCTCACACTTATTCATATAAATTGCATGTTTTTAAGATTCCTTCTTAATTTTGAGCTATGATTGAAATTATGCTTCCTAGGCCTTAAAAATGTTAATTTTAATCCTCTCTTATTACCATTTGATGCCGTGATTCGTGTGTTAAGTGATCTCAGAGTTTATAGGGCAGGAATGGCTTAGAGGATGGAAAGGGAGCATGCAAAAGTGGAAGGAGCACAAAGAATTAAAGAGTTAAGATGCTGGTACCGACGCGTACGCGTGGCTGATGCGTGCGCATGACCATGAGCTTCGTCCACTAATGCGTACGCGTGACTGATGTGTACGCATGGCCAGGTGCAAAGTTCAACGACGCGTACACGTGGTTGACGCGTACGCGTGACAAGGCGGCACGTGTCTCACTAAAGTGAAAACGTTGGGGGCGATTTCTAGGCTGCTTTTGGCCCAGTTTCAAGCCCAAAAATAAAGATAAGAGGTTGGGGATGGAGCTGGGACATTCATTCGGTCATTCATTTTTCACACATTTTAGTTTTAGTTAGATGTACAATAATTCTAGAGAGAGAAGCTCTCTCCTCTCTCTAGGTTTTATGGTTTCTTCTTTTATTTTCAATTCCTAATTTCTTCTTTTAATTTCTCGTTATTACCTCTTTGCTTTCTTAGTTTTATATGTTGTTTCCTTTACTTTGTTGCTTTATTGTTCATAAACTCCTTGTTGATTCCAATTTTCTTTTAATGCACTTTGAGGTATTTTATGATTATTGTCGCTTTCTTTAATTTGTTGTTATTGCTCGATCTCTTGCAATTGTTAGTTTTAGATTTTACTCTTTCGTGTTAATTTTCTATGTTTTTATTTTGTGCCTTCCAAGTGTTTGATAAAATGTTTGGTTGGATTTTAAATTAGATTTTTGTGTTCTTGGTTTGGATTGAGTAATCTGGAAACTCTTGAATTGTCAAAGTCTCTTGTTGATTGGTGATTGAAAGTTGCTAGTTGGCTTGAGTTTCACTAAATCTAGTCTTTGATTAGGACTTGTGAACTCAAATTGATTTTACTCACTTGACTTTCCTTCAATTGTTAGAGGTTAACTAAGTGAGAGCAAAAAGCAATTACCATCACAATTGACGATGATAATGAGGATAGGAATTCCAATTCTCAACCTTTGCTAAGACTTTTCTTAGTTGTTAGTTTATTTTCTTGTTATTTACATTCTTTGTTCATCATTAAAAAACCCAAAAATATACAACCCATAACCAATAATAAACACACTTTTCCTGTAATTCCTTTGAGAGACGACCCGAAGTTTAAATACTTCGGTTATTTTTATTGGTTTGCATTGTGACAAACAAATCAAACGTTGACCGAAGATTATTTGTCAGTTTAGAACTATACTTGCAACACGATTTTATTGAGAAATTCTAGACCAATGATTTTCCTCCGTCAGACATATAACTATTGAACAATAAATTGCAAGAAAATATTAATAGAAAGGTAAAATACTATTTTGGTCCTAACATCAAATTCTAATTTGATCCCTAACATTTCAAACATTCTATTTCTGTCTCACAAATTTTCAAACAGGTTTAATGTGGTTCTACCGTTAAATTTGACACTAATAATTAAAGGAATGAGTGACATAAGCGTTAATAACGTTACTAGTTAAGTTATATCTTTTTCTATATGTTAGAAAAATATAACCAAAATCTTTTTGTAACACTTCTTCTGTTCAATTTTCTTTTTATACAAAATTCCAAATCCTAACAATCAATCATCAACACTTCAAAATCAAAGGAAAAACTTTTATATCAGTGATCGTTGGCGGATTGATTTTACTTACATACTAAAATTGAATGTTAGTGGCTCTTCAATATGTGAATTGTTTGTATCAAATTTAATGATAGGACAATATTGAACCCAATTAAAATTTTTTTAGAATTGAAATAGAACGTTTAAAAATTTTTAGGATTGAAATAGTACGTTTAAAATGTTAGAGACCAAATTAAAATTTGACCCAAATATTAGAGACAAAAATAATACTTTCATCTTAATAGAAATATTAGATTTTATATTAAAATTAAAAAGTAAATAATGAATAAAAATCTAAAATTTAAAATTAAAATATTTAAGATTAAAAGAAGAAAATGAAAAAAAACTTATAGTAAACAATGATTCACATATATATTAACGTAAGAATAAATTGAATTAAATAACATATATTGAAATTAATTAAATTGAATAATTGATATAATAAATTAATTATAATTATTTGGATCAATAAATTAAGTTAAATAAATAAAAAATATATTATAAATTTATCATGTAAAAATTATAATATTTTTAAAAACTATTAGCTAAAATACGTAAGACAAAAAAATCAATACAAATTAAAATAAAATTAGTTTATTTATCTTAGTCAAATTAAATAATTAATATAATTGATTAGTTATAGTTAATATAGTAAAATAAAATATAAAATATTTAATATTTAATATTTATCTTAATCAAATTAAATAAATGATTAATTATAGTATTTTTAAAAATTATTAGTCGAAATACATTGGACGAAAAAATTAATACAAATTTAAATAAAATTAGTTCATTTATTTGAGTCAAATTAATAATTAATGTAATTAAATAGTTGTAGTTAATATGATCAAAATAAACATTAAATAATTTGATATTTATTTCACTCAAATTAAATAAATAAATAATTAATTAATATATTTAAATGAATCAAATAAAATAAATAAAAAACACCTTTAAAAACATGCCAAATCAACTATAACATTAATTAAAAAATACAATTTTAATAATATATAATAAATTTTATATTTTATATGAGTGCAGGTTGATTTGATTATTGATTATTAAAATTCTAAAAATCAAACCAATTGTCAAATTGCTCTAATTACTAATTCACTAGTTGAACCAAAATAACTATTTTATAATAAAATAATAAATAAAATTATAAATAAGTACACAAAAATATCAATATATTCTAATACAAATTTTAAAATATACAAATTAAAGTACAACAGGAATCAAAATTTAAAATAAGCATGTTAATGGAAGTATGGAACTAATCCACCGAAGATTCCAATCAATCTCACCAATTTGTTCAAGATGCCAAGTTGCTGAGGAAATCATCTTGCACTGTCCCTTCTTTTGTCCCGAATCGGCACCAGCATAGTACTGTCCCCTATAAACTTAGATGTTGGAGAGGTGGTCCAACTGAATTTTGCTGAGTGGTGGAGTAGAAGACTTGAAGCTGATAGAACAGAGAATGACAGAAGGGAGAAGATAGAGTATATCGCTCTTTTATGTTGGAAATTATGGAAAGGGAAGAATGAATTTATATTTGATCAGAGAGAGAAGTTGGTCTTAGAAATTGTGAAGGCCACCAAGAAAATGCATCAAGAAATTTTGAGAGCTCGAATTTTTTTACTATAACCTAATGTTGTTGTTTCACTTCTACCTTTCTATTAAGTGTTTTATTTTATCACTGAAATGTGATGTACGAGAGAATCCTTTTTTGCTTTATTTAATTCTTTAATGAACATTTGTATTCCTTATATTATTAAGTAATGCAAATTTACTTTTTGAAAAAAAAAACACGTTAATTAAATTAAATTAAACATGTGAATCTAATAATGGAAAAAATCCATTCTAAATTTACAATAAAATGCAATCAACTCAAGGTCCAATGTGTTAAAATGCAATCAAAGTTTAATTATGTATAAAATTTATAATATTATATATTATAAAATGACAAAGAATAACCACACAAAAAAATTATTTATTAATTTAATTGTGTTTTAATTCCTAAATTTTTTATTTTTATCAGTTTAAATTAAATTTATTATACTAGTATTTTAAAAATAAAAATAATTACGACAAATAAATAAATAAATATTAATAGAAAAATCTTATTTTGGACGTTAGAAAATTTATGAATGACCAAAATAAAGAACAAAAATAAATTTTGTTTATTGGGCCTATAGTATGAGCCCAAATGCTAACATTTTTAATTCTAGAGGCTGGAATTCCTTGCTGGTCACTCGGGATAGTGTGTCCTTCACGTCCGAGGTCACTTAGGCGTAAAAGTCAATAACGTTCGGAGCCGGTGGTCGCGCCATACTTACAGTGGGGGCACTACTCAAGTTAACACGGGAGATTGCTAGCTCGGAAAATAAACAAAATGGATCTATGACTAAATATATCGCTGATATATGACACCTACGCCAATACCTAAAGTCTGGATTCACTATAAACACCTGAATGGTATTCCCTAGCAACTATCTAACATGGAGTATACTTATTCAAGCAAGCATGAACCAAAATGAAAACAGAAAATGGCGTGCATTACGAAAACAGCGATGACAGAATAGAATAAGAAAGCAATGGGATAAGCAAAAGGAGAATGAAGCACTTACATGGAAATATGCAGGAAAGAGGTAATAAACAAGAACTACACACTGAGGTTCTCTTGTAAGTAACCCAAAAAGTGAAGCGATGAGCAAAAGCGGGACAGAGAGCAAATGAGAAGGTAGAAGCAAATGAAAAAGGTGGTGGTTTTGAGGAAATCGGAATGGTAACCGTCAAAAGAGGAAGCGCGAAAAGACAGGGGTACAATGGTCTTTTCTTCTAGGATTTCAAATCAATCATTACGAGTATTAAATGTTTAGCGCAAAGGTCGAAGCGACACGTCAAGCTACGCATGGGGGCAAAACACGCGTGTAAAGTCGCGTCCTTTACCAACGGGCTCCCGAACTGTAAGGCGCTCAACAGGAGAAGAGGCGAGCTACCTTAACGCGCCAATCACCTCCGTGATTAACGCGTTGGGAGCACTGTTCCGACCCGGCCCAAAAGAACCAAGAGTCTACGGTCGGGCGGTTAGCCGATCCGATTATTTGTCATACCCGAACCGAGAGGTGACCCGCACGTCACCTCCCCCTCCGTGTGAACTTGGACAGCTGGAAAGGAAGCTTCCAGGAAGCAAGGAAGGTCTGGGCATGCGGGACCCACTAAAGTACAGACTATATAAGGAGAGGACCCTATCCCTCCCCCAAGTACGTCACTCACTTTATCCTAAACTGCCGCTACTTGTACGGACACTAACTTGAGCATTGGAGTCTTTGCAGATGGCAACACCCTCATCGTCTGCTCGGAAGAGTCTCGCCCTCTTGCCCTCCGAAACCCGTTGAAGCCAAGTATCCAGCCACCCACCAATTCTTGAACTCTTTAACACCAGACTCGCTTCGGACCCGAGAAACCGAACAGAAAGAAAGCATAATCAAAATTATAGTATGAAATTTTAGTATACTATTTTCGATTTATTTATTCCCATACAAAATCATAAACTTTACATAACCAGGATATGACTATATAGAATAATAATAGCAGATAGTAGCAGATACATGCATCAAGCATCAACTAAAATAAGGGATGAAGGAAATGAGCTTCCTCGAGTTCTGAGAATGATTCTCAAACACAATGGCCTGGTATTGTTTAGTGAGGCCATCGACTGCCAATAGGATGATTTTGTAGTTTATGCCGCCAGACACCACCTGCGTGAAGCCGTTGTTGACCGCCAACAACTTGAGAGGGTCATCAGATTGCTTATTATGCACTGTCACAGCAAATTGAGCGAGATCTACCAGGTGAGGGTTGAGATTTTTTATTGGGTTCCAACCACCGGCGATTAGTCCTCCTGAAGCTTCCTTACGGGAAGCCATGGTGGCGGTAATGGAGAGACCAAAGAGGAGGCAAACAACATAGCATTCACGTCTCATTGTATTGAAATCGGTATAATGTAACCGTTCACTTTTTTCTTTCTTTTTTTTTTTCTCGTCAAAAGGTTTCTGTGACTCGTGAACTTGTTAATTGTATATACTATTGCAATATCAACTTCCATTTTATAGCTGAAGAATTATAGAGATTTACGTCATAACGGTACACGTGGAAGATTTGGTGGTCAAATTTAAGTAAGGTAGTGCACTATAAATAATTAATTATTTAATGAGAAACTCGATGTGTTAAGTTTTTGAGGAGTGGTAGGGGTATCAATTTTTATATAGGTATTAAGAATATTTAATAATAAAAAATATATTTAGTATATAAATATTAAGAATATTTTTGTGTTTGATAAATTATAATTATATAGGTATTAAGAATATTTAGTAATAATTCTTAATATATTAAAAATATTATTTATATTCTAAATATTTTTAATACTTATATATAAATATTAATTATTTTGTATTTAAAATTATTACTAAATATATTTAATTAATTATTTTATCTAATAGTGTGGGATTATTCATTTTTTTTTGTTAGTTTTATAGACTTTTTCTAAATTTTTTATAATTTTAGTTCTTATTTAGTTATTATAAATATTAATTATTATTTATGTGTATAAATTAAAAAAAATACGAATGGTATTAATTTATGTATATAAATTTTGATAAATATAAATATAATTTATATATTTTTTGTGTGTAAATACTTATAAATATAGGTATAAATTAGTACGATCATGTATTAATCCAAAATCATTTGTATAAATTCTGTAAAATATGAATATAAATTGTATTAATTTATATGTATAAATTCTAACAAATATAATTTATATTAATTATTGTATGTAAATATATGCAAATATAAGTATAAATTATTATAATATTCCTCTTATTTAATTATAATAATTACTTGTTGACCGAAAGATTGGTTAGTAATGAATGCGTTATGAGTCCATTTTTTATAATAAACACTACATTTTTTTTTTACTAAACATAAATAGACTCAAATTCACAATCTTTAAGTGAGGATGGAAAAATTGTATTATTTGAGTTATAACTTATTGATAATAAACACTATGTTAATGTGAGTATTTTTTTTAACAATTATATACAATTTTTTATTTTATTAATTAAAAATAATTTAAATATACAATTAATTTGTAATAATGCTGTTTTTATATAGGTATTAAGAATATTTAGTATATAAATAATATTTTTTATTAGTAATTATTTCGCATTTAAAATTATTATATTTGAAAACTACAAAATTTTGTATTGTTTTTGATAAATTAAAAAAATGATATATTTGTTTGTGATTGCAATTTTTAGAATTGATTTATATTTATCAAAATTTAAAAATCTAATGTAATTTTACTACCATAATAAATATCAAACTTTACTTTTATATTTATATCCATTTATGTTTTTTATTTTAAAAATTATTTTACTAAAAATAATTATTTGTACTTGTACTTATTGAAAGTTATTTTTAATTTAATTTATAAAAATAAATGCTATAATTTTTATAAAATTAACTTTAAAAAATACTTTCGTAAAGTAT
Organism: Arachis ipaensis; assembly: GCF_059453495.1. Classification (NCBI taxonomy): domain Eukaryota; kingdom Viridiplantae; phylum Streptophyta; class Magnoliopsida; order Fabales; family Fabaceae; genus Arachis; species Arachis ipaensis. Next base: position 139,669,654 of record NC_142436.1, read on the forward strand.
TTTTTATTTTTCAAACATAAACAATAAACTAATCGTTACTATAAAATTTTACAAAATAATGGTTAAATCTAAAGTTTAAATGTTTTTAATATTAAAATATATAAAATAATGAGTAAAATTATATGTATCTTTAAAATAGAATAATTACTCATTAATAGTACTATACAAATGTATTAACCTGTGCCATGCACGTGATAAGATTGAAATTATAATTTTAAATTATTTTGTTAAGATTAATTTAAATTATAAGGGTTAAGTACTGAAATCGTTCCTAAGGTTTGGGGTGAAAATCAAATTCGTCCCCGACCTTTTTTTGTTATTAAAATCATCCTTAACGTTACAAAACCTTATAAAACCGTCATTTTCCACCTCAATTTTATTTTTTTTACCATCTTACCCTTTATTATTAATAAAAATAATTAAAAATAATATTAAAAAATTAAAACAAATCCCCCTTCCCTTCCCCTCCCCTCCCGTAACTCCCCCACTCCCTCCCCCAGCACCCGCCACTCACAGCCGCAGCTCCACCACTTCCCACTCTCCACCCATCCTCACCGCCCCCATCCCTAGTCTCCAACCTTCACCGCCAAACCCAACAACTCCCCCTACCTTCACCCACTCGCCCACACCACCCCCATTGCCACCCCCCTCCTGTAACCCCCTCAGCCCACTCCCTAACCCCCCACCCCCACCCCTCATCCCTCACCCCTCACCCCTCACCCCACTCCCGACTCCCGTAACTCCCTCCACCCCCTCAGCCCATTCCCTCACCCCCTCACCCCACTCCCGCCCCACTCCCATAACCCCCCATCCCCTTCCTGATGCCCCTATCTTCAAAACTCCAACTCCAATTTCAATTTCAATTTTTTTAACTAAAACAGCAAACAAAATTTAAACAGAATTAATTAAGAATCTAATTGCAAACAGGAAAAGAAAACGCAGAGACAGGGAGGTAGCGACAAGGACAGCTGCAGCTGATGGGTCATTGGCGGTCTGGGCATGACGGAAGGAGGAAGAAGGACTGTCATGGTAGTCTGTGATTCGGTTTCTATACTTGAGAAGGAAAGGGGCTCTGTTCCGCTGCTCTGAAAGTTCCGTTTCAGTGAAAAGGAGAGCGAGCTGGATGTGATGGGTCTCGTACAGAGCAAAGGAGAACCGGTGGCGATGTGGATTCTGGCGATGTGGTCGCGACGAAGCGTGGTGTGGCTCGCTGGTGCGAGTGATGGTGAGGACAGCAGCTGCTAGAGGCGGCTGAGGTGGTCGCCGGTGGTGGTTCGGCCATGGCGAAGGTGAAAGGAAAAGGTTGCGTGACTTGTTGGAGGGTGGTTGTGGTTCAGAGAAAAAGAAGAAAGGGATGACGGGTGAGGGGTGAGGGAGTGGGCTGAGGGGGTGAGGGAGGGTGAGTGAGGAAGTGGGGGAGTTACGGGAGGAGAGGGGAGGGGAGGTTGTTTTAATTTTTTAATATTATTTTTAATTATTTTTATTAATAATGAAGGGTAATATGGTAAAAAAATAAAATTGAAATGGAAAAGGACGATTTTATAACGTTTTGTAACGGATGATTTTAATAACAAAAAAAGGTTCGGGACGATTTTGATTTTCACCCCAAACCTTAGGGACGATTTCAGTACTCAACCCAAATTATAATAATTTGATTAATAAAAATATAATATGTTATGTATTATTTATTTTTTCTTAATCTAGTGTTAAATATATTAACTCTAAAATAGTTATTAATTGGTTTTAGTAATCTACTTTTTTCAATAAATCAAACATATATACTCAACCATAAATAACTTAATAATACTTAGACCCACTAACAAATTTTTATATGTTGTTTTACTGTTAAGTAATAACATATCAAAATTAGCTCAAAATAAATAATAAATTATTAAAAAATTCTAATGCACAAAATTCTCTAATAAACAATAAATAATTTAAATCTACTAAAAAATAACTCAACACTTTTCTTTGATGCTTGCAAAACATATACCTAAAATAATATTATATCAATGTTAGTATACATTTTTACAATTATCGACCGTATTTACTATATATGACTCATTCTTAAAAGTTATTCTACACACGTGTGCAGTCGGAAGATAAATTATTGGACTTTATTTTAATTTTCTAAATTATTATAATTATGCATTATTCATTAAATGCTAATTGTAATAAAAATACTGTGATACCCAATTATCTTATTTTAATTGCACACTACAATATTAAAATAATGTCATACCCAAATTATCTTATTTTAATTTATTCCTTAAATTTATATATCATAAAAATTAAATTAAATAATTAATATACATAATTTTAAATTGTGTGATATTTAAATATCTATTCAAATCAATTAGTTGATATAATTAATTTATCATAATGAATTGTCTTTAATGAGTTAAACAAAATAAAGCAGAAGCATGCTAAGTTGATTCTATCATTAAAGGTAAAAATTTGATTTTTATATAATAGAATAGATATAGAATAGATAATATAATAGACGGCGAGAAAGAGAAAGATAAAAATTTTAGATCCTAAGTTGTTTCATTTAGATGTTGCAATGTGGGTATCACATTATTTTACTTATTCTACCATATGGACCCTTTTGTAACTTTATTTCAGTATCAATAAAATTTCACTACCTTTGAGTACTAAATTAAAATTCAAAATGAAACTGAAAAAAAAAAGTAAAGAGTATAAAATTATTGATTGAAAAACACTCTAAATAATAAAAAGCCAAATTAACTTTAATATTAAATTCATTAATACGATTTTAATTTTATATAATAGTTAGATAATAGATTAGTAAAAGCAAAGGGAAGAATGACTTTAATTAGTATTTGATAAAATATTCATTTAGAATAATTAAAAAATATAAAATTATGATATTATTAAAAATAATATATTTTTATGTTAAAAAATTTATATTTAAATAAAATATTTATAAAATATAAAATTTAGAGTAACATAGCTTCATGAACATTAATCATTAATCAATTATGAACTAACATAAAATTATAATATAATTTATTTATGAAAAAATAATCAATAATTAATATTAATAAATAGAGTAAAATATCGTTTTTGTCCCCAACGTTTGGGGTAAGTCTTATTTGTGTCCCTAACGTTTAAATCGTCCTATTTGTATCCCTAACGTTTATAAAAGTGATTCAATGTTATCCTACGATCAATTATACTAACAAATCAGATTATATTTTTCAATTATTCTCACTTAGATGTATTCATTATCAATTAGGTCTCACTTAGATGTGTTCGATTTTAATATTATACCCACTATTTGTGTTTAAATTCAATTATGTCTCTAGAAAAGTGAATTATGTAAATATTGTAGGAATTAGTTTCAACTTTTGATGAGCTATTTTTCAGAGTGAATCATCGATTCTATCCCAAACATTTATATTCTAACTTCAAGAAGAGATTTTTAAAACTCAAACTAAAGCGTTCATGATGTGTAATTGACAGCAGGATAACATTGAATCACTTTTACAAATGTTAGTGATACAAATAGAATGATTTAAACGTTAGGGACACAAATAGGATTTACCCCAAACGTTGGGGACAAAAACAATACTTTACTCTTAATAAATATAAAAATCATCCAAACATTTTGATTAAAAGTATGAGTGGTTAATTATTATTCATTATTAATAATATTTTGTTCATAACAAAAACTGAAAATATAATTATTCAGATTTAGATTTTAGAAAAATAAACGTATAAGTAACAAATGATCTATTTTATCATGTATATTATAAATTAATGAATTAAACTAACTGATATAATAAATTATAATTAATTAATTAGTATAAATTATAATAAATTATATGATATTTAAAAAGAAAATAAAATGAATAAAAAATAAAAAGAAATAGAAGAATAGAAGACTACAATAAAATAAATTGAATATGAATTTTTTTTTTTACAAATTTTATATCACATCCGCTTTAATAATAATAAATAAAAATACATTAACTTAACATCTAAGAGAAAATGATAAGATAAAATCATAACACAATTTTAAAATAAAAGCTTAAATTAAACCATAATATCATTACACAACACAAATTGAAAGTAATTTCACACTACAATATGCCACACAAATAGGTAAATGACTTAAGCTTAATTACGGATTTTTTATTTATTTATGCATACATGATAACACCATGGTCTATAAATGCTTAATGGATAACATATCATATATTGCTCTGAATGATGAGCACGGAAGTTGAAGAGTGTATACTGATTTGTGTCCATGATAGTTGCCTTCTTGTGACGACGCCTCATAGGAAGAAAAAGAATTGTTGTAAAAACTACCTAATGAAAGAGTAATTGGTAAATGAATGATATTTTCTTCTAGCATATATGGTCTTTTATAGTGGTAAAATAAAAATAGAAGGAATAAAATTTTGTATTTTTATATTAGAAATAGAATTTAATATTTATCCTAATAAAATTAAATAACTAATGAATTATATTTAAATAAATAAAATAAATAAAATAAAAATATTTTTAAGAATTAATCAAATCAATTAGTCAATATAAATAATTAGTATAATTAATTTTATTTGAGTTATTGAATTCAAAAAATAAATTAGAAAATAATTAATTGAATTAATTAGTTGATATAATTAATTTATTATAATTGATTGGATTTAATGAATTAAAAAAATAAATAGAAAAATATAGGAGACAATGATTTTTTTAACTAAATTAACATGTATTTATTGTATTTAATCAGTATCAGTAACAAATCATCTATGTTATTATGTACCTTATAAATTAATGAATTAAAATAATTGATATAATAAATTACAATTATTTGATTGATATAAATTATAATAAATCGTGTGATATTTAAATACCTAATCAAATCAATTAGTTGATATAATTAATTTACTGTAATAAATTGTATTCAATGAGTTATAAAAAATAAATTAAGAAACACGCTAAGAAGTATGCCACGCCCATCATGAAGTGCAGAAATTCAATTTTTATATAATAAAAATATACATTCTTATATATGTTATAGAAATATAATTTGATTCCGTTAACTTGCTTTTTTTTTTTAACTTGCCACCTATATTCAGCATGGAATTTTAATTTTTCTAAAATAAATTTAGAAGAGAGAATAGTACTTTCATTTTGGAGAGAAAATAAATTCATGAAAAATTGACCCTTCGCTTTCATTAGTTGATAATGCATTAAATATTAATTTTATATAATTATAATAAATATATTTTCCTAAATTAGTATAATTATACATTATTCATTAAATGTTAATTGTAATATAAATATAATAAATATATTTTTCTAAAATAAATTTAGAAGAGAGAATAGTGATTTCATTTTAGAAGAAAAATAAATTTATGAAAAATTGACACCTCACTTCAATTAGTTAGAGAAAAATACAATTTTAGTATATTAAGTAGAAGTATATTATTATTATTATTATTATTATTATTATTATTATTATTATTATTATTATATTTTCGATTGATAATTGATAAGTAGTTTAATAATGTATTAAATATGAATTTTATATAATTATAATAAAGATATTTTTCTAAATTAGTATAATTATGCATTATTCATTAAATGCATTCATTTTGGAGGGAAAATGAATTCAGGAGGAATTCACACCCCACTCTCATTAGTTGAGAAAAAACTCAATTTTAATATATTAAGTAGATTATATAAATAGAAATACTTGCTAAGTATATATAAAAGAGGAGATATATAATTATATTAAATTTAATTATGAATGTAAATAAATAAAAGTGATAATAATTAATATTATTTTTTTCTTTTTTACATTTAATATTTACCGTAAATATAAAAAATATTGAGAAAAAAATAGATACTGACTTTACTTTATTTTATTTTACGTCATGAATTTCTTTACTAAAATTAATGGAGGAAAAAAAATCTTTATGATTATATATCAATCTCAATCACAATAAATAAGATGAATCGGTTGAGCAACTAACAAATTTAATGGGTAAATGTTATTTTCTATTTATGAAAAAATGAGATAACATGCATGCGTATATTAATATAGGAAGAATATATACTCACAGCTTTAAAATCTTCAAGAAAATTTGATTGTATTATCCTTCAAGCCAAAAAATTCATCTTTTATTTTTATTAAATATTTATATTAATTCAATTAGATGAGTATTTTAATAAAAGAAAAAATTATTATTATTATTATTATTATTATTATTATTATTATTATTATTATTATTATTATTATTATTATTATTATTATTATTATTATTATTATTATTATTATTATATAGGTCACCATTAAGATAATAACTTGTCACTAATAAAATTTTAGGATAATGAATAAAAAATAGAATTATATCAATATAATTAAAATAGTTAAAAATATTTATGATTGATAATTAGGTTAATAATAAATTAATTATTAATTTTATATAATTATAATAGAGATATTTTTCTAAATTAGTATAATTATGAATTATTCATTAAATGCTAAGTATAATATTGTTATATAATTATAATTAAGATAATTTTCTGAAATAAATTTAAAAGAGATTAGTATAATTATAATAAAGAGATTATCTTAAATTAGTATAATTATGTATCATGCATTCATTAAATACTAATTATAATATAATTATATCAATTAAAGATCATTTTTAAAAATAAATTTAAAAGAGAGAAATAGTACAATCATTTTGGAGAAAAATGAATTCACGAGAAAATGACACCTCACCATCATAAGTTGGGAAAAAATCCAGTTTTAATATATTAAGGAGATTGATATAAATTATAATAAATTATATAACATTTAAAAAGAAAATAAAATGAATAAGAAGAAAATAAAAATAAATAGAATAGATAGAAGACTATAATAAAATAAATTGAATATGAGAGTATTTTTTTTGGTACATTTTATATTACATCCGTTTCAATAATAATAGTAAATAAAAATACGTCAACTTGATATCTAAGAAAAAATGATGAGATAAAATCATAATACAGTTCTAAAGTAAAAGCTTAAATTAGAACATAATATCATTACACAACACATATTGAAAGTAATTTTACACTACAATATATCACAAACAGGTAAATGACTTAAATTTAAATACGAAACATTTTTTATTTATGCATACATAATAACACCATAGTCTATAAATACTTCATAGATAACATATCTTATATAGCTTCGAATGATGAGCACGAAAATTGGAGAGTGTGATAGTTTGTGTCCATGATAGCTACCTTCTTGCAACGACGCCTAATAGGAAGAAAAATAATTGTTGTAAAAGCTATCAAATGAAAGAATAATTGGTAAACAAATAATATTTTCTTCTAACATACATGGTCTTTTATAGTGGTAAAATAAAAATGGAAGGAATTAAATTTTATATTTTTATATTACGAATAGAATTTGATATTTATCCTAATAAAATTATTATTATCAATATAAATGGGTTAACAACTTGCCACTAATAAAATCATTGGATAATAAATAAGAATTAGAAGGATATAAATATAATTAAAATGAATATAATTAAAATGTTTAAAAATATTTTCGTTTGATAATTAGTTTAATAATGTATTAAATATTGATTTTATATAATTATAATAAATATATTTTTCTAAATTAGTATAATTATGCATTATTTATTAAAATAATTAAAAATATTTTTGATTAATAATTGATAAGTAGTTTAATAATGCATTAAATATTGATTTTATATAATTATAATAAAGACATTTTTCTAAATTAGTATAATTATACATTATTCATTAAATGCATTCATTTTGGAGGAAAAATGGGTTCACGAGAAAGTGACACCTCATTTTCATTAGTCGGAGGAAAACTCAATTTTAGTATATTAAGTAGATAATTTAAATTTCAAATAAAATATTTAAATTAAACTTAAAAAATTCAACTTCATCAATGAGTGTATAATGTTTTAACTATTTAGAATAAAATTTTGACATGATTCCATTTTCTTCAAAGGCGGACTTTATAAAAATAAAAATTTAAATAAAAATTATTAACAATAAATGAGATTATTATAAACCATTTATGTATTAATTTTTACAAAGATAAAATTTATAGGTCTAAAGTGTAATTTATATTTACCTTTTATGTATAACTATCATTGTATATATATAGTTATTCATTATTCCTATAAAAAGAGAGGTAATAAGTGATAAAAAAAAGTGAAGAAAAAGACACACAATAATCTTTATCGATATTATTTTATCACTTAATTTTTTTGAATTAAAAATAAAATTAAATATGTAAAGAATATAATTTAAACATTGAGAAGATTCAATATGTTAAGAATTATAATAAATTAATTTGTATGAGATAAAAATGATAAAATTTATAATAAAAAATTATAAAAATCTAAATAAATACAAACAAAATAAAAGAAATAGAAGAGATCGAGTACAATAACGAATAATAATATTTTATAGTTTATAACAAAATCAAAAGAGTAAAAATAATGTATCATAGAAAAAAAATATTATCGAATAAAAGAACAATAGGTAAAAAAATTACATTCTCTTCTAGCATATATGATTTTTTACTATAAATAAGTTATGAAATATAGAAATAAGTAAAATAAAAAAATAAAATTGTTTTTTTTCATAAATTGAAAAAATATTAATGACCATATAATTGATAGTAAGCGTATAGTTATTAGACAACAAATTACAAGAAAATATTAATAGAAAGATAAAATATTATTTTTATTCCTAATGTTTGGGTTAAATTCTAATTTGATATCTAACATTTTCTATTTTTGTCTCAAAAAGTTTCAAAAAGGTTTAATGTTGTCCTACCGTTAAATTTGACGCTAATGGTTAAAGAAATAAGTGACGTAGACGTTAATAACATTATTAGTTAAGTTATATCTTCTTCCATGTGTTATAAAAATATAACAAAAACTTTTTTGTAACACTTCTTCTCCTCAATTTTTTTAATACAAAATTCTAAATCCTAACAATCAATCATCAACACTTCAAAATCAATGAAAAAACTTTTATATAGTAATTATTGGCAGATCGATTTTTACTTACATACTAAATCCAATGTTATTGGCTCTTTAATATGCGAATTATTTGTGTCAAATTTAATGGTGGGATAACTTTAAACCCAAATAAAGCTTTTTTGGGATTAAAATAGAACGTTTAAAAATTTTTGGAACCAAAATAAGATGTTTGAAACGTAATGGACCAAATTAAAATTCAGCCCAAACATCAAGGACAAAAATAATACTTTATCCTTAATAGAAATATTAAATTTTATATTAAAATTAAAAAGTAAATAATGAATAAAAATCTAAAATTTAAAATCAAAATATTTAAGATTAAGGAAGATAGGAAGAAAAATTTTTGGTAAACAAGGACTCACAAATTAACTTTAGAATAAATTGAATAAAATAACATATATTAGAATTAATTAAATTAAGTAATTGATATAATAAATTAATTATAATTATTTGGATCAATAAATTAAGTTAAATAAATAAAAAATATATTATAAATATGCTATGTAAAAATTATAATACTTTTAAAAATTATTAGTTAAAATATGTAAGACAAACAAATTTAAAAAAATTAGTTTATTTATCTCAGTCAAATTAAATAATTAATATAATTAATTAGTTATAATTAATGTAGTAAAATAAAATATTTAATATTTAATATTTAATATTTATCTCAATCAAATTAAATAAATGATCAATTATAATATTTTTTAAAATCTTTAATCAAAATATATTGGATGAAAAAATTAATGCAAATTTAAACAAAATTAATTTATTTATTTGAGTCAAATTAATAATTAATTTAATTAAATAGTTATAGTTACTATGGTCAAGCAAAATATTAAATAATTTAATATTTGTTTCACTCAAATCAAATAAATATTTAATTAATTAATATATTTAAATAATTAAATAAAATAAATAAAAAATACCTTCAAGAACATGCCACTTTAGCTATAATATTAATTGAAAAAAAATTCAATTTTAATAGTATATAATAAATTTTATATTTTATATGAGTGGCTGATTTGATAGTTGATTATTAAAGTTCTGAAAATCAAATCGATCGTCGAATTGCTCTAATTACTGATTTAGTAGTTGAATTAAAATAGCTGTTTTATAATAAAATAATAAATAAAATTGGTAAAAATTCAAGTGAAGTCGACTTCACGTGAAGTTGGTACCTCAGAGCTATTAGATAAAAATTTAGTCAAATCAGTCAAATTATCTAACGGCTCTCAGTATCAACTTCACATGAAGTCGACTGCACCTGAGTTTTCACCAATAAAATTATAAATAAATACACAAAAATAATATAAATATATTTTAATATAAATTTTAAAATATAAAAATTAAAGTACAACACGAATCAAAATTTAAAATAAACATGTTAATGAAAGTATGGAACTAATCCATTGAAGATTCCAATCAACCACACCAATTTGTTCAAGATGCCAAGTTGTTGAGAAAATCATCTTGCACCGTCTCTTCTCCTGTCCCGAATCGGCACCAATGTGGTATTGTACCCCTATAAACTTAGATGCATAATTGTTAGAATTAAATTGGTGATCAAACTAATTAAGTTATTGGATAATTGGGTTATTAGTTTAATTGGTGAATTATTGATTTAACCGGTTAATTTAGTTTTATGTAAATAAAAAATAAAAAATAATTACAAATTTAAAATTAAAATTTAAAATTAATATTTTCACTAATATTTTAAAAATATTTAACTATTCTAAAATAATATAGAATAGGAACAATAAGTATTTTGTTATTTTTATTCTATCATAAATATTTTTTATTCTATTTTTATATTAAAATTATTATTAATTTTAAATTTTAATAATTTATTAATTAGTTTATATCTATCATACTATTATACTATAAATATTTACTAAAAAATAATATTAATAGATATTATATAATTATAAAAAAAATAAATGAGTTTATAATTATTGTTACATAAAAATACAATTAATTTAAGAATGAATGAGTTTATAACTAAAATTAAAATAAATTAAATAGAAGTAAACTATTTGATGAAAGATATCTATATGTATTTTAATTTGCATATATATTACAAGAAGCATGACAGTTTGGTGGTTGTGAATGACATCTCTCTCATTGAGGAGAGGGATTCGAACCTCACCGAAATGGTCTTCATCGAGTTTAACCAATTCATTAATCCTCGAGTGAATACCCCACCCGACTCTTGATAATTATCTCGAAAGGACAACGAGACCCCAAGAAAAAAAAACACCCAACCCAGCCCCTGATCTTTTTTTTTGGACTAATTAGTCCCTGTGCCAAAAAAAATAATATTGACTTTTTTTTGCACAGGGGCTAATCAATCCCGTAAAAGTAAAGCTCAGAGGCCGGGTTGGTATTTTTTTTGTCATGGACCTTGTTGTCTTTTGAGGTAATTGTCAGGGGGCTGTTTTGGGTTTTTCTCTTAATTCTCAAAGCATTCTTACCCACAATCAAAATATCATCCACATAAAACAAAAGAATGATAAAATCATCATCAGAAAATTTTTGCACAAATATACAATGATAAGTTGTCTTACGGTAACCATACTCCCTTATAACAGATTCAAACTTCTTGTACCACTGTCTTGAAGCTTGCTTCAACCCATAAAGACTCTTCTTAAACTTGCACACAAAATTTTCCTTTTCTTTAACAACAAAGCCCTCCGGTTGCTCCATGCACTACAAAAAAAAAAAATATTTGTAACAAAAAAAATTATTACAAAAAATAGAAATTTTAAAACAAAAAGATTTTGTAACAAAAAAAATGGGCCGTTGCAGTATGTCCCATTACAAAAAGTTTTTGTAACAAAAAATGGAACTGTTACAATTCAAGGTAATATTTTGTAACAAATTTTTCTAATACACAAAACCAAAAGTCGTTACAAAAATGATAACAAATTTTGATCTTCAAAATATTTTTGGTGACAATATATTTTTTCCTATCTTAAAATTTTTTTACAAAATGTAACTTGATTTTGTAACATTTTTTTCTTTAGTTACAAAACACTATTTATTTTGTAATAATTTTTTATAATACAAATCACTATAAGGTTTTTGTTTATTTATGGCAGTTTTTTTCTTATTTGTGGAGGTTTATAACCTCCACCAAATGGTTTGTGGGAGGGGGTTCCAAAACCCCCCAAAATTTGAGGTGCCACGAGGTCTTTTGTAGGGGATTTTGTGTGTATTTAGTGGGGATTTTATATTGAACTTTTGTGGCAGTTTTAAATCATTTTTGTGGTAGTTTAAACCCCCACAAATTGATTTTTCAATTTGACACAAATTAATTATTTTGTGAGGTTTTCAAACCTCCACAAACTTTGTAGTTATTTATTTTTAATTTCAAATCATTCATTAATCTCAAGTTAAAATCCTAAACATTTATTAATCTCATCTCATTTACATATTCTCAAATTAAAAATAGAAAGAATAAAATAAAAAAATATACAAAGAAAATGTCTTCTTTCATGAATCAACTTGTATCTTTTATAAGCTGCAACATCAAATTATCCATTCAAGATGCACAAAATTCAACAAGAAATAAAAGTCTGAAAAGGAACAAATGAAATGATACAAACATGCAAGCATATAGTTTTAATTCAGCAGAATAAGTAAATATATAAACTTTGAATAAAAGTAAACAGTAAAGCTAATTTTAGAAAAAAAAATAAAAGATGCTATACTTTACAAAGAGCTATGTATTCCTTCTCAAGGCACTTGATACATGTGCAGTATAAATAACAAGTCCTTACACAGTTCTTTGTCTCTTTATTATAGTGTCCTCTGACAAGTTCATCTCCTCCAATGCCGATGTTACTACCTCTAAAATTGGCCACAATATTCCATCCATAATCTTGTAAGGGCAACCTTAGAAAGAAAGTCCAAGCAGGGATTGAGCCTCACAATACCCTGAAAGAAATAGTTCAGTGACATTAAAAGGACCAATTTAAACATAGATGAGCTTCATATCTACCGGTCCACTTATGCCTAAATAATTTAATAAAGATTTATTAATAAGAAAGCAATTATATATACAAATCATTGAACCTATTATTGTTCAAACACTAGTTTTTTTAACAGCAACAAAAGTACCAACCTTGTAACACCTCTATATTGAGATGTTCTCTGGCCAAAGATATCAATGAATTTTCTATCAGCAATTTGCTTCTGGTTCTGCTCTACCATTTCATCTAAGACTATATAACTCAAAAATTTAATGGTCCATTGAAGAATTTGCCTCAGCACTATTACTTTCTAGGAACCGAATGAAGTGAACTTCTCAGTCTGATAACAATTTCAAGGACACAACAAAAAATTCTTGCATTCTGAACGTACAAAATCTATATGGGTAATTCTTCTGCACTAATGAGAGTTGGAATTTAATACAATGTCAAATTTATATTCCTGCCATTATTTTTGACTAGTCTCTATAGAGCAATATATTAAGAGACAGATGAGGGTAGGAAGAACTAGGAAACATTAATTCAACTACTCTTTTTTGGAAGTGCTTGAATTCTCATCCTCCTGCCAAGTTGCTTGCCATTGTTGGGGAAAACTATATATGAGGGTGAACTCACTTTAGCTATATAGATAGAGTTGGGAGATATGCTTTTACATTACAGCTGTATAGGATCTCAAGCAAATAAAAACAGTCAAAAAAGGTTTTAGACCCAACTTTCTACCTTTTCTCTCAATCTTTTAATTCTATACTACTAAATTAAAAATCCAAAAAACGTTTGTTTTGTGTTCAACAGCTCGGCCTCTCTAACAAAAAAAGCTAGCATAAATGATTATGGATCAGGACATGTTCAACCTAATAGCATAAATGATTCTCACTTATACTTAATTTTCTTTCTTAAAATACTCTTCAACATATATATTATATTTTTTTAAAATAACATTATACATATGTTATTGTTACAAGCATCTAATAAAAAATACTAGTGCTTGTTAATACTTAATACGCTAAGATAAAAAAGTTCTAGTTATGAGAGGCATAAAAATTAAGTATAATGGTACACTAATATAGTTAGTAATAGAGAACTAAAGAATATCGAGCATTATCCCAACAAGTAGAGTTAGTTATGATTAAGAAAGGTGATGCAAGTGGAAGAAAGATAAGACACAGTGTGTATAAAATAAGAAGAATATGCTGGTTAAAAGAACTTCTAAAGTCTTAAATGAAACTGATTATCACCTTTCAAAATATTATAGAAAAGGAATATGTACTTCAAAATGATGCAACCAACCAATCAGTTCCTCAGTCCAATTTCAGCAAGAGACTTTAAGCTTCTTCAATTAAAGCTGGTTCTGATTGTTATAAATAAAGTTGAGGTAATTTAAAATGATAGATAAATTAGTAGAAACACAACTTAACGCTCTAACCACATCTAACTAGAGGAACATAGCTCAGATGTAAGAGATAATGAACATCTAGTTATGAGTTACATCTAGTCTCCAGTGATTCTCACTCATTTCTTAACCTGTTACAAAAAATTATTATTAAGTTACAAGTTTTTTATGAATGAAGTTACAAAATTGACAAATGTTACAAATTCTCTCTTACAAATTCTTATTCTCAAATCTCAACTGCTAATCCTCTAATACCAACGTATTTGTTGTGAATAAAGGTGCATAAGTTCACAACAGATTTGTTAATAGAATTAATTTAAAATTTTATTTACACAAGGCATACACCAGTGTGGTCTACTGGCAACTCAGCCTGAAGAATGGAACCAAAAAATCCACTTGCATTCAAAGCCAAACAAATAATTAAAACTAATATTAAAACTGATATCATAATTCTTATCTTACCTCAACGAACTTTATTCAAAAGCAATAGCAAGAAACTGGTGAAGTATAAAACTCTGCCTCTGTTATTATTATTAGTGGCTGTCTTCTCATATGAGATCTGCTCTAATAAATAAATACTATTAATTAATAACATCATCAGCACTAACAATTAGTGAAATTAAAACCATGTAAGAAGGAAACAAACAAAAAAGTAATAAGAAGAAATAAAATGATTATTTTTATCTTCACATGATTTCTTCTGCCGAAAGAATTTTGTTTGGAGTCCCTCAACAATTCCTTCAAAAAATAGTTACAATTATATCAAATCACCTAAGAACAGCAGAGCAACCAGAATAAAAGCATAATCCTAAGCATTAAATCTAAATCAGTAATGCCAAAATGGTTTCCTCTTAATCATAGCATAACTCAACTTTTACCACTTGTTGGACCAAATAATTAACAAAGTAAAATCTCAAATCCTTTGTCCCATGTTGAGAGAAGAATAACAATATAGAGCTTCTAAAGAAAACAAAATTAAGTAACATTCAAACCATATGGAATAAGTTAATATACTCCATATTGTAATATTCAAACCATCATTCATTCTTTGACTTACATCCAATTTTAAACATATAAACAACACGTCTCGTAAACACAGTCAAAATGGTATTAGTCCAAACCATGAGTTACCACACATGTGTCCAGTAACTAAAGAAAATGGACAACATATAATTATTATATAATAAGATTTAACTAATAAATTATCTTATAACAGTGTATAATATAGCTTATGAAAACAAGCAGCAACTTTAAAAGTTAAAATTGCCCTGTGAACACACTGGGATGGGGATGGGACCCATGGAAGCAAAAAAGAGCGCATGCTAATATCCCAAGATCTTCAGGAAAATGTTGATAAAGAGCAAGGCAAGATGATAAGGTAAAGGAACCTTAGAAATGGCGACTCCTTTGGCATCTTTCAGTGTCCCTGACACACATCATGAGATTGATTGAGAAACAGTTAAATGCATGTCGTTTTGACATCTATGGACATGCTTCATGTATTTTCATAAGAGAAATCATCTCAAGGGTAACATAAATAAAACCAATCATTCAATTCAAAACCTTCACTAGAGTAGTTGTAAGTTGAAGCTTTAAATTAAACAAGTGTCTGCTCTAAATTTGTAAACATTAGGTGTAGTAGTAACTAACATAACCTCCAAAATCGGCTGAGTTAATAAGATAATTGCATTGAGACTTTGATAAAGAAAACAAAATTAAGTAACATTCAACAAAATAACAATGATCTTCCTTGTAGAAAAAAAAAACCTCATGAAAAAGAATCAAATAATCGAGAAGTGATTGAAATTGAAGAAACAAACGTGGCTGGCATTCTTTCCAATTCCTGTTTGTTCGAACAATGCAATCCTGAAATATAATAAATAATACAATCCTAAAATATATTCCATTAGAAAATAAACTAATATAACATAATTCTAATATTTTTTTATCAATTATCATGCCTTCCCTGCCTCGTTTCCAAGATTCCTTATCAACACAAATGAAAAAGAATAAAAAAATACAGAACAAGAGGGAGTATCAGTACGAAAGTTGCATCAGAACTGAGGAGGCGAGAATTAATTGTTAACAAAGAAGAAATATCAACAAATTAACTGGGAAGAATAAGAAAAAGAAGTACCAGCAGCAGTTCAAAGGAGAAATTGGAGTGAGAGAAAGCAGCGTTGAAGAAGAAACTCAGGAATGAACAGAGCTGAAAATGCGTTGTACCACGGCAACTACGGCGGCATCGACGGCAGAAACTGTGGCGACAACGGTGATGGAAACTGCGGTGGCAACAGTGGCAGCAACGACAGTATAGAGAAGAGAACTGATCTAAAAATGCGTTGACAGAAGAGGTGGCTCGATCCAGAAGCTCTCTACAGAAGCTCTCTACTGCAATGAACATGGCAGTGGTAACGGCGCCGGCAATGAAAACGGTAGCGGAAACGGCGGCGAAACTGGCAGTAGAAAACCTAGGGTTCCATACCCACTCTAACTAAACGCCTTTCATTTCGGGAATAAGGGAAAATGAGATTTGTTTCCTAAATTTTGAATTTTAATTAATTATGGGTGAAGGTTTTTAAAATTGCCATAAATAAAATATACTGTGGAGGTTTTTAAAAATTTTCACTAGAATATTCCCTCAAATAAATATTAATCTTGTAGTGAATTACACGCATAATTTGTCAAATTATATTATTTTTTAATTAATTAATATATTAACTAATTTACTTAACAAGTCAACATTCATATAATATATAATAACATAGATATTTCAAATATCTTTCATTTAACTAAGATTGTTTTATAAATCTTCAACATATAAACTTTAAAGTACAAACTAACAAGACACATTGAAGAATCCTAATGAACTAGATAGATACATAAAGACAAGAAAAATAAGGAATTATAAATCTCCAAAATATAAACTACAAATTACAAACTCTATCATGTTCATACATCTTCTTTCTCATGGAGAAGCTTCTAATAAGTGTCAAACACCTAAAAAGACGACCAACAATAACAATATGATGTTAATTAATGCAATTCTAAAAAATTGTCTAGAAAATTTGAGCTTTACTGTCTCTAGTACCTATAGTTTCAAATTGTTCAGTTAGCACAAACATGTGAGAAAATCACATAGCCAATATAACCAAACGGTTCAACTCAAATTAAATAAGACTTGCAACATTGAAAACAAGACACTTTGCAGAGCATGGTTCTTCACGTCTTGTCACCTAAAGTTTGAAGCTCCATGAACAATGGCAGAATTTTGCCAATATCAATAATCTGCTGAAATTCAAAACTCTATTGCATTACCAACCAAAGGCATAAGAACATGCATATCAAAGCATCAATATCCTCATCACAGAAACTATACACCCATCCTAAAATTTTCATTCAACAAAAAAAATCAATATACTTGGCAAAGGAACAAAAAAATTTATAGCAACAAAAGATTTAGCTAAATAATTTTTTAAGCAACACAACAACAAATTCAACTATTCAAGTATTAAACTCAACCCAGTGATGTTATCCAGCAACAAAATTCAACTCAATGATGTTATCCAGCAACAAAAAAATTTGCTCAGGTTCAGCAATAATTCTAAAATACCAAATACTACTACAACAACAACAACCACCAGTCCACCATCATAAAATTATAATTTCAAACCCGTGAGAATAGCATAATAAGTCATTACTTGAATACTTATTATTAATTTGTCCCTCTATATATAGAAAAATATATTTTTCTTTACTATCTCTCTCTTGTCTGATTAAAGTCTTTACATACACGTCTCACATTTTTTTTTCTCAAAAAGAAAGCATTTCAATAACTAAATAATTCATTTTCATTATTTCATACACTATTAGTGAAAAAAATAAATAATAATACTATAAAATTAGTATAATTTATTATTTTTTAAAACAGAGAAGAGCGAGACAAAAAATTGCAAGGGACTAAGAGAATTACTGTTCTCTCTAAGTAAATTTTGAAAAAGACCCTTCCAAAACAAAATATATATGGATAATCTACTGTAATTTTCATATAACAATAATATATGTGATATTTAAATAAAAAATAAAAATAAAAACCTTCATAATCATCCACATGCTGTTTGGATGATAGTAATGTCCTTAGACTAACTATTAAGGCCATTAAAGCCATTCATCCTACCCAAAATTATTTATGCCTCTTAATTTGAAGAACAGTAAAACACACACTTATAGGTACACTTATTACCTTAGAGAAAGATAAGCTGAAGGCAATTAAGTTTTAACTCCGTTCACTCTTTAATTCTTCTATCTTTGGATATCAACTGGATTGTTACATTATTAATTCAATTTGGGCTTATTAAGTAAAAAATCAAACACACCAGGTTTCATTATATATTAAAACCCCAGAAATTCTAAAGAACTCCAGTCGTTGGTTGCAGGTATAATTATATTCAACCAATTCAAACTTCAAAATTAATGCAAGGTAGGTAAACAATAGATTCTATCATAACTTACCTCACCAGCACCAACAAAGATATATGATCCTACAGTTACATCATGCACAGGAACACTCTTGTACGCCAAGTTGAATGTATTAGGAAGCTTATCACCACTGGTGTCAAGAACAAGCCCAAACTCAGGATGATTCTCTTTCAACTCTGAAATTGACACTGAAGTCTAAAAGAACTGGGTCGAAGGGAGCTCACCTGGGAAGCTGACCAATTGGACTAATGGCCGAAACAAGAAGACCCCACCACCACCACTCAAGAGAGCAGATGTTGGTTCCGTATGCTTCTGCAATTCATCATAATGGTATAAAAACAGCAACAAATCAACTCTAAACACTAATAATTAAAAAAACAAAAGCATCAATCAACCACTAAACCTACATATATTACAATGTATCAACAAAATTTGAATGATCTGCCAACAAAATTTGGGAGGATGGTATTTCTGATGGTATATTTGATGAAGCCATCTAGAACAACAATAATATAAAACAAGAATATATTACACTATTAAATAATCCGCCTGAATCAACAAAATTACAATCAACCAAATATAATCAACAATAAAGAATCTGTTAGTACACGGCAGAATTACTTGACTCCAAAACAAGAAAAGTAAGGTTGATAAGTAGAAATTGATTTGATAAGTTACAGGTTTGGTTAGTTCTCATCTCAACGTTTTTTATCATACATTGTAAAACCCTTACAGAATCGACAGATTAATTAGTTCCTTAGTTAATCAAATTATAACCCAATGAGGCAATAAGTTAATAACTGAATAAATGAAAAAATTAAAAAATACCTGAGAAGAGGGAGACCAAGCACGACGAAGCAGAGTCTGGCAAGGGGAAGGCAGCAACAACGGTGAGCCACGCCGGACGAGGGCACGACGATAACGATGACGACGCGAGACGCTGTCACGCAGAGGAGGCGACGAGCCAGGAAAGAGATGCACAGGGGCCGACGCGAGAGTCACGAGATGAGGCAGAGTAGCCCAACGACGACGCATCAGTGGTGAAGGAACAACGATCTCCAACGGCGAGCTTGGTAGCGACCAGGCACGACAGAGCTGGCAACTTCCTCTCCTCCATCGCGTTTCCCGCAACAGCAGCTCTCTGTCTCAACGTCTCACTCTCTCCCCTCTTCGTCAACGTCGACGGCGACGTGTGGGACAGCGACTCCACGGCGGTGAGGCGCGACACTGGCGCGGTCTTCTTCTTCTCCTTCTCTTCTTCTCTGTTTCGCGTGTCTGTGTGTAAGGGTATGCTCTGTGTGTGTTTCTTACGTTGAAGGAGGGTGAGGCTGCGGCTGTTAGGGATAGAAATTGGGAAAGTTAGGGTTTTGAATTAATTTGGGAATTAGAGTTAGAAATTAGGATTTTATAAAAGAATAAGGATAGATATGAATAGATATTTTGATAAAATTGGAGAGTAGAGTAATTTTAACACCAAATATATTCTATTCAAAATATTTAAAAATATTATTTATCAACATATTGCTAAATTTAATTAATTATTTTTAATTTGAAATATAAAATGAACATATTAGTCACATTGTTATAAAATATAGTTTAAACTCAATATTAATTATTCAAATTAAATGATATAATTTTTTATTATTTTTCTATCACCGGAATTTTAATTTCAATTTATAAAATAACTAATTGTAATAAAAATTGTACATAAATATTAACTGACTTAAATTTAAAGTATTTATAAAAAATCAAATCTAATCATTTCTAATAAATTAATTTCTACGAGTTCAAATTAATAATGATAGAATTTATTTAAATTAAATTATATAATTCTTTCTTATTTTTTAATTACCAAAATTATAATTTCAATTATACCAAATATCCAATAAAGATTATATAAAAATTCTAATTAATTTAAACTCTAATTATTATAAAAATTATATATAACTCCTAATTATTTTTAAATTTAAAGTATCATAAAACTTTATTTAATTTCTTTTAGTAAAATAATTTTCTTAAAATAAAATTCTCAACAAATATAATAAATTTAATTATCAAAAAACTTGGGATGTTATAGTTGGGTTATGATGGATTTAGGACTAGTAGAAAGAGAAAAAAAACCAGAGCTCTATATTTTATTCTTAAGGGAGTTTTTCAAAATTTTATTTAAATGGACGAGGACGGCAAACAGCAGAATGAAAAATAACGGTGAGGGGTAGAATTAAAATTTTTACTTTTTATATTTGTTTTTATTTTTAAATTTTAATTATTTTTATTTATGTTTAATAATTAATTTTTTAATTTAAAAAATTAATTTTTAATCAACATTTAAAACTTAATTATTAGTAAAGCTATATATTAATTTTATAAAAAAATATAAAATCATATATATCATTTTTAAAAATAAATCATTTAATCTTTAATTTTTTTATAAAAAATAATTAATTAACACAAATAATATTTTAAAATATAAAATTATTAAAATAAAATAAAATTATCTTAAAGATTTTAACATTTTAAAATAATTTTTTTAGTTACAAAAATTCTTGTATTTTGTGACAAACAAATAACTTGTTACAAACAATATTGAATTTTGTGACAAATTAATTTTTTGTTACAAAATAACTGGAGTGTTTGAAATAAATGGATATTTTGTTATAAAATATTTTAAACTTTGGCAACAACTTCATCTTTTGTTACAAAATATTTTAAAATTTTGCAACAAAACACTGATTCGTTACAAAAGCCAATATAATTTGTAACAAAAAAAATCAAGTCGTTACAAAATATCAAAACGTTTTGTAACAAATTGTATTGTTGTTACAAAACATTATTATTATGTAACAATTACAAATTTTTGTTACAAAACATTATTATTATGTAACATTATTATTATGTTCCATTTTCTTGTAGTGATGTAGATCTCCTTATCTAAATCACCATGAAGAAAAGCTGTCTTCACATCCATTTGCTCAATCTCTAAATCAAGAGACACTGCTAATCCAAACACAGCACGAATGGATGACATCCTCACAACAGGAGAAAAGATCTCCTCATAATCAACACCTTTTCTCTGGCTAAAACCTCTAACAACCAATCTAGCATTATACCGAGGTTTAGAATTGTGTTCTTCATTCTTGATTCTAAATACTCATTTGTTCTTCAAAACTAGCATACCCTTCGGTAGCTTCACCAACTCATAGGTATCATTCTCAAGTAAGGACTTCATTTCTTCTTGCATAGTTTCAAGCCATTGAGCTTTTCTTTCATCTTCAACAATCTCTCCAAAGTATTCAGGTTCTCTCCCATCAGTCAACAAAATAAACTCATGTGGAAAGTACCTTGACGAAGGCTTCCTCTCTCTTGTTGACCTTTTGAGTGCATTTGTAGGAATTTTCAAAGTTGGTTCTTCATCTTGATCATCATCACCAACTTCCTCAAGTATCGGATCAATTGTTCCATCTTCACCTGCACTTGTATCATGCTCATTATTTTGAGCTTCAACTCTACCATCTTCTACCATAGGCATAGAGGGAGTAATATTCAAGTCAGAAAAATCATCACTAGGCTGAACCATTGGCTTCTGTACATTATCAACATCCTTTAATGTTTGGTCTTCAACAAAGACAACATCTCTACTCCAAATCACCTTCTTGCTAACAGGATCATAAAACCTGTAACCAAACTCATCCATGCCATAGCCAATAAAAATATACTGTCTAGTCTTTACATCAAGCTTAGATCTCTCATCTTTAGGAATATGAACAAAAGCTTTACATCCAAAGACTCTTAAATGATCATAAGAAACATCTTTACCTGACCATACCTTTTTTAGAACTTCAAATTGCAAGGGAACACATGGTGTCCGGTTCAAGACATGAACAATGGTGTTCAAAACTTCACCCCAAAAGGATTTTGCCAATCCAGATTGTGACAATAAACACCTAACTCTTTCAACCAATGTTCTGTTCATCCTATCAGCCAAGCTATTCAACTAATGAGTCTTCGAAGGAGTCTTCTAATGTCTTATACCTTACTCTTTACAATAAGCATCAAATGGACTTGAGTACTCACCACCATTGTCAGTACGAATGCATTTCAACTTCTTTCTAGTTTCTCTTTCAACAGAAGCTTGAAATTGCTTGAACACATTCAAAACTTGATCTTTGTCCTTCAAAGTGTAAACCCATAATTTCCTAGAATGGTCATCAATAAAGGTTACAAAAAAGATAGACCCTCCAAGTGTTCTTGTCTTCATCAGCCGACATACATCAAAATGCACCAAGTCAAGTATCTCCAGCTTTCTTGAAGGTGGATGACTCTTAAAAGAAACCCTATTTTGTTTTCTAGCAAAACAATGGTTGCACTTTTGTAAAACAACCTTTACAACCAGATAAAAGATTCCTCTTGGATAACATATTCATGCCCTTCTCACTCATATGACATAATCTCTTATGCCATAAATCAGTTTCATCAATAAACTCAGCAGCATTAACAACATCTTTCACAATCTTTGCTTGAGTTAAATAAAGAGTAGAGTGTCATGTACCTCTAGCAACAACCATGGAACCCTTGGTGAGCTTCCAACTATCGCGAGAGAATGAGCTATCCAAGTCTTCATCACACAACTTACCAACAGAAAGTAAGTTCAATCAAATATCTGGAACATGCTTCACATGCTTCAAAGTCAACTTGGTACTGTTGGAGGTTTCTAAGCAAACTTGTCCAACACCGGCACATTTTGCAACACCTTGATGAGCCATTTTAACATCACCAAAATCACTAGGAGTATAAGATGTAAACAAATTCCTCCTAGATGTAACATGAATAGAAGCACCACTATCAATCACCCAACTAGTGCTATTATTAACAAGGTTAACAGATTCAAACTCCTCAACAACAAGAAAATCATCATGAGTTACATTAACCTTGTCTTCCTTGTTACCATCATATTTATTTGTGCTCTTTTCTTTACTTGCCTTAGCTTTCTCCTTTTTTGGCTGCCAACAAAATTTCTTCACATGTCCCTTTTGATCACAATGATGACACTCAATATTCTTATACTTTCCTCGAGACTTGCTTCTGCTTTGATCTCTACCTTTAGGACCTCGACTTTTGTTTCTCCCTCTAGACTCAGAAACAAGAACATCTGAATGTGTAGTTGATGTACCTTGTGACTTTCTTCTCATCTCTTCATTCAAAACACTGCCTTGGCAAGATGCATAGAGATTACACCATCAAGAGAAGAATTGGACAATAACATTCTGAGAATTTTTCACGAGTCTGGTAAGAAGCCAAGAAGTAATAATTCTTGAACCTCTTCATCAAACTTGATACCCATGGAAGATAACTGATTCATAATTTCTTGGAAATTATTCAAGTGATCTGTCATTGATGTTCCATCTGTATACTTCAAAGCCAACAACTGCTTGATCAAAAATATCTTGTTATTCTCAGTTTTTCGAGCATACAAATGTTCAAGTTTAATCCAAAGGGTCCGAGCATGTGTCTTTCAAATAATATGGTTCAACAGATTATCGTCAACTCACTTCCTAATATATCCACAGACTTGTCTATGCAATAAAGTCCAATCATCATCAGATTTATCATTAGGCTTCTTTGTACCAAAAATTGGTTGATGAAAATTCTTGACATAAAGCAAATCTTCCATATTTGACTTTTACAAATCATAATTAGGACCATTAAGAGTAATCATCCTACTAGTATTAGTATTAGCTTCCATTGTTCACAGAATCACAAGCTCAGAAAAATACCAACAAGCTCTTATGCCAATATGAAAGAGCCTAGCAGCGAAAACGACACAAATTTCCAACACAAGAACAATATGGAAGCACTCACAACACAATATGGTAGCAACTATAACAAGCAAATATAGCAAGTAAAGTAATAACAAGAACACACCGAGATTTTAACGTGAAAAATCCCTTCAATGTGATAGGTAAAACCACGGGTCGTCCAGACCAATGAAATAGCTCCACTATAATCAAATGAGGTACAAGAGAGTCTCAAACAAAGCACAAAAATGTGCATATAACCAGTCA
Organism: Arachis ipaensis; assembly: GCF_059453495.1. Lineage (NCBI taxonomy): Eukaryota > Viridiplantae > Streptophyta > Magnoliopsida > Fabales > Fabaceae > Arachis > Arachis ipaensis. Next base: position 139,694,648 of record NC_142436.1, read on the forward strand.
AAACATCAAATCACTAAAGCTTACAAATGAGAAGCAAGAAGATGAAATATACCCAAAAAACAGAACTGCTGTCGAAGCCAATTTCTCCCAATACAGACTCCAATTAAAATCTTCACTGTTGAGAATGAAGAACAAGATAAGAAGAATCTTCAGTCTAAATTTTACGTTGATCCAACGGTGAAAAATGAGAAACTTCCGTTCAAAGATTGCTGCTCTGTCTAAAAATGGAAAACCTAATTTCTCTCTTACAAAGCCAATTTCTCTCACGAAAAATCTCCAATCAACATCTTCACTGACCAGAATGAAGAAAAAGATGATAGAAACATGCAATTTAAATTTCAAGCCGATCCAACGGTGAATAAATGAGAAACTGCCATTTGAAATTTACTACTTTGCATAAAAATGGGAATTCTATTTTTTCTCTTCTTTCTCTCTTTGGTGGCTACACTCTCTACCTCTTAACGACTCCAAAATCTTATTAGAGTTGTTACACAATAGATGCAAATAGACACCCTCAAAATGTTGGGCTTAGGCCTCACAAAGAAAAGAAAAAAACCCAACATATTATCCCTCAAGTCTTTGAGATACTTAGATCTATCAAATAACAGATTCAGAAGGCACATAAGTGAAATTACATCTTATTCCTTAGAGCATTTAGACTTGTGCAACAATGAGCTCCAAGGAAATTTTCCAAAATTGATTTTTCATCTTGTCAACCTTGCTCATTTGTGCTTGTCTTTAGATAACTGGAAGGCTATTGTCCTTTTTTTTTAGATGATTTGATTGTTGATTTTTTATATACATATAATATTTTTTTTATAAAATTATTGTCATGTTACATAAATTTTGTCCCCATTGTTAAAATTTTTTGGATCTATTATTGTTTCTATTTATGTCTCATTTGCTAAATACGATTTTGTATTTCTATATTTTTATTTCAGTGTCCTATACATGTAAACAAACACAACTACCTTAGTAATGACCCGTGTAAAGATTTGGATGGTTAAATTTAGGTATGACAGTGCATTATAAATAATTAATAATAGTAAATAAAGGTCATTAATTAATAATTACTTTGCATTTAAAATCAAACTCCACATGGTAACCTCTAAAAAATTTAAGTATATTTAAATTTAGAAAATAATTGAAAAAATTAATTGGTAAATTTAATGATCTTTTTCGTTACATAAAATTGACTCTTTTAAAATTGATTATTTTAAAAAATTTGTCTAGTTCTATTTTTCTTTTTTTATTATCAATTTTTTCCTATTTTATCTAAAATTGGTCAATACAATATTATTAAACAGAAATATTTGATAACAAAAAAATTATATAAAACTAAATAAAGTAAGTTTTGTTTTTTTTTCTCTTTAAATTATTAAATTATCAATTGTAAAGAATCTTAGCTTATTTTAGTAAAACATTCTTAGATTAGGTTTGATTTGTGAAAATTTTTTGAAAATTTACTTATCATTTTTAAAAGTACGAATATCTTATATTCTGTTTGGTAAATAAAAAAAGATTATATTTTGTGATTGTAGTTTTTAAAAATTAAGAGTGGTTTTAAAAACATTTAAAGAAGAACTTTTTAAAGTTGATTTGTTGAGTTTTGCTTATTAAAATTAAGGAGTCTAATATAACTTCATACGTTAATAAATATTTAACTCTAATTTTATTATCACTACAAGAAATTACTGAAATAATGACGACCAACAAATTCAGTTGCTAATAGTTTAGTGACCAATTGATTTTGTTAGTTGCTAATTCCTAATTTAGCGACCGCCACCAAAATCATTCTAATTGGTCACTAAAAGTTCGAATTTAGTGACCAACATTTTTGGTAATGAAAAACCATTTCAATCACAAAATCAGTTGTTAATTTTATCATTAGCAACCAATTTAGAGACTAACATAAAAAATAGGTTAAAAATTTGCTAGTCGCTAAATTAGTTGCTAAAGTGTTGGTCTCTAAATTTGTCGCTAATGATAAAATTAGCAACCAATTCAGCGACTAACAAAAAAAATCAGGTAATAAAGCAGTTAGAGCGATCATATTTGTCTTCTCTTACTTTCTAATTATATATTGAAAAAATGCTAGGGACAATCATAATTTTTATTTTTAGTTATCACTTAGTCATCAACTCAATTTCTTTAGTCTTGTATATTTAGTTTATTAATTTAACAATATATTTTATCATATATTTTTATATATTAATCATTAAATAATAATAAAAATAATAAATTTTGATAACCCTCTAATATTCCTCATATTGTTTGAAAAATGGACTATTTGTGATAATATTTGTCTCCTATGACTTTCTAATCATATCTATTAATATATAATAAGAGAGTAGTAATAGGTTCTTTACTCGACAACGACAAAGGACACATCCAATGCTTGACAAGTGCTAACTTTCATTACATGACACGTGTAACTTATCAAAACAGCAATATGTGAAAATTGAAATTTGAAATTTGAAGTTCAGTGGAGATTTTCCGAAAAAGAATAGCTCCATTAATATTAAATCTTTCCCCATTTCAAATTCAGTTTTTTTCTGAAATAAAATAAAAAATAATTATTTTTCTAAACCCGTTATTCCAACTTTAAATTCTCAGATACGTATTTTTTTTTAGATTTAGGGCAAGTTCGTTGCACCCCCGACGAACTTCAAGTTAAGTTTCCAAAATAAAAGCATGGCCGCTGGAGAACGGAGCTCAAAACCAGAATTTCATTCTCCTCTTTGATTCTCATCCTTGGCATTTTTTCTCTACAATGTCAATAAATTCATTGTTATCCATTCATTATGATGGTGAAATAGTATATGATGAAGAATGTTCTATCATTTTTAAGTCTGGGCAATAGATAATTACGTACATGACACCAAAAGTTAATACTCTAACAGCGTTGAAGAATTTGATATTTGATAAACCACTATTTTATGGTTTATCTTGTGCTCAATTGAGTGGTTCTTATCAAGTCTTTGCACACTTATTCATATTAATTGCATGGTTTTACATTTTCCTTCCTGATTTTGTGCTATGATTGAAAACATGCTTCTTTGGCCTTAATTTTGCTAATTATTAATCCCCTCTTATTACCATTCGATGTCGTGATATGTGTATTAAGTGTTTTAAAGGTTTATAGGGCAGGAATGGCTTAGAGGATGGAAAGGAAGCATGCAAAAGGGGAAGGAATACAAGAAACTGAAGGAATCGCTAAGCTGTCCAGCCTGACCTCTTCGCACTAATTCGACCATAACTTGAGCTATAGAGGTCCAAATGAGACAGCTTCAGTTGCGTTGGAAAGCTAACATCCGGGACTTCGCAACGATATATAATTTTCTATAGCTGCCCCGAAGATAGGCGACGCGTACGCGTGACTTTGCCGCGTGCTGGACGTATCAGAAATCACTGGGAGCGATTTCTGGGCTATTTTTGACCCTGTTTTTGGCCCAGAAAATACAGATTAGATGCTACAAAGTGGGAGAATCAATCCATTCATTCATACAACTTTTCATACACATAATTTTAGGTTTTAGATGTAGTTTTCTAGAGATAGAGGCTCTCTCCTCTCTCTTAGGTTTTAGAATTTAGGATTTCTCTTAGGTTAGGTTTACTTCTTCTTCATTCCAGGTACAATGTTCCTTTAATTTAGTTTCTCTTCTACTTTTATTTAGTCTATGACTTTAGTTTGTTTATTTTCCCAATTTGATTTATGAACTCCATGTTAGATTTGATTTTCTTTATTTAATGCAATTTGGGGTATTTCAGATTTATGATCGTTTCTTCTATTTATGTTATTGATGTTTCCAATTTAATTTATATTTCTCCCCTTTTTGCTTTGGTTGAGTAATTGGTGACACTTGAGTTATCAAACTCCTTGTTGATTGAAAATTAGAATTTGCTGATTGATTTGGATTCCTCTAAAGCTAGTCTTTCCATAGGAGTTGACTAGGACTTGAAGAATCCCATTAATTAGTCCACTTGACTTTCCTTTATTTAGTAAGGGTTAAGTAAGTGGGAGCAATAAACAATTCTCATCACAATTGATAAGGATAACTAGGATGAAATTTCCAGTTCTTATACCTTGCAAGGGTTTTCATGATAATTAATTTACTTCCTTGCCAATTTATTTTTCTTGTTCCTTATTCAAAAATCCCAAAAAGATAATTTTTCATAACCAATAATAAATCATACTTCCCTGTAATTCCTTGAGAGACGACCCGATGTTCAAATACTTCGGCTATTACTTTTTAGGGGTTTTGTTACTTGTGACAACCAAACTTTTGTATGAAAGGATTCTTTGCTGGTTTAGAAACTATACTTACAACATAATTATTTTTATGAAATTCTTTACTGACAGAAAATCCGTTCGTTCAAAATGGCGCCGTTGCCGGGGAGTTGCAAACGTGTGCCTTATTATTGGTTATTGTAAATATTTGCTTTTTCATTTCTTTGTTAGTGTTTCTAGTTTTAGGAGTTTATTTTTTTTAATTTTTATTAATTTTTATTTCCCTGACTACTATGAATTCTCACCATCTGGCTTTGAGTTTGGTTCCAATGTTGTTGTAAGGAATGGAAGCTATAATGAGAACAGGCATCAAGGTTGGAAGAATCAAAGATGGGATGAGCTACAAGGATTTGATCAACCCTCTTGGCAACAACCCCCCCAATGTGCTATAACCAACAACCATTCTATGATGCATACCAAGACAATAGTTATGGTGGACCTTTTCGTGACAACCAACCTCCACCAAATTACTATGGTCAAGAACCATTCCGAGGTGCGTACCAAGATGATGAATATGGTGGACCCCCTTGTAGTCACCAACAAGTCCCACCATATACTTATGAACTACCTCCCCAACACACTTTTGAACCACCATACTCACAAGCCCCTTTACACCATTTACCTCCATATGACCCTAACCCATATCCACCATGCCAACCACCCTATGAGCCGTATGAACCATATATAGAGCCACCCCAATTCCAACCCAATTACTCCCAAGAACCACCACCTTCATATACACCATGTCCACATCCATCAATTCAAGAGCACTATGATCCTACTTATGATAGCCGAGCACAACAAGAATCAAAGGATCGTCCCGAGAAAACAGTGGATCGATTTCATGCAACCCTTCATCAATTGGAGCAAGCGATAAATCGATTAGCTTCCCAATATTCGGACACTCAAGGAACTCCCACGGCTTCATGTTGAGAATCTACTGAAGAACGCAGCATGATGGAGAAGCTAGAAACTCCGGTGGACAGTGAGCAGCATAACTTTGTATTGGAACTGTAATGACCCAATTTTCAATATGTCTAGATCATACCGGAAACTGAGCGCTACCGATTTGTCTTCCTAATTATTATCTATTATTTATCATATGAACCTGATTCGTTGTTAAAAGTGTAGTTAATTTGTGAGGTATTTTTTTTTAAAACGTTTGGATTAATAGACGGAATCATTCAAATCAACTCACAACTGATAACAGATAAAACAGTTATAAACAACCACACATAAATACATCACAAGCAGCTAACAACATTCAGTGATCCAGCCTTTATTAGAGTATAGACTTTTAGTTAGAACACCCCTAGATATAGCTAGATAATAACTATATACATATACATACATACAACATCCCAGGTCCTGACCTGTTCAAGAGGTCCCTAAGCTGGCACCTAGGCTAGCCTAGACTCTATACTCACCTAGTCCCTCTAAACTACTAACGCGAGGGAAAGTACGTTCTAAGTCTTCAAAACTCAAGTCAGGTGGAACACCATCAAAAGGTAGAACATCATCTACTACTCCTCTGCACGATCAGACATTGCCATATGACGTCTCTCTGGTACCTCATCAAGTATCCACACAACATGAGTCTCGTATATAGGATTTAGGTTCAAGTTCACGTACAAACGGGGTGCAAACATTGGCTGGTCTCACAGTATATACATATAAACAGAGAATGAGATTCACCCTAGACTCAGAAGACTACCTAGAGCGGAATCCTTTTTGCGTACGATCGTCAGCGAACTACGGAAAGGAACTCATGCTTCCATCTGAAGGGGGAAGGGAGAGAGAAAGGGTAAGAACTGGGGAGTTCTTAGTAGGGCCGGGGTTATTAGTTAAGTTCATTAATTCCGTTTTATTTTGTAGGTAAATTGCAGAATACAAAAAGCAGTAAATAGAAGATACCGATAAATAGAGACGATAGAGAAAACAGATAGCAGAACACAAACAGAAGAATACAAGAAAATAACACAAACACAAAGAATAGAATACACACAAAGAAAGCATACATTCAAACAACAATCATAACAGAGGAAATGCACAACCAAATATGATGCATGTCTAGCCCTAGTGCAGATAATGAGCTCATTTGTCGGTTACATACCCGCTCCCGATGTTATCCAGCAATCTCTGTCTGGATAAGGCTTTCCTGTTGGCAATACCCACTGCAAGCAACCTTTGTCTTGCAGGGCAGCACTTATTAGCCGATATATGCCCAACACACTCACTGTAAGCAACCTCTGTCTTACAGGAGCACAACACACTCACTGTAAGCAATCTCTGTCTTACAGGAGCAACAACACACTTACTGTAAGCAACCTCTGTCTTATAGGAGCACACTGATCTCGATACATCTGTAAGCAACCTCTATCTTATAGCAAAACATTATAGCAAGGTATCCTAGGAAAGCGTTCTCAGTGGTCATACCACCATCTATCTGACTGCCTCTCTACAGCAGATTCTTACATAATCATTCTCATTATCATCATTCATTATCATTCTCATTATTCATCATCACTTTCACATTCTTATGCAGTACCTCTTTCTTTCACTGTTTAATCATACTATACAAACTTTACAACTTTTACTTTTACAACATCTTAACTCAAACCATTTCTCTTTATCAGATTACTCTTTTCTCTTTGTCTTTCTACTCTGATCTGATTACTCTTTTCTCTTGATCACATTACTCTACTCTGGTTACTCTATTCTCGGTATCTCTTTACTCTGCTCTGGTTACTCTTTTCTCTGTAATCTCTTTACTCTGCTCTGATTTCTCTGCTTAACGTATATATTTAAAGCTTATGTAAATTTTGGTATGAATAGTTATCCTGTCCCAAGTATAGGTTCATTAAGTCTATACTAAAACCGTTTAACTTTTCATATTATACCTAACCCTAGCCGCAACTCAAGGACTAACTATGTTGCCCTAGTTTGTTTACTAATTTCTGTCTATTTTTCTGTCATTAAAACTTTACAGACTTTCTCTTTGGTGTATATCTTTTCTTTAACATCTTATCTTTCCTTTATCTTTGCCTCACTATCATGTTATTACCACTCCCTAGGTGTTTTATGAAGGTAATTATGAGATTCTGCGCTTAAAGTTGTCTTTCTAAAGCTTTTACAGAAAACTGCATTTTTCGCATTATTTTATTATTTTTATTAAAATATTATTTTTAATTAAATATTATTATTTAATATTTTATTATTATTTATTATTTTATCATTAAATTTTCGAAAATTAACTTTACTTTAACCTTTAACCTTTAAAATTCACTTTTTACCATCCGTAACTTTTAATATTTCTACTTTTACCACCCTAACTTTCAGAAATTACCAAATAACCCCCAAACACCAAAAATTTTACTTCCTTGTCCTTTTAAGGATCTAAAGCCTGTTCTTCATTGTTCTTCATCACACTTAAAGTGTTCTTCGTGTTCTTCATAAATTTTTCAGATTCTTTCTCTGTTTTTACCCGTTTTTCAGTCTTTTCAGCAACCGATTTTTACCATAATTGAAAATAAAATTGCAGCCACTAAAGCCCCTTATTTCCTACTTGATTTCAACATAAATTCAACCCCAATTTAAGTCCTAGGGTTCGTTTTTCCAGCAGCCATGAAGAACACAAATTCAAAGTTGAATATCATCAAATTTCATCAAATTTTCAACAAACTTTCACTAAGAATAACTCATATAAGCAATCAATTTCAAGCATAACCAAACCATATCATAATCACACATCTCAAACACAACTAATCAAGCTGCTCCAAATTTAGTTATACTTTCAGGTGGTCCTTAAGCACTTTTTCCTCCTAAATCATATTAAGAACAACTTTAAATCCAAAAATCCTCAACTGACCAAATCTTCCTCAGCATCTTAGGAAGATATTTCTCACCTTAAACCTGCTGAAAATTAACGTTTCTTGGCCCTCAAGTCAAGTTAAGCATGATTCCTAAGGAAGAACATCAAGAAAATATATGTTTGAGCATGTTTCCTTGAAAACCGAATTCAAATGGGAAAGGGACAGCATCTAACCTTATTTCTTGCCTTGATAAGTTACATGGTTATGTAGAGGAAGAAGAGAGGATCATTTTGGTGAAATCAGAGTTTTGATTTGAGTTTTAGTTCAGAAGAAATCAAGCTTTGAAGATTTAAGTGTCATGAAAGTTTCTCTCTTTTCTCTCTTCTCATTTTCGGCCAAAGGGAGTAAATGAGCAGCCTTGGAGTGTCTTGGGGGTGTAAGGTGAGGTGTGATTGGTTGGATTGAAGGTGGATTAAAATAATATTAAAATATCTCAGGTGTATAACTACTAAAACTAGATGTATCGGAACACTTGTAAAAACATCTCTAAAAATTATTTTCTGAGCTACTTTATGCTAGTAACATATTTAATATGAGAATAAAACATGTATAATGAGGCCTTAGCATTGCTAAAGTCATCAGAGAGTGCTGGTGTTAAGCTGCACCAGTAAACTGTGAACCCGGTTAAACCGATTCTCTGTTTTTAACTAAAACTGACCAGGTAACCTTATAATATCATTCAAGAAGCTTCTAATACTAATATAATGATAATATTATCCTATTATCTCTCTTCTCTCATGAATCGAGCCCGGTTCATCAAACTGAGATTATTTACGAAAAATAGGATCAAAACTCCAAATCGATATGGTTCAAAAACTAGGTTCTTCGCGATTGCGTTATCGAGTTTGCCTCAAAAGAGGTTCTATCTTAAGGATGACATAATGACAATGAGGATTGAGATGCTTGATGATACAATAGAGGTGTTCCCTTTACTAATCTTCCGGAGGATTCCGTGCCTTCAGAAAAGATCTCGCATACTCAAAAATCAGGGTTGTTACAGGAACAATTGGAGGAAGCCGTAATCGTTGAAGAGGAAGAAGTGGTCGAAAACTTAGGAGATGCGGAACGTCCATGGAAGAGCCCAGTCATAGAGCCCCCTTCTAAGGAGTTTGAATTTGATGTTGAGGAGGGTGTACAACCTCCAAGGCAAATAATGGTTGAAGACTTTGAAGGGGATGATCAAGAGATGGATTCAATCATTGATGAATTCTTATCTACATTTGAATCCTCTCCCATTGAACTTGACATGGAGATTAAAGAAGAAGAAGCACAACCTCCCATGCCCTTGGTGAACAATGAAGAAGAGATCGAATTGGAAGAAAGCTACCAAGAGGAAGAGGTTGATATTGAAGAAGCTTGCAAAGAGGTGGAAGTTGTCAAAGAAGAGCCCAAGAAAATGGAGCTGGAGATCACATTGCCAAGGTTGTTGAAAACCTCTTCCCCAAAGCCATCACCATCCATCCCTTCATTCAAGTGGGTAAATATCTCATCTCTAAGCTTAATTAGCCCACTTGAATATGCTTTGCTTGAGACGGATGGGCAACTTAGAGCTCTTTGTGGCTATAAGAGTAAGAGGGAGATGGTTAGTGGTTGGCAACACAATCCTAGGTTCATTGTGGTAGGAAGCTCACGGCTAAATTATCATGGGTGGAAGAATACTAAATTGTATGGGTCTAGGAAGCTGTTTGGATGCCTCAGTGAGAATTCGGATTGCTTACCACCCAGATGGAACAAAGATGGTCAACAAAAAGACGGGTGCAAAAGCAAGGTTTGGGACCCCGGAATTCAGTCTAGCAATCAACACTCTTGGGGCCTTGTCACTTGCTTAATCTTGCTTGAAGGCTCTTTGCGCCTAGTTTGGGATCCCGGAGGCCATTGGAATTACAAACATTGGTGGGGATTCCTGGATGAGTTCAAGCATAAGCCACCATGACACGGAGCTCACCAATATGTCCAACTTAAGGACTTTAACTAAAAGTGATAGGTGGGAGACAACCCACCATGGTATGATCGTTCTTTTTCAGTATGAGTTTTATTTTATTTTGTTTTATTCTTAGTTTTATTTTATTCTACTTTTCTTAGTGTTCATTCATAATGTCTGCATCAACATCTGCATTTTGCATTCTGCATACTGCATAAAAAAAAGGGGGATCGACGCGCACGTGTTGTTTGTGTATGTGCAACCAAACAGAGAGTTGCGCGAGAGACGCGCGGGAGGGGTGCATGGCGCACAAGCCACCCCACGCGTACGCGTACCTCACGCGTACGCGTCCCCTGCAGAAAGTTCAACCCACGCGTAAGCGTCAGCGACGCATACGCGTGGGCATGAAAAATCAGCGTAAAAACGTGTTGAACAGAGAGTTCTGATGGTGTGGGGCTAGTACTGTGCTAGAGGCACAAAATCACCCCACGCGTACGCGTCCCTGACGCGTGCACGTCATTTCGCTTTCAGATCACCCACACGTACGCGTGGGCGACACTTACACGTCAACGGCCAACCCAGTTTTCACGCGTACGCGTGATGCATGCTTACGCGTCACACCCCGTTTTTCATTCCCCTTCCCCGTTCTTCTCTCCTTTCTTATTCTTCCTCCTTTCTTACTTTCTTCTCCTTCATTTCTTTAGCTTCTCATCCTTATTCTCTGTCATTCTATTTTTCTTAATTTATTTGCATACTTTCATTCATTGTATTTTAATTTTGTGTATATTTTATTTTCTTTTCTAAAGTTATTCTTTTTACATTGGTGTCACATGTTCTTATTCAACTGTTGTGTCTTTTCTGGTATTATTTTGGTGCTTAGTGACTTGTTTTACATTGATTGTGTGATATTATTTATTGGTCAAATGCCAATTTTTATGATACATGTGCTCTTTTTGTATTGACATGAATTTATACTGCCTTTTTCCCATTGTTGCAACTTTTGCACTATTGATATGCCATTTGCTTCTACTATTTTCTCACTTGCATGTTGTAGCTACCATGTAATTGAGACCCTTATTATTTGGCATTAACACCTATATTTTATTTGTTTTCTATCTTTGTTTTTGGGTTACCTTTCTTCGTTTTTCTCTTCTTTCAGGATGGCCACCGAAGAAGGAAAAGGGAAAGCTTCTCAAAGGGGCAACAAACAAGTCCATTTGCACAATCTTTGGAGAAAAACATCAGTTGTAGTAGCCCGTCCACCTGCACATCTTAGCATGCACCGATGACGGTGCAATCTTTAAGTGTGGGGAGGTCAATACCGACTTCCGTGGGTTAGTTATTTCCTTCTCAACACCAATGCTTAATTTTCTTTGTTAAATTAGTTGTTGCATTTGCATGTTTGATTCCATGTTGCTTGATTTTGTGCATATTTTACCACTACTTGGTTGGAGTGATAAATTCTTTTCAAGACCCTTTTTATAGCATTTTACTAATTTAAATAAAAAATTTTGTGTTAAATTTGTTCGAAGATTGTAATTTGGAACATGAATTATAGCTAAAGAACACACAACCTATGAGATTTGAGCTTAATTACATGGTTATATTATTTAACCATAATATTTTATTCTTGTGTCTTTTCTTCTCTATAACTGCAATCTATATTTTGTTCCATTCTATATGTCCATTGTTTAGTGTATTTACATGCTTGCATATGATTGAGGCCATTATTTGATTGTTAGCTCACTTATCCCAAATAACCTACCCTTCCATTTACCTTTGTTAGCAACTTTGAGCCTTTTAATCCCAATTTATTCTAGATTTTACCACATCACTAGCCTTAAGCAGAAAAATAAATTAATTACCCCAAATTGAATCTTTGGTTAGCTTAAGATAGAGATTATGTGTTAACTAAGTGTGTAGAAACTGTGGAAACATGGGTTAATAGAGAATGTGTTAAGATAAAATATTAGAAATTTGGGTACATACTCATGTGAGACCAAAAATATTAAAAATCCATGTGCATTGATATGTTATGTTTACTTTTATATTTTTAATCATAAATAAATAAATAAATAAATACAAAAAAAGAAGAAAAAAAAGAAAAAAAGAAAAAAGAGAATATATATATATAATAAGGGCACAAAATTACCTCAATATTAAGTTAATAAAAAATCAATGCATATGTGATACATATTAAAAAAAGAGTTGATGCATGAGTATGTAATGCAAAAATAGGAATTTTGGGTAGCTAGGCATGATTTTAGAATTACATAAGAATGTATGTGTGTGTTAGGTGAAAGCTTGGGTTAGTCAAAGATTCATATTATAGCTCACTTGGCCATACATATATCCTCACCCTTACCTTAGCCACATTACAACCTTGAAAAGACCTCATGATGTTTGTATTGGTATACTAAATATTTGTTGATTGGTTAGATGAAGAACAAAATTTTAGAAAGCATGACTAGAGAAGAGTAGAGTGATTAACCCTAGACACTTGAGCGATTAGAGTGCATATACACTTCATGTGGGGGTTCAATGCTTGATTCTATGTTCCCTGCTTTCATGAGCTATCTTCTTACAAGTTTACTTGTCTCTTATTGTGTGATTTGAATTAGTGGAATCCATCTTGTATTTGTTCTTGGAGAATTTATTTACTTTTAAACCAAGTAGGAAAGAGCATTTTACATTTAGTTGCATTCATATAGATATGTTGCATTTCATAAGTTTTACCATTCCTCTTCACTCCTTTATAGCTTCTCTTGAGCTTAGCATGAGGACATGCTAATGTTTAAGTGTGGGGAGATTGATAAACCACTATTTAATGGTTTATCTTGTGCTCAATTGAGTGGTTCTTATCAAGTCTTTGCACACTTATTCATACTAATTGCATGGTTTTACATTTTCCTTCCTGATTTTGTGCTATGATTGAAAACATGCTTCTTTGGCCTTAATTTTGCTAATTATTAATCCTCTCTTATTACCATTTGATGTCGTGATATGTGTGTTAAGTGTTTTCAAGGTTTATAAGGCAGGAATGGCTTAGAGGATGGAAAGAAAGCATACAAAAGGGGAAGGAATACAAGAAACTAAAGGAATTGCTAAGCTGTCCAGCCTGACCTCTTCACACTAATTCGACCATAACTTGAGCTATAGAGGTCCAAATGAGGCGGTTTCAGTTGTGTTAGAAAGCTAACATCCGGGGCTTCACAACGATATATAATTTGCTATAGCTGCCCCGAAGATAGGCGACGCGCACGCGTGACCTGGAGCAAATTCAATCCATGCGTACGCGTGGACGACGCGTACGCGTGACTTTGCCGCGTGCTGGACGTATCAGAAATCACTGGGGTGATTTCTAGGCTATTTTTGACCCAGTTTTTGGCCTATAAAATACAGATTAGAGGCTACAAAGTGGGAGAATCAATCCATTCATTCATACAACTTTTCATACACATAATTTTAGGTTTTAGATATAGTTTTCTAGAGATAGAAGCTCTCTCCTCTCTCTTAGGTTTTAGAATTTAGGATTTCTCTTAGGTTAGGTTTACTTCTTCTTCATTCCAGGTACAATATTCCTTTAATTTAGTTTCTCTTCTACTTTTATTTATTCTATGACTTTAGTTTGTTTATTTTCCCAATTTGATTTATGAACTCCATGTTAGATTTGATTTTCTTTATTTAATGCAATTTGAGGTATTTCATATTTATGATCGTTTCTTCTATTTATGTTATTGATGTTTCCAATTTAATTTAGATTTTTCCCCTTTTTGCTTTGGTTGAGTAATTGGTGACACTTGAGTTATCAAACTCCTTGTTGATTGAAAATTTGAATTTGCTGATTGATTTGGATTACTCTAAAGCTAGTCTTTCCATAGGAGTTGACTAGAACTTAAGGAATCCCATTGATTAGTCTACTTGACTTTCCTTTATTTAGTAATGGTTAACTAAGTGGGAGCAATAAATAATTCTCATCACAATTGATAAGGATAACTAGGATGGAATTTCCAGTTCTTATACCTTGCAAGGGTTTTCATGATAATTAATTTACTTCCTTGCTAATTTATTTTTCTTATTCCTTATTCAAAAATCCCAAAAAGATAATTTTCCATAACTAATAATAAATCATACTTCCCTGCAATTCCTTGAGAGACGACCCGAGGTTCAAATACTTCGGTTATTACTTTTTAGGGGTTTTGTTACTTGTGGCAACCAAACTTTTGCACGAAAGGATTCTTTGCTGGTTTAGAAACTATACTTACAACGTGATTATTTTTATGAAATTCTTACTTACAGAAAATCCGTTTGTTCAATATTGCATTCCGTCGGGCAGCAACAGTCAAAAAAAGTGAAAAAAATTACTATAGATATCTGACCGAAGTAGATGACTATTTGTTTTATAAAAGGTATGTCACAGTTATCTTGGCTCTGTTGTTATTATGTTTATTATAACACGGTTTTGATAAATATTTCTTATGTTTTGAATTAGGTATCGGTTACGTAACGACAAGGACGTACGTCTTATAAGGCCGTGGTACAACCGATGGACAAATGTTCATCTGTCTGAATTATTTGTGTTCCTCGTTGAGTTGGGTGGACGAGGATCATCTGCGGATACTGTCGATGATAGTCCGTTAAGTGGAGCTGTTAGACAAACTATTAGAAGGACGATGGTCAATCTAAATATGCCACCTGAAGGTAGTCAAGAGGGCTCTAACGTTGAACTTGGTAATACTGACAAGATGGAAGATAATGTTTAAAGTCACAAGGGTTCTCTACTTTCAGGGATTCAATGATGGATCAGTATGAAGTTAACCCCAATGATAGAGACGATGCTCATGATGAACCAAAAAAAATTCCTAATGATAGTGACGAGGAAGAAGAGATGAACTACTACGGTGACACAAATCACTCTGACAAAACCTGCCATTTCTCGACCATATGACCGGCCAGATCACTTCTCCAGGTTGAATATCAATGCAATGACTTTGGATTGGTTGTTTACCTAGAGAGGCCCCGAAGGCCCCAAAGAGGATCCAAGCAATGAGTTCGAGGTTGGACAACAATTCCAGAACAAGGAAGAAGTCATGTTGGCAGTTAAGAGGTACAACATCAGGAGGGCTGTGGAGTATAAAATACTAGAGAGTGACCAGTTGAGGTATGGTGTACAATGTATCCAGTTCGGGCCCGGTTATTCTCGGAGCACACGCATATCATATCGTCGAAAACAAGAAAAATGGGAGGTTAGGAGATACAATGGTCCTCATACTTGGATACAAACATCCATGGGCCAAGACCATCGTAGGTTGGATTCAAAGGTGATTGCTTAACACATTTTTATAATGGTCAAAGCAGTAGATCCAACAATCAGCATCAAGGTTCTGCAAGGAGGTGTGAAAAATCACTTCAATTACAAGGCGTCCTACAAAAAGATTTCACTTGTAAAGCAGAGAGTCATTGCTAGAATATATGGCGATTGGGAGGAGTCATACAATGAGCTTTCTCGTTGGTTATTCACTATGCAGATGTACTTGCCTGATAAGATTCATTTCATTGTCCTTAGTTATGTATAAAGTCACCATCTACATGTGCTAACTGTTGATGGATTTTTAGGTACTTGGATGCAACTTGTGACACAGCCTTGACCTGGTTCAGTTGACACAGTCATGTTTCATCGGATTTTTTTGGACATTTCTACCGTGCATTGGGGCTTTTAAGCATTGCAAGCCACTTATTTCCATCGATAGCACCCACTTATATGGTAAATACGGAGAAACATTACTGATGGCCATTGCTCAAGATGGAAATGCAAACATCTTACTTATTGCATTTGCCGTTGTTGAGGGTGAGACGAAGGAGGCTTGGTCATTCTTTCTTGCATATCTGCGGCAGCATGTCAAACCACAACCAGGCATCTTAGTGATTTCAGACAGACACAAATCAATTGATGCTGCGTTGAACGTCGAGGGAAGATTATGGAAACCACCTCATGCCTTTCAGGCATTTTGTACAAGATACATTGCTACCAACTTCATGACTCACTTCAAAAATAAGAACTTGAAGAAGGTTCTGGTTAACGCAGTGTATTCGAAGTCGCAGCGGGAGTTCGCTCATTATTTTGGCTGTCTGAGGGGCGAGAATGCAGCCATCACAAACTATCTTGAAAAAATGCCTTGGTCACACTGGGCATAGTATGCGGATAAGGGTCATCGGTTTGGTCACATGATGACAAACATCTCAGAGTGCATTAACAGTGTCATGAAGGGTTCTCGAAATTTTTCCATCACGACTCTTGTTAAGTCAAGTTATTTCTGTTTGGGTGAACTTTTTGCTAGGAATGATTCAGAGGCCCTTGCCCAGCTTCAAGTCGGTGTTGAATTCTCACAAATGTTGATGAATGTCATAGAATTCAACTCAAAACACGTCAACACTGTGAATGTTTACCAGTTTGATCGGTCGAGGACTACCTTCACGGTTGAAGAGTTAGCGGCAGCATAGTAGCTAGAATCTCGATTTAACTCTTAAAATCTTCCGATATTACGATTTTAAATGAGTTTATCGATTTTATGAAATTTGTACTAAGTCTGACGATTTTACGATTTAAATCTTGTTAAAATTTTACGTTTTACGTTTTTTATTTACTTTTTCGATTTCACGTAAAATCTCGATTTTTTCTACCTTGAGCGGCAGTGCCTGGATCCAGGCAACAAAATTACCAAGTGCTACTTGATGAGGGTAAGTGTGATTGTAGGTATTTTCAGGCTCCTCATATTCTTCACCATCGCGTTCTTACAGCTTGCTCTCATGCACGACTTGATTGGTATAAATTTAGTAGCGTTGGTTAAAAATCGGTCGCTAAAATTAATCGCTAAAAATTAGTAACCAACACTGGTCGCTATTTTAAATTTAGCGATAAAGATTTATCGACTACCAGAATCGGTCCCTAAGTTTTTAGCGACCGATTTTTAAAAAAATATCGGTCGCTATAGTAATAATTTCTTGTAATATATATATATGGTCTTCTTTAATTTTAAATATTATTTTATTAAATACAATTGTTATTGAAAATAATTTTATATTTAATTTATCACATATAAATACTATAATTTTTAAAATATTATCTTCTAAAATTGTTTTTTGATAAACTATTATGGAAAATGTTTTAGAAGAGAATTGCGAAGATATGATTTTCTCGACCGTTAGAACGTTATAGTGGATATATATGAAGAATTTTTATTTTTACGTTTTTTTTTTGGGATTAGTGAATGCATTAATTAGATATATTATTTTACTTTTATTATGTTATTTTTTATTGGCCGTTTTTGTTTTATAAGTTGAATTGTTACTTTATCATTCCTTTATTCATATGAGATGAGTTTTGAACAAAGTTGTGAGAATCGGATCAGTCATCGAATTGTTTTAGTCACTGATTCACTAGTTTAACTAATTTAACTGTGATTTAATCGAAAAAATTATTTTAGAATAAAATAATAAATAAATTATAAATAAACATCCTAGAATATAGAAGCAGCTTGTGAGTGACTATTGAAAAAAATGCCAATTCAAATAGTACAAAGTGTGAAGATATCAGATAATACTATAATATATTGAAAGAAACCCAATAAACAATACTATAATTGCTGTTTCAAGAAGTCTTGTGAGAGTGCAAAGCTAAATTAAAACAATAAATATTGAAAGTAACATTTCAAAGAGAGATAACAAGTATAACAATACTCAATACTCTTAATTGTTATTATCCTATTTCACAACATATGTAAGCTATAATGTACAAACACTTTGTTTCTACTCAAATATCTGTACCATAGGCATATCTGCATCATATACTATTAAATTAATTTTCCTAATTGTGACTATAGTTTGATAAAATGGTAGTATTTACATATTTTTATTTGTGCAAAACGGAAGGCCAGACTAGCTAGCTTTAATTCTCTTACAAGAAACTAGTATAACTTGGAAAACAACAATGATAAAGCCATGAAGAGATTCTATTAGTTCCTACTAAACAAAACAATTAGATCAAAATTAAAGGTGAATTTTCAGTATTAAGAAATCAACTGTCTCTTGAATCTCCAATTGAATATGCCAGTAATCCAAATAATTGACTTACTATACAATGAACGAGTGCAGACATAAAAGGAAAAATGAAGAGGTACTAGAGGGCAGAAAAAGAGTTCGTTTTCTTGTTCCTGCGAGTGTGAGCACGCACTGACGCTGCGAAATTCTTTTGCTGGTTCAGATTGCCATTTTCCTTCTCAGTTCTGAAAAAGAACATTGACAATTGAGAAAGATGATCAACACAACGCAAGTGAAGAGTGGACATTGACAATTAAGAAAGATGATCAACACAGCAGAGCCACAAAACACACAACAGCACACCAGAAAATTAATAGCAGCAAAAAATTAATACTACCAGCAATAGCATTCAGCATTCAAGAACAAAAATTATCATTCAGTAACAAAAAGCATTTGATTTGATTTCTATTTCTGACATTCAACAACAAATATTACAAAATAGCAATAAGTAATCCCTAATCACACTAAACCTGAAATCAATAAAACTAAACAAAAATTTCAATAATGATTTGATTTTCATTTTTAGTAGCATCAAGAAAATTTTCAACAAAAATTTCAAGAATTAAAAAAAGAGCAGCAGCACAAAATCAATTATTTGATTTTCCATTAATCCATTCACAATTTTCACATTCAAAAATCAACAAACAGAGCATAAAAGAAAGAGAAGAACCGAAGAAGTACAAGCAGTGCCGCTAACCTTTGACGGAAACACGGACGGCAACCAGCGAGACGACGGCGAGCGGCGACACAACGGCGAGCTATTCCAAGTTCGAGAGAAGCCAGGGAGGACGGGGATAGAGGGAAAGAAGACGCTGAGCTACAAGAGAGGATGCGGATGTGCCGACAGCACGGACGGCGGCGACACTGCGGCAAAACCGTTGCAGGGAGAACCTAGGGTTTTAGTTAGGTGATTTTAAACTTTGCTTTAGAGTTCAAATAGTGATTCATGATTTGGGGCAGGGGTGGTGTAGGGGGAAGGGGGTGAGTGAGTGAGCGAGGGCTGAACGTTGGTTTTTTTTTTTTTTTTTAAATTAAAAAAACGACGCCGTTCACAAGAACTGGTAGGTTTTCGGTCCAATCCAATCGGTCAATTACCAGCCAGTTCAACGGTTTTTGAACGGTTTAAAAATTGACGGTTTTAGAAAGAAAATTGGATCGTTTTCTATGTCGGTTCTCGATTAAACTGGTTCGACCGACCGGTTCGATCCGATTTTTAGAACCTTGGTTTTGAACCAAATAATATAAAAAAATAATGAATATTTCCTTTCTATTTTGAATCTAATAATATAAAAATAATGAATATTATTTTTATAATATTTTATTATAATTGATGATTTAATTAAGAATATTATAATTGGCTTTTTATGAACAAAATAGAAATAAAAAATTGATGATAGAAAGAGAGAAATACATATTAATAAACTGGATAAATTTTTAATGTTCTAATTTTATAGAGTTAGCGGAATAATTGTGTTTATTATCCTTCCAATTATTTCTCTTTAATTTAATAAATAAATAAATTATTTTTCCAATTAGTTGGACAACAAAGATTGAAAGAACATCTACATGATTTCCGATCTAATGATGCCTTGACGCCTAGTTGATAATTAAATAAGGTTTCACATTTAAAACTAATAAAACGAATAAAAAACTACTAAGGTCTTAACTCTGGCTTGGTAAGCTTTTTGAAAAAAATGTTTATACATTTTTAAAGTATAATTACTTCAATTTGAATTTAGTAAATAAAAAATTATGTATTTATATTTGTAGATTTTAAAAGTTATGGGTGGTTATAAAAATATTTAAAAAAGAGTTTTTTAAAATTAACTTATGCTTAATAAAATTAAAAAATCTAGCATAACCTCATATATTAATAATCATTTAAATTTACTTTTATATTTATATCTAATATGGTCTTTTTAAATTTTAAATTATTTCATTAAATATAATTATTGTTGTTTTTATTAATAAAAAATTATATTTGATTTAATTTTGTTCGGTAAGTCGGGTACCGGACGGTTTGGATCAGGACCCTGAGGTCAATACTTCGGAGGGTGGAGAGGCTCGCCTGGTCGTGGCCTCCTGGTTCCGGGCGAGCGAGGTCCCGAGCACTTCTGATGGAAAAGGGGGGTGCCACCTGCAAAGACACTCCGACGCCCTTGTCAGAATATGTGCAGGCGGAGAGGGAATGATGTGTGAATGGGACGTACCTTGGGGGGAGAGCCAGTCTCCCCCTTATATACATGTCAGTGGTGGGCCCTTCGGATGAGCAGGCCCACGTCCCCAAAGGTGTTGTCCCACGGCTGTGAGCGAGCCATACGGGACGCGTGTCCGGGTCGGGTGGAGGACGCACCATTGGGCCGGCGTGGACTCGGGTCGGGCTGACCCGCGTGAGTTTTGGGCCAGGCCGTAACAGTGCCCCCGACGCGTCAGCGATGGCCGTGGAGGTCATTGGTGGCGCGTGACGTTTACACTCGTGCGTTGTCGTTGGGTCGGCTGATCGTGGGAGGGACGCGTCCCTTGTGCGCGTGTCTCTTGATCTGCTGTGGTACCTGTTTGCCGTTTCGTTCTCCGCGCTGGGCATTTAATGCTCATAATGATTTGAAAAAATCCGTGCGCAAAGACTATCTTGCCCCTGCTTCCTTTCGCGCTTTTGGGGGTGGTTTTTAAACAGTTTTCTCCCTATCCACTCCCCACTCTTATCATTTCCAACTTCTTCTCTCCCTAACATCCAAAGTTTCCTGCGCGAACTTCTTCCTGCTTCAACTTCCAGCCCAGATTTCTTTCATCGTTCCAGGTAATCTTCTGATTTCTCCCTTCTGGTGTCTGTGTTATGCTCTGTTATTGTGTAATTTGTTGTTTGCATCTACTGCATGGCTGGTTTTATTTTTGTTAAGAGTGTTTTCTAGTGTTGGGATAGGTGGGTTAGGAGAGGGGTACCATTCCAGGATAGGCTTTTTTGGGTGGTTTGTGAGGTAGGCGTAGTTTTTAGCCGTATCTGGTCATGATTGAGTTGAAAAGGCATAGTTTCTGAGTTTTTTCGGGCTCCCGACCTCATAGACTAACGGAGTGGTACCCCGCTGTAGGTATGCCTCGTGTTGTCTCCCGGTCTTCCGGATCCGCTGCGGCTTACGACCCGTATGCTTGGGTGACAGACGATATAAGGAGTTCACCCAACCAGATGGACTTGGAGGAATTGACGGAGTTCCGGCAAGCCGGTTACCTGTGTGGGGGTACTGACGAGGAGGCCAACTACGAGGCCATTGTCCCGCTTCCTCGTGAGCGTATTTATGAGCTCAACTTTCATTCTCCTCGTGTCCCCGATTGGATTTGGTTTTACAAGTCCATGTTCACACAAGTCGGTGTTCGGATACCGTTCTCCGATTTTCAAATGGCGCTGCTGAACCGGATATCCGTCTGTCCGTCTCAACTTCATCCGAACAGCTGGGCTTCGATCCGCTGCTTCGAGATGGTCTGCGAGTACTTGGAGCTACCGGCGTCGGTGGACGTTTTTCTCTTTTATTTCAACCTTACCAACCCCTCCAAGCAGGGGAAAGCAAGAAAAGGGTTTCTTTCTTTCCGTGCTGCCCAGGGTAGGAAGATTTTTAGCTTTTTTGAGGATTCCTACCATGGTTTCAAAGATAAGTATTTCAAGGTTCGCCCTGTCAAGGGTCGCCATCCCTTCTGGTTGTCGTTAGAGGGAGAGCGCCTTATCCAGACTTACTGGAGCTTTGGCGCGGGGTCGAATCCTTTTGTGAAAGTGTCGTACAAGAGGTTGTCGGCTGTAGATAAACAGATAGCGGACGTTCTTCTTGCTATTTTTGAAAAGAATCCCGTGAACCCCCACCTTCTCATGGGTGAACGGGAGGCCGGCCGGAGCTATATTCGTGAGTTCCTTTTCTTGTTTGCATATGTTTCTTGCTTTTTATGTTTCTTGTTTGACGGCTAACGTTCTTGTTGTTTATTGCAGTGGAAATGTCTGCTACCGTGACTGGTCTTGAGAACCTGATGAAGACCTTTTTTGATGCTAGTGATGATGAGAATGCCGGAGAGAAGGACGCCGGCAAGTCGGAGGGCCCATCAGGGGAAAAGACGGGCCAAGCTTCCCCTGCTCATGATACCGAAGCGTCGGGAAAGCAGGGCTTGGGGGGTCAGGCTTCCCCTTTTCATGAGGAGGGACCTGCTGACGGGCAGGCGACTCACACCCCTCAACCGGATAGCGACGTGGAGCTTATCCACACTCCTAGGAAGCGAAAGATGTCTTCTAGCCCGGAAGGGGTCCTTACCGTAATGGAGAGGAATTTTGATGCTTCTAAGTTCATTGATTCCCAACTGATACCGGGGACAGAAGAGCACTTTCATGCAACCGAGCTGTCCGGGCAGGCGAGGTGGATGTATCGCACCTTGCTTCGTGGGGCCGTGATAGCTCGGAAGGCCGAGTTTGAGTTATCCGGTATGGAGGCGCTTCGGAGGAAGCTTGAGTCTTCTGTTAAGGCGAACAATGATTTTAAGGCTCAAGTTGAACTCCTCCAGGGTCAGCTGTCCGAGATGGGGGGGAAGCTTAATGCTGCTGAGGAGAAGTCCTCGTTTGTTGCGGAGAGGTTGAAGGCGTCCGACGAGACCGTGCCCCGGCTTCTTGAGCGTGAGATGACATTGGAGGGTCAACTGAACGCCGCTCAGGGTCGGGTTGTCGCGTTGGAGAGGGAACGGGAGCAGGCTATCTCAGAAGCGAAGGCCGCCAAGGCAGAGGCCGTTGAGCTTAAGAAGAAGCTTAAGGTGGCCAAGGAACAAGGGAAGAATGCCATCTTGATGACCGAGGACGCCCTGAAAGCTCAGCTGAAGATTGCTGCTCCTGATTTCGAGACGTCGTCAATTGGTGTTTTCAAAACTATCCAAGACGGGAAAATTGTTGATATGCCGAAGAAGTGAAGTCTCGTAACTTAGGATATTTTGTAATGTATTTGTTGAACAACCTGTTGGTGCTTTGTCGTTTTGTTTGCCTTGAACAATTTTACTTGTCCGTTGCGTATTTTGACGCTTTGTAAGTTATCGTCGTTTGGTTGCTATGATTTTTTGCTTGTTTCATTATTTTGTCGTGTTGTCGTTTTCGTGTTACCGTTTATTCTGGGCGGGCTTATGTCTTGTGCCCGTCTTGCTGTTTTCGCATTTGGTAGCGGTTCGGACCGATTCGGTCGCGTAGTCGTCGAATTGGTTGAGGCATATGAGCCGTCTGGCTCCCGGGGTGATCAGTCCCGGGGTGCCGTTTTAGATTTGGTCACGAGGAACAGAGATATCAAGTAAGAGTTTTAAAAAATTTGAACAAGTGAAAATTGCTCGTTAGTTGGGTAAGTATTTGACAAAGTAAACAAGTTGAATTAACATGGGGATGGGGCGAATACTAACTATCTGGCTAGGTTCCCTGGTCGATGAGCCGGTGGGTCAGGAGTAGAACCTCTTTAGGTTACTCACGTTCCATGTTCTGGGTATTTCCTTGCCATCCAGTTTTTCAAGTTTGTAAGCGCCCTTGTCGAGTACTTCCCTTACCCTGTAGGGTCCTTCCCAATTTACCGCCAGCTTGCCTTCTCCTGGGGCCGGGACGCCGATGTCGTTGCGTCGCAGGACGAGGTCCCCTTCTTCGAAGTCTCGTTTGCGGACTTTTGCGTTGTAACGCAGGGCTATTCTTTGTTTCAGCGCCGTTTCTGTTAGGTGGGCCATCTCCCGTGTTTCTTCGATCAGGTCTTTCTCAACCGCTTCGCTCATGCCCGCGAGGAGTAGTCGGGGGCTTGGTTCGCCGATTTCAACTGGTATTACCGCGTCGACCCCATAGGTTAGGCGAAAGGGGGTTTCCCCCGTGGCGCTTTGCTCGGTTGTCCGGTAGGACCATAAGACAGAGGGGAATTCGTCGGCCCAGTTTCCTTTTTTACTGTCTAGGCGCTTCTTTAGACCAAGAAGGATGACTTTGTTTGCGGCCTCTACCTGCCCGTTTGTTTGGGGGTGTTCTACTGAGGAGAACTTTTGCTTAATCCCTAGGCCAGAGAGGAATTCCATGAACTTCTTGTCGGTGAACTGAGTCCCATTGTCCGAGATAACGACCTCAGGGATGCCGAAACGGGTTATCACCTGCCTCCACATGAACTTCCGGCAGTTGGAGGACGATATGGTGGCTAGTGGATCAGCCTCTACCCATTTGGTGTAGTAGTCAATGGCTACAATGAGGTATTTGACTTGTCCTGGGCCGACCGGGAAGGGTCCCAGGAGATCGACTCCCCATTGTGAGAAAGGACGTGTAGTCGTTAGCGAGCTTAGCTCGGAGGCCGGTGCCTTGTGGAAGTTGGCGTTTTGTTGACACTTTGTGCATTTTGTGACAAATTCCTTCGAGTCCTTCATCATTGTTGGCCAGTAGTATCCTGCTCGGACGAGCTTCCTTGCTAGGGCTTTGCCCCCGATGTGATGTCCGCAACACCCTTCGTGGACTTCTCTAAGCACGTAGTCCGTTTGATCGGGGTGCAAACACTTCAATAGGGGCTGGCTGAGTCCCTTTTTGAATAGTTGTCCCTGTATGATTGCGTATCTGGCCGCCTCCCTTCTTAAAGCTTTGGCCGCCTTCTCATCTTCAGGTAACTTGCCGAGTTCCAGGAAGTTGGTAATGGGGTCCAGCCATGAGGGGCTCGCCTCCGTCAGGTGGAGGGCGACCGTTGGTTCCTTCACCATGCCCTGGATGAGCGACCGGTTACCCGATCCTGGCTTTGTGCTCGCTAGCTTCGACAAAAGGTCTGCTCGTGTGTTCTTTTCTCTTGGAACATGCTGGATAATGACCTCCTGGAACTGGCTTGTCACTTGTTTAACCTTTTCCAAGTACTTTTGGAGGAGGGGGTCTCGGGCTTGGTAGCTTCCGTTTACCTGCGAGGTGACGACTTGGGAGTCGCTGCATACTTCGACCCTCGTCGCACCGGCTTCCCGAGCCAGCATTAGTCCGCCTAGGAGAGCCTCATATTCTGCTTGGTTGTTCGATACTGGGAACTCGAACTTGGTCGATTGCTCATAGATGACCCCTGCTGGGCTTTCCAAGATGACCCCTGCTCCTCCGGACGTTTGGTTGGAGGCTCCGTCCACATGAAGCCTCCACCGTGTGCCCGTTTCCTCGGGAGGATCGCCCGTTACCTCCACCAAGAAGTCAGCCATTGCCTGGGCCTTGATCGCGTGTCGAGGCTGATACTGTAGGTCATATTGCGAGAGCTCGATGGCCCAGGTCATCATCCTTCCAGCCAAATCAGGTTTCTGCAGTACTTGCCGAATCGCCTGATCTGTCCTCACAACTATACGGTGACTCTGGAAGTATTGTCTTAACCTTCGGGAGGATACTAGGAGCGCCAGCGCCAGTCTCTCCAGTTTGCTGTACCTCAGCTCTGGTCCCTGGAGTGCCCTGCTCACGAAGTAGACGGGTTGTTGTGTCCTCGCTTCTTCTGTAACGAGGACCGCGGCGAGCGCTTCCTCGGTTACTGATAGATAGAGGTAGAGCGGTTCTCCGGCTCTGGGTTTTCCGAGGACTGGTGGTGCTGCCAAGATTTGCTTGAAGTGGTTGAACGCCTCTTCACACGCTGGTGTCCATTCGAACGCCATTCCCTTTCTCATTAAGTTGAAGAAAGGTATGGCCCTTGCCGCCGATGCGCCGAGGAAACGGGACAAAGCTGTCAATCTCCCAGCAAGTCTCTAGACGTCTTTGATGCAACCCGGACTCTTCATTTGAAGGATGGCTTGGCATTTTTCGGGATTGGCTTCCACTCCTCTTTGAGTGATCATGAAGCCTAGGAACTTTCCTGCCTCCATTGCGAACGCGCAT
This sequence comes from Arachis ipaensis, assembly GCF_059453495.1. NCBI lineage: Eukaryota > Viridiplantae > Streptophyta > Magnoliopsida > Fabales > Fabaceae > Arachis > Arachis ipaensis. The sequence continues at coordinate 139,720,669 of NC_142436.1, forward strand.
TTGAGTGGATTAAGCCTCATGCCGTGTTGTCGTAGGGACGAGAAAACGTCGTTAAGGTCACTCAGGAGATCGTCAGGTCGGGCGGTCTTTGCGAGTATGTCATCTACATAGACTTCCACCGTTTTGCCCAGGAGTTCACTGAATATCTTATTCATCGACCTTTGGTATGTGGCTCCTGCGTTTTTTAGGCCAAATGGCATTACTTTGTAACAATAGATGCCCCCTGGCGTTATGAACGCCGTTTTTTCCTCATCGGGTCGGTGCATCGGAATCTGATTGTACCCTGAATAGGCGTCCATGAAACTCAGATATCTGTACCCTGCCGCTGTGTCGACGAGCGTATCAATATTAGGTAAGGGGTAGCAGTCCTTGGGACAAGCCTTGTTGAGGTCAGAATAGTCTACGCACATTCTCCACCTCCCGTTGTGTTTTTTAACCAGAACCACATTCGACAACCAAGTCGAGTAATCCAATTCCCGGATGAATCCCGCTTCTAAGAGGCTGGCCGTTTGCTTGGCTACTTCGTCTGCCCTTTCCTGCGACATTTTCCTCCTTCTCTGTGCCACTGGTTTGGCTCCTGCTTTTACGGCCAGGTGATGCGACATGAGCTGGGGGTCTATCCCTGGCATGTCGGCAGGCGTCCAGGCAAAGAGGTCGGCGTTAGCCCTGATCAACTCCATCAAAGGCTCCTTTATTTCGTGCGGGAGGTTCCTGTTTATGAATGTGAACTTGTCGTGCTCCTCGCCGACTCTGAACTTCTCCAAGTCTCCTTCTGGCTCTGGTCTGGGTTTGTCGTCTACCCTGGCGTCCAGGTCGGCCAGGAAAACCCCTGACGCCTCCTTTGATTTTTTTCTGAGAGAGAGGCTGGCATGGTCGCAAGCGACTGCCGTTTCCAAGTCGCCCCGGAGGGATCCCACGGATCCGTCATCGGCGATGAACTTCATCACCAGTAGTTTCGTACTGATAGCTGCCCCCAGGTCGTTAATGGTCTTTCTCCCCAGGATGATGTTATAGGCCGTTGAATCTCGTAATATTACAAAGTCTGCCATGATTGTCCTTCGTCTTTGCCCTTGTCCCACAGAGGTCGGGAGTGTGATGATTCCGTCTGGCTTTATGAAGTGGTCTCCTAACCCTACCACACCGTGCTGGTGGGTCGCCAGGTCGGAATCTCTCAATCCCAGGGCATCGAAAACGTTTCGGAACATGATGTTTGAGTCTGCCCCCGTGTCTACCAGGATTCGTTTGACGAGGCCAGTTCCGACCCTAGCCGTGATGACCATGGGCGGACTTTCCGGCGATTCGTCGAACCATTGGTCCTCCGGGCCGAAAGAGATAGGTGGGAGACCCTTAAGACCTCTACCAGGTGGGGTGGAGATCGCTAGGACCTTGGCATCTTTCTTCTGCGCCGATTTCGACCTCGGGGCGGTATTCCTGGCCGTCACCACGTTTACCACCGTGAGACCGTGGTCGTCACCCTCTGGCTCCTGTCGTCGTCTTGTTGGTCGGGATCTGTCCTCGCTGTCGTTGTCCCGGTTGCGTCTCCTTGGTTCCCTTATAAGGTGGGAGAAGTCGGCGAGTTTGCCGTCCCTGATAGCTTGCTCGAGGGCATCCTTTAGGTCAAAGCAGTCTTGGGTCTTGTGCCCGTAACCCTTGTGGTACTCGCAGTAGAGGTTCTTGTTTCCTCCCGTCCTGTCCTTCAGTGGTCGGGGCTTCGACAGTATCCCCTTTTCTGCTATCTGTTGGTAAACTTCAGTGATTGATGCCGTAAGGGGGGTGTAGTTGGTGAACCTCCCAACTCGGGGGAACGGTTTGGATGGTTTGCTCGGACCGCCGTCCTTGGCGTGTTCCTTTGGTCTTTCTCTGGCTTCGAAGTGCCGGGATTGGTTGTAGGCGGGCTGCCGTTTATTGGCAGCCACGACCCGGCTGACTTCCTCGTCATTAATGTATTCTTTGGCCACGCACTGGATCTCTTGCATCGTCCAGACGGGCTTCGTGGTGAGGTGTTTCCTGAAATCCTCATTCGACAGCCCGTTCGTTAAGCACAAACTTGCCACTGAGTCCGTCAGACCGTCAATTTCCAAGCACTCGTCATTAAAACGGTCCAGGTACTTCCTGGTCGGCTCTCCGGTTCTCTGTGTCACCCCCAGCAAATTGATTGGGTGTTTGGCTTTGACAATCCTAGTTGTGAACTGAGCCAAGAAGGCGCGGCTGATGTCGGTAAATTGGGTCACCGAGCCTTGCAGGAGGTTGTTAAACCACCGTATTGCCGGGCCCGCTAAGGTGACCGGGAAAGCGCGACATCTGACCTCGTCTCCCACCCCTTCTAGGTTCATCCTGGCCTCGAAGGCCGTCAAGTGTTCTAGGGGGTCTTGTGTTCCGTCATACTTCATGTCTGTCGGTTTGTCGAAATGTTTTGGTAATCGGACCTCGAGTACAGAGCGGTGGAAAGGGGTCGCTCCTATTATGACGGGTCATCGGGCAGTTCTTCTCGACTCATTGTTCTCGCGGTGACGTTCCTCGTTGCCTCTGTTCGACGCGCGCTGCCTTTCGTGTCGGGCGTAGATAATGGGGTCGCGACTTCTTCTTCTGGGGCGTATCCGTTCCTCAGTGCTCTCCGACTCGCAATGGGGGCTCGGCGTGCGCCTCGAGCGGCTTCTTGAACGGGAACGGGTGGGGCTCCGCTCTGGGGAGCTTTGGTCGCGCTCTCTTTCTGCTAGTCTGCGCTCTAAGTCTTGCATTCTGTGGCGTAGTTCTTGCATTATCCTGGCGTGGTTGTCACCCGTCCCCCCGAAGGGGCGTCTCTCGTGAGTCTGCGTCGCATCCCTCGTGGGCGACCGTTGCTGCTGCCGGGATTCCGTCGCGACGGCGCCTCCCCCGAGTATGGGAGGCGCTACCTCGGAACCAGTCCCAGTCTGGACCAGTACGAAATCCATGAACGTCCTTTCCCTGTGAGCGAGCCATACGGGACGCGTGTCCGGGTCGGGTGGAGGACGCACCATTGGGCCGGCGTGGACTCGGGTCGGACTGACCCGCGCGAGTTTTGGGCCAGGCCGTAACAAATTTATTAAAAATAGATGTTACTATTTTAAAAATTATCTTTTAAAAAGTTATTAGTTTTAATAAATTATTTTCACAAAATAAATTTTTTACCAAACTTAAGTCTTAGCCATACTCCTATAAGGTTCAATGTGTCTCCGGAATGTTTTGGAATTGGACCGAAACTACGATTCCCTTGAACGGGTGCCATGCCTTACAACTCAAAACTTATGAACAATTCAGTTCATCTTAAAGTATAAGTTACTCCATGATCTAAACAACAAATCTTATTTTTATATATGCAGTTCCAAATTTATAAATCAGTACAATCCCCTTTCATTAAATTGTGGAGAAAAGGATTACAACAGAGTAGTGATAAAATGTTTTCCTCCGTGATGGAGTTTGTATTTGTCATCATCTTAATATTGTAAATTAATTTGTTCTAAAAACCATAGCTCCTGCAACACAAAATGTTAGACATCAGAATCCTTTATATCAATAATGAGACTGAAATCACCAAAAAAGATATGTACCTAGTGTTGGCATCAAAATTGAGAGAACAGCTATCCCAGCAAACTTAAGTGGTAGACCAACTTTGAGCATGTCTATGATGTCAATGTGGCCAGTGGCAAATCCAACTACATTTGAAGGAGTTGATGTTGGAAGCAAGAAAGCAAACTCAGTTGCCAGTGCGCCAGGGACCATAAGAATAAGGGGATGCACATGCATGGTTCTCGCCACGTGATACATAAGTGGTAGAAGGAGCGTGGCAGTGGCATCATTGGAGGCTATGAACTCTGTAATAATGCTACTGATCAGGGTAACTGCAGGAACAATGGCCAAGTATGGCGTGTTCTCCAAGAAATCTAAGGCTCTGGATAGCACATCTGCTAGGCCACTAGATTGGACTCCATCAGCTATGGCAAACCCAGCTCCAAGAAGCAAAATCAGGTTCCATGGTAACTTCTTGCATTCGTTCCAATCCATTAGCTTTTCTCCCTTTTGTTTCATGTTTGGGATTATGAACAATAATACAGCCGCCACAACCTACATTATATTGTTATATATACAAAGTAAAAAAATTAATCCATTCTGTTTTCTATACGATATTTATGAATTATCTGTCCCAAAAGTTTTAAATAGAAATATTCAATCTAGTAGATATATAATAACATTAAAATTTTGAAGTACATATATAAATATAATATAACATTAAAATTGAAAAGCTGTAAGGGATAAAGAATACATACACTGACACTTCCATCACCAACACGACCATTGAAGAGCTCTCCCCAACCGGGAATGTCATCTGTGATTCTTCTTGTCATCCATAATATTACCAGCAACTGCATTATTCACAAAAAAGCTTATTAATGGTTCCAATAATAATGAAATCGAAAGTTTCTCATGCTCAATAATATTTGAAAAATTTAAAATTGTGTCTAGGCATGCATACACACCCCAAACACAGACAACACCATCTTCTCAGCAAAAGACATCGGACCTGTAAATACCAAGTTGAAATTAGAACTGCATACCTTAGTAGTACCCGTATTGGATCTAATGGTTAAATTAAAATCGATATTTTCAGGGGGGGAAATTATCCAAGTGATTCGGCTTCTTTTTTTTTTTCTTGGTAATATGATAAAATAGTGTTCAGATATTATTTTAGGCCCAGGCATCGTATAACTCAAAACAATTGTACACACTCTGTTGCCAATTTCAAAGGGACAGGCCATTCCGTATAAGTCCATTCCGAATTATCCTTTTCAACCGCTTCTTATTTAATTTCTTATTTTTCCTTTATTAATCTCACCATGCAATGCTATTTAAAAAGATACCTTATTTTGAGTTTATTTGGGTGAGTTTTAAAAAAAATTATTTTTTAATTATTTTTTTGTATAATTTTTAAAAAAAAATTATTATTTAAGTACAACAATATAAAATATTTTTTTATTTATTTGTTACGTAAAAAATATTTTTTTAAAAAAAATCTTTAAAAAAAATCAATTGTAAATTTAAAAAAAATTATTTTTTAGTATTTTATTTTTATTATTAAAAATTTATCAAATACACTAAAAATTTTAAAAATTATTAAAAAATCTTTATTTCATTAATTTAATAATACTCAAACAAGCAAAATTTAATCAAGATTATCTTTAATATAATCTCTTATATTATACACGATTTTAAAAATTTATAAAAACATCAGATTAAATTCTAGTAAAAATTAGATGAATAGGATTATATTACTTTACACTGGTAAATACATTTATAACAAAATCATAAGGTGTTAGCAGTTTGTGTAAGAAAATACAAGGTGCTGCAACTTCGTAAAATGTCACTATTGAGGTTGACAGTGGACAACACAAGGACCCAATTTGTTTCATGCGGCAATATAAAAGGGAACTACCTACCCTGAATGAGCTTCTGCTGTATAACACAGACAAAACGACACAATCCATAACAAGCACAAAAACTCAAAAGTGAACAAATATTAGCCAAACTTTTCCTCTGCCTGCTTCCATTTTGCCCGTATTTTTTCTAAGAGAAATATTGAAGTCATTAGAATTTATTTTGCCCATTTAACTATCGGGAAATGTTTAATAAAAAATAGTCATAACTTACCTTATTTAACATTTATTAATTATTGTGACAATTAATAAATACTAAATAAGACAAATTCTGACTTTTTTTTTTGTTTTTCTAAAATTATCGTTTAACTATTAACTTAATTTTTTTAATTTAGTAATTCAGCAAACAATTTTAACTCATATATTAACCACAAATTGATGACGAAAAACAAATAAATTTTTTATTAATATTAAAAAAATAAAAAATAAATAAACAAAATTTATCTTATTTATTAAATAAAATAAGTTTTAATTATTTTTTACTAATTTATTTTGATTATCCTAAATTTCTCATGTTTCTAAAAAATATAAAATAAAATAAAAAAAATTAAGAAACATTACCGAGGGCTTGTAGGTCACGCTTCAAGTGAGCTTTGTCGAGATAAGAAGACAAAGCCTGAGGTGAAGATTTTCGGACATAGAGGAAAGTGATGAGGCACCAGAAGAAGATGAGGATGACAATGGCCACAGGGAAGCCAAAGAAGAACCACGTGTTGAAGCTTATTGGCTTCGAACCAGGGACGAGGCTCTTCCACATCCCAACCAGAATGAGATTCACTCCTGTCCCCGTCAGAGTGCTCATCCCTCCTATCGGCGTCGCGTACACCACCGTCAGCACCACCGCCCTGCTGAACTTGTTCACCACCTCTCCCTGTTCCTCAGGTCCCGGCAGCCTCTGCAGTATCCCCGTTGCCACCGGCATCATCATCACCGCTGCCGCCACGTTGTGCATCCACATACTCACGAAGAATGACGTCCCACATAGACCCAATAGCAGCATCGCCGGATTCAGTGGCTCTCCACAGAACACCGATGTCACCTGTATATATATGTGTGCCCCAATTTCTTCATCATTATTCCATTTTACCATAACAAGTTAAAACTATATATACTCTAGCCTGTACTAGAACAATCAAAGCACACAACACACACGAGGAAATAAAAACTGACTTTCAAGGCCAATCTTCGGTGGACATTGTAGCGTTCAACAGCGAGAGCAAGGATGAAACTGCCCAAGACGAGGGTAATGACGTCATCCATGTAAGAGTGTGCAACAGTATCAGCAGAAGCAATCCCAAAGAGCGGGAAGAGGAAGAGGGGGCACATGGACGTCACCGGAAGAGGCACCGCGTTGGTCACCCACCATGCGAACACCCAAGCAATCACTGCAAGCATGTTCCTGCTTGTGGCGGGAGCACCATCCAGCTTCACGAAGAGGCATATAAGGAGAGACAACATGGGTCCAAGTAACACGTAGAAATTGTTGAGACTCAGAATGGATTTCAGGCAAGCGTGTCCATGTGTTCGTTGTTGAATTGGAAGAAGTGGGGCCTTTAGATTATTATACATGCCACCACCGTCGGAAGTGGATGTCGGGGTGTGTTCTCCGCTCATTTTTTCAGAGCAGATATGGCTGTACATTGCAAGCAGGGGAATATATATACTGAAGTAGTTGAACACGCATGGGGCTTTATATATTTCTGATTTTTCCCATACAGTACCTAGTTTCTTGGTTGGGAGAAGGTGTGCCCAAATTTGCTTTCCCTGTTTAAGAGTCACTTGTTATATACAAATATATTTTCATGGAAAGATTAATAGAAAATTGTTAAATATATATTTAACTAAAATTTTATATTTTAATTGGCCTATTAGACTTTTTCCTTTATATATATAAAAGGAAAAGTCTAGAGGATCAGCAACTTTGTTAAATTCTGTCCAGCATGTAACCAACAAAGAAAAGTGAGCCATTGGATGAAATCTTACACCAATCTCACACCATTCAAATCATCTTGATAGCTATTTGATGGCTACAAATCACAAAAATTGATAGCTCTCTAGCATTCTTCTATATAAAATTATTGAACCAAAATACTTGATGGGTATTTTTCTTAATAAAAATTAAATTAGATTAAAATTTATATGTAATTATTTTTAAATGATATTGATAGTTAAAAATTATTAAATAATTTAATATATTTAATTAAAAAATATTAAAAAATTATCAAAATTTATTATTTTTTGTCATTATTTTTAGACATTAACTTAATTCTTTTAGTTTAGTAATCCAATAATATATTTTAGTCTATATTTTTAAATATTAATAATAACTAATTAATAACCAAAAATAATAAATTTTAATATTTTTTTTTACTAAATTATTATCTAAACATTACGCATGAATTGTCACCGTGAAAAACTAAATTAATTTCTTCTAACGAAAACCTATAGTCATCTTTGTATCTTTAAAATTATAATATGTCTATATCCACTACTTTATAAAAACACTTGAGCTTAACGCTTCTGTAACGTTTCTTTCAAGTTAGGGTAATAAGCTATACTTATTTTAAGATGACACTTTATAGTGGAATTCTAAAATTAAATTTGATCACATAACATGAATAGCCGAATAGAAATTTATTAAATAAGCTATCTCACATCATCTTACACTTTCCCAGTTTCCTACTGAGAGATTTTTTTTTTTACAGGAAATAAATTTTATAAAACTTAAGGAAAAATCTATTTGTATCAATTTTTAATATGATTAATCCCTACATACAAGTGATTTTGTACAAGTCTTACAAGTTCTCTAATTGATATTATGCTCAAACGCGCTTGTTATGCACATATGTTTCACGCGCCTCTATCAGATTTTTATTTTTGAAAGGATTCCCTTTCCTTTTTCAAATTTCTTGCCTTCTCTCTTCGATCTCTTTCGTAAGTTTCTCTTTGCCTTCTCCTTCATCATTTACGTGCGTTTCTCTCTACTTTCTCTTTCTTCATTTACGTGCTTTTCTCTCTCTGTTCTCTTTCTTCGTTAGTCTCGATTTCTATTGTTTTTTGACATCAAGCTCTAAAATCGTTTTGAAGATAATGGATAATTCAACTTCAGATTGTCAGATGAACCAGTGCGTAAACCTTGCCTGTGAAATTTATTGTTAATTCTTCTTTGTTTGAATTGAATCTAATGTACTAGTTCTGATTATAATTTTGTCCATTTTATATCAGACGTTCGGATGTAGATCAGGAATATTTGGGTGTATTTTAGAAAAGTTTGGGTATATTTACAGTTTATGACTTTTCATCTGACGGAGGGTGAATTGTCTTATTTTTTTAGTTGAATTGTTTTAGTTTCTGTTTAGTTATGGTTCATGAATCTGGATTTTGTTATTTTTTATGATGGTTTTATAGTTGTATTTGCATTCTATAGTTTATACTTGTTTTGATATGATATTTTTTGGGTGTATTTTGCAGCTCTTCTGTGGTGTATTTTGGGTGTATTTTGCAGCCTTTGCTGACTTTGGTGGCTGATTTTAGTGTACACGTAACATAACTCATTTCTGTATCTGCAGTAAATTTGGGTGTAAAACGAAAATATTTGGGTGTAATACAAAGATATTTGGGTGTAAAACAAAGATATTTGGGTGTATTTTTATTCTGATGAGTTCTGCATAATTCAGAACTCTTCCTCTTCCTCCTCCTCATCTTTTGCTGCTTCTTCTTCTTCATCTTCTTATTTCATATTCTCATAATTCTTTTTGGGAGGAAAAAATCAAACAAAGAGAAAAAAATACATAATGTTGCAAAATCAAAAGAAGAAGGAGGAGAAACACGACGATGAAGATAAAACACGCAAAGAAAAAGGAAGAGAAACACAAAGAAAGAGAAGAAGAAGAAGGAAAAGGAGGAGGAGGAGGAGGAGAAACGCAAAGAAAAATGACAGTTGTGGTTTTCATCGAGGAAGAAGAAGAAGAGTCGTTCATAATGGTGAGTAGCGCGTTTTGAAAACAGAAAGCGGTTGAGTAACGTGCGTGTATTTATTTTTGAATGTGGAAGTGTAATGCGCATATATTTTGTTGGACTTGTGTCAACTTATAAAACTTGTAAGGCAAAAAGATTTGTATGTGTAACTTACCTCTTTTTAATATACTATTAAGTGTACGTCAAATCGTAATTTTTTTTCTTATTTCTTACCAAATATTTTTAATATTAAAAATAATAAGTGTAAAATACACAAAAATAATGCATGCCATTCACGAAAATCGAAGTCAAGAAATAAATTTTATAAGGATTAAGATTAAAAAATATTTATTTACAATAACAATATTTATTTAAGCCGAATTTAGATTATGAATTTTTTTATAAATACATAAATTACAGAAACACGTAAAATATAAACTAATTACATAAACGCGTAATGCACTACAAAAAAACAAAGGTATATGGTTACGGTGAAAAATCGTGACCATAGCTAGTAAAAAGGGTGATCATAGGTTTATGGTCACGGTTTTTTTTACCGTGGTCTATTTTGTTGTGGCCATAGACCTATGGTTACGATTTTTTTATCTATAGTCACGGTTGTAGTGTTCAAATTCTGGCACTTTAAGCCACGTTTTTTTACCGTGACCATAGGTTATTCTATAGTCACCCCTCATTAAAACCGTGACCATAGCTTCTATGGTCACCCTACTTAAAACTGTGACTATAGCCTTATCTATGGTCACGGTTTTCACCGTGATCACAACTTCTATGGTCACCCCACCTTAAAACCGTGACCATAGCCTCTATGGTCATCCCACTTAAAATTGTGACCATAGCCCTATCTATGGTCACGATTTTCACAGTTTTCACCGTGACCATAGCCTCTATGGTCATCCCTCCTTAAAACCGTGACCATAACCCTATCTATAGTCACGATTTTTCGCCGTGACCATAGCCTCTATGGTCACCCCACCTTAAAACCATAACCATAACCTTATCTATGGTCACGGTTTTTACTGTGACCATAGCCTATTTTGTTTTATGAGATTTAATTTTTTTTTAAAGTATAATCACATTCCAAAATGATGATAATCACAAAATAAATCTAAAAATAAAAAATGATAATCAACAATTAAGATAAGTTGTGATTAAAGTAACCAACTAACATATCAATATAGTTGAGTGAATACACTTGTCTCAATCTTAGTTTTATACAGTGATATATACACTAACACTAAGTAGACACTATTAACAGAATTGTTCCACAGGCGTGAGAGCAATACAAATCAAACTCTACCAGGATAGATTGTTTCTGGTATTGCTATTCTTTCTTCTCAACGCTCGAAAACTTTTGTTTCAGCCACTTTACCATTTGAAAGCTCAGCACCTGCTTCATTAACATGCAAAGTAAAGTCACATTAGACATAAACATCTACATTTATTCTTCTTCAACTTAGGAAAAAAACATATCATTAAAACATATATACATCACACATATAATAGCTAGTACAAACCATATAACACACATCTACATCATAGTATATGACACATCATAAAACAATATAAAGTACTTGAAGAGATACATTATATATTACGAAAGTACTTGAAATCTTCTAAGTAGCTTCTTTTTTTTTAACACATCATTTTTGACAGGCTTCATTGCAGCTCTCAATTTCTTAAATATAGCAAAAGTAAAAATAAAATGAAAATAAAAAATGAAGCAACATAAACAACAAAGCAAACCTGAAAGCTCTAGATTGGCAATCGACAAAACTTAGGTAAGTATGCTCCTTATTCTTCCAATTCCAAATCTGGATTCTGAAAAAAATTCTAATTTTCAAGTTTCTTCTTCTCTGCAAATTTACTTTGTTCAAGCTGCAAAGAAATTATTAAAGCATGTTTTCTAATTTTAAATGCTAAAGCATTTCAATTTAATCAAATCATCATTTACTTTTCAAAATTATTAAAGGTAGTCCTTTTGCAGTTATAGAAACTTTATTATATACAAAGATAACAATGCTGCATAATTTCAAATTAAACATTGCAACATAGGAACTATCCATGGTTGAAAAATGAGGAGCAAAGTGAAAAATGAGTATATCTCAGCAACTGAGATCCCGTGCTGTGACGGTACGACGCCGTGATATATCTTGAGTGCACCGAAATATGTGTTACGTGAGAGATCGGATACTGAGCATCCGAGATATGTTTGGATTTGAAAATGGATCTCAACATCTGAGATACTTGTAGAACTTATAATTCTGATCTCATCATCCGAGAAATGGTCAAGCGTGTGATTCGAGTCTCAGCATCTGAGATATGTGTATTATGATTTTGGTGTCTCTGCACCTTAGATATCTTGGAGAATAACTCTATTTATATCTTCCCATTCTCAACCATCTCCTCTCAATTCACCAATCAAACTTTTTTTCTTTTCTTTCTGTTGTGTTCTCATGAAAAATAATCAATTCTTTTTTATTATGGTTTATCCCAACATGATACTAAAGTGATGAAAGAGTGATTTTTTAGTCTGATTCAACTGTGATGTTACGCACTAATCGGGTTTATACCCTACATGCACTAAAGACGATCATACTGAGAAACAAGGGGGGAATAGATACCAAGGAGATTGGGCGAGTTGTATATAGATTTCTGCATGTGCTTCCGAGCGGTGAATTTACCAACAGGTTATTATGGAATGATGGGGATCAGCATGTAAGGGTAAAGTTCGACATACATGCACGTCTAATGCTGCAACATGTGATGGAGTGGTATGCTGCAGTGCGTGACATGGTCGTTGGTGGTGGGCCGTCCCCTTCGAGTCCTCAAGTTGTCCCATTGGATGCAAGATCGATCCACTATTTCCAGCCTCGTGATAGTGCCAAAGAAGACGACAGCAAGGGCGATTCAGAATATGTTACCGGGTGCAGGTTGTCCAGCGAGACTTCTTCCTCTGATAAGTATATGTCGGAGACTCCCACTGGTGGTGGTGCTCAGTTTCTCCTGCCTCTCCTTTTTCCCATTCCTCAATTGTCAGAAGTTCCCATTCATTATCAGCCAAGGAGAGGATTACAACACCGATAGTAGGCTGGAATTCTAGGTTAGTCATAGGTTCAGGAACCGTGATGCTGTTCTGGTGGTGGTGAAGAACTACATTATTCAAAGAAATACGGAGTACAGAGTTTTGGAGTCAGATAGGCTTAAATACCACTATCGTTGCAAGCAATTCACCAACAGTTATCCATGGAGTCTTCGTGTAAAACTACATCAAAACTTGAACTACTGGTATATTTTTTACATGTTGGATGAAATTAAAGTCTATTACGTCAATTATGTCTTATACTAATGATTGACGTCCACGAGTAATTTTTTAGGGAGGTGTGTAGGTTTAGTGTACCATATACATGTTTGGCACCAACCATGTCTCAGGACCATGTTCAGTTGGATAGTAGTTTTATTTGCAATGTTGTTTTACCTATAATAAAGATTGACCCGTCGATGTCTATCCCGGTATTGTAAAGTGTAATGCATCAGAGTTACCATTTCAAGCCATCGTATTGAAAGGTGTGGATGGCATCAGATTTATGGTGACTAGGAAAAATTGTACAACAAGATACCTGGCCTCTTGCAAGATTTACAGGAATGCCTCCCATGTACGATTCACGACTGCGTTGTTGTTCCTTATTACGACGGTGATATAGCTGACCGAGAGTGGAGCTAGTTTGATATTTTGGGCATTCCCTCCTTGCATTAAGGCATTTAGGCATTACAAGCCTTTTGTATCTGTAGATGGAACACACTTATATGGAAAGTACAAGGGCGTGCTGTTAATTGATGTGGCTCAAGATAGAAATAACATTCTGCCCATAGCTTTCGCATTAGTCAAGTCTGAGACGACCGAGTCATGATCATTTTTTCTTTCAAATTTGAAACAACATGTTCCTCTGCAGAATGGACTTCTTATCATATCAGATAGATCACAGCTACTCGCGCTATCCTAAATGCACCTCATAGTGGATGGCATCCTCCCTCGGCATATCATGCTTATTTCAAATGTCATATGGTCTCAAACTTCAATTCATGGTTTAAATCGGCCAAGGGTAAGAGGTACCTTATAAATACAACGTACAGTCCAAGTAAGGAGGGTTGTGATTGGTACTTGGATGCTTTGGGTTTGTTATCCCGTGACATGTTAGATTGGACTCTTCATTTTAGGAAGGATTTACGGCTTCAACGTTGTGATGAAGGTCATTGGTATCGTCACGTGATGACGAATCTTATGGAATGTATAAATGATGTGCTGAAGGGAACAAGTGTAACACCCTACCACATAGAGCTTTATGCTTAATTTTGTAAAACAAAGGTGGTGAGGTATTATGACCTCTAAAATAAAATATATACATAATATATAGTTGAAAGAATTAAATAATTGAGAAGCTTTGAAGGAAAGCTTAAGCAAAATCGTGAAAAGAAAAGCGAAACGCTCATGTAAACGGAAAACTTGGATAGGAAAAAAAGTAAAGACATATTTAATAAGAGCGGAATGTCAAAGGATACAAAATATCAAGCTTCGGGCTCGACCTGCGAAGCCAAGGCAGGGCGGAGAATATGTACATACATACACGGATATACCTTATATCCCATAAAATCCCAAAATACATAAAGAAAGCACCTAGTTCTCCAAAAAGCCTCTAAGAGGATTAAACATAAGTTATTTATACATAGGAAAGTCTATAAATATAAATACATAACTGACAGCCCATATTATAACATCCCAACTTTGCTTACCATAGGAACCTCCAGACGCTCACCGAGGCACATCTCAATTTGCATATGAAAACAACAACATTTGTATGGAATGAGAACTGGAGGTTCTCAGCATGATAATGGTTCCCACATAGATAAGATATGAGGTCTCAAAAAAGCTAGAGGCAATCTTAGAACTCTGACACTCAGAATTAAACTTAAAGAATAAGCTAAACTAGATTTTGGGTATATAATCTAAGGTTTTTAAGTTTATAACTCAGATCCTAACTTAACCCTTCAAATCCTGCTTCCTCCAGCCCTCTAAAACACCGGTGGAACAGCCCTCGTCACTCATCTGCCAGACAAGGGACATTTCAGTTACATAGACAAATAATACAGACAAAGAAATCACAGATAGAATGCAGTTACAGCAGATAGAGTATATAGCAATTAAGTAAAGATAATCAAATAGGCAAACCCAAGTAAGGCACATCCAAACAAAACAAACAAATTTATAAGATGTATGCCTGCCCTATGGCTAATGAGCTCATTTGTCGGTTATATCGCTAACCCGACATGTCTGGTAGCTAATAACCCGGGTATTGTTTCTCTGTTGTGCACATATATCTCAGCACATCGGCTGTCCATTAGAGGGAAAGTGCCCTGTCACCATTAAAGAAATATGTGCCCTGTCACCATTAAAGGGAATATGTGCCCTGTCACCATTAGAGGGAATAGGTTCCCTACCACCCTTACAACCAAAGAGAAAACACAAATATACTTATCATCAATCATGCGTCGTTAAACTCAATTCTCATCATTCTTCTTCCTCATCTCTTTTCCAGAGCAAGTAGACAATGCCACTGCCTCTTACCTAGGGTCACATATATCTCATCCCATTACAAATCATTCATTACTTCCTTCATCCTCATCAATATCCTCGCATTCACTGTTACCCATGCCTCACTAATTCAGTTGATACTTCGCAAAACCCTTCCAAGTATCCTTCTTAATTTATTTAACACACTCATCCTCATTCTAAGGCCTAAAGGCTCACTAACAAACAAAACAAGTGTAAAAGAAGTTTGAAAAGCTAGAGGATTAGTTAAACATTCAAAATTCTCATTTTTGGCTAAAACAGGGGGCTCGCGTACGCGGAACTATGTTCGCATACGCGAGATTGCAAAACAGGGAAGAGTGCTCGTGTCGCGTGCATACTCTCACATACACGAGATTACAAACAATGAGCATAGCTCGCATCGCCTGTGTAGGTCGCGTACGCGACAGTCCCTTTTCCTCAAAAGCTGTTAAGCTTGTAGAAAATCAATTTTTTGCACTGAAGTTTGAATGCACATAACTTTCTTGTTTTAAATGATTTTCATCC
The DNA here is from genome assembly GCF_059453495.1 of Arachis ipaensis. Lineage (NCBI taxonomy): Eukaryota > Viridiplantae > Streptophyta > Magnoliopsida > Fabales > Fabaceae > Arachis > Arachis ipaensis. The sequence goes on from NC_142436.1 coordinate 139,736,227, forward strand.
ATTTTTTGAAGGACATAAACTTCACGGACCCAATTTTTATTTGAAGCAAGTTTCACATAAATTGGGGATCCGAAAACCGAGTTATGACTCACCGAAGTTGGTTAAAAATTCACTTTTACCAAAAACACCAAAACCCCTATTCTTTCCAAATTCTCAATTTCAAATCAAAGTTCCTATAATCAAAACAACATCAAAACAGCCCCAAAATCATATCCACCCATTTCCACACACTTTCTCTCATCAATGCTTATAATCTCAATAATACATTTAACAATTTTCAATCAAATATAATTATTATGTAACCAATATCTTCATCATCACTTATTATCATCATCAATCTTCACAATCATCAATAATCATTCACCAATTCTCATCAATAACATTAATTATCACATTTTTATAACAAACCCAACAATTTAACAATTAGCACCAATCCTTAAAGATTCCGTCTAATTCAATTTAACCTACGGTCACCTAGCCGAAGTTTTCACACGACATTACATATTATCTACGAGAAACCAAAATCATACCTTGGCCGATTTCTTCCCAAGCTCAAACTCCTCAATTCAAGCCTCCAAGATTCCAAATCAAGTGCTACAAGGTCCAGCCACCAAAGCTTGATTTCAAGCGCTCTAATTCACCGATTAAATATCTAATTTAACATAAACTCAATCTAATTCCATGAAATTCACCAAATTAAGAACTAGGGTTCACATAATTAGATAACTACAAGGGTTTAGAGTTTTCTTAACTTACCCATGAATTATTTAGACAAAATCCATCAATTTCCTTATATTAATTCAATCCTAATACATTAAAACATCAAAATCCTCAACACCCATAAATCCAAAAATGAAATCTGAATAGAAGGAAAAGGCTAGAAATGAAAACAAAGTTTCTTACCAAATTATTCGATGGATTTTGTAGAGAATTTTGAGATGAACACGTGGCCACTAACGATTCGTCAATCGGAACTCCAGATTAAAAGTTACGGAAGATTAAAGTTTGAAGTGGAATAGGATTTTGATTCTTATCCTTCTCCTCTCTTCTTTCAGTGTGGGGGTTGAAATGAATGGGAAAGGGAGATGAAGCAAGGCTTATATGGGTTGGGCCTTGGGCCCAATACGGGTCTGATCCAATCGGTTTGGTCCGTTGGCCTGTTTTTAGGCCAAATTCTTTAAAATTAGTGTTAAAATTCATATTTTAATTATTTCTACCTCATTAAACTATAAAATTTAATTTTCTAATTTTTTTAAATAATAATTAAGTTATTGGCTAATTATTTATTAATTACCCGGATTTACAACGAGGAACCTTCTGGTAACTACGATTGTTAGAGCAACTTACGAGAGGTTGTAATAGTTATTCGTGCGCAAAGTTCGCGAAGCACATGCTCAATTACAGGGTGGACAGATATACTCATAGTGGCTGTTGGAAGTTATAGAGAAGAACAAAGAGAGCCTGCCGATGATGCGAGTCATCCACTGTGATTGTAGGGAATCCGTGTTCAGTGTTGAGGAGGTGAAGCCAATGGATAGATGGTCCCAGACTTCATACCGCGTTCATCTTAACGAGCGTACATGTGGCTATGGACTATTCTAGTCTTTACATTACCCATGTCGTCACGCACTGGTGGCATGTGCAACTGCAAGCATCGAGTGAGGGTCATTGATGGTCACCAAGTATTGTAGATGGTAACATCCCCTGAATAAGTCGTATCACTGACGGTGCACGTCGGGCCACTAGGCATCATCTCCCCTCGTCATCTTAAAAAGATAGTCGCCAACGTTCATCGGATCTATTGGCCTTGCTGCTGTCCCCCGAGCTTCCTCTTCACTCTACCAACATGATAAAACTCCATAGAATGAAAGCATACAAGGGGGATAATAGTCTTCCATGTATAAAGCTTTCCGTCACTCGTAAGTTAATCAGACGCAATCTGAGCTAGCTGGAGATGCTCGTATAGTATCCATCGAAACTAGCCACATCGCATTAAAGTATAATAATTAGTAACAACATACCAATGCATGAAATAATGTAGAAAACAAAACACGTCGTACCTGATCAAATGTGAGGCTATCGATGCGATGACGTAGAGTCTGTATCCTGTTATTGTGGTGATTTTGACTTTGTTGCCCTAGTCCTACCAACCTATACACAATAAAAAAATTAAAAATAGAAATTTATTAATTACAATAAGTAAGTCATATCACTGTCTATTAGTAATTAAATTAAAAATAATTATAATAAATACATACCTAGCAGCGAACGGGAACCTAACGACGTCATACCCCGCTGGATAAAATGAAGGGAACCTATGATAGATCTAGGACAGAACAAGCGGCATGAAACCTGCAATGTCGGTCACATCACGCTCAGCCGCAGTGCAGAATGAGTGGTACGTATGTGTCAGCAGTGCAGAGTGCAGACTCCCATGACAACTAGTTGCAACGATGGAAATCCACCAGCAACAACAATTATCTCAAAGGAACAAGTGTAGTAGACTTGTTTGTGAAAAGAAACCCCCGATAAGCATCATCAAATAGCACCTGGCGTACTTACAGAGTGTATCCGGATATGCACTAACTGAAATGCGTGAAACCCTGTCCCTCAGCCAGGTCATCCTCAGATCGAAAACCTGCTTGCCTCCCTCTGGCTGTGGTGGCGGCCTGTCGCCAAGTAAATCCTCAACGCACTCCCATGTGAGGTATCCATGGTATTGCTGAAAGTCTTTGGTACAACCCCCAATCGGCTCACCCTAGTGCGCAGACCAAGGTGGTAGGCAACATCTTGAAGCGTAATCCTAACATCACCCCATAGAAGGTGGAAGGTGTGGGTCTCAGTCCTCCATCGCTCAACAAATACAGATATCAAGGAATTGTCAAACATAAAATTCATCAACTCTACTGCATGCCCAAATCCCACCATCTTGATATAAGGTAATAGGCTGTTCGGCGGAAGGAGACCCAGGGTCACACAGCGTGGCAACAGTAACCGTGATCTCTGCAATAGGCATAACATTTACTTTCGCATATTAATCTCATCTGAACGATTAACTGTGTTTAACTATTATTAAAAATCCTAAACCAAGTACGTAAATATCAATAATAAAATATTGTATTCGATACGAATATAATTTTTATTGCTAATATTCATAGTATTAACTAAAGAGAGGACAATCAAGTAATATGTAAAAAAATAAATTATTCATATTGCACTATTTTAACTTGGTTGTAATATTCTACATGACTTCAATCCAACTATAAGTTTGTTAGAAAAAATTGATCGCACAAATAATTTGTTTAAATAATGTATTTATTTAATTTTACTAACATATTAAGTTATTGTTACTTATTTTATTTATTTAACTTAAGTTACAATTAGTTACGATTACTTATAAAAATATCATAACATACTATACCTAACTAAGTAATTAAATCCTAAACATTTAAACTAATTATTTACTGAAAATAAAACAAGAAAAAATTACTAAACTCAAAATCCAAAGCTCCAGCTATGTGCCAAGTGGCATTTAGTCTGTTGATGTCTCCATCACGAACATATTGTTGGAAAGCTATATGTACTTAAGGAACTTGAACTTAAGCGGTTAGAAACTCACAAAAGTTTTAAGAACTATTCAAATGAACGAAAATTTCGGCTGCTGTAGTTTTATATATACATCCGAGCATATCTCGGATGCTGAGATGTCAATTACACGTTCTACACGTATCTCGGATATTCAGTATCTGATCTTCCACGTAACACATATCTTGAGTGCATCCAGAATATGTCATGGAGGCATACCGTCACAGCACAAGGTCTTAATTGCCGAAATATGCTCATTTTCCAGTTCACCCCTCAGCATCCGAGATGTGTAACGTTACGCATTTATGTAATTACTTCATATTTTATATATTTTCGTAATTTATATATTTATTTAATTTAAATAAAAAAACCTTAGATTATTTGAGGGAGGTTCTAGATCACTAGATGTTAAATTTGGGGGAAACCTTTTGATGCGTGAGCATCTTCTCTATCTTTTCCTAGTGAATTTGCACTTAAATTGCTAAGTTTAATCAAGATTTGATATATTTTAGCCACCATGGACGCTACTTTGAGTTGTATGCATGACGTGGCGAAAATTGGTGAGTTAAGAATTGTTATAAGATATGCGTTGCAAGTATAGTTCTTAACCAACCAGAAATCCGCTTATCAATTTAAAAAGGTTGTCACAAAAATTAAAATTAAAATACTGGGAGTATGATTCCCAGGTCGTCTCCCAACGAGTTGCAGAAAGGTGTGCTATTTTATTAATCAGATGTTTTCAAAAGAGTTTGAGTTGAATAAACAGGAAATTAAATTTGAGAAATTAAGTAATTTAAATAAAAGCCTTGACTGGGAGTAGATTAGTTGGAAGCCCTATTCTTGTTGAAGTACTCTCAAGATTAATTGATAATTGAAGGTTGTTCTGTTTAGTTATCCCTTACTAGGTAAGAAAAAGTCAAACAAGTTGGAATGCTATTTCTATTCACAAGTTCCAACCCACTCAATTAAAAGGGATTGGTGTCAGTGATTAGAGGGCAATCCAACAATAAACCCAATTACAATTTTTCTTTTAAGCATCCCAACTCAAAGGTTCCTTTCAATCAACTCCCCATCAAGTTAGGGAACTACTCGCTCATTGTGAATGTAGAACTCATAACATAGGAAAGGGAATTAAAGAAAGACATGATAAATAAAATTTAAAGGAATCAATTAAAAATAAAAGTAATTCTTGTATTAATAAATTATAAAAATAATCCAATAGTAAAATTGAGTAAATTAAAGGACATGGAAAAGTAAAGCCAAGTAAAGAAAACAAACTAGAATGACGAAGTCTTGGTGAGGTAATAACTCTTCTCAATATCCCAATGCAAAGAGCGATAGAAAATAAAATCCTAAGAACTATGAATGTGTAGAGAGAAAAACCTAGAGGAGGAGTAACTAGATCTAAAAACTAAAATTGTGTAGAATGAATGTTGTTTTCGTTTCTGCATGTTCTCTGGCTCTAGTCTACTTTTCTGGACCGAAAACTAGGTCAAAACAGGGTCCAAAATTGCCCCCAGCAAATTCTACAGATTATGCAGGTCGCGCACGTCACGCGATCGCGTCATTCATGCGGACGCGTCATTCGGCGTTTTGCTTTGCCATGCGAGCGTGTCGTTCACGCCTCCGCGTCACTTATGCTATTCCAATCCGCGTGGTCGCGTGAGCCATGCGGCTGCGTCACTGCGATTTCCTCTCTTTCGCGCGGTCGCGTGAGCCATGCAGCCGCGTCCCTTCTCGCTGGTCATCTCCTTAATTTTTTGTGTTCCTTCCATTTTTGCAAGCTTCCTTTCCAATCTCCAACTCATTCATGCCCTATAAAGCCTGAAACACTTAACACACAGATCACGGCATCGAATGGAATAAAGGAGAATTAAAATACATAATTAAAAGTCTCTAGGAAGCAAGTTTTCAATCATGTAATAATTTTTAGAAGGAAATATAAATTCATGCTAATTATATGAATAAGTGGGTAAAGATCATGATAAAACCACACGATTAAGCACATTATAAACCATAAAATAGTGGTTTATCAACCTCCCCACACTTAAACATTAGCATGTCCTCATGCTTAGTTGAAGGAGATAAAATAAATGAGTAGGAACATGTAAAACTCATGCAATGCAATCTATATATGTAAATGCAAGTATATGATTCTTGTCCACTTGATCAAAAGTAAATAAGCTCTTCAAAACAATTACAAATCAAATTCCACTAATTCAATTCTCATACAGCAAGAACAGATAAAAATGCAAGAAGATAGCTCATGAAAGCAGGGAACATAGAATTTTAAGCATTGAACCCTCACTGATGATGTATATATACTCTAGTCTCTCTAGTGTATAGGGTAATCACTCTATCCTTCTCTAATCATGCTCCCTAATTTTTGTTCTTCTCCTAACCAATCAACAACATTTAATATATCAATGCAAATATCATGAGGTCTTTTCAAAGTTGTAATGGGGCCAAGGTAATGGTAAGGATACATATATGGTTAAGTGAGCTTATAAATTGAATCTTTAATTAACCCAAGCTCTAACCCAACCTATGTATTTTATATAACTTTAGAGTTCGTACCTAGCTACCCAGAATTCCCTTTCACATTCCATACCCATGTATCAACTTTTTATTTTAATTTTATCATACATGCATTGATCTTTGAATTCTTAACTTAGCATTGAGGTAATTTTATCCCCTTATTTATTTATTGAATATTTTTGGTTTTTTTTTATTTTTATAAACATAAAAATAAACGTAGCTTATCAATGCACATAGATTTTTAATTCTTATAGTTTCACATGAGTAGGTATCCAAATTTCCATTATATTATCATGACACATTCCCTTATTATCTTTTGTTCCCACAATTTCCCATACTTAATTAGCACACATAATTCTATCTTAAGCTAACCAAAGATTCAATTTGGGATATATAATTGTTTTTCTGCTTAAGGCTAGTAATGTGGTAAAATATAGAACAAATGGTATTTAAAGGCTCAAAGTGGCTAACAAAGGTAATTGAAAGGGTAGGCTTAATTTGGATTAGTGAGCTAAACAATTAATGACCTCAATCATATGCAAGCATACAAATATAATAAACATTGGACATATAAGATGAAACAAAATATAGATTACAATCATAGAGAAGTAAACACACAAGAATAAAATAATTATAGTTAAATAATGTAACCATGCATAAAGGCTCAAATCTCACAGGTTGTGTGTTCTTTAGCTCAAAAATCATGTTCCAGATACAACTTCAAGCAAATTTAACATAAAAGTTTTAATTAAAATTAGTGAAATTTTGTTCCAAAAATAGAGTCTTAGAAGAAATTTATTGTCTTTTTAATCAAGTAGAACATGCATGCAACTAATCTATTATTATGCAATTTATCCTATTCTACAAAGGAAAAATCTAACTAAATATCCTAATTTATTGGTGTTTAGGGAAGAGAAATTACCTCCGGAAGTCAGGTACTGACCGACCTCCCCACACTTAAGGCTTTGCGCCGTCCTCGGTGCCATCTGTCAGGAACAAAGGTGGGCTGGTAGCAGTATCTCCACAATCAGAACCATCATGGCTCCCTGTGCTGGTAAAGGAAGTGGAGTCTGGGGTGTCTGAGTCCTTGAAATTTCCCTTAAGTAGCTCCTTGAGGTGTTTAAATCGGCGCTCTTTACGGCGCTCTCTCATCTTAGCTTTGTGTTCCTGCCGATCCAACCTTTCAAGTATTTGATGGAGCAGTTGGGTTATTGTAGGTGCTTGTGGTATGGAAGGAGGAATGTCCTGAGCCGGTTCAGTGGGCTGGCTTGTAGTGGCTGCTGGAAGTCTAATATATTTCCCATTAGGGACATACTGATCATCCCGTGGAAGCATGGCTTTGGTGTCCCTAGCTCTGAAGGAGACTCCGGCTGCTGAGACAAGATCTGAGACCAAGGCGGGAAAGGTAAGTTGTCCGCGATTTGTACGTGTCCCATGGCATTCCGGATGTGTCTTGGTAGGTTCAGAGGCTGGTCGGTAAGGATGCACCATAGTAGAACGGCCATGTCCGCAGTGAAGGAGGACTCGTGAGTGCTCGGAAAGACATAATGGGACATGATCTGTGCCCATATGCGAGCCTCCAAGGTAAGTGCTGAAGCCGATATTCCCTTAGGGCGGGTACGATGGTATCCGTAGATCCAACGGCTGCCAGGTAGTGCGATAACTCTGAGAACGGCGTCCCAGTCAAATTGATACATCTGGCACTTGATTGCGGCTTCTTGAAAGGCGTCCAATCCTTCTGGAATAGGGGGAAGACCTAGAGCTTTTTGAATGGCCTCTTCTGTAAGGGGGACTTGCTTCTGACGGACAAAGACAGACTGCAGGGTTGGCAGGTGGAAGTTGGAGTAGAACTCGACTACCCAAGAAAGATTGATCTGCCTCGACTGTCTCTGTAGGAAACCCCATTGTCTCCGTTCAATTTGCGGCTCAACAAAAGTATCAATATTGGGCGGGAGGATAAGAAGGTATTCGTTATTGTAGCTCCGTTCTGTTAGGATAGGGAACATCTGCTCACAGTAGCGATTGGGAAATCGCGCAGTGTCCTTTGCTGGGAAGGCTTTCTCCTTTTCATCAACCTTTATAATCCTCTTAATCCTTTTTGTTGAGGGCTTGATTGTAGTTGAAGAGGGCTCTGCCACTAGTTCTCTCTTTGTTCCTCTCCTTGCTGTTGGTTTGGGAGTAGCTTTCTCTTTTCCTTTCTTGGTGGCCATCTTGAAAAAGAGAAGAGAAAGTAAATTAAATTCAAAGAAATAGAGCAAGGAAGAGGATTGTATGAGTGATAGGCAATGCACAGTAAAGATGAATGAAGTGAACACATGGTCATGACAACATGTGAAAAGTTCATCAAAGGGAATAAAGCAAGTGCATGTTAAGGTAAGTAGATGCAAGATGTTTATTAGCATGCTGGCAAAGGCATGAGTAGCATAGATCAAGCATCACTCGTAACAAACCATCACGTTTGTATTGACAATTAAATTCAATTAATACAATAGTAAAGGGAATTTGTGAAAAGCAAGCATTGAATAGCAGAATAGACTAATGTAGAAAAGTGCATTATGTCATAAGGGCTTTTTCACAAACACATAACATGCATGGTAAATAAGGAATAGAAAGTATTAAAGTAAACATGCAAGCAACCCTTTAAAAAGGTAAGATATAATTGCCAAACAATTTTACAACAATTCACAAGCATATAATGAGAAATAATGACTCAAATAAATTTCCAACACCAAGTAAAAAGGAAAGAGAAAGAAGAAGAAAATATGGATAATAAAAGTAAAAAGAAAAAAAAGAAGATAACATATAAAAATAAGAAGAATAATAAAAAAGTAAGGGGGGAAAGAAGAAAAGAAAACCTTGTTAATGGGGGTGAGGGAGAGAGAGAGTAGAAAGTGAGAAAGAAGGAAGAAGGAAGAAAGAAGAAATAAGGAGGGAAAATAGAAAATAGGATTTGGGGAAGAGAAAGATAAGATATTTTGGCAATTTAGGGTAAGCTATGCAGCGCAAGCGACGCATCCGCGTGGGTGATGCGGTCGCGTGAATTGCGCTTATACTGATTGACGCGGTCGCGTCGGTCACGCAGTCGCGTGACCCGTATCATGCTACTGGCGCGAGGGCAGCCTCATGCTTGCCAAATCTGGGGTGACGCGATCGCGTGGGGCATGCGATCGCGTGAGTGACCATTAGAGGGATATGACGCGGACGCGTGAGCCATGCGTCTGCGTGGGAAGAATTGGGCGTTCAGCGCCAATCCAACACCACTCTAGCACAACTTTCGGTCGTGCACCCTTTTTACATCGAATTCTTGGGCACGTGGCCACGTGAGTGACGCGGACGCGTCGGCGACACGGTCGCGTGGGGCGAATTGTGCCACTGGCACGCCTCCAGCCACGCTCTTGTGTGACTCTCTGTTCGTTTTATTATTTTCTCCCATCTCCTGCGACGCGGACGCGTCAATGATGCGGTCGCGTCGCGTGAAATTTTTTTTTTAAAACATAAAAATATGTAAATACAGATGCACAAAATGTACTAATAAAGAGAAGATTTATTGAATAAGAAAACTAAAAATAAAGAAAAGAACGATCATACCATGGTGGGTTGTCTCCCACCTAGCACTTTGCTTTAACGTCCGTAAGTTGGACGCTCCACTAGCTCAGTCTTCGGCTATGTGGGGATCTTCCAAGAGGAAGATCTCGAGCTCCTTGTTTTTCTTCATCTGCTCGCCATGGTACAGCTTTAAACGATGTCCATTGACTTTGATAAGTTCAGAGCTTGAAGGATGGCTTAGGTGATAAACTCCGTACGGTTCGGCCTTCTCTACTCTGTATGAACCTTCCCATCTTGATCTCAACTTGCCTGGCATGAGCCTCAGTCGAGATTTGTAAAGGAGGACTAAATCCCCAGGTTGGAACTCTTTTCTCTTGATGTGCTGATCATGTACAGCCTTCATCTTCTCCTTGTATAGTCTTGAGTTCTCATAAGCTTCTAGGCGAAGGCTTTCCAATTCTTGCAGTTGCAATTTCCTTTCAGCTCTGGCTTTCTCAATTCCCATGTTGCACTCCTTTACTGCCCAAAAGGCTTTGTGCTCTACTTCAACAGGGAGATGACAAGCTTTTCCATAGACTAAGCGGAAAGGACTCATCCCAATGGGTGTCTTGTATGTTGTTCTGTATGCCCAAAGTGCATCTTGTAGCCTGGTGCTCCAGTCTCTTCTATGAGGTTTGACTATCTTCTGCAAAATACACTTTATCTCTCTGTTTGACACCTCGGCTTGCCCATTAGTCTGAGGATGGTAGGCTATTGCAACCTTATGAATTATCTCATACTTCTTCATTAATCCTGTTAGTCTCCTGTTACAAAAATGGGTGCCTTGATCGCTCACGATTGCTCGTGGTGATCCAAAGCGACAAATAATGTGGTTTCTCACAAAGGAAACAACAGTGTTAGCATCATCAGTGCGGGTAGGAATTGCTTCCACCCATTTGGAAACGTAATCCACAGCTAACAATATATAAAAATAACCATTAGAATTTGGGAATGGACCCATGAAGTTAATGCCCCAAACATCAAAAATTTCACAGAAAAGCATAATTTGTTGAGGCATCTCATCCCTCTTGGATATATTACCAAATTTTTGGCATGGGAAACAAGATTTACAAAACTCAGCAGCGTCTCTAAAAAGAGTAGACCACCAGAATCCACAGTCTAAGATTTTTCTAGCTGTTCTTTGAGGGCCAAAATGTCCTCCACTCTCAGATGAGTGACAAGCCTCTAAGATGGACTGGAATTCTGATTGAGGCACACACCGTCTAATTACCTGGTCAGTGCCACATCTCCATAAATATGGGTCATCCCATATATAATATTTAGACTCGCTTTTCAGCTTGTCTCTTTGATGCTTAGAAAAGTTTGGAGGAAAAGTGCGGCTAACTAGATAATTAGCTACAGGTGCATACCAAGGGACTACCTCAGATACTGCTTGCAGGTTATCAAATGGGAAATTATCAGCTATAGGATTAGAATCATCCTTAATATGCTCAAGGCAACTCAAATGGTCTGCCACTAAATTCTGGTTACCACTCCTATCCTTAATTTCTAAATCAAACTCTTGTAATAGCAGTATCCAACGTATAAGCCTTGGTTTGGACTCCTTTTTAGCTAATAAATACTTTAGAGCTGCGTGGTCTGAATACACTACTACTTTAGTACCAAGTAAATAAGCTCAGAATTTATCCAGAGCAAAAACAATAGCAAGAAGCTCTTTCTCAGTAGTAGTGTAATTAGACTGAGCGGCGTCTAAAGTCTTAGATGCATAAGCGATGACAAAAGGATCCTTACCTTCACGCTGAGCCAGTGCTGCTCCTACTGCATGGTTGGAGGCGTCGCACATTATTTCAAATGGCTGGCTCTAGTCTGGTCCTCTCACAATTGGAGCTTGAGTCAGAGCGGTCTTCAGCTTATCAAACGCTTGTTTGCAATCCGCACTGAACTCGAACTCAATATCCTTCTGCAGTAGTCTGGATAAGGAAAGTGCTACCTTACTGAAGTCTTTAATGAATCTCCTGTAAAAACCTGCATAACCAAGGAACGAACGGACTTCCCTCACAGAAGAGGGGTAAGGTAAACTAGAAATAACATCCACCTTTGCTGGATCTACAGAAATGTCAGTATTAGACACAACATGTCCTAGTACAATACCTTGTTTTACCATAAAGTGACATTTTTCAAAATTTAATACAAGGTTTGTACTGACACATCTATCTAATACTCTAGATAAACTATCCAAGCAAAGGCTAAAAGAATCACCATAAACACTAAAATCATCCATAAAAACTTCCATACAGTCCTCAATAAGATCAGAGAAAAGACTCATCATGCACATTTGGAAAGTAGTTGGTGCATTGCACAAGCCAAAGGGCATTCTCTTGTAAGCATAGGTCCCAAAAGGACATGTAAAAGTAGTCTTTTCCTGATCCTCAGGAGCTATATGAATCTGGAAATATCCTGTATAACCATCTAAAAAGCAATAATGTGATTTACCTGACAGGCGATCCAGCATTTGATCAATGAATGGAAGAGGATAGTGATCCTTACGAGTGGCTTGGTTGAGACGCCTGTAATCAATGCAGACCCTCCAAGCGTTCTGTACTCTGGTTGTTATGAGCTCTCCATGCTCATTCTTCACTGTAGTGACTCCAGACTTCTTGGGCACCACTTGTACTGGGCTTACCCATTCACTGTCTGAAATGGGATAGATGATATCTGCCTCTAGTAGTCTGGTCACTTCCTTCTTGACAATCTCTAAGATAGTGGGGTTCAATCTTCTCTGGGGTTGACGAACGAGTCTTGCTCCCTCTTCTAAAAATATTCTATACTCACATACTTGAGGGTTAATGCCTACTATATCTGCCAAACTCCACCCAATGGCCTTCTTGTGCCTCCTCAGCACACTAAGTAACTGCTCTTCCTGTTGAGGAGTGAGTTCCCTTGCAATGATAACTGGAAACTTCTGCTTGTCCTCAAGGTAAGCATATTTGAGGTGTGGGGGAAGGGGTTTCAACTCTAACTTCTGCTCATGGTCAGGCTCTGGATTGTCTAAAACTGGTGATAATGGCGAAGTGCCCTCATTGTCGTTTAAGAGTGTCCCCACACTCGGACCTTGTCCTGTGTGCTTCTCTTCTAACTCCTCCTGGTGAAATTCAGCTACAGTTTCGTCTATGATATCACACTGGAAGATAGAATGGTCTTCTGGGGGGTATTTCAGAACTCCATTCAGATTGAAGCTTACTACTCGGCCATCTATTTCAAAAGAGTATGTTCTTGAAAAAGCATCAAATTTGAACTTTGATGTCTTCAGGAATGGTCTTCCAAGTAGGATTGATGATGGCTTCTCTGAGTCATTTTGGGGCATCTCCAGAATATAAAAATCAATAGGAAATGTGAGCCCCTTAATGCCCACTAATGCATCTTCAGCAACTCCAACCACTGTAATAATGTTTTTATCTGCTAACACAAAACGAGCTGCCGTCCTTTTTAAGGGAGGGAGCCTCAAAATATCATATATAGACAAAGGCATTATACTCACACATGCTCCTAAATCACACATGCAATCAGAAATTATCACACCACCAATAGTACAATTAACCATACAAGGACCTGTGTCACTACATTTTTCAGGTAAACCACCCATTAAAGCAGATATGGAACTACCTAAAGGAATAGTTTCTAATTCATTAATTTTGTCTTTATGTATACATAAATCTTTTAGAAACTTTGCATATTTAGGTACCTGTTGAATAACATCAAAAAGAGGAACAGTTACCTCAACCTTTTTGAATATTTCTACCATTTTGGGATCAGGTTCCAGCTGCTTCCTGGGCTTCCTTGCAAGTTGTGGAAATGGAGTGGGAGTGGTGTCTTCTGCAGTGTCTGCGCCCTTTGATGCTTCCTCCTGTGGTTGAACTTCTTCTTTTTCAGCTATGTCCTGTATGTCCTCTTCCTCTTCAACATCTTCTATTTCCACTACCTCTTCAGCTGAGGCGTGTTCTGGTGGGCTTGGCTCCTCCTGGTTCCTCTCCTGTAGTGTGGTTTCGGACCTTAGGGTGATGGCATTAATTCCACCCTTTGGATTAGGTAATGGTTGAGAGGGGATTCCACTGGAGCTCAAAGGCTGGTTATTGGAGTTATTCATTGATCCAATATGTGAGACAAGAGCTTGCAAAGTAGCGTTCAGACCATTTAGAGTGGCATTAAGGTTGTTTTCCATGGCCTGTTGTCTCTGATCAATAGATTATAGTAAGTCGTCATTAGAAGATGAAGAAGGATAAGTAATTTGAGAGGCCTGCTGTTGGGTATTCTGTGGTCCTTGGGATTGCCTCAGGTGAGGTGCTCTGTAAGGCTGGTTCTGGTTCTGCTGCCTGTTGTTGTTATTATTTCACCTCTGATTTTTCTGATTATCTCTGCCTCCTCTGTTACTGTTGTCCCTCCAATTCTGGTTAGAATTGTCCTGCCATCCATGGTTGTAATTTCCACCTTGATTGTACCCTTGGTTGGGGCGGTCATATAAGTTATGAGTGGCTGCCACGATGTTATCTTCCTGCTGGAGCTGCGGGCATTCATCAGTATAATGGCTATAATCAACACAGACTCCGCAAACTCTCTGTGGGACTAACTGTTGGCTTTGCTGTGGTGGAGAAGGTTGAGCTTGCTAAATTTGTTGTTGATTCAATTGCATCTGCTTCAGCAATTTGGTCATTTCACAGATACTCTGAGTTAAAGCAGCAGTCTCTCTGCTAGAGGATACTTCTACAATGGCTTTTGAACGGCCTTGTTTCTGCTTGTAATTCCGAGTGGATTCAGCTAAGTCGCTGATCAATTGCCATGCCTCATCAGTGGTCTTGTACTTCTTCATAGACCCATTGCTAGCACTTTCCAATGTGGTCTTATCTTGGAGCCTCATGCCTTGTGTGACGTAACCGAGCAATACTATCTTGTCAATCATATGGTGGGGGCATGCTTCCAGAAGATTATTGAAGCGCTCCCAGTATTCATAGAGAGTCTCGGATTCATCCTGAACAATCATGGAAATATCTTTCCTCAGTTTATCAGTAACTTCAGCTGGAAAGAATTTTTCCAAAAATTTTCTTCTAAGTGTATCCTAATTGGATACAGTTGCTGCGGGTTGAGTGTAGTACCACTCTCTCGCCTTTTCCTCAAGAGAAAACGGGAAAGCTTTCAACAGAATTGAAGTTTCATCTGTACCATCACGCCTGACAATAGAACAGGCTGCTTGAAAATCTCTCAGGTGCTTGATAGGCTCTTGAGCAGGTAGGCCATGAAACTTGGGCATCAAATTGAGCAGTGCAGTATTTATTTCAAAGTTTGTAGCCACCGCTGGGTGATGCGCTTGAAACGGTTGCATTGTAAAATCAGGGGCTCCAGCCTCCTGGATAGTAACTCTCCTAAGTTCTGCCACGTGACCTACACGTAAATCAACTGAATCAGTAGAACGGGGGCTGGTTTCTTCCTCAAATAAAGTTTCAGATCCGCCCTCAGAGAGGACTAACCGACGCCGAGCTTGCCTTATTCGTGAAATAGTTCTTTCAATCTCATGATCGAATACTGGCAAGCTTGGATCAGGAAGTGAACACGTCATTTAACGAAAGAAACATGCAGCTCATAGTAACAAAATAAAATAAAATACAAATAAATAAATTCCAATTAATAACTTTAGCACTCTATTGCAACTCCCCGGCAACGGCGCCAAAAATTGACGTGGCGGAAATTGGCGAGTTAAGAATTGTTATAAGATATGCGTTGCAAGTATAGTTCTTAACCAACCAGAAATTCGCTTATCAATTTAAAAAGGTTGTCACAAAAATTAAAATTAAAATACTGGGAGTATGAATCTCAGGTCGTCTCCCAACGAGTTGCAGAAAGGTGTGCTATTTTATTAATCAGATGTTTTCAAAAGAGTTTGAGTTGAATAAATAGGAAATTAAATTAGAGAAATTAAGTAACTTAAATAAAAGCCTTGACTGAGAGTAGATTAGTTGGAAGCCCTATTCTTGTTGAAGTACTCTCAAGATTAATTGATAATTGAAGGTTGTTCTGTTTAGTTATCCCTTACTAGGTAAGGAAAAGTCAAACAAGTTGGAATGCTATTTCTATTCGCAAGTTCCAACCCCACTCAATTAAAAGGGATTGGTGTCAGCGATTAGAGGGCAATCCAACAATAAACCCAATTACATTTTTTCTTTTAAGCATCCCAACTCAAGGGTTCCTTTCAATTAACTCCCCATCAAGTTAGGGAACTACTCGCTCATTGTGAATGTAGAACTCATAACATAGGAAAGGGAATTAAAGAAAGACATGATAAATAAAATTTAAAGGAATCAATTAAAAATAAAAGTAATTCTTGTATTAATAAATTCTAAAAATAATCCAGTAGTAAAATTGAGTAAATTAAAGGACATGGAAGAGTAAAGCCAAGTAAAGAAAACGAACTAGAATGACGAAGTCTTGGTGAGGTAATAACTCTTCTCAATATCCCAATGCAAAGAGCGATAGAAAATAAAATCCTAAGAACTATGAATGTGTAGAGAGAAAAACCTAGAGGAGGAGTAACTAGATCTAAAAACTAAAATTGTGTAGAATGAATGTTGTTTTCGTTTCTGTATGTTCTCTGGCTCTAGTCTGCTTTTCTGGGCCGAAAACTGGGTCAAAATAGGGTCCAAAATCGCCCCCAGCAAATTCTGCAGATTATGCATGTAAGACCCGAATTTTGAAAAGTTATTGATTTATTTATGATTTATTATATTATTTAAAATTATATTTTTAGAAATTTTTATATATAAGTTGAGTGAATTCTTATTTATTATTTAGAGTTCTTATAATTGAAAATAGTGAATATTTTATATGCCTTAATTTTAAATATTTAGATTTTTAATCTTATTTTATAAATAAAGGAGAATTAATCTAATTATCATCAAATCTTCATTGAAATAGTATTTATTCAAAAATAGAATTCACGTTGATAATAAAATAGTATTTCAAAGCTGATTATTACATATTTAATTCGAATTTGGATTATTACTCTATACTTTTATTTTTATTAAAAACTACCATCTTATCCTAATTTCTAAAATCCCCAATTTCATTATACAATACCCTCATTAACTTAAACCCTAACCCACTCACCTCTACCACCCCCACACCCCACACGGACACACACACACACACACAAAACACCTACACACCCAAATAATCCCAACACACACCGTGAAACACTAGGAAAGAAAGAAAATAAATCAGGAAGAAAGAAAAGAAGAAAGAAAGGGGGAGGAAGAGAGGGAGATCCGAGGGTGAGGGTTGCGAGAGGAGAGGGAGACCCGAGAGAGGGAGAGCGCTAGGGGAGAAGGAGCTGTCCGCACCATCATCAGTCGCGCCGCCACCACGCCAAGTCACCGTTGAGAACAGAGCCATGAGGAGAGAGGGCTCGCGAGTGAGAGAAGGTTGCGGGCCTGGAAACCACCGCGCCCAGTCACGGCCGGAAGTCATCGCCGCCGTCCAAGCTCGTCGCCGCCTGTCCCGTCGTTGCCATCTCTCCGCATCGCTGCCACTGGTTGAACCGCGAACAGAGGAAGGAGACAAAGCTTTTCCCGTCACCAGCACCGGACCTCAGCCGTCATCATCCCCATCCGGACAGCCGCTTCTGCCACTGGAGAATGCTGTTGCGTCGCCGGGATCCACTACCGGTAAGGGTCTTGTTATTAGATTTTGTCCTTTTTGAATTCTGGGAATACTATAGTCACTGCATGTTGCTACAGCCGTTGTCTTGGTCGCGTGGAAGGAGGAGGAGCAAGGTGTCATCGTGCCTTGCCTCCGCCGCCGAAGACCGCCGCTGAATCCTCTGGCTTGGTAAGCGTTTCATTTTGAAAAGTCTTTTTGTCGCTGTTCTGTTATCTTATGCTGAGGTGTTGCGACGTTGTCTGTCATAAGGTTGAGTATCGGTGCTTGCATGTCGTGCTCAGAGTTTTCGGCTGCTTCGTTTTGCTATTTCAGTTCGAGTTGGGTTGCATGAATGTTGTTATGGTTGTTGCGAGAATGGTTTGAGCTGAGATTGCAGCTTCCGCTGACCGTGGGTCGAGAGAGGATTTTTCTGTGATGCGTTGGGTTATGGTTTCGCTTATCGAGGTAGGGGTCTTTTCAAAGAACTTAATTTTATGATTTGAAGTTGTTATAAATGGATATTAATGTGATAAATGTACTTTTGGTGATTGTACAAGCCTTATGTATTGCTGAGCTGTTTTGTGACGAACGTATTTGTGGTTGGATTGGATTGTTGTTTGATTTGGTTATATGGTTGGTTGCTGAAATATTTCATTACAATTTTGGAAAAAACGAGTTTGGTTCATTGAAAATGGATTGAGTTTGGATTTGATTTCTTGAGTTATGAGAAGGATATGAACTTTCGAAATTAGTCTGATTTTAAACTGATTTGGTTTTGAACCCGTGGAAGGGATTGTATACTGGTTTGGTTGGGACCCGAAACGGGTGGCAAAGTCCAAGTTTTAGGGGAGATGCTGCCGAAATTTTATGAAATTCAAGATTTTGTTTTCAAATATGATTTAGAAAAGGATTGGATTCGGGAGGTTCTATTGTTTGGTTTTTGATTTATTAAGAAACAGGTGATTCAAGTTTAATCTTTTAAGGAAAGCTTATGTTTTAAGTTTGATTTAAATATGAGGGGACCTATGTTTTGCGGTTTGGTCAAAGAAGTACCTTTGGAGGAGTTTTAGCGGATTTTAAAGGAAATTGACCTTTGATTACTTAATTTCGCATTGCTTTTGAAGTATTCTTTAAATTTTTAACTAAACAAATCCGAGCCTTTGGGAAAGTTTCCGATTTAAGAATGAAAAGAAATTGGGTTTTTGGACTTAAATAATGTTGGTTTTGAAACTGGTTCGGAACTTTTGGCCTACATGCCTTGGTTTTGATTTTAAGTCTCCATTTTAAATGATTTCAATTTGAGTAATTATGATTCCGAGGATTTCTAAAGAGTTTGAGAAGTGAGGCAGGTTATTCTTCCCTAAAGTCTTGTGTCTTTTCAAAGAAAGTTCCGTTTTAAGGTGATGATTGAAAGTCTCTTGGAAGTTTTGTAAAATGTTATATTAAGCAACTGAGATTTGAAAAGGAATTGATTTTGAGGAAAGTTGAATTATGAGTTTGAAAAGATTTGAGAAATAAAAAGTGACTTATGTCTTGAATAATGATTGGTTTGATATGAAATGCGGAAATGATGATGGATGAATGATTATGAATAAACATATGTGGCTTCCGCATGTTTATCTGAGATACGAGTTCCCTGGGTAAAGAACTGTGGCTTGCCACCACGTGTTCCAGGTTGGATCTCGATACTCTGTTGACCCTACGTCGTAAGGGTGACCGGGCACGTATAAATTCCCGGGTATGGATACCCCCAGTGAGTGATTTGAATGATGTATGAATGTAAAATCTATGCATAGACTCATGGGGATGCGCGACGGGGGACAGTCTAAGGACAATTCAGACTTGTCGGGTTGGCTGGATAACCGACAGATGAGCCTCATCAGACATAGGACAGGCATGCATCATATGCATTTGTATGCTTTGTTTGGGTTTGCACTTGTTTGGGTTTGCCTAATTGCTAAACTGCTCTTAACTGCTACTTGAACTATTTGCTGTAATTGCTACCTACTTGTGCTTTCTTTGTCTGTCTTGCCTGTGTTTGTCCTGACGTGATACATTTGAGAATGAACTTTGGTGCTGAATTAATGATTGCGTGGTTGGTTTCTGATTGAGATTTTCTTTTAAGAAAGGAAAGATTTCGGATTTCTGAAAGATTAAACGTTGTTTCTTTGAAAAAGTTTTGAACGTTTACTTATTGGTTTTTAAAAGATTCATAAGGCAATGATAATCACCGAGCTTGAAAATAGTTTTCTTATTAAATATCTTCTTATGACAACTTTGAAACTCCGTGGTGAGACTGTGTGGTTAGGTTCTCACCCCCCTACAGCTTTACCTTTTCAGGGACTGGAAGAAGAAGCATTAAGAGGAGTTATACTGCGTTTGGTTTATATGTTGTTGAATTAATTAGATTATTCTCTTCTCTCGTCTTTGTTATTGCAATTTTGTAAGAGGGATAGGAGTTGTATGTTTTATATATATTATATTATAAGATATTATGTAAGAAGTCTTGTATTTGAATCTATGTGTTTGTTTTTTTTAACATAAAGTTTTTATTTCCGGTTTTCAAAGAAATCAGTGATACGGTATTAAGTCACAGGCTCCTATTTTAATATTAAGTATATAAAGTAGTCGTAATACTTCTTGCTATCAGAGTGGCGCAGCCGGAAGCGTGACTTTCTGGTAGTGAGGGTGTTACAATGCAGATCGCGCACGTCACGCGATCGCGTCATTCATGCGGACGCGTCATTCGGCGTTCCTTCCATTTTTGCAAGCTTCCTTTCCAATCTCCAACTCATTCATGCCCTATAAAGCCTGAAACACTTAACACACAGATCACGGCATCGAATGGAATAAAGGAGAATTAAAATACATAATTAAAAGTCTCTAGGAAGCAAGTTTTCAATCATGTAATAATTTTAGGAAGGAAATATAAATGCATGCTAATTATATGAATAAGTGGGTAAAGATCATGATAAAAACACACGATTAAGCACATTATAAACCATAAAATAGTGGTTTATCAATGCAATTCTGTTTATTTCAGATAGCGTTTTGGACGAATTTAACAGAGTTGAAGTCAAGGACAGAGAAAGGAGAACTTGCTGCCACCTCCAAGCCAAACTTGATCATTGTCTAATTCGGCGCCAATGAAGGAAAGCCCAAGGAACTCTCTGCCACCTCCACGCCGAACTTGAGTTTACTCAAGTTCGGCGCCAACACAACCCACGCACCAAGGAAGAACCCACTGCAATCTCCACGCCGAACTTGAGTTCACTCAAGTTCGGCGCCAACTCAAAGGAAGCCAAGGGAATACATGCTGCCTAGTCCACGCCAAACTTGGATTATTCCAAGTTCGGCGCCAACCTTTAACGCAAGAGTGGTCCCCATTAACTCACACAAGGCTGCATGAATCAATCAATGATTTTTTTTAATTAAACTTTTATTAATTTAATTAGGAAAAGATATTACTTAGTTTTTAAGAAATATATTTTACGGTTTTTCTAAATCCTAGTTTTTTTTTTCTCTGAACCATGAGCAAATAAACCTCCACTGTTAAGGTTAGGAGCTCTGTCTATTGTTTGGATTAATACTATTATTTTTCTATTTTAATTCATATACTGATTTATATTTCAAGAATTGTTTTCGTTCTTTATCTTATGAATTTGGGTGGAACAAAAGTATGACCCTTGTTCTAATTGAGTTCTTGTATAACTTGGAAAAGCTCTTTACTTGAACAACAGTTTGAAAATAAATTCTCCTAGATTTCTAATTATCTTGACTTAACAAGATACGTGACATACAATCCTCTTATATTTGGGTAATTAGGGTTTTTGTGGCATATAACCAGAATTAAACTTCACCCTCTAATTGGATTAAGTGACCAAGGAATTGGAGGTTGATGAAGGTTAGAGGAGACTAAAAAGGTCTAAGGAATTAGGGTTTAGTCATATATAGTTTACCATGAATTGAATCTTGCATGATTAAAATAGTTAGTAAGAAAAGTCAATGCGAAAAATAGATATCTCTGAAACTTTAACTGTTTCTCCATATATTATTCACAACTTGTTTACTGCTTGCTTTCTGATATTCTGAATTTACTGTTAATGCTTTTGAACCTTCAAACACCATTTTCTGTTTGTCGATCTGACTAGGCCAATTACTCAATCATTGTTACTTGATCCATCAATTCTCGTGGGATCGACCCTCAATCACCTGAGAAACTATTTAGTACGACCCGGTATACTTGCCGGTTAATCTGTGGGTTATAAATTCTCCCCCACCTTTCTAATTTCTACTAGCTAGGAGGAACAAATGAATGGGAGCGCAGACATAAATGCAGATGGGTCTGTGAATGGACCCAACGTTCAGGCAAAAGGAAGATTGGACGTTAATGAAGTAATGGACCAATTCCATTCATTCTATCTCCATTCCTCATCATATGAACCACGGGACAGGGACACCCTCAATCATTACTCTCTTTTACATTATGAATTTAAAATGACAATTTGGTATCACTTTAGATAGCGTTGTTTTTTTTTATTTTTTCAGCATCCCTTCTTTTTTTTTTCTTTCAAAATTTAGACATTAATATCTCAACTATATTTGGAGCCAATAGAAGGAAGTGGAAGTGGCTCTTCGAAACTGCAAACGCTATGTATGTTTTATCTCAGACAAATCATACGTATTGCAATTTGGCAACAAAGTGGAGAGATCAAAATCAAATATCAATAAAAATGTTGAATTCTATTATTAAAGTCCTTGTATTATGTTGTTGAAAGAGGATTAGCATGAAACGTCATCGTCCGATATTGTTTCATAGAATTTTTTTCTCTTTAAAAAAAATTTAAAAAGGGTGATTTTTGTAATGTTTGTGACTTGGATGCATGCAGCTAGAGTCGTCACCTTGGATAAGGTTTGTATACTTAGCTTTAATAAACTTACTGATTACTCAGCTTTTCTCTATCCATGACCAGTTCATGTCTAGCTAGTCTAGCTTAATGATTAGAACTAAAAGCTTTGTCTAACCCACCAAAATACTTAATACACATCAAAGAGATACATAAATTTGCTTATGCATATACAGACAAAAAATGTGCTGTCGTTTATTTAAATAAAAACTATTTTAGATTTCTCTTATTTGATTGCCTACAAAATGGATGGAAAGAACATAAAAATAAAAAGAAAATTCTATGATGGCATTGGTTTAGTGACTAAGGGTGGCATAAGCTTGATCAACAAATAAAATATTGACATATGACAAGAAAATTAAATCTAAAATAAAAATGATTCTCTCTCTTGTAATTTTTTATAATTATTTTTATCAAAATAAATTTCTTATAATTATTTTCATAATTATAAAAAATAATTTCAAAAAATTAACACCAAAATAATTTTATAATTATTATTTTATTTATTTTTTAAAAATAATTTTTATAATTATTTTTACTAAAATAATTTTTTATAAGGATTTTTATTTTTTAATTATTTTTATTATTATTATTTTTAGTAATTTTTAAAAATAACACCAAAATTATTTTTTAATTATTTTTATTATTATTTTTATTTCTAAAAATTAATTTTTTATAATTATTTTTTTTGTAATTTCGAAAAACTAACACCAAAATGATATTCTCCTTCTTGGTGTTAGTTTAAAAATAATCATAAAAAATTATAAGAGAAATAATATTATTTTGGTTTTAGTTTTTCAAAATTACAAAAAGAAAAAATAATTATCAAAAATTTATTTTGATAAAAAATAATAATAAAAATTATTAAAAAATAATTTTGGTATTATTTTTAGAAATTATAATGATTAAAAAATAAAAATAATTATAAAAAATTATTTTTTAAAATAAAAATAATAATAAAATAATAATTAAAAATTATTTTAATATTTTTTAAATTATTTTTATAATTACAAAAAAAATTATAAGAAATTATTTTGATAAAAGTAATTATAAAAAGTTACAAGAAAGAGAGAATCATTTTAGTTTTAGATTTAATTTTTTTTGCTATGTGTCAATATTTTATTTGTTGGTTAAATTTATACCATCTTTAACCACCAAAACTAATGCCACTATAGAACTTCCCAAAATAAAAAGGTGTTTTTTTAAGATTAGGTATAGAGAGAAAAAATAATAATAATAAGCGCATGTTTAATTAGTTTGTGTTTTTGTTTTTAATATTTTTATTTTTAGAATTTTATAAAAAAAATAGAAGATAAAAAAATTATTGTTTTTTATTTTTTTTTTTAAATTTAAAAGAAGAAAATATACTAAAAATAAAAATAAATACAAACTAAAAACACCCTAAATTTTTAGTGTGGATTCTACCTAAACATTTTCTTATCATTACTATCATAAATTGGAGAGAAAATTCTGAAAACATGTCCATTCTTTCTTTTTTAAAAAATTATATAATTAATATTTTATTTTTGTGTTATATTTAATCTAATACTGGTCAATTTTTCACTTGTATATAGAAAAATGTTTGTCTCCTAGTATTCATCTTTATCTAAATAACATAAGGATATATATCATTCAATATTGCCAGTTTATATATATATATACTCTTCCAAACAACGAGCAAAATTTCTCTAAATTTTATTTTCTTTTCATTTTCTCTCTATATTTTCCTTCTTCCATCTTACCGTCCAAACAATCAACAATGGCTAAGGAACCACCTTACATTGAGTAATAATGTAGAGTTGTACTGGCATACTAATTGTCTATGGCACAATGGCACTTTTAAATGATTAATCTATGGCACATTGTCTAGTCGAAATGAATCCACTTGGAGATGTCAATATCACTGACATGTACATGTCGTAGAGAGAGGATCTCGAAGTAGTTAATGGAGTTAACTACTCCCGGACCCGGTTGATGGTCCTGAAATCATGCATGCAAGTAGCTATATGATTACCATCAACCATGCATGCATGCAATCTCAAAAGCAATCAATTCATTGAAGGAGAGTAGATTATTAAAATCATGAGCACTCGGTAGGTAAATAATCATTCTGCGGTTCTGCCATTCCATGTCGTTTTGCTGATCCTACACCTAATGGATAATAACATTATTTCATTGCTGGCCCAAAATCCTATATCTTCCTTTCTTACTCTCTTCCTTTTTCAATCCCCTTTTCCGAAGAATTTTTTTGTTACCTTTTATTTGGGAAGAGATTTGGTTTCAGAGCTTTCTTTGGTATATGATTGAGGCCCAAATATTTGTTAAGAGGTATAAAAAGAGTAAAGGCTATAGTGTTGTGTAATGGCCGAAAAAGAAAAGTAAAGGTTATAATTCAATTGTTTGGGCCTTTAGTATACTTTCTGTTTAGAAGATAGGCCTAATAAAATTCATATAGACCTTTTTATCCGATCCAATAATTTTTATTATGATGACCAAAAATAAAAATAATTTTGATTATAGACATACCAAAATTGAGATCCAGTATGAAATATAACAATTTGACAATCTTTAAGTTGCATTCAATTTAGATAAGATCCATAAAGAAAAGCAAATGCCTAAAATCTTTTTCACTATTTTTTATTATATTTATAAATATATAAAGAAATAAAAATAGACATCAATAAAGAATAACAAAAAATTTTTTTGGTGGGGTAGGAGTCAAGGACCTCAAAAATAAAAAAACAAAACACTATCACCCTCCTTTTAATCTAAAGGAGCCACAACCATCAACTAGCAAAGCATATTCTATATTAGGTGGAGGACTATTAAAAATATAGAGTCCAGTAGGTAGAGACTGCCATTTTTTTTGCCAAGAGATCAACAACATGATTGCCTTCACAGAGAGTATGGCTCCAATTCACCGTTTGCAAGCGCTCCAAGAGCTCAATATCATCAAGCAGAGCTTTGCAAGGGTGCTGAGTAGCCGCACCTTAACGGATGAAAGTGATGACCATTAACGAGTGCCATTAACGAGTCCGACTCCACAGTCACATGTTCGAATTTATTAGCTACTGCTATTTGAAGGCCTTTGACAATGTCTCATAACTCTGCATGCATAATGGAGCAATTGCCGATTATTGCATGAAAAGCTCAGCTAACACTTGCTTAAATGATTACAGAAAACTTCCATGTAGGCGACATTGGTGGTACTCGAATAATAAGAGCCATTAATATTCAACTTGATGAAAGTTTCAGGAAGAGGTGTCCATTTAATCAACTGGTCATGGTCATAGTCATGGTCACGTTTCTTAAGATCAGGAGTTCTCTTCATCACCTTTAAACTCTTATTAGTTGGGGATTTAATGGAAGCAGCAGCAGTAGCAGGGTGAGTCATCAACCCCTCAAAGATTAATTTATTTCGGTAGAACCACAAGAAAGACGCAGTCACTACAAACAAAATAGACTAATCAAATTTATTTGAAAGGTTGCTAAATAGCCACTCTCGGCAGTTGAGATGATAAAAGTCTTGACTATGATGTACGGGGTTGAGAAAATTTCAAACCAACTTTGCATATGGACAATCTCGAAGAACATGGATCGAAGTCTTATCATCCGCGTTACAACGGGAGCAGCAAGAGTTATCCGCCAAGTGTCTTTTCTCCTCTCCGCATTAGTAAGGATAGCCTCGCGAGCCACCAACCATAAGAAGGACCGAATCCGTTCAGGACCATTCCAATGCCAAATGAGATTAAACACACGATCAGGAGTCCCAGGATCATAACAAATAGAACTGTAGGCAGATTTGAGAGAGAAAGTGCCATCTATGGATCCATCCCAAGCAATATGGTCTTGGGTTTTCCACGAGGAAGGTGAGGAGAGGGCAACGATCTTGTTCACCGTAGTTGTAAAAAGACAGTCTTTCAGTTTACACTCATCCCAAGCTCCTGAAACAGAAATAAAATCCATAAGAGAAGAATTCATATCAACATTAGATATTACCTGCAAAGCTTGGTGGTTGAGGGGGCCAAGCTTGGGAACCCAATTTGGTACCAGAAGTTTATCTTATTTCCATCTCCAATACGCCAAATGGAATTGGTCTGTACATCCTCCTAAGTTGAGCAAATTCCTTTCCATAAAATAGAATTACTATTTCTTCTAGCATCTTTAGGGACAATGTCATTGCCATACTTGTACTTTGATCTGAGCACTCTTTTTTATAGAGTGTCTTTTTTTTCAACTAGGTCTCAGTCGATATTTATCATGAAAGCAGATTAATATCTTTGGCATGTCTAATTTCCAAACCACCAGAGCTCTTTGGTTTGTTAACATCTCTCCAGTTGACCAGATGAATCCTCTTAGTATTATTACCATCAGCAAAGAGAATCAAATCATCCACAAAACAGAGATGAGAGAGCTTCGGTCCATCTCTGTTCAAGCGAATAGGCTTCCAGAACCCATACTCAACAGCAGCCCCAATAAAATGAGAAAGACTATCCATACAAAGGACAAAGATATAAGGAGAAATAGGGTCACCTTGACGAATTCCTCTAGAGGGGGAGAATTCATCTAAGACGTCCCCATTCCAAAAAAACCCCATCTTAGCCGAGGAGATACAATTATAGATTAAATTAATAACATGGTTTGGCAGGCCGATGTCAAGGAGAGTGTCTCTGATGAAAGTCCATTGTCGTACACTTTTTCTAAATCAATCTTAATTGCCATCCAACCCTTTGCACCTTTCCTAGTTCTCATAGAGTGGATGACTTTTTGGGCTACGATGATGTTGTTAGAGCTATGCCTACCAGACACAAAGCTACACTGAGTAGGACTCACCAGCTTCTCCATAATCTTCCTAAACCTCCTGGCTAGGATCTTGGTAATAACTTTATAAGACACATTACAAACTAATAGGTCTCATTTGTCTCAAATTAAGCACATTCTCCACTTTGGAAACAAGAGTGATCAGGGTATTATTAATCTCACCAACATCAGAAGGATTGGTGAAGATGTTTTCTACTATTCGACAAAGATCCAAACCCACCACGTCCCAGTTATTTTAGTAAAAAACAGCTTGTATCCCATCCTTACCAAGGGCCTTAAGACCCCCCTCCAATACTAAACATAGAGTTCTTAACTTCTTGTGGAGTAATACTATAGCTAATATAACCCAAGTCATCATTAGTGAGAGAAGGAAAGACATTAGAGAGGATATAGGGGACATAAGGTGTATTATCACAATAGAAAGAGGAATAGAAGGAAGTAGCCATCTGCACAAGCATAAAAATATCATTTATCCAGTTGCCATTATCATCTTAAAGAGAATTCACCTTATTCCTCCTTCTTCTAGTCATAGTTATGCCATGAAAATATTTGGTATTCCTATCACCATATTCAATCCATTTGCACTTAGACTTTTGGAATCATGACGATTCTTCTTGGGTTAGAATATCTTCATATTCTCTCCACATATCTTGTTGCAATTTTATTAAGAAATGGATGTTATTAGAGTCAAGACTTGCTGCAATACCATGAAGCCTTCTCAAGATCTTCTCTTTTCTTTTAAAAATATTTCCAAAAATAGTGGAGTTCCAAGCCTTTAACATTTTTTGAAAATCATTAACACATTTAGATCAGAATCCTTGCATATTCCAATTATTCTGAACCAAACTATCAAACTCAGGGTGAGAGAGCCAGATCACAAGAAATCAAAAGGGCCTCCTACCCCTATTAGGCGGAGAATAATTCAAAAATTATAGACACAGAGAAGAATGGTCCGATTTGAAGGAAGGAATGTGATTAATTCTAGCCTCAAGAAACATAAGCTGCCAAATCGATGTTGTCCAAGTCTCTGTCTAGCCTTTCAATCAAGCTACCTCTCCTCCAGGTAAAAAGCCAACTAGTATACCTGATAAAGAAATAAATGGATAAACAAGATAACAATTGAAATTGAATAGAAAAGATAAATTGTAATTAAAATGAACACAAAAAGATAGGTTGAAATTGAATACAAAGAGAATCACTCTACTTTCTACCCAATTTCTTGACACAACAAGAAAGGGACTCCTCAACCTAACTTGTCAACGCCATAGTTTGGGAATTGAATTGAAGTGACTCCTCAACCTTCTACTCAATTCCCCGATGCAACAAGAGAGAGACTCCTCAACCTCAATTGTCCACACTATAGTTTCATCAGGAAACCAAAATGGGGTTTCCAAACCTCTAAATCATTCTATACTACGACTACAATAGCTAAGGAGGTATTTATAACCTCTTATTAGGTTAAAACAAAGAAAATCCTAAAACCCAAAAACATAAGGCCCAATCTAGTAATTAAATAAACAAAATCAAAATATATCAAATTAAATTAAGACATTCTAAAAATTTAAACTAATATATTCTAAATAACACTTAAACTCTTCATATCATGAACATTTGAAGCACGCATCATTCTCCTCCTCTTTAAAAAAATATTCGTCCTCAAATCTTGTAGGTCGAGAAAAATAGTATATAAAAAGGACAATAATTACAAGGAAGATAATTTTTTTTCTTTTTTGTTTTTTTCTTCCCTTTTTATATTTTTCTTCTTTTTTTGCATTTTATGCTTTTTTTATTTTTCTAAACAATAATGAAACGCAAATGAAAAATAAGAACACAATAACTTAAAGAAAGACGCGACAGACACTGGACTCTTTTTTTTATGATAAAAGAAGAACAGACATAGATTAATAATAATTAATCTAATACCTGAGTTCTGATACCAAATGATAAAGAAATAAATGGATAAACAAGATAAGAATTGAAATAAAAACAAAAAGGATAGGTTGAAATTGAATACAAAGGGAATCACTCTACCTTCTACCCAATTCCTTAACGCAACAAGAAAGGGACTCTTCAACCTAACTTGTCAACGCCATAGTTTGGGAATTAAATCGAAGGGACTCCTCGACTTTCTACTCAATTCTCCGATGCAACAAGAGAGGCACTTCTCAACCTCAATTGTCAACACCATGGTTTCATCACGAAACCAAAAAGGGATTTTCAAACCTCTAAATAATTCTATACTATGACTATAATAGCTAAGAAGTTATTTATAACCTCTTATTAGGTTAAAATAAAGAAAACTCTAAAACTCATAAACAGAAGGCCTAATCTAATAATTAAATAAACAAAATCAAAATATATCAAATTAAATTAAGACATTTTAAAAATGTAAACTAATATCTTCTAAATAGCACTTGAACTCTTGATATCATGAACATTTGAAGCACGTATCATTAATTGAAATTGAATAGAAAAGATAAATTGTAATTGAAATAAAAACAAAAAGGATAGGTTGAAATTGAATACATAGAGAATCACTCTACTTTCTACCCAATTTCTTGATGCAACAAAAAAGAGACTCATCAATCTAACTTGTCAACGCCATAGTTTGGAAATTGAATCGAAGGAATTCCTCAACCTTCTACTCAATTCCCCGATGCAATAAGAGAGGGATTCCTCAACCTCAATTGCCCACATCATGGTTTCATCACGAAACCAAAAAGGGGTTTTCAATCTCTAAATCATCCTATATTCGACTACCCTAATTTATGAGGTATTTATAACTTCTTATTAGGTTAAAATATAAAAAACCCTGAGCCCACAAACATAAGGCTCAATATAGTAATTAAATAAACAAAATCAAAATACATCAATGTTGAGTTAAGAAATTAAGTAAATTAATTAGTGATGACAAACATTATTTTTGGCAAAATAAATAATTAGAGTTGTTCAAATTAATAAGTATATATTGCTAATTATTTATTTTGTGTTGCAGGCCAAATTCATTTTTAAGCAGCCCAAATGGTATAATAAAAATATAACAAGGCTGATGGGAAAATAATCAAGCTCAGCCCAAAAGAAACAAAGCCAAAGGATCTGATGGGCCAACCGGGTTGCTTTATGGAAATTCAATCCAAACCCGTATCCATCTCACAAGGCTTCTTTTGTAAGATTGAAGTCTTCTCCCTCTTGAAGTGCAACGTTCTTCTACTCTCTGACCAAGTCAAATCAATTTCACAAAAAGTAAGAAAGAGAAGAAAAGCTTCCTCCATAAGCCAGTAACCAAAGAAGCAAGAAAGAGAAAAAACTAAGCTTGAAGCACAGAAGCTAAAGCAGAAAATCTAATTCAAATCAAGCTTAGGTTAAAGGTAATCCATCTCATCTTGCATGCATCAGATCTTCATCCCTTCTTCCCAACTCTCTGCACTATCCGAAAATGGCATTCAAGGGAAAGTTGATCTCTGCCCTATTCTGCTACAAATCCACGGTCACAAGAGATTCTTGGGGACCAAGTTGCATTTCTATGGTTCAGATTTAGTTGACCATTGGAAGAAAATTTCGGTTACTCCTACATGACTTTCGGTCAAGTTGGAGAAGTTAGAAGCAAAGGTTCTACTTTGATGCTTGAGAAGAAAAAGTGAGCTGGTGGGTTGTTGAAGCTCAAGGCTCAAGGTGTTGACCTTAGAAGAAGAACTCAGCCACATGAAAGGAGATAAAAGAAGCTTGCTATTCATTCAGGAAGCAAGGAGAGAAAACCAGTGAATAGAGGTTTTGTTCTGAGAGAGCTCTTTGAAGAAGTTCAACTAACTGGACAGTGTAACCTAATTAAAGGTGCATTCCGCCAGTATGAAGAACTAAATCAGAGGCTTGCTAATCTGGTTTTTCGCATTGCACAGAGGCTGTTGATGAAGTCAATCTCCTTCATGTTTTACAGATTGTAATATACTTTTCTATGTTTATCTTTCTGTAATTTCTAGTGAGAAAAGGCATTGTGAGAAAACTCAAGTAAAAGCCATGAGTGGAAAAAGGCTGAGAGAAACACTTGAGAGAAAAGCCTAGAGTAATTTTCAGATTTCTTTAGGTGTGTTTATGTCTTGTATCTTGTACCTGTAAGGTATCCCTTTCTTAGTTGGGTTAGCACTAAGAGGTATAGTTAGGTATTAGCATAGCCAATGTCAAGTTAGGTTAGAACTTGAGTGTGAAAGGATTGGTTCAATCCTGTGTTATTGGTGTATGTAATACTGTTAACTATAGTGAAATTCTTCCATAGTTGTGGAGGAGACTGGATGTAGGTTGCATAGCACAAGGCAACTGAACCAGGATACTTGCTGGTGTTAGCTTTTCTCTTCTCTGCTGTGTTCTGTTTTCTGATATTCATGAGACAAAAATAAATTGTCTCATAAATTTTCGCTGCTGAGTTCAAACAGAACTAGAATTGCAAATCTATTTTAAAAGGGTAATAACAGCAACCAAAAGGAAGGCATAGATTCAACCCCCCTTCTCTAAGCCTACCACAACCTTCAATTGGTATCAGGAGCTAAGGTCTCAAGAATCAAGCTTAACCGCTTGGAGCAAAGATCCAATGGCGAACAATCTGGGCACAACCACAGTTGCCTACACCCTCACTGAAGGCCAGTCAAACAACAGGCCACCTTTCTTTAACGGAAAGAACTATTCCTACTGGAAAGAAAGGATAAGGATCTTCATCCAATCCATTGACTACAACTTATGGAAGATCGTTGTGAGTGGTCCCAAGATCCCAACAAAAACAAGTGCTGATGGAGTGGTGACTCCGAAAGAAGAAGCTGAATGGAATGAAGATGACAAAAAGAAGATAGAGCTGAACGATAAAGCAATCAACCTTCTTCATTGTGCTATCAGCTTTGAAGAGTACCGGAAGGTGTCTAGATGCAAGACAGCCAAAGAAATCTGGGAAAAACTCCAGGTTACACTTGAAGGCACCAAACAAGTAAAAGAAACGAGGATTGATATGCTGCGAAAAGAGTACGAGATGTTTAGCATGAAGGATGGAGAAAGCATTGATGAAGCATTTGAGAGATTCTCAATCATAATCAACAACCTTGATGCTATGGGTACAAACTATGCAGAACAAACCTTGGTGAGAAAACTCCTTAGAAGCCTCACAAAAGAGTGGGAAAACACTGCCACTGTCCTAACCGAGAGTAACAACATAAGTCCCATAACCTATGATGAGCTGAGAGGAAAACTCCTTGCCTATGAAGCCACACACACAAACACAGACTCAAAGAAAAAGGGAATAGCCCTCAAGTCACAAATAGAACCGAAAGAGAGTGAGTCTAGTGATGGTATTTCAGATGACGAGCTTTTGTTTTTTACTAGGAGATTTAGAAGGATGATGAAAAACAAGGGCAAATACAAGGGTTCAAGTTCAAAGGAGCAAAAGATAGACTTGAGCAAGGTGACGTGTCATCATTGCAAGAAGGCTGGGCACTTCAAGTCAAACTGTCCAAAGCTCAAAAAGGAGGACAAAGGCAAGAAGGAAAGGAAGAGAGTACTCATGACAGCTTAGGAAGATCTTGAGAATGACTCAAATGAAGAAGAAGATTCTGAAGGAGATGACAAAGATTGCTTCATGGCTGGAAACAACAATCTTGATGAGGTAAACTACTATGATTTAACCATTGAGGACTTGCATGTTATTATTGATGATCTCACTTTAAACACATCAAAACTGCTTGATAAATACAATGAGTGTAGATTTGAAAGAAATGTGTTAAGAGCTGAAAATGATTTTTTAAAAGAAAAAGTGAAGGAAACTGAATGTGCTTTAGACATCATTGAAGAAAACAGATTTCTAAAATTTGAACTTGAAAAATTAAAGGGAAAGCACATTGTGGATCCTTCTCATGAGTTAATTGCTGAAAATAAAAGATTAAATGATATGATTAAAAGGCTGAATGGTGACTTAGCAAAATTTGCTCAAGGTTCTAGCAACTTGGACAAATTACTTGCAAGTCAAAGACCATTGTTTGAAAAATCTGGTTTAGGCTACATAGCCAAGGAAGATATAGTTTCTAACACTTCCTCTATAAAATTTGTGGCCTCTTCATCAAATACCAAATCCATACCAAACAAATCAGGTATCGGATATGTTTCAACATGTGAAGAAAAATCTGATGAAGAATACACAATTGAAATTGAGCCTTCACCAAAATCTGAACCGAGTTCAAACCGGACAGGTTTGGGTTATATTTCGAAAAATGAGGCTGCTTTCAAGAAACCAACTTTTTACAACAAAACCTCATTTTCGAAAGGCAAAA
Organism: Arachis ipaensis; assembly: GCF_059453495.1. Taxonomy (NCBI): domain Eukaryota; kingdom Viridiplantae; phylum Streptophyta; class Magnoliopsida; order Fabales; family Fabaceae; genus Arachis; species Arachis ipaensis. The sequence goes on from NC_142436.1 coordinate 139,769,609, forward strand.
ATATTCAAAAAAATTCTGGTGAAAATGCTTTTTCAAAGAGGAATAACTTTATTAAAAAACAGTTTTTCAAAAGAAATGTATCTCCTCCAAGAACCAGAAAATTTCAAAGCTTTAATCATTTCAAGCAATATAACTCACATCAGTTTCAGCAACACACACCAGAAAATCATTGTGTTAATTGCAAGAAATTTGGTCACTCATATGTACAATGCTTCATTGAAAAGAGAGTTGTAGGAAACAAAGTCTACAATATTGTTTGTGATTTCAATGCACTTGGGCAACCAAGATGGATTAACTTCAAAGGATCCAAATTAATTTGGATACCTAAGGCTACTTGAAACTCATCATGCAGATTTGCCTAGCATCCAAGAACAAAAAGGACATGTGGTACATGGATAGTGGATGTTCAAGGCACATAACTGGAAGGTCAACCTACTTCATCAAACTAAATAAGTATGATGGAGGTTTTGTGACCTTTGGAGATGATGGTAAAGGTAAAATCATTACTGTTGGAAAAGTAGGTAATGAGCAATCTACTTTCATTGATGATGTGCTTTTGGTTTGTGGTTTAAAGCACAATCTTTTGAGTATAAGTCAGCTGTGCGATTTAGGATATTTAGTTGTTTTCAAAAAGATTGAATGCTGTGTTGTTAATGAAAAAACAAATGAAGTGATGTTTGTTGCCAAGTGTTTCAATAATATGTATGGACTTACTCTTGATGAACTAAAGAATCAAAATGTAGCTTGTCTTCACTCTAAAGAATCTGAAAAGTGGTTATGGCACAAGAGATTGGGCCATGCAAGTATGTTTCAAATAAACAAACTTGTAAAGAAAGAATTAGTAAGAGGTCTTCCTTTGATAAAGTTTGACAAAGACATCACTTGTGATGCTTGCCAAATGGGAAAACAAACAAAAAGTTCTTTTAAACCAAAGGAAGACATCTCTACTAAAAGACCACTTGAGTTGCTACACATTGATTTATTTGGTCCAACAAGAACTCAAAGCCTAGGTGGTAAACATTATGGTTTAGTAATTGTGGATGACTATACTAGGTTTGGTTGGGTTTTATTTCTTGCACACAAAAATGAAGCCTTTTTGGCCTTTGAACCTTTTTGCAAGAAAATTCAAAATGAAAAGGATTTGAAAATCTCTTCTATACGAAGCGATCATGGAACTGAATTTGAAAATAATTTGTTTGAATCCTTTTGTGAGGAATTTGGAATATCTCACAACTTCTCTTGTCCAAGAACACCACAACAAAATGGTGTTGTGGAAAGAAGAAATAGAAGCATACAAGAGATGACAAGAGCTATGCTTTGTGAGAGTAATGTTCCAAAATTTCTTTGGGCTGAAGCGGTTAACACAGCTTGCCACATTATAAATAGAACAATCATAAGGAAATTTTTAAAGAAAACCCCTTATGAACTTTGGAAAGGCTACCCACCAAACTTAGATTACTTACACATCTTTGGATGCAAATGCTTTGTCTTAAATAACAAAGAAAATTTGGGTAAATTTGATCCAAAGGCTTATTAGTGTTTATTCGTAGGATATTCCACAACTAGTAAAGCATATAGGGTGTATCATCAAGATGCTAGGATTATTGAGGAGTCCATACATGTTACATTTTGTGATACTAACTTGGTACAAAGCATTTTAGAAGATTGTGATGCAGGAAATCAAGCTCAAAAGGAAGATGAAGCTGCTCAAAATCCAGAAAAAAAGAGTTCTGGACAAGCTGAACCAGAAACTGCTAATGCTGAGAATTCAAGAGACAATTCCATTTTGTCTCATGAATCTGAAGGAAATCCTGCAGTCAGCAGCGTTCAGAATCCCTTGGTGAATGAATCTGCCTCCAAGTCCACCAGACCTCGTGAATGGAGATTCTTGAAGAATTATCCTGAGGAATTTGTCATTGGGGACGTCTCTCATGGAGTGCAAACAAGGTCTTCCACTAGAAAGGCAAATGAAAGATCAAACATTGCCCTTCTTTCACAAATAGAGCCTCAAAACGTCAAGGAAGCACTTAGTGACCCTTCTTGGGTTAAAGCTATGGAGGATGAGCTTCTTGAGTTTAAAAAGAACCAAGTATGGACTTTGGTTCCAAGGCCAAGTGGAAAGAAAGTGACGGGCACCAAGTGGATTTTTCGGAACAAGTTGAGAGAAGATGGTAGCATTGCACGGAACAAGGCAAGGCTAGTGGCTCAAGGATATGACCAAGAAGAAGGAATAGACTTTGATGAATCCTTTGCCCCTGTTGCTCGAATGGAAGCCATAAGACTTCTCTTAGCTTATGCTGCATTTTGTGGTTTTAATTTATACCAAATGGATGTGAAATGTGCATTTTTGAATGGAGTGATAGATAGAGAAGTGTATGTGGAGCAGCCTCCTGGTTTTGAAAATAAAGAGCATTTTGATAATGTTTTCAAACTATCTAAAGCTCTCTATGGTTTAAGACAAGCTCCTAGAGCTTGGTATGAGAGACTTAGCTCTTTTCTTTTGAAAAATGGTTTTCAAAGAGGCACCACTGACACAACTCTATTCATCAAGAACTCTAATGATTCTTTTATTCTAGTCCAAATATATGTTGATGACATTATTTTTGGATCAGCAAATGAATCCCTTTGTTCTGAATTTGGAAAACTCATGACAAGTGAATTTGACATGAGTATGATGGGTGAACTTAATTTCTTCCTTGGGCTGCAAATTAAACAAACTGAAAAAGGTATTTTCATTCATCAAGAGAAGTATGCCAAGGAATTAGTTAAGAAATTTGGTATGGAAAATGCCAAACCCATGGGAACTCCCATGCATCCTAATTCTAAATTGGATAAGGAAGAAACTGAGAAAGATGTTGATGAGACTAGGTATAGAGGAATGATTGGCTCTCTTATGTACTTAACTTCCTCTAGACCCGATATTGTGCAAAGTGTTGGATTGTGTTCTAGGTTCCAATCCAAACAAAAAGAGTCACATCTTTCTGCAGTTAAAAGGATCATTAGATATGTTCATGGCACATCCAATTTTGGTCTTTGGTATCCTAAGATTGATGATTTTTCTGCAGTTGGTTATTGTGATGCAGATTTTGCTGGTGATAGAGTTGATAGGAGGAGCACCTCGGGTTTATGTTGCTTCCTTGGGAAGTCCTTAAATGTATGGTCAAGTAAGAAGCAACCAACAGTGGCCCTTTCCACTGCAGAGGCTGAGTATATAGCTGCTTCTTCTTGTTGTTCTCAGCTCTTATGGCTGAAAACGCAGCTTGCTGATTACAAATTAAATGCTGAAAATATTCCTCTGCTGTGTGATAATATGAGTGCCATTAATATTTCTAAAAATCCAGTTTTGCACTCTAGGACTAAACATATTGAAGTGAAATTTCACTCAATAAGAGAACATGTCCAAAAGGGGGATATTAGTATTCAATTTGTTAAATCAGAGGAGCAATTAGCAGATATTTTTACAAAACCATTAGCTGAGGATAGATTCTGCATGCTTAGGACTTGTCTAGGAATCTTGAGTTATGATTCTTTGTTTGAAAAATGCTGATGTATTTGCTGGAGCTTTTTGTCTCATAAATAGGCATGAGACAATTCTGGGCAGGTGATGAACTTTTTCATCAAGTCAGCGTGTTCTGGGCTTATTTCAAATGAACCTCAATCTGGGCCAACCTCAATATTCAGATCAAGAGTGGTCCAAATGAGTTTCATTAATCTCATATCACTTCAAGGCCCTAACATGAATGTTACAATCTTGTTTGTTATTTTTGATGACTTGTGTGTTTCATAAAAGGTTTTCAATAAATGTTTTGTGGCCCAAAAGGTTTTCAAGAGGATTTAATTTTGGCCCAAAAAGGTTTTTCAGGTTAATTTTGTTGTTTTTCTCAAATTTTAAAATTAACTTCCCTTTTAATTTTTAAAATCAAATAAAATCTTTCTTAAATGAGGTCATGTCTTTTCAAGTCTTTTCAAATGGTGATGCAGTTGCATGGTTTTGGAAATCCACTTTTTGGGTACGGTTACCAACACTCCCTCTCTTCCCTCCATAACTTCTCCACACACTCTTCGGTTTCTTCCCACTCACTTTACTGCTTCTCTTTCCTCAAAAGACTGAAACTAACCAAATGAGGAAGAAAACCATAGCACACAAGCCTCCTCGAGAAAAGGTGTATAAACTTCCATCCAAACCCTCCACTCGCTCCCAAGACCGCACCTTCACACCTTCACCATCTCCTCCTACCTCTCCTCCTCGCACTGCACCCATGGCGCGAACCAAGACTACACCAAGGTACCCTGCTCCTGCCAAGCCGACGCCACCACCTAAGACGACGCCCTCCAAACCGAGCTCTTCGAAACCTGGCTCATCCAAAGGGAAGCGTCCTGCTGTTGCAGAACCTGTTCCTGAGACAGCAAAACCTAAGTCAAGGTCTGTCCCTGTTCGATCACAAAGAGGTAACCCTCATCGCCCTCTCACATCTGTTAGAGAACCAGACATTGATCCTTTTGCTCACAAATCACACTACATGACATCTCACTCAGACTTTAACCCCCATCGTTTTAAATCTGCCATGAACCATGATTTTTATGAGGGAGTCGTTCAGTATCGTACTCTATGTCCATCTTTTCTGGCTGATTTACCTGATTTGAAAAAGAAAGGTTTTTCTTTTGTTGAAAATTTGGAATTTTTAGACTGGAATCACCTTTTCAAAATAAAAAAACCTGTATATCCTCAGTTGGTCAAAGAATTTTATGCAAACATGACTTACCATGAAGGAAGTGTGCATTCGTATGTTAAGGGTAGAGACATTATCTTGAATAATGAAACTATCAGTGACTCCTTGAAGTACATTGATGTTGGGCCGTGTGCTTATACCTCTGTGAAATGAGATGAAGGTGTTGGTATTTCTTACCATGATGCTTTGGCTCACATTTGTGAACATGTTTCCCTAATTGATGGCATCACACCCACTCACAAAGCCCTGGGATATGAACGTGCTCAGTTGCACCGAATTGTTAATCACATCTTGATTCCTCAAAGTGGTTCATATCAAAGGGTCTCTTACACTGACACACTTGTTTTGTATGCCCTAATCTCTAAAACAGAAATCTCTTTTGCCTACTTGATGGCTAGATACATGTTTGATTCTGTTAGAAGTATAAAAGATAAAGCACTACCTTATGGCATGTTTTTAACTTGCATACTTGAGAATTTTGGTGTTGACCTGTCAAATGAGGATTATGAAAACAGACATTCATACCTAAAAGGGGGTGGTTCAGTGAAACAGCAAAAAGGACCAACTCGATCTGAGAGAGTGGTTCTAGATGATGATGATGAAGAGTTCATTCCAGATGATTCTACTGCTCCTTCCACTGAGGGTACTTCCATCTCCACTAGGAAGAAATCCACTCTGCTGAATGTGGTCAGGGATGTTGCTCAAGAGTTTGTCTCCCAATTGAATCACTTGATTGAATTGAGCAAAGAGAAAAGGAAGCTGGCTAGCAAGCATGAGAACTTTCTGAAGAAATCAAGGGATAGGGTGGCTGTACTTATGACTTTCATTGACAACCTTCAAAATGATGAAGACATTGGCACGGATGCTGAAGAGGAAGCTGCTTCGGAGGGAAATGGTTCTGATGCCTAAGAATTGTATCATAAAAACTGTTGTTGCTGCTTTCTTTTTGTCTCATGAATTCTACTCTTTTAGTACTTTTGAACTGTTTCTTTTTGGATGACTGTAATAACTCTGGATATTACTGCACCTTTGGTAGTTTAGTTAGTATTTTGGACTGGGCACTAACCTTTCTTGCAGGGTTTATAGTGATGTTTTTGTTGATCTTGCCAGTCGTCCACCCTTGATGACAAAAGGGGGAGTAATAGTAGGATAAGCATATTTTGGGGATAAGCATACTTTGGCATTGATGCAGCCATCAGTTTTTCTTTTGAAATTTTTGTCAAATTGCTGCACTAAAATTTAATTCTACATGTTGAATACTGATGCTGATAATATTAGCTTGATATTGGGCTGACTATGTGATGTTGCTCATTTGATATTCCCTGTACAAGATAAATTGTGCATAGCTCTTTATTATGCTCTCTTTAAGAACAATGTGAAACAGGAATAAAGAGGAAAGCATAAATCCAGGGGGAGCAATTTTTGAAAAGAAAATGGGGAGCAACATAAAAGCAAATGACAAAAATCAAAGGGAGTTTCTAAACCTTACTCAAACTCATTTACTTCCTTTTTGATTATTTGCTTAAATCATGTTTGTCATCAAGGGGGAGATTGTTGAGTTAAGAAATTAACTAAATTAATTAGTGATGACAAACATTATTTTTGGCAAAATAAATAATTAGAGTTGTTCAAATTAATAAGTATATGTTGCTAATTATTTATTTTGTGTTGCAGGCCAAATTCATTTTTAAGCAGCCCAAATGGTATAATAAAAATATAACAAGGCTGATGGGAAAATAATCAAGCTCAGCCCAAAAGAAACAAAGCCAAAGGATCTGATGGGCCAACCGGGTTGCTTTATGGAAATTCAATCCAAACCCGTATCCATCTCACAAGGCTTCTTTTTTAAGATTGAAGTCTTCTCCCTCTTGAAGTGCAACATTCTTCTACTCTCTGACCAAGTCAAATAAACTTCACAAAAAGTAAGAAAGAGAAGAAAAGCTTCCTCCATAAGCCAGTAACCAAAGAAGCAAGAAAGAGAAAAAACTAAGCTTGAAGCACAGAAGCTAAAGCAGAAAATCTAATCCAAATCAAGCTTAGGTTAAAGGTAATCCATCTCATCTTGCATGCATCAGATCTTCATCCCTTCTTCCCAACTCTCTGCACTATCCGAAAATGGCATTCAAAGGAAAGTTGATCTCTGCCCTATTCTGCTACAAATCCACGGTCACAAGAGATTCTTGGGGACCAAGTTGCATTTCTATGGTTCAGATTTGGTTGACCATTGGAAGAAAATTTCGGTTACTCCTACATGACTTTCGGTCAAGTTGGAGAAGTCAGAAGCAAAGGTTCTACTTTGATACTTGAGAAGAAAAAGTGAGCTGGTGGGTTGTTGAAGCTCAAGGCTCAAGGTGTTGACCTTGGAAGAAGAACTCAGCCACATGAAAGGAGATAAAAGAAGCTTGCTGTTCATTCAGGAAGCAAGGAGAGAAAACCAGTGAATAGAGGTTTTGTTCTGAGAGAGCTCTTTGAAGAAGTTCAACTAACTGGACAGTGTAACCTAATCAAAGGTGTATTCCGCCAGTATGAAGAACTAAATCAGAGGCTTGCTAATCTGGTTTTTCGCATAGCACAGAGGCTGTTGATGAAGTCAATCTCCTTCATGTTTTACAGATTGTAATATACTTTTCTATGTTTATCTTTCTGTAATTTCTAGTGAGAAAAGGCATTGTGAGAAAACTCAAGTAAAAGCCATGAGTGGAAAAAGGCTGAGAGAAACACTTGAGAGAAAAGCCTAGAGTAATTTTCAGATTTCTTTAGGTGTGTTTATGTCTTGTATCTTATACCTGTAAGGTATCCCTTTCTTAGTTGGGTTAGCACTAAGAGGTATAGTTAGGTATTAGCATAGCCAATGTCAAATTAGGTTAGAACTTGAGTGTGAAAGGATTGGTTCAATCCTGTGTTATTGGTGTATGTAATACTGTTAACTATAGTGAAATTCTTCCATAGTTGTGGAGGAGACTGGATGTAGGTTGCATAGCACAAGGCAACTGAACCAGGATACTTGCTGGTGTTAGCTTTTCTCTTCTCTGCTGTGTTCTGTTTTCTGATATTCATGAGACAAAAATAAATTGTCTCATAAATTTCCGCTGCTGAGTTCAAACAGAATCAGAATTGCAAATCTGTTTTAAAAGGGTAATAACAGCAACCAAAAGGAAGGCATAGATTCAACCCCCCTTCTCTAAGCCTACCACAACCTTCAATCAAATTAAATTAAAACATTCTAAAAATATAAACTAATATCTTCTAAATAACACTTGAACTCTTCATATCACAAATATTTGAAGTATGTATCATTAATTGAAATTGAATACAAAAGATAAATTGTAATTGAAATAAAAACAAAAAGGATAGGTTGAAATTGAATAAATAGAGAATCAATATACTTTCTACCCAATTTCTTGACGCAACAAAAAAGGGACTCCTAAACCTAACTTGTCAACACCATAGTTTGAAAATTGAATCGAAGGGACTCCTCAACCTCAATTGTCCACATCATGGTTTCATCACAAAACCAAAAAAGGATTTTCAACCTCTAAATCATTCTGTATTCGACTACCCTGGTTTATGAGGTATTTATAACCTCTCATTAGGTTAAAATATAGAAAACCCTAAACCCACAAACATAAGGCCAAAGTTAGTAATTAAATAAACAAAATCAAAATACATCAAATTAAATTAAAATATTCTAAAAATATAAACTAATATCTTCTAAATAACACTTGAACTCTTCATATCACGAACATTTGAAGCACGAATCATTCTCCTCCTCTTCAAAAAAGATTCATCCTCGAATCTTGTAAGTGAAAAATAGTATATGAAAAGGACAATAATTACAAAGAAGATAGTTTTTTTCCCTTTTTGTATATTTTTCTTTTTTTTTTTACACTGTATGCTTTTTTTCAAACAATAAAATCAACAATAATGACAAAACAATAGCGAAACGCAAATGAAAATAATAACACAAGAACTTAAAGAAAGATGTGACAAACACTGGACTCTTTTTCTATGATAGAAGAAGAACAAATATAGATTAATAAGAATTAATCTAATACTTGAGCTCTGATACCAAATGATAAAGAAATAAATGGATAAATAAGATAAGAATTAAAATTGAATAGAAAAGATAAATTGTAATTGAAATAAAAACAAAAAAGATAGGTTGAAATTGAATACAAAGAGAATCACTCTACTTTCTACCCAATTTCTTGACGCAACAAGAACGAGACTCCTCAACCTAACTTGTCAATGCTATAGTTTGGGAATTGAATCAAAGGGACTCCTCAACCTCAATTGTCCACACCATAGTTTCATAACGAAACCAAAAAGGAATTTTCAAACCTCTAAATCATTCTATACTACGACTACAATAGTTAAGGAGGTATTTATAACCTCTTATTAGGCTAAAATAAAGAAAACCCTAAAGCCCATAAACATAAGGCCCAACCTAGTAATTAAATAAACAAAATCAAAATATATTAAATTAAATTAAGACATTCTAAAAATGTAAACTAATATCTTCTAAATAACACTTGAAATCTTCATATCACGAACATTTAAAACATGTATCATTGAAATAAAAGATAAACAAGAAGATAAGGATTAAAACCGAATAAAAAAAGATACATTGAAATTGAATAGAAATAAAAAGGACTGATTGAAATTGAGTACAAAGAGAATCACTCTACTTTCTACCCAATTTCTTGACGCAACAAGAAAGGGACTCCTCAACCTAACTTATCAACACCATAGTTTGAAAATTGAATCGAAAGGACTCCTCAACCTTCTACCCAATTTCCTGATATAATAATAGAATGACTCTTCAACCTCAATTGTCCACACCATGGTTTCATCACGAAACCAAAAAGGAGTTTTCAAAACCTCTAAACTAAATCATTCTATACTACGATTACAATAGCTAAGGAGGAATTTATAACCTCTTATTTGGTTAAAACAAAGAAAATCCTAAATCCCATAAACATAAGGCTCAATCTAGTAATTAAATAAACAAAATCAAAATATATCAAATCAAATTAAAACATTCTAAAAATGTAAACTAATATCTTCTAAATAACACTTGAACTCTTCATATCAGGAATATTTGAAGCACGTATCATTCTCCTCCTCTTCAAAAAAGATTCGTCCTCGAATCTTGTAGGTAAAAAAAATAGTATATGAAAATGACAATAATTACAAAGAAGATAATTTTTTTTTCTTTTTGGTATATTTTTTTCTTTTTTTTTTTTTTGCCCTGTATGCTTTGTTTTAAACAATAAATCAACACTAATGAAACAAAAACAGAAAACAAGAACACAAAAACTTAAAAAAAGATGTGACAGACACTGGACTCTTTTTTTTATGATAAAAGAAGAATAAATATAGATTAATAAGAATTAATCTAATACCTGAGCTCTGATACCAAATGATAAAGAAATAAAAGATAAACAAGAAGATAAGGATTCAAACTGAATAAAAAAGAATACATTGAAATTGAATAGAAATAAAAATGATAGATTGAAATTGAGTACAAAGAGAACCACTCTACTTTCTACCCAATTTTTTAACGCAACAAGAAAGGGACTCTTCAACCTAACTTACCAATGACATAGTTTGGAAATTGAATCGAAGGGACTCCTCAACCTTATACCCAATTCCCTGATGCAATAAGAGAGGGACTCCTCAACCTCAATTGTCCACACCATGGTTTCATCACGAAACCAAAAAGGGGTTTTCAAAACCTCTAAATCATTCTATACTACGACTACAATAGCTTAGGAGGTATTTATAACCTCTTATTAGGTTAAAACAAAGAAAACCCTAAAACCCATAAACATAAGGCCCAATCTAGTAGTTAAATAAACAAAATTAAAACATATCAAATTAAATTAAGACATTCTAAAAATGTAAATTAATATCTTCTAAATAACACTTGAACTCTTCATATTACGAATATTTGAAGCACGTATCAATCAAACCGCAATCAGACACACAAGCTTGAAATTCAGCACAAGCTCCATTGTTTTGTGAATTAGACCCTCCCTTTCTTTCAAAACTATGAAGAATAGCATTGAAGTACCCAATTACGCACCAAGAAAGATTTATGTTGGAACTTATGGAACTCAAATTACTCCAAAGATTTTTGCGCAGTAGCCTTTGGGGGCTCCCATAAACCGCAGTCAAAAGCCAAGGATTAAGGTACTAACCTGTACTCTCATATGAATAAATTGAGGGTTGATTTGAAGAATATCCACTTGCCATAAGCTAGAGTACTAAAGGCACCAGATACCCGCTAAATAACCTCTGGCTTCTTCTACAATATATTTATCAAAGCTCAACATGTCTCTGATCTTGGCACCACGATCACCACTTACATGGGTTTCAAGGAGAATCAGAAAGGTAACCCCAAATTCTCCTTTGATATCTCTAATGAGAGAAGAAAATATTTTACCGGCAATACCGTGAAAATTCCAAGCAATAAGATTCATGAAAACAGAGAAAGAGAAAGGATTAAAGAGACCAAAATCACAATTGGACATTCGCCACCATTTTCACCGTGAGAACTAAAGGATTTTCTCTTACCGTCAACAGAAGTTTTGGGTGGTTTTTCTTGCGGGTCTCCATAGCTGAAGCATCATCAACCACCACCATATCCACCACTTCGGATTGATGGTTTGGGATGTGAGTGAGAAAATTTTTTTTAACCATGAATTTGTCGAGAATATGCTTGCCCGATTTGGAGGCTTCAAAGGCTTCCCCTTCTTCCTTCTGGAACCTGCGCATGTACTCCAACATAACCATCTCCATACTCTCTTTTTCTGAAATCCCAACTGAGGAAGACGTATCTTATAGCGGGGTGATAGCGGCATCCATTTTGGGGGGGGGGGGGGGGCATTGGGTCAACCTGTTTGGCTTTGGCCTTTGCTTTAGTAACTAAACTAGGCCCATTTTTATTATTATTATTTTTTTTTCTACCTTGGACATTCTTATCAGTATTAGGCCGGGAACCTTCTTATTAATTTGAATGGGTTGTTGGACTCTTTTGTTGGATTGAGAAAAAACATCCATTCTTGGCCCATCATGCATGTTAGACGTAACACCTTCATGCATATTGATATTATGTTGATTCTCATTATCTTTCTCACTTAAAATATCAAATCTTGAACCATTTTTTTTTATTTTTAGCACCTCCCATATTATATTGGTTATCCTTCATAATACGAGATCCCTTAAATTCTAAACCTGATTTTCTTCGAATTTGCCTCTTCACCATCATCCAAGGACCAAAATTTGGAGGGTCTTGATTTTCTTTCCTTATAGGATTGGAATTAGAATCTTTTCCCTTAATGGCATGATCTTCACTCTCAGTCAGACTTATGTCAGCTTCCACGGTCGCTTGCACGCCGTCAGTGCTCGTCTTTTTTTGGACTTCTTCACTAATTGAAGTTTCAGTACATTGATCTAATCTATGACCATATTTGCCACAAGAGAAACAAATCAAGTGCAATCCTTCATATTCAATGTTGAGAGTACTACCAAAAACTGAAATCCGATGAACTAACTTCTTAAAGAGATCAATCTCAACACAAATTCTAGCAAACCTTCCTCTAGAATGGATTAAGGTAACTCGGTCAATCTTTAACATAGTGCCAATGACAGAGCCTACTCTCCATAAAAAGCGTTGGTTATAAAGCTCAATAGGTAGATTTGGTATGCGAATCCAAGCCGCAGTCTTTTTAACTTGATTTTTCGAGGATAAAAAGAATGGTCTCCAACGTTGCACTATTAGATAATGACCTGCTATCATCCACGGTCCTCCGAGAAGGGCATGCGAGTAGTCTTCCTCATCTGAGTCTTCCAAATCAATAACATTTATCGTACATTTCTTGACCTAGTTCCTATTGAGTCGTTGCTCCATAAAACAAGGTTTACTCTCTTCCCTAGCACTTTTACAATGAGTATCGTATTCTATGATTTACACCATTCTTCAAATTCTTCTTTGGACACAGAAATACTTGGGCACGGGTCAAACAACTTGTTCTTTTTTAGAAGGAGTTCCTCTTCGTTATACCAACGATTTTCAGAGTCAGGCTCATCTTCATCTACCTCATCGAAAGAGAAATTGCCTTAGTCCATCTGCGTACCATAGACGGTAAAGAAAAAATTCTTCTACGAAGTCAGAAATTTTCCTTCTCATTCACTAAAATATTCATGAATTCTCTTGATTGATTTAGATCAACCTCTTCTCATGTTTTAACTTTTTTAGTACTTTGTTAAATAAGATCGAATTCTTGAGTTGAAACTCTAGAAAAACAATTGGTCACAATAATTTAAAATAAGATGTGAAAGAATATCAAAGTTAAAAAGGTAAAAATTTCACTTAATTTAAATACGAACAAAAAGAATAAATAAATAAAATTATATGGCCAATCATAAAAAAAACTATAAAGATAAGTAAGCATACATACAATTACTGAATTAATTATATTCGTTTTATCTCTTGCTTGATTCTAACCAATCATGAAATAAATAAATTAATCGAAGACATTCACCTGTTCAAGTCAAGAGACTCGGAGAGTCCTTACTTTTTCTTTTCTTTCCTTTTTTCCTTATTTCCTTTCACTAACTTTGCAATACACGGTGCTGGTAATTTTTCATTTTACTCATAATTTTGCAAAGGAAAAAGGACAAAAGCGATAGATAGATAGATAATTAAATAAAAGTGGCGTTAGGTGCGTAGGTTGAGGTTTTTTTCTCCGCCACCCGAAATTCAACAGAGTAAGGGAGAAACCCTAGCCCACACACAAAGTTACAAACACAAACCAATTCGAGATTATGAGAATCTTCTGGAAGAAACAGGAGCATCACTAGATGCAGAGAACCACCGTTCTTCATCTTCTTCATTCACCATCGCCAATCCAACCCAGTCATGGCGGATCTTCTTCCGCCGGAGGTCATCACCGACATACTCTCCCGGTTACCGGTCCACTCCCTAATCCGCTTCCGATGCACGTGCAAGTCATGGCGCTCCCTCATCGACAGCACTCACTTCATCCTCCTCCACCTTCGCACCTCCCTCAGCTCCCACTCCCACTCCACTCTAGTTCTCCGCCGTGACTCCGAACTCTACCAGGTCAATCTCGGAACCCTAGACAGGGCAATCGAGCTCAACCACCCGCTCATGTGCTACAGCAACAGCATCAAGGTCCTCGGTTCCTGCAACGGCCTCCTATGCCTCTGCAACGTCGCCGAAGACATCGCTCTCTGGAACCCTAACATTAGGAAGCATCGCCTCCTCCCTTACCTTCCAGCGGAGCGCCGAGAGCGTGACACCACGCTCTTTGCAGCGCGCGTCTACGGATTCGGCTACGATTCCTTCGGCGAAGATTACAAATTGGTGAGGATTTCGTATTTCGTTGACCTGCACAGTCGCACTTTCTATTCTCACGTGAAGCTTTACAGCTTGAGAGTCGATTCCTGGAAGAGCCTCCCAAACATGCCCTATGGCCTCTGTTGCGCGCGTACGATGGGGGTTTTCGTCGGTGGCGCGTTGCACTGGGTCGTGACTAGGAAACTCGAACCGGATCAGCCCGATTTGATTGTCGCCTTCGATCTGAGATTGGAGAGTTTCAGTGAAGTTCCGCTGCCGGAAACTGGAAATGTTAATGGGAACTTCGAGATGGATGTGTCGCTCTTGGGAGGGTGCCTCTGCATGGTGGAACATCGTGGGAGTACGAGGATTGATGTCTGGGTAATGGAGGAGTATGGATCGGTAGATTCTTGGTGCAAACTGTTCAGCTTGACGGAGCATCATAACTTGAGATCGTTGAAATCTGTGAAGCCATTGGCTTACTCGGGTGATGGTGACAGGGTTCTGATGGAACACGACCACAAGAAGCTATGCTGGTATAGCCTCAAAGACAAGGTGGTTAGTGAAGCTAAAATACCGGGAATGCCCCATTTGATTGAAGCGACCGTTTATGTGGGAACCCTTGTCCCACCAACGTTACTAATTAAAAGTGATGGCGGCGCTAAGCAGAAACATGGAGACGACAAGGGCAGGAGGAGAAGGTACTTACTATGGCAGTTTTGAGTTTTGAAATTGAGTCTCTCTATTTTCTTATTTCCTTTGAAAGGAAAGAAAATGAAAAGAAAAAGATAAAAAGTTTATTTGCGCCTCCTTCAGGGTATTAGCTGTACTGTTTGACCCTGTCTTCTTGTGACTTGACTTGAAAGTCCAACTCCCGTTTAGTCAACATATAATATTAGTATTCCTATAATGAGATAATAGTGTGCAAACCATGGTTTAGTCACTTAGAATCAAGAAGAATGATAAAACCCTCCTAACACATCTGCCTAATTACTAGACATCGAAAGTTTTGAATGCTTTTTACATTTACTATGTATTAAATTAAATGTTTTTACTCTTTCATTCAATACTTTCTTTTGTTAAGTTCCATTAGGATGATATTTAGGAGTTTGGGTTAGTATGGCTTAGAGGATGTATCATTAGCTCATTACTTTAAACATAAACTATATTACCTTACTAACACAAGTTGAGGCTAAAATCATGTTTGGGCTTTGGGAGTTGGGACATAGCTCAGCTCAATTTTATTGAGCATATTTGAAATGAATTGAGACTTGGTTTGCATGCTTCAATTCATTAACTGGGCTACTTTTTCAATGCCAAGACAAACATGGACTATGATTCTAGATTTCTAGTTAGATCCAATGATAATTGCATAGTTAACGGAACTAGCTTTTCAAGTTTGAATTGGTGATTTTAAAAAATAAGCTATAAACCTCAAATGTCCATATTGTTAAATATCGGATGTTCTGAATACTACATGACGTCTACATCTTCAAAGAACTACCCTGAATTTAGTCTATAATTAATTTCCAGCGGAACCAGTGGGACGATCTTATTTTTCACTGCCTCCCACCAGGCTCACTTTTCTTTCTGTTATATTTTTATGCTTACATATATTCTTTACAGGGATGACTTCCTGTCACAAGGATTCAAATTGACTCTGTAAGCAAGAAAAAGAAGGGCAAGGTATGCGGCCAAAACCGGTTGATGATCTGGAATGATACCTTCTTGAGCGAGTATATGGCTCACGGGGAAGAGTGAAAATGATGAGTAACAAAACACACGCTGTTTGCTGTTAATATTGAAGACTGTACCTTTTATTTTCTCGGGCTTGAAGGTTTTAAGTGAAGTTCTCCATATCAGAGTATGTAAGATCAAAAGAAGGATGACTGAAGAACATATACTGGGTGGATTTTGCTTCATTCTGTTAGTTTTTTTCTCTGCAGGGTAAGTCCAGCAGTTGGCAGATGGGGTCTCTTCATCACCTGTTAACATTAATACACCGTAAATGCGCCATCTCTCCTTTGTTGTAATAAATTTTAAGTTTGAAACATGTCACTGCCTCATCGGTTGGTTTATACATACATGTATGTGTTTTAATGGTTGTAGCACCCTTTAAATCTTTAATATAAACCACTGTAATCTTAACTCTTGTTATTCAGTTTTCTCTTGTTCTCTTTTGTACGACTCTTGTTGTTCAAGTTTATATACTAACACAGAAAGGTATAAATGAGAAATACTTAGTTAAGGATGGTACCTGAATCCCGTGCTACATTTCCGTTGTTACGTATGTTTAAGATTATGCTAGAGCCTAGAAGTGCAGCTGTTACATGACTGATTGATTGATTTGAGGGTGCAACCAAAGAAATGTTCTTGTTGGAAGAATGTGATTTGCTCACAGGGGGAGGAGAAATCGCGTTTCTAGGTTGGGCAAGGTGGTGCGGAGAAAGCATAACAAAGAATCTACGTTGTCCGGGAAAGTTAACGCAAGGTTTGGTACAAATTTGTGGCACAGTGGCTAGGTCGGTACATGATTTGGTTAATCCAAAAATCAAACTTATTTTTAAGTTAGCTAAAAATATAATTTAGTTAATTAACTAAATTGATTTTATATAATAAAATTAGTTATTAATCTATTAGAAAATTTAAAAATTGATTTTTAATCGGTTATAAAAATAAAAATCAGTTTAAAAAATAATCGTTTTTTTTTTAAAAATCAGTTTTTATATAAAAAAAATTAGATTTTTTAAAAATCAGTTAAAAACTGGTTTTTATAAAAAAATCAGTTAATTAATTTGATCACAAGAGTTACATAAAATTTGATTTTACCGATTAAAAATTGATTTTTAAAATTTAATTTTGGTTAATTATTTTTTAATAATATAGATATGATCTTTAAAATTGTTTTATTAAAGTGGTTAACTAAAATGTGATTATGATTTTTTAACCAATTAACCATAATTTGGTTATTTTTTGTAACCCCTAATAGTGGCGTTACCTGTTTCTATATCAATTGATCACATGTATGTTAGTGCCCATGTTAGTGTAATCAAAGAAGAAACTTCAACGCTATGATCACATGCATGTTGCTCAAACCCGTTACTAGTTGTCCACTTTCTCCTAGAAACATTTGGGCTTGGTGATATAGTACTGGATTGGTTTTAGTTTTTAGTTAGTTTTATTTAATACCCAAATTCTTTTATATATTAACTAGGAAAAAAATCAGAATTAAACAAGATTTAGAATTATGGAGCGGCTTGGGTATTTTATTTAGCACCATCATCTCCAGCAGCAGAGAGCAGAGTCACCAACGTTTTTTAATATATCCTCCAAGTCCAAGACGCGTATTACTAAAGCAGTGAAACACAGCTTCCCGGAAATTGCAAGTGAGATTCGGAACTTGGGACTTGTGCCCTTTTGTAGACCTTCAGAAAAAGAGAATGGTATCACGTCTATTTCGAATTTATTTAATAATTTATTAAAAAATATTAAAAAAATATTAAAATTTATTTTTTATTATTATTTAATTATTAATTCAATTTTTTTAATTTATTTTATTTAATTTAATAATTTAATAACATACCTTATCTTTATATTTTTAAATATTAATAATTAAATAATATCAAAAAACAATAAATTTTAATAATTTTCTAATATTTCTTAATTTATTATTTATTATTACGAGTATTAATTATTAGTACATTAAGAATCACTAAAAGATAACTTACAAAAAGAAGTTATCTTCTGTATTTTTATCTCATTATATACAGTAGATAGTATATTAATTTAAAACTAATAATGTTATTTTTTAATTTAAAAATTTGGCTAATATTCCAAAGATATTTGATAAATAAATTATATTATTTTTATAAAAATAATATATTTAAATATTAAAAAATAGAAATATTAGTTGACTAAATTAAATTTATGAATAAATTATTAATTATGTCCTCGATTTTTTAAAATGTTAATAATGATATCTTCAATTTTTGTTAACGACAATTATATCCTCAAAATATTTAAAAACGTTACAAAATTTGTTCAACTATGAAAAAAATTCTTTTATATTAAACAGAATTTGGTGATGTGACAAACAAAAATCCAACGTAACAATAGAAAATATTTTCTTAGGGATTTGAATATGAGATTCCACATTTTTCTCAATTTCACCCAAAATCAAAACCTTAAGGCGACTCTATTGTCATGCATGATTGAAGCAGAGGAATGTCCATCTCAAATCGGAAGAGTCAATCAATAAAAATAGTAGCTACAAAAGGTTCAAAGAACATAAAAGCAAGTCCTACGATAGGATGTGCTTTTGCCGTCTTCAGTTAGTGGCGTAAAGTTGAAGACGATAACAAATTCAAGGAGATAGTTTTTTAGGTGTCCTCTTTTAAAAGTATGTATGAATTTATTGCTTCATTTGATCCCCATTATTGAGAATCGAATTTTTATAATTGGCTTTTGTACTAGGCAGAAAAAGAATGCTGAGTGTTATTACTTTCAGTGAATAGATGAAACTAATGAAGATGTAGTTGGTGTGGAGGAATGGTTTGCGAATAACACATCAGTAGTTAATGCAAGTGAAAGTTTGAAAGAAAAATATAACAGTAATGTTCAGATTGAGATACTACATGAAAGTCAAATGATGATGATGGAGCATATGAAGAGAGTTAAATTGTTTCTCTACATCATTATGTATGGACTTATACTGTATTTGATTATGAGTTTAATTTGTTTGGTTAAGTAGGACAAGGGCACAAGGTTAGTGGTACCATAAGATGTTTTAATAAAGGTAATGTATCATTATTATTTAAAAGATAAGTTGACTTTGTTGTGGCTATTTATTTGGCAGTGAATAAATAGATTTGTGCATTAAACTCAATTGCATTGTTAACAAAAAGTATAAAAAGAGTGAAGGTTGTGGTATGCTTAGAGAAGGGGGTTGAATCTATGCCTTCCTTTTCGTTGCTGTTATTACCCTTTTAAAACAAATTTGCAATTCTGATTCTGTTTGAACTCAGCAGCGAAAATTTATGAGACAATTTATTTTTGTCTCATGAATATCAGAAAACAGAACACAGTAGAGAAAGAAAAGCTAACACCAGCATGTATCCTGGTTCGGTTGCCTTGTGCTATGCAACCTACATCCAGTCTCCTCCACAACTATGGAAGAATTTCACTATAGTTAACAGTATTACATACACCAATAACACAGGATTGACCCAATCCTTTCATACTCAAGTTCTGACCTAACTTGACATTGGCTATGCTAATACTTAACTATACCTCTTAGTGCTAACCCAACTAAGTAAGGGATACTTTACAAGTACAAGATACAAGACACAATCATACCTAAAGAAATCAGAAAACAACTCTAGGCTTTTCTCTTAAGTGTATCTCTCAAACTTTTTCCACTCATGGCTTTTTCTCAAGCTTTCTCACAATGCCTTTTCTCTCAAGAAATTACAGAAAGATAAGCTTAGAAAAGTACATTACAATCAGTAAAACATGAAGGAGATTGACTTCATCAACAACCTCTTTGCTATGTGAAAAACCAGCTTTGTAAACCACTGATTTAGTTCTTCAGTATTGGCCGAATGCTTCTTTGATAGAAAGCATTATCCAAGTAGAGGAACTTCACAGGGAATACTTCACAGAACACAACTCTCAAACTCTGGTTTTTTCTCCTTTCCTTCTGAATGAACAGCCAGCTTCTTTTATCTCCTTGCATGTTGCTTGGTTCTTCTTCCAAGGTCAACACCTTGAGCCTTGAGCTTTACCAACCCACAGATTCACCTTTTTCTTCTCAAACATCAAAGTAGAACCTTTGCTTCTGACTTTTTCAACTTGACCGAAAGCCATGAAGGAGTAACCGAAATTGTTTTCCAATGGTCAACCAAATCTGAACCATAGAGATGCAACTTGGTCCCCAAGAATCTCTTGTGACTGTGGATTTGTAGTAGTGAAGAACAGAGATCAACTTTACCTTGAATGCCATTTTCGGATAGTGCAGAGAGTTGGGAAGAAGGGATGAAGATCTGATGCATGTAAGATGAGATGGATTACCTTTAACCTAAGCTTGATTTGGATTAGATTTTCTGCTTTAGCTTCTGTGCTTCAAGCTTAGATTTTCTCTTTCTTGCTTCTTTGGTTACTGGCTTATGGAGGAAGCTTTTCTTCTCATTCTCTTTCTTACTTTTCTGAAGTCTTGATGTGACTTGATTAGAGAGGAGAGGAACGTTGCTTTGGTTGGAGCAAGATGGTGGGAAATTGAAAAACAATTTCAGGCTTGGATCGGGTTCTTCTCTACTTCATCCCGTTGGTGCTTTGCTATGCTTCTTTGATGAATTTTGTTTGAAATGAATGACTTGGGCTTGTCTTTATTCACACTTACCATTCATCCCATTTGCCTTGTTTTATTTTCCATTCAAGTTGGACTGTAAATCAGATTTTGGCCTGCAACATATAATAAATAATTAGCAACATATACTTATTAATTAAACAAATCTAATTATTTATTTTGCCCAAAAATAATGTTTGTCATCACTAATTAATTAAGTTAATTTCTTAACTCAACAATCTCCCCCTTGATGACAAACATAATTTAAGCAACAATCAAAAGGAAATGAGTTTGAGTAAGGTTTTAGAGACTCCCTTTGAATGATGTTGCTTGCTAATGTGTTGCTCCCCCTTTCCTTTTCAACAATAGCTCCCCCTGAATCTATGCTCTTTCCTTTTTGTTCCTGTTTATATTAAGCTTAAAAAGGAGCTATTCAAGATGTAACTTGACTAAGGGATTCTATATAACCAGTAACACATATTCAGCCCAGTATTTCTTATCATGACAACAGCCAAAGCATATTGTAAAACAAAAACAATTTGCAAAAACAAAGTTCAGTTCTAATCCGAAACAAAGTTCAGAAAAGAATTAGCAGCATCAATAAATTATCAGCATCAATCAACTGACTAATCAAAAAATCAGCAGCATCACTCAACTGAATCAATCAACTGAATAAAAAAAAAAACAAAAACAACCTTTAATAGCTATTACTCCCCCTTTTGTCATCAAGGGCGGATAACATGCAAGATCAACAAAAACAGCACTATAAACCCTGCAAGAAAGGTTAGTGCACAGCCAAGATAACTAACGAAATAACTAAAAGTGCATCAGTGTTCAAAGTTATTACATTTATCCAAGACAACAAGAGTATACCAAACAGTAGCAAAATAAAACAGAGTTTATGAGACAAAAAAATGAGCAGCATCAGCAGATTTTATGAGACAAATCCTAGGCATCAGAACCATTCCCTTCCGAAGCAGCTTCCTCTTCAACATTCGTGGCAATGTCTTCATCATTTTGAAGGTTATCAATGAAAGTCATCAGTACAGCCACCCTATCCCTTGATTTTTTCAGGAAGTTCTCATGCTTGCTAGCCAGCTTCCTTTTTTCTTTGCTCAATTCAATCAAGTGATTCGATTGGGAGACAAACTCTTGAGCAACATCCCTGACCACATTCAGCAGAGTGGATTTCTTCCCAGTGGAGATGGAAGTACCCTCAGTGAAAGGAGCAGTAGAATCATCTGGAATGAACTCTTCATCATCATCATCTAGAACCACTCTCTCAGATCGAGTTGGTCCTTTTTGCTGTTTCACTGAACCACCTCCCTTTAGATATGAATGTCTATTTTCATATTTCTCATTGGTCAAGTCAACACCAAAATGTTCAAATATGCAAGTTAGAAACATGCCATAAGGGAGTGCTTTGTCCTTTTCACTCCTAACAGAGTCAAACATATATCTAACCATCAAGTATGCAAATAAAATTTCAGTTTTGGTGAGAAGGGCATATAAAACAAGAGTATCAGTGTAGGAAACCCTTTGATATGAGCCGCTTTGAGGCAGAATAACATGATTGACCATTCGGTGCAATTGAGCACGCTCATATCCTAGGGCTTTGTGAGTGGGTGTAATACCATCAATTAGAGAAACATGTTCATAGATGTGAGCCAATGCATCATGATAAGAAATTCCAACACCTTCATCCCACTTAACCGAAGTGTAGGCACAAGGCCCAACATCAGTATACTTTAAGGCATCACTGATAGTTTCATTATTTAGAAATATGTCTCGGCCCTTAACATACGAATGCACACTTCCTTCATGGTAAGTCATGTTTGCATAAAATTCTTTGACCAACTGAGGATATACAGGTTTTTTGATTTTGAAAAGGTGATTCCAGTCTAAAAATTCCAAATTTTCAACAAAAGGAAAACCTTTCTTTTTCAAATCAGGTAATCAGCCAGAAAAGATGGACATAGAGTACGATACTGAATGACTCCCTCATAGAAATCGTGGTTCATGGCAGATTTGAAACGATGGGGGTTAAAGTCTGAGTGAGATGTCATATAGTGTAATTTGTGAGCAAAAGGATCAATGTCTGGTTCTCTAACAGATGTGAGAGGAACTCGAGTTTTACCTCTTTGAGAACGTGATTGAACAGACCTAGACTTTGGTTGTGTGGACTCAGGTGGAGGTTCTGGTGCTGCAGGACGCTTCCCTTTGGATGAACTCGGTTTCGATGAACCTGGCTTGGATGGTGTGACTTTCGGTGGTAGCGTTGGCTTGGCAGAGGCAGGAAACCTTGGAGTGTTCTTGGTCCGAGCCATGGGGTCACAGCGAGGAGGAGAGGTAGGAGGAGAAGGAGAAGGGGTAAAGGTCCGGTCTTGAGAGCGAGTGGAAGGCTTTGTGGGTAGCTTGTAAATCTTTTCACGAGGAGGCCTTTTAGGAATGGTTTTCTTCCTCATTTAGTTAGTTTCAGTCTTTTGAGGGAAGAGAAGCAGTAAAGTGAGTGGGAAGAAACCGAAGAGTGTGTGGAGAAGTTATGGAGGGAAGAGAGGGAGTGTTGGTAACCGTACCCAAAAAGTGGATTTCCAAAACCATGCAACTGCATCACCATTTGAAAAGACTTGAAAAGACATGACCTCATTCAAGAAAGATTTTATTTGATTTTAAAAATAAAAGGGAAGTTAATTTTAAAATTTGAGAAAAACAACAAAATTAACCTGAAACACCTTTTTGGGCCAAAATTAAATCCTCTTGAAAACCTTTTGGGCCACAAAACATTTATTGAAAACCTTTTATGAAACACACAAGCCATCAAAAATAACAAACAAGATTGTAACATTCATGTTAGGGCCTTGAAGTGATATGAGATTAATGAAACACATTTGGACCACTCTTGATCTGAATATTGAGGTTGGCCCAGATTGAGGTTCATTTGAAATAAGCCCAGAACACGCTGACTTGATGGAAACGTTCATCACCTGCCCAAAATTGTCTCATGCCTGTTTATGAGACAAAAAAAGCTCCAGCAAATACATCAGCATTTTTCAAACAAAGAATCATAACTCAAGATTCCTAGACAAGTCCTAAGCATGCAGAATCTATCCTCAGCTAATGGTTTTGTAAAAATATCTGCTAATTGCTCCTCTGATTTAACAAATTGAATACTAATATCCCCCTTTTGGACATGTTCTCTTATTGAGTGAAATTTCACTTCAATATGTTTAGTCCTAGAGTGCAAAACTGGATTTTTAGAAATATTAATGGCACTCATATTATCACACAGCAGGGGAATATTTTTAGCATTTAATTTGTAATCAGCAAGCTGCGTTTTTAACCATAAAAGCTGAGAACAACAGGAGGAAGCAGCTATATACTCAGCCTCTGCAGTGGAAAGGGCCACTGTTGGTTGCTTCTTACTTGACCATATATTTAAGGACTTCCCAAGGAAGCAACATAAACCAGAAGTGCTCCTTCTATCAACTCTATCACGAGCAAAATCTGCATCACAATAACCAACTGCAGAAAAATCATCAATCTTAGGATACCAAAGACCAAAATTGGATGTGCCATGAACATATCTAATGATCCTTTTAACTGCAGAAAGATGTGACTCTTTTGGTTTGGATTGGAACCTAGAACATAATCCAACACTTTGCACAATATCGGGTCTAGAGGAAGTTAAGTACATGAGAGAGCCAATCATTCCTCTATACCTAGTCTCATCAACATCTTTCTCAGTTTCTCCCTTATCTAATTTAGAATTAGGATGCATGGGAGTTCCCATGGGTTTGGCATTTTCCATACCAAATTTCTTAACTAATTCCTTGGCATACTTCTCTTGATGAATGAAAATACCTTTTTCAGTTTGTTTAATTTGCAGCCCAAGGAAGAAATTAAGTTCACCCATCATACTCATGTCAAATTCACTTGTCATGAGTTTTCCAAATTCAGAACAAAGGGATTCATTTGCTGATCCAAAAATAATGTCATCAACATATATTTGGACTAGAATAAAAGAATCATTAGAGTTCTTGATGAATAGAGTTGTGTCAGTGGTGCCTCTTTGAAATTTTCAAAAGAAAAGAGCTAAGTCTCTCATACCAAGCTCTAGGAGCTTGTCTTAAACCATAGAGAGCTTTAGATAGTTTGAAAACATGATCAAAATGCTCTTTATTTTCAAAACCAGGAGGCTGCTCCACATACACTTCTCTATCTATTACTCCATTCAAAAATGCACATTTCACATCCATTTGGTATAATTTAAAATCACAAAATGCAGCATAAGCTAAGAGAAGTCTTATGGCTTCCATTCGGGCAACAGGGGCAAAGGATTCATCAAAGTCTATTCCTTCTTCTTGGTCATATCCTTGAGCCACTAGCCTTGCCTTGTTTCTTGCAATGCTACCATCTTCTCCCAACTTTTTTTCCACTTGGCCTTGGAACCAAAGTCCATACTTGGTTCTTTTCAAACTCAAGAAGCTCATCCTCCATAGCTTTAACCCAAGAAGGGTCACTAAGTGCTTCCTTGACGTTTTGAGGCTCTATTTGTGAAAGAAGGGCAATGTTTGATCCTTCATTTGTCTTTCTAGTGGAAGACCTTGTTTGCACTCCATGAGAGACGTCCCCAATGACAAATTTCTCAGGATAATTTTTCAAGAATCTCCATTCACGAGGTCTGGTGGACTTGGAGGCAGATTCATTCACCAAGGGATTCTGAACGCTGCTGACTGCAGGATTTCCTTCAGATTCATGAGACAAAATGGAATTGTCTCTTGAATTCTCAGCATTAGCAGTTTCTGGTTCAACTTGTCCAGAACTCTCTTTTTCTTGATTTTGAGCAGCTTCACCTTCCTTTTGAGCTTGATTTCCTGCATCACATTCTTCCAAAAAGCTTTGTACCAAGTTAGTATCACAAAATGTAACATGTATGGACTCCTCAATAATCCTAGCATCTTGATGATAAACCCTATATGCTTTACTAGTTGTGGAATATCCTACAAACAAACACTCATAAGCCTTTGGATCAAATTTTTCCAAATTTTCTTTGTTATTTAAAACAAAACATTTGCATCCAAAGATGTGCAAGTAATCTAAGTTTGGTGGGTAGCCTTTCCAAAGTTCATAAGGGGTTTTCTTCAAAAATTTCCTTATGATTGTTCTATTTAAAATGTGGCAAGCTGTGTTAACCGCTTCAGCCCAAAGGAATTTTGGAACATTACTCTCACAAAGCATGGCTCTTGTCATCTCTTGTATGCTTCTATTTCTTCTTTCCACAACACCATTTTGTTGTGGTGTTCTTGGACAAGAGAAGTTGTGAGATATTCCAAATTCCTCACAAAAGGATTCAAACAAATTATTTTCAAATTCAGTTCCATGATCACTTCTTATAGAAGAGATTTTCAAATCCTTTTCATTTTGAATTTTCTTGCAAAAAAGTTCAAAGGCCGAAAAGGCTTCATTTTTGTGTGCAAGAAATAAAACCCAACCAAACCTAGTATAGTCATCCACAATTACTAAACCATAATGTTTACCACCTAGGCTTTGAGTTCTTGTTGGACCAAATAAATCAATGTGTAGCAACTCAAGTGGTCTTTTAGTAGATATGTCTTCCTTTGGTTTAAAAGAACTTTTTGTTTGTTTTCCCATTTGGCAAGCATCACAAGTGATGTCTTTGTCAAACTTTATCAAAGGAAGACCTCTTACTAATTCTTTCTTCACAAGTTTGTTTATTTGAAACATACTTGCATGGCCCAATCTCTTGTGCCATAACCACTTTTCAGATTCTTTAGAGTGAAGACAAGCTACATTTTGATTCTTTAGTTCATCAAAAGTAAGTCCATACATATTATTGAAACGCTTGGCAACAAACATCACTTCATTTATTTTTTCATTAACAACACAGCATTCAAGCTTTTTGAAACACAACTAAATATCCTAAATCACACAGCTGACTTATACTCAAAAGATTGTGCTTTAAACCACAAACCAAAAGCACATCATCAATGAAAGTAGATTGCTCATTACCTACTTTTCCAACAACAATGATTTTACCTTTACCATCATCTCCAAAGGTCACAAAACCTCTATCATACTTATTTAGTTTGATGAAGTAGGTTGACCTTCCAGTCATGTGCCTTGAACATCCACTATCCATGTACCACATGTCCTTTTTGTTCTTGGATGCTAGGCAAATCTGCATGATGAGTTTCAAGTAGCCTTAGGTATCCAAATTAATTTGGATCCTTTGAAGTTAATCCATCTTGGTTGCCCAAGTGCATTGAAATCGCAAACAACATTGTAGACTTTGTTTCCTACAACTCTCTTTTCAATGAAGCATTGTGCATATGAGTGACCAAATTTCTTGCAATTAACACAATGATTTTCTGGTGTGTGTTGCTGAAACTGATGTGAGTTATATTGCTTGAAATGATTAAAGTTTTGAAATTTTCTGGTTTTTGGAGGAGATGCATTTCTTTTAACAAACTGATTTTTATTAAAGTTATTCCTCTTTGCAAAAGCATTTTCACCAGAATTTTTTTGAACATTTTTACCTTTCGAATATGAGGTTTTGTTGTAAAATGGTGATTTCTTGAAAACAGCCTCATTTTTCGAAATGTAACCCAAACCTGGCCGGTTAGAACTCGGTTCAGTTCTTGGTGAAGGCTTAGTTTCACTTGTGTATATTTCATCAATTTTTTTTTCAAGTGTTGGAGTATTTTCAATACCAGATTTGTTTGATATGGTTTTGGTATTTGATGAAGAAGCCACAAACTTTATAGAGGAAACATTAGAAAATGCATCTTCCTTTGCTATGTAGCCTAAACCAGATTTTTCAAACAATGGTCTTTGACTTGCAAGTAATTTGTCCAAGTTACTAGAACCTTGAGCAAATTTTGCTAAGTCACCATTCAGCCTTTTAATCATATCATTTAATCTTTTATTTTCAGTAATTAACTCATGTGAAGGATCCACAATGTGCTTTCCTTTTAATTTTTCAAGTTCAGATTTTAGAAATATGTTTTCTTCAATGATGTCCAAAGCACATTCAGTTTCCTTTACTTTTTCTTTTAAAAATTCATTTTCAGCTCTTAACACATCTCTTTCAGATCTGCATTCATTGTATTTGTCAAGCAGTTTTGAGGTGTTTAAAGTGAGGTCATCAATGATAACATGCAAGTCCTCAATGGTCAAATCATAATAGTTTACCTCATCAAGATTGTTGTTTTCAGCAATGAAGCAGTCTTTGTCATCTCCTTCAGATTCTTCCTCTTCATTTGATTCATTCTCAAGATTCTCCCAAGCTGCCATGAGTACTCTCTTCCTTTTCTTCTTGCATTTGTCCTCCTTTTTGAGCTTTGGACAGTTTGACTTGAAGTGTCCAGCCTCCTTGCAATGATAGCATGTCACCTTGCTCATGTCTATCTTTTGCTCCTTTGAACTTGAACCCTTGTATTTGCCCTTGCTTTTCATCATCCTTCTAAATCTCCTAGCAAAAAACAAAAGCTCGTCATCTAAAATACCATCACTAGACTCACTCTCTTTTGGTTCTATTTGTGACTTGAGGGCTATTCCCTTTTTCTTTGAGTCTGTGTTTGTGTGTGTGGCTTCATAGGCAAGGAGTTTTCCTTTCAGCTCATCATAGGTTATGGGACTTATGTTGTTACTCTCGGTTAGGACAGTGGCAGTGTTTTTCCACTCTTTTGTGAGGCTTCTGAGGAGTTTTCTCACCAAGGTTTGTTCTGCATAGTTTGTACCCATAGCATCAAGGTTATTGATTATGATTGAGAATCTCTCAAATGCTTCATCAATGCTTTCTCCATCCTTCATGCTAAACATCTCATACTCTTTTCGCAGCATATCAATCCTCGTTTCTTTGACTTGTTTAGTGCCTTCATGTGTAACCTGGAGTTTTTCCCAGATTTCTTTGGCTGTCTTGCATCTAGACACCTTCCGGTACTCTTCAAAGCTGATAGCACAGTGAAGAAGGTTGATTGCTTTAGCGTTCAGCTCTATCTTCTTCTTGTCATCTTCATTCCATTCAGCTTCTTCTTTCGGAGTCACCACTCCATCAGCACTTGTTTTTGTTGGGATCTTGGGACCACTCACAACGATCTTCCATAAGTTGTAGTCAATGGATTGGATGAAGATCCTTATCCTTTCTTTCCAGTAGGAATAGTTCTTTCCGTTAAAAAAAGGTGGCTGGTTGTTTGACTGGCCTTCGGTGAGGGTGTAGGCAACTGTGGTTGTGCCCAGATTGTTCGCCATTGGATCTTTGCTCCAAGCGGTTAAGCTTGATTCTTGAGACCTTAGCTCCTGATACCAATTGAAGGTTGTGGTAGGCTTAGAGAAGGGGGGTTGAATCTATGCCTTCCTTTTCGTTGCTGTTATTACCCTTTTAAAACAAATTTGCAATTATGATTCTGTTTGAACTAAGCAGCGGAAATTTATGAGACAATTTATTTTTGTCTCATGAATATCAGAAAACAGAACACAGCAGAGAAAGAAAAGCTAACACCAGCATGTATCCTGGTTCGGTTGCCTTGTGCTATGCAACCTACATCCAGTCTCCTCCACAACTATGGAAGAATTTTACTATAGTTAACAGTATTACATACACCAATAACACAGGATTGACCGAATCCTTTCACACTCAAGTTCTGACCTAACTTGACATTGGCTATGCTAATACCTAACTATACCTCTTAGTGCTAACCCAACTAAGTAAGGGATACCTTACAGGTACAAGATACAAGACACAATCATACCTAAAGAAATCAGAAAACAACTCTAGGCTTTTCTCTTAAGTGTATCTCTCAGACTTTTTCCACTCATGGCTTTTTTTCAAGCTTTCTCACAATGCCTTTTCTCTCAAGAAATTACAAAAAGATAAGCTTAGAAAAGTACATTACAATTAGTAAAACATGAAGGAGATTGACTTCATCAACAGCCTCTTTGCTATGTGAAAAACCAGCTTTGCAAACCACTGATTTAGTTCTTCAGTATTGGCCGAATGCTTCTTTGATAGAAAGTATTATCCAAGTAGAGGAACTTCACAGGGAATACTTCACAGAACACAACTCTCAAACTCTGTTTTTTTCTCCTTTCCTTCTGAATGAACAGTCAGCTTCTTTTATCTCCTTGCATGTTGCTTGGTTCTTCTTCCAAGGTCAACACCTTGAGCCTTGAGCTTTACCAACCCACAGATTCACCTTTTTCTTCTCAAACATCAAAGTAGAACCTTTGCTTCTGACTTTTCCAACTTGACCGAAAGCCATGAAGGAGTAACCGAAATTGTTTTCCAATGGTCAACCAAATCTGAACCATAGAGATGCAACTTGGTCCCCAAAAATCTCTTGTGACCGTGGATTTGTAGTAGTGAAGAACAGAGATCAACTTTACCTTGAGTGCCATTTTCGGATAGTGCAGAGAGTTGGGAAGAAGGGATGAAGATCTGATGCATGCAAGATGAGATGGATTACCTTTAACCTAAGCTTGATTTGGATTAGATTTAATGCTTTAGCTTCTGTGCTTCAAGCTTAGATTTTCTCTTTCTTGCTTCTTTGGTTACTGGCTTATGGAGGAAGCTTTTCTTCTCATTCTCTTTCTTACTTTTCTGAAGCCTGGATGTGACTTGATTAGAGAGGAGATGAACGTTGCTTTGGTTGGAGCAAGATGGTGGGAAATTGAAAAACAATTTCAGGCTTGGATCGGGTTCTTCTCTACTTCAGCCCGTTGGTGCTTTGCTATGCTTCTTTGATGAATTTTGTTTGAAATGAATGACTTGGGCTTGTCTTTATTCACACTTACCATTCAGCCCATTTGCCTTGTTTTATTTTCCATTCAAGTTGGACTGTAAATCAGATTTTGGCCTGCAACATATAATAAATAATTAGCAACATATACTTATTAATTAAACAAATCTAATTATTTATTTTGCCCAAAATAATGTTTGTCATCACTAATTAATTAAGTTAATTTCTTAACTCAACAAAGAGATTAAGGGTTGTTTGAGAAGTTTTAAAAGTAACTTTTTTGAGTTTTTGGCTTATGAAAAGTAGTAGTATTAATATTTGGTGCAATTTTTAAAATTAAATTGCAGCTTTCTAAGAAGCTATTTAAGAGCTTATAGAGAAGTTAAAAAAATGACTTCTCTCATAATATTACTACTTTTTATCACATTTCTATAAAATATGCACTTTTAGAACTAAAAATCCAAACACAAAATAACTTATTTATAAGCTACTTTTAATATAACAATTTATTATTTAAACTATTTTGTCAAAATAAATTTAATTAAGCTATTTACCTAAACTGGACCTAAGTACAACTAATTGAAAATTGATAAGGTTTAATTACTCTGTTGGTCCCTATAGTTTCACGAAATTTTCAATTAGGTCCTTAATTATACTTTTTTTCTTTTCAATTGAGTCCCTATATGTTAATTTTTTTCAATTAAATCCCTACCGTGACAAAAACGTCTAAAATAACAGAATATTCTCTTAAAAAAACGAATATTCTCTTTTTGAAGATAACAGGACACTTTTATATTTTAAAAATTTCAAAAAAATCCTTCTCACTTGACCCCCACACTCCCATCCATAGCCCAGTGACCCCCACACTCCCATATCCTTAGCCCTAACCTCTCATCGAGCTCTCTCCGGATCTGCCGCACGGTGCCTCTCGCCGCGCCTCCTCCTCTCGACGTCCCTGTCATGCCCCGTCCCTTGTATTCTACTCATCCCTTGTATTTCGCCGCGCCTCTGTCCCTCTCTCTCTCGCCGTGTCTCGCCTCCGTGCCTCCGTGCTTCCATGCTTCCCTCACCTCGCCGCGCCGTGCCTCCGTCCCTCCCTCACCGCGCCGCCCCTCCATCCCTTGCGCTTGGTTTCGCTGCCTCGCGCCTACTCCCGTGGCTTCCATTTCAGACAGAGCCCAGGACTAGGTTGGATGCAGGACTTGGGGGGTTGGCCTTAGGTATTGCATTTCGGCTGCAGTGCTTGTCCGGATCAACTTCTTGTTGCAGTTAAAGGGAATTCTGGATTCTGATTTAATACCATTGAAGTTGAGGTATATACTGTTAAACTCATGCTTATGTGGATTGATCCTTTATTTTTAGTTATATTTTCATCATCATATAATAAAATGGTTCTTATTTTAGTATATACTGATTCACTATATACATGCGATTGTTTCTCTTATCATGTTGCAGCTGTAGAATTGCCTGGGCTAAATGTTTACAGCATTGTCCTCAGTGGACTGTACTTGACATGTGGTTCTTATTTTGTAAGTATATTGTATTTCCGTTTGGTAATTGTTCATGACACTGAGGTCTGCCTTTTGTCTAGTTGATGACTTATGTCATGTTATTGTTTCCATATTGCAATGATCTCAACGAAAGAAAGCATATAAGCTTGGAAACCTTCAGTATATGTATTCAAACATTGCATTATTTGCATTTATATTCAGAATGCACAAACATATTTATCCATTGAAACTTGGTAAGAACTTTTTAAAATATGAATTTATCTAATATAAGCTATTCATATGAATTAGCATTGAAATATCCGAGTTTTACTGTAATGATGGCAACTAATATTTTTGGTAGCTTGAGTTTCTGATGCATGCTCTTGTGTGTTTCCAGTCGTATCTAAGGGTATCATAACAACTTCATAGTTCATACAATGAACCAGGTGGTTGTTGGGGCTACAATTGGTTCCATTATATCTCTTATGTGGTATTGGTTATGAAATGCTTTTATTCAGGATGCATATCAATCCTCTTTGTTTGTTAGGATCATTGGTTTATCGGGTTCTATAGGAATTTGCATTTGTTTTCTTGTATTTGTATTGGCTTTTTGTGTTTTTATTAAAAATTTTAGTGTGTTTTTTTATGTTAAAATTTATCATATTTTCTAGTAGATCTTCACATCATCATTCTGCCTCTCTGTTCATTTATGTTTTTTGCATTCCATCAAGTATAGGAGAAATGGCCAGCATGTTCTTTTGCATTGTTTATCTAACATCAGTGAGTTGATTTCCTTGGGCCTTTGGTCATTTCTAGTTCTGTGCTATAATTTTTGTTTGGTATTTAATACTTATTTGTTTATTTTGGAGGAAATGTTTAGATACAAAATTGGTTTTAGACTAGACTTCAAGACTTGCTAGAAGTGCCTGAAGACCTTGAATGTAAAGAAGGTGACATTTCTTTCATGACTTAAACAAAATTTGGCACTCACAAGCATAGGGCTGACAAGTTAAGGAGATATTTAAGGGAGAAAGAACACATGACCTAGTGGAAATATTGGCCGGTAGCTGGTGGAGCTCCTTTTTCACATAATAAAAGATTTGTTCTATTATGTTTTAATTGAGAGTGATATGTTGGTTGCAGGTGTTGTCTTTGCTGGAGACTTAGGAAGAGAATGTCCTTTTGGAACATAAGTATGGAATTTAAGTCGAGCTTCTATCTTTATGAGGGCCTAAAAGTTTGATTCAGCTTTGTACAAAAGCATGCATGAAGCACCTTGCTATGGTGAAGACATTGTGGATCATAAATTTAATATATTTAGGAATTTTTAATATGTTAAATTCTATATTTCGATGTAGACATTGTAAATGTTGTGGTATTTATTTGAAAAATTAATCTATGCTCAATTCCTTTTATATTTTGTAAAAATATAATTATTTATGAAAATTTAGTTTTAATAGTGGTTAATCTGAAATGAGTAAAAATCTATAATTATAAAATTAGGAACAATAACAGAGTTAGTGACCGATTTAGATTTTTAGTTCAGAAATTAGTGGCTAAAGGGTTCAGCGACCGATTTTCAAGAGAAATCAATCACTAAATCGGTCGTTATTTCGGTAATTTTTTGTAGTGTGAATAGGGATTATAGGAATATCTTTCATTGAATATTTATAGTTTTACTAAATTTTCAATTAGGTCCCTATACTTTTTTTCTTTTCAATTAGGTCCCTAAGGGTATACAAGTAATTTCACAAGTCACTAACATTTTTTTGACGTTTAACGTTAATAGGGACTAAATTGAAAAAAAGTAACGTATAGGGACCCAATTAAAAAGAAAAAAAGTATAGAGACCTAATTGAAAATTTCGCGAAACTATAAGGACCAACAGAGTAATTAAACCAATTGATAATCACCAAACAGTAACTATAATGAAATACTAGGATATCAAATTTGGTAAGACCATAGCATTAACATCAAAAGTATTGTTTTGTGCATAAGTGCACAACATTATAATTAACACAGATTGTGCTGATACCAAAACAAACCATTTTTGCTGATTTTTTTTATATAGTTTTGATGAGAAAATAATAATAATATCTAATAAAAAAATAATCAAACTAAGAGGCCTAAAACAGAAGTCTTAATACGAAATTTTAAAATATTAAAAGGTATCCAACAAAAGCACATAATCTTCTAAAATAAACATCAACATGATCAGTAAAGCAGAATAAATTCATCCCTTAATATTCTTGCTTTTTGACTAATGTGACATGAACTCAGAAAATTTAGAAGTGGTTGTTTTACTTGATCCACTCATAGTTTCTTTTGACACTATTGAGGTTCTTGTGATGCTTGAACTCCTGAATCAATAATAGTAGCTACAGTATTGATAGTAAACTTAATTTGTGGAGGCCTAAATGGTGGGTTAGGCTTTGGAGGTAATGCTAGACTTGAAACTATGGACCTCACACGAAGCTAGACTATCGGAGACCTCATTATAGACATGTTTGCCTTAATTCTTTCCTTGCTAGTAGATGCATTAGTAACAATAGCAGATTATGGTGGAGGAAATGGCACATTTGAAGGATGTGTAGTAGTGCTGGCAGATCTAGCTGCTCTCCTTGTAAGATTGGATTTAACTACTCTTCTTTCAGTACCATGGTTTGTTGCTTTAGGTATGGTGACATTTTGCTGCAACAAGTTGAATCTAATTACTACATGTGAAATTATATGGAAGAAACAAGATTTGAGTGATCTATTACCTCATCATCAACTTCAGATTATGAGTGGCCTTGTATGAGCTCCTTTTCTACTGCATCTATTGTTTTCTCCCAAAATTTTTCTTGCTTTGAGTCTAAAAGGTCATCTAAATCTATGGGTGGCATAACTACACCTTCTAGTTATTGGATTTGTCCTCCCTGTGATTGATACGTTTGAGCTACTTGCTGTGTTGCTGCAGTTTACTTTGTTGCAACATAATTCTTCTTCTCCTCACATGTTCTAGAATTGTGCCCCACCTACAAAGAGAAGATAGTCTCAAGCAGTATGCAACAATCTACAACGTATTATATATTCAACTATACATCTATTGTAGGAGGTCTTTCTACTTTTTCATCATCTGGCCCTACATTTGTTGCACCAATTTCATTTGTATTATCAGAAACTAGAACTTGATCAATATATTCTGGTTTGACATTAATGGATGCTCAAAATACAGGTAGATCATGTTTTCATTCTTCAAGATAGCATAACACATCTTAACTACATCAGAATCCCTTCTCAGTATCCTTAAGCCTTTATTAGTTAAATTCATTCCTAGCTCCAACCAGTACTTCTCATTATACTCAGTATAACCTAAATCCAGAAATAAACCTTCAGCCAGGAATAGATTACATGTATCAACAAGTATCCTCTTAATATTACTCACTAACTCATCGCTATATTTTCAGCTACTATCTTCATTCTTTTCTAACCTACCCATATGATGATAGATGAATATGATATATGTTGTTATATAAAAAAAAAATTAAAAAACAAGTGACAATCAGCTAAATCATCACATTAAAGCACTATAATCGAACCTTCATTGCAAAAATATTAACATAATCACCAATACTTTTGAGGTCCTAACGAACAGTTATTAAATAAAAGAAAAAATATAAAATATTTACTGCTATCTTTGCTCTTTAATCAAAATTTATACACCGAAATATATGAGTTTTACATTAAAATATGATACAAATATATTTTACACAATTTACATATAAAAAAAGAAAAATATATAAAAAAAATTAATTTAAAACAAAATTAGTAATATTAGATTCAATTTATTTTATTTAGATCAATTATTCGTAATTATTGACCAATTTAGTTAGATCTACGTAATCAAAATATTTGATCATATAGTAATACTATTTAAAAAAATTATAAAAGTGATTATTGTTGTTCCTAGTTAGTACTTATTTTTTTAATTTCTCCAAAATACCCTCCTTTTTAATCTCTTTATTAAAGATTTTTTTAAAAAAAATATTATTTAAAGTGATAACTTAGTAAATAACTTTTTATTAAAGCTAAGGAAAATTCTCCTGTGCTAATAACAAAAGTCATCATGTGATGATGACAGTGCGTGACATAGTAGAATAAAAACGCGTGTATAGTAGTATGTAACAGAAAGACACCGTTTATGCTATTAACATAAAAGTGTGGTTAATGTCCCATTTTTCATTTATGACATAGAGATTAATTATACATAATTAAGTTGTTATATAATAATAATAATAATAATAATAATAATAATAATAATAATAATAATAATTACAATCTCCTCAAAAAAATGTTCTTTCTCTTAATAATTTATATAATAAATAATTATAAAACACGTATGTCTTAAATATTTATAATATGCTCTCAAATATTTTTTTAAATTACATATTTTTATAAAATTTAGATTTTTCTTTTTTTGGATTCGACAAAATACAAATTTCTGCCAAACCACAATTGCATTTTGTGAATATTTATAAATAACTTGAAATAATATAAGAATTTGTTCAATTTCATCGAAAAAATTGCAACAAATCCCAAATATATTACATAATTGTATCGATAATCATGACCTATTACTCATAACATTTAAATAAATTTTTTTTGTTGAATCCCAATCACGATGCCTTTCTTATTTCATTGCTAAGCTGAAATTTTAGGTTAGTCCTACAATATAAAACTATTTTTTTTAAAGTTAGGAGTAAGATATGAAGGAGAAGATTATGCCATTTGAACTATACCTTGTTGGTCTACAACACAAAACTCTTGTAAAAAAAATTGTGGAAAAATATTTTTTTAGAATGATTTTTTTTGGTAATATTTCTTTAAAATGATTTATTCATCCTTTTTTTTTTCAATAAAATCATCTTACCAATGTTTACGGACTACCAAATAAATATTACACTAAAAAAAGTTAGGCCCACATATCTATTTTATATATCAACTTAATTACGTATAATTAATCTTTATGCCATAAATGAAAAACGGGACACTAACCACACTTCCACGCTAATAGCATAAACGGTGTTCTCCTATTACATACTGCCATATACACGTCGCCATTCCACTGTGCCACGCACTGGACACGCGTCGCCATCCCACTATACCACGCACTGTCATCATAAACGGGACACTAACCACACTTCAACGCTAATAGCATAAACGGTGTTCTCTTGTTACATGCTGTCATATACGCATCGCCATTTTATTATACACGTATTGTCATTATTACATGATGACTTTTGCTATAGTACGATAGAATTTTCTTTTATTAAAACGTTGTGTGTCTTAATAAGTATTTTTAAGGTTTATGTTAATAGAATCTTTTTTATTATTTTAAAAAGCATCTAAATATGATGAGCATATATATTTTTTTTATTTTTATTATATTTAAGTATATTGATTTTTAATTAAATAAGTAGTTTATATAGTTTTATTTTATTTTATTTTATTTAATAGTTGATAGATTTTATATAAAAAATTTTCTTTAATATAAATATTTTATTAGACTAGCTCTAATTCTCCACTAAGTGAATATTTCGTATTCTATGCTCTTTAATATAAATATTTTTTTTTGAGTTTTTTTTTGTGAGTTTCCTCTTTATTATTGTTTATTGTTTTATAGCATTATGTATTTCTTTTTTTTGTTTATTTTTTTCTTATTTTTATTAAAAATACAAGCTAGAGCCTGATGAAGTTCTATGTCATTATTGTGAGCTACCCATTTGTTAATGTGGATTATTGTAATCTTTTATCTGGTTTAAATTATTTTAACTTTATATTTTAATTTGTATGTGCTATGGCCTTTTTTCAATGCTTTTGTAGTTTGATTAATTGGTGAGAATATGCTACTTGGTGGGAGTCAAGTATGAGAAGAAGGGAGTAGTGATGGACACTGCAGAGTGAAAAGACCAACATTTTGTGATGGTGAAATTAAAGATCATGTGTTTTGGTTGAAACTCCTTCAAGTTTAGAAAGAAGTTTGGAACGGTCAGCATTGAATATTTGTTCTCTTGTGTGATTGGTAAAATATTTGTATTATTTTTTTTATATGGAATGTTCATAGAGTTTAAGTGCTATAAGTATTTTTTTTTTCTTTTCTCATTTTATTTGTATCACGAAACAAACTTGTACAATTATTATTGATTAATGAAAGAGGCTATTCATTTTGTGAATTTGTGAATTTAATGAAATATTTCATGTTGTAGTAATTATTTTTAGTATATTTATATTGTGTATAATATAAAATAAATAATAGTATAATATAACTAAAAAACTGTTACTAAAGATCTTTTATAACATTTTTGAAGTGTTACAAAAAATATTTATGGTAACATTTTTCGAAGTGTTACAAAAAATATCTATGATAATATTTTTCTAAGTGTTACATAAAATATCTATTGTAACATTTTTTAATTGTTACAAAAAATATCTATAATAACATTTTTCTAAGTGTTACAAAATATATCTATTGTAACATTTCTTTAAGTGTTACCAAGAAAGGTCTATGGTAACATTTCTCATAATATTACTATAGAAGATCTATTATAATATTTTTATTAAATGTTATTAAATTAAAAAAAAATGTTAGTAAAACTCTTTAGTAATATAGAGCATATTTAACATTTGTTAAAATGTTACTAATGTATATAAGTAACATTTTAATACGATTTGATAACATTTTTTAAATGTTAGCAAAAGTCAAGTATGTAGTAGTGAAGGAAGAAGAAAAATTCTACTGTGCTAATAACAAAAGTCATCATGTGATGATGACAGTGCATGGCATAGTAGAATGGGAACGCGTATATAGCAGTATGTAACAGAAAGACACCGTTTATACTATTAACATAGAAGTGTGGTTAGTGTCCCGTTTCTCATTTATGACATAGAAATTAATTATACATAATAATAATAATAATAATAATAATAATAATAATAATAATAATAATAATAATAATAATAATAATTACAATCTCCTCAAAAAATGTTCTTTCTCTTAATAATTTATATAATAAATAATTATAAAGCACATATGTCTTAAATATTTATAATATGCTTTTAAATATTTTTTTAAATTACGTATTTCTATAAAATTTAGATTTTTTTTTTGGATTCGACAAAATATAAATTTCTGCCAAACCATAATTGTATTTTGTGAATATTTATAAATAACTTGTAAATAATATAAGAATTTGTCCAATTTCATCGAAAAAATTGCAACAAATCTCAAATATATTACATAATTGTATTAATAATTATGACCTATTACTTATAACATTTAAATAAATTTTTTTTGTTGAATCCAAATCATGATGTCTTTCTTATTTCATTGCTAAGCTAAAATTTTAGGTTAGTCCTACAATATAAAACTATTTTTTTAAAAGTTAGGAGTAAGATATGGAGAAGAAGATTATGCCATTTGAACTATACCTTGTTGGTCTGCAACACAAAACTCTTGTAAAAAATATTGTGGAAAAATATTTTTTTTAGAATGATTTTTTTTGGTAATATTTCTTTAAAATGATTTATTCATCTTTTTTTTTTCAATAAAATCATCTTACCAATGTCTACGGACTACCAAATAAATATTACACTAAAAAAAGTTGGGCCCACATATCTATTTTATATAACAACTTAATTATGTATAATTAATCTCTATGCCATAAATGAAAAACGGGACCCTAGCCACACTTTCACACTAATAGCATAAACGGTGTTCTCCTGTTACATGCTGCCATACACGCGTCGCCATTCTACTATGCCACGTATTGGACACGCGTCGCCATTCCACTGTGCCACACATTGGACACGCGTCGCCATCCCACTGTGCCACGCATTGGACACGCGTCGCCATCCCACTGTGCCATCCCACTGTGCCACGTACTGGACACGTGTCGCCATCCCACTGTGCCACGCACTGGACACGCGTCGCTATCCCACTGTGACAGGACACTAACCACACTTTAACGCTAATAGCATAAACGGTGTTCTCTTGTTACATGCTGTCATATACGCATCGCCATTTCATTATACACGCATTATCATTATTACATGATAACTTTTGCTATCAGTACCATAGAATTTTCTTTTATTAAACGTTGTGTGTATATTATTCTTAATAAGTATTTTTAAGGTTTATGTTAATAGAATTTTTTTTATTATTTTAAAAAGCATATAAATATGATGTGCATATATATTTTTTTATTTTTATTATATTTAATGTATATTAATTTTTAATTAAATATGTAGTTTATATAGTTTTATTTTATTTAATAGTTGATAGATTTTATATAAAAAATTCTCTTTAATATAAATATTTTATTAGACTAGCTCTAATTCTCCACTAAGTGAATATTTCGTATTCTATGCTCTTTAATATAAATATTTTTTTTTGCGTTCTTTTTTTTTTTTGTGTGTTTTCTCTTTATTATTGTTTATTGTTTTATAGCATTATGTATTTCTTTTTTTTTTTGTTTATTTTTTTTTCTTATTTTTATTCTTATTAAGAGGATAAAACAAGAAAAATTTACAAAGAGGTGAAACAAGAAGGAGAAAATGAATTAAAAAAAAGATGGTGATGAGGAAGATGAGGAGGAATTTTGAGTTAGACAAAATTTATCAAAAAATA
This sequence comes from Arachis ipaensis, assembly GCF_059453495.1. NCBI lineage: Eukaryota > Viridiplantae > Streptophyta > Magnoliopsida > Fabales > Fabaceae > Arachis > Arachis ipaensis. Next base: position 139,809,965 of record NC_142436.1, read on the forward strand.
GCACCAAAAATTTTTAACTGTGACACAATTTTTTTTAGTTTTGACACTAAAATTTTTTAACCATAACACATGTTCTTGTTAAGAGCATAAAAAAAGAAGAATAAAAAGAAGTTTCTTAATTTTGACGCTAAAATTTTTTAACCGTGACACATGTGCTTATTAAGAGCATAAAACAAAAATGATGAGAAGGAGGACGAGGACGAGGAGGAGAAAAAAGAAGAAAATGATGATGATGAAAAAAAAGAAAAAAAAAAAAGAAAAAAGAAATCAAATAAGAAAAAGAAAAGAGAGGAAGAAGGAAATGGTAGCAATGGTGATAGTGGTAACAACGATAACTTGGTTGGACTTAATTATTTATTTAGCTTGATTTTGAGATTTTTCAAAATAAAAAATAATATTCTCTTGTGAACTTAATAAAATAAAATATAAATACTTAATTAATTCTCAAAAAAATTAAATTAGATATTTTATTTTGTAATATTTTTTTTAAATTTCAAAAATTATTCTTACTAAATAAACTAATTTTTTATAATTTTAAAAAATTTATTTTATAATAATATTTTTAAGTTTGAATTGTCTTGTAATCAATTTTTTAAAAAATTATTTATCTAATACATATTAAAAAATTGATGAAAAATCATAGAGAAACTAATCTGAAAATAATAAAATTTTATTGAAGATAAAAATATTTTATTAAAAATAATAAATAGAAAACAATGAAAAGAGAAGGAAGAATGCAAGCAGCCAAATAAAACTAAAGAAAGTACCCAACAAAATAAAATGCACCAAAAAATAAACCCAAGAAAGTACCCCAACCCTCTGAATTCTCAATTCTCTGTACGACTGCACACCGTTTGATTGGCCTCAGCTCACAAACCCCAACTTTCCAACTGTTAATGGCCTTCCTCTGCTGACCACCCGCGGCGGCGCATGCTTCATGTCTTTCATCCGTAACCACGGCGGAGTCTTCCACGGTGGCCCCACCACCGATCACCACCTTCCATCAAAACGCAAACTTGAAGACTCCGGCTCCCTCGTCGATGACAGCAGCGACAGCAATGATTTGATTAGCGACTTAGTGTCGGTCAGAATGAGAAAAGACGAAGGAGGAGCAGTGAATTCATGGTCCCCAGTTAGAACCCCTCTAAGCCCTCTTTCGGAGACCCAGTCCCAAAGGAGTTTGTCTATTTGGCCACACTTGCAGTTCTTCGTTCGGATGATGTCTGAGGGCAACACCATGGTCATGCACGCTTTTCCAGAAGACAGCGTCAAATCCATCCACCAGCGAATTCAGCACATCAAGGGAATTCCTATCCATGAACAGAGACTGATCTATATGGGAAAGCAGCTTCAATTTGAGCAGACTCTTGCAGAGTGTTCCATTCAAAATGATGCCAGCCTCCAGTTAGTTGGTCGGATGCGCAGCACGGAGCACCCGCAAGCCTGGCAGGTCATGAATGACATGATTTCCGTTGTGTATAGAATGTGCAGAGGGGAATCTCTCCCTAATGCACTCAAGACCGTAAAGGGCCTCATTGACAGTTACCTGAACATGACCCCTAGAGACTCTGACTCTGCTTTGGGCTACTTCCAGATTTTCATGTCTTGTTCGGCACCCGCTGTTTTGGTCATGCTCTACCTTTCTCCCTTTACAGGTAATAAGGACTGTGCTGACTCTTCTGTTAGGCATTTTGTGAATTCTTGTCGTAGTACATTGTCTGAGGAATTGCATAGCCAGTTCGCGCTTGTGGTGTTGGAGTTTTGCAAATTGCTTAGGAGGCTGCACTGTGATGATCCTTTGTATATGTTTTGCCGGAGTACTTTGGGGTCCTTGTTGGAAACTGATTGTGTGTGCTGTGGTACTACTAAGGAGGATGTTAAAGGGTTGATTTTGGTTCAAGATATATTCCCATTTGTCCGTGAGCTTGCCAATAGCTTGTTGAGTGATTTGGATTTGAGTTTGGAATCCCCAACCTATGCTGGGCACTTGTACAGCGATGTTAGAGATCTTAGGGCATTCTTGGTCCCGTTGAGATCTGGAATCAGTGTGCAACAATCACTCATGGTTTCTGCAACGGATGAGGAGCGCCACACCGATGCCATGCTCACAGAAGAGATTGAAAACCTTCATTTTTTATACATTGAGTTGCTGAGCAAGATGGACGAATGCCTTAAAAAAGTGGATAGCAGCTTAGCAGACCAGGAGATAACAGAATGGGATACTCCTTATAATGCGTGGTCTCAGTATCTTTCTATTTTGAAGGAATTACATCAAATCTCTAAGCTTTATGATGGTGCTGAAGAGGAACTTTGGAATGTTTTAACGCGTCAAAGAAGTGCAGTGTGTCAACTGATTGTTAGGTATGCAAAGAGGAATGATGAACATCATTGGATTCTTGAACGCAAGTGTGTGACGAATTTTGAATCAAGAAGGCATTTGGCATTGCTGATGCTGCCAGAGGTAAAAGATGACTATGAGGAGTTGCATGAGATGCTCATTGATAGGTCTCAGTTATTGGCTGAATCTTTCGAATACATAGGACGTGTGGAACCAGAGTCTCTACGTGGGGGCCTATTTATGGAATTCAAAAATGAGGAAGCTACTGGGCCAGGCGTACTGAGGGAGTGGTTTTTTCTGGTATGTCAAGAAATATTCAATCCGCAAAATGCTCTTTTTGTCGCATGCCCAAATGACAAACGAAGATTTTTCCCCAATCCTGGTAATGCTTCATCTGGATTTCCAAATAGACCTCCCCTTCTTTTTTATTCGATTGTGCCATTCATGTGTCCTTCAATACAGTTGTGTTTTGTGTGGATTTGGTGTTAGATCGTTTATCTGTGTGTTATAACTTATAATATTTTATTACACATTGAATAGTTCAAGATTCGACCATCCAGAGGTATTTTAGGGTCACCTTATCATGCTTGAGAATGTTAATAGAGTTGTCAATAGTGCCCAATAATAGGGTGAACCTAGTGTAGTTGAATATCACTCCAAGAGGCTGTGATGGTGAGTGATCATGGTTGCCTACACTATGTGGACCAAAAACCCAAGTGTGCCCTTTTCCTTTTTGCTGTTTTTCATAGATATCTTAAGAATTTTTTTGAATGATGTTTCTTCTATTTCTGCTGAAGCATAATAGGGTTTGGGTAGCTATCTCATACAGTTTATTGGTGTGATTTTAAATTTTTGGATGTGTAATTTTTTCTTTTTATTTTGGATGAAAAGTTGTTTCCTTAGGAGGCCTGTTATTTATTTACTCGTGAAAATAATTTAGGTAAAATTTACTCCCACTTTTACCCTCTAGCCATGTTTGGATGATTTTTGTTTCAATTTTTGCAGTAGCTTTCTAGGGTTCTGAATAACCCTCCCACTCTACCCTTCAAAGCACTTCTCTAATACTCTCTTACTTATGCCACTCCTGTTTCAAGCCACCTTCTTTCCTGCCAACCCTTGCAGCTTTCCAGTAACTTAGTTGTTCCTGCAAACATCAAATACCCACTAGATTTGCTTGTTGGAGTCATTGTTGAGCATTTTATTTTTAAAAAATTTCTTGTCATCAAGTTTAGTTTGTCATTTTTTCTATTTTTGCAGCATCTAAAGTAGATCCTCTGCACCTTGAATATTTCCGCTTCTCTGGTCGAGTTATTGCATTGGCTTTGATGCATAGGGTGCATGTTGGTGTAGTTCTTGACCGTGTGTTTTTCCAGCAATTAGCCGGAAATGAAATTACTTTAGAAGATATACGGGATGCAGATCCACACTTGTATAGTAGCTACAAGCAAATATTGGAGATGGATCCTGGTTTCATTGATTCAGATTCATTAGGACTGACATTTGTTAGAGAGGTGGAAGAGTTAGGACACAGGGAAGTGGTTGAGCTGTGTCCCGGTGGGAAGAACGTCATTGTACATAGTAAGAACAGGGAGAATTATGTTGATCTTCTTATACAGGATCATTTTGTAACATCTATATCTGAGCAGGTGTCAGAATTTGCCAAAGGCTTTGGTGATATTCTCTCAAACTCAAGCCTCGAGTCATCATTCTTTCAAAGTTTAGACCTTAAAGATCTTGACTGGATGCTGCATGGGAGTGAAGATATCATTTCTGTTGAGGACTGGAAAGCACATACTGAGTATCAAGGCTATGAAGAGACAGATTCTCAGATATCTTGGTTTTGGGAGGTATGTTTATGATGCTTTTAGTGAACTACAATGTCAATGTTTGTATATATCTTTCTCTTCTTGGGCTATTATATTTTCCCTTCATATATAGAATACAGTAATGGAGTTTTCCTGGTTTTTAGAGGCAGGAATGTTTTTATTGGGTAACAAGTACTTGCTACATAATCCTCTAATGCTTGTCTTGTTCCATTTTTGCCACAAGCAAAAGAGTTTTATTCCCTGTTGCAACTTGGGAAATGTTTTTGCCTATTTTTGCCTATTGTTCTTTCCCATTCTTCAACGGAGTCATGCTATATTCCTTTTTGTGTTGGGACTAAATTATCACTTTGCCTCCAGTGTTCAATCTTCATGTGCTAAGTATAATTTACCAATATCTCTTAAGTTCATTTATTCCTACAAAAACTAATATATATTTAGTACTGAAGCCCGAAATCATACTTGTGATACCTTGTATTCAATGACACTATTCTTTCATCATGCAGCATATTTTAATTCTCTATAACCAACTAAAAAAATTGTGTATATATGAATACTATCAATTCGAGCCCTTAATGTAATAGCATCTTGTTATCTAACATTTTTTAAGTTACCTATTACAGCTGCATTATAGAGCCATAAAGTGTACTAGTGTATTGCAGATGTTCCAGAAATTCTAGTAGCATAGAATTTCTCCTTTATGTTGAGAAATCTGACTATCAACTTCTAGTCTCTATTCTATTTATTGAAATCAAAAGTGGACGGGCAGCATATCTCATGAACAAAGTCTTGCAACATAGCATTTGCATAGAGATGCTGTCCCCCTTCCCATACTTTTCAAATTGTTATAAATGTTACATTCTGTTTAAAACTTTGGCAGATTCTTGGGAGGATGACAGGCGAAAAGAGAAGGGTACTTCTGTTCTTCTGGACGTCTGTGAAATATTTACCAGTTGAAGGCTTCCCTGGTTTGGCTTCGAGTCTCTCCATTTACAGGTCCCCTGAACATGAGGATCACCTTCCGACATCTCACACATGTTTTTACCGGCTGTGCCTACCTGCCTATTCATCGATGGCCATAATGCAAGATCGTCTTAAAGTCGTCACTCAAGAACACATTGGCTGCAGTTTTGGTACTTGGTGAATGAACATACCTGCAATTTGGATACAAGTTGGTTTCACTGCACATAGAGATATATCGTTATTCAGCATGTGTACAGATAGATTATAGGAGTATTCCATCTATTACCTAAATGGATATTGGGAGAAGGTTCACTAGTTCTTTTTCTCATTGATCTTAGTAAAGTGTTGATATAAAAGAAGTATCAATAAAATAGGATTAAAGATTATATGTTCTATCGTTATAGGGAATAGCTAGCTTCTATGTACATGTACTTGGGAAGTATGTACTTGTAACTTGTAAGTTTGCGTTTATGAAAATCGTGCTCAGAGCAATTTGTTCTCTTCTTTGTTGAGATTTAGAACGTAGAGTTCAAGATAAATAAACATGAATGGATCTTGATCTTTTACTTTTGAAGGACTGTGGCAACTGCCACCTGTGTTAAACAACCATAACCACTTCCAGCACAAGAAGTCAGCCTTGGTTTGTTTATGGTCACCTCCCTTTAACACGCTGTGATGTTACCTTGGATGCAGAAACTCTTCAGGGCAACATCATATCTTAACACATAAAGTAGTTTACTGGTTCATATTTAGAGATATGATATTAATTCATTAAGATATGTAAATTGAGATATTGTAGCATAAGGCAAAGCTACAAGAGATAAAACATAACATGATCACAAAATTCAGAGTATTGAAAATATAATTTTATTCAAACCAAAAGATGAAACCAAACTAGTTGATCTGATCCCTCCTGGAATCAAACCATCATCCCCATACATTACCAATAAAATTCCCTTATATTTTCAGCACTCTACTCGGCATGATCCTAATGTGGAGCCGTAAGTGTAGTGCTTACTGCTTAGTGCTTACATAAAGACTGCTATATATCTCTCATAACCAAATACTTGCTTCAGAATATAACATCAATAACAGATATAAACTAAACGGAAAAAAAAAAATATTAATAATAACAAAGAAAAGGGTTTCAACTTTAGGCATGCAAAAAGGTAGAACTCATATTCCCAACTTTCCAATCTCCATTTATCTAAGCTTCGGTCTTCTCAACTGGAACTTCGACGGGGGCGGCATCAGCGACGGTTTCAGATGGTTTGTTCTCCTCAGTTGGCTTATCTTCCTCCACTGGTGCTGATTCCTCTGTCACAACAGTTTCCTCTGCTGCTGGTTGCTCTTCTTTCACTTCTTCTGGTTTTTCTTCTATCTTTTCGGCTGGTGTCGCCGCCTCCTCTGCCTCAGCCTTTCCTTCCTCTGTCACCTCCTTAGTCTCTTCTTCAACTGGAGCTTCAGTTTCTTGAGCAACAGGGGCTTCTGTTGTTGCTTCTGGTTCTGGTACTGCATCTTTTGCTTCTTCAATAATGGTTTCTTCCTTTGCTTCTTCGGTGGCTGGTTGTTCTGGTGCTGGAGCCTCGGTAGCTGCTTGTTCTGTGGTTGTTTCCTCTGCCTTGGTTGCCTCAACTGCTTCGGTTTCTGTCACATTTGTAGGTACTTGCTGTGCAATCTGCAGCATCAAATTCATTTGAACTAAGCATTGTGAAAATCAAGGCTTAACAAGGGTTTGAGACAAAGAAAAAAGGTTGATCTTCGGGAAAATGTTGCTTGAATGATCAACATGGTTGTGGAGACATTCCATGCAATAGTTATTGGTTTGTTTATGATCAAAAGCAAATGACACAGAAAAGGAGCAATTGAGAAAATGAGAGTTATTGCAATAGAGTAGACATACTTCTTAAGTACACATTCAATAAGTTCTGATTTGTTGATCGACAATAAATCACAGCAAGAAAATCATGGAGATACAGAAATAATTTACTAGTAACATAAACGTTTTCGTTTCTATCATCATAATCATATAATAAAAAGGCTACTAAATTAGTAAACTTCAAATGGACTAATGACTCAGTGCAATGTTGAAGAAGCACAGATTTAGTTACCTCAACACTGGCCATTAGGAATGCAGAAAAGAGAGAACGTGGAAGAATTGAATGGGTTGGGAAGTGTATGAAGAAGAAAGCAAGAGAGCTTATTGTGAGTGTGAGTGTGGTGAAGAGTTGATGAAGCTATGGGGTAATATATAGAGGGCCTAAAGTTTTGAATAATAAAGGAATTAATACAAAGAGTGACCACTTGGCAGAATCTTTTTCAATCAGAAACCTCATCATGCTGACACAAATCAAATGGTATCACAATGTCTAGTTGTAAAATATTTTTGTTTCCCATGATTAATTTTTTCCAGAATTTGTAAGATTATTTTGAGTAGAATTTAAAGAGAAAAACTATTTAGCTGCTAGTAAAAGGTTAAATATTAGTAGTTATTTACAGAAATACAAGAAAAATTCTGGAAAAATACGGTGGTCGATAAATTGGTTAAAATGAGTGTTTTATTCAATATACTTTTTTTAGTATTTGTATTTTTTATTTTGGTGAATTACTGCACTTTAAATATTTTTTAAGTATTGTTGTATGATTGACTCTATCAAATAATTCTTAACCACTATAAAATAAAACAAAATTTCACGTAATTGGAATCTATCCATGATTTTAATATATAAGTAACGGTTTTTTAATAGACAAAAACAGCAAAGATGAGGCGCATCATGTATTATATATTTAAAGGAAACTAAATTGAAAATGGTTGTAACGAATTAATTCAGCAGTGCAGATTATTAGTACAAGATACCTACAAAATCAGGCATTGCCATCAAATAATTTAATGGGTGCAGTGGGGTTTTTGTCTATGTACCAATAATACATAGCAGTTGAGCTAGTGTACCACCACCACTGCCATATATTATGAAGTAGCAGACATAATCCTTCCCTTTGTGACCGTAAAATGTGAAAAATCCCATTTAACTGCTCTTGAGTCAAGAAAATGAAGCTCTTTTGTTTCTCGTTTGTCCTAAGGTGTAATAGAATTGATGCTAGTAAGTACTAAAATGAAAAGGCAACAACATCAAGGGAGGATGGGGCGGTGGCTAATGTAGGGCCCAATGAGGAAGTGCGATCACTACCGTCCAATTTGATGTGGGCCCAGATGGACATCACAGTTGGCATAAACACAGAAAAGAAAAGGGCTTTTGGTTCCCATGAGTGTGCAGGCTATGCCAATTGGGCACCGCCCCTTCTATTTTTTCTCCTAAAAAAGTTGCATTAATCCATTCCCTCCTAAGCTTTCCACGTCTTACACTCGTGACATGGGTCCCACTTTCCATCCTCCCTTTCAATCTGCCACCTCACACCTTCTATTTCATTTTCCCTCTTTTCAATTTTAATTATTATAAAGAAGAATAATAATAAGATGAGAATATCTTTTTATTATTTTTTATAATGTCAAAAAATTATTAAATATTCTTACCCCATGTTTTCACCAAATGCTAATGGTAATTTCTTTGCCTTAAGAAAGATGCTCTCTTATTATCATCTTATGAGTAATTGGGTTTTTTTTATCCCCTTATTGAGGATCTCCTCAGTCCTCTCTTCCCTGTCATAATAATAATTCTAGTCTAAGACTATAGTACCAATCTAACACGACTGTCAATATTATTAACTCGGTTTTTGGACGTAACCTACATGCTCTGCCTCTGCAATCTGCATCTCTAATTGCGTGGCATTTTAGCTATTTCATTCCTTTTCTTTTGCAATTCTCATTTTCAGTAGTTATTATATGTGCTTTGCCTTGTGCCGTAATCTGTTTAAATTCATGTATTAAATCCAATTCTTTAAAATTTGATTGATGTGATCTATATACACAGATAACAAATTAATTAATTTGCAATAGTTTCGGCCATACATGATATTTATATTATAACAGAAAAATTTAATGATAACTGTTTTTGCATGGTGAATCAATCGAGCGATATTGTTTAGTACTGGCATGGGAAGACCGGAAGAAGCAATTTTTCCTTGCTCTCTCTACCTTGAATCATTTGAAGTTTGATGATATGGACCAATAATTGTGCACCACATGTATGTATGTAGACCCGTGAATCATGGATGGAATATCTATAATGCTTTGGTATGGTTTAACATAATCTCATGCATATGCTATGTAATCCGGTGTTAGTGTGTGATTCATATTATGGATCCCTTGAATGATGCAAAGGTTTGTTGTATTTAGATATCAAATTTGTTTGGGACACAATGAAAAATCTTGACAATATATATAATGGACTAGTTATTTAGTCTAATAGAAATAAAAAATGAAAATTACTCCATAAATTATCTTAAATCTAAAAATTTTCATTCAATTATTTCAAAAATAATCATCTAAATATTAAATTATAAACCGTTTTCACTTTCCAAATCACTCTTCCTCCCCACTCGGCAGTCACTTTTGTAGCCCCCTTCCTCCATTATCATCGCGGGATCGTCATCAAACAACTATCCACTTAGTTATTAAAATAATCATTTGGCTACCTAGTGAAATGACTATCCAATATTTGTCAATTGTATATACTTAAACTGAATCGAACAAAATAATCATCCAATTAAGAATTAAAATAACAATTTACATACCTAGTAAATTGAGCATCCAACACATTTGCAGGGTAGAAAGAGTGGACGGCTACTAAATTGTGAAAGAGAGCAGAATTAAATCAGAGGTGTTAAAGAAAAGAAAAAAGAGAGCTAAAGATTATATATCTTCATTGATTATGGATATGTAGATATATAGCAACCAAAGTCATAAACCAACAAATTTTTTTTGCCATCCATCTCTACCATCGATTATGTATATTCATTGACTGTGGATATGTGGATATATAGCACGGGAATAACGTGTGTCTCGAACGGTGCAACCGGAGGCGGCGGTCTACGGTGGGGCCTGCATGGCCTGTGTCGGTGGGCAACGGTAGCGAGGACGCATAGAGCCATGGACCGAAGTGATGGAAAGAAAATGAGCGGCAGAAGAGAAATCACATGTGGAGAAAGGAAGTTATTATATACGTAACTATACCATTTTGCAAATCTTTATTTTTTTAAAAAATTTGAACTACGAAATTATTTAATATTAATTAAATTAATTATCATCTGATTTTAATTTTTTTTTACTTCTATTGTATACATTATATCCTAAAATTATTATCACCCTATATTTTTCTTTTAGATATTATTGGCCACAATTATCCTTAGCTTGTATAATAAAATTGCCTGGTTTAATTATTATATGATTTATTTTTAAAATTTAATTTTGATGTATTCTCGTTGTTTTTATTACATAATGTCATGTTAATAAAAATAATTATTTTTATTATTAATCATATAAATAGTCATTCAAAATATAAATTACATAAAATATTATCTTATATTTATTATATTATCTTAAAAGAATAAATAAAAAATTTATGTACATACAAAAAATTAGACATTAAATAAGCTATTATATATTTATATAAATATATAATTATATATATATATATTATCATGATACTACTTATTCTAAAAATTTAAGTTGATAGTATAAAATAACATGAATATTTATATTTAATTTCTAATAGATCAATGTTACATGATCAATAAATATAATTTTTTTTGTTAATATTTAGTCAGTAATAATTTACACTCATATTTACAAATGTTTTGCATACAAAAAATATATAATTTGCATATATATATTTATTAGAGTTTTACATACATAAAATAATACAATTTGTACCCATTAATCAATATAATTCATAGTTAAACTTTTTAAAATTTGTACACATGAATTAATAAAATAATAATTTAATATTTATGCAGGCTAAATGATGACTAAAAATACTAAAAGTAGCTGATCTTTAAGAATTTTTTTTTTTAATATAAAAATATAATAACAAAAAATAATAATTTTTGATAGTCCCTTATCATTTTTTTTTTTTTTTTTTTACAAACTAAAAATTAATTCGTCACAAACTTAAATGGACTAATAAATTAATCATTAGAACAATCCAAATTAATTTTTCTACCATTTCTCACTAAGATATATACAGTTCACCTAATTGAAAAATAAAATATGGAAGTACGTTTCCAGCGTGTAAACACGTAATATTGGGATGGAGGGTGACATGTCCAACGTGGCGACTGGCGAGACTCATGGCTCACATCACTTAGACTGAACCCGAAATTGCTGCTATTTGATAGAGACTTGTCATCCTTTTTAGGAAAATTCTAACCACAAGAGTGTTCGATCGAAATGCAAATTAATATGGTTTTGCATTATTCATATTTCAATTTGAAGCATAGGTGGCAACAAACATGCACAAGTGTCGTAGGAGTTCACTAATTCAAGCAGATCAGAAGAAGATCATGTGAACTTGTGGGAGATTTTGCTTGAGTTGGCGACATCAATGTCTATTATTTATGTTAAAGCTCCGATGACTCAAAACTAGGGAGGGCCATGCATGCAATGCGTCGCTTTTAATTAGTGTGAGTAAATTATCAGTTTGGGTATTAAACATGTAAGGTGAAAACTCGATAATTATTTTCATGTGAAATTATAATGTAGAATAGTTAGATGATTTAATTCATTATATAATTTTTAATTATTAATTTCACATAAAAATAAATATCTACAAAATATTTACTAAACATGTTATTGTTTATTTTGTGTGTCATTCCATCAACTCTTTTAAAATATCAATTAAATGATTTGAAGTTGTCTTTGTACAAAGATAATAAATAAAAATTGGTGGAAACTCAGGTGAAATTGACTTCCGGTGAAATCGATAACTGAGAATCGTTAAATGATTTAAATAATTTGACTAAATTTTCATTTAACGGCTTTCAGATATTAATTTCACGTGAAATCGACTGCACCTGAATTTTTACCATAAAAATTATTAAATAAATTGACATATTTAATTAAATTATTATTTAATATTTTAAATTATTATCTTTATACTAAAATAACTTTATGATCTATCAATTATCAAATAAATCATCAAGAATACAAAGTCACGTCCAAAAACTTCTGCCTCTGTTTTCAAATTATATCTGAACCAGTGGTAATTGAACTATAAGCTTATTAATAAAGACGGTTAAATGTTAAAAACGTAATGACAGATTCAATGGTTCATATATAGCAAAGCTTCTCAATTAGTGAAACCTCCTAATTATAATTGTGAAAGGTTGCTTCGGGGTTGGGGTGACATGGTTTCGTTGGGGAAAAGGCGGTATTCCCCTTTGATCTTTCTTTTTGGAACTTTCCATATGTTAACGCCTTTGCCTGTTGGTTTGTGTCCAAAATTAGTAACAACCCAGTGACCACTGTGGGGACCCTTTTGCTATCCATCTATGTCTCTCCGATCCACTGAGCCTTTACAATACATTCTCGATCATTCAGAGCTTCTAATCCAATCACGTTCCACTTCGTTGCACTGACAGCAGTATTTAGTTGGGAGAGCCAAATACAACTTGCATTCTAATCTTTATGCATATGGCATGATTGGGTCCAGAAATTTGTGAAACTTTTTGTATATAAATAATGGATAATATTGGCACGGGAAGCCTCGATCTGTATGTACTATCATGTCGGTTCATACATCACTGCAATATTCTGCAATAGCAGTCCAAATACAACGGATAAAAGGATCGTCCAAAAAAATGTGGAGGTGATGATACTATGATAGCATCAAATTGAATAACATATTATATTGTCAACTAATAAAGAGATCACAAAATTCGGGACGTAACAGCTTTATAAGCAATGAAATTGATCTTTGAAAACACGTGACAAGCCTAGGATGACGAAGAATGGACCACACCGATCCGATGTGCTTGTATATTCCCCCTATGAAGCATCAGATTCAAATCCACCTATTTGCATCACATCATCAACAGGATAATATAACGGGATTATGTGCAGTCATGCAAGATAGAAACGGTGGTGGAGCTCTAACAAATTATGAGAAAGTAAGGAAAATGATCCAAGATATATGGACGAATAAGTAGATTAACCAAGGAGGAAAGTGACAATTTAATCTATGAGAATTTTAATTTCGAATTAATTAATTTCTAAAAAAGATAGTAAACAGATAAATACATTGTGTTTTTATATATAGATTATGAGAAACGAAACTATTATTTTAGATTATTCCTCTAAACTCAATACTAAGAATTAGGTTTAAAAATATCTAAAATTTTAAAGAATCGGTTTGAAAATGAAGGGTTATCTCAAATTTCAAAGTATTACACCTTAAAAGTATAACCACAATAATAATCCTTCATCAATTCACTTAATTCCTCACCACTCAACTCTAGGAGTGTAATGGCAATATTATAATTATTATTTCCAACCTTAAAGAAAGAGTTACAATATTGATGATAAATAGGTCTAGGTAAAAGAATAGAACATGATATAAAAAAAGGGACACTCTACTATATAAATTGAAGTGGTATAGAGAGAAAATAAATTCTTTTTATAGTTATTTTTTATTATTTTATTGTTATTTAAAGTGTGGGTCCTATCTTTTTTAATCTCTCTTTCATCCCATAAAAAGAAAGATCTGTAAACCTACATCTTTACCGTATAATTCACCTAAAAAAAGAGTATCAGATAAAAATATACTTGGCAATTTTTACCATACTAGAATCAACTAAATCTAATCATATGCACTATTATAAATACGTAATTAAATATGATCTCTAATTTAATTTTTTTTCTATCTATACTAATTTGAATATCGGAGATCTTGAAAGTACACCTCCCACCATAGGAATGTCAAACTCGGAATGTGAAAAACTTAAAATAGAAATAGAAAGATGGTGACAACATCGTGTCTCCAACTACAAATTTTATTCAGATAACTTCTAATTAATTTGGAAGGACAAAATACTTCTAAACAAAAACGAAATTGTCCATTTGTTCCATTATTTATAGTGACATGTTCTGTTGTTGTTACATGTATAAGAATCGGAGTTTTTCACGTAAAACCGTTTTAATAAAATCATAATTTTAGTACCCATAATATAGACTCAAAATTTAGAAGTTTTAACTTGAAAATATAAAGATGAAATTTGATTTTAATGAATATTTCTCAGTTGAAAAATGTATCTTTTTCGAAAATTTTTTGTAAAAATGTATACTGGCACTTAAGCTGGCAGTACCGACTCTAGTCTGTCCAGTGCCGTGTATTTTAGAAAATAAGATTTTTGAAAATTGATTTATTGTTTTGAAATGACAAAAAAATAATTTAGAATTGAAAACCGGGCACTAATCTTAAAGGTTTTGCCCCAAAGTGGGCAAAACAGACCGAAAATGCTAACGGGTTAGACCGGACCCAAGGCCCAACATATTTAAGAGAGTTAAATGAGCTTTGAGCTCATTTTCCAAACCAAAGAGAGAGAGAGGCACGGTTTTGAGAGAAGAGAGGAGAAGAGGAGATGTCACTATTCACATCCACCTTTTGGGAGCCATAACTTGAGCTACGGAACTCCGATTGACGAGCTGTTTACGACTACGCGAAGCTCTCGTCGAGCTCTTTGTTTCTATCTAAGCAAACCTGGTAAGAAATCGCGTCTCAATCTCCAGTTTTCAGCCCTAGAATTTTGCATTTTTGGGGTTATAGTTTTGAGTAGATTTTGTGGTTTCGCTTGTTTAGGTGATCTCTAATAGCGGGTAATTGTTGGATTTTACCCTTAATCTTGTTGGGTAAAGTAATGTTTTACTAAATCCTTGTGTTTAGTTATTTTGTGTATCTTAGGTTTTGATTTTGATATATATATAATGTTAGTTTGAGCTTTGGTGGCTTGTTGGTGAGTTGAAAGCTTGTTGGACTCCAATCTTGGTGCGGTGTGCATTTTTGGGAGCGGCCAAGGTATGGTTTCGGTCTCCTCTATGTAATATGTAATATCATTGGACACTTAGGCTAGCTGACCTTAATATAGGTTGAAGGATGTGATTGTATGATTAATTGTATATAGATGTATGCTTGAGGATGGATTGGATGTAGGATGAATGAGTTGAATGTGATGATATAAGCTGTTTTACTTTCAAAACTCTGTATGTCAGTATTTAACTAGTCGGCCCAAACTTCGCAAGCCGTGGTTAGATCTTTATATTATTATACTCTTATATAATTACATATATCTTGTTACCTTACATAGTGGATCTTATCTTTTACGCTTTTAGCTTCGTATGAACGTTCGCGCTTTGTAATTCTGTATTAGAGCTTATTTCCTTCATCGGGCTTCTAGAATTATTATTCCTTATATATATATATATATATATATATATATATATATGTATGAGCCTTAGAATTGTCATAACCCTTGATTAACCTTTGCTTTACGGCATGAGGTAAGGCTTAGGGTAATTAGGGTGTTACATTTAGTGGTATCAGAGCGGTTCGTCCTCGTGAGCCTGAGGGATGGACCGATTGTGCTTCATTGCATACTCTGAGTCATTTTTCTTTCATGCTATTTAGGTTATCTACTTGATATTTCATAGCATGCTTGTTTGTGAGTGCCTTTTTGGGATAATTGAAGCCCTAGGCTTTTGATATTGAGACTGATCACCTTGATATCGAATGTTTGGTGTAAACAGGAACCCTAATAGCTACTCGCGGACGAGGTCGTACACGTTCACGAAGAGAGAGTAGAAATGAGCAACTGGCCGATAACCATGCCGAGTTCATGGCGGCAATGGCTAATCTTGCGAATACCATGGAGGTCAATGCTGCTACGACTCTGCAAGCTGTGCAGAGGCTGGGTCAACCGGCGGGAAACGGGAACTGTAACGGAAATAGGAACAAAAATGTAAAAGGAGACGGTAATGACTTGGGAGGTGCTCCAATGACTTTGGCTTCGTTTTTGAAGGTTCATCCACCAACTTTCAGAGGTTCGACCAACTCAACTGAAGCGGACGATTGGTTCCGAGCTATGGAGCGTGCACTACAGGCTCAACATGTCCCGGCTAACCAATACGTGGAGTTTGTGGCTTATCAACTGTTAGGAGAGGCACAGAATTAGTGGCAAGGAGGGTGCCAGTTGATGCGACTTCCGAATGCAGAAATCTCTTGGGATGCATTTCAAACGGCATTCTATAAGAAGTACTTTCCTGAATCTGCAAAGGAAGCAAAGGAGATGGAACTTATGCAGCTGAAGCAAGGTTCCTTATCTGTGGCGGACTATACAAGCCGATTTGAAGAGCTTTGTAGGTTCTCTAGGGTGTGTTAGGGTGCCCCAGAGACCTATGAAAGCTGGAAGTGCATCAAGTATCAAAGGGGCTTGAAGGATAACATCATGAATGCGGTGGCTCCTTTGGAGATTCGGATTTTTTCTGATCTGGTAAACAAGGCGAGAGTTGTTGAGGAATATGCACAGATAGTAGCCTCGTCAAGGGACACTCATGGAGGAAACACTAATAGGGAGTGCGACAATTACCTTGGACCAAGGGGACAAAACCTCAAGAGAAATGGTGAAGGGAAGCGGTCAATAGCTTACTCCCCTGATATGAAATGTGAGGAGTGTGGGAACTGCCATCCGAATAAGCCATGCCATTTGGGTATGAAACTATGTTACAAGTGTGGCGCACCGGGACCTTTGGTTAGAGATTGTCCACATCGGGGAACACATGAGTCGGGTCGATTACAACAGCAGGGTTGAGGTAATTATGAAGCCGGTAGCCAAATCTTAACTTATTTTCATAGTATAGAATATCGCCGTTTGTTTTGAAAAGGTTTTCAAGCTTAGAATGATTTTTAAATTTGGTTTTGAACTTTGGTTTAAAAGATTTGGTTTTGAAACTAGGATTGGAACATTTCGATTAAATGATACGATTTAAAAAGGAAAGTGATTTATATGATTTTGTTAAATTGTGATTTTGGTTTGTAATTTAACTTATCGAAAGGGATTCAAATTGAAAGGTCTTGATTTAAGGATTTCAATGAATCTAGGAAAAATCATGCTTTGAAGTGATTGATTTACAAATAAATAATTTTTGACTCTTTTGAGAAGGTTTTAACAATGGACTCATTTAGATTGAACTTGTTTTAAAGGTTTTGAAAAATATTACAAAATCGGTATTTGGTTTAAGGAAAAAAATTTTCGGATTCAGAATGACGATAATCAGAGTGACGCAGCGGAAGACGAGAGAGAACATCGACACTGTAGGATGATAATGAGTGAGATGCTTTTGCAACTTGTTGGATCGATAACGTTGATAGTGGAATGCTTCGTGGAGAATATATATATATATATATATATATATATATATATATATATATATATATATATATATCGCGTGATTCGAATTTTCAAGGGCGAAAATTTTATTAGGAGGGGAGAATGTAAGAACCTGAGTTTTTCACGTAAAATCGTTTTAACAAAATCATAATTTTAGTGTCTAGAATAGATTCAAAATTTAGAAGTTTTAATTTGAAAATATAAAGGTGAAATTTGATTTCAATGAATTTTTCTGAGTTGGAAGACGTATCTTTTTTGAAAAGTTTTTGTAAAAGTGTATACTGGTGCTTAAGCTGGCACTACCGGCTCTAGTCTGTCCAGTACCGTGTATTTTGAAAAATAAAATTTTTGAAAATTGATTTATTATTTTGAAATGACAAAAAAAATTTAGAATTGAAAACCGGGCACTAATCTTAAAAATTTTGGCCCAAAGTGTGCCAAACGGACCGAAAATACTAACGGGTTGGACCGGGCCCAAGGCCCAACATATATAAGAGAGTTAAATGAGCTTTGAGCTCATTTTCCAGCCCAAAGAGAGAGAGAGAGAGGCGCGGTTTGAGAGAAGAGAGGAGAAGAGATGTCACTATTCACATCCACTTTCCGGAAGCCATAACTTGAGCTATGGAACTCCGATTGACGAGCCGTTTGCGGCCACGTGAAGCTCTTATCGAGATCTTCGTTTCTATCTAAGTAAATCTGGTAAAAAATTGTGTCTCAATCTCCAGTTTTCAGCCCTAGAATTCTGCATTTTGGGGGTTATAGTTTTGAGTAGATTTTGTGGTTTCGCTTGTTTAGGTGATCTCTAATAGCGAAAAATTATTGGATTTTATCCCTAATCTCGTTGGGTAAGGTAAAGTTTCACTAAACCCTTGTGGTTAGTTATTTTGTGTATCTTGGGTTTTGATTATATATATATATATATATATATATATATATATATTGTTAGATGATGATTATTGATGAGTTGTGTTGATGGGTGTTAAGATTGAAAGATGGATGTTGATGATGATTTTTTATTGTTGGTTATTATGGTTGATGATGATTGTTGAGAATTATTGGTGTTGATGAGTTTTATGATGGATTTGGTTAATGTTAGATATTGTTTAGTGATGATTACTGGAATTGATGAGGATTTGTTTTGGTTGTTGAGATTGTTGTTGGTTGGTGATGATTATGAGTGTGGACTTATGATTGAATGGGAAATTATGGCTTGGTAGTGAGATATGGTGTAATGGTTGAGTAATTTAGGTGTGGAATTGAGAAGAATGATATGAAATAGTAAGATGTTGG
Source organism: Arachis ipaensis (assembly GCF_059453495.1). Lineage (NCBI taxonomy): Eukaryota > Viridiplantae > Streptophyta > Magnoliopsida > Fabales > Fabaceae > Arachis > Arachis ipaensis. Next base: position 139,828,715 of record NC_142436.1, read on the forward strand.
ATGTGGTAGTGTTTTATGATGATTGAGCAGGTTTTGCTTTAGTTATGAATTAAGAGTTGGTTAAAAATTGAGGTTTTGTGGATTTTGTAAAAACTAGTTTTTAGTGAACTTTGACGGGTTACACCTTGTGTCTTAGTTTTCAAAATTTGTTGAAACTTGTTTAGAATTAAAGCTCATTGAAAAGTCTTCAAATTGATATAAGGTTTGTAAAATTTGGATTTTTGTAGAGAAAGTTATGATCATTCAAAGTTTGATGTCAAAACCTGAATTCTGCAATGTTGCAGAATTTTGTGATTTCTGGTTTGTGTGCGCACGCACAACCTTGTGCGCACACACACCCTTGTGATTTTTCGAACCTGTGCGCACGCACAGCCTTGTGCATACACACACACAGGGAAAAGCCTTCTGTTAAGAGCGCTAGCACAACCTGTGCGCGCACATAACTAATGAAGTTTTACAACCTGTGCGCACGCACACGATGGAAGGTGCATTCTGTTGAGAGCGCTCGCACGCCTTGTGCGAGCGAATAGAGTTTGAAAAATTTTGCACTTGTGCATACGCACACTGGTGCACGAAATTGTGATCATCAACAATGGCGCCAAAGGACTTGGAGCTCTTAAACATGAATCACACTTTGTCACAATTCCGCACAACTAACCAGCAAGTGCACTGGGTCGTCCAAGTAATACCTTACGTGAGTAAGGGTCGATCCCACGGAGACTGTCGGCTTGAAGCAAGCTATGGTCACCTTGTAAATCTCAGTCAGGCTAATTCAGATGGTGATGGATAATTGAGAATTAAATAATAAATAAAACGTAAAATAAAGATAGAGATACTTATGTAATTCTTTGGTTGGAATTTTAGATAAGCGTATGAAGATGCTTTGTTCCTCCTGAACCTCTGCTTTCCTATTGCCTTCTTCCAATCATTCATACTCCTTTCCATGGCAAGCTTTATGTTGGGCATCACCGTTGTCAATGGCTACTTCCCATCCTCTCAGTGAAAACGTTCCAAATGCGCTGTCACCGCACGGCTAATCATCTGTCGGTTCTCGATCATGTTGGAATAGGATCCATTGATCCTTTTGCGTCTGTCACACGCCCAACAATCGCGAGTTTGAAGCTCGTCACAGTCATCCCTTCCCAGATCCTACTCGGAATACCACAGACAAGGTTTAGACTTTTCGGATCTCAAGAATGACCGCCAATAATTCTAGCCTATACCACGAAGGTTCCAATCTTAGATTAGAAACCCAAGAGATACACATTCAAGCTTGTTTGCATGTAGAACGGAAGTAGTTGTCAGTCACGTGTTCATAGGTGAAAATGGTGATGAGTGTCACATAATCATCACATTCATCATGTTCTTGGGTGCGAATGAATATCTTGGAGAAGAAATAGACTTGAGTTGAATAGAAAAACAATAGTACTTGTATTAATTCATGAAGAACAGCAGAGCTCCACACCTTAATCTATGGTGTGTAGAAACTCCACCGTTGAAAATACAAAAGTGATAATGGTGTAAGTATGGCCGAATGGCCAGCCTCCAAGGTCTAGGGACTAAACGTCCAAAGATCTCTCCAAAATACAATAGTATAAGGTCCTATTTATAGAGAACTAGTAGCCTAGGGTTTACAGAAATCAGTAATTAATGCAGAAATCTTCTTCCGGGCCCACTTGGTGTGTGCTTGGGCTGAGCATTGAAGCTTCCATGTGTAGAGACTTTTCTTGGAGTTAAACTCCAGCTTTTGTGCCAGTTTGGGCATTTAACTCCAGCTTTTGTGCCACTTCTGGAGTTAAACGCCAGAATTCTTGAGCTGACTTAGAACGCCTGTTTGGGCCATAAAATATCGGAAAAAGTATAGACTATTATATATTGCTGGAAAGCCCAGGATGTCTATTTTCCAACTCAATTGAGAGCGCACCAATTGGGCTTCTGTAGCTCCAGAAAATCCACTTCGAGTGCAGGAAGGTCAGAATCCAACAGCATCTGTAGTCCTTTTTCAGCCTCTGAATCAGATTTTTGCTCAAGTCCCTCAATTTCAGCCAGAAAATATATGAAATCACAGAAAAACACACAAACTCGTAGTAAAGTCTAGAAAAGTAATTTTTAAATAAAAACTAATAAAAATATAATAAAAACTAACTAAAATATACTAAAAACATACTAAAAACAATGCCAAAATGCGTATAAATTATCCGCTCATCACAACCCCAACCTTAAATTGTTGCTTGTTCCCAAGTAAAAATCAAATAGGATAAAAAGAAGAGAATATACAATGAATTCCAAAAACATCTTTGAAGATCAGTATTAATTAGATGAGCGGGGCTATTAGCTTTTTGCTTCTGAACAGTTTTGGCATCTCACTTTATCCTTTGAAGTTCATAATGATTGGCTTCTATAGGAACTCAGAATCCAGATAGTGTTATTGATTCTCCTAGTTAAGTATGTTGATTCTTGAACATAGCTACTTTAGGAGTCTTGGTCGTGACCCTAAGCATTTTGTTTTCCAGTATTACCACCGGATACATAAATGCCACAAACACATAACTGGATGAACCTTTTCAGATTGTGACTCAGCTTTGCTAAAGTCCCCAATTAGAGGTGTCCAGAGCTCTTAAACACACTCTTTTTGCTTTTGGACCACGACTTTAACCGCTCAGTCTCAAGTTTTTACTTGACACCTTCACACCACAAGCACATGGTTAGGGACAGCTTGGTTTAGCCGCTTAGGCCAGGATTTTATTCCTGTGGGCCCTCCTATCCACTGATGCTCAAAGCCTTGGATCCTTTTTATCACCCTTGCCTTTTGGTTTAAAGGGGTATTGGCTTTTTCTGCTTGCTTTTCTTTTTTTTTCTCTTTTTTTTCTGCAAGCTTTTCACTGCTTTTTCTTGCTTCAAGAATCAATTTTATGATTTTTCAGATCATCAGATAACATTTCTCCTTTTCCCGTCATTCTTTCAAGAGCCAACAATTTTAACATTCATAAACAATCAAATTCAAAAATATGCACTGTTCAAGCATTCATTCAGAAGAACAATAGTATTGCCGCCACATCAAAATAATTAAACTGTTTTAAAATTTGAAATTCATGCACTTCTTTTTCTTTTTTATTTAAAAACATTTTTCATTTTAAGAAAGGTGATGGATTCATTTTCATAGCTTTAAGGCATAGACACTAAGACACTAATGATCATGTAATAAAGACACAAACATAGATAAACATAAAGCATAAAAATTCGAAAAACAAAAAATAAAGAACAAGGAAATTAAAGAACGGATCCACCTTAGTGATGGCGGCTTGTTCTTCCTCTTGAAGATCTTACGGAGTGCTTGAGCTCCTCAATGTCTCTTCCTTGCCTTTGTTGCTCCTCTCTCATGGTTCTTTGGTCTTCTCTAATTTCATGGAGGAGGATGGAATGCTCTTGGTGCTCCACCCTTAGTTGTCCCATGTTGGAACTTAATTCTCCTAGGGAGGTGTTGATTTGCTCCCAATAGTTTTGTGGAGGAAATTGCATCCCTTGAGGCATCTCAGAGATTTCATGGTGAGGAATTTCCTCATGTCCATGAGTGGGATCTCTTGTTTGCTCCATCCTTTTCTTAGTGATGGGCTGTCCTCATCAATGAGGATGTCTCCCTCTATGTCAATTCCAGCTGAATTGCAGAGGTGACAAATGAGATGAGGGAAGGCTAACCTTGCCACAGTAGAGGACTTGTCCACTACCTTGTAGAGTTCTTGGGATATAACCTCATGAACTTCTACTTCCTCTCTAATCAAGATGCTATGGATCATGATAGCCCGGTCTATAGTAACTTCAGACCGGTTGCTAGTAGAAATGACTGAGCGTTGGATGAACTCCAACCATCCCCTAACCACGGGCTTGAGGTCATGCCTTCTCAGTTGAACCGGCTTCCCTCTTGAATCTCTCTTTCATTGAGCGCCCTCTTCACAGATGTCTATGAGGACTTAGTCCAACCTTTGATCAAAGTTAACCCTTCTAGTGTATGGGTGTGCATCTCCTTGCATCATGGTCAAGTTGAATGCCAACCTTACATTTTCCAGACTAAAATCTAAGTATTTCTCTCGGACCATTGTAAGCCAATTCTTGGGGTCCAGGTTCACACTTTGATCATGGTTCTTGGTGATCCATTCATTGGCATAGAACTCTTGAACCATTAAGATTCCAACTTGTTGAATGGGGTTGGTGAGAACTTCCCAACCTCTTCTTCGGATCTCATGTCGGATCTCCGGATATTTGCCCTTTTTGAGCTTAAAAGGGACCTCGGGGATCACCTTCTTCTTGGCCACAACTTCATAGAAGTGGTCTTGATGCACCTTTGAGAGAAATCTCTCCATCTCCCATGACTCGGAGGTGGAAGCTTTTGCCTTCCCTTTCCTCTTTCTAGAGGTTTCTCCGGCCTTTGGTGCCATTAATGGTTATGGAAAAACAAAAAAGCTTTAGCTTTTACCACACCAAACTTAGAAGGTTTGCTCGTCCTCGAGCAAAAGAAGAAAGAAGAGAGTAGAAGAAGAAGAAATAGAGGAGATGGAGGGGGCTTTGTGTTTCGGCCAAGGGGGAGAAGTAGTGTTTAGGTTGTGTGAAAATGAAGGAGTGAAGATGGGTTTATATAGGAGTAGAGAGGGGGGTATGGTTCGGCCATTATGGGTGGGTTTGGGTGGGAAACTGGTTTGAATTTGAATGGTGAAGTAGGTGGGATTTTATGAAGGATGGATGTGAGTGGTGAAGAGAATGGTGGGATTTGATAGGTGAGGGGTTTTTGGGGAAAAGGTATTGAGGTGATTGGTGAATGAGTGAAGAAGAGAGAGAGAGAGAGGTGGGGTAGGTGGGGATCCTGTGGGGTCCACAGATCCTGAGGTGTCAAGGATTTCTCATTCCTGCACCATGTGGCGTGCAAAACGCCCCTTGCTACCAATCCTGGCGTTAAACGCCAGGCTGCTGCCCATTTCTGGCATTTAACGCCAGCTTCTTGCCCATTCCTGGCGTTAAACGCCAGTCTGGTGCCCATTTCTGGCGTTAAACACCCAGAATGGTGCCAGACTGGGCGTTTAACGCCTATTCTACTACCCTTACTGGCGTTTAAACGCCAGTAAGTTTCTCCTCTAGGGTGTTCTATTTTTCATTCTGTTTTCCTTCTGTTTTTGCTTTTTCAATTGTTTTTGTGACTTCACATGATCATCAACCTATAGAAAACATAAAATAACAAAAGAAAATAGAAATTTAACATAGATAATTAAAGATTGGGTTGCCTCCCAACAAGCGCTTCTTTAATGTCAATAGCTTGACAGTGGGCTCTCATGGAGCCTTACAGATGTTCAGAGCAATGTTGGAATCTCCTAACACCAAACTTAGAGTTTGACTGTGGGGGCTCTGTTTGTCTCTGTATTGAGAGAAGCTCTTCATGCTTCCTCTCCATGGTTACAGAGGGGTATCCTTGAGCTTTAAACACAAGGGAGTCTTCATTCACTTGAATGATCAATTCTCCTTTGTCAACATCAATCACAACTTTTGCTATGGCTAGGAAGGGTCTGCCAAGGATGATGGATTCATCCATACACTTCCCAGTCTCTAGGATTATGAAGTCAGCAGGGATGTAATGGTCTTCAACCTTTACCAAGACATCCTCTACAAGTCCATAAGCCTGTTTCTTTGAATTGTCTGTCATCTCTAGTGAGATTCTAGCAGCTTGTACCTCAATAATCCCTATTTTCTCCATTACAGAGAGAGGCATAAGGTTTATACTTGACCCTAGGTCACACAGAGCCTTCTCAAAGGTCATGGTGCCTATGGTACAAGGGATTGAGAATTTTCCAGGATCTTGTCTCTTCAGAGGTAATTTCTGCCTAGTCAAGTCATCCAGTTCTTTGATGAGCAATGGAGGTTCATCCTCCCAAGTCTCATTACCAAACAACCTGGCATTTAGCTTCATGATTGCTCCAAGGTACTTAGCAACTTGCTCTTCAGTAACATCTTCATCCTCTTCAGAGGAAGAATACTCATCAGAGCTCATGAATGGCAAAAGTAAATTCAATGGAATCTCTACGGTCTCTGTGTGAGCTTCAGATTCCCATGGTTCCTCATCAGGGAACTCCATGGAGGCCAGTGGATGTCCATTGAGGTCTTCCTTAGTGGAGATCACTGCCTCTTCCTCCTCTCCAGGTTCGGCCTTGTGGGTTGTGTTTATGGCCTTGCACTCTCTCTTTGGATTCTCTTCTGTATTGCTTGGGAGAGTACTAGGAAGGAGTTCAGTAATTTTCTTACTCAGCTGACCCACTTGTGCCTCCAAATTTCTAATGGAGGACCTTGTTTCAGTCATGAAACTTTGAGTGGTTTTGATTAGATCAGAGACAATGGTTGCTAAGTCAGAATGGCTCTGCTTAGAATTCTCTATTTGTTGCTGAGAAGATGATGGAAAAGGCTTGCTATTGCTAAACCTGTTTCTTCCACCATTATTGTTGTTGAAACTTTGTTGAGGTCTCTGTTGATCATTCCATGAGAGATTTGGATGATTTCTCCATGAAGGATTATAGGTGTTTCCATAGGGTTCTCCCATGTAATTCACCTCTTCCATTGCTGGGTCCTCAGGATCATAAGCTTCTTCTTCAGAGGAAGCTTCCTTAGTGCTACATGTTGCTTCTTGCATTCTAGACAGACTCTGAGAAATCATATTGACTTGTTGAGTCAATATCTTATTCTGAGCCAATATGGCATTTAGAGTATCAATCTCAAGAACTCATTTCTTCTGAGTTGTCCCATTATTCACAGGATTCCTTTCAGAAGTGTACATGAATTGGTTATTTGCAACCATTTCAATGAGTTCCTGAGCTTCTGCAGGCGTCTTCTTCAGATGAAGAGATCCTCCAGCAGAGCTATCCAATGACATCTTGGATAGTTCAGACAGACCATCATAGAAAATACCTATGATGCTCCATTCTGAAAGCATGTCAGAAGGGCACCTTCTGATCAATTGCTTGTATCTTTCCCATGCTTCATAGAGGGATTCTCCTTCCTTCTGTCTGAAGGTTTGGACTTCCACTCTAAGCTTGCTCAATTTTTGAGGTGGAAAGAACTTTGCCAAGAAGGCATTGACTAGCTTTTCCCAAGAGTTCAGGCTTTCTTTAGGTTGTGAATCCAACCATGTCCTAGCTCTGTCTCTTACAGCAAAAGGGAAGAGCATAAGTCTGTAGACTTCAGGGTCAACCCCATTGGTCTTGACAGTGTCACAGATTTGCAAGAATTCAGCTAAGAACTGATGAGGATCTTCCAATGGAAGTCCATGAAACTTGCAATTATGTTGCATTAGAGAAACTAATTGAGGCTTAAGCTCAAAGTTGTTTGCTCCAATGGCAGTGATTGAGATGCTTCTCCCATAGAAGTCGGGAGTAGGTGCAGTAAAGTCACCAAGCACCTTCCTTGCATTGTTGGAATTGTTGTTTTTGGCTGCCATGGTTTCTTCTTCTTTGAAAAGCTCTGTTAGGCCCTCTAGAGAGAATTGTGCTTTAGCTTCTCTTAGCTTTCTCTTCAAGGTCCTTTCAGGTTCAGGATCAGCGTGAACAAATATGCCTTTATCTTTGTTCCTGCTCATATGAAAGAGAAGAGAACAAGAAAGTAGGGAATCCTCTATGTCACAGTATAGAGATTCCTTGAGGTGTCAGAGGAAAAGAAGAATAGAAGGAGGAGGTAGATAGAAGAGAATTCGAACATATAAAGAAGGATAGAGTTCGAATTGCACCTTGATGAGGAGTGTTAGTCCCTAAAATAGAAGGATGTGGGAAGAGGGGAAGAATTTTCGAAAATAAATTAAAAAGATTTTGAAATAATAAAAAGAAATTTGAAAATTTGATTGAGATTTTCGAAAATTAAGATTGGGAAAGAAATTAAGTGATTTTTGGAAAAGATTTTGAAATTAGAAATAAAAAAGATATGATTGAGAGTTAATTTTGAAAAAGATGTGATTGAAAAGATATGATTGAGAAGATATGATTGAAAATCAAACTAAAAAAAGAAAGTTTTAAAATTAAAGTTGATTACTTGACTAACAAGAAATTAGAAGATATGACTCTAGAATTAAAACTTTTGATCCTTTCTTAGTAGGCAAGTAACAACTAGAAAATTTGAAGTAAATCATTAATTATAACAAGGATTTTCAAAAATAATAAAAAAATGGAAAGAAATTGATTTTAAAGAGATATGATTGAAAAGATATGATTTGAAAAAGATTTGATTTTGAAAAATTATGAAAATTTGAAAAAGATTTGAATTAAAAACAAAATCTTCCCTCTAGTGTCATCCTGGCGTTAAACGCCCAGCCAGGTACCCTGGCTGGCGTTTAAACACCAGTTTTCCTTCTTCACTGGGCGTTTTGAACGCCCAGCTTTTTCTGTTTGATTCCTCTGCTGAATGTTCTGAATCTTCAATTCTCTGTATTATTGACTTGAAAAGACATAGTTTTGAGAAATTTTTTTGAATTTTTCAATGATGAGAAACAATCAAAATATAATTAATCTTAGGAAACTCAAATCAAACAAACAATGCATGCAGGACACCAAACTTAAAAATTTTCATATAAGAGACATTAACAAATTGAGAATGCATATGAGAAACAACTAAACACACAAAACAAGGGAATTTAAAGATCAGAGCAATGAAATCATCAAGAACAACTTGAAGATTAATGAAGAACATATTGCATATTTTCGAAAAATGCAAGAAGAATGCAATTGACACCAAACTTAAAAATTGACATTAAACTCAAACAAGAAACATAAAATATTTTTGATTTTTTTATTTTATAATTTTTTTTTTATTTTCGAAACTTATATGGAAAAGAAAATAAAGGGATTCAAAACTTTAAATAAGAATTTTGGGAATCATGCAATGTTAGTCTAAAGCTTCAGTCTAAAAAGATTAGACATGGTTGGCTAAGCTTCAGCAGGACATTACATTCAGCAGCTAAATTTATGAGAATCAATCAGCTTTTGTGATGATAAGAGCATCACCTTGAAACTCTAGAATTCATTTTTAAAAATTCTGAAAAATAAAAAGAAAAGTACCTAATCTAAGCAACAAGATGAACCGTCAGTTGTCCAAACTCGAACAATCCCCGGCAACGGCGCCAAAAACTTTGTGCACGAAATTGTGATCATCAAAAATGGCGCCAAAGGACTTAGAGCTCTTAAACATGAATCACACTTTGTCACAATTCCACACAACTAACCAGCAAGTGCACTGAGTCGTCCAAGTAATACCTTACGTGAGTAAGGGTCGATCCCACGGAGACTGTCGGCTTGAAGCAAGCTATGGTCACCTTGTAAATCTCAGTCAGGCTAATTTAGATGGTGATGGAGAATTGATAATTAAATAATAAATAAAACGTAAAATAAAGATAGAGATACTTATGTAATTCTTTGGTTGGAATTTCAGATAAGCGTATGAAGATGCTTTGTTCCTCCTGAACCTCTGCTTTCCTATTGCCTTCTTCCAATCATTCATACTCATTTCCATGGCAAACTTTATGTTGGGCATCACCGTTGTCAATGGCTACTTCCCGTCCTCTCAGTGAAAACGTTCCAAATGCATTGTCACCGCACGGCTAATCATCTGTCGGTTCTCGATCATGTTGGAATAGGATCCATTGATCCTTTTACGTCTGTCACACGCCCAACAATCCCAAGTTTGAAGCTCGTCACAGTCATCCCTTCCCAGATCCTACTCGGAATACCACAGACAAAGTTTAGACTTTTTGGATCTCAAGAATGACCGCCAATAATTCTAGCCTATACCACGAAGGTTCCAATCTTAGATTAGAAACCCAAGAGATACACATTCAAGCTTGTTTGCATGTAGAACAGAAGTGGTTGTCAGTCACGTGTTCATAGGTGAGAATGGTGATGAGTGTCACATAATCATCACATTCATCATGTTCTTGGGTGCGAATGAATATCTTGGAGAAGAAATAGACTTGAGTTGAATAGAAAAACAATAGTACTTGTATTAATTCATGAAGAACAGCAGAGCTCCACACCTTAATCTATGGTGTGTAGAAACTCCACCGTTGAAAATACAAAAGTGATAATGGTGTAAGTATGGCCGAATGGCCAGCCTCCAAGGTCTAGGGACTAAACGTCCAAAGATCTCTCCAAAATACAATAGTATAAGGTCCTATTTATAGAGAACTAGTAGCCTAGGATTTACAGAAATCAGTAATTAATGCAGAAATCTTCTTCCGGGCCTACTTGGTGTGTGCTTGGGCTGAGCATTGAAGCTTCCATGTGTAGAGACTTTTCTTGGAGTTAAACACTAGCTTTTGTGCTAGTTTGGGCGTTTAACTCCAGCTTTTGTGCCAGTTCTGGAGTTAAACGCCAGAATTCTTGAGCTAACTTGGAACGCCTGTTTGGGCCATCAAATCTCGAGCAAAGTATAGACTATTATATATTGCTGGAAAGCCCAGGATGTCTACTTTCCAACTCAATTGAGAGCGCGCCAATTGGGCTTTTGTAGCTCCATAAAATCCACTTCGAGTGCAGGGAGGTCAGAATCCAACAACATCTGCAGTCCTTTTTCAGCCTCTGAATCAGATTTTTGCTCAAGTCCCTCAATTTCAGCCAGAAAATACCTGAAATCATAGAAAAACACACAAACTCATAGTAAAGTCCAGAAAAGTGATTTTTAAATAAAAACTAATAAAAATATAATAAAAACTAACTAAAATATACTAAAAACATACTAAAAACAATGCCAAAAAGCGTATAAATTATCCACTCATCACACACCTCTATGCGTACGCACATGTTTTAAAAATCTCTCTGGGCGTGCGTACGCACACCCCTGTGCATACGCACACGCCCTGTTTTTCAACTTAAACTTTATTTTTGACTATTTCACTTTTCCAACGAGTTTGTACACTTCTGTGACACCTATTTAAGACTCTTTGGCTTATTTTTGGGTACCAAAATAATGGAAAGGTCCTAGCAGATTTGAGTTGGATTTTACTTTGAAAAGTTAATGAATGGAGGTTTAGGTTTCTGGTGTATTGATGATGAAATTGGTTGAAAGAGAAGGAAGAGTATTGAAATTGGTGATTCCCGACAACGAATTAAGAAACTGATGAGCTAGTGAATTTGGAATGGAAAGTTATGAATTGATGATGGCTGTGATGAGTTGAAAACTTGGAAATGATTGATCATGGTTGATGGAATGAGTATGAGTGGAAGTGTGCTATGAGGAGTGGCCTCTGAGTTTGAATATGTGATTACGATATGCATTGTTCTCCACTGTAGGGGCTGTGGCAGTCTCCCGCCTACGTTCAGATGTGAGGCTGAAGCTGGGCTTCTCACTCATATTTATCGCTCAAGAGGAAGGTGGTAGGGCACTCTCCCTCAGAATGTTTCCCTTTGAAAGGAGAAGGTGGTAGGGCACTCATCCCTCAGAAATTTTTCTCCTGAGCATGGGTTTCTCTCTGGTTGCAAGGTGGTAGGGCACTAACCCACGAAATCATGCGGCATCCAGAGGAAGGTGGTAGGGCACTCTCCCTCGGAATGTTTCCCTTTGAAAGGAGAAGGTAGTAAGGCGCTTATCCCTCGGAATTATTCCTCCTGAGTATGCGCAATAGAGAGACTAATCCGGGAGTTGCCGTCTGGATTTTGTGTCGTGTTTGGCACTATAACCGACATGTGATATCACAGCCAATAGGACAAGCATTCATCATATGCATCTTCTATATGCTTGCTTGCTTTGATTGCTTGAGTTTGTCTAATTGTATAATATGCCTCCTTGTTTCTTGAATTACTTGTTATATAATTGAATACTACCTGTGTTTTCCTTGCTTGCATTATCTGTGTTTATCTGGTGCTAAGGAGGTTAGGTAGGCGGTGGCAATGGGATCGCACGGAGGGTAGGTTGGTGAAGGCTGTGGGACAGCGGTGACTAGTTTAGTTAGAAATTTCCTAAGATTAGATACGTTGTTTATTATTTGTGGTTTAAGTTATTTATTTCGTTAAGTTTAGATATCTGTTTGGTATGAAGCTCTAGGATTGCCTCTAGCATCCCGGGGTCTTACATCTTACATTACTGGGTACTGTTACCATACTGAGAACCCCCTGTTCTCATTCCATACGTTGTTGATGTTTTTCAGATGCAGGTCGTAACCCACCTCAGTGAGTTGCTTGATGGTAGCAGAGCGGATGATCTTATTCTATTTTGTTGTCATTTTGGTTATTTTGATAAGTACTCTCACTTTTGTATTTACTTCTGCCTTAGAGGCTTACCGTGAGAGTGATACTTTGTATAAGCTGTTTTACTTTCAAAACTTTGTATGTCAGTATTTAACTAGTCGGCCCAAACTCCGTGAGCCATGGTTAGATCTTTATATTATTATACTCTTATATAATTACATATATCTTGTTACCTTACATAGTGGATCTTATCTTTTACGCTTTTAGCTTCATGTGAACATTCACGCTTTGTAATTCTGTATTAGAGCTTATTTCCTTCATCGGGCTTCTAGAATTATTATTGCTTATATATATATATATATATATATATATATATATATATATATATATATATATATATATATATATATATATATATTTATATTTATGTATGAGCCTTAGAATTGTCGTAACCCTTGATTAACCTTTGCTTTACGGCATGAGGTAAGGCTTAGGGTAATTAGGGTGTTACAACATGAACACAGAGACGATGTCATTTCAGACATTGAAACATTCACTATCTTCTAATTTATTATATAATCCTCATTATTTACTCTCTATTTACCATGAATCTTAATGAAGTAGGTGAAATATCACTCTAAATACTACAAGAAAAACGCTGAATACCGTCAGATTTAGCGTCGCACATTAGCGTCGGCTTTACTGACAGATTTATTGACGGTTTTAGTGTGGAATTCGTCAGGTCAAATCATTACTAGCAGATTTCTGTTTTTGATGGTAAATTTGGTGGTAAAATTTGAGGAAAAACGGAAAAATAGGCGCGGAATGTAGCGAAGAATTTACTGGCAGATTTTCCGCCGGTAAACCCAATTAGTGGAACGCTGCATTTTGGTGACCAGCAATGTGTTACCGTTGGGTTTATCCCCGTCGGATTTATTCCCCGGTAAATCCAATGGTAACATGACCTAAAATTCGAAGCGCGAACCATCTCCCCATTCATTTCGAAATCTCTCTTTCTCTTTCTAACCTCTCTTTTTCCATTCTATCTCAAACCATTTCCTTTCCCCGCCGCTCCGTCAGCCCCGCCAGCGCCACCGGATCCTGTCACCGCCTCCTCTCCCCCTCTCTAAAACCAGCCCATTCCTCTCTCTCTCTCTCTCTCTCTCTCTCTCTCTCTCTCTATCTCTCTCTCTCTCTCTCTCGTGTCACGCCGTTGCCGCCTAGCACCACCGCGGCGCTTCACCAGCAGCGGCTGTCGCTACTACTGCATCTCCCTCCATATTCACTATTTTTCTTTGTTTAAGTTAATTTTAAGATTTAATTATATATTAATTTGTAGTTAGTAAGTAAAATTGGTTATCATATGCTAATTGTACGCCTTAGAAGAATGGAATGTTAATTAGGGTGGAGACTTCATGTTAAGTGTTGGGTGAGTTTAGACCATTGAAGATATATCCCCTTGTTAAAGCCTAAATAATTAATAAATAGCATTTTCTATGTGACTATATCAAATATTATTTCAGCTATTAAGTTTAATTTACTTGCTTATGATATTTGAAGATATAAATTTTATTATATAAATTATTGTTGAGTTAAAAAATTAACTAAATTAATTAATGATGACAAATATTATTTTTGCAGGCCAAAATTCAATTTAGCAGCCCAAATAGAATGGAAAATAAAACAAGGCTGATGGGTTGATAACTCAAACGAAGCCCAAAAGGAAACAAAGCTGAGAAATCAAAACGGGCCAAGCAAATCATAACCCGATCCAAGCCCGATTTGATTTCAGCAAGCAAACCCCTCTCATTTACCTTACCAAAAGCATCGTTCACTTTTGTGCCATGGTCAGAAATCAGAAAAAGTGAGAGAAAGCTTCTCCCCTAAGCTAATCACCAAAGAAGCAAGAAAGAGAGAGATTAAGCTTGAGAGGCAGATGTCAAATCAGCAAGTTCAAAACAAATCAAACTTAAGAAAAGATTAAAGGTAACCCATTTCCTTTTACATGCATCAGATCTTCTTCTCTTCATCTTCAACGTTCTGCCTATCCATTCTGAGATACATGGAAAAGATGTTGTCTGTTTTTCTCTGCTGTAAATTCACGGTCTTAAACATATCTTGGGGACCAAGTTGGTTTTCAAGGGCTGAGATAAGGTTTTACCGTTGGAGACTTTTGTTCATGATGACTTGTGGTTTTCGATCAACCAAAGAGGTCAGAAGCAAAGTCCCAAATTTAAGTAAAAATGGGAGAAAGTGAATGGCTGGGGTTGGTGAAGCACATTGCTCAAGAAGTTGACCTAGGAAGAGCAACCAAGCAACATGCAAGGAGATAAAAAGAAGATTTTTTGTTCATTCAGAGGCAAGGAGAGATAACCCAGTGTATTGAGGTTTTATTCTGTGAAGAAGCTCTCTGAAGAAGTTCCTCTACTTGGACAGTGCTTTCTTTCAAAGAAGCATTCCACCAAAAATGAAGAACTGAATCAAAGACATGCAAATCTGGTTTATCACATAGCAAAGAGCTATTAATGAAGTCAATCTCCTTCATGTTTTTCAGATTGTAGTTTAATTTTCAATGTTTATCTTTCTGTAATTTCTTGAGTGAAAAGGCATATTGAGAAAGCTCAAGTAAAAGCCATGAGTGGAAAGAGGCTGAGAGATACACTAAAGAGAAAAGCCTAGAGTTATTTTCAGATTTCTTTAGGTATGTCTGTGTCTTGTATCTTGTACCTGTGAGGTATCCCTTTCTTAGTTGGGTTAGCACTAAGAGTGAAGAGTTAGGTATTAGCATAGCCAATGTCAAGTTAGGTTAGAACTTGAGTATGAAAGGATTGGGTCAATCCTGTAGACTTGGTGTATGTAATACTTTTAACTATAGTGAAATTTTCTCCATTGTTGTGGAGGAGACTGGACGTAGGTTGCATAGCACAAGGCAATCGAACCAGGATACATACTGGTGTTAACTTTTCTCTTCTCTGCAGTGCTCTGTTTTCTGATATTCATGAGACAAAAATAAATTGTCTCATAAATTTCTTCTGCTGAGTTCAAACAGAATCAGAATTGCAAGTATACCTAAAAGGGGTTATTTCAGTAACTAAAAGAAAGGCATAGATTCAACCCCCCATCTCTAAGCCTACTACAACCTTCAATTGGTATCAGAGCTAAGGTCTCAAGAATCAAGCTTAACCGTTTGGAGCAAAGATCCAATGGCGAACAACTTGGGCACAACCACAGTTGCCTACACCCCCACTAGAGGCCAGTCAAACAATAGGCCTCCCATCTTCAACGGGAACAACTATGCCTACTAAAAAGAGAGGATGAGGATATTCATCCAATCCATTGACTACAACATATGAAAGATTGTTATGAGCGGTCCCAAGATTCCAACAAAAACAAGTGCTAATGAAGTGATGACTCCAAAAGAAGAAGCTGAATGGAATGAGGACGACAAGAAGAAGATGGAGCTGAATGCTAAAGCCATCAACCTTCTTCACTGTGCTATCAGCTTTAAAGAGTACCGAAAGGTGTCTAGATGCAAGACAGCCAAAGAAATCTGGGAAAAACTCCAGGTTACACATGAAGGCACTAAACAGGTCAAAGAAATGAGGATTGATATGCTACAGAAAGAATACGAGATGTTCAACATGAAGGATGGAGAAAGCATTGATGAAGCGTTTGAGAGATTCTCAATCATAATCAACAACCTTGATGCTATGGGTACAAACTACTCAGAACAAACCCTAGTGAGAAAACTCCTTAGAAGCCTCACAAAAGAATGGGAAACCACTGCCACTCTCCTAACCGAGAGCAACAACCTAAGCCCTATAACCTATGATGAGCTGAGAGGAAAACTCCTTACCTATAAAACCACACACACAAACCCAGACTCAAAGAAAAAGGGAATAGCCCTCAAGTCAAAAATAGAACCAAAAGAGAGTGAGTCTAGTGATGGTATTTCAGATGATGAGCTTATGTTTTTTGCTAGGAGATTTAGAAGGATGATGAAGAACAAGGACAAATACAAGGGTTCAAGCTCAAAGGAACACAAGATGGACTTGAGCAAGGTGGCGTGTCATCATTGCAAGGAAGTTGGACACTTCAAGCTAAACTGTCCAAAGCTCAAAAAGGAGGACAAAGGAAAGAAGGAAAAGAAGAGAGTACTCATGGCAGCTTGGGAGGATCTTCAGAACGACTCGAATGAGGAAGAATACTCTGAGGGTGAAGATAAAGACTGTTTCATGGCTGGAAACAATAATCTTGATAAGGTAAATTTCTATGATCTGTCCATAGATGATTTACATGCGATTATTGATGATCTTACTCTAAACACCTCAAAATTGCTAGATAAGTACAATGGGTGCAGATCTGAAAGAGATGTGTTAAAAGCTGAAAATGATTTTTTAAAAGAAAAAGTAAAGGAAACTGAATGTGCTTTGGACATTATTGAAGAAAACAGATTTCTAAAATCTGAACTTGAAAAATTAAAAGGAAAGCACATTGTGGATCCTTCTCATGAGTTAATTTCTGAAAATGAAAGACTAAATAATATGATTAAAAGGCTGAATAGTGACTTAGCAAAATTTGCTCAAAGCTCAAGTAGCTTGGACAAATTACTTGCAAGCCAAAGACCATTATTTGAAAAATATGGTTTAGGTTATATAGCCAAGTGCAGTTTTAAATGATTCCTCTATGAAATGTGTGGCTTCTTCATCAAATACTAAATCCACATCAAACAAATCTGGTGTTGGATATGTTTCAACATTTGAAGAAAAACTTGATGAAGTATACACAAGTGAAACTGAGCCTTCACCAAGAACCGAACCTAGCTCAAACAGGCCAGGTTTGGGGTACATTTCGAAAAATGAGGTTGCTTTCAAGAAACCACCATTTTACAACAAAACCTCATATTCGAAAAGTCCAAAGGTTCAAAAAATTCTGGTGAAAATATTTTTGCAAAGAGGAACAAGTTTAACAAAAATCAGTTTGTCAAAAGAAATGCACCTCTTCCAAAAACCAGAAAATTTCAACCCTTTAATCATTTCCAGCAAAATAACTCACCTCAGTTTCAGTAATACACATCAGAAAATCATTGTGTTAATTGCAAGAAATTTGGTCACTCATATGCACAATGTTTCATTGAAAAGAGAGGTGTAGGAAACAAAATTTACAATGTTATTTGTGATTTCAATGCACTTGGGCAACCAAGATGGATTACTTCAAAGGATCCAAATTAATTTGGATGCTTAAGGTTACTTGAAGCTTTTCATGCAGATTTGCCTAGCATCCAAGAACAAGAAAGATATGTGGTACTTGGATAGTGGATGCTCAAGGCACATGACTGGAAGGTCAACTTACTTCATCAAACTAAACAAGTATGATGGAGATTTTGTGACCTTTGGAGATGATGGTAAAGGTAAAATAATTGTTGTTGGAAAAGTAAGTAATGAACAATCTACCTTCATTGATGATGTATTTTTGGTATGTGGTTTAAAGCACAATCTTTTGAGTATAAGTCAGCTGTGTGACTTAAGATATTTAGTGACTTTCAAAAGGCTTGAATGTTGTGTTATAAATGAAAAGACAAATGAAGTACTTTTTGTTGCCAAGCATTTCAATAATATGTATGGACTTACTCTTGATGAACTAAATGATCAAAATGTAGCTTATTTTCATTCTAAAGAATCTGAAAAGTGGTTATGGCACAAGAGATTGGGCCATGCAAGTATGTTTCAAATAAACAAACTTGTAAAGAAAGAATTAGTAAGAGGTCTTCCTTTGATAAAGTTTGACAAAGACATCACTTGTGATGCTTGCCAAATGGAAAAACAAACAAAAAGTTCTTTTAAACCAAAGGAATACATCTCTACTAAAAGACCACTTAAGTTGCTACACATTGATTTATTTGGTCCAACAAGAACTCAAAGCCTAGGTGGTAAACATTATATTTTAGTGATTGTGGATGACTATACTAGGTTTGGTTGGATTTTATTTCTTGCACACAAAAATGAAGCCTTTTCGGCCTTTGAACCTTTTTGCAAGAAAATTCAAAATGAAAAGGATTTGAAGATCTCTTCTATAAGAAGTGATCATGGAACTGAATTTGAAAACAATTTATTTGAATCCTTTTGTGAGGAATTTGGAATATCTCACAACTTCTCTTGTCCAAGGACACCACAACAAAATAGTGTGGTAGAAAGAAGAAATAGAAGCATACAAGAAATGACAAGAGCTATGCTTTGTGAGAATAAGGTTCCAAAATTCCTTTGGGTTGAAGCGGTTAACAAAGCTTGCCACATTTTGAATAGAACAATCATAAAGAAATTTTTGAAGAAAACCCCTTATAAACTTTGGAAAGGTCACCCACCAAACTTAGACTACTTGCACATCTTTGGATGCAAATGTTTTGTTTTAAATAACAAGGATAATCTGGGTAAATTTGATCCAAAGGCGTATGAGTGTTTGTTTGTAGGATATTCCACAACTAGTAAAGCATATAGAGTTTATCATCAAGATGCTAGGATTATTGAGGAGTCCATACATGTTATATTTTGTGATACTAACTTGGTGTAAAGTATTTTGGAAGACTGTGATGCAGGGAATCAAGCTCAAAAGGATAATGAAACTGTGTAAAATCATGAAAATGGAAACTCTGTTCAAGTTGAACCAGAAGCTGCAGTTGCTGAAAATTCAAGAGACAATTCCATTTTGTCTCATGAATCTGAAGGAAATCCTGAAGCCAGCAGCACCCAGAATCCCTTGGTATCTGAATCTGCCTCCAAGTCCACCAAACCTCGGAATGGAAATTCTTGAAGAATTATCCTGAGGAATTTGTTATTGGGGACGTCTCTCATGGGTTAGAACTCGGTCTTCCACAAGAAAGGAAAATGAAGGAACAAACATTGCCCTTCTCTCTCAAATGGAGCCTCAAAATGTCAAGGAAGCCCTTGGTGACCCTTCTTGGGTAAAGGCAATGGAAGATGAGCTCCAAGAGTTTGAGAAGAACCAACTGTGGACTTTAGTTCCAAGGCCAAGTGGAAAGAAAGTGACCGGCACCAAGTGAATTTTTCGGAACAAGCTAAGAGAGGATGGTAGCATTGCAAGAAACAAGGCAAGGCTAGTGACACAAGGATATGACCAAGAAGAAGGAATAGACTTTGATGAATCCTTCGCCCCTGTTGCCCGAATGGAAGCCATAAGACTTCTCTTAGCCTATGCTGCCTTTTGTGGTTTTAAATTATATCAAATGGATGTGAAATGTGCGTTTTTAAATGGTGTGATAGATATGAAAGTGTATGTGGAGCAGCCACCAGGTTTTGAAAATAAAGAGTTTTTCAACCATATTTTCAAATTATCTAAAGCTCTTTATGGTTTGAGACAAGCTCCTAGAACTTGGTATGAGAGACTTAGTACCTTTCTTTTGAAAATAGTTTTCAAAGAGGCACCACAGACACTACCCTCTTTATAAAAAATTCTAATGATTCTTTCATTTTAGTCCAAATATATGTTGATGACATTATTTTTGGATCAGCCAATGAATCTCTTTATACTAAATTTGGAAAACTCATGACAAGTAAATTTGACATGAGTATGATGGGTGAAATTAATTTTTTCTTTGGGCTACAAATTAAACAAACTAAAAAAGGTATTTTCATTCATCAAGAGAAGTATGCCAAGGAATTAGTTAAGAAATTTGGTATGAAAAATGCCAAACCTATGGGAACTCTCATGCACCCTAATTCAAAATTAGACAAGGGAGAAACTGAGAAAGATGTGGATGAGACTAGGTATAGAAGAATGATTGGTTCTCTTATGTACT
Organism: Arachis ipaensis; assembly: GCF_059453495.1. NCBI lineage: Eukaryota > Viridiplantae > Streptophyta > Magnoliopsida > Fabales > Fabaceae > Arachis > Arachis ipaensis. Next base: position 139,848,722 of record NC_142436.1, read on the forward strand.
TAACTTTCTCTATACTAGATATTGTGCAAAGTATTGGATTGTGTTCAAGGTTCCAATCCAAACCAAAAGAGTCACATCTTTCTGTAGTTAAGAGGATCATTAGATAAGTTCATGGCTCCTCCAATTTTGGTCTTTGGTATCCTAAGATTGATGATTTTTCTGCAGTTGGTTATTGTGATGCAGATTTCGCCGGTGATAGAGTTGATAGGAGAAGCACATCAGGCTTATACTGTTTCCTTGGAAAGTCCTTGAATGTTTGGTCAAGTAAGAAGCAGCCAACAGTGGCTCTATCCACTGTAGAGGCTAAGTATATAGCTGCTTCTTCTTGTTGTTCTCAGCTTATGTGGTTAAAAACACAGCTTGCTGATTAAAAATTAAATGCTGAAAATATTCCCTTACTGTGTGATAACATGAGTGCCATTAATATTTCTAAAAATCCAGTGTTGTACTCTAGGACTAAGCATATTGAAGTGAAATTTCACTCAATAAGAGAGCATGTACAAAAGGGGGATATTAGCATTCAATTTGTTAAATCTGAGGAGCAATTGGCAGATATTTTTACTAAACCACTGGCTGAGGACAAATTCTGCACGCTTAGAAATAGTCTAGAAATTTTAAGCCATGATTCTTTATTTGAAAATTACTTAATGTGTTTGCTGGAGTATTTTGTCTTATAAACAGGTATGAGACAATTCTGGGCATGTGAAGAACGTTCCCTTCAATCAGCGTGTACTGGGCTTATTGCAAATGAAAGTTGATTTGAGCCAACCTCAAAAATCAAATCATGGGTGGTCCTATATGTTTCCTTAATTCAAACCACCTCTGGGCCCAATATGAATGTTACATTTTTTTTACATTTGTTTTTGTTATCTTGTGTGTTTCAGATTTTTGTCCAAAAAGGCTTTCAGGTTGATTTAATTTTTTTGTTTTTGTTCAAAAAGGGTTTTAAAAATTTAAAATTAATTTCCTATTTTATTTTAAAATCAAATAAAATCTTTCTTTTTATGAGGTCATGTCTTTTCAATTCATATCAAAAGGTGATGCAGTTGCATGGTTTGTGAAAAATTTCTTTTGGGTACGGTTACCAACACTCCCTCTCTTCCCTCCGTTAACTTTTCCACAACTCCTCGGTTTCCTACACCATCTTTACTGCTTCTCTTCCCTCAAAAGCCTGAAACTAACCAAATGAGGAAGAAAATCATTGCTAAAAGGCCTCCTCATGAAAAATTTTACAAGCTTCCCATAAAACCTTCAACTCACTCCCAAGACCGAACCTTCACTCCCTCTCCTTCTCCTCCTACCTCACCTCCTCGGACTGATCCTATGGCACGCACTAAAAACCCATCTATGGTTCCATCTTCAGCCAAGCCAACTCCTCCTCCAAGGGAACCTCCTTCAAGGCCTGGATCATCAAAGCCGAGTTCTTCAAAAGGGAAAAGACCAGCAGCGCCTAAACCTACCTCTGAGCCCCATCAACCTAAGTCGAGGTTTGTTCTATTACGTTCTCAGCGAGGTAAAACTCGAGTTCCTCTTAAATCTGTTAGAGAACCTAACATTGATCCTTTTGCTCATAAATCCCACTTCATGACATCACACTCCAACTATAATCCTTTTAGATTTAGGTCTACCATGAACAATGACTTTTATGAAGGTGTCATTAGGTACCGTACCCTATGTCCCTCTTTTATTGCTGATTTACTAACTTTGAAAAAGAAAGACTTTCCTTTTGTTAAAAACTTGGAATTTCTGGACTGGAATCATCTATTTGACATCAAAAAGCCTGTTTATCCTCTTTTGGTCAAAGAGTTTTATGCTAACATGACATATCATGAAGGCACTATTCACTCATATGTAAAGGGTCGAGACATAGTTTTAAATAACGAAACAATCAGTGATTCATTGAAGTATACTGATGTTGGGCCTTGTGCTTATGCTTCTGTTAAGTGGGATGAAGGAGTTGGTGTTTCATACAATGATGCTTTGGCTAATATTTGTGAACATGTCTCCTTGATTGATGGCATTACACCCACTCACAAAGTCCTAGGATATGAACGTGCTCAGTTGCACCGAATTGTCAATCACATCATCCTTCCTCAAAGTGGTTCATATCAAAGGGTTTCCTACACTGACACTCTTGTTTTATATGCCCTTCTCACCAAAACAGAAATTTTATTTGCATATTTGATGGTTAGATACATGTTTGACTCTGTTAGAAGTGAAAAAGACAAAGCACTTTCTTATGGCATGTTTCTAACTTGCATATTTGAGCATTTTGGTGTTGACTTAACTAATGAGGATTATGAAAATAGACATTCATATCTAAAGGGAGGTGGTGCAGTGAAACAACAAAAAAGACCTACTCGATCTGAGAGAGTGGTTCTAGATGATGATGATGAAGAGTTCATTCCTGATGAATCTTCTCCTCCTTCCACTGAGGGGACTTCCATCTCTACTGGCCAAAAACTTGCTCTGCTGAATATTGTCAAGGATGTTATTCAGGAGTTTATCTCCCAATCTAATCACATGATTGCTATGAGCAAAGAGTAAAGAAAGCTAGCCAGCAAACATGAGAACTTCCTCCGAAAGTCAAGGAATCAAGTGGCTGTGTTTATGAAATTTATTGATAATCTTAACCAAGATAAAGATTCTGCCACTGATGTTGAAGAATGAGCTGATTCGGAAGGAACTAGTTCGGATGCCTAGGATTGCCACATGAAGCTGCTGCTGCCATTTTGTCTCATGAATTCTGTTTATTTTGCTCCTTTTGTACTAGTTTTTGCTGTTTTGGATGACTGTAATACTCTAAATACTGCTGCTCTTAAGTTTAGTTTACTTTATATTTTGGACTGTGCACTAACTCTTTCTTACAGGGTTTAGGGTGATGTTTTTATTGATCTTGCTTATTATCCGCCCTTGATGACAAAAGGGGGAGTAATAGCGGCTTGCTGAATGTTGATTTTTTTGAATGCTGAATGTTAATTTTTGAATCTTAAATTGTGAATTTTTTTATTCATGCGGCTGATAGTTTTGAACATACATTGCTACTTAGTTGCTGCAGAAAATGTAGTGACATGCCTATTGAAACATGCTTTCATATGATATTAGTTTGCCCTTGATTAATCTTGACACTTTGTTTTTACTTTTGACATGATATGTCGGGCTGATATTGTGGTGTTGTTTGCCTAAAGCTCCCTTAGTCAAGATAAATGTGTGCAGCTCTTTACTGTGTTCTCTACAAGTACAATGTAAAACAGGAACAAAAGAGGAGAGCATAAATCTAGGGGGAGCTACTCTTGAAAAAGAAAGGGGGAGCAACACTAAAGCAAGAAACATAAATCAAAGGGAAGTCTTCTAACTTTACTAAAACTCAATTCCTTTTGGTTATTGCTTAATTATGTTTATCATCAAGGAGGAGATTGTTGAGTTAAGAAATTAACTAAATTAATTAATGATGACAAACATTATTTTTGAGCAAAATAAATAATTAGTGTTGATTATTAATAATTGTATGTTGCTAATTATTTATTAAACATTGCAGGCCAAAATTCAATTTAGCAGCCCAAATAGAATGGAAAATGAAACAAGGTTGATGGGTTGATAACTCAAACGAAGCCCAAAAGGAAACAAAGCTGAGAAATCAAAACGGGCCAAGCAAATCATAACCCGATCCAAGCCCGATTTGATTTCAGCAAGCAAACCCCTCTCATTTACCTTACCAAAAGCATTGTTCACTTTTGTGCCTTGGTCAAAAATCAGAAAAAGTGAGAGAGAGAGCTTCTCCCCTAAGCTAATCACCAAATAAGCAAGAAAGAGAAAGATTAAGCTTGAGAGGCAGATGTCAAATCAGCAAGTTCAAACCAAATCAAGCTTAAGAAAAGATTGAAGGTAACACATTTTCTTTTACATGCATCAGATCTTCTTCTCTTTATCTTCAACGTTCTGCCTATCCATTCTGAGATACATGGAAAAGATGTTGTCTGTTCTTCTCTGCTGTAAATCCACAGTCTTAAACATATCTTGGGGACCAAGTTGGTTTTCAAGGGCTGAGATAAGGTTTTACCGTTGGAGACTTTTGTTCATGATGACTTGTGGTTTTCGGTCAACCAAAGAGGTCAGAAGCAAAGTCCCAAATTTAAGTAAAAATGGGAGAAAGTGAACGGCTGGGGTTGGTGAAACACACTGCTCAAGAAGTTGACCTAGGAAGAGCAACCAAGTAACATGCAAGGAGATAAAAAGAAGATTTTCTGTTCATTCAGAGGCAAGGAGAGATAACCCAGTGTATTGAGGTTTTGTTCTATGAAGAATCTCTCTGAAGAAGTTCCTCTACTTGGACAGTGCTTTCTTTCAAAGAAGCATTCCACCAAAAATGAAGAACTGAATCAAAGACATGCAAATCTGGTTTATCACATAGCAAAGAGCTATTGATGAAGTCAATCTCCTTCATGTTTTTCATATTGTAGTTTAATTTTCAATGTTTATCTTTCTGTAATTTCTTGAGTGAAAAGGCATATTGAGAGAGCTCAAGCAAAAGCCATGAGTGGAAAGAGGCTGAGAGATACACTAGAGAGAAAAGCCTAGAATTATTTTCAGATTTCTTTAGGTATATCTGTGTCTTGTATCTTGTACCTGTGAGGTATCCCTTTCTTAGTTGGGTTAGCACTAAGAGTGAAGAGTTAGGTATTAGCATAGCCAATGTCAAGTTAGGTTAGAACTTGAGTGTGAAAGGATTGGGTCAATCCTGTTGAATTGGTGTATGTAATACTTTTAACTATAGTGAAATTTTCTCCATTGTTGTGGAGGAGACTGGACGTAGGTTGCATAGCACAAGGCAACCGAACCAGGATACATGCTGGTGTTAACTTTTCTCTTCTCTGCAGTGTTCTGTTTTCTGATATTCATGAGACAAAAATAAATTATCTCATAAATTTTTGCTGCTAAGTTCAAACAGAATCAGAATTGCAAGTATACTTAAAAGGGGTTATTTCAGTAACTAAAAGAAAGGCATAGATTCAACCCCCCTTCTCTAAGCTTACTACAACCTTCAATTATATTAATTATATATTTTACCTAAATCATCATATGTTGTCTGTACTAGTATTTGTGTCTTGCAATTTATGCAATGTAATCACTTTTATGAATTAATGAGAACGTAAATGATTAGTTATAATTGAGTATTCATTGTATTAATCTATATGAAAGCATAGGAATTATAAAACTATTGTAAATAAATATGAAGTAATATATTATGAACTCATTATTGAAAAATAAACCTCATGAAGATTAGATGAACATGTATAATAATTATTTACTGAAATTTCTGAGCATAACTCAAACAAAAATATTCCCTTTTCAATGTATAAACAAATTAATATATTCTATTAGAAATGTTGTGAATTTAATTGAGTTTTGACTGATACTGTCGATTGAGATTGGTTGGATTTGTGGGAACCATAAAGGTGGATATATGTTCAATTTTAGGGAAAGTTATGCCAAATTTTTTTTTTTGAAATAATATAAATGTTGAAGGATTTGTGTTGAATATATGCTAATTAGTGTTAATAATATATTCTTTTTACAAACATGATGACAGGTAGCAGAGGTAGAACGAGTGAATCTCGTAGTCGTGGAGAGGGAGGGTTTTCACCGGATCTCCAGGGACAGCTCAGTTATCGCCCTCTATCTCGACTACCCTGTCGACCCCTGTGACGTCACAGGCGAGTCCAGCGGACCAACAGTTTATCAATGTCCCGAATTTGAACTACATGGCTTCTTCTGCTATGCCCCTTCTGCCCCCTACAGCTCCAGTGATAAAGCCCGCGGTGGGTAATTCCTCTAATACATCCTATCCAGATGTCCCTCCACCACCGCCCATCATACGGATGAGGATTTAGCTTGATGGGATGCATGCGTGAGTACATACTATTTTAATGTCTTTTATTCGCAATCTATTTTAAATTTGTTAAGTTTTATGTGTTTTTATGTATTTGCTAATCTTAAGTTTTTCACCAAACAACAATGCACGTACACAGGAGATCTCCAATGTGATAAAGTTCATGTACGACAATCCATAGGCAAACTACACGAAGATCCATGCTAAGACCAGAGAGTGATGATTTCAGAAGTAGGCGATAAGAATCCAATGTTGTTGAATTAACTATATTTTAAATGTATTTTATTTCGACTAACTAATATTGTGAATTACTTTGTGCACGAGAAATTTACATGGGATCGAAAACATGATATCTTCAGTAGATGATGCAAATGTTGTTGAATTAACTATATTTTAAATATATTTTATTCCAACTAACTAATATTGTGAATTACTTTGTGCAAGAAAAATTTACATGGGATCGGAAACATGATATCTTCAGTAGATGATGTAGGACATTTGTCAGGGGCGTGACCACCTCATGATTTGGCTCCGTCTAGTTCTTAAGGAGGAACTGGACGTTCATTTTAGTACTGATGAGGGATCAAGCGTCGCCATCTGACGAACATAACCAATAGGGCTTCGCCGAGGTCGTCGAAGTATACTAGTGGGTCAGTGATTTTTATGAAGACGAAGAGCAAGCTGGTATGTAATTTATTTGCCAATGTTTGTTCATTATTACTTGAATTAATTGTTACTTGATTTACTTTATTAGTTGGTTTTAATATGTGTAGTCTAAGTCGTTTGATCGTGAAGCGATATTAGCGGAGACCTTTAAGTATACTCATACATTGAATGCCAACAAAGAGAGATTTTCTGATGAGTAGTCTGCGACTCATTATGTGAGTTTCAATTAATTCTAACTTTAAAATTTATTTGGTTTAAAGTCAATTAACTGTCATCCTAATCACAACGTATGTTACACAGGAGGATTACATGCAGAGATTGGAAGCCACGACCCAGCAATTTCAGTTGCCTAGTGGGCACTACTTCGGCTCCAATGCCTCAGTGGTAGATCCTGATAGGGTTTGGCGCGAGACCTCCTCTGAGCCCTACAAGAATCGCGTCTTCGAGTTGGGGTCGTTCTTCGCCAGTGGCCTCCGCACTTCCACATTAGCAGCCTCATCTGTCTCTGTCTCTGCCACCAGCCCTGCCGATCACACAACGAGCTTCTTGCACATGTGGGTGACACCATTGCCTATAGCTTGAAACTGACGGAAAAGGTGGAGTGGCTAGAACATTTACGAGAGCAAATGGAGGTGTACAACAAGCAGATGCATGCTGGATGCAACGACGCTGTTGGTACCAGCGGCAACGCTGCTGGTGAGGCACCACATCAGCACCAACTCCACCGCCTCAGCAGGAGGAAGATGACGACGATGATTACTAGGATCGATAGGGTTTAGGGATTTAATTTATTTTATGTCTATTTCATTGTATTCTACTTCTTTTACTTTTTATTATATTCAGATCATTGATATTTAATAAAATCATAGTTGATTGCTAGTAATTTTGAATTTGTGCCCTAATTTTGTAAACAAAAATTTTAATTTGACTACTAATTGTGTGCTAATTGTGCAAAAAAAAAGAAAAAATTACCGTGGAATTTATCGACGAAACAATCCAACAGTAATTGGGCACCACAAAACATAATATAGCACCAAATTTACTGACGAAAAAATTCGACTATAATCAACCACTTATTTTCAGTGTATTAATTGAAAAAATCGACGTAAAATTTGCTAGTAAAACTTTTTTCGGCGCCATTTATATTGTCAAATTCAATCCGACGGTAAACTAATTACCAGCGAATTTATTTGATAAATCTGCCGATAATTCTGATAGTACTCAACGTTTTTTTTTGTAGTGAAAATTTGTCATCTCTTTAAGGATCTTTTATAAACAAACACGTCACTGTAGTTAACAAAACATAAAAGTATTGCCATTAAGTTTTACATGATTAATTTAAGAAAGGGCAAAAATATCGTAGAAGACTTAGTTAGTACTTTTTTTAGGAGCTAATTTGTCTAAAATCGAAATTTTTAAAGACCTAATTGTCACTTCACTCAATAATAATATAGAGTGATGGTGACACGTCATCTTAGGCAATTTTTAGGGTTTGTTTCCATTCATTTTCTTAGGTTTTAAATCAAATTTCTTATGTTTTCTAATAGAATTACATAAATAATCAAATATTTGGAGTTAGGATAATGTTTCTATATTTTCATAAGTTTTTAGATAAAAAACAAACAAGAATCAAAGTTTTTTCACAAGGAAAAAAAAAGTACAGAAAAAACGTGGCTTAAGGAGCAAAAGCGTGCTCAAAATGGAAGAAAAACATGCATGTCTGGCAGCCATGACCACACGCCCGGCATGCATGATTACAAGCCCGACGTACAAGTTCTCAACCTTGATCTCTTCACACTCAAGTGGTCATAACATGAACTATAGAGGTCCAAATGAGGCGGTTTTAGTTGTGTTAAAAAACTAACGTCTAGAGCTTCAAAACGATATTCATATATTTATAGTGGACATTTAGTTTGAGTCACGCACTACCATCATCAATTGGACACGAAAAACAGCGCCCCAAACATCTCCAAATGCACACCTGGCGGACATGCACTCCACGCCCGGCGTATGTATCTCCTAAAGGTGTATTTTGGGCTTACGCCCAAATTTCTCTATGCAAGCCCGGCATTCTAACAAGTCCAACTCCCAAGATGCAAGATTATTAAGGCTCAATCTCAATTACACACATCATTAGAAACCTTAATCACATCCAAAAGATTCAAGATTCTAGAAGATTAGTTATTAATTTATTCTAGAAACATAAAAGATTTGGTTGTTAGGATTTGTTTCTAAATTAGATTTGAATTATTGTTTCGATTTGAAATTGAAGTAAGTAGTTAGTTATCTTATCTTTCTTTCCGAGAGATAAGATTATAACTACTTTTGAATTTGAATTCTAGAATTAGGATATAAATAAGTGAATAAGGTTCACAAGAGGCATCCAGAAGGAAGATCTTCAGATCCAAATCCAGACATTCGATTCCTCAGCATAGTTTTTTTCTTGTTTTCTTTCTTTACTTCATGGGTAACTAATCCTTTGTCAAAATGTTAGGAGCTCTATTTATGTTTTCTATGGATTATTAATCTAAGTTTATTTTATTTTGAAGTCTTGCATTGATCAATAATTTCATGATTAAGTTATTCATTCTTTATTCGAATTAGTGGTATCGAAAGGTATACTAATATCTTTTGAATTCTTTTATTATAATAAAAAAAATTTGATATTTGAATTAAAACTTGAAAACTTTTTCACATGACTCTTTGAATTCGGCTAGGAATAGTGGTTCGATTAGTGTGTGACACATGCATGATTTTCAATCACTCTAATTTTGAATAAATGACATATAATTAGGATTAGAACAACTTTCAAAAATTGTGTTTTCTTCTAAGGTTTAACTAGACAATACTAGCTTGAATACGTGACATATAATTCGACCTAAGAACTACTTTTAAATCTTATTAAAAATTAAATCAATTTTTGTGTTTAAACTCTTTAATTAATTAACTGACAACTATTTGATTAAAGAGAAACTAAAGAACCAAGAAATTGAAAATTAGTTACTAAAGATTTGTCATAAAAAAATTTTGCATACTTCAAAATAAATAAATAAGGTTTGATTTTTTTAAGAGTATAAACATCTTCAAAGTTCTCGACTCTCACGTCACTGTCTTTTTCCAATCAACATCTAAATTTATTGGCTTTCAAACACTCAAGATTTCAAACAAGATACAAATTTTGCCCTCATCAATCCAAGTTACTTTAATCTAATTAGGCATTTAATCTGATAATTACTTGTTCAATTTTTTAATTTTCGTGAAAACGATATCCACTCAATGTAATATTATTTAAATGATCTAATATATATTTATTGGTATTCGTGAACTCCTCAAATGAGAGATTAGTTTTTTATATTCGACTAATGCTAATGTGCTAAAAAAACAGTTGCAATATTTTTTAGACTATTAAATATAATATAATGGTTATTTCAAATTATAAACTATGACCATTTAAAAAGATATATACTTGGGCTTAGTATGTGATATGTAAATTATGTTATAGTGCCGTAAATTAGTAAACCAGAAAAATAAATTGTTCTTATAAATTTAAAGTATCCATATAAAATGTAAAAAATTATATGATTAAATTTTACTCATTTAATTAAAATATACTCTTCTTAAACATAGTTGCTTATTATGAAACTAAAGTTAAATACCGATGACGTGAGGATTGGTAGATTGTTGAATACGATTATTTAATATTTATTTGGAAGAGACACTAAAACTAAGAGACAGAGACTAAGAGGTTGAGATTAAATTAAGTTTTTATATTGTGTTTGGTGTAAAATATACAGGACTTAGTTATGTCTCAGAATCATATTTATTTTAAGATAAATATGAAGATTAAGGGATAGATTTGAGCATTTGACATTTAAAAAGTTAAAAGAGAGTATTTTTTAAAAAAGTATATTATTAAAATTTCAATCTTCATCTTTAAAAATTTTAGTCTCATAGATTCTTACTTTCTGAAAGTACTAAAAAGACTAAAATTTTGTGTTCTACAATTGAAATTTTAATTCTAATTTCTAATCACCAAACTCAATACTCAGTTTTAGTCTCTCAATCCCAATCTCAGGAAACAAACGTTAAAGCATCATTGAAGGTTGAAACAAACGCACAAGCACACACCTAATTGCACCATGGCATCATCAAAGTTCATATTGAAATCTTGATCTGAGGTTATCCAAAGTCTCAACCTCCTAAAGAAGTGTCTCACAAGTCACGACTATAGGTTACATGGGTTTGATATTTGTTCTTTGATAGTTGATACGTGACTCACAAGTTGGTGGAATTTGTTTATGTTTGGAGTCGTGTTTGTAAATGGATGATGGTGTTAATTTGATTTTGTAGAATTAGATTTTATTCAAAGTTGGTTTCAATATAATTTTGTATTTTCATAGGACTTTTGTCAAACGTGATGTTAGCTAAAATCACGTTAGGAGTGTATAATTGTTAAAAAAGCATTCATTTTTTAATATTACTTTAGTTCATATTTTAAAATTTAAATAAATCACATCAACCATTAAAATAATTATATTACTATTATTTTATGATTAAATAAATTATTTAAGTATTCTCATATTAATATTTTTTAATTCAATGTGTTTAAGAATAAAAAAATGTAAAATTAATTAAGCTTATAAATATTTTAAATTTTGAGTTAACATTATTGGATTTAAGTATTAATATGTTAGAAATAAAAAATTATTTTATACTATTTTATTTAAATATTTATTATTTTTTAAGGTTTCATTTGATCCAAAAGTATATTCATATTTAAAAGCAAAATAAATATCTAAACACTTCAAAAAAAAAAAAAAAAAAAAAAACACCCTAAACACGATTACACAAAACGCCAAAGTCCAAAGCATACAGGCATTTTACGTCCTCCGTTTTTTTTCCTTTTTGATGATTTTTGTGTCCTCCATTAGACGTTAATGCGGTACGAGCTTCAGAGATAATGGGCCTGGTTAAGGTGCGTTATCAATGCGCTCTCACAATTGATTGAAAATAAGGGTGACAAATTGACAATGGGTAGGGCAGGCTTGAATCCAACCCTAATACTACTGGTAAATTGAGAATATCTCGATTTTAATCCTATCCAATTTTAACTTATAGGTACCCAACTCTACTCGCAAATTATTAAAAAAATATAATATTATTATATAACTTGATAATAATCTAAAATAAAACTGCCAAGAAACAATAGTTCAAATGGTATAGTCTCCCCATACTCAATTAAAAGGTTGCAGGTTCGAATTTTCATATCTTTGAAAAAAAAAATCTAAAATAAAACTAATTTTTATATAAAAAAATATTAAATTATCAATTAATCATCTTTTTTTAGTGGCTAAAGATCTCTTGAAACATTTTTATATAAATATATAAAATTGCAGATCGAGTTTGGATACCTGCAGATAGGATACATATTACTACCCCTAATTGAAGATTTATTTTACTAAATTCAAATGAACAAATGAATTAACTTTTAAAGATAACATGTGGATTGAAATGTGATAGGGCAAAATTGATGCCTTACATAATCAGTTAGGAGATAATGACTGTTACATAGTTATTGAATTACATACGCGATGTCTAGAAAATGCAAGACATCTAACAACCACAAGATAGGTATGAAATATCAAGATTTTAAGATCTAATATTAGGTGCAAGACAATAATTGGATCACGTCTATGCAACACGATTTGTACAAGTGTGGAGTCTAATAGCAAGGTGCATTTGGGTGTATCTCAATGTACAATAGTATTAGTAATTGGAACTCAGTTTTCCTTTGGTCATGTTAGACATTGAGAACTCACAATACAAAATAAAATGCACAGGGAAACCTAAAGGGCCAGGACGAAAGGCCACACTTCGTAAATACAAAATATACTACTTTCCCTGCCCTGACTGCCTAGCGCAACATTACAATAACATTGTCATTCTAAGCAATGTACCTAATATTTTGTCGTCAGATAACATAAAATCTAAATATGTCAACGAACAAAGTGATTAAAGTAACAAGTTACAGCCAAATAAGTAACAACTTCCTATATGAACCTAGCAACAAGTAGAAACAGGTTTCTAAAGCTTCGGGCAGACCCATACCCTGCAATTAGAACAACACAGAAAAACATATTTGTCAAATTCTATATGCAGTTGCCATAACAAGCAATGTTTAATGGTCACCATGACATACATATATGGCATGAGTTGGGAGCTAAGTATAAACCATTAAGGATCAAGGGAAAATGGAATTTAGAGATGAAACTGATAAGTAACATGCCAATTCAAGAATCCATGATACCTAAACAGTTGAAAGTTACATGTTCCATGTTATTCAATTCTTGTATAAAGAGCGAAGGACACTTATCGTGAGGATATACTACTAGAGAAACTGGTTTTGGAAACAGATCTAAGGAAATGATAAGAAAGAGACCACCAATTAGGACAATGAAAAAATGTTAAATTAAAAGGTGTAAAAAGGGTTAACCTTATATGACAAGAAGTGATCAGATCTAACAGGTGTCAGACTGTTTAAATAGATGATGGCGTCCCAACATCTCTGATATCCCTAAAGCAGATATGCTTTCACATCCAAGCAGCTCCTGAAGCTTTTCATCGCATAATATCACCATTCCGTTCAAAGGATCCTACAAACAAATTTTAGATAAAACAATCAGCAACCTTCTTAAATCAATTTTTTTCCCAAAAACATAATGTGACAACAGCTCTTAAATTTTCTTTCCTTAATTTTTTTTATTATTATTTATTTTCATCTTTCAACCACAATTTGAATCCAAAAACTTGCTCAAAAAAGTTTACAGTTTCATTGAAAATGACCACAACAGAAATATTGGAGTGTTAAACTCTCAAGGGTTGGACATGGCTACAAACCTCCAGACGATTAACCTTTATGTACTCCCAAACAAGTCTTAAGGCCTCAGATTGTTGCATCTCCCTTTCCCCAGCGCCCAAAAATTTGGCAAGAGCTTCAGATATTATTACGGTAGAAGAGGCAGGTTCAGGCTGTTCAGCACTTTCAACTGTAGGTTCAGTATCTACCTTGATCCTTTTGGCTTGAGGCTCCTCTGAAGTGACAAAAGTGAAAGACATAAGTGATAAAGTATCAGCAAAATTGAAGTTGTAAACATAATAATGCAGCCTACTTTTTTTTTTTACTTAGCTATTTACTTACTTGTAGGTCCAAGTGGGATGATGTGTTTGGCCAGCAATTTATTCATCTTGAACATGTCAGTGCAGTCGGTCTCAAATACCACACGCAGTGCATCATCACAAATGATCTTCCTTTTGTTACCAGGATCTTGGAGATTGTTTTTCCTTATGTAGGCCCATAGCTGCCTCACAATCTGAATTGGAATATATCTAAGTTTTTCAAAGTACTTTTCATGAAATAGTGGTTATCTTCACATAAATGAAAATTAAAGCTTCGAAAAATAATGCAGGATGCACTTGACTAATTATGCTAGTTTGAGTAAAAAAGATTACCTCGGTTCTTGGCAATGCCGGCTCACCAACAATTGCCTGAAGTTCAGGAGAAACACCACAAACTTTGTTAAGTCCACCAGCGCCGCCTCTTCTTTTGCCTCCGGTTGAAACACTGTTAAAACATTTTGTAACGGATAATACAACCAAATCATGTCATAGATATTCATCCCATAAACTAGTCATGAAGAACTATCCCTTTTACAGAAGGATTACTCAAACACATGCCTTTCATTAACTTAAAAGCAAAAATATAAGCAACTGGATGCAGTACTTTGGCAATAAGCAAGTACTATCGCTTCTGATAATTGGTATCAAACTGAAAAATAAAGAATAGAAGAAAGCCACAGTCACAGTATAGCATGGACAAGCAAAACACCGGTATCGTTCATGTTTATCTAAGCTGTGGCTACCTGAGTAAATCTAGTTGTAATTGTCACAGAATAATAAATGACACATTTTAAAAGAAAAAATGGCAAGCGACAAATACTCAGATATCAATATGCAAAAAAATATGACACAGAACGATTCCTAGTCAATGCATAAGAATAAATAATATAAACTATACAACAGCAGCAAGAGAAAGCTTGAAAACAACAAGGGAGCAGTTTCTATTTTTCTAAGGTAGAGACAGAGAAAGGAAAGAAAGGGGGGTATTCCAATAAACATAAATAATAGCGTTGTAATAGGGAAAAGGACATGACAAGAACAAGTAGTTTACAAAACAAGTGGGTAAATAGCTACAAAATTATAACAAAAAAAATGAACCACGCCTTCCAATAAAATAGCAAAATAAAACCCCCAACCATTAGCAGTTTCCAGAAAATGGGACCATGCTCCCACTGCCACCGAAACAGAAAACCAACCCAACATCTTCATAACAGTACCTCGGACGAAAGCGAACAACTCTAAACCCAAAATCTAAGGAAACAAAAGCCTAGAACCTAAGATCTTAGTTTACGCGACAACGACAAAAATTAAATTAATTAAAAACAAAGAAGAAAACACAGTTCTTAAGTTCAAGACTAAATTAAAAAAATGTCACCTTTCTTTGGGTGGTTGAGGCTGAGGAAGGGCAAGAACATCGGCATTGTGAGGGTAGTGTTGGGGTTTAGTCTGCGATGGGGGTTGCGGCGGAGGTGGGTGGGAGTGGGGCGGTTGCTGGAAGTTGATCTCGGTGTGAGGATGGAGGGCAAAATGGGGAGGAAAGTGGGTGGTTGGGAAATGTGGTTGGGGTTGATGGTGAGGGGCAAAATGGTCTTTGGATGGCGGAGAAACAAACGGTTGCTGTAGATGGTGGTGCTGCTGCTGATGCTGTTGTTGTTGCTGCTGTTGCTGATGCTGTGGGCGGAGGAGAAGGTCGATCTGGTCTCTGATGAAACCAGCCTTGTGCGATAGGTCCAACCCTAGCTTTGCTTCCAGCTGCTGAACAACGCCGTTCAGCGTTGTGATTGAGTTTGGTTCCGAGTGACGCAGCAGAGACTCTACCCCTTTCGCTATTTCCTGGTCCGACACCATTTCTTTCTCTTCTTCACTTCACCTTCATATACCAACAGAAAAACAAACGGCTATACCCTTCTCTCTTTCTTTCTCTTTCTCTCTCTATTCTTAGCTGCTTCTCTCTGTCTCTGTCTCTTTCTCTCTCTTCGTCTCTGTCTATCTCTCTCTTTATAACACCGAAATCACCAAAATACCCTTTGTTCAGATTCATAAATGGTATGGCCGATGAAATGACAACTATGCCCTGATCTTATCCACTCTGTGCTTTCTGCTGACAGACAGGTGTAAAAGAGTAATTTTGACGGATTGATAAGGGGAAAAGAGAGGAGTGGTTGAGGGGTAAAAATGTAAAAAGAATAAAAAGGTAGAAAACTTGCAATGGCATCTTGTAGGGAGGTTAAAGACGACTAGACGAGGATGAAATGATATGAGAGTAGACAAATGGATAAAGTGGAGGACCCGA
This sequence comes from Arachis ipaensis, assembly GCF_059453495.1. Taxonomy (NCBI): domain Eukaryota; kingdom Viridiplantae; phylum Streptophyta; class Magnoliopsida; order Fabales; family Fabaceae; genus Arachis; species Arachis ipaensis. Next base: position 139,864,747 of record NC_142436.1, read on the forward strand.
ATGAAACCGTTTCCTCTTTTAACGAAGGAGAGTGGGGTAAAGTGAAAGCGATGTTAAATTACGCAATTGCCAATTTCAGTTTTTTGTTTAATTTTTTGTTCTTCTTCAATTCTTTTTACCTTCGAGAAAGAGGAGGGCATGGTTTGAACTTTGAAACCAAATGTAGGAAACTAGGAATCAACGAGTGGTTAAGGATTTGGGGAATTTGGTAAACTAATTAAAAGGATTTGGAATTCGTGGGGCGGGATCTAATGGACCAACAAAAAAGACTATGGTTCCATTCCTTGGTGTTATTGGTAACTTCGAGCAACTCCAATGGGAGAAACTCCAAATTATTTCTATCTTGATTGAAATGATTTAAAATTAAAATTAAAATTTATTCCTAATCATCTCTCTAATAAATAAGAAAAGAAAGTCTAGTGGTTGTAGTTAGAATAAGACTTGGTTTGATAAAAATTTGTAACGAGATGATTGTATTTTTAAAAAGTATAAATTTTTTATTTAATATTTAATAAATAAAAAATTATATGTTTGTATTTGCATTTTTTAAAAATAAAAATTCTTTTGAAAGTATTTAAGATAGAATTTTTAAAAATTAGTTTGTATTTATTAAAATTAAAAGTTTAATATAATCTCATATATTAATAAATTTTTAAATTTACTATTACAGTTATATCTATTATAATATTTTTAATTTTTAATGTTATATTACTAAATACAATTACTGTTGTTTGTATTTATTAAAAGATATTTTTAATTTTATTTATCAAATATAAATACTATAACTTTTAAAATATTAGATTTTAAAAGTTAATTTTTATAAATTATTTTCAAAAATTAAAGTCTTTACCATACCAAGTATAAGTATTTTCAAAACAATGTCATAGTAGGATTAATGATTATTTTTATCTTTATAATTCTCATAAATACATTTACAAATTATTTTTATCTTTATAATTCTTGATAATGAAAATTAACTTTTGAATAGAATAATTGCGAGCCGAATTATTTTTTTTTAAAAGAAATATCTCAACACAATAAAATAGAATTTATTATAAGAGTTAAAAATAAAACAGATAGATAAAGTGAATAAAAAAAATTGTAATATATTCTTACACATATTTTAGTCTATCATTTTCATTTTCGTTCACTCTTCTTTGTTTCTCTTCCACCTATAGCTAACTACTAAAAGACTTTTTCATTCTTGTACAACCATATATTTCACACTATTGCATAAAAGCCAATGACTTATTTTTTTTAAACTTCTTTTTCATGTTAAAATCGTAATCCAACTCTTAAAAAACTCTTTCAGAGTACATGGCACTATTGCACTGCCTAACATCTGTAAAATTCTTTAATCTAAACACATTTTACTGTTTCATCTTTTTTATCATACACTAACATTATTTTTGCAGTTAATCACATATATTCTACTTAATCGGTCTTTCCTATTTAACCTCCCCATTTACACAAACCATTTAAAGAATTCAATTCTTGGAGTGATAAAAGGTTGCATTCAAGAGCTTGCAAAGGGAAAACTCATGCACAGTGAAGAAGCAAAGAGATATGAACATAGAAAAAAAGTTTGTTCTCTTGTATTCATATTTTTATATGATGAATCTCACTTCTCTAACTAGTTACATGCAGGTGTATATATATATATATATATATAGTGTTTTGTGACTATAAATATCTACAAGGCTTAAATTAATCTCTAACTAATTAGTTTCATGCTGACATTCTCCTAACAAACTCCAAAGAACTATCTAACTAACATGTCATCATGCTGATTCCTAACAAATTGTGTATTGGTAACCATTATGAGCTCGAATTCCTTCTATCTACCTCCCTCAAGCTTGGAACATGAATGTCATGTATTCCAATCTTGCAATGAATCTTTGCAAACGGCCCTGGTGCCAAGCTCTTGGTGAGAATATCGACAACTTGTTCAGAGGAAGGGACTGGTAACAGCTTCAAAGAACCATCGTATACTCGATTTTGAACAGTGTGGCAGTTGATTTTGATATGCTTGGTATGCTCCTGGAAAACTGGGTTTGAAGCAATGTGAATCGCGGATTGATTGTCACAGAATAGGGTAATCGGCTTACATAAGGGGACTTGCAAATCTCTGAGAATGTACGTGAGCCATCTCCCTTCGAATGTCGCCAGTGCCAATGTGCGATATTCTGCATCCGCAGAAGAACGCGCCACTGTAAGCTGTTTTCGACTCTTCTATGAGACAATAGAGGAACCCAAGAAGAAACAAAACCCGGACACCGAGCGCCTTGTACTGGGGCAGATTCCCCAATCAGAATCAGAATAGCCAATCAGGCATAAGTCAGAGGTAGTGGAGAACAAAATTCCTCTTGCTGGAGCGCCTTTGATATACTCCAAGATATGCAACCCAACCTTGAAATACATGTCCGTGGCACAATCCAGATATTGGCTGAGCTTGTTAACAGCAAAGCTAATATCTGGACGAGTATTCATCAAGTAAAGCAACCTCCCTATGAGCCTGCAATAAGGAGTCAAGTCAAACGAGGGTGAACCAGCACACTTTGAAAGGGGAGCAGTGTAATTCATCGGGGTGGAGGTGGGCTTGGCATTCAAAAGGCCAAACTTATCTAAGAGATCAATTGCATATTTATGTTGGTAGAGAAGGATGCTTTGGCTACTCCTTGCAACTTTAAACCCAAGAAAGTATTTGAGAAACCCCAGGTCCTTGATTTTAAACTTGGCATCCAAGAGGGCTTTCACTCTTTCAATTTCTTTCATGTCATTTCTAGCAAGAACGAGATCGTCAACATATACCAAAAGGTCAGTGAAGGTAGTGGAGCTGCCTTTGGTGAATAGAGAGTGATCAAATTGCTATTGGGTGCAACCTGATGCCTTCAATACTGAGCATAATTTATGATTCCATTGCTGACTGGCCTGCTTAAGACCATAGAGAGAACGCTCAAGCTTGCACACACTATTGGGAAGTGCGGAGAGACCGAGGGGAAGGAACCAACCCTTTTGAGCTGTGAGAGCCAGCAAAACTTGAAATGTGGACATTTTTACAATAGAAAAAAATGTATCAAAGTTGTCAAATCCAGCTAATTGAGTGTAGCCCTTGGCCACCAACCTGGCCTTGTGGCATTCTATCGAGCCGTCTAGCTTGAGTTTGGTCTTGAAGACCTACTAGCACCCAACGGCATGCTTACCCTTTGGAAGAGTGGTGATGACCCATGTTTTGTTGGTTTCGAGGGCCAAAAGTTCATCCCTAATTGCCTGGCACTAACAATCATGCTGAATAGCTTGCTCAAAACTTTGAGGTTCAGTGAGGTTGTCGATGGCGATGGAAAGGGCTTTGTGAGACGGGGAAAGATGTTCATATGGAATGAACTGAGAGATAAGATGCTGTGAAAATGAGGATGAGGTACTAGAATTAGAATCTAATTCACATAGAACCTACATACATTGAAAATCTATGAAACATGCAGGTGGTTTTCTAATCCTATTTGAGCGCCTAAGATGCTGGTCTACATGAGGTTGTTCTAAAACTACATGATCATGTGATAGTGAGGTGGATAGGGGGCTTGAAGCTAATGTGGGCATGTTGTGATCAGCATGCAAGTGTGGAGAATGCGAGGGTGACGCCTGCTGATCTAAAGATGCATGAGTAGGATGATGTGCTTATGTGCTTGAGGGTATGTGTAAAGAAACTGGCAGCATATGAGGCATAATAGATGAGGACTGTGTAGAAGCATGATGTACCAAATCATTATGATAGAATGGCAAGGTATCCAAAATAGATGCACTATGTGAATCATTAAAAGTATTGGATTGGTGAAAAGGAAAAATGTCCTCATAGAAGATGACATATCTTGAAAGAAAGACCTTTTTAATTTTGAGTATAGATCCATCAATAAAAAATCTTTAGTGTTCATTTTGAAACCTAAAAAAACAACCTTTTTTGCTCGCTTTTCTAATTTTTTTCTGTGAACACTAAGGGTGGAAGCAAAGGCCAAACACCCAAATGTTTAAAAATAAGAGATCTCAGGTAAAGAGTGGAACATTTCTTGAAAGGGGCTTGATGCATTTATAGAGCTAGAAAGAACACAGTTCAGGATATATATGGCACGAGCTATAGCAAACGTCCAAAGATGATGAGGCAAATGACTTTGAAAAATAAGCGCTCTAGCCATATTCAACATATCTTGATGCTTGCGCTCCATGACTCCATTTTGTTGTGGAGTTTCTACACAAGTGGTTTGATGAATGCTTCCTTTTGATTTATAAAAAAAGTGCAGTAGGAACTCTTTGCCATTATCACTTTTGCATTTTATTCGTTTTTGAAATTGTGTATCAATTAATTGTACAAAAATGGAAACTAAATGCACTACTTCAACTTTGCTTTTCATCAAATATGCCCAGGTGAATCTGTCTTGTCATCCACAATGGAAAAAAAATATTTACGGTCTTAACTAAAAGCAATATCTAATGGTTCCCAAATATCCATGTGGATGATATCAAAACAAGAAGCAAATTTTGTTTTGCTAAGAGGGAAAGAAAGACGCTTTTGCTTAGTAAAATGACAGGGTTCACAAGGTACATGTTTCATTTGGCTCTGAAGAAAATCATAGTGCTTTTGCATAACTTCTATTCTATTGTTAAAAATATGTCCTAGTCTACTATACCGTAGGGTTGCCAAATCTGACTTATTTACAACATTATTAACACAACCTTTCTTATTACTAATTGAGGTTGCTGTGAGAGTGAGTACAACATATGTATGTGGGCAGAATCCAAGATATACAGGCCTGCAGTTAGTTTAGTAGTGCCAATCATCCTCAAGCTCATCTTGTTCTGGATCTCACAATTCAATTCATTAAATGTAAATTAGCATAAAAGGGATGTAGTAGCTTTTGAAATGGAAATGAGGTTGAAAGTAAAAGATGGAACATATAGAACATTTTGAAGTTGAAATTCAGTTGAAAAATAATTGTCCCACTGATGGCAGTGACAATTCTTGAACCATTTGGTAATTGAAGTGTGATTGGATTTACTCTTCGAAAATTAGTGAACAATTTTAAAGAACAAGCCACATGTGCCGTGGCACCTGTGTCGAGAATCCAATCTATGCACTTCAATTTATGTTTAGAGATAGATATAATTTTATATATACCTTTGGATGGGGGCATGAATTTCAGTAGCCAGATTGATGTTTTGAGCAGGCTTGCCACCATGGTTGTGGAACAACTCAATTAAAGCTTATTTTGTTCCTTCAAAAACAAGTAGTCTAAGCTCTCATTATCTTTCAAATGAGGCTCACTGATCTTTTGCAAATCTTCATTAGTGTTCACATTGTTAATGGTTTTAAAGTCAGAATTATGCTTGTAGTGAGAAGGGAACCCATGCTTATGGTAGCATATGTCAACTAAATGTCCAGTCCTCTCATAGTATGAGCACTTTCTCAATTGACCACGTCCATTAGTGCCTCTCCCTCGGTTAGAACGCTCTCTGTCCCTTCCACGTGAGTTATCTTGCCTACTTCCACCAAAATGATTGTTGAAGGAGTTATTGAAGTTCATGGTTGTGTTTATTAGCAGCTTCCCATCATTATGGCTTGAGCGTGTTAGCTGGCGCTCCTGCTGTAATAGTAATGAATAAACCTCATTCACATCAGGGAATGGTTTAATGAGCATGATCTGAGACCTGGCCATTGAGTAATCATCATTCAATCCTCTCAATAATCAAATAATATGAGTCTGAGACCTATACTTTTTTATAAGCTCAATGCCGCATAAGCATGAGTCATCACATTCACATTTTATAACTGGTTGGAATTCATTCAATTCCTCCCATAAGCCTTTGAGTCTTGTAAAATAAGATGTGATGGAGGAATCACCTTCTTTAATAGAAAATATTTTTTCTTCTAATTCTGCAATTCTAAACAAGTCTCATTGATAAAATCGGTGCCTAAGATCTTTCCAGAGATCACACGCTAGATGCCACATTGCATGATAGAACACTGTGCAAAATTTTATTACTAATAAATGCATACAGTCAAGACAAGACTAGAGTATTGTATCTGTCCCAGGCCTGAAATGAATTTTCAGATCTATCCAGTTTTAGAAGGAAACCATTGATGAAACTTAACCTGTTCTTCGATTTCAAGGACAACAAAACTGACTTCGACCAAGAGGGATAGTTTAGAATTGTTAATGGATTCGTTGTGAGAGGTATACTTGGATTGTCGCCAGACTGGAGATAAAATGGACTCGAAACATCTTGTAGCAGGTTCGAGCTTATCTTCCCTGCTTGAGGCCTTTGATTATGCATCAGTACTAGCTGAAGATTCATCAATTTCACCAATTTTTGAAGATTTGAAGCTGAGAATTGTTGATCCTCCATGTTCGAATTGACTTTTGAGTCGGCCATGACACGGTCTCAAGATTTGTGTTTCACTGGATTCTTCGAGAGGTTTGGAGATAGATCCAGGATCTTTCACGTTTGATCTCGTGATCGGAGCCTCCAAATCTCTATCAGTGTGATGATTAGATGAGAGATAGAGTAACTCTCATCAGCTCTATCGAATGAGTTCAAACGTGAAGGAGAAGAATAGAGATAAGAAAAGAGAAAAAAGAATGAAGAGTAGATCAAGATGAGAAAACAAAGATTATTTCGAGCAGGAAGTTGGATGAACAATTTGATCACAACAATGGATTCATCATTCGGCTTCTTCTTCAGTTATTGCATTTCAAATTTTATTTCCTTCCATGCTCACCGCACCATGAAAAAAGGTTGCGTTCAGGAGCTTGCAAAGGGAGAACTCATGCACAGAAAAAAAGCAGAGAGATATGAACGTAGAAAGAGGAATTGTTCTCTTGGATTCACATTTCTATACGATAAATCTCACTTCTCTAACTAACTACATGCAGGTGTGTGTATATATATATATATATATATATCTATAAAGTTTAAATTAATCTCTAACTAACTAGTGTCATACTGGCATTCTCCTAGCAAACTCCAAAAAATGATCTAACTAACATGTCATCATGCTGATTTCTAATTAACTGTGTATCGGAAATTATTATGAGCTCGACTTCCTTCTATCATGGAGAACTAAGACTCTCTATAGCCTTAATATAGCTATAACTCCTTACATCTTACAACAAATTCATTTTAAATACCTAAGCAAAGTAATTTATAAAATAAATATTCTTTTTATCAAACATCTAAACTAACATATCTTCACTCCTAATAGCTAATCTAACTAGCAGTAACCTGTCATGAAATTAATTCAACAACTGATACTTCTATTAGTGAAGTTTTCTCCTGAATTAGAAGTTCAACGTTTATTCCAGTTCATCTCAAAATTCACATTCCGGTGTAATTGATTTCTGTTAGATAGATAATGTGCGTAAATTTGTGATCCCTATGATTGACAATAAAATTGAAGAAAAAATACTATACGTGCACATGATCTTTTTCTATAAGGAATAATCTCTTTCGTGAATTTCTACCACCATTTAAAGAAAAGAGCTGATTCTAAATCTTAGTATATCCAGCTCTTAAGTTGCCTAATTTTTTTTTTAGGTACTTATACCATCTCTCACTTTAGTAAGAGCACCTCCAACGGACAAAAAATTGAAGCCCTCTTTCTCACAGATGCATGGGCCAACTATTGGAGAAGAAGAAACGAGTCCCTACAAGTTATCCAAGAGGAATAAGTGCCTCTGAGCAGGACTTTCTCCCTCCAATAATAACTTGTCATGTGGCAAGTTATTATAAAAATAAATATTTATATAAAAATCATAATAAATTAAATAATTATATTAAATAATTATATCTATACTTAATTAATAATTTATATTAATTATTTAAACAATAATTAATTAAATAATTTAATTAACATTGAAAAAATTAAATGACTTCATCATATTTAATTTATTAATAATTATAATAATTAATTATATTAAATAGTTATATTTTTATTTAATTAATAATTTATTAATTAATAATTAATATAAATAATTATATTAAATTAATATTTAATATTATTTATATTATTATATTAAATTATAATTAATTAAAATTGTTTACATAAAAAAATAAATTTAAGTTTTACATCTTACAAAATAATTTTTAGTTAGATTACTTATTTTTATTTATAAAATTTAAAATGCTAACCACATTACAAAACTAGCTATATATTTTATTTTTATTGTGATATAATTTTACAAATTAATATAATTTTGAATTATATTATTATGTATTATTGTTATATATAATTTTTTTAATATTAATATTTTTTAACAATAAATTATTTTTGAATGAGAAATTTAAATAATATTATTATAAAAAAAAGTAATTATAGTAATTTTAATTATTTTAATTAATTAATTAAATAAAATTACAACAGAAATTAAAATTAATTTTTTTAATAAAAAATATTTTAATTTATTATTTATTATTTATAATACAAAAATTAATATAAAATTATTTTTTATGACAAATAAACAATAAATAAAAACTAAAATAAATTTTCTATTAGAGATGGTCTAAGGCCATACTCGTCTTATTGTTCTCTCTCCACCGTTTACAATGCACTTTTTAATTTGAATATGGAAATAAAGGTGATATTGAATTCGGATATGGGGAATATTAGTGCTTCATAGCAATGTGGTGTCAGTGGAACATAACTTTGATCATGCGAGTTCTTTGTCAGTAAAAAAATTGACAACAACAAACAACTCGAATGGTCCGTTTTCTAGCTTCCGAAATTCATATTTGTCCAACCACAAATCGGACCATGCGATTTCTTAAGCAAAATTTTAAAATCAAACAACTCGCATGGTCCGATTTGTGTACTCTGAGTTTTTTCAATTTTTAAACACTCTGAAAAATTTTTTAACTTTTTAAACACAAATCGGACCCTCCGATTTGTGTACTCCCACAATTTTAAAAAACACAAAAAATTATCCATGTTAAAATATATCACTTATTTTGCTTCCATATCAAAATTTTTTAACCCAATATTCACACTAAACTGATGAGAGAAACTAATTTGGTCTAGCGTTTATTATATTTAAATATTATTATTTTAACTTATTAAAAATTTACAAGTATTAAAATAACAATGGTATAATCAAAATTAACATTAATCTAGTCACACAAAAAAATAAACATTAATCTATATAAAGTATACGAGTTCTATTAGAAATTAATTAGACTGATTGTATTTGTAACATTGAATTTAATTATTATTACTGAGAAAAATTTGTGAAATTAAAAAATAAATATTAAAAAAATAAAAATTCATTAACTTTATATAAATTATTAATTAAAAATTATTAAATAATTTAATAAATTTAACTAAATTATTATTTAATAATTTTTAATTATTAGTTTTTAACTTAAAAAATGGACTCAGCCTGAATAATTATGTATGTAATATTGTGATGTAATTATTTATGTTGATTAATAGTTCTTGACTTCTTGTTTTCATTTCTTACCCTTTCCCATCTACTTGAGGACGGATTGGACAAAAGCGACAAGTAAATAGAGGTATTTGGGAGCGACGGTAGACGGTAGTGGTAGATAGAGAAGGCATCGGAGAATGGCAGGGATTGTAAACCTAAGCCCGCCAACTCCAATCCTAACTTTCAGCAACTCCTCCCGCCACCGCAACCACTTGTTAACGCAAACAAAGCCCGACTCCATCTTCGACCACCCGGCCCTCCGATATAATGGCAGATTCTTCTGCCTTTTCTCCGACAATCGAAGACAGGTTTCTTTATTCCCCTGTCATACCGATTAACTGCATGCTTTCTTCTCAATTGTTAAATTTTTACTCAATCTTTTATAATACAAGTTTCCACAATAATTTGCAATATCCTCATTGTTTGTTCCCTTTGCTTATATATATGTGTGTGTTTGCTTCATAGCAGTTCATCAATTGCGTGCTCATGATAAATAATAATAACACTAGAGTCTGATACTATTTCTAAACTTGTAGTAGTTCCTGTCGTTAATTTTTATTGGCTGAAATGAACTGCACCTGCAATTTGTCCTACAAAGCAAGTTCCCCTCATAAGTATCTTCCGATTTTGCCGGGTTATTAGATTCTTCATAGGATTTACCTATTTACACTCCGCAATTCGTACTATCTTCAATAATTATATTTGTGTCACCACTCTCCATAATGTTGAGCTTGCAACTTAATTTCTATTTGCAATTTCTTGTCATCAAATGACATTTAGATGCCAAGGCAATCAACAATAGTACAATCCTGAGTTTCAATTCTTTTTCTGTCATGTGTAACATTTGGAAGAACAATGCTAATGTCAAAGTGGAAAATTTAATAGGGAACTGAAAGTGAATTGTGATGGCAGGAGCAAGCTAGAAAAGCATTAGAAGGTGCTCTGAGTGGGAAGAAGAATGAACTTGAGAAGTGGGACAAAGAAATCAAGAGAAGAGAGGAGCTGGGGGGCGGAGGTGATGCTGGTGGAGGAGGTTGGTTTGGCTGGGGTAGATATTTCGGCTGGTCTAATGATGATAATTTTTGGCAAGAAGCAAAATATGCTTCTCTCACGATCCTTGGTATCACTCTCATGGTAAGAAGCTCCTGATTCTACTCATTGCATCTGCTGATATATTCATAACACAATATAAGATATAATAGAAACTCTTATATTTCAATATATCTCTTCATTTTCAGTATCTCCTAATTGCTAAAGGTGATTTGCTTGTTGCTGTCATTTTGAATCCCTTGCTGTATGCACTGCGGGGAGTGAGAAATGGGCTTGGTTTTGTAACATCGAAAGTCTTGAAAAATAGTTCTCCCAGTAGGCAGCATGATTTTGGTGGATTTTTCAAGAAGGAAGAGTATCAGCAGGCTTCTGCTAAAGAGAATGTTGTTAGAAAATGGGCTAGTGACTAGTGAGTAACAAGTTTGTTACGGGTTTGGCATCACCTCCTTGATGCAGAATGCTATGTTATTCTTGTAACTTTGTTTTTCCTTTGGCTTCTTAGGTTTTTATTACCCTTTTTGTTATCCTGGGAATTCAGTTAGGGTTCTAAATTATGCTCATGTTGACCTATGATCTTGTAAAAGCTTGCAAGTTGCAATCAAGAAATTTTGTCTCTGAAATGACTTTGGAGTTACTACATTTTAGTAGTGGTTAGTTACTTTTAGATTGTAATGTTAAATGCAGATTTTGTTTTTATTAATTTTTATACATAGAACAGCATAAAAGTTTTAAGGCCAAGTTGGAAGTTAGTTTCTTTTTATCACCGGCATCTAAGTTGTATTACCTAATCCAACTAACTTGGGCCGGCTCGACAAAGCTCTCGTATGTGGGCAGGGGAGGTTCTCACAACGAGGATTTTTTTTTTTTTTTTTTTTCATTCTGAAGCAATTGAAAAACAGCCCAGGAAAGATGTCTGGTGCACATCCTCATTTATCTATGAACCTATCAGGTATGTGCTCTACTGCTCTCTTGGTTTCTTTACCATCATTTCTGTTTTTCAATTCTTAATTATTTTGGGTATAATCCTTACATGGAATGGTCTGTCATGGAATTATTTGTTTATTTCATTATCATGTGAGCTGTGTCTCATAATTTTAACATTTAAGAGCACCATCTTCCGTTATGGTTTATATGGCTGTCTCTCTCAATCACTGAGCTTCACCAAGGATAACCAATCTATTTGAGCTGGATGAATTTGAATGTCACAGGGCATCAGAATGACGTGAGCATTCACAATGTTTGAGTAGTGGATGTATTTGAATTTAGAAGGTCAACAGATTCATTTTTAATTTATTGTAAGATGCTCGAGTTGATTGCTGCATTATTTTGTCTACCTTTTATGATTTATAAATTTTATCCCATCTGTTGTATATACTTACATGATATCCTTATGTGTGTTAAGATGCTGCCTGATTATATCGATTATTGGAGGAAGTGTGACCATGATCATCTGTGGGAATTTTCAATTTTGTTAATGGCAACGTGCTGTCCTCATTTTCCTTCAACCAAAATAATGGACTCAATGCATCCAAGCACAACGCACATTAAATTCTAGGATACTCAATTTGATCCGTTCTATATATACACAAAAACTATGTGAATTAAAAATTAAAACTTATCAATATCTCTAAATGCTAATTGTATACGTTCGACTTCTATTAGCATTTAGCGGTAAATATATTCCTATAGTATATGACATTTTAGCAAAGAGGCATGGCAGATTGAATGGAAATTTTATTTATATTACGCTTATTACGCTTTCACCTGAACTACAAATTTGAGGGGGGATGTAAGAAGTTATCATCTATAACTTCAAATTTATTTTAGGTATCCAGCTTAGGAAAAGTGAAGACTGGAGACTAATCCTATGATATGGTTTGACAGCAATAATAACGGTATTACCCATAAGAAGGACTGGAGAAGTCAAAACCCATGTTTAGTTCACCAACCATATTTTAGATCATGATTATGAAATTCCCTTATCCATGGTGTGTTTTCAAACATGAGTAGTAGTTTTCTTTTTCTTGCGTTTAAATGCGTTTTGTTTTAACATACCATTTATTATAGAACGTTCAAAGATGGCAGAGTAGTGCTCCCTGCAACTACGAGAGTGACCTTCACGATGAGATTGAGATAGATAATAGATGACGAACATAAGCCCAATCTCACAAACCATTTTCCCTCTCTCAATTGTTTCCATATTTGTAGTTGAATATCTTTGAATTGCGGATCACCCTCCGACCCTCTTTCTCTCTCTTTGTGCCTTCTTGGCCACTTCCCTTGCGTTGCTCATTTTTCTTCTCATATTCCAATTAGCCTTTTTCTTTCTTTCTTTCTTTCTTTCTTTCTATCCGAGTCTTTGTTGCAGAATAGCACCCAAAGTTGTTGAAGGTGGTTTTAACATACGCAAGACAGAACGCAGTGTAGTTGTTGTTGGCGTTGGTGCCAGTGCAACACTGCCGTATATAGTATACTTATAACTGCGTTGATGTCTTTGGCCATTGGAGTGGCTTCAAAAAGCAGCATGGGTTTTGAGGACAAGAGCAACGACGATGCAACTACCCCTGACACGCACCACCACTCCGGGAAAGGTGCCGCCACTGACGATGAAAGCGGCGATGAACGAGGCCAGAGTCTCAGTAGGTACAAGAGTGAGAGCTCGGTTGCTCTCACCGAGGACGAAGAAGATGACGACGACAGGAAGATTGAGTTGGGCCCTCAGTGCACCTTGAAAGAGCAGCTCGAGAAGGACAAGGTTCTTCTTCTTCTTCTCCCTCTTCTTCTTGTTCTTCTTCTTATTGGCTTCGTTATATGTATATCTGAAAGATCTATGATGTTGATGCATTAGGATGACGAGAGCTTGAGGAGGTGGAAGGAACAGCTTCTTGGAAGCGTCGACATGAATTCTGTTGGAGGTAATGAACACTCCTTGCTCCCTTTTCAAGTTAGATTTGTGATTCTGTTTCTCTTTGTTTTCCTTCATGTGCTGAATTGGACATAGATTCACAAGAGAAGTTGACATTGTTATAATTCATTCAGGCTCTTTATAATTCTTTCTGGCCCAAATGATAAGTCATAGTTTTTCAACTGGGAATTGTTGTTTCTTGTGAATGGCAACAATCTCAAATCCCCTTCTTGTTTCCCTGTTTCTATAGCTTCACCTAATGAGGAACCATTTCATCAGTTATGGACCTAACTTTTTTATTTCTTTTGTATTGACGAAATAAGAAACTTTGGAGCCCGAGGTGAAGATCCTGAGCCTTGCAATAAAGGTAGATGGTAGACCTGACATTGTTCTTCCAATACCAGAAACAGGAAATCCCAATGGTTCGTGGTTTACTTTGAAAGAAGGTAGCCATTACAGGCTCATGTTCACTTTCCAGGTTAGCCATAACATAGTTTCCGGTCTCAAATACACCAACACTGTGTGGAAAACTGGTATCAAGGGTAAGTTCTCTCTCAAATCATATACCGAGCCAAAAAGAAAAAAAAAAGGTTTCTTGACTTCAACTCACTGTTAAGCCTTATTACAGTGGACAGTACCAAAGAGATGATTGGAACATTTAGCCCACAAGCAGAGCCTTACACGCATGAGATGCCAGAAGAGACAACACCATCTGGGATATTTGCTAGAGGATCATACTCTGCCAAAACTAAGGTAGATTTAGCAATATAATGTGTTATTCCTTCAGAGTTCAGAATTAGGATTGATTGGTCTAAAAATGTTACTTTTCTGCATTTACTATAAAAATGTCAAGAGAAGTGTTGTGTAATTTTAAGTCTTTTCCCCACAAACCTATTTGCTAGATATTATTATTGGCTCACTATGATTTATAACATGATTTAGTAAGACATCAATGTGGATTTAATTTTTCTCTTGGCTTAAATCTCTTTCTTCAAGTGTTCTATTTTTGCATCATCATGTGTTGGGTTGAAGAGAGATTATTTGTTTGAGATACTCTTACTTGCCAATCAACTTTATTGATAGGCTGTGTAGATATGAGGCATTAGAAACCATAATTTATCTGAGAAAAGAATAGTTACTTAGCTCCTAAGTTCTTGTCTGTGTTCAAATTGGATTTGTTTGGAAATGAATTGAGAATGAATGAATGCCGACTTGATGTCAATCAAACAACCAATAAATGTTCTAATAAAGTTGTTGCCAGACTTCATGTGCATATATTTAACACTCATTTGAAGTTCAAATTCTTTAGTCACTTTTCTTTTTTGGCGCCTCAGCAAGTCATTAATTTGTCCATAACCTATCTTCTAGTAGAGTCCTTCATCTTGATCAATGCACTAGTTGACTTGATGTTTTGTTTGTGGTTGTTCTTTCAGTTTGTTGATGATGACAACAAGTCATACTTGGATATCACCTACACTTTTGATATTCGAAAGGACTGGCAATAGGTGTCAACTGAAGTCTCCATCAGTGATGTTTAATCCTTAGTCATTGTTATTTTAGCTGAAATCTCCTTCAGTGTTCACTTGTTCCTTTTCCATTTGTTTACTATTTATTTATAATCCTGTCTGAGACCAGTAATCTTAACAATGATTAGAGGATTTGTAGGTAGGTAGAAAGTTATATGCTTCTCTAGGAGATCATTTTGTCGATAAATTCGAGTATGTCCTCTTTGGTTGCACAAATATGCTCGCTCTCTTTCAAACTCAGTCTTCCTCTTCGAATTAATAGTTTCTGCAGAGCATTTTTCTCATTACATTACACCTCGCCGGCACTTTCGCCGCCTTCATCTCTTGGCTCGCAAACTTCAAGCTCTTACTCTTGGCATTTGGCAAAGGCCCTCTTTCGGTCTTTCCCACCCCTCACTCTCTCTCAAATAATTCATCGTCATTGCCTCTTCTCTCGTAAAGACCGCAAATGGAACCACCACCACCTCAACTGTCAAAACAAAAATTGATTACGTCATAATGGAGCTACTGTTTGGAATTCCATGCACCCCATGGTGCTATCATGCCTCTACTGCGTGCATGTATATTTGAACCTTGAGATGATTCTAGCCTTCGCTGCAACCTTGGTTCGAACCCTCTTTGGTTTCGAGCTCGAGCCACAGTTCAATGACCCGTACCTCGCTTCGTCTCTTCAAGATTTCTGGAGTCGAAGATGGAACCTCGTACCTGCCAATATCTTGCGGTTAACGGGTGTGTGAGCCCACCCGGTATGTTTTGTTGACTCTAATTTGGCCTAAGTGGGCCACCCTCTCTGGCATCTTCGTTACCTTTCTTGTTTCGGGGCTCATGCATGAGCTCATGTTTTACTGTTCGGGCCGCATGAGGCCCATAAGGGGTATACATGGTGCAGTTTGGCCCGAAAATCCAGCTCGGATGTGAACACTTTGGAAACTAATTTGGTGTAATGTCACTGGATCTAGAGTCGAATAAGAGTCTAAAAAATATACTCGATCATTATTTAGGGTTAGATCTGGCTCAATGCGAATTCGGTTTCACCCGATCCATGTACATTTTAAGGAGACTAAAAAAGGTTTATATATTTCAAATTATAAGTTTATTGTTTTATTTTTAATCACACTTGTTGAATTAGAAAATAGATCAAAGAAGCATGAAATTAGAAAGGTTAAGTACGATTTTGGTCCCTAAAGCATAGGTCGAAAATTATTTTGTCCCCAACCTTTTTTGTATACAAAATCGTTCTTAAGGTTTAAAACCAAGTTTTAAAATCGTCCTTTTTACTTAAATCTTGAAATTTTGGACCAAATTACCTATAACAAAAAAAATTATAAAATAAAAAAAATAAGAGGAGAGTGTTTATACTCCTGCGAAGGGGGAAGGGAAGAAGAAGAAGAACAAGCTATCCACGATCCATCTCTGCCTCCACTTTTGCTGCCAAAAATTTAAAACCAAGTCAAACATTAGGGACGATTTTAAAACCAAGTTAAATCTTAGGGACAATTTTGTATGCAAAAAAAAGTTGGGGATGAAAAAATTTTTTGACCTATATCTTAAGGACCAAAATCGTACTTAACCCAAATTATAATTTATGGACAAACTCAAATTCAAATATGGATATCAACTTCTCGATAATAAGTATATTTTTTTATTCTTTATAAATAAGTGCATCATAATTTTTTGACATAAAGTTTATCAAGAACCGGACTTCACTGGTTTTAGAGTCGGTTTTAATGTGACCCGAAAGTAGTAAGATTTTACCGGATTTAAGACCGAGTAAATGCATCAAAAATAGATCCGGTCATTATTTAGGGTCAAATCCGGATCAAGACGAACCCGCCTTTACCCGACCCATATACACCCCTTAGCCTACTTGGGAGATCACGTGCTTCTTCCTCCTTCACGGCTCTTGCTTGCTTGTGCCGTTTTGGAGGTGCTGTTAAAGAAAAAGCTTGGCGCCAAGTCCCGGTTACCAAGAACCATGTTAGGGATTTAACCATTGGACTCGTGATGGTAACCACTTATTAGCTGTATTCCACTTAGATTTTCTGGTGTAACTGTTACCAGAGAGCAATGGAGGAGTATATGACTAGGGGTGGCAACATGCACCCTATCCGCGGGTATTCAACCCGACCCAATCCGGTCGGGTAGGGTTGTCAACCCCATTCACAACGGGTAGGATAGAGTGCGAGTAGGTTCTCGTGTAGGTCGGGTAAGGTACAGGTTGAGTCTCAACCCTATTCGATCAACCCGCACCGTGTGTGTGTGTGTGTTTTTTTTTTTTTTTTTAAGTAGATGTTGAACTAAAGACTCTCATTAAATGCAAAAGATTCTTAGCCACTAACAAAAGATTATTAATTGTTTTTAGCCACTAACAAAATATTATTAATTGATAATTTAATACGTTTTTTTTTTACATAAAAATCAATTCTATTTTAAATTATCATCAAGTATCTTTTTGGTAATCCACAGATAAGATCGGGTGCCCGCGAGTTAAGAACAAGTGGGTTAGGGTTGGGATATTCTCAACTCGCGAACAAGATAGAATTGAGTTTATATAAAAATCTCAATCCGCGGGTAGAGTTAGAGTTGGATCCAAATCCTACCCTATCCTATCCTATCTATTGCCACCCCTATATGTGGCAATAGGCAGGTTAGTGAAGAGTGTCTTTCTAGAGTAGGCCTTTAATAAGAGCCAACTAGTAAGTCTCTCTGTCTGATGACATCTAGAAATTTGAAATAAAAAGTAGTAAAATACTATGTAGATACAAATATGTTGAGTTATATATATATAACTAATTTTAATTTGATGATGACAAACATTATTTTATTAGGTTAAACACTCAATTAGTTTTGATGGTCTTATTTAGTATTGCAGGCCAAAAATATAAAGAAACAGAAGCCCAAATGCAAGGAATCATAATCGTTGCTGGTGGGTCTTTCTAACCGACGAAGCCCATAGAAAATAATGCAAAGAAAACAGCTGGACTAAATAAAACAAATCCAACCCAAGCCTATGAAGACTCCATCAAGCTGAAGATCTCCAAAGCCAAAGTTCACATGTTTGCTTCAGTAAAAGAACTAGAAAGAAAAGAGAGAGAGAGAGAGTTCTTCATTCCACTTGTTCATTTCATCAAAGAAGAAAGAAAGAGAAAGCTTAATCAGAGAAAGCAAATGTCTAATCACCTAAATCAAACCACAGTAAGCTAAGTCAAAAGTTAAAGGTGATTTATTTTCATTTGCATGCATGTTAATTTCTTCACTCCTCTAACTTTCTGCGATACCATTTTGGTTAAATGAAGAAAGAAGTCTTTGATCTCTGCTGCTGTAAATCAATGGTTCACAAAGTTTCTTGGAGTCAAAGCACATTATAAATGGTTCGGATTTGGGTTTACCACTGAACAACTTTCTCTTTGCTACTCTGATGTCTTCGGTCAAGTAAAATGAACAAGATTTGAAATCCCTAATTTGGGGTTAATTGAAGAAAGTAAAATGACAAGATTGGGAAGCACACAGCTTAAGGAGTTGACTCAGAAGCAAGCAAGACAAAAATTTTGAAAGAGGTACAAATAAGAAAATTTTCATTATTCTGAAGTAAGGAGAAAGAACCAGAGTCTGAGTTTCAAAGAGAGCTTCCTGAGAAAGTTCAATGTTTTGGATAGTGCTTTCTAGAGAAAGAATCATTCCCCCAAGATAAAGAACTCGATTAGTGTTAGCTCAATCCAGTTCATCTTATAGCAACAGAGGTTGTTGAAGCATTAATCTCCTTCATATTTTACAGATTATTATTTTATTTTCAATATATATCTTTTTGTAATTTTTTGAGAGGTAAAAGGCTGAAAGAGAGAGCTTAAGAAAAATCCAAAGAGTGATAAAAGGCTGAGTGATACACTTGAGAGAAAAGCCTAGAGTGATTTCAGATTTTTTTAGATTGTTTCTATAGTCTTGTATTTTGTACCTGTGAGATACCCCTTTCTTATTTAGGTTAGCACTAAGAGTGGAGAGTTAGGTATTAGCATAACCAAGTCAAGTTAGGATAGAACTTGAGAGAAAAATGATTGTGTCAATCCTGTGAAATTGGTGTATGTAATACTTTAACTATAGTGAAAATTCCACCACTGTTGTGGTGGAGACTGGATGTAGGTTGCATTGCACAAGGCAACTGAACTAGGATACATGCTGGTGTCATTCTTCTTCTCTTTCTCTGAGTTTTGTTTTTTGATATTTATGAGACAAAACGAAATTGTCTCATAAAGTTTCCACTGCACAGTTCAAACAGATTCTAAGTCAAAGTCAGTAATTAAAGGCTTATTTCATTAAAGTAAAAGAAGGTCATAGATTTAATCCCACTTCTCTAAGCCTTATACAACCTTCAATTGGTAATCAGAGCCAAGGTCTCAAGAATCAAGCTTCACTGCTTGAAGCAAAGGTCCAATGGCGAGTAACTTGGGTACAACCACAGTTGCCTACACTCTAATAGAAGGCAAGTCAAACAACAGGCCTCGCTTCTTCAATGGGAAGAACTATGCCTAGTGGAAAGAGAGGATGCAGATCTTCATCCAATTCATTGATTACAACATATGGAAGATTGTTGTGAGCAGTCCCAAGATTCCAACGAAGACAAGTGCTGATGGAGTGGTGACTCCAAAATAAGAAACTGAATGGAATGAAGATGACAAGAAGAAAGTCGAGCTGAACGCTAAAGCCATCAACCTTCTACACTGTGCTATCAGCTTTGAGGAGTATTGAAAGGTGTCAAGATGCAAGATAGCCAAAGAAATCTGGGAGAAACTCCAGGTTACACACGGAGGCACCAAGCAAGTCAAAGAAACGACGATTGATATGCTGCGAAAAGAATACGAGATGTTTAACATGAAGAATGGAGAAAGTATTGATGAAATATTTGAGAGCTTCTCAATCATAATCAACAACCTCGATGCTATAGGTACAACCTACTTAGAACAAACCCTAGTGAGAAAAATCCTTAGAAGCCTCACAAAGGAATGGGAAACAAAGGCCACTGTCCTAGCCGAGAGTTATAACCTAAGTCCCATAACCTATGATGAGCTGAGAGGGAAACCCCTTGCCTATGAAACCACAAACACAAACCAAGACTCAAAGAAAAAGGGAATAGCCCTTAAGTTAAGAGTTGAATCAAAAGAAAGTGAGTCCAGTGACAGTTTTTCAGATGATGAACTTGTGTTTTTTGCTAGGAGACTTAG
The DNA here is from genome assembly GCF_059453495.1 of Arachis ipaensis. Lineage (NCBI taxonomy): Eukaryota > Viridiplantae > Streptophyta > Magnoliopsida > Fabales > Fabaceae > Arachis > Arachis ipaensis. The sequence continues at coordinate 139,884,914 of NC_142436.1, forward strand.
AAGGCTAATAAAGAACAAAGGCAAGTACAAGGGTTCAAGCTCAAAGGAGTACAAGAAGGACATGAGTAAAGTGATTTGCCACCATTTCAAGGAGGCTGGACATCTCAAGTACAACTGTCTAAAACTCAAAAAGGAGGATAAAGAAAAGAAAGAAAAGAAGAGAAGAGAGTGCTCATGACATCTTGGGAGGATCATGAGAACAATTCGGATGAGGAAGAAGACTCCGAATGCGAAGCTCAAATATGTTACATGGCTGGTGAAGATCAACTTGATGAGGTAAATTACTATGACTTGTCCATTGATGACCAACATGTTATCATAGATGATCTCACTTTAAATTCTGAAAAACTGTTGAACAAATACAATAATTGCAAATCTGAAAAAGAAATGCTGAAAGCTGAAAATAATTTTTTGAAAGAAAAGGTGAAGAAAACTGAATGTGCTTTGGATATTATTGAAGAAAGTAGATTTCTGAAATCCGAACTTGAAAAACTAAAAGGAAAGCACATTGTGGATCCTTCTCAAGAGCTCATTACTGAAAACGAAAGATTAAATAAAATGATCAAGAGATTGAATAGTGATTTAGCAAAGTTTGCTCATGGTTCAAGAAACTTGGACAAACTACTTGCAAATCAAAGACCATTATTTAAAAAATATGGTTTAGGATATGTGACAAAAGACGATGCAGTTTTTGATAACTCTTCCACAAAATTCATGGCCTCTTCCTCAAAAACAAAATCAATTATCAACAAATCTGGTCTGGGACTTATTCCCACCTATGAAGAGGAATTTGAAAATTATTGTTTTGAGAAAACTGAATCATCTTCAAGAACTGATCTGATATCAAACAAGGTGGGTCTGAGCTATATTTCAACAAATGAGGTTACGTTTAAAAATCCATCTTTTTAAAACAGAACCTCATCTTCAAAAGGCCCAAATGCTTTCAAAAATTCTGGTTTGAATGCTTTTACAAAAAGAACAATAACAACAAAAATTACTTTATCAAAAGAAATGCACATCTTCCAAAAACCAGAAAAACTCAGGTCCTTAATGAATTTCAGCATCGAAATTCAAATCAATTTCAGCAACATGCATCAAGAAATCATTATTTTAATTGTAAGAAAACTGGTCACTCTTACTTACAATGCTTCATTGAGAAAAGAAAAGTAGAAAACCAAATTTACAATATTGTTTGTGACCTTAATGCACTTGGACAACCAAGGTGGATTAACTTCAAAGGATCCAAATTAATTTGGATACCTAAGGTTGATTGAAATCATATGCAGATTTGCCTAGCATCCAAGAAAAAGAAAGATATGTAGTATTTGGATAGTGGGTGCTCTAGGCACATGACTGGAAGGTCAACTTTATTCATCAAACTAAACAAGTATGATGGAGGTTTTGTGACCTTTGGAGATGATGAAAAAGGTAAAATTGTTGCTGTTAGAAAAGTAGGTAATGATCACTCTACTTTCATTGATGATGTCTTTTTAGTCAATGGTTTAAGGCATAATCTTTTGAGTATAAGTCAATTGTGTGAGTTGGGTTATTTGGTGACTTTCAAAAGATTGGAGTGCTGTGTTGTGAATGAAAAGACTAATGATGTATTGTTCATCGCTAAGCATTGTGATAATGTGTATGGACTTACTCTTGATGAACTAAAGGATCAAAATGTTGTGTGTTTTCACTCTAAAAAATCTGAAAAGTGGCTATGACACAAGAGATTGGGCCATGCTAGCATGTTTCAAATAAACAAGCTTGTCAAGAAAGGATTAGTGAGAGGTCTTCCTTTGATAAAATTTGACAAAGACATCACTTGTGATGCTTGTCAAATGGAAAAACAAACAAAGAGTTCATTTAAATCAAAGGAAGACATCTCTACTAAAAGACCACTTGAATTGCTACATATTGATTTGTTTGGTCCAACAAGAACTCAAAGCTTAGGTGGTAAACACTATGGCTTAGTAATTGTGGATGACTACTCTAGGTTTGGTTGGATTTTATTTCTTGCACACAAAAATGAAGCCTTTTCGGCTTTTGAAATTTTTATCAAGAAAATTCAAAATGAAAAGGATTTAAAGATCTCCTCAATAAGAAGTGATCATGGAACTGAATTTGAAAACCAATTATTTGAATCCTTTTGCGAAGAATTTGGAATATCACAAAACTTCTCTTGTCCAAGGACACCACAACAAAATGGTGTTGTGGAAAGAAGAAAAAGAAGTATTCAAGAAATGACAAGAGCCATGCTTTGTGAAAGTAATGTTCCAAAATTCCTTTGAGCTGAAGCGGTTAATACAACTTGCCATATTTTGAATAGAACTATCATAAGAAAATTTTTGAAGAAAATACCTTATGAACTTTGGAAAGGTCACCTACCAAATTTAAATTACTTGCATATCTTTGGATGCAAATGTTTTGTCCTAAATAAAAAAGATAATTTGAAAAAATTTGATCCAAAGACGTATGAGTGTTTATTTGTAGGATACTCCACAAATAGTAAAGCATATAAAGCTTATCATCAAGATGCTAGAATAATTGAGAAGTACATACATGTTACATTTTGTGACACTAACTTGGTTCAAAGCATTTTGGAAGATTGTGATGCAGGTAATCAGTTCAAAAGGATGATGAAAAAGGGCAAAATCATGAGAGTAAAATTTTTGAATGAAATGAATCTGAAACTGCAGCTGTAGAAAATCCTGCAGGAGACAATTCTGTTTTGTCTCATGAATCAGGTGAACATCCTGAAACTACTAGTTCATTGAATCCCTCAGTGACCAAATCTGCTTCTAAGTCCGCAAGACCTCGTGAATGGAGCTTCCTCAAGAACTATCCTCAGGAGTTTGTCAAGGTGTCAAAACTCGTTCCTCCACTAGAAAAATAAATGAAGAAACAAACATTACTTTTCTCTCTCAAATAAAGCCTCAAAACATCAAGGAAGCTCTTGATGACCCCTCTTGGTTAAAGGCAATGGAGGAAGAGCTTCATGAGTTTGAAAAGAACCAAGTTTGGACATTAGTTCCAAAGCCAAGAGATAAGAAAGTGATAGGCACCAAGTGGATATTCAGGAATAAGTTGGGTGAAGATGGAAGCATTGCTAGAAATAAAGCAAGATTGGTGGCATAAGAATATGACTAAGAAGAGGGAATAGATTTTGATGAATCCTTTGTCCCTGTTGCCCAAATGGAAGCCATAAGACTTCTTCTTGCTTATGCTGCTTATTGTGGTTTCAAATTGTATCAAATGAATGTGAAATGTGCATTCTTGAATGGTGTGATAGATAGAAAAGTGCATGTGGCACAGTCACTTGGTTTTGAAAATAAAAAATTTTCTAACCATGTTTTCAAACTTTCTAAAGCTCTCTATGGATTAAGACAAGCTCCTAGGGCTTGGTATGAGAGACTTAGTTCATTTTTTTTGAAAAATAGTTTTCAAAGAGGCATCAGAGACACTACTCTATTTATTAAGAATTCTAACGATTCTTTCATTCTAGTCCAAATTTATGTTGATGACATTATTTTTGGATCAGCAAATAAATCCTTTTATACTGAATTTGTAAAACTCATGACAAGTGAATTTGACATGAGTATGATGGGTGAACTTAATTTTTTTCTTGGGCTTCAAATTAAGCAAACAGAAAATGGTATTTTTATTCATCAAGAGAAGTATGCCAAGGAACTAGTTAAGAAATTTGGTATGGAAAATGCCAAACCCATGGGAACTCCCATGCACCCTAACTAAAATTAGAAAAGGGTGAAACTGAGAAAGATGTAGATGAGACTAGATATAGAGGAATGATTGGCTCTCTTATGTACTTAACTTCTTCTAACCTGATATTGTACAAAGTGTTGGAATGTGTTCAAGATTCCAATCAAAACCAAAAGAGTCACATTTTTCAGCAGTTAAGAGGAACATTAGATATGTTCATGGCACATCCAGTTTTGGCTTATGGTACCCTAAAATTGATAATTTTTCTGCAATTGATTACTATGATGCAGATTTTACTGGAGATAGAGTGGATAGAAGGAGCACATCAGGCATATGATGCTTTCTTGGGAAGTCCCTAAACGTTTGGTCAAGTAAGAAGCAGTCCACAGTAGCCTTATTCATTGCAGAGGCTGAGTATATTACTGCTTCTTCTTGTTGTTCTAAGCTTATTTGGTTGAAAACGCAACTTGCTGATTATAAATTAAATGCTGAAAATATTCCTTTGTTATGTGATAATATGAGTACCATTAATATTTCTAAAAATCCTGTCTTGCATTCTAGAACTAAACATATTGAAGTGAGATTTCACTCAATAAGGGAACATGTTCAAAAGGAAAATATTATCATTCAATTTGTTAAATCAGAGGACCAATTAGCAGATATTTTCACCAAACCTCTAGTTGAAGACATATTTTGCAAGCTTAGGACTAATCCAGGAATTTTAGGTCATGATTCATTGTTTGCACATTGCTGATGTGTTTGTTGAAGTTTTTGTCTCACATGTTGGGATGAGACAATTCTGGACAAATGAAGAACCATCTTTCTGACCTTCAATTTCTGGGCTTTAAGCATATGCTGAATCATCTAGGCCAACCTTAAAATTCAGATTCTGTGTGGTCCAATATGTTTCCTTAAACTAAACCACCTCTGGGCCCAAATGAGTGTTACATTGTCCACTTGTCATTTTATTTTGTATTTTAATAAAAAAGGTTTCAATTTTAAATCAATTTTATTTTTTTAATAAAAAATTAAATCACTTTTTGTGATGTCAAGTCTTTTCATATGTTTAGTCAAAGTGATGCAGATGCATGGGTACAAGAAACCTCTTATTTTTTGGCAGTTACTAAATCTCTCTCCTCACAAAACCTTCCACTAATCTTTTGGTTTCTTCCCCCACTACCATTAGTGCTTCTCCTCGTTCAAAACTAAGGTTCAACCTAATGAGGAAGAAAACCATTCTTCAAAAGCCTCCTCGTGAAAAGGTTCTCAAGCTTCCAACGAAATCGAAACCCTCTACACGCTCCCAAGACCAAACCTTTACACCTTCACCTTCTCCTCCTACATCTCCTCCTCACACAGACCCCATGGCTCGAACAAAGAACCCTTTAAGGACGCCTCCTTCTTCCAAGCCAACCGCTCCAACCAGCGCACCTTCCAAGCCCAGCACCTCAAAAGGGAAGCGTCCCGCCACTGAGGAACATGATCCTGAACCATCTCGACCTAAGCCTAGGTCTGTTCCTACTCGTCCTTAGAGAGGTAAAACTCGAATCCTTCTCAAATCTGTTAAAGAGCCTTCCATAGACCCTTTTACACACAAAGCTCACTTCATGACCTCCCACTCAAACTACAATCCTCACCGTTTTTGATCTACCATGAATAATGATTTCTATGAGGGTGTCATTGCTCACGTACCTTATGTCCCACCTTTTTGGTTGATTTACCAAATCTGAAAAAGAAAGGTTTTAAGTTTGTTGGTAATCTTATTTTTCTTGACTGGAACCATATTTTTAAAATAAAAAAACCAGTTTACCCTATTTTAGTCAAGGAATTTTATGCAAACATGACTTACCATGAGGGGAGTATTCATTCCTATGTAAAAGGCCGTGACATAATTCTAAATAATGAAACCATCAGTGATTCTTTGAAATACACTGATGTTGGTACATGTGCCTATACATCTGGTAAGTGGGATGAAGGGGTAGGTCTCTCTTTCAATGATGCTCTGGCCTATATATGTAAACATATTTCTTCGATTGATGGCATCACTCCAACTCACAAATCCCTGGGTTACACTCGTGCTCAGTTGCACCGCATAGTGAACCATATCATCCTTCCTCAGAGTGGCTCATATCAAAGGGTGTCTTATACTGATACTCTAGTTTTGTATGCTATTATCACAAAAATAGAATTTCCTTTTGCATATTTTGGTGGTTCAGTGAAACAGCAAAAAAAGGGACCCACTCGTTCTAAAAGGGTGGTTCTTGATGATGATGATGATGACTATGAACGAGAAGAATCTCCTCCCCTTTTACCACGGGTACTTCAGCCTCCACTGGACACAAATCTGCTTTATATGGGGTTGTTAAGGATGTGGTGCAAGAGTTTATCTCTCAGTCAAACCATTTGATTGCTATGAGTAAGGAGCAAAGGAAACTAGCCACCAAGAATGAAAACTTCCTCAGGAAATCTAGAGATAGAGTGGCCGTTTTCTTAAAATTTATTGATAATTTCCAAGAGGATGACAATGCTGCCACTGATCCTGAAGAAGACACTGATTCTAAAGAGGATGGTTCGGATGCCTGAAATTGTCTCATGTTGCTACAACCTTCTGTTCACTTTTGTCTCATAAACACTATTTTTGTTTACTTTAACTACTCTAAGTTTTTTATTTGGATGATTGTAAACTGTTAAACAACTGCTCTTAATTTTAGTTTTTTTTGTTTTATTTGAACTTTAATTTGACACTTTGTTGCAGGTCTTAACATCTTCCAAGTTAGATGTTTTCTGCCTTTCCACCCTTGATGACAAAAGGGGGAGTAGTAGCATGTGAATTTGCTGCTGTGAATTTGCTTTACATGATTTGTTGCTTTGTTTTGTCATTGCTAGTCTTGATGCTCTGTATTGTTCAATTTTTGAGTAGTTTTGGGCTGGATATTTGTTATTATTGCTGATATGTTTTGTTCAATTTTGGGATAGATATTTTGTTGTTTGCACAATCCCTTGATTCAGGTTCATGAGAAGTTAAATTGTTTGAAAACCTTGCTGATTGTTTCATCCATGGTCAATATAGTGTATGTAGTCTATTATTGTGTTTCCTATGAGTACATGCAAACAGGAAAGAAGAGAAGAGCATAAATCTAGGGGGATCAACTCTTGAAAAGGAAAGGGGGAGCAACACAAAAGCAAGTGACATCACTTAAAGAGAAGTTCTTTAACCTTAATCAAAATCAATCCCATTGATCATTGTTACAATTATGTTTGTCATCAAGGGGGAGATTGTTGAGTTATGTATATAACTAATTTTAATTTGATGATGACAAACATTATTTTATTGGGTTAAACACCCAATTAGTTTTGATGGTCTTATTTAGTATTGCAAGCCAAACATATAAAGAAACAGAAGCCCAAATGCAAGGAATCATAATCATTGCTGGTGGGTCTTTCTAACCAACGAAGCCCATAGAAAATAATGCAAAGAAAATAGCTGGGCTAAATAAAACAAATCTAACCCAAGCCCATGAAGACTCCATCAAGATGAAGATCTCCAAATCCAAAGTTCACATGTTTGTTTTAGTAAAAGAACCAGAAAGAAAAGAGAGAGAGAGAGAGAGAGAGAGAGAGAGAGAGAGCTTCGTTCCACTTGCTCATTTCATCAAAGAAGAAAGAAAGAGAAAGCTTAATCAAAGAAAGCAAATGTCTAATCACCCAAATCAAACCACAGTAAGCTAAGTCAAAAGTTAAAGGTGATTTATTTCCATTTGCATGCATGTTAATTTCTTCACTCCTTCTCCAACTTTCTGCGATACCATTTTTGGTTAAATGAAAAAAGAAGTCTTTGATCTCTGCTGATGTAAATCAATGGTTCACAAAGTTTCTTGGAGTCAAAGCACATTATCAATGGTTCAGATTTGGGTTTACCACTAAACAACTTTCTCTTTGCTACTCTGATGTCTTCGGTCAAGTAAAATGAACCAAATTTGAAACCCCTAATTTGGGGGTTAATTGAAGAAAGTGAAATGACAAGCTTGGGAAGCACACAGCTCAAGGAATTGACTCAAAAGCAACCAAGATAGAAATTTTGAAAGAGGTACAAATAAGAAAAATTTCATTGTTCTGAAGTAAGGAGAAAGAACCAGAGTCTGAGTTTCAAAGAGAGCTTCCTGAGAAAGTTTAGCATTTTGGACAGTGCGTTCTAGAGAAAGAAGCATTCCGCCAAGAAGAACTCGATCAGTGTTAGCTCAATCCGGTTCATCTTATAGCAACAGAGATTGTTGAAGTATTAATCTCCTTCATATTTTACAAATTGTTATTTTATTTTCAATGTATATCTTTCTGTAATTTCTTGAGAGGTAAAAGGCTGAAAGAGAGAGCTTAAGAAAAAGCCAAAAAGTGATACACTTGAGAGAAAAACCTAGAGTGATTTCATATTTTTTTAGGTTGTTTCTATAGTCTTGTATCTTGTACCTGTGAGGTACCCCTTTCTTAGTTAGGTTAGCACTAAGAGTGGAGAGTTAGGTATTAGCATAACCAAGTCAAGTTAGGATAGAACTTGAGAGGGAAAGGATTGTGTCAATCCTGTGAAATTGGTTATGTAATACTTTGACTATAGTGGAAATTCCACCACTGTTGTGGTGGAGACTGGATGTAGGTTGCATTGCACAAGGCAACTGAACCAGGATACATGCTGGTGTCATTCTTCTTCTCTTTCTCTGAGTTCTGTTTTTTGATATTTATGAGACAAAATGAAATTGTCTCATAAAATTTTCGCTGTACAGTTCAAACAGATTCTAAGTCAAAGTCAGTAATTAAAGGCTTATTTCATTAAAGTAAAAAAATGTTATAGATTCAACCCACTTCTCTAAGCCTTCTACAACTTTTAAAATAAAATATATATTAAAAATAAATTAAATTATACAAATATTTATATATGAATATAGAATAATTGATTTTTAAAATATATTTTACATTTTAAATATATATTTTATATTAATAATTAATTTTAATATGCACCTAATTGAATAAGAAGACCACAAAAAAGTTTTTTATTTTGATTCACCTAAAAGAATTTCATACATTTCATATATCTAATTATGTATTACTACAATAAAAATAGTTTCATTTTATAATTATTTTAAAAAACATAATTAAGTAATGGTATAAAATAAATTATATTATGAGTATATTAAAATTAAATATTATATAAAATAAAATAAAAACATAATATAATAACAAGACTCAAGATAATTTTTTTGAAATATTGATACTTTAAAATGTGCTCGACAATAGTTCACGAGAACTAAAATCTCAATAATTGTGTTTAAATTGAATTTTTAAGCAATTTAATTTTAATGTCATCAATAGATTGTTTAATAAGTTGCTCAATGAAATTCTAAAAAGTATACAAACAAACAAAAAACTAAAAACTAAAAAAATTTGATGCATCATATATTTTTTTCTTTTTCTCTTAGAAAAAAAGAGTTAGGTTTAACATTTTTTAGAATTAGGTTAGAAAGTGACAAAAACTATTTTTTAAAATTTTGAATTATGAGTCATATTAATTTTGTTTAATACCGTTTTTAAAATATATTTTTATCTTTTTAAAAAGTTATTTAAGAATTTTTTAAAAAATAAAAAATATTTTTTTCTTTTTTAGAAGCTATTTTATTACTCTCATTTATTAAACAAGTATTTCTATAACTAAAAATCTAAATACAAAATAACTTATTTATAAATTATTTTTAATATAAATTCTTATATTTTAAGTTTTTTTTTTAAATTTAATTAAATTATTTACTCATTGAATTTAGTCTAACAAAAAAAAACGCCGTATATATATATATATATATATATATATATATATATATATATATATATATATATATATATATATATATATATATATATATATATATATATATATATATATATATATATATATATATATATATATATATATATTGCAGGTGGCGAAGAGTCGACATCGAGGTGCCAAACCTTCCCGTCGATGTGAGCTCTTGGGGAAGATCAGCCTGTTATCCCTAGAGTAACTTTTATCCGTTGAGCGACGGCCCTTCCACTCGGCACCGTCGGATCACTAAGGCCGACTTTCGTCCCTGCTCGACGGGTGGGTCTTGCAGTCAAGCTCCCTTCTGCCTTTGCACTCGAGGGTCGGATGTGGATCATCCAAGGCACATTAGCATGGCGTACTTCTCCTGTTCGAACCGGGGTTTGAAACCAAACTTCTCCTCAGGAGGATAGATGGGGCGATTCAGGTGAGATCCAATGTAGATCTAACTTTCTATTCACTCGTGTGGGATCTGGGCGGTCCGGATCCTTTACATATATATATATTGCAGGTGGCGAAGAGTCGACATCGAGGTGCCAAACCTTCCCGTCGATGTGAGCTCTTGGGGAAGATCAGCCTGTTATCCCTAGAGTAACTTTTATCCGTTGAGCGACGGCCCTTCCACTCGGCACCGTCGGATCACTAAGGCCGACTTTCGTCCCTGCTCGACGGGTGGGTCTTGCAGTCAAGCTCCCTTCTGCCTTTGCACTCGAGGGTCGGATGTGGATCATCCAAGGCACATTAGCATGGCGTACTTCTCCTGTTCGAACCGGGGTTTGAAACCAAACTTCTCCTCAGGAGGATAGATGGGGCGATTCAGGTGAGATCCAATGTAGATCTAACTTTCTATTCACTCGTGTGGGATCTGGGCGGTCCGGATCCTTTACATGTAAGACCTATTGCTCATGCAATTTGGGATCCTCATTTTGGTCAACCGGCTGTAGAAGCTTTTACTCGTGGGGTGCTCTTGGTCCAGTGAATATTGCCTATTCTGGTGTTTATCAGTGGTGGTATACAATCGGTTTACGTACTAATGGGGATCTTTATAAGGTTTTGATCCTTTTGTTCCGGGGGGAATAGCCTCTCATCATATTGTAGCAGGGACATTGGGCATATTGGCGGGCCTTTTCCATCTTAGTGTACGTCCACCCCAACGTCTATACAAAGAATTGCGTATGGAAAATATTGAAACCGTCCTCTATATATATATATATCAACTAACTTCAAAAAAATTAATTACAAAAACATATAAATACAAAAATGTAGTAACAATGTAAGAAACACATAAAAGAATAACATTAAGTCTTAGCTAAAATATTGATAGACTTTTTTTTTTAAATACTCTTAGCTTAAATTATTTTTAACTTGTACATTATTCTTAAATAAATCCATAAGTACTATTAATTTTTATTGCAAAAGTATAAGGGACCAACTAGTGGTGCTGTCAACTAGAAAAAAAATTAAATTTAAAATAACACCCAAAAAAGTTACCCTAATTTTACTTTTCGTCACATTTACAAATAAAAAAACAGCCACATAAACTTTTTTCACTCTCACTCTCTCCATACCTACAGCCACCAAGTACGTACCACTTGCACTGCTGCACATGCCGCTGGCCAACCTTCCACCACTGGCCGCCGCAACTCACCCACTCGACGAGCCGCAACGCGCACTTGTTTGGAAGCGGAAGAAGGATGAGGACAAGCCACCGCGATGCCGCCACAGATCAGGGACCGAGACTGCCCATTGTGAACTCCAATGTAGCCGTCCTCTGCACCACCGACCATCACACATCATCCACCACGAAGCCATGATGCCACACTCAGTCGAAACCGAAAGAAGATTGTGCATCACGCACCGAGACGTCGCCTCATACCAGCAACTGAGACCGCCACACATCTGTCCTAGATGTGCTCCGTCGCACTCTGCGCTCCCTTGCGAATGAAGCGATGCCACTCCACATCCAAATGCACCAAGGTCTTCTGGCCGCATTGTTCTTCTTCTTCATAGTTTTGGATGATTCTTTTTATTAGTTTTGGATGTTTCTTTTTTCTAAGTTTCAAACGTTTCTTTTACTTATATTTTAGGTGTTTTTTTTATTATTATTTTGGATGATTTTTTAAATAGTTTTAGATGTTTCTTTTCTCAGATTTTGGATGTCTTTTTTCTAATATTTTATTAGATGTCTTGTTTTGTTAGGTTTTAGAATTTTAAGAAGATTTTGGATATCTCGATTTTGTAAGGTTTTGAATATTTCTTTTTGTTACGGTTCAGATGTTTCTTTTTATTAGAAATTTGTAAAATAATTTTGAAATTTTTAAAATGAATTTTAGAATTTTTAAAATAATTTTTTTTAAATATTTTTTGAAATTTTAAAATAATTTTATAATGATTTTAGATGTTTGTTATTTTTTTATGTTTCTTTCTCCTAAGTATCAGATGTTTCTTTTTCTTATATTTTAGATTTTTTATTTTGGATAATTTTTTAATAGTTTTAGATATTCTTTTTCTAATATTTTGTTGGATGTCTCGTTTTATTAGGTTTTAGAATTTTAAAAAGATTTTGGATGTCTCATTTTTGTTAGGTTTTGGATGTTTCTTTTTGTTATATTTTAAATTTTCTTTTTATTAGTAATTTTTAAAATGATTTTGGAATTTTTAAAATATCACCTTACTATTTTGGATAATTAGTAGTAGAGTTAACTTAATTAGCATAGGTTGTTATAGGTAGATAAACATTGATAAAGTGTTGTATATATAGTTGTAATAACACCTCATTAAGTGATTTTTACCATTCAGTCACTAACCAAAAGAGTCTCTCTCTCATTTTTGTTTCTCTTTCTTACTTCCATCACGCACATAACTTCAAAGCTCTTTTCATGGTGTGGTGAGCCTTTTTTCCTATTTCTTCTTCTCCTTCCTTCGCTCAACTCACATGATAGAGTTTGATGAGAGTGTGTCGTCTCCATATTTTTCTTTGGTGCGAGACAATGACTCCGATCAACGAGTAGGCAAAGGAAAGAATTTGATTTGTACATTTCTCTGGTGACTCCATGACAGATCCAACGTTGAGGGATGGTGGCTTCTCTGGATTTGATGTTCATACTCTTGCTCAATTACTCTAGTATGAATTTTTCCAATCCTTTTAGTGTGTTTTTCTTCACCATAGGAAAACCCTAGGGACTCTGATTATTTTTGAGAAATTGGACACTAAGAACTACAATGAATGATCAAGAGCAATGTTAATTGCGTTGAAGACTAAGAATAAGCTTGGCTTTGTGGATGACACACGCCCTCAAGGTGCCAGCTCCACCAATCTTCATCCCAACAGTTCATCTAGCAACTCAGGAGGTAACATTTTCATTTTGTCAATGAGCACACATATTTCTTATCTGCTGACAATGAAATTTCTTTTTTCAAATTAATGGATCATGGAGACGGGAACCACTGATCATGTCACTCACACATTATCTAACTTTGCCAGTTATAGACATATCAAGCCAATTTTAGTTAAACTGCCTAATGGCTCTCAAATCATAACCCAAATCATTGGCACCATTTTTTTTTACCAAAGATTTATTTTTAACGAATGTCTTGTATACATCATCATTCAATTTTAACATCATTTCTGTTTCATAATTAACTAAAAATTTGCACTGTAAGTATTCTATAACTGACTCAAGGTGTGAGATTCAGAGCTTTAGTACCAGGAAGATGATTGACTTAGCTAAAGTGGATTAAGGTCCTTACATGATCAAACTGTCTACAAATTAGGAATTGGTTCCATTTCCAATTCAAGTAATATCACACATTGCTAGAATAAGCATGATACATGCATTAGATAATAAAGAAGACATATGGTATTTTAGACTAAGTTACATACCACATGATAGAATACATAGCATTCAAAAGTTGAATCCATTCATTCATTGTAAAAATACTATCACACCATGTGATTCTTGTCATTTTTCTAGACAAAAGAAGTTACCTTTTTCGAAAGTGTTACAAAAATAGATTGTAGTTTTGATCTCATACATGTCGATATATGGGGTCCTATTGCCACTCCTTCTATACATGGATATAAATACTTTCTTGCTATTGTGGATGAGAAAAGTATATTTATCTAGTTATTTTTCATGGAACTCAAATCCAAGGCAGCAACTCTTTTACATAATTTTGTCAATTTCATTCAAACACAAATCAACAAAATAATTAAATGCATTAGAAGTGATAATGGGTCTGAATTTAGACTAAAAATCTTTTTTGATTTAAAAGGAATACAATACCGAACTAGTTGTGTTGAGACTTCACAACAAAATGGAGTTATGGAGAAGAAGTATCAAACCATTCTCAACACAACTAGAGTTCTCATATTCCAATCGAATATTCTAAAACTTTTTTGGCACTTTGTTTTCAGCCATGTACATCTCGTCAATCGGGTACCTAACAAAAAATTAAATGAAAAATCTTCTTTTTAAATTTTATTTAATGAACCTCCTGATTTGGAAAACTTGAAAACTATTTGGTTATCTTGCATATACTACTATTTTAATTGCAAATAAAAGAAAGTTGGATAGTAGAACTAAAAAATATATTTTCTTAGAATTTAAATCAGGGACCAAATGATACATTCTATTTGATTTAAATTCTAAAGAAATCTTCATTTCAAGAAATGTCCAATTTTATGAAAAATTTCTATACAAACAACAAGTTGATATTTCTAACTCTCACAATCACATACCCACAATACCTTCTCATGTCACCAATTATGATATATTCACAATTGATTCTGATTTACATCATTCCATTCATAATCAACCACCTATACATAGCGCCACATCACATTCACAAACACAAAATGGTACACAATTCATTACATCACAAAATGCACAGGTCACTAATTCTTACCACTCCGTTTGGTTTGTGTGTATGTCAGGTCAAGACATAAACACAGTGGAACGTGTCTCTTGTTTGGTTTGTAAGACACAAAAAATGAAAGACATGATTACACACAGGGATACACATAATACACGTATTTCATGTCTCAATGAAATGATGAGACACAGACAAAGAGTGATGGACACTGATCTGAATTATTTTTTTACTAATTTACCCTTATTAAAATTTCAACTTCTAGGCTATTTCTTCTACCTTTGACAAAACCTAACAAGTCTCAAAATCTTTTGTGGAACTTCCTCATTGCCGGCTACTTTTGTGGAGCTTCTTTATCCTTTTTTCTGTTCTTGAAAACTCCACTGAAAGTTTGAGATTATGCTATATTTCTCTATTATTATCTCAAGTTTTCAACTTTTGTCTTCCCTTGCTCTGTTACCATGAACTTTAATACATTTTGTTTTGAAAAAATAGTGGTGTGTGAATAGAGGAACAACTAATATTGCTAGACTGTGAATCAAATAAGGGAATAGAAGTATTGTGAATGCTGAATTTTGTTTTGGGATTAAAGCGGGATGATGAGCGAATTAGAAGTATCGTGGGCTTTATTGTTGTTTAGTTAATATTTATAGCTATTATCTGACTATTGTAAGGGTTGGTATGAGGAATATTAACTAAACTCAATAATATTTGTCATGGTCTGGTTGCCTTTCTTGTATTTTCAAACAGCAAGGAAGCTATTTATGTTGTACGCGGGGCAAGCAATTTTGGAACGTATTGTTTTATGAAAAGCACATAGTTTAGGTTTCTTTCATCTTTACCAAGAGAATTTATGAGTTTCTAATTAAAACTGCATTAGATTTGAATTTTAAGTTATTTTTTATGAATTTGAAAGTTTTGAGATATTAATGAGAAAATTCAGAGGCTTTTATATAAGTATGGAATTCGTTGTGGGCCATGGATATTTTATTTTGTGGAGTTGGAAGTTTAAATAATTGAATTCAAGTTTTTAATTTTGTTTTTTATAATTTAGAGTATTAGTTTGTGGAAAAAGTCTTTGATGGTAACTGTAGGGTAGTAGATATTAAACTTCTTAGATGTCGGTTTGATTCCAGCCTACTTTAGTGTTGCTAGCTCTGCTTCTTTTGGATTTGTTATGGTCACTATATAAAGCTTATTTGAATGTTTTGGTGCTGGATATTTATTATTATTTATTTTTATATATTTACTTTTTATTGTTTGTTAGGAAGTGATGATGGATCATTCCGAGCAAATTAAACTATGTGTTGGATATTACTGGATTATGAGAATGCAATTTGACACGTTAATGTTATTTTTTTAGTTACTTTATATATGTATATGAGGAATAAAATGCAGAGTCATTCTTCGATTGGTCGAAGAGTGAACACATTGCCATTAAGACGAGATACATTAGATAATATCATTGGGACGGGTGGAGGTAAAAATTGCATATAGGAGTTTAGAATGAATTTGAATGCATTTGCCAATTTGTGTGAATTGCCACAAGTTCAGGGTGGGTTGGACGAAGATGGTCATGTTGGCATAGGCGAGCAAGTAGCTACTTTCTTAATCATATTAGCTCACCATACCAGAAATCGCAGCGTACATGTTAGGTTCTATAGGTATGGTGAAACTATAAGTAGGTATTTTCACAAGGTATTGTGTTCGATTTTGCGTGTTCAAAGTATATTATTTGCAACGGCAGATTCTGTACCGAAATATTGTGTAGATCCCAGAAGGAAATGGTTTAAGGTAGGTCTTGTATATAGCTCAAATTTTTGCTGGTCAAGTTTATCTAGTGTGTAATAACTATTTTTTTTAACATTTGATAAGGTTGTCTAAGAGCATTAGATAGAACTTACATAGATGTCACGGTCCCGAAGAATGATAAATCTAGATATCGGATAAGGAAATCTAGAATATCCACAAATGTCTTAGGAGTTTGCAATCGGAATATGAGTTTACAATGTATTTCTTTTTTTTTTTCCATCCTTCTGTTTTAGGGTCTTATTATTTAGTGGATGCTGGCTATACCAATGGTAGAGTTTTTTATTTCCTTATAGAAATGTTCGCTATCATGTGAATGAGTGGGTTCAAGGTCACCGTGCACCATAAAATCGTCTAGAGTTATTTGAAAAGAAGCACTCTTCAGCTAGGAATGTGATTGAGAGTGCTTTGGATTGCTTAAGAAATGATGGGCAATTCTACAAAGTCCGTCGTTCTACCCTATTAAGATTCAAGCCACATTATTATCGCTTATTGTTTGTTACAAAATATTATTCGTATGAACATGGATGTTGATTCCGAAGAAGATGCTACTCTTTTACTGGAACAGATACCCAAAGGAGATGATACTTTAGTTGATGAAGCCGATATAATTGATGTTGTGGAAAGTAGCCACGAGCAGACTCAATAGCGTGAGGATCTAGCAACCAAAATGTGGGAAATATAGAGAGGAGAACGTGGCACATAGAGTTTTTATCTTTGCTAGTTTTACTATGTATGCAATTGTCCTAGGCTATTATTATATTTGAATTCATTTGAGTTTTTTCCCTTGTGGCATATGTATTTGCCAATTCGGTTTGATGACTTGTATTCTAATTAAAGATACAACTAGACAAGGGTTTGTTTTAATTATTTCAAAAGATGTTAAACGTCTATAATTTTATTGAAAATGTTGAAGTATGTTGATATTGTGCTGGTAATTATTTATTTTAATAGTCCTACCCCATATGTAAGTAGTACTTTTCTGCTGTAAACATGTTAGTAGGTATTAGTTTGCTGTGAGTAATAATTTGCTGTAAATCTGCTATTAAGTTGATGAAAATTCTACTATAATTGTGCTAGTAAATTTGTTGTCATTGTCATAGCAATTCTTGTGTAATCCTGAAAATAATTCTACTATATGGTGCTCTTTTTTGTTATTGTTCATATAGATTATCTAGCAGCAAATGGCCTCCACACATGCCAGTGGACTGAACAAAAAACTGAACAATTTGTGGTCCTAATGGAAGAATTGATTGTTGAAGGCAAGGGGGCCGATACTGGTCAATTTAAACCAGGGGAATTTCAAAAGCTAGCAGATAAGATGAATGAAAAGTTTCTTGGATGTGGTCTCACTGTGAAGCACATTAGAAATAAACGCAAGCGCTTGAAAGAAAAACATATGTATGTGGCTGATATGTTGGGTCGTAGTGGCTTTGGATGGAATTCTCAAAAGATGTGTGTTGAAGTGGTTAGTAAATAAGTTTTGGAAGCTTGGGGAAATGTGTGTTTTTTTGCACTTTTAATCATTGTTCTTACAAGTACATTTTAATTTTCACGTAAGTGTACGTATATGCATTTGTTAATGTATACTCTGTTATATGGTATAGGGTCACAATGTGATGCTTTACACTCCAGGCAAGCCATTTTTGTTGTTTGAACATCTTGGGAACATTTTCGGCAAGGATAAAGCTACCGGTCTTGAAGCATGCAGTGGAAAAGATGCTGAAGAAGATGTCACTCTGGGCTCTACATTTGCTGCAGCCACAGCTGGTGGCTTAGGTTTGGACAAAGAGGATGTTGACATGGAGAATTTAGCAGCTGCTGACAGCGAATTACCCAAATACTTTTTCAACCTCTTTTGCTTCATCAAGTGAGATAAATCAAGGACGTCAAACTGCAACTAAAAAAAGCAATGATGCTGCAATCCTATCAAACTTGGCTAAAAATTTTAAGGCTATGGTTCAGGATCAAGGAAAGCATGTGCAAGCACTAGCCAATGTAATGTCTGGGGTTAATGAGCAAGTGAATCTTGGCCGAACGTTGAAGAGTCTTGATTTTGACACAATAGAAATCGTGCAAATTGCAAAGAAATTTGTGCAGAATCCATAATTGAAGGCAACCTTTTGGAGTTTAGACGAGAAAAAGGCAGCATTCGCATGAGATATTATGGACAAATTTTAGCTATTGTCGGTGTAGTTGGTCTTAGTTGTTAACTTATTAGGGTATATTGGTAAACTTACTAGAGTCTTTTGATAAACTTATTAGACTTCTCAGTGCTATGTTATTTTTTGTTATGTTATACAAATAAAGTGCACTTGCTATATTGTAATTCTTTTCTCTATTGATTTTCTGCTATTATACAACTAAGTTATCCATCATATAAATTTCAATTGTATTGTGCAATTTTACACTTAAAATTGTGCATTCCTGTAAAATTCTATTGAATTCTGCTTAATCTATGTTAATTTTCTGCACTTAAGTACAGTTGAATTTTAATTGTGCAGTGTAATTTTGAATAACAAAATTGTGCACTTCTGCGAAATTCGAATCAAATTTTGCTTTCTAAAATAATGCACTTCCTGTGTTGTTTCCTACATGATGTTTACAGCTTGAGTTCTTAATTCCTATACTTACATATTTGTGCAAAGCAAACAAAATATACTCCAAATACTATTAGCTGAAAACAAACAACAAGCCAAAATAAATTTCAAAGAAATCACTTTTCATTCAATTTTCAATTCATACAATTTCATTACAAGTAAAGGATCCAACAAACAATTGTGTATTCCCTAAAACTATACCAATAGAACTCTTATGCTATTGTTTGTCATAATTCATTGTACAAATACAATGCCAAATAACAAAAAAAAAAATACAACTTTAAAGGTTTATGAATATCCCAAGAGCCATCACAAGTTGGGATCAAAATAATATTCTTCGGTATTGGGATCAAAAGTTGCATTTGTATCAAGCCCTTGAACATTAGATCCATGACCAAGTTCTGTTTGGGCATAACAACCAATTATTTGCATCTTATAAGCCAAAGGCAACCATTTCTGTTGCTATTCATCAGTGCTTGATCCTTTGATAGCAGGCACAAACGTTCCCTACACAAGAATTTCAATAACAAAACTTTAGTAGAAGCACAATATGCTTTGATCTTACAATACACACTGTATTCCTTTGAAATTCCTACTTCAGCACTGCACACTAGTACTACTCATCAAAAAATTTTCTAAATGCAAGCACAAGAAGAAACTGAAGTATACCCAATGAAGATCCGTAAAGGCAGGTTGATCCACAAAGAACCCTAGTGATGAGCGGATAATTTATACGCTTTTTGGCATTATTTTTAGTATGTTTTTAGTAGGATCTAGTTACTTTTAGGGATGTTTTTATTAGTTTTTATGTTAAATTCACATTTCTGGACTTTACTATGAGTTTGTGTGTTTTTCTGTGATTTCAGGTATTTTCTGGCTGAAATTGAGGGACTTGAGCAAAAATCAGATTCAGAGGTTAAAGAAGGACTGCTGATGCTGTTGGATTCTGATCTCCCTGCACTCAAAGTGGATTTTCTGGAGCTACAGAACTTCAAATGGCGCGCTTTCAATTGTGTTGGAAAGTAGACGTCCAGAGCTTTCCAGCAATATATAATAGTTCATACTTTCCCTGAGTTTAAATGACGCAAAAAGGGCGTTGAACGCCAGTTCTACGCTGCAGTCTGGAGTTAAACGCCAGAAACACATCACGAACCAGAGTTGAACGCCAAAAACACGTTACAACTTGGCGTTCAACTCCAGAAGAAGCCTCTGCACGTGTAAACTTCAAGCTCAGCCCAAGCACACACCAAGTGGGCCCCGGAAGTGGATTTATGCATCAATTACTTACTTCTGTAAACCCTAGTAACTAGTTTAGTATAAATAGGACTTTTTACTATTGTATTTACATCTTTTGTACATCTTTGGAATCATCTTTGGATTATCTTTTGATCCTTTGATCACGTCGGGGGCTGGCCATTCGGCCATGCCTGGACCTTCATCACTTATGTATTTTCAACGGTAGAGTTTCTACACACCATAGATTAAGGTGTGGAGCTCTGCTGTTCCTCATGATTTAATGCAAAGTACTACTGTTTTTCTATTCAATTCAACTTATTCCGCTTCTAAGATATCCATTCGTTCCCAAGAACATGATGAATGTGATGATTATGTGACGCTCATCATCATTCTCACTTATGAACGCGTGCCTGACAAACAATTCCGTTCTACATGCAAACAAGCTAGAATGAATATCTCTTAGATATCTAATACAGAGGACCGAGTCCGAGATATTAGAATCTTCGTGGTATAAGTTAGAACCCATGGATGGCCATTCCTGAGATCCGGAAAGTCTAAACCTTGTCTGTGGTATTCCGAGTAGGATCTAGGAAGGGATGGTTGTGACGAACTTCAAACTCGCGAGTGCTGGGCGTAGTGACAGACGCAAAAGGAGGGTGAATCCTATTCCAGTATGATCGAGAACCTCCAGATGATTAGCCGTGCCGTGACAGAGCATTTGGACCATTTTCACAGAGAGGATGGGATGTAGCCATTGACAACGGTGATGCCCTACATAAAGCTTGCCATGGAAAGGAGTAAGACTGATTGGATGAAGACAACAGGAAAGCAGAAGTTCAGAGGAATGAAAGCATCTCTATACGCTTATCTGAAATTCTCACCTATGATATACATAAGTATCTTTATCTTTATTTTCTGTTTATTTATTATTATTATTCGAAAACTCCATAACCATTTAATATCCGCCTGATTGAGATTTACAAGATGACCATAGCTTGCTTCATACCAATAATCTCCGTGGGATCGACCCTTACTCACGTAAGGTTTTATTACTTGGACGACCCAGTGCACTTGCTGGTTAGTTGTGCAAAGTTGTGAAGTTATGTTTGGACCATGGTATTGTGCACCAGTTGTTGGCGCCATTGCCAGGGAGAGAACGAACAACAAATTTTACAACCTCAGAGTAACAATTTCGCATACCAAGTTTTTGGCGCCGTTGCCGGAGATTGTTCGAGTTTGGACAACTGATGGTTCATCGTGTTGCTCAGATTGGGTAATTTTCTTCTTATTTTATTTTCAAAAAGTTTTCAAAAATTTTTCAAAAATATTTTCTTCTTTTTCGTTTTTCCCAATTAATATTCGAAAAAAAAATAACATATATTTTTCTTCAGAATTTTTAAGAATGAATTCTAGTGTTTCATGAAGCATGTTGAAGCCTAGCTGGCTGTAAAGCCATGTCTAAATTCATTTGGATTAAGGCTTCCAAACCATCATCACAAGAGCAAGCTAGTTGTTGCTAATCAAATTTGTTGTTGTATGATTGATTTGTATTCTGAAGCTTAGCTAGCCATTGGCCATGTCTAGTGTTTTAGACCGGAGCTTTCACTGAAAGCTTGGCTGGCTAGTGAGTCATGTTTAATTCCTGGACTGAAGCTTTAGACTAAGAGTGCAAGAGTCCTGGAATTCATATTAAAAATTTTGATATTCTTATTTTTATTTTTCAAATAATTTTCGAACAATACAAAAAAATTTATAAAATCATAAAAATCAAAAATATTGTGTTTCTTGTTTAATTCTTGAGTCAAATTTTTAAGTTTGGTGTCAATTGCATTTTTTCTAAAAATTTTTTATGCATTTTTTGAAAATTCATGCATTCATAGTGTTCTTCATGATCTTCAAGTTGTTCTTGGCCAGTCTTCTTGTTTGATCTTCATATTTTCTTGTTTTGTGTCTTTTCTTGTTTTTCATATGCATTCTTGCATTCATAGTGTCTATACATGAAAAATTTCTAAGTTTGGTGTCTTGCATGTTTTCTTTTCTTGAAAATTTTTCAAAAATAAGTTCTTGATGTTCATCTTGACATTCAAAGTGTTCTTGGTGTTCATCTTGACATTCATAGTATTCTTGCATGCATCACATGTTTTGATCCAAAATTTTCATGCATTGAGTCTTTTTCATGTTTTTCTCTTTCATCATTAAAAATTCAAAAATAAAAAAATATCTTTCCCTTTTTCACTCATAAATTTCAAAAATTTGGATTGACTTTTTCAAAAATTTTTAAAATCTAGTTGTTTTTATGAGCCAAATCAAATTTTCAATTTAAAAATCTTATTTTTCAAAAATCAAATCTTTTTCATTTTTTTCTTATTTATTTTCGAAAATTATAAAAATATTTTTCAAAAATATTTTTCTTAATTCTATCTCATAATTTTCGAAAATATTACTAACAATTAATGTGATTGATTCAAAAATGTAAAGTTTGTTACTTGCCTAATAAGAAAGGTTCAATCTTTAAATTTTAAAATCAAATCTTTTTATTTCTTGTTAGTCAAGTAATCAACTTTAATTTTCAAAATCAAATCTTTTTAATTTTCTTTTCAAATCTTTTTCAAATTAATATTTCAATCATATCTTTTTCAAATTCAATTTCAAAATCTTTTCTAACTTCTTATCTTTTTAAAAATTGATTTTCAAATCTTATCTTTTTGTTTCAATCATATCTTTTTAAATTTCAATCATATCTTTTTCAAAAATAAATTTCAAAACTTTTTCAATCAATCTTATCTTTTCCAAAACCACCTAACTAATTTTCCTCTCTAATTTTCGAAAATTATCCCCCTCCTTTTTCAAAATTCTTTTAATTAACTAATTGTTTCAAATTTTGATTTTAATTTTATTCCCCCTTTAATTTTCGAAAATCACTAACTCTTTTTCAAAAATTATTTTCGAAAACTTCTCTCTCTCATCTTATTCTATTTATTTATTCATTTACTAACACTTCTCTTCATCTCAAATCACTGCTCCTATCCTCACCCTTGTGTTTGGATTATCTATTCTTCTTCACTCTTATTCCCTTTCTTCTTCTACTAACAACAAGGGAACCGCTATACTGTGGTAAAAAGGATCCCTATTATTATTTTTTTGTTCCCTTCTTTTTCATATGAGCAGGAGCAAGGACAAGAACATTCTTGTTGAAGTAGACCCTGAACCTGAAAGGACTCTAAAAAGGAAACTAAGAGAAGTTAAAATACAGCAATCCAGAGACAACCTTACAGAAATTTTTGAAAAGGAAGAGGAGATGGCAGCCGAAAATAATAATAATGCAAGGAAGATGCTTGGTGACTTTACTGCACCAAATTCCAATTCACATGGAAGAAGCATCTCCATCCCTACCATTGGAGCAAACAATTTTGAGCTGAAACCTCAATTAGTTTCTCTGATGCAGCAGAACTGCAAGTTTCATGGACTTCCATCTGAAGATCCTTTTCAGTTCTTAACTGAATTCTTGCAGATCTGTGATACTGTTAAGACCGATGGGGTTGATCCCGAGGTCTACAGGCTTATGCTTTTCCCATTTGCTGTAAGAGACAGAGCTAGAATATGGTTGGACTCTCAACCTAAAGATAGCCTGAACTCTTGGGATAAGCTGGTCACGACTTTCTTAGCCAAGTTCTTTCCTCCTCAAAAGCTTAGTAAGCTTAGAGTGGATGTTCAAACCTTCAGACAGAAAGAAGGTGAATCCCTCTATGAAGCTTGGGAGAGATACAAGCAACTGACCAAAAAGTGTCCTTCTGACATGCTTTCAGAATGGACCATCCTGGATATATTCTATGATGGTCTGTCTGAATTAGCTAAGATGTCATTGGATACTTCTGCAGGTGGATCCATTCACCTAAAGAAAACGCCTGCAGAAGCTCAAGAACTTATTGACATGGTTGCTAACAACCAGTTTATGTACACTTCTAAGAGGAATCCTGTGAGTAATGGTACGCCTCAGAAGAAGGAAGTTCTTGAAATTGATACTATGAATGCCATATTGGCTCAGAACAAACTATTGGCAGGTCAATATGATTTCTCAGAGTTTGAATGGAATGCAAGCTGCATCCAACAGTACTCAAGAGGCATCTTCTGAAGAAGAAGCTTATGATCCTGAGAACCCTGCAATTGCAGAGGTAAATTACATTGGTGAATCTTATGGAAACACCTATAACCCCTCATGGAGAAATCACCAAAATTTCTCATGGAAGGATCAACAAAAGCCTCAACAAGGCTTTAATAATGGTGGAAGAAACAGGTTTAACAATAGTAAACCTTTTTCATCATCCACTCAGCAACAGACAGAGAATTCTGAGCAGAATCCATCTAGCTTAGCAAATTTAGTCTCTGATTTATCTAAGGCCACTCTGAGTTTTATGAATAAAACAAGGTCCTCCATTAGAAATTTGGAGGCACAAGTGGGCCATCTGAGTAAGAAAATCACTGAGACTCCTCCTAGTACTCTCCCAAGCAATACAGAAGAGAATCCAAAGAGAGAGTGTAAGGCCATTGATATAACCATCATGGCCGAATCCAAGGAGGAAGGGGAGGACGTGAATCCCAAGGAGGAAGACCTCCTGGGACGTCCAGTGATCAACAAGGAGTTTCCCTTTGAGGAACCAAAGGAATCTGAGGCTCATTTAGAGACCATAGAGATTCCATTGAACCTCCTTATGCCCTTCATGAGCTCTGATGAGTACTCTTCTTCTGAAGAGAATGAGGATGTTACTGAAGAGCAAGTTGCCAAGTTCCTTGGTGCAATCATGAAGCTAAATGCCAATTTATTTGGTAATGAGACTTGGGGAGATGAACCTCCCCTGTTCACCAATGAACTAAATGCATTGGATCAACTGAAACTGCCTCAGAAGAAATAGGATCCTGAAAAGTTCCTAATACCTTGTACCATAGGCACTATGACCTTTGAGAAGGCTCTATGTGACCTGGGGTCAGGAATAAACCTCATGCCACTCTTTGTAATGGAAAAACTGAGAATCTTTGAGGTACAAGCTGCTAGAATCTCATTAGAGATGGTAGACAATTCCAGAAAATAGGCTTATGGACAAGTAGAGGACATGTTAGTAAAGGTTGAAGGCCTTTACATCCCTGCTGATTTCATAATCCTAGATACTGGGAAGGATGAGGATGAATCCATCATCCTTGGAAGACCCTTCCTAGCCACAGCAAGATCTATGATTGATGTTGACAGAGGTGAACTAGTCATTCAATTGAATGAGGACTCCCTTGTGTTTAAAGCTCAAGTCATCCTTCTGTAAACATGGAAAAGAGGCACAGTAAGCTTCTCTCAAAATAGAGTCATACAGAGCCCCCACAATCAAACTCTAAGTTTGGTGTTGGGAAGACTCAACAATGCTCTGAACATCTGTGAGGCTCCATGAGAGCCCTCTGTCAAGCTATTGACATTAAAGAAGCACTTGTTGGGAGACAACCCAATTTTTATTTATCTAATTTTATTTTTATTTTTATTGTTCTTCCATGTTTTATTAGGTTCATGATCATGTGGAGTCACAAAATAAATCAAAAAATTAAAAACAGAATCAAAAATAGCAGAAAAAAAATCACACCCTGGAGGAAGGACTTATTGGCATTTAAACGCCAGTAAGGAGCATCTGGCCGGCGTTCAACGCCAGAACAGAGCATGGAGCTGGCGCTGAATGCCAGAAACAAGCATGGAGCTGGCGTTCAACGCCAAAAATATGCTGCATATGGGCGTCGAATGCCCAGAACAAGCATCACTTCGGCGTTTAAACGCCAGAAATGCATGCAAAGGCATTTTACATGCCTAATTGGTGCAGGGATGTAAATCCTTGACACCTCAGGATCTGTGGACCCCACAGAATCCCCACATACCTCCACTCACCTTCCCTCCTCATAATCCTATATCTCTCTTCCCCATCACCCCTTCACGACTCACATCCATTTCTTCTTCTTCTATTCTTTCTTCTTTTGCTCGAGGGCGAGCAACATTCTAAGTTTGGTGTGGTAAAAGCATAGTTCTTTTTTGTTTTTCCATAACCATTGATGGCACCTAAGGCCAGAGAAACCTCTAGAAAGAGGAAAGGGAAGACAAAAGCTTCCATCAAGGGTCTATAGCTCAGTGGTAGAACATTTGACTGCAAATCAAGAGATCCCTGAGATACCTCAGGGGATATATTTTCCTCCACATAATTATTGGGAGCAACTAAGGATAGGAGCACCAAAAGCACTCCACATCCTCCATGAAATTAGAGAAGATCAAAGAGCAATGAGGGAGGAGCAACAAAGACAAGGAAGAGACATAGAAGAGCTCAAGGACATCATTGGTTCCTCAAGAAGAAAACGCCACCATCACTAAGGTGGACTCATTCCTTGTTCTTACATTCTCTGTTTTTCATTTTCTTATGTTAAGTGCTTATCTATGTTTGTGTCTTCACTATATGATCATTAGTATTTAAGTGTCTATGCCTTAAAGTAGTGAATATGAATCCATCACCTCTCTTAAATGAAAAATGTTTTAATTCAAAAGAACAAGAAGTACATGAGTTTCGAATTTATCCTTGAACTTAGTTTAATTATTTTGATGTGGTGACAACACTTTTTATTTTCTGAATGAATGCTTGAACAGTGCATATGTCTTTTGAATTTGATGTTTAAGAATGTTAAATATGTTGGCTCTTGAAAGAATGATGACAAGGAGACATGTTATTTGATAATCTGAAAAATTATAAAAATGATTCTTGAAGCAAGAAAAAGCAGTGAATACAAAAGCTTGCAGAAAAAAATAGAAAATAGTGAAAAAAAATATAGAAGAAAAAGAAAAAAGGCAAGCAGAAAAAGCCAAAAGCTATTAAAACCAAAAGGCAAGAGCAAAAAGCCAATAACCCTTAAAACCAAAAGGCAAGGGTAAATAAAAAGGATCCCAAGGCTTTAAGCATCAATGGATAGGAG
Organism: Arachis ipaensis; assembly: GCF_059453495.1. Classification (NCBI taxonomy): domain Eukaryota; kingdom Viridiplantae; phylum Streptophyta; class Magnoliopsida; order Fabales; family Fabaceae; genus Arachis; species Arachis ipaensis. The sequence goes on from NC_142436.1 coordinate 139,911,968, forward strand.
GGCCTAAAGGAATAAAATCCTGGCCTAAGCGGCTAAACCAAGCTGTCCCTAACCATGTGCTTGTGGCGTGAAGGTGTCAAGTAAAAACTTGAGACTGAGCGGTTAAAGTCAAGGTCCAAAGCAAAAGAAGAGTGTGCTTAAGAACCTTGGACACCTCTAATTGGGGACTTTAGCAAAGCTGAGTCACAATCTGAAAAGGTTCACCCAATTATGTGTCTGTGGCATTTATGTATCCGGTGGTAATACTGGAAAACAAAGTGCTTAGGGCCATGGCCAAGACTCATAAAGTAGTTGTGTTCAAGAATCAACATACTAAACTAGGAGAATCAATAACACTATCTGAACTCTGAGTTCCTATAGATGCCAATCATTCTGAACTTCAATGGATAAAGTGAGATGCCAAAACTATTCAAGAGGCAAAAAGCTACAAGTCCCGCTCATCTGATTGGAGCTATGTTTCATTGATAGTTTGGAATTTATAGTATATTCTCTTCTTTTTATCCTATTTGATTTTCAGTTGCTTGGGGACAAGCAACAATTTAAGTTTTGTGTTGTGATGAGCGGATAATTTATACGCTTTTTGGCATTGTTTTTAGTATGTTTTTAGTAGGATCTAGTTACTTTTAGGGATGTTTTTATTAGTTTTTATGTTAAATTCACATTTCTGGACTTTACTATGAGTTTGTGTGTTTTTCTGTGATTTCAGGTATTTTCTGGCTGAAATTGAGGGACTTGAGCAAAAATCAGATTCAGAGGTTAAAGAAGGACTGCTGATGCTGTTGGATTCTGATCTCCCTACACTCAAAGTGGATTTTCTGGAGCTACAGAACTTCAAATGGCGCGCTTTCAATTGTGTTGGAAAGTAGACGTCCAGAGCTTTCCAGAAATATATAATAGTTCATACTTTCCCTGAGTTTAAATGACGCAAAAAGGGCGTTGAACGCCAGTTCTACGCTGCAGTCTGGAGTTAAACGCCAGAAACACATCACGAACCAGAGTTGAACGCCAAAAACACGTTACAACTTGGCGTTTAACTCCAGAAGAAGCCTCTGCACGTGTAAACTTCAAGCTCAGCCCAAGCACACACCAAGTGGGCCCCGGAAGTGGATTTATGCATCAATTACTTACTTCTGTAAACCCTAGTAACTAGTTTAGTATAAATAGGACTTTTTACTATTGTATTTACATCTTTTGTACATCTTTGGAATCATCTTTGGATTATCTTTTGATCCTTTGATCACGTCGGGGGCTGGCCATTCGGCCATGCCTGGACCTTCATCACTTATGTATTTTCAACGGTAGAGTTTCTACACACCATAGATTAAGGTGTGGAGCTCTGCTGTTCCTCATGATTTAATGCAAAGTACTACTGTTTTTCTATTCAATTCAACTTATTCCGCTTCTAAGATATCCATTCGTTCCCAAGAACATGATGAATGTGATGATTATGTGACGCTCATCATCATTCTCACTTATGAACGCGTGCCTGACAAACACTTCCGTTCTACATGCAAACAAGCTAGAATGAATATCTCTTAGATATCTAATACAGAGGACCGAGTCCGAGATATTAGAATCTTCGTGGTATAAGTTAGAACCCATGGATGGCCATTCCTGAGATCCGGAAAGTCTAAACCTTGTCTGTGGTATTCCGAGTAGGATCTAGGAAGGGATGGTTGTGACGAACTTCAAACTCGCGAGTGCTGGGCGTAGTGACAGACGCAAAAGGAGGGTGAATCCTATTCCAGTATGATTGAGAACCTCCAGATGATTAGCCGTGCCGTGACAGAGCATTTGGACCATTTTCACAGAGAGGATGGGATGTAGCCATTGACAACGGTGATGCCCTACATAAAGCTTGCCATGGAAAGGAGTAAGACTGATTGGATGAAGACAACAGGAAAGCAGAAGTTCAGAGGAATGAAAGCATCTCTATACGCTTATCTGAAATTCTCACCTATGATATATATAAGTATCTTTATCTTTATTTTCTGTTTATTTATTATTATTATTCGAAAACTCCATAACCATTTAATATCCGCCTGATTGAGATTTACAAGATGACCATAGCTTGCTTCATACCAATAATCTCCGTGGGATCGACCCTTACTCACGTAAGGTTTTATTACTTGGACGACCCAGTGCACTTGCTGGTTAGTTGTGCAAAGTTGTGAAGTTATATTTGGACCATGGTATTGTGCACCAGTTGTTGGCGCCATTGCCAGGGAGAGAACGAACAACAAATTTTACAACCTCAGAGTAACAATTTCGCATACCACTTAGCTTATAAGCTTCCTCCTCCAGAAAAATACAAATTTTAATTCTTTTAGCAAACTATACCACTTCGTCCTCTCCTCTTGTAGCTTTATTCTTTGTTTTTTCTTCCAAGCTTTCTCCTTATGCATTCTTGGAGTCATGCTTATTTGAAATGGGATAAATGTAATATGAGAATAAAATAATTTGACTCAAGTCCTCCAAATTGGAAAAAGCAAACAACCTCCTTTGAACTTTAGTTAAAGGGGGACTAAGACTAAGGTGCACTTTTCCTAGTTTTACTGTGAATGAAGAAAGAAAATTTTCACATTAGATTCGTTCACATAGTTTAGAAAAAAGACAAAGAAGGCATGGAGATAAGTTGAGATGTTGATAACTAAAGAATCCAATAACAAAAGAAAAAGATAAAGTTTGATTCTCTTTAGTACTTTATATATAAAGATAAAGCAATATTTTTACTGTAAAGATTATGAAATCGCTGAATTTAAAAAGATTATTGAAGTTTTATTAGTCTTTAATTTCTAGTTTTTACCATCACATTTGGTCAATGTATATTCCAAAAAAGTTTCATTTGCTTGAAAATATTGAAAAAAAAAATACAAAAAATAATCAGATTGAAACATACACTGTAACAAAAGTCGTTAAAACAGATCCAAAGTAAGCATATTCATTGTCCACACAAACAAATTATCAAACACATTGAATGCATATATGTAAAATGGCTAAAATATATAGAACAAGTTCCAAAAACATACAATTATAATGAATCAACTATGAGAACCAATGTGAAATTATTACCTTTATAACTAATTCACTTCCATTCTCTAAGAAATCATCATATGCTCTGTACAAAGTAACCAAGAAACATTGATATGAATATATATGGTCTTTTTAATCCCAAATCGATGGAAGAACATGGCTTATTTTCATCTTTCCAATTACTATTCTTTTAGTTCTTAATCCACACTTCTATAACACATGCAGTTTCCAGTAAGAGATATAGTTTAAGTTGTAAATATTAGGAATATGTATGGTAGATACCTACTAAACATGGAGGAGACGCTTCTTGGCATTAGCTTCTTCTTCAACGCTAATTCAATACACGGCACTTTTCATTGATGAGCAATGTTCCGTGAACACTCTCTGGTTAACTGAACCTGCAAACACACTCGCAACAATTAAGACGAAGACAAAGAAGAAGAAGGAGGAGGAGGATGAGGCCAACTAGGAAAAAGAGAAATTTTTGGGGGCTTGGTGTGAGAGGGAGAAACCCTCGAATCAATTTGGGGTCTCTGCCTCTCTGGTCCCCTTTTTTTTCTTTAAAATTATTAAATTTTCAATTTAAATTATGAGGGTAAAATAATCATTTTAATTATGTAGTGTTTTTGTGTTTTATTAACCAAACATAATATTAGACATTATACTAATGTCATGTCTATTATATCCAAACATCATACATAAACACAAATATTTTATGTCTATGTTTCAAGTGTCTATGTCTGAATGTCTATGTCTTAGTATATACACAAACCAAACGGAACCTACTAAAGCACTCAGAGAACACACAGTCATGACATTGCACAAAATACACAGATAGCACTAAGGAAAACCACTAAAGAAAGGAGACTACCTTCTTATTTACGTGACTACCACTGCATGTTAATGTCTACCACCTTCACTAAAGCTCAAGTACCAACCACACAGAGGTATCCACTCTCTGAGACAATAGAATATGGTGCTTTTTTACAAAATCACAATTTTGTAATACATCTATCTTTCAACCCTGAACCCAAATCCTATCAAGAGGCTGTAATGCACGAATGTTGGAGAAAAACCATTCAAGAAGAGTTATTGGCACTTGAGAACAATGACACTTGGAATCTGATCGATCTACCAACTAGGAAGAGGTCAATTGGGTGCAAGTGGGTATTCAAGACTAAGTATAACTCAAATGGTATGATTGATGCCATAAAGCTCGATTGGTTGTACAAGGTTACACTCAAAGACCTGGATTCAACTTTCTTGACACTTTTAAGTGGTGGTAAGAATGACCACCCTGCGCATGTTGCTGGCTGTTACGACTAATAGGAATTGGTTTCTGCATCAACTCGATGTTAACATGGCATTTTTACAAGGTGACTTGCCTAAAGAAGTCTACATGTAGGCACCTCCAAGTCTCAATGCTCCATAAAAAAAAGGTTTGCAAGCTGGAGCAATTCTTATATGATTTAAAACAAGTGAGTAGAATGTGGAATTTAAAGCTTAGTGGAGTGTTACACCAGGAAGGCTTCATTCAATTGAAGCACGATTGCTCTTTGTTCACTAAAACCACAACCAAGGGATTCACAACCATCTTGGTATGTATACGTGGATGATCTCATTCTCTCTGAAAATGATATGGATGAAATTAGCAGTGTCAAGAGAGTCTTGGATGCAAAATTCAAAACTAAAGATATCGGACGATTGAAGAACTTTTTAAGGATGGAATTTGCTCACAATTCGAAGAGACTAGCCATTTGCCAACGCAAATATACTCTGGATCTTTTGGAAGAGTTTGGCACGTTGGGAGTCAAGCTGGCAAGCACACCCATGCAACACTCGACAGCCTTTTCCAAAAATTAAGGCACCAAATTAAATGATTCCTTGAGGTATAGACAATCGGTTGGGAGGTTGTTATATCTCACTAACACTCGACTTGACATCTCTTTTGCCGTTAGATGTCTAATCCAATTTTTGGATTGCCCTACTGATCAACACTTCTAAGCAGGTTATCATATTCTTAGGTACTTGAAGAGTGATCCTAGCTATGGCTTATTCTTTTCCAAAGATAATGCTTTGAAGCTTAAGGACTATGTTGACTTAGACTGGGCTACATGCCCAGACACAAGAAGATATGTGACAGATTATTGTTTCTTCTTGGACGAGATTTTGGTGTGCTAGCGCAGTAGGAAACAAACTATACAGTCTTATGTTCTTCATCTGAATCCGGACATCGAGCAATGAGCCAAGCAACCAGAGAAGGATAGTGATTAATGTATCTTCTTAAGGAACTTCAGGTGGAACACAAAACACCTTTTACTCTCTTCTGCGACAATCAGTCTACTTTACACATAATCGCAAACTCTATTTTTTATGAGAAGATGAAACATTTGGAGGTGGACTAACATTTGTTTAAGGATAAAGCCCAAGAATGGGTGGTGAAGTTGCTGCCAATTAAAACTGTCCAGCGCCTGGGACTTTTAAATTTCTATACTCCCAGCTTAAAGGAGGATATCACCTGACTGTTTAGGATAGTTAGTAGTAGAGTTAATTTAATTAGCATAGGTTGTTATAAGCAGTTAAACATTAATAAAGTGTAGTCGTTGTTAGCTTATGTAGTTTGTTATGGTAATTGTATATGTAGCTGTAACGATATCTTATTAAGTGATTTTTGCCATTTACATACTAATCAAAAGTCACTAACTCTTTCTCTCTGATTTCACTCATCTTCTTGCTCTCTCTCATTTTCTTTCCGTTTCTCTTTCTTACTTTCATCATGCACAGAGCTTCAAAGCTCTTTTCATAAAATAAATTTTTAAAACGTCTATAATAATTTTACAATAATTTTAAATATTTATTATTATTTAATTTTAAATTTTTTTATTAAATTTTAAATATTTTTTATGATAATTTAAATTTATGTTCTTTAAAACAAAATACTAGTTTTTTTTTTGTTTACCCAAACGGTATCCTTCAACTCGACAGGTTAAGGACTAATTCGTCGCGGATCTGAACTTCATTTAAGAGTCTGCCGCTGGCCAATAAATTGCTGCATGCACAAGGCAGGATTCGAACTCCCGACACTTACTTAAGCGAACGAGTAAATTGACTACTCGACCAACCCAAATTAGTTAAACAAAATACTAGTTAACTGTAGTGAGTTGCGCATGTTAGCTAGCAGAATTGTGTTAAAAAATATCTAGGGGGCGTGACCATCTTAGTCACCACCCTTGTTTCTTTGTAGTGATAAAAGATTTGGATTCTCTAAATTTTGAATTTTATTTTAGAGGATAAAATATGATTTATTATCATTTATTTTATAAGTAGGACCAAAAAAAATATAAAAAATAATATTTAATGGTGAGAGATTTTACTTTATCCTTTAAAGTAAAATCTAAATTTCAGAGGATCTAAATTCAGTGACAAAAACGTGAATCGAATGCATACGTTATGTATTTTAATGATCTTATATTAAAGCAAAGCACTAGTTAATGTACGACGTTTACAACTACTAATTATTCGAGATTTCTTTTTGTCATTACAATTCGCACTTTTATTTTATAAAATTTTGGTGTTGTTGTTTATTTACTATATTTTATTGGCTAATTATTAATTTAAAAAATATTGATTTTCTAATAATAAAAACTATATATATATAATTTAGAGTAGTATTTGATAAACAAGTAATTGTTTAATCAAGCTCACAACAAAGTATCCAAAAGAATATATTCAAAAGATCAGTCTCATTCTTTTCCCTCAATGGAAAAATCTCAAAATTTTTATATTTTATCCAATTTTTTGTGTACTTTTTCAAAATTTTTATATTTTTTTAGAAATTGTTACATTTTTATTTTTTTGTCTGTTATACTCTTTTATTTATCTTTGTTTTGTTCTTCTTAAAAAGAAAAAAATAAAGAGGAACAGGAATAATAATAAAACTAAACAGACAAAAAACAAAATATAAAAAATACAAAGTTTTTTATCCAAAGGATTTTTTTAGATAAAAATATGTTATTTATTTTAAAATTAATATATTATTATTAAATTTTTTTTATTTATATTAATTTCACAAAATTTTTTTATTTCTACTATTTTTGTGAGACTTGCTTATTTCTACTATTTAAACCTTAGCTTATTATAAAATAGTAAAATACTTAGTCATCCTACATTATTTAAAATTTATTCTACTAAATTGGTCAGACCTATGTCTTAAAAGTTTTGTACCATATGCAGTTGAATATTCAAAACCTCTGGAAGGACGATGCACCCCAAATATCTATAATTTGGCCCTCTTGAATTTAATAGATCCTATTCATGAATGAAAGTTACCGATTTACACTGACAAAAAAACAATAATAGACGGGTACGTTGTATCTCAGCTCAACTGCCAGAATTTATTTTGATAAGCCAAGGAGAAAGGAAATAGCGACCATGATAGAAGGAGAAGTCAACAACTTCATCATGGTATGGATGGTAGCAGCAGCCTCATTTTGCTACAGCCACGCTGTTGGGAAGCTAGTCACGAATGGCGGCAAAGCAAGGCTCGTGGCTCTGTTCCCAGCCATAGTCCTCCTCTTCCTCCTCCCCCTCAGGCTCACCTCCGCCCACCTTGGAGCCCCCTCCACTTTCCTCCTTGGCTGGCTTTCCACCTTCAAGCTCCTCCTCTTTGCCTTCCACAAAGGCCCTCTATCTTCCAATCCCCCCCTCTCTCTCCCTTACTTTCTAATATTAGCTTCCTTCCCCATCACATTCCAACACCTAAAAGATCCAAACCCTCAAACGATTCCGGATCCCCACAACAACAAAACCCGCCAGAGATACCGATTAGGTCTCATGGCTATTCTATCTGCTTGTTTGCTTCCTCTCTACGGCGAAAAGCAAGATAGTTTCTACCCAGTCTTCACTTTGTTATTGATTAGTCTCCACATGTACGTTTCAATGGAGCTTGTTTTCGGACTCGCTTCCGCGGCGGTCACCAAGCTTCTACACATAAAGTTGGATCCTCATTTCGACAAGCCTTATCTGAGTACCTCGCTGCAAGATTTCTGGGGGAGAAGGTGGAACATCATGGTCAACCGTGTGCTGCACCCAACCGTATATGATCCCGTGGTGAGGGTGTCGAGCCACGTGGTGGGGCGGAAGTGGGCCCCATTACCCGCTGTCATGGCAACCTTTGCGGTGTCGGGGCTGATGCATGAGCTTGTGTTCTATAGCTTCAAGCGTGAGAAGCCAAATTCACTGGAGCGGTGGGAACCATCGTGGGACTCTCTGTGCTTCTTCCTCATACATGGGGCTTGTTTGACTATGGAGATTGGGGTCAAGAAGAAACTGGGAGGGAGGTGGCGGGTGCCAAAGGCGGTGTCGTTGCCGCTGACGGTGGCGTTCGTGGTTTCTACTGGGTTGTGGCTATTTGTGCCGGCGCTTGCAAGGTGTGGAGCGTTTGTGAAGGGCAAAAGAGAGTCACTTGCTGTCGTTGACTATGTGAGAACGCTTGCTCTTACATAAATGTTTTCAGGTTTGCATGAACTGAGCAAACATGTTTTTGTTTTTTTGTTGACAAATAAACCATGTTTATTTCAATTCAAGGCAATTGTCGGCTAATTAAGAACACAGTGGGCTGGATATTTTAAGGTAACAGAAGGGAAAATTTCATTTCCAGAATAATAATATTTGAAAAATAATGAAAAATTAGTTAAATAGTAAAAATTATTCTATTTAATATTTATTAATTATTATTTAAAAATTATGTAATTTTAAATATAATAATATATAATTATAAATATTATATATAAATATTAAATTAAATAAGATAATTTTAATTATTATTTCTTTAGTATTATTGTTTTTAGAATTGCAATTTACATCTGCTCTAGATAAATAACAATATGATGAAATAGCAATTAAGTGAGAATCCGACGTTACGAAATAACGTCGATACGCCATAATGGCGCTATCGTTAGGCCAAATGCTAGAAAACGGCACTAAATGCGCTAAACGCTAGAAAACCGCAGCCCCTCAAGGCAGAGATAAAAAGAAAGGGGATTCAGCAAATAAATCCAGAACCAAATCACACTGTCAAATACCTAGTTAATTTAAACATCAGAGTGCCTTACAGGTTGTCCACCAGACCTAATTTCCAACTCATTGAAATCAGGATTTTCGATCTTCTTACTTCCAGTTTGAGATCTTCACATCAGGTATGAATATTTGGTGCCATCTGTAGGGATCTTGTTTTACCTAGAATCATGGCTAAACAATGAATTTATTCGACAATCAACCTGAAAACTCCGCTGAAAGAGCAACATCGTAAAGATGGGCATGAAATTGATGTCACTCCTACCCATGAGGAGGCTCCCCCCAGGTACAAAAACTTGGAAGCCCCTAACCCCGAAGCTCGTAATGCGAAAGCCTGACACTTCACAGGCCTAGGTGAAGATTATCAACATGCCGTGCAAGAAATGCGACATCGGGTACAGGAACTCGAACGCCACTGTCTGAAATTAGAACAACGATTGGTTGGACACTTACAATCCAGGCAATCTCATTCCCAAAGCCATTCGGTCAGGGGAAGAATAGAGTATGATCATGGAATTTCTGAGCAACAACGGGACCCGCAACAGCGGGACCCCAATCGAAGAGACTCGCGATCACCACAACGTCTTGAAAAGAGGTCACCTATACGTCCTGAGTCAGGAAGGTGGGAAATACATGAATCCCTGTCTCCCTAGTCTAAAAGGCGACGGATTCCACCAAGGAGCCTAACTCCTAAAAGGCATAGGAAAACTCGGGAACACGTGATAATGGGACAAACCCCATTTACTTCTCACGACCTCCAAGTACGCCTGCCGAAGCACTTTGACAAGTTCACCGACTTAAAATATGACGGAAAGACAGATCCCCAAGAGCATATTGATGCTTTTGAGGAGTAAGGGATACAATCCGATGTAAAACCTTTTCAGTAACATTGTCAGGACCGGCCATAGCATAGTTTAACACGCTCTCTTCCGGCTCAATCTCTTCATTTGCTGATGTCAAGATTAAATTTTTAGCCCATTTTATCACAAGGAGGACCCAGGCTAAGCACCCGATTTCCTTGCTTGGAGTAGAACAAAGGGTGGGTGAAAGCATCCGAGACTATCTGGACCACTTTAACAAAGCGTTGCTAGAAGTCAATACGCGGACCCCAGAGGTCGTGTACTTATGCTTGATTGCTGGTTTGTTGGAAAGAGACTTCCAAAGGCATCTGACTTCCAAAGATGTAAAATTCATGAAAGAAATTTACCATATTGAGCCAGAATATATGCGAGATGATGACATATCCAAGATGGTTTCAACAAAAAGAAAAAATCCGGCACCATCATCTAACAAGATTAAAAGTATGGGTCAAATCTCATCTCCAAATCCACCAACTCTATGGGTTGGGAAGTTCTCCACATACACACCTCTGGTTATCTCACTTGCCGAAGTGTATCAACAAGTCTCTCATAGGGATATCCTCTCAAAGGCAAGGCAAATTCAGCCTAGGGACTCGTTAAACAAATCTCAATACTGTGACTACTATAAATCATATGATCATAAGACCGAGGATTGTATTGACTTAAAAGATGCCTTGGAACAAGCAATTCAGGATGGTAAGCTCTCCGAATTCGTCCAGCATATGAGGCTGTCCCGACGACATAACAATGATGAAGATCGAAAAATCAGGAATCCTAGAAACACAAGACCTCTGAAAAAACCCATAAGACACTGCTCAAGTCGTGGTCAATGTGGTTGTAAGAAGGAATGGATTACCCAGATCCAACAATGCGATAAAGAAAGATGTTAAAGCTGCAAATTCGGAAGTGTTTAAAGTGACCAGCGTTCCAGCAGTACAATTAATGTCGGAAGATTTTCAGGTCACCACATTTGAAGATGATGAGGCCCTGGCAATTTATAATTGTAGATTTCTTGTAATAATTGCAGTTTTATTTAGCTAGCAACATGAATTAGATTTGTTAGCTAGATTGGTGGAGTTAATATAGAAATAAGTTCTTGAATTAAGAAAAATAAAACAAATAAATAAAAATGAGAAAAAAATTATTACTAATAGTAATGTATAGAATGAACTAAGTGTGAATAATAGTGATTTTATTTTCGATGAAATTAGAAGTGATGAGAATATGATATCTTGCGTTTAAGAATTTGAGTAAAAATTTATATTTAGTATATAAAAAATGTTATGTACATATTAAAAATTAATTATTATGTATTTAATCATAAATACATGTATTGTATGTTTAATTAATTTTTAAATTATTTTAAAAAATATCATATTAAAAATTATTTACCAAAAAAAATAATCAATTCTTTTAAAAAATAAGTTATAGATTAAAAATATGATAATGTCACTCCTATTTTTTAATATTGTCGCTCTATATATGATTTTCTTTTCAGTATTATGGAAATATGGGATATTAATTATAAAAAATTACATTAAAAAAGATTATATATCTTTCTTTTTTTAACCATACTTAAGGGGTTATATATTTTTTTTTAGGTTTCAAGGGGTTATATATATTTATTATATATGATTTCAACCAAGTTTTGGTCCAAAAAATATTAATAATTATAAGTCCAATTAGTAGTCTAAAAATAAATAGATTCAGCCCACTACCAAAAATGAATTCTAACTTTTCAAAAACTAATCAAAATATTAAGCTGTAATTTAGTTCATAATAAGAAACGAAAAACTGTGTATGTGACGGTGACTATGTGTGTAATGGTAACAGTGTGAAGTAGAGACAAGCACACAAAATCACATAGCACTCTTCTTCTTTCGACACAAATAGTCAACATAGTATGATTTTCTCAACTGTAAGCACCATAGAATCTCCTGTGAAAGAAATGTTACTTTGCATGGAAATAGTGTGAAATATTTCAAATATTTTATAATAGTTTAATACAAAACTTCATAAATATTAAACGTGTTGTAATATTACAGTTAAAAAATTGTGTTTACTTAATTTAAGTTTATTTGGCTTTTATCAGATGAATAAGTTTGTAGTCTCTGTATTTCACCATAGGGCAGGTTTGTAAGAGATAAGGGTGGAGTTTTGAACTATATGCATAGAAAAGTGGATAAGCTTTCTAAAATAGACTTGGATATGGTAAATAAACGTGACTTGTAGATCATCTTTAAAGAATTAGGCTACAGCGATAATATTACCATGTTTTGGTATGATCCTGGCCCCTACATTGCAGGCAATCAAGCTGATGTATTTTTGAATCACTGAAAAGCTAGCAAAAAGGATTAAAAACCAACCTAAATTGACCCATAAGGAGGCATGAGATCACATAAATGAAGACTATAATAACCAAGTATAAGACATGCATAGGATCACTTGTCCAAGAAAGACTAAAAAGAAGGGGAATAGAGATGACCACCCAAGAACAAACAGAACAACTTCTCTCACAATCAGTTCTACAACTAGTGTGAGACTTCTAATTCACAGGAGAAGGCCTCTCTTACCTACTTACTAAACATTTCAAGGAATAATGAATCTAATTTTAATATATATTTTGAAGGACTAATATATGTCTTATTTTAAAATTTTAAATGAGTAACGATTCGTTTGTATTAAAATGATGTTATAAAATTGTGTTTTACTAATGATATTAATATAGATTATTCTACAAAAATAAATATTGGAAATTATTTTAATATTTTTTATTTTTTAGAGACTAAACTAATTTGTCTGAAATAAAATATTTTAAAAATTAAATTGATACTTCACTCATTAAAAAAATAATTTTCTAACTTTTTTTTTTATAGCTAATGTTTTTATTTTTCAAGCCACATAGATCTTAGATAGACGGACGAAGTCTTAGAAGTGTATAGGTAAACTTAACTATTGAGTTGAGTTGTTCAATAATAATAATGTACCGGTCTAATTAAAAACCATCAAATCAACGTTTAATTAAATAACTAGGTAAAAATAAGGTGAGTTATACGGTACAACTTTAAATTTATAGATATTTTTATAATATCTTTTTTTTTCGTAATACATGTACCATTTTGTCTTTATATTGGAGAAGCAGTTTGGCAAGTTGAGGTGGTCTACAAAATTGGCGGCTTAGGAAGGAGAAGTCACTCATATTGGACCCTTCTCTGCATATGGGTTGATCCTTGATTCCTTAGATTTTTTTTTTCTTAACGGGTCCTGTAAGAAAAATAAAAAGAGTTTTAATATCAATAATAATATTAATTAGCTAAGACAAAAAAATATTAATTATCAAAAATATGAATTTAATTTTAATTGATATAATTAGTTTTTAAAAAAATTAAGGCATATGCGATTTTTAATTGATGGAGGAAATTGGTAACTAATTTCATATATTATATATTAAAGAGAGCTTTTTTCTTGTATAATTCAAAAATAAAAAAGAATTATGTGACTTTTTTTTAATTCATTTGTAAATTAATATTTTAAGAGAAATTTTTGGAGTTAACAATTTTTAGTAGTTTTGGTTATTATTTAATCAGTATAAATACTAAATTATCTTTAATAAATAAATTTTATTAATTTATATGTACAAATTTTAAAAAATATGGATGTAAATTATATTAATTTATGTGTGTAAAATTCTAATAAATAATTAAATATAGATACAAATTATATGTTTCTATATGTAAAATATCTATAAATATAGATACAAATTATTACTGGCCAAAAATAATAATATTTGCTAGTAACTATATAGCGTTACTCTAATTCAACTTACCATTTCTCTATCCATGATCCTGTATCCCTTTTAATTACTTACAAATTTATTTATTCATATATTTATATTGTGTCATATATATAATGCTTAAGATTTTTAATAATAATAATAACATGTTATTTATTCAATTATTAAGTATATTTAAAAATTGGCATATTTTTAATTATTTACATACTTATTTAACTATTTTTTCTATTAATATGTTAAAAGCTTCTAAATTCTAATAGTATTTAATTTATATACTGGTACATGTATTAAAATGGCTAAAAAACACAAACAAAGAGAAATTTTATAAGAAAAGTCTAACTATGTAATGTTTATATGTGTTACATGAATGAATTGACTCAATATGACTTCAGCAGTTGGAGTTCTAGCTGAAACGACTTAAATCAAAGAGGCTAATCTTGCAGTTAACAATGCAATGTGCAGAAGAAAATCAGTTGGTTATTCAGAATTGAATTGATTCTATTTTCTATATCATCTCATACAATGAAGCATACACGTGTATATATACAATTCTATAGAGTATAAGAGTTAGTTGTGCTGCTGAGGTGGATAAACAGAACTAACAGATTTTTCACTTTTAGTAACTAACCAACTGATCTAACAAACTAGTTTCTATTTGTGGGCTTACCCTCAACATCCCCCCCTCTCAAACTTAGGGAGGGATAAGTCCCTATCCTAAGTTTGCTCTTAAATTTGGTGAAAAGGGATATTGAGAGTGGTTTGGTTAATAAATCTGCCACTTGGTCAAGAGCCGATATATAGACTATATAAAGCTGCTTAGCATTGACCAAATCCCTGATAAAATGTAAATCCATCTCTAAGTGCTTGCACCTGCTATGCAGTACAGAATTGGCAGCAAGCATATAGGTGCTATGATTATCACAGTAAATTGTTGGAAGAATTTGTTGTTGGACTCCTATTTCTACCAATAGCTGATGGATGCTCATGATCTCCGTTTGCGCTGAGGCTATCGCCCTGTATTCTGCTTCTGTGGTAGATCTGCTAACCTTTGACTGCTTGCCACTCTTCCAAGCTTTTAGGTTTGTTCCTAGATAGATACAGTAACCAGAAGTCAACCGCTGATCATCCAGGTCTGAAGCCCAATCAGAATCTGCAAAGGAGAGAATACGATAGTCAGTGCATTTGGAAAACACTAAGCCTTCTTGAATTGTACCTTAAAGATATCTAAGGATCCATTTGACTGCTTTCCAATGATTAATGGTTGGAGAATGCATAAATTGTGAGACTTTATTCACAGCGAATGCAAGATCCAGTTGAGTAATTGTGAGATACTGTAAGGCCCCTACTATGGACCTGTATCCTTTTGGATCTTCATAGGGGTTTGAGTCACTCTTCCTTAGCTTCAAAGATGTCATCATAGGTGTAGGCATAGGATTTGAATTACCCATCCCTGCACGATGTATTAAGTCTTTCGCATACTTTGTCTGAGTAAGCAACAGTGTTTGATAAGGTAAGTAATGTGCTTCAAGGCCTAAAAAGAAATGAAACAAACCAAGATCTTTCAATGAAAAAATGCAATTCAATTGTTTAATTAGGCTGTCTATGGCCATAGAATTAAAGCCTGTAACAATGATGTCATCTACATATATTAACATGTAAGTGACATCAGAATTATTTGTTTTCGTTGTAAATAATGCCACATCAGAAGTTGTGTGTCTAAAGCCAAGAGTTCTCAAAGTCGAGGCAAGAGTATGATACCAAGCCCTTGGGGCTTGTTTGAGACCATAGATGGCCCTATGCAACTTGCAAACTTTGTATGGTTGTCCCTCATTGTATCCAATAGGCTGCTGCATATAAACATTTTCTGATAATGCCCCATTTAAGAATGTATTATCAAAATCAAATTGTCTGATAATGCATTACAGTACACTTCAAACGATTCACTTGGTTCAGGTAATACCAATACAGGTGCAGTAGTCAACCTATACTTCAATGCTTGGAAACTCTCTTCACATTCCAGAGTCCAGACAAAAGGCGTATCCTTCCTAGTCAATTTAGTTAAAGGTAAGGCGAGCTGTAAAAATCCCTTAATGAATCTGCGATAATACCCCGCTAAACCTAGGAAACTCCTTATCTCTGTCACTGAAGTTGGTCGCTCCCAGTTCATCACTGCTTCCACCATAGCAGGATCCACAGCTATCCCCTGCTTACTCACCACGTGGCCGAGAAACTTCACTTCACTCTTCCAGAACTCACATTTAGATAACTTAGCATATAACTTTCTGTCGTTCAGAATTTGCAGCACAGTTCACAAGTGATCAGCATGTTCCTCTCTTCAGACTTAGAATAAACAATAATATCATCAATGAAGATAATAACAAACTTGTCCAGATACGGTCGGAAAATCATGTTCATATAATCCATAAATACTGCCGGGGCATTAGTTAACCCAAAAGACATCACTGTATACTCATAATGACCATAATGACCATAACGCGTCCTGAAAGCAGTTTTCAGAATATCCTCGTCTCTAACCGTTATCTGATGATACTCGGATCGCAGGTCAATCTTAAAAAACACACCGGCACCTTGTAACTGATCCATTAGATCATCGATTCTAGGCAACGGATATTTATTCTTCACAGTGATCTTATTCAATTGCTGATAATCGACACACAACCACATACTCCCATCATTCTTCTTTATCAGTAACACTGGCGCTCCCCACGGAAAAATACTTGGTCGGATAAAATGCTTACCTAACAGATTTTTCAGCTGAGCTTTCTGTTCAGCCATTTTTAAAGGTGACATCCTGTAAGGAGTAATCGAAATCGGACCGGCTCCAGGCACCAACTCAATTGCAAATTTAACTTCCCAGTTAGGTGAAAATTCATTAATATCATCTGGAAACACATATGAAAATTCACATACAACCGGAATCTGCTCTAAACTCTGATCATCACCTGATACTCCTGCAGTTAATAACATAATACTCTGACATTCAGTTCCAGAATAGTTTACTATCATAGAATTCAAATAGTAACTATTCACCACAACCGATGCTTCTGACCCTTCCAGCATAAACTGTACTGACTTCTCAAAACAATCAAGCAAAACATGATTCTTGGATAACCAATCTAATCCCAAAATGATATCAAGACCAGTTATAGACAAACAAATCAAATCATGCACAAATTCACGTTGTTGTACTCGAAAGGGAACTTGTGGACATCCTATCCTAGTCACCATAGCTTCATGAGTAGCATTATATACTTTCAAATCATAACCTAAAACTACCATTCTCAATCCTAATTCATGGGCCTTTTCAAATGCAATAAATGAATGACTTGCTCCTGAATCAAATAAAGCATTTAAGATTTTATCAGCTATTTCACAATTACCTATAATCAGTGTCTCAGATCCCTCAGCACCAATGGTAGAAGTGGTGTATACTCTCTCCGGCTGCTACACTCTACCAGTCTCATAATTCTTCTTCTCTGGGCAATTACTGGCTATATGCCCGGGCTGTCCACAGGAATAGCATACTCCAAGTCCTAATCTGCACAGAACTCCAGGATGATACTTTTTGCACTTCTGACAATTCAGATCCTGCTGTGGCTGCTTCCCAAACATTTTTCCTTGATTAGCATTAGTATTCGGCCTTCTATAATTACCTTGACCCTGAGTCTACTATGGAACAAAGCCTCCACGCTTGAAATTTCTACCTCTCGGAGCAAAGTTCCTCCCTGAAGGCCTCGGAAAATGCACCCTCAAACTTCCTTTTTCTGCTGCCGCCTTTCTCACACAATCCTCAGCCACCCTACTCTTATTCACCAATTCAGAAAATATCCTGATCTCCATTGGGACAACAAAACTCAGAATATTGCTCCGAAGACCTCCTTCATACTTAATACATTTCTATTCAGCAAAATCTTCAGGCGCACATTGACAGATACGAGAAAAGCGACATAACTCCTCAAATTTGCTAGTATACTCAGCAACAGTCATATGTCCCTGCTTTAATTACATTAATTCAAGTTCCTTGGCATTTCTGGCTGAATTAGGAAAGTATTTCTTATAGAATTTTGTTCGGAAAACCTCCCAAGGGATCGCAGCACCATCAGGCTGCAGGATACGTCAGGTTCCCTGTCACCAATACTGAGCTTCACCTTGCAATTGATAAGTTCCAAATTCAACCCATTACTCTTCAGGAACCTGCTGTGCCTGTAACGCCCTTTCCATAGCCTAAATCCAATTATCTGCATCAGTGGAATTTGAGGTTCCCCTGAAGGTCGGAGGGTGAACTTTCAGAAATGTAGCAAGTGTCATTGGACCATCCTCATCATTATTATTCCCATGATTACCCTGATTTATCTGATTACCCAATGCCTCAGTCATTGCCTGCATAGCTGTAGCCATATTTCCCAGGACAGCCATAAAGTCTACTGGATCAGTTCCTATGGGGGCAGGAGTAACGGTGCCTGTCCTACCTCTACCTCACCCGCGACTGCGTCTGCGAGTCGACATCTAGTCCCTATACACACCAAACAAGTGATATTAAGTTGATCAGTCTCAATATCTCAGGTCTAATGCTTTAAGTTCCAAATGCATGCTCACAAACGTTTATGCCATATATATCAATCAGATATCCTAATAGCACATAAACACATATAAAGAGAATGCACAGAAGTACAATTAGTCCATCTTTCAGGCTCTATAGGAACGAACTGCTCTGATACCATAATGTAACACCCTACCACACAAAACTTTACGCTTAAGTCGTGAAACAGAGGTGGTGTGGTATTACAACCTCTAAAATAAAATGAGGACATATAATAACAGAAGAATTATAATATGCTAGGAGCCTTGAAGAATAGAGGAAATAAAAATCGCAAAATAAAAGCGCAACGCTCAAGGAGCGAGTTGACTTGCGTGCTAAGAAAATCATAACTACTAAACATAAGATGACAGAAGTAGGAATAGAGTGCCAAAGATACAAAATAACAAGCCTCTAACTCAGCCCGTGAAGTTAAGACTGGCCGGAGAATATTTACATATATATACATACATATCCAAAACCCAAAGTACATATACATAATCCTGCCTCTCCATAAACCTCTAAGAGGATCAAAAAGAACAAGTTAAGCGGAGAGAAAGCTAAGTACATATATATATATATATATATATATATATATATATATATATATATATATATATATATATATATATATATATCTGTACCACAAAACTACCCAGTAACCCCTCCGTTTTAAGAGTCCAGACGCCTAACGAGATGGCTCCTGACCTGCATCTGAAAAATAACAACATAGTATGGAATGAGAACCAGAGATTCTCAGTATGGTAAAGGTGTCACACACATAATATATAAGGTCCTGGGAATGCCAGAGGCAATCCTAGAATGCTGACACTCATATTATAGAGCTTAAAGTATTAAATAGAAGCCATAAAAGGTGGTTTTCTAAGAACATTTAAACCTAACTTAACTTAACCTTAAATCTAAGTCCCATACTGCCATTCTTCCATACCTCCAACTCCATCATGCATTTTCACAGACAAATAGACAGATAAAGGCAAACACAAGAAGGTTACAATTACTACAGGTAACAACTATACATTTAGCATGGCAAGTACATATAGGCACACCCAATTAAAGCACAAGCAAGTAGTTCAAGTAATATGCATATGATGCATGCCTGTCCTATGGCTGATGAGGCTCATCTGTCAGTTATCCAGCCAACCCGACAAGTCTGAATTGTCCTTAGACTGTCCCCCGACGTGCATCCCCAAGAGTCTATGCATAGCTTTCTCTCAAATAATCAATATTGCTCAATGGAGGTAACATTCCCGGAAATTTATATAGTGCCCGATCACACTTACGTCGTAGGGTCAACAGAGTATCAAGTTTTCAACCTAGTACACATGGTGGCAAGCCACGGCACTTGATCCAGGGAATCTCGTATCTCAGATTATTCAATTTCATAAGCCATATAAATAATTCAATTATAATTCATCAACATCCACATCATTCTCAATTTCATCTCATTCATCATTATACATCAATCATATTCAATCCTTATCCTTCATTATCACACCTCACATTCCGTCCATCAATAGTTCCAATTCAAAACATAATTCATTCTTTTCCAAATGAATCAAACTTAAAACATGCTCATTTTCCTAATAACTCAAAATCAACCATATAACCTTTGAATCTAAATCTTTTTAAATAATCATATAAACAAAATCTCTATTTTTTTTTAATAAAATTTTGGCAGCATCTCCTCTAAAACTCGGACTTTGCTACCCTTTTCGGGTCCAAACCTGCATTCCTTTCAATTCAACATACCCTTCCTCATCATCATAACAATCACCACAATAAATCTACCTCAGATCAACAATTATACTCATACAATATTCAAATCCAACAACCAAAATTCAACTAAGAATCATAGTTTACAAATCCTAGGCTTTTAACACAAAATACCTCATTATCACAACAACATCCACAATAGTTATACCTCAAATAAATAGTTTACCAAATCACCAGTTAATCAACAAGCACCAAACCAACCATGTTCATCAACAGGATACTGAGTATTAAATATACACATGCAATCCAACTTATCCTAGGTCATCTAGCCTAAGTTTTCATAGAACATTATATATTAAATGCAAGAAACCTAAACCATACCTTAGCCGATTCCCAAGTATTATTCCAAGACAATTTTCCTAAAAGAACACAGCCCTCAAAACCTCAATTAATCCGCTCCCTCCAAGTTCCAGTATTCACAATTTCAAGCTCCAATTATTTATTCACAACCTAATACACATTCATAACACACACACACACACACACACATATATATATATATATATATATATATATATATATATATATATATATATATATATATATATATATATATCCAATTTAATACTCAAAGCTCAAATTCAATAAAAATAAAATAGAATTATCGTATCCTCACCTTACCCAAACTTCACATAAGCAAGAGTGAACGTTTTTCTCAAGCTAATTGGATCCTAAAACATCAGAAATCAAAGAAATTTAACCTTTCCATTAAAAATTCAAAAATTGGGGGAAAAGAGGGATGAGAGTGATTAAACAAGTTACTAGTAAAATTTTTTCGGTAGAAATGTAGAGCTCGACGCGGTGAACGCGTGGCCGCAAACGGTGCGGCGATCGGAGCTCGGACGAAGATGTTACGGGAATCGGAAACCACCGTAAGGGTTTCGGTAATGTTTCGCCCTCTTCTCCCCTAAACGTGCTTCAGTTCCGTTTCTGTTGGAATGAAGGGGATGAAGGGCTTGGGTTCACTTAAAAGGGCTGGTCCAGTTGGACCGACAGCCCGGTTCGGGTCCGGTTCGGTCCATTCGGTCTAATTTTGGACCGTTTTCTTCGAAATTAGTGTTAAAATTTTCGTTTCGATGAGCTCTACCATAATTTGATATAATATTCGCATTTCTAATCCTCCTTATTAAAAACTAATTTATTGACTAATTATCTACTAATTTAACCGGAGTTTACAAGATTGAGTTAAATTTTTTTTAATTCGTAATTAAATGAAATACTTACATGAGTGAACAAATTTGAAATAAAAAATTGGAGAGTTATGTATTTAAAATGTTCATTGTCTTAATTCTTAATTAGATCAAAAAGCACAATTCAACTCCTTATAATATGTTTTAGTCATATGAGGGAGTTAAAAACTTGTCATATTTGGTTTATTTCAACTCCTTCAATTTTCTCTACTATTTAATTATGTCATATTTAATTTATGGTTTAATTACTCTGTTGGTCCCTATAGTTTCGCAAAATTTTTAATTAGGTCCCTATACTTTTTTTCCTTTTAATTAAGTCCTTGCACCAAATTTTTTTTTTTAATTGGGTCCCTACACTTTTTTTTCCTTTTATTTAGGTCCCTATACCAATTCTTTTTTTTTTTAGTTGGGTCCCTATAAAATTAAGTCAATTACTACTAAGAAGGACTTAATTGAAAAAAAAATTTAGTGTAGGGACTCAATTAAAAAGAAAAAAAGTATAGAGACCTAATTGAAAATTTCATGAAACTATAAGGACTAACAGAGTAATTAAACCTTAATTTATTTCATTTTTCTTGCTTTATTGCTGCAAAAACTAGTTAATATTATTCATCTTTAATTATTATCAATTCACCTCTTCTTAAGTATTTTGTACTTATTTCAGTAATATATTTTAATTAGATTTATTTTAAATATTTTTTTCACTTTTATACCTAATATATATAATTATTAAAAGATTTTAAATAAAAAGATTAACTATCCAATTTTACTTAACTTTTTTTTCATTAGTTTGACATTTTTACCAATTAAAAAAATATCATTCACAATACACTATATTAGTTATAATTTTTAACTATAAAATATCTATCACCTTCAATAATGATTAATTCTAAAGTGTTGATTCCATTATTTAAAAATAAAATCTAAATTACAAATTCTGAAATAAAGCCAAATTATCCCAATAACATAAAATCATCCTTTATTGCAAATTTTATCTTTTATTTCAATAACATAAATGTAGTATTATTATTGTTAGGTGTAACAACAAAAATGTGTCATGCATATTTAACTGAAATAATATTTAAAATTATTGTAAAGTGTCTAAAATAAAATTGAATTAATTTACTTTATTAGGATTAAAATTACATTTTTTGGCTGATCTTTTAAGTAAACCAACTTTTTTTCCTCAAAAATAATATCTTCAAATGAACTTCATAAACTACATAAATACCATGAATAATTTTATAGTTATTTGGGTTATTTAAATAGGAAAAAAATAAATTTCTAATTTTTTAATTCGAAGATAAATAAATCTTTGACTAATTGAAAATATAAATATATCATTCATCTTGAATTTGATCTCATAGTTTTTACTATTTTTTGTCCCTTATAAAGTTTTATATTTAATTTATGCACTCTAACTATTTGATAAAATACTTTATTTAATTATTATAGGTTAAATTTTTATTATTGACTTAGCTTAGGAATACGAGTGATCTTCAATTATTAATGTGTATGTTCATTTTACACTTTTTATTTTTAATATGGAGGAGAGGTTAGTGTGTTGCAGCTTTATGGAGAGTACAAGAGCTTTACCTGCATGTGGTATTAGGGGAGTACAACTCGGACCGAGGGAGTTGAATACAGGAACACGGAGGGTCCGTTTTCTTTTATACCAACTCATGTGTTCGAAAAAATATTTTGTATACCAATTCGGAGGGTCCGTTTTCTTTGTATTTAAAAAAAAAAAACACTAATCGGACGATTCGATTTGTTAATGGTAAATTTCAAATTTTTTCTCTCTCACAACTCGGACCATCCAATTTGGTAATTCAAATTTTTTTAACAGAATTCAGATGGTCCGATTTCTTCTGTCCCACATCCATGTATAGCACCCCCATCCTCCATAGCAATGCATAACACACGCGCATGCCATATCTAAATTTTTTAGCCTTCATTTTAATCAAGAGATATTAATTAATTTTCTTTCTTCTAACACTAATAACCTTTTACTAAATTGAAATTCAATTAGTAAGTAGGTCATGACATTTGAATTAGAATTAATTAAGTCTAATTGACTATTTTTAATTTGTAAAAATTGACAAATTATATTTATTCTTAATAATTATCATGTTATGATTATTGACATTGTTAATGATTTTTAATCTTTAATCTTAGCCAATATTTTGTTTTTTTTTTTTTTTGGGTCAAGTTACACCATATACACACTCCTTTTCTTTTACATAAATTCCATATATCAATTTCCTAGTCGTGCTTCTAAAATCAAATTCAACATTCTACTATAATTATATACTCTACGACTGCCTAACCTTCCTCGTAATAACATTTTACTCTTTATACCAAAAAAAAAAAAAAAAAAAAAAAAACTATGGTAGGATGATTAACAATTAATAGAATAAAATTTCTTCATTTATATATAAAAAAATTTCAACTCAATTTCACCACAGGCAAACCCAAGGTTTACTTACATATAAACCTTGCATAATTAGACTCTTATAAAATTTTTCTTTGTGTTTTTTAACCATTTTAATACATATATCAGTATATAAATTAAATACAATTAGAATTTAGAAGTATTTAAAATATTAATATAAAAAATAGTTAAATAAGATGTAAATAATTGAAATCATGCCAATTTTTAAATATACTTAGTAATTGAATAAATAAAATATCATTATTATTAATTTTAAGCATATTATATATATATATATATATATATATATATATATATATATATTAAAAGGAATACAGAATCATACATAAAGAAATGATAAGTTAAATTAGAATATTAACTTATAAATAAATTAAAGATAAAAAGTCAGAAAACTCTTTTTTATTTTTGAATGGGTAAAGTATTAAATTGGTCTCTTACGTTTGTGCGTAATCCTATTTTAGTCCTTAAGATTTAAAGTCTCCTATTTGAATTCAAAAAAATTTCATTTAGCTTCAATGTAGTTCTACTGTGAGGTTAAAGTTAAATAATTAATGGAGTGTCCTACATAACAGCAGTACAAGAACAAGATCGATAATCTGGAGAACAAGTACAAACTCCAGAGGCACAAAATCAACCGTGGATGCATCAATACATTTATTTATCATTCTCGTTAGTTTTATAGAAAATATTTCATTTAAATTATAAGAAGAATGATAAATAAATGTATTGATGCATTCACGGTTGATTTTGTGGCTCTAGAGCTAGTACTTGTTTTCCAGATTATCGATCTTGTTCTTGTACTGCTGTTATGTAGTCCGTTAATTATTTAACTTTGACCTTACGGTAGGACTACATTGAAGCTAAATGAAATTTTTTTGGATTCAAATAGGATACTTTAAATCTTAAAAACTAAAACAGGATTACACCAAAACGTAGAAGATTAATTTAGTACTTTATTCTTTTTGAATTATATAAGAGAAAGCTCTCTTTGATTATAATATATGAAATTAGTTACCAATTTTTTTCATCAATTAAAAAGCATATATACCATAATTTTTTTAAAAAAATAATTATATCAGTTAAAATTAAATTTATATTTTAGCTAATTAATATTTTTTTTGTCTTAGCTAATTAATATTGTTATTAGTATTAAAACTCTTTCTCTATTTTTGTTGCAAGACTCGTTAAAGAAAAAAAAAAATTTAAGGAGACAAGAACTAACCCATATAGAAAGAAGGATCCAACGTGAATGACTTTTCTTTTCTTGTATTTAATTAGGGGTGCATAGACCCGGCCCGGCCCGAAGGTTCGGCCCGATTTCGAACACTTTAGGGACTAAATTGGTGTGATTTCATCGGGTTTAGGGTCGGGTACGGGTCTCAAAAATAGACCCGGTCATTATTTCGGGTCGGGTCCGGGCCATAGCTCGGGTCACTCGAAGTCGGCCCGGTGGCCCGGTCATCATACACAATTAATATTTTGTGTTATTAGTGATGGATCATGACTATTCTTATGTGGAATTTAAGTATTGTAAACTTTAATATTTTGTGTTATTAGTCATTATAAGACTATAAGTTAATGTTTTATGTTTAGAATGCATAAGACTTTAGACTAATACATAAGATTGTGTTATTTGTATTGGTTTAAATATTTGGTATTATTAGACAATATTAGTATTGATTGTGGTTATGCTTTAATATTGATTGTGGTTATGCTTTAATTTTGAAGAAGGGTTGGTTCTTGTTATATTTTTTTAAGTGAATTTTACTATGTTAACTAATGGTTGGAGTCTTAAAAATTTGGATATTTTTACATGCTAGCTTACAAGAAGGTATCAACATAATGTAATATTAATGACCCAGTTTTTACCCGATTTTTATCCGGTTTTCACCCGGTATAATTGTGGCCCGAAAGTGTATTGGTTTCATCGGGTCTAGGGCCGGGTTCGGGTCTAATAAATAGACCCGGTGTATATTTCGGGTCGGGTTTGGGTCACATCAAACCCGACTTCACCCGACCCATGTGCACCCCTATATTTAATTAAGCCACCAACTTTCTGAGCCACTGCAATTTGCCTAGCTGCTTTCCCAACATAAAAACAAAATAGACGTGTTGAAAGGAGAGCTGGGTTATAAGAATATCTGTAAATTTAAATCTGTATCATAATGTGACCCTAAAAATAAAATTTAAAAAATTATTCTTTACATACAAGCATTTTTTTTATACAAGTCTTTATAAGTCATTTATATTCTCGCGTTTCGTACTATTACTGCACGTTCTTCTTCTTTTTATTGTTACTGCACGTTCTTCTTCGTTATCATCGTCATCAACACCACCTCTTCCTCCTCCTCCTCTTCTTCCTTCTTTTTTCATTGGAATTTCTTCTCCTCCTTTCTTTTTCTCTTTCTCCTCCATCATTAGTTATCTCGTTGTTGAAGATAACGAATAATTCAGGTTCAGATGGTCAATTGAACCAGAACGAAATTGATTATTATTTTGAATCCAATCAAGTGGCTGATGTGTGGTTCAATTCAGAAGAAAAAATGTAGCATTAGAGGAAATATTTTTATGTATTTGCCACAAATTTGGGTGTAACATGAAGATATTTGGGTGTAACACGAAAATATTTGGGTGTATTTTTATTCTGATAAGTTCTGCATAATTGAAAACTCTTCCTCTTCCTCCTTCTCATCTTCTGCTGCTTTTTTTCTTATTCATATTTTTCTTTTTGTTTTACCTTCTCAAGTTTTTCTTGTTTAACTCTCTTAACAAGAATAAAAACAAAAAAATCAAACAAAAAAGAAGAAGAAACACATAATGCTGCAAAATTACTTAGAAGATAATGAATTTACATTCATTTAACTAAAAGAAAAAGAAATAAGAAAAAAAGAAGAAAAAAATGTAGCATTAGAAGAAATATTTTTCTATATTTGCAGCAAATTTGGGTGTAACACGAAGATATTTGGGTGTATTTTTATTCTGATAAGTTCTGCATAATTTAAAACTTTTCCTCTTCCTCCTCCTCATCTTCTGCTGCTTCTTTTTTTTTTTCCATCATCATCACCATCTTCTTCTTCTTCTTTTTTTTCTTATTCATCTTTTTCTTTTTGTTTTACCTTCTCAAGTTTCTTTTTGTTTTATTCTCTTAACAAGAATAAAAACAAAAAAAATCAAACAAAGAAAAAGAAGAAACACATAATGCTGTAAAATTACTTGGAAGAGGATAAACTTACATTCATTTAACTAAAAGAAAGAAAGAAATAAGGAAAAAAATAAGAAAAAAATGCAGCATTAGAGGAAATATTTTTCTGTATTTGCAGCAAATTTTAGCGTAACACGAAGATATTCTGGTGTAACACAAATATATTTGGGTGTATTTTTATTCTGATAAGTTTTGCATAATTCAAAAATCTTCCTCTTTCTCCTTCTCATCTTCTGCTACTTCTTCTTCTTTATCTTCTTATTTCATATTTTCATAATTCTTTTTTGGAGGAAAAAATCAAACAAAAAGAAAAAATACATAATGTTGCAAAATCAATAGATAGAGAAGTAGGGAAAAAAATGCAGTAACAACAACAGTAGTAAAACACGACGATGAAGATAAAACACGCAAAGAAAAAGGGGGAGAAAAGCAAAGAAGAAGGAGAAGAAGAAGGAAGAGGATGAGGAGAAGGAACGCGAAGCGCGCTAGTAGCGCTCGTGTTAACACACTTGTATGAGTGAGCGTTCTTTTTGTTGGGTTTAGTTCAACTTGTATGACTTATAAACCATAATGACTTGTATGTGTAGTACTTTTCAAATTTAAATACATGCTTTTAAAGTTGAAAAATATTAACATATTTTTTTCCTTTTCCGGCTTATGATAACTCTTTTTTTTTTTTTTAATTTTTTACTGTCACTCTGTGGTTTTTTTTTTTTTCATTTGTGTGGTGTATTATCTTTCTTTTTATGAATGATTTGGATACTGTAATAAAAATCTCTCGTATTTAAAAAAAAGGATATATAAAGATTTTTTTTTGTTTATGGATATATTTTTAGAGTAGAAGAAGATTCAATTTTAAGCTAAAAAGAAGATCAAATTTTTCAGCCTACTGCAACTCTTTTTATATGAATTTAAAAACTATAAAAATTCAAATGTCTCTATTTTTGCTTGTTAAGATTTGTTGAAATTGAATATTAAATTTATTTTTAGTTTACTATTTATTACAAAAATATCTAATTTTTATATTTAAATTTAGATATAATTTATCTCTATTATCTATAAATATTATATAACTATTTCTATGGATGAAATATTTTTTTCTGTCAATAATAATAATAATAATAATAATAATAATAATAATAATAATAATAATAATAATATTTGAAACTTGAAAGAGAATTGAGTTTAGTTCTCTTCCTTTTTTCATTCTTAGTTAGTCACTTTGCTCCACCATTATGTATTCATTTTCAGGTCATCTTGTTATGATTTTATAATTCGATTTAAGTAGTATATTATTTATAGAATAAATTATTACTTTTACCTATAAAAGATGAAATTTCCTTAACAAAAATATTCATTTTTAAAAATTATTAAAAATTTTTAAGTTATTCTCCAATTTAATTTAACCTAATTCCAACTTTAATTTTAACTTTCAATTATCAATCTATCACCATCACCATCACTACCAGTCTTGCCTCACCTTAAACTCTTGAACAGTATAGATCATTAATCATGATGGTAATCTATCTCTATTTTCTCTGAACCATAACAAAAAAAAATACTGAATACCGTTGTATTTACCGTCGGACGTTAGCAGCGAATTTACTGATAGATTTGACAATAAATTTGTTGGATAAAAAGATTACCATTGAATTTAATTTTTTAACGGTAAAATCGCCAGTAATAATTGGAGGAAAAACGAGAAAATTGGCACCGAGATTACCGTGGGATTTATTGTTGAATTTATCCGCCAGTAATCCTTGATTAGTGCAACGCTGCGTTTTGGTCACTTTCAAAGCGTTACCGTCAGATTTTTCTGCCGGTAAATCTGACAGTAATCTTGTCTAAATTCGAACCGCGAACCCTCTCTCCCCCTCATTTTCGAACTCTTCTCTCTCTTCGATCCCCCCGAAACCACCACCTTCGGCAGTCCCTCCGCCAGCGTCGGTCACCACCAACTGCGTCCAAACACTGCGTGATCTTGGTTAGATGCTCTTTGCGACGCATTTGTTGTTCTGTCGCCGCCGTTTTTGTCCTCCCGCCACTGATGATGCCGTTGTTGCTCCTTTAATCGCCGACATGTGTCATTCCTCCCTCCTTCGGGTAGGTTGCCCTCACCCCTCTTTCTATTCTATTCCCATTTTTACTTTATTTTAATTAAAAAATCCCTAACCCATTTTTAAACCCTAATTCTAAACCCTAATTTATAGTGTATGCCTATGTTCCTATTTTATTTTGATTTTTTGTTTTATTTTTATTAGATTTTAGGATTTGTTCTGATTTTATTTTTTAATTCTGATTTTGATTTTATAATTTATTTTGGGTTCATTATTTATTTTAATTTTGAAATTTGTGATTTTTGAATTCATTATTTTTTTTTTATAATTTTTGTTCTTGATTTTTGTTTTGAGTTATAGTTTGTTCTTAATTTTTGTTCGGAGTATTGCTGTGACATGTGAGGGTTGCCTTGTGTGGATGTTGTCGA
The DNA here is from genome assembly GCF_059453495.1 of Arachis ipaensis. NCBI lineage: Eukaryota > Viridiplantae > Streptophyta > Magnoliopsida > Fabales > Fabaceae > Arachis > Arachis ipaensis. Next base: position 139,941,452 of record NC_142436.1, read on the forward strand.
ACTGGACTGTGATGGCTGGACAATGTGACTGGGTAAGACTGTGACTCTATAAGATCTCTCTTTTACCTCCAGTTTAAGTAAGACCTCCTCTTTCCCTCTCTGATTATGACTTTAGTTCTTTTTTTTTTATTTTCTCTATTAAGTACTTTAATATTGTTCAATAAATTTGTTGTATACTTGTGCTATGTTACTTTTTTCTTTATTTTGTTCTTTGATTTATGAATATAAGAATATGATTCTGCTGAGTGATAGATTATTAAAATTTAAAATGATTATTGAGTCTTCTTTGCCAAATTGAACTGAATTAATTGAGTTGAATTTTATTCTTATATATCCTGTTTTAGATTGATTAAATTTTGCTCTGCCATATAAAAAACATGAAAAGAGATGTGAACTTTTATTCTTTTATACAATAACTTAGGGACATGAGAAATAAAGTTTGATATGAATATAAATTTTTAATTAGGTGCCCTATGTTCAATAAGGATGGCTTATGCGATTGAAATTGTTAGTGGTCTGATGATAGTGCTTGATTATTTATTTTGATTGTTTTGATTTCAATAATGGACTTTGTTAGGTAGACAATAATTTTTGTGAATAATGTGAATAATATGTTCTAAAATTGACCCAATAAAATAAAAACACACTACACCTCTAAATTACCTACCTAAATCTTAATATTAGGATAATCATTCATACACCTAGTAAATTAAACATCTGATATATCCATTATTCACATTGTTTAATATTTTCATTATCTACCTATACTTTTTCTTTTAATATATTTGTTATTGATGTTGTTGAGTATTTTTTTAATTGTTTTGCCAAAGCTATATAGACTTAAATCTTTGATCTTTGAACGTGATTAATCCACTGCTAAATAAAAATATATTGGCTTAGTGACCATTGTTATACATTTAATATATATTGGCTTAGTGACAATTATTATACATTTTGGTGACTCTTACCAAACAAGAACAGTGGCCAAAAAATTTGTATATACGGAGATTTGTTTAATTAATTAGGTGATTCACAACAACTAAGCTTGTATATATGGTCTGAATGATTAAATTTTTGTTGTTATTGAATTTTTTTTAACTGAATTATTGTAGCCTTGAACTAATTGTTAAATTTTTGTTATTTTAAATTTTTTTTAATTACAATATTAAAATTTTGCTATTGCATTAAATTTAATTGTTGAGTTTTTGTTGTAATACTTTTGTTTTAACAGAAATGACATCAAGTGAACCTTCTCCAAAAATTTCTTCCTCTCGCTCCTGATAATAAAGATAGTATTGTGAAAGTTTGTGAAACTCGTAAAAATTTTTCGATAGATAAATTAAAGAATATGATGATTATTAAATGACTTATTCAAATTTTAGTTAATTAGTTGTTCATTGTAGTAGTTTAGTTGTTTTATTTACTACTTGAATTTATTTTAATGTCGTATAAACTTGTGAGTTGTGAATCTACACCTTAATTTGTGAGTTGAGCGGTGAATTTATATTATGAGTTGTGCCTTTTGACTTATTTTCATTTATATTAGCCATGGGTAATTTGGTTTATTTAAAATTTATTTTATTATTTGTGAAATTAATTTTTTGTTTTCAGAATTCTTATATTTTTTATTTTTTAATATATGAGAATTAACAATTTTTTTAAAGATTTAAAATTTAAGTTTACTCTCGGATAAATTCACCAATAATTATTAATTTAATTATTAATTAATAATATATTACCGTCGGATTTATCGGAAAAAAATTTGATGGTAAAAATTATCAATGGAAATTTTTCGATGGTAATTAGCAGCGGACAAAAAAATTCGCTAGTAAATAATTACCAGTGAGATTTATACTATCAGATTTATTTTGTCAGTAATTTTGATAATAAACATATTACTAGTAAATTTTTTAATAAATTCAGTGATATTCAACGTTTTTTATAGTGAAAGTTATTATTTTTGTTCTTAATTTCTCAGGGTGTGCTTTGAAAGCTTCTGGTTGGTAAATGTGTTTTTGGTATCTTTTTTATTGCACACAAATGTTACTCAAAGGTGTATATGGCTTTCTTTTTTTTTTGTTTTTTGGTTTGGTCTGCTCAAGAATTCATGCAAGTGAAAACTTAACATGCTTTATGAATGTGAATTATGAATCAATGATGTGCCGAAAATGAAGGTGTCCGATTAGTTTTGTTGTGGCATCAAATCAAAATATTATTGAGCCATTTGAGATCCAGTTTATGTTAAATAATCGATATAGCCTATGAAAATGGATCCCTGTTGTTTCTCTTCCAAGGCTCAATTATCGTCGTCGCTGTCGATTACTGCCTCGTCACTCAGGACACTTTCTCTTTTTTATTGTGAATTTGTGTACTACTGAACATGGCAATTGAGCGACTATGTTTTTTGTGATTTTTTTTAATGTGAAATTTTTGAAGAACTTCCCATGTAGCATGTCATCAAGGGCGAAGATGATAGGTGGTGATAGTGGTATTGAATTCAGAATCAGAATGGAGTAGAATTATAATTAGAGTTAAGTTAAAGGATAATTTAAGAATTTTTAATAATTTTTTAAAATTTAGATAATTTTATCAAAAAAATCTTATTTTTTATTAGTATAAAATTAATTTTATTTTTTTATGAATAAATTTATCAGTATTTTAAATATTTTTAAATAAAAAAAATTTATCCTTATTTTTAACCACGTAATCGACTTTTATTAAAACTATTTTTTTTCAAGTTATTTTTCGTTAATTTCGAGTTCTTATATATTACAATACAAAAAACAAAAAAATTAAAAGTGTTAATCACTTAATATTTTTTTAAGGTTAACCATTCAAAAGAATAGAGACAGAAACGAAGACAACATAATTAACTTAAAGTTGCTGAAAATGTTTAAGTTTAATTACTTTTTTTTAAACGAAAATGGATCGCCATTTTTTTCCAATCTTATTACAGAGGATTAATTTGTTTGACTTTGCATCTCTATGTATATATACAATTTAAAATTATTGTTTAATTTGAGTTGGTTTAGTGATTAATTTATTGAGTAATGTTATATATTCAAATATTTTATGAGTCAAGTTCAACTAAGTTAAATAATAAAAGTTAAAATAATACTAGTCATAACTGATTTTTAATACGTTAAACCAATTTAGTTAAATTTAATTAACAAAAAGACTTAAATATACAATATTATTCTAATTTTTATTAATTTACTGTTTCGGCTCGATCCAGTTGGCATAATGCCCCGATCCAGGCGGCCGGCCTAACAAGGTCGTCGAACCTGAACTGGGAAACTGACCCGGCACCTCCACCCCTCCAGTGCAGCATCTGACAGCTGGGGGAAAAGGAAGCTTTTTGGAATGTGGGTCTGTCCTTGTGGGACCCACCCTAGGTACAAGATATATAGGGGGAGGACCCTACCCCTTCCCGAGGTACGTCACTGTCTCCTCACTTTTACTGCCATCTGTATGGATCCCTGACTTGAGCGTCGGAGTCCTTTTTGCAGATGGCTCCCCCCTCTCCAACACCACAGCTCGTGAGGTCGCAAGATCCCAGCCTCTCACTCTCCATTACCACAGCCTGGGAAATCCGCCTGTTCGCCAACAACCCGGTCCAGGCTCCACTGTCTCCCATCTCATCTGTCCGACCCGTTTGGTACCCGGTCAACCGAACATTGGTGTCGTCTGTGGGGACTGGCCTGAATGGATTTTCTGTTAGGTCCTGTGGAAGGAGATGATGGAGGTGTGCCACGTGGGGAGGAGGTGGTTCACCGAGCCAGTAGGGTAGCCTCCTTGGCTTCCTCCCGTGAGGGCACGAGATCCCCCCCTCGGCGAGGCGCCCTCCCACTCCCAGGAAAGGCGTCCCTTCGGAGGGACGGGGAGCGACAATGCTCGGATAATGCAGGAGCTGCGCCACAGGGTGCAAAACCTGGAGTGGGAGCTAGCGAACAGAGAGCGCTACCAGCCTGCCCTGAGCCAATATCGTTCCCAGTCTCCTCAAAGGAGGGGAAAACAGAGGGAGAAGTCCCCGAAGAGACCGCTCCAGTAGCACACCGACCCCCCGGTCTGACCCAGAAAGCCAGGGGAAAAGTAGAGAGGTGCCGAGGAGACGGCAAGACCCTATAATCTACACCCGACCTCCAGCGAGACACGCTGAGGAGAAAAACCGAGAGGATAGAAGAGAAAGACCAAGGAGGCGACGACACCCTGTGATAATGGGGGCAACCCCTTTCCACCACTCCATTCTCGAGGTCCGGCTACCGAAGCATTTCGATAAGCCAACGGACATGAGATATGACGGCACCCAAGATCCTCAAGAACATCTAACGGCCTTTGAGGCCATGATGAATCTGGATGGTGTGCGTGATGAAGTGAGATGTCGCGCCTTCTCCGTAACCTTAGCGGGGTCGGCAATCCGTTGGTTCAACGTTCTCCCCCAAGGCTCCGTGACCACTCTTGCAAACATAACTCGAGCCTTCCTGGCTCAATTCACCACGCGTATTGCTAAAGCTAAGCACCCGATCAACTTGCTAGCGGTGACGCAGAGAAGCGGGGAACCGACCAGGAAGTACCTGGATAGGTTCAATGATGAATGCCTGGAGATCGACGGCCTGACTGACTTGGTAGCCAGCTTGTGCTTGACAAACGGGCTGCTGAATGAAGATTTTAGGAAACACCTTACCACCAAGCCTGTGTGGACGATGCAAGAAATCCAAAATGTGGCCAGGGAGTACATCAACGACGAGGAGGTTAGCCAAGTCGTGGTAGCCAACAAGCGGCAACCCGCCCATAACCCTGCTCGTCAACCCAGTAACGGGGAAAGGCCTAAGGAGCACTCCAAGGACGGAGGGCCAGCTAGAGCCTTTAAGCCCATTCCCCCGAGTAGGGAAGTTCACTAACTACACTCCCCTGACAGCCCTGATCGTCGAGGTGTACCAGCAGATAGCCGACAAAGGCATCCTGTCGAAGCCTCGACAACTCAAGGATAGAACTGGAGGGAACAAAAATCTCTACTGTGACTACCACAAGGGCTTCAGCCATAAGACCCAAGATTGTTTCGATTTGAAGGATGTTCTAGAGCAGGCGATCCAGGAAGGTAAGCTGGCAGAGTTCTCTCACCTCATAAGAAAACCCAGGAGGCGAGATCGTGACCGATCTGGCGACGACAGGAGCCGCGCAGTAAGACCAAGGCAAGAGCCCGAGGAGGACAATGAAGGCGGCCTCACCATTGTGAACGTTGTAGTCGGGAGAGACGTTGCCCCTAGGTCGAAGTCGGCATGCAAGAAAGATGCCAAAGTCTTGGCTATGTCATCGTCTAGTCCTGCGCTTTCCTCCAGGAGAGTCCCGTCAATATCATTCGGACCAGAGGACCAATGGTTTGACGACTTGCTGGAGAACCCTTCAATGGAGATCACAGCAAGGGGAGGAACTGGTCTGGTCAGGCGAATCCTCGTGGACACTGGAGCCGATTCGAACATCATGTTTCGTAACGTGTTTGATGCTTTAGGCCTCCGAGACACCGACCTGAAAACTCACCAACACGGTGTGGTCGGCTTAGGCGATAACTTTATCAAGCCTGATGGAATAGTCTCCCTACCAGTCTCCATAGGAGGAGGTCGAGGGAAGAGGTCGGTAATGGCGGAGTTCATTGTTCTAAGGGACTCCACGGCCTACAACCTCATCATGAGAAGGAAAACGATCAATGAGTTCAGAGCGGTAATATGTACTAAGTTATTGATGATGAAGTTTGTTGCTGACGATGGGTCGGTGGGATCCATCAGGGGAGTGGTGCAGATTTTCTAACCATAGACTTACCGGCAAGTGCACCGGGTCGTACCAAGTAATACCTTACGTGAGTAAGGGTCGATCCCACGAGGATTGATGGATTAAGCAACAATAGTGTTTGATAGGATTAGTTAGACAAGCAGAAAATAGTGTTTGAGAGTTCAAAAGCATTAATTAATAAATTTAGATATTTGAAGATAGGCAGGTGAATAAGTTGGGAATAAAATATTGAGAAAGCAGTTAAGGTTTCAGAGTTATCTATTTTTCCGGATTAACTTTTCTTACTAACTATTTTGATTATGTAGGATTTAATTTATGGCAAACTATATGTGACTAGACCCTAATTCCTTCGACCTTTCTAATCTCCTATAAAATTCATCAACTGCCAATTCCTTGGTCAGTTGATTCTAATTAGAAGCTGCATGATCAAATTCCAGTTTATATGCCACAAAAATTCTAATTACCCAAAAATAAAAGGATTATATGTCACGTATCCCGTTAAATCCAGATAATTAAAATTTAGGAGAATATGTTTTCAAGCTATTGTTCAAGTAAAGAGCTTTTCCAAGTTTTACAAGAACTCAAATAGAAAGAGGGTCATACTTCCGTTCCACCCAAATTCATAAGATAAAGAATGAAAAAAATTCTTAAATTATAAATCCATGCATAAATTAAAATAGAAAAAGCAATAAAATTAATCCATAGAAATAGACAGAGCTCCTAACCTTAACTATGGAGGATTAGTTGCTCATGGTTCAGAGTAAAAAATAAGGATTCTAATAAAATGTATTTTGGTAGTCTGGGATCTAATAATGTTGAGGTGGAATCCCCCTATTTATATCTAATCCTAATTAATTTAAAATCTATCTTTAAAACTAAAATAATATCTTTTCCTATTTTTAAAATTTGAATTTAAATTAGAATTAATTATAGCAATCAGCAAATCTTCAATTGATGGATGGGGACCACTTGGCTTCACTAGGATCCACGCCTAACTTGGGCTTGGCATCATGAATTGGAGTTTAGTTGAGTGAAGCTGCGCCTAACTTGGGCTTTAGTATGCCTAACTTGAAGTGGGCAGGTCCAATCTCGCGTATTGTTGTTGTGTCTTGCGCCTGTCACGCGTACGCGTCGGTCACGCGCACGCGTCAATGGTCTTTTTCTGCGAGTCACGCGTACGCGTCAGTCACGCGCACGCGTCGCCATGGATACTTCCAAATCACGCGCACGCGTCAGGCACGCGTGCGCGTCGCTCCTCGCTGCCATCTCCTTTGATTCTTGTGCTGCAAAAACTCCATCAAATCCAGCCGAATACTACCTAAAATAAACAGTATTGCACAAAACTCAAAATAGCATCCATAGTGGCTAAAATATAATTAATTCTTAATTAAACTCAACAAATTACATGCAAATTCACTAGGAAAAAATAGGAAAGATGCTCACATATCAGGGAGATCTGGAAACGGCAGTCGCATGCGACAATGCCAGTCTCTCCCTAAGGAAAAAGTCGAAAGAGGCATCCGAGGTCTTCCTAGCTGATCTGGACGCTAGGGTCGACGACAAACCGAGACTAGAAACCGAAGGAGACCTTGAGAAGTTTAGAGTCGGTGACTCAGACGAAAAGTTCACCTTCGTGGACAGAAACCTCCCTCATAACTTGAAAGAACCATTGGTGGAAATGATTCGAGCAAACGGCGATCTGTTCGCCTGGACACCAGCTGATATACTAGGAATTGACCCCCAGTTCATGTCACACCACCTAGCTATAAAGACAGAAGCTAAACCTGTGGCACAGAGAAGGAGAAAAATGTCCCAAGAAAGGGCTGACGAGGTGGCTAGGAAAACGGGCAGCTTACTAGAAGTAGGGTTCATTCGAGAACTGGACTACTCGACCTGGACTACTCGACCTGGCTGTCGAACATAGTCCTAGTCAAGAAAGCCAATGGGAAGTGGATAATATGCGTGGACTATTCTGATCTCAACAAGGCATGCCCCAATGATTCCTTCCCCTTCCCTAACATTGACTCCCTAGTAGACGCGGCCGCGGGGTATCGGTTTCTGAGTTTCATGGACGCATACTCTGGCTACAACCAGATACTGATGCACCGGCCAGACAAGGAGAAAATGGCGTTCATAATGCCAGGGGGTACATACTGCTATAAGGTGATTCCGTTTGGACTAAAAAACGCAGGAGCTACGTATCAAAGGCTAATGAATAAGGTATTTAGCAATCTTATCGGCAAAACGGTGGAAGTGTACATAGACGACATCCTGGTGAAGACCACCCAGGCCGAAGACCTCATCAGTGATCTAGAGACCGTGTTCGCATCTCTTCGACGGCACAACATGAGGCTTAACCCTCTCAAGTGTGCCTTCGCTATAGAAGCTGATAGGTTCTTGGGTTTCATGATAACCCAGAGAGGAGTGGAAGCCAACCCAGAAAAATGTGAAGCGATCCTGCAAATAAATAGCCTGGGATGCGTCAAGGACGTACAAAGGTTAGCCGGAAGGCTTACTGCCTTGTCACGTTTTTTCGGTGCGTCGGCAGCAAAGGCACTCCCATTCTTCAACCTGATGAAAAAAGGGATCGCGTTTGAATGTACCCCAGCATGTGAGGAGGCTTTCCACCATTTCAAAAGAATACTGTTGGCACCTCCTGTTCTCGGGAAACCCAAGGACTCTGAAGCACTGTATCTGTACCTAGCCATAACCGATGAGGCCTTGGCGGCCGTCTTGATACGGGAAGAAGGGAGGGCCCAACAGCCAGTGTATTTTGTTAGCAAAACACTTCAAGGAGCAAAGTTGAGATACAGTAAGTTAGAGAAGTTGGCGTATGCGTTGTTAACCTCGTCTAGAAGGCTACGACAGTACTTCCAAAGTCATCGTATCGTCGTCAGGACAGATAAAGCAATACGTCAAGTCCTACAAAAATCCGACCTGGTGGGACGGATGATGACCTGGGCGGTTGAGCTATCTCAGTACAACTTGCAGTACGAGCCGAGACATGCGATCAAGGCCCAGGTCATGGCCGACTTCCTCGTGGAGGTCACGGGAGACCTTCACAAAGCTCCGGGCACACGGTGGAAGCTCCACGTTGACAGAGCCTCCAACCAAACGTCTGGAGGAGGAGGGATAATCCTCGAGAGCCCGTCGAGGATAGTGTATGAACAATCCATCAAGTTTGAGTTCCCGGTCTCCAATAACCAGGCGGAATACGAAGCCCTTATCGGCGGCTTGCTATTGTCAAAGAAAGTGGGGGTGACAAGGGTAGAAGTGAACAGTGACTCTCAGGTCGTCACCTCCCAGATCAACGAGATGTATCAGGCCAAGGACCCCCTACTACAGAAATACCTGAAAAAGGTTAAGAACTTGAGCAAGGACTTTGAAGAAGTCATGGTACAGCATGTCCCAAGGGAAAGAAACACGCGTGCTGACCTCTTATCCAAACTAGCTAGCACAAAACTAGGAACGGGAAAGCGTTCCTTAATTCAAGGCTTGGTAAAAGAACCAACAGTCGCCCTGTGCGCAACCCGAGTAGACGTCGATCCTTCATAGATCGACCCAATCACCGACTTCTTGGAAAGCGACAAGCTCCCTAACAACAACAAGAAGGCAAAGGTGTTGAGAAGGGAGGCAGCCAAGTACGCAATAGTGCAAGGCCAGCTGTTTAAGAGACAGCTGAGTCAACCCCTATTGAAGTGCCTACGACCTGACCAAACAGACTACGTCCTCAGGGAGGTCCATGAGGGTTGCTACAGCCATCACATAGGGGGGGATGGCTTTGGCTCGGAAGCTCGTCAGAGCCGGTTACTTTTGGCCCACAATGATGGCAGACTCCCAAGAATTTGTCAAGAGATGCAAGAAGTTCCAAGAAAATGCAAACTTCCACAAGGCGCCAGCATCCGAACTCAGCCTGCTAATGGCATCCTAGCCTTTCAGCCAATGGGGGATCGACCTCCTGGGTCCCTTCCTAGTTGACCCTGAACAGGTCAAATACTTGATTGTGGCCATTGATTATTACACAAAGTGGATTGAAGTAGAATCATTAGCCAGCATCTCGTCAGCTAACTGCCGTAAGTTCGTGTGGAGATAGGTAATCTTCAGGTTCGGAATCCCAGAGTCCGTGATATCGGACAATGGGACACAATTTGTGGACAAGAAATTCAAGGAGTTCCTCGACAGCTTGGGAATAAAACAAAGGTTCTTGTCGGTAGAACATCCCCAAACCAACGGCCAAGTCGAAGCTGCAAATAAAGTCATCTTGTAGGGTTTGAAAAAGCAACTCGACCAGAGGAAGGGAGCGTGGGCAGACGAATTAGCATCGGTCCTATGGTCGTATAGAACAACGCCCCAATCCTATACTGGGGAAACGCCTTTCCGACTTACCTACGGGGTCGAGACAGTAATCCCTGTAGAGATCGGGGAGCTAAGTCCACGGGTACTCCTGGGCGGAGTAGAGGAGGCTGTAGAGAAAGACCTGGTTGATAAAACCAGAAAAATGGCACACTTGTCGGAAACGACGCTAAAGCAAAGAGTGGCACTTCACTACAATGCCAAGGTGCTAAGAAGAAGATTTGAACCAGACAACCTGGTGTTACGACCCAATGATGTAGGGCTCCCCACCCCTGGGGAAGAAAAGTTGTCGGCTAACTGGGAAGGCCCATACAGAGTAAAAGAAGTGGTCGGCAATGGGGCATACAAGTTAGAACGCTTAGACGGGAAGGAGGTACCCCGAACATGGAAAGCGACAAATTTAACAAGGTTTTACTCCTAGAGACCGGAGTGACCACTTGTCCTTCCGATTCAGTAATATCTTTTACTCTGTGAAATTATTGCCATTTTACTTTACGCGAAGGTATTGCCAGTAATCATTGCAAGTTGTTAATTTCTGCTATTTGCTTAACAAATTCCTTTTTCATCACTGCTTTCTCTTTATTTTATTTACTTACCAACCTACCGGTCTGCTACGGTTACGGCCTCACGGGATTGATCACCCCGGGAGCCATCCAACCACGGGTTATTTTCCCCAATTATTATCGACAAATCAAACAGGGTGCAATTAGCTAAATTACCAGACAAGACCAATGCGGTAAATAAGTCGTTAATTACCAACAAAACGGTAAGCAAACGCTTTAAAGGCAAGCAAGTCGTTAATTACCAACAAACGGTAAGAAAAGAATTCATTAACTACCGACAAAATGGTAAACAAGTTCATTAAAAACAAGTGTTCAAAGGCCTACATAAGCTATTACAGAGCCCAAAGCGAAATACAATAAAGTTACATTACTTCTTCGGGATGTCCACAATCCGACCATCCCGGATAGTCTTGAAGGCTCCAATTGCAGAAGTGTCAAAGTCAGGAGAAAGCAATTTGACCTGGGCTTTAATCGCCTCCTCGGTCCCATTAATCACCTTCCTCGCCTTCTTCACTATGTCCTTGTTCTTCTTCTTCAAGCCGGCGACCTCTCCTTTCAACCCAGCCACCTCGTCCTTGGCGCTCTTAACCGACTTCGTGGCCTCCTCAAGCTTGGCATCCAAAGTAGTAATCTTGGTCTGGGCTGCAGAGGTCTTGCCACGAGCAGAGTTAAGCTCAGACTCCAGATTCATTTCTCGTTCAAGGAGCCGGACGACCGTCTCGTCGAAAGTTTTCAGCTTTCCTTCCGAGTCGGCTAACTTCTCCTTTAAGCTCCTGACTTCTGACTTCAACTTCTCAACTTCTCGAAGCGACTGGCGATACTTCCCATCCAAGGCCCCGGCCTGAGTTAAGATAGGTTCTGCCCGCCTGGCAATAGTTACGGCCCGCAGCATGCATCGGTAAATCCACCGAGCTTGAGCACCGAAGTCACCATCGTGAAAGAACTCATCTGTACCAGGCATAAGCAGGGAGTCAATGAAGCCCCCAGCGTCAAAATTCTTCTCCATCACGGTACTAGAGGTCGGTTTCCGCTTACGAGGGTTGTCGACTATCGCGACATCGGTACCCTCTTCAGCCGACTCGACCTCAGGAGGCACCACTCCATTGCCGTTGGGACCAGTTGTAACAATTGTGCCGCTAGGTTTAGGTGGTGGGGGAGGGGGGCCGACTGCGCCTCGGCATTAGGGGAGGTTGGCTGCTCGACAGACTGGGTGGCCGAGCTGTCCTCACTATAGTCAGGAAGGAATTGAGACATCAAATCTTCAAGACCAGTATGTTCGGCAGCCATGCTCACTGCAACACACAAGTTGTCAGGCTGGTATATATATAAGGGAAGAGAAGGGCAACCCTAGAACCAACCGACCACTTACCCACATAGTTTCTACCCGTCTCCCGATCACCCATTAAAAGATGGGGGTTGATGTTACTTTTGTTAAATTTTGCCAGCAACACGTCGGCTACATTCTTGTCTCGTTGGGTCAAGCCTTTATACGTCACTTTGGTGAAGGCATTGGACCCGGCCCCGAAACTCCAATATGTCGGAATCCGTCTCTCCCCCTCCAAAGTTAACCAGAAAGGGTGATGACCCTCGACAGGCCGGACCTTGAAGAACTTATCCTTGAAGCCATGAAATGAATCTTCGAATGTCCCGAAGATTCGTCTACCTTGAGCGGTCCGGAAGGACATGAACCCCTTTTTATGCCTACCCTCCTTGGATGGGTTAGTCAAGACAAACAGTCAGAGAAATACCTCAACGAAGGTCGGCAGCTCGAGGTATTCACAAACTATTTCGAATGAAAGGATGACGGCCTAGCTATTCGGGTGCAACTACAACGGAGCCACGTCGCACCGGTTAAGAAGCGTCATTTGGAAGTGGGTGAAGGGGATACGAACCCCCAGGACGGTGAACATTGACTTATACATCCATATCCAGTCGGCAATCTAGGGGTATTATGGTTAAGCTGGCATATGTGCTCGTGGGCGGCGGGAACGAACACCTCATAACGCCCCTCCTCGTCACCTCCCCCACATAGCTGGTCGCAAAGGCGGAACTCCGTGAGCTCCTTTAACGTTATTTGTGAAGGTGTATCCTTCACATTCGAGGTGACTCAGGTGTATCTGTCAACTGGGGGTCTCGGAAGGGGAAGTTGCGCCATACCTACAGTGGGAGCACCACAAAGTCAGGCTACTAGGTCGGAAAGCCGGAAAAACTAGAGCTAGCACTACAATCGCAGGGAATTACCACTAAAAGCTACAGCGAGCCTATCTACATTTAAGCCAAGGCTAAATCTACAACTAAGTGAAGATAAAAAATCAGAAACCTAAATGGCAACTCCCCTAATATCTATCTAGCATGGTTAAACATGCAAACCCAACACCTAATCCAAATAGGCATGAAGTGAAAAACACACAGGTAGCATAAACACGCAGTAAAGCTAAGAAACATGAAAGGAAGGAACCATTCACTAGGAAAATGATAATGATCGAAAGGAGTTGCGAAATTTTGAAGAAACCTTGCTGAATCGATTTCAAATGAAAAGCTTCAGAGAATGTAGAAGGAAAAAGAGAAGTTTGTAAGGAAATAAGGAATGGAAGCATAAGGGAAGGAAAAGGAAACCAAAGCAAAGAGTAACTGTCACAGAGAAGCGCGAAGGTCAGGGGTAAAATAGACTTTTTTCCTGCCTTCAAATTAGTCATAAATACACTTAATTGCAGGCGCGAAGAACGAGGTGACAAACAGCACTTCCCCAAAATGGCGAAGCTGGCTCGCGTGTAGGGGGCACGCTCCAACTGATCAGAACGCGCTAACAACGGCACTCACGACTATAGCTGACACGTTGGGGCACTGTTTCGGCCCGACCCAGTTGGGGGAAAAGGAAACTTCCTAGAAGGTGGGTCTGCCCTTGTGGGACCCACCCTAGGTACAGAGTATATAGGGGGAGGGCCCAACCCCTCCCCGAGGTACGTCACTATCTCCTCACTTTTACTGCCATCTGTACGGATCCCTAACTTGAGCGTCGGAGTCCTTTTTGCAGGTGGCTCCCCCCTCTCCAACACCATAGCTCGTGAGGTCGCAAGATCCCAGCCTCTCACTCTCCATTACCATAGCCCGGATAATCCACCCGTTTACCAACAATCCAGTCCAGATTCCACTGTCTCCCATCTCATCTGTTCGACCCGTTTGGTACCCAATCAACCAAACATTTACTAAAAAAATATTAAAAATTTAAATTTTACTTTGTATATATAATAATACATTAGTCAATTCCAAACTTTTAAATAAAATTTTAATCTATAATAAATTAATTTTTGTCTTACCAAACTCAAAGATATTAAAAAAAAAACATAATCATTATCTTGAACGCCGTTTTCAGCTTTCATATACATCAAAAATCATACATTATAAGTCTAACAAAATCTTATTTCCTATTATAGCGGAAAAAATAAATAAATTCTTATCTTATTTCGGACAACTTTTTTAATATATAAATAGAAAACTTAATTTTGATATCTCAGCTAAAAAAATTTATACGTTATCTAGTAAAAATTGTGTAACTTTTTAAAGTATTATTTTTATTGATATGACAAATTGTGATTAATTATTTATGTAACAATCTTTTATATTATAAATATATAAAAAATAAAGAATAAATACTCTATTCGATCCCTATTTTTTTTATGAGATACAACGCATTTTAATCATTTTTAAACTTTAATTAGACCCTCCACTCATTAAAGAAAATGAACAAATCGACTCCTATTATCGGATGACAAACAGTTATTCATTGACGTGTCAGGTAACATTGTCAAGTGTCGCCTCCAAAAGGTTACAAGAACTAAAAACCCCCTCTCTATCTCTTTTTTTTCTTCTTCCTTCCTTCATCCATAGCGGATTCCACCCCTTACACAATTACTAAACCTCATTCTCCATTCACCTCAAAAATCCACCATCCAAAACTCTTTCAATCCCTTACACAACTCCCTCTCTACCTCTTCTTCTTCAATATACTTTCTTTCAACGCATACAAAAATAGTCTCAAGCTACGGTTTTTCTTCTTTTTATTGTCGTGCGAGGTACTTCACCGCTGTCTGATGTCACCGCTCTGTCTTTTTTTTTTTTTAACAAGAGAGCTTAACATAATACAATGGAGCGGTAAGCAACCAAAACTGCAACCATTACTATATAATGAAAAATAAAATAAGAAATGAAAGCAACTTTTATTATTATCGCTCTTTGTCGTATTTGCCGTAATTTCTTTCTTCCTCTATCGCTGATAGCCTAAGAAATACGGATACGACACGCGATACGGACACGATACGACACGCGATACATTAATATGTTTTTTTAATTTGGATACGACACATTTAGAATATCTTATAAATTAAAATTTAAATAATATATTAAATTAATAAAATATTATATTGTAAATATAAGAGTAAATATAATTATTTATGTATAATACACTAACAATTTTATAAAATCACACGTTGAAACAATCACAATATTACATGTATAACTATGAAGGGGCCAACTATGAAACAATCACAATACTATATAATAATATATTATTCAATACAGCAACATGACTATTGACTAGTGAAAGGGAGAAATATTGAATTACTATACTTATGGAGACACCAATTTCATTATTACGCTACAATGATAATAAAACGATTTTATTGATATACTAAAATAATAATAAAATAAGTTAAACAATAGGAGAGAGAAACGAAAAACGCATTAATACTATGGGATTTTTTATTTTAATAAATAAATTAATTATAATAATTACTAAAATAAATAATTTAAAAATATTTATCGAAATAAATATCTCTCTTATCTTGTTTATACTGTAAACGAGATAATTTTGTACGTATTTCGTTTATACTGTAAATAAGATTTACGGTGTAAACGAGATATATGTATTTATAAATAATTAAATATAATTTTTAAAAATAATAAAAAATATTAATAATTTAAATTGGACAAAACTATTAATGGACGATTTTAAATAATAGAGAAGATAAACAGTCTATTTTAAATAATAAAGAAGATGAACTATTCATTTAAAATAAGCACGTTAATACGTTTATTTTGAAAGCACATAAATGCACAAATTATTCTAAAGAACCGTTAGAAAGATTTAATTATTAAAAAAGATTTTTAATACTAAAATTATTAAGAAGGACCAAATTTTTTTATAAGGAGACAAATATATTTTTAATTATTTTTTATTTATTTTTTATAATTTTTATATTGATAAAGTTTATTTCTCTTAAAATTTTAGTAATTTTTATTAATTAATTATTTATTTTTATTAATTTTTTTTATTTTTGTGATCTTTACCCAACGAAAAAAAAGACAAAAGATAAGAAAAGTAAAATAAATAAATAAATAATAAAAATTACTAAAATTTAAAAAAAAAATATTAATATAAAAATTATAAAAAATAATTAAAGATATATTTGTCTCTTTATAAAAGGATTTGGTCTTTTTTCTTAAATATTATAAAAAGATTTCATCGTTGTTAATAATTTTAATATTAAAGATTATTTTTAATAATTAAATCTCCTTAACGATTTTTTAGAGTATTAATTTTTCCTAAATTAATTAACTAATTAATCCCAAGTGAATATTCATACATATCTATATAATGTTGAGAATCAAACAGCATATATTAAATATTATAAAAAATAAATAAAAAAATAGTTAATGATATATTTCTCTCTTTATAAAAAGATTTGGTTATTCTTCTTATATAAATATTATAAAAAAATTGGTCTTTTTTAATAATTATAGTATTAAAAGTCCTTTTTAATAATTAAATCTTTTTAATGGTCCTTTAGAAAAATTTTTCCTTTAAAATAAGCACGTAAGCATGAAATTAATGCACGAGATATAAAATAGAGAAAAATGAGAAGAGAATTGAAAATTTGAAATAGTTATCTCCCACTCTTTGTCTGTTTTATTTATCCCCATCAACCTCTCCTAGCAATGGGCAAATAGTTATTTATTTATCCCCATTAACTTCTCCTAACAATGGGCAAACAGTTATCTCCATCTCCCTAGCACACAATTAAAACGGTTATCTCCCCATCCTTTCTCTATTTTATTTATCCATCAACTTCACGCTTTCCATCTTTTAATTTTTAGGAGTGGACACAATTACCGTATTTATTCTCATCATGGAACTTGAACACGTACGAGTTTTTTAATTTTCAAATTTAAATCAATCTAATTGTATCTATAATTTAATCTGAATTTTTTTTGAGTAAATAATAATTTCTAACCATGAAAGATTGGAACGCTGACATTTTTAACCATAAAAGATGGAAATTAAAAGTATACCATGAAAGATAGACTTTTGCAGACAAAATTATCCAAATCTTAAAAAATTAAACACAATTCCCAAATTACCCTCTAATATAATCTAACTTTAATCTTTAATTTTATTCTACACCACCATTTTTCCAATTTCAAATCCTACCACTGCTCTCATCTCTAACTACTGTCGTTACTGCCGCCATCACCATTACCACCACTGCCATCACCACTTCTATTGCTCATGGACACTACCCCAACACACGTTCAATTCCACCATCAGTATCCATTATCATCATCAATGAAGACTTAGAACACACACATCGTAAAACTCACCAAATCCAAAACTTTATTTATCTCTGGTACATTCTCTTCTATTTTTATCAAAATCCAATCATAGATCCCATTTCATGTAAAAATGGAAAAAAAAAAGAATTGCTTTGTTTTTTTCAAAATAAAAAATACCAAAATAGCAAAGAGAAAGAACACAATTAAAAGATTTCACTATTTTTCAATTTTTGTACCATTGGCCTCGTTTTCTCCTTCACCTTATTCTTCATAATCCTCTTTTGATTTGGCTTCCTAAGCATTTCAACTCTTCTTCTGCCACAAAGCTTTTTCTCTCCATGAAACACTCAAAACAAACTACATAACGGAACTGCAACCCCAATACCCACAAAAAACAGAACAACAACACTACATACCCACTTCAGTAAACACAACATAATGGTGGACGTGAACCAGAGGATGACTGGTCTAAATCCGGTCCACATAGCGGGCTTGTGTCGCCTATCGTCCCAGGCTGCATCCGTTCTAACCACTTCCGCACCATCCTTGCTCCCGGTAAAAAATGGCCTCCTTTCATTCTCTTCGCTCATCGATAAAGTCATAAAGCCTCTACGCAAGTCAGGTGTTCAGGTCCAATCGGGTCTCTCCGACGCTGAGTTCGCACGCGCCGAGGCCGAGTTCGGTTTCACCTTCCCACCAGACCTCCGTGCCATATTCGCTGCCGAAATTCCCGTGGACCCTGGCTTCTCCGATTGGCACTTCGCAGGTGACAGTGGTGGTGATGACGGCAGTAATGTAGTTGTGGATAAAAGTGATGGTAGGATTTGGGATTGGAGGAATAGTGATATGGGGGTAAAATTAGAGGTTAGAGTTATGATATATTAGGATAAAAAACAAAAATAAGCCATGGTTGGTTTAATATTACATGAATAAGCCAATAGAAAAATTGATTCAGCAATCAACCAATGTGCATAACTATGTAATTCGAATCATCACGATTCGAACTCAATTTGAAATTAGTTCGAATTAGTGCAATTCAAACTACTTACACGCATGCATCCAATGTAATTCGAATTGGTGCAATTCGAATTAGCTTCACTTAATTCGAAACATGCTGATTCGAACTATGCACGTTTCGCCACTAGTAGTAATTCGAATTAGGGTGTTTCGAATTACACTAGATTTTCCTATAAAAGGAGTTCGAATTCACCCCATTCGAACCACTTTTCCACTCTCAGACCCCACCAAATCCCAGAAAAAACGACCTAGTTTCGCTCCGATAAAGGCTGGAGCAGAGTATTTAGCTGATGGAGGACGATCTAGGTAGACTATATCGGTTGGATGGAGTGGCTCATATTACCGGGGTCATCAACGAGGAGGTTAGTTTTTTTTTGGTGGTTTATTTTTGTGATGCTGCACGTGGTTTTTGTTGGTGGTATTGCATGTGGTTTGTTGAAGTGGTTTTGTTTGTGGTTTGATAGGCGGTTTAGTTTAGCGGTTTAAGTTAGCGGTTTGTGTTAGTGGTATTTTGTTAGTGGAATTGTAAGCGGTATTGTATGTGGTTTATGTAAGCGGGTTTAAATGCGGTTTTGGAAGTGGTTGATTATATTACTTTTGTATGTGGTTTATTATATGGCTTTTGTATGTGGTTTATTATATTACTTTTGTATGTGGTTTATTATACCATCTTGTGAGGCTGAACGATAGATGGTTCCGATTAGATGAGCCCCTTGTTAGTGCATTCGTCGAGCAGTGACGTCCGGAGACGCACACCTTTCACATGCCGTTCGGAGAGTGCACGATCACACTTCAGGATGTGGCATACCAGTTGGGGTTGCCAGTGGACGGACGCTATGTCAGTGGTTGCCTTACGAATTTCCATATATACATCGAGGGTGGCCGTCCTGCCTGGGTGTGGTTCCAGGAGTTTCTTGGAGTGGTTCCTCCTCCGAGCCAAGTTCAGAAGTTCGCTGTAAACTGCACTTGGTTCCAGGAAACTTTTGGGGAGTGCCCCACAGGAGCCGATGAGGAGACTATGCGGCGCTTTGCTCGTGCATATATCATGATGTTGTTGGGTACTCAGCTGTTTGCCGACAAGTCCAGCAACCGCATTCACATCAGATGGCTTCCATACGTTGCTAGGCTTGAGGAGATGGGTACCTACAGCTGCGGGTCTGCAGCACTAGCATGGTTGTACCGGTGCATGTGCCGAGTGGCAAACAGACATATGGTAAAGTTAGCGGGCCCACTTCAATTACTTCAGTCCTGGATCTTCTGGCGCTTTCCTAGGTTTAGGCCTGCTGGGTATGATACGTGCAGCTGGCCCTTGGCCTCGAGGTACCGTTCTTAGACCTTTCTATTTCAATTTAAAATAGTTGATTAAATGTTCGCCTCTTATGTTATACAAATCTTTCACACTTTTAATTAGTTGTAACACCGATGTGAGATGTAGGTGGTCAGGTTACAACCCTTCCGGTGGCGAGAAGGAACCTAGAGTGCAGAACTGGAGATTGAGGCTAGACATGTTACAGGCCACCGATGTGAGTATACTAACCGACTATGTTTATTTAATTAATTAAACTTCTTGACTTTAGATCATGGATTGAACTGAAAAATGTTGGAATATTTCTGCAGTTTATCTGGATGCCCTATAGCTCCCCCAAGGTACTGCAGGTTGTGCATCCGGAGGTGTTGGAGCCTCGGCATATGGCGATGTGACGATCTGTGACGTCACTGATCTACTTTGCCGTGATAGAGTGGCATCAGATAGATAGGGTTTTACCGCAGTTCGGCGGAGTCTAGCCCCGTCCACATCCCGCCCTGAACATCGACTTTCTGATGTCGAAGGACGGGAGAGGGGGTGATCGTTGGTTCCCGTCGGCTCTTTAGTTATGGCATCTTCATTGGGAGAGCCGTGCCGACCACGTTCTTCGGTACGATGTTGTTGCAGACCCTGGACCATCACATGATTACCTGCAGTGGTAGAGTCAGCATGGAAAGAGGTTTCTGTCACCAGAGATGTATTTGGGTGATCCGGGAGCCGTTCCTATTCCCGTGGAGGTGTCGCAGAGGGGTGCTGGGCGAGTACCCGACATGGATCGTGTTGACGACGTCCCGGATAGGCGTCGGGTTGAGATGAGAGCTCGTGTGGGGACACGTCGAAGCCAGCGCGAGTGGAGGTGGCTGGACCAGGCTATGGAGGAGGGTGATGGGGACAGCCGCCCTGGAGGAAGACGACGAGGCCACGGAGGCAGACGGAGAGGACGTGCTGCGGCTGACGATCACGGACACCATGGTCATGACGACGACGACGATCGGCACGGGCCCGTGGGTGGGGACGCTGGAGGGCATGCTGCAGTGGGGAGTGTTAGTCCCCATCATGTAGGGCATGGAGATGAGTGGTACGGCTCTGGTATGGGGGACGGGACAGATCAGGGTGATGGTGGACTTGGCTTAGGGCCGCTAGGCGATTACTTTGTTGGTGTCCCTGCCGATGATATGACACATCAGGAGAGTACGCCTTGGGTTAGCCCGGGTTCGATGTTTTCAGACTTCCTGGCAGCTGACGGGCTTGATGCGGCATATAGCGGTTCACACTTTCTAGATGAGCTTACTGCCATCATGCAGGAGGATGATGCGGCCCGTCGGCGTGGTCAGAGTTCTGGCACGCCTGCACCGTTAGCTGTCGATCTTAACGAGCCTCCTTCGATGGCAGTTGCTGACCCTTTTGCATTGGGTGGTACTCCTCCTTCCACCTATACTGCTGCATCACATTCAGGTGCCAAGCCGTCTGGGGCCTCCGTCCAGCCTAGGCCACCTGCACAGCCTGCCCCGGACGAGGAGGATGATGAGATTGAAGACAAAGAGCCGCTTATCCGGAGAGGCTAGAGGACACGAGTACCCCGTCGTTGCTTCACCGGTTCGCATCTTTTTAGATGATTGATGTATCTTGTATGGCTTTTTTTCATGTTCATTGTTGTATTTTAGCGAACTTTATTATTGTATTTTGACTATTTATGTTTCGGTTCGTTAGAATTTTATCATGATGTTGTACTTTGAAAACGGCATTTCAATGCTACTTTCGGTAACTATGTTATTGTAGAGCTTTTCTTTGCCTTGTGTTTTCAACAGACTTCTCGAACAATTTTTTCTCTTAATCGATCCTCTGTGGTGAACCAACATTACGAAACGTGAACATCCTCACTAATTCGAACTAGCACATTTCGAATTGACCAATATGTAATTCGAAACACCCCAATTCAAATTACTACTAGTGGTGAAACGTGCATAGTTCGAATCAGTGAGATTCGAATTATATAGGGTTGCAACATCATGCTAATTCGAATCAGCATGTTTCGAATTAAGTTAAGCTAATTCGAATTGCACCAATTCAAATTACGTTGGATGCATGCGTGTAAGTAGTTCGAATTGCACTAATTCGAACTACATTCAAATTGAGTTCGAATCGTGGTGATTCGAATTACATAGTTATGCACATTGGTTGATTGTTGAATCAATTTTTTCATTGGCTTATTCGTGTAATATTAAACCAACCATGGCTTATTTTGTTTTTTTACCCGATATATTATGAGGGTAATTTGGGAATTGTATTTAATTTTTTAGGATTCGGATAATTTTGTCTGCAAAAGCCTATCTTTCATGGGTATAATTTTAATTTTCATTTTTTATGGGTAAAAATGTCAGTGTTCGAATCTTTCATGGTTAAAAATGGTTATTTTCTCAATTTTTTATGTACTTTTTTTGAATATTAATTGATCAAACATATTCATTTTAATCTCTTCTACCAACTTTTTTAAGTATTAATTGCATGCTAAAAGTTTGGATTATTGATATTATTAATATTTTTTTATTATTTTCAGAAATTATATTTTTATATTTATAAATATACGTATCTCGTTTACACTATACATGTGTTGCGTCCACCTGTCTTATCTCGTTTACACTGTAAACGAGATACATGCAAATCTCGTTTATAATGTAAACGAGATAAGGGAAGGACATTTATTTTGGTAAATATTTTTTAAATTATTTATTTCAATAATTATTATAATTATTTTATTTATTAAAATAAAAATCCCCTAATACTATGTAGTATGCATGCGGCATGCCACGCTTCAATTCTTCAACTTCTGTATCTTCTATTCTTCTATTCTTCTATTCTTCTTCTTCTATTTGGCTCACAAAGTCAGAGACTTGTGAAGCAACGTGAAATAGTGGTTGTGTAAGGAGTTGGAAGGGTTTTGGATGGTGAGAGTTGGAAGGGTTTTGAATCATGAATTCTTGAGGTGAATGAAAATGAGGATTTAGTGGTTGTGTAAGGGATGACAATAAAATTCGCCTTTGATGAAGGAAAAAAATGAAAAAAAAGAAGAAAAAGAAAAGAGAGATTTTTAGTTCCTGCAACCTTTTGGAGGTGACACTTGACACGGTTATTTGTCATCTGGTAGCAATGGTCAATTTATTTATTTTTCTTAATGGGTGAGACTTAATTGAGATTTAAGAATGATTAAGGTGTAATATCTCCCACGGACAAAAAAAGTTAGGACCGAATAGGATATTTATTCAAAAATAAATTTATTTAAAGGCCCAATTAATGTGCAAGCCCAAGCTCAGATGGGTTCGTAACCTCGCAGTGCTATAAAATGCCAAGCCTATTGAGAGAATGCTCAAATCTGAGGAAAAGTCGGGAGATGAATTCAGTGTCGTACCGTCGTCGTAGATATTATTACATACATAACATTACAAATCGGTGGTGCGCGCCGCTGAGTTAAAATCTTAGAAGATGCGCACCAAAAATTGCTATTGAATTTATTACATGAAACCGTAGACTCTTGCGAATTAGCGTTTTGGATTGATTGATTACCGGGAAAATGTCGATGGACCTGCAACTGAAGGCGTCGTGCGGTGGATGTGGATCAACCACCGACCTTTACGGAAGCAATTGCAAGCACATGACTCTCTGTTTGACCTGCGGCAAGACCATGGCTGAGAAAAAGGCCAAATGCTTCGACTGTGGCGCCACCATCACTCGCTTGATTCGAGTTCGATTTCAATTCCGATGTCTCCGTTCATTCATTCATTTTTCCCTTCCCGGATTTCTATTGTTTTTCCACCTAATAATTCATACTTGGTTCTTCGATGGCATGGCATTCTAATTCCTTTCGCTTCGTTGCAAGCATTACGACAGTTGCATATACAAACTAGCATTTTTACTCTTTCGTTATTGTTATTTGCTGATTAACGAAAGCATATGGTCAATGGTGTTGTTTGTGACAGGAATATAATGTTCGTGCAAGCTCAACCACTGACAAAAATTACTTCATTGGAAGATTCGTGACTGGGTTGCCTAATTTCTCTAAGAAGAAAAGTGCTGAAAACAAGTGGTCCCTTCAGAAGGATGGACTGCAGAACCGCCAAATTACTGATGCTTTGCGGGTATTGAATCTTATCCATCCTTCCATGTGCAAATTGATGATATGGGATTGAAAGTGATATTCCCCTTATCTAATATTTTTCGTTGAAGCTTGACATGTTAGCATTGTATTTTTGCTTTCACCATGGAAATCCCAGATGTTTATTTCCTGCATATTTGCTTATTGTATGTCATAGGAGAAGTACAAGAACAAGCCTTGGCTGTTGGAGGATGAAACGGGTCAGTTCCAATACCAGGGTAATCTCGAAGGTGCACAATCAGCTACATATTACCTTCTCATGATGGAAAGGAAGGAGTTTGTTGCCATTCCTGCTGGTTCTTGGTATGTTTGTTCTTTTCAGAATAAGGGTGGTGTTCCTCTCTGAGAATTTTCCCGTGGTTTTAGTTTTATTTTTCTTTTTGTTGCGCTTACCAGTCAAATCAAAGGAAGAATGCAGATGTATAATAATGCATATTTATTCTCTTTTCGTAAAAAAATCTTTAGGTACAACTTTAACAAGGTTGCACAGTATAAGCAATTGACTCTGGAGGAAGCAGAAGAGAAAATTAAGAATAGAAAGAAAACTGCAGATGGATATGAAAGATGGATGATGAAAGCTGCAAATAATGGACCTGCTGTATTTGGTGAACGTGCAAAATTTGAAGAGAAGGAGAGCACTGCCGGGAAAGGCCGCAAAAAAGGTGGTGATGATCATGAGGGTCATGTCTCTGATAAGGGGGAGGAGGACGAAGAGGAGGAGGCAACAAGGAAGCATAGACTTGGACTTGATAAAAGAGATGGCGATGACGATGAAGAAGGTCCAAGGGGAGGAGACCTTGATCAGGATGATGATGATATTGAGAAGGGTAAGTTAATTTTTCTGATGAAAATGCTACAAAGCAGTTATTTTAGATTACACATCAATTCTCCTTTTTGTGAAGTTTTATTCATCATTTTCAGTTGATTGCTTCAGTGTTTTTATACGTGTATTCTTGGTGGAGGATATAGCCTAGAGAGTCAATTTGAAGAGCAAATTGGATGCTAAGTGAATCAAATATTGGGAGTTGACTGCCTTAGATGTTGTTGATGGTTATAACTACAGAACTTTTTTATAAGAAGAAAAAAAATGGAGTTTAGCTAGAGAAAGAGAACATTGTCAACACCAGTGTAGTGTACTTGTTAATATTAACCATGACTAGTCATTGCGACTATTAACCTGGTGGGCTTAGGTAGTGTATTTTCTCATTAGTATCCTTTGCTTATTGGTTGCATTCAATTCAAGTAATTACTTTTAATTTGGCCTACAGATGGCCTTTTTTTTACTTAATTTTATTTGAAGTTATTAATCTTATTGAAATCTTCATGTATATGCTTATTCTTCTTGCTAATCATACGTATGCACATCTTTTAGGTGATGATTGGGAACACGAAGAGATTTTCACTGATGATGATGAAGCTGTTGGCAATGATCCCGAGGAAAGGGAAGATTTGGCTCCTGAAGTTCCTGCTCCTCCTGAAATCAAGCAGGTAAATTTCAATTATTTTGCAACCCATTTTTAGGAACTAACCCTCTTGGTACTCACCCTTGGTTTATTATGAAACTACACTAATATATTATTTTAGGATGAGGAGGATGAGGATGAAGATAATGAAGATGGAGGAGGTCTGAGTAAATCTGGGAAAGAGCTGAAGATGTTGCTTGGACGAGCTGGTGGCATGAATGAATCTGATGCCGAGGATGATGACGATGACGAAGATGTATGGTTATTCTTTTTCATTTTCTTCATTTATGTTTTTTCACTTCTCTATTATTTTGTTAGCTGCAACTATAATTGTTCCATTATTCTTTTTACTTCCAATTACATGGAAGATATATATAGCTCGGTACAAACTACAATATCTTTTGGTGAGGCACAACTTTTTGCACTTGCACGATGAATTAGACGTGAGCATTTTTCATCCATTAATTGGTCATTTTATTTCATCTAGGAGAATGACGATGCTAGCATCCCTGCTGCATTTGCTCCAAAGCAGAAGGATGCACCTAAGGAAGAGCCAGCTGACAATAGTCCGTTAAAACCTGCAGCATCAGGAACTGCTCGGGGGACTCCCTCTACTTCTAAGTCTTCAAAGGGGAAGAGGAAATTAAATGAGGATTCAAAAGCATCTAATAGTGCTCAACCAAAGAAAGTTAAAACAGAAAACGTATGCCATTGCTTTTCTGTGTTTGGTTGATTATTAAGGCCCTTCATTATAGTAGTTTCTCTTTTATTCTCAGAGAAAAGAAGACTTTGGCTATATAACCACTACTTACGAAGACAAACACCTTTAATGGTTCAGCATCACATTATTTTATGATGGTTTAAAATTAATACGCATACTACATTATCTTTCATAAAACTTAGCTGCATAAATAGGCTCTTGAAATGCAGAATTGACGAATTAACTTGGCGTTAGTTTCTTTTGATGCATTCAAACGTGATATAGCTTTTGCTTAAAAGGGTCTTATTTTTTAAGACTTAATACTTTAGTTTGAAAGTTCATTATGGGGGATTGTATGCAAGAGTTACTGAAATCCTCATTATCCCCTTCCCATTCAATTAGGAAACAAAACCAACTGTGAAAGAAGAAAATGGGTCTGCATCCAAAAGTAACGGGCCTTCAAAGGGTACATCACCAGCACCATCATCAAAGGCAGGGTCTTCTTCTGCAGCTTCTGGACCCGTGACTGAGGAAGAAATCAGAGCTGTTTTAATGCAAAAGACTCCACTAACCACACAAGATCTCGTAGCCAAATTCAAAGGAAGACTAAAAACTTCAGAGGTAAGCTTTATCAACCATTTTCTGCTTTAGCCTTCTTAAGATGCTTTTGTTTGCTTAGCCATTCTTATCATTTTTAACCAATGTCTTTATACTGTATCCCCCTGTTAGAATGTGTTGTAATTTGTTATATCTGTGGAAGGGTGCAACTTGTTTCTCAGATTCTTAGAAATGTTCTGCATCACTTCATTTAATTTGTGACCAGTTAGCGTCAGAATAAAGTAATGCCATTTGAAATTTTATGGTATAATTTGGGCGGGGAATGTGTCTTGTTCCATCAGCTGGATATAATCTGGGTCATGTAGTAAGGATAAGAATGCTTACTCTTAGCCTGGAGATCACCTAAGGGGTACAATTGATTTATTTTGAAGTTAATGTTGCGAAGGTTGAATATACACCATGTGCTTCTTTTGTATGTGCAGGAGAAAAAGCCTTTTGCGGACCTCCTGAGGAGAATCTGTAAGATACCGAAGGGTAATGGAGGATCCCGTTATGTTATATTAAGAGATTAATGACAAAATTGACAATGGGATGAAAAGAAGCTATTACAACCATAGCGCCATTGTTCCAAAAGCGTTGACAAATTTTATATTGTTATCGTTTCTGGTTTTTAGCCCTCAAAACCCCAGAAAACAGGGAGAGGCAGCTGTTCTAACTTTTGTTATTAATTGTTTTTGAGACAATATATGACACGAGGTTATTCAGTGTGTAATTCATTGTACATCAATATCGCACATGCGCTATTCATGAACTGTTTTATGAAAAACAGATGACAGGAGGAAGCAATGACGCTATTTCTTTCTGCTCAAGATGCAGCTGTTTATAATTGTGATGTAATCTGCGTAATAAGTTATGACATATTTTTAGTTTTTAACCCAGTAACGAGTTTTATTTTACATGTCTCAGCTTGAGGATGATGGACTAATGGCTAACCGTTTAAGTAGCCTATCTCAAATTTCGAATATTTTTTTTGTTTTTTTGTTGGCGTCAACTCAAAATTCGATCTCATTCGATCGCTTTCCATGTACTCACGTCGAAGTACAGTGTCTTTTGAAGAGAACAATGAAAATGAAAATAAATAAAAGCTGATGAGAAAAAAAAAGACACACCCACACACACACATCATGTATTATTAAGTGATTGATTAAATGATTATTCTTATCTATTTATTCAAGTCATGAGAATCTTGTAGTAGTAAGAAATCAGTATTCTACAACTTCCTTGTAAGTTATACGCATAAGTCACACTGTACAAGTAACTTACCTTTATAAAATGAGATAAATCACAATCTTAGCTTAGGGTATTTGCCATGGCGCGTTGTCTCTTGTTCTCAATTACTTAGCATGAAATAGGATTATTTTGACGAAGCATGCACGCAGGTAAAGGTTTATTCTATGTTACACTACTCAAATAGCAACGAAGAAGAAATTAAAGTGCTTTAGACATGCACTTTTGGAAGACATAAGGATTTATATTAAGGGTGTGTTTGGAACGCATCAAAGGGAGAAAAGAATTCTATTTCCCTTAAAAAGTGAATTCTTATTTTATTTCAAATTTAAATTCATGATTTGAAACAATTAATTGCATGAATGAAATGCATTTTGTGTTCTTTACTATTTTATTCTTGTGTTTTTTTATTTATCTTTTCTTATTTATTTATTAAGAATAATTTTGACATTTCAATCTTTAGTATTAGTAGAATTGTAAATAAGACTTTCTTTGGTCTAATTTATTTGAACATTAATTTGAGATTTTTTTTTTTTTTGAGAATTGAAAATGACATTTTTATTATAGAATTTAACTAATTTTTATTATAGGATTTAACTAACTTGTGCCTTAAAGACACATTTCAAAAATATAATAATAGAAACTTTTTAATATTTTTGATGTATTCATTGACAGAGGTGAGAAATTCGAGAAGAGACAAAGACACGAGGAAGAGTTTCCACAGCGAGTCTAACAGGCTCCTCCGTTGAGTCAAATAGATTTGCTCCAAAGTTTGGTGACGCGAACGAGTCTTCAGTAATGCAATCAGTATCCTCTGATGAGCTTAATGAAGCTTGTTTGCAAGAAGGCTCATCTGGGTTGTAAAATATGACAACGTGAGGAAGCTTAAAGCTCACCCTCTTCTGTGACTTGCAGCTTAAGCTTCTCACAATCGATGACTCTTCGTTTTCTTGATGATGCTGCTTCATGGTTCTGTCCAAGTATAAACTGTCTTGAGCTTCACTTATCAAAGATCTACGGAGTTGAGATTGATTGAAGCATGGGTGCACCTTTTTCTTAGAATGCTTATTAGAGCTAGGAGAAGAAGCTTTCATCCAATCTTCTAGAGTCACAACCTTCTTCTCACTCTTAGCTGCCTCAACATCCATATTTTTTTTACTTCTCACATAATCTGACAATGATGATCCTCTTCCATCTGTCACAGCAACTGAGTTAGATTTTTCAGCCGATGTTGGGTGGCGCAGAGTGCAGAGGCAACCACCCATTAGTATGAGGATGAGAAATGAGTTAAAGAGTATAGTCTTAGGAGAATAACGTCATCAATCATAAGGAAATTGAGTCCGCTTAGTATCTTTAGCGGGTTATATAGAGGGCTTTTAAATGATATTTTTTTAAAAATATTTTTTAAAAGATTTTTTATAAAAATAAAAGTGATTTTATATTTAAATATTTCATATAAAAAATCTTTTTATTTATTAATTATGTTTAGATAAAATAAAATAAAAGTATTTTTTTTATTCATTTATTATGTGAAAAATATTTTTTTTAAAAAAAAGATATAAATTATAGTTTTTTAAAAAAGATATTTTTTTATTTTTTAATGCTTTTACTTTTACTATTAGAAATTTACCAAAAATATTTAAAAACAAAAGAAATTTTTTTTTTGGTCGATGGATTGGATAACCCCCAATCCTAGATTACACACTAACACACCCACTCACACGCACTAACCTAGCCACCAACCACTGCTAGAATTCGAACTTGTGTGGCTTTGGATTGAGGCAAATACTTTTGCCACTGAACCACATGCCTCGGCCACTCTTGAAAAATTCCGAGACGGAGAAAACTAGATACTAGAGCCAAGAAATCAAATGAATCTTTCTGGCAACATGGCGGCTTGGTTATTGTCGTTGTTTGTGTTTTTCTAAGTACTACTTAGCTCTAGTTATCAACAAAATACTCATACGATTTGCTTATATAAGAATTTGACTTCATATCCATATAATTTAAAATTTTACTTTTAGTATTTTGGATGATATGAGGATACAATGTTACTATCGATTCTTTATCATCAATGCTTCAAAGAATGCATAGTACAAGAATTTTGACAGGACAAAATCTGGTGGTAATATTGATGGGATCAAAATCACATAATTACCAGCTAAAACACAAAAAAAGAAAAAAAAAATCACAAAATAGCTTAACTAGTTGACAATCAGCTGAAATTAACCTTGAAACTTGCAACTGAATAGTAAATACCACTATGCTTTACAATTCACAAGATGTTTTTACTAAAAAAATAGAAAAAATAAAAGATAAAAAGGGGAGCCGGGAGGGGGAGGGTGGAGGAAAGAGAGGGTAATCCCTTTTTTGAATTTCTTTTAATTATGCATAATTGCATTGCAACAAAACTGCAATTCAGTGTGTGCAGCAAATATTTACAGTATTCCGTCCAAGAATATAATACAATAGAATATAATATATAATTGAATTCAGATTCTGGGAAAGTTTGACTCAATTCACCAACATAAATTCAGGTCAGGCCCAGCACTTTCATTCCATAAACTAGAAAAGTATTAAGCGCGAGTGTTAGACTAAAAAGAAATATACATTTCAATAGCACAAAACACAAATCTCAAGTCCCAATTAGCTCGTAGATCATTATAACAAGAGTAGCCCTGGCGAGAGGCATAAACACAAGCAAAATCGAGCCCCAAAAAGACAACTTAGCATCAAATATCAGAAGTGCCAACTTTCTTGAAAGAAAAAATCTTCTGTGAAAGCAACAGCAAGCTGTATATGGTATTTATGAGCGCTTCAAAAAAGTTGGTAATAATAATCTAATATGAAGCTTATCACACACCTGATACGGTTACACAAGACACCAAACAGTGTTAAAATTTGACTCAACTTGCGAGCCCAACAACATGCGGCACTGCAAAACTATCTTTTTGGTTGTCATAAAATTTTAGAGCTATCAAAGGTCCAGGCACAAAATAGTATCCGTAAGATAAATATGGTACATGTCCTACTTCTAGAAAGAAATATGTAAATACTCAATCAACATTGTAGCCGATCTAAACCAGAAAAGAGAAAATAACCTAAGATATCATAAACCGTTTTTGCTAACAACTTATCTGGCAAAATATAATGACAGAGAAGCTTCCCTTCTTCTGCTACAAGTTTCTCTCACTGTCCTTTTGGTTTCTCAATCTTCACATAGGGTAAAACACCCATAAAATATACAATTTTTGGAGACCACTCACGCTGTTGAGCACGGCAAAACATCAAGAATGTGTTTGCAAAGTACAAACTGAAACCCATGAAAGCATGCCACAAAGCGTGACCCTGTGGGTTAATAGGCCAACTGGATATCTCCTTGCAGAAGAAACGATCACAGAACCAAAATATACTGCCCAATACAAGATTGGCTATAAATAGCTTTGCAAGCCGCTTGGCAGCAACATCTTGAGTGTAAATGTAATACTTGTACATTCTTGGAATGCAGAGGAGACAGAGTACGACATAGTGCATTTTGAAGCCGACACTAAAACGGAAAAAGGAATGTGCAATGGCAAAAACAACACCGTATAGAAAGAGGAAGGTGGGCATCGTACTGCGATAATGCCAATCTGGAGAGTGGAGAATGTACATGTACAGCAGCACCTCCCATACCATAGGAGTTTCATCACTTTGCTGTTGCCTAAATTAAAGTACAACATCTGAAAAATAAATAGTCATCCAAAACAGACAGACAATGAAATAATGATGGCCAACCTACCCATTTGTATAAGGGATGGACACCATAGCACCCTAGTACTATTTATTCAGCAGAAGAAAAATGTTATTGAGGATTATTAATTCTCAGGGACTGCATAAATGCTGATATACTTATTATGCATAAAAGAAAAGTAGTTTTTATGCTGGTAAAACTATAGCCATATTGATGGTGTAGAGCATGAGAACAAATTCTATACTTCTGATTAAATATATCCCCATGAAAATATGTGGCTAGGGATGATAACATATCTCTTGAAAATGCTCTACTTTTCAAATTTTCAATATGAAAATTCTAGATAACAAAAATGTACAATACCAAGAAAACTGGAACAAAATGGAAATTAAAGAAGCAAACATAAAAAAATTACTAAACACAGGACAGAAATTAAAACTTACACATTTTGCAGTGTCGCATGGTACGACATACTTCCAATGGCAAGTATCATATTGGATACATGAAGAATGCTAAATCTTTTCTCGAATCGTTGTCTAACAGCATTTATAAGACCAATCAGAGCCAAAAGGATTGTCGGAATGTTGGAGATAGTATTATAAAATTCTGCAATGTAAGGCAAATATACATAGTTCTTTTCACAACACTCTGTAGTGGATGTGACTGGACCCCAGAAGCTTGAAGTTTCCACCATTCTCCTCTACAGCCTGATGACACCTCTTTCTTATAAGTATATTTCAGCTGCAGAGCGCCAAAACAAACAGTCCTACAAAACATGTGGCAACACATCAAACTCCAATAAACCATACAAGCAGCAGCCATGAATTTCTGATACCAGCTCCAAGTGTGAGTATAACAAGAATAATGGTATCGGGCGTATAGGATCTATATAAGAATCACTATCTTGCGAGTTACAACAATAACCAGGTAGCTAGAGAATCGAGAAAGGAACCGCAATACTCCACATAATGATTAATGAACACTCGAAAGTTGAAAATAGCTAATTAAAATGTGGATGTTCGATTAATATTACAAACGTACACACCTTAATTAACACACTTGACTATAGTAGTAAAACCGGAAGTTAAAAAATAATTATAAAAAAAAAAGAAATCACAGTAATCGACGAAACTATGAAACTTAAATGGATCCATAATGTTTTGATCCAACAGTGAAGTTAAGCAATCGTTTCAATTCAACCAAAGTAAATAGGAGGTAGCAGAAGGAGAAGAAAGAAGAACCTACCTCAAATGAATCTGAATCTGAATCTGAGGAAGAGAAGGAGGTATGCTGTGTGCGAATGAGAACACAAACGCAACGCAACTCAAACGAAACGCGCCCACTCAAATCACAATTTCGCAACCCATAATTTTCTAATTCCAATTTCCAACCACGCCACAATCCACAACCCTGGACTACGCCTAATGCCTATGGTCTATGGACTGTAATAGAAACAACGAAACGGCACACTATGCATGTCGTATTTGGCAAACAGGCCAGAACAACAAGTTAATTCCAAATCGGGTCGGTAATTGCTAATAATCTTCATATATTTGTGGCCCAATGTCATACGAGGCCTCAAATTTTCAATTTCGGTCCAAGTCTTTTCTGTACGTGTGGATCGTGGGTGTGAGTTTTAGGATTAAGTAGACACATAATTAGAATTTAAGTTGACAGATTGTGGTTCAGAAATTTGTTAGTTAAAAGAGTGGTAGTTATTACAGTTAGATTGTTGTGACAAGTCAGCATGACTAATTATGAGTTAGTTGAGGTTATTGGCCAGCTGGCTTAAGCTAAGAGAAGTTAGTTAGAGTTGGTTAATCATAGCTATAGCCTATATATAAAAAGAAAAATAATAGAAAATATCAGAATTTATTGATTTTTGCTATCATTTGGCCATCAACTTAATTTTTTTAGTATAGTTTTTTAGTTTAATAATTTAATAACATATTTTATTTCACATTTTTAATTATTAATGGTTAACTAATGACAAAAAATAATAAATTCTGATTATTTTCTAACATTTTCATTCTTCGTATAAAAAAGCATGTGTAACAAGTAATGCATGATTTTTCATATTTCGCAATTCAAATCAAAGAGCTTTATCTCCCACACTCAGCATCTCTCTCTTTCTTCTTTCTTCGATTTAAATGAGTCTGGTACATAATTTTATCAATTTAATTTATTGGACATTAGCGGAAAAGAAAAAATAAAAAATTAGGAGGCATATGGAGTGATGGATGGAGGCGCCTGATTGAGGGTTTAAGGCAGCTCAATAATTTGAATTCCATGGACCCCTTCTGTGGACCTTCTAATCAGTTTCTCTCTTTGCATTCTTGTACATGTTTTTAACTCACAAGCCAAAATTTCTTACCTGCCTCTGCCAACAGTTATTATTAGCTTTGTTTTTATCTCTTTCTCACTCATCAATCACTATACCTATGATCATTTGCAACCATAGGATGATTATCGGGACCTTTATTTTACTTTGGACTTTGGAGGATGAATGAGGCAAATGAATCAATGGAAAATAGGTGATGGCCAATGTCCATGTGGTAGCCATAGTAAAGTTTCGTAATGCAATACTCTGATGTTTATTAAAAGGAGAATATGTAATAACATTTTTAGTGTAAACAAATGGAAAATTAATATTAGTTTAAATGTGAAAAAAAGCCTAATATTACATCATATACTAACCATGCAGATTGGAGAACCTAACCTCCATTTTTACATCCATTGGAGTTTTTTGTTAATATCCTTCATTTGCCGCCTTTCCTTTTGTTTTGGGTTTAGGACAGGGCCAATGTGGTGTCAATATGCAAATGTGAATGGAGACAGGAGTGCGTTGTGGTTAAGAATTTCTATACCTATAATAGTATAATGCAATAACACCTTTAAAGCTTTACAACTTATACAAGCTAATGGTATCTTTTCTGGTACATCTACTTTTAAATTCGGTCGGAAAGGTTTGTTTAGATAAGGGGCATGCAGAGACTAAATTTTTAAAGTGGTTTTTAAGATTATTGTGTATTAATTTAATTTTTAAAATTTTAATTATATTAATTTGGACTCTTAAATTAAATTCTGGACTATATACAAGTCCTTGACTGAATTTCAGACGTGAGTAGTAGTCGAAAAATTGATGTGGCAATGTCACATGGGATGAATGGTACGACGCTATTTTGATTTTTGGCGTGTTTTAAAAGTAAAATATTGTCGTTCAGCTATGCAAAAAAGTGAAAAGGTTGCTTTGTGAGAGGGGTGATCACTTACAACATTTTTTTCCTCTTTTCTCACCAACATCAACAGTGCATCCCCTCCATTAGAACAGACAATAACGGTAGTTTAGAACAATCTAACATCGCCTGATTTTTTACGGTTCTTTCCACGACTCTTGAAGACAATGACCATCGAAAGCTACTGAAGCAAAGGATAAGAAGCATTTTCGAGCAAAATTAAAATGATAAGCATATATGTAACATGTGGGTTGTGAGGACTTACAACAAAAATGATAGCATGGCCGAAGTCAGCAAGGTCGTTAAAGAAATTGTCAATGGACCAGTGTCGGTGTAGATGTGCTGGAACCAAGTACCCATAACCGCCAACATGGTGAGCCTGTCAATCTTGATCTCTTTAGGTCTCAATTATTCCTTGATCTTTTTAGGAGAGTCAGTACCCCATCCGAGAAGGTCAAACCAGAGGCCACCGGGTTAATTAATATTGGTGCTAGTGAACTTGTTGTTTAGGAATAGGGGATCGGTATTGCCATTAACAATGACTGCTTCAAACTTCTTGCGATGTGGCTTTCACTTCTTATCATGGTGACGACTATTTCTAAAGACAACAAGAAGAAGAAGAAGAGGATGAAAAAGAAGTGAATCGGAAGCACATGAAAAAGAAGAAGATTTAGGATTTATAATTGGGGATTAGAGATCATATTGAAAAATTTCACATCAACAGTCACGTCAATTAGCTGTTATACTGTGTCATGTGGCACTAGCAGTATCACATCAATTTTCGGTTGCTTACTCAAGTTTGAAATTGGGTCAGGGACCTATATATAGTCCGAAATTCAATCTGGGGGTTTAAATTAGTGCAATTAAAATCTCAATGATCAAATTGGTGCACGGCGTAAATTTTGGGTACTATTTTAAGAATTTAGTCGGCATGTAGATGTAGACACCGAATAGTTACTTCTAGATGTGTTAGGTATATTTTTTGTTTTTTATTTTCAAATGAATGAATAAAGAAAATAGGAGGTCGATATAATTTTAAAATAACAATCAATAAAATAGATAGAGATAATTAAATATAGATAAATTCTATCCAATTCTTTCTTTAATAAAAGGTAAATTATCTTCTATGATAAATCTAATAGTTATTGAATAAAATAAATTATATCATAGATGATTGATATTAACTCTTAACTTAGAGTTTTGATAACTAAACTAATTAGTTATAATAAAACTAGGGCAATGTACTTAAATAAATAAAATGAGAGAAACATTTACCTATATACAATATTTGGAAAGTCCTTACATGAGTGTGTTGTTTTGATTACTATGTAAACCGTGGGAGCTAGCTACAGTTTCTCATTTCTTCATAAACCGTGGGAGGCTTCAACGGATTTCAGTTGGAAAAGGTTGAGCATAAACCGTGGCTGCTCACCACGGATTGTGAGAGAAAACAGCTAGTCATAAACCGTGCTTGGTCACCACGGTTTATGAAGAAAGAGCTCTGAACATTAACCCCTCCAGGCTACCACAGTTTACGTTGAGTGAACTATAAATACATAATCCGTGGATAGTCCTCACGGATATCATTTGTGCCAAACCAAAATTGTTGTAGCTTGGTGGTTGAGAGAGTTTGAGGGAGAAGTTTGAAGGTTTAGGGTTTCATTTGGGTGGTGTAGCCATGGAAGACAAAGCTCGCATGTACCGGCTAAATGGCGTTGCGCACGTGGCTGGATACATCAACCAAGAGGTTAGTTATTATTATTATTATTCTGAGTTGCTAGTATTATTATTATTATTATTATTATTATTATTATTATTATTATTAATTTTATTACTATTATGAATTTATGATAATTGTTAGTATTATTATTAATTTTTTATTTTTATTAGTATTGGGAGCTGTTAGTATTATTATTATCGTTATTGTTAGTACAATTATTCTTGTTGGTATTGTTATTATTCTTATTGTTTCATTATTGTTATTACTATTGTTAAGAAAATAGAATAGCAATGTGGGTATCTAATAAATTTTTTAAATTATGTTTGTTGTTATTAGTATTAGTCGTATGTTGAGGATTTTCTTACCCACATTTTGCAGCCTACTAGGGTTATTAGCGGTGTAAGGAGACAACAGAATATGCCTTTACACGACCAGATTATACCATATCTGGAGACCGCTAGGTTGTATCACCTCGCTAGGCTGAACAGTAAGTGGTTCTGGGTTGATGAGCCTCTACTTAGCGCATTCGTTGAGAGGTGGCGTCCTGAAACGCACACCTTTCACGTGCCGTTTGGGGAGTGCACCATCACTTTGCAAGACGTGGCATATCAGCTGGGTTTGCCCATAGATGGGGAGGCCGTTAGTGGGTGTCTGACTGACTTTGAGAATCTGATGGAGAACGGAAGACCAGCATGGGTGTGGTTTCGGGAGTTGTCTGGGGAGTTACCGCCGCATAATAAAGTCAAGCAGATGACGGTGTGCTACACATAGTTGCAGGCTGACACGATTTACATGTAATTTCAAAACCGTGGTTAACTCCCACGGATTACATAATAATAAAATTGCACATGCACGTAAGCAAGTTTCAATTGTTGGAATCACGTAAAGGTTTCTCACATTTATTTTATTTCAATACATTGCCCATAAAACTACTTGAACTTTATACCTACAAATTTACACAATTTTTCGGGCAATGTACCTATATAAAATGAAAGAGAGAAAGCTTTACGTGATTACAACATTTGCAAAGTGGTTACGTGTGTTAGGTACCAGACAAATGACACAGCAAAATATAGAGATGAAAAATTAGAAATTTGTATAAAATATGGAAACAATTGAATAACTTTCTTTGAGAATTACAACTTCTCTCTATCACAAGGAGACTACAATAACACTCTCTCTTGACAAAAGGAGAACAAACTTCTCTCTATATATATAGAAGAAAACTACTCAAAGAAATATTATGTTATTCTCTTTGGATGACTTGATTGAAATGAATTAAAGAAAAGCTCAATTTATAGGTGAGTCTCTTCAATATGAACCATCCGTCAATTAGAGGTATATAATTTTTCTCTTTTTCAACCATTAAAATTCTAAGGTTATAAACTAAGATTGTTTATTACCTCTCATTTTATTTAGTTATTATTTATTTATATATTTTCTAAAATTAGCTTTACTAATTTTACAATCTCCCACTTAAAGCTAATTTTTGATAAATTTTCAAAATTTATGTTACTCATGTATTCCATAGGCCGTATGAGGATCTACACCATTCAAACTTTTCTGTGTTGATTGGTTTTGTCATGGCATCTGCTAGGTTATCTTAGTGTGAATCTTCTGCATATCAACACTTCCTTCTTCTACTACTTTTCGAACAAAGTGATATTGTACTCCAATGTATTTTGTTCTTGAATGAAAGGCAGGATTCCTTGCAATGTGCAAGGCACTCTGACTGTCACAATACACAGAAATCTTCTGTTGTTTGTGCCCGAGTTCTTCTATCAACCTTTGGATCCAAATAGCTTCCTTGCATGCTTGTGTAGCTGCCATATATTCAGCTTCTGTAGTAGATAAAGCTACAACAGTCTGTAATTTAGATAGTCAACTCACAGCTCCTCCTACAAGTGTAAATACATATCCTGTAGTAGATTTTCGTTTATCAAGATCACCTGCAAAATCTGAGTCGACATATCCATTGACAATGAATTCCGATCCTCCAAAACATAATGCAACATTCGAGGTCCCTTTGATGTATCTCAAGATCCTCTTAACAACATTCCAATGCTCTTTACCCGGATCTGCCATGAATCGACTTACCACCGCAACTGTTTGAGCGATATCTGGTCTTGTACAGATCATGGCATACATAAGGCTTCCCACTGCTGATGCATACGGTACTCGAGACATTTTCATCCTCTCTGCTTCACTACTAGGGCACATACTTGAGGATAATTTAAAATTAATAGGAAGTGGGGTTGAAATTGGCTTGCATTCTTGCATGTTGAAGCGTTGCAAGATCTTCTTCAAATAATTCTTTTGCGATAGCCAAATCTTCCTATCCTTTTTGTCTCGGTGAATTTGCATCCCTAAAATCTTGTTTGCTGGTCCCAAGTCTTTCATATCAAACTCCCTAGCCAACTGTGCCTTCAATTCTTGGATTTGATCTTTGTTGGGACCTACCACCAACATGTCATCCATATACAACAGCAGAATGATGAAATCATTATCACCAGACCTCTTGTAATAAGTACAATGATCTGAACTAAGTCTGTTGTATCCAAGGCTAATAATGAAAGAATCAAATCTCTTGTACCAACACCTTGGCGCCTGCTTTAGACCGTACAGAGATTTAGTTAACCTGCAAACCAAGTTTTCTTTTCCTTTTTCTTCAAAACCTTCTGGTTGGAGCATATATATCTCTTCTTCAAGTTCTCCATGAAGAAAAACAGTCTTTACATCTAATTGCTCTAGATGTAAATCAAATACAGCACACATAGCCAAAATTACTCTAATAGTAGTTAGTCTCACCACCGGAGAAAATATTTCATTGAAGTCAATACCTTCTTTCTGAGCATATCCCTTGACAACCAATCTTGCACGATATCGTTCCACCTGATCATTACTATCTCGTTTGATCTTGTAAACCCATTTGTTACCAATGGCTTTCCGACCTGCTGGAAGTTCAACAAGTTTCCAGGTATAGTTCCTATGTAATGCCTCAATTTCTTCTTGCATTGCTGTCATCCGCATAGAAGCGTCTAGATTGCGCATAGCCTCCATAAAAGTTGTTGGCTCTCCATCTTCTGTCAAAAGACAATATGCATCATGGTTTGTCAAAACATAATTTGAGTGCCATGATGGTGTTCTTCTTTGTCGAGTGGATCGACGAACTTCTATGTCATTAGCCTCTGCTTCTTGTTCTTCGTGCTGTGATTCTGCTTCAGAAAGATCACCTTCTCTGCATTTTTCATCTATTTGAACAGTGGTTATCTCTTTAATAGTGCTGTCATTTTCTTGTTCTTTTTGCAATTCATCTTCTGCAAATATCACATCTCTACTGACAACTACCTTGCGGGCAGTGGGATCCCACAGGCGATACCCCTTAACACCGTCAGCATAACCCAAGAATATACATTTTCTAGACTTTGGGTCTAGCTTTGTTCTTTCTTGGGAATTGTACATCACGTACACAGGACAACCAAATATATGTAAAGAAGAATAATTAGGTGGCTTACCTTGCCACATCTCCATTGGTGTCTTTAACCCAATTGCAGTTGATGGTGACCGATTTATCACATAACAGATGGTTTTAACAGCTTCTGCCCAAAAAGACTTGGCTAAACCTGCAGTTTGCAACATAGCTCGTGCTCTTTCTAGGAGAGTCCTATTCATTCACTCTGCTACACCATTTTGCTGAGGCATATATGCAACTGTGAATTGTCGTTGAATACCTGCTTGCTTGCAAAATGTTAGAAAATCACCATCAACATATTCTCCTCCATTATCTGTCCTTAAACACTTGATCTTCTTTCCAGATTCAAGTTCTAACTTTGCTTTGAACTCTTTGAACATCGCAAACACGTTTGACTTTTTCTTGATCGGGTACACCCATAGCCTCTTAGAGTAATCATCAATAAATGATACAAGATATTTTGCTCCTCCTAGGGACATCTCCGGCGATTCCCACACATCAGAATGAATCAACTCCAATATGTGCTTGCTCCGAGCAGTTGATCTACCAAACGTCAATCTATGTTGTTTGCTTGTAACACAGTGCTTACAAAACGGTAAGTTTACCGATTTGAGCCCGGGAATGAGATTACGTTCTACAAGAATCTTCAAGCCTCGTTCTGACATGTGGCCTAGTTTGCAATGCCATATCATCGTCATTTCTTCTTGGCTTGTTGAAGCAACTGATGCATCTGCCTCTTGCAAAGTATCTCCCATAAGCATGTATAGATTTGCTGCAATCTTTTCTACTTTTATTACCACAAGAGCTCCTTTAACAACTTTTAAGATCCCACCTTCAATATGGGTCTTACAACCAAGTTCATCCAATTGTCCAATCGACAACAAATTCTTCTTCAAGCCTTTCACGTGTCTTACTCCTTGAAGTGAACGAATAGAACCATCAAACATTTTTATTTTGACAGTACCCATTCCAACAATTTCTAAGGCATGCTTGTTTCCCATAAACACAGATCCTTCCAAGACAGGTTCATATGTACAAAACCAATCACGATGAGGAGTCATGTGCCATGTTGCTCCTGAATCAACAATCCAAACATCAGTGAGTTGTTTACTGCCTTTAGAACCAATTGTTGCTTCGCCATACAGGATTTCTCCATCATCAGAGGTACTTGCAACACATCCTTGAGAACTTGATCCTTCTGAAACCTTCTCTATACTCTTCTTATTCCAACAATCTTTCTTGAAGTGCCCTCTCTTACCACAATTGTAGCATTTGACCTGCTTCTTACTTTGTGACTTTGGTCTACTTTGACTCCCATTGAAACCACGCTCCATTGATCTCCCTCTTGTCATCAACAAAGCCTCTGCTTGTTTTGAGCTTTCTAATCTATCTTTCTTATTCTTGCGCCTAGATTCTTCTTCAAGAACCGCAGCAGCCATGTCATCAAAAGAAAGATAATCAGTCAAAATATTATTAGTTAAGTTAATGATAAGCTGATCATATGAATCTGGTAGACTTTGAAGTAAGAGCTCTGCACGTTCGTTTTCCGCTATGGTATATTCCAATGATGAGAGTTGGGAAAATAGCGTATTTAGATTGTTGATGTGATCCGTTGCCGATGTGGATTCACTCATTCGAAGAGTATAAAGTCTTCTCTTCAAGAATATCTTGTTGTGAAGTGACTTGACTTCATATAATTTGGTGAGAGCATTCCAAATTTCCTTTGCTGTCTTTTTCTCTGCTACACTTGATAAAACTGAATCAGCTAGTGCCAAGTGTAAGTTTGCAACAGCATTATTGTCCATCTCCTTCCATTTTTCATCTGTAATTCCAGTGGGTCTACCTTCAATTGCTGTCACGCAATCGTCTTTTCTCATAATGGCTTTTATCTTCAATTTCCATATGGAAAAATTACTCCCACTGAATTTCGGAATTTCATACTTTGCTGCCATTTTTTTTTAAACGATAACTCGCAGCGGAAAAAAAAATATATTAATCAGCAACCTTTGGCTTTGATACCACTGTTAGGTACCACAAAAATGACACAGCAAAATATGGAGATGAAAAATTAGAAATTTGTATAAAATATGGAAACAATTGAATAACTTTCTTTGAGAATTACAACTTCTCTCTATCACAAGGAGACTACAATAACACTCTCTCTTGACAAAAGGAGAACACACTTCTCTCTCTATATATAGAAGAAAACTACTCAAAGAAATATTATGTTATTCTCTTTGGATGACTTGATTGAAATGAATTAAAGAAAAGCTCAATTTATAGGTGAGTCTCTTCAATATGAATCATCCGTCAATTAGAGGTATATAATTTTTCTCTTTTTCAACCATTAAAATTCTAAGGTTATAAACTAAGATTGTTTATTACCTCTCATTTTATTTAGTTATTATTTATTTATATATTTTCTAAAATTAACTTTACTAATTTTACAACGTGAGTGTCCTTTTTCATTATTATATAAACCGTGGGAACTAACCACAGTTTCAAATTTGTGCATAAACCGTGGCAGCCTGGAACGATTT
The DNA here is from genome assembly GCF_059453495.1 of Arachis ipaensis. NCBI lineage: Eukaryota > Viridiplantae > Streptophyta > Magnoliopsida > Fabales > Fabaceae > Arachis > Arachis ipaensis. Next base: position 139,983,946 of record NC_142436.1, read on the forward strand.
TCACTTGAAAAAGTTTGAGCATAAACCGTGCTTGGTCACCACGGTTTATGAAGAAAAAGCTGTAAGCATAAAATCCTGTTGGCTACCACGGTTTATGATACATCATTGTTATTATTATTATTAATTTTATTTTTATTATTATTGGGAGTTGTTAATATTATTATTGTTATTGTTAGTATCATTATTCCAGTTGGTATTGTTATTATTGTTATTATTATTATTCATATTGATGTTATTATTATCCTTCTTAGTAATTATTGTTATGATTATTATTATTGTTATTGTTTCGTTATTGTTAGTAATAACAAACATTGGTTTTCTATTTTCTCTAATGATAGTAATAACAATAATGAAACAATAACAATAATTACTAAAAAGGATAACAATAACATCAATATGAATAATAATAATAATAATAACATTAATAATAACAACAATAACAATAATAACAATACCAACAGGAATAATAATACTAACAATAACAATAATAATAATACTAACAACTCCCAATAATAATATAAATAAAATTAATAATAATAATAACAATTATGTATTTATACTACTCTAAGTATAAACCGTGGTAGCCAACAGGGCTCGCAATTTTTCTTCATGATCCGTGGTGAGTAGCCACCGTTTATGCTCAAACTTTCTCAAGTAAAAACCGTTCAGGCTGCCACGGTTTATACACAAATTTAAAACCGTGGTTAACTCTCACAGTTTATATAATAATAAAAAGGACACTTACATAACCACTTTGCAAATATTGTAATCAAGTAAAGATTTTTCTGTTTCATTTTATATAGGTACGTTACCCCAATTTTTCTATCAACTTTATTAACAACTATAGAATTCACACTTATTCAATTAACACATTATATATTTTTTTTAAAAAATTTGTGATTCGGCCTTTTGGATCATTTGTCCTTTTTAGTTTTTTTTTTTTTTTTTGTATTGTTACTTGTTAGTTCTAATAAATATAGGTGTGGTTTAAAAAAAATTATAAAATAAGATCTTTTTGTAACTCTTATAATTTAAAAAAATTACCATATTTAATTAGTTTAACTGTCAAAACTCAAGTTAAATTAAAAGTTAATGTTAATTATGATAACATAATTCATTTCATTCAATAATTTTTTGATATATCATAGCGGGTAATTTACCTTTTATTTGATAAAAGATTGGATAGAATTCACCTTAAATAATTAATGCAAGTTGACACAATAGATGAAAGTTTGTGTCTCTTAACCATCTCTCCCAGATTCGATACTCACCTTAAATATATAGAATTATCAATAGAATATCTAAATTTAATATTTTTTAGAAAAAAATAAAGATAATTTATATAAACAAATAAACATGTTTCATTTAGACAAATAAATATGTACATACAAATACGATAAAAATGACTCAGAATATATATGTAAATATGTAATAACTAAAAAATTCAAATAAAAATAAAATATTGTTCAAAATGTATTTTATAGATGTTTGGATAATTTTAGACTTCAAACACATGTAAGAAATTGTATAATTAATTCTTTTTATTTTTACGAAAATTTTTTTTATTCTTTTTCGTATAAAAATCTATAACAGAATATAATATACAAAATAAATTTAGTTATGCTTTTAAAAAATATTTCCCACAAATTATAAGAATGGTACCGCATATAAATATAATAATGTGTTTTAAACGTATAATTGTTCACGAAAATTAATTTTTAACTGTTCTAGAAATTTCAAATAAAAAAGAAATATAAACATTTTCCAAAATCAATGAATGTGATATAAATAGGTCTATAAGTGAGTAATCTATTATCTATTATATTATATTAAAATTAAATTTTTGCACTTAATAATAAACACTACAACAATATAGATTATTTTTTAGGGTTATATGTGTAAAAAAAGAATTAAAATTCGTCAAAAAAATAAATTTTGACACTATTTTAACTATGAAAATATGTTAATAAAAGTTTTGTCAAAAATAGTATTTTTAACATATAAGTAATTGTGAAAAAAGTTTAAATCTTATTTTGATAAATATTAGCTGTCAAAAATAATTTGTTAGAAAAATTTGAGAATATATTTTCTATGATACTTATTAACCGTTAAAAATACTATTTATTTTGACACTTATTGACCATAAAAAATTTTCAACAAAGAATGAGATGAGATTTTGAAATCGAAGAATAAATTGAGATTTTGAAGATAAAGAATGAGTAGTATGATCCCAAACTGAGAGCAGTGTGATGCCAAAATTGACGGAACCCAAAAAAGAAGAGGAACAATGGAGTAAATTGAAAATAAATGAGTGTCAAAATTGAGGAGTAATTTTCTACGGTCAAATTATTCATCAAAAAAACATAAAAAATTTGACATTTGTGATATTTGTCAAAAATATATATTAATTTTTACACTTAATTATGACTGTTAAAAAAGACCATATTAAAATAGTTCTCTTTTTTATAGTGAAAATTGATATGATATATTTTTAAGAATATTTTTTAATTTATTTGTTTTAAATTTTAAGTCATTAAATCAGATCAATTATAGCTAAATAATTATACCAATAAATTAATTTGATTAAATATTTAAATCTTACATAATTATTATAATTAAATTTATTTATTATTATTAATATAATGACTAATTTTATATAATTGATAAATAAGATAAAATTGTTTAATTTAATTTATTTGGTATTAATTAGATGATTGATAACATAATTATATATATGGAAAAAATATGACTATAGGTATTATGCCTTATATATCATTTCATTTTCACTTCTTTTCTTCTTTACAGTAGCTTTAAGAGTTTATTTTGGTAAAAAAAAAATCCTTTTTAATAATTTTTTATTTTTTAATATATTTGTCAAAATTTTTGAAGTAAAAACACTAAAAAAATAAAGAGTATATTTTGTTAAAAATTATAATTTATATATTTTTTAAAAGATTTTTGTTTACTTAAAAAAGGATATTTTTAACATAAAAAATAAATAAAAAAGTATTTTTATATAGTTTTGTCGAAATATAATTATTAGATAAAAAAAATATTTTTACATGAAATATTCAAATATAGAATTATTTTAATTTTTTAAAAAAATTTATAAAAAATTTATTTATAAAAATATCTTTTAGTAAAAACTCACCCAAATAAACTGAGTGGTAAACGGAGTCCAAGTTATTGAAATATATATATATATATTTGTTATTTGAGAAATTGAGTGATTAGATATTCAAATTTCACATCATTATTATAATTTAATTTATTTATTATTAATATAATGATTGGTTTTATATAATTGATAAATAAGATAAGATTGTTTAATTTAATTTATTTGGTATTAATTAGATGGTTGATAACATAATTATATATGGCAAAAATATGACTATAAATATTGTGTCTTATATATCATTTCATTTCATTTTTATTTTTTTTTATTTATTATTTTTTTTTGCAGTAGTCTTGAGTGTTAAACAGAGTTTAAATTAGGTTTAATTACCTGTTAGTCCTATAATTTCGTGAAATTTTTTATTAGGTCTCTATACTTTTTTTCTTTTTAATTGAGTCCCTACACCAATTTTTTTTTTTCAATTAAGTCCCTCTTAATAGTAATTGACTTAATTTTATAGGGACCCAACTAAAAAAAAAAGAATTAGTACAGGAACCTAAATAAAAGAAAAAAAAGTATAGGGACTTAATTAAAAAAAATTTGGTGCAAGGACTCAATTTAAAAAAAAAAAGTATAAGGACCTAATTAAAAATTTTGCGAAACTATAGAGACCAGCAGAATAATTAAACCTTTAAATTATTGAAATGAAGAGATTTGTTATTCGAAAAATTGGGTCATGAAATAGTATAGATGAAGTCTATTGTAAGTCATTTTCTTAGTCTTAGTCTGTTTGTCTTTTTGTAGGATTTATGAGTAGTGTAAAATAGTACTTACATTATATTTTATCTTAGTAAAATTTAGTTGTATACTTGTATGTTTATCTTGAAGTAAGAAAAATATTGTAAATTATGTTGGACGAATAAGTCTGTGATGTAGAATTTTAGAAAATATAATTATTCGATAGTTATTTTATTTAGTCTAATATCTTATTAGTTTTTTTTTAAGTTGAATACTACCTTAATTTTTGTGTAGGACTCGAATATTTTAACAAAAGATATTTAAAAGGATGCAACAATTTTTAGTTAAAAAATAAATAAATTTATATGTTTATTAGAATAACAAGCTAACACTTTGAACTATGATAAAAAAAAATACATTGAAGAATCAAATAAAAAAAATTAACATATTAGAAAAATTTAAAGACGATGTACATGAATATTGAATAAATTTGTATATTGTTTGTTTCTATTATTTTATCATTTATATATATTTTAGTGTTTTTTGTTTGAGATTTTTTAATATCTTGATATTTTTAAAAAGGTTTTTTGGTTCAATAATATATATATGGTACTTTGATATGAAAAAGTAGATACAAATTAAAAAATAAAATTCAAGCTTTATAGGAAACAATTCTAAAGTATATATACATATTGAATATGATTTGTTTTTTTCTGGAGTGTTTAAAACTCTAAAGCTGCGTTTAGAAAAAAAACGGAGATCGAAAGATTGAGATTGAGAGATGGAGACTAAAAGAGAGATTAAATTAAATTTTTGTATTATATTTAATATAAAATATATTAGATTGAATTATATCTCAGTATTATGTTTAATTTAAGATAAATATTGAGATTAAAGAGTAGATTTAGAGTTTAAAAAGTTAAATGAGGATATTTTTTAGGAGAAATTTATCTATTCTATATTATATAAAAATCGAGCTTTTGCACTTAATGATAAAGCTGACGTGGCATGTTTCTGAGAATATTTTTTAATTTATTTCTTTTAACTCATTAAATACAATTTATTACGATGGCTTAATTATATCAACTAATTGATTTGATTAGATATTTAAGTATCACACAATTTAATATTATGTATATCAATTAATTGAATATAATTGTTAGAGTATAATTAGGATCAATTAAATCAATTAGCATTATTCAATATATCTGAATATTTATTATAGGATATTACGTCTTTATTATTTCAATTCTCTTATCACCTATAAATACCCTTTTATATTGTATCATTCTACACAACTTGAATACTCACAAATAATTTTTCTATTGCTCCCTCTCCCCTTTCTAATATGGTATCAGAGTCTTGGTATTCTCCTTGAGAAAGATAAGTTGATTTTCTTCTGGTGAAATACCATATTTTTTTAAAGTGCCATTTTTTTTCTTTCTCTTTTGTCAATGCTTTGATGCTTTTTTGGCTACTCTTGCGGCAGTTCCATCTGCGTTCTCTTCTGGCAGTTCTGTTTGCGTTCCCTTCCGACAGTTTCGTCTACACTTTCTACCGGCAGTTCCGTCTGCGTTTTCTTGTGACAATTCCGTCTGCGTTTCTTTGTGACAATTCTATATGCGCTTCCTTGTGGCAGTTCCATCTGCGCTCCCTTCCGGCAGTTCCGTCTACACTTCCTTCCAGCAGTTCTATCTCCGTTTTCTTGTGGCAGTTCTGTCTGCGTTTTCTTGTAACAATTTTGTCTGCGCTTCCTTGTGGCAGTTCTATCTGCGCTTCCTTCCGACAGTTTCGTCTGCACCCGTTCTATCAGTTTATGCATTTTTTTTATTTAGTTGTTTCAAATAAGTTTCAAACTCAAGTTGTCACTTGAGATTGAGGAAGGATGTTAGAGTATAATTAGGATTAATTAGATCAATTAGTATTATTTAATATATCTGAATATTTATTATAAGATATTACGTCTTAAACATGACAGAATAAAATTGTAAAAATAATCTTTTTATCACTTTGGATATTTTAACTCTTTTTTTTCTTTACGTGTAATTTTGTTTTGCGTTAACTTTATTTATTTAATGATGAAATATACTCATGTTAATTCTATCATATAATAGTTTGTTTTTCTCCTTTGTATTTTGATTTGTATAGTTACTATTGATCTTGTTGTTTTTGTTTTCTTGAATTGTTCTTTTTTTATGACTTGATAATTTAAATAAAAAAAAAAACAAAGAAAGAAAAAAACGATGGCCAAAGGTAGAGGTTAGAAGCCTAAAATAGCAACATTATTCCTCAGCATTATTATTATTAATACAAACTTTATTATTTTTTTTCTAATATTCTTTAATATGAGCTTCATTTTTTTCTTTATTATTATTAATGCTTTTATTATTTTCTTCTCTAATTATAAATCTCCTTATAATAATTATTTGATAGAATTTTTTTTGTCTAATAGATTTTTTTCTCAATTTTTTGTCAAAAATAATTTATATTAAAAAAAAGAAGATACAAATTAAATTTTAAAATTTATGTGCAAAGGGTAACTATTGAATTCATTTGGTAGATTTAAACTATTTGTATTATCGTCATTGAAAATTTTAAATACTATTATAAAATTCTAGATATTTTTTATCTTATTATTCTTAAACTATACATTATACCGTGTATTTGAAGAGTTTCATCTTTTTTGAAATAAATGTGACATTATATACTTTTTTGGATACAAAGGGATAATGAATTTGAAGTGAGTAACAAAATTAATTATATAATAAGATACAAATTTTTAGAATTTTCTAGCACAATTGACAAATTTTTAGTTTCAAAACAAATTTTTACTCTATTTTTATCTTTTATTTGATTTTTTTATTAATTTTTTTTATTTTTTTAATTAATTATTATTGTAATTGTTACGGCCCAGCCCAGCTGAGCAGGGTTACCGCCCGACCTGCAACTAACCGGCCTACACGGCCGGGTTGACGCTTACAATCCGCCCGAACCCAGGACCCGAATACGCGTCCTGACCGACAGCTGGGGGAAGCGAAGCTTCCTAGAAGGTGGCCTCCCCTTGTGAGGCCCGCCCTACTGACAGGGTATATAAGGGGAGGGTCCTACCCCTCCCCCAAGGTACGTCATCATAACTTCCCTCTTTTTCCACCTGCACTCCACACTGACTTGGGCGTCGGAGTATCCTTGCAGGTGGCACCCCCACAACCCATCGGGAGCTTAGAAAGTTGGCAGATAGCACGAACTGTTCCCACGACTCAGACCAAGGCAGGACCCATCTTCACATCTAAACCGTCTGGTAACCCGACGTACCGAACATTGGCGCCGTCTGTGGGAATCTCCCCAACATGGATTTTGTTTTGGTTTCTGGCGAGACCGACGGTAGGGCCAGGACCCGCGGGGAGGGGATGGATCCCATAGGCAGTGGGGTAGCCGCCGGAGCCCCCGTCTGCGAAGGTAGCAGATCTCTCCCGCGACATACAGAGGGACGACCCTTTGGAGGGACAGGCAGCGACAGCGCCAGGATAATACAAGAGCTGCGCCACAGGGTGCAGAACTTGGAGCGAGAAGTAGACAACCGTGAAAGTCGTCAACCCACTCCTAGCCAGGAGCCTTCCCGATCCACTCAAAGGGGAGAAAGAAGTCTCTGAAGGAGTCGCTCCAGGCACACCTCGAGCCCCCGGACAGAATCAGAAAGCCAGAAGAGCAGAGAGGTGCCAAGGAGAAGGCGAGACCCACTGGTCTACAACTGATCACCAACGAGAGACACCAAAGAAGAAGACTGGGAAAGCGACAGAGGACGAAGAAGAAGAAGCCGACCACGTCAAGTGCACCACCAAGAAAGGACGAGGAGAGGCCGGCCTAATAGAGAACACGGCAGCGAAAGGCAACTGGTGGTCATGGGGGAAACCCCTTTCCACCACTCGATCCTCGAAGTACGACTACCAAATCATTTTGACAAGCCAACAAATATGAGGTACGACGGTACCCAAGATCCCCCAGGAACATCTAACGGCCTTCGAGGCCAGGATGAACCTGGAAAGGGTAGGCGACGAAGTGAGATGCCGGGCTTTCTCGGTAACCTTAGCTGGGCCGGTGATTCGCTGGTTTAATGCCCTCCCCCAGGGCTCCATAACCACGTTTGCTGACATCAGTTGTTCTTTCTTGGCCCATTTCACCACGCGCATCACCAAAGCAAAACACCCGATTAACCTGCTAGGGGTGACGCAACGAAGCGGCGAGCCAACCAGAAAATACCTAGACAGATTCAACGATGAGTGCCTTGAGATAGACGGCTTAACTGATTCGGTGGCCAGCTTATGCTTGCCAACGGTTTGCTAAATGAGGATTTCCAAAAACACCTCACCACCAAGCCCATCTGGACAATGCAGGAAATTCAGAACGTAGCTAGGGAATGCATTAATGATGAAGAGGTAAGTCAGGTCGTGGCAGCCAATAAACGGAAGCCCGCATACCCTAGTGCCCACCCATCCGGTGGCGGTGAGAGGTCCAAGAAACACTCCAGAGACGGAGGAACGGCCAAGACTTTCAAACCCTTTTCCCGTGTTGGGAAGTTCACCAACTACACCCCCTAGCGGCTCCAATCGTCGAGGTTTATCAGCAAATCGCCAACAAGGGCATCTTGTCGAAGCCCCGACAACTCAGGGATAGGACGGGAGGAAACAAGAACCTCTATTGTGATTATCACAAGGGATATGGCCACAAGACCCAAGACTGCTTCGACCTGAAGGACGCCCTGGAGCAGGCCATCTGAGAAGGAAAGCTGGCCGAGTTCGCCCACCTAATAAGGGATCCTAGGAGAAGGGACCGATCAACCAAGGACAAAAGCCGCGCCGTAAAGCAGAGACGGGAACCCGAGGAGGACACGGAGCGTGCCCTCACCGTGGTGAATGTGGTGATTGGAAGGGATGTCCCTCCCAGGTCGAAGTCGGCTAGTAAGAAGGACGCCAAGGTTCTAGTTATGTCCTCTGGCCCCGCGCCGACCTCTCGGAGGTTACCCTCGATATCTTTCGGCCCCGATGATCAATGGTTCAATGAGGTTGCGAAGAGTTCGCCGATGGTGATCACGGCCAGGGTGGGCACCGGCCTAGTAAAGTAGATCTTGGTGGACACAGGAGCTGATTCCAATATCATGTTTCGCAATGTATTTGACGCCCTGGGCCTACGAGACGCCGACCTCAGAGGTCACCAGCACGGCGTGGTAGGCCTAGGTGATAACTTCATCAAGGCAGACGACGTAATTTCCTTCCCGGTCTCCATAGGCGGAGGCAGGGGGAAGAGGTCACTAATGGGGGAGTTCGTGATCTTAAGAGACTCGACGACCTACAACCTCATCCTGGGGAGGAAGACCATCAATGAATTGGGGCGGTGATCTCCACCAAGCTATTGCTAATGAAGTTTGTTGCTGATGATGGATCAGTTGGGACCATCAGGGGAGACCTAGAGACGGCAGTCGCATGCGATAACGCCAACCTCTCCTTAAGAAAGAAATCTAAAGAAGCATCTGGTGTCTTTCTTGCCGACCTAGACGCCAGGGTTGATGACAAACCCAGGCCGGAACTAGAGGGAGACCTTGAAAAGTTCAGGGTCGGCGATTCAGATGAGAAGTTTACCTTTGTAAACAGGAATCTGCCCCATGACGTGAAAGAACCCCTCATAGAGATGTTCAAAGCCAACGGCGACTTGTTTGCCTAGACGCCAGCCGACATGCCGGGTATAGACCCCTAATTCATGTCACACCAGCTGGCTGTGAGACCGGAGGCAAAGCCAGTGGCCCAAAGGAGGAGAAAAATGTCCCAAGAAAGGGCGAAAGAGGTGGCCAAACAGACGGCCAGCCTACTAGAAGCGGGCTTCATTCAGGAACTCAATTACTCGACTTGGCTTGCAAACATGGTCCTGGTTAAAAAGCCTAGCGGGAAATGGAGAATGTGCGTGGATTAGTCTGACCTTAACAAAGCATGTCCCAAAGATTCCTTCCCCTTACCGAACATCGATGCTCTTGTCGACGCGGCTGCGGATTACCGATACCTGAGCTTCATGGATGCCTATTCTGGGTATAATCAGATACCGATGCACCCGTCAGATGAAGAGAAAATGGCATTCATAACGTCGGGAGGGATATATTGCTACAAAGTCATGCAGTTCGGGCTGAAGAATGCGGGGGCCACATACCAAAGGCTGATGAACAAGGTCTTCAGGGACCTCATCGGCAAGACAGTAGAGGTATACATAGACGATATCTTGTTCAAGACCGCCAGGCCCGAGGCCCTTTTAAGTGGCCTAGAAAGCGTCTTCGCGTCTCTTCGTCAGCACGGAATGAGGCTCAATCCGCTGAAGTGTGCCTTCGCCGTCGAAGCCGGTAAGTTCTTGGGGTTTATGATAACCCAACGACGGGTGGAGGCCAACCCGGAAAATGCGATGCAATTCTTCAGATGAAGAGCCCGGGAAGCGTGAAAGATGTCCAAAGGTTGGCGGGCAGACTCACAGCACTATCCCGTTTCCTCGGCGCGTCGGCGGCCAAAGCTCTACCCTTCTTTAACCTGATGAAGAAGGGGATCGCGTTCGAGTGGATCCCGGCATGTGAAGAAGCTTTCAAGCAATTCAAATAAATAGTCTCGGCACCACCCGTCCTCGCAAGACCTAAGAAGGGAGAAACGCTATACTTGTACTTGGCAGTAACCGACGAGGCCTTGGCGGTGGTCTTGGTGCGAGAAGAGGGGAAGACTCAACAACCAATATATTTTGTGAGTAAAGCACTACAAAGAGCAGAGCTAAGGTATAGCAAGCTAGAGAAAGTGGCATATGCGCTCCTGACATCGTCGCACAGGCTGCGGCAGTACTTTCAAGGACACCAAGTAATCGTCAGGACGGATCAGGCAATCCGGCAAGTACTCTAGAAACCCGACTTGGCAGGTAGAATGATGACTTGGGCTGTCGAAATCTCCCAGTATGACTTACAGTATGAACCCAGGCACGTGATCAAGGCTCAAGCCATGGCTGATTTCCTGGTAGAAGTAACAGGGGACCTAGACGGGGCGCCGAGCACACAGTGGAAGCTCCATGTTGACGGAGCATCTAACCAAACGTTCGGAGGAGCAGAAATCATCCTGGAGAACCCAGCTAGAGTTATATACGAGCAGTCAATCAAATTAGACTTCCTGGTGTCAAACAACCAAGCGGAATATGAGGCCCTGCTGGGCGGCCTAGCTCTAGCAAGGGAAGTCGGAGCCACAAGACTGGAAGTGTGTAGTGACTCGCAGGTCGTTACTTCTCAGATCAATGGAACCTACCAAGCCAGAGACTCACTATTACAGAGGTACCTGGAGAAAGTCAAAGAATTGAGCAAGAAATTTGAGGAGGTCACGATCCAACACGTTCCGAGAGAAAGGAACACACGGGCAGACCTCCTGTCCAAGCTAGCAAGCACAAAGCCAGGGACTGGCAACCGGTCCCTCATTCAAGGATTGATGAAAGAACTAGCAGTAGTGCTACAGCTAACCCAGTTAGAACCTTGTTGGATGGACCCGATCATCGAATTCCTGGGAAAGGCCAGGCTCCCCAGCGACGAGCAGGCGGCCAAAACAATAAGACAAAAGGCGGCCAAGTATGCAATCATACAGAGCCAGTTGTTTAAAAAAGGACTTAGCCAACCACTGCTGAAATGCCTGCACCCCGACCAAACGGAGTACGTCCTCCAGAAAGTCCATGAAGGATGCTGCGGTCACCACATCAGAGGGAAGGCCCTCGCTAGGAAGCTCATCAGAGCCGGATACTACTGGCCCTCTCTGATGGCGGACTCTAAGGAGTTCGTGAGAAGGTGCAAGAGATGCCAGGAAAACTCCAGCTTCCACAAAGCGCCAGCAACCGAACTTAGCGTTCTCACAACTTCCCAACCTTTCTCACAATGGGGAATTGACCTATTAGGACCCTTCCCGGTCGGGTCAGGACAAGTCAAGTACCTGATAGTGGCGATTGACTACTATACAAAGTGGATAGAGGCAGAGCTGTTGGCCAGCATATCCTCAGCGAATTGTCGAAAGTTCGTATGGAGACAGATAATAGCAAGATTCGGCATCCCAAAAGCCGTTATCTCGGACAACGAGATGCAGTTTGCTGATAAAAAATTTGGAGAGTTCCTTGCCGTTTTGGGGATAAAGCAAAAGTTTTCGTCAATAGAGCACCCCCAGACCAATGGACAAGTGGAGGCTGCAAACAAGATCATCCTGCAGGGCCTCAAGAGGTGACTCGACCAGAAGAAGGGAGCGTGGGCAGATGAACTGGCCTCGTCCTGTGGTCTTACTGCACAACCCAACAATCGGCCACTGGGAAAACACCTTTCCGACTCACGTATGGGGTAGAGGCAATAATACCTGTGGAAGTCGGGGAGCCGAGCCCACGACTACTCTTAGGGGAGTCGAAGAGGCCGTGGAAAAGGACTTGGTGGATGAAGCAAGGGAGATGGCCCATCTATCAGAAAATGGTGCTAAAGCAAAGAATGGCCATGCGCTACAATGCCAAGGTGCTCAAAAGAGAATTCGAGCGGGACGACCTGGTCTTAAGGCGCAATGATGTTGGGGTCCCGACACCCGGGGAAGGCAAGCTGACGGCTAACTGGGAAGGCCCTTACAGGGTGAAAGAGGTGATTGGTAAGGGCGCCTACAAGTTAGAACGGTTAGACGGCAAGGAAATCCCGAGAACGTGGAATGCGAGTAACTTGAGAAGATTCTACTCATAGAATAGACGCGCCAATTTAGTAAGAATGCTTTATGACGAATTACTTGTCAATTTTTACTTGTCGTATTTGCTATCATGTTACATTCAAATCAGTTACCATTGCTACTCTCCACCCCTTTATTATTATTTGCTTTTTTACACTGCTTGTTATTAAGTAAGGCACCATAACGAATAAACGGTCTCGGGGCTGATCATCCCAGGGACCACAAAAGCGACAAACGCCACAAGGTGCGGCTGCTAAAACGGTAAAGGCCATAACCCGGCTCCACGAATTACAAACTAAACGACAAAACGTTCATGAACAAATAAGTTAATGCCAACAAACGATAAAGAAAATAAGGAAAAGTAAACGCTGACAAGACGGGAAATAAACACTTTCATCAAACCAACGGCGAACAAATTCAAATAGTTTGACAAGATTGTAAGGAAAGACTACAAGTCACAAAAGTACATGAGTTACAAAAGTACATAAATCACTTCTTCGGTATATCAACAATTTTGCCATCCCTGATGGTCTTGAAAATGCCAACGCTGGAGGTGTCAAACTCGGGGGCCAGGAGCTTTACTTGTGCCTTTAGAGCCTCCTCGGTCATCAAGATAGCATTCTTTCCCTGCTTGACGGTGTCCTTATACTTCTTCTTGAACTCAACAGCTTCATTCTGAGCAGTCTTGGCTGAAGAGAGAGCCTCATCACGCTCCTTCTCTAAGGAGACCACCCGACCCTGAGCAGCATTAAGCTGACTTTCCAAAGTAAGCTCCCGCTCGGCAAGGCGCGCCACAGAAGCATCAGCAGTCTTCACCTTTTCCTCAGCAGTCTCGACTTCCTCCTTAGCGGCCTTAGCCTTCTCCTTGGCCGCCTTGGCCCTCTCCTTGGCAGCAGCCAATTGCTCCCGAAGTAGTTTCACTTCATCCCTATACTTGGAGTTGGCCTTGACTGAAGACTCAAGCTTCGTTTCCAGAGTCCGTGCCCCCGCTAAGGCAAATTCCTCCTTCCTCGCAATCGCAATAGCTCGAAGCAAGCAGCGATACATCCACCTCGCCTGCGAAACAAGGTCCCCACCGTAGAAGAAGTCCTCTGTACCGGGAAGTAGCTGGGAATCGATAAAGTTCCCAGCATCAAAGATCTTCTCCATGACAGTAAGAGCCCCCTCCGGGCTGGAAGACGGTCTCTTGTTCCTTGGCTCCTCAATTATTTCAAATTCGAGGCTGGCGGAAGATTTCCTTTTCACCTTCCTTCTCAGCCCCGTCAGGTCGTGAGCCAAAGCCATCCCCTGCCTCCAGCCGAGGACTCGAAGAGGCGTTGCCCCCGGGCCCCTCCCCCTGGCCCAACTGGGACTGGACCTCCGGCTCAGTGACGTCGTTGGCAGCGGTCTCCTGAGCAGGGGTAGCGGAATCATCATCACTACCGGCCAAAAAGGTATTGTACAAACCCTCGAGTCCGGTCACCTCGGCAGACATCGACACTGCAGCGAAACACGGAAAACAGCTAATCGTCAAATCGGACAGATAAACCAAAACAACGGATAAACCAAAACAATATGCAAGGAAAAACAAATCGCTAGACAAGCTAGACAAATACTAACGAATATAATTCCTGGCCATATCCCGGTCACCCATGAGAAGATGAGGGTTGACAAGATTTTTCCCGAAAACAGCCAACAAGACGTCGGCAACCCTCTTCTTTTCGGGAGACAACCCTTTGTATGTTATCTTGGTAAAAGCAGTGGCCCCTGCCCCAAAAATCCAGTACATCGGTATGCGATGTTTCCCTTCTAGACTCAACCAAAAGGGGTGCCGACCTTCGGCTGGGTGGACCTTGAAGTACTTGTCCTTAAAACCATGGAAGGAATCTTCAAACACACCAAAGATTCGCCGGCCTTGGGCCGCCCGAAAGGACATATAACCTTTTCTAGCTTCCCCTCCTTCGAGGGGTTTGTCAGGTTGAAAAGGAAAAGAAATACTTCAATAGAGATCGGCAGCTCCAAGTACTCGCATACCATCTCAAAACAGCGGATGGAGGCCCAGCTGTTCGGATGCAGTTGGGATGGCGCTACGTCACAACAATTAAGTAGCGCCATCTGAAGTGAAAAGGGGAGAAGGGAAGGCGAACTCCTAGGCGAGTAAACATGGCCTTATACAACCACATCCAATCGGGAACCTGGGGAGAGTGCAGATTTAACTCATATATACGCTCGTTATCGGCAGGAACGAAGGCTGTGTAATTAGCTTCCTCGTCGGTTCCTCCGCAAAGGTAGTAGGCCTGTCAGAACTCCTCAAGTTCCTCCAGGGACATCTGGTTTGGGGCCTCCTTTACGTCCGACGTTACCCAGGCGTACCGTTCGAATGGAGCCGGCCTCACGACCCTTACGACACGACGTTGATCCATACCTACAGTGAGGCACCACTCAAAATCAGTCTATAAGGCCGGGAGGTCGGAAGTACTACTAGAAAGCTACGACACTACCAGAAAACTACAGATTGCCTATCCATCAGTCATAATCCTTGAAATAAGAAGGCCGAAAAAACAAAATCCTAAAATGGTAACCCCCTACAGTTCCTACCTAATGCTAAAACACAAGAGGATACGCGATCCGCATCAAGCAGTTCATACCAAACTCGCATGCAAAGCGAAAAATAAACACCAATACTAAGAAAAAGGACAGGAAGCTTACCAGGATAAGGATGATAATGGAAAGGGATCGAAGAACTGACAAGAATCTAGATGAAGCAGGGGTCTGCGATGGAGGTTTTTGCAAGAGAGAGGAGAAAGCAATGAAAATGCAGTGGAACTGAGGCAAAACCAAATGGAAACTGTAAAAAAACCAATCCTGAGAAGCGCGAAAGGCAGGGGTATAATGGTCTTTTCTCACAGAGTTTTGAACTGCCATTAAGAGCATTAAATGCTCGGCGCGGTAAACAAGGCGACAAAGGACGCACCCCCACAACGAACAGGTCTGTGCACGCGTAGGAGGCGCGTCCTCATCACGAGGGACTGGCAAGACGACGACTGGGCAAAAGGAGAAAGGGAACGCGCCATACACAGCGCTTACATCCGCATCTGGCGCGTTAGGGGCACTGTTATGGCCCAGCCCAGCTGAGCAGGGTTACCGCCCGACCCGCAACTAACCGGCCTATACGGCTGGGTCGGCGCTTACAATCCGCCCGAACCCAGGACCCGAATACGCGTCCTGACTGACAGCTGCTTGACAACTGGGGGAAGCGAAGCTTCCTGGAAGGTGGCCTCCCCTTGTGGGGCCCGCCCTACTGACAGGGTATATAAGGGGAGGGTCCTACCCCTCCCCCAAGGTACGTCATCATAACTTCCCTCTTTTTCCACCTGCACTCCACACTGACTTGGGCGTCGGAGTATCATTGCAGGTGGCACCCCCTCAACCCATCGAGAGCTCGGAAAGTTAGCAGATAGCGCGAACTGTTCCCAGGACTCAGACCAAGGCAGGACCCATCTTCACATCTAAACCGTCTGGTAACCCGACGTATCGAACAGTAATAATTCATCACAAATTTGTATTTTGTAGAGAAAATTTATCAATCATAAAATATAGAAGACTTAACTAAAAAATTTAAAAAATATTAATTAATCACAAAATAAAAAAGTATGAATTGTGCTTTAATTATGTTGTAAAATAAAAATTGGGGCTATTTAAAATTAGTTTTTTTTACCATTAATGTTAACTTAAATCATAATAAGATAAAAAATAAAAATTGTATATAATAATTTAATTTAATTATTTATACTACCAAAATTATTCTTTATTATATCTCATTCATTTTTATTCATTGGTGATCTTTAATGGTCTATTTTAAATAAAAATTTGAACGAATTGAATTGATTTTTTTAAAAATTAGTAATATAATTACTGTAATATTTTCTTTTCTCAATAATATTTTTTAATTTATTTAATCTGATTAATCATCTCTTTTTTTTTATGCTAATTTAACTAATTAAAGTTAATAAATTTCAGTTATTTTAATTCTTGCTACTTTTTATTCTAATAATGTCTTTCAATTAATGCATTAATACAATTTTAATATTTGTATGTTATTAATAATAATAATCTCATTTTTAAAGTGACATTTTATTCCCAATATATATATAATTTGTCTAATTGTAAAAAATCTACTATTTTTTTATACGATTAGATTAGACATATTTATATTTAATTTATTTAATTACTTAATTAGAATTAATTATATTAAAAGATTAGATTAAGACTATGGTAGACTAATTATATTGTTATTAATTAATTATATTAAAAGATTAAGATTATAATAGATTATCATTATTTTATTATTTTTTATTTTGATATTAATTCAAATATTTAGTTTCTTCTTATTATTATTTTTATTCTCTTATTCTATATATGTGTTTATTTCCATAAATCTTGCTAAATTAAAAAAAGGTACGGTATATCTTCTTTTTATTCCTCTTTTATATACACATAAAATTTATTAAATTATTTCCTTTCTGTCTAATAATTTTGTTTCTCTTCTATTTATATTTTTTTCCTTCAATATTTTATTGGTTCTTTTTTTTCTAAATTTTACTTTAATTTATGTATTTGTTCTTATTACATCTAACATTTTTTCTTTATGTGCAATATATATACATTTTTATAATATTTTATTGGTTCTTTTTTTTCTAAATTTTACTTTAATTTATGTATTTGTTCTTATTACATCTAACATTTTTTCTTTATGTGCAATATATATACATTTTTATATATGTTATAGAAATATGATTTGATTTCATTAACTTGCCAAATTTTTTTAAAAAATCCAAAGCTAAAGCACAAAAATATGTTTATAGATATTTTAATTTTTTAACTAAAAAATATAATATTTTTTGCCATATTTGTTGAAATTCTAAGTTAAATATGAATATTGATTTTTGAAATAGAATAAATATATTTTAAATTTTTTGCATCTAAATAATATTCTATCAATGTTAGAATTATTTAGATAGATAAGTAATAGTGAATAACTGAATATAGAATTATTTAGGATGGATAGAACTAAGTACATCTTTTTATTGAAAATATGAATTTAAAAATATTATATTCAATTCTCAATAGTCAACCTCTCATTGAACCATTGTATGTTCAAAATATTTTTGAAAAAATAAAATTATTTTAGGTATATAATTTTTTGTAAAAATTTAATTAATTCAAGATATTTATTGTTGTTGATTAAAAAAGTAAATTGAAATAATAATTTAATATTTTTATACTTTTAAAATATTATTTATTTATTTTTCTAGTATTCTTTATCATCCAATGATCATATTAATATAATTTAATTCAATAAAATTATTTCTCATCATTTGATTGAATAAAAATTCTATATTATCTAAAAAATTTAGGATTTCTCAACCTTAAGATCATCCATGTTAAATCATTAAAAAATATAACTGAGAACACGAAAGTGTCCCTTCATTCGAGAGCATGATTGAGATCAGAGAGCTTGACTCTTGTGGTTCTTTGATCTTCGTCAACCAAAACCTTATTTATTTCTGATAGGGCTGAATCACAACTCCACTGTGAGAAAAGAACTACGGAGACGAGTTTGATGTGTTGGAGACCAAAATTCTGAAGTCATTATTTATATTTGAGTGTGATACTCATTAAACTCTAAAACTCAAATAAAATAGTATCTATGGTTTTAATCTCATTTATCTAAATCAAAAGTAATGATGACTTATTTAATTCAACATTTATGACAATAAATGAGATCACCATTATATAAGTCATTTAATGTAAAATTACTTAATTTGCAATTATAATTAATATAAGTATTGTTCATAAATATATTAAAAAATAATAATTTTCTAAAAATCTTCAACTTGGACTATACATATATATTTTCCTGAAATAATCACATCTTATAAATTTTATGCACACATCTGAATGTTATTTCCTCGATTACTTTGTTAATATGGTCTGTCTCATATATTAGTTATGAAATTATCACAACTTTATCACATTAATGTCGCAACGAAACCACGATGATTGCTATACTAAAATACTCAACCACATAGATCAAATTTGGATGAGAAAATTCAGAAATTATATGCAAAATAATCTCATGCATGCCTATTTTCAACTGGTCCAATTTGAATAAAAATTTTATTTTATTCGGTGACAGACTCAGATGAAACTACAACGATAATGCATGGGCTTATAGCGACGACAACTAAGTGACGAGTTTGTGGAAGAAGAAGAGAAGAACTTAACAGACTCATAGAGAGAGAGAGAGAGAGAGAGAGAGAGAGAGAGAGAGAGAGAGAGAGAGAGAGAGAGAGAGAGAGAGAGAGAGAGAGAGAGAGAGAGGGGGACTCGGCAGGAGAAAGGTGGCGATGGGCTCAATAACGATGGTAACAGGATAAGCAGCGATGGCGACATGAGCTGTGAAGGAAGATAGGAGCTGTGAAGTGGTAGGCGGTGATGGGCTCAACAACAACGATGACGGGAGCTATGAGATTTTTTGTGAAGAAGTTGAGAAGAAGAAGACTCCGGGTGAGAATGACTGGGTTTCTCTTACATGGCTATAGAGTGTGGACTGAAACTGTGAATCAATGAATCTGTGATGTGAGGCAAATTTTAATTCCTAAAAAGTGTTTATATGTATATATCCGAAGCGGGTACACCCTAAACCCGACCATGCCCTGGCCTGTCCTAAGCAAAATCTGCCCTGACTTTAGCCAATGGATTGCTACACACACAAGGCGAGATTCTAACTCATAATAGTTGTTTAAGCGGACGAGTGAGATGATCACTCAACAAACTCAAATTGATTAAGACAAATACTAATTATTTTTAATATTAAAAATCTTGAGAGTTTGATTTTAATTATAACTTTGTAAAATATTTATAATAATAATTACTATATATATTTTATTTAATTTTTTAACATAGACTAATATTATTAAAATTTTAGTCTCTATCTTAAAAAATTATAATTTTATGTATTTTCAAAAATTTTTGTTTTAATCTCTAATCATTAAATATAATACTAAATGATAATATTTCGGTCTCAGTCCTAGTTTTATAAAACAAATACTACCTAAGAGAACAATTCTGGATCCTTTTAATTTTTCCTTTTAAATAATTCTCTTTGTTTTGTGAATTTCTTAAAAAATTTCCCAGTGAGTAGGTAAATAAATATTATTTTATGGTTTGTCATTCACCGTTAAATAAGACAATGAGATAGTCATAGAATTAAAAAACAAAGAAAAAAAAAAAACAACCAGCAAAGCTACAGATTTTTATTTTAATAAATAAAATAAATATAATAATTACTGAATTAAATAATTTTAAAATTTGTTACCGAAATCTCTCACCCTCTCTTATCTCGTTTACACTGTGAACGAGATAATTTTACACATCTTTTGTTTACAGTGTAAACGAGATCTAGTGAGACAATTTTTCAGTAACTATAAAAGGATGTCTAATCTTTAGTATTCTCTACATTCATTTCATATCTTCTCCTGTTCTGTTTTTCTCAAAAAAAGAAGGCAATAATGGCCAGTAATAACGTATACATAGTTTTTTGTGTTTATTCCAATTGTCGTATGAGAAATGGCGACAATGAAGTGATATTTGAGTGTGAGAATCTGATTCTGTTGCGCACTCAGCGTGTGAGTTCGTTATGCAAATGTGGTGGTGTCAAACATGGTACTAACCTCATCGAATCGTAACCTATCGATCGATACTCTCCATCGCAAGACCCTGGCCTCATGCTGATATATGCTCTACTGGTGCAACCAACCTGACACCAATCAAAAGAATAAAAGTAGTTCATTATGAAGAAGGTCGTAAGAAGTTACAAATTAATAACTAAATAAAGATATAAATAGTTGTTACCTCACAGGCATAGGATACATGTAGAACGCTCACTCCGGTGGACACCACTGAAAAAATCTCTGGTATATCTAGGACATCAACAGTGGAGTACAGCCAGCAATGTCCGTGATGCCTCAGTGTGCCGCCGAGCACAGTGACTGGTACGTCTAAGCCAACACAGCCGAGCCCCAAGACAACGCCTGGCACCTCCCAAAAAACTCAAGAAGTGGGAGTCAACGCAGATGGACCAAGTTGTTCGACTTGTCCGTCATCAGATATCCTCCGATCACTAACATGATGTAGCATCTAGCATACTGTCAGAGGGTCTCTGGGTCGTCCGTAGGGGTATCTGGCAGACACAATCCCGCAGCCATATGAGCTTCATGCGCCGCCAGCTGTGGAGCCACCAGAGGCCTGGCACCGAGTAGCTGCTCCACCAACTGCCACGTCTCCGTCTGATACCACCTACCGAAGTCACGGAAGCACCCCCAACAGGGTCCCGTGGACGCGTAGCCTTAGGTGGTACTCCACGTCCTGCAGGGTGATAGTCACCTCACCCCACGGAAGATGAAACGCGTGGGTCTCTGCGTGCCATCGCTTCACGGATGCCTTAATCAGGGCATTGTCGAATGTGAAATCCCTGAGAGGCACCGTGTCCCCGAATCCAGCCTCCCTCGAATACGGGACAATGGTGTCGGGTGGAGAAAGGGTATGACTCACTCGCTGGGACAGTAGAAGGCGAGGCCTCTGTAGAAAAAATATATGTTCATAATTATCAATATGTAATTTTAAAACTTTTATTGGTTCTTTTAAGTTTAACGGTTCTTATAATATCACTAAATTTTTAAATAGGTTTCTATATTTTTTTATTAAATTCCTACAATGTTTTAAGTTTTGTAATTAGATCTTTTCAGTATAAAAAAATTAAAGTTAAATAAATACTTTTTTTATAAATTATAGATATTTATAATTAAGAACATAATTAGATATTTAGCTACATATTTTTGAGAAAAATATTATTCTGTTAGTTTTAATATATTTGATATAAAAAAATCTAATTATAAAATTAAAGTAGTATAATAACTAAATTAAAAAAAATAAAAAACTAATTATAAATTTGACGAAACTAAAAGAAATAAAATAAAGTTCCAAACTAATAATTATGTAATAACAACCTAACACAAGTGAAATAAAAGAGAGTTTTAAATTTCTACCAGTGACCTATTCCTAACTATACAAACTATATTCTAGTTCTTGACGACTATCCTAACCATGGCTACATACACACATATATCTATATGGGATTGCATAAAATTCAACACAACAGAACTAACTGCAAAGTCAGCTGTCCCGGCATAATGCGAAGTCTCATTCAGCCTGTTGATATCTCAGTTGTTACCAGCTACGTACACCATCGTCGAATTTATCGATTATATGGTCAAAAAAGGGTAAAAGAGAGGAGAAAGTAGTTAAAAAGTTCAAACTGGTACCCGGTCAAACGCTGTAAACAAGTTATATATATAGCCGTCGTCCTCTCTTATCTCGTTTACACTGTAAACAAGATAAGATATCCACGTGTCTTATCTCGTTTATACTGTAAACGAGATACGTATAAAATTATTTCGTTTATAGTGTAAATGAAATAAGATAGAGTAACGAATTTCGATAATAAATTTTAAAATTATTTTTTTTTGGTGACAAATTTTAAAATTATTTAATTCAGTAATTATTATATTTATTTTATTTATTAAAATAAAAAATCCACAAAGCTAGCAAACGAAAAACAAAAATATTTTATAATAAAAAAATAGTAGTTAAAAGTTATCAAAATTTATTATTTTTAATTTTATTTAATATATTCTATAATAAATAAATATTAAATGGGATAAATTTAAACTGATTTTTTTATTTTTTTTAATATTATCGAAAAAAATACAAAGCATATAACAAGTAGGTAAATAAATAATGTTATTAGTCCAATTAATATTATATAAGATTATCATCAATTAATTAATAGCATATGTGACAATTTTTTTGTAGTGTTTCTTTATTTATTTAGCGAGCTAATTCACTAAATGTAATTAATTACACTTATGTCTAATTATTTATTTTTATTTTATATTAAAAATTTAGTTAACACATATTCTAAAGATACATAATAAAATTATTATTATTAGTAGTAGTAGTAAAAAAATTTAAATTTTTTAAATAAATATAAAATAAATGTATTGAAAAATTAAATATTTTGTATTTTTAATAAAAACTTTTTCGATTAGTAATTTTAATATGTATTCTTAAAGTATAAGATAGTTGAATTCTTAAATTAATTAATATTTTATAATTACTAACATGACATTCTTTTGAGTTTGATAGTGCTTCTTGATTTATTTAGCCTAATTTATTAAGTATAATCAATTAGAATTATGGCTAATAATCTTTCTTATTTTACGTTAACTTAATTAATTATTTTAAATTACGTTTATTTTTAGAATTTGTGTGCATGTGTGAGTGTGTTGATTTGATACGTTATTACTTTAATAATAAAATAAGATTCATATGCTATACAAATGTTATATACTATCTATGATTTTAATTATGTGCTACATTTATACTTTTTTATTATTTGCTTTAATTTAAATTTCTTAATATCTTCGCTACAAGAAAACCGTAAAATATCATTGAATTGACCATTGAACATTAGCAGTGGATTAATAGGCAGATTTGACAATCAATTTTTCGGATAAAAAAATTATTGTCGAATTCAATTTTTCGACGGTAAATTCACCGATAATATTTAGAGAAAAAAAAATTAGCACGATCGTTATCGTTGGAATAATTATTTGATAAATCCGTCGGTAAAGCTCAATTAATGGAACATTGCGTTTTGGTTACAGGCAATATATTACTGTCAGATTTATCCGTCAATAAAATTATTTTAAATTGAAATAACACACCATCTCTCCGCATTTTGAAAGACAGACTCTCTCTTTAAACCTCTCCTCTCTCTTCGGTCTCATTTTTCAGAGCGTCAAAACACCCCCATTCCCCGAGCGCCGAATTTTCTCTCCCTCTCTCAACCTCTCACAGCGACGAAATTCCTCCCTCTTCTCCGTCGGCGATGTTGCCCCACAGCACCCTGACCCGTGTTCTACGGTGAAGCAACCCTTTCCTTTCCTTCCCTTATCCTTGAAGCGCTTCTCTCTCCGTCCTCCTCCACGGCGCCACGCACCAGCAGCAACTGTCATCGTCTTTCACGCATCAATAGTAGCCGTCGTTGACTATCCTCCACGCACAGCAGCAACACACACCGGACATCGTCGTCCTCCACACACAGCAAGACTTTCCTCCACGCTGTCGTCCTCAAGAATGGGGCCTCTGTGTCGGGTTAGTTCCTGATTATTTTGTTGATTAATGTTCTTCTATTTCCTTACTGATGGCTTCAGCTATTTTTTTGAAATTGTTAGTGATGGTTTAAATTTTTTTAATTATGTTTTGATGATTTTGTATTTAAAATTTTGTTTATAAATCTGATTTTTAATTCTGTTTTGATGATTTTGTGTTTTAAGTTTTGTATTTATTATTCTGATTTTTAATTCTGTTTTTATGATTCTATTTTTAAATCCTGTGATAATTATGTAGTTTGATATCAGTTCAAGTAAGAACATTGGTGTCATAGAAAGAGCAATAGGACTTGGTGTTGCTCTTCGGAATGAATCTACAAGTATAAGATCCCTAATTACATTGTTCCGATTTCTATTTTAGTGTTGTTTGAGTTAATTATTTTCTGAGTTAATTAGTTAATTATTGTTAATTTTCTAAGTTAATATTAACTTGTTTATTTTTTGAGTTAATTATTGACTTATCTTTGTTAAGTTTTTAAGTTTATTATTATCTGAATTAATTAGTGTTGTATTTTTTCACTTATTAGTTTAGAAATTATTGAATTTAAATATTTAAAATTATATATTTAATTTTTAAACACATTTTTTAAAATCTTTAAAATTTAAGTTTGCTGAAAAAAAATCTGACGGTAAAAATTACTGGCAAAATTTTTTTTTTATAGTAATTAGTATCGGATGAAAAAAAATCTGCCAATTGTCAAATTTATTCCGACACTAAATCTGGCAGAAAGCACCAACAGTGCGAACCTAGCTTATGTCAATAGAGAAGAAAGAAGAGGGAAAGCACAGGAAAAAAAAAAACAATTGACGTAAGTGAGGGTCTGGTTGATTTCATTCGTCAGTCACTAAGAGAAATGACTCTCGATTGAGATCATGCCACCCTTACCATCGAAATCTTTCTGATGGCTTTCCCATGTCGGCGCTGCCGCATGCCTTTGATCAATAGAACAGGAAGAGGAGGCCGCCGAAAAGTGAAGTCAATGATGAATACTTGTTGTTCGTTCTTCAAAAAGATGGTAAGTAAGCTGTCTAACTGCTGTTGTACCAGAAATCCGGTACCTACTTCAGGGACTGTTATAACTTCCACCACTCTCACTCTGGAAAACAATCAGTGCTTTCATATGAGTGTTCAGTGTATGTGTTGTGCTAATTTAAAACCAGAAACGATAAAAGAGGTGGATATTACAAGTGTCCCACCCGACGATTTTTTTTAGTAAATTCGTCGATAAATCTAACAATATCTGACAAATTTCTTGTAATACTTTTTAATTATGCATTATTAGATGTTCTCTTATGTGACATGGACAGATCATTGATGTCAATGGTTGTTGAGGAACATTAAAATAAAAAAAAAAACGCTAATATTAAGGAGACAAAAAAAAAACAGTCAAAACTTATTTTATTTAGTATTCATTAATTGTTGTAATAATTAATAAATATTAAATAAGGCAAGTTCTTACTATTTTTTACTAATATTTTTTAGTTACTAAATATTTCTAAAAAAAAAGGAGATCAAGAGAGTCAAAGCTAAACCATTATTAATTAAAGAGAGCCATAAAGAAAATATCAAAATGTTATAAGAGGGTTCATACACTAATTTGATTTTGGGGTAAAATAAAACACATTCTTATATAGATGAAAAATTAAAATATCTCAAGATTTTATGAAAAAAAAATCTGATAACTATTTATTTAGCTAATTAGCATTCAATTTTCAATATTATTTCAGATATGATAATAAATAAATGACTAAATTGAATAATATAAATTATGTTATAAATTATTATATTAATATCAAATGAATTTAACTTAAGTAGTTTGATATTTTTCCTAATTAAATAAAATAATCGATATAATAAACAAATTATAATTAGGGCAAAAAACCATATTAAGCCACATGCAGAAAAGTTTAACCAAAATACGCCAAACAGAAATTTGTTTCAGCAATAAGCCAAGAGGCATTTTTATATAAATCGAACCAACAAGGTTCGAACTCTATTAGCAAGTAATTCGAACCACATTGGTTCGAACTACCACTAAAAAAATGTGAATAATTCGAACCGGTCAGGTTCGAACCAGGAGAGCATGTAATTCGAACCGATTGAGTTCGAATTATGTGGAGATTAGTCAAGTGTAATAAATCGAACCAGGCTGGTTCGAATTATGGGAAGAGAGGTCGACTGAAGTAATTCGAACCAGGCTGGTTCGAATTACATGTACCTGGTTCGAACCAAAGAGTGGCTGATTGTTATAATTCGAACCAGCCTGGTTCGAATTACATGTATCATGGTTCGAACCAGGTTAGTTCGAATTAGTAGGAGTCAGAGCTCTATATAAACGCTGTAAACGTGATTTGCTCTCATTAGAGGACTTAAGATGGCTAGTGAAGAGGAGAGTTTTGCTGTTTTGGTACACCACAGAGGGTCCATCAAGAGGAAAACTCGGTCCGGAGTGAAGTTCACAGATAAGAATCCTCTCTATATTGTGGTGAATCGAACGACAAGCTATGATGACCTGGTTAGAGCTGTGCTGATGAAACTTGGCCTGGAAGGTGCGAAGCGGATTAAGAAGTTTTTCTATCGCATTCCAGTCACGATCCTGCACGATACGGTGAAGTATGATTGTCTCACGATTGGTAGTGATGAGGACCTCCAAGTCATGTTTCTTTGTCGGAGGCAGTTTCCGGAGGTCCGCACACCAGAGTTGCTGGCAAAGCTGGTTGATGTGGTATCCAGCTCAGGCGGTTCGAACCGGAATACCGCCAATGTAGCCAATGCAGCTGGCTCCAGTTCGATGGCTGCTGTGGCTTCTTCCTCCGTCCCAGTTTACGAGCCAGCGGCCCAACTTGTCGCCTCTCCGTCATTTGCTGTTGATTTGAATGACGGCGTCCGCGACGAGGTAGGATCCTTTGATGTTCTGCCAAACGCTTTACACGGCGTTCCACCGGTTGGCGTCGGAGACGGAGAATTGGGTGATCCTGATGAGGACGACGTTGAGCCCGAAACGATTGAGGAAGATAGCGGGGACGAGCTTGTAGCGGCTGGGCCTGCATTGGCTGGTGGTGGTTCTAGCTCTGGCACACAGCAGTATCCACCATATTTTTCTTCGCTGGACCTGGACGCCATGACGCATGAGGGTGCGCTAGGGCACCCTGTTGGATTCGGAGCTAGAGATGCGGAAGGGAATGCTGGTCTCACAGAGTTCCAAGTTGGTCAGCAATTCCAGGATAAAGATGAGGCCCTGTTAAGTGTGAAGACTTACAGCATCCGGCGAGGGGTACAGTACAAGGTGGTGGAGTCCGATCACCGCCGGTATGTGGGTAAGTGTTCCGAGTTCGGGAATGGTTGCACATGGTTGATTCGGCAAAGTCTCCGGAAGCGCAAGGGCCTTTGGGAGGTCAAACGGTACAATGGCCCTCACACTTGCCTAGCCACATCCATATCAAGTGATCACAGAAGTTTGGATCATTCTGTGATTTCGGCGTTCATTATGCCAATGGTTAGGGCTGACGCATCGGTTAGCATCAAGGTGCTCCTGAACGCCACGGCAGCGCATTTTGGTTTTAGGCCGACTTATAGGAGGGTTTGGATGGCGAAGCAGAAGGCCGTTGGCCTCATCTACGGTGACTGGGATGAGTCATACAGCTAGATACCTAGGTGGGTGTTGGGTGTCCAGCTGACGATGCCTGGTACTGTTGCGGTCCTCAGGACGAGCCCGGTTATAGTTGGAGGACAGGTGGACGACTCTCAAGCTTATTTCCACAGACTTTTCTGGACTTTCCCTCCGTGCATCGAGGCATTCCGGCATTGCAAGCCGCTAGTCAGCATTGACGGGACACATCTATATGGTAAGTATGGGGGAACGTTGCTCATTGCGATTGCACAGGACGGGAACTCCAACATTCTACCTGTCGCATTCGCACTAGTAGAGGGTGAGAATGCGGAGTCGTGGACCTTCTTTCTCTCGCACCTTCGGCAGCACGTGACCCCGCAGCCCGGTCTGCTGGTTATATCGGATAGGCACAACGGCATCAAATCTGCGCTTGAGGCCCCGGACGGAGGTTGGTTACCACCATCTGCGTACCGTGCATTCTGCATACGACACGTAGCTGCTAATTTCGCCCTTACCTTCAAGGGCAAAGACGCTAGGAGGCTTCTCGTGAATGCAGCGTACGCGAAGACTGAGGTTGAGTTTGATTACTGGTTTGATATACTGCGGTCTGAAGACCCGGCGATGTGTGATTGGGCGAACCGTATTGATTACTCCTTGTGGACGCAGCATCGCGATGAAGGGAGGAGATTCGGTCACATGACGACGAATATCTCCGAGTGTGTGAACTCAATCCTCAAGGGTGTAAGAAATCTTCCTGTAGCATCCCTGGTGAAGGCAACATATGGCAGGCTGGCCGAACTCTTTGTTCGCAAGGGGCGAGAGGCTGAGGCCCAGATGGGCACCGGACAGGCTGATGCAGCGGTGAAGGCGGATGCAGCGGTGAAGGCTGATGTAGGGGTACCTCCAAGACGAAACTGCTGACCAGCGGATGAGGATGGAGGCTCGTTCAGATCAACATCTAAGGGGGCCTGGATCCCTGAGGTCTGGCCAGCTCTGCGGGGGGTCACCTCACCCTGCATGATGGCGGTGATCTCATCTAGGAAGCGTGGACTCCCGAAGTCTCCAACAAACGAGTCTGACCCAACAAAGTCTGCCCACTGTGATCCTGATATGCGCCAAGGTGTACCACCCTGCTCAGCCTGATCATCCGCTGGCACACCAACGAAGTAATCTCCAAGCGGGCCCGCTCCAGGTCCAGGTCCAGCGTCACCAGTGTCAGCCCCGTCACCGAGCCCTGTGCCATACCACTCACCTCCATGACCGCCATCGTGTGTACTAGTACCTCCATCGTGTGTGCATCCTCCAACGTGGCCAGGCTGGTCGTCATCGTCGTCCCCATGGTCAGAACCACTCCTCGCCGTCTGATCCGGCCACCTCCACTGACGCTGGCTCCTCCGTGTCCCTACACCCATCCTCCTCTCAACCCTGCGCCTGTCAGGCACGTCATCCGGCCGATCCATGTCAGGCACACGCCCCGGACCCCGCTGTGAGGCCTCAACTGGTATAGGAACTGATCTCGGATCCCCCAGCTGAGTGTCCGGTGCCAGGAACCTCTTCCCATGCTGACTCCACCACTGAAGGAACTGATGAGACGGTCCAGGGTCGGCAACAACATCGAACCTCAATACACTGTCCTGACGAGCGTCCCAGTATGCATGCCACTTCGGCATGGAAGAGGGGAACCATCGATCACCGCCTCTCCCGTCCTTGGACATCAGAAAGTCGATGTTCAAGGCGGGACGCGGAGGGGCCTGTACCCCTCCAAACTGAGGAAGAACACGATCTATCTGATGCCACTCTATGACAGCAAAGTAGATCAGCGCGGTCACAGAGCGCCACACCGCCATGTGCCGAGGCTCCAAAACCTCCGGGTGCAACACCTGAAGTACGTCGGGGCTACTGTACGGCATCCATATAAACTGCAGAACAAACCCACAATTATCAGGGCAACTGTACGAGCCAAGTGTAAAATATTTAACTAAAAGAGCATCAGTTATTAATTAGCATACTAACCTCCCTGGACTGTAACCGGTCTATCCTAACCCTCCATGCCCGCACTCTCGGACCCTTCTCGCTACCGGAAGGGTTGTAACCTGCCTATCTGCACCATACATATGAGTTACATATACTGATATATGTGTTTACATTATGCAACAGAGTATTAACATACACGCAATTCTGTAAGTCATATTGAAAAAAAATAGGCCCAGTATAGTACCTCGACGCCAAAGGCCAGCTGAAGGCCTCATATCCTGTAGGCCTAAACTGAGGAAACCGCCAAAAGATCCAAGACTGCAGTAGCTGGAGCGGGCCCGCTAACTTCACAACATGTCTGTTTGCCACCCTGCACATGCACCGGTACAACCAGGCCAGTGCTGCCGAACCCCAGCTGTACGTACCCAGCTCCTCCAGCCTCGCTACATATGGAAGCCATCTAATGTGAATCCGGTTGCCAGACTTGTCCGCAAACAGCTGCGTGCCCAGCAACATCATGATGTACGCCCGGACATATCGGCGAACAGTCTCATCATCTGCATCCTCAGGGCACTGACCAAAGGTCTCCTGAAACCAGGTGCAGTTCACTGCATACTTCTGAACCTGACTGGGAGGAGGTATAACTCCTAGCAACTCCTGGAACCAGACCCAGGGTGGACGGCCGCCATCGATGTATATATGAAACTCTGACAGGCAGCCGCTCACGTAACGGCCATCGACTGGCAAACCCAGCTGGTATGCCACGTCCTGGAGTGTGATCGTACACTCTCCGAACGGCATATGAAATGTGTGCGTCTCGGGACGCCATCTCTCCACGAATGCACTGACGAGCGCCTCGTCTAGCCGGAACCACCGGTCGTTCAGCCTTGCAAGATGGTATAGCCCTGCCATCTGCAAGTATGGAACGTATCTATCATCAAGACGCATGCCCTGCTGCCGCCTCATGCTCCTAATGCATCGCTCGGGCTGCGCATGAAAAGAAACGCATACTGAGATATATAACTACACAGGTTTTACAGTAAACCGGTTCACATAAACCGGTTTACAATTAACCGGTTCACATAAACCGGTTTAAAGTAAACTGGTTTACATAAACGGGTTTACATAAAACGGTTTCCATAATCCGGTTTACATTAATCATTTCGCTAAATTAAACAGCATAACATCACATGAAAGATAACTAAATGGAAAACAAACCCTAAACCACACAACTAAACCGCTAGCATATACCACAATTAACGAGAGCCATTAACAAGAAAGAAATTCAATAAACCGGCTTACTTAAACCACCTAGCATTAAACAACTACCCTAAACCACATATAAAAACCGCTTGCAAAAACCGCTAACAAAAACCGCTAACATAAACCACCAACATAAACCACTACCAAAAACCACTGACTTAAACCACTAACAAAAACCACTACCCTAAACCACCACCCTAAACCACTAACATAAACCACTAACTAATACCACTAGCTTAAACCACTATCATAAACCACCTATATAATCCCCTCACCTAAACCACCTACATAAACCACTAACATAAAGTACCGTCTAACCAGGATACAAAACCACTAAAGCACAACTAACGCTTGAATCAAAAATATTTCCGTACTAACCTCGTCGTTGATGACCCCGGCTATATGAGCGACTCCGTCCAACCGATATAACTGTGCCGGATCGTCCCCCATCAGCAGAGTAGTCCGTTCAGGTCTTCCTCGGAGAGAATCTGGGTCGTTTTCTCTGAGATTTTGTGGGGTAGGGGTGAAGGGATAATGGTTCGAATGAGGGTGATTCGAACTCCTTATATACTCGAATCACACCTAATTCGAACCAGCCTGGTTCGAATTATGAAGGAGTGCATTAGGAGTAATTCGAACCGGCCCGGTTCGAATTACATGGAATCGATTTTAAAGCATAATTCGAACCAACCTGGTTCGAATTATGTATGAGAGAAGTTCGAACCAGGGTGGTTCGAATTATGTATGGGAGGAGTTCGAACCTTATTGGTTCGAATTATTCAAATACCTACAACACTAAATCGAATCAGGATGGTTCGAATTATGAAGGAGAGAAATTCGAACCAGCTTGGTTCGAATTATATTAAAATACACTTTGGCTCATTGCTGAAACGAAATTGGATTTGGCGCATTTTGGTTACACGATTCTTGCTTTGGCTCATTATGGTTTTTTGCCCTTATAATTAATTTGGTTTAATAAGATCATGTATTTCATATTTTTAAGAGTTAGATGCTTTTTCAAAATTAAGATGCTCTTAACCTCACATATTAATAAATATTTAAATTTATTTTACTAAACAAAATTATTATTTTTTAGCTTGTATTTATTGAAAATTATTTTTAATTTAATTTATTAAATATAGATGCTACAACTTTTATTTGAGTGCAACAACAATGATGTTTTAGCATAATAAAATATTATGTAATTAAAATACCACACATTTCACTGTCCTCTTCAAATAAATAATTAAAATAAAATAGTCTTAATTTTTTGTACAAAGTATAATAAAATAAAATATATGAATCAAATAAGTATAAATATGAAAATTATAAACCTTTATTAATAATCTCCTTATACAAAATTATCATTTATAAGACTATATGTATTAACAATTCAAATAAATTAATATCATAAAACTTAATTCATTGTCTATTTTAAAATAATTACTCACCTTTTATTGTTATAATTCTTAACAATCCAAATAAAACAATACCTTAGAACTTACTTCATGATTTATTTTAAAGTAATTACTAATATTTTATTTTTTTAATTATTTTTTTGTTTTATTATCATTATTTTTAATCCTTTATATTGTTTGATTAAATTTTTTGTTATTTTGACTTTTAAACTTAGTTCTATTTCTTCGCATATCATCCTAAACGAGTTAAATCTCAATTTGGCCCTGAAATTTGGCCTGATACTCAGAATGATTTCCATAATTTCGTTGACCTCAATTAGACCCCAAAATTTACAATTATGGTTCCAGCTTGCCCCTGCAATAATCTCCGTCACCGGAATGCTGATCTAGCACAATTGCATGACATGGTGGACACTATTTAAACGACGGCGCATTGGTTTCGCGCGCAAACCCTTTGAAAACCACGTAGTGTAAGGGTTTTTCTTGATGTTTGGCAACTTATAATCGTCGTACTGAAAAGAAAGAGAATTTTAACCCACAAAAGACTGAAACGACGTGGTTTCCAAAGGGTTTGGGCGCGAAACCAATGCACCGTCGTTTAAGTAGTGTCCACCGTGTCATGCAATTGCATCAAATCAGTATTCTGGTGACGGAGATGATCGCAGGGACAAATTGGAGCCACAATTATAAATTTGGGGTTCTAATTGAGCCAACAAAATTGTGGGAACCATTCTGAGTATCGGATTAAATTTTAGGGGCCAAATTGAGATTTAATTCCATCCTAAACATATTATTATTGTCATTTACAGGTAACCTTTCTTTCATATTATTTCCTATTTATTTTTTCTTCTCTGCATGTGTTTACTTATTGTTATTGTTTCCTTTTTTTTTTTTTTTTTTGGCTCTTGCAATAGTTAAGTAAATTAAAAGGATATCTTCTTTTGCATTTTATTTCAGTTTTATGATAATCACAAAGTCATCATAAATATTATACTATGTTCTATTTTTAATTTATTTTTCTAGGCATATATTCTCAACTTCACTAACTGTTTGCAATTATAAAATATATATCAACTATGCATAGTAATGTAAATTATCATTTTTTTAATGAAAAATTAAAATGATCAAAAATAAAATAGAAAAGATTCTATCAAAAGAGTTTTGAAACATAAAGTATAATTTAAAATAGAGTAAAACAATATTGTCTTTTTTTTTTACAGAAAATAATACTAGACTAAACATAAGTTAATTCCAAAATGTTAATGAGTCTAAGTAATATACTGTATTTAATTTAATTTATTTGTATATTAATATAATTGATTAAAAATAACAATAAATAAAAAATTAATTAAAAAAATAAAATGTTAGTAATTATTTAAAAATAAATAATGAAGTAAGCTCTAAGGTATTGTTTTATTTGGATTGTTAAGAATTATAACAATAAAAGTCAGTAAAATTTTAAAATAAACAATGAATTAAGTTTTATGATACTAATTTATTTGTATTGTTAATATATATAGTCTTATAAATGATAACTTTGTATAAGGAGATTGTTATTAAAGTTTTATAATCTCTATATTTATACCTATTTGACTCATATATTTTATTCATTATACTTTGCACAAAAGATTGAGACTGTCTTATTTTAATTATTTATTTGAAGAGGATAGTGAAATGTGTTATATGATATTTTAATTACATAATATTTTATTATGCTAATGATCGTTTTGCACTTAAATAAAAATTATAATATTTATATTTGGTAAATTAAACCATAAATAATTTTCAATGAGGACAAACTAAGAAATAATAATTTTGTTTGGTAAAACAAATTTTAAAATTCATAAAGATCATAATAGGCATAACTATAAAGTAAATTATAACTATAAAGTAAATTAAATATTTATTAATATGTGAGGTTAAGATTTTTATTTTAATAATTAGCACACGTTAATTTTAGAAAAATATCTTAACTTTTAAAAGTATGCAACACATACACATGATTTTATAAATTAAATTAATTATAATTTGTTTATTATATCAATCATTTGATTTAATTAGGGTAAATATCAAACTACTTAAATTAAATTCATTTGATATTAATATAATAATTTATAACATAATTTATATTATTTAATTTAGTCATTTATTTAATATCATATCTGAAATAATATCAAGAACTGAATGCCAATTAGGTAAATAAATATTTATCAGATTTACTTCTTTCGTAAAATTTTGAGATATTTTAATTTAAAAAAAGGAGAAATAGATTCTTGACCTTCGTTTTTAACTATTTGAAAATATTTTTATATCTCTCACCTTTTTAAAAGTTGAACGGATTAATCCTTTCGTGCAAATGCTTCCGTCAAACAAACAGAAAATCTAACGTGATTCCCGTTCTAATGACCTGGCATTACGGGTGCACATGTGGCATATGAGGGAGAAGGAATTTTTTTTGGTCCAATTTTCAAAACTATCATTCCACTCAAGCTGAAATTCACCTAAGATGAAATTCACCACAATCTTCCTCAACTGCTTGAAAAGCTCGGGCAGGATTGCTCCGGTCAGCTCATTGGAGTTGAGATCCAACCAAATCAAGCTGTGTGGCAGTCACCCAGCTCCGGCGGAATGCCAAAGAATGAGTTATTACTAAGCTTCAAGATCGCCAAATTCAAAAGCTTTCCAGTCCAGGAAATCTCCCCGTGAGACGATGTATCGAACGAGATGAGAGACGAGCATGACGTGAACTCGTCAGGAACTGGACCCGTCCGTGAGGTTGTTGGACGAGACATCGAGTTTGACAAGTATAGAATAGAGACTGTCCGCCATGGCGACCAGAATCTGGCCAGTGAAGTGGTTGTCAGAGAGGTAAAGGAACTAGAGCAAACCGGTGGGGAGTGAGGGAATGGGACCGGAGAACTGGTTGCCACACAAAACGACGTAGTTTTGAGAGATAATGACTTTTTTTTGTCTAGTTTTCAAAACTACCATTGCACTCATATGCCACGTCATCAAAACGAAAGCCACGTCAGACTTTTTTGTTGGGTTTGACGAAGGCATTTGCACGGAGAACTAATCCGTCTAACTTTTAAGGAGGTGAGAGACTTAAAAGTATTTTCAAATAGTCAATGACGAAAAATGTCCGCAGGATAAAAGGTCAGAGACCTATTTGTCATTTTCTCTTTTAATTTTTCACATATACAGGAATGTATTGTATTTTAATCCAAAATCAAATTAGTCTATGGACCCTCTTATAATATTTCGATATCTTCTTTATGACTTTCTTTAATTGATATTTTTTTTGGAACAATGTCCAAGCTGGGCAGCACAACCTTCCGCAATCTTCATCTTCTTTGTGATAGTTTCAACTTGTTGGCCCCTTTAACGACTTCTGTAGTGCCGCCCATCATTGCGCCCCTTTCGTCGCTGATGCCGGTGGTTTGTTGTTGTTGCCGTGCTGCTACCTCCATCCAGTGTGAAGAATGAAGATACCCGAAGCTATATCAACCTCGATCTCTCTGGCAACAACTCCTATCTCTCCTTCTATCAACCCCGTTCTTGATTGATGCTACTTTCGCCAATGATGCCACTGTGTTGATGGTGTTGGAATTCCTCCTCGGCTGGGACAGTGAAGGCATAATGATGCTAATTTCCTTCTGATTTAAATCGATTTGCAGCCAGTCAAAT
Source organism: Arachis ipaensis (assembly GCF_059453495.1). Taxonomy (NCBI): domain Eukaryota; kingdom Viridiplantae; phylum Streptophyta; class Magnoliopsida; order Fabales; family Fabaceae; genus Arachis; species Arachis ipaensis. The sequence continues at coordinate 140,019,766 of NC_142436.1, forward strand.
TTAGATTCCCTTAGTCATGATCTGTTTGTCGTTTGTAGTGACATGTAATTCTCTTTAGAATGTTTGTGATGGTTTGTGGCTTGCACATGAGCCAATTTTGTTGAAAGGTATATCATCAACTGTAAGCTTGGCCACTTCATGCGCTAAGGCATTCCCTTCTCTAGGCACCCAAATGAACCCACAATTTGAGATACTTCTTGCTAAATCCAAAATGTCATCTAAAATAACTTGAATTTCCGCAATTGATGCTTGTGATTTTAGTGCTTGGATGAGAATCAAACTATCAGATTCTATGATAATTCTTTCCAGTTGAAAGTTGTTTGCCATTATTAATGCTTCCCTAACTGCTAACGCTTCCGCAGCTAAAGGCGAGGTGGCCATTATTTTGGAGTTTGAGTCTGTGAGAAGGTTTCTAGTGTGGTCTCTAATTACTGCTGCTGTAGCCCCTCCAGAATGCACTTCAACAAATGTTACATCAACATTGCCCTTAACCCATCCTGCCAGTGGTGGTCTCCAGGTAACCCTTCTAACTGGCCTTCTTTCATTAATAGAAGTCTTTGCCGGTTCTTCTACAATTTCTGCAAACTCTATTTTCATTTGTTTAGCCTTGTAAATCCTTGTTAATGGATAAGGTTTGAACCTCTGATGTACTACTTGATTTTTTGCTTTTCACACCTCCCATACTAAAAATCCAACCTTACTGCCACACTGTTCATAACTAACTCCTGTATTCAACTTCATATTTTTCAAAATATCCCTCATCAATTTTCCAAAAGATGTTACTGTATGGGCTGTAAGGCAGCATTGAACTTGAACTCCAAACCACACTACCCTTGTCCAGGGGCAGAGCAGCAGTGCATGCTCAGTGGTCTCTAGTTCTTGCAAACAAATTGCACATATAGGGGTGTTAGTTATTTTTTTATTATAAAGATTTTAAAAAACCAGTATCATGTTATGTGAAGCTCGCCATAAAAAGGTTTTGATTTTTTGAGGTACTTTTAATTTCCAAATCTCCCCCCATAAGTCCTTTAAATCATCACTAGTTGATGGGTTATTTTTATTATCGATGCTCCGTTCCTTTCTAGTAATATGATATTCTGTCTTGATAGTGTACTTGCTATCTGTTTTAAGAGGCCAGCTGAATTTATCTTTTCTTTCAATAATACTCACTGGGGTTCTAATGATTTTTTCTATAGTATCTCCATCAAAATATTTCTTTAGCTCATTCATATTCCACCCATGTTCTTCACTGATAAGCTCCTTTACAAAAGTGACATCATTATTCCTAATTTCAGGACTCTTATCCATGTTTAATATCCAGTTATCTTCTAAGATTCTCACTTTCTCTCCATTTCCAATCAACCATCTTCCATTCCTCAAAAGAAAATCTTTACCATGCACAATACTTTTTCAAATCCATGATGCTGCCCTTTCTACCTTAATTTCTTTAAAGTCTTCATTTGAAAAATACACAGCCTTTAGCACCTGAACCCATACCGCATTAGGACATTCAAAAATTCTCCAGGTTTGTTTTGTCAAGTATGCTATATTTTGACTATAAAAATCCTTAAAACCAATTTCTCCATCCTTTTGCTAGTACATATTTTTTTTCAACTCCTCCAATGGATACTCCCTATCCTTACCTGTAGATGCCCACCAAAATTTAGCCACTCTCTTACTAAGATGTTGACAAAAGCCTTTAGAAAAGAGGATGACATTCATGGTATAAGCAGGTATCGCTTGAATTATCTATTTGATGAGAACCTCTTTCCCAAATTGATTAAGGAGTTTTTCTTTCTAATCTCCTAGCTTATTTGACACTCTCTCCTCAATCCACCTCAGAGCTCTATTCTTTGATCTTTCCCATTGAGTCAGAAGTCCAAGATACTTACCTGGTTAATCCCAAGCTGACAATCCTAAAATCTCTTTTATTTCTACTCTATTCCTGATCGGAATATGGTTGCTAAATGTGATCCCAAATTTGTCCACATTTATTCTCTACCCCGAGGCTTTCATATACATATTTAAAATAGTTATGAGCTAATAAATTTTCTCCTCACTGTCTTTTGAGAATATAATGCAATTGTTCGCAAATAGGAGATGTGAGATGGCTGGTGCAGAAGGAGCAATTTTGACTCCAAAAATTCTACCCTCTTCTCTAGCCTTATTCATAAGGATGGTAAAAACATATGCCGCTGTGATAAATAGGTACGACGATAGAAGATCTCCCTACCTTAGTCCCCTCTGCGGCACAAAACTCCTTGATAAAATTCCATTGATCTCAATCTTATAAGTGACTTGTGTCACACACTTCATGATCATCTTAATCGGTCTAAGCTGATTAAGAGTTTCTGGGTAATTGGTCTTAGGAACCAAAATTATAATGGTTTTTCCTATGCTGCTTGGCATGTTCTCGTCATGAAAGAAACTCTTAACAATTTCACAAACCTCTTTTCCAACAACTGCCTAATGTTTTTGAAAAAAGAGACCATTTAATCCATTTGGACCTAGTGCTTTGAGACCTCCAAGGTTGAAAGTAGCTTTTTTTTTATTTTTGGATCAGTAACCTCCTTTATGAGCTCTCCATTCATATCTTCAGTCACTTTAATAGGAATTTTACTTATGCATTTAGTCATATCTAAGTTCTCTAAAGTCTTAAAAAGATTCTGAAAATGATCTACTGCCAACTTAAGAATATCATTCTCCTTACACACCCATTCTCCACTAGAATCCTTCAATCTCTTTATCCTATTCATGTCCCTTCTTTGAATGGTAGAAGCATGAAAGAATGGAGTATTTTTATCCCCAAATTTTAACTATTTTACTCTTGACCTTTGACCCCAATACTTTTTCTTGTCTCCATAGTCTAGTAATCTCCATTTTCAGTCTGTTGTTCTCCTCTTGCTGTCTATCCGAGTACTTTCCTTTCTGTGCTTGTTTAAGGTTATTCTTTTGTTTTTGTATTTCAACATCTGTCCTCTTAAAGTTAATTTACTCCATTTGATCAATTCCTTCTTACAATTATGCATCTTTTGAGTTAAATTCGTCCAATGATCAACCTTACTATTACAAGTACTGCTCCATCCTCTCCTTATGACATTATCACAATTAGCATGGTTAGCCCAATAATCCATAAATTTAAAGCATCTACTCTTTATTTCTCTTGGTTTAACATTGAGAACTAAAGGTGTATGATCAGAGCTTATAACTGGTAAGGCGAAAAGAGTGGCATGTTGGAAAGCTCTTCTCCATTCTCAATTAGCAAGTACTCTATCTATCATTTCTTTAGTAACAAAACCATCCTTGGGTTACTAAACCACGAGTATTTTGTCCCTTGTAATTCTAAGTCCATGAGTGCATTCTCATCTACAAAACTCCTAAAAACTTCAATCTGACTAGTCGATTTTGGGTGCAATCTTACTTTCTCCTCTTGTGTAATTACATCATTAAAGTCCCCAATAAAAGCTTTCGGTTCATCCAGGTTATTATTTGCATAAGTTTACTCTTTCCATAACTCCTTTCTCCTCCTGTGATCAGGATGACCATAAACAAAAATTTCTTTCCAATCTTTATCATTGCTAGTACCGATCTTAGTTTTAATAAAATTTTCACACCAAACATAAACATGAACATTTATATTACTTTTTCAAAATAAGCATAGCTCCCTAGACAGCCCCCGAAATTCCATACAAAACATATTATCAAAATCTAATTTTCTCCTAATCCTAACACAACTAAGTTTGTTAGCTTTGGTCTCCATAAGAAACAAAAGGGACGGCCTAAGAGATTTACATATACTTCTCAATTCAAACACTGTCAAAGGGGCCGCCATCCCACAACAATTTCAGCTGACAACAATCATGGCTGTTGGTGGGGCATGTTAAGGCCCGCCTCCTCAGCCATGATTGTTCCAGCTTCGTTCTTGAACTTCTTACCAGATTTTTCCATTCTTAGTTGTTCCTCTTCCTTCATCTTGTCTTCATAGTCTACTAGGCTGCTTGTATCTCTTTTTCTTTTGAAATTCAAATTCATCCCTATGTCAAAAGCCAGCTCCTATGCGTCTTGATTTTCATTCCTCTGCTCTGACATAGCAGCATTATCCTCTTCCATTTCTTGCTGCTCCTAAGCTAGTTCAACGTAATACTTTTTTTCATTCTCCATTCTTTGAATCATGGTTGTACCAACTGCACTAACAATTCTCTTCATTTTGGTTTTTTTCCTGTAACTCCACAACTGGCCTGCAATATGTTTTATGGTTCCTGTCTCCTTCTCTGTTTGTTTACTGATTTCCTTATTGATATGTTGATTTAGTTGGGCCTCCTTCTTTCCAAAAAGCGTCTCCAACTCTTTCATGATTGTTAAATCTTTGGAATTCTCCCAGCCACCTTCCTCTACTTGCTGGTTTGTAATTCGGTTCCTCAATATCCTTCAGCCCATCCAGATGTAACTCATTCAACCTTGTTTTCATAACAAAAGGTTGGCCCTCCATATTTTTCGCAACTTCAATATGCTCCTCATGCCACTCTTTAATATTCTGAATATTGCATGTCCCAGAAACCTCTTGTTCTATAGAAAATATGACATTGGACCTAGACGCACAATTCACTTCACCTATCTTTTGAAGCTTATCCTTTTCTTTTCTCATCCTATTTATAAGGTCTGCTAACTTGTCACTTCTTCTCAAATCTTTCATGTCTGAAAAAACACGCTTGATTATTAGATTTTCTGAATCCTCCTCAACCTGCTCTCTAGATCCCTGGCTCTCCCTACTTAACACCTTCTGCTGCTCTAAATTTGTTTTGAGAGTTTTCTGAAACCCTCCTCCTACTCCCCTACTTATGCCACTCTCTTCTGCCCAATGCTCCTTCATACTCTCCATTTTTACAATCTCCCACTCACATGCCTATTTAGTCTCTGTCCATTCCCTGTTCTCCTCTTCTTCTTCCTGCTTTGTTCCCCTGGCTGAAATGGCCCTGACTCTATTAACTCATATACTCAGTCCATACCTTATTTTCATGTGGTTCCAGCTTGTCATTGCCATTGGATTTTTACATTCTTTTTTTACATTCCTGAATCCTCTCATATTTGAACTCAACCCAAAGAGTTTGATGATTTTGTCTCACTAGCCAGAAGCCAGTTGGCAAAGGTTTAGTGATGTTCATTGTCATGTTCACCCTCAAGAAAGTTCTGTGTAGTATGTTGTTCAATATGGAATTTTCTATTTCCATCACGACTCATATTTTTTTACCAATAATCTCAGTTGTTTTTCTTGTTATATAATTAAGTGGAAGCCCATGTATTTGCACCCATAATTCCATATACTTATGATCCACTTCATAGACTGACTCTCTTCCGTTCCATATTTGCAGATTAATAATATTTCTTCTAATACTCCAAGGTCATCCCTTATGTATTTGGATTCCTTTCCTCGTATCTTTAAAGCTGATAAGCCCTTTGTTTCTACTGACATTGGAGATGACCACTTTTTCTGAATTTTTCCAAATTTTTAGAAGAGCTACTTTGCAAGTCTTAAAGCTATTTTTTTTATTTGAGAGAATCTTTCCCACTATATTCAAATTTTCTTTAGTAAAACTCTCGTCCTCGTCTGGATTGATGGAGATAACTTCGCCTTCAACAGATTGTTCCTCTTTATAGGCCATATGTAGTATTGCGGTAATAAAAGAAAGAAGATAGATATAAAAGTTTGCGTAAAAGTGTGAAAGATAAAACAGGTACACGCAAAACCTTTAGTTCTGAGAAATACTCCTTATAAGAAAGAGTTCTCCATGAGAGAGATAAGGCGGCACCCTTTAATTAATGGTTTATCTTTGACCCTTTTGATCTTTTTTTTTTGGTCCTCTACAACCATTGACATTAATGATTTACCCATGTCGGCATAACATAGATCCAAGACCAAACAAAATTATTTTGACCAAATGACATTTTGGGATTGCTGAAGAAATAATAAAGCAACCGAACCATCATAATATTTTATAAATACTTCAAACAAAAAATTAAAATTCTATTAAATAAAAATTTTTACTTATAACTCATATAAATATCTATTTTAGAATCTATTTATTTATGAATGCCAACTAAGTATCGTAAATAAATTACTTCCGGTTGTTCAATCATTTGAAATTGAGTATCCGTATCCTCCATTTTCTTGCTAGGATTGGATTATCTATAAGGTTCATAACTACTCCTCTTACTACTCATCACCCATCAATGCATAGTGTTCTTCGACTTATTTCAGCTCCATGCTTTCTTCTCTTTGTAAAAAATTTAGCAGAGTTTAAAAGATTTCTTTTCTTTTTCCAAATAAAAAATGAACAAGTGTATTATCATACCTATATTCCTTGCAAAAATAGAAGGTGAAATCAATCCATTTTTTTAGTTCTACGTTTTACATTATTCATTCTTTCTATTTTTTATTATTTTAATAATATATTATTATATATAGAATTAGATTCTATTTTATGCTTCTCAATGTACTCTTTTCTACTCATTCTATTAACTGAATATATATATTTAGTTAATAGAATGAGTAGAATCCATAAAAATATTTATCGAAAAAAATAATTTATTGAGTTATACTAAGTATATTTAAATTCTATTGATTATAGGTTATTTTTATAACAATATAAGAAAAAAATACGTTATATAAATTAAATATTCTATAATTAATAATTATATATAGCAGGTACAAATATTAAATCGAGATACCCATTTTATGATAAACTTACTTTTTATTTTTGTGCCTTTGTCCCTCTTCATGTCAACATATTCTATTGTTTAGAAAGAATTACACTTATTTATTTTTTAGTCCAAGTAGTAACAGAATTTGCTATGACTTTTTATTATCGTCCGACTATTACTGAGATTTTTGTTTCGGTTTAATATATAATGACTGAGACTAACGTTGGTTGGTTAATCTGATCATTGATGGTCGACAAATATAATAGTTTTAAGGGTAAAGTACTAAATTGGTCCCCTAAGTTTGGGCGTAATTCTGTTTTGGTCCTTAAGGTTTAAAGTATTCTATTTGAATCCAAAAAAGTTTCATTTAGCATCAATTTAGTCCTACAGTGAGGTCAAAATTAAATAATTAACAAAATGTCCTACATAACAACAGTTCAAGAAAAAAATCGATAATCTGGAGAACAAGTACAAGCTCCAGAGGCACAAAAATCAACCATTGATGCATCAATACATTTATTTATTATTTTCTTTAGTTTAATAGAAAATATTTTATTTATATTATAAAAAAATAATAAATAAATGTATTGATGTATCAATGGTTGATTTTATGCCTCTAGAGCTTGTACTTGTTCTCCAGATTATCGATTTTGTTCTTGTACTGTTGTTATGTAGGACATTTTGTTAATTATTTGATTTTGACCTCACTGTGGGACTAAATTGATGCTAAATGAAACTTTTTTGGATTCAAATAGAACACCTTAAACCTTAAGGACCAAAACAGAATTACGCCCAAACCTAGGGGACCAATTTAGTACTTTACCCTAGTTTTAATGATGATCTGCATGTATTAGAATTTTGAATAAAACGACCTTTTTTGTTTTCAATTCTTGTAGAAAATGGAAGTCATAGTAGAGAGAAGAATATAAAGCTCCAATATTATATTATTTAGCTTTTATATCCACCCAAAACACAACAGAAAAAATTGTTAACTTTTACTTCATACCACTTTTGACACCTTGTTATTCATTCTTTTATTTCATATGTTCATGTTAGTATGTTACTGACTATTTTTAAACTAAATCAATCTTAATATTATTGGTTTATAATTAATTATTTTAATTTCTATTATTTGTATATTTTTTTCAGGTTTTTTATTTAAATAAAATAGATTAATTATTTACTCAATTAAATAAATTTTTAAATTTTTATCATTTTAAATATTTAGATATAATTTTATTCACACAAAGAGAGAAATTATGAATTACAATAATTGTGCCGTTACTGACAGTAAATTAAAATTCAAGAACAGGACAATACTACTAGTAAAGAGTCTAGAGAATGGACACTCATTGATGAAACATTTTTCAAGTATAACCGTGGAGATGGTAATCAAATTGTGACGAAAACAGAGTGTATAGTTGACGATAAGTCGATAAATTAAAAGTTCCTTATAATTTCCAGTTGTTATTCAAATTTGGGCGCCATACATAAAAATGTGACACACACATGCTAATGAAGTTCTATAAAATATCTATTTAAATATATGTACACTACCACTTATACAATGCTGATGATTCATAAAAAAATACTTTATTGATAATATTAAGAACATTTATATTAGATGTATATTATTAAAATAAATTACTAAACTTAACTACTAATATTATTCATAATAAAATATAAAATATATATTAAAAATAAATTAAATTATATATATATATATATATATATATATTTAAAATATATAATAATTAATTTTAATAATTAATTTTAATATATATCTATATTTTTATATTAAAAATTACTACAATTATAGATACATTTCATCACGTGAAATAGTATAATATTTACTTGGCTACAAATCGGAAATAAGCTAAAGAATGATTTGTGATTAGATTTCTATTTCTTTGAAAAAATGAGCATTATGTAATTTAGAGAAAATTTATTAATATAGATTATATTATTAAATGACACACATAAGATTTTTGTCTGTATGTTCATGGAGCAGTATTAAAAGTGGAATTTTAACCATTGTTTTAAAAGTGAAATTTTAACTAATATTTTTTAAAAAAATATTAAAAATTACTATCGGTAGTTTCTCTTAAATACTCAAAAAAAAAAAAATATCAATTTTCAAGATACAAAGACAATAAGAGTAATAATTTATGTTACCTATATATCCATGGATATTTTATTATTGGATTAATATAAGATGATATGAAATTTAATGAAGTCATTAAATAAGCAAATTCATAAGTCTCAATATCATATGGTAGATGGTTGTTTGTCATTCTATTACTTTCTAACGTCAGACCAAAATATGTCTAAGATAATTATTGTCATGGACTCTTAAATAATATTTTGTATCAATAAAGAATAATATTAAATATGAAAGGTGAGTTTTATTAATTACAATAATACATTTTTTTATTTATTGATTATTTTAAATTGATTAAAATTTAATATTATTATATGTTATGTGTAAAATTAACCATATTACATTATTAGATTAAACAGTTGTGTTTTTTTTTTTTAAAGATAAATGTTATTTTATTAATATAAAATAAAAGTGTTTCCATAAGGAAGTACAAACAAATTGGGTATTCCTATTTATTACCAACTGTGACTGAAAGACTAAGAGCTTAAAGAAGAGTAAAGTAAGAGTAAAGAAAATTAGTAGCATCTATCAGGTATGGCTCACGAGTTCACGCACTAAATTGCTGGCTTCTTTCACTATCTCTGGTGCTAGGCTTATTACCTTCTCGAAAACACACCGATTCCTCGCTTTTCAAGTGCTCCAACACAGCGCCGCTATGAGGGGGTCTTTTGTCTACCGTCGAATTGATCCGCTGCCCAGGATAAGACTCGTTATTGCCACCAATTGAAAAAAGTTTCTTCTTCTGTCATCCATAGGTCAGGGGTTATTAAGCTTAGGCTCCATATTATTGAAGACAGGGGGTATTGGAACAAAGCATGAGAAATTGATTCAGCCTTCAACATGCATCTTGGACAAGTGGCAGGAGTGGATGCGAACCGGCTATGAACTTGTTGCAACACCGGAAGCTTTTCATGAATACTTTTCCATAGAAAAATCTTAATTTTATGTGGTAATTTCAACTCCCAAATACTATTCCAGACTCTGTTGTGTATGTTCTGGGGCCTCAATGAAGTAGAAGAATGAAAGAATCCATAGGCAATTTTGTATCCTGACCCAACTTCATATATACCAGATTTTGTCCAGCACCAATTAACTTCATCCTCCTCCTCTGTTGGTTTGATTGAAAAAATTTTATTGCATATATCAATTGAAAAAATCGACTCAATCAGATTTCTATTCCAACTTCTATCAGGATTTAATAATGCACTAACGTAATACACTTGCAGATTTGGCGGGATTGTGAGTGCATTTTGAGGGACATTAAGGGGCACTGGTGGTGGGAGCCAGGGGTCATGGAAGATGCGAACATTAGTGCCAGAGCCTATTTTCCATAACAAGCCTTTTTCGATCACCTTGCGCCCTTCAAGAACACTTCTCCAACCCCACGACGGTACGCTTCCTATCTCTGCATGTAGGAAATCTGTATATCTAAAATATTTAGCTTTGAGCATTCTTGATATAGTAGAATTAGGTTATTTCATTAGACGCCAACATTGCTTGCCCAATAAAGCCAAATTTTGCGCCCTTAGATCCTTGATCCCCAGCCCTCCATCTTTTTTCGGTCTCGTCATTGTGACCCATTTAATTCAAACCATTCTTCGTTCTGCGCCTTTTTGATCCCACCAAAATTGTGAGAGCATGCTATGAATCTCAGTCAACAGTGTGTTCGGGAGCTTGAAACAAGAGAGTGTATAAATAGGAATCGCCTCCCCCACCGCTCTCAATAGCATGTGCCTGCCACCTGATGATAATAGACTTCTTTTTCAACCCATAATCCTCTTCTGAACTTTATCCTTGATAGCTCCAAAAATTGCTTTCTTTGATTTTTGAACGGTTGTGTTTATTTAATATAAATAAAATCTTACAATTCTATGACAAAATTCTAACTATCTTACTATTTTTTTAGCAACTCAAATTAATAGTTTTTTATTAGTTAAAAAAAATTACTATGAAAGAATTATACTTTGAGAAAAATGAGTTAAAACAAATAAGATAACTCATGTTGGCCTTTGCAACACATCTAAGTAGAAGAAACATACATTCGATAAAGTTATTACAGTTATCTATATATCGTAGAGAAGAGTTTGGGCTTTGTTTATAGTTATGAGTCATGGCAATAACATTTCTTTACATCTTGATTTTAGTTGAAATTTGCTCAATGGGTAACACATTAAATTGTATTTTAAATGGGTTGCATCTTTACTTCATAATAGAAGAATGGGATACACTTAATGTTTAAAATATACAACAAATATAATTAAAAATTCTATATTCAAGATTTAATCTGATTATCCACAAGCAATATTGTTAGTAATTGAAAAAAAAAAAAAACTCTTATGATTAGTAGGTAATGCTACGAGAGACACTTGATAAATGTTTGGATAATTTTTTTTTTTGATATATAACAAAGATTTGTCTTTTGAAAAAAAAAAGTAAGGGTATTGAACAAAAACTTTAGACAAATTTAACTTGTCATTCTAAGATAGTCAAAGACAAAATATTGTGCATTTATTTTTTTATTTATCTTACCTTTAATAGTTTTAGTAAATATTCAAATTAATAAAAAAGCATTAAACTATCTCTAGATATAAATACAACTATATCTACTTAAGAAGAGACAATATGTTGATAAATTTAAACATACATCAACGTTTGCAATATTAGTTTAATTCCAAAAATAAATATAGTACCGCTTAAAATATAAAACAATCCTAAATATGTTTTAACAATTTTTTTCTATAAAAATAAAAAGACAATTCACGCACAAATTTGTATATTTTTTTCATTTTTTAAAATCATAAAATTCTTATGATCCAACTAAAATCTTAAAGGAAAACATAAAGATATAATTTTACTAAATATGATAGACAAATACTGAAATTAAATTTTGATTTAGAGTAATTAAATAAACTTATAATTTTTATTGAAAAAATTAAATAAAAAATATTTTTAAAGAATAAAAAAGAGACAACTTGCTCAAAACGTGAATTATATAGATTAAATTTATTACATTGTGAGTTATGAAAATCAAATCAAAATTAAGTATTTATATGTGATTCAAAATTTTAACAACTAAATTTTTAATAATTTTGAAAATTAAAATGAGTCAACTTACAAATAGAGATGACAAAAAAAAAAAAAAACCACAAGAATAAATATTTACATAATCACAAGTTATATATAACTTACTTTAATAATTTTATATATAGTTTATAATAAGACTAAATAATATTTATAAATTAAATTAAGGGCAAATGGCAATATTAAGCCAGCTTGCATCAAAATTTACGTGATTAAGCCAAACAAAAAAATGAGACATGGATCAATCAAAAGCATGTCTCTATATAATTCGAATCAAACCTATTCAAACTAAAAAGTTTAGTAATTCGAATCAACCCTATTCGAATTAGTGAGAGAGTTTGCAATGTAATAGTTCGAATCAACCCTGTTCGAATTAGTGAGGGAGTTTGTAGTGTGAATAGTTCGAATCACACTAATTCGAACCATGCAATGTGAAGTTCGAATCAAAACTATTCGAATTATTGATGGGAAATTCAAATCTATCTGATTCGAATTATGTGTATGTGATTTGAATTAAGTCAATTCGAATAATAATAATAATAATAATAATAATAATACCGAAAAAAAAAATTATTATTATTCGAATTATTATTATTATTATTATTATTATTATTATTATTATTATTATTCGAATTGACTTAATTCAAATTACATACACATAATTCGAATCAGATAGATTCGAACTTTCCATCAATAATTCGAATCGTTTTGATTCGAACTTCACCTTGCATGGTTTCGAACTATTTACACTGCAAACTTCATCACTAATTCGAACAGGGTTGATTCGAACTATTCACACTACAAACTCCTTCACTAATTCGAACAAGGTTGATTCGAATTACTAAGCTTTTTAGTTCGAATAGTGTTCCGAGGGTTACCTGAAACTGAAGGTCGATCTCGGATGAGATCTGCTACGGTGTCCGGAGTTGTCATGTCCGACTTGTTGAATCTGGTGGTGTTGCTGATCTTTGATCACCGGAAGGTGGTGGTACCTGCAAGAGACTCCGATGCTTAAGTTAGCATGGGCTTTGAGCAGGTATTTTGTGTAGAATCAGAGTATGAATTATACCTGGGTGCTCCAGTGTATTTATAGTAGCAGGGAGTGACCTTTCTTCGAGATAAGTTAGTTATCTTATCTTATCTTTAAGGGGAACCACCTTTATCTTTCTAGGCTTTGGCTGCCTTTAGATTGGGCTGTGTCCCTTTGTTTGGGCTTGCTTGGGCCTCTTATGGCGATTTGACCGAACTCTTTAAAGGAGAGGTCGAGGCGACCCAACCTGAAGAGGTCGGTCGCTTTTGTCTTCAATCTGCCTGGGTCGCATAGCTCGACCCAAGGTATGAACAATGCCCCTGCTTGAGCTCGGTCTTTCCTTTGAGGTCGTGTCTTTTAGACTTCGACCCCTTTTGGGGAAGTCGTGCTCGAGCATTTTGTCTTTTGTCGATCTTCCGTATAACTCCTGCTGGGACTCCTTGAATGCCAAGCATTTTTCTTCTTTTTCCTTTTTAATTGCAGCGCGCGTTTTGCTTTCCTTGGAAACGTGAGAGGGTTTAAAGGCCCATTAATTCCCTTCGCCGTTTCCTTTTTTCCCTCTTTTGCACTTTTATTTTGAAATATAAAGAATCATTTTTACAATTTCTTTCTCTCCTTTCTCCTTGCTCCTAGCTCGTTACTTGCTGTAGCGCTTCATCTTCTTGTTTTCGTGCCTCCAAGCCTTCTATTTTCTTTGCCTCAAAGCAACTGTTTGGTGTGGATTTCGTCGTTCTTGACTTGAGCCGTTATCATCTTCTCTTCTGCAAGTTAGTCGTTCTTTCTTTCTTCTCTCTTTTTACTTTCGACAACTGTGCATGCTTTTGATGTAAAACTTTGACTTTGTATTTGGGTTTTGCTCTGAAAAACTGATGAGCGGATATTTTATACGCTTTTTGGGGTTAATTTCATATAGTTTTTAGTATGTTTTAGTTAGTTTTTAGTTTATTTTCATTAGTTTCTAGGAAAAATTTATATTTCTGGACTTTACTATGAGTTGTGTGTTTTTCTGTAATTTCAGGTATTTTTCTGGCTGAAATTGAGGGAGCTGAGCAAAAATCTGATTCAGGCTGAAAAAGGACTGCTGATGCTGTTGGATTCTGACCTCCCTGCACTCAAAGTGGATTTTCTGGAGCTACAGAACTCGAAATGGCGTGCTTCCAATTGCGTTGGAAAGTAGACATCCAGAGCTTTCCAGAAATATATAATAGTCCATACTTTGCTCAAGTATAGATGACGTAAACTAGCGTTCAACGTCAGTTTTCTGCCCAATTCTGGCGTCCAGCGTCAGAAAAGGATTAAAAGTTGGAGTTCAACGCCAGAAATGGATCCAAACCTGGCGTTGAACGCCCAAAATGGCCTTATGCACGTGAATTGCTTAAGTCTCAGCCCCAGCACACACCAAGTGGGCCCCAGAAGTGGATCTCTATACCATCTGTTATAGTTTACTCAATTTCTGTAAACCTAGGCTACTAGTTTAGTATTTAAACAACTTTTAGAGACTTATTTTGTATCTGATGACATTTTAGATCTAAACTTTGTACTCTTTGACGGCATGAGTCTCTAAACTCTATTGTTGGGGGTGAGGAGCTCTGCTGTGTCTCAATGGATTAATGCAAGTATTTCTGTTTTCTATTCAAACATGCGTGTTCCTATCTAAGATATCCATTCGCGCCTAACTATGGAGAAGGTGATGATCAGTGACACTCATCACCTTCCTCAATCCATGAACGTGTGTCTGACAACCACCTCTGTTCTACATCAGATTGAATGAATATCTCTTAGATTCCTTAATCAGGATCTCCGTGGTATAAGCTAGATTGATGGCGGCATTCATGAGAATCCGAAAAGTCTAAACCTTGTCTGTGGTATTCCGAGTAGGATTCAGGGATTGAATGACTGTGACGAGCTTCAAACTCGCGAGTGCTGGGCGTAGTGACAGACGCAAAAGGAGGGTGAATCCTATTCCAGCATGATCGGGAACCTCAGATGATTAGCCGTGCTGTGACAGAGCATTTGAACCATTTTCACAAGAGGAGGGGATGTAACCATTGACAACGGTGATGCCCCAACACACAGCTTGCCATAGAAGGACGTGCGTGCGTGAATCAGAGAACAGAGGAAAGCAGAGATTCAGAAGACAAAGCATCTCCAAAACTCCAACATATTCTCCATTACTGCATAACAAGTAACTTTTAACCCATGCTCTCTTGTTCATTCGCAATTCAACTGATAAATATAATTGACTTCCTGACTAAGAATTTCAAGATAACCATAGATTGTTTCAAACCAACAATCTCCGTGGGATTCGACCCTTACTCACGTAAGGTATTACTTGGACGACCCAGTGCACTTGCTGGTTAGTGGTACGAGTTGTGAAAAGTGTGATTCACAATTCGTGCACCAAGTTTTTGGCGCTGTTGCCGGGGATTGTTCGCGTTTAAACAACTGACGGTTTATTTTGTTGCTTAGATTAGGAAAAAATTTCTTTTTTTTGTTTAGAGTCTCTTATTATTGTCGTGTTAAAATTTTAGAATCCTTATTTTCTTTTTAAAATAGTTTTCAAAAATAATTTCTCTATTAAATCCTGTGCCAAACTTTAAGTTTGGTGTTTTCTTGTTGATTTTCCTTAAAATTTTTGAAAATTTATTCTGGTTTTCTAAAAATTTTAAGTTTGGTGTTCTTCCTTTGTGTTTTTGTGGCTTGTGAATCTTCAAAGTGTTCTTGAGTTTTCCTTGTGTCTTGATCTTAAAATTTTAAGTTTGGTGTTCCTTGGTGTTTTTCCTCCAAAAATTTTCGAAAACAAGGAACATTAGATCTAAAAATTTTAAATCTTGTGCTATCTTATTATTTTTCTCTCTCTTCCTAAAATTTAAAAATATCTTTTCTCTCTATTTTAAAAGCAAAATTTTTGAAATCTATTTCTAAAATTCAGATTTTTATTTCAAAATTTAAAACCTTTTTCAAAAATCATCATATCCTTTTCAAAACTTCCTATCCACCTTCTCTCTCTCCTCATTTTTTCAAAATTTTTTAACTATTTTTATTTATTTTATTTTAATTTATTTCATTTTCGAAATAAATAAATAAATAAATAAATAAATTTTTTTTTATTTTACATCATCTCCCTTTCTCCATCATGGATCTAAGTGGAAATGAACAGTCCAGGAGGACTCTGGGGTCATATTCTAACCCCTTTACTGCTTCATATGGGAGTAGCATTTGCATACCCTCCATTGGAGTCAGTAGCTTTGAGTTGAATCCTCAGCTCATTATCATGGTGCAGCAAAGTTGCCAGTATTCCGGTCTTCCACAGGAAGAACCTACAGAGTTTCTGGCATAGTTTCTACAGATTGCTGACACAGTACATGATAAAGAAATCAATCAAGATGTCTACAGACTATTACTGTTTTCATTTGCTGTAAAAGATCAAGTTAAGAGGTGGTTGAATAACCAACCTAAGGCCAGCATAAGGACATAGAAACAGCTAACAGAAAAATTTCTGAATCAATACTTTCCCCCAAAACGGATGACACAGCTAAGGCTGGACATCCAAGGCTTCAAACAAGGAGATAATGAATCTCTTTATGATGCCTGGGAGAGATACAGAGAGATGCTACGAAAATGCCCCTCTGAAATGTTTTCAGAGTGGGTCCAGTTAGACATCTTCTATTATGGGCTTGCAGAAGGAGCTCAGATGTCTTTGGACTACTCAGCTGGTGGATCTATTCACATGAGAAAGACAGTTGAAGAAGCTCAAGAGCTCATTGATACAGTTGCCAGGAATCAGCATCTATATCTAAGCAGTGACCCTTCCATGAAAGAAGAGGTTAAAACAGCAACTGCTGAACTCAGTCCTGTAAAACAAGCTGCTGAATTCAATCAGCAATTGGACTTTCTAACAAAGCAGTTAGCCGAATTCAAAGTTATACTACAAGAGACAAGGATGGCTAATATACATATGGACGAACAGTTTAAGCAAACAAAGCAGCAGCTGTCAAGGCAAATAACAGAAGAATGCCAAGCAGTTCAACTAAGAAGTGGGAAAACATTAAATACCCCACCTCAAGGTAGCAAAAAGCTAAGAAATGAGCAAACCACTCAAAATTCACCTGAGGACAGTAAGAGCCCAGGGAAAAGTAATTCTGGAATTAAAACGTCAGAAATTTGGTGGAAAGCTGGCGCTGAACGCCCAGACCATGCTCAGGACTGGCGTTCAACGCCAGAAACAAGGCAGGATTGGCGTTCAACGCCAGAAATAGGCAAGGATCTGGCGTTGAACGCCCAAAATGGGCAAGACCTGGCGCTGAACGCCCAAAATGGGCACAGTTCTGGCGTTCAGACGCTAGAAACAGACAATGAGTTGGCATCTCACGTCACTCCAGCTTCTAACTCTGGCACTCAATTGCCAGTGAGGGATCAGACACACATACGTACTGATGACAACCCCTCTAAAAAGGCTTCTTCAACCACTTCTGTAGACAATAAACCTATAGCAACTAAGGTTGAAGAATATAAAGCCAAGATACTTTATCCTCAAAAACTCCGAAAAGAGGAGCAGGATAAGCAATTTGCTCGCTTTGTAGATTACCTCAGGACTCTTGAAATAAAGATTCCATTTGCAGAAGCACTTGAGCAAATACCTTCTTATGCCAAGTTCATGAAAGAGATCTTGAGTCATAAAAAGGATTGGAGAGAAACAGAAAGAGTTCTCCTCACTGAAGAATGCAGTGCAGTCATTCTGAAAAGCTTTCCTGAAAAGCTCAAAGACCCTGGGAGTTTTCTGATACCATGCATATTAGAAGGTCAATGCACCAAGACAGCTTTATGCGATCTTGGGACAAGCATCAACCTAATACCTGCATCCACTATCAGAAAGCTTGGCTTAACTGAAGAAGTTAAACCAACCAGGATATGTCTCCAACTTGCTGATGGCTCCACTAAATACTCATCAGGCGTGATTGAAGACATGATTGTCAGAGTTGGGCCATTCGCCTTTCCCACTGACTTTGTTGTGTTGGAAATGGAGGAGCACAAGAGTGCTACTCTCATTCTAGGAAGACCCTTCCTAGCAACTGGACAATCCCTTATTGACGTCCAACAGGGGGAAATAACCCTGAGAGTCAATGATGATGAGTTTAAGTTGAACGCTGTCAAAGCCATGCAGCATCCTGACACACCAAAAGACTGCATGAAAGTTGATCTTATTGACTCTTTGGTAGAAGAGATCAACATGGCTGAGAGTCTCGAATCAGAGTTGGAAAACATCTTCAAAGACGTTCAGCCTGATTTAGAGGATTCAGAGGACATGAAAGAGCCTCTGAAAATTTTTCTGGAAGAAGAAAAACCTCCTAAACCCGAGCTCAAGCCATTACCACCATCCTTGAAATATGCATTTCTGGGAGAAGGTGACACTTTTTCAGTGATCATAAGCTCTGCTTTAAATTCACAGGAAGAGGAAGCACTTATTCAAGTGCTAAGGACACACAAGACAGCTCTTGGGTGGTCCATAGGTGACCTTAAGGGCATAAGCCCAGCTAGATGCATGCACAAAATCTTATTGGAGGATAATGCCAAACCAGTGGTTCAACCACAGAGGTGGCTAAATCCAGCCATGAAGGAAGTGGTGCAGAAAGAGGTCACCAAATTACTAGAGGCTGGGATTATTTATCCTATTTCTGATAGCCCCTGGGTGAGCCCTGTCCAAGTCGTCCCAAAAAAAGGAGGCATGACAGTGATTCATAATGAAAAAAATGAACTGGTTCCTACAAGAATAGTTACAGGGTGGCGCATGTGTATTGACTACAGAAGGCTCAATACAGCCACCAGAAAGGATCATTTTCCTTTACCATTCATAGACCAAATGCTAGAAAGACTGGCAGGTCATGATTATTACTTCTTTTTGGATGGCTACTCAGGTTATAACCAGATTGCAGTAGATCCCCAGGATCAAGAGAAAACAGCATTCACATGTCCATCTGGAGTGTTTGCTTATAGAAGGATGCCATTTGGGCTGTGTAATGCGCCTGCAACCTTCCAGAGATGCATGCTCTCTATTTTCTCTGATATGGTGGAAAATTTTCTGGAAGTCTTCATGGATGACTTCTCAGTATATGGAGACTCATTCAGCTCCTGTCTTGATCACCTGAAACTTGTTCTGAAGAGATGCCAAGAGACCAACCTAGTTTTAAATTGGGAAAAATGTCACTTCATGGTGACTGAAGGGATTGTCCTTGGGCATAAAATCTCAAACAAGGGAATAGAGGTGGATCAAGAAAAAATAGAGGTAATTGAAAAATTACCACCACCAGCCAATGTTAAGGCAATCAGAAGCTTTCTGGGGCATGCAGGATTCTATAGGAGGTTTATAAAGGATTTTTCAAAAATCGCAAAACCTCTGAGTAATCCGCTAGCTGCTGACACACCATTTGTGTTTGACACAGAGTGCCTGCAGGCGTTTGAAACGCTAAAAGCTAAGCTGGTCACAGCACCAGTCATTTCTGCACCAGACTGGACATTACCATTTGAGCTAATGTGTGATGCCAGTGATCACGCCATTGGTGCAGTGTTGGGACAGAGGCATGACAAGCTTCTGCACGTCATTTATTACGCTAGTCGCGTTCTAAATGATGCCCAGAAAAATTAAACAACCACAGAAAAAGAATTACTTGCAGTGGTTTACGCCATTGACAAGTTCAGATCATACTTAGTAGGATCAAAAGTGATTGTGTATACTGATCATGCTGCTCTTAAATATCTACTCACAAAACAGGATTCAAAACCCAGGCTCATCAGATGGGTGCTGCTTCTGCAAGAGTTTGATATAGAAATAAGAGACAGAAAAAGGACAGAGAACCAAGTGGCTGATCATCTGTCCCGGATAGAGCCAGTAGAAGGGACACCCCTCCCCTCTCTTGAGATCTCTGAGACTTTTCCAGATGAGCATTTATTTGCCATTCAGGAAACACCATGGTTTGCCGATATTGCAAACTATAAAGCTGCAAGGTTCATACCCAAGGAGTACAACATGATACAAAAGAAGAAATTAATTACTGATGCAAAGTACTACTTGTGGGATGAACCCTATCTCTTTAAGAGATGTGCAGACGGAATAATCCGTAGGTGTGTGCCTAGAGAAGAAGCACAGAGGATCCTATGGCATTGCCATGGATCACAATATGGAGGCCATTTCGGAGGTGAGCAAACAGCCACCAAGGTCCTCCAATGTGGCTTCTATTGGCCCACACTCTATAAAGATTCCCGAGAGTTTGTACGTAACTGTGACAGTTGCCAAAGAGCTGGCAATCTGCCTCATGGTTATGCCATGCCTCAACAAGGAATCTTGGAGATTGAGTTGTTTGACGTATGGGGAATTGACTTCATGGGACCTTTCCCACCATCATACTCAAAAACTTATATTCTGGTGGCAGTTGATTATGTATCAAAATGGGTTGAGGCCATTGCCACACCCACCAATGATACTAAAACGGTGCTGAAGTTCCTCCAGAAACATATCTTTAGCAGGTTCGGTGTCCCTAGAGTACTAATCAGTGATGGGGGCACTCATTTCTGCAATAAACAGCTTTACTCTGCCATGGTTCGGTATGGGATTCGCCACAAGGTGGCTACTCCATATCATCCACAAACTAATGGGCAAGCTGAAGTCTCTAACAGAGAATTAAAGAGAATCCTGGAACGGACAGTAAATACCCGTAGAAAGGATTGGGCACGGAGCTTGGATGATGCTCTGTGGGCTTACAGAACAGCATTCAAGACCCCTATAGGGACCTCTCCATACCAACTCGTGTATGGTAAGGCATGTCACCTGCCCGTGGAACTGGAACATAAGGCCTACTGGGCAGCCAGATTCCTAAACTTTGATGCCAAATTAGCAGGAGAAAAACAATTGCTCCAGCTAAATGAGCTAGAGGAATTCAGATTCACAGCTTTCGAAAATGCCAAGCTTTATAAAGAGAAATAAAAAAAGTGGCATGATAGAAAGCTGTCATCTAGAATCTTTGAACCAGGATAGAAGGTTCTGTTGTTTAACTCTAGACTCAGGCTATTCCCCGGAAAACTGAAATCCCGGTGGAGGGGACCATACGTGATTACAAGTGTATCACCATATGGTTATGTGGAGCTTCAAGATATTGATTTTGATAAGAAGTTCATTGTCAATGGACAGAGAATCAAGCACTATCTTGAAGGCAACATTGAGCAAGAGTGCTCAAGGCTGAAGCTAGATTAAAAGCTCAGCAAGGTCCAGCTAAAGACAATAAAGAAGCGCTTGCTGGGAGGCAACCCAGCCATGGGGCAACAATCCTCTAAGCATTTTGCCTTATTTTTATTTTTATTTGTTTATATAAAGTTCACTGACACCAAGGTGAGGAATCATTTGTATAAGTCCACAGAGTTACAGAAGGATTCGGCACACAAAACAGAGAAAAAGAGCTCACTAGCAAGAAAACGCCAGTAATGGTAGCAATCTGGGCGTTCAACGCCAGAAATGGGCACCCACTGGGCATTGAACGCCAGTAATGGCAGTAGCTGGGCGTTGAACGCCCAGGAGAGCAGCATTTGGGCGTTGAACGCCCAAAACAGGCAGTGTTTGGGCGTTCAAACGCCAGGATGGCAGGGAGGAGGCAAAAACTCATTTTTCTTCAAAATTTTTCATTCTAAATCTTGATTTTCATACTTCAATTCATGAATTTCTTGCATAAACATGTTAAGAACCCTGATTTCTAAAAACCCTACCTTAAAAATATCAAATGTATTTTAATCCATAAGCACCAGGCCTCTTTGCAAATTCAATCCAACTCTTTTCAAATCCTTTTTTTTACAAATCTATCTTTTCAACTCATCAATATCTTTTTCAAAACCTCCACTTTATCTTTTTCAAAATCTAAATCTATCTTTTTCAAAAATCTTTCATATCTTTTCAATTTTAAACTATATCCTCTCTTATCATATCTTCTATCTTATCTTTTCCAAATCAATCTTTTTATCATATCTTTATCTCTTTTTTCGAAAACCCACCCTCCCTCCCTATAAATTTGAGTTTGGCCTCCCTCCCCTCCCATCAACAATTGCACCTAGCTCTCCTTCTTTCCCTCTCATTTCTTTTCTTTTGTTTGAGGACAAGCAAACCTCTAAGTTTGGTGTGTTTATCCGCGATCACTAAGATCATGGCTCCTAAAGGAAAACAACCCACTCCAAGAGGCAAGAAAGAGAGCGTTCCAAAACCACTTTGGAATCAAGGGAAGTTCTTATCTAAAGAACATTCAGACCATTATAATAAAATAATGGGCCTGAGATCAGTGATCCCGGAAGTTAGATTCGATCTGAAAGAAGATGAATATCCGGAGATCCAGGAGCAAATTCGAATCAGGAACTGGGAAGTCCTAGATAATCCTGAAACGAAAGTGGGAAGGAATATGATCCAGGAGTTCTATGCTAATATGTGGCAGACTGACAAGCAAAAACTATCTGGAACTGCTTTCTATGAATATCGGACCATGGTCAGAGGAAAGATTGTTCATACCACCCCTGACAAGATCAGAGAGATCTTAAAGCTACCTCAGCTGAAAGATGATCCAGACTCCTTCAACAGGAGAATGATGAGAACAGACAAGGGCCTGGATAAGATTCTAGAGGATATATGTATCCCTGGAGCCAGGTGGACCACCAACACAAAGGGTGTCCCAAATCAACTCAAGAGAGAAGATCTCAAACCAGTCGCCAGAGGATGGCTGGACTTCATTGGGCATTCTCTGTTGCCTACTAGCAACCGTTCTGAAGTTACAGTTAAAAGAGCAGTGATGATCCATTGCATTATGATGGGAAAAGAAGTGGAAGTTCATCAGCTGATCTCAGCTGAACTCTACAAAATTGCTAACAAAAATTCTAAAGAAGCCAGGTTGGCTTATCCAAACGTGATTTCTCTGCTCTGCAAGGACGCTGGGGTAAGGATGGGAGTAACTGAGTATATCTCAGTTGAGAAACCAATCACCAAAGCATCAATGGAAAAACAACAAGCACAGGATGATCCCACCAAGAAGAAAACACAGGAATCTCTCTCAGAAATCCCTCAATCTGAATACTGGGAGTATCTTGAGACGTCTGTTACCAAGATACGGGAAGCTATGGAACAAATAATAAAAGAACAGAAGGAGCACATTCAAATTCTCACCTATATGTTTAAAGAACAAGAGGAGCAAGGGCGTGACTTGAGGGACTTGAAGCGCCAGAAGTTATCTCTTGAAGGACCAAACACCCCAAAGATCCGAGGAACACCCGTTTCCCATAACTAAGGTTGTTAAATTCCAATTTCTGCTTTAACTCTGTGATAGTGTTATTATAGAAGTTACCTTAGGAGTCATATAGTAGTAATTAGTATCTATTTTGATTTTATCTCCAGTTAAGCTATAGTTTATTTTTCTCGTCATCAACAAACATGAATAAAATAGTAGATCTTTTGAATAAGAGGCAATAAAATTTCGAGTTTTAATAAAAGAAATTCTAATTAGTTACATGTGGTGGCAATACTTTCTGTCTTCTGAATGAATGCTTGAACAGTGCATATGTCTTTTGAATTTGTTGTTTAAGACTGTTAAATATGTTGGCTCTTGAAAGAATGGCGAACATGAGACATGTTATTGATAATCTGAAAAATCATAAAAATGATTCTTGAAGCAAGAAAAAGCAGCAAAAAAAAAAAAGAGAGAAGCAGAAAAAGCCAATAGCCCTTAAAACCAAAAGGCAAGGGTAATAAAAAGGATCCCAAGGCTTTGAGCATCAGTGAATAGGAGGGCCTAAGGGAATAAAATCTTGGCCTAAGCGGCTAAACCGAGCTGTCCCTAACCATGTGCTTGTGGCGTGAAGGTGTCAAGTGAAAACTTGAGACTGAGCGGTTAAAGTCAAGGTCCAAAGCAGAAAGAAGAGTGTGCTTAAGAACTCTGGACACCTCTAATTAGGGACTTTAGCAAAGTTGAGTCACAATCCAAAGGGTTCACCCAATTATGTGTCTGTGGCATTTATGTATCCGGTGGTAATACTGGAAAACTAAGTGCTTAGGGCCACGGCCAAGACTCATGAAATAGTTGTGTTCAAGAATCATCATACTGAAATAGGAGAATCAATAACACTATCTGAATTCTAAGTTCTTATAGATGCCAATCACTCTGAGCTTCAATGGATAAAGTGAGATGCCAAAACTGTTCGGAAGCAAAAAGCTGCTAGTCCCGCTCATCTAATTAGAATCTGAGCTTCACTCAAAAACTCTGAGATATTATTGCTTCTCAACCTATTAGTCTTCTATTTTATTTGTCTAGTTGCTTGAGGACAAGCAACAGTTTAAGTTTGGTATTGTGATGAGCGGATATTTTATACGCTTTTTGGGGTTAATTTCATATAGTTTTTAGTATGTTTTAGTTAGTTTTTAGTTTATTTTCATTAGTTTCTAGGAAAAATTCATATTTCTGGACTTTACTATGAGTTGTGTATTTTTCTGTAATTTCAGGTATTTTTCTGGCTGAAATTGAGGGAGCTGAGCAAAAATCTGATTCAGGCTGAAAAAGGACTGCTGATGCTATTGGATTCTGACCTCCCTGCACTCAAAGTGGATTTTCTGGAGCTACAGAACTCAAAATGGCGTGCTTCCAATTGAGTTAGAAAGTAGACATCCAGGGCTTTCCAGAAATATATAATAGTCGATACTTTGCTCAAGGATAGATGACGTAAACTGGCGTTCAACGCCAGTTTTCTGCCCAATTCTGGCGTCCAGCGCCAGAAAAGGATTAAAAGTTGGAGTTCAACGCCAGAAATGGATCCAAACCTGGCGTTGAACGCCCAAAATGGCCTTATGCACGTGAATTGCTTAAGTCTCAGCCCCAGCACACACTAAGTGGGCCCCAGAAGTGGATCTCTATACCATCTGTTATAGTTTACTCAATTTCTGTAAACCTAGGCTACTAGTTTAGTATTTAAACAACTTTTAGAGACTTATTTTGTATCTGATGACATTTTAGATCTAAACTTTGTACTCTTTGACGGCATGAGTCTCTAAACTCCATTGTTGGGGGTGAGGAGCTCTGCTGTGTCTCAATGGATTAATGCAAGTATTTCTGTTTTCTATTCAAACATGCGTGTTCCTATCTAAGATATCCATTCGCGCCTAACTATGGAGAAGGTGATGATCAGTGACACTCATCACCTTCCTCAATCCATGAACGTGTGTCTGACAACCACCTCCGTTCTACATCATATTGAATGAATATCTCTTAGATTCCTTAATCAGGATCTCCGTGGTATAAGCTAGATTGATGGCGGCATTCATGAGAATCCGGAAAGTCTAAACCTTGTATGTGGTATTCCGAGTAGGATTCAGGGATTGAATGACTGTGACGAGCTTCAAACTCGCGAGTGCTGGGCGTAGTGACAGACGCAAAAGGAGGGTGAATCCTATTCCAGCATGATCGGGAACCTCAGATGATTAGCCGTGCTGTGACAGAGCATTTGGACCATTTTCACAAGAGGAGGGGATGTAACCATTGACAACGGTGATGCCCCAACACACAGCTTGCCATAGAAGGACGTGCGTGCGTGAATCAGAGAACAGAGGAAAGCAGAGATTCAGAAGACAAAGCATCTCCAAAACTCCAACATATTCTCCATTACTGCATAACAAGTAACTTTTAACCCATGCTCTCTTGTTCATTCGCAATTCAACTGATAAATATAATTGACTTCCTGACTAAGAATTTCAAGATAACCATAGATTGTTTCAAACCAACAATCTCCGTGGGATTCGACCCTTACTCACGTAAGGTATTACTTGGACGACCCAGTGCACTTGCTGGTTAGTGGTACGAGTTGTGAAAAGTGTGATTCACAATTCGTGCACCAAAAACTTTGATTCTTTCTGCGAGAAGATTGTGTCTTTGTGTCTTGATCGTTTGTTGTGACTCTTCTTTTTCGCATCCTTTTGAGAGGAATGTGTGCCTTCTGGTGATCTTGCTTAGGGTTTTCGTTGCTGTTCCTGTTTCTTTTCATCGTTGCCTGACTTCTTCTTGTACAAAGTTCTCTCTTTTGTTTTGACCTGTTGGTAGGAAAATGATTGTTGCTTTCTTGATGATTTTTTGTGTGGTTGTGATGATGATGGTCTTTACTGTGTGAAGATTTGCTTCCAATTAATTTGATTGTTCCCCTAGTATCTTTTGTTTGAGAGATGTTCGGACTGTTTGAGGGCATAGATTGTCGACTTCCCTTCTCTGTGTTCTTGCCCTATTGTTGCCTCCAAAGGGTGCCCCTGGACTTTAGCGCGAGTCCAGGGATTTCCCTTTTTACTGCCGTATCTGACGCTTGCTGTTTACTTTTTGTTGTCCGAGTTGTTGCCTAATTTTCCCGAGTTGTTTTGGTAGTAATCCATTTTCTCTTTTCTTACTGTAGGAATAGTTGACCTATGTCTTTCTGCAAAAATATTGTTGAGATGTCTACTAAGATCTCCGACAAGATGTCTGACTGGCTAGACTCCATAGTTTTAATGTGTGTTACTGTGGCTGACCCCGAGTACTGTGTGCGACTTAGGAGGTTCCATAGGATTTGTAGCAATAGGGATGACGAGAAGAACTATGAACTGGTGTCCCCTGACCTTGAAGAGAGGGTTTGCTTTCCTTCTTTAACTCAGGGAGAACGGCCATTTTTCTATACTTATGACTATTTTTTTAGTCAGCTGAGTATCACCATCCCTTTTTCTACTTTTGAGACTGACTTATTGTGGTCCTGCAATGTAGCCCCGTCTCAGCTCCATCCGAACTCGTGGGGTTTCATAAAAAATTTTTAACTGTTGTGTCAAGAATTGGGTGTCCGACCTACCCAAACTCTTTTTCTGCATCTTTTTATGTTGACCAAACCTGGGGTAGCTAAGAAGAAAGCCTCTTGGATTTCTTTCCGAGCTACTCGAGGAAAGAAAGTGTTTTCGATGTATGACGAGTCTTTTCGCGACTTCAAGAATTATTACTTTAAGGTCCGAGCTGTTGAGGGAGCTCAGCCTTTCTTCTTAGATGAAAATAATGAACCTACTTTTCCTTTATCGTGGCAAGAGAATGTAGTAGTAGTCAAGTATCCCTGGGAGAATCTGAGTGAGATCGAGCAGGCTTTTGTGAGTGTGTTAGAGGAAAACTGGGGAGAGCCTCCTCATCTCGACATGAAAAAGTTTCTGGGAGATCCTTCCCTTCTCCGTGCTGAACTGGGTAGTAGCCGACTTCTTTTTAGCTTTCCTTTTTATTTGTTAGCTCACTCCTTCATCCCTTTGTAACTTGTTTTCTTGGCTTTATTTTTCAGAAATGGTGAAATCTACTGACTCCATGAAGGCCTTTCAAAGGGCGATGAAGGCGACTGCTGCACAAAACTTGAGTGTGAAGACTTCTGGAGAGGGATCTTCCTAACTTCCTCCTAAAAAACTGACTTCTGACACTTCAGGGCCGAGGAAGATCATTCCGAATCCTCAGGTCCAGACTGTTCCCTCTGACCCAGTTCAACCATCTTCTGGTGCTGCCTCTTCTCCTATTGCTGGGCCTCCTCTAAAAAGGCAGAAGATTGTTGGTCTTTATGACTTGAATGCCCAAGATTTTGATGTTGTGGGGTTTGTTGATGAACAGATTGCTCCCTATGGCCAACTTTCCATGGATGATGTTTCCATCCTTCGCCACTTGGATTTCATTACCAGCAATAGTGTTCGAATGGCCCATATAGGTGCAGCCTTGTTCCGTACTGTCCAGGATTCCCCGGTCTATGCGACTAAGGCTTTTATGGTGGATGCTAAATTGGAATTTGATAGAATCAAGGGGTTGAAGGATGAGCTTGATGCTAAGGTAATTAAGCTGGAGTTGGATCTGGAGAAGGAAAAGTCCCGAGCTACCAGGGCTGAGGCAATTGCGAACTTGGCTGAGGAAACGACAAAAAACCACAAATAGAGCTACACCCGCACATATGGTAATCTGCTAGAGATCAGGGAAAGGCTTCAATTCGCCCATGCTGATTATGCCGAGCTTCAGGGTCACCTGGTGGGTAGTGTGACTGATGCTTATGAGAACTTGAAGGCCCAAGTCCGGGTTCTTGCTCCTGAACTCGACCTGACTCTCTTTAGTTTGGATAACATAGTGGAGGACGGCAAGATTGTGCCTGCCCCGGATGATGAAGATGACGGACCTCCCCTTGTGCCGCCAGCCAAAGCTTCTGCCGCCACGACTTCTTCAACTCCTTCGGCGGAGGTCGACCATCCCGAATTTGATCCTAATGTTCAAATTCTCAATCGGGAGGATGGGACTGTGGATGCCACTCCTTTGAAGACCATTCCTCCTCCTTCAGCCACGGATGCTACTACCGGGGAGACTTTGGATCCCTTGTGATCTCTTGTTTATTTGTATAGCCCGGCTTGTGGGCTTTTGAATTCTGGTTTTTTGTAACTTTTAATGTGGTAGACTCTCTTGACTTTAGTTGCTTTTATACAACTTTATAAGTAGAAAAAATAAAACACTTTGAACTCTTGAGGCCGTCTTTCAGGTGACCTTCTGAGTCTTTAATGATAGCTGTGTTTCTCTTGATATGTTGATCGCACTGTTGCAACCTTTGCAAATCTTTATAGAGAGTTGGTACTTTGCTGTCCGACCTCTTTTTGATCATTTCTTGTTTTGTCCACTTTCTGCTTGGTCGAAGTGATCCTTGGGGCTAACTTGTCCGACAAATTTTTAGTGTTCTCGTAGAACCTTTTTAGTTAGTCTGAACAGTTTTGATAGCCTTGTCGTGGAGTCATGGCTTTTTGGGTGAAGTTGTGTCCCTTTTAGCGCACGCTTTTTGAGCCTTTGCGAGGTGTCTTTGTCCCTTTTTAGTGATCCTTTCGTTGGTCCGACTTCTCTTGTCGATCCTTCTTAAGTTATTTTTAGTAGTCCATTTTTAGTCAGACCTCGTCAGGCCGCTTTTTATGGATTACTTTTTATAACTTCTTGCATTAATCTATTTTTATCGCTTTCACCTTGCCGACTTTTTTGTATTCGGGCGATGAATTTGGTTTTCACCTTACCAACCTCTTTGTAATCGGGCGATGAATTTGGTTTTCACCATCCCGACCTTTTTGTAATCGGGCGATGAATTTAGTTTTCACCTTGCTGGCCTCTTTGTAATCGGACGATGAATTTGGTCTTCACCTTACCGACCTCTTTGTAATCGAGCGATGGATTTTTGCGCTCAGATTAATGCGCCTTAGTAGGAAAATTTTTAGGGAATTTAAAAAACTTTATTCAAATAGAAAATAGGAATATAGACAAGAATATATACATATGAGCACTTACCCTTCTAAGTCGGGCAATTTTGTAGATCTTGGCCTAGCGCCTTGTTAAAAAACCCTTTCAAGAAAAAGAGTGCACCTTGGCCTAGATCTTTATTACTTTCTAACTATAGTACCTTCTTAGGTTACAGGCATACCATGACCTTGGTAGCTCTCGCCCCTCGAGGTTGGACACTTTGTAGTAGCCTTTTCCCAGTACCTCCATAACTCGGTAAGGTCCTTTCCAGTTAGCTGCTAGCTTCCCTTCTCCTGATCGACCTACTCCGATATCATTTCGAATCAAGATAAGATCGTTGTTGGTGAAACTTCGCTGGACTACCTTCTAGTTATACCTTGAAGCCATTCGACACTTTAGTGCTTCTTCTCTAATCCGAGCTCTTTCTCGGATTTCTGGAAGTAGGTCGAGCTCTTCCTTTTGCCTTTGGGAGTTGGCCTCTTCGTTGTAGAGGATCATTCTGGGAGATCTCTCTTTTATCTCTACTGGGATCATTGCCTCCATTCCGTAAGTGAGTCGGAAGGGTGATTCTCCTATGGTGGAGTGCGGAGTTGTCCGATATGCCCATAGGACTTGTGGGAGCTCTTCGGCCTATGCTCCCTTTGTGTCTTGTAGTCTCTGTTTTAACCTAGCTAGTATGACTTTGTTAGCAGCTTCTGCCTGTCCGTTGGCTTGTGGGTGTTCTACAGATGTGAATTGGTGCTTTATTTTCAAGTGAGCTACCAAGTTCCTGAAACCTGTGTCAGTGAATTGGGTGCCATTATCTGTGGTGATGGAGTAAGGGACCCCGAACCTTGTAATAATGTTCCTATATAGAAATTTCTGACTTCTTTGAGTGGTGGCATTAGCTAGGGGCTCTGCCTCAATCCATTTTGTGAAATAGTCTACCCCTACAATGAGGAACTTGACTTGTCCCAACCCCTAGGGAAAGGGTTCGAGAAGGTCGAGCCCCCATTTTGCGAATGGCCAGGGTGATGTAACACTGATGAGCTCCTCTTGTGGAGCGATATAGAAATTGGCATGCTTCTGACATGGTGGGCACGTTTTAACAAACTCGGTTGCTTCTTTTTGCAAAGTTGGCCAAAAGAACCCTGCTCGGAGTACCTTTTTGGAAAGAGCTCTTGCCCCCAAGTGGTTGTCACACATGCCGCTGTGTACTTCTTCCAGGACTTCCCTTGTATTAGAAGTCGGTACACATTTTAGGAGGGGTGTTGAGATCCCTCTCCTATATAAGATGTCGCCCACTATAGTATAGTACTGTGTTACTCGTATTAGCCTCTTTGCCTCCTTCTTATCTGTGAGGAGTGTCTCTGACTTGAGGTAGTTGATTATGGGGGTCATCCATCCTTAATCCTGATCTGATATGGTTAGGACCTTTTCTTCCTCCGAGATCGATGGGCTTTGCATGTTTCCTGGATGAGGCTTCTGTTGTTGCCCCCTGGTTTGGTGCTGGATAGTTTTGAGAGTGCATCCGCCCGAGCATTCTGTTCCTGAGGTATATGTTGGACCTCATACTCCCCGAATCGTCTGAGCTGTTCTCTAGTTTTGTCCAGATATTTCTTCATGGTAGGATCCTTAGCTTGGTAGCTCTTTTCTATTTGTGAGGTAACTACTTGTGAATCGCTGAAGATGGTAAGCTTTTAAACTCCTACCTCCTTAGCCAACCTCAAACTAGCCAGTAATGCCTCATATTCGGCCTGATTATTTAAAGTAGGGAATTCGAACTTTAGCAAGAGTTTGATTTGGGTTCCCTGATCGCTTTATATTATCACACATGCGCCACTCCCAGTTTTGTTTGAAGAGCCGTCCACGTAGAGATTCCATTTTGTAGGAGTTCCCGGGATATCAGTGTACTCGGCAATGAAGTCAGCCAGATACTGTGATTTTATGGCTGTCCGAGCTTCATATTGAACATCGAACTCGGATAACTCAACTGCCCATTGCAAGATTCTTCCAGCTAAGTCTGTCTTCTGTAGGATGCCTTTTATGGGCTGGTTAGTCCGAACCTTGATAGTGTGAGCTTGAAAGTACGGGCGAAGTCGTTGAGAAGTGAGTATCATAGCGTAGGCGAACTTTTCTATCTTTTGATAGTTTAGCTCGGCCCCTTGTAGAGCTTTGCTGATGAAGTAGATGAGTTGTTGCCCACTTTCGTCTTCTCTGACTAGTGCTGAGGCTATTGCCCGATTTCCTACTGCGAGGTATAATATGAGTGCTTCTCCTTCCCGTGGTCGGGTAAGAATGGGTGGTTGCCCCAAGAATTTTTTAAAATCTTGGAAGGCTTGATCGTACTCTGTGGTCCATTCAAACCTCTTTCCTTTCCTTAATGTGGCATAAAAAGGGAGAGATTTTATGGCTGACCCGGCTAGAAACTTGGACAGGGCTGCCAGTCTTCCATTGAGCTGTTGTACCTCTTTGACGCAGGTCAGACTTTTCATGTCGAGTATAGCTCAGCATTTATCTGGGTTCGCCTCAATTCCTCTTTGCGTGAGCATGAAACCCAAGAATTTGCCAGCTTCTACCGCAAAGGTGCATTTTGCGGGATTAAGTCGCATACCATGCTTTCTGATGGTGTCGAACACTTTGGTGAGGTTGGGCAACAAGGATTCCTCACTTTGTGTTTTTACCAGCATATCGTCTACGTAAATCTCCATTAGTTTTCCAATATGGTCTGCAAAGACTTTGTTCATCAATCTTTGGTAGGTAGCTCCTGCATTTTTGAGCTCGAATGGCATGACGATATAGCAGTAATTTGCTTTAGGGTTAGGAACGAGGTCTTTTCTTGGTCGGGTGGATACATCGGGATTTGATTGTATCCTGAATAAGCATCCATGAAGGAGAGGTACTTGTATCCGGAAGAGGCATCCACTAGAGTGCTTATACTTGGGAGTGGGTAGGGATCTTTTGGGCAGGCTTTATTGAGATCGGTGTAGTCAATGCACATCCGCCACTTCCCATTTGACTTTTTTACCAAGACAACGTTGGCTAGCCATAGTGGGTACTTGACCTCCCTTATAAATCCTGCCTCCAGTAAGGCTTGTACCTGCTCTTCCACAGCTTAGGACCTTTTCAGTCCGAGTTTCCTACGTTTCTGCTGCACTGGCCGAGATCCTGGGTATACCGCTAGTTTGTGGCACATTAGTTTGGGATCTATTCCCGGCATGTCTGCGGCCTTCCATGCAAAGAGGTCGGCATTATCCTTCAGGAACTGTATCAGAGGCTCCTTTAACTCTCCCTTTAAGGTTGCCCCGACATTTGTTGTCTTATCCCGGGCATCGCCGATATGGACTTCTTCAGTCTCGCCTTCAGGTTGTGAACGAAGTTCCTCGCAAGCTCGAACTCCCCCGAGTTCGATAGTGTTGATTTTCTCTCCTTTGGGGTTGCCTTTAAGGTTCAGACTTTCATTGTAACATCGTCGCGCGATTTTTTGGTCTCTTTTTATCGTGGCGATCCCTTCCGAAGTTGGGAACTTCATGCACAGATGTCGAGTCGAAACCACTGTGGCGAGCTGGTTCAGTGTTGTCCGACCTATTAGGGCATTGTAAGCTGAGCTCACGTCGACTACGATGTAGTCTATGTTGAGTGTCCTTGACCGGGTTCCCTTTCTAAAGGTTGTGTGTAGTGAGATATATCCAAGTGGTTGGATTGGAGTGTCTCCCAGTCTGAACAAGCTATTCGGATATGCTCTGAGCTCTTTATCTTGCAAAACGAGTTTGTCGAAGGTGGATTTAAACAAGATATCCGCGGAGCTTCCTTGGTCTACCAGTGTTTTGTGGAGATTAGCGTTGGCCAATATAATAGTAATGACCATGGGATCATCATGTCCTGGGATGATGCCTGTTGCATCTTCTTGGGTAAAGGTAATAGTGGGGAGGTCGGATGACCTCTCTCCTTCCCTGACATGATATATGTTCCGAGGGTTACCTGAAACTGTAGGCCGATCTCGGATGAGATCTTCTGTACTGGTCGGAGATGATGTGTCCGGCTGGCTGGTGGCGGCTGGAGCTGCTGTGTCCATCTTATTGGACTGACTTCACTTCTGATCCTTGATCACCGGAGGGTGGGGGGTACCTGCAAGAGACTCCGATACTTAAGTTAGCACGGGTATTAAGCAGGTTTGTTGTAGAATCAGAGTATGAGTTATACCTGGGTGCTCCAGTGTATTTATAGTGGTTGTAGAGTGACCTTTTCTAGATAAGATAAGTTAGTTATCTTATCTTATCTTTATCTTTGAGTTGAGGTCAGCTTATCTTCAACGGAACCGCCCTTATCTCTATAGGCTTGGACGGCCTATAGATTTGGGTCGTGTTCCTCTATTTGGGCCCTTTATTGGGCTTTCCTGTCGATTTGACCGACCTTTTTGAGAAGAGGTCGGATAGCCTGACCTGAAGAGGTCGGTCGTTTTTTCGCCAATCATCCCAGGTCGGATAGCTCGACCCAGGGTATGAACAGTGCCCCTGCTTGAGCTCGGTCTTCTTTTTTGAGGTCGAGTCCTTGACTTCGGTCCTTCTCTAGTGAAGCCGAACTCAAGCATTTAGTCAATTCCTTCCTTTGTAGAACCTTTTTGAATGTGGAACATTTTTCTTCAAAAAGCGCGCGCTTTTATATTAGCGCTTTGTTCTTGGGAATGTGCGAGGGTTTAATACCTTCATTAATTGGTATTAATTGCCCCGTTTCCTTTGGCTTTATTTTGAATTTCTACACTCAGAAAACGGTTTCTCTCCTTCATCTTTCTTTGTAACT
This sequence comes from Arachis ipaensis, assembly GCF_059453495.1. Taxonomy (NCBI): domain Eukaryota; kingdom Viridiplantae; phylum Streptophyta; class Magnoliopsida; order Fabales; family Fabaceae; genus Arachis; species Arachis ipaensis. The sequence continues at coordinate 140,053,811 of NC_142436.1, forward strand.
TCTTCCTTCGTTCTCTCACCTTCTGCTTCTCACCTACATTTTGCCTTTGCGGCATCATTCAGCGATCCGGCGATTTTGTCTTTCCATCTTCAACCCTTCTGAGGCTCTGCTTTTTCCCAGGTTGGTTCCATTTATAATTTCTTCTCGTCTTTGTTGCTTTGTCTTTAGTTTTGTGGTGAAGTTTTGATTTTGCTTAGAGAAAGTTTGGATCTTTCTTTTTTTTGTCGCGCCTGCTTGCTGTTGTAATATGTGTTCTGAGAGTTTCTTCGTCCTTTGCATGAACCTTTTCGCCTTTCCTGTTGTTTGATGCTTCTAGGGCTTTGCATGTTCTACTGTCGCCTCTGTCCGATACCCAGAAAAACTGCATCTTTACTCATTTAATCGAAGATTGCTCCTTGATTTTTTGCCCTGTTGATAGCTTTCCCTGTTTGCTGTGATATTTGTTTTGGTTTTTGTTTGATTTTGAGAAAAGGTTGCACCTTTGACGATTTCCGCTTGGCATGTTTGATGTTTAGCGATGCTTTTTGCTGATAGACTGTAAAAAGATAGTGACTTTTTGTGTTCTGACTTTCTTTTCTGAAATGTCCGTTATTTGAAATCTTTTCTTGTTTGAGAGATGCCGGGACATAAGCTGTGGATTTTTCCTAAAACCTTGCTTTGTTACTGCCTCCAAAGGATGCTCCAGGACTTTGGTTTGAGTCTTGGGTTTTTTCTTTTCTGTTTGTTCTTCTGTATATTAGCCGAGTTATTTTACCCCTCGCCTGAGATGTTTTTTAGTAATCCCATCTTCTTTTCTTATTGTAGGATTAGTTGGCCTCATGTCTTCTCGCAATAACATTGTAGATATGTCTTCTAAAGTTCCCGAGGGGATATCTGATTGGATGGACTCCCTTGTCTTGATGTGTGTCTCTGTGGTGGACGCTGATTTTTATGTAGAGCTGAGAAAACGTCATAGGATTTATGGTAGCAGCGCCCGGAAGAGGGATTATGAGCTTGTAGTGCCCGACTCTGATGAGAGGGTTTGTTTTCCTACTTCGGTTGAGGGGGAGCGTCCCTTTTTCTACGCCTATGAATATTTCTTCAGCCAGTTGGACATTACCTTTTCTTTTACTGCTTTCGAGACCGATTGTAAGACCCCAAGTTTTCGAAAATTAATTTAATAAAATAAAATTTAATTTAGTTATTATTATTATTATTATTATTATTATTATTATTATTATTATTATTATTATTATTAAAGTTTTAAAAAAAAAAGAGAAAAGAGAAAAAAGTGGCCGAAGCCATTTGGGAGAAGGAAAGAAATGAAACGTGTTTTAATTTCATGCATATATACGTGTGTAAGATTATAAGATCATCATGCATATGTATATATAAGATTATGACACCTAAACCCATGAGTTGTGTAACATTTTCCCCTAAACATGATCATTAGTTCTAAACTGGCCTTGCATGCCTCATTTTCTAGTAAAGCTAGAAAGAAAGAACAGAGAGAGACCGAAGCTTTATGAGAGAACCGTAAAACCCTCTAACATTTCGGCCTCGATTTCTTGCGATCCGTAACTCCAATAAAAAAATCTAATCCGGTAAAAGTGTTCGTATCTTCCTCCTTTACGTGTTGGCGTTATTTTTGTCCGGTGGAAGTCGACGGTGACGTAGCTCTCCTACCCCTTGAGCTTGGCCAACTGGAGTTCTACGAGGCACAGAGGATTCCGGACGTTTTTCCTTTCAGCAGCTCGGTCAGAAAGTTTCTTCGGAATTTCGAGTATTTCGATTACGTATGAAGGTAGGAGATTTATTTTTAAAGATAAACGTTTTTAATTTAGAATGCCTACAAAATTAATTGAATAATTGCAAATATATATATATATATATATATTAATAGTAATGTTATTGAGTATGGATTATTGCTGTGAATGTGACTGTTTTCTGATTATTAAGAATTTCGCTGATTTGAGAATTGTTGAGAAAAAGGCTGGTGAATTGTTGAGGAATAGGGAACCCATAAGGGTGGTTTAGACCGAATTTTAGAGAAAATGCCGCCGAAATTTTATAAAATCTGAGGTTTTATTTGAAAAGTTATTTTAAAAGATTTGGTTTTGGAAAATTAAATTATTTAAAATATATCTAGTTAAGAAAAGATTTATTCTATTTTAAAGTTTGATTTATTAAGAAAAATATAATGTTTTAAACCCAATCTTTTAAGGAGAGATTTTGTTTTAAGTAAAGATTTGAGCTCAGTTTATTAAGAAAAGGAATCTCTGCCACAGGAGAGCAGAGAACAAGGATTTAAAGAATATATTAATTAATGAAATGTCTGCCACAGGAGAGCAGATGTGATATTGTTTGGGCCTTAGTGCCAAATGTAAAGTGGGGACGCCCACACACTGAGAACTGTTTTCCAGATGTACGCTTATTGATTTGGAAAGTCACACTGTATGCGGCCTGGCCGTACGACTTGTAAGCACACTGATGCATCTAGAAAGCCATACCTGGGACTTGTGCTTGGGTAATGTCGGGAGCGGGTAGGCAACCGACACATGAGCTCATGGCCTGCGTTAGGGATAGACATGCATCATGTTGTTTGCACATTTGCATTTGATTGTGCTTGCTTGTCTTATTACTTTGTGATTGTACTGTTTGTCTTGTTGTGACTTGGTTGTACATTGAATTGAATCTCTTGCTTGCACTACTTGTTTGTGAGTGTATTAAAGTGATTACGAGTTGACATTTGACTGAGGATTAACTATGTGGCTGAGAGAAAATGTGACTAGTTTTTATATTTAAAATTTGATTTGAGTTTAGAAATTTTTTTTTAAAAAGAGGTAATTTGTTAGCTAAAGTAGAACAAGAGTATTTTCAAAGGGTTCGATAAAAATAAAGTTTTATTGAGTAAAGTTAATTATTTGCATTTTATTCCATTACTTTTACGGCATTCCCATTCCCTACTGAGAACGTGTGATTTGTTCTCACCCCAAATCTTCCACCCTTTCAGTGACACAGGTTCGGAGATTCAGTAAGAAGCGGCAGACGATTAGTAGATTTACTTGTGATTCCTATTGTTTTTATAGAGTTCCCTCGTCGTTGTTGCTTTAGGGTTTTTATTTTATCCAGAGGGATAGGTATTGTATTTGAGTTTTACATTGAATTTAATCGTATAACATCTATTATTATTAGTAATTATGTGATTATTATTATTTGAAGATCTTTTGTTATGTGAATTTAATTACTAAAATCTATTTCTGAAATTTTCTTAAAAACTGAAACGCGATATCGACGTAAAGGCTCAATAGTAAATTTATAATAAAGGAAATCAGGTCCATAACGCCTTACTTTTGGTACGATCATGACGTGCTAAAAGTTAGGGTGTTACATTATGGTATCAGAGCAGTTCGTTCCCGTTAGAGCCTTGGGAATGGACTGACTATGCTTTACTGCATACACTGAGTATCTGTCATGCAGTAGGACTTGTCCCACTGACAAGAGTTTGAGTTTCAAATGCATGATTGTCTATTGATTAATTCTGTTAGTCAACTGTTGCATCTCTCATGGTATTAGGTCTGGTCAACTTAATACTAATGATTCATGTATATGGAAACACTAATGGATTATCATAGACGAGATAGAAGTAATAGTTAACGTGAATCATGGGGTTTGAGAACGTTAGAAGTAAAGTTTTAGGAAAACGTATACTCCTTATTCGTGCTAAAGTAGTTTGAAGTCATCTCTTCCTTGCTTGCTTGCAGAGAAATTTTTGTTTCGAACTTCCATCTTGAGATATGTTTTGAATAACTCCCGACCATATCTTGTCATTTATAAGATATAATTTCCTTTACATGAACTGGACATGCCAAATCTTTTTCTTTCTTTTTTTGACATTTTGAAAGTGAAGTTGATGCAAACTTTTTCTATCTTATATCAATTTTAGAGAACGAAAATTTTTATAAGTGGGGTAGGATGTAAGACCCTAAGTTTTCGAAAATTAATTTAATAAAATAAAATTTAATTTAGTTATTATTATTATTATTATTATTATTATTATTATTATTATTATTATTATTAAAGTTTAAAAAAAAAGAGAAAAGAGAAAAAAGTGGCCGAAGCCATTTGGGAGAAGGAAAGAAATGAAACGTGTTTTAATTTCATGCATATATACGTGTGCAAGATTATAAGATCATCATGCATATGTATATATAAGATTATGACACCTAAACCCATGAGTTGTGTAACATTTTCCCCTAAACATGATCATTAGTTCTAAACTGGCCTTGCATGCCTCATTTTCTAGTAAAGCTAGAAAGAAAGAACAGAGAGAGACACCGAAGCTTTATGAGAGAACTGTAAAACCCTCTAACTTTTCGGCCTCGATTTCTTGCGATCCGTAACTCCAATAAAAAAAATCTAATCCGGTAAAAGTGTTCATATCTTCCTCCTTTACGTGTTGGTTTTACTTTTGTCCGGTGGAAGTCGACGGTGACGTAGCTCTCCTACCCCCTTGAGCTTGGCCAACTGGAGTTCTACGAGGCACAGAGGATTCCGGACGTTTTTCCTTTCAGCAGCTCGGTCAGAAAGTTTCTTCGGAATTTCGAGTATTTCGATTACGTACGAAGGTAGGGGATTTATTTTTAAAGATAAACGTTTTTAATTTAGAATGCCTACAAAATTAATTGAATAATTGCAAATATATATATATATATTAATAATAGTAATGTTATTGAGTATGGATTATTGCTGTGAATGTGACTGTTTTCTGATTATTAAGAATTTCGCTGATTTGAGAATTGTTGAGAAAAAGGCTGGTGAATTGTTGAGGAATAGGGAACCCGTAAAGGTGGTTTAGATCGAATTTTAGAGAAAATGCCGCCGAAATTTTATAAAATCTGAGGTTTTATTTGAAAAGTTATTTTAAAAGATTTGGTTTTGGAAAATTAAATTATTTAAAATATATTTAGTTAAGAAAAGATTTATTCTATTTTAAAGTTTGATTTATTAAGAAAAATATAATGTTTTAAACCCAATCTTTTAAGGAGAGATTTTGTTTTAAGTAAAGATTTGAGCTCGGTTTATTAAGAAAAGGAATCTCTGCCACAGGAGAGCAGAGAACAAGGATTTAAAGAATATATTAATTAATGAAATGTCTGCCACAGGAGAGTAGATGTGATATTGTTTGGGCCTTAGTGCCAAATGTAAAGTGGGGACGCCCACACACTGAGAACTGTTTTCTAGATGTACGCTTATTGATTTGAAAAGTCACACTGTATGCGGCCTGGCCGTACGACTTGTAAGCACACTGATGCATCTGGAAAGCCATACCTGGGACTTGTGCCTGAGTAATGTCGGGAGCGGGTAGGCAACCGACACATGAGCTCATGGCCTGCGTTAGGGATAGACATGCATCATGTTGTTTACACATTTGCATTTGATTGCGCTTGCTTGTCTTATTACTTTGTGATTGTACTGTTTGTCTTGTTGTGACTTGCTTGTACATTGAATTGAATCTCTTGCTTGCACTACTTGTTTGTGAGTGTATTAAAGTGATTACGAGTTGACATTTGACTGAGGATTAACTATGTGGCTGAGAGACAGAAAATGTGACTAGTTTTTATATTTAAAATTTGATTTGAGTTTAGAGATTTTTTTTTAAAAAGAGGTAATTTGTTAGCTAAAGTAGAACAAGAGTATTTTCAAAGGGTTCGATAAAAATAAAGTTTTATTGAGTAAAGTTAATTATTTGCATTTTATTCCATTACTTTTACGGCATTCCCATTCCCTACTGAGAACGTGTGATTTGTTCTCAACCCAAATCTTCCACCCTTTCAGTGACACAGGTTCGGAGATTCAGTAAGAAGCGGCAGACGATTAGTATATTTACTTGTGATTCCTTTGTTTTTATAGAGTTCCCTCGTCCTTGTTGCTTTAGGGTTTTTATTTTATCCAAAGGGATAGGTATTGTATTTGAGTTTTACATTGAATCTAATCGTATAACATCTATTATTATTAGTAATTATGTGATTATTATTATTTGAAGATCTTTTGTTATGTGAATTTAATTACTAAAATCTTTTTCTGAAATTTTCTTAAAAACTGAAACGCGATATCGACGTAAAGGCTCAATAGTAAATTTATAATAAAAGAAATCAAGTCCATAACGCCTTACTTTTGGTACGATCATGACGTGCTAAAAGTTAGGGTGTTACACCGATTTGTTGTGGTCTTGTAATATTGCCCCATCTCAGCTTCATCCGAATTCCTGGGGTTTTATCAAGATTTTCCAGCTGCTTTGCCAAGAGTTAGGCATAACACCTTCTCAGACTCTTTTTCTCTATCTTTTTGTTTCTGCCAACCCCAGAGAGTCTTCCAAAAAGAAAGCTTCCTGGGTTTCTTTCAGGTCGGCCCAGGGGCATAAAGTTTTTGCCATGTATGATGAGTCTTTTAAAGATTTTAAGAATTATTTCTTCCGAGTCCGTGCTGTTGAGGGGGCCCGCCCCTTTTTTCTTAATGAAAATGATGAGCCTGCCTTTCCTCTAGAATGGCAAAAGAATGTGAGAGTGTCTCGCTATAGATGGGAGATGCTTGACGAGGTTGAATGAGCTTTTGTAGTTGTTCTTGAAGATTTATGGGGGAAATCACCCCATCTTGATATAAAAAAGTTTTTGAGTGACCCGTCTTTGGTTCGAATTGCTTTGGGTACTGTCCGACTTGTTTCTATACTTGTTTCTTAGTTTTGCTTCTTCTGGATTGTAACTCATCACTTTTGTTGATTCTGTGTTTTCAGAGATGTCGAAAAATAATGATTCTATGAAGGCCTACAAAAACGCAAAGAAGGCTGCTGCTGCTCAAAATATCTCAGCCAAGGTGGCGGGAGAAGGATCTTCTCAAGTTCCAATGAAGCCGCCCGTGCCGAGTTCTCCTGGGCCGAAGAAGGTGATCCCCACTCATCGAGTTCATCTGGTTGACCCTCCACAGGCTTCTGTTGTTACTTCTGGTGCTCCTCCCAACAAAAAACAAAAAACAATTGAGCCTTTTAACCTTGACGCTCCTGACTTTGACACGGTGGAGTTTGTTGACCAGCAGATCGGTCCTTATGGTGTCGTCCCTACTGACGACGCCTCTCTCCTTCGCCATTTGGACTTCATAACTCGGAATAGCATCAAGATGGCCTATATGGGGGCTGCCCTGTATCGGACTGCTCAAAATCTTCCTCTTCATGCCACTAAAGCCTTCATGGAGGAGGCCAAACAAGAGTTTGATCGGATGAAGGGCTTGAAGGAGGATCTTGAGGTGAAAGTAGCCAAACTGGAGAAGGATCTGGAGAACGAAAAGGCTAGCTCTCTTGCCCTGGCAGCCTCTGTGAGGTTGGCCGAGGACACTGCTTTGAGGCATAAGGACAGTTACGTCACATCTTATCGGGAGGTAATACGTCTGAGGGAGGAGTTGGAGTCTACCCGAGTTGACTACTCCGAGCTCCAAGGTCATCTTGTCGGCAGCGTAAATGCTGCTTATGATAATTTAAAGGAGCAGGTTCAAGTTCTTGCTCTTGAGGTTGACCTTACTCTCTTCAGCTTGGACAACGTTGTAAGGGTTCGTAAGATTGTCCCGGACGACCAGGATGATGATGACGTCGGGCCTCCCCCTGTGCCTGCTGCTAAAGTGTCGACTTCTATAGCTCCTCCCGCTGGGATCGTTCGTCCGGAGTTAGATCCCGATTGTCAAATTCTAAATAGGGACGACAGTACAGTGGATGCAGTGCCTCTTCAGGCTCGCCCTCCTTCACCTCCGACTGATGCTGCCGAGAAGTCTTCTAGTCTTAGCTGAATTTTCTTGGATATTGGTGTGGATAGCCCGACTTGTGGGCTTTTAAACTCTTTATTTTGTAGTCTTGAATATTATGCTGACTGTTGATACTCCTTTTGGTTGCTTGTTTAACAACTTTTGATTTTGAAAAAACAACAAGTAGCTTTCAAGCTTTTTGGGCTTGACCTTGAAGCTTGTTATAATATTTTATATTATGCTTGTTTGCACTTGTCTTGACACCTTTCTGGGTTTTGAAAGTGTTAGAGCCTTGCTGCTCGGTCTCTTTGGATTGCCTTATACTTACTGCTTGTAGCTTGGATCCTTTGAGGTTGTGGATATGTGGGTCCAACTTGTATTTTGGTTTTCTCGCTTTTACTTGTATTTATTTCTAGCACTCCGTAACCGATTTCTTCACGTTGGTCCGCTTTCCAGTTATTTTTGTAATCCTCTTTCTTGGACCCTTGTCAGGTCTCTTTCAGGGACTACTTTTATAACTTATTTGTGGGAGCCTGACTTCTTTGCGTCGTTCTTTTCCGAGTTATTTTGTAATCCTCTTTCTTGGACCGTTGTCAGGTCTCTTTCAGGGATTACTTTTATAACTTGTTGTTTGTAGGAGGTCGACTTCTTTACGTCGTCCTCTTCTAAGTTATTTTTTGTAATCCTCTTTCTTGGACCTTTGTCAGGTCTCTTTCAGGGATTACTTTTATAACTTGTTGTTTGTAGGAGGTCGACTTCTTTACGTCATCCTCTTCTAAGTTATTTTTTGTAATCCTCTTTCTTGGACCTTTGTCAGGTCTCTTTCAGGGATTACTTTTATAACTTGTTTTTTGTAGGAGACCAACTTCGTCACGTCGATCTCTTCTAAGTTATAGCAATTCCTCTTTTATAGGGTTGGCCAGACCTCTTTCCAGGGATTTACTGATAACTTGGGTTGACTTGGTCCGACTTCTCAATGTCGGCCAGTCTTTAAGTTATTATTTAGCAATCCATAAGACCTCGTCAGGTTCTTTTTTCGGATCACTTTCGATAACTTCTTGCATTATTCTGTGTTCATCTTTGCCGATTTGTAGAAGGTGGTTTCTATCTTTCTTTGGTCGATCTTTAGATGAATCGCGTTTTCATCTTTATTGGTATTTTATCGTGATCGTGCAGTGAATCTGTTTTTCACTTTCTGCCGATCTGTTGCTTTATAATCGGACGATGAATGCTTCAGATTAATGCGTCTTGAGAATTTGTAGAATATCTAAAATATATTTTATTCAAAAGAAAGTTCAAATATATACATGTTGGAGTTTTTCATCCTTTTAAGTCGGATAATATCTGGATCTCAACTTGGTGCCTCATTAAAAAACCTTTTCAGAAAAAAGAGTGCATCCTATGATGAGATCTTTTACCTTCTCTAGCTATAGTACCTTCTTAGGTTGCAGGCGTGCCACGATCTGGGAAGCTCTCGTCCATCGAGTTCGGACAGTCTGTAGTAGCCCTTCCCGAGTACTTCTATGACTCGGTAGGGTCCTTTCCAGTTTGCTGCCAACTTTCCTTCTCCGGGTCGAGTTGTTCGAATATCATTTCGGATTAGGATGAGATCATTCTCCGTGAAACCTCTTGGCACTACCTTTTGATTATATCTTGAAGCCATTCGGCGCTTTAGCGCTAGGATGAGATCATTCTCCGTGAAACCTCTTGGCACTACCTTTTGATTATATCTTGAAGCCATTCGGCGCTTTAGCGCTTCTTTCCTGATCCAAGCTCTTTCTTGGATTTCCGAAAGTAGGTCGAGTTCTTCTCTTTGAAGTTGAGAGTTGGCTTCTTCATTGTAGTGGACTACTCTAGGCGACCCTTCCTCGATCTCTACTGGGATTATTGCCTCCACTCCGTACGCTAATCGAAACGGTGATTCATTTGTGGTGGAATGTGGCGTAGTTCGATATGCCCATAGGACCTGTGGAAGTTCTTCAGCGCAAGCTCCCTTCGCATCTTGCAGTCAATGTTTCAACCCAGCCAATATGACTTTGTTGGCAGCTTTGGCTTACCCATTGGCTTGAGGATGTTCGACGGAGGTGAACTGGTGCGTTATGTTCAAGTCGGCTACTAATTTCCTGAAGCCTACATCTGTGAATTGAGTGCCATTGTCTGTGGTAATGGAGTATGGAATCCCGAACCTCGTGACAATGTTTCTATATAGGAATTTATGGCTTCTTTGAGCAGTGGCGTTGGCTAGGGGCTCTGTCTTAATCAACTTTGTGAAATAGTCTACTCCGACTATGAGGAATTTGACTTGTCCTAATCCCTGGAGAAAGGGTCCGAGAAGATCGAGTCCCAATTTTGCAAATGGCCAAGGCGAAGTTACGCTGATGAGCTCTTCTGGCGGGGCGATGTGAAAGTTGGCATGTTTCTGGCATGGGGGACATATCTTTACAAATTCTGTAGCTTCTTTTTGTAGAGTTGGCCAGTAAAATCCCGCCCGAAGTACCTTTTTTGTGAGAGCTTGTGCCCTAAGATGATTGCCATAAATGCCGCTGTGTACTTCCTCTAAAACTTTCCTTGTGCTAGAGGTCGGCACACATTTTAACAATGGTATTGAAATACCTCTTTTGTATAGGGTGTTGTTTATGATAGTGTAGTACTGAGCCTCCCATTTTAACCTCTTTGCTTCCTTCTCATTTGTGGGGAGTGTTTCTTTTTTGAGGTAATTAATTATGGGGGTCATCCATCCTTGATCCTGACTTGTTATAGTTAAGACTTTTTCCGCTTTCGAGATTGACGGGTTCTGTAGCATTTCCTGGATGAGGCTTCTATTGTTGCCCCTGGTTTGGTGCTGGCTAGCTTTGAGAATGCATCAGCTCGGGCATTTTGTTCGCGGGGTATGTGGCAGATCTTATATTCCCCGAGTTGTCCGAGCTGTTCCTTGGTTTTATCCAAATACTTTTTCATTGTGGGATCTTTGGCTTGGTAGCTCCCTGTTATCTGTGAGGTGACTACTTGTGAGTCGTTGAAGATGTTGAGTTTTTGAGCTCCAACCTCCTTAGCCAGCTTCAAACCAGCTAGTAACGCTTCATATTCTGCCTGGTTGTTTGAGGCCGGGAACCCAAATTTGAGGGAAAGCTCAACTTGGGTTCTTTGGTTGCTTTCTATTATCACACCTGCGCCGCTTCTAGTCTTATTTGAAGACCCGTCCACATAGAGATTCCATTCTGTGGGGGTTTCTAGGGTATCTGTGAATTCTGCAATGAAGTCGGCCAAGTATTGTGATTTGATGGTTGTCCGAGCTTTATATTGGAGGTCGAACTCGGATAACTCGACTGCCCATTGTAAAATTCTGCCTGCTAGATCTGTTTTCTGCAGTATCCCTTTTATGGGCTGGTCGGTCCAGACCTTAATGGTGCGAGCCTGGAAGTACGGGCGTAGTCGTCGAGATGTCAGTATGAGAGCATATGCAAACTTTTCTATTTTTTGGTAGTTCAACTCGGATCCCTGCAGCGCTTTACTAATGAAGTATACATGTTGTTGCCCTTTGTCGTCCTCTCGAACTAGTGCTGAGGCTACTGTCCGACTTCCTACCGCAAGGTATAATATGAGTGGTTCTTCCTTTCGTGGTCGAGTTAGGATAGGTGGTCATCCCAGGAAACTTTTGAAATCCTGGAAGGCTTGCTCGCATTCTATTGTCCATTCGAAGTTCTTTCCTTTCCTTAGAGTGGCATAGAAAGGAAGGGATCTTATCGCTGATCCCGCTAGGAACCTGGACAAGGCTGCCAATCTCCCGTTGAGTTGTTGTACTTCTTTGACACAAGTTGGGCTCTTCATGTTGAGTATGGCCTGGCATTTATCCAGATTTGCCTCAATTCCTCTTTGTGTGAGCATAAAACCCAAGAACTTGCCTGCTTCTACTGTAAAAGTGCATTTTACGGGATTGAGGCGCATGTCATGCTTCCTTATAGTGTTGAACACTTGGGCCAGGTCGGACAATAATGTCTCTTCACTTTGTGTCTTTATTAACATGTCGTCCACGTAGACTTCCATGATTTTTCCGATATGATCTGAAAAGACTTTATTCATTAGCCTTTGATACGTAGCTCCCGCATTTTTGAGACCGAAAGGCATTACAATGTAGCAGTAATTTACTTTTGGCGTCAAAAATGAGGTCTTTTCTTGATCTGGTGGATACATGGGGATTTGGTTGTATCCGGAATATGCATCCATAAACAAGAGGTATCTATATCCGGATGAAGCATCTACCAGAGCGTCGATACTTGGGAGTGGGTAAGAATCTTTTGGGCAGGCTTTGTTGAGGTCGGTGTAGTCGGTGCACATTCGCCGTTTCCCATTTGATTTTTTCACCAAGACGACGTTAGCTAGCCATAGTGGATACTTGACTTCTCTTATGAATCCTGCCTCCAGTAGTGCTTGTACCTGTTCTTCCACAGCTTGGGATCGTTCTGGCCCAAGTTTTCTTCGTCTTTGCTGTACCGACCGAGATCCTGGATAGACCGCCAACTTGTGACTCATTAGCTTGGGGTCTATGCCTGGCATGTCTGCAGTTTTCTATGCGAAGAGATTGACATTATCGCGTAAGAACTGTACTAGTAATTCTTTTGCGTCTCCCTTCAGGATCGTGCCAATATTAGTTGTTTTGTCCGAGGTATCCCTGATCTGAACTTTCTCTATTTCTCCTTCGGGTTGTGGATGGAGTTCTTCACGTCTCTGAACTCCACCGAGCTCAATTGTATGGAACTCTTCTCCTCTGCCTCTGAGGTTTAGACTTTCGTTATAACAGCGGCGTGCTATCTTTTGATCTGCTTATATTGTAGCTATCCCTTCTGTAGTTGAGAATTTCATGCATAGATGCGGAGTTGAGACTATTGCGCCGATTTGATTTAGTGTTGTCCGACCTATTAGGGCATTGTAGGCTGAACTCACGTCGACCACGATGTAGTCTATCTTGAGTGTTCTGGATTGGTTCCCATTTCCGAAGGTTGTATGTAGTGACACGTATCCCAGCGGTTGTACTGGGGTATCTCCCAGTCCGAACAGGCTGTTAGGGTATGCTCTAAGCTCCTTTTCTTCTAAGCCGAGCTTGTCGAAGGCAGTTTTGAATAAGATGTCAGTGGAGCTCCCTTGTTCTATTAATATGTGGTGGAGATTGGCGTTTGCCAGTATGATGGTGATGACCATGGGGTCGTCGTGTCCTGAGATGATACCGGATGCATCTTCTTTGGTGAATGTGATTGCAGGAATGTCGGGAGCTTCCTCCTTTCCTTCAACATGATATACTTCTTTGAGATATCTTTTGCGGGATGATTTGGAGATTCCTCCTCCTGCAAATCCTCCGTGTATCATATGGACATGTCTTTCTGGTGTACGAGGTGATCGTTCGATTCATCCGACGTCTTCATCCCTTCTTCTCTTTCTTTGATCATCATCTCGGATAGCCAGAAACCGATCTAGTTTTCCTTCTCTTACCAATTTTTCTATGATGTTTTTTAAGTAGAAGCATTCGTTGATGGAATGCCCTCGGACTCGGTGATATTCACAGTATTCGTTCCGATTTCCTCCTCCTCTTTTATCTTTGAGTGGTCGAGCTGGGGGTATCTTTTCCGTGTGGCAGACTTCTTTGTAGACATCTACCAGGGATACCCTAAGAGGGGTGTAATTATGATATTTTTTAATTTTCTCCCCTTGTCGATCTTCCTTCTTTTTGGATTCTTTATCTTTGTCTCGGTAGGAGAATCCGGATTTTGAGGTTTCTCCCAACTGAGAGTTTTCTTCCATGTTGATATATTTTTCTGCTCGCTCCTGCACCTCATTCAGAGATGTGGGATATTTCTTCGATATAGATTGGCTGAAAGGTCCCTCTCGTAGGCCATTGATGAGGCCCATGATGGCGGCCTCTGTTGGCAAGCTTTGTATGTTTAGGCATGTTTTGTTGAATCTCTCAATGTAGTTGCGAAGACTTTCCCGATCTCCTTGCTTGATTCCTAGTAGACTGGGGGCGTGCTTGGCCTTGTCTTTTTGGATGGAGAATCTGGCCAGAAATTTTTTGGCTAGGTCGTTAAAGCTTGAGATAGACTTAGGAGGTAAGTTGTCGAACCATCTAATTGCTGTCTTCGTGAGGGTCGTTGGAAAAGCTTTGCAGCGAACAGCGTCCGAGGCGTCGGTGAGGTACATTCTGCTTCTGAAGTTGCTGAGGTGATGGTTGGGATCTGTAGTGCCATCATACAGAGTCATATCCAGGAGTTTGAAATCCTTAGGAATTTTAGTTTTCATGATGTCCCTAGTGAATGGATCTTGATCTTTGCGTGAATTGTCCTCAGGGGTGGTTCGGGTAGCCTTTTCTTTGAGATTGACTTCGAGTTGTAGGATTTTATCTTCTAGCTCTCGACGTCTCCTTACCTCTCTTTGTAGATCCTTGCCAACTTCTCGTTGATGCTGGCTTTCTTTTTCAAGTTGCTTTAGACGATCTTGAAGTGCTTCTATTACTCCCGGATGTGATGAGTTTTTGTCTCCGTTAGATTCCGGAGTATCTTTTGGTGTAGCGTCCGCATTTTTGTGCGGCGTTCTGTCCTCTAGATCTGAATCATGGTTGTTGTCATGGTCGTCTGCCATAATGATGGGATGACTTCCAGGTTCCCCGACAACGGCGCCAATGTTCCGAGGGTTACCTGAAACTGTAGGCCGATCTCGGATGAGATCTTCTGTACTGGTCGGAGATGACGTGTCCGGCTGGCTGGTGGCGGCCGGAGTTGTTGTGTCCGTCTTGTTGGACTGGCTTCACTTCTGATCTTTGATCACCGGAGGGTGGGGGGTACCTTCAAGAGACTCTGATGCTTAAGTTAGCACGGGTATTAAGCAGGTTTGTTGTAGAATCAGAGTATGAGTTATACCTGGGTGCTCCAGTGTATTTATAGTGGTTGTAGAGTGACCTTTTCTAGATAAGATAAGTTAGTTATCTTATCTTATCTTTATCTTTGAGTTGAGGTCAGCTTATCTTCAAGGGAACCGCCCTTATCTCTATAGGCTTGGACGGCCTGTGGATTTGGGTCGTGTTCCTCTATTTGGGACCTTTATTGGGCTTTCCTGTCGATTTGGCCGACCTCTTTGAGAAGAGGTCGGATAGCCTGACCTGAAGAGGTCGGTCGTTTTGTCGCCAATCATCCCAAGTCGGATAGCTCGACCCAGGGTATGAACAATATACCTCTTTAAGGTGTCTTTTGCGAGATGATTTAGAGACCTTTCCTCCTGCGAATCCTCCATTTATCATTTGAACATGTCTCTCGGGAGTGTGGGGTGGTCGTTCAACCTGTCCGACCTCTTCATCCCTTCTTCTTTTTCTTGGTTCATCCACTTTGTTTGCTAAGTACCGATCTAGTTGCCCTTCTCTTGCCAATTTCTCTATGACATTTTTTAGGTCGAAGCACTCGTTAGTAGGATGTCCGTAAATTTGGTGGTATTCGCATTACTCTGCCCGACTTTCCCCTCCTTTTTTGTTTTTGATTGGGCGGGGTGGTGAAATTTTCTCAATGTTGCATATTTCTCAGTAAACATCCACAAGAGACACCCGAAGAGGGGTGTAATTGTGGTATTTTCTAGGCTTCTCACTGAGTTGATCTTCTTTTTTCTTAGACTCTTTATCCTTGTCCCGAGAGGGGTAGGAGAATCCAGGTTTTGAGATTTCTTCTAATCGAGAATTCTCCTAATTGAGAATTCTCCTCCATGTTAATATACTTTTTTGCCCGTTCTTGTACCTCGTTCAGAGATGTTGGGTGCTTTTTTTATATGGAGTGACTAAAAGGTCCTTCTTGCAGGTCATTGATGAGACCCATGATGGCTGCTTCTATTAGCAGACTTTGTATGTCCAGACACGCTTTGTTGAATCTTTCCATGTAGTTATGAAGACTTTCCCGATCTCCTTGCTTGATCCCTAATAGGCTTGGGACGTGTTTGGCTTTGTCCTTCTAGATGGAGAATCTGGCAAGGAATTTGGCTAAGTCGTCAAAACTTGTGATGGATCTAGGAGGTAAACTGTCGAACCACTTTATTGCTGTCTTTGTTAGGGTAGTCGGAAAGGCTTTGCATCGAATAGCGTCCGAGGCATCAGTGAGATACATTCTGCTTCTGAAATTGCTGAGATGATGGCTTGGATCAGAGGTACCGTCGTATGAGGTCATGTCGGGAGCTTTAAAATCCTTTGAACTTTAGCTTTCATGATCTCTTTGGTGAAGGAATCTTGGTCCTTGTCGGAGCTATCATCGTAATTGGACTGAACGGTTTTAGCCTTGAGATCAGCCTCGAGCTTTAAGAGCTTGTTCTCTAGCTCTCGGCGTCGTCTAGTTTCTCTTCGGAGGTCCCTCTCGGCTTCTCGTTAATGCTCAGCCTCTTTTTTGAGCTGTTTGAGACGATCCTGTTGAGCTTGTAGGGCATCCAGGATTTTTGTATTTGGCGAATGCTTATCTCCATTTGGTTGAGATGTATCTTTTGGTGTGATGTTCGCGTTCTTATGCGGCGTTTTGTTTTCCAAATCAGAGTTGTGGTCGTTGTCAAGGTTGTCTGCCATGATGATGGAATGACTTCCAGGTCCCCGGCAACGGCGCCAATGTTCCGAGGGTTACCTGAAACTGAAGGTCGATCTCGGATGAGATCTGCTACGGTGGCCGGAGCTGTCGTGTCCGACTTGTTGAATCTGGTGGTGCTGCTGATCCTTGATCACCGGAGGGTGGTGGTACCTGCAAGAGACTCCGATGCTTAAGTTAGCATGGGCTTTGAGCAGGTATTTTGTGTAGAATCAGAGTATGAGTTATACCTGGATGCTCTAGTCTATTTATAGTAGCGGAGAGTGACCTTTCTTTGAGATAAGTTAGTTATCTTATCTTATCTTTGAGTGAAATCATCTTATCTTTAAGGGGAACCGCCTTTATCTTTCTAGGCTTTGGCTACCTTTAGATTGGGCTGTGTCCCTTTGTTTGGGCCTGCTTGGGCCTCTTATAGCGATTTGGCCGAACTCTTTAAAGGAGAGGTCGGGGCGACCCAACCTGAAGAAGTCAGTCGCTTTTGTCTTCAATCAGCCCGGGTCGCATAGCTCGACCCAAGGTATGAACAAATAGGTTTGATTCAAATTATATAGAGACATGCTTTTAGTTGATCCATTTCTCATTTTTTCGTTTGGCTTAATCACGTAAATTATGATGCAAGCTGGCTTAATAATGCCATTTACCCTTAAATTAAATTTAATCTCTTGCGTAAGATATAGAAAAATAAACTATCAAGTTAATATTAAAAAAATATATTTGATATGTTTAAGCAAATAATTAATATTGAGATAAGAGAATATGTGTGTTTATGGAATAAATCTATACCATAAATACTTTACAAAATCAATAAATAAAATTTGGTATAATTACTTACACTATTAGTGTTAATAGATATTAATTTTAGCTAAAAGAGGATTTATTTTAAAATATTTTTTATTAAGTAAGAAATATTATATTTTTATAAATTAAATAAATTTTAGTTTTTATTTTATCATGTTTTGTATGCATAATTAAGGCTAAAAACAATAATATACTAATTAAGTTAACTATAATTTTTTTTATGTTCAAATGAACTATATATGTTTTTTTTTTTTAAATTAAAACACATAACTTACAATTTTATTTGTTAACTCTAACATGTCATTTTTAAATAGTACACACGTTATTTTATTGGAATATTTTCAAGTGTATCGTCATACCGGTGTATCAGTGATTTTTAACCGTTGATCTTAATTATATATATTTTATATATTTTTTATAATTAAGATCAACGGTTAAAAATCACTGAAACACCGATATGACGACATACTTGAAAATTTTCCTATTTTATTTAGATTACATCAGATGCTATTAATTAAAAAAGAAACTTTTTATAAAACAATATATAAAAGATAAGTTTAACGTACACATGTCATTAGCTAAAATTTTTTTTAAAAAAGAAAAACTATCAAAAATATTAGTGAAATTTACAAACGTTCAGAAAAATACCCATAAACTAATAAAAAAATTAATACTATACTCGTTGAATATGGGTTTCGTATGATAAAAATATTCAAACCCTAATTTTTTGTTATTTTTTTAATAAAATTTTTAAACTACTCTACCCTTAATCTCAAGTCACTTTTTTAACCTTTCATAATTCAACCTGCAGCTTTAAAATTCTTGTCATGAAGTCCAAAACTATTCCTACAATAGACCAGGCTAAAATCAATAGTAGTGATGATGATGGAGGACCTCAATTAGTTTCTAACAGAAAAACCTAGTATGGTGAGCTCTTTCTCATTTTTTTACCACATCCCTTCACACAAAGAAAGCCTTTCAAATTAAGAAAAAAAACAAAGAAAAATAATTGAAACGATAAAAAACTATTCCTTTATAGTTTTTTCTCTAATTCTTCATTAATATTGGTTGATTTTGTTATTAATCTTAATGCTACAATCCTCTGTTGTGTTACTATCTAGAGCTCCCATTATAAAGGATCATTTTGTCTGTCCCGAAAGCGCAGCATCAGCATTCAATTTGGTGTCGGTATTGTAGCCGTCGCTGGAAAAAAGCTCCGCTGTCTGCCTCACATCTCCAGCTACGTCTTGGAGCTCTTGTTCGATCCGACGCTGATGTTGCCATCGAGGAGGCTTCCTATTACTTTCGCTTTGTCATCAAGACCAAAGAGGAGGATGAAGAGATTGGAGGCGGTGGAGCTAGCGGCAACACCGGCAACGTAGAGGCGGAGGAGGGAGCCATCGAGGGAGGCTTGCTTGAGAGGGTGGGTGATGCTCTGCGGTGAGCTAGAGGTCTCCGAGATAGTTGAGGAGGAGCATGGAGACGATAAAGCGGGAGTAGAAAATGAAGGCTGTGAGCGCGATGAGGAAGGCCGTGGGAATGAGAGATTTGAGTGCAATGGAAAATGCCAGAGAAAAGCCGATGGAGTTGAGTAGAAAATGAGAGATTTATGGCGGTGGAGTTGAAGTTGAGGGTGGAGTAGTTTAGAAATTTTATTAAAAAATAAACAAAAAATTAAGATTTAAATAATTTTATTATAGGGTTAAGTACGATTTTGGTCCCTAATGTAGAGGTCGAAAATTTATTTCGTCATCGGCCTTTTTTTCGCTTCAAAATGGTCCCAAAGGTTTAACTTAATTTTAAAATCGTCCTTCGGACGAAAATACCCCCCCTCTCCTCTTCTTCCTCAATCTTCTTCCTCAACATTAACCAGAAGCAGAAGCAGAAGTGCAAACGCAGAAATAGAAGCAGGCAAAAATAGAAACCAGAAGCAAAATAACAACAATCAAACAACAACAATCAGAAAACAACAAAAACAATAATAATAGATAATGAAATCAGAGCAATAACAAAAATAGAACTAAAAGCAGAAGCAAAAACAGAAGCAGACAGAAGCAGAAGTAACCAAAGCATGAACAACAACAATGGAATAAAAGGAATAAACAGAAGCAACCAGAAGTATCAACAACAACAACAACAATGGAATCCTTTAAATTTGAAAAATTAAAGAAAAAAGGAATAAAAAATTGAAACAGAGGGGAAGGGTTGCGGCGGTGGTGAGGGAGGAGGGGCTACGGCGGTGAACAGGGATGCGGTGTTGGCGGGCTACAAATCGCCACGAGGAGGGCGCTGTAGAGGGCTTCGTTCATCTCTTCTCTTTCTCTCTCCCTCTGCTCTCTCCTCTCTTGCCGTTAGTGTATGTGCTGAGGAAGAAAGAAGCAACGGCGGTGGCGAGGAGCAACGGCGGCAGCGTGGAGCAGCAACCTTTCTCCTCCTCTCTCTTCACTGGAAACAACCACCCCTTGATTCTCTTTCTCCCTCCCTCGTCTCTTTCTTTTTTTTCTTTTTTTTTTAAATTTTTTTAGTTAGGAGTAATTTGGTAATAAAAATAAAAAATTAGTAAAAAAGATGATTTTAAAACAAACTGAAATCTTTGAGACTATTTTGTAGCGAAAAAAAGGCCAAAAACAAAATAAATTTTCGATCTCTACATTAAAAACAAAAATCATACTTAACCCTTCATTATACGAAACTCATTTTTTATAAATACAATGTTAATTTTCTTAATTTATAAATATTTTTATTAGTATTTGTAAATTTCACTAATAGTTTGATAATTTTTTCTTTTAAAAAATAAGTATCGAGTGGCAGGTATAGCAGAGGAGCAGGAAGTGATGAAGAACCGCATCACACGTGAGCACTACCCCTTCCCAATGTATACTCCATTAACAATTTCATTATATTACATTAATTACCACAACACATTAATTAATATTACTATTACTATAATACTCTCAGATACCGATTGCAATAGCATCTCTTCATTTCCCTCTCTCTCTCTCTCTTCCCACCCATTTATTTCTCTCTTTCTCCCTCTTCTCTACACAGAATCAGAATAAAACCTCATCTACCCTTCAAACTCCAAAGTCTTTTCTTTTCCTTTTTTTTTTAATCTTCAGCTCTTGGAACTGTCGAGGCTGAACAACTTCAAGTTGACCGAAAACCAAGAAAACATGAAGAAGCTCTATCGTAAAGGAACGGTGCATCCCTCGCCGCCGGTAATATCAGACCACCACCTCGCCTTCTTGCCACCCGCCATCCTCACTCTCACCGTCGCTCTTTCTCCTCAAGATTTAGAAGTCCTTGCTTATCTCCTAACATGCCCCTTTTCCTCTAGCCCCTCTTCCTCCAACCCCAAACCTCGCCGCACCACCACCACCACCACCACCACCACCACCAATAACGGCAACAGCCAGAAGGTGGTTGTGGAGGGTAACCATCCGCCTCTGTATAACTGCGGCTGCTTCATTTGCTACAAGATTTACTGGGAAAGGTGGGACAACTCTCCTAATCAACGACGCATACATGAAATTATCGACGCCTATGAGGCCTGGTTAGAGAGCAATAACAAGTCCCCGAAGAACAAGAAGAAAGACAAGAGGAACAAGAAGGGTCCTTGTAAGAGCAAGCCCGAGCAGTTGGCGCTGGTATCTGATGAACCCATGGAATCTGCGGCGGAGAGTAGTAAAAGTGGCGGGGCTGGTCGTGTTGACGATGAAGCTGATGACGGCGGCGGTGATGTTGGGGTTGAAGGTGGTGAGGAGAAAGGTCCAGTTAGGAGGTTAGTGAGTTTCATTGGAGACAAGATTTGGGGTGGTTGGGGTCAGGGGCAGTAGTGAGTAGTAGACAATCAAATAAAAGGAACATGAATAGAGCAAATTAAAGG
The DNA here is from genome assembly GCF_059453495.1 of Arachis ipaensis. NCBI lineage: Eukaryota > Viridiplantae > Streptophyta > Magnoliopsida > Fabales > Fabaceae > Arachis > Arachis ipaensis. The sequence goes on from NC_142436.1 coordinate 140,074,853, forward strand.
TGGGTTTAATTAGTCCTTGCCCTTTCTTTTTTTTCCTTTATTTATCTATTTTTGTACATTATTATTGTTAATCACTACCCCCTTCGATGTACAAAAAGACATAGTAGTCTGGTTTTTGTTTGCTCTAGGTGATTACTTTTGTTACAATCACAATTAGTTCATACTTAATCATCAACCTACTATTCTGTGGTTTCAATTTGTTCTCATCATACACATTTCTTCCCTTTTTGGGTTTTGTTGTTTCTGAGATGATCGGATCATTGATTGTTATGTCTGCTGATTGATTGATTGATTGATGCTTTGTAGGCCACTTCAATCGAGAATGTCTTTTATAGTTCTCTGTTTGTTATTGTTGAACGAATTTCTTTTATTTTCTTTCACCCTTTAATTCAACGGAGCTTTCATTTCATTTTCCTATCTACGACTGTAGTTAGTAAATTTGATACCATTTCTAACTGAATATGTTTTATTTTCTTTTTTATAAATTAACCTCTTAGTAATACTGCTAAGTATTAATATTTTAGTGGCTACTGGCTAGTAGTGTAGCAGGCATTAGGAAAGTGTGAGCAAAACATGTTCGAATGTTGTAAGGTTGTCCACTAAACGACGTCGTTTCGTTGTTGGAATGAAATGGAAAGGTGCTGTGAGAGCACCGTTGGGCATGTTTGTATGGCATCAAAGTAATTGGGCGGTGTGTCGATTATGTCAATGCTGCAGTTGCCGGTGATGACGAAACACCTTTCAGGAAAAAAAAATATATAGTGGTCCAATTTAATTCTTTCAAACTGCATGCCCTGCACATCAATTTTATTTCAATTATTATATTATACAGTGGTTATCCGAAAAAATGCCTCCAGATTAAACTATAATACTAACGCGATAATAGTATGTACTTGGTGACCGTAAACGTGATTATGGAGTATCATTATAATAGTTAAATAATCTGATAAGTAAATGGAATAGAAAATAGAAAATGAAAGTATAGATGGGGATGGGTGGGTGTCGCCAAGAACGAGGTCGGCGAAAGCAGTGGCTTCGATTAAAGCAAAAGGCGCAGAAAAAATGCTCTCTCTCCCCACTTCACTCCAAATTCCTTTTTACGGTGTTCTCTAGGTTCTCTTTATTTTGTGTTTTCTCCATGGCGGTGTTTAATTAGGGTAATGAAGAAACTAGATGTTTTCTTCAAATGAATGGTGGGTATATTGTGTGTGTGTGTTTTTTTTAATATAATTTAATCCCATGTTGATTAAGCATGCCTTGGCTATTTTGGCACCATGTGTATATTTGTATGGTTGGAAGCAAATGGATTAGTTATAGTTGTAGATAAATATTGTTTTAAACAAAATTATTTCGCCACCAATTGTTGTAAACTACGTTATGCCACATTTGGCAATAAGGGAGCATTCCTCATGCTTGTTTGTCACTACTACAACTTTTGTTGTAATATTAATTAGTGACGAAATTCCTCTTAATGGTTATGCTTGATGGCGGCGCAAGGACAATAAAAAAAAATTATATAATTCTCTTTAGAAATATCTTCTTCAGAAGCCTCGCATTAAATATTTAAATATTTCACTCATCATAGTTCGTTCGTTAGAGATAGTTATTAGCCACTTTTTGGATATATATCGTTTTTAAGGATTAGGATCAGAACCTTAGAAAATTAGCATAATTTATTATTTTTAATTATTAAATTAAAAAAAATTAAATTAATAACTAAAAATGATAAAATTTGTTAGTTTTTAACTATTTTTTTAATAGTATATTTGTGGAGATTCTATGTATATGAATGTTCTATTATAAATAAAAATATTATTTATACATTAAAATTAATCACTAAAATTAGTCACTATATTATATATAAATATATATTATTTAGTAGTTAATTTTAGCAGTTAATTTTAATGTATATGTAATATAGTCGCATTATAAATTGTTGTTATTATAACGTATTCATTCATTAACTAGGGTTATTTTGCATTTCCTAATATATTCTGCATATTGCTTGAGAAAAGATTGAAAAAGTTTTGATTGAACATGAAAGTTGGAAGTTGAATACGTGGGATGTGTGGCCTGTCAATTTCCACATATATGAATCAGAGAGAACTAAATAGTGTAATAGGCTCCGCTGAAATTGGAGTGTGGTTCTTATTTTTTCTTAATTGATTTGGTGTTACTGTGTGGACGAAAAAACCTTATGAGCTCGCTCCAATGAACTAACACATTTGTGGCAGGACCATGCTAGACGTCAAAATTTTCCAGCGTTTGCATCGTTGGAAGTCGGTCATATAATACGAGCTAATCCTACTTGGAGATGACTCCCAATAATGAAGACAAAAATAAAAAATTGCATTAATTAAGTAACAATCTGAGCTTTTGTTGTCATTGATTTTTTTTAGCTAGTACCTTTTTAGGAGGACTAAATTTTCAATCTATATGGTCTCACGTTATGCGTGTGAATGTGTGATATTATGACTTTAACATGAGCTTTTCTAAGCATAAGCCTAACCATGCGTCCATATCTTTGACTGGCTTGCCTTCCATCTTAAAGACTAACCACATTCATTGTTTCTCTTAAGTCAATTTTGTCAATTCCACCTCCTTCAACTTAATACCTTTTTTTCATTTTTTTAAGTAATTTACCACTAGGGGACCTAAGCATATGAAATGAAGCCTACAGTTATATATGAATCATAAAAAATAAAAATTTAAACAAGCAATCAACCAATAAAATAATAAAAATTTAAAGATTAACGAATTAAAAAAAAAAAGAACAATGCTACATTCTCAGTAAATATTATTATTTTTGGCCAACACTCAACTAACAGTAATTTATACTCATATTTATACACGTTTTACACATAAAAATATATACTTTGTATTTATATTTATCAAAATTCTATACACAATTACACATAAATAAATACATTTTATATTTATATTTTTTAAAATTTACATACATAAATTAATAAAATTTATTTATTAAAGACAATTTAATATATGTACTAACTAAATGATGACAAAAATTACTAAAAGTTGTTAATCACTACAAATTTCTCTTAAAAAAAATTCCTAATTTTTTCTCTCAGGACTAATAGACGCGGTCCCATTTATATAAAATTGTACCTCTAAAATATTGCCACATATGATAGATAACTTGCTCTCAAATTTGACAAGGGTTTGGAAGGATTTCAACCAAAAATCCTTTACACGTTATCATAGATTTGTTTCTCGTTATATAACATTTGCTTGCATAGGGTCAGCGCTGGATTTTTAAACTTTCTTTAGGCTTTTTTTTGTAAATTTCTATCTTATCCGAAAAAGATATCACTGTGTCAACTGTCAAAGGACAATGTTGTTCCGAAATTCAAAGGGCATAAATTACTTGACACTAGACTCTCTAAACAATTTACTTGTGAGGTAAAATAGGAACACCAAAATTATACTATTTTGGTTTATTAAAAAGTTGATGTATTTAGATAAATTTTTTTCTTTCAAAATCTTAGTTTTTTCAATGAACAAAAAACTGAAAGAGACTATTAATTTAAGAACGAGAAAATAGTAATTATACTAATTAGTATTTTGTAAAAGACAAGGTTCCAAAATTGTGTAGTGGTAATAAAATGGCAGAGGATACGAAGTGTAAGTGAGTGATGACAAATGTTATTTTGGTTGGTTGCACTCAATGATGATAAAAAAGGACCGTACCTGGCATGGGGTTGTCTACTTTCTCAGTTATTAATAAAGCCATGAATCATTGCATTGCATGTAGGAACAAATCTCCTAAGGATATGAATAATCAATCCTTACACTAAAGTAATTAAATTTTCTGTATTAAGCTCTAATACAATGCTTAATGAATAATGATATTTTTTGCAGTAACATATGGCATGAGTTGCATATCTTGATGGACCTTCAATTAATATTCTGCTTCTAGAGCTTGGATCACATTCATTTATTTTGAGCCATGATGGATGTAGTAGGCCAAGGTCTTAAATATTTGTGTGCTTGTTTTATGGCGTGAGAATGGAGTAAATCAAGATGATTGTTTTGTATTGTATCTAAACATAAAGTACATCAAAGAATTAAATGAAAATTGATAAGAAGCGATTAATTTTATAAAATTACAAGAATACTCAACAACATAAATAAGACTTAATTTTTTTTTATTATCTAAACTTTTTAATCTTCAATTCTTTTTTTTTTAATGTGTGTATTTTTTTTCATGCTGAGTATATCTTTTTTTTAGAATATGAAAGCTTGTATTAAATAGAACAAGATACATTTAAATAATTAAAATTTTTAAGATATGATCACTTTATCTTCTATTTTTGTAAAATAAGATTTTGAATGTTCGTGACACCCACATTTTATAATCTATTTTATTTTCTAAACATGTATAAATGTTTATATCTCAGATACTATTAGAAAGTAAACATTTTAGACTTTAATTTAGTCTCATGAATCATCAGTTTTATGCTTGTTTTATGGCATGAGAATGGAGTAAATCAATATGATTGTTTGGTATTGTATCTTAACATAAAGTACATCAAAAAATTAAATGAAAATTGATAAGAAGTGATGAATTTTATAAAATTACAAAAATACCCAACAACATAAAGAATACTTAAAATTTTTTTTATTAGCTAAACTTTTTAATCTTCAATTCTTCATTTTTTTTATGTGTGTACTCTTGTTTATGTTGAGAATATCTTTTTATAAGATTTGGAAGCTTGTATTAAATAGAACAAGATGTATTTAAATAATTAAAATTTTTAAAATATAATCACTTCATCTTCTATTTTCGTAAAGTAAGATACTAAATGTTTGTGATACCCATCTTTTATAATCTATTTTATTTTCTAAACGTGCATAAATGCTTACATCTCAGATACTATCATAAAATAAACATTTTAGACTTTAATTTAGTCTCGTAAACTATCAATTTTGTGCTTGTTTTATGGCAATGGGGCCATGTCTCCAAAATTTTTTATAAAAAAATTAGTAATAATTTTAAAAAAAATAAAGAATAATTTAGTTGGCTTAAATATTTTACTATAATTTAGGATACCCAAATTTAAATCATATCTCATGCTTTTATTGTATAATAATTTTTAGAGTGGGCCTTTATTGGCTTCACAACACATTTAACAAAAAAAAGGTTATGCTTTTATTGCATAATAATTTTTAGAATGAGTCTTTATTGACTTGACAACGCATCTAACAAAAAAAAAGTTATCTAACAAAAATCACCATGCTTGCTGTTTTGTTTTTCATTATAAAAATATGTTTTGTTTCTCATTCTAAAATTAGGTATTATTTATTTATTTAATTTAATATTATTTTATATATTACTGTTTATTTAATTTAATTTTTTATATGATAAAAAATATTAATAAATATTATAAATTTTAATATTTATCTTTCTATTTTTTTTTACATATTTTATAGGATATATATTTAAATTTTTATACAAAATAATAATGAAAAATCAAAGAATTGATGCATTTTGTAAGAGGAAGACTAATATTCAAAAAGAAAAACATATAACTTCTATAATATCAACACCTATAAATAGTTCTTCTACTTTAATGAATCACGAAAAAAGTGAGACCTTAAAAAATTCAAAGAGTTGCATCAGATGAGTTTGATCTTAAATTTTTATATTGAATTTTTGGCCCCAAAATTTTGTTTCAAACTTCGAGACTTGACATGAAAATGGAGTAAATCAAGATGATTGTTTTGAATTGTATCTTAACATAGAGTACATCAAAGAATTAAAAGAAAATTGATTAGAAGTGATGAATTTTATAAAATTACAAAAATACTCAACAACATAAAGAATACTTAAATTTTTTTTATTAGCTAAACTTTTTAATCTTCAATTCTTAAATTTTTTTTAGGAAAAGTCTAGGTGACCAGCAACTTTTTTAAATTCTGGCCAGCATGTAACCAACAAGAAAAAGTGAATTATTTGATGAAATTTCACACCAATCTCACACCATTAAAATCATCATTGATGACTATTTGATGGCTACAAATCACAAAAGTTGCTGGCCCCTGGCACTCTTTTTTTTAATGTGTGTACTCCTTTTCATGCTGAGTATATCTTCTTATAGAATTTGAAAGCTTGTATTAAATAGAATAAGATACATTTAAATAATTAAAGTTTTTAAGATATGATCACTTTATCTTCTATTTTTGTAAAGTAAAATGTTGAATGTTCGTGACACTCCACTTTTTATAATCTATTTTATTTTCTAAACGTATATAAATACTTACATCTCAGATACCATTAGAAAGTAAATATTTTAAACTTTAATTTAGTTTCATAGATCATCAATTTTGTACTTGTTTTATGGAATGAGAATGGAGTAAATCAATATGATTGTTTTGTATTGTATCTTAACATAAAGTACATCAAAGAATTAAATGAAAATTCATAAGAAGTGATGAATTTTATAAAATTACAAAAATACTCAAGAACATAGAGAATACTTAAAATTTTTTTTATTAGTTAAACTTTTTAATCTTCAATTCTATTCGGTAGGTCAGGTACCGGACGGTTCGGGTTATGACCCTGGGTTTACGCTTGGGATGGTGGAGAGGCTCGTCTGGTCGTTGTTTCCTGGTCCCGGGTATGCGAGGTTCCGAGCACTTCGTATGTAGAGGGGGGTGCCACCTGCAAAGACACTCCGACGCTCTTGTCAGAATATGTGCAGGCGGAGAGGAAATGGTGTGTGAATGTCACGTACCTTGGGGGGAGAGCCAGTCTCCCCTTATATACATGTCAGTAGTGGGCCCTTCCAGTGGGCAGGCCCACACTCTCAAAGGTGTTGTCCCACGGCTGTGTGCAAGCCGTACGGGACGCGTGTCCGGGTCGGGTGGAGGGCGCACCATTGGGCCGGCGAGAACTCGGGTCGGGTTGACCCATGTGAGTTTTGGGCCAGGCCGTAACAGTGCCCCCGACGCGTCAGCGATGGTCGTGGGGGCCATGGGTGGCGCGTGACGTTTACCTTCGTGCGTTGTCGTTGGGTCGGCGGATTGTGGGAGGGACGCGTCTCTTGTGCGCGTGTCTCTTGATCTGCTGTGGCATCTGTTTGCCGTTTCGTTCTCCGCGCTGGGCATTTAATGCTCATAATGATTTGAAAAAACCCGTGCGCAAAGACTATCTTACCCCTGCTTCCTTTCGCGCTTCTTTGGGGGTGGTTTTTAAACAGTTTTCTCCCTATCCACCTCCCACTCTTATCATTTCTAACTTCTTCTCTCCCTAACATCCAAAGCTTCCTGCGCGAACTCCTTCCTGCTTCAACTTCCAGCCCAGATTTCCTTCATCGCTCCAGGTAATCTTCTGGTTTCTTTCTTCTGGTATCTGCGTTATGCTCTGTTGTTGTGTGATTTGTTGTTTGCATCTACTGCATGGCTAGTTTTATTTTTGTTAAGAGGTTTTTCCAGTGTTGGGATAGGTGGGTTAGGAAAGGGGTACCATTCCAGGATAGGCTTTTTTGGGTGGTTTGTGAGGTAGGCGTAGTTTTTAGCCGTATCTGGTCATGATTGAGTTGGAAAGGCGTAGTTTCTGAGTTTTTTCGGGCTCCCGACCTCATAGACTAACGGAGTGGTACCCCGCTGTAGGTATGCCTCGCGTTGTCTCCCGGTCTTCCGGATCCGCTGCGGCTTACGACCCATATGCTTGGGTGACTGACGATATAAGGAGTTCACCCAACCAGATGGACTTGGAGGAATTGACGGAGTTCCGGCAAGCCGGTTACCTGTGTGGGGGTACTGACGAGGAGGCCAACTACGAGGCCATTGTCCCGCTTCCTCGTGAGCGTATTTATGAGCTCAATTTTCATTCTCCTCGCGTCCCCGATTGGATTTGGTTTTACAAGTCCATGTTCACACAAGTCGGTGTTCGGATACCGTTCTCCGATTTTCAAATGGCGCTGCTGAACCGGATATCCGTCTGTCCGTCTCAACTTCATCCGAACAGCTGGGCTTCGATCCGCTGCTTCGAGATGGTCTGCGAGTACTTGGAGCTACCGGCGTCGGTGGACGTTTTTCTCTTTTATTTCAACCTTACCAACCCCTCCAAACAGGGGAAAGCAAGAAAAGGGTTTCTTTCTTTCCGTGCTGCCCAGGGTAGGAAGATTTTTAGCCTTTTTGAGGATTCCTACCATGGTTTCAAAGATAAGTATTTCAAGGTTCGTCCCGTCAAGGGTCGCCATCCCTTCTGGTTGTCGTTAGAGGGGGAGCGCCTTATCCAGACTTACTGGAGCTTTGGCGCGGGGTCGAATCCTTTTGTGAAAGTGTCGTACAAGAGGTTGTCGGCTGTAGATAAACAGATAGCGGACGTTCTTCTTGCTATCTTTGAAAAGAATCCCGTGAACCCCCACCTTCTCATGGGTGAACGGGAGGCCGGCCGGAGCTATATTCGTGAGTTCCTTTTATATGTTTCTTGCTTTTTATGTTTGTCGGCTTGACGGCTAACGTTCTTGTTGTTTATTGCAGTGGAAATGTCTGCTACCGTGACTGGTCTTGAGAACCTGATGAAGACCTTTTTTGATGCTAGTGATGATGAGAATGCCGGAGAGAAGGACGCCGGCAAGTCGGAGGGCCCATCAGGGGAAAAGACGGGCCAAGCTTCCCCTGCTCATGGTACCGAAGCGTCGGGAAAGCAGGGCTTGGGGGGTCAGGCTTCCCCTTTTCATGAGGAGGGACCTGCTGACGGGCAGGCGACTCACACCCCTCAACCGGATAGCGACGTGGAGCTTATCCACACTCCTAAGAAGCGAAAGATGTCTTCTAGCCCGGAAGGGGTCCTTACCGTAATGGAGAGGAATTTTGATGCTTCTAAGTTCATTGATTCCCAACTGATACCGGGGACAGAAGAGCATTTTCATGCAACCGAGCTGTCCGGGCAGGCGAGGTGGATGTATCGCACCTTGCTTCGTGGGGCCGTGATAGCTCGGAAGGCCGAGTTTGAGTTATTCGGTATGGAGGCGCTTCGGAGGAAGCTTGAGTCTTCTGTTAAGGCGAACAATGATTTTAAGGCTCAAGTTGAACTCCTCCAGGGTCAGCTGTCCGAGATGGGGGGGAAGCTTAATGCTGCTGAGGAGAAGTCCTCGTTTGTTGCGGAGAGGTTGAAGGCGTCCGACGAGACCGTGGCCCGGCTTCTTGAGCGTGAGATGACATTGGAGGGTCAACTGAATGCCGCTCAGGGTCGGGTTGTCGCGTTGGAGAGGGAACGGGAGCAGGCTATCTCGGAGGCGAAGGCCGCTAAGGCAGCGGCCGTTGAGCTTAAGAAGAAGCTTAAGGTGGCCAAGGAACAAGGGAAGAATGCCATCTTGATGACCGAGGACGCCCTGAAAGCTCAGCTGAAGATTGCTGCTCCTGATTTCGAGACGTCGTCAATTGGTGTTTTCAAAACTATCCAAGACGGGAAAATTGTTGATATGCCGAGGAAATGAAGTCTCGTAACTTAGGATATTTTGTAGCGCATTTGCTGAGCACCCTGTTGACATTTTGTCGTTTTATTTGTCTTGAACAATTTACTTGTCCGTTCCGTATGTTGACGCTTTATGAGTTATCGTCGTTTGATTGTTATGATTTTTGCTAGTCTCATTATTTTGTCGTGTTGCCGTTACCGTGTTACCGTTTACTCTGGCCGGGCTTATTTCTTGTGCCCGTCTCGCCGTTTTCGCATTTGGCAGTAATTCGGACCGATTCGGTCGCGTAGTCGTCGAGTTGGTTAAGGCGTATGAGCCGTCTGGCTCCCGGGGTGATCAGTCCCGGGGTGCCGTTTTAAGTTTTGGTCGTGAGAAACAGACATGGAGTAAAAAAGTTTTAACAATTAAGAAATTTGAACAAGTGAAAACTATTCGTCAGTTGGGCAAGTATTTGACAAAGTAAGCAAACAAGATGAATTAACTATGTGGACAGGGCAAATATTAACTATTTGGCTAGACTCCCTGGTCGGTGAGCCGGTGGATCAGGAGTAGAACCTCTTTAGGTTACCTGCGTTCCATGTTCTGGGTACTTCCTTGCCGTCAAGTTTTTCGAGTTTGTAAGCGCCCTTACCGAGTACCTCCCTAACCCTGTAGGGACCTTCCCAGTTTGCCGCCAGCTTGCCTTCCCCTGGGGTCGGGACGCCGATATCGTTGCGTCGTAGGACGAGGTCCCTTTCTTCGAAGTCTCGTTTGAGGACTCTTGCGTTGTAACGCAGGGCTATTCTTTGTTTCAGCGCCGTTTCTGTTAGGTGAGCGATCTCCCTTGTTTCTTCGATAAGATCTTTCTCGACCCCTTCGCTCATGCCCGCGAGTAGTAGTCGGGGGCTTGGTTCGCCGATTTCAACTGGTATTACCGCGTCGACCCCGTATGTTAGGTGAAAGGGGGTTTCCCCCGTGGCGCTTTGCTCGGTTGTCCTGTACGACCATAAGACGGAGGGGAGTTCGTCGGCCCAGTTTCCCTTCTTACTGTCTAGGCGCTTCTTTAGACCAAGAAGAATGACTTTGTTTGCGGCTTCTACCTGCCCGTTTGTTTGAGGATGTTCTATTGAGGAGAACTTTTGTTTTATTCCCAAGCCGGAGAGGAATTCCATGAACTTCTTGTCGGTAAACTGGGTCCCATTGTCTGAGATAACGACCTCCGGGATAACGAAACGGGTTATCACCTGCTTCCACATGAACTTCCGGCAGTTGGAGGACGATATTGTGGCTAGCGGTTCAGCCTCTACCCATTTGGTATAGTAGTCAATGGCTATAATGAGATATTTGACTTGTCCTGGGCCGACCGGGAAGGGTCCCAAGAGGTCGACTCCCCATTGTGCAAAAGGTCGTGTAGTCGTTAGCGAGCTTAGCTCGGAGGCTGGTGCTTTGTGGAAGTTGGCGTTTTGTTGACACTTCGTGCATTTTCTGACAAATTCCTTCGAGTCCTTCATCATTGTTGGCCAGTAATATCCTGCTCGGATGAGCTTCCTTGCTAGGGCTTTGCCCCCGATGTGGTGTCCGCAACACCCTTCGTGGACTTCTCTGAGCACGTAGTCCGTTTGGTCAGGGTGTAAGCACTTCAATAGGGGCTGGCTGAGTCCCTTTTTGAATAGTTGTCCTTGTATGATTGCGTATCTGGCCGCCTCCCTTCTTAAAGCTTTGGCTGCCTTCTCATCCTCGGGCAACTTGCCGAGTTCCAGGAAGTTGGTAATGGGGTCTAGCCATGAGGGGCTCGACTCCGTCAGGTGGAGGGCGACCGCTGGTTCCTTCACCATGCCTTGGATGAGCGACCGGTTACCCGACCCTGGCTTTGTGCTCGCAAGCTTCGACAAAAGGTCTGCTCGTGTGTTTTTTTCTCTTGGAACGTGCTGGATAATGACCTCTTGGAATTGGCCTGTTATTTGCTTAACCTTTTCCAGGTACTTTTGGAGGAGGGGGTCCCGGGCTTGGTAGCTTCCGTTTATCTGCGAGGTGACGACTTGGGAGTCGCTGCATACTTCGACCCTCGTCGCCCCGACTTCCCGGGCCAGCATTAGTCCGCCTAGGAGAGCTTCATATTCTGCCTGATTGTTCGACACGGGAAACTCGAACTTGGTCGATTGCTCATAGATGACCCCTGCTGGGCTTTCCAAAATGACCCCGGCTCCTCCGGACGTTTGGTTGGAGGCTCCGTCCACATGGAGCCTCCACCGTGTGCCCGTTTCCTCGGAGGGATCGCCCGTTACCTCCACCAGGAAGTCTGCCATTGCCTGGGCCTTGATTGCGTGTCGAGGCTCATACTGTAGGTCGTATTGCGAGAGCTCGATGGCCCAGGTCATCATCCTACCAGCCAAATCAGGTTTTTGCAGTATTTGCCGAATCGCCTGATCTGTCCTCACAACTATACGGTGACTCTGGAAGTATTGTCTTAACCTTCGGGAGGATACTAGGAGCGCCAAGGCCAGTCTTTCCAGTTTGCTGTACCTCAGCTCTGGTCCCTGGAGTGCCCTGCTCACGAAGTAGACGGGTTGTTGAATCCTTGCTTCTTCTGTAACGAGGACCGCGGCGAGCGCTTCCTCGGTTACTGATAGATAGAGGTAGAGCGGTTCCCCGGCTCTGGGTTTCCCAAGGACTGGTGGTGCCGCCAAGATTTGCTTGAAGTGGTTGAATGCCTCTTCGCATGCTGGTGTCTATTCGAACGTCATTCCCTTTCTCATTAAATTGAAGAAAGGCAGGGCCCTTGCTGCCGATGCACCGAGGAAACGGGACAGGGCTGTCAATCTCCCAGCAAGTCTCTGGACGTCTTTGATGCAACCCGGACTCTTCATTTGAAGGACCGCTTGGCTTTTTTCGGGATTGGCTTCCACTCCTCTTTGAGTGATCATGAAGCCTAGGAACTTCCCGGCCTCCATGGCGAACGCGCATTTGAGTGGATTAAGCCTCATGCCGTGTTGTCGTAGAGACGAGAAAACATCGTTAAGGTCACTCAGGAGGTCGTCAGGTCGGGCGGTCTTTGCGAGTATGTCATCTACATAGACTTCCACTGTTTTGCCCAGTAGTTCGCTGAATATCTTATTCATCAACCTTTGGTATGTGGCTCCCGCGTTTTTTAGGCCAAATGGCATTACCTTGTAACAATAGGTCCCCCCTGGCGTTATGAACGCCGTTTTTTCCTCGTCGGGTCGGTGCATCGGTATCTGATTGTACCCTGAGTAGGCATCCATGAAGCTCAGGTATCTGTACCCTGCCACCGCGTCGACAAGCGCATCAATATTAGGTAGGGGATAGCAGTCCTTGGGACAGGCCTTGTTGAGGTCAGAGTAGTCCACGCACATTCTCCACCTCCCGTTGTGTTTTTTGACTAGAACCACATTTGACAACCAGGTCGAGTAATCCAGTTCCCGGATGAATCCCGCTTCTAAGAGGCTGGCCGTTTGCTTGGCTACTTCGTCCGCCCTTTCCTGCGACATTTTCCTCCTTCTCTGGGCCACTGGTTTGGCCCCTGCCTTTACGGCCAGGTGGTGCGACATGAGCTGGGGGTCTATTCCCGGCATGTCGGCAGGTGTCCAGGCAAAGAGATCGGCATTAGCCCTGATCATCTCCATCAAAGGCCCCTTTATTCCGTGTGGGAGGTTTCTGTTTATGAATGTGAATTTATCGTCCTCCTCGCCGACTTTGAACTTTTCCAAGTCTCCTTCTGGCTCTGGCCTGGGCTTGTCGTCTACCCTGGCGTCCAGGTCGGCCAGGAAAACCCCTGACGCTTCCTTGGATTTTTTCCTGAGGGAAAGGCTGGCGTGGTCGCAAGCGACCGCCGTTTCCAAGTCGCCCCGGAGGGATCCCACGGATCCGTCATCGGTGATGAACTTCATCACCAGTAGTTTCGTACTGATAGCTGCCCCTAGGTCGTTGATGGTCTTTCTCCCCAGGATGATGTTATAAGCCGTCGAATCTCGTAATATTACAAAGTCTGCCATAATTGTCCTTCGTCTTTGCCCTTGTCCCACAGAGGTCGGGAGTGTGATGATTCCGTCTGGCTTGATGAAGTGGTCTCCTAACCCTACCACACCGTGCTGGTGGGTCGTCAGGTCGGAATCTCTCAATCCCAGGACATCGAAAACATTTCGGAACATGATGTTTGAGTCTGCCCCCGTGTCTACCAGGATTCGTTTGACGAGGCCAGTTCCGACCCTGGCCGTGATGACCATGGGCGGACTTTCCGGCACTTCGTCAAACCATTGGTCCTCCGGGCCGAAAGAGATGGGTGGGAGACCTTTAAGGCTTCTAACAGGTGGGGTGGAGACCGCTAAGACCTTGGCATCTTTCTTCTGCGCCGATTTCGACCTCGGGGCGGTATTCCTGGCCGTCACCACGTTTATTACCGTGAGACCGTGGTCGTCACCCTCTGGCTCCTGTCGTCGTCTTGTTGGTCGGGATCTGTCCTCGTTGTCGTTGTCCCGGTGGCGTCTCCTTGGTTCCCTTATAAGGTGGGAGAAGTCGGCGAGTTTGCCGTCCCTGATAGCTTGCTCAAGTGCATCCTTTAGGTCAAAGTAGTCTTGGGTCTTGTGCCCGTAACCCTTGTGGTATTCGCAGTAGAGGTTCTTGTTTCCTCCCGTCCTGTCCTTCAGTGGTCGGGGCTTCGACAGTATCCCTTTTTCTGCTATCTGTTGGTAAACTTCAGTGATCGATACGGTGAGGGGGGTGTAGTTGGTGAACTTCCCAACTCGGGGGAATGGTTTGGGTGGTTTACTCGGACCGCCATCCCTGGCGTGTTCCTTTGGCCTTTCTCTGGCTTCGAAGTGCCGGGATTGGTTGCAGGCGGGCTGCCGTTTATTGGCAGCCACAACCCGGCTGACTTCCTCGTCATTAATGTATTCTTTGGCCACGCACTGGATCTCTTGCATTGTCCAGACGGGCTTCGTGGTGAGGTGTTTCCTGAAATCCTCATTCGAGAGCCCGTTCGTTAAGCATAAACTTGCCACTGAGTCCGTCAGACCGTCAATTTCCAAGCACTCGTCATTAAAACGGTCCAGGTACTTTCTGGTCGGCTCTCCGGGTCTTTGTGTCACCCCCAGCAAATTGATTGGGTGTTTGGCTTTGACAATCCTGGTTGTGAACTGAGCCAAGAAGGCGTGGCTGATGTCGGAGAATTGGGTCACCGAGCCTTGTGGGAGGTTGTTAAACCACCGTATTGCCGGGCCCGCTAAGGTGACCGGGAAAGCGCGACATCTGACCTCATCTCCCACCCCTTCTAGATTCATCCTGGCCTCAAAGGCCGTCAAATGTTCCAGGGGATCTTGCGTTCCGTCATACTTCATGTCTGTCGGCTTGTCGAAGTGTTTTGGTAGTCGGACCTCGAGTATAGAGCGGTGGAAAGGGGTCGCTCCTATTATGACGGGTCCTCGGGCAGTTCTTCTCGACTCGTTGTTCTCGCGGTGGGCTTCCTCGTCACCTCTGTTCGACGCGCGCCGCCTTTTGTGCCAGGCGTAGATAATGGGGTCGCGACTTCTTCTTCTGGGGCGTATCCGCCCCCCAGTGCTCTCCGACTCGTACTGGGGGCTCGGCGTGCGTCTCGAGCGGCTCCTCGAACGGGAACGGGTGGGACTCCGTTCCGGGGAGCGTTGTTCGTGCTCTCTTTCGGCTAGCCGGCGCTCTAAGTCCTGCATTCTATGGCGTAGTTCCTGCATTATCCTGGCGTGGTTATCACCCGTCCCCCCGAAGGGGCGTCTTTCGTGAGTCTGCGTTGCATCCCTCGGGGGCGACCGTTGCTGTTGCCGGAATTCCGTCGCGACGGCGCCTCCCCCGAGCACGGGAGGCGCTACCTCGGAACCTGTCCCAGTCTGGACCAGCACGAAATCCATGGACGGTCCCCACAGACGGCGCCAATGTTCGGTAGGTCAGGTACCGGACGGTTCGGGTTATGACCCTGGGTTTACGCTTGGGATGGTGGAGAGGCTCGTCTGGTCGTTGTTTCCTGGTCCCGGGTATGCGAGGTTCCGAGCACTTCGTATGTAGAGGGGGGGTGCCACCTGCAAAGACACTCCGACGCTCTTGTCAGAATATGTGCAGGCGGAGAGAAAATGGTGTGTGAATGTCACGTACCTTGGGGGGAGAGCCAGTCTCCCCTTATATACATGTCAGTAGTGGGCCCTTCCAGTGGGCAGGCCCACACTCTCAAAGGTGTTGTCCCACGGCTGTGTGCAAGCCGTACGGGACGCGTGTCTGGGTCGGGTGGAGGGCACACCATTGGGCCGGCGAGAACTCGGGTCGGGTTGACCCGTGTGAGTTTTGGGCCAGGCCGTAACAAATTCTTAATTTTTTTTAAATGTGTGTACTCTTTTTTATGTTGAGGATATTTTTTTATAGAGTTTGAAAGCTTGTATTAAATGAAATAAGATGCATTTAAATAATTAAAGTTTTTAAGATAGAATTACTTTATATTCTATTTTCTGTAAAGTAAGATGCTGAATGTCTGTAACACTCCACTTTTTATAATCTATTTTATTTTTCAAACGTACATAAATACTTACATCTTAGATATCATTAAAAAGTAAATATTTTAGACTTTAATTTAGTCGCTTGGATCATCAATTTTGGACTTATTTCAAGGAAAAAACAGATCATACAAAAGATGCCATAGCTCTAGATTAGCATAATTATTGTTTCAGTGAATGATGGGGAGCATGTTTGCATGGAAATAAGTAAGGCCATGATAATGAATCTTAACGACGAATACCTCGCTATGAATAATCTTACTTTTTAAGGTTGAGTTCGATACACTGTAGGATATATTATATATGAAAATCCAATAATCAATATTAATATGATTTTGATTCGATATTCTAGATGCTTTTAATTTGTTTTCAGAATCTTTCAGGAGCAACTCGCCTTGCTTATATGACTAACTACTTATTAATTGAAATAACAATCACAAATTTACAGTTAGTGACACAGCATTAACAGCTACAACCTTATACATATGGACTCCATATGAGTCTTAATGAATACAAAGATATAGTTGGCTGAGCTAGATTTTGCAATATTCTGTGACAATTTTCACAGTGAATTGCTGCATTTTCGGTTTGTTATCTCATCCAACAAACAATTAACGGTGTTCTTCAATGCCTATTGCAGGCGCAGCTGGTTCTATTGATGGCCTAACCAAACAAAATATAGCTAGCATTCTGCATACGGCCTTTTGGGTTTAAGTAATTCCAGTTAAACGAAGCCCACACTGCAATTATGAATGTAGTTACTTGAACTGTTGTGTATAAAGCATTATTCATTTGAATTTTTTTTTTGAATTAGAGTCTACAATAGTACAGTTGAAATTAAAGAAGAGGAAGCATGTGTTAAGCTATATATATATATATATGAGGTTCATTTGAATAAGGGAAGACAATAACAATAACAATAACAATACCTTTTGGTGTTCTTTATTGGAGGAAGGGGTATGGAAGGGAGGGAGTTAAGCATGTACAGGTATGGAGGAACTCATGGAGACGCAGCCTTTTAAGCGTTCAATGAGGTTTCTGCTGACAAGTCTTGAATGATGAGTTAGGGGAAGTCCCTCCTTCACACATTCATCGTACTTCTCAAGAGTGGTCACTATGTCACTGAAGTCCGGCCTCTTCGATGGGTTCGCCGCCCAGCAACGCTTTATGAGGTGTGCTAGTGCTGGCTGGCAACTCGCCGGCAGTGGTGGCCTCTCATTCTGCTCCAAACACAATTTGCAATTAGGCCTTCCTTTATTATTAAGTAGTGAGGTGCATAAAGATTTTGCAATAATGTACAAGAGCAACAGCACAACAGAACACTTGCTAGGCCCTTTCAGTGAAGCTAGTTGAGTTCACTCCATGTGGTGGATATCATTTTATACATGCATTAATTCAATTTAATACCTATTCTAGGGTCCTTAAATTACTCCATATTTCTATGTCTGGAGTGTTAGCTACTGTGCTATGTAATAACTGATCACAAGTGACATGAGGAGTGCATTGTAATTAAGAAGTTCTTTTCTATGATATGACTAATTAAACTATGATAGAAGTACTGAAATGATTCTGAAATATATATATTACCAAATTAGCATTAAGAATTTTCTGTCATCCTTAACCTGCTTCTGTCTAATACTGACAACAATCAGCAACATGTTGATATGCTAAAAAGGAAAAATAGAAGAACATTAAAACTCCATAATCATTGTATAGCTAGGACATGAGCTTTCCTAAGCAAAACAGGCAATGCTAATATTCTGTGGCCAACTTAACCATAATAATTCAAGTAGGAACTAATATTCTAAATTCTAAGCAGGGAAATGAAGCATGTAACATAAATTTAGATGTAGAGGTGTGACCTTCTCAGCAACAGCAAAAGCAGCTTGGACAGGGGTCATTCCTTGGAAGGGAAGTAAAGCAGTTGTGAGTTCCCAAAGCACAATACCAAAACTATACACATCAACTTTGCGAG
This sequence comes from Arachis ipaensis, assembly GCF_059453495.1. NCBI lineage: Eukaryota > Viridiplantae > Streptophyta > Magnoliopsida > Fabales > Fabaceae > Arachis > Arachis ipaensis. Next base: position 140,092,783 of record NC_142436.1, read on the forward strand.
TGTAAGGTTTCTCCTTAATCATCTCTGGCGCCATCCAACGATACGTTCCCATGTTTCCTTTGGTCTCGCGACACCTTGTTTCGAGACAAGATGTGCCGAAATCTGCCACCTTAACCCTCATCTCATCATTGAGAAGAAGGTTATTTGACTTGAGATCTCTGTGGATGACGCCTTGCGAGTGAAGGTACTCCATACCCCTAGATATGTCAAGAGCTAACCTTAGTATTGTTTCAATTGAAAGAGAGTATGGCTCTTTCTTGTTCAGATACATCCTCAGAGTTCCTTGTGACATGTATTCTGTTATGATACAGTACACTGGCGGTTTTTTACAAGCTGCAATAAACTGTAAAATTAAAAGAGTCATTTCAAAGAAGAAATTAAACTTATACCTCTAACTTGAATATGATCAAGTACAATAGATAGTTCACAATGCATAAATGTATACTTGAATTTTGAACTCTCAAACAGGATAATTTCCAAAATCAAACACACAATGGGACAGAAAACAAGATGAAAAAGTAGAATCTGTCTCCTATATTTCTATCTTAAGACAATTACCAAACTGGCATGAAGCTAAATAAACAAAAACAGCATAAGGACAAGAAGTTGAATATACATAAACACCCTTGGAATTACCTGAACTATGTTCGGATGAAAGAGACGTGAAAGCAAAGCAACTTCAGATTTGAACTGCTGCTCAAGCAAGGATCTTCTCTCCTCGTCCTGTGTCGGGATCCTCACCATTTTCACAGCTACGGCTCTCTGCTTGTAAATTCCACGGTAGATTCTACTGTGAGCTCCAGATGCAAACTTGTTCCCTATGAAAAGCTGTGACAAATCTGCAGTCCACTCCTCCTGATCCTCCTTAGAAGCTTCCCATGTCTCCACATTCTCAGAGTCCAATATCATGGACCATGATTCCAAGCTGTCAAATCTCTTTCTCTCCATGTTCTCTAAGTCAGAATTCATCCTTTTCTTGGAAGACGATGAAGGAGGAAGCTCCGGTAAAGGCTTACTCTTCGACCTTCGCATGCGAAGCCCATGGAAGCATGAGCCAGCCATTGAAGAAGCTCTTGTGAATTGCATGCTTTATTTATTTCAAGTTATGGTTTTGTATGTCTGTGATGCTTGTCAGAAAAGACAGTCAAATGGAACAGCTTTCCTTCTGAACGTGTGAACCGATTTCAGGAAGTGCATGAAGCCATAAACGGATTCCGAAACACGGGCTCCAACAACAAAGAACGAAAAGCATGCATCAAAATGATTCATTTACGTCTTGAGAGAAGACCCTTCTGGATTTTAACAAGAGAACAGAAAGGTGTGGTATGGAACAAGGCCACTTTTTCATGTCAAGCTTTTCTCACACTTTTCAAGAACAAGAACTCTTACTATCACACATAACCAGAGACACAAACAATAAGGGATGCTGGGGTTTCATTGTTTAACAAGAATTGGAAGCAAATGCATGGAAGTTTCATGAAAATGAAATTCTGGAAGAGAAAGAAAGAGGAAGAAGAAGAAGAAGAAGCAGTTTTTTCTTTCACGGTTTCTACAAATAGGATGGATCAGGAATCAGGAGGATTAGGTCGTTTAGCAGCATAAAGAAGAACTGATTCAGGGGTGTCTCGTGAGTTCTTGGTTCAAAAGAGAGCCTTTATTTTTAGTTTGTGTTATGGGTTACTTTGTTTCCTTTTATTGCATGCATCATCATCATTCATCATTTATCAATGAATGTAATGTTTATATAAGTGGCCACAGTGCAAAGTCTGATTAGATTTGAGGCTTGAGTTCAGCTTAGCCAACAATTTGCACTTTGCAGTCTTCTCAGACTTTGGGATATATCCTTTAACTGTAGCAAGCACCAACTTTCTTGGGTTGGGACCCAAAAAGTCCTAGAATACATGTGGCACAAAAAGTAATGCACTTGACAAGTGCCAAGTCATGAACCGTTTGATCCAGTTGCAAGTTATTACTATCTTCCCTTCTTCATAGAAATATATGAAGCTTTTTTCTTTTGGTTAGGTACTTAAATGGTACAAAGTATAGTACCTTACTGATGGATTTGGATGAACTATTTTCGCATTTTGGCTTCTAATTCCTATTCTCCTCCTTGAAGATTTTTATTATTTTGGGTTTCTCCTTTATTCCATCATTGAAATAATCAATAGAGCACTAACTAAAAGATAACAACGTGATAAGAGGGGTAACATTCTGTTTTTGGAAGAAGCATTTCAATTGCGGGTCATCGAAGCTTAATCTCCAAGCAATGGTTTGCAATTTTGCAAAGCAAAGATTCTAAGCACAGAATCAGGCCCATTTATGATAAATTCAAAGGTGTGGATTCTGATTAAAGGCTAATGCTTTGAGAAATGAAATTATGAAATAGACTTATGAAAAATAGAACCAAAAACTATTGTACCTTGTAATAAACCATCAATGGTACCATAATATTTCAATGTTGGGTTGTCTAAAAAACTTCAAAACCATTATTTAGGTAAAAACTTCTGTCCAAACTCCAAAGGCCAAACTATGTTCAAAGTTCATTTGAACATCTACCAGCTAAATGTTCTGTAAATTTATGCTTTCAATTACATTATTCATAAAAAGAGATCCGTGTGTATTCATCAAAAAACACTTCCGTCTTGCACTAAACTCTTGTTTAATTAAGATTCTAAGGAAAGCACTTTTTGTGAAGCAAAATTCGTAAAGAAAGATATTTTATGCTTTTTCTGTATGCTCTCAAACTTATTGTTCTTTTTGGTTGGTTTGTTTAGCTGCTGAGGCCCGAGTCTGGTAAATGGCCTTTGCAAAACAAAAGGAGTTGCTAAAGCTAAAACAAAAACTAAAATACTGCATCAGTTTAGCTTGTTTTTCACATTCGCAAATCGCAATACAAACTAACAAATTTCTAGGCTCACTTTCTAGTTAAGCTTTTCATAGACTAACTGAAAAGAAAACCTTTCAAAACCACTTAATATTAAGATAAACTGTTCTTTTTTTTCGCATCTAATTATTATACGTCATGCATACATCAAATAACACTTTTTAAACATGCAAAGAACAACTTGAATACTTTTCCCCCCCTTGGGTACAGAACTATATCCAACAGCAGAAACATACTATAAGAACTAAGAAGGAAACGTAAGCTACAGCCTCGATGGCATTCCCCCAGCAATGGCTAGAGTTTCCCGTCGTATAAGCATCATCATCTGATGCCAGAAAAGCTGCACCGGCAGCCATGTGCTCCGTTGTACCAAGCCTTCCAAGTAATGTCTTTTCTTCAAGCTGTAGCCTCTGCAGTAGCACACAAAGATATAGTGTGGAAGGAGATTTGAGACAAGAAAAGCATATTTAAGTCAAAAGATTACTCACAGTAGCTTCATTACTAGTAATAAACAAGGGAAAATTTGTTAGCACAAAACAGGGAGCAATACAGTTAACACGAGTGTTTGGGACCATCTCAGCAGCCAGAGCCTATGCAGCATATTACAAATAATTATCAGAGTAAAGAAACACGAAGATATATGCAGTTTTGTTAGTTTCAGAAGGAACACTTTGCAGGGCAAGTGAAGTACCTACTTTGGTAAGTCCAAAAAGGGCTGTTTTGGTCACTCCATACATATATACATAGAACTAGAAGCAGGCAGGTTGAGACTGGCAATAGAGGAAACAATAACGACAGAGGAACCCCTGTGCAAGTGAGGAGCTGCATCCTGCAAGAATAATAAAGGTGGTTAACACATTAATTAGAAACTTAGCTCATCAAATGGAGATGACATGACAGAAAGATATGGTTACCTTGAGAAGAAGTATAGAGGCTTTGACATTAATCTCCCAAAGCTTGTCAAAGACAGAGTCTTCGGTTTGCAAGATGGGGTCAACAGAAGGATTTGCAGCTGCGTTGGACACAATCACATCTATCTTTCCAGACTTCTGTAATGCTCAGCCGCATATTAAAACAGCATTCAAATAACTTATAAAACAAGTTCTAATAAAAGATAATAGTAATATAGAACTATTTATATGCAAGTAGATGTTCAGTTAAACAAATATTGAAATGAAGAAAAGGGTGACCTGTACAGTTTTGTGAATCAAATCCTTTCTCTGTTAACCATTGGAGACATGACAGACCAGGGCCAAAACTTCAATTCCTTTAGTCCTAAGTTTATCTGCAGTCTGCAACATTTTGCTGCAGATATAAGTAGGAGTAAATGAAATTGAGTAATCATATGAATATATTTAATTTGAGGGAAAGAGGAAAGGAAAGGAACCTGATTGCGAGAAGAGATGACTTCAGAAGCACCTTCCATGCCAAGCCTCTCAGCTATCCCAAACCCATTTCCCTAAGTCGAAGATGTAACAGTGGCCACCTTCCCCTCAAATCTTTTTTACCATTTCTCCAATCTCAAATTCAATCCAATAATAATCTCTCACAAGATCAACCAACATACTCGCCTATATAATCATTAATTCAGTATTATTATTAGTCACTTAGGGATTTTCACTACCTGCTTGTCTTCCTCACCTACTCAGTTTTTTACTTTTTGCCAAACTTTTTTGGTTTTGGAGGAAGGAAAAAAAAAAAAAAAGAAGGGGGGGGGGGTTATTTATTATTGGGGACACTTCCAGAAAACGAAAGGAAGAAAAAGACAGAAAAACCTAAGCATCCTGTTAGCGTTGCTAAAACTAAAACAAATACTAAATACTGTATAATTTAACTTGTTTTTCCCATTCGCAATACAAAATTAACACATATTTCTAGGCTCATTTTGACTAACTGAAAAGAAAACCCTAATAAACCACTTGATATCAAGAGAAGGTTTTTTTTGACATCTAATTTCTTATACATCATGCATACATGCATTTCACTACCTTGAAATTTTTGTATGATATCTATTCTAACACTCAAATTCTTATTTTCTGGGTTATCAATAAACACCCACTTTTTAAACATACAAATAACACAACCAGAATATTTATTTTCCCCTTGGGTACAGAATTATATCAAACAGCAAAAAGAAGAAAACCGTAAGCTACAGCCTCGATGGCATTCCCCCAGCAATGACTAGAGTTTCCCCTGTGATATAAGAAGCATCATCAGATGCCAAGAAAGCTGTCCCAGCCGCCATGTCTTCAGTTGTACCAAGCCTTCCAAGCAATGTCTTTGCTTCAAGCTCTTGCCTCTGCAGTAGCACACAAAGATATACACGGTGAGGAAGGAGACTCGAGGCAAAAGGTAACACATATTTGAGTCAAAAGATTACTCACAATAGCTTGATTACTGGTAATAAACGAGGCAAAATTAGTTGGCACAAAACCGGGAGCAATACAGTTTACACGAGTGTTTGGGGCCATCTCAGCAGCCAGGGCCTATGCAGCATATTACAAATAATTATCAGACTTAAAAACAAGAAGATATATGCAGTTTTGTTAGATGTTCAAGGAACACTTTGCAGGGCAAGTGAAGTACCTACTTTGGTAAGTCCAAAAAGGGCTGTTTTGGTCACTCCATACATAGACATAGAAGCAGGAGGATTGAAGCCGGCGATGGAGGAAACAATAACCACAGATGAGCCTTTGTGCAAGTGAGGAGCTGCATCCTGCAAGAACATAAAGGTTGTTAACACATCAATTAGAACATTAGCTCATAACAACAAACAATTGACAGCTTGAACTAATTTACCTTGAGAAGAAGTATAGAGGCTTTGACATTAATCTCCCAAAGCTTGTCAAGAACAGAGTCTTTGGTTTGCAAAATGGGGTCAACAGAAGGATTTGCAGCTGCGTTTGACACAATCACATCTATCTTTCCATACTTCTGTAATGTTCAACCGCATATTCAACAGCATTCAAACAAATTTTAACAAAGGATAATGCATTCGATAAAAATGAATAGAAAAGGGTGACCTGTGCGGTTTTTTGAATCAAATCCTTTCTCTGTTGATCGTTGGAGACATGGCAAACAAGGGCCAAAACTTCAATTCCTTTAGCCCTAAGTTTCTCTGCAGCCTCGTCAACATTTTGCTGCGGAAACAAGGAAATTGAGTAATGAATATAATTAATTGAAGGCAAAGAGGAAGAGAAAGGGAAAAGGACCTGCTTGCGAGAAGAGATGACGACGGAAGCACCTTCCAAGCCCAGCCTCTCAGCTATGGCGAAGCCGATTCCCTGAGTCGAAGCCGTAACGATGGCCACCTTCCCCTTAAACCTCTTTTCCATTTCTGCGATCACAAATTCAATCCAATACCAATCTCACAATAATAATCACCAATAAATCATTATTATTTATTATTATTATCAGTTCGGGGTTTTCAACGCCTTTTTGTCTTTACTCTACTTATCATTACAATGCCCATCTTTCTTACCAAGTAATTTCTTTTTCTTGGACGGCTTTTTAATTATTTGGGAACTTTTATTGTTTAATAAAGTAAATTAGAGGTGGATAGACATTTTTAATCCTCAAAAACTTTGGCCTCTAGAAAAAATTATTTGTTCAGCATTAACTTTAGAAACGGAGCTTAGAATATTTTTGAATTACAATGTATATTTCTTTTTTCTATTTTAAATGGTTTTTAGAAGAGTAAAGTGTTGTTTTTGTCCCCAACGTTTGGAGTAAATCCTATAATTGTCCCTAACGTTTCATTCGTCCTATTTTTGTCCCCAACATTCCTAAATTGATTCAATGTTACCCCACCGTTAATTCCACTCACGGAACAGTAACGGAGATGCCTACGTGGACGCGAGGCGTTAGTAACCCCAAACGTGTGTATTGACTAGGGGTTCACTTCGCGCTAGGGGTGCACAGACCCGGCCCGGCCCGAAGGTCCGGTCCGGTCCCGAACACTTTAGGGACTAATTTGGTGTGATTTCATCGGGTTTAGGGCCGGGTAAGGGTCTCAAAAATAGACCCGGTCATTATTTCGGGTCGGATCCGGGCCATAGCTCGGGCCACCCGAAGTCGGCCCGGTGGTCCGGTCATCATACACAATTAATATTTTGTGTTATTAGTGATGGATCATAACTATTCTTATGTGGAATTTAAGTATTGTAAACCTTAATATTTTGTTTTATTAGTCATTATAAGATTATAAGTTAATGTTTTATGTTTATAATGCATAAGACTTTAGACTAATGCATAATATTGTGTTATTTGTATTGATTTAAATATTTGGTATTATTAGACAATATTAGTATTGATTGTGGTTTTGCTTTAGTATTGATTGTGGTTATGCTTTAATTTTAAAGAAGGGTTGGTTTTTGTTATATTTTTTTAAGTGAATTTTACCATGTTAAATAATAGTTGGAGTCTTGAAAATTTGGATATTTTTATATGCTAGCTTACAAGAAGGCATCAACGTAATGTAATGTTAACCGCCCGGTTTTCACCCGGTATAATTGTGGCCCGAAAGTGTATTGGTTTCATCGGGTCTAGGGTCGGGTTCGGGTCTAATAAATAGACTCGATGTATATTTCGGGTCGAGTCTGGGTCACATCAAACCCGGCTTCACCCGGCCCATGTGCACCCCTACTTCGCGCGTAATGTTTTCTTTGACCATACGAAACGCTTGCAGTTTAAGGAAAACGAAACACTTTACATTCCACCCACACCTCCTGAACCCTACTGATTATTGCTCCTCTGTTCTTCGCGCTCGATTAGGAAGGAAGAAGACATATTGAAGCGAGTTGGTGGTTGTGTGCTACCTACACACGAGAGCGTTGTCTCGTGTTGGTGGTTCTGAAAACTTCGAAACGGCACAGAGCGAAAAGGTATGTGCAATGTATGTTTGATTTTCGTTTGGCCTGAATAGTTCATGCAAGTGAAAATGTTAATGCATAGGGTTTCTGAGATTGCAATGTTATTGCTCTTAGGGTTTGGGGTTGTTGATGTTAGTAGAGTCTTTTGAACCTGTGTTTCTGCACATTGATTACCGTTGTTTTATGGTTTGTGTCATAGGAACAGAAGCGGAAGAGATGAGTCATTTTAGTGTTAAAATTTATCACCAGGGGATGTTTCGGCTTCAAGGAGGTACTGTTAGGTATTTGGGTGGGGAGACGTCCATCGTAGACTACTGTGATGAGGATGAATGGAGTTTGATTGAGGTGTATGAAATAGTGAGTAGACAGGGGTATTTGAAGAAGGATATTGCTGCGATGTGGTATAAAGCTGAGAATGCTGGGTTAGAGGACGGTTTGACCATGCTTAAAACCGACAAAGATGCAATGGATATGGCAAGAATTGGAGTAAAGGATGACATGGTTGAGGTGTATGTTGTGCACAAGACAAGTGAGGTGGGAGAAGTTGTGCAACCTGGGCAACTTACTGCTCCTGCTGAAGAAGGTGATCAAGCTGGGCCTGGCCCAATTGTTGTGTATGATGGCCCTGGTGTTGGGTCAAAGGCAGCTACTGATGGGCCAACTGATGGGCCTACTGATGGGGCTAATGATGGGCCTACTGAAGTGGAAGAGGTTGGGTCTATGAGTGAGGGATCCTGTGAGGTTGTAAAGAGTGATGATGCTGTTGAAGAAGATGAAGAGGGGAGTGAGACATCTGAAGATGATGACTATGAACCCAGGGGGAGTGAAAGCTCATGGACTTCTGATTCGATTGCTGGGAATGCATCAACTCACAGCCTTGGTAGTCTTGATTTTGGTGACAGTGATGATGAGAGGGAGGGAGCTGAAGGCTTAGTTGATGTGAACATCACAGAAGAGGGGGAAAAAGAGTCTGCACCCAATCAGTCTCATGGTCAATCATCACAGCAAGCTGCACAAAATCTTGGTAAGGAAAAAGTTGTAGGGGATTTTGGTGATGAGGATACAGGTTATAACAGTGAGGAGTTCCTGGATACTCCATTCAGTGATGATGAGGATGACCCGGGAAAGAGGTATCCCATACACAGGCCGTTGAAGAACATGAGTGAATACACTTGGGAGGTGGGAACTTTGTATGTGTCAAGGGAGGAGTTCAAAGACTGTGCCACTGCATATGCTGTCAGCAGTGGCAGGGGTTTGAGATTCACAAAGGTGGATCTGAAGAGGGTTAAGGTGGAATGTGTGGAGGGATGTGATTGGTATGCATACTGTGGAAAGATGAAGCATGAGCGTAGTTGGCAGTTGAAGAGCTGCAACAACAAGCACAATTGCTCTAGGGAGCTGAAGATTGGAATCATGCATGCAAGGTGGTTGAGTAAGGTTTTCTTGAACAAAATTGCTGAGAACCCAAAGATTAAGTTAACCACACTAATGAGAAAAGCATACACAAAATGGAATGTGGAGTTGACCAAATCTAAGGCCTCTAGAGTTAGACAGTTTGCTCTGGATGAGTTGCAGGGGACATATGTGGAGCAGTACAGAAGATTGTATGACTACTGTCATGAGTTGCTGAGGACCAACCCTGGGTCATCAGTGCATCTGAAGGTTCAGAGGCCTCCTGAATTTGCTACTGAAAGACCAGTGTCAGGGGTAGATTTAAGGCCCAGGTTTGAGAGGATATATGTGATGTTGGATGCTTGTAGGAGGAGTTTTATGGCTTGTAGGCCAATAATTGGGTTGGACGGCTGTTTTCTGAAAACACCTTATGGAGGTTGGTTACTGACTGCTATGGGTTGGGATCCAAACGATCAAATCCTGCCAATAGCATATGCAGTTGTGGAAGCTGAAACAAAGGACTCCTGGACATGGTTCCTCCAGCACCTGTGTGATGACCTAGGAGTAGACAAAATCAGGACCTGCACCTTCATGTCTGACCAACAGAAGGTACATGTATTTTATTTTGTTTGATACTTAATTACAAGTGTTCTAGTTAATTACATGTGTTTTATGTTGTTTGATACTTAATTACAAGTGTTCTAGTTAGCATGTAACATTCATAAGTTTTGTCACAACTTTCCTTATACTCAAAACAGGGGTTGGTGCTAACTTTTGAGGAGCTTCTGCCTGGAGTTGACCACAGATTTTGTGTCAGACATCTGTATGCAAATTTCAAGAAGAGATATCTAGGACTCCAGTTGAAGCTAATGATGTGGAATGCTGCCAAAGCAACTTATCTTCAAGAATGGGAAAGGAGGATGAGTGAGATACAGAAGGTGGATCAGGGAGCATACAACTATCTTATGGAGATTCCAACAAAATACTGGTGTCGTCACAGGTTTGAGTGTAGACCTAAGTGTGACACTTTAGTTAACAATATGTGTGAAATTTTTAATTCTGTTCTGGTTGAGGCTAGGGAGAAGCCAATAGTGACTATGCTAGAGGATATCCGGGTTTACATCATGAAACGTTGTGCTGACAACAGGGACAGAATAGTGCCTTATAATAGAGATGTGTTGCCCAGAATTAGGATTAAGGTAGAAAAACAAGCCGAACTAAGTGGTCAATGGGTGAGTGTGTATGCTGGACGTGATAGATATGAGGTGGTTAGCATTCAGGGGGGTAAGGAAAAATTTGTGGTTGATCTTAGGCATCATGAATGCTCATGTAGGAAGTTTCAACTTTCCGGAATTCCTTGTGCACATGCCATGACATGCATAAGAAAAATGTGTTTCAATGTGGATTCATATGTTGCTGACTACTACAAAAAGGCTGCAAACATCTCTTGCTACCAGCATGTTGTCTACCCAGTTAATGGGCCAAACCTTTGGGACAGAACTCAGTTCGAGGATGTGTTGCCTCCAACTTATAGAAAACCTATTGGGAGGCCAAAGAAGAAGAGGGCAAGAGGTGCTGATGAGCAGGCTACTAGGACTGGACTGTCTCGTGAAGGACAACAGCAAAAGTGCTCTTACTGTTTGTGCTCTGGCCATAACAAAAGAAGTTGTCCAAAGAAGCACAAAGTCACACCAAATCCAACTGTAACAAATTTTAATTATGTGTTTATTCTGTTTCCTAATTGTGTATTTGGTTATTTATTCTGTTTCTATTTTGTCACCAGGTTAACAATGTTGCTACTTCTACTTCAAAGGGTAGAAAAAGGCAAGGAGTCAGAAAAAGTTCCAGATTATCTGCCAAGACAGATTCTGGTAAGGCTGCTGATAGTGGAAGTAGGAAGCAAAGGGGCAGCAACAACAAACCACCTTCACACCCAAAGAGGAAGCCACCTGTGAGCTCCCAACAATCACAAGCTGCTTCGAAAAGGGCCAAAGTGAATCATTCACAGACTGCTTCTGCACCAGCCCCAACAACTACAAGGGTACTGCCAAGCCCAGTGAAGAGGGTCACCCAATCTCAGCTCAGGTTCATGGCCAAGACACCACCAAGAGCATGGAAGAAAGTGGAATGACTTTGTTTCACTTGTTACAACTTTTGTATTTTGCCTTTTGTATCAGCCTAGGAACTATGGTTGTTGGTTTAACTGTTTTCAATTTGGTTTTGCTACTGCTACTATAGTAAAACTGTTTAGCATCTATGTTGACTTATATTTCCAGTTCTAAGACATCTACTTAGGAATGTATGTATCTTAAGTTGCTGACTATTGCCTATCTATGCCATATGGTTGATTTTAATGCTTTATGTTTGCTCTATTTCCCTGTTTCATTTAATCATTTCTGCTGACAGTTACCTCCATATTTGTACCATGAGAATGTAAACTAAACACATAAAAGTGGATAACAACAAATTTTCATTCAAAAAATTTCAATCAACAGGTTACATTACACACCAAATTACAGACAACACATTGCCAACACATTACACTAGCCACTATGTTTCTGCAGCCTTACTGCAAAAAGAACCTCCCATTTCTTGTTGATGAAAATTTTTCACACAGCAAAATTATAGCGCATGTCCATCCAACCAGACCAACTGCTACTGCCATTCTCAACATCCTCTCAACTGTTGTCACTTTACCCTTCAAGCCTGTGATTCTTCTTTTCAATCGAGGAACTTGTGGCTCTTGCTCCGACTCTGCCCACACAAAGTACCCACACTCTTCTCTAATCTAGGCAAAAACCAAAAGAAAATCCCAATCAAAAAACCAAATAACAGCCATACCCAGATGCAAAGTTTCCTACTTACCCCATAGTTAACACAGCCCCAGAACCTCCGTCCCAGATTTTCTGCCGTTGACGAAGTCGCAAGCACTGGCCTCTCCCCACAGTAACAAGTTCTTCTCCGTCGACGACCTTGGCTGCTGTTTCGACCTGAAGCAAAGCTACTACTCGGCGCCTGGGAGCCCTGCGAAGCCATGGACTCAGCAATCAACTTCAACAGAGACGGCGATGGTGAGAAGGAGAAGCTACAGGAGACGCACGATGAAATTAGGGTTTCAACATCCTTTTAAATTAAATTTCCAATTTTTTTTCCCAAATTCTCAGTAACGGTCACCAGGGACAAAGTTTGCCAGAGTGGACAAAGGGATCCACGTAGGCATCTCCGTTAGTGTTCTGTGACTGGAATTAACGGTGGGGTAACATTGCATCATTTTTGGAACGTTGGGGGCAAAAATAGGACGAATTAAACGTTAGGGACAATTATAGGACTTACCTCAAACGTTGGGGACAAAAACAACACTTTACTCTTTTTAGAATTTCCATCTATTAATACTTTCAAGATTAATTCTGATGCTAGTTATTTAATTCGGGTAATAGTGATAGTTTTGCTTGCATTAGAGATTGTAATGGGAGTTAGCAAAGGGAGTGTTTGTGAATGATTAAAAGTAATAGTATTCTTAAAAGAAAATTATTTGCTATTTAGAGAAGATATCTCTTAGCTAGGAATGTGGGTCAATGAGATGTTATTTGTGAGACGAATTATGTGGAAGTGTTTAATCTTGTTACTAATCACTAATATGGTTTTGGATTTATTGATTCGTTGGTACTCAAAATAAGAGATATCATGCATTAAAATTGGCGTGTTGACTTTCATTTGATTATGAGAAATATAAACATAGTGACAGACACTATGACAAAGATGGCGATGATATTATAATTTTATAATGTGGAGCTTCCTTCTCTTTGAGAGAAGTTTAAAAATAGTGACTATCCTCTATTTAAGCAGTTCATTTATTTTTCTTATTTTTTTATTTAGTTTATTTAAGTCAAATTTTTAATTAAGTAATCATGTGCTTTTCCTCTTATGTGCACAGGAGTAACCGCTTTTTCTTCTCTTTTTGGATACTATTTTTTTTCTTCCTCCTCTTTTATTGCTGGCGTTATTATAGTCTTTTCTTTTACAGGATTTTTTTTTTCCAATATCGTTATCGTTGTCATTGTGGTCTTCTTTTTTCACTTCTTTCTTCAACGTTTTTATCATTATTTTTGCTGCCGTCGTCATCGCTGCGATCATTATCTTTATCTTCATCTTCTTCTTTTTCTTCATATATTTAAAAAATTAGAACACAGAAATTTTGAAGCAATCACATAAATTTTGGTATACAGCATAAAAATTGTAGTATACAGTACAAAATTTTAAAGAATCACATACTCAAAATATTGACACAAAACCAACAAAATACAAACAGCACAAAAATTTGGGTACAAATTTTTTAAGGACCACATGCCCAAAATATTAATAACCAACAAAATATATTCACAGTAAAAATTTATGTATTATGTACAAAAAAGTTTGTATTATGTACAAATATTTATGTTATACACAATTTTTTATACTATATTAATAAATTTGTGTTATAAACAAAATTTTTGTACTATAAATAAATTTTTATGCTATATCAATAAATTTGTACTCTCCAATAAAAATTTTTACTACAGAAATGCTGAAAAAAAAAAGTGATAACATATTTGTGTATTTTTTTTGGCTGTTTTATACTAACTTAATTAGATTTTGTTTAAAAAATAACTGTACATGTATCCTCACCAATATTATTAATAGATAGCTATATTTAGATTGACTTTGAAATTTGAAAATGATTCACGTAACGTGTACTATATAGTCCAAGTTTCAGTCTTACAAAAAGTGCACGTAACAGTACTTTCACACTCTTTTCTGGTATAATTTCCGAATCAGCTCTTCCCCCTTGTAAGCTCATTCTTGTTATGTATGGTACGGTGCCAGTCTGCTGACAGCAAGCGAGCTTTCTAGAATTTTACTCTCAACAAACTTTGATCATGGACATTAGTGGCTTTTAATGAATTACATTACAAAATAACTTTCCACTATAGATACAACTTGAGACATTCAAGACAAGTCAATGGATACAATTCTTTATGCAATTACATTACAAAATAACTTTCCACTATCAACTACTGATCCACTTTGAAAATATGACAAATAATCTATAAGTTAATACATAATAGTTTACATGATAATTACCTATCATGATTTGGCATTTTTCTTAAATTCTATTTGCTGACATAGCACACAAATTTCTCTAAAATAAAATTAAATGCCTTAAGCCTTAAAGATATATTATAATTCAATCATAAGGATTTCTGAATTTCTTCAATAGCTCTGGTATTTCATATCCAAGCATGTCATCTACTGCTTGAATCATTTTGGGCTTCAGTTTCTCAAATCTGTCAATGCTATAACCACTCAAAACCTCTCTAAAGTGCTCCACATTGGGAAAATCACCAGCTGGTAGATGAAACTCCCTTTGAACCTGTTTTACAAAACCAGAAATGATAAGCAATTAAGACATCTAATAGGCAATGGAGAAGGAAGTGAAGGACACCTTTCTAAATTCTTCTTCGAGATTATCGATGAGCCTTTGTTGGGTCTTAGCTTTTCCCATCATTGCAGGCATCTCCTTCTTAAGATGGCTAATTATATATGCATGCATTTTAGCAGCTCTAGCACGTTTAACAAATTCATTGATCTGCATTATTCCAAGGAAATCAGATGTTACATCTAGAAAGTAAAAGGAATTCCAAGCAAACATGAGTATAAGGTTGCAGTGATATGCTAACATCAGAATATGGGCCATACCCGACTGTCACAAGCCTTTCTTGGAATATCTACCAAATCTGCAAGGAGATCATTCTGTTCCTTCTCAAATAGTTCTTGTCCTAGCGGTCCAACAAAGCCTTCTTGTATAGGCTTATCATTAAATGAGCTGCAAAGAAAAGTAGCAGAAAATTAGAACTAAAGAATATCAACTTACTTGGGAAGGATTACATTTATGTGGTGTCAAATCAAGTACTAAAACTGGGTACATAAAATAGTTCAGCATGCTCAATCGCAAGAAGAGAGTTCAAGCACCAAAAAATAGTTAAATGGACCCTTGTAAGTTAAGCAACGGACCTTTAACTGTACTTGAAAGTAAACTTACCCAATATATACACGCACAACTTCTGGAGTATTTAGAACTTTTCCTAATGACCACATCAATGCTCCATAAACTCTCATAAGCTACAATGTTACAATATGACATGTAAATCGGCCAAAAATTGGATAACAATTATATTTATATAAGATCGTATCAAGTTTTGATATTGCCTTACTTGTTGAGTGTCAACTTGGTCTGCCTTATTCAAAACCACACGTATCTTGTCATCATGACCTCTTAGAGATGCTATTACGCGTTTAAATTCATCACTGATGTCAAGTTTATGAGGATCAAATAGAAGAAGAATCAGATCACATTTTGCAGCAAACCAAGATATAACCCCAGTAAAGTCATAACTTCTTTGAGTCCTTTGCTTTTCTCCTGAGAGGACACCAGGAGTGTCAATAAATGTTATTTCATCCAGCAACTGAAAGAGTAAATTGTATCAATGTCGGGGAGAATTAATTGACAATTAACTTTCAAATAAAACTGGATTTCAAAATATATAGAAAAGCTCACTGGATGTGGCATTTGGGAGCATTGGAACTTTGACAAGAATGAACCGCCAAAAGTTGTCAATCCACTAAAAGGCATGTTAGCATCAACAGCCACCGTATTTCCAGGAATAGTCCTCTCATCAGGTCCAGACTACAAACAAAAATATATTACAAACATTTTTGAACTTCCACAAGCACAAGTGTGCAAGAACAAATTAAAGTATAAAACGATCTTATTGCAACCTATATATATATATATATATATATATATCTATATATATATCCTGGACATGAAGAACTTCCAAAGACAATACATGAACTAAGTTTATGGTACCATGACAGCAACAAATCTGTCAGTTGTAGGCTCTGGTCCAATGTGTGCACCTGAATAAAGATTTTATACAGAATATGCGATCAACAAAGTAATGTAAGCACATCTACAATCATTAGTATGCATGAAGCAATTGATATATCATGGATGCTAGATCATCGACAACTTAACCAACCTGGATAATCACATCTTAGCAAATGTTTGATAAATGTTGTTTTTCCTGTAGAATATTGTCCAAGAAGCATGACCATTGGTCTCGCATCAAAATCACTATTTGTCTGGAAAAGATCAAATTGAAAACATTATGTTTACACCACAAAAAAAAGAAGAAAAGAAAGAAAATAAAAAGAAGAAAGAAAGAAAAGAATTGAAGACATTATCATCATATTTACATAAATGAGATGCGATGTTATAGACCGGACATTTAACAGAATTTAGCATCTTTTAATCATATAGTTGGTGTTCAAGTTGATAAACTTGAGGGTTAAGTAAACTCATAAATTTCTATTAAATTCAAAATGGAAACTGTACTCGCAGATTATAAGATCTTGCATATTATAAAGTACATTTTAAAGAAAAAGTTTTTGGTAACTAAACATAATTAAATAGTATATTTATCTAGTTATATTCAATTTAAAGTTAATCACTCCTTTGAGTGACAGAATGCAACTTTAACTAGAAACTGAATTATAACTATTTTATTTCCAATAACATATTCTAGTATTATTTTCTTTGGTGTCCACATATTCTAGTATTAATTATTAATTATAAAATTTATTTTAACTTATATTCATGTTAAATTTTAAAAATAAAAATATTGATCAATGATGAGTAATATATATTTCCTAGTTCCTTAAGAACAGAAGAATGAAAATACAAATGTCATTAGTCAACTTACTGGAGAAAAAAATTTAAATGAAATCAAATATATCAAAACAAAAATTTTCATTTTTATTGACCTACTAATATGAATTTCGTTCAAGTTATCTATTTTTTATTTTTTATTTTTTATTATTTTCTTGTCTAATGTGGTCACTTTGATAATTTTATGTTAAATCATACAATGTAGAATAAATAATTATAGGAATTTTTCTCTCTTTTTTTTAACCTCCCTAAAAAAAAGGGGATTGTATGAGAACCTTGGAGCTTCAAATCATGTAACATAAATAGGAATAAATTTTGCAAAAGTTGTTTGAGAATTTAGATTAAGTCTTTTAACATCAATTATTTGTAATTGAACTCCTAAATTCCATAGTACAATGAATTTATTCAAATTTATAGGTGCTTGTCAGAATAAGTTTCTATGAAGTTGAATTGCTTTAGTATAGTTGAATTGTAATATCGTAGATTAGGAATTAAGTGTTTGAATATTGGGAAGCTCTCTTGGAGAGGGTCGTACTGTTTAGGCGTTTAGCACTCTAGATCTCAGATATTTAGACTTTCCGACCTATCTTTTAGGAATTGAGAGTCAAATGGAAAGTTCAAGAACCCTGGCTGGTATAAATATCACTTACCAATAATGGAGATACAAAATCATTGAATTGATAAGTGACTTCCAATGGCTTTACCCTCTCGACATATAACCTCTTCAAGCCATCAATTATTGATGTAACTGCATTCAGAGGTAACTAAGAAAAGCAAATTATTGTTACAGATTTGTGGAAACAAACTTAAAAGAAAAAAAACTTCACAAAAGCACATTTATAATTTGTTTTTACATAGTACTCATAAGCCTACAAATATTGCCTTGTATCCAACAACTGACTCGCTGGGGGTAATCAATGTAAAGACTAAGACTGTATGCTTACTGTGAAATAGTATTTATGCAAGTTTATCAAGAGTTAACAAGATGAATGAATCATACTTTCTTTACTGGTGGTTTTGAAACGAATGAAATAGATGGCTGAAGTTGAGTCGCTGCATATATTCAGAACAGTACGAATTCAATTTAATCAATATTTAGTTAAATAGTACACTATCATGAATAATGAAAGAAAGAAATTAGAGTAACTATAATTTCTACCCATAAAAGTTCTGAATGCTAAAAAGGCTATCCATGAATGTATAAAACTAACTTTGTACCTACAAAAGATAGTCTTTGTATGACAAAACTACCCAAACGTTAATTTCATTCATGAGTAAATTTGTTAGCAGTTTGAATTTTCATGGGTAGAAATGTTAGTTTATACAAATTCTATATATCTAACTCTAACCATTTACATCATGTTGGCCACTTATTGTTAAACTCTGTGTTTTCTGGGGGAGAAAATAACAAGAAAAAGCATCAGTAAAAATAATATGATGTATATTACAAAGCAAAAAGTGATGAAAAGCACTACTTACTGCTACTAAAGCATCAATTCCTTCCATGACTGGAGGTTTGATATTTTCAGTGTCAACTGTGAACAATTAAAATGAAATGATGAAGATCAATTGAAAAAAGTAACTGCATTTAACACTAACACAATAAACACACTAGTCAAACGTACTCTGAGTTTTAAGGATATCCGAGTTGAGATCATATCCTGCCTGTGCCAACGCGACAAGCTGATTATTACAGAACACATCCAATTTCAGATTTCAGATCAGAGAAAGAACACAGTCAACAATAACATAAAACAGTTAACAAAGATCACAAATGGCCAACCTGCATTGCCGTAACAAACTCCGCGAAACCTAGAAATCCTTGTCTTTTATTCGCGGCAATATCCCAGACCTTCATGGAGGCAGATAAGGGGATCGGATAACATTAGCAACCACAAGAATATGAAAAGTTCAATTGAAATTCACACTTCAGAATAGCAAACACAAGTAATTTCACCATAACTTATGAAACACAGTTCTTGTAACTTAATTTAATAATTGATAGAATGTACCTGCTTGAGTTGAGGGCGGGATAAGTTGGAGAGAGCAAAGAACTTGGTAGCATCGTTGCCAGTGATACGGCCATCTCCATCTACCATGAAATTAAAGAAATGAATGAACAGGTATGTGAGTGGAAGAGAATGAAGCAGAAATCAAAGGAAGTTTGAAGCAAAACCTGAATCGGCCAAGTTGAACCATTGCTGGTAAATCTGCATCTGCTCTTTCGAACAGGAATCCATCCATTCCGACACCGTCTTCATCGGGTTTCTCTCTCTCTCTCCTCTTGTTTGGGTATTGCGGATCGGAGTTGAATTTACGGGGATTTGATCCACTGTGTTAGAGTGTGGTGAAATCAATTACTATTGCTACTGCTATAATTTTTTAAATAATTTTGAATTTCTTTGACTGGGACCCTCTCCCTCAGCGTCAGCGCCACTGACGTGCGCCGCTTTCAACGGAAAGTTCATGGTTTATCTTTGCTAATGAGTTTACTCAAATGGACTTCCTTCGGAAGTTATGAAGCATAAAGAAATAGGGATTATAATATACTTGCATAAATATTTATCTAACGGTTACAATTAGAAGTGTTTCAAAATTGATATTTAAGAATCGTTTATTAACTTCACGTGAAGTCGACTCCACCTGAGTTTTTATTTATAGTTTTAGAGAAATGCTGCTTGATCTTTAAATTTTCCGTCTTTAGTCATTTTTTAATTTAAATAATATTATTTAATTAATTTAAATATTTACTTTTATAAGAAGTTATTTATTTTTTTGAGGAGTTACTTATTTTTTAATTTTTCTCTTTTCTAAAAGCTGAATAATATACTTTTAAAAGATACCTAATTACACTGATATTTTTAATAAATTGTTTAGCAAATATATCAAGTAGATATTAGTCAAAAATGATTATATGATAATTTCGTTAAGGTGAAAATTTATGTGTAATTAATTTTATGTGAAATTATAATTGAAAATCGTTAAATAATTTGATAGATTTAACTGAATTGTCATCTAATAGCTTTTAATATCATTTAACGATTCTCAACTATTAATCTACACTTAAATTTTTACTTTTTGTTAAACATATCTTCTTATTTGTCAGCTCTTCAGAATTTATCTTATTTAATATTTATTAATTATTATAATAATTAATAAATATTAAATAAAATAAATTATAATTAATTTTGGTTAATTTTTTTTGTTATAAAGTATTTCTGTTTTATTTGAGTGATAATCATATTTAAGAAGTAAAAGATGCACATATTAAAAGAGAGAAAGAAAATTGTATATAAGAATTTTTGTGTCAAATTTTACTATTGTTAATATATTAAATAAATATAAAATCACTCATAATATAAATTCCTTCACTCCTGAATGATCATTGTGTATTTGTGTTAGTGTTGGATTTTTAGATGCTTTCAAATATTTATATAACACAATTTTATAAGGTGCGGTACTACATTAGTACATACAAGACAAATTAAATCAAGTGATATTACGTAATATTCCAAATGAATAAAAACATCTGGATGAATTCTTAGTTCTTATAGGATTCAGCAGCGCGAATGAGGAGTTCTCAGTTCTTAGTATACTTGCAGTTCCAAGATTGAGGATCTCCCTATGCGTGAGAGCTGAGAGGTGTTCCGTGTTCATTTGGTTTCGTGTGAAATTAAACAGCAACAGCACTGCTTCGTTATCTGGACGTACAGTATAGTTATTACGAACAATGAAATTAATTGCATATATATATACACACACACGTACAAACGACGATGAAATTCATGCAAATCAATCTCGCAAGTTACATAGACAGCACAAACTTCAACATTGTTACCTTAGAAAATATGGAGGAAGAACTACTGCTACATTGGTTCTGGATATTATTGTTCATTGATTGAGCATTATTATTGGGAAAGTGGTGGCGGCGTTTTGCAGTTAGCTTTTCTTGTCTGATTTTCCGAAATATAGCAGTATAACCCTGTGCTGATTTAGCATCCGTGGCATCCCAAGCTCCAAATTCTGGTACTAGTGTTCCTTCTTTGTTCTGTCCCACTCAATTAGTTAAAACTTAAAAGCAGTTTCCTTTAGTTTTCATTTAATCCACTCATCATGAATGTATTTTTACTCTGTTGATCTCAGACTATAGTCATTATTAAGAAATGTTAGGTAATAACGCCTTTTAATTGTTTTTGTCTTGCATTTAAACCAATATTAACTAATTCCGCTTGTTATTTTTTCTATGTTGCAGGAGTGTGTATCACAAAAAAATATGGTAGGAAATATATTTTCCATTTTACATTGCTGTGGATTTAAGAAATTAGTGTCTCTAATTTCTTTACATTATTTAATTCTTTTAACAAAATATCATAAATTAAACCGTCTAATTTCTATTTTTAAAAATAAAAAAAATTAACATTGAAATAGGATATTTTGATTTTTATTTAAAAAAATTTAAAATTAAAATTAAACCTTTCAATTTATAGTTTATCCTTCTTCCTCAAACAAATTGGACGATCCAATTTAATTAATTAATATCTGTACTTTTTTATATTAAAAGTATTAAACCCTAACATTTTGTTCATTACGAATCAGAGATTTAGAGATGAGAATGAGAAACTTACCGCATGCTGAAAGGGATGACCTATTGCAGTACTATCTCTGCGTTTAATTTGACGTCTTGGTGGAGAGAAGGGAGCACTATTATCATTACCTCCATGGTGCGTTCCTAAATTTAGTTTCGTCATGACAGAGTGATCAAAATTATTTATTTCACTAGCTTCTTGTGTTGTCATTCTTGTGCGGTGGTGCAATTGGTGTCTGGAACTATTGCTTCGCCCTTCCCTATGCCGCCTTCTGTTGGATCTGGAGCGATTACGAGAAGAAGCCCTCGATGCATCCACGTCATCATTATTTTTGTTAAAGACGACCTCTGAATCTTTTGCTTTTGTTATGGAATTTTGCCTGCGCGCATTATCAAAATATGCCGAGTATGGAACATTATCTGCATCCCAATTGCCAAACCTTGGGACATGCGCATGCTGGAATATATGGAGGATTAAAATCATATATTGATCGAAGCCATAAGGTTAAAAATTCTAAAGTATGAAAAAGAGCGAGTTAGAGTAGAGAATGATGAATACTCACCGTCATGTTTCTGGGATCGGGGTTGAGACAATACAAGTAGTGATTGACGAGAATTAAGAATGTGGGAGCGACCACAAATAGTGTGGACAAAATCGCAAGACAAAACCAAGACTTACAAAACAAATCACGATGTTTACTAAGTCTTTTACTATTTTATTTAGAATACAACGTACTTCTTTTACAATGTTGAATCATCATGATTCATGAGTGAGTATCATATCTTTCATGTAGAATTTCAAAGAGTGCAAATAAATTAAGATTTAAGAACAAACAAGAAGGAGTATAAAGTATAAACTATACTGCCAGATGGCAAAACCCGCTAAACGACAACACCAACTACGCAGTATACGTGTATCTGAGCAGTAAAGTGAGCTGACAAACTGAAACTTACTATAATCACTCCTCTCATCTCGTTATTTCTCGTCCGAAAAATTTTGAATCAGTCAAAATTTTTCATAATTTATTTCAGGGCAAAAAATTAGAATAAGTTGAGAACTACGTAAATAAGTCAAATTGAAATTCGTTTCAGTAATGAACCAGGACCTATATATATGTAATTCGAACCAGTTCGGTTCGAATTAGAATCCTTAGTAAATCGAACCAGTCAAGTTCAAATTAGGTTGATAAAAATTTGGTTGTAATTCGAACTAGCAAGGTTCGAACTCCTTCACCACGTAAATCGAACTAGCTCAGTTCGAATTATAGGTAAGTAAAGTCTTCAAGTAATTCGAACCACCCTGGTTCGAATTACACTTATGCTGGTTTCTTAATAATTCGAACCACCCTGGTTCGAATTACTAGTGATTCGGCTATATAAGGAGTTCGAATCAGCCTCATTCGAATCATTCTCACCTTCTCCTACCCCACCAAATCTCAGAGAAAACGACCCAGATTCTCTCCGACGAAGACCTGAATGGAATACTCTGCTGATGGGGGACGATCCGGCACGGTTATATCGCTTGGACGGAGTCGCCCATATAGCTGGGGTCATCAACGAGGAGGTTAGTACGGAAATAACTTTGTTCTACCGCTACATGTGACTTAGTGGTTTTGCATGCGGGTTAGATGGTGGTTTAGTTGGTGGTTTATGTTAGTGGTTTCTGTTAGTGGTTTATGTTAGTGGTTTATGTTGGTGGTTTATCTTAGTGGTTTATGTAAGTGGTTTACGTTAACGGTTTATGTTAGTGGTTTATCTTAGTGGTTTATGTTGGTGGTTTATCTCAGTGGTTTATGTAAGTGGTTTACGTTAACGGTTTATGTTAGTGGTTTATCTTAGAGGTTGACGTTAGTGGTTTATGTTAGTGGTTTATGTTAGCGGTTTAGTTGTGGTTGTTTTATGTTAGATCTTTCATGTCAGTGGTTTATGCTGGTTTCTTATGTTAGTTGTTTATGCAAGTGGTTCTCGTTCTTGGATTTTTAAGCGGTCATATATAGTACGATTTTTTGGTTTATGAATTATCGTGTTGATTAAGTTTGTCACTGGTAATTAAGTTGGTTCTAATAATGCGGTTCATTTCTTCCGCAGCCTCAGCGATGCATCAAGAGCATGCGGTGGCAGCAGGCCATGCTCCTCGATGACAGATACGTTCCGTACCTGAAGATGGCCGGTCTATACCATCTTGCAAGGCTTAACGATAGATGGTTCCGGTTGGACGAGGCCCTTGTCAGTGCGTTCGTCGAGCGATGGCGTCCGGAAACGCACACGTTTCATATGCCGTTCGGAGAGTGTACGATCACACTCCAGGACGTGGCATATCAGCTGGGTTTGCCAGTGGACGGGCGTTACGTCAGCGGCTGCCTATCAGAGTTCCAGATATACATCCAGGGTGGCCGTCCAGCCTGGGTGTGGTTCGAGGAGTTGCTTGGAGTGGTACCTTCTCCTAGCCAGGTTCAGAAGTACGCGGTCAACTGCAGCTGGTTTTAGGAGACTTTTGGTGAGTGCACGGAGGGAGCTGATGAGGAGACTGTGCGTCGATATGCCCGTACGTACATCATGATGTTGTTGGGCACGCAGCTGTTTGCGGACAAGTCCGGCAACCGCATTCACATCAGATGGCTTCCGTTTGTAGCTAGGCTGGAGGAGATGGGGACCTACAGCTGGGGTTCTGCAGCACTGGCATGGTTGTACCGGTGCATGTGCCGAATGGCGAACAGAAATGTTATCAAGCTAGCGGGCCCACTTCAGCTACTTCAGTCATGGATTTTCTGGCGATTTCCTCGGTTTAGGCCTGCAGGGTTTGAGACGTTCAGCTGGCCATTGGCCTCGAGGTACTGTACTAAGCCTTGTCTATTTCAATTTACTATACGTAACTACGTGTTCATTTATAATGTATTGGATACCCTAAACACACATTTAAGTAGCGGTAAGACATGTGTATGATGCAGGTGGTCAGGTTACAACCCTTCTCTTGGACGCCTCTTGGCAGGGTCCAGAATCACCGTGGGCCCATCGTAAGGTGGCAGAATCCCTCCGGTATCAGTGGTGTGAATCCCATCCGGTACACACTGAACTAATCTGATACACGCTGTGAACATAAGAGGACCAGGTAACCCGTGAGTAGGCGCAGCATGCAAGTGCGTGCTGGCACGGAAATGAAGCGCCTGGAAGTACCCGCAGTCACAGGTCCGAGAGGCAAGCGATACTCTGTAGCTACCCAACGAGAAAGAACCAGTAGGAGTGGTCTCTGCTACGGTGAACTCGGAGTTATCACAGTCATACAAAGTCACCGTGAAGCACCTGGCCGTCTTCAAGTTGGACTCAATAGACTTCACCAAGTGCTGACTGAATTGTTGTCCGGTTCCCATCTGAGCCTCAGCCTCTCTCCCCTTACGAACAAAGAGTTCGGCAAGCCTACCATATGTTGCCTTCACCAGGGAGAATATAGGGAGATTTCTGACACCCTTGAGTATTGAGTTCACACACTCGGAGATATTAGTCGTCATGTGACCGAATCTCCGCCCATCATCACGATGCTGAGTCCACAAGGAGTAGTCAATCCGGTTCGCCCACTCACATATCGCTGGATCTTCAGACCGCAGAATATCAAACCAGTAATCAAACTCAACCTCGATCTTCGCATAAGCCGCATTCACTAGAAGCCTCCGTGCCTCCTTGCCCTTGAAGGTAAGGGCAAAATTAGCCGCTACGTGTCGAATGCAGAATGCACGGTATGCAGATGGAGGTAACCAACCTCCGTCAGGTGCCTCAAGCGCAGCCTTGATGCCGTTGTGCCTGTCCGAGATAACCAGCAATCCCGGCTGCGGTGTCACGTGCTGTCGAAGGTGGGAGAGAAAGAATGACCAAGACTCTGCATTCTCACCCTCTACTAGTGCGAATGCAACAGGTAGAATGTTCAAGTTCCTGTCCTGTGCAATCGCGATGAGCAACGTTCTCCCGTACTTGCCATACAGATGTGTGCCATCGATGCTAACTAGCGGCTTGCAATGACAGAATGCCTCGATGCACGGTAGAAACGTCCAGAAAAGTCTGTGAAAATAGGCTTGAGACTCGTCAACTTGTCCACCAACTCGTACGAGGCTCGTTCGTAGGACTGCAACAGTACCAGGCATCGTCAACTGGACTCCCAACACCCACCTAGAGAGCTCGTTGTATGACTCATCCCAGTCACCGTAGATGAGGGAAATAGCCTTCTGCTTCGCCATCCAGACCCTCCTGTAAGTCGGCCTAAACCCAAAGTGTGCTGCCGTGGCATTTAGGAGCACCTTTATGCTGACGGATGCATCGGCCCTAACCATTGGCATAATGAACGCCGATATCACATGATAATCCAAACTCCGGTGGTCACTAGAGATGGAGGTGGCAAGGCAAGTGTGCGGTCCATTGTACCGTTTGACCTCCCAAATGCCCTTGCGCTGCCGGAGACTCAGTCGAATCAACCATGTGCACCCATTCCCAAACTCAGAACACTTGCCCACGTAACGGCGATGATCAGACTCCACAACCTTGTACTGTACCCCTCGCCGGATGCTGTAAGTCTTCACACTTAACAGGGCCTCATCTTTATCCTGAAATTGCTGACCAACCTGGAACTCTGTCAGACCAGCAATCCCTTCCGCATTTCTAGCCCCGAATCCAACAGAGTGACCAGATACCCCCTCCTGCCTCATGGCATCCAAGTCCAAAGAGGAAAAATATGGTGGATACTGCTGTGTGCTAGAGCTAGAACCACCTACCGCCAGTGCAGGCTCACTCGCTCCAATATCATCGCCGCTGTCATCATCAATCATATCCGGCTCGACGTCATCCTCCTCTCCTTCCCCCAAAAATCCATCTCCAACGCCAAGCGGTGCAACGCCGGGTAAAGCGTTCGGCGCAATGTCAAATGATCCTACCTCGTCCCCTCCGCTGCCATTCAGATCAGCAGCAAAGGACGGGGACGCGACAGGTTGGACCGCTGGCTCGTACACAGGGACGGAGGAAGAAGCAACGGCAGGCCGGGAACTAGAACCGGCTGCCGTGGCTAAAGTGGTGGTATTCCGGTTCGAACCCCCTGAGCTGGATACCACATCAACAAGCTTTGCCAACAATTCTGGTGTCCTGACCTCCGGAAACTGCCGCCGACAAAGAAACATTACTTGCAAGTCCTCATCACTACCAATCGTGAAACAATCATACTTCACGGTATCCTGGAGGACCGTGATTGGAATGCGATAGAAAAACTTCTTAACCCGCTTTGCACCTTCCAGACCGAGTTTCATCAGCACAGATCTAACAAGGTCATCATAGCTCCTCCTAGGACTAACAACAATACAGAGAGGATCCTTATCTGTGAACTTCACACCAGAACGAGTTTTTCTCTTAATGGATCCTCTGTGGTGAACCAAAACAACAAAACTCTCCTCACTAGCCATCTTACTCCCTCTAATGAGACCACTCACATTTAGAAACATATATATAGGCTTCTGTCTCCCACTAATTCGAACCGGCCTGGTTCGAATTATGGTTGGTTTAATTCGAACCAGCCTGGTTCGAATTACTTTGTCAGCGTTCTCTCTCTATAATTCGAACCACCCTGGTTCGAATTATGTGCACTTGAAGTTCGAACCATCTTGGTTCGATTTATTAACAACAGTCAACTTGTAATTCGAACTGCCCTGGTTCGAATTACTAACAAATGCAGTTCGAACCATGTTGGTTCGAATTATATTAATATACGTTCTGGCGCATTACTGAAACCATTTCCGGTTTGGCTTATATACGTAAATTCTAGATGGCATTGGCTTATAATGGTTTTTTGCCCTTTATTTCATTTATATCATTTAATAACAGTTTTATTTTTTATTCTACTCTCTTATCATTTTATTTATCACCGTTCTTATCAAATCTGTTTATTAATGATATTAATTATAAAATCATATCCCTTTTTATTAGGCACTATTGTAATCAATATTTAATATTCTTTTTTTATAATTTGATTTTTATATTTAAAAATATAATAAAAATTAATAATGATTATATTTAAAAACGGTAATTATAATATCAATTACATTAAATAATTGCAATTGATTCTTTGTCCGTTATGGTATTTATCATCAATTATTGGAGATTTGAAACATGAAACCTATCCTAATATATACTTTATGTTAATTCAATCATAGTCATTCAAAAATCACAAGAATAACACCATTGCAAGCACAATAGTGTATAAGTCAAGAAATTTTACAAAAAATTGTTTTTATCATTGTAATTTGTATGGCAATTGATTTCGACCTTAATACAGTACCTATGACAGAAGGTGCTGAAGAATTTGAACAACAGACGGACTCACCCAATAAAATTATTACCAGTCAATCAAGTACTAAAAATATAGAAAAACTACACTAGCTCTGATGAGGTATGATAATAACCCAGATTATTTTTTGTGTATTTTTTAGCATTTTAGTTATATACATAACATTCTTGATCATTATTTATTTGCTATTTATGTGAAAGAAAAAATAAATTTGGCACCGACAAATGATACATGATCACTCATGTTATATATATATCCCCCTTCACTTTAGCATCATCACAAACAAAAATAAATCGTTATAAATAAACTGGATTTTTTACTTTTCAAATAGAACCGTGCAAGTCTGTACTTTATATATAAACTGGACAGATGGGTTCTATTGGTTACACCAAAACTTCATATACCTACTCAAATTTCTTTCCATTAGCCCACTCTTAAATTTAATAACTAATCTATAATAAGCATTTCATTAAATCGGTCTTCTTTCATTTTTTCAATTACTTTTTTATATTTAAATTTATGCAGATAAAATATTATTAATGTAAAAAAATGTTTGACGTGATGACAATGTATAGTACATACCATTATTAATAATTTTCTCTTTTAGCATCATCACAAATAATATAACTAAGATTATCATATATTATCACGCTGTTCGTATACATAGCATTCATTGATATTCTAATTAATTTAGAATTTCATTCACTTATCAAATTTTAAATTTTAGATTTAATTTCATTCGCTTGTCTGTTTTTTAAGTTAAATGAGAGATAAATCATAGAAATAAGTATTTTGATGACCAATAATTTTTTTATAATATTTAATTCTAAATTACTTAAAATACAATAGAGAATGTAAATAAAAAAATAATTACATGAAGTTAACATTCACGTTAACATACATAATAAAACGAAATTAGCATCTAAAATTACAGTATTGTGTTTAATTTGTTATACTCGATAATGAAATTAGCCACTTTTGTATAGTTAACTATTGGGTAGAGTTTCATTTGTTTTTTTTTTTCTTTGTTTTTTTCCAGGTCATAAACCAAGCCATTGGTGAAGAGGAGATAGATCCCGAGGAGGGAATGTGCTTCGGCACATTAGAAGATGCGCGTGCATATTATTACCGATATGCGGCTAGGACTGGATTTGTCGTCAAAATAAGAACCACCGGCTGGGAGACGAGAAACGATCAGAGGGTGGTTGTTAATCAGGCTTTGCATTGTAACAGAGATGGATACCGCACATTCCTTGTAAAGGCACCCAAGAGAAGGAAAACGGTAGCCTCAACCAACTGCAAAGCCCGTTGTTATTTGGCATTAGATAAAATGACAGGGCAGTGGAGGATTTCTCGAGTAGAGTTATCCCACTCACACCCGCTTAATCCGAAACTATCTGTAATGTTCTCAACAAACCGTCAGCTAAGTATGCATGTGAAGGACCTGATACAGCAAAATGACCAAGCTTGCATTAGATCGAGTAAGACGTACCAGGCACTAGCCAATACCGTCGGTGGCCCTGCCAACCTCACCTTTACAGAGAAGGATGTTAGAAATTACATTAGTCGTCACTTACGCATTTCCGGGGATGAGACAGATCCAAAAGAGTTATTTAAGCACTTCTCACGGATGAAGGAGCTCAATCCGAACTTTTTCTTTGAAATAGATGTGGACGAAAACCATAGCATTAGAAATATGTTTTGGGCCGATGCTCGGTGTAGAGCTGCATGGAAATATTTTGGTGATGTTGTGACGTTTGACACTACTTACAAGACTAATAGGTACGAAATTATTATTTTTCTGTTGGACTTAATTAGACTTTTTTCCATGAAAGGCATTTGTAGTTTCCACCTACATTACATGTTTTTATATTTCCATTGTTTAGGTACGACATGCCATTTGGATCTTTTGTAGGTGTCAACCACCATGGGATGTCTATGCTTTTTGGGTGCGCATTATTGCGGAATGAGGACACTCGTACATTCGAATGGCTTTTTCGTACTTGGTTGAAGTGCATGGGTAAGGCCCCTATATGTGTTATAACAGATCAGTCGCTGCAGATGCGTTCTGCATTAGAGACCACATTACCACACACACGCCATGGATGGTGCATATGGCATATCCTAAACAAGATACCAAATAAGCTGGTAGGTTACCGTCATTTCGATCAGCTTATCACATGCATGAAGAGGATTGTATTTGAATCCAAATCTAAGGACTCATTTGAGAGAGATTGGCACGATTTCATTGAAGAGTATGACCTCCACAATTCTAGGTGGCTAAATGGTAGTATAATCTTCCGGTTCATTGCTGTTTATGTGTGGCTTTTTTATAGATGTTATTTTATAGTCAATATAGATGTTGTACTTATGGGTTAACTTATGCTATTTGTTTTTTTTTTGTATTTTTTTTCCTATTCATTTGCAGATATGTTTGCTGACCGACACATGTGGGTGTCAGTATTTTTCAAGGACGAATTCTGGGCTGGCATGAGGAGCACACAGCGTAGTGAAAGCATGCATTCTGTTTTCGATAAGTACTTAAACAGTAAGAGCTCTTTGTTGCAATTTGTTCGCCAATACCAAAACTGTGTTATAGACAAGGAGCAAAAGGAGCTTGAGTGCGACGCTGCTGATTTAAGGGGTATTATCCCTTGTGTTTCTAGCTCACCAATAGAGAAGCAGTTCCAGAGAGAATATACAAACTCCATGTTTCAAGACGTTCAGGATCAATTTATAAAAAAGGCCGATTGTGACATCTCCTCAGTCAACCATCATGGCACAAGTATAGTTTGTGAAGTTGACCAACAAAAGATGGTGTTTGACATGTCAGTGTATAGCAGATACCAAGTCATGTATTGCTCACAGTCATCAGACGTTCAATGTGATTGCTTTATGTTCCAATCGAATGGTATTCTATGCTGCCACAGTCTTGCTGTTCTCCTACATTTTCATGTGACAACAGTGTCCTCACAATACATTCTATCCCGATGGAGTAAGAATGTTAGTCGGAGACACACATACATCAGGAGTAGCATTGACATGGACCGTTCTGATGAAAGCATGACCATTTTTAGGGAATTGTGTTCTGATTTTTACAACGTTGCTCAAGATTTCGTGGTTACTCCGGAGGTTGCTGCTATATTGCGTGATGCCATGGATAGTGCTCGGTAGAAGCTCAAAGAACACAAGGAATCCAAGCATCAAGCTGCACATGTACCAAGTGCGGTTTACTCACATACGCGTGATGAGTGTCCCGTTAGTATGGATGAGCTACATGGCCCACGTCGTGTTCCTACGCGAGGTCATCCAACGTCCACCAGACTTGGGGCAGATCTAGAAAAATCTATTAAAAAGAGGGCACGCAAACACAAGAACACTCATAATCACAACAAGGTAAATATGAGATCTACCCCCCTTTTTCACGTCATTTGTTTATTTTAAGTGGGTTGAATGGATTATAAGTGATGATGTTATTTTTTAATATGATTTGTGTGTTAAGGGACCTAATGGTAATGCACAA
Organism: Arachis ipaensis; assembly: GCF_059453495.1. Taxonomy (NCBI): domain Eukaryota; kingdom Viridiplantae; phylum Streptophyta; class Magnoliopsida; order Fabales; family Fabaceae; genus Arachis; species Arachis ipaensis. Next base: position 140,124,122 of record NC_142436.1, read on the forward strand.
CCATCTCCTACCAATGTGGCATCTTCCTACAAAGATACGCAATGGGCTTGTTCAGAAATGACAAAGAATTTGGCTACGCATTCTGGCTCCTTCATATCACTATTGAATTCATTCCATAACGTCGAACAATTGTGTATGTGTACCTAGTGTATTTTTTGTAGCATTCATGTCATATCCATTTACTTATTGTTTCCTCTTTTGTTTCGTTTTTAAATTTTTTTCCACAGGAAGCATTTTTGGAGGATTCAAAGTTTAACAACACTACAAATCATAAGCATTAGAGTTTAGCAACAAGTTTGTACTTTGTCCATGCTTCAATGTTATTTTACGTTATCATGATTTTGTTGTTTTATTGGGTTTATTTTATATATTTTAATATACTCAACTTTTATTTTACCTTGCTACAGCTTCATCTACCATTATTAAACAAAATACAATAACAGACTTGGGCAACTAAATTTCAACTTTTTTATTCTTTTACTCTTTCTTACCGTTATTATTTGTTACTAATATTTTATCTTAATAAATGTTTAGTTGATAATTTGATCATTATGATAATGTGGTGCAATACATGAATTTTAAAATTGAATATCAAAAGTATCTGTACACAATAAGGTCTTTTTTTCATTATTTAAAAAATTAGACATAAAAAAGGCATATCCAGACATGTATTTTATTTACCTCCAATAACATCCTTTAATTTATTAGAATAACAACCACTTACCTCCAATAACATCCTTTAATTTATTAGAATAACAACCACGATCGAGCATTTATTGCTTGGGCATAGATATTATTAGCTGGCTGTTAAGCATGGATAATTGTAAAGTCCATAAATTTTTAGCAGATATTCGAAATAAAGTTCAAACTTCAATCAACGTGATCTCGATTTTAGCAAAAAAAGCCAAACACGTGTAAAAAAATAATCTAACAATTTAAAAACAATTTTTTTATTACATAATTATTAACTGGGATATTGAATCCTCTTTTTTTTTTGTTCAGTCCAAATCCAAATCCATTCGCAAATATTTCATGATAAAAATGACGTAAATCCTGCAACCATATCAACCGTAAATACACACAGCAACTCTAGTCCTAATTAATTGTTTGTGTATATATTTACCCTGTTGTCCAATATAGGTAATCCATTAATAAAGATGCACCCGGTTTTGGTTTATATCTGATAACATCCATCTGTATTCCATGATAACATCCATTAAATTTTGAAAACACATTAACAAAAAACACACACCGACCAACTCCAAAATCAATTTATGGCTTATAGTTCCGTTTAGCTTTCTTGGCCCGTTCTGCCATTTGAACCAGTGATCTTGTCCGTGGGTTCGTCCAAGGATCTTCAAGATTTTTCTTCTTTCCCCTATCCTCCACATGAGGGACATGGTACATTGAGTACACCATTTATCTCACTCCTAGAGATGTTGTCTTTGCAAAGAAGAATGTCAGTTACAATTTCTTTCCGAATTTGTTGCAGCTGGGCCTGTGATCACAAACAGATGTATTTGTGTTTGGTATAGAACACTCTAAAGACGCAACTATAAATCCAGCCAGCATAAGTAGAATTCATCCAAGAAGAGTTATTTATCAATTATTAAATACGCAAATAAGCATCAGTATATATTTTGGACTTCACTAACCGTATTCCAAATAGGCATGTTCAATTCATCCTCTGCCAAGCTCTTTGGATCCCACATTTTCATCCATTTAATGACATATATGCCACAGTCCCACCTATGCAACACAAATGACAAAAAGTTGTGCCAACATATTAAAATTTGTGTGGGTTGATTTTTTAAACCTTTCTTCGTTTTCATCTCGAGACTTACCCATTTGGCTATTTTTGGAGCCTTGTTTCATAGCAACACTCATAGCCCTCAGCTGTGAATATTATATTCGGGTCTACAGTTGATGCCAACTCTTGGAGAAGAAAGCCCTTCGACAAGCCAAACAAAAAAAATTAGGGAGGAAAATATAAAAAAGAAAAAAAAACATGGAAGGCCACACCTAACACCCGAAAAAATATGCATCATCAAATCTATTCTCACTTACTACATATTTATCTATTTTCTCTCGGCGCTCCGAGTGTGGGTCACTGTGCATGGAGTCTAACACCCATAGGTTATCAGTCTTCCGGTGGAGTACATATAGCCACCAGTGATCATCTCGACACACTGGAACAAACCACTTCATCGTTGAATAAAGCATGTTAGCATATAGTTATTTTTTTCATATTCTTGTAATAAAAAATAGATTTTGTGTGTGGATAAGTAAGTACGTAAATTACTAACATAATCAACTTTTTTCGCCTTCCCTACATCGAACCAGTGCTGCCCGCGGCCCATGAATCTGCTAAGAACAGGGACAAAACCAGTGTTCATCCCGGCACATCGTTCAATGTTATCATTAGTCAATATTATGGCCTGTAAACCCATTTTGCATTAGTTAAACACCTAACGTAATAATTTAGAGTATCCTTCACCGAGGCAATTATGGTATTAATTAATATTAAGTGGGTAAGGACAGATTGCACTAACCATTAGTCTCGGTGGAATACAGTAAAAATCCGTGCAAAACCTTGCGTTGCTCGAAGCATTGAACATGGCACAACAGTAATCAACCACCTGGATAGAGTAAACGTATTACATTTTATGGCACTTTAATGCAGAACACATACACAACAATTGATTACAGTTTTTTTTGTTTGCTCTTACCGTATCGCTTACTCTTCTACGCCATCCCAGTGATTGAAGGTCTGCTCGCTGCAGCTGAACATCATCACTCTCATTGCGAATCCATGCGAGCGTGAGATTCTTTGCACCCCTCCGATCTATCACCCACTTGTATATCCTGTTTATGTCATCACCTGTAGGCCTTGCAGCACCCCCAGATGGCATCAATGTGTCCACCACAGGTTTTGTTTTTCTTATGTTTTCTGGTGCTTCAGGTTCCGGAGTCGCGTTTCGATCATTTGTTATCGGAGATCCGGGTGGTGAGTCCGGTATGTGCAACTGAGTGATGCCAAGCGAGAATGACGGGATTGGAAAGTCAACTTGAGGTGGGTCCTCTGGTGCAACATACACTACCATTGCAAGTTCTCCGGGTTCCCTGCACAGTCATTAACAATTAAGTGCTCTTAACCGAGTGCTCTTAACAATTAAGTGCTCTTATCTGAGCCAAAACTAAAATAAAGAAAGTTGTGTAACCAGTATAAGATTATATGGATAACATCTATTATTGATTAGACATTCTACCTCATAAGAAGGAAAGAGTCAGAGGTAAAAGATTCATGCACCTAATATAATTTTCAATAATTCGTATTATTGTTAAATTCATCTTACTTGCCTTTGCTTTGCAGGTCCTTCATCGACATTATCATCTGTTTCGTTTCCAACAGGTGTGTCAGGCATTGTCTCATCCCCTTTGGGCATTTCAGCACATGTCTTCCTCATACTCACAGTATTCCCCCTAATGGACCTGTTTTTGGACACTTAAATAAATTAGAAGTTGAGCCGCTAGTAAATGATAATAACAAAAGGCACATGATACACATTTGATGTAATCAAGTCAATCTAGTATGCTTAAATGCGTAAATGATGTTAATTCTAAAGCTTACCCAAAGCTTATTCATGCAGAATAAAGTAAAGAATGAATAGTAACATCCACAATGCCAACAAGTTAGCAGCCATAATGACAGACAGATAACATCTGGTATGAGGCATGCATAACATCCGAAATGAAATGATAAAATATTAGCTATTCAAACTCCTATTCAAGATAAATATACCAGTTACAGCCCCTAATGTTGCCATCCTTCTCAAATAAGCACAATATTATACGTAGGTAAAATATATTAAAATTACTTTAAAGATGGTAAAATTTTATATGCAAACAAATGTAATGATAAATTATGTCAACGCAGTTGCCCAAAATTAGAAAAAAAAATTATACTAGTATACTATTATAATGAGGCAGGTTAAAGCATTAAAACTCCATGCGATAACTGAAAATTCAGTAACTTGCCTTTCATTTGAAGGCTCGTCCTTAACATTATCATTTGTTGCAATTACGACAGGTGTGTCGGCCACTGTCTCCTCCCCTGTAGGCATTTCCGTACATGTCTTGTTCGTACACACTTTATCCCTTCCAATGCATCCGTGTTGTGAACATTGGCTACATTTTCTGTTTACATAAATTGGAAGATGAACAACTATAAGTGATAATTAAAAAGGTCACCTAGCACAAATATAATCCGGCCAAGTAAATCTAGTACACCCAAGTATAGTATAGAATGGACAATAACATCCGTTATTCTAATCAGTTAACATCCGTAAGGCCACACGGATAACATCAGGTGTCAAATATACATAACACCCAAACTAATAAGACAAGAATTAGCTCTTCAAAATACTATTTAAAGTAACTAGTATTGGCATTACTTAACGGGAGAGGACACAAAGTCATCAAATTTATTATATTATGGAATGAAAGATAAAACACAAGAAGATGTATTTACATGTGTAAGGTCTATTTCCATGCTCAAAATAAGTATCTCCAACAGTTTTTAAAAGATAGATTTACTAACTACAGCATCAACATCACACTTCTAAAATTAGATAAATAATTAATTACTCTATACATGGTAAAGGATTCTTATACTATAATAATATTAAAAAGACGCAGGTTAGAGCAATAAAAGCTTATAACAAAACTAAAAAATAGAGCAATAAAAGTTTATAACAAAACTAAAAAATCATGGAATTGCCTTTTTTTAGAAGGTTGTTGATCAAATTCAGCAGATGATGCATGACCAGCCGGTATGTCGGTCTCGTTTTCATCTACCGTGGTAGCTTCTTTACGAGACTTTCTATTAGACTTTCTTTTTTTCCTAATGCTTCCTCTCTTTGATACACGGTTGGGCTTGTTCAGTAACCCGGACATCTTCCCAATTAAATTTAGAAGCCCCTACAGTGGACAACATATAAGTTTTATTTAAGTAAGAGATTAAAAGCAGTGATCCGATTAACATATCTTTCACACTTATCACTATTAAAAGATTTTATATATATATATATATATATGCCTCACCGAGTGAGATGTGCTTTCCTCTTCATCCTTCTTCTTCAGATCAACAAGCGACCAGTTTCTGATCCACGGTTCTCTCCCATTATATCTTCCTAAATCTCCATGCTTGTTAGCATGGAGATATATAATCTGAAAGTTATAGTAATTGCTATAAACAAGGTATACTATAAAATAACAAACAACAAATTAAAGGTTAGGAATACACGGCTCACCAGTAATGCGAACATACATCCATCCACTGTCTTCTTCCCTACATCCTGAAACCTCAGAACTCCCTCAATTAAAAAATCATAAATGTACCTCGCCCAATACATTTTCCTTGGGTTCGATACATCAATGGCAGCCCGTATATGTATGTCTGAAACAATAGCCTTTGGCGAGGGAAAGAAGAAACACTTCGCTATCAACATGATGAACTGTCTCTGGAAGTTCATTCTATCGACATCGGACTGCATCGAGCATGTGATAACATCCCTTTTCAAATCCGCTTGTGTTTTTCCTGTGAAGCTGTTAACAAGTTGGTGCTCTACTGCTGTTTCTGGACTTTTGAAACTATTCCCTGCGAAGCACAAAATTGACTCGATGCAATCCAAATCTTTAATGGCTAATTTAACCGAAAACATATACTCAACGAAAGTATTGTGGATTTTTTTTTCTTTTCTCCCTATTTTATTTGAAGATTGCTTACCATGATTTGGTAGTCCAAAACACCGCGCAATTGATTCAACCGATATGGGAATTTTTCTTGTTCCGACGACCAAAGACTTCTCATCCCGACTATATGATGATGCTAATGCAACCATCATATCTTGGTTGACAGCCCATTCAGACACATATTGCAGCCAGCCAAGTCCCATGTTCTGCACCTCCATTATTTTCTCTCTGCCCGCGTCTGAGTCTAATTGCTTCATAACTGAAGCCACGCAACATGGCGAGCACCTAGATACCAGTGTTTTCTATACAAAAATACATAGTTAGAACAAAATGACAACGAAGGAGAATGTCAGCTTTAACATTTACTATCAGAAAACAATATCCCAAGTTTACAGTTAATTCACCGCTAATCATTCAAGGTACCTTTTTTGGTCCACCAGTTTTTTTCCGGGATCCTCTTTCGGGATTGTTATTCTTAGGTGTCTCTTTTTTGCTCCTGGTACGAGCCATACCTACTTATTTTTTGAACACCTATTCACAAACAACTGCTATATATACTCAAATAACTCACTTAAATTAATCATTAACATACCAACATGTTTATCAATAGCATAGATACGCTAACATACCAAGTACGAAAATTCCATAGACTGTTATTATTCATTTATGATTTCTTTTATTTACATGGGTGAAAAAATTGCCACGAGTGGTTGCATTGAATTGAATGTTTTCAAATCTCAAAGACTCTGTATTGGGTCACTCTCGTACGTAGTAACTAGCACATGCAACAACCATGTTCATGTCCGTGAATTGTTGTTATTATCAAAATAAAAATTATACATTGAAAAATTAAAATAAAGTGTGGAATTGTGACAATTATTCATGTTATGTGTTGAGGATTGTTAACAAAGAATTCCAAAAGAGTATATATATATCATTACGTCAAACAAATAAAGCTTCTAAAAGCAAAATTCCTGATAAAAATTTCCACTATATATATATATATATATAATAAGAAGAGGAAACAATAATGCAATCATTTTCATACCAAAAAAAAAGATAAAGCATATATCTCTCTCAGAGGCAACTGAATGGAACTTTACAAGGAATTTAGTTAAGTCTATTTTATTTATTTTTAATTTTTGATTTATGTGTATGAAATATTTGCTATGGAAAGCCAAGTTGGTTTTACGAAAGCGCTATATGAATGAAACTAATTAAATGAAACTAATTAACATACCAATATATTTATCAATAGCATAGATACGCTAATAACTTTGATTAGTTCAATATAAAAATCATGATTACTTATGATTGTCATTATCACTTCACTGAAGTAACTAATCAAAATTTAGTGAATTAATTTGTTTAACTACATACCATTAATTAAATAGTCATATATGTATGTATTTTTAGTATTTAACATACACTAATAAAGATAAAGCACTTCACACTAAAAATTTTTATGCAAAATTCCAACTCAACCTTTTATAAAATTAAAGCAATTCACACTAAAAAAATTAAGGCATAATATCTCAATTGCACTATATCTAGAAGAATTTTTTTTTCTTCACATGAAGTACAAAAAAAAAATAATTTGCCAATAACTTTAAGTACTCCTAACGTACTCCCACTCCAGCCCAACATGGCATCTTTGCAAGTTTGTCCCTTTTCCCAAATCCAGTAAAGTGTGATAAAGAACAAAATTTCATCATTAACAACGAGTCCAACCACGAGCAACAACTGATAATGGAGCCCCACTATGCCAATTATTCGAAACACAATTAATAGAGAGATAAAACTATATAACATACCTATAGGACTCAGAGACAACGGTATGCGATGCTCGGCTTTTCAAGTGGAGACTTTCGAAATAGGGAGGCAACTTGAACGAAATGTCTGTTTCATATTTGTCACATTATTAATTACTTGAAATAAAGCACAACACCAAGTATGAAAAATAACAATTCAAACCACATAACATATAAAAAACCAATCAGGGAGCCATAACACATCAGACAAAATTAATATATACTTATCACAGTTTGACTTAGCCTGGGTCTTATTGGCTGATCTTGATGCTTACTCACAACGCACCCAAACAAGTTCATAGTATTTTTTTTCAGTTGTTTAAGAAAAAATATTCATAGAAAAGGGAGAATTGAAATACTGATAGAAAGGCTTTTAATAAATAGATTGTCATATTGGATAACATCCATGAAGAACACACCAAATTCCATTGAAGAGTTACGACAAAAATTTTATATGGTGTCTTGCCATATCCATAATGAATTAAGAGGAAATACTTTCTCCCAAAATAAAAACCAAAAAATACAAAACTCAACCTAACACACAGTATCAAGATTCAAGAGTAATATATACTGTAACATATAATTAGAACATATCACTCGCATTGCAAAACGAGTATATTATTGCATAATTACAGAGTTACTCCACAATCCCAATTAACAAAGATTCCAGAGAGGGAAATAAGAATGATTATCATATGAAAGTATTAATAATGCCAGAAGAGAGAAGTCACATTACGACAAACACAACGAAAACAGTTGTCAAAAGCATTATCATGTAACATTTCTAACGGACGGAATAGTTCGAACAAAAAAGATTCAGTGAGTTGCAATAGACAGTAAAAGCATTCAAATAATCAAAGTCCAAAGCCCATAAAGAGAAAATGAGCGAGCGAGAAAAGGGTTTTGCTTACCATGAAAAACGTGAGTGAATGCGAATATGGTGAAGCTGAGAGTGTGAAAGTGAGATTTGGAAATTGCGTTGAAGCCGTTGGGTGCCAGAATCGGAAGAAATAGGGATTAGAGGGAAACGTGTATCAGCGTGTTATTGAAGAAGAGAAGCGCCGGAAAACAACAAAAAACGCCCCTTTTCTGCTACCTTCCCTTCAACCCTATGCCCAAAACGTAATCTTTTTGCAACTATTCCCTTTTTCCTTTTCCCAAACCCATGAAAATATGATAAAAATCAAAACTTTCATCCTTAACATCAACTCCAACCACATGCAACAACATATAATGTACTCTCCATATGCCAATAAACAGAAAAATGAAACTAAATAACATACCAACATGAATCAGATACAATGCTATGGCATGCTCCGATGAGGAAGCTGCTGGGTTTCTCCTTTCTGCATCTTTTCGTTTTCCTGGTTCCTGGGGTTGTGGATGTAATGAAATGGGGGAGAAAAATCTTGATATCTCACTCTATGTAGTTTCTTCGTGTTTTTGGATGTTAACTCACTGGATTGAAATTGTATTTTATTTGAATTAAATGTTGATAGAGATTTTTAGGAATTTGATTGAGATGAAACAGAAATTAATTTTGGGAATGGAATTAATTACTCTAGGAATGAAGAAGGAGGAAGGGTGATAAGTATGTTATTGATAAGCAAGTGGAGTACACTCTCTTATCATGAGATTGGCATTTAGTTTCTACTATATCTATACTATACTCTATTTTTTGGCTACGTAGCACTCCCCTTTCTCGTCAGGTTGGTATATTCCACATTTCCACTTTCCCCTTAGAGTTGTCTGCAGCTCGTAGTAAAACACAGTTTCTTGTTGGAAAGGAACAATGCGATGTGTAAAAAAAATTCAGTCACTTACTGTATTTGTATATATAAATATAAAGGTAATATCTAAAATAATTTTTGAAATTTTAATTTTTGTTAGATTAATTTTTTATTTTTTAAAATGACTAAATGTATTTTTCACTCTAAAAAATATAAATTTTTATTAGTCCAAAAGTTACCAAATATTTTAAATGTGTACAGCCACACATTGATGTGGACAAACAGAGTTCAACTAAGATTGTTGTATATAATTTAGTTAAAACACCTAACTTGATTAATTCACATTTATAAAATCCTAACCCCCAAATGTTCATCTTCATCATATATTATTTTTCGTCTCTACTCCTCGTTGCTGTTGTTGTTCATAGTATCTTCTTGTGAAACTCTAAAAAGTCATTCTTTTGGGTGAGGCATGATGGACAGTGGTGATAGAGGTCAAGAAACCTCAAGTAAGAGCAACTCCAGTGGGAGAAATTACAATAACAGGGAAATTTGAATTAGGGGTAAGAATATTATATTATGCAATTGTGGGTTGCGTACGGTGATTAAGTATTCAGCGACGCCAGAGAATTCAGGAAGACCTTTTATGGGTGTCCCAATGATGTGGAATTTATAACCCACAAACTAACCGGCAAGTGCATTGGGTCGTACCAAGTAGTACCTCAAGTGAATGAGGGTCGATCCCACGAGAATTGATGGATTAAGCAACAATGGTTAAGTGATTTACTTAGTTAGACAAACAGAAAAGAGTGTTGAGAGTTCAAATGCATCAAATAGTAATTCAGAGAATCAGAAAAGCAAGCAGTAAATAAGTTGTGAAGTATATATGGAGAAATAGTTAAGGCTTCAAAGATATCTATCTTTTGGATTGACTTTTTTTACTAACTATTTTAATCATGCAAGATTCAATTCATGACAAACTATATGTGACTAAACCCTAATTCCTTAGACCTTTTTAATCTCCTCTAACCTTCATCAACTGCCAATTTCTTGGTCACTTAATTCCAATTAGAGGGTGAAGTTCAATTCTAGTTTATATGCCACAAAAATCCTAATTACCAAAATATAAGAGGATTATATGTTACGTATCCCGTTAAGTCCAGATAATTAGAAATTTAGGAGAATATGTTTTCAAACTGTTGTTTAAGTAAAGAGATTTTCCAAGTTGTATAAGAACTCAATTAGAACAAGGGTCATACTTCCGTTCCACCTAAATTCATAAGATAAAGAACGAAAATAATTCTTGAAATAGAAATCAATACATGAATTAAAATAGAAAAATAATAGTATCAATCCATACAATAGATAGAGCTCTTAACCTTAACAGTGGAGGTTTAGTTGCTCATGGTTCAGAGAAAACTAGGATTCAAAAAAACTATAAATTGCGGAATGAGGTAGAAGAGAAGAGCCGAGCCCGAAGGGCTAATTCTTTTCCCTTTTTATATCTAATCCTAATTAATGTAAAATATATTTTCTAAAAATTAAATAATATCTTTTCTTATTTTTAAATGAAATAAAGTTTAAATCAGAATTAAAATATGATCTTCGTACATATTCAATTGATGGATGGGGACCACTTTGATTCTTATGACTGGCACCTAACTTGAAGGGGAGTGGTGCCTAACTTGGGCCTGGCCGAATTGGATTTAGTGTTGTTAGCGAAGTTGGCGCCTAACTTGGGCATTCCTGGCTCCTAACTTGGAGGTGGCCGTATCCCATTGTGCATGCTTGTTATGCTTGGCGCTTAACTTGAGAAATCTCAAGTTAGGCACAACCTTGGATGCCTCTTGCCTTGTCCTGACGCCTAACTTGGGATGCCACTCATACAGCCTTGGTTTGATGGATTCACGCTTGTCTTGGCGCTTAACTTGGGAAATCCCAAGTTAGGCGCCACCCTTGCAGAATTGAATGAAAAGAAGTATGAACTATTATACATTGTTGAAAAGCTCTAGAAGTTAGCTTTCCGATGCCACTGAAATCACATCAATTGGACTTTTGTAACTCGAGTTATTCAGGTTAGAGTGCAGAGAGGTCAGGGTTGACAGCATCATTCGCTTTCTTCTCTTTTCTACAGAAAATCCATCAAATCCATCCAAATTCTACCTGAAATAAACAGAATTGCACACAACTCAAAGTAGCATCCATAGTGGCTAAAAGATAATTAATTCTTGATTAAACTCAATAATTTGAATGCAAATTCACTAGGAAAAGATAGGAAAGATGCTCATGCATCACCCAACTATGAGATAAAATTCTCTATTTGATGGACTTGTTAAGTTGATACGGGTTTAAAGGGATAATTTGGTGATTGTTAATTCAATGTTTCTTTTTGCATTATTGTAGTTTGGAGTTCATTGTAATTTTTTTCTTGGGCTGATGGATATGAAAAACAAGGTGTGGTTCATGTTGCACAAGAAGTTTTTAATGAGCTCAATTGGAGAATGAAAAATTTAGAGAACGGTATTAGTACATTGAAGATGTTGATGATGATGCTGTTGTATGTTATAATGGGTTTGGTTGTGGTGTTTGGTTGTTTTGGATTTTAGTTAAGAAATAGCTATAGTATGAGTTTGTTCATGATCATTATGTAATGATTTATGATTATAAATGAAGTTAAGTTTCCCTCAATTTTGTATCTCATTAATCTGGACAAAAGATCTAATGACAAAATAAAGCTAAAAAATATACACCTTTAAATAAAATAACCTTTAATGTATCATTATAATTATAATAACCATGACAATGGTGTTGTCTTAACAAAAATACAGAATAGTGTCAATTATATAACAACATAGTGTAAAATGAAAAATATAAACTAGGCCAAAAATTTATAGCTAGGACCATATCACCATGAACAACCACTAACAAAATACAAATTCAGACTTAATCCGTCACAAAGCAAATCAAAAGTAACAACTAAGGCAATAACACCAAATTGTTCCTACTAGCATAAAGTAACAACTAAAGTCTTCATGACATGATGTCATCAGTCTTTTTTTTTCTGGTGCTTTAAATCCACGTGTTGAAACAAACTTCATCCAAACTTCTATCTTTTCAGATGTTTGTGTACTTGCTCCTTCTATTGTCTCTCTTGAAACCATATTAGCAACACCAATATTTGACTTTGGAGAACTGGCAATTGAAAGTTTGTTTCACCAAGTTATCTTCTGCTTGAGCAACTGTCAATCATAACAACTAGAATCAACCACAATGCTAATATTTACAACATTAATAGTAGTAACAACTAAGGCAATAACACCAAATTGTTCCTACTAGCATAAAGTAACAACTAAAGTCTTCATGGCATGATATCATCAGTCTTTTTTTTTTCTGGTGCTTTAAATCCACGTGTTGGAACAAACTTCATCCAAACTTCTATCTTTTCAGATGTTCCTGTACTTTCTCCTTCTATTGTCTCTCTTAAAACCATTTAGCAACACCAATATTTGACTTTGGAGAACTAGCAATTGAAAGTTTTTTTCGTCTAGTTATCTTCTGCTTGAGCAACTGTCAATCATAACAACTAGAATCAACCACAATGCTAATATTTACAACATTAATAGTAATAACTAATCATAATACTCAATGAAATTGTTCAAATTGTAGCTTCTAAACAATATTAGTAACATAAATTACCTTAACAGCACTTTGAGCAACAGCACCTGCCTTGAATAGCAGTACCTTGAACAGTAGGAACACCTTCTACAGTAGTATCTTGAGCAGTAGCACCTTCTACAGCAGTACCTTGAGCAGCAGCACCTTGGGCTTGAGCAATATCTCCAACTTGAATAGCAACATGTCCACCTTGTTGGACACTAGCTTCATCACAAACTTGTTCATCAACTTGATCAGTTTGTGGGGCTTCTTCACTAGCTTCATCATCATCTTGTTCTACAGCTCATGCTGCCTCTTATGCCCTTAGATTTTTTGTAACTTCGTACCCCTTGTAGTGTGACCAATATCGCCACATGTTTCACAAGTGAACTTGTGATATTGTCTATTTAATTTTGTGGACTTCCTTTTTTGACTGCCCCCAACAGGAGCCTCATGTGTATTCTTCTTGTTTGCATAGAGTTTTGGTCTCCCACGGAGTTTCGATCTTGCCAAGGGTAAGCAGTGAGAGTACTCAAACCTGTCTTACATCTCTTTTCCTCTGACTGGGTTGATATAAAACTCATATGTATTATTGTAAGATCCCATTGTCAACCATGCATGAACATAGTTCTCAGGCCGACCATTTATACATGCAATAGCTGCGATGGCATGACGACAAGGTAATCTTAAAAGTAAGATAACTAAGTGAATATGTTGCAGTATCTAGAAAACAAATAAATAAAAAAATACATGTATTACCTGATAGCTGCCATGACCTGCAACTGCATGTGTGATTTTTCAAATCAACTACCACATTGTATGGCTCACCATGAACTTCATTCATGACTTCTGCGGTATCACCAGACCACATAGGCATTTGGTATCTGCTAAAATATCTCTCCTTTGCAAGCCTGCTCTGTTGTATATGAGGTTAATGCCTAATATGACTGGCCAGCTTGAGTTTGTTTCTGGCCATGCTTGTCATGTCAATCCTCCTAACTTTCTCTAGCAGTGTAAGTATCAGCTTTGATCCGTATGGCTTGGTGGCTGAGTTGAAGGCTTCACACATGTTGTTGCATACATTGTCATTCTTTGGGTTATCTTTGTAGTACACTCTGGTCCAAGATTTTCTGAAAATCTTGTCCAGATACTCCCATGCCTTCACATTAATAGGCTTGAGGCTTTACATATTTTTGTTAAAGTCTGGAACTGTCTGTACTCTAACACATGCCCACAATAATAATTTGAGGTGTTTGTTCTTCCATTGCTTTTGAAAGTTATGTCACAAGTGCCATAAACAAAATCTGTGATGCATACCAGGCATAACCTCTTGCAGTGCTAGTATGAGTCCCTGCAATGGTAACCGTCAGAATTCACAAATGCTTGATGCTCAAAATAGACCCTGACTATACAGTCATTAAATCTAAAGAGTCCCTAACATAACCATCATTAAATCTAAACAATCCAATATATCATATATTGTGCTTCTATATAGTACATTATACGTACCTTCTGCATGTCACTCATGAAACACATGTTATGTTCCTTAAAGTATCCGGTGTCTTCATGCAAAAGTTTCAAGAACCACTTTCAAGTTATTATATTCTCAACCGTAACAATAGCTCATGTTATGAAAGATAAGGTCTCCCTCAGGTTGTGCCTTGACACCAAGTTTCACAATAGATCCCAGTATATTCCCTAAGCTTGGCATACAAGGCTGCTTCATCACCTCTCACAATTTTTTTAGCATCTCCTAAAGATTTTGTAATGTTGGTCCTAGACAATTGAACTCTAGTTTTTTTTCTTGAAATAATCAAATACCTCACAATGCCTAAAAGTAAGTTGCTTCCTTATTTTTTTTATTAGAATTTTAGTAACCCACTTTCTAGTTGCACACATATTTCTTGTCTTTCTCTCATAAGTATGGTCATCATTAAATGCCTTAATCTACCAACATGCATGCCTCCTATTATAAGAATAATAGATCAACCAAGGATATTCTTTATTTTTACAAAAAACTCTAGCACTAGTAGTGTCATTCTTTAAGTACTTTACTCCCTTTCCTTCTTGCAGAGTATAGTTTGTAACAGCCCTCTTAAAAGTTTTCGTAGTTGTAAATTCTATCCCTAATTCTAAACTAACATGGCCAAACTTGACAGCATCATTGAAAATTAAATTCACAACTAGGTCTGTCTTGTCATCAGAATTTGGTGGAGTGCTCAGCTCATCTCCAAGAGTCACTTGAAAATGAACTTGCTTATTAGATTACACTAAACTAAATAAATAACTCCAAACAAATATGTTTTAACAAACTACATATTACACTAAACTAAACTAAATAAAATACAATAAATAAGTCCAAACAAATATGATTTAACAAAACATAGATTACACTAAACTAAATAAATTACCAAGACTCTGCTTATCAGATTCATATCCTCCATCATTCTCAAAGTTTGAGTCATCCGTTGGGGAATTAGGTCTTTTCCATGTACAACTTTTCTTTTCCCTTGTTTGAAGTATTGCCAGCTTGCTTCTTCCTTTTTCTTAGATGTCTCTGCCTCATATTCTATGCTGAATTCTGAAAATTTAGGAGGCAGATGCGGCTTGTAAAGATTGTCTTATGCAAATTCATATGAATTGGGTAATTCACCATCAACCACATGATTGGCCTTTGAGGTTCCTTCTTGTCATGAGATCTTGTCACAGGTTTTTTAGGTGACTTTGTTGAAGTTTAAACTTGAAGCCACCAATTTTTTTTGTTGGTTTGATGGTGTAATTTCTCTGAATAATTTGTGTAGTTTTTGTGTTAATTTTTTTCTTAGTTGGAAAAGTGGGTGTAATCGGGTTTTGTTGATACAATGGCTTGGGGGTGATGGAATTTTTTTTGGAGCAATGAAAATTGGATTTGATAAGGGCACACTGAGAATGGGCTTTGGTGTGGGTCCAGATGACTTGGTATTCAGTTACACAATTGGCTCATTCGGTGGTGTTGGAGTCTCTTGCTCAGTAGGGTCACACAATTAGCTTAGAATTATGTTGCTTTCCTTAACACAATTATGTTGCTCTAAGCCATCCTTGTCACCTCCTCTACCAACATGTTCATCATCATCCGACAATTTCATATAATCTATAAACTCAGAGGCAGAGGGACCGTGTTCAAAATAGATATAGATGACATTACCATTTGGTGGCAGAGGCTAACTATGTCCTTTAGATCCTTATCCAGCTTCAACCTCCTCAAATTGTGGGCTAAACTTTCTTTAGAGTCTAAGTACCAGCAAGTATCACCTTTATCATAGCCCAACTCCTTGTAGTAACCAGTTATGGTAAAATCATCTAATTAATCTGCATCAACTCTAAGCCATTCTTTGGTGCGACTTGATGTGTACATAATTCTGCCATCAGAAGCTTGAGCCTTGAACCTCCCTCCATGGTGAAAAATGAGCCTCAGCCGATCACTCATATGAAAAAATACAATAAAATACACTAGAGTCACTATTACAAAAATTCTCAATTTTCAGAAAATGTTAAACAATCATATATTTTAAAAAAATGCATATTTACAGCCATACTAACAAACTATTAACTACATTAACACATGCATTTAACTTTGTAAACTAAAATATCACCACTAGAAATTAGTATTATGGTAAAAAAGAAACACTAAACCCTAGAACACAACCACAAAAAAAATAAATGACAAAAAATATTCAAAAAAATTAAATATAAGTATTAGAATCACAATCTACTAAGATGATCATCCAATTAACACCAACACAGTGCAAAAAATAAAAATAAAAACCTAAACCCTTACTGTTTACCGTGGCAAATGTTTGAGTCTGATAATGTTGACAGAGACGAAGATCTTCACTGATCAAATAAGGGGACAGTGGACAAGCGCCAGTGTGCCACGACGACGCTGACTTGAGGAAGATGAAGAGGCGATGAAGGTAACGAGAACGTCTTTGGAATTTTTTGTGGGAAAGTAACTTTTGTTAATGGGGGACCATTTGGGAGTTTTTTTATTGGGAAAGATAAATTATAGGGTGCAAATAGCATCGTTTTGCTGTAATTGGAGGTTCACTAGTAAATGACGTCGTTTAAGTTAAGTGCCAACTTAGCACTTAACTATACACATCAGCGACGTTAAAACGTCTGGTAATTTTTGGATTAACGGGAATTCACATTTCTGAGAGTGGTGATACATTTGGTCATTTTAAAAAAGTAGGAGAATAATCTGAGGCAAGTTGGAAATTTCAGGGACCATTTTGAACATTAGCTCTCTCTCTCTTTCTCTCTCTCTCTCTCTCTCTCTCTCTCTCTCTCTCTCTCTCTCTCTCTCTCTCTCTCTCCCTCTCTCTCTCTCTATACGTGTTTTATTTATATTAATATTTTAATTCAAGATGTAGATATATTTTTTTAGGAGAGTTCAACTCTAAGATTTATCAACAATAAATGTCGGTATAAATTTTGCACATAATGAAAAAAAGAGTAAATAGCCATTTTGGCCCCTGAAAAATTTTGGTTTTGTCAAAATGGACCCCAACGTTTGTTTTTGACAAAATGAACCCCAAAAAGTATGCACCGTCTGACAAAATGGCCTCGATGTTAACTCCTCACTCTGGATGTTAACGGAGATGTCTATGTGGCACGTTAAGTGCTTACCTGGAGGGTTAGAGTGATCTACGTGGGGAGTCTAACTTCCTACTAAAACGCATCTTTTGCAACACAATGTTCACAAAACTCCACTTGATCCTATCACATGCCTTCTGGAAGTCTATATTGCCACTTTTTTTTCTCAGCTTAAGCCACTGCATAGTTTCACATGCAATAAGTGCCCTATCATGTCCCTTACCAAATGCACTTTGAGTATCTCCTACTAGTCCTGACATCACTGATCTCATCCTTTTAACCAAAACCTTTGAAATCACCTTGTATATACAACCAACTATATTAATCGATCGAAGATCCTTAATCTCCGTTGCTCTAACAAATTTAGGTGCCAACGCCACCCATGTGATATTTGAATCTGAAGGTAACCTGGCAGTCTGAAAGAATCCCATCACAGCAGCTGTGAATTCTGAGGCGATCTCATCCCAACACTTCTTAATGAAATTCATGTTATACACATTGCTTCCTGCCGCCTTAGATGATTCGCACTCCCACACCGTCTCTCTAATTTCCTCAATCAACGGTATCACCTCCAAGGCTATAACATCTTCTTCATCTATCCATTTCACTAATCCATCTCTGAAGCCCACCACGTTGCTCACCATATCATCTAGCTTCTTAATCCCTTTCTCAAACCTTTTGATTTTCTTGTCCATATCACCAAAATTAACCTTATGCCACCTCTTGAGAGGAACTGCTAAAGCCTTCAATTTATCTATGAATTGCACATCCCCTAAGCCTTTCCATTTCTCTTTTATCATTCTAAAAAAATCCTCGTGTGTAAACCAAGAGTCAAGGCCTCAAAAAGGTCTCGGCCCACTATGCAACCTCGTATCTCCACTATTATAAGGCAATGGTCTGACAATCCCCTTGGTCCACCCTTTAGTCAAGTCTCTGGAAACTCTGCAATCTATTTCATGCTAACCAGAATACTATCAATCCGACTACACGATCGGCTTTTACCCCATGTGAACTCACGATCACTCAGCAGTAGATCCACAAGTTGCATATCATGTATCCAATCCTTAAAGTCTTCCACGGATGCTATTGGATTGACGCATTTTTTCTCTCCTCCACCTATACAATCTCAATGAAATCCCCTATAAAATAGAATGGAACCTGACATAATCTAACTATATAGCTCAACTTCTCCCACAAAACAAGTTTCTCATCTCTTGAATGATTCCAATACACTAAACAGAATGCACAATTGAAATTATTTTTTAATAGAACCCCTTTAACACACAACCATCTCTCTACTTTGTAATAATTATTTATTTTAAATATCATTTCATCCTATATTAACAACAAATTAAACCACTAGATGCACCCTCAGACCCTACATATTCCCATTCTGCATCATCACTCCCCCAAATACGTGCTATGTCAAACTTTGTCATAACTTTTCTCTTAGTCTCAAGCAAGCCTACCATATTCAATCTATTTTTTTCCAGAGGTTCTTCACCATACTCAATTTCCCATCACCCCTTAACCCTCTATCATTTTCTTCTTCACCCATTTTCTTCTTCCTGGCACTACCCAGTCTCCACCTCTATCATTTTCTTCTTCATCAACTCAGTCATGTTTCCTTACTTCGAGGTCGCAACCCTTCGACCATTAACCCCAACATATGCGTAATCTTTATCATCATTAACATCACAAAAAGTCTTTGTTGGATCCATCATCACCGAAGAAAGATTTCTGAGGCGGTTTCCCGCCTCCCTACAATTATTGTCGTTCGATTCTATCCAAGGTGGCGCCATTTCAAAACGATTTTTTGGCCTCCTTGAATCTCCACTTCTGTCGATAACATGATGGTAATCTCCTCCAGTAATTTCACTCCGGTCAATATGGACCAAGTCGGCGCCGTCAACCCCTCCGATCATGCCTCTTTCAAGTGTAAACCAGCGTAATTAATAAATAATTAGTCAATAAATTAATTAATCAAAGAAATTAGAAAATGAAATTTTATAGTTTAATAAGATAGAATTAATTAAAATATAAATTTTGACACTAATTTTAAAGAATTTGGCGTAAAATTGGGCCAAATAGGGCGAACCGGGCCTGTATTGGGCCCAAGACCCAATCCAACAATACTTAAATGAAGAGCACAGCTCTTCTTCCCCAAAAAAAGGGGGAAACACACTGGGCAAGAGAGAGGGGAAGAAGGTTTCATAAAAATTTAACCTTCAAAGTGGGATAACTTTTGCTTTGGTGATCAGAATTGCGTGCTGATTGTGGCCACGCATCGGGCTCGTCGAACTCTTCAATTCTATCTAAACAAAACTGTAAGTAACTCATGTTTACCTAACTCTATTTCTGCTGGTGTGTTAAATTTGGATTTAGGGTTTGAGGAACTCAATTCCTTAATGATTTTCATGTTTTAGGGGTTCACTAGCCTTGATTCCTTGTTAATATTGCTCAAGGATCAGTGGGTGAAGGTAAGAACCTTAAACTTTTGGTTGATTAGTGAATTAGTAAGCTTGAATGTTGATTATAGTGATATGTTGTGGGATTAGATTGAATATTGTTGATTTGGAATACATTGATGATGTTGGGAGCTTGATTGTTGGACCTTGGTGGCTGGATTTCGGTTCGGTGAGGCATTGGGGTTGTGGACGGTACATAGTTGAGGTGAACTGGGTATTAGGAGGAATCGGCCAAGGTATGGTTTCGGTTTCTCGTAACTAAAATATAATATGTCGTGAAAACTTTGGCTAGTTAACCATAAGATAGGATTGAAATGTTATTGTTGTTGATGATTGTGATGGATTGATGTGCATAAGGATTAGTGAGTTTGAGGTTGTTGTTGGTGCCATATTGGTTGTGGTGTTGGTATTGTGTTTGATAGAGATAATTGACGATGTATATGATAATGATAATGATGATGATGTATATTGAACTTGAATGGTTGGATATGTTGATGATGATGTATATTGTTGTATATTGTGTTGAATTGAATGTGGAATGGTTGAGTTGGTTGTCATTCGGCATGAGGAAGTTGATGGTGTTGATGATGTATATATATACGTGTGAGTTGTTAATATGGATTATGTTGTTGTTGGAAATGAATTATTGTGTGGGAGTGATTATATATGTGAATTTGGTGTGATATGGAGTAAAATTGGTGTATTGAGGAGTGTTTAGACATGGTTTGATATGGTTTGGTAAATTTTAAAAAGGGTTGAAATCGAATTGTTGTGAAAATTGAGGTTTAGAAATCTTTGTGAAAAGTTGAATTTTGACCAAACTTCGGCAAGCCATAACTCGACTTCTGGACCCTCAATTTTTTCTCAAACTTATTTTATATAAAAATTAGATCCGTGAAGTATATGTCGTTCGAAGAACGCGTGAAAAATGTTTCAAAACAAGAAAGTTATGCGCGTCGGAAGTTTGGTGTGTAAAGTTGAAAATTCGCAGCATTCAAGATTTTTGTCAACTCTGCATAACTCGTGTACGCGAGCCTCCTACGCGGCACGGGCGTTCGGTTTAGGTTAGCTATCCCGCATACACGAGAGGTTGCGTGCATACGCGAGCAGGAAAAAAACGCACCCACGCGTACGCGAGACCTTCCACGAGTACGCGGGACCGCTGTTTTCACCAAAGTGAATTTTATGTTTTAAAACCTAATTTCAAACCTCTAAAACTCTATTTATACTCTTTTAGCCCCTAATCCTTAGTTGTATGCTTAGGGGTGGTAGGAGTACCCGAACTTGCGGGTACCCGCCCCGCCCCAACCCGGTCGAGTCGAGTTTAAACCCGACCCTGAGCGAGGCGGGTTTTGATCGGGGCGGGGCGGGGTCGGGGTCAGGCTAAACCCGCCCCTACCCACCCCGGAGTACATATATATATACACAATTTTAAGTTTCTAGGGTTCTTAATCCTCACAGCCACTGTCCTCATACTCATTTACGCGTCCCTTCAGCCCCAACCCTAGCAGAGAAGAGGGAAGGAAAGTCACTTCCTCTTCTCCCCACTCCCCATTGAACCTCAGATCTGGTCACCTACTCACCTTCACTGTGCCATCGAGCCTTCCGCCGAGCTTGTCGCCGTCGCTGAGCTGCCGTCCTGCCGAGCCCATCGCCGAGTCGCTGTCGCTGCCGCTGCGGTGTTGTCCTGTTGACGCTGTGTCGCCGCGCTGCCGAACGCTCGAACCTACTCATCATTGCTGCACTACCGAAGCTACTAAGTAGTGAACCAGTGAACCCCTCTTTCTCACCGTCTTCCTCCAACACGTAAGTTCCCCTGTCTCTGCACTGCCCTCTTTGATCAGATTAAATCAACATCCAAGAAGCTTAATATGTATGAATCATGAAATATATATATATATATAGAAAATTAATTTTTTAACTAGTTAAGTATAATCAATTTTTTATTGTAGTAGTCGTTTTAGTCGTACCAAATTTTTTTCCTTCACAGATTGCATGTATGAGTATAATTTTTCTTAGATGAAGAATTTTTCCTTCACAGTATGTGTATTAGTGTATACCATTGCTTGCCAAATTAATTATTATATATGGCATTATTACAAAAGATATATGTACCTCAGCATTTCCCAAATCATCCCAAAGCCAAAGAATAGTTGCCGAAGAAGAAATTATATCTGTAGCTTCAATTATTTTTAATTTCATAGTTCTAGTTAGAGTTTGACTAGCTAGAGTTTTTATTGTTTTCTCTTGTGATTGAAATTTTATGTTTGGAAAATTTTTTAGCTGTCCCTTTTATACTGCTGCGTTTTGGTCAATAACCCAGACACCAAACTGTTTTTGTTTTTAGTTGGGAAGTGTGTGTCTTTGATTTTTGTTTGACATTTTCTTTTCAAATGGGATGTGGGTTTCATACTCTAACCACTGCAAATTGAAGAAAAAAGAGCTATTTCCATATTTATTTCTGCATTTTTTTTAATACCATTTACTCAATTTGTCATTTTTCTACTTAAAGTTAGCAACTTACGGGCTTGATGGGGTTAAAATTTTGAACTTTTGTGCTGTTTAGTTCAATTTCTATGTCAATTTATGTTCAGTTCATGTAATGAAAATACTTTATATGATTTGTGTTTTCAATGTAGGTTTGTTAAGATAATTTCATGGCTAGTAATGCTAGAGAAAACACACAAAGCAATGATGTTGCTCCTCCCGATAATGAAGTTGAAGTTCAGAGTAATGCTAATCCAACTTCAGAAACTCCACAACCAACGGATAATAATGCCTCAAATCCAGAAGGATCAACTCCTGTTGAAGGTGACAATAAGGCTAATGTTAAGAGTGCTTATTGGGAGTATTTTGATCGTTTAAAAGTTGAAGGTGAATGAAAAGCAAAATGCAAATTTTGCAAGAGTGTGCTTAATGCAAATCCGAAGAATGGTACTAAGTCATTGAGAAACCATGTGGACCGCTATTGTAAAAGAATAAAAGTGGTGAACTCAAGGCAATCATCAATTGTTGAATCACTAGCAAAACAAGCACAGGTGCAAAAAGTAAATGAAGATGGCTTTGTGTTTGATCCTTCAAAGACAAGAAAGTGTGTCGCCGAAATGATTGTCCTACATGAGTATCCTTTGAGTTGTGTGGACCACCATGGATTGAGGCGAGTGTTTGCATCAATGTAACCAACATTTAAAATGTCTAGTCGCAACACGGTTAGGAAAGACATCTTGAAGATGATTGGGGATGAGAAGCTGAAGTTAACTCTTCAACTAGATGAAAATGATAGCAGAGTTGCAATAACTAGCGACATGTGGACTTCCAATAAAGAAAAAGGTTACATGGTTGTCACAACTCACTATATCGATAGTTCGTGGAAGTTGCAAATGCGACTATTGAGGTACTTCAAAAACTTCATAAACTTCTATATATTGTGTTGTCTTTGTATGTTGACATCTAAAATGCATGCATGTTTGTTTTATTTTTCAGCTTTTTTTATGTTCCTTGTCCCCATACAAGTGAAGTTCTTACTCAAACATTGATGAAAATATTGTTAGAATGGAATGTTGATAGAAAAATGTCTACTGTTATATTGGATAATTATTCTACTAATGATGCTATGATAGATGAATTGTTGGGGCAGCTAGATTCTTGATTCTTGATGTTGGGGGGTAAATTGTTGCATATGCGTTGTTGTGCTCATATATTGAATTTGATTGTGAAGGATGGTTTGAGTATAGTTAAGGAAAGTATTAAAAAGATTCGCAGTAGTGTATTGTATTGGACTGCAACGGAGAAAAGGAACGAAACTTTTGTGAGTTGGTGTGCTAAAACAGCGATTCCATTTACTAAGAAATTGGTTCTTGATTGTCCGACTAGGTGAAACTCAACTTATTTGATGTTAGACACTGCATTGTTGTATAGAGCTGTCTTTCCTAGGTTAAGGCAGAAGGAACCCCAATATAAAATTGTGCCAAGTAATGAGGAGTGGGAACTTGCCAAGAAAATATGTGATAGATTGAAGTTGTTTTATGATGTTACTCAACTGTTTTCTAGTTCTAAATTTCCGACTGCCAATCTTTATTTTACTCTGGTTTGTAAAATAAAAGTCTCATTGGATGAATGTCAACTTTCTAGTAATTCTTTAATTGCTAATATGGCATCTAGCATGAAGAAGAAATTTGAGAAGTATTGGGATGAGATTCATGGCATTATGGGTGTTGCTGCTATTTTAGATCCTAGGTACAAGATGGTTGGGGTTGAATTTCAATTTGAAAAAATGTATCCAGATCCAATAGAATATTCAAAGTAAGTTGACAGAATTCATCAGTTGTGTAATGAGTTGGTTAATGAATACAATAAAAAAATGAGTTCTGATGTGTCACATGTTGGTACAAAAGAAGTTGATGAAAGTGGAAATACAAGCATATTTGGGGGTGATGATTATATGGTGTATCTTAAAAGAAGAAAGATGACAAGGGGTTCATGTGTGAATGTTGAGTTTGATCATTATCTTGAGGAGGAAATTCATCCTCCAAATGATCCTAATTTTAATGTTTTGAAGTGGTGGAAGAACAATCAAATGAAATTTAAAGTTTTGGCAAAAATAGCCAAGGATATATATGCCATTCCGATATCCACTGTTGCTTCTAAATCTACTTTTAGTACAAGTGGTCGTGTGATTTCTCCTCATCGCGGAAAGCTCAAAGAAAGCATAAATGAAGCTTTGATGTGTGGCCAAAGTTGGTTGTGGGCAGCTTTAGGGAATAAAGGTGACATATTACTTGATATTCATTTATGTTAATTTTTTACATAATAGTAATTAGTTTATTAATTGTTATCTCTTTTGATTTTTAGGTTTAAATCTTGACCTTCAAACCTTTAATGATGATGAAGATGTGGAAAGTGATCAAGAATGAGGATTGAAGACTTTTTAATATTTTAATGATGTAATTTCTTTATGTTTGTATTTTAATTTAGTTATGAATTTTAAGTTTGTATCTTAATTTATATATGAATGTGTAATAATTAAAATGTCATTTAATTTTTATAGGGGCGGGTAGGGGCGGGGCGGGTAGTAGTGAAATGCAAGGAGGGTGGGGCGGGGTCGGGTAGGGCAAAAATCCGCCCCACTGCCACCCCTATGTATGCTTAGTGATGAGGTGAAGTTAGGAAGGTTGGTAACTTGGAGGAGAAGTAAGCTTGAAATATGATGAATTATGATTGAGAAGTGTTATATAATTGACGAATTTTAGCCATAATGATATTGAATGAATGAATACGAATGATTATGAATGAATATGATAATTGAGGCCTGATTGAGATTGTTGATGATGAGTATATTTCAATTTTCTCTCTGTTGTAAGGTGTGTCGGGCACTATATCCCATGAGTGTGACGGGCATTATATCCCGAGAGCGTGGCGGGCGCTATATCCCAAGAGTGTGGGAGCACCTTATCCTGAAAAGTGTGTCGGGCACTATATCCCATGAGTGTGAGGGGCACTATATCCTGAGAGTTTGGCGGGCGCTATATTCCAAGAGTATGAGAACACTTTATCCCGGGTAATGCGACGGGCACTATAACCCATGAGTGTGGCGGGCACTATACCCCGAGAGTGTGACGGGCACTATATCCCAAGAGTGTGGAGGCATATCAGAGAGACAATATCCGGGTTAGCTACCGGGTGTGTCGGGTTCTGGCAAAGTAACCGACATGTGAGCTCACGACCAGTAGGAAAAGCATGCATCATATGCATCTATGTGTCTTGTTTGGTTTTGCATTTGTGGGTTTACGTAACCGATATTCATGCTTAACTTCTATATGTTCTGTTTGCTGTAACTGTAAACTACTTGTGTTTTCTTTGTATGCATTGTTTGTCTGTGCACCGGTGTTTCAGAGGGTTGGAGGAAAGACGGTGAACTTAGGGACTTAGGCTAGAACTGTGATAAAAACCAGGAATCCTTAAACTTAGATACCTCGTCTTATTTTATGGTCTTAAATTGTAGTTTTAAGTTTGATTCTGTTGTCGAAAGTTTTAGGATCGTCTTCGGCTTTCTCGGGACATTATATGTTAGTTATGTGGGCACCGTTACCATGCTGAGAACCTCTGATTCTCACCCCATACATATTTTGTGCTTTTTAGATGCAGGACGTAAGGCTCCTCGCTGAGGCATTCTGGAAGTTTCTGAAGGGAAGGATTCTAGCTTTTTGGGGATTCTATTTTGGTTTTCGATATATATGTAGATACTTTACATCTCCATTGTATATATTATGTTTTAGCCCTCTTAGAGGTTGATTCGGAGAAATAGGTTCTGTAAACAATATTCTGGGTCATTTTGGGATTCTCATGTATAGATGTATATATGTTTATATGCTCTGTCCGGTTTTAACTTCGCGAGCTGGGTCAAAAGCTTTGTAGTATCTTGGAACTCTTCTATGTATTTATATTTTGCTTTACTCTTATCCTATCCGGTTTATGTATATCGCTTATGCAAGTGATGGATTTTTTTATTTAGCGCTTTTGTTTAACTTTCCTTCAAAAGGCTCCTAGATATAAGCCATTAACGCCTCGCCACCTTTATTTTACATCTTAGGTGTAAAACTCTATGTGGTAGGGTGTTACATCAAGCATCCCTGTTTCAGCAGTTTTTTTGCTCACCAACAATCCCTTCCTGCTGATGTTGAAAACCGGACTCGATTTCATCAAATCTGACCCAGCTTCAATAACCACTCCATCATTAGTAACTGAATTGTCTGATGAGTTTGGGCCCAAAGAACTCATTTTCTCCTTTTTGTTATACTTTGTGTTTAGGTTTTGCATAAGCCACACCAAGATTTTTGTTTTTATTCATTATACCCCCTATTTTTCAGCTCATCATTCATATCACTGTAAACCTAAGTCATCGTTCTTTTAGAGTCAGAATCATTGCTCATTATATCACATCCCACAAATTCAACACTTCCTTCAATTCCTTTATAATCAGCTTGATACGTTGCATGTTTTTTGTGATTTGGTTTTGAATGAACATTACTCTACTCGTTCAAAATTATTTGTGGAATTACTAACCTACCCCTATCCTTTCTTTCCTCCCTTTGCACTTCCACCACTACTTCAGTCACCTGATCTTGGTACTTCTCCGGATTTGTTTTTCGTGTAAGCACTACATCCATGTTCACACGCTCTCTTGCTGCCTCGTTCATTGGTTGTTTCTGATTATGCGCTACTTCACCCTCATGTTCAAAATTACAAATCACTCCATGCATCTCATGTCCAATTTCTTTCATCAACATATCGAATTTGCTAGTACCTATCGTGATATGGATCCATTTGTTAATCACATTCATGACACAAGTATCAATTTGCACACGTCCAACACTAAATAAAATGCACGATTTTGTCACTTTATCACACCCAACTACTTCCCCTCCTCCCTCCCATTGTCCTCCTAACGTGCTAAAAGTGTCAACTAACCAAGCATCCAACGAAACTCCAAAATATTCTAACCACACTCTACGAGTTTCACTTCACTCCGTCTCCTCCCATCTCCATACACTATGAAAGAATTGCAAATAGGTATTTTTTAAATGTATATGCCTCTTCCACACTCAACATAGAATCAAAAGTTAGAAGAGCTTTATATGCTCCCAATTCCCGTATTTGAACTACTTGAGGCATGTTCTTCCCAACCATTTCCTTCAATAAATTATAATCAATAGCCTTCGTCGTTTCGCCTAGTAGACTTATTTGTAATCAGTCTAGATTCTTCTTTGCCACTAATACTTTCACTTTCTTTGTCCACCCATTTCCATGTAGATCTTGTTCTTTTTCTTTCTCTGCCTTTTCTGGTGCTTTCACATTCATCACCGTCTGTACCAGATTTTTTCCTCTGTCAATCTCCTGTACTTCACCTCCGCCACCAGTGACGGATTTAGAAAATTTTGATAGTGGGGGCAAAATATATATAATATAATAATAATTTTTATAATAAAAATATTATGTGTACATAAAAAAAGCAGTTATCAAATTATTCATTAATCATCATATATTTGTATATAAATATATGTATTATTTAATTTATTTTTAATATATATTTTTTATTTCAATATGTATACAGGCGATTATTTTCTATCTATATATAACATGATTAGTCTTTAAAATATATAATTTACAAATTAAACCACTAAAATAGTAATTTAGATGATAACATATAATTTAGAATTTTATTATTTAGGTTTCATATTTTTAAAAAAATTGAATAATCTTTTTTTTTAACAATATAATCGAAATATCTCTCTTTTTATATAGAATAATACTACATATTCAAGTATTTTTGTAACTAAGTATAACCAAGTTAGTCTAAGATAACAAAAATCAGTTATGACTAGAATTATTTTAAGTCTTATTATTTAACTTGATTAGACTTAGTTCATAAAAAGACTTATATATATATATATATAAGTAAATACTTATTTAAAAATTTACTTCTCATACAATTAGAAGCCAATTCTGATTGAGATTCATTGTTAAAAAGGTTCTTTCAATTAATACAGTTGTTATAAAAAAAATTAAAACTAATATAAAAAAAAGATAAATAATACTCTTTCGAATCGATTTCTAAAAAAAAACACAAATTTCATTTAAATTGAGAATTGTTCATTCTAACGATATCTAATATAAAATTTTTAAATTGACTATGAAGTACCAAAAATTGAATAAAAAAATTATTATAGGGTCAAATTCAATAATTTAGTAGGGACAAATAAATATTATTATCATATACTACTCAAAAAATATTCAAATTGTAGTGAAGACGCTTGCCCCACAATCATACATGTACATCCCGTCATTAACATAACATTTTCTCTCAATTTCATACAGTGCATTTTCGCAATAGCTTTCAGAACTCCTCCATTCGTTGTGTAACATATAAATGTAAAAAGATATATATTACAATTTTTTTTTGTGATATATATTATATATATATATATATAATTAAATATATAGAATAATTTTTAAACATAAATATTCTTTTCGATTCCAAATTCTAGAATTTTTTGTTTTTTCCTTAGTTCTACCCCATTGTATATTTCCCACCCCTCTTTCACTCTCACTCTCGCCATTTATCTCCCTCGTTCACTCTCTCACTCGGTCTCTCTTCCAAATTAAATCTGAATGGTTAAAATCTTTCTCCAATAGCAGCCAAACTCTTGAGAGAAGGCATGCAATCATGCACAGCTGCACAAGCACAAGCACAAGCCAAGTTAAGTTTCGCCTACTTTTCTTTTCCTTTCCTGGTATTAATATACAGTATATAACCAAGTCAGTCGCATTAATAATTATCATATTATTACTTTTCCATGTAAATGAGTTTGCGTGGAAAGCCTTTAGGAGTAATTTGTTGGTGTCATTATCGGAGACGGGTGCAACTTTCAGAGTGGCCAATTCACGTAAACAGCAAGGAATTAAAAGAGGAGTTATACTAAGTATGTATTAAAATCAGTTATCAGTATAAAATATATATTAAAAATAAATTAAATTATATATTTATTTATATATAAATATATTAATAATTAATTTTAGTGGCTGATTTTAGTGTACAAATAACATTTTTGTTAAAAGAGAGAGTACGCGTAGCACTCTTTTGGTGATTTGGCTTCACATAAACTCGCCAGCAATGCATGTAGGGTCAGTCTTGGTCAACTCACAGGATCAGTCCAAACCCAAACTCTTACCCACACACATTGAAAGCAAGAAGGGTCAACTTGTATTGTTTGTTGAACAGCTCAGCAGTTCCAAGTCCGAAGCGCCAGATCAAAAACTGGCACAAGTGAAAAGCGTTGAGACTCGGTAGGAAACCAACAGAAGCATAGTAAGTTGATTGGAAGAAGGAGAAGGGTAAGGAGGGAGGGTTGGGATTTTCGGTGCGGTTTCGGATGTCATGGCAGAAAAGTAAAATAGCATATTCCATCTCCGTCTCTTTCGTACCCACTCATACCTCACCACACTTGAAACCAAAGCATCTTATCGGAGATCCTATGCTCCTAACCTTTTCCTCTCTCTCTCTCTCTCCCCTCTAAAATTATATAGATCCTCTAAACAGGAGATTCTCTGAATCGCTTCTCAACCTAATACTATTGACATTTTCTTCCTTCTAAATTTTCAGTGCTCTTTCACTGTTGAACAATTTGGCGCCAAAAATCATGAAGCTCGACAACTCCAACAACTCCAACGGCCAGAGTTTCGCCGGCGCCGACGACGACGTATTCGTGCCGCCGCTCAACTTCGCCATGGTCGATCAAGGCATTTTTAGGTCTGGTTTTCCCGACTCTGCCAACTTCAGCTTCTTAAAATCCCTTCGTCTCCGCACTGTTATGTGAGTCTTCCATTCCATATGCCTCTGCCTCTGCCTCAGCATTTGAGATTCTGAATTTTGAAGCCATCGTTGGGGTTTCTGACTTTCTATCCCTGTGTTTTGATGCAGATGTTTGTGCCCTGAACCGTATCCAGAAGTGACTTCTGAATTTCTCAAGGCCAACGGAATAAAGCTTTATCAATTCGGGATCGATGGATGTAAGGTTTGTATTCTTTTCTGGACCTCAATCCTTGCCTGCCATCACTTGTTTTTCATGCCTCTTGTAGTTGTAAATAATCATTTTATTGTAATTTTTCAAATTCAGAGTGCATCAAATCAACTCATTTTCTTTACTGAGGTCTCATCTAGCTATTGTGATCTGTTCCTGCAGTGCTGCGTACAATTCAAATAGTAATTTGAAGATTAAATTTTCAAAGTGTGTGGAATTTGATGTAGTTATGGTAAATTGCCTTTCTTTTTTATATACTAGCTAAATGAAACGGAGATTGATTTACCGAATGTAAGTAGATGTATTTATGGAAAATTGCCTTGATAGTTGACTTTCATATGCATTTACATTTGGTTTCGAATAGAATCTTGTGGACCAAGAAGCGTATGCCTTTTACTTTTAGTTATCCTTATGGTCCTGATCCTCTTTTATTTCTTCTTATTTGTTAACCAGTTGCTTATGAAGTTTAACTATTCGCTAATAATTATAGATAAACATTTGATTGCTCCTTTAAAGTATTGGATTTTGTTATATCCAATTAATTTTTAAGTTGCAAGCTTGATATCTCTTCATGAACTTTAATATTTGTTTTTACTGTATGTTTAATTCATTGTATTGTTGGCATATTGCGTTGGAAAGAACCGGTTGTATATTACAAGTTACTGATGGTTTTGGTTCAAATTGCTTACATCTTTCAAGCCTATCTAGGAAAAATTACCGCTTTTTTTTTTGGGGTCTTGTGAAAAAAATTGCACCTTCAGTCCCTTATGTTAGCAGACATCACATCTCTATTTAACAAATGAACTAAAGCCGGAGTTCTGGAATTAATTCTTTGTTCCATTCCCTGTCAAAAGGTTAATCTAGAATAAGCATATTAATATTTGATGTCATTGTCAAAGTTGTGCTGCATTTAAGATGGATATCACAAACTAAACTCTTTACCGACACCACCTACTAATAATAACACATATTAGCTGAATAATCCACCATAACCAAATGTCCAAATGTGGAGTCATTAAAGGATAATCCAGGGCTTGCAGGACTGATATCATAATGGCGCTTTAAGGCTTACTTGTGAATCCGATGTTTATTTGTGGGATTGTTTCACATAAAGCAGCAAAGGTTTGGGTATGGAAAACGGTCTTTAAAACCACTCGACCTTGGCTTAGTCAATAGGAACACTTCAAATTAAGTTCACTTCAATGTTAATGAGATTCAAAGCACCGGAGTGAGTAGCGGCATTTTTTTCAAGAACTAGTCCAGTTAAGCCCCTCTTGCAGTTTAACTTGTCTAATGCAGACTCTCCTTATGAGATCAAATTCTAAAGCAGGAAATTTAAACTGCATCCCATTATAGAGTTACTCAATTTTTTGCACCCTTCAGTGATATTTTTCTAGAGGCTATTGTAGGATTTGTAGCTTTTTGCCAGTAAATGTTGGTTATCTCTTAAACATTAAACTACAACAAACACCCTCCCCAGAATTTGTTATTCTTCCTGAGTGAATGCCAAGGGAGAAAAAGCAGAAGTTTAAGAAAGTAATGTTTAACTTATGTCTGAAGTACACTAGGTTATACACATTGATAACATATATGCTGTGGACAGGAACCCTTTGTCAACATCCCAGATGACACAGTTCGTGAAGCTTTGAAAGTAGTCCTCGGTATTACTCTCTTGAACTAAACTACTTGTATAGTAGTTATAGCACAGCTTGTTTAGTAATTTGTTTCCTTGATCTTTGCATGCTTTTCTTGCCCAGATGTCAGGAACCACCCAGTACTAATTCATTGTAAACGAGGGAAGGTATTCCGCAATCACTTTCTCCCTTATTTGAATATAATAGTTTTGAATTATCAATGCATCTGATCCTTTTATACTTCTACAATGATGAACAGCATCGCACTGGTTGCCTTGTGGGATGCATCAGAAGATTGCAGAAATGGTGCCTATCTTCTGTATTTGATGAGTACCAAAGGTTTGCAGGCGCCAAGGCCAGAGTTTCGGATCAGAGGTTCATCGAATTGTTTGATATTTCTTGTCTCAAGTCAAACCCGCTCTCATTTTCTTGCTCCGGGAAATAGAAATTGAGAGAGTATTTTAAAAAGTTGCTGCTTCCTCCCGCGGTAGATATCCGTGATGAAGAGAAGTATAATCACTAGTCACCAGTCTTTATCCTTTTTAGCTGAATTTCAGGGCAGTTTTATTAGAATTTTTAACGAAATGTTATGCTTCCTGGGTTTTTTTTTTCTCTTTTCCTTTTCCGTGTCAATGTTGGATACCTGGATCTCAAATTTAGCAATTCATGAATAAAAGACTACATACTGCTGACTACTGCTTTGCCTTCTTAGTACAAGATCCAGTAGCAAATGAAATATGAAATTTAGCATGTGTTGAGACCCTTGAACATGCTGAGAACATTATTAAGTATAAATAGATGATTAATTGTCATGAATAAAAGAAGTGCATCTGGGAATGAACAGAAGAGTTCACATAGATATGATTCTCCCTTCTCCAGTTCCCCATTCGTTTTTTTATATTATTCTCCACCGCGCAGGAAGGGAAGAAAAACACTGAAGAAAGATCCATCTTCAAAACTAACAACAAAAAAGAAATGCCAAAAAAGAAAAAAAAAATGTAGACGAGGAACAATCGATTCGCCAACCAAACAGATGACGACCGAAACGATGACTCGCCCCTTATTATGCCTCAAAGTTCATACACGATTGCAGAGACACTTATCAGCCTCTTCAATCTACTATAGCGAACTGAGGCTTTCTTATTGAACAAAAACATTTACTAAAGTTTACTTTTCCTACGACGACAAAAACATAACAAAACAAACAAAAACCTTAATTGCCAGCGCCGGGTGATTTCTACGCCGTAAGACTGGTAGTGAATAACTAAACATAGAGTGGGGGAGTCCGTTCACTGAAGCTATTTATAGAGTTCTCAAATTGGTGCAAACCCTATTTTCCCTAACGAAAATGACCAACCCACTTTCTATATTTACCGAAATAGCCATGAACCCTTAAATCTCTACGTGGTTGATGTTGAAGGTCAACACATGTTGGGAATTATTATTTAGATCGAACGGTTTAGGACAAAGCCACGAGGGACCCACATCATAACAAGAAACTGATCGAACAAATCTAGGGTTTCAAGCTTGACGAGTTCTCAAAACCCCAAATGACCCCCTTTTTTCTTATTTTTCTTTCTTTATTCACCCCCACTATCATCTTCTTCTAGACATTTCCGCTCCTACTGCCCCAAAGATTCAACTTTTTGGAATAAAACTTGAGCTTTCATCTTCTCACCGGTAAGTGTAACTCCCTCTTGTCCATCTCTCTGTTTAGTCCGGAAATATTGCCACTTTGCTGGTTTTGCATTGATTTTGATTTAGATAAGTATTGGTCTGGGAGCGAGTGTGAGTGATTGTGTGTTGTAAGAGAGAGGATTATAGATGGGGAAATCAGGGGGTAGAAGAAAGAAGGGTGGTGGTTCAAACGCAAACTCAAACCCAAATTCAAACCAAGCCTCTGTTGATAGTTCAGCGGCACCACCACCACCACCAGTGGCTAATGGAGGAGTGGAGTTGGATTCTTCAATTTTTTTGAAGAGAGCGCATGAGCTGAAAGAGGAAGGGAATAAGCGATTTCAGAACAAGGATTATGCTGGCGCCCTTGAGCAGTATGATAATGCTCTTAGACTCACCCCAAAATCCCACCCAGACAGAGCCGTTTTCCATAGCAATAGAGCAGCTTGTTTAATGCAGATGAAGCCCATAGATTATGAAACTGTTATTGCTGAGTGCACCATGGCCCTTCAGGTCCAGCCTCGATTTGTCCGGGCACTCCTTCGAAGGGCCCGGGCTTTTGAGGCTGTAGGCAAGTATGAAATGGCTGTGCTAGATGTACAGACCTTGCTGGGAGCTGACCCTAATCACAGGGATGCTTTGGAGATTGCTCAGAGGTTGAAGACTGCATTGGGGCCTCGACAGGAGGCCCAGCAGGACCTCCACAGTCGCCCCTCCCCTGCTGCCCTTGGTGCTTCTGCTGTCCGTGGTGCCCCTATTGCTGGTCTAGGGCCATGTTTGCCAGCCCGGCCAGTTCAAAAGAAGGCTGCAAATTCAGGAGGTGCATCAGTTGTGTCGCCTAACAACAAGCTAGACCGGCCACAAGCTGTTTCACCATCTGAAAATGGTCCTGATGGCAAGTCCCAGTTTCCAAAAGTTGTGTTGAAGTCTTCAAATGGTCCCGCAAAGCTTCCTAATATGAAAAATGAAAACCAAAAGGAACACTCGTCTCATTTGTCCACTATTAATGGACAGTGTTCGGAGGTCAGAGTTCGGTGGAGACCATTGAAGCTTGTTTATGACCATGACATTAGACTTTCCCAGATGCCAGTGAATTGCAGTTTTAGGGTTCTAAGAGATATAGTGAGCAAAAGGTTTCCTTCATCAAGTTCAGTTCTGATCAAGTACAAGGATAATGATGGTGATCTGGTTACTATAACCTCTACTGATGAACTTAGATTGGCAGAGTCTAGTGCTGATAGCCATCTTCTGAAAGAACCTGAAGCAGATAAAAGTGATTCCGTAGGGATGCTGAGACTACATATTGTTGAAGTTAGTCCTGAGCAAGAGCCTCTTCTGCTGGAAGAAGAGGAAGAGAAACCTGTTGAGAATGAGGAGATCAAGGTAGATGAGAATGGGTCTCATTCATCTCCGAGTGAATCTGCCCATGAAGTTCCTGATACTGAGGTTGATAAGATAGGGAAGGAGGCTCCAAAAGAAAAATCCGGAACCACAGAAGATGCTGAAAGCAAAGAAGTGGAGATGGATGACTGGTTGTTTGAGTTTGCTCAACTTTTCCGCTCACATGTTGGTATTGATCCAGATGCTCATATTGATTTGCATGAGCTTGGAATGGAACTCTGTTCAGAGGCACTTGAGGAAACAGTAACCAGTGAAGAGGCTCAGGAACTCTTTGACAAGGCTGCTTCAAAGTTCCAGGAGGTGGCCGCATTGGCATTCTTCAACTGGGGAAATGTTCACATGTGTGCAGCTAGAAAGCGGATCCCATTAGATGAGTCTGCCGGGAAGGACGTGGTAGCAGAACAGCTTCAAGTGGCTTATGACTGGGTCAAGGAAAAGTATTCTTTGGCAAGAGATAAGTACAATGAAGCACTCTTGATTAAACCAGACTTCTATGAGGGACTTTTGGCTCTTGGGCAGCAACAATTTGAAATGGCTAAACTTCATTGGTCTTTTGCTCTGGCTAAGAAAATAGATTTATCAAGCTGGGATCCAACAGAGACGCTTGAACTTTTCGACAGTGCAGAGACCAAGATGAAAGCTGCAACTGATATGTGGGAGAAGCTGGAGGAACAGAAAGCAAATGAGCAAAAGGACCCCAATTCGACAAAGAAAGATGATTTGTTGAGAAGAAGAAAGAAACAAGGTGGAGGGGCTGCTGAAGCCGAGTCCTCCGGCGTTGGTGGTCCAGGTGATATATCTCCAGAAGAAGCTGCTGAGCAAACAGCCGTCATGAGATCCCAGATTCACCTCTTCTGGGGTAATATGCTTTTCGAAAGATCCCAAGTTGAATGCAAATTAGAGATGAGTGGTTGGAAGGAAAAACTGGAAGCTGCCACTGAACGCTTTAAGCTTGCTGGAGCTTCTGAAGCGGACATTTCAATGGTTCTAAAGAATCACTGCTCAAATGGAGATGCAAAAGAAGGAGATGATAAAAAGATTGACAATCCGCAACCCAGTAAGACTGCTGAAGTAGAGAACAATAAGTGATATGGCTTTGAAATCCCATTCACATCTGTTCAGTGGAGCCTCCAATGAAGACTCTGCACAAAGAATACCCATTTCCCTTGTGTGCTCAAACGGGATATCTGAATTCTTTTTTACATAGAAATTCAAAACTTAGGGTGCCTTAACTAGGTAGTTTGGGTTTGCCATTTTTCATCTTGTTTTCTCTGAATTTCTCAGTGATATGATGAAGGGAGATTATTTTTGAACATTATTTACACATTTATGATGAGTTCTACTAATGAGTTTCACTTGCTAAAATATCAGTCGTTCTTGCCCCCATTCACTCTTTTTATCTGTGACAACTTTCTTTCGTTTGTCTTGCTAACGGTTTGCATGGTTTCCTGTTCTATGACAGTTTTATAGGATTAGCTTGCTTAAATTCATACCTCTAAGAGACATAGTAAGTGTCAATTGTAAATTCAATTATTTATTTGTAACAAGATGCTCAAGAGATTTGTAGTGCCCTGAAAAGTAAAGCAAAAGCATGATGCAATCAAAATATATGGATACCTACATACATTGCCTTCTAAATCCTAACTCTATTCGAGGGACATGGGCCAATAGTTACTTTGATGGATTGATTCTCACACTTAGTGGAGAACTATGGCTTTGGTTGACATATTGGATGTCACATGGATGAATAGTGAATCGGAGTAGTCTATGTGATCGGTTATATTCCATGGCTGCCTCTGTTCAGATAGATAGGTACGAATCTCTTCCACGTTTCCGCTTATATCTACTTGATTACGTGTCACCTCGGTTTTCCTTTGTTGGAAAAAAGTTGTACAGTATATATCCAAATAAGTCCTTAAGGAATTTTGGTTATATTTGATTCGATTCGATTCGATCTGCATTCACTTTTAGAATTTATCAAAAAATAATATTGAAATTTTTTAACCGTGGCAAAGAAAATTTCATAATTTTGAGGTAAAAAATTTTTATCTGTGATATAGTAATTTTTTAACTATGTCATTTCTAATTAAATGATGTAATTTTTTTTATCATTAAACTAGTTGAGTGGTATTGAATTCATATCTAAGAGGTTTAGTCATTCTTGTATCATTTGTAACAAATTGATATATATATATTTGTACCAAAACACATTTGAACGTATTTTGATGGTTGAGTGAGTTAAAATTTTGGACTTGTGATTTTTAAAAAATTGTGTCATTTACTAAAAATTTCTATATTATCTCCAATTATATGATATATTTTTGTTAATACTGAATTGATTGTGTGATATTGAACTAATATATAAGAGATTTAGCTATTTTTGTATCATTTGCAATAACTTTATGTGTCTTTTAAGTTTAAAACACATTTAAATATATTTTGTTAATTAAATGAGTCGATTTTGAACTTGTGGTCTTTTAAAGATTTTTGTGTCATTCACTATAAATTTCTGTGTCATTTATAAATAAATGATGTGTTTTTATTATCGTTAAACTAATTATGTGATATTTAACTAAAAAGAAGAAGATGGAATGATGATGATAATGAAAAAGAAGAGGAAAAAGAAGAAAGATAAAAAATCAAATGAGAAAAGAAAAATGAGAAAGAGGTGATGGTGGTAATGATGATAACGATGACAAAAGAGGACGAAGAGAAAAAAAAAAAAGAGAAGAAGAAGAAAAAGATGCCCAACAGCGATATATGTACGAAGAAAAGAAAAAGAAGCACATACGAAAAAAAGAAAAAATTACGTGGAATGACTTAATTAAATTTGGATAAAAAATTATTTGCTTGTGTAATTTTTCCCTGAAGAGAATGCATGCATTATTATTACAATGCGAAATCAGAACTTCTCTTAATGGTGCTATTGCAAATTGAAATCTAAATGCATATATGGTCATTCTTACCCAAGATTCTTCTACAGTGCATGGCTTACAATCAGTATTTCTACAGTAATAAAACTTAGTCCTGTGTTGTTGGTGGATACTAGCCCATCAATCAGTTCAACATACAACCTTAACTGTTGTTGTATGCATCAAAATTTTCCCCCTTTTATGTTGATGACTTGCATTCTAATATATCTATCTATTCTTACTTGTCAACTTATCCAACTGAATTCTGAGCAATTATTGCAGCATAGGCCGGGTAGTGGGCATATTTTCAATAATAACAATAGGGTGGTCCCAACAGAGAGCTATGTGTTATGTATGAGTTATGAATGGTTGAATTTGTTCAAACAAATTCTTTTAAATCTGATTAATCAATGGTACCATAGTCCATTATTAGCTAGTTATCTCATTAACTATGCTGGCCTACTTTTTTCTTCCAACTCTAATCCTCACCAACTTTGGATCTTATTAATATTATCAACATTATGGCTTTTTACCTGCCCCGTATCAAGGGTTTTATTAATACTAATTTATATTATATTGTTTCATTCAGTGACTTTCAGTTCCTCAAATTAAAGGGGATCTTGCATTAGAATGCGAACCAAGTTAGTGGGGGAATTTAACTCCTTGATAAGGGCATAGACGTTTCAAAGCACTGATCAGTGACTTATACAGTGTTCCACAGATAATTGACAAAGTAAATTTAATAATTAACCACGCGAGAGTAACTACATTGGTGTATCAGTGTATGACTGTTTTTGGTTTTGAGAACAGATAAAATAAGACACTAAGAACAAGACACAAAAAGAGAGACACACAAAAATTAATATTTTTGTATTTTGTTTGGTAATAAATTAAAATAAATTATAAAAATTTAATTTATTTTTTTTCACAAAAAAAAATTAGCAAGAAAAATATAATTATGAAAATTTGATAAAAATAATAAAAAAAATAAAAAATAAGTTGTGTCTCTTGTTAGTGTTTTTATGTTCTTGTCATAAAAAATACAAAATATACTACTTCCTGTCTCAATGTCTATCTATAAATAAATGCAGCCTATGTGATCTATATACTGATCTATATACTCTCTGACTCTCTGTCTCCCTTTTTTAAAGGACAAATAGGTCCCTGACCTTTTGCTCTACGGACATTTTTGTCCCTAACCATTGAAAAATACTTTTAAGTCCCTGACCTTCACAAAACTTGGACGGATCAGTCCCTCCATCCAAATGCCTCCGTCAGGGACTGATCCGTCCAAATGCCTCCGTCAAGGACTGATCCGTCCAAGTTTTGTGAAGGTCAGAGACTTAAAAATATTTTTCAATGGTAAGAGATAAAAATGTCCGCGAGACAAAAGGTCGAACCTATTTGTCCTTTTCTCTTTTTTTTTTAATTTAGTCTATGTGAATGTGGGTATTGGTATTGAAGCGTAACTTTAATCCAATCGCCTATACAATAAATTATAGTGATGTAAATATTTAAATTAAAGGGTGGATTCTAAGTATATTTCATTGGCTAAGTATATGAATTTGCACAATAGTATGAGGACCAAAAAATAGTATGAATTGGTACAGATTTATAATCACCATTTGATTTCATGAAGGAATGGGCTAGATAAACCAACAAATCACAAATTCACAATTTTGGTCTAACAAGAGTTCAATTTTAAATAAAAGAACTTTCCAAAAGATTGAATAACATTGTATCTTCTTAGATTTATTTCATCTGATAAAATGTATCGTTTTAAAATTATTTTGATGATTTTTGTAATATAGAAGAAATTTCCCAGCAAAATAAACTTCCGATCAGAAATTAAACATAATAAACCAATAAAAAAAATTAAGAGAGAGAGAGAGAGAGAGAGAGAGATTTTCTTACAAAATGGGTAAATCAAGTAACGAAGACGATGCATCAATAATACAAGACATAACTTAGCCACCACATACATCACACACAAATAAACTCTATAATCGAACATCTATACGATGGACATCAATTTGGAAATATCTCCATCTTTTTTCAAATTTTTAATATAATTTTATTTTCATCAATGTAAGTTTATTATAAGCAATATAGTACTAGATTGATATGCTACACATGTGCGTGATCCCGCTTCCACATCAGCCAATGATATATAAAAAAAGACACTGACAGCAGCATGACATAAATAGTATACAATAATGCTTCAAAGTTGGTTCTTTCAGGTTTAGACAGTTGCAATGGGACCCACCAGATTGTTAACATTTGGTTCCACAGCCTTCATAGCTTCAAATCTTGGCTCTTTGGCCTCGAATTTAAGGCCAGCATATAACTTCATATAATCATCAAACACAAATTTAGGGTATATTATTTCGCTTCTCTCGTTTTCCTTCACCAACGCCGGTGCCGGAGAAATCACTGCATC
This sequence comes from Arachis ipaensis, assembly GCF_059453495.1. Lineage (NCBI taxonomy): Eukaryota > Viridiplantae > Streptophyta > Magnoliopsida > Fabales > Fabaceae > Arachis > Arachis ipaensis. The sequence continues at coordinate 140,164,815 of NC_142436.1, forward strand.
ATTCCCTGGGTTGTAGAACGAAGCCAACGACATTCTGTTCCCATCCGTTTGAGCAATCACACGATGCATCACACTCTTGTATTTACCATTGCTAATCACCTGTTACTATCGCAAAATTAATAATTCAGACAAGGTGAAATCTTATATGCCTATTAATGTCGAATTTTTGTCCAACTTATTTTTTATAATAAATTTTAAATATTTAAAATTTATTAATTTTACAATCACACATCAAACTTTTAAGTATGGTAGCAAATATTTTCAGATAATCATTAATATAATATAAGATAATCCAATTAAATGTATGCATAAAATATTTTATACATGTAAAATTGCCTTTTCAAAAAATTTACATTTATAGGAGGTGAATTGCTATACTTTGGGGTTAATAAAATTTTAACTTTAAACTTTCGAGTTATAAAAATTTTAATATCATGTTATAAAAATGCTTATTTCTTTTAATCTTAGACCGATAAGAGGAGACGCCAATAAATTATAGTTCATATTCTCCTCATACTCAACTAAGAGATTCCGGGTTTGAATTTCTTTATTTTTAATAAAAAAAAAAAAAAAACCTGATAAGAGGAGGCACGTGAATACATACCTCTAGTTGGTCGCCGAGATTGACAACAATGGAATGGCGCAATGGCGGGACATCAATCCAGTTTCCATTCTTAAGAAGCTGGAGCCCACTGACCTTGTCATCTTGGAAGAGAAGAATGATGCCACCGGCATCAGTATGGGCTCTGAGGCCCTTGATCAAGTCGGGCTTAGGACAAGGAGGGTAGTTGCTAACTTTGGTTCCAAAGTTTGGGCCCTTAGATCCATTGAACACCTTCTTCAGGTACCCCTTCTCAAGCCCAAGATTCTCACACAGCAAATCGAGAAGCAACTCCGCCAGCTTCTCAAGTTGCAGTGCAAATTCCTTCATTGCCTTCCTGAATTCATCGTCCAGATCGGGGATCTCTGACATGTTTGAAACAGGAAGATGGCGCAGAAACAAGGTGCTTTCCCAATCTAAGTCACTGATTTCAGACTCAGCAGACTCCAAACCCTTTCTCGCCACCATTTCTTTGAATCTTTGCTCCATACACTTCTTGTAATGCTCTTTTGTTAGCCTTTCCACCGTGTCCATCAACTCTATCGAGATTCCATGATTAACCAACTTCACAAATACAATCAAATCAAATCAGAACATAAAAAGTGATCATAATAATAATAATGGAGCCATGGAGGTAGTGTATATATAATGCATACCTCAAAGAAACCCCAGTTCTCGCAGGCATGTTTGATGTTGTCCATGGTTGTAACTCTATCTTCGGTGTTAAGCTTTCCCATGTCAATAACTGGAAAGGCCTCCATGTTTTTGCTTGCTTTGTTTTCTCTGAGTCTCACAAATCAAGAGAGGTTTGTGTTGTGGGTGGGACGAGTGAGGGAGTGCAGTTTCATGAATTTATAGGCCTTGCTCTTCCATCAGTTAGCTAAGGAAACAAGAATATATTATTATTTATTTGAAAAAATAGGAAACTATTATTGAAAAGTTTATGATGATGTTGCCTATCTCATAGTTTAGCACTTCTCATTCACACATACAATTCTACAAATTTAACTCAATATAATAATGCGTCAGTTGAAACATATATAGTAACTTACTGTGTACCGTATGTTTTGCTCAGTTAATTAGATGAGTGGTCGTGGCTACTGGCTACATTTTTTTTTTAATGTAAAGAGCTCAACACTCTAGTGGAGGAGCAATTAATACAAACAACTCTTATATTATCTTCGATATAGTTATCAACAACATGAGTTATTTACAACACTATTCTGTAGTAAATGAAAAGAATTGATCCACGCAATCTCTAATTCCTGTTATCTTGCTGTTAAAGATGACATCATTTCTGCGTAACCAAATAGTCCATATAACTGAGAAGAACCCAACTAGCCAAAATTTGGGCAACTCTTGTCTCATCGGTACAGATCTCCAACTCTCAAATTGCTCTTTCAAAGTATCGGAGACCATTCATTCCTGCCCCAAACACTAAGATCCAAGCACACCACACCTGTCAAGAGTACTCACAAGTAATAAATAGATGTTGTAAATTTTCAACCTCTTTCTTACACAACACACATAAAACATCACTCTGTTGTAGGTTTCTCAATCTATGTAGTCGATTCTTTGTATTGACCTGGCCTACCAAAGCAAACCAAATAAACAATTCCACTCGCGGTGGAACACTAGAACTAGACCTTTCCAAATCTCTTTTGTAAATCTGTATCTCAAAAGCTCCTCATACAAAATCTCTTCCTGTAAAACCGGTACAAATGAGTTAGTAGAATAAACATCGTCTTTGTCAAATTTCTACACCACTCTATCTTGCACATCTGCTATCAACCTAACAGATTGTAAGACATGAAGCAGCTGATTTAATGTATCTGTCTTCTATTGTTATAGTTCCTTCTCTATTGAAAATGTCACACCCACTCTATACACCCTAAATATCTTTTTTCACGTGAAATTAATAGTTAAAAATCGTTAAATAATTTGATAAGTCTGATTAAATTATTATCTAATAATTTTTAATTATTAGTTTTAATATAAAAATAATTACACGTCAAGTTTCAATCATAAATAAAATATTCAAGATGACATCATTGATGTTTGGCATCCAAATTATATATATATCACCAAGCACTGTAATCTCAAATGTCTCATTTCTACCATGGTTATTTTGATCAGTTTAATTAACTAGCCAGCTAATTCTTTTCGGTCAATATTGATTAAATTTTTTAAATTATTTTTTATTTTAAATTTTAAACACAAAATTCTAAATCTTTTAAAAAATTGAGTTAATAAAATAATATTATAATAAAATAAATTGATTAATATTAATTAATTAAAAATTAATTTTTTATTCTTATTTACAAAATTAAAAATGATTTATTTAATAATGAGTAATGATATATCAGTTTAATTTTTGTTAAAAATAACCTATTAAATGCTAAAAAAATTAGTATATTGTGATCTTAAAATATAATCAATTATATTCATCCATTGCGTAATTGAAGAGAGTTTTTAGAATGATGAAAACAAATTAAATCTGTAAATTTTAGCTCTGTCTTTCCTACACGAGGGGATGGATATATATAATCTTAATTAGGGATGAACCTAAGATTTTCACTATGATTTTTCAAGGGCATCATTGAAAATTGAAAGTTATATAAGAATAAGAGAAGGATGAAGGATGCTTTCACCATACATGGTGCGTGCCACTTGAAAGATTATATTATATAGAAATAACCAAATAAACTAAAATTTGGTGGTAAGCTTTAATCTTGGGAAAAGGAAAGAGATAGCAAAAACAAGAAGGAAACCAAATCTAATCTAAATCTAATCTCTCAGTTTTAATATAAAAGGCAAAGCAGGCACTCGTACGGGGAACATGCATCTACCTGTTGCTCGCGAGAGATTCCTACATAGATTATTAATTATTTTAATAGACGACTTTAAATATTTTTTAAAATATTCTCTTATGATGTGTTCGTTTGTTTATAAAAATAATGAGTAAAATATCGTTTTTATCTCTAATGTTTGGAGTAAGTCCTAAAGTTATTCCTAACGGTTAAATCGTTGTTTAAGTTTTTAACGTTTTAAAATTGGCTCAATGTTGTACTACTGTTAGGAATCCGTTAACAGAATTGACGGTGAGATAAAATTGAGACGATTTTAAAACGTTAGGGATTTAAATATAGGACGAAAACGTTCGGGACAAAAACGATACATAGAAATAAATTTTAATTTTATCTTTCAATAATATCAATTTTTTACGGTACATAGTTATTCAATTATTTTTTAATCACATCTAACTAAATTATACTTAATTACATTACTTTCATTCTAAATAATTTTATTTTTATAATTTTACTCTTAAAAAATTTTTACTCATCATAAAATGTTTGTAGAATAACTAGTACATAAACTTGTAAAAAAAAATAATTTTAATTTTTTTACGACAAATAATTACTTAATTTTTTTTATTTTTCTCTTAATAAAAAATAAATTTACTTAGAAAAAATAATTTGATTAAGAATAAAATTAAAAAAATAATTGAATAATTATCTACCGTAAAAATTTGATATTATTGAAAAATAAAATTAAAAATAAAGTTTAATTAAATTATATTAAATAATTTTAATACATTAGAGACAAAAGATATAATTTATACTTTATTATATATGTATCTTTTTTTTTTCTTTTTCGCAAGTTTAAATACTAGTCATTCTACAAATATTTTACAATAAGTAAAAAACTAAAAATATTTAAGAGTAAAATTATAAAAAAATAAATTTATTTAGAATGAAAGTAATGTGATTAAGTGTAATTTATTTAGATGTGATTAAAAAATAATTGAATAACTATGTACTGTAAAAAATTGATATTATGGAAGGATAAAATTAAAATTTATTTCTATGAATCATTTTTGTCCTCAACATTTTCGTCCTATTTAAGTTCCTAACGTTTTAAAATCATCTCAATTTTGTCCTGCCGTCAATTCTGTTAACAGATCCCTAACGGCAGGACAACATTGAGCCAATTTTGAAACGTTAGAGACTTAAATAAGACGATTAAACATTAAGGGCAACTTTAAGACTTACCCCAAACGTTGGAGATAAAAACAATACTTTACTCTAAAAATAAAATACTGAAATATGAACATAGACATATAAAATTAGAATAATACTATACATCTAAGTCTTTTTATTAACTAAATCTAACCAAATTGGTCTAACATAACAAAAGTCAATTATGGCTAGCATTATTCCAAATCTTATTATTTAACTTGATTAAACTTAATTCATAAAAAGACTTAGATGTGTAGCATTACTCATAAAATTATGTATGGAAGGACAAAGATATTGTGCCATAAAATACTAAATTATTGTATGGTGTCTTTCTTTGACAGAAAAGACACAGAGACATTAAACGAAGATACAATTTATTTTTTATTTTATTTTTGATAGGTTTTATGGAAGGTTTTGGAAAAGAAAAAAAGTAAGGATCGTATATATTCGTGTAATTAAAGACATATATGATGGGAGCTACAACTAGTGTGAAGACTCAAGGTGGTGTGACAGAGGAATTTTCTATTGGTATAGGATTACATCAGGGATCATCCTTAAGTTCATACATTTTCACATTAGTCTTGGAAGTACTCACAAAGCATATCCAAGAGCCTATGCCATGGTGCATGCTTTTGGCCCATGATATCGTCCTTATGGGAAAGTCAAGGAAAGACTTAAATAAGAAGTTGGATTTATGGAGAGAAGCTCTAGAAGTGTATGATTTGCGTATAAGCCGTATCAAGACGAAATATATGGAATTTAAGTTCGGCCAATGAAGGAAAAATTCTAATACTGAGATAAAGATTGGAGAAAACATCTTACGAAAAGTTAAAAGTTTTAAGTATCTTTGGTGCATCATACAGGATAATGAAAAGATTGAACAGAATGTAAATCATAGGATCCAAGCAGGTTGGTCAAAATAGTGGAGTGTGTCTGGTTTCATATGTGATAAAAAAGTGTTTTTAAAACTTAAAGGTAAATTCTATCGCACTGCTATCAGACCGTCTATGCTTTATGGTATAGAGTGTTGGGCGGTCAAAGAGGAGTACGAACATAAGTTAAGTGTGGCAGAGATGAAAATTTTGAGATGGATGAGTGGTCATACGTGATTGGATAGAATAAGGAACGAAGATGAGAGAGAGAGAGAGTCATAGTACCTATTGTAGAAAAGATGGTAGAATTGCGTCTCAGGTAGTTTGGACATTTGAGAAGAAGACCGACAGAGCATCCATTCAGGAAGGTGGATGAGATGAAAGATGGATAAGGAGTGAAAGGCGGAGGAAGATGCAGAAAGACCATTCTTGAGGTGGTCAAATGAGATTTACATATAAACGATCTCTCTGTAAAGATGATACATAATAGAGCTCAATGGCATCGTTTGATCTATGTAGTCGACCCCACCTAGTAAGACAAGAGTTTATTGTTGTTGTTGTTTTATTTTCACTATCAAATTTTTATAATTATATTTTTATCATTTTATTTTTTTATTCTAAATTTTATATAAAAAAATAAAATAAATTAACCTTTTTATTATTTATTTCATCTTATATTCATTTTACCAACAAATAAAATATAAAAATACTAATTTTTATATTAGTGTCATATTTTCAATGACTTGTTTTATCCTATTTTTAAAATCAGTCTTACTTATTAGGATTTACTTCACATGAATATGTCAAAAAAATATTTTTTAATTTAAATTAATTAATAAAAGATATATATGTTAATAGAAAATTACTAAATAGATTTTTATAATATATAATATCATTGTTGCACAATAAAATAAAATTATAACTAAATAATTATTTATAATTAATACTAGTTTAATCATAATAATAAAATTAAAATTATTATTTAAAAGTTATTTAACTTTATCTCGATATAAAAATAGACAATTATTTCATACTCTTTTTGTTTTTTTTTTTTTTTTAAAAAGCAAACTCACATACACACCACACATATATAGAAATGGAAGAAGAATTAATTACTTTTGGATTTTTAGAAAATTAAAAATATTATCTATTTGTACTTCATTTACTGTTTAAGAGAATTTTTATAAGGCACTTTAGAATATTTATGGCGTTCTTAATGGAATACGTGGATCTAGTTTTACAACTTATCATTATGGAAACCAAGTTTCACAAAATTTTATACATATAAAAAATATAATTTAATTTTGATGCACTAATAATATAAAGTATTTTATACAATTGTATAATTATATTTATTGTTTTGTATAATTATTTACACAATTAATATAAAAGATAATTATTTTTAATGATATAGTATTATGTAATTAAATGCATGTATAAAACTACTTTACATTAATAATACATTAAAATTAAATTCATAAAAAATATTCGCTTTTTGAAAAACTTTAAAAATTTAATGCGTACAAATATATAAAACAATAAAGAATAAATATATAAACTGTTCTCCGATAAATTTTAATTTGAATATTTTAATTTTTAATTATTTTTTATTATTTTAAAATTTTCAAAAATTTTATAAAAAAGATTGATTTTTTATTGTTTTAAATTAATCTTTTAATATACATATTGAATAAATAAAATTTCTAAAAAAATTTATTATAAGACAACTAGATCATTAAAAAATATTATTATAAAATAATAATCTCTTTCTTTAAAATGATCGAATAACTAATCTATCCAATAAAAATAATTTTTGAAAATTTTAAGAGTAACAAAAAAATATATCTTAATACTAATTTGAGTGTTTGCTAGCTAAATATGAAATATTTAATTTTAAAAGAAGGAAATTCTATACAGTTATTTAATTTAATTTATATATTTAAATAATTTTGTTATGCAGACTTTTAGTAAATCTGGGTTAGTTCGATATCTATAATCTAGAGCGAAACCTACTCCTCTTTTGTTGATATCAATTTTTTTTAAATGCACCAAAAACTTCTTTTTGAACAAAATAAAGGGTACAGAAAGATAAAATATAAAAAGCAAGTTACGTATATAAATTAATTCGACTTCAAATTTACTAGATTGCAACTTTTTAAAACAGCAGACATGTTTGTAACTTTTTTATATCTATGAAAATGGTTACAGAGTGTAGCGATTTTTAACTTGCACGTAATTCGCTACAGGAGAGCGCGGATTTACGTGAAAAGCAGAAACTGCTAGAGGATGTAGTGGTTTTTGAAGGAACGCGACAATGCATAAACCGCTATAGACTCCAGCGGTTTATAAAGAAACAGCGGTATTCTAATCCGTTGGAGGGTGCTGCGATTTACGTGAATCTTGGCTATAAAATTGCGATAGCCAATAGCGAATCCTTCATTTGGTGTAGAGAGAAAACTTGGTTAGTGAGAGAAAATTGTGGTTTGAGAGAAAGAGGAGGAGGCTGGAAGAGGATTTGGGATTTTTGGAGAGACCATATTCAAGTGGGACGATGGTAGACGAAAATTGCTTGTACTGACTCAACGGCGTTGTTCACGTTGCCGAAGGCATCAATGAGGAGGTTAGTTTGTTTTTTTTTTTAAGCATTAGAGTTTAGAATATAAAATCTAGTATTTAGGGTATAGGAATTAGAATATAAAATTTAAGATTGATAGTTTAGAATTTAAAATTTAAAATTTAAAATTTAAAATTTAAAATTCAAAATTTAAACTTAAAAATTAAAAAATTGCACATTTGTTACTTGTTCTAAAGTACATTAGCATTCGTTCTATATTTTTATTTAGACAATCATATTTATTCTTCTACTTTATTAAAATTAAACTCATACAAGATTTAACATAGAATTTTAAGAGAACTAAATTAAATATTTAATTAATGTATACTAATTGAAAATTAACAAAAAGCAAATAAGTTTTAGTATCCTGAATTTGATTTCCGTTTTTAGAAAAGTATGATAGCATTTATTATACTGTGAGAAAAACATGTCTTCGTTCTTCCAAATCAAACAAGATTGGTATCTTTTTTATCAATAATTTATTGATTAGGTTTTAATATATTAGAATTTTTATGTTTTTTATTCTTACTTCTAAAAGATTAGATAGATAATAGCTATGTAGTTTTGCACCAGATTAAAATATTTTTAGTAATAATTTATGGTTTAAACTTGTAAGTATTAGAATTTAGGGTAAAGTATATTTTTTGTCCCTGAAGTTTGACAAAAGTTTTAAAAATACCCCTAAGTTTTATTTTGTTTCAATTTTGTCCTAAAAGTTTTCGATTTGCATCAAATATACCCCGAACGGCTAATTTTTCAAAAAATTTAACACTAATTCAACAACAATTTCATAAGAACAACCTTCAACACAAGCAAATCAAGCATAGTTTTCATGCATTATTGTTAGATTGGTCTTAATTTTTTTGAAAATTTAGCTGTTAAGGGTATATTTGATGCAAATCAAAAACTTCTAGGACAAAATTGAAACAAAATAAAACTTAAGGGTATTTTTGAAATTTTTGCTAAACTTCAAGGACAAAAAATATACTTTACCCTAGAATTTAATTACAATGTGGTTATTTTTATCATATGATGTAGCCAAGTATGTGTATTTACAGTGTTTAGAGGCAACAAAATATGCCGATGCATGAAAGGATCATACCTTTTTTGAAGAGGGCTAATTTGTACCACTTGGTTTGGCTGAACACTCATTGGTTCTTGTTGGATGAGCCTATGATCAGTGCATTCATTGAGAGGTGGTGTCCTGAGACGCACACTTTTCACATATCGTTCGGAGAGTACACAATTACGCTGCAAGATGTGGCGTATCAGCTGGGGTTGTCCATGGATGAGAAGGCTGTTAGTTGATGCCTTACCGACTTTGAAAACTTTATGGAAGATGACAGACCAGCTTGGGAATGGTTCCAGGAGTTATTCAGCGAGCTACCGCCGCCGAATAAGGTTAAGCAGATGACAGTCCACTTCACATGGTTCCACGAGAGGTTTAGGATGCTATAAGCTGATGCGAGTGAGGATACTGTTCGCATATATGCACGTGCATATATCATGATGTTGCTATCCACTCAATTGTTTGGTGACAAGAGTGTGAATTGGGTTCATATTCGATGGTTGTCATTTGTGGCGAAGCTTGACGAGATGGGCAGTTATAGCTAGGATTCAGCTGCATTGGCATGGTTGTATCGATGCATGTGTCAGGTGGCCAATAGAAATGTCACCAACTTGGCTGGTCCTCTTCAGCTCCTACAATCTTGGATCTTCTGACGATTTTCCACGCTGAGGCCACATGGGCTTGACGATTTTTCTTTTTCATTGGCATCTAGGTATCGTTTATTTGTTTCAAGTTATTAACCTTTTAGTTCCCATGTTAAACATTGACTTTACGTAATTATTCTTCAGGTGGGACATCTATTTACCAACATCTAATGGGAAAGACCAAAGACTAATCCAGTATCGCCTTGCATTAAACCGATTGGATGGCCGAGATGTAAGTTGATTGTGTGTGGTTGGATGTTTCAGTGGTTCACCGACCTCTCCTTACATAGTCTTCTAATGTTAGATTCTATTGCCCTTTTTAGATTGTATAGGAGCCTTATGTTGCGCTTGACGCACTTGTCATAGTTCATTCGAAGATACTTATTGAGGAGCACTGTCGGTTTCAGCTTGATATATTCTGCCGTGATTGAGTGACATCAAGTTGATAGGGTGGTCCCACAGCTCAGCGGCGCACAACATGTACCTGATCCGGCTCTGAACATAGCCTGACTTCAGCTAAGGACCGTAAGGGTGGAGATAGGTGGTTCCCCTCTTATTTTCAGATATGGCATCTGCATTGGACTAACAAAGTTGATTCATTCTGAGTATCCAGAGAGTGGCTGATCCAAGTCCATCCGCAGAGTACTTAAACTGGTGGCACCATGTGGCGCACAGCGTTCTATCACCGGATGCCACATTCGCTGATCCTAGGCCGATCGAAATTCTGGTCAATGCTTTTCACAGAGGGTTCTCGCAGTCGCCTGCTAGGGTACAAGTGTCAGACGTGCTTGATAACAAGCGTGTGGAGTAGCAACGGCGTATTAATACACAGGCTACTGATTAGGAGTGGCGATGGCTACATGATATGATGTTAGAGGAGAAAGCTGGTGGTGACAGGAGACGACTTGGTAATGATCATGTTCGTGGGGTTAGTGCTAGACGTTGGGGTGCTAGAGCTGGCAGTGCATCTGCTGGACATGGTAAGAGCCCCGTTGGTTCAGCTGATGGTCACCAGTTTGATCAGGGAGGGTTGGAGACACGGAGCTGGGACTGGGGGAGGCACATTTACCGTTGGTTGGAGCTCTCAGTTATTCCACGATGTCAGCACCCAGATGTATGCTAATTTTGCTACCACTACGATGAACATGGATATCGACAATCAGATGGGTAGTTCACATTTCGATGCAGAGTTTGCGGCCATGATACAGGATGATGATGGTCAACATTACATGCCGCAGTTGTCAGAGGTTCAGGCTCAAATACCGGAGTACCAATGACAAATGCCAGAGGTCCAAGCTCAGATATCGAAGTACCAGCTCTAGGGTCCTGAGGGCAGTCTCAGATTCCAAGCTACCAGTCACAGTTCGCGGTCGACCTTAACGAGCCTGCAGGTAGTTCATAAGACACTTAGTTCACCAAGGGAGGGACACCCCCACCTGCATTTCGAGTGGGTCCGTCGGCTGATGTTTCAGCAAATCAGCCTCACAGAGATGCTAGAGTGAGGCATCCTGCTCGGTGTGGCACAAGCTCTCATTTACTTGGTGCATTTGGGGACGATGACCATGACGATGGCGATGATCAGTAATAGTATTATGACTATAGTGTTTGTATGAATTTGTATCCCGCTTATGTATGTTTACTTGTATGACTGTATGGCTTTATATGTATTCCGTTTATGTATGCTTATTTGTATGACTGTTTTTATCTATATATACGCCTGCTATATTTATATTTACATGTACGCCTTATCTATTTATATTTAAATGTACGCCTTTTAAGGTAACTTTTCTTTGCATATCTTCTATCTGAAAGGAACCAACTTAACAAATAAAAAGCAAAAGAACATGTCCATATAGCAATACATGAAACCATACATGATTTTTAAACCCATATAATATTTCATCCTGGTTCAAATAAAGATAAAATGGCAACAACAAAAAAAAACCAAAAGAAAGACATCATAACATCTACGTATCACCTTTGACCGTAGAGCCTCGCTGAGGGCAATTTCCGCGAGTGTGCTCGGGTTGTCTGTAGAGGCCACAATGCTTCGGTCTACTAGAATCAGCCTCATCCATGGTATTATGGATTCTGGTGGACCTTGGTCGCCCTTCTCTTTCACATCTCATGTTAGGATCAAGAATGACTGTGGGACTGTCATATGGCAGCCAAAGTCCTTCTGAAATAGGCAATGCAAACCCTATCCAGTACACGTTGAACACCTTAGTCGTGTTGTAAACATCATCAACATATATTGCCTAGTTCAGTTGCGACTGAGCACAGCATGCGATTGCATGGCAACATGGGTAATGGAGAACTTGAAAGTAGCCACAATCATAGGTACGATCCCTAAGGAAACTCAATACGTACCCAGTGAGAAGTTACCGGTAGGAGTCATCTCGGCCACAGTATACTCAGACTGATGCCTATCAAACAGAGTGACAATGAAGCATCTTGAATCTCTCAAGTTGCACTCTATTGCTTTCACCAGCGCCTGGCAAAACTAGTGCCCAATCCCCAATTGCGCTTCTGCCGTTTGACCTCGAATCACAAACAGCATTGCAAGCCATCCGTATGTGGACTTTACCAACGAAGTGACTAGTAGATTCCTTATGCCCTTGAAAATAGAATTAATACACTCAAATATGTTGGTCGTCATGTGGCCGAAGCATCTTCTGCCATCCTGGTGCTGGGTCCATTTATCATACTCTGTCTTAGTCTTTGCATAGGCAACATTTACAAGTAGCCTTTCCGCATCCTGCCCCTTAAAACTAAGGGATAAATTAGCTGCAACATGACGAATGCAAAATGCTCAATATGCATGAGGAGGTAGCCAACCACTATCAGGTGCCTCCAGTGTAGCCTTGATGTCATTGTGCCTGTCAGAGATCACCAGAATACCCTCTTGTTGAGTCACATGTCTTCACAGGTTGGTCAAGAAAAAAGACCAGGAGTTTGCATTTCCCCTTCTACAAGTGCAAATACAATGGGCAAGATATTTGAGTTTCCACCTTGCACGATAGCTAGGAGCAAAGTACCTCCATACTTGCCATACAAGTGAGTACCGTCGATGCTGACCAGTGGTTTGCAATGTCGAAATGCCTCAATACAAGGAGAAAATGTCCAGAAAAGATGATGAAAGTACACAGTAGATTCATCAACCTGATTACCAACTCTAACTGGAGAAATCTTTAACAGTGCAACGATTCCCTCCATGGTGGACTACACACCAAGGATCCAACGGGGTAACTCGCCATAAGATTCTTCTCAATCTCCATAGATCTATGCTATTTTCTTTTGCTTCGCCAGCCAGACCTTCCTGTAACTAGGCATGAATCCATAGGTTACTTCTGTAGCTTGCTGCAACACCTTTATCATAACTGCAACATCGACTCTAACCAACGAAAAGATCTTCACACAAATGACATGATAATCAAGCTGCCGGTGATCGCTTGAAATCGATGTAGCCAAGCAAGTGTGAGGTCCATTGTACCTTCTAACCTCCCAGGTACTCTTTCGTTGTCGAAGTGTGATGCGAATCAACCATGTGTAACCTTACTGAACTTCTTGCATCTCCCATGGTACTTAAGAAGATCTGACTCTATCACCCTATACTCAACTCCACGAGGGATGTTGTAATCCTTTACACTCAGCATAGCTTCCTCCTTACATTGGAAAGATTGGCCAATCTGAAATTTTATAGTAGCAGTTCCATCATGCAATTCCTGACTCCCAAAGGTAGGATCTATGTCTGGTTGTTGGCCGATGGCTTCCAAATTTAAGGTTGATAAATGTGGAGGATGTTATTGTGTGCCAGAACTTGATGGGCCATGATGTGTAGGTGGATTGCTCCGAGTATCTTCATCATTGTCCCCAACAATGTCAACAGACTCTTCGTCCGAATCATCATTTACTGCTTCACAATTGCCTTCCACTGGTATATATAGAGATTCCACCTATGCATAAACCACTATTGAATGCCACGGATTAAGCTACCCACTATTTCTTCATAAACCGCTATACCCAGCAGGGGTTTATGTAACATACATATTCTTCAGAAATCGCTACACCCTCCAGCGATTTTTGCTTTCCACGTTTTTTCACGCAATTCGCGCTACCTTGTAGTAGATTATGTTCAAGTTAAAAACCGCTACACTCTATAGCGGTTTACTTAGATATTAAAAAGTTACAATTTGATAAATTTGAAGTCTAATTAATTTATATATGTAACTTGCCCAAATATAAATTGAAATTAAATTACTTGAATCCAAAATTGCAAAAAAAAAAATTGAATAACTTCAATTCAAAGAAAGTAACAGATGCCTTCAACACAGTCGAAGGACTTTGAAATGAAGAAAAAAGCAGTACATAATTTAAAGAGGAAAGAAAACGACTTTTGTAGAAAAAAAAAAGTAAATTGCAGAAGAAGAAATTACAAGAAATTGAGAAGAGAAAAGTAAAAACATGAATGAAAAGACATGGAAGAAATCCTACAAAAATAAACTCGATGCAGACTCAAAATTTGTTGGGATGTGAGTCTGCAAAAGTATTTTATGAAGATAAATTTCAACCCTTTATCCCGATCCTAAAACTTCTATTTATAGAGAATAATAATAATAAATTATAATTATATCTAACAATTGCCAAGAATTGCTTCTGGAGGACTTGTTCCTGTAGACACACTTATACAATTATGACTTCAATAAAATACGTAACTGAGTATGTAACCGCTTCCAAAAGAGTTTGAATTTGCTTCTAAAGTCGTTCCAACATATACTTGTAACTTGATCAGCAATATTTTTGGCACTTGGAACTTGATCAAAGTTCAAATTTGTCGAAAATATTATTTTTAATATAACAAATGCTCGTAAGTATTTTTTTAACTAAATGGAATTAAAATATAAATACTTAATTTGTTAAATTCTTTCGACGAACTCCGAGTCATCAACTATTTTTTCTAATAACCGTTTCCATAATCAAATATCACCCGCTCCTCTTTGTGAAAATTCCTCTTTGATGGCTTGATTAATTTGACAATCAACTCCAAATAATTGTTTGATCAACTTCTTCTGTTACCTTTTATAGACTTCCACAAATACTTTTATATAGTGCATGACAAAATATTAGTGAAGCATCACGTTATTATTGAAGAGCCAAGAATAATAAAATGGATAAATATGATGTTATGTTTCAACCACGCTTTTCTATTTTCTTTCAATTTGTCGAAGAAAATTTATTTTCGACATAACAAATGCCCTAAGTATCTATGTTTTTAACTAGGACAAAAGCATAAATACTTATCATCATTGAATATTATTTTCAAAAAACTCATATTTAACCATTTCTCTTTCTTTCTTCTTTTCTTCTCTTATTTTCTCAATTTGTCGAATTCTTTCAACTAAATGGGTTCAGGAATATGCACAGTGACTAACTTTTGATGCATATTAAAATTGAGACCTTTATTAGCTACTTTGATAATCGCACTTTCAGGAATCGACACATAACATCAATTGTGAGTATATTTGAATCAAATAATATAATCATCTATCAATTCATCATCATCCCTTTTCAAAGCAAACAAGTCTGTTAGATTTACTGGCAATTTTTCTCTGATCTATAGAATTGACTATGAAAAACATTTTCAATTGAATCTATGTTAAAATCAATTGGGCCTTAAATTCGAAAATCAAGTAAAGGCATTTTTTGTCAAAGAAAAAGGAAAAAAATTCATTTTCAGATCATTATTGTTTGCTAAATTTTTGAGTTCGACCAAATATCGAGCAACATGCTCTACAGTTGATTCCCCTGCTTCCCCAGCAAACTTGGTAACTATTTTAAGATTTTTCACACCTCTTGACACTTCAGCCATCTGAACTTCAGCAGAAAATGCTAACACAAAATAGGGTCGATTTATAAGCCCCACATTAATACCTACTTGATTGAGAACATTTTTTATGATCCTAATCATTTGGTAATGATTTCCATACTTGTTAGCGCGGATTCTATTCAACACATCATCAGCATTCTGATTACGTCGAACTATATGAGGCTTATGTTCTTCTTCGCCAAGGTTCACATGTAAATTTTCTTGATCATCACCTAAATTTTTAGGATTTATCCTAAAATTTTGATAATGAGATTGTCCTTCATCATAATTAACAATTCGAGTAATCCATTCGACTTGTCTAGCCAAACACTCATATTTTGTTTCATTATCAGCTATTATAGGATTTCAAATGGTAGTGAATTAACAAATTGGCTAAATCATGATAACTCTCATCGATATGTTGCCGAAAGGTTGCCAAAAGTCCCGATTATTCGACGTCAAACCAATGTGATAATCACGACTCATCTCAGAGTAAGGAAAACCTAGTTGATTATTAACTGCAGCTGACGCATTTCCAAATTTAACTGAAGGCGCAAAACCACCCATAAATGGAGTGTAACTTAAACGAAGACCAAAAAAGGACTAACCTGCAGTTACCGACAGTTGAACTTGATTTAGAGAAATTCGAGGAGGTGGGTTAAACTACTCCCAGCGCTTGCATTATTAACCGCAACATTCTCTCCAAAATCGTTTTCAGCGTTCTAAACGTTTCCTTCTGCATGGGATGTTAAACTCACAGAAGTTTGTGCTACAACTATAGAGATATTATTGTTTGATGTGGACTTTAAATTATTGTTTGAAGTTTCTTCGTTCATATTAATAATTTTACTACTCCAAAATTACATGCACTAAATCAATATCATAACAAAACAACAAAAATCTTTGACACAATTTCACAAAAACTATCCCAATGAGCGTGCCAATTCGTTATGAAGATTTTTAGTAAATTTGGGTTTTCGATATGTATGATCTAGGAGCAAAATTTACTTCTCTTTCGCGGATACCAATTTTTCTTTAAATGCACCAAAGACTCGTTTTTGAATGAAATAAAGCGTACAAAAGGATAAAATATAAATTGACATTAAATTACTTGAATTTGAAATTGCAAAAATAAAGTGAATAACTTCAATTCAAAGAAAGTAACAGATGCCTTCAACACAGTCAAAGGACTTTGAAATGAAAAAAAAAATACAATGCAAAATTTAAAGAGGAAAGAAAATGACTTTTGCGGAGAAAAGTGTAAATTGCAGAAAAAAAAATTACAGTAAATTGAAAAGAGAAAAATAAGGACATGAACATGAAAGAAATTTTACAGAAATAAATTCGAGACAAATTCATAAATTCGTTGGGATGTAAGTATGTAAGAGTACTTTCTGAAGACAATTTCAAATCCTTTATTCTAAGTTTAAAACTCCTTTTTATAGAGAATAATAATAATAATAATAATAATAATAATAATAATAATAATAATAAAATTACAATTATATTTAATAACGGCCAAAAACTGCTTCTGGAGGACTTGTTCTTGTAGACACACTTGTACAATTATAACTTCAATAAAGTAAGTAACTAGAACTTTGAATACATAACTTGTAATTTAATTAGGAATATTTTTGGCACTTGGAACCTGATCAAAGTTTAAATTTATCGAACATTGGCTTATCAAACATTAGCTTGTCGAAGAATTCAATAATAACGAGTCAAAAATATTATTTTTGATATAACAAACTTTTAAAATAGTAAGTATAAAAATTAATTATTTTTTATAGTGTAATAATATATACTATTAAATATGCGTACAAAACTCTTTTTTAATAACAGAATCATAATACATAAAAATTAAAATGATATAAATTTATATATGCGTAAACAATTATTGTGGATGTTCACATTGGGATGGACCCCTAGCTTAGGTTGTTTTGTCACCGATGAGAATGTGAGCAGTGACCACCATCTACCCTAGGCAATAGGATTCGACTCATATTCGTTTCTGGTAGAAACGGGACCGCACTTGGTGATTTTTCACCCTCTTTGTTTCGACAGAAACTCACCCAACTAATAACCCCACCCCAACTGGTGGTGAGTACTACCTCTCCTTATCCACGTTAGTGAAACTATCAAGTATGATTGACATAGCTTTATTTGTACATTCTTTTTTTCCTGCACGAGCTATAATGTTCTATGGGTAACTATTATATGCAAATGCAATCAACTAATTTTCTTCACTCTTAGCTTGTGACCTAATATAACAATTATTTTTATATTTATTATATTATATAAAAAAGAGTAAATGACATATAAGTTTGTGACTTTTTATTTCGAAAATAAATAAGTTTTTAATTAATTAAAAATATAAAAACATCATTTACTTTTTAAAATGTAAGATATTTAAGTCTCTTTAAAAAATTAATTTGTCTTTATATATTTTGGATGAAAGAATTTAAATGTCTCGTATTTTATATAAAATGTCAGAAGTATTTTTATATTTTTAATTAGTTAGGAATTTATGTATCTTTGAATTAAAAAATAAAAAATTTATTTGTCTTTTTTATAAAAAAAAAAAACAAAAACTATCTATACCTGCTGTAATGTAGGACTAGATAATTATTCGTTACTCATTAGTGTGAATTTTAAAATAACTATCATTATAGTGATTATAGAATTTTAAATATTTGAAAAACATAGTAAAAATTAAGGTTATATTTTATATTATTTAATAATTTTTAATTTAATAATACTTTTATTTTATTTTTAAATAAAAATATTTTAACATAATAAAAAATAAAATCTTAATTTTAATTATATTTTTTTAAATATTATAAAAAGATTTCATACTCACCATAGTCCATAGCATTCACTTTCCTATATAGAAGTCACACATCACGTGTCGCGCATTACTGAATTAGTTAGATGTGTGTAAAAGATGAGTTTGTATTATGTATCATCATCAGTTTGGCGCTGTCTCTAACGCCTTAATTAGTTCTAACCACCCAACACATGAACCAATTCTATCGTACTAGTATAATTTTGTTGTTAACATTATTAATAGTTAATTATCCCAGATCCATCGAATTACCTACTCCTTTGTCTTTTCCCTTCTGTTAATTAAGCCTTTATTGTTTTTTTTAGAGTTAACTATCAATTTGGTACATGAAAGATTTAAATGTTGATAAAAAAATTTCTAAAAAATATTATCGATAAAATAATTTTTAAATGATTTAAAAATGTAACAAAAATAACTAATAAATAGTATGTTTTATAAATAACAAAAAACTTCCATATTTAAAAAATAACTTATCTATTTGATCTGAATTTTTGTGATAATATTTGAATAAATATTTAAAATACAAAAAAATTCAGAACAAAATTTAATCTCTAAATTTTTTTATTTTTCAAAAATAAATGTGGTCATTCACAATAAAATAACTTTTTAAAAGAATTCACTTAACGTAAAATTACCAAAATTTTAGGATAAAAATATTTTATTTTTGTAGTAATATTTGTAAAAATTATATTAAAATCTGTTTTATAATATATATTTAATATTTAATTATTTTATCATATTTTTAAATTTTTCAAAAATTTATTTATCGTTTATATTTTTAGGAATATTTTTATCAGTAGTATAAATCTTATTTTTATTAAAGTTTGAAGCCAATGAGTGGCTATATATATAGGCAGTAGTAGGGAGCAATGCAATTTCATCATGACAGATTTAACTAGAGAATAAGGTTGGCTAATTATTAGTGCATATACGTGATGACTATGTGACTTTCATGCACTCAAAGAGCGAGTGAATAAGTTATGCAAACAATAACAAAGAAAGGCTATTATATAATTCATATCATCATCATAACCTAGATCGATCTTTTCATTAATAATAATTGTTGGACATATACAATTATTGGACTAAGATATACTTTGGGTCTTGATTGAATGATAACATGCAAATGCAATTATTGTCTCTCTTGTTATGTATACGTGGTTATTACTTCATTGGTTTTCAGTTTTACCATCACAATCACAATATCTATGTAGCCAACTAGCCATACATGCATGCTTCTCCGTAGTAGAATGTTAGAAGAAAGCTACACGAAACTTCCAATGCGCCCCACCCCTCAAATTTGTTTCTTTCATTTGTCTTTACCTGTTTCTGATCTGTCATTTCAACAAAATCCAATAAGGTTAATGATTATTATTAGTCCTCTGAAAAAGAAAATAAAAAAGAGAGAGTGATTTCATTCATTAATTTGTTGGGTTAATATTTAAATTACCCTAAAATTTGCCTCAAATCTCATATTAATTTTTGAAATTTTAATTGTTTCAGTTTAAATTCTAAATTTTCACTCAATAATTCACGTTAACTTTTTAAATAATTTTGGTTAATGCTATATTGACATGTTAATGCCACATTGACATAACATACTAACGTAAACATCCAGTGTTACATATTAAAAAAAAGGACAATTTACGCAATTAAATTAGTGTGAAGATTTTTACTCAAATGCAACATTTTCAATTCGTTTATATTGAATGTCTTTTTTGGTTATTATGTAAATCATGGTAGGTAATCACGGTTTTTAATTTGTGCATAAATCGTAGAAGGTTGGCATGATTTACACTTAGAAAACGTTGCACATAAGCCACGACTGCTTACTACGGATTATGAAAGAAAAATGCTACTAGAAATCGTGCTTGGTCACCACGGTTTATGAAGAAAAGCTATGAGCATAAAATCTGATTGGTTACTACGGTTTATGCTTTTTTATTCCTATTTCGCATAACTTCCAATCACTTCGTCTTCTTTCTTATTCCATTCTTTTTTTTCAGCTATTTGTCTACTTTTATTAATTTTTTTTATCTCTTTGCATCTTTTTTCATTTATTAAATTAATTATGTATTATTTTTATTTTTTTCTCTAAAAATTACAAGAAAAAATGACTCATAATTAATCATGCCAAAAATTTCTCCATTTTTATGATAATTATAACAAAAGTGGTTATAACTTTTTTAACAATTTGTGATAGTATAAAAGATATTTATTTATATTGGATTAAGGCACAGTCAAAGAAAGATTGAGAGTAAATGGAGTATTTATTTTTTTTTTCATTCATATGGTTTACATACAAAAATTAAGAATGAAACTAAATTTTAAGGAAAAAAAAAAGTATACTTTAGAAGGGATGAAGAGGAAAAAAAATAGTTTTACCTTACATGGTTTAGTACTCACTACGTACTCTGTGATATATTGTACTGTACTCTAACTTGTAATTCGGTATCAACTTTTAACAAACATAAATAGAGAATTCATTATATGCATACATTCTTCTCAAAACAACGAGGACTTTATAGGAAGAATTTTGGTGATCGTCTTAGAGAAGTTTGAAAATATCTTTTCTATCTTTCAACTTCTTGGTTGTCCTCCTTTGATACTTCAAACAGTTTCACCTTTCTCCTACCAGACAATGTTGCATTTGAAATGATTATCCTACCATTGAATACTCGCTTTTGTTCAACCTTGTTATTATACCATTCATTCTCATCCATTACTACTGATTCCAATGGACTGGTCATAATTAAATAAAAATAAAAAATTATAAAAATAAAATTAAAATTAAAAATTAAAATACATGTGTTCACAAACATATTAATAAATTAAGTATCAATTCTTAGACATAACTAATAATGCAAAAATATATCCTAAATTAGTCACTAATACAAAATATTTTTTCAATTTAAATGATCAAGACCATAACAAATTCAAATATAATGAATAAATATAATGAATTCTCTATTTATGTTTGTTAAAAATTGAGACTGAATTGCAAATTAGAGTACAGTACAGTATATTATAGAGTACGTAGTGAGTACTAAACTATATAAGTTAAGAATATTTTTTTTTGCTCTTCATCCCTTCTAAAGTATACTCTTTTTTTTTCTTTAAAAATCGCTTCATTCTTGAAAATATCTTTTCTGTCTTTCAACTTCTTGGTTGTCCTCATACTTCAAACAGTTTCACCTTTCTCCCACCGGACAATGTTGCATTTGAAATGATTATCCTACCATTGAACACTCGCTTTTGTTCAACCTTGTTATTATACCATTCATTCTCATCCATTGCTACTGATTCCAATGGACTGGTCATAATTAAATAAAAATAAAAAATTATAAAAATAAAATTAAAATTAAAAATTAAAATGCATGTGTTCACAAACATATTAATAAATTAAGTATCAATTCTTAGACATAACTAATAATGCAAAAATATATCCTAAATTAGTCATTAATACAAAATATTTTTTCAATTTAAATGATCAAGACCATAACAAATTCAAATATAATGAATAAATATAATGAATTCTCTATTTATGTTTGTTAAAAGTTGAGACTGAATTGCAAGTCAGAGTACAGTACAGTATATTATAGAGTACGTAGTGAGTACTAAACTATATAAGTTAAGAATATTTTTTTTGCTCTTCATCCCTTCTAAAGTATACTCTTTTTTTTTTTCCTTTAAAAATCGCTTCATTCTTGAAAATATCTTTTCTGTCTTTCAACTTCTTGGTTGTCCTCCTTTGATACTTCAAACAGTTTCACCTTTCTCCCACCGGACAATGTTGCATTTGAAATGATTATCCTACCATTGAACACTCGCTTTTGTTCAACCTTGTTATTATACCATTCATTCTCATCCATTGCTACTGATTTCAATGGACTGGTCATAATTAAATAAAAATAAAAAATTATAAAAATAAAATTAAAATTAAAAATTAAAATGCATGTGTTCACAAACATATTAATAAATTAAGTATCAATTCTTAGACATAACTAATAATGCAAAAATATATCCTAAATTAGTCACTAATACAAAATATTTTTTCAATTTAAATGATCAAGACCATAACAAATTCAAATATAATGAATAAATATAATGAATTCTCTATTTATGTTTGTTAAAAGTTGAGACTGAATTGCAAATCAGAGTACAGTACAGTATATTATAGAGTACGTAGTGAGTACTAAACTATATAAGTTAAGAATATTTTTTTTTGCTTTTCATCCCTTCTAAAGTATACTCTTTTTTTTTTCTTTAAAAATCGCTTCATTCTTAATTTTTGTATGTAAACAGTATGAATGCAATAAAAATGTATACTCCATTTACTCAATCTTTCTTTGAATGTGCCTTAATCCAGTATAAATAAACATCTTCCACACAATCACAAATTGTTAAAAAATTTATAACCACCTTTTTTATAGTTATCATAAAAATGGAGAAATTTTTGACATGATTAATTATGAGTCATTTTTTCTTGTAATTTTAAAAAAAAAAATAAAAATAATACATAATTAATTTAATAAATGAAAAAAGATGCAAAGAGATAAAAAATAATTAATAAAAGTGGACAAATAGCTGAAAAAAGAGAATGGAATAAGAAAGAAGACGAAGTGATTGGAAGTTATGCGGATTAGGAATAAGAAAGCATAAACCGTGGTAGCCAACCAGGTTTTATGCTCATAGCTTTTTTTCATAGACCGTGGTGACCAAGCACTGTTTCAAGTAGCATTTTTTTTCATAATCTGTGCCGCGGTTTATGTGCAACGTTTTCTAAGTATAAACCATGCCAACCTCCCACAATTTATATACAAATTGAAAATTGTGGTTACCTATCATAATTTACATAATAACCAAAAAGGACACTCACGTAAACGAATTGAAAATGTTGCATTTGAGTAAAAAATCTTTACACCCATTTTAATTGAGTAAATTGCCCTTAAAAAAATTTTCAGCCATATAAAATGAAGAAATGACGTATTTATTAGTGTACGTATATTAATATAAATAATAATAGCACGTATCATAATAAGATTTATCTATGTGTCATTTATGTATCAGGTGTCATTAGTACATTGTCATATTAAATAACTCAAATTTGACTTTTAAATTTTTATTCATAACTTATTTTAGTTTCTAAAATTAAATAAAAAAATTTATGGTAACATTTTTTTAAGTGTTACATAAAATATCTTTTGTAATATTTTTTAAGTATTACAAAAAATATCTATGATAATATTTTTTTAAGTGTTACAAAATATATCTATTATAACATTTTTTTAAGTGTTATTAAAAAAGATCTATTATAACATTTTTCATAATATTACTATAGAAGATCTATTATAATATTTTTACTAAATATTATTAAATCTTTAGAAAAATGTTAGTAAAATTCTTTAGTAATATAGAATATATTTAATATTATTAAAATATTACTAATATACATAGATAACATTTTAATATAATTTAGTAATATTTTTTAAATGTTAGTAAAAATTAAGTATATAGTAGTGTTTACGTATATTTAATAGTAAAAGAATATTAAAAATATTATATTTTAAATGTTAAGAATTAACCTAAAATTTAATCCAAATGTTAAAAGACTAAAAAAAACTTTGTCCCGAAAAAATGACTTAGGCTAATTTGTGAATGATAGTGTAAATTTTAATTTATATATACTCCAATAGTTATTGTTCTTTATGTATTTACAGGAAAGGCAAACATAGACACATTAAAGCACAGGTAACATAATGTAAGCCTTTTTTTTTCTCATTGTAGTTATTTTTCCGAAGTTCTGTGAATTGGCCTGGCTATACATATATGTTCCTATCTGGTTTATGAATATAACAAATTAAATTAACAATCACCATCACTAGTCACCCTGCTGCAACGAGATTCATTGAACTGTAATAATGAAAACGATCAATTGAGACATGAACAACATGCCCGCACAATGATTTTTCATACAACATGTGAGACAGGGTGCAATTGGGCACTGACATAGATATTCCCTTATCTTCGTATAACTTGACACTACGTAATTGTTATTAATTTCATGCCCTGCAGTTTATTATTATTATTATTATTATTATTATTATTAGGGGCGAAACTACAAATTTTTTTAAGAGAAGCTAATATAAAAAATATAAGTTAAGAAGAAAAAAATTTAAATTAAAAAGGAACCAAACTGAAAAATTAGAGATTTAAGCATGTATAAATTATTAATTTGAGGGGTCATTGTTCCTCTTTCCATCAACTAGTTCCGCCACTTATTATTATTATTATAGCTAGCGAAGCTAACTAGCATATAAAAATATGTAATTGGTAATAATAGAAGAGAAATGCTAGAGAGTTATCAATATTTATTGTTTTTGAATATTAATTAGGTATTAATGTTTTAAAGTGTAGATTAAAGTATGTTGTTAGATTATTAAATTATAAAAATTAGATTAATGGTTAAAAATATGACAAAAAATAATAAATTCTAATACTCTTTTAATATTTTTCATAATAAAATTAGAAAATATATAATTTAATGTTTAATAATTATTTTTTACTATAGTCATGCTTTAAATATAATTAATTGCAAAAATTTAAAGTAACGAAATAATTCATAGCAAAGACTTCTAATGCTAATTAGGTCTTTGCTATGAAGACTTCTAGTGCTCCCAGCATATAAGGATATCTGGTGTTTCAGTACAGTGGATAGCTACTGTTAACTAAATTTATGGATCCGGGAAAACTTTGGTACATGCCATCTGAAATAACATGACAATCAAGACGATTACCTCACCGTCTGAAAATGCTTGTGGTCCATTATTTCTTACTTTTTTTTTTTTTTAATATAGAATAAAGAGGAGTGTCTACTCTAGTGTCTACTAGTAGACTACTACAAATATTGTTTAAATAATAATAATAATGATAATAATGTTAATTTTTTTTGGTGATGAGTTTCTTGACTTTTGTTTTTTATGAAAACGAATTGGATATTTAAGCGTTGAATTCCTGTAAGTTCATAAAGTGATTCAATGATCCAGTTTGAGTTTTACTGTTTTAGATGTCACCATGTATTATTGAATTTTTGGCCTAATAATTAATGTATATGATAAAATAAGATAAGATTAAATAATAGTGTAAAATTTATTGTGATTTAAGTTTTTTATGGTTAATACTTGATCATTATATATACATCAATATATGTTATAAAGAAAAGAATCACATTTTAATCTAATTCTCTTAACGTCTAATGAATAAATCCATCACGTGTCATTTCTGAAGAGATTAGACAGAATTTGTGCTCTCAAGTATCAAAGGCTCTCTTTTATTTGGTATTCTAACTTTTTGTATAAATTAATAAAATCTAACAAATAATAATAATAACAACCCTTTTTTTTATTCCTTGGTTCAGAGTGGGAGATCAGGAATTTTGTAACATCATAAATAGCAGCAGCACTTTCAAGTTTGAATAAGAGAGTCAATGTGTAGCACTTTTTTTTTTTTTTGGGGTGGAATATGTAACAATCCGAATATAGACAAGAAGTATATGATTCTTTTTGGGCCCTCGCCGGATGTCTTGACAACTAGTTTCGTTTTTGGTATTTCTTAATAACTAGTTATTGAGCCTAGATTCAAAGCTCGAAGAAACAAAAACACGAGTTTGGGTTGTCACTATGAAATCCAATTTACAAATATTCATTTTAGTAACCAATTAGTTTACTAAAAAAGAAACTGACACCCTTCCCATGACCAGAAAAAAAAAAAAAGGAGACTACCTACACTCTTCTAATGTTATTTTTTTGAATTACGTTGCAATACATTTCAATTATAATAGAATTATTATCAGTGTTATGCAGGTTTTGGTTTTTTTTTTTTAACAAGGAAGCTCAACACAATAAGTGGAGCGAGAAAAAACTAACAAACAAGGAACCTGTAAAAACAAAGAATAGAAACATGTCCCTAATGTTATCTCCGGCATTGCCATCAATAATAACAAAAGGGATCCAAATTACACCATTCTCTATAACAGAGTATAGATTTATGGAACACCTCCTCTGCACCTCCTTCCATGTTCTTGAAAATCTGCCGGTTCCTCTCTAGCCAAATGTTCCAAATAACCGAAAAGAAACATATGAGCCACTTGTTGCGGTCTCCTTTCCTTCTAGCAACACATGTCCAGCTCTCAAAGTGTTCCTTTAGTGAGCCCGGAATAGACCACAATCTCCCAAAGTCAGATAGCCATAGACACCACACCTGCCAAGTAAACTCAGCCCAGAAATAAGTGATGTATATATTCAACGTCTTTTTTACACAGAACGCATATGTTATCACCATGTTCAACAATTCCCAGTCTATGCAATCTTTCTTTGGTGTTCACTCTCCCTATCAAAGTAAACCAAATAAATAACTCCACTCGTGGTGGAACCAAACCTTTCCAAATAATTCTGGTAAAACTGTAGCTGGTAATTTCCTCCGGGAGGGACTCCGAATGCATTACCTGCACAAATGAGTTAGTTGAAAAAATACCTTCATTGTCAAACTTCCACACAACTTTATCTTGCTTATCATGTGCTAGCTTAATAGGCCGTAAAGTTTCATGTAATTAATCCACTAATTCCAACTCCCATTGGTATAACTCTCGCCTCCACTGGAAGTTCCAGATCCACTCTAACCCATCCCAAAACCCACAATCCCCCTATAACAGATCCTTTTTGGTTTAAAATAGAGAAAAGCCTCGGAAAACTCATCTTTAGCGAACCACTTTGTAGCCAAACATCCTCCCAGAATCGAGTCCTCCTTCCGTCACCCACCTCCATAGATAACCCCGCAATCATCTTATCTCTCACATCAGTATCCCTGATCTGCAGCTGACAGATATCCTTCCATGGACCCCCTCTAGCCGGTAATGTCTGAGCCGTTAACATCACATTGGGGTTCAAGTCATAGCAAGAACACGCGACCTTCTTCCATAATGGACACTCCTCTTTTGAGAACCGCCACCACCACTTGAAAAGAAGTGCAATGTTTCTAATTACTGCATCACCCACCCCCAACCCACCCACCTTTTTAGGGGCTTGAACTAACTCCCACTTAACTAACGCCAAACCATTCCTACCTTCCTCCTTGCTCCATAGGAATCTCCTTTGCAACAATATCAACTTGTCTGACATTGCCTTCGGCATCTTATACAGACTCAAGTAGTACACCGGCAAGCTATTTAACACAGATTTAATAAGGACAAGCTTACCCGCCTTATTGAGTAGTTTTGCCTTCCACAAGTTGAGCTTCTCCTCATGTCAATAATCGGTTTCCAAGTCCTGACTAGTCTTGGGTTTGCTCCTAAAGAAATGCCAAGATATCTTACTAGAAGACCGGCCTCCTTACATCCCAAGTAGCTGCACATGTCGGAGGTCCACTGCTGTTCGCAATTGATTGGAATTAGACTTGATTTATCAAAGTTAATAGTCAACCCTGACATCATCTCAAAGCACCTTAGCAACCTGGCATAGTTTCTGATGGTCTCCTCCTCTGGTGGACAGAATAATATAGTGTCATCTACGAATTGTAAATATGATAACTCTATATTGTCCTTTCCAATCAGCAGCGGTAAAATACATTTGTTTCTGACTGCCTCCCCTACCATCCTATGCAGCACATCCACAACCAGAACAAACAGGAATGGAGATAGTGGATCACCTTGTCTCAAACCTCTCTCCATCTTAAAAGGTTTAGATGGTGAGCCATTTACCAAGATCGACATAGAAGCTGTGCCAATACACTCCTTCACCCATGTCCTCCATTTCCAACCAAAGCCCATCTTCTGCAGCACAATATCCACAAAACTCCATTTTACCCGATCATAAGCCTTCTGAAAATCTAATTTGATAATTGCCGCTTTCTTCTTTCTACTCTTTAGCCAGTGCACTGTTTCACATGCAATAAGAGCCCCATCATGAATTTTCCGCCCTTTCACAAATGCGCCTTAGGTCTCCCCTACTAGACCTGGCATGACTGATCTCATCCTCTTAACCATCACTTTGGAAATTACTTTGTATACACAACCAACCATGCTGATTGGCCGAAGGTCCTTGATCTCCTTAGCTCCGGTAAACTTAGGTGCTAGGGCCACACAAGTAATATTGGCCTCAGAAGGTAACCGTGACGATCGAAAGAAGTCCAGAACAGTTGTCATGAACTCCACACCAATCTCATCCCAGTACTTCTTAATGAAATTTATGTTATACCCATCACTCCCTGGAGCCTTGGAAGATTCACAATCCTAGACGACTTCTCTAATCTCCTCCATGGTTGGTATTCTCTCCAGAGCTATCGAGTCTTCTTCATCAATCCGATTTACCAGACCGTCCCTAAAACCCACTACCGGTGATCTCTCCTGGTGATATAGATCTTTATAGAAATCTCTGATAGCAATTTTGATCCGAGCTTGATTTCTTATCAGCCTATCATGAATTACCAGAGCATCAAGTCTATTGTTCCTCCTTCTTGCCGATGCCAAATTATGGAAGTACCTAGTGTTCTTATCCATATCTTTCGCATACCTGGATCGCGACATCTGCTTCCAGTGTATTTCTTTTCTGACATACCACTGCTTGCAACAGCTTACTAGTGCCTTCCTTCTAGCCTCCACTGTATCATCATAAACTCCATTTCCTGCTAACTCGTCTAACTTCCTGATTTCATCCTCAAAATTGGGCAGTGATCTGACAGACCTTTTGGTCCCTCTTTTAGTCGAATCTCCGGAAACTCCTCCGTCCATTCTACACTCACTAGGACTGTATCAATGCGACTGCAGGAGCATCCTCTAAACTAGGTAAACTTACGATCATGCAATGGTAGGTCCACTAGCTGCATATCTTGTACCCAACACTTGAATTCTTCTGCAGACCCTGTTAACCTATCCTGTCCTTTTCTCTCTTCAACCTGTATAACCTCATTGAAGTCACCCATGTAGCATATCGGTACTTGACATACACCAGCTATAAAGCTCAATTCCTCCCACACAACAAGTTTTTCCGCTCTATTATGAGCACCATATACCAAACAAAAAGCGCAAGGAAAATCATTTTTCAATAGGACTCCTTCAACACATAACCATCTCTCCCCTTTGTAGCAATTATTCGTTCTAAACAGCATAATATCCCACATTAACACCAGCCCCTCTGACGTGCCTTCCGAGCCTACATACTCCCACCCTACAACATCGCTCCCTCAAATACGTACTACATCAAACTTAGTCACAACTGACATTTTAAACTCAACCAACCCTAACATATTCAGCTTCTGTTTTGTTTTGAGCTCTTTAACCATACTCAGCTTACCAATCCCCCCTAACCCACTAACATTCCAAGAGCTAAAAATCATTTTAAATCTTTGGTACACACCTTTTTGAGCTTTTTTGGTCTGCATCTTTGCGCCTTTTCTTTCTGCTTAGCCAACCTCCTCTTTTGAGCAAGCGCTTCATTCTGTTCTTGTAGAATCGCCATTATGTCGTCATCTTCATCGCACTGCACTGCTCCGGATTCTACTGCTAGATCCCATGCCCTTTTGTTTTCAATCATCTGCTCTTCTCTTTCCAGAGTTTTCATATCACTAAGTCCCTTGTTCCCGCTGCCGGCATCCATCCTAGGCCCATTATCGCCACCGCCTTCCTCAAGTCTTGCAGCAGCCAGAGGCATAGCGTCTGCTAATTCTTCGTTACCGACTTCTAGGATCTCTTCCCAGCCGACTGCAGCATCCTTCCCTGGAGCTGGCTTCGTCTTCTGGGACTGTCTCTCGTCCCCATCTTCCCTGTAGAAGTCGACTCCTACCATCACCATCGCGGAGTTCATTAATGGCTTGGGGAGACGGTCTGTTGATTCCAACTCAGTCACAAAGTGCCCCGTCACGACGTCAGTTGCCTCATGCTCAGCCCGTCGGTGGTCTTGCTCGCCAGCTCGTCCGCCTCCCTTCCCTCGTGGCCCAGTCTCGTCCGTAAGTTCCAGGTTCTCTCCTTCAAGGCAGGCATGTGCTGCGGTGTTGGATCCAGGAGATGAAGAGCACCCGTCTAGAGGCAGCCCGACCCGACCCAGTCGCCTGGTCCATCCTTCCATGCCCTCCACATCAGTCTCTGCCTCCTGTTGATGGAGCGGCCCAATCTCACTCCCTCACTACTTGTGCCACCTGATGGATTATTGGCCAGCCATTCAGTCTATTTTGATTTTGTTTTTTTCTCCCAAATCCACCAAAATTCAGCCCATCAAATCCATAATCCCAACTAACTGTTTTTTCAGATTCTGCATCAATGAGTAAATCATGACATCCCTTGAAATTTGCTATTCCCTCCCTAACTGAATCCTCTGTTACCTTCCCCGGTTTAATTTCAATTAAGTTACAATAACTCCACTCATTCAAAATGTTAACGGGAATTACCAATCTACCCTTTTCAGCTTCTTCCTCTCTTGGCATCGCCATCAGCCCCTCGACCACTGGATCTCTGCTTGCTACCGGTGTTATCAAATTCAACCTGCTCGTACCCAAAATCTTGCATGCTTTTGGGGGACCAGGAGTGCTAACATCCTCGAGCTGACACTTCGATCCATAACTCTCCTGCCCAACCTCCTTAACTAGGATGTCGAACCCACTAGTACCAACAGTGATGTGAATCCACTCATTGATAATGTCCATAATATAAGTGTCAATTTGCATCCGCCCCACACTGAAGGATAGACATGATTTTGTGGCTTCGTCGCACCCAACAACTTCGTCCCATTGACTACCAATCAGCTTAAACATCTCCACAGACCACGTGTGTAGCGGGACACCAAAACACTCTAGCCATACCATTCGGGTTTCACTACGCTCCTCCTCATCCCATCTCCAGACGCTATGGAAGAACTTCAAAATATTGTTCATTTTAAACGTGAAGGCTTCTTCCGCACTTAAAATGCTATCAAACGTCAGGAGAGCTTTGTAAGCTCCGAGTTCTCGTACCTCCACGACTTGCGGTAAATTCTTGCCTATCATGGCCCTCAGAGACTTATAGTCAATAGCCTTTGTCGTACCGCCTATTAGACTTCTCTGCAACCAGACCAGGTTCTCTTTTGTCACAGGTACTTCCATCTTCTTCGTCCACCCATTGCCGTGAGGGTCCCCTTGTCTCCTCTCTTTCCTCATCTCTTTCACCTCAGTCCCTAGATCCCTTTAGCTAACTTCTTGTTGCGTTTGAACCTTAACCGTATTTTGAACGGCAACTGCCACCTGGTGTCTCTGAGTATTCATCGCTTCCTTCGTACGTCGATACCGAGCTTCTCCTACCGAGACCACTTTGCCTCGTAGCCTCATTCTATTCATTTTCGCTATGGACTTCATGGCTCCACCCTTTGTTGTATACCTGATGAATGCAAAGATGTATGTGTTTCCATTTTTTTGTTTTCTTGATAAGTAAATATCATTTATGCGTCCCGTCCAGTTGAACAAAAGATACAGCTCTTTCTTTGAAATATCTTCAGGAAGATGTTCTACAAAGATAGAAAATAACTCGTTTTCCAAACGATAATACTCTTCTTGATTCCAAACCCTAGGATCTCTGATCAGGTGCTTAGTGATGCCTCTCTCTCTCTCTCGGTACACCAGTTATGCAAGTTTTGGTGTTTTCGAAATCAAAGACAACAGTTTGACGAAATCAAAGTAAGATCATGGTTCATGATCTAAATTCTAGAAGCAGAACCAAATTTCTCTTTTCGAATATCAATTTTAAAAGCGCATCAAAATCTCTAATTTCGTCAATGAAAAAAAAACAAGACAAATACAATACAATCTTTGGCAAAATTATAAATATGCATGCAAAAGACTAATAAACATTCTGGTAATGTATCTTATTTGCACTTTGTATGAATAAACATAACAATGGCACTTTACAAACTTCAAGAATTCGGAATAAATATTAGGGCATTATAGAAAAGCAAATAAACTTTTTGGAAGGGAAGTAACTTTGCAGAAAAATGAAAACTCATGTGAAGTTGATAGGTAAGAACCCTTAAATGATTTGACAAATTTGACTAAATTATCATCTAACGACTTTCAACTATCGACTTCATATGAAATTAATTGTATTTGAGTTTTTATCTTGCAGAAAATAAATTACAGAATCAAAATAAACTAAAGAAAAAAGAAGAATGGAAGGAAATCTACTTAGAGAACTCACAACAAAACTCAAAAAATCGCTAGGATGTGAATGTGTAAAATATGTGTTTTTGGAGCAAATTTCCAATTCTTTGCTTCTCGCTACCAAGAGCGACGAACCCACTATTCGAGAATGTTATGGTGTGCAACCCTTTCTTGTCAAATTGAAACCTCGATGCAGAATTCTTCGAATCCTTGGCAAAAGAACTTTTCTACACCTCAACGCTGTCTTCGATCCCCTCTTCCTTGTCTGAGTGATAATTAATCAGTATACAAGCTTGTTTTGATCGACGACTCGACGTATTTTTTGCATTTATGAGTAGATTTGTTCAGATTAAGCCCGGAACAATTTAGATGATACTCAAACTTTTTAGAGTATATACCCAAATTGGTTCCTAAGGAATTTTAAAGTGGACGTTTTAATCCTTAACTAAAATTAATCACTCTGTTAGTCCTCAACATTTTTTGGCGTCAGACCAATTGATCTTTCCATTAAATTGGTCTGTTAAAGTCTAACGGCGATATCCAACGTGTCACATTGAGTTGGTGACACAGATGATAAGAGACAAGTGGGAAAGCAGACAACGTAGTCCCTGGGGTGGATTGTACAAAAACGACAATGAAAGATTACAAATAGCCATGAAACGACGTGTGAAATCAAAATCTTCTTCTTCCTCTTGCCAAAACCCTAATTAACGAAGGCTATAGTGTTAACAATTGCTGCCGGAGATAGTTGTGGAAGTTCATATCGACAGCGAGTTAAAGGTAGTGGTGACGGCAGTGTTAGCAGTGATTCTGCCCACGGCGGTAGGTTCAGAGTCGCCAAAGGAGAAACTCCAAGATGTCATTGTGGAGCCTATGCCATAGTTGTAGAGTCTGGAACGGAGAAAAATCCGAAAAGACCTTTCTTTGGCTGTCCTTTTTACAGGGTAATGTATTGATGATTTTAAACTTTTTTTGTATGTCAAACATGATTTCTGATAATGTTGTACTCTAAACCCTTCTATTTTTATGGGCAGGAGAAAACTCCCCACTGTGATTTCTTTGTGTGGTTTGATAGGGTATTTCAATGTGATGGTCATGGTAGAGAGGATGATGATGCTCTAGCGGAGAAGGTGAAAAAGTTGAAAGAATTGCTTGATGCATTTGAGAAGAAGAATAAGAATCCCGTTGAGAATAGACGATGGTTCGAGTGCTGCAGTCCTGTGTTCTTTTTCATACTAGGATTTATGGTCTGTCTTCTTGTAGGTAGGATTTAGTTAGTTTAAGGAAGATTTTATCTTATGTTATATAGTGTAACAAGTAATTACAGTGTTATCTTTTGTTTATGCAACTCCAATCTGTAGGTGCTAGGACAAGCAATGAACGATGAGTAGATGAATGATGAGTATTTTCTGGATAAAGAAAAGTTGCATTAGAAATGGAATAAAATCAGACATACTTAAATCCAAGTACCATACTTGCATTCCATATAACCAAAGTTTAACAAAAAAAGGTAGCTAGTCTTTACGTTTCTGCTATGAATATTAAGATCTTCCAAAAAAAAGGTGCAGTGACATACACTATCAACATAATAACCAAACATAGTCAGACTACGTTGTCTCAATAAGATGTACTAACAACATAACAAAATATGACAAAGTTGTATTAAACTCATAAAACTACGTTGACACAGTAGGATCAAATCTATTTTGGAAGCCTTAGTCCAGGTGTTGGCATGAACTTGAAGATTCTTGAAGCTGTGCCAGAACTTGTAGCAGCAAGTGTTTCAGGTGATGCTGACTGGATAGGCCTCTGTGGTGCTTTGGAGATGGTTAGGCTTGGAGAAGGTGCTAGAGCAGATGGTGGGGTAGGTGCTGGAGTAGAATGTGGCCTCCTAATTGGTTGTTTAGGTCTTGGAGGCCTAAATGTTGATGGAGGTGCAACATGGCTTGAACTATTAGTTATCTGCTCCTAATAGAACACAAGATAAACAAATCATTAGACATTTTGATCCCCAACTAAATATTTTATCTGACATACAGATCCCCAAATAGATAATTTATTAGGCAAATAGATCCTTAAGTATTAAGCCAATCAGTCACAATCACATTGAAGATCACATGAATGCAGGCAACATGACAACAATATGATTACAACAAATTCAACTGAGATTATACCTGTGGCAGTGGTTGGGGTGCTGTTTGGGAGACTTGGACTTCATCTTGTGATGGTGGAGCAGATGAAGTATTTTTCTTTGCTCTTGGCTGTCCATTTTTCTTAACCTTTGGGGGTGGTTTAGGCCTTGGTGGTCCCTTGCATGTCTTTGCATTGTGACCAGTCTGACGACATTTTTGGCAAGTGACCATGAATGTCCTTCTTCCCTTTGTTGCATCTGGTGAATCCTCTACAGGATCAGGTTTTCTCTTTTTCTTCGTTGGGCACCCAGGAGGTCTCTTAATGGTGGGTGGCTCCGGAGCCAAGAGACCGGTCTTTTTCCAATACTCCTCTGAGTTGACTGGTCTGATTACATGTTCATACGTGGCTTGAAATGCATCCATTTTGAGCCAAGGGTGCACATAAGGTTCTGGTCTATCACACCTCTTTTGTATAGCTGTCAACGCATGAACACATGGAATTCCTGCTCAACATTATCAGGCAGTAACATAACATCAGCAAAAAATCTAATTCCTACTCAAGATTACATGTTAAACTCACAACTCACAAAAAATGAATAATAGGCCTAATCACCTATTAGTTGCCACAAGTTGAAACTACAAGTGTGCCTTCCAAGATGCATACCAACTTTCTTTAAATGTCTTTGGACTTCGAATACATTATGATCGTTGTCACCAGTCCACTGAGCTGTCCAGAACTTAGTATCTTTCATAATATCTTCCATTTTTCTCTGCTGAATTGGTGCCAATACTCCAGTGTAAGTGCTTAGAACCTTCTTATGCTTAGCCATTCTCCTCATCAAGTAGCAAAGGATCTCTTCCAACATGGTAAGAATGGGTTTTCCCCTGTAATGGTTTATTTTGGCGTTCCAAACTTCACTCATGTTGTTTGTCACATTATCAAGCTTGGGCCAATGGCTGAAATGAGCTTTGGTCCAGCAAGATGGTTGAAATTTTGCAAGATAAGCCCATGCACGCTCATTCATTCTCTTCAACTGCTGCATGTGATGCTGGAATTCAGCATCTGTGGTACTCCTTGCACATGCCCAAATCATATTCTTCAACCGTTTATCCTTAAACCTTCCTATAAAATTTTTCCAAATGTGTCTTACACAATTTCTATGGTGTGCATTTGGCATCACCTCCTGCAAAGCAGGCAGCAAACCCTGCAAGATAGGTGCATGTAGTGTATAAAAGACATACAAAATCTAATAGCATACAAACTTTCAAATAATCAGACACGTAGCTCCCCAACAAAGTCATTTATCAGACACATAGATCCCCGACTAACTCATTTACCAGGCAAATATATTCTTATTTAAACAATTTATCAGACACCCTAAACCTTAATAACTTCCTCAGTCAGTAATGTATCACAAAGTTGGTAAGTTCAAGAGTATGATACTTATTCTAGGTTCAGGAATATGATACTTATTCTAATCATTCCAACATTATACAAAGCAATTCACCCACAAAGTATATCTAAGGATTAGTAGATAATTTTGAGTACATTATTATGAATGAAATTAAGTCTGACTTACCTTCTGTTGGTCAGAGATAAAATTCCAGCCTTCCACTGTGCATTGACCCAAGTCCTCTTGCAGAAGTTGTAGAAACCATTTCCAATTTTGCTTCGTTTCACTATCAACCACCGCATAAGCAATCACATAGAAGTGATTGTTTGCATCCTGACCGACAGCTGACAACAGTTGCCCCCCATAATATCCTTTCAAATGGCATCCATCCAAACCAATCAGCGGTCTGCAGCCAGCCTTAAAACCCCTTTTACAAGCCTCCAGGCAAACATACAACTTGCTGAACAATGGTGGTGAATCAGGAATTGTTGGAATTAATTCCAATAATGCAGTGCTACCAGGATTACTATCATGTATCTCTGTGAGGTAATCTCTCAATCTTCCATACTGTGCCCTCTCATTCCCAACATACCTTTCTCTAGCAACCCTTAATGCTCTATAAATCATCTTGTCACTGCACATGACATTAAAGTCTATCTTTATATGATCAAAGGCTTCTCCGTGAGTCAAGTGAGGCTGGGTCAATAGCCTTTTCTCTAGTTTATCAGCAACCCAGTTCTGGTCAGCCATATTAGAACCGAATTTTCTTGCACAAGTGTGTTTGGGATTGTAGGTCTTAACCTGGTAGCACCCCCTAGCACTGTTCCAGGCACAATAAATCAGCCGTGGACATTCAGTTTCGTTGCTATCACTCTTACCCTTCCCTTCAGCCCCATTGATTTTTGGTGCACCTTCTGTAGCCCCTGCTTGCTGACTCACATCTGTAGTGTGTTTTGATCTTGATCCCTCACTAACATCAACAGTAGCTTGCACTTCATCTACTCCAGAGTTATCAGTTACAGTGGCCCCCCTCTTTTCCTTACACTTGGCCTTGAACTTTGCCTTTGCACTCATAGCCTTCTCCTCGCCATTTGCACACTTGCACCTAACTCTCTTCTTGTCATTTTTAACATAAAAAATCATCCTCCCTTCAGCAATAGTGTAATCCTTTAGAGCTTTCTTGAATTGTTCAAGTGTGGTAAACTCCATGTTCAGCTGGAGTTGAACTTCACCAAAGGCTGCCTCCTCATTGAATTGAGACCAGTCAAAACCATCTCCCTCATTATCAAATGATTGAGGTGTATCAAAACCCTCTGACTCAAAACCTAGACCATCAGACTCATCACTAAATATCTCACTATCAACCTTCCCTATACCATGTCCAGCAGTAGAAGTAGGCCTGTCAGTGTAGTTGGGCCCAGCTGTGTTATTGGGCCTGGATGTGTGGGTAGGCCCAACAGTGACTTTAGGACCAGCATTCTTCCTTACATTTTTTGCAATTTTTTTCTTGCCAGCCTTCTTATCTCCTTTGTCACCTTTTCTCTTGGTTAAGTTAATGAGCAATTCATCTTCATCATCATCGGTATCACTCTCAAAGCCTGGAGGTGGGGGTTTATAGGCCTCATCTTCAGCACTTTCATAGCTATCATAGCTATCACCATCAGAGATTGGATCATCAGAAAAGACCTCTGCTTCTCTATCCTCATCAGTGTGTTCTTCATTCATGCTATTATTACCATCATCTCCCTCACTGAGATTCATCTCATCTTCTTCTGACCATTCAACATCTTCCATAATTGGGTGGTCAAAAAACAAGTACAACTCATCAGTTTCTTTGTCTTCCCTCTTTGCATCACACATCTCTCTAATTTCTTTATCTCCATAAATAGGGTGTAAGCCTGCTTCCATGCTAGGAGCTCTTGGATCATACCAACACATCTTCTTGAATTCATGGTAGCCGAGTTCTTCAAACAACTTCTTCAAGTCAAAGTAATTCACTAAGTCCAGATCCATCGGAGGAAATCTTTTTACATTGCCATTAAGATACAGAAGTTCACCCTTGTTATCTTTGACAAAGCTCCCCCCATGTTGAAACACAGGGGTAACCCACTCAGTCATCTGTAATTTACAAATATGGAATACCACTATCAATATCAGAAAACTAAACATTACCCTTAATCAGATAAAATTTAGATAACATTTCATCAACACTAAATGTTACTCTAACATCTTTTATTTGGGTAAATGTCATAATCAGCTTAATACATCAATGCAATGTGTTCATCACTTCATATTGTGTCTTTTTCATGTTAACCTCGTAAATGTATGCACCACAACACTTATCAGTAACCCATGTGAGACAGTATCAAAGCATCAAAAACAACTTTTATTTCCAGCAACTAATGGTATTCTAACAAAAACAACTACTACATGATCACACCGTTAAACAATGTCAACAATGATCAACTATACCATCAACAACTTAATCGATAAACTCATCACTATACTAACCTCGACC
Source organism: Arachis ipaensis (assembly GCF_059453495.1). Taxonomy (NCBI): domain Eukaryota; kingdom Viridiplantae; phylum Streptophyta; class Magnoliopsida; order Fabales; family Fabaceae; genus Arachis; species Arachis ipaensis. Next base: position 140,203,561 of record NC_142436.1, read on the forward strand.
AGTGGCCGTGGCGAGCAAAACACTCACAGGAAAATTCTTCTGCAATAATGCTGACTCGTTCAAACCCTAGCGTCGACAACAGCAACAGAGGTGGTCGGAGGACTACAGCTTGACGTGGTGGTGGCTTCCTAAGTAAAACCTAGGAGAAGAGAGGGAGTTCAGAGTAATTTTGTTTTCGTGGAGGGAAGGCAAAGAGATGCTTCAGTTTTGATAGACTCTTCCTCTCACAGAACGACGTCGTGCCCTATTCTCAAATGCAGCGTTTTGTATCAATCTGGCTAGGGACCAATTCGTCCGAACGAAACACGTGGAACTTCACTGCTGACTCATCACAGTCACACGACACATCACCTCCTTCCGTTAGTGGTTAACGGAGATGAGAAAAAAAAGATCAATTTGTCTGACGCCAAAAAACGTTAAGGACTAATGGAGTGATTAATTTTAGTTGAGGACTAAAACGTCCACTTTAAAATTCCTTAGGGACCAATTTGGGTATACACTCAACTTTTTAAGTTTGTCTTCTAACTTCTAATGAAGTTTAAAGTAGTGCAGGACAAAATCAAAACTACAATTTCGCAAATGACACGGCACCATCTATCTATATATGCAACAAAGACTACAATGCTGTAAACAAATCTGATATAGTCCTCATTATGCGCGCTTAAACCAGCATCATCCTCTTCAATGCTGTCACCACAATCCTTTTCTTTGTTATTTATTGTTTTTCACTTTAACAACGTTGGAGTTGTCATTTTAAAAGAGGATCTGTATTTTAAAAAAAAAAAGGATAATGATACTATACATTTATACAATAGAAATCCTGAAATACAGAAGTCAAAATTTTCTTCGTAGAACAGAGAATCCATTTGTTTATAAACTAAGGTCAAGATAAGGAGAGACAAAAGTTGGCGAGTGCTAAGAGGAGTGTAATATAAAGAGACAAAATAACAGCATACATAGATGAGAGATGACAAGGATGGGAGAGGGAATTTCAAATTTTGAAGTGGTAGTATCTGTTATGCTGGAGGTGAGGGATCCAAGAAAGAAAGAAAGAAATGGTTGGTTGGTTCAGATTTTTAGAAGATATCGAGAATCTCTAGAATGGAACGGTTGCAAAGAGGGCAGGTGCCCCGGTTCAACCAGACCTCTCGACAGCACACTCTGCAGAACGTGTGTCCACATGGTATGAACGCCGCGCCTTTCTTCCGCCCCATGCACACGCAGCACACCCAATCACCCCCTTCTTCACTATCCCCACCACCACCCCTTTCCCCTCCTCCTTCCGTTTCCTCCAGCAGCCGCATCAGCGACATCCTCCATGGCGTCTCCGATCCCGCGACATCCCTCTCCCCCTCCTCCTGCGAACCCCGCAATTCACGCTCCGCCGCCAATGCCGCCGCCAGATTCATCCCCGTAGAGGGCCGTTCGCATTCGGGCCCGTCCCGGTTCGGATCTTGACCCGGGTCCGTTTCTTGCGGCGGTGATGCGGCTACTGCAGCTCCACCCTCAGGCGCCTCTTGTTGGTGTGCAGCGTGCGTAGTGAGGGTTAGGGGAGAGGGACGGAAAACCCAGGTGGCACCGCAGCAACCCATTCCGGTGAATCTGAAGCGGTCCTTGAGAGTTCTCCTTCTGCGTTGTCCTGTGTGGACAACGCCGTCCATCTGGTCCGTTAAGAGACCCAGAATGGTTCTTGCCTCCGTTTCAGCTCGCAACGATTCCTGCAGCATCATACCCAGTTGACTCATCTCCGAAAGAATGAGATGAGCTACCCCTAGACCAGAGATCTCGCGACGGAGTGCTGAAACAGCATTTAGTTGTGAAAGAGGGAGACAATGACTCAACGGGGCCTCCCTTCAAACGGTGGAGCGTTGAAATACAGAAGGAGAGAAGGAGGGAAGAGGGGGGGGGGGGGGTGGGGGGTTGTGAATTGAGCACGACAAAAGAGAAGAGGGAGAGAGACAGAGAGAGTGAGTAGTCCAAATTTTGGGAGTTTCTACGCGGCCCATTGTCAATTTATTGTTCTTTATTTCCTTCTGTTGGTGCAGTCTAAGTAAAAATGCGCTTATTATTTTTTGTGTGGGGGAGAGTTGAGTGCATCTCACAATGATGGGAGAAGAGATGAGTTTTTCATTGTTATGGTGTGAACAAATCGGTCCCTCCGATTTGTTTCATTTTTAAAATCAACAATCACAAATCGGATGGTCCGATTTGTGTTTTTAAAAATAAAAAAAAAATTTCTGTTGAAATCGGACCGTCTGATTTCTATTTCAAAAAATAAAAAAAAATTAAAAATACAAAACAGACCATACGATTTGTAGTTTTTTTTTTATCAAACAAATCGGACCCTCCGATTTGTACTTTACTTTTTTTTCAAACAAATCGGACCTGAATAAAACACCATATAAAAAAAAATACCTAATCTTCCCATAACAATGTATTACACATATATTTATACAATATAAAAAAAAATTAGCCGTAAAAATGCGATACATGACTGTGACTTACATCACAATGTAAAAAAAAAAATTTACCCTCACAAATAACTAATTAATACTATAACTAGGCTGTTTTATTTATATAAATAAATACAAAAATATTTTAATTTCCTAAATACGTATTATGAGAGGTGAAAATGAGTACTGGACTAGACCAAACTCAAGCTCGACTCATAAAAATTGAACTTGACTCACGAATCACGATTCAATTCATTAACAATCGAGCATATTTCTTAAGTTCAAACTTGAATTATCGAAAACTCATAAGCCGATTCGAGCTCACAAGCTGGCTTAAATAACAGGAACATAATTTTATGTGTATCTATTAATTATAATTTTTTTATTTATATATATCCTACATTAAAATTATATAAAAACTAATTGTAAAAATTTAAATAAGAACATTAATATATGTAAATATATATTACTATTTTATATGTATATATATAATATTAAAAGTATAAACTAAATGTATATAGAATATGTGTATTAATAATTTAATATATATATAATATCGAACCAGTTCACAAGCTAATAAAATGAGTTTATCCAAGTTCAAACTCAACTTATTTAATTTATGAGCTCAATTTCAGGTTCAACCTCGGCTCATCAGCTTACGAACTCAACTTATCGAACTATTAATGAGTCGAGCTCGAGTTGGTTCATGAACTAGCTTCACTCACTTTCAATTCTACATATCATAAACAAATTTTGTGAAAGTATGTATAACTAATTCACATAAACTCTTTGTGAAATAAATTTTGTCACCAATTAAGATGTAATACTCACAAAATAAAGTTAGTTATGTATTATTTTTTATATAAGACAAAAGATATTTTTTTAATGATAATATTTATTTGTCAAATTCAAATTCAACTTATAAAAAACTTTTATTAATATTCTTTGATCCGTTTAACTTTATAAATATTTTAGAACTGAGATAACATATGATACCAAAATTATTTGTTGCTTCGATCTACCTTGTTGAATCATCTACATTAATTGAGGACTCGATATCAGAATGCATTCTTTTCAATTGTAGAAGTTTTCATCTAGTTCCTGTAGCTAGTCGTAAATGCATATTCTAATATACAAATTGGCTATGTGAAATAGTTCCTGCTAACTTAAGAAGATAGGGAGCACTACTTTAGTCGTTTATCGGTATAATTATTTACTTAATCTGATAAAAATAAAAATAAATGATCAAATAATTTTTATTTTTGATAATTATTCTCAAAGATTAAATTCTAACCACATATTTCTCCACTCTTATATTCATTTTTCTCTTCCAAATTCTTTCTCTACCACATTCACCATGTGATAATTAACTTGAAGATAAGTATGATTATTCATAAAAATTAAAGGCAAATAAATTCAAATTCATCCAAAGTCTCCCTCTAAGTTTTATATAGGAGGTTTTGGTAATCACAATAATTAAATCAGTGATTTGGAATGACTAACAAGAAAAGGTAAGTGTTAGAATAGTTAAAATGATTTATATATGATTAATACATTTTTATTGATATTTTGATGATGATTAGTGACTATAGATGTTTATGTTGATGCTTGAATAATAAATGAGTCATTGATATTATTTATAAGTGTTTGATATAAATTTTGGATGGTTATACATATATGTTGATGATGGCCCAAAGTTAACATACTCTTGGAGATAAATTATAATTTTATAAAAGTTAGAAATCAAGTAAAGAGCCCATAAAGTAATGTTTAATGAAGTTAATTATATAAAATATTAAAAGATTTAAAGAAAAGTGAGTAAAAAGCTCAAAGATGTCATAAACAAATAATTTAAGGATATAAAATTTGTATGATGCACAAAATATGAGCATTAGGTAATTTAGAGTAAATAATAAAAATTTAAGTTTAAAAATATAAACATAGGAAGCTCAGGGATAAAAATATAATTGTATAAAAAAATTCGGATTAAAAATATAATCAAGAGGGTATAAATAATAATTTTAGTAAAGATAGAGGTAAAATTATAAATATAACAAAATATTAAGATAAGGATAAAAGAATAAGGATAAAATAGTAGTTTTAATTAATAAAAGGTAAATTAGTAACTTGAAAAGTATAAGGAGTAAAATTGTTATTTTGGTAAAAGATAAAGTTAAATGGTCATTTTGGTAAAATATAAAGTTAAAATAGTAAAAATAAAAATACTAAGGATAAATAGTTATTTTAAAAAAATGTGAGATTAATATAGGAAGAATTGAATGTTAAAAGACAAAATTGTCATATTATAAAATATTAACGGTAAAAAAGTAAGGTTTAATTATTCTGTTGGTCTCTATAGTTTCGCAAAATTTTTAATTAAGTCTTTATATTTTTTTTCTTTTTAATTGGGTCTTGTACCAATTTTTTTTTCAATTAGGTCCCTCTTGATAGTAATTGGCTTAATTGTATAGGGACCCAACTAAAAAAAAAATTGGTGCAGAAACTCAAATAAAAAAAAAGTGTAGGAACTCAATTAAAAAAAAAATTGGTACAAAGACTTAATTAAAAGAAAAAACTTATAGAGACCTAATTAAAAATTTTGTGAGACTATAGAAACCAATAGAGTAATTGAACCAAAAAATAATTATAAAAAAAAACATAAAAATCTTTTTAAAAAAATTATTCGACAAAATAATAATTAAGATAAAAGACTAAGGGTAAAAATATAAGCTCAAGGGATTAAGGACATAACAATTATTTTATAAAAGTTTGAGAATAAAGATGTAACTTTGAAGAAATATGACTATAAAAATTATTATGGAAAAAGAATAATATTAAAAAGAATAAATTTAAAAGATCAAAGAACATAAGAGACAATATGTAAAAAAAAAAAAAACAAAACAAAACTGAGGGTAAAAGGGTCTTTTACAGACAAAAAGAATTCACTATAAACTATTAAGTTACAATTTCAACAGGAAGGAGAAATAAACTTTACGTTTTTAAAATGTACATCCTAATCCGAGGATAATGGTTCAGTCCCATTTGCTTAATGCAACGAGGTGGAGACGTCCACCTATGTGATAACTTTTATTTTTTAATTAGAAGTATATTATGGTATCAAGTTTTGTGATGATTGCCAAGTGTCTCGAGTGTGCATGGTTATGCACATGAGATACGTATGATAAGCATAGGCAGTTGAGGAACCATATCTGGATTGGTCCCAGGTAATGCCGGATTACGAGTAGCTAATAACACATTATCTTAAGCGATTTTTAAAATTTTTTTTCATTTATTTTCTTAGATTTTAGTCAATTTTTTTATGTTTTTAAATGAAATTTAATAAATAATCAAATATTTGGAGTTATTTAGTATTTTTATAATTTCAGGAGTTTTTAGCACAAAAACAATCAAAAATCAAAAGAAAAATTCAAAAACAGTAAAAGCATGGCTTAAGGAATCAGAAACCCAAACACCTAGCGGATGGAAGCCATGCCTGATGGACCCCCTTCACATTTCAGCACACCCGGCGGGAGGAACTTGCGCCTAGCGGACAGCTCTTGTGCCCGGCGGCCCTTTTAGCATGCCCGACGGACTCTCCGCCTTCCTCTTTCACGCCTGGCGGCCTCCAGTTCACGCCCAACGGCCTAGCACCTCCTGGAAGATGAAATCTTGGACTTTTGTCCAATTTCTCTAATACAACCTAAATTAAGCATAATTACAACTCAAAAGATGTAATAATTAAGGTCTAAGATTAATTATTTGTATAATTAGAAGTCTTAATCACATTTAAAATATTGAAGACTCTAAAAGATTAGTTATTCATTCTTTTTAAAAACACAAGGGATTTCGTTAGTTTAGAATTTGAAATAAATTTTCATTTTGAGTTTGAAATTAAAGTAGTAAGTAGTTATTTTGTTTTCTTTTCCAGAAGATAAGTGGTTATCTTATCTTTCTCTTCGAGAGGTAAGATTAGTTTAGTTTGAAATTTGGATTCTAGAATTAAGATATAAATAAGTGAACCTAGTTCACAGAGAGGATCAGCCAGCTCCTCCGTAATCTCTTCTTCTTGTTTTTCTTTTACTATGGGTAGCTAATTCTTTTTCAAAAGATTAGGAGCTCTATTTATGTTTTCTATGGGTTATTAATCTATGTTTATTTTATTTTGATTTTTTGCATTGATCTATTTCATGATTGAGTTATTCGTTTTTCATTCGAATGAGTGGTATTAAAAGATATGCTAATTTCTTTTGAATTCTTTTATTATAATTGAAAAATTTGATATTTGAATTAAAACTTGAAAATTCTTTTACATGACTCTTTGAATTCAACTAGGAATAGTGGTTCAATTAGTATGTGACACATACATGACTTTCAATCACTCTAATTTTGAATAAGTGACATATAATTCGGATTAGAACAACTTTTAAAAATTGTGTTTTCTTCTAAGATTTAACTAAACAAGATTAGCTTGAATACGTGACATATAATTTGACCTAAAGTATATTTTTAAATCTTATTTGAATCTAAAATAAGTTTTTGTACTTAATCTCTTTATTAATTAATTGACGACTAATTAATGCTAGAGAAACCGAGGAGCCAAGGAATTGGAAATCAGTTACTAAATGTTTTGTCGTGAAAGATCTTTGCAAACTTCAAGATAAGTGAACAAGGTTTGATTTCTCTAAAAGTATAAATATATCCGAAATCTTTGATTCTCACCATCATTGTCTTCTCTCAAATCAACATTCAAGCTCTCTGTCCGTAAGCATTCAAGGTTCTCAAGCTCTCAACTAGACACAATCTTGCTCCCTTCAAAATCAGGTTTTATTGATATAATTAGGTTTTTAATTTAATATTTGCTTGCTCAATTCTTTAATCATCATGAAAACGATATTCACTCACCATGGTATTATTTGAACTATCGGATGCACTTGTCGATATCTGTGAGTTTTAATTTTTGCTCATCAGTAGCCAACTGACATGTAAACTAATGACTTGTGTAGAACAGACATGTATCATATTATTTGCTGCATTTTCTTTGTGTTTATACTATGTGCATATTCTCTGTGAGTGTTATATGCTTGTTCTCTATTTTTCGTGTTCTGTGATTAGTTTGCACTTATTTATTATTACTACTACTTGTTTACTGAAATAGATTATGATATAGTTAATGAGAGATTGTGACTATGATAAACGGTAAAATATTAGATTTTGAACCTAGGATTAACATAATAAAGGGTAATGCTAGGAAGATAAAAAAAATAGTCAGAACTTGTCTTATTTAGCATTCATTAATTGTTGCAACAATTAATGAATGCTAAATAAGACAATTTATGATTTTTTTTTTGCTGATTTTCTTTGGTTACCAAACTGTCCAAACATTTTCACATAATAAAACGGATTTGAATTCTTTAAAGTTTGAATTTCACTTTAGAGAATAAAGTGTGATCTTAGAGGATCCAAATCCTAATAAAACATACAACTATTTAAAACGTTAGAAGTTTGTCTTAAGATCGATATACAATTCATCTTCTTCGTTAGGTCCTCTTGAAAACCATAAATTTTCACCTTTTTTTCATTGTTCCTAGGAATAAAGTTGGTAATGACATTTATTAGTACGAGAGTCCTATTCTTTGAGATACTGATGTTATTCACTTACGAAATATATATCAAAATTAATTACTATTATTTATATATAAATATAAATTTTTTAATTTATTTTAATATATATTATTATATATTTTAACATATATATTTTATTAACAAGTGATTTTAGAGTATAAATAGAATTTTTTTAATATTAATATACTATTGTGTCAAAATGAAAAAGATTTTTGTTTGCAAAGGAAAAAAACGAAAGAGAGCCACTTAGATAAAGATGTTAAAAACATCTTTTTTTTAAAGATATGATTTAAAAATTAAAATTTAACATATATAATCAATTAAACTGTATTATTTTTATTAAAATTAGAATAGACAAATTAATTTAGTCAAAAAATTAATAAATTAAATTTTGAATTGATATAAATTAATTTTTTTTATAAAAAATGACTACAATATTTCTATTATAAAAAATAACTATAATATCCCTATTATTTATATTTATATATATATATATATATATATATATATATTGAATCATAAGTTCATAATCCTATGACGATAGAGAAGAAAAGTGTTAGAATTTAAGATTTTCAAAATTAATATATATAATAAGAGTATTTTAGTTATTTTTTATAATAGAGGTATTATAGTTATTTTTTGTAAAAAATAATATTAATTTAGATCAATTTAAAATTTGATTTACTATTTTTTAGTCAAATTAATTTATTTAACCTAATTTTAACAAAAATAATACAATTTAATCGATTATATGTGTTAAATTTTAATTATTAAAAAATTTAAAAAAAAAAACGTTTTAATCATTTTTATCGAAGTGGCTCCAAAAAAAAAAAAAAGTCCCTGCCGGGCTAAGCGTGCAAGTCAAAAGCTGCACTTCTATTCTAATTTAAATTATCTTACCTTTCCCTATTGCTGCTTGCTACTTTGTTATTGTTTTCCTATTAGATATTAGACACGAATAATGATCATGGACATAATAATAAGACACACATGTTACGACAAAACGTATTAATATCTAAATAATATTAATATTAGTCAATTTAAAAAAAAAAACAAAAGAAATAGTAGTGTATCATTTACGCTTATACTAATAGGATTTGGATAGAACATTAGCGTGGCTAGCTAGTGCTGTCTGAATTTCTATATACACACCTACACTTTATTTTGAAGGAGATGAAAGAATAGAAATGGAAAGGAAATGACAGAGCAGATATCATGGTAAAGATGATAGTGGACCAAGTGAGAGAAGCTTTAGACTTTAAAGCTTTAACAGGACCTAATCATGTGAACTAAATTAAAATCAAATGCAACCCCGCCCATTTAATTTGTTGCACCACTACTATAGCTACTAGCTCAAGCTAAGTGAGGGAAAAAAAAAAGCACCGTACCATGAATTATTATTACCCATGGACTTTAACATTCCGACAGTAAAGAGAAAACGCAACCTCCTACCACATGACCCCATTAATTCCCCAATTACTGCCTGCAAGAGTTGCTCACTTTTCCCACTTTCCACCACCATTACACTTGCACTTACAATGTTTATTTACACTCACCTTATGGATATATTAATAAATATCTGTTACAAAATTTACTCAATATTAACAACACATGTAAATATCGAATTTATATTCATAATAATTGACTTAATAACTAATTTTTGGTGTGCAAATCAAAATTCATATTCATTTGATCTTAGAGGAAGGGTGACACCACGAATAATGAGTGGGGATTTGTATGCATAAAAAGGCATAACTGGCGGCACAACACATGCATTAATGAAACGTTTGCGTAGCATGCATGAGCATGAGTATATTAAAAGGGAAAAGTTAACGAACTTGTGGGTTATATTTGTCGCCTATCCAAATCTAATCTAATATAATTCATTGAAATATTAAGCAACCCTTGAAGCCTAACATATGTGATTCACAATAGCCTTAGCTTGATGGTTACTACCAATGACATTTACATGATAAGAATAAATTAGTACAAACCTCATGAAAAAGCTCAAGTATAAGACTATGGTACTCATTGGAGTTCATGGAGATATAATAGTTGAGTAGGCTACGAAGATCTTTGGCTTCTTTGATGCGATTTGCTGTTATCATCTCCATCATGGACTCCCTAAAATCTTCTCTTGGATCATAAGAGCGCTTCTCCATTGCCACCATCACAACAAACTTAGTTCTTTCTCTTTCTCTGACTCTGCTTTGCTGCCTCCTCTGTCTCTCTTCCATCCTCCTCTCCCTAATCAACTGGTCAAGTCTCTCTTGCACCATGGCGTGTGCGACGCTCGACACGGAAGGAAACCGATCGGAGGCTGATGAACTCTCTGCTTCCTCTGTGGAAGACACACTAAGCCTCCTACAACTGCTGCAGCATAAGGCCTTGCATCCTCTCTGCTTTAAGGATTTCATTGCTTCGAAGCAAAGACAAATTAAAAGTCTTTCAAGGAAGCAGGTTTAATTTGTGCAATAACACTAATCAAATCTTTTATTCACAATAATTCATCAGTAATAGTGGGACACACAGCAACGGATTAATCATTATGTTTTGTTCTAAGTACATTCAGAAATTAAATTAGGTGTTAGCTTGGAGGGTAGATGGGGGACATTGTTATAGTTAATTAACTAGCTAATGATCATCATTATGTTTAAACTACTATAGTCCTATCATTATCTCAAGTCCTCAACCCTTTTAGGATAGTAGTAGGTGGCCTTTTTTTTTTTGTAACATTTTAATATTATCAACTTAAGCCTCCTTAATTAGACCTAGTTGATAACGTGCCTTTTGTAGAGCTCTAGAACATTTTTCTTAATTAGTATTATACTCATTTAATTTAACACAACATATGGCCCTTGAGAAAAAAAACGATAAATGCAATGATCAATGGATAATCAATAATAACTTAATTAGTTGAGCCAAAGATGTCTGAATTCGATGTTGGATGACTAGATGAATGCATATAATGATATAAATTAATTTAAAATTTGTGTTGCAACATACAATTGCTTTTTTGTTTGTGTGCCCTCTACTCTAGCTAGTGGTTTGAACTTTTAGGTCCAATTATGGTGAAAATCCAAGAGAATATACACACAGCTAATTTGGAATATCTTTATCAGGTTCGTGTTCATATGATGCACAAATAAAAAAGGGCGCAAAACTAGTAGTAGAGAAAGCAAATTAAAGGTGGCTAGTGGGTGATTAGCATGTGATTAAATATATATGATCCTTGTTTTGCCACACCATTAGGGTAAAATTATAATTTATTTTTGCATGCCCCGGAGCACATGTTAAAGATAAAGAGATGATGAAAAGAATAAGGATTGGACAGACTGTCTCTCGTTTTTAATTTGCTTTTCTTTTAGAATAAGAAGCAACTGGTGAAAAGGGTGAATGGACTTTGAGTTCTTTTATCTTTCCCATGACAAAATCATGATAGACTACTAGGAATGATTTCTGTTTTTAGGTCTTAAATCTTAACAATGCAATACCTCCAGTAATTATAAGTTGAAAGGAGTAGTGTAAGGGACTTTATTTATATTATTGGTCATTAGGGACTTTTCCTTTTTGGATTAGGGTGATTACTCATCATGGCTTTTATTTATATTATTTCCTTTTAGTGCCATACTAATTCTTTTCTTGTGGGTCATTTATTTAAGGACAAAGTGTTAATTATTTGATGTTTTCCTGATTGATCTGATACGGATTAGGTAATAAACCACCAGGCCATATCCACATGATTTAATTATTTGTTTACACTGTTTACAGTAATTAAAATATAAATATGTATTATATCAAATAATTTAATCAAATATATTAAATTATCTAATAATTTATAATTATTATTTTTACATATATATAATATACAATCACCTAATTATTTATATTATGTTATTTACTTTTTTAGTGATATGCTTGATTTGTATGATTGGAATAGAGGTGAGGGACTCATAAATACACATGCTAATACTAATCGTTTAATCCTATCTATGGATATCTGACCTACTATAGGTAGGATTAAAACTTAAAAGTGCAGCTATATGAGCTGCAAGCAGTGACGAATCCAGAAAATTTTGTTAGTGGGGCAAATTTTATATAACATGATAATAATTTTTATAATAAAAATAATATGTGTATATAAAAAATTAAATATTAAATTATCTCTTAACCACTATATATCTATATATAAATACATGTATTGTTTAACTTATTTTTAAGGTGTATTTTATATTTTAATATATATTTTATACAGATAATTATTTTTTATGTACATGTAGCATGATTATTATTATGATTATATTTTGTTATTATAAAATATGATTAGCCTTCAAAATATCTAATATACAAATTAAAACACTAAAATAGTAATTTAAATAATAATATATAATTTAAAATTCTATTCTTTTAGATTTTATATTTTTAAAAAATTAAGTAATTTTTCTCTTAATACTACCATCAAAATTTCTCTTTTTCCATATATATTACTAAACAATTATTTAAAAATTCACTTCCCAGTACAATTAGAAGCCGACTCTTATTGATATTCATAGTTAAAAAAGTTCTTTTAATTAATATAGTTGCTACGTAAAAATTAAAGCTAATTTGAAAAGAAGATAAATAATATTCTTTTGAGTTGATTTTTAAAAAAGAATACTAATTTCGTTTAAAATTGAGAATTGATTATTCTAACAAATATCTAATATAAAATTTTTAAATTGACGATTAAGTACCAAAAGTTGAGTAAAAAATTATTGTGGGTCAAATTTAATAATCTAATAGGGACAAATAAATATTATTATCGTATACTACTCAAAAAATTCCAAATTGTAGTGGGAGCGCTTGCCCCTACACTAATGCACTTAGATCCGTTCCTGGCTGCAAGTAAAGTAGGATTTGGATTTAGAATTAACCCTATTAATTTGTCCGCATCCTCGTTTTATTAATTACTATATGTTAAAAATAATTATTAGTAAGGATTTAGTGATGAATTGATGACTATATTATTTATAATTTTAATATAAATTTGATTATAATTTTGTTATTTTTTATTTTGACACGAATTTAATTTTATGTTTGTTAATTTATTAGTATATTTAAAATATGAAATAATTAAATGTTATATTTAATTGAAAACAATTGATTCTTTGCGAGTAGAATTTGATAAGGTCGGATAAAAAATTTTAAGGTACAAATAGCGTTTGGATTGAAAAATTTTCAACCTATAAATAGAATAAAATTAAATTTACAATAGATTTAAACCTACCAATAAGTAAGAGTTAAATCAAAATCCTACCTTTGGGAGTCCTATTCATATATTAATAGGCTTGATTTCCAAGGGAGTGAAAGCTATTATACATGTGAAGAAGGCCCATAAACTTGGTTGCACTTTCCATCAAATAGAAGACTAATATCTGACCAAAAATACAAGAAAAGAGAGAACAATGGGATCAGTTTCTTCGAAAGAACAACCTAAGCCCAAGTGGAGCGTAAGAACGTCTTCTATGTGAAGAAAAGGATCTCGCTGGGGAGACAATGGATTATTTGTACAATGTTTATAATGGGTTATTGAATTACAAAATGAACATCTCTCATATTATCTAGAATAATCATCCGAGTACTAGCGATAATAAACATCTTCCCAAAAGCTTAAACTAATTTTGGGGTTCACCAATAATCGAACTCTTAACCTTTCGGATCTAGCGCCTGATGGGAAAAGGTAACACTGATGATTATATCTCTAATACTTCTTAAACTTCCATTGTACATATTGTATAAATATTCCATTGGCTCCTCATACTTTCCCGAACCACAAACATTCGTCAGTAACCTATAAAGCACTAATGCTTCTTTAATTTGTCGTGTCTATCGTATTGGATATATTTTGAATACGATATTCACAACACTCATTTAATACAGTGTCTTTTGTATTTAAATCGTGTTATAATAGGAAATAAATTTTTTTTTTCAGACACGCTTGGACATATTTAAATACCATTATATGTCAATGTGTCCAACTTTATTCTTTTAAAATGAGTTTAAAAATAGTATATATTACTAATTATTAAAACAAAAAATATTTTAAATATTTTATATAATTAAAAATATTTAAAATAATTAAAAATTTAATTTATATTTTAATATCAATAAAATACCAAAATATCATTACAATTTATCGAAAAATACTTTATATTTTATATATATGTTGTGTCTCCATGTCTTATAAGAATTTTAAATTCACGTGTTCACATGTCTCATATCGTATTGTGTTCCGTATTTCAGTGTCCATACATTATAGTCACTAATTATTTTAGTAATTTTTTTAGTTTTATTTTTAAAAACAACTATTATTTAAACATTTGACTCACTACAAGACCCAAAAAAAAAAACAATTGACCCACTGAAAATGGAAATGAAAACCATGATCCAAAAAAAAAAAAGAGCAAATGAAATAGAAAGAAAAATACATATTTTTTATTTAGATGAAAAACAACCATGTATGCTCATGTAGAGGGATAAACAATGAAAATAAAATAAAAAATAAAAAAACCAAAAAATTTATAAATATTATAAGCGCTTTGCTATTTTATTGACGAATTCATAGTTTGTCAATGAGCAATTACAAATACGTAATACATACAATGAGTTTAATTTATCAAAACACCCTAAATCCAAAAAGTCACGCGAATTCACTAATAAAAAACAATTTTGCCAATTGTCAACTACGGATATGTAGTTTCTACAATCACGTGTGATTCACTCTTTTTTCCGCTCCAAAATCACCTGTCCCTCCCCCTCCCAAATAATCATTTTCCGCAAAATCACTTCTCACGTCTCATGTCTCATGTTGATTTTCTTCTTCCTCCTGTTTTTTTTTTATTATTTACTTTAAAATTCGAAATTTTTTGTTGCTTCTCTTCATCCAACCTCTTTTCGTCTTTGATATTGTTGTCTCGTGAAGTTAGTTTCTCCTTCTTATTTGTGTACCCTTATTTCATTCGAATAGTAAATTGTCTCCTCCCACATAGATTAATGTTCACATACATGGTTTGATTAACACATGAGTTTTTTTATTGATCATCAAATCAATTAGAGATACATGTTTTTGGATATTATGATTAGAGCATTTTCTGCGTTGTTTGATATAAACCAACCACTGTGTGAATTTAATAGGGAACATGACCCTAACCTTTAGGTAATGACGATACAGATTGTGTAAGAGTGTTACTCTTCAAATTTGTAACTTTCATTTCAATTCATATTTATGAACACTCATTCCAAATTGAATCACCTTCCTTTCAAATGATGACACATTCAATTCTTGTCATTCTTTACACAGTTATTTTTTTACTCACACTCACTTTATATACTATCTTACCAACCATATTATTGACCCTCTATGTCACAGTAAAATGGCACAACTTAGCAATCCTCAAACCATTAACTATATGATCAGTAGGATCATGAAAAGGACACATCGCAATGAGTGAATGATTCGTTCTTCGACCTTCACCTATAACCTCAGCAATCCTAGCCGCAACATCCTAAAATTGTCAAGCAAGTGCCACAGTCTAGTCGGCAATCGCCTCGAATTGTTCTGGATCGGTTGTTTGTGGATTTGACACTACATTGTCGTAGGCCCTCTCCACACTATGGGACGAGAGTGCCTGTTGACTCGAGATAGAGTAATTCGATCCAGAGTGTCGCTAAAGGGATTGATCGTAGTAATGTTGACGATTTCCATCAAGTGCAAGCGCCAATGACTGAAGATAATGATGATGGCGAGGACGACAGTGACTATGAGAGCGATGGTAATTATGATACAGGTAATAGTGCATTCATTATTATTGTTAATGTTGGTTCTGCTGGTTTAGTGTATTTTTTATTCTTAATTATTGTTAAGGTCAATTTTACTGGATTAATGTATTTATTATTGTTGTTAATGTTTGTGTTGCTGGATTAGTGGTGCTGCTGGATTAGTATATTTATTAGTGTTAATTATTATTAATGTTGGTTGTGCTGTGAAAGATGTAGAAGGTGTTACTACAAGATTTATATTTAATTGAGGGAATTTTTTAGTAAGGGTTTTAAAAACCTCCAAAATACATTTTATTTATGGCAATTTATAAAAATCTCCCCTAATAATTAATTTATAATTAAAATTTAAACTCTCTAAAAAAAACCCTATTTCTTCTTAGTTTTCATAGAATGACACCGAGTTAGAGAGAAGAGAAGAGAATGGCGACAAAACCTTAAGTTCTCCACCACCAGTTTTGCCGCCGTTGCAGTCGTTGGTTTCGCCGCCGTTTCTGCCACAATTGTTGCAGGAAGCTTTTCAATCGAGCCACCTCCTCTATCAACATTATGGTTTCAGATCTGTTTACTCTATAGCTACAGTTGCCGCTGCAGTTTCTGCCGCCGTTGCCGCCATCGTTGCTGCTATAGTTGCCTCGTAGAAAGCTTCTGAATCGAGCCACTGTTTCAGATCTGTTTTCTTTTCTTCTTCAGTTTTTATTTGTTTTCGTGTGGAGTGATTCCTGTGGTTAAAGTTCTCTGACTCCACTTAGTTACTAGATAAAAGCAAAGCATTTAATTTACTGAACTATTTTATTTATGTATCTTCCATTTTGGTTCCTTACTCTCCAAATTAGATTTGACAGAAGCTGGTAACTGGAGTTAAATTTTGGAGCTGAGCACTTTCTTTTCTTTTTGTTTTTACATCTATATATTTTCAGAAATCAGGTTAGAATACATAACATTCAAGATATGTTCACATCAGAACAAAGTTAAATATTCACATTTTTTAAAGTGATAATTGTAATATTTAAGTATTTTTTAATAATTTGAAAGGTATGAACATTACAACTAACCTGTAATTGTTTATGCTTTCTTTGTAGCTTCAACATGAAAACATGTCCATAGATATTATAGAAGTGATCTGAAAGGAATAAAAAGTGAGTTGAAAATAATATTTGAGAAGTTCTTAGTACTATAACTGAAATTTCCTTTCTTTCTCAGGTGAAAGCAGTAATGGCATCAAAGAGCTTAATGCTAAAAACACAATGTAGAAAGCAAAGGTAAGATAATATTAGAATAGTAGTTTAACATGAATGAATTTTAGCAGGATCAACAAACTTAATATTGTGATTTTCAGGAAAAGAATCTAAAGGGTTCCAGAGAGAAGTAACAATTTTCACAGAGTCTTCAATAACTTCTATGACTTCATCATCTTGTTCATCTAGCATGTCATCCCTCGAGTTCAACAGGACAATTCAAACCGAATCGCTATCAACCAGTTGAATCAATGTTCTTGAAAACTCGAATTCAGAACTATCATTGAAGCACCTTGACACCCCAACGTAGAAATCCATTGACTTCTATGATATTGTCAAAGAGTCAATTCAGAGAGAATCTCATGGATTATCTGTGAAGACTTTGCCTAAAGAGCAAAAGAAGGGTCTGAATCACACCTTGAAATACATCGACTCGCCCCGGCCCTGCCTTTTCCAAAATCTGTCAATGCAGGAGTTATGATCTCCAATGAAGCATTCCATAATCTTGTTAAGTCTAAGAAAGCGCCTTGGGACTCGCCCCGGCTGTCTTATGATGGAAGAGACACATAAGTTAGATTTAAAACTGCGACAAAGCATAAGGAACTTCCAAGGCTTTCCTTGGACAAAAATTTTACTGGAATCGTTAACCTTGATATCTTTTAATTACTCACTAGTTAATAATTGGCAATAATAGTACAATGAGAAGATAATTGAGTTCCTATTCAATATTCATAGTTATGTTTGATAGTCTTGTCAAATTATTCTTCTGTGGAAAGGAAGAAAGGAAGGAGTAAGTTGGAATTTTTTACATGTGATGGCAGGTTTTGAGTACAACATCGATGATCTGTACCAGGAAGCTAAGAGAAGATGGCTGAAGCTAGTGGAAATGCTATACATTTTGCGGAATCATGACCAGTTCAAGTTCACCAATATTCCCCCTCAAAAGCCAACAAGTAATGCCTATGTTCTTGTCCATGAAACACAAAAATCACATCAATCTTGCTAGTTGATTTTCTTAATAGGTGGATCCTTGTTTCTATTTAATAGAAGAATCATGCAGTTCTTCCATAAAGACGGTTATAATTGGCGGAAGAAAAGCGATCGAAGAATTGTGGGAGAAGCACATGAACGGCTTAAGGTAAACTAGAAGTGTATGATCATTTGAATTTCAAAAAAAGGGCTTAATCAAAATATTAAAGTAAAAAAAGAAAGGAATTTCTTGGTTGTTTATTGATATTTATGTGTCTTATTGTACTGCCCCAACATGTAATGATATAATTTGTAATGAAAATAAATTTAGACTGAGGTCTTTATTTCCTTTAGTTGCAAGTTCTGCATAACTAAAGACTAAGATATGATATTTGTCCCATAATCATAGCTTGAAATTTCACACCTTTTCAAATTTGAGCTTAGTGGTACTTAATTTTGACATTTTTGTTGTATTGTGTTGGTCTGCATGATCTTCTGATTTTATCCATTTTGTTGCTTAATATAAGACGCTCAAATTTTTGTGGTAGTTCTAAATGATGAAAATTGCAGTACATAAACATGTATAAGAGACTGAATTTGATAGCACTACTAAATTATTAAAGGAAAATATCAACTTCAAAAGATGTCTCAAGCATGGTCAACCAATGTATCATTTGAAAATAATTAAAGATTCTTATAATTTTTGTTTTCAATTCCATTTTTGGATCATATCTGCACCATTAATTGCTTCTATAATTCTTTTGAATGACATAATTCTTTTTGAAAGGATATTTGTTCAAGCACTTTTATGTGCATGAGGATGTAATAGAGGAATGAGATGCATAGCTTCACTGTTATTGAGCATTATTCATTTTCATTGTAATTCCTTTATAGTTGATATGTATCAGCCTTTATGCCATCATTTGTTTTGTGCTGGAATTCTATGTTGATTTCCTTAACCCAAGTGATTACTATTCTGCGTGACTAGATTGGAAACGTTGAAATACTAAATTGTTACTATGCACATAGAGAGGAGAATCGTAGTTTCCAGAAGAGGAGCTACTGGATACTGGATCCGTAAGTGAATTATAGTTCAGCTCACTAAATATCCTTTAAACTATTAAGCTTACAACATGTTGTATATTTTTAAACTGAGAAAAAAAGGGTGTAAGTTTAGGGAAAAGCTCATGCTAAAGTAAATACATGATAAAATTATGTTGACGTCAAAACCTAAATCAACCTTTGTTAGGCATGACTGATCTTGAGCTGAAATTGACAGGACATTTCATGTAGAGAGCTGAAATTGACCTCTTATGAATTGTTTTAGTGATATTATCTTAAGCTGTAACCAATTCACTACGTTGAAAATGTTGTCTTGCTTAATACTTGAATGACAATAAAATAAATGTAATGTATGTGAAATGTATTAGATTCCATTTCCATATCAATTTTAAACTGAGGCTCTTCTATTCTAATTTGTTTGCAGCTGTAAACTGGGAGAAGTGGGAACGTAGTTATTTTTATGTGAAGCAGGTGTTAAGCACAAACCTAAAAAACTACAGCTCAATTTTCCAAGGTTAGTTCTTAATGTCTCTTATCATGGTTGCTTCTATAGAATGGATTCTTTAGATTTTAGAAACAAATATTGGGATTTTAAATAATACAATATAGACACCTATTCGTGTTGAATAAGTTTTTTTTAATTGCAACTTAGTTATGGCTTCTCTGTAATTTTTCACTTTTTGCTTATTAGAACAAGTTTGTAAGTGATTTTTTTCGTAGAGTAATATATTTTCATGGGTTTAAGGTTTAGGTGTGTTGAGTCATGTGGGTAAATGTTGAAGGGAAAAAAATTAAATAAATGTGTGAATACTTCAACCGGTGGCTAAAATTTACATCTCTTTTACTGAATAAGGATTACAATTATGCTAATATATAATTCTGATGATTATCTGCAAAAGTCTTTTGAGTATATAATGGCAAAGAAATAATTGAAATTTGAAGTGGAACCATAGTTCAACAAATCGGCTAAGTGCCTGCAATAATATGGAGAACTTATTCAGCTGTTTGAAGTACATGCTCTGTGGATATTGAATATTAAATACTGAAATACTTTGTGCTTTTTAATCAGGCTGAGATTGGTTCTATTAGTTCAGACAGTAAGATTCTATAGGAGAAGTCTATGGATAGGGTTTGCACCTAAAGAATCACAAGGTATGGCTTTGTTTATTTAAAATACTCCCTCAGTTTTATTTGTGATGTGTGTGGTGTGGTGTTGTGATGGTTTTGTGACCTGATCTTCTTTTAAGTACTGTGATTGTGAGAAAGCAAGTTGATACATTATTGTGTGCGATTTTGGAGTTTCATCATGCTATGTGTATTGATGGTTCTACTTTAGTGCTTTTCCCTGCTAGTAGTAATATGAATGTCTTGGATTAAACTTTGAGACAATTTTACCCCTGCCTAATGATGTATTCTTAGTGATAAATCTTATTTGAATTTTGGTTTAAGTGTTTGAAATGCTTTCTGCAGAGTTTCTTTCCAGCTATGACTAAGATTGTCGGCACACCCGATCCAAAGTCTCGTTCAATCGACACAATTTCACGTTGCCTTGACGCAGGAATTTCTGGTATTCTCCATTGCAACCCTTGATTCTTTCTGATATTTGTTTAGAAAATTGATTGTAGATATATTGAGTTGTTTGTCAAATTGTCCTGATTGATTCTTAGCTATTGATAAAGAACAGTTAGATGGCAATTTTCGGATAGTTCGTTTATTTTCTTGGTATATTGTTAAAAAGCTTAGAATCAACAATGCATTTAGAGTTGAAGAAAATTGTGTTTGCTTTTCTTCCTTTATTGTTTGGAATCACTGCTTCTATCATCTCATTCTTCTTTTGTTACCATGTACTAGTTTCAAGGTTTGATTTGTCGTGCGAAAATCCGAATACCACCAAGAGACATTGGAAAACTTGAGGGCTGCTATCAGACATTTGGAAAATTTATTCCAGAATACCTTCATGTGATACCACCATGTATCCCAATCTTTAGACTATCATTTTTTCCAACGTTTGATGACATAAAATTTGTTTATATATAGAGTTATGTCTTATATATTGAGAAATTGTGTTATAAAAGATTTAATTTTTAAATTTTGATATTAAAAAATAAATTTCTAATTTGAAAGTATGTAAATGAGATGAGATTAATGAATGTTTTGAAATTAAAAATAAATATATAATTACAGGGTTTGTGAAGGTTTGAAAATCTCACAAAATAGTTAATTTTTGTTAAATTAGAAAATCGATTTGTAGGAGTTTTAAATTGCCACAAAAGTGATTTAAAACCACCATAAAAGTCCAATATAAAACCTCCACTAAACACACACAAAAACTCCACTAAATAGATTGTGGAGGTTTTTAAAAACTCCCACAAAAGACCTCATGGCACCTCAAATTTTGGGGGTTTTAGAACCCCCTCCTCACAAACCATTTGGTGGGAGTTATAAACCTCCACAAATAGGAGAAAAAACTGTCACAAATAAACAAAAACCTTGTAGTGTGTGAACAGTGCGGAAAGTTTCCATACTCCAGATATCCATAATAAAAGATAGAGTAAAGTATCGTTTTTGTCCCCAATATTTGGGGTAAGTCCCAAAGTTGTCCCTAACGTTTCAATCGTCCTATTTAAGTCTCTAACGTTTCAAAATTGACTCAATGTTGTTCTGCCGTTAGGGATCCGTTAACAGAATTGACGACGGGACAAAATTGAGACGATTTTAAAATGTTAGGGACTTAAATAGGATGAAAACGTTGGGGACAAAAACGATACGTAGAACTAAATTTTAGTTTTATTTTTGTGTATCATTTTTGTCCCCAACATTTTCATTCTATTTAAGTCCCTAACGTTTCAAAATCGTCTCAATTTTGTCCCGCCGTCAATTCTGTTAATGGATACCTAATGGTAGGACAACATTGAGCCAATTTTGAAATGTTAGGGACTTAAATAGGACGATTGAAATATTAGGGACAACTTTGGACTTACCCCAAACGTTGGGGACAAAAAGCGATACTTTACTCTAAAAGATATAACTTGAGAATGGACCTAGCACGCATAAGCACAAATAGATATACACCTTTCAAATAAAGAAGGCAATTAAAAATTATATCATATTTGTGAAAAAAATGTTTAGCAAGTAACTTTTATCATTGTTGTTCACCTTTTATTGAAAGATAATATTCTAATTTTTATCATTATTGTTCACTTTTTATTGAAACCTAAAATCTAAAACCTTAAACCATAATGTAGTTCATAACTTTAAATCATAAATCCTAAACTCTAAAATAATACATACGCCCTGTGTGTTCTGTGTTTTTAATATTAAAATAATATAATATGTTCCCTGCATATTGTATTTTTAAATATTTAAAAAAATACAATATCTTCCCCTGTATTGTTGAAGATAAATTAAAAAATTTTTTTAGAAAACTTTTTGTCAGCAACTAAATCTTTTGGGTACCGAATTGGTAGTTAACCCTTAAAAAATTCTTACTACAGCAATTCGTCCCCTGTGAATTGTCTCGCTTTCAAAACTCTGAAAAACACCATATAATCTAATAATTAGTTGTTACACCAAACCTTTCTTAATAATTAAAAAAAAAAAATCAGCCCCACACGATATTACGTTGTCAATAATCTAATCTAAAAACTTTTACATCGAAGAGTAATGTTATATGATCAGCGAATATTATTATTTTGAGTTAGTATTTAGTCAGTAATAATTTGTATCTATATTTATAAAAATTAGCACATAAAAAATATATAATTTGTACTTATATTTATTGGAATTTATATATATAATTTAATAAAATTTATTTATTAAATACTGGTCAAAATTATTAAAACTACTTGTCCTAAGAGTTTCTAATTTACATATAATAACTATCTAGACTAAATTTTCAAAGTGATCTTTCAAATTGGGCCTTTACACCAATTTTACCCCTAAGATTCCAATTAAACTAATTTGACCTCCTAGATTCAGCACCAAACTACATACAAGTAGTCACTTAGTCTATTTCCGATGTAAGTCCACAAGCAGACTGCTAATGTGGCATAACAACTGCCACGTTGTCAATGATAATGGCTAGTAATGTATAACTCCCTAATTTAGTCCATATTCTCATTTATGAACCTTAAAGCTTCTTCTTCTTCCTTTCGTTCTTCTTCTTTTTTTTCTTTGCTTTTTCTTCGTCTTCTACTTCTTCGTTAGTCTCCAAAATTAGTCGTTACCCATCTTTTTTAGTGTTGACACCTTTTCTCTTGTGTTGCTATGTCTCCAACCACAGTTTGAATCCTCCTAGCCACACTTAGCTATCAACTCTAACCTATTTTGTGTCATATATACTTTAGTCTATCAACTCTAACCCATTTTGTGACATACTTTGTGTTCTTGTATGAATACCTTGGAGGGAGCTCGGTTCCTGGTGATGGTGTCGAATTATAGCTTTCGACACCGAACTTGTGAGTTCTGGGAGTCTGAGCTTGTAACACGCTTATGGAGAGAGCGAACAAAAAAAGGGAGTGTACCTGCAATATACACTCCGATGCTTAAGTTAGTACTGTGAATTTCAGTGTATCGTTTGAAGAGAAAATATCATACCTTTATAGGTGAGATAAAATAGGTCGGTTACGTTTCTATTGATCATCTGAATTGAAGAGCACGCAGTTAATAGGTTTTAATAGGTGATAATGTCTGGTCGGACATTTTTATTCCAAGATGTAGTCTGTTGAGTCTGATTGTAACGTATAACGCCAAGTTATAACGTAAAATACCAAGTTATGGTGCATAATGCCGAGTTATTGTACATATATGCCGAATTATGATATCAGATTTGTAACGGCGTTATCATAGCCCCCAAGCTTAGCCTGGGAATGCATTTTAATGAAGCAGGTTGAGCTTTTAATAAATCATAAGTCGGCTGCTTAAGTGAGTTCATAACTTGGCTACTGGCTTAGCCTTGGAGCCCCCAGTTCAAGATGCTTTATTAAAGGAATAATTTAATTGTTATGAGAGAGAAAACAACTTTAAATGACCATTAAGGGACGTGCGTGTTTCCAATGCACATCATTACTCTTAAAATAACTCATGGGTTGGGTAGTGGATTTCAAAATAGTGTTAAAGTTTTAATTCAAAGCTTTGGAATCCAAACGGTTTTAGTGTTGATACAAGGGTTTTGTTTGATATCAGAGGCACTTTGGAATAACATGAGCAAAAGAGGTACGATTTATTTTTTCTGTAGTTTCTTCGATTTTTAGTCTTCTTCTTCATCTGTTTCTTCTTGCTAATGGGTTTCAAAAAAGAGAAAAAAGAGAAAAAGGAAAAAATAGATTGGTCTTACGATTGGGTAAATGAAGACATTGGGAAGCGTCCGTCTTTGTTCCTAGATGAGGATGCTGTGAAGGAAATAGACAAGAGTTTGACTGTGAGGGGTGGTTCTGGGGTTCGGTTGGAGTTGCTTCCCTGTTCCTCCAGTGATCGTGTATTTCACAGGTGTGAGGGGTTCGACTATTTTTACATGTATAATAGTTTGTTGGAAGAGTTGAGGGTGAAGCTTCCATTTACTGACTTCCAATGTCAGGTGCTTAAGCAACTGAACTGTGCGCCATCCCAACTCCATCCTAATGGTTGGGCGTTTCTTCGCAGTTTTGAAATTCTAATGGAGTTTCTGGAAGAGACACCCTTAGTGGAGTTATTTTTCTGTTTGTTTCAAGCTAAAGGTGTTTGGAAAGGGGGTTGGGTGAACTTGAATAGTTCGCTTGGGTTTGCGGTTTTTAAGATTTATAAGTCGTCATTTAAAAACTTTAAGGAGATGTATGTGAAGGTTAGTAATGCTGAGGAAGACTTTCCATTTTATATGGATGAGCATTTAGGGGAAAAGTTTCCGATTTGGTTGTATTCGGAGCCTCAGAATATCCTGGGACCAGAAACCATTAGTGCAAGAAATGAGTGCATCATTGAGTATTTAGTGGAAGCCATTGATCGGAAGGAATTGATGTCGGTGTTTGATCTTTTGCAATGGGATGAAAATAGGCAGGCAATAATAGATTATATAGGTGAGCTTTTTAAATACTGTGGTGTGGGTAAAACCGAAACATTGTGTTAACTGATTTATTTGTTTGATTTCAGAAGAAAAATATCCTGGGGTATCCGCGTCAACCCTTAGAGCTCGGGTGAAGAGTAAGAACTTGGATAAGAAGGGGTCGACCTCAAAAGCCGAGAAAGTTGTTAGTGCTGGCGAGGTGAATCAACCCAAACCGAGAAGAGTAAAAGTGATTTTGAAGAAAAGAAAACATGACATGGTAGATTTATCTGAGGAATCCAAGGATGTCAGGGATGAAGTCCCAATGGAGGAAATTCAAGGTTTTTTTGAAAACCAGAAGAAGTTGCATGACGTTGTCGATCAGAGTGATGTCTCGTTACTGTGGGGAGGGATTTTTCCTATATGGTTGTTGCCGATGAAGTTTGTTAGATATTGGCAGATGTGACTCTGGCAGGCAAAATTGGTGACGTTGCTATTGATCAATATATGCAAGTATTTGTATGTTTTATTTTGTGAATTGTATTTTAGATTGATGTACATTATATATATATATATATATATATATATATATATATATATATATATATATATATATATGATGTGTTTTTTGTTGTTGAAGGTGGTGGGTCTTTGGCTGGCGAGCTTAGGGCGTAGTCAAGAGAAAAAACATCGGAAAGTGGCCGAATAAAAACAAGACTCGAGATTGAAAGAGGAGCTGGAGCTAAAAAATATTAAGGTTACTGAATTGGAAACCAGGTTATCTGAGATTGAGAAAGAATTGAAGCTGACGGAGGAAAATTATGCGAAGGAGGTAGATGATGTGAAGAAGAAAGAATCCAACCTCACCAGTATGAGTGCTCGGATGGTTGAGGTTACGGTGAAATTGAAAGAGATGGAAAAGAGCAAAGAAACAGTTATTCTTGACTCGTTTGTTGAAGGATTTGAACAAGCTTCTCTTTAGTCCCAGTTTCTGGCTCCTGAAGTCGATTTCTCCCAGATGGATCTGGGGAAGGTCATCCGAGATGGAGTTATGGTGGACGATGATGGAGATGCTGAAGAGGAGGATGAGAATGTTGAACAGTAATGTTTGGTTGGAGTTATATATATGTTTTGATCATAGTATATTTTTTGTTTGAGATATTTAATAGTAGTAGTTGGTAAACTGTGTTGCTCCTTGGTGAGCTGTTGACTGTTTTTGCCTATGCTTTACTGAAAAAGAAAAGGCAATGTTTTTTACGATAGTTGGATAATATTGAGTTTGAGTTTGTATGGATTGTTTTTAGTAGTTATTTTGAATCAGTTGCGTAATTCGTACAACTGTGATGTTTTTTTGGTTAGTCATCTCTACAGAGATGCTGTTTGAAATTGTAGGTTTGGAACCTTAGTTGATTTTTAGGTTGGATTGATAATCCACATGTTGTGAATTGTGATTCAGAAAGATAAATGATGGTTTTGCTGGTTTGCAAAAGTTGCAAGTAATGCAGAGAGTAGTAAGATGTATTTGTATAATATTGATTGACCGTAGTCATTAGTTGTTTGATGGGTATATCTGATAAAGATATAATTGAAAGGATAGGAGTGTCTGATATAGATCGGCACTTTGTTTATTTGATCGGTCAAGTCCGATTTGTTTGGTTCTGTATATAAGTCGGCAGAGTAATTACTTGAATTCGGAAGGAAATTAAAGATGCTCAAAGCAGGATATAGTAAGTTAAAGATATAAGATACTGTATATATTTATGGACCTTTGGTTACAAAGGTGCAGGTATACAAGCCTCGTTAAAACCTCTCCGAGCAAAACCCTTGTGGGAAAAATCTCGTGAGTAGGAAAAAGAGTACTCGCCTATCCCTGTCTTTTAACTGTAATACAACTTTAAAGATGATACATTCCAAGTGTTCGGGAGAGTATTACCATCCAAAGATTGTAGTCGGTAGGCTCCGTTGCCGAGTACCTCAATAACTCGGAAGGGACCTCCCAGTTTGCTGCTAGTTTACCATGGGTTGGGGGTCTTCAAGCTTGTTCGATTCGTCTAAATACTAGGTCATTTAGTTGAAAGGACCTTGGATGGAACTTCTGATTGTATCGCCGAGCTATTTGCTGTTGCATAGCTCGGTGTATGATTGCTGCAGAAGAACGAATCTCTTCAATGATGTCTAGGTCGTGTTGATGAGCTATATCTGCTGTAGTATGGTCGGCCATTTGAGTTCGGAGTGAGGCCTGGGAGACCTCGACTGGTATCATTGCATCCGAGCCATATACTAGTCAGAAAGGCATTTCCTTTGTTGTTGAGTGGATCGTTGTATTATATCCCCTACGACCTCCGGTACTAATTCGGCCCAAAGACCTTTGGCATTGTCAAGATTTTTCCTCAAAGCATGTAGGATAACTTTGTTTGCAGCTTCGGCTAAGCCATTTGTCTACGGGTGTTCTACTCATGAAAAATGTTGTCTGATCTTTAAATCCTGCAAAAAGAAGTGAATTTATGATCGGCAAACTGGTGACCATTATCAGTGATAATGTGCCGAGGTATGCCAAATCTACAGATAATATTTTTTCATCCGAAGGAAACCATTTGTTGTGACGTGATCTTTGCTAGAGGTTGTGCCTCTATCCATTTAGAAAAGTAATCAATTGCTACTATTAAAAATTTCATCTGCCCTGCCGCTAAAGGGAAGGGACCGAGGATGTTGAGCCACCATTGATTGAAGGGCCAACTTACCTCAAAACTTAGAAGGAGTTCGGCTGGAAGGTGCGTGATCGGACTGTGCTTCTGGCTGTCACACCTTTTCACTTTTGTTTTACATTCTTGTTGCAATGTTGGCCAAAAGAAGCCAGCTCGGAGTATCTTCGAGGATAAACTTCGGGCTCCGAGGTGTGTGCCACAGATTCCCTCATGTGCTTCGGCCAGCGCAAGGTTGGCTTCTGATCTAGAGAGACATTTAAGCAGAGGACGAGAAAATCCTTGTCTATATAGGCAATTGTTATATATTGTATAAAATGAAGCTTGTCAGCGAAAGTGCCAAGTATTTTGGATTTTGCCTGGTAATATTCCAGTTTTGAGATAGGCTATGTAAGGTGTTCTCCAATCTGCATCCTGTATGACACTTAGAATTTCTGTTAGTTTTATACTTGGTTTAAGTAGCATGGATTGGTGAAGTGACGATGTGGTTGTTTTGGTACTGGTGAGCTTAGATAGAATATCAGCTCGGCTGTTATTCTCCCGAGGTATATGTTGAATTTCACATTTAGAAAATTTTGAAATTAAGTTTTGAACAACAGCAAGCTATTTGGATAGTAAAGGATCTTTTACTTGGTACAAGTCGTTTACCTGTTGTACAATGAGCAAGGAATCACAATATACCTCGAGTTCGGGAATATTTAAATCAACAGCGAGCCTGAGGCCAGCAATGAGAGCTTCGTACTCACTTTGATTGTTGCTTGCTTTGAAAGAAAAGTGTAGAGATTATTCTATGACAGTACCATTTTCATCTTCAAGTAAAACTCCGGCTCCACACCTTTGTGGATTAGATGAACCGTCTACATACAAAGACCATTGGACTGAGACTTCGGTGTAGATTGGAACTGTGAATTCGGCGATGAAATCTGCCAAATATTGAGATTTTATGGGGCCTCGCCCCTGATATCGGATGTCAAACTCAAAGAGCTCAACCGACCATTTTACTAGTTGGCCAGCTAATTATGGTTTTTGAAGGACTTGTTGTAAGGGTTGATCTGTGCGAACATAGATGACATGACTTTGAAAATATGGCCGAAGTCTTCAGGCCAAGAACACCAAAGTTAAAGCTAGCTTCTCGATCTTCGGATAGCGAAGTTCGGCATGTTGCAGAGTTTTACTAGTGAAATAGATCGGTAGTTGCTGCTTTTGTCTCTCTGTAATAAGAACAGAGCTTATAGCCCAGTCAGCGATAGATAAATACAAAAAGAGTGGTTCCCCTTGGAAGGATGTTTGTAACATAGGTGGTTTTGATAGAGTTTCTTTTATAGTTGTGAAAACTTGTTCACATTCATCAGTCCAATGAAAAGCTCTTTTCTTTTTTAATGTTTGAAAAAAATAGAAAGATTTAGAAGTTAGGCAAGGGAGGAATCTGGAAAGTGCAGCAAGTCTCCCTATTAATTGTTGGACTTCTTTGATAGTTTGTAGGCTTGTCATATCCAACACAGCTCGGCATTTTTCCGGGTTGGCTTCGATTCCTCGGTTGGTAAGCATGAAGCCGAGGAATTTGCCCCCTTGCATGCCAAAGGCACACTTCTCTAGGTTTAACCGCATGTTATATTTCGGATTTGATGGAATATTTTTGCAAGGTCGTCAAGATGGTTGTTGCCGAGCTTTGTTTTGGCTACCATATCGTCCACGTAAACTTCGAGGTTTCTGCCAATTTATGTGGCGAATACCTTGTCCATGAGGCATTGATATTTGCACCTGCATTCTTAAGACCAAATGGCATAACTTTATAATAGTAATTTCCGTATTTAGTAATAAAAGCAATCTTACTTTGATCGGATGGATGCATAAGAATCTGATTATAACCAGAATATGAATCCATAAAACTTAAGATTTTATAGCCCGAAGCATTATCTACTAAAGAATCAATATATGGTAGTAGGTAGGAATCTTTTGGGCATGCTTTGTTGAGATCGGTGAAATCAACACACATGCGCCATTTACCGTCATGTTTCTTAACCATGACGACATTTGCCAACCATGTCGTAAATCTGATCTCTTGTATGAAGCCGGCATTGATTATCTTCTTAGTTTCCTCCAAGGGGCCTTGCTTTCGTTCAAGGCCGATGTTTCTTTTCTTCTGTGCTATAGGTCGGACAAAGGGGTCCAATGCCAGCTTATGAGAGATTACAGATGGGTCAATGCCTGGCATGTCGCAGAGGTCCAAGCAAATAGGTCAGCATTCTGTTGTAGAAATGCTTGAAATGAGGTTTTTTTCTCCGAGCTTAATGTAGATCCTATGTAGGTGAATTTTTTCGATCTATCTGAAAAATAAATTTTTGTAAGTCTTCCGTTGGGGTGGGTCGTTCGAGAACGTCCGCCCTTGGATCAAGGTCAGCCATAACTGGGAATTCGTCTTGATTGGTGATGCTGTGTATATATGCATGAATATTTCTGTTGGGTCTTTTGAAACTATTGTTGTAACAATATCTGGCTTCACGAGTGTAACTGTGAATGGTTGCTATAGTATCATCCTGGAAAGGGAACTTAACACAAAGATAAATTGTAGAAACAATAGCGCCGAACTTATTTAGAAAAGGTCGGCCAAGGATCAAATTATAAGGGCTAAAACAGTTAACTACTAAATATTGAACATCTGATGTTTTTGATAGGGGAACCTCACCAAGTGTGGTTTGTAACCATACATATCCCAAAACAGGGACCCTTTCACCGGAAAAGCCGACCAGGTCTCCAGTGGAAAGTTGTAGCATGTTATTGCTTAACTTCATCTTCTGGAATGTTGAATAAAAAAGAACATCAGCACTGCTCCCCGGGTCTAGTAATACTTTTTAAACCAGGAGATCTCCTAACTGGATGGAGATTACAACAGGTTCATCAAGATTTTGTCGTAGTTGTATTGAAGTCGGAGGCTTGAAACGTCATCTGAGGAAAGTGTAAAGGCGTTTGAGGATTGTTTGGACTAGCTTTTATTGATAACATAGCTCGGTAAATGCACTTCCTTGCCGAGCTTGTAGCACCTCCACCTGCAAAACCTCCAGAAATACAGTTAATAACTCCTCTTAACTGTTCAGGATGACTTGAGCTCGCCTTTTCTTTGTCTCGGCTGTGATGTCCTGCCGAGTTGTGATCGCTAGCGTGAGGAGCACGTCATTGAATATGACCGCTGATGTATTTATCGAGATGACCTTGCTGAGCTAGTCATTCCAACAGGTCATTGGCGATAACACACTCATCAGTGGTATGTCCATATATTTTTATGGAAAGTGCAATACTTTGATTTGTCTGCACCTTTTGAGTCTGGATAGTTGCCGGCCTTCCGGGGTGGCTTGATCAACTTGGAATATAGGATTGCATTGATGATGTCGTCTCGCTTGGTATTGAACTGAGTATAAGAATCATATCAGGGAGTAGGTTTAAAATTTTTCTTACTGTCCCGTGGTTTTTTGTCCTCCTTGTATTGTGGTTTTTCGACTTTCCGAACTTGTTGGAGTTCTTCAATATCAATCTGACGCTTTGCTTTTTTGCAAAATTTGGCCAAGGTTTTTCGGCTTGGCTACAGCAATAGTTTCTTGAAATTTGCATGGACGGAGTCCACTTTTAAGGGTGTGCAGGTGTACCTCGGGGTGAAAATCAGGTATACTCATGACAATCTCTGTGAAGCAAGTCATGTAGTCTTTGAGGCTTTCGTTCTAACCTTGTTTGATCGTGTTCAGGTAGTCAGAATCATGTAGGTATATGGCCGAGCCAGCAAAATTCTCTTCGAAGAGCTTCGCAAGTTCCTAAGAATGAGAAATGGAATCTGTAGGCAAAGAACAAAACCAATCAAGTGCAGGACCATCTAAATAAGATGGAAAACAACGGCATAAAATTTTATCAGATGCACCATTTACTATCATTATGAATCTGAACTTTTTGATATATTTTGTTGGGTCGCCCAATCCATCGTAGGGAGTTAGGATCGTTGGTAAAGTAAACCTTCTGGTTAACTCAAAGTTCATCACTTCGGCCGTGAATGACCCAATAGGATCGTCAGGTACAACGTTTTTGTTTTTTGGCCGAGCTTCTTCATTTTGTTGAGCTCGACCTTCTTCATTTCAAGCAGTTTCGGATACGTGTGTTGGGCCAGACTGGTGTTCTTCCGTTGGTTCTTGACAACCATCGTTGTTGTTTTCAATCCAAGCATTGGTTAGCTCGGCGATCTGGTTCGCCATTTGCTGGTTCTCCTCCGCCATGCACTGGTTGGCTTGTTGCAACTCAGTTACCATCCGAAGGTGTTTGGCTGGTGTAGGTGGGAGTTGATCAGGCATGGTTGGAGGTGGAAACATTGAGGCCGATGAAAAGAAAAAGGGATTATATCTTCGGCCCCAAGGTGGGCGCCAATTGTTCTTGTATGAATACCTTGGAGGGAGCTCGGTTCTTGGTGATGGCGCTGAATTATAGCTTTTGACACCAAACTTGTGAGTTCTGGGAGTCCGAGCTTGTAACATGCTTATGGGGAGAGTGAACAAAAATGGGAGGTGTACCTGCAAAAGGTACTTCGATGCTTAAGTTAGTACTGTGAATTTCAGTGTATCGTTTGAAGAGAAAATATCATACCTTTATAGGTGAGATAAAATAGGTCGGTTATGTTTCTATTGATCATCTAAATTGAAAAGCAGTTAATAGGTTTTAATCGGTGATAATGTCTGGTCGGACGTTTTTATTCCATGATGTAGTCCGTTGAGTCTAATTGTAACGTATAACGCCGAGTTATAACGTAAAGTGCCGAGTTATGGTGTATAATATCGCGTTATTGTACATAATGCCAAATTATGATATCGAAATTGTAATGGCCGTATCACTTTGCAACACAATAGGAATCAATAGCACCCCCTTTACCTTATTTCAATTTCACATACATAAGCACCGTGGCACCCAAAATTCCAATCTCAAGAACACCAATGTGAGGCTTCTAAAGCCTCTTATTCATTGGCCTAACATCATAAGTTTGTTACCATCATCAATTGGGAACCACCTTAAAGTCATCAGCTTCTTGTCTGTTCTCCTCTCAACCGTGGGTCCACACCACCGAAGAGCCATTTTGGCCACAACCTCATCCCTCCCCGATCCAGTCTAGTCCTCGACTAATACCAAAAGATAGTCATCAAAAGGCTCAACAATAATAAACAACAACTCATTTCAATAAAGATTTGAGAATTTCGAAAAACCTCGCAATCAAGAGGAAGAAGTGTTCTTCGTTAAATGAAGGTGTTGAGAAATAAACATAAAATTAATAAAAATGTGTTTTTGTGAATGATGAGGATGTTAAAGGAGGGAACTTTAAAGAAAGAAGTAATAGAAATATTTATAACATTAAATTTTGTTATGTATTTTTATTCATTTATATTCATTTATTCCTGTGTGGATGTTGTTGTCTTTGATGATGTCGTTAGCAACCATGGACTAATTGTGTTAACCGTGAAGGATGCTAATGGAATAATAATGAAATGAGATGTGTATGGTGGTGAGGATTTTGACCTATGTTTTCTTTTTCTCTTTATTTTCTTATGTTTTCTTATTTACTCTTTGGTTGGGTTTGATTGTTGTAGAGAAAAAAGAGTAATAAGTGAATGAATAGAGTATAGTAGATAAAAAAGAATTAAATTTATAGAAACATGATAGAAGTAAAAGACAAAAAGGAAGAAGCATCATTTTTAGGGTCATAAATGAAGATAAAGACTAAATTGGAGAATTATACATTATTAGCCACGTCAATTAGTCATCATCATTGACTGCATGACAGTGGTTATGCCACATTAGTAGTCCATTTGCTGACTCATGTCGGAAATGGACTAAAAGACTTGTATATAACTTGGTGCTCAATCTGAGAAGTCAAATTAGTGTAATTGAAATCTAGAGAATAAAATTAATGCAAAGACCCAATTCAAAAGACTACTTTAGAGATTTAATCTAATCAGTGACAGATCCAGAAAATTTTGGCTGTGGGAAAAAATATATATATAATATAATAATAATTTTTATAATTTTACTATAATATTATAAAATATGATAACTCCTCAAATTATTTAACCAATAAATTAAAACAATAAAATAATAATTTAAAATAATAACAAATAATTTAAAATTCCATTCTTCTAGATTTCATATTTTGAAATGATTGAATAATCTTTCATTGTCAATACAATCAAATATCTCTCTTTCTATATATGTGACTAAACAATCATTTAAAAATTTATCTCCCATATGATTACGAAGCCGGCCCTTTATGACGTTCATAGCAGAAAAGGTTCTTTCAATTGATGCAGTTGCTACAAGCAAAACTAAAGCTAATTTCAAAAGAAAAAACACTAATTGATAAACAATATTTTTTCGAGTCTCAACCAATTTCTCAAAAAGAGCACCAATCCCATTTAAGTTTGAGAATTGATCATCAGAACACACATCTAATATGAAGTTATCAAGTTGACTATCAAGTGCCAAAAGTTGAGTGGAAGAAAATTCTAATGGATAGAATTGAGCTAACTCGATCAACTTCTCCTTATCAAACGCAAAAAATGAGTGTCTTGGGTTCAAGC
The DNA here is from genome assembly GCF_059453495.1 of Arachis ipaensis. Taxonomy (NCBI): domain Eukaryota; kingdom Viridiplantae; phylum Streptophyta; class Magnoliopsida; order Fabales; family Fabaceae; genus Arachis; species Arachis ipaensis. The sequence continues at coordinate 140,238,037 of NC_142436.1, forward strand.
AAGCTATACAAAGAAGCAATTCAGTATTCACTCTGTAAAATGATTGTTGAGTTCTTGAAGTTGTCTATCAACTACTTGATAGAATATTTCAACTTAAAAATGATGCAAATTTGAGATCTTATGAGCTTTGCGTCTTGATCTTCCTTGTGACACAAATATATCATCCATTTTTGGAACAATAATATTATGTTTATCACAAAACAATGAGACTTCATCAAGTAAAAGGGACCAACCATCATCTCTTATATTTTGCAACCGTTGCTTAGACACTTTAACCAATGCCATAACATTTACAATGTCTTGATCATTCCTCTGTAATGCTTGAGATAACTCATTAGTAACTTCCAAGATATTTTTCATCAAGTGCAAGTTAAAAATGAATTCAAAAGATTGAATGATATTCAATAAATGACATGCTTCAGCTCTTTGTTCTGAATTATTTCCATCTTCCTCAACATATTCAAGAACATTGACCACGGAAGGAAACAAAGAAATTATTTTTTTGCAACCATTACAAGAGCTAACTGAAGTTGGTGGGCAAAGCAATGCACATAGAAAGCATAAGAATTTTCTTTCAATATCAAAGTTTTTAAACCATTAAATTCTCCTTGCATATTACTTGCACCATCATATCTTTGTCCACGTATTCTTGATAAACTTAAATGATATGTTTCTAATAATGACTCCAATGCTAATTTTAGAGATAAAGCATTAGTATTAGAAACATGAACAAGACCAAGAAAATGCTCTCTAACTTGTCCTTCTTTATTCACATACCTTAAACAAACTGACATTTGCTCCTTAATAGAAATATCGCGGGCTTCATCAATCAAAGCAGTAAACAATTCATCCCTAAGATCATTAACAATAACTTTTGTCGTTTCACTTGTAGCCGCTCTTACAATATCTTTTTGAATTGAGGGTGCTCTTAGTTTAAGATACCCACGAGCATTTTTGAAAGCACGATCAATCTTTTCATTATGTTGCGCCAAGAAAGTTTAGAAGTTCCAAAAAAATTTCTTGATTAATAGAATCATCTGTCTCATCGTTACCACGAAAGGCCAATCTTTGTCGCAAAATAAATCTAATACAACCAATTGTGGCTATCAAGAGAATTTGATAATTCTTTTTAGCTTGCTCAGATTGTTTTTCAATAGCAGCACTGATGTGTTGTTTTGACTTCATAAGTGCTTCACATTTTCTCCAAGCTTGATTATGAGCACTATCATGAATCCCAACATGAGTTTGTAGTCTCTCTTTTTTGGCCAATTTGAAAAGCCATTAGTAACAAAAGCATCACCACCTTCAGTATCAGGTTTCATAAGATAACAACAAAGACAAAAAAAACAGCATCTTTTGATATACTATACTCTAACCAGTTGCCATAGTCATCAAACCAATTTGGATTAAACCTTCGAAAAGAAGAACTAAAAGCAATTTGCGAAAAATCATGAGTCCTTGGTTGACAATGACCTTTTTACAAATATGCACACCTAACTTTGTCTCTGTCATTCGGATGATAACTTGAAATCTTTAGTCGTTGTTCTGGATCTGCTATAAGACTCTCTACTTCGAATTCTAAAAACCTCCTTTTGTTAGAAGAGGTCGACGAATTGTTTTGAGATCCAACCTCCGACAATGAAGTTCTTTTGAAATATTTCTCCATTACTAATAGGATAAAATTATAAACCTAAGTTAATTGACTAATATAAATAATTCACAATTCTACACAAATTTAAAATACAGTATAAAATTATATATACAAAATTGATAATCATGTGTCATTTAAATTGATTTCTAAATTCCAACAGCAACAACTAATGAACTAAACTGCAACAAAATTCCAACACCAACAACTAATGAACTAAATTCCAACGCAACAAAATTGATTTCTAAATTCCAACAGCAACAATTACATAGACAGAATCACAAAACTAAATTGCAGAACCCAAGAGGCAATTAACAAAAAGCAATTAACAATCATCATTCATGAATCATGAATGCATGTACTAAGAGGCAAGAGTAAAAAGTCCAGACTGAACTGTAGAACCCTGAACTCCACGAGGCAGAACCCAACACCCGTGCGGCACCCAACGGCAGAACCAGCATCCAGCGGCAGAACCAGCAGCACCCCGCAGTCCCGCACCCTGAACTGCTGAAGACAGAACCAGATGCCGAAGCCCGAAGGAATGGGAAGACAGAACCAGACGAGGATTGAAGCTGTGAAGACCGAGGAAGAAGAAGAAGAAGACAAAACCAGATGCTGAAGGAACGCAGTGGCAGAATCAGACGCGGGCACGCGGCGATGCAAGGAGAAATCGACGGAGGCAGAGCCGGCGCGGGAGAAAGGCTGAACGGGACAGCCACAGAAAAACTGACGGAGTAGGCGAGTAGCGGCAAAAAATCTGGAGGGCTGGAGTCTGAAAGCGGAGGTTGGAAGTTAGAGGTTGGAGCAAAAAAAACAAAATTAAAAAATGGGAGAAGGAGAAGAGTTAGAAATTTAAAGGGTGGAGTCAAAATTAATTGGATAATGGGGACAAATTAAATATTTCACTAAGAATTATTAATTAATTTTTTCAATTTCATTGGGGCAGTTGCCCCCACTACCTGCTAAGTACATCTGTCCCTGAGTCTAACTATCTTTTCTTGTATCCTTATAAATATAAAACATTAAATTCCATATTTCCTTTTACTCAAATATCACCGTTTACTTTTTCTTTTAAAGATTAAAAATGCTCTAGTATCAATTAATAATTTGCTACTAGTAATCATAATAATGGAGGTCAAAATTGGTAGATAGAAAATAAATTTCAATCTAACGTACAAATGTAAACGCAAAAAGCTATAATTTTTTGTTTTAGCTAAACTTGGGTTAGAGAGCAGAATCACGTTTACGTTTAGAAGAAGAAAAAATATCCAAACTAAAATGTGAAGCTTTCAAGAAAACTAAACGTATGTTTTTTTTTGTGACTGAAATAAACTAAACAAAGAAAAACAAAACAAAGGATCTGCTTAAATAGAGGAACAGTCCTTTTTAAGACTACTCTTAAACTCCTCCCAAGGTGAAGGAAGCTCTATATGAGAAAGTTGTAACTTTATCGCCATCTTTGCCATAGTATCTGCCACCGTGTTTGCATCTCTCATAATCAAACGAAAGTCAACACGCCAATTCCAATGCATGATATCTCTTATTTTGAGCACCAATGGATCAATAAACCCAAAACCATATTGATTATTAGTAACAAGATTAAATGCTTCCACACAATCTGTCTCACAAATAACATCTCGTTGACCCACATCCCAAGCTAAGAGATATTCTCTCCAAATAGCAAACAATTCCCCTTGAAGAATACTATTACTTTCAATCATTCCCAAACACCCCCTTTGCCAACTCCCATTACAATCTCTAATAATACAAGCAAAATCAACACTATCACCCGAACCAAGATAACTAGCATCACAATTAATCTTGAAAGTACTAATGGATGGGGGATTCCAAAAACCATTTAGAGTAGAGGGAAGGGACATACGTTGTAGTTCAAAAATATTCCTAAGCTCCTTTTCTGAAGTTAATGCCAGACAAATCACTTTTTCCGGAGGCCAATTTTCATGAGGATTAAAGATGTCATTATTCCTTGCTCGCCACATCCACTAAAATCCCGAAAAGAACTTGAATGGATGCTCTCTGCTATGATACAAGAACCAGTTCTTCAAATCCAAAGGATGACAAGAAATATCCAACCTATGCCATATAAGCTGAGCTTCTGGGCAATCTCGAATACAATGTAAAACCGATTTCTGGTTAGAAAGACATCTTGGGCACCTATCCGATGACGATATCCCTCTTCTAAAACGAAAACTTGCAATAGGAAGAGCTTCCTTAAGACACAACCAAGCCAAAAACTTATGCTTTTTCGAAACAAGCTGACGTCAAAGCCAAAGCCAATTCTCCCGCTCCTCCCAACCAAAAAGCTTCTTACACAACCACAAATAACTATTGCGTGAGTCATAGACTTTGACAGCAGACCCAAACCAATACCAACTTACTTCCGAACTTGTTTGCACATCTATAAACTAAACGTATGCTTCAAAGTCAAACGCTAAGTCAAACACATCCTAAGTAATTTTAAGTAAGGCAATTGCTATCAAAATGTAAATAAATAAAAAATTTTCAATATATTTTGTTAGTATTAATTATTATTAATTACTATTAATTAACAGTATCTGTGGAAGAGTTAGGTAAGCACTTGAATTTGTACTGAACTACACTGATGAGTTGATCGCACTTGAAGGGATAAACATCAATCACTCTTTCTCTCACTAACTTAACTCATAACAATGGCACCGTCTTTCGCAATCAACGATGGCGTCAACGGCGGCAGGATCACTCCTCCTTCCACCACCGGCCGATTCGCCTCCGTCTATAGCGAAGTCCAAAACAGCCGGATCGACCACAACCTCCCTCTCCCCTCCGTCCTCAAAAACCCTTTTAAGATAGTCGACGGTGCCCAAAGCTCCGCCGCAGGAAACCCTGGTAATCCTCTCTCACTCCGAAACCATAGCTGTTACTGCTTCACCTGAATTTTCAATTTTCTTTTTCGGTCAACAAGTTTTCTTTTTCGCAGATGAGATCGCGAAGCTGTTTCCGCATCTGTTTGGGCAACCGTCGGCGACGTTGGTTCCCGGAGGTTCAGACACAGTGCAGTCGCACCAGAAGCTAAAAATTGGTGTGGTTTTGTCCGGTGGTCAGGCTCCCGGAGGACACAATGTTATTTCTGGAATTTTTGGTCAGGATGATTTCCATTTAGCTTTGAATTATTCATTAATTTTTCTTGTCTTGTTATTTTCTAGATTTTACCTTGTTAAGCTTGGGTTGAATTTTTGAATAACTGAATTGGCCTTTTCGTCTTTCAGATTACCTGCAAGAACGAGCAAAAGGAAGCACATTGTATGGTTTCAGGGGTGGTCCAGCTGGCATCATGAAGTGCAAATACGTTGAACTCACCTCAGATTATATCTATCCTTATAGGAATCAGGTTTATTTACTTAACTACTTTTTTATTTTGTTGCATAAAGCTTCAAACTTTACATGAACTTATCTGGGCAGAATTTATTATTCTTTGAATTATATCCTTGGAGCTTCGTATCTTTCCTTTGTATATTGAGTAAAAAATAACTGTTTCTTTGAAGAAAGTTCCATAGAATTGATTATATGCCATTGCGTGCATTTTCCGTGTGATTTTGTTTGTATTGTCATGGCTCTGAGTTGGATATTGTTAACGTAATACATTTTTAAGGCTTATGCTTGTGAATGAAAGTTTTAGTGTGTCCTGCCTACTATTGTTTGTGTCTCAATGATCTTGAGATTATGACGCCTAGCTGGAATAACTTCTGTTGGCAGGGTGGCTTTGACATGATACGCAGTGGGAGGGACAAGATTGAAACCCCAGAGCAGGTGAGCCTATTTGTCTGCTATATGGATAGTTCTTTCGAACTCATATTCATCTTCTTCAGGTATGTTGATTAATTTATTCAACATTTTCAGTTTAAACAAGCGGAAGAAACAGTGCAGAAGCTAGACTTGGATGGGCTTGTTGTGATTGGTGGAGATGACTCAAACACAAATGCATGCCTCCTTGCCGAGTATTTCAGGTTCTCTTTTGGAGGAATTTTATTTTAGGCATCATATATTCCCAATAAGCTTTGTTAGCTTATCAAACTGATGTTTGCTTGTTTTGTTATAATATACTTGCAAAATATAGATGTGTTTGGTATAGGCATATAAGAAGAATAATTAGCATTCATGATTTTTGTGAGTTTTCCTCTTTGTTTAATTTTTTTTTTTCTCTTATTTCAATTTTATGTAGGAACAAAAATATGAAAACTCTCGTGATCGGATGCCCTAAAACTATTGATGGTGATTTGAAATGCAAGGAAGTGCCGACAAGTTTTGGGTTTGATACCGCATGCAAGGTGAATGAAGTTATGCTGTCAATATTTATTGTGAATCTATAATTTGAACATATAAATATTGTAATCTTATCTTTTGGTCACCAATAATTTCCCATAACAAAATATTATAGTTTGGATGAGAAAATAGTTGAACGTTAGGATGCTTTTAACGACACTAGATGCATTGCATTATCTCCGTAGACGATTATACCAATGACTTATTTTATTCAACATTTTTTTCTACAAGTGCTATCTCTTAGGTTGCTGGAAACTTAATTGGATGTTCTATTAGCGTTTGTTTTGAGGTACTGGGATGGGGACTGAGAGATTGGAACTCAGTATCATGTTTGTTGGCTCAGAGACTAGTACTAAAATTTCAGTCTCTGTCTTCAAAATTTCAGTATTTCAGTACCTCCAAAAAATGGAGACACGGGGAGACTAAATTCTTGGGGACGAGGATTGAAATTTTAATAACATTTTTTCCCAAAAATACCCTTATTCAACTTTTCAAATTCTCGTTTTCCCCCTTCCACCATATTCACCTCTCCAACCTTGCCTCACCTCATCCCACACCTACTCTCTCCATCTCCTCTCCTGTGGCCTTCTCCCTCTTCTAGCGTCGTTATTCCCAGCGAGCATAGCAGTGACGGCGGCGAGCTTCATTGTACAAGTCACAATCTAATTGTTGTTTCACCGCTACTATGTCATCATCACTGCTATCACTATCATTATCACCGTTGCTTCCATTTCGTTACCGAGGAGTGTGTTTTGGTGTTGGGCGTCAGATTCTGGTTGAGTGTCATTGACTGAAATATTGGTGTCGGTGGGGGGTGGGGGTGTGGGTGGGGATGGGGAGGAGATCTGAGCAGAGGTTGAGAGCGGGGTCACAATTTCTGAAGAAGATGAAGGGAATGCTGAGAGGAGGAACAATGTGAGGAAGAAGAGCATTGAGACAGTGGAATGGTTCTTATGAGATGATGAAGAAGAAGAAGTCATTATTGAGAAAGGGAAGGAGCATGTTTTGTTTTGTGAACTTAGATTAAGCCATTATTTTGTTCTTATTTTTTTAATTAACAAGGGTATTTAAGTAATTTTACTTGTTTCAGTCTCCATATTTATCATAAACCAAACAGGATACTGAGACATAACTTAGTTTGAGTTAATACTCAATTCGGTCCATAAACTTGTACGCGATCCTTAATTTAATCCCTTTGCAAACATGACTCACATTAGTCCCTGAGATAATTTCCGGTGCAAAAACGTGAATGAAGCGTTGACATGGACAACCAAATGCCATTTTGGAACTTGTAAAACGTCATTTTGGTTCTGGCGCTTAATAGCCCAAAAACGACGCCGGATCACTTGCTTTATTAGGACAAGTTTCAATAAATACCACTACGATATCTTTTTGGGCAATTTGAGTACCAAAACAAAAATGACGTCATTTTATAGAGTCTAACGTGGCATTTGGTGGCATTGGGTGGTCCACGTCAGTGTTCCGTTAACGTTTGTGCATTGAAAATTATCTCAGGGACTAACATGAGTTACATTCGCAAAGTTTTGGACTAAATAGAGACAATTGAAACTTCAGGGGGCTAAATTGAGGCTCGCGTACAAATGAGAGACCAAATAGAGACAATTGAAACTTCAGAGATTTAATTTAGTCTCTGTCTCTTATAAGGTAGTGTTTGGAAGAGAGACAGAGACTGGGAGACAACGACTGAAATAAGTCTCAATATTGTGTTTGGTGTAAAGTGGAAGACAAAGACTGAAATAAGAATGAAGCTCTAATTTAATTTGCACAAAGGATAAAGTTGGAATTAATTAATTAAAATGGCGGTATGTTAGGTATAAAATGTTATTAAAGTTTCAGTCTCCGTCTCCAAAAATTTCAGTCTCCTTGTGTCCTCACCTTTTGGAGATACTGAACTACTGAAATTTTGGAGACAGAAACTAAAATTTTAGTACCAGTTTCTGGGTCAACAAATATGATACTAAGTCCCAGTCTCCGTTCCGATACCTCAAAACAAACGCTGCTGTATACATTTATCATGCCTTAGTGCTGCTTTACATTTATCATGCCATCTGCCTTCTAATTGCATTATTAGTAGTTAAAATTTCAGTATGATATTTATAACCCCTAATTACTGTGAATCCCTTGTTGTTTCCAATGTATTTTTTAAGGCTTGCTGCTCTTTGGTGCTGATTGTAAACATTGATTCTTGTCCGTTGATGGATATAAATTGCAGTTTAATGTGGTCTGACCCTATTCAAATTCTTATGTTAATTCAATGCAGATATACTCAGAAATGATTGGAAATGTTATGATAGATGCCCGATCAACTGGAAAGTATTACCATTGTAAGAATTTCTCTATGCTATAATTTTCTCTCACTCCCTTTGCTTCCTATTTATATCTTAGCTAGTCAAGATTGTTCTGTTGTGTTTCAAGCATTGGTTAAGTTATGATTGCTGATTGCAGTTGTGCGGCTTATGGGACGTGCTGCATCCCACATCACATTGGAATGTGCTTTACAAACTCATCCAAACATTACTATTATTGGTGAAGAGGTTTGTCACAAATCTGATTATTTATCTAGTGTTTGGGCTGTCTGGGGTTCAATGGCATCAATATAATTTGCATCCATATTGCGGATGTTGCATCAGTTTGGTAATTGGCTCTCTGCTATTGACATCTTCTTTTGGTGTACGGATCTAAGTTAAAATAAAAAAAATAAAATAAAATCAGTGTTTGGGTACTGCAATGCTGAAGGACTGGCAAAATATCTATTGGAGGCTTTTATTACTAATACCTTAACATTCATCTGTGATCACTACCCCTTCCCATTTCCCAAGTATAAGATACGTTCTCATGTGCAACTTTAGTACTTAAAGATGTCACTGAAGAAAGTTACTGACTACATTTCAGGTTGCTGCCAAGAAGATGACACTGAAGAATGTTACTGACTACATTGTAGATATCATTTGTAAAAGAGCTGAGAATAATTATAACTATGGGGTCATTCTTATTCCTGAAGGTCTAATTGATTTCATTCCAGAAGTGGGTATTACTCTTCATAAAAACAATTTATTTTACTTGTTTTTCGCCCTTTATGATTTGTCATCTGTCATTGTACAATCAGCACTGAAACACCTGCTGATGATAAGCATTTTCATACATATTGTGCCATTTGCAGGTCCAGCACCTTATTGCAGAACTGAATGAGATTCTTGCCCATGATATTGTGGACAAGGACGGGTTATGGAAGAAGAAACTCACTGATCAATCGTTAAAGCTTTTTGAGTTCTTACCTCCAGCAATTCAAGAACAGTTACTGCTTGAAAGAGATCCACATGGAAATGTTCAGGTGTTTACCTGTTTTATTGTCCTAAATCATTAATCTTATGCTTGTTGTGTTTATTTTGCTACTTAGCTATTTTACTAGGCCTCAACATTGGTATCTTCACATTTAGGTTGCAAAGATAGAAACAGAGAAAATGCTCATCCAAATGGTTGAAACCGAGTTGGAGAAGAGAAAGCAAGAAGGCACATATAAACATATATTCAAGGGGCAGTCTCACTTTTTCGGGTATTTAATCAAATTTTGGTATTGTTATCAACTGGAGTTGCAAGTTGTTGTGGTATATAAGTTTCTTGGGAAATGGGAAGTAAAATGAACTATGCATATGCTTTATATTTCCTCTTTAACTTGACTTATGAATTGTTTTTCTTTAGCTTACATCGTAGACTTAAATGGTTAATATAAAATATGCAGCTATGAAGGGAGATGTGGTTTGCCAACTAACTTTGATTCTACTTACTGCTATGCATTGGGTTATGGTGCTGGAGCCCTCCTTCAAAGTGGCAAGACTGGATTAATATCATCAGTTTGTGCTTCTCCTAATGCTTTTCTCATTGTATTTCTATTATCGACTTAAACATTTCTTGTAGGTTCTTGATAATTGATTGTTGAGATTGTTTGGTGATGATGAAGCTATCAACTAACTAACTAAGCTCCTGTATTTTATATGATCTTTTGATCAGGTTGCGAATTTGTGTGCCCCAGTAGAGGAATGGACTGTTGGTGGAACTGCTCTCACTGCACTTATGGATGTGGAAAGGAGACATGGTATGCTCGGATTTGCCTGATGCCTGTTCACTGAAATTGCGTTCATAAATAAATCTCTCTCCATATTGTTCCAAGACATGGATTTATTGGGTTTTCACAATAAATGCATTTAAAGTAACATTTTATGTATTTTATGGACTACCGTGTTCTGCTCCTTATGAATTGTGATTATGCAGGTAAGTTCAAGCCTGTGATCAAGAAGGCAATGGTGGAGCTTGAAGGTATATTTATGATTTATTCATCTATTTTGCTCCACCAAAATAGGAACATTTTTCACTAAGAAGGGAAAATATTTTCTTTTTTTTCCCTCTTCTCCCTTATAAAATATTTATTTTAAGAATAGAGACTAACTTTTTCTATTTAATTTTATTACTGTTTTATAAATTTATATTATTTTGTTTCATATATCATATACATAAATAGACTTGGAACTTGGGTTGGTCTCGTGATTAACTAACTAGTTCGCTTAAGCAAGTGTCGTGAGTTCGAATCCCACCTTGTGCATGCAGCAACCCATTAGTCAGCAGCAAACCCTTAAATAGAGCTCAGATCTGTGGAGGATTAGTCATTGGTCTGTCGGGTTGGGGGATATTGTGGGAAACCAAAAGGAAAAAAAAGAGTTGAAACATAATAATGTGAAACCTGTTATGATTCACATTAATATATAATTGCTATGACATAGTCGGTTGCCCAAACTTACAGTAGATGGAACCATATTCTCCGTTCTTTGTAAATGTGAACTTGCAATATCTGATACTCCTCTTTGGTAACACATTTCATGTTGAATCATCAGGGGCGCCCTTCAAAAAGTTTGCCTTGTGGCGCGATGAGTGGGCCCTGAAGAATTGCTACATCAGTCCAGGTACTTTCTTACTGTTTCTTCTGCCTGCTTACTATAAATCATTCTTCTTTACATTTATGTTGGCAAAACAAAATTGTTATAAGTTCAACTGTGTTTATTTTGGATTGGAGTATCCTCATGACATAACATATTAATGTTCTTTAATGTAGGTCCTGTTCAATTCACTGGCCCCGGATCTGATGCCATCAGTCGCACTCTACTCTTGGAGCTTGGTGCACAAGCTTAGGCATACCACAATGCTTCTGTCTTGATGATGGTAGCTCTCGATGTGTTTTTTTTGTGACTGTACTACAAATATAATGGATGAGAGTTAGTTAGTTAGTTAGGTCGTTAGTTTTTGTTATTTTTGGTCATCTCCCAACCCCACTTTTTACTTTCGGGAACTTATAAAGAGAATGGTTTACTAGCTGTTCAATGTGCATAGATTTGTCCAACTCTTGTGCGTCCTCAGTTTGTGCCAATGTTTGAGAATACTGTCTCTGTTTTGTTACCTGTCATAGAATGAAAAACTTGGAAAACCAAATGGTTTATGGCGCCTTTGTAGTTTGTACCATGCGTGATTGGCCCAAAAAAAAAAAAAAACCGAATATTGATGCATTATTGAAGTTTTGTAAAATTAAAGCAAAAGTGAGTTGAGTGCCTTGGGAATTCCTACTACTATTAATGCTTCACAAAATCAAGGACTAGTTTGTTTACGAGTACAAAACATTGAGATATGGACACAGACGGTGGAAATTCAGGTGCAGTCGACTTTAGTGAAGTCGATAATTGAGAGTCGTTATATGAAAATTTAGTCAAATCAGTCAAACCATCTAATGACTCTCATCTATTAACTTCACGTAAAGTCGATTGCACCTGAGTTTCTACCATTTTATATTCATCTTAATAAGAATACAAAGACAATAATAAAATATAATTTATTTTTTATTTTTTTATTATTTTTATTAATTTTTTATAATTATATTATTTTATTATTATATTTTTTTAAAAAAATTTTTGAATGAAAAAAATAATAATAAATTATGTTTTCAAATTTATTTTAATTTATTATCAAATAAAATACAACAACATTATTTTTGGTGTTTCACTCAATGACTAGAAACTGGAAAGGGAAATCATCCCCCGGCCCAGACCCATTAGAGCGAGCTACTGTTATATTGAATCATTCATGATATGATGAGTAATGATCCAAGTTTAAATTAAGAATGTAACTTGATGTCGTTATATAACTGTTTCAATCAAAAGGAAACTCAAGACCCCAAAAAAAAAAAAAAAATCAAAATGGAATAAGATTGAAAGCAGCCTAGGACCAGCACGGAAACTTTTGCAACTGTGGGCAAATTATTCACCAATTGGCCATTGCAACAGTTCTCATGGTAACTACAAGAGGTGACTGTGATTGCATCTTGAATTGATTTACTTCTGTTTGGCTCGCGTGGATAATTCAGTCTTTTGTGTCACAAGATGCTCTAGCTTCTATGTTCCAGATTCCGTTGATCAGAAGGATAAAGGATTTCACATATTAACCTTTAATATCATTGGAAACAACAAAATTATGAATCAGTCACGTTTCCATATTTTGAAATTTCGTGGATAATTTGATCATGATGGTGGTGGGGCATGCATGAATAATGTAAAGAACAAAACTTAAATAATTTTTGGCGTTGGCAGTGTGTGTGATTCAACTAGTCATCAGGTGGTAGCAGGTGTAAATGATGAAAAGGAAGCATGTTATAAACACATTCATACATTCAGATATAGACACACACAAGGATGTATCAGGTCATGTATTCATAGGGTTAAGTACATGACTCCTATACAAATGTCCGCTCTACATTATTGAACATTGTCCCTCATCACTCAATCTATGTTTCCGAGGAATATGGTATATGGAGGATGGATGAACAGATAGCTCTGATGTGATCACTATTTGGAAGCAAATAAAATAAGAGCAATTATACAAATCTGCCTCTTCCTATGTTCCTTTCTGCATCAAATTAAATTGGCTTCTTCTGCTTGCTCGCTTTCATTATGCAATTCCAAAAGAGCAGGTACCTCTTCTCTCAAGAACATGACAAGCCGTTTTTTTCTTATAGTGATGACTAATCAGTGTTATTATCATCTTTGTTAGGAGAGTAAATATATGATGTTTGTTATTTTTTTAAATATTATTCAATGCATAAAACAATATTAACATATGTTTCTTTGTGAAGATTTTTACCTCTAGCAGACATATTAGCGAGGTAATAAGGACACTCACTAGCAAACTCATTTTTCTTTTGGTATTTGTTTGCATTTAATTTTATTTATGGATACACTGTATTTCAGAAAATAATTTTTGTCATAATAAATAGTTGAATGAAATACTTTTATTGATACAGTAGTATGATTACATATTTATGTAAAATTAAAGTTATTTGTTCCTTTTAGTTTCTCTTTTTTTTGGTACAAGTAAATTTATCTTTTTATTCTCTTTATGGCTTATGCCTTCCTAAAATAAGCACAACAATAGTGGAGAAACTAAAGTGCAAAACTATCATTACTGCTTTAGGGTTACTGGCCTGATTCTATAAAAGTTCCAATTTTTCTTTTTCTTTCAGATAGGTGGTTTATTCTTTTAGTAATGGAACCTTTTGATGTGTTATGTAGCGTTATGGAATAGTGGGTGTGTTTTTTTATCATTATGAAGAAGAATTTTTGTTTTAAATTTCTATAGAAATCTGAGGATTAAATTTGTTAAGAAAAGATAAAATAAAAACAAAATCTAAGAATTAGGTTTGGACGAGGTACCAGATTTGTACATTAAAAAAATTAAAATATACAAATTTGACTTTCAAATTTGTGTTTTAAGTGACAAATATGATGATTCAATTTATGTTCTTCACATTTTGGTTAATCACATCATACTCCAACAACCTTGTAAAACACTATCTTCTTCTCAATATCAAAAATAAAAAGTATTACCTTGTTAACTTGTTTTTACAGTGCCTGGGCGACCTAAAAGAGGCCAATTTGATAGTGCTAGCCATGTTATGACAGAAGGAGAGCTTTGATTCATGATTCATTTCCTATCTACCCATCACATATATAAGCTTTCCTTGCTTAGGTATAAATGCCAAATTAAATTTAAATAATGAGAAATTTTCAAGTATTCTGATATTAATTATGTACATATTTTGTGATTAAAATTACTAGAATACCAATATTTCTGGAATACTTAAAGCCCTTCCCATTGATACACATGCCATTGCAAAAGCAAAGTGGTTTTGATATATGGTTGTGTAGATGATTATGGCAAATCAATGTTTTTGCATCACACATAGTGGAAGCATAGACTTAATTCTATTTCACTATCAACCAATTGCTACATGTAATGCGAATCTTGTCGTTTTCCCTTATGCCCTTAATTCCGTGATTCTCCCCATCAGTACAGTTGGTTATGATTGTGAATCTCATAATATATAGTGACTCTTTTTTGTTTTGTTTTTATCTTTGTAAGAAACTAAGAATTATTATTGAATCATCATGATCTTCACAAGACTAACTAATTTCTCATTTCTGTCATCTTTCAAGCCATTAGCTTTAGCTAGACAGAGTTTAGGGAGAAATCAAAGGAAGGAAAACCATGTTTAAAATATTTAAATATGTTCTATGATTTAGATACATTATTTGTCTGGGCCTACTTTTTTAATAGTACATAATTTGGTTAATTCAAATAAAAATCAAACCTATTTTTCAGTTAATAAAAAATTTAATCTTAGTTAATTAATTAAATTAATTTTATATAATAAAATTATATATTAATTGATTATAAAATTTAAAAATTGATTTTTAATTGAGTATAAAAATAAAAACCGATTTAAAAAAAACTGGTTTTTGAATAGAAAAATTAGTTTATAAAAAAATAAAACCGATTTTTGGATTAAAAAAAACCGATTTTTAGACCAAAATTTTTTTAAAAAAGCTATTTTTTTAATTGAATTTTTAATCCAAAATTTTAAAATTAAAATTTTTGTTTGATTATAGTTTTGATTAATCAATTAAAAATTGGTTTTTTAATTTTAGTTATGATTAATTAATTTTAAAAAATATAGATATAATTTTTAAAATAATTTTATTAAATTAGTTAACCAAAATGTGATTATAATTTTTTTACCCATTAACCCCATTTTGGATTTTAATGTACACCCCTATTTCTTAGTTTCTTACATGTCCATATAGGTGAGTTTGAATAATTGGTTCTTAATAAAGTTAACAACATTGAAACAGTCATGGTTTATTGGCTCAACAGAATAAATTAAGGATGAGTAGAAGAAAAGTTAGAGACGATTATTGTAGAAGTAACACCTAAACCAACAAATTAAATTATAATAAGATAATAACGTGTTGGCTTGTTTAATATTTTGTTCCCCCAAAACTGGTAATAAGCAATAGGCACGTGATGCCCTAACCCAAAGAGATGATGAGATAATGGTTGTTGGGTGAGCATCACATCGTAACTAACCCCAATAACAAGATTGCAGTGATGAATTAGTGCATGAAGATTAAAGACAGATGCATGGTGGAGCTAGAAGCATATATATATAGTACCAGCTACTTATGCTATGCAAAAAAGTCAACAGCGTAATAATCGAGGGAGAGTGAAATTAAAGACGACAACATAGCAAAGAGAGCCATGTATATGTGTCTATGTATCATATATTCATATGCATGTCCTTTACGAAGGGTCCGAAGCCATATGCCATTTAAAAATATATAGGTCCCCTCGATCGGATCCCCTGTCCTAATTAAGCTCACCATCATGGTTACTTTGCTTCTTCTATTCTATTCTTTATTCTCTTGGATGCACTCTTGTCGTTTCTTACATATATATTCCCCACTTTTTTTTTTCACGGTAATATTCAGACCGACATATTTATACGTCTAAGGATAATTCATCTTAGATATAATATAACATTTGAAATTTTTTTTGAGGATTTATTTATTATATATGGGTTAAGATTATAAAATAAAACAATTATTAGAAATATAAAAATTTAAATTTTTAATATATTATTTTGTATTTATTAAATAAAAATATTTAAAATTTTTTACTAATAATAATAAATTACCATGTGTATCCATAAAAGATACAAATGCAGACAAATGTATCCATATAAAAATAAAACGATAATTGTACCCACAAAAGATAGCTTTTGTGTGCCAAAAATACCCTAATGGACCAATTGTGTAACCAACGTCCGGGTACTTTTGGCACATGGAAGCCATCTTCTGTAATTATAATTGTCGTTCTATTCTTATATTATATAAATACATTTGTCAGTCTGTATCTTTTATGGATATAAATGTAATTTATTCATTTTTCGTATGTCCTTAAAATAAGTATTAACTAAATTTATTTTTACTTCTTCTAAATGTTTTTGCTTTCTCTAAATGCATAAAATGAACATTGTGATTTTAGAATCTGATGCTGCACATTATGAAACCATTATTACTTAACCTTTAGTTGTTGATAAACTAAGGTCATTAAAGTACATGCTTTCTTGCTTTTTGCATCTTTACGCTAAACTAATCCTATCAATTATTAGCAATTTTCACGGAAATGGCAGTACTAATTAAGCAATGATCTAAAATTTTTTTAATTTAAACAAACTTGTAATTAGTTCGTAACTAGTTCTCCTAAAAGTCATTGATTAAAGAGGCTAAATTAAAGTTGAAACAAATAAATTTAAGCTGATAGGACTTAAATACATTTTAAAAATCTGGACATGTGGCATTTTCATTGGTAGGTTGGTTTGTCTGGAGTTTTCAAAACAAGTGATCAAACATAAATAATTGTTGGTTTTGAGGAAATAATAATAGAATTTAAAAATCATGTCTGCCAATTGAAAGGCATATTGGCTGAGATGAAGTGTTAAAATAGCCGATAAATTTCTTTTAATAATAACTTAATTAAGTTTTAGTAAGATCAAGACACAACTACAGTTCTTAAACCAAGACTACTATTATTGCATAGTTTCCCAGAAAATCAAAGTTCGAAGTCGTTTTAAAATTCAAATTAAATATAATTTATTATAGTAATGCAGTGCTAGCAAGCAGTAGTACATAGTAACAAAGCTGGATAATTCGGAGGCAATGGGAAAAGCGAGAAAACAAACAAAACTAACGGACAGAACAAAAGACAAAATAAAGAACACAACACAACACAACACAACGAATTGAAAGAGCCAGCTGCGTTGTCGCTTCAATTGCATGGCTTTCAAAGCATTAAAAAAAAATAAAAAATAAAAACAACAATAACAACAAAGGAACCACATGTATAGCAAGAACTTTGTACTTCCAAAATAGATAGAGTAATAGAAGATTACTACTTTAGAGGCCGCGGAAACTGACAAATCACCTAGTTTTTAGTTCTTACAAACAACAAACATGCACGTATCTCATCATTTCCATAATAACACTAGGTATTTATTTATCTTCTTTCATTAATTTTTTCTTGGGCTCTACATGCAGAATAGTAATAAATTTTTAGAAAATAAGTTTAAAGTTTTAAACCTTAAATATTCTATATGAATTTTATAGGAGCTTTAAAAATATCATAACTATATATATATATCGTGGTTATGAGAATCAAATCAAATTCGGTTGATTTTGATTGAATTAATCGAAAATCAATCGTTAAATCGATTCAGTTTAGGCAAAATAATCAATTGATAATGATCGACAAAAAACTAAAAAAATAATTGAATTAGTGTAATTTTTTGTAGTTAACTTATTTAATATAATAAAATATAAAAAATTATTTTTTAAAAATATATAATTTTACACAAATAATTATTCGATTGAATCTCAGTTAAATTTTCAAACTTTTGATATATATATATATATATATATATATATATATCTATTGATTTGAGTAGATAATCAAGTAAGAAATGTGGCTAGCAGGAGAAAGACAAGAGCTTATGGTAAAGAAAGTGCGTGTTTGAAAATGGGACCTTATTCATTAATTAAATTATGTTGTCTATTGCCAGCACATGACTCATCATTTTGCCTCCAAACAAAGGCCATTAAGGCATTAACATCCTCAACTCTCTATTATCCATCTTTATCTCCCTCTCTCTCTGTAGGGTAAAACCAAAGTCCTACACGGGCCCCACTAGGGAGCCTTCAGCCCCTTGTATATCATATCCTTTTTTAGTGGTGGGGCCCACTTCATTGTCAACTAGTTGTGGTCCCGCTTTGGATTTTATGAAACTAGTCACACTACGAAATGGGCTTCAGATGGAGCCCATTTATCATTGGGCTTCATCGGCACTCGCTACATGACAACTGTAAGAACCGTCTCACATTTGTTGCATTTCCTTTTCTAGTTTGGTCATTTCCCTATCTTGTACCCAAATGCACGGTTCAGTTCGTCTCATATATTTGAAGGTAAATCCTACAAATCAACTATTAAATCAAATTTTATATTAAATTATTAATTTACTCATTTTTTAATAAAATAATAAATTACAAGAATAATCAAATCTGATATGATAGAAGAAAAAGCTAATAGTACTCCGTCAATATTGCAGTCAATATTCAACTTAAAAAAATATTAAAATTTTTTTAAAATAAGAACATTCAAAAGTTAATTAAAAGAAATATTCAAAATTTAAACTAAAAGAAACTCAATTTTAATCTATAGTGTTCGCTAAAATTAAACTGTTATAGTGTTGATTCTCTAATATTATTCATAATAAAATAATCAAATTTAAAATAGACATATAGTGTAGTATAATAAAAAAAATTATAAAATGCTAAATATATATACATGATAATAATTAGTCACTAAAACAATATGATAATAATTAGTGACTAATGTTTTTGTGTACAAATAATACGATTGTTCTAAAGTTTATGGTTGATTTGCCTTGTTTTACACTATATACTAGAACTCAAAATCTTTGCTGAAATTTGAATACAGATATTCGTTGTAGGTTTTTTTTTTTTTTTTTTTTGAATCCAAGAATAAGAATATTCTCGCATGATTAATGATTAACATGTTAAGATATTATACTGTGTGATAAAGAATAAATACTGAAAAATGGGAGTGAAGGAAACAGAGAGAGGATGATGCCGTGTGGAATAAGAAAGAATGTCCGCACTCTTGTTTCCAATTTTCGGTTGTCCCCAGCGATTGGGTGTTCATCTGACATCATTAATGGCTATTGCTCATCAAACATTGCACACAATGCGGCCTGCAATTCATTCTGTGTTTCAAATTCAACCATGTTATAGTCATTTTGGCCATCGTAATTATATATATATATATATATATATATATATATAATAAATTAATAATTAAAATTATTAGAATACTAATATTTTTAAAATACTTAAAAATTTTCCTATAATATAATGATAAATTGAATACTAGTAAATTGATTTAATGTAATAGATTGATACGCTTTCTTATAAATCTTTAAAAATAATTTTAAAATTGAACTTACATAAACTACAATGATCTAATAATGTAATGCTATATTAATAAAAATAATTTATTTTAAAATTTATTACATAAAAAATTATCTAAACCCACAAATTTAATTAGATGTTTGTATACAATTTTTTATTATATCAATATTAAATTCTATTTTTATTTTAGTTTTTTACTAATCCATCCCTTATTCCTAAAATAAGGAAATAACCTTTGTTAACATGCATTATTAATTTTTTCCGCTATCAAAGTAAACTTCATAAAACTTGGTCGAATAATGAACTCATGATGATAATGAGGAATATTCAATTGTATTGTATATGATGGTCCCCGGAGAGAATCTAGTGGTACTCTATCAGTCTATTGTAATCTGAATTCCATGAATCCTAAGAGTTGGTTAAGTATCTTGTAATGATGATTTATTATATTAACAAATACTAATGATTTATTATGACTTGTTGGAGCTGATCAGGGGAGGAGCTACAAGGAAAAGAGATAGTGCTCCAAACACACCGTCGCTATAGCTTGGACAATTACATATTTCAACTTATATTTATGCTCATATATAGTTCATATTTCACACTTCACACCAAATAAACGATTTTGAAGTTGGCGGCTAAACGAACATTTTTTTTTTTTTTTGGATCGGTGGTTATAGATTCTCGACACCGGAGAGGAGAAAAAGGACGCATGGCTTATAAGACAATAGAAAAACAATGGAAAATCCCATGAACTTTACGAACGCTGATAAAAGTATCCATTAAAGAAGGAAACTAATGTTATATCTATCAAAGATGAATTCCGTACGACAAAAGTACCTAAATCCTAAATTTATGTTGACTTTTTAATAAAATTCCAGAATTACCCCCACCATTATCTTCAACCCCTGCTCTCTTCTTTCCCAAATCTCAAACACCTCCATTGCCTAAAAACCCTAATCTCAATACCTAAAAATTCCAAATTACCATTTTCTTAACCCTAATCTCAATACCCCTAAATTTATTCTTATGAGAAATGGCCTGGCGTAATTGTAAGTTCTGGCGTAATTGAGATTAGGGTTACGAAAATGGTAATTTGGGGTTTTTAGGTATTGAGATTAAGGTTTTTAGGCAATGGAGGTGTTTGAGATTTGGGAAAGAAGAGAGGAGGGGTTGAAGATAATGGTGGGGGTAATTCTGGAATTTTATTAAAAAGTCAACATAAATTTAGGATTTGGGTACTTTTATCGTACGGAATCCATCTATGATGGATACAACATTAGTTTCCTTCTTTAATTGATACTTTTGTCAGCGTTCGTAAAGTTCATGGGTACAAATGGTTGTTTTTCCAAAAAACAATTGAGTTCAAATGCAAAGGATAATTATTAAATCGACTATATTATGTGTACACTAAAATTAGCCATTAAAATCAATTACTAATATAAAATACATATTGAAATACAAAATATAAATTGAAAATAAACTAACAACCTATGTATTTATACACAAATATATAGTGACTGATTTTGCTAACTAATTTTAGTTTACAAATAGCATTTTTATAAAGACAAACACAATATACAACAAATTCGTAAATGAACTGTTGAGTTAGAATTTATTTTGATATATATTAAGATGGTAACAAACACTATACTTGGTTAAAAGCTCAAAAAGTATGCTAATGGTTTATGAATATGGCAGGCTCAATACTTGATAATACATCTCTCAGTCCACCTCATGTTTCAGTAAACTTTCACAATGCAAAAATCAAACCATCAATCCAATGCATATAAAGACAAAAATCAGAATTAAGATACAAAGAGAAAAGTTCTGCATTTGCTAAGAGAGAGGGAAGTAAAAGAAAATGAGATATTTGGCAACATTATGATGAATGAGAGACAACTAAGACACTAGAATATTAACAACATAACAAAGACATCAGAAGAGTAAAACGAATTGCAATTGCAACTTTAAGAACAACAAAGGATAGTGGAGCAAAATAGAAAGGCAAGGCATACCAAAGAAGACAACAGCATGGACAACAGAAATAATGGAGCAAAATGAAAAAAGTAATGCATGCCAAAAAGGACAGCTAAAACAGGCAGAATTAGCAAGGAAAATAAAGAGGTGGTGAACTAATTTGATGAATCAAAGTTCTCACTATATAGTTGGCTCTTAAAAACATTTGAAAACAAGAAAAATAGAGTGAAAAATTCAAAACATCATCTCATACATGCAGAATTATTTTTCTTCATCTTGAGCTTCATTTTAGATTTCATTGTTTTGGCTATCCAATGTTTATCTTTCTATAATTGAGAAAAAGGCAAATCATAGTGAGGTGAAAAATAGAAAAGCCATGAGAGAAAAGAAGTAAGAGATATATATTGAAAAATTCAAAAAAATTTTTTTTTTGTGTATTTGGTTATTATTGAATTAGGATTAATTCCCCTTGCCAAGTTGGGAGGTGGTTGTTGAATCAGTTGGGTTTTTCTTAGCCAAGTTGGAACAGCACTTGGTGGCGACTAAGCTTGGTTAGAAGTTTAGTGATTGATACTAGATGAATTAGGTTGTAATTCATTGGTATTGGTATATATAATCAGTTTGATTATAGTGAAAATTCCACCATAGTTATGGTGGAGACTGGATGTAGGTTTCATTGCATAAGGAAACCGAACCAAAATATATGCTTGCCTAATTCTCTTCTTCCCTACTCTATTTTGTTCTGGTTTTAGAGATAAAACGAAAAAAATCTACTACATAATCTGCTTTTATAAAAACAGAGCAAAGAACTTCTGTGATTGAAAACTTGATTTAACCTCCCCTTTCTCAAGTTCTAGCATTACTATCAATTGGTATCAAGAACCCGATTTTAAGGAGTCAAGCTTCACAATTTAGAGCAAAGATCCATAACCAACAACATGGGTGCAAACATTGTGGCTTACACGCTTACTGAAAGTTAGTTCAACAACAGACCTCCCTACTTCAGTGGCAGCAATCCGACCCGGGATGTTTAGCGACAAGACGACCGACCTCTTCAGGTCCGACTATCCGACCTCTTCTCAAAGAGCTCGGCCAAACTGCCAGGAAAGCCTAGTAAAGGGCCCAAATAGAGGAACACGACCCAAGTCCAAAGGCAGTCCAAGCCTATAGAGATAAAGGCGGTTTCCTTGAAGATAAGCTGACCTCACCCAAAGATAGGATAAAGATAAGATAAGATAACTAACTTATCCTATCTAAGAAGGTCAGCCCACGCTATTATAAATACACTGGAGCACCCATGTATAACTCATACTCTGATTCTACTAAAAATCTGCTTAATACCTTGCTAACTTAAGCATCGAAGTCCCTTGCAGGTACCCCCCACCCTCCGGTGACGAAGGATCAGCAGCATAGCCAGTCCACAAGTCGGATACAACAGCTCCAGCCGCCACTCACCAGCCGGACACGTCATCTCTGACCAGTACAGAAGATCTCGTCCGAGATCGACCTACAGTTTCAGGTAACCCTCGAAACATTGGCGCCGTTGCCGGGGAACCTGGAAGTCACCCCACCACCATGGTGGATGACCATGACAACGACCACGATTCAGATCTAGAGGATAGAACGCCGCACAAAAACGCGGACACTACACCGAAAGATACCCCAGAATCTAACAAGGACAAAAATCCACCAATTCCGAGAGCAATAGAGGCGCTTCAAGATCTTTTAAAGCAACTTGAAAAAGAAGCCCAACATCATCGAGAAGTTGGGAAGGATCTACAAAGGGAGATAAGGCGACACCGAGAATTAGAAGATAAACTTCTAAAACTCGAAGCCAATCTCAAAGCCAAAGCTACTCGATCCACCCCTGAGGACAACTCTCGCAAGGATCAAGACCCATTCACTAGGGAGATCATGAAGACCGAAATCCCTAAGGACTTCAAACTTCCAGACATGACTTTGTACGATGGCACTACAGATCCCGGCCATCATCTCAGCAATTTCAAAAGTAGAATGTATCTCACCGACGCTTCAGATGCAATCCGCTGCAAAGCCTTTCCAACTACTTTAACAAAGACAGCAATCAGGTGGTTCGACAATCTACCTCCTAGGTCCATCTCAAGCTTCGACGACTTAGCCAAGAAGTTTCTGGCCAGATTCTCCATCCAAAAAGATAAGGCTAAACACGCCCCAAGTCTATTAGGAATTAAGCAAGGAGATCGGGAAAGCCTTCGTAGTTACATGAAAAGATTCAACAAAACATGCCTGGACATACAAAGCCTACCAACAGAGGCTGCCATTATGGGCCTCATCAACGACTTGCGAGAGGGACCTTTTAGTCAATCTATATCGAAAAAACACCCCATATCTCTGAACGAAGTGCAAGAACAAGCAGAGAAGTACATCAACATGGAGGAAAACTCTCGACTAGGAGAGACCTCAAAATCCGGATTCACCCACCCCTCCCGGGATAAGGACAAAGAGTCCAAAAAGAAGGAAGATCGACATGGGGAGAAAATAAAAAAATACCACAATTACACCCCTCTTCGGGTGTCCCTTGTGGATATCTACAAAGAAGTTTGCCACACTGAAAAAATACCCCCAGCTCAACCACTCAAAGGCAAAAAAGGAGGAGGAAATCGGACTGAATATTGTGAATACCATCGAATCCGCGGGCATTCTACCAACGAATGTTTTGACTTAAAGAATGTCATAGAAAAACTAGTAAGAGAAGGAAAATTGGATCGGTACATGGCCACCCGAGACGATGAGCAAAGAAAAAGAAGAAGGGACGAAGATGTCGGACGAACCGAGCGATCACCTCGTACACCAGAAAGACACGTCCACATGATACACGGTGGATTTACGGGAGGAGGAATATCCAAATCATCTTGCAAAAGATATCTTAAAGAAGTATACCATGTCGAGGGAAAGGAGGAAGCACCCGACCTCCCCGCAATCACTTTCACCAAAGAAGAGGCATCCGGTGTCATCTCAGGACACGACGATCCCATGGTCATCACTATTATACTGGAAAACGCAAATCTCCACCGCACACTGATAGACCAAGGGAGCTCCGCCGACATCTTATTCAAAACTGCCTTCGACAAGCTCGGCCTGGAAGAAAAAGAACAAAGAGCATATCCGAACAGCTTGTTCGGACTGGGAGACACCCCAGTTCAACCACTTGGATACGTTTCACTACACACAACCTTCGGAAAAGGAAGCCTGTCAAGAACACTCAAGATAGACTACATCGTGGTCGACGTAAGTTCGAGCTACAATGCCTTAATAGGTCGGACAACGTTAAATCAGCTCGGCGCAATAGTCTCAACTCCACATCTATGCATGAAATTCCCAACTGCAGAAGGGATAGCTACAATAAAAGCAGACCAGAAGACGGCGCGCCGCTGCTACAACGAAAGTTTAAACTTCAGAGACGGAGGAGAAAAGTTCCACACAATCGAACTCGGGGGAGTTCAGAGGCGAGAAGAACTCCGCCCACAACCCGAAGGTGAAGTAGAGAAAATCTAGATCGGAAACACCCCGGACAAAACAACCAATATTGGCACGATTTCCCGAGGAGACATAAAAGAATTACTCGTACAGTTCTTATGAGATAACATCGACCTCTTTGCATGGAAAGCTACAGACATGCCAGGCATAGACCCCAAATTAATGTACCACAAGTTGGCGGTCTACCTAGGATCTCGGCCAGTACAACAGAGACGGAGAAAGCTCGGACCAAAATGATCCCAAGCTGTGGAAGTGCAGGTACAAGCTCTATTGGAGACAGGATTCATAAGAGAAGTCAAGTACCCACTATGGCTAGCTAACGTCGTCTTGGTGAAAAAATCAAATGGGAAGTGGCGAATGTGCACCGACTACACTGATCTCAACAAAGCCTACCAAAAAGATCCTTATCCACTCCCAAGTATCGATGCGCTGGTGGATGCCTCCTCCGGATATAAATACCTCTCGTTCATGGACGCGTATTCGGGATACAATCAAATCCCAATGCATCCACCCGACCAAAAAAAAAAACTCATTCTTAACCCCAAAAGCAAACTACTGCTACATCGTAATGCCTTTTGGTCTTAAAAATGCAGGAGCCACTTATCAAAGGTTAATGAATAAAGTCTTTTCAGATCATATCGGAAAAATCATGGAAGTCTATGTAGACGACATGTTAATAAAGACACAAAGTGAAGAGACGCTATTGTCCGACCTGACCCAAGTATTCGACACTATAAGAAGGCATGACATGCGACTCAATCCTGCAAAATGCACCTTCGCAGTAGAAGCTGGCAAATTCCTGAGTTTTATGCTCACACAAAGAGGAATAGAAGCAAATCCGGATAAATGCCGGGCCATACTCGACATGAAAAGCCCGACTTGCGTCAAAGAGGTGCAACAACTCAACGGGAGGTTGGCAGCCTTGTCCAGATTTCTAGCCGGATCGGCAATAAGATCTCTCCCCTTCTACGCCACTCTAAGGAAAGGAAAAAAGTTTGAATGGACAACGGAGTGCGAGCAAGCCTTCCAAGAGTTCAAGAGATTCCTAGGACAACCACCTATCCTAACTCGGCCACGAAAAGGAGAACCACTCATATTGTACCTCGCGGTAGGAAGTCGAGCAGTAGCCTCAGCAAAAGTTCGAGAAGACGACAGTGGGCAACAACCGGTATACTTCATCAGTAAAGCATTACAAGGATCCGAGTTGAACTACCAAAAAATAAAAAAATTTTCCTACGCCCTCATACTAACATCTCGACGACTTTATCCATACTTCCAAGCTCACACCATCAGGATTCAGACCAAACCAGCCCATAAAGGGGATTTTGTAGAAAACGGACTTAGCAGGTAGAATCTTGCAATAGGTCGTCGATTTTTCTGAATTTGATCTTCAATACGAAGCTCATACGGCCGTTAAATCACAATACCTGGCCAACTTCATTGCAGAATTTACAGACACCCCGAAACCCCCACAGAATGGAACCTCTATGTGGACGGTTCCTCAAATAAAAATGGAAGTGGCGTGGGTGTGATAATTGAAAGCAACCAAGGGACTCAAATTGAACTATCCCTCAAGTTTGGGTTCCTACCTCAAACAATCAAGTGGAATATGAGACACTATTAGCTGGTTTGAAAGCTGGCTAGGGATGTTGGAGCTCAAAAGCTTACCATCTTCAGCGACTCACAAGTAGTCACTTCACAAATAGCAGGGAGCTACCAAGCCAAAGACCCCACCATGAAAAAGTACTTGGACAAAACTAGGGAACAGCTCGGACAACTCGAAGAATATGAGGTTCGTCACATACCCCGAGAACAGAATGCCCGAGCTGACGTACTCTCAAAGCTAGCCAGCACCAAACTAGGGGGCAACAATAGAAGCCTCATCCAAGAAATACTATAGAGTCCGTCAATCTCGGAAGAAGAAAAAGTCCTAGCCATAACAGGTCAGGATCAAGGATGGATGACTCCCATAATTAACTACCTCAAAACAGAAACACTCCCTACAGACGAAAAAGAGGCAAAGAGGTTAAAACGAGAGGCACAACATTACACCATCATAAACAATACTCTATACAAGAGAGGGATTTCAATC
Organism: Arachis ipaensis; assembly: GCF_059453495.1. Classification (NCBI taxonomy): domain Eukaryota; kingdom Viridiplantae; phylum Streptophyta; class Magnoliopsida; order Fabales; family Fabaceae; genus Arachis; species Arachis ipaensis. The sequence continues at coordinate 140,265,029 of NC_142436.1, forward strand.
CCATTATTAAAATGTGTGTCGACTTCCAACACAAAGGAAGTTCTAGAAGAAGTACACAGTGGCATTTGTGGCAATCATCTCGGAGCGCAAGCTCTCGCCAAAAAAGTACTCCGAGCAGGATTTTATTGGCCAACTCTACAAAAGAAAGCTGCAGAGTTTGTAAAGACATGTCTACCATGCCAGAAACATGCCAACTTTCACATTGCCCCGCCAGAGGAACTCATCAGCGTGACCTCACCATGGCCATTTGCAAAATGGGGACTCGACCTTCTCGGACCCTTCCCTCAGGGATCGGGACAAGTTAAATTCCTTATAGTAGGGGTAGACTACTTTACAAAGTGGATCGAGGCAGAACCCCTAGCTAATGTCACTACTCAAAGAAGTCAAAAATTTCTATATAGGAACATTGTCACAAGGTTTGGGGTTCTATACTCCATCACCACAGACAATGGCACCCGATTCACAGATGCAGGCTTCAGAAAGTTAGTGGCCGACTTGAACATAAAACAACAATTTACTTTCGTAGAACATTCCCAAGCCAATGGACAAGGCGAAGCTGCCAACAAAGTCATATTGGCTGCGATAAAATGGAGATTACAGGACGCAAAGGGAGCTGGGCTGAGGAGCTCCCACAAGTCCTATGGGCATACCGAACAACGCCACATTCCACCACAAAGGAATCACCCATCCGATTAACATACGAAATAGAGGCAATGATCCCAGTAGAGATTGAAGAAGGGTCGCCTAGAGTGGTCCACTATAATGAAGAAGCCAACTCCCAACTTCAAAGGAAAGAACTCGACCTACTCCCGGAAGTCCAAGAAAGAGCTCGGATCAGGGAAGAAGCACTAAAGCGTCGAATGACTTCGAGATATAATCAAAAGGTAGTGCCACGAGGTTTTGCTGAGAATGACCTCATCCTAATCCGAAATGATATCGGAACAACTCGACCTAGAGAAGGAAAGCTGGCAGCAAACTGGAAAGGACCCTACCGAGTCGTAGAAGTACTGGAAAAGGGCTACTACAGGCTGTCCGAACTCGATAGACGAGAACTCCCTAGGTCGTGGCACGCCTGCAACCTAAGAAGGTACTATAGTTAGGGATGATGAAGGATCTTAGGACAAGGCGCACTCTTTTTCTTGAAAAGGTTTTTTAATGAGGAGCCAAGCCAAGACCTATAAATTGCCCAACTTAGAGGGATAAATCTTCCACATGTATATTTGCATTTTCTTTTGAATAAAATATGTTTAGATATTCTACAAATTCTCAAGCCGCATTAATCTGAAACATTCATCGTCCGATTATAAAGCAACAGATCGGCAGAAAGTGAAAATCGAATTCACTGCACAATTGCGATGAAGACCAACAGAGATGAAAACCAAATCCATCAAAAGGTCGACCAAGCGAGGATTAAACCCAATTTCTACAAATCGGCAAAGATAAAAACAGAATAATGCAAGAAGTTATCGAAAGTGATCCATAGAAAGGACCTGACGAGGTCTTAATAAAATGGATTGCTAAAAAATAACTTAAAGACTGGCCGACATTAAGAAGTCGGACCAGTCACAATAACCCAAGTTATAAGTAAATCCCTGGAAAGAGGTCTGGCCAGCCCTATAAAAGAAGATTACTGTAACTTAGAAGGGTCCGACATGACGAAGTCGGCCCAAAACATAAAAGTTATAGAAGTAATCCCTGAAAGAGACCTAAACAAGGTCCAAGAAAGACAATTACAAAAATAACTTAGAAGGGCCCGACATGACGAAGTCGGCCCAAAACATAAAAGTTATAGAAGTAATCCCTGAAAGAGACCTGAACAAGGTCCAAGAAAGAGGATTACAAAAATAACTTAGAAGGGCCCGACATGACGAAGTCGGCCCAAAACATAAAAGTTATAGAAGTAATCCCTGAAAGAGACCTGAACAAGGTCCAAGAAAGAGGATTACAAAAATAACTTAGAAGGGCCCGACATGATGAAGTCGGCCCAAAACATAAAAGTTATAGAAGTAATCCCTGAAAGAGACCTGAACAAGGTCCAAGAAAGAGGATTACAAAAATATCTTAGAAGGGCCCGACATGACGAAGTCGGCCCAAAACATAAAAGTTATAGAAGTAATCCCTGAAAGAGACCTGAACAAGGTCCAAGAAAGAGGATCACAAAAATAACTTAGAAGGGCCCGACATGACGAAGTCGGCCCAAAACATAAAAGTTATAGAAGTAATCCCTGAAAGAGACCTGAACAAGGTCCAAGAAAGAGGATTACAAAAAATAACTTAGAAGGGCCCGACATAACGAAGTCGGCCCAAAGCATAAAAGTTATAGAAGTAATCCCTGAAAGAGACCTGAACAAGGTCCAAGAAAGAGGATTACAAAAATAACTTAGAAGGGCCCGACATGACGAAGTCGGCCCAAAACATAAAAGTTATAGAAGTAAATCCCTAAAAGAGACCTGAACAAGGTCCAAAAAAGAGGATTACAAAAATAACTTAGGAAGACCTGAAACAACGAAGTCGGCCTCCATAAAATGCTAAAGTTATATAAAGTAATACCTAGCAAGAGACCTCATAGAAGGTTCAAACAAAGCAGGATTACTAGAAATAACTTCCGAAGCCTCAAAGGAATCAAAGTCACAAGCAGGAAATACAAAGGCAATCCAAAGAGGTCGAGCAACAAGGCTCCAACACTACCGAAAACTTAAAAAAGGGTACCAAGATAGATAAGGACCGACACGATATTAAAAGCATGAAGTTGTAATAAAAACAAGCTCAAAGAGGCTACCCAAATCAGCCCCAAGAACTTGGAAGCTATTTTTTGTTTTTCAAAATAAAGTTGCTAAACAAGCAACTGAAAAAATGTCAACAGTCAGCAACATTACAAAAAGAAAGTTTTAAAAGCCCACAAGCCGGGCTATCTACACAAAACATTTACATAATCAGGGAAGATCCGAAGGCTTCTCGGCAGCACAAGGTGAAGGAGGGCGAGTCTAAAGGGGCACTGCATCCACCGTCCCGTCATCCCGATTTAATATCTGACAATCAGGCTCTGGTTTGGGATGACTAACCCCAGCGGGAAGAGCTGAAGATGTCGGCACAACAGTGGCTTTGGCGACCGGCACAGGAAGGGGTTCGACATCATCATCATCAGGATCGTCAGGGACAATCTTGCCATCCTTTACAATATTATCCAGACTGAAGAGAGTAAGGTTGGCCTCAAGTGCAAGAACTTGAACCTACTCATTCAGGTTCTCATAAGCAGCATTTACGCTGCCTACAAGATGACCTTGGAGCTCAGCATAATCAACCCGGGCAGACTCCAACTCCTCCCTAAGACGCATCACCTCCCTGTAGGCCGTAACATAGCTATCCTTGTGCCTCAAAGTCGTGCCTTCAGCCAACTTTACAGAAGCCGCCAAGGCAATAGAACTAGCCTTCTCACCCTCCAACTCTTTCTCCAGCTTGGTCACCTTCACCTCGAGCTCCTCCTTCAAACCTTTCATCTGATCGAACTCTAATTTGGCCTCCTCCATAAAGACCTTCATAGCATGAAGAGGAAGATCTTGGGTAGTCTGATATAAGGCCGCCCCCATATGTGCCATCTTGACACTACTCCGAGTTATAAAGTCTAAATGGTGAAGGAGTGACACATCATCCATAGGGAGGGCACCATAAGGACCGATCTACTGGTCGACAAACCCAACAGCATCGAAGTCAGGAGCATCTAGATTGAAGGGTTCAACAGTTCGAGGTCTTTTGAAAGGTGGAACGATCAGAGGAGAAGATGCAGCAGCAGCAGAAGATTGCGGAGGATCCACTACATGGACTCGAGGAGTAGGGATCATTCTCCTCGGGCCGGGAGAGCTCGGCATGGACAGTTTCAACGTCACTTATGAAGATCCTTCCCCATCCGTTTTGGTCGAGATGTTCTGAGCGGCAGCAACCTTTCTTGCCTTCTTGAAAGTTTTCATCGAGTCATTATTCTTGGCCATCTCTGTAAAATAGAAACCAGCAGTTTTACAGACCAGGAAAAAAGAGGAAAGCAAAGTAAAAACAAGAAGCAATATATATCAAGTAATACCCAGTGCAGTTCGAACAAGGGATGGGTCCCCCAAGGATTTTTTAGTATCTAGATGAGGAGGTTCCCCCCAAAGGTCCTCCAAAACAGTTACAAAAGCCTGCTCAATCTCGTCGAGCATTTTCCATGTATATCGGGATACTACTACATTCTGCTGCCAACACAGAGGGAAGGATGGCTCATCATTCGCTTCCAGAAAAAAGGGGCGAGCTCCCTCAACAGCTCAAATCTTGAAGAAATAATTCTTGAAGTCCCTAAAGGACTCGTCATACATGGTAAAAACCTTATGTCCTTGTGCAGATCTAAAAGAAACCCACGAGGCTTTCTTTTTCGAAGAAATCCCGGGCTTAGTTAAAACAAACAAATAAAGAAAAAGAGTTTGAGAAGGGGTAACATCCAATTCTTGGCAGAGAAGCTGAAAAATCTTAATAAAACCCCAGGAGTTTGGATGAAGCTGGGACGAAGCTACATTACACGACCATAGCAAATCGGTCTCAAAAGAAGTAAAGGGAAAAGTGATGTCCAACTGACTGAAAAAATAGTCGTAAGCATAAAAGAAAGGGCGCTCCCCTTGGGTCGGGACAGGGAAGCAAACCCTCTCCTCAGAGTCAGGTTCCACCAATTCATAATTCCTCTCCTGATCTTTACTCTTGCAGAGACGGTGATATTTTCTAAGCTCTACACAAAATTCAGAATTGGCTAAAGAAACACACAGCAACACCAGGGAGTCCAACCAATCAGACATCCCCTCGGGAGCCTTAGAAGACATCTCGAAAATATTTTTGCGAGAAGACATGGCCAACTAGTCCTACAAACAAGAAAAGAAGATCGGATTACTAAAAAACATCTCAGACAAAAGACAAAACAACTCGGCTAGTATGATTCAGACAACACAAACAACAAAAGAAAAACCCCAGGACCCATACAGAAGGTCCAGGGGCATCCTTTGGAGGCAGTCAGGGAACAAGGATTCAGGAAAACCTACAAAACTAACGTCCCAACAAAACTCATGTCAAAGACAGAAAGAAACCCTTTCTCAAAAAAGCAGCATCCCCAGAAAGCTACAAATCAAACAAAACCGAAGTAGCTACCTTCCAAATTTGCAGTCTCAGCTTATCAGTAAGCAAAATAGCAAAACATATCAAGAAGAAGTCATCAAAGACGCCACCTTTTTCCAGAGAAATGAATTCCGAAAGCAAAACAACACGAAGAAATAGTCGTTATCTTTCACGGAATTCATCAGCAAAAACTATCAGCATGACAAAAAGGAACAATCTTTCGAGAAAACAAGCAGTATGAACCCTAGAATGCAAAGGGACCATTTCAAAAGCAAGAGAAATCCCCCAAACAGTAAACAAGCAGGCGCACAATGATACGGTAAAGATTCAGATTTTCCAAGTCGAGACGTCAAGAGAAAAATCGAAACTCTATCAAAAGCCGAAGGCAAAACGACGAAAGAAGTACAAGGAAAGAAAAACCAACCTGAACAAAGGAGGAAGCTTCGAAGGAGATTGAAGATGGAGAGATGGAATCACCCAGAAATCGCCAAATGACGCCGCAACGCAAAAAATGCAAAATTTAGGCGAAAACAGAAAGCGAGAGAGTAAAGGGGGAAGTTACAAAAACGAAGAAGAGAAACCGTTTTTGTGTGTAAAATTCAAAATAAATGAGCCAAGGGAAACGGAGCACTAAAAAACAATTAATAAAGGTATTAAATCCTCGCACGTTCCAAAGAATAGAGCGCTAATACAAAAGCGCACGCTTTTAGAAGAAAACGTTCCACATTCAAAAAGGAAGACTCTACAAAGAAAGAAGTCGACAAATGCTCGAGTTTGGCTTCACCAGAGACAGATCGAAGTCCTAAAACTAAGACTCGACCTCAAAAAGAAAGACCGAGCTCGAGCAGGGGCACTGTTCATACCCTGGGTCGAGCTATCCGACCCGGGATGTTTAGCGACAAGACGACCGACCACTTCAGGTCCGACTATCAAACCTCTTCTCAAAGAGCTCGGCCAAACTGCCAGGAAAGCCCAGTAAAGGGCCCAAATAGAGGAGCACAACCCAAGTCCAAAGGCAATCCAAGCCTATAGAGATAAAGGCGGTTCCCTTGAAGATAAGCTGACCTCACCCAAAGATAGGATAAAGATAAGATAATATAACTAACTTATCTTATCTAAGAAGGTTAGCCCACGCTATTATAAATACACTGGAGCACCCAGGTATAACTCATACTCTGATTCTACTAAAAACCTGCTTAATACCCTTGCTAACTTAAGCATCGGAGTCCTTTGCAGGTACCCCCCACCCTCCGGTGATGAAGGATCAGCAGCATAGCCAATCCACAAGTCGGATACAACAGCTCCGGCCGCCACTCACCAGTCGGACACGTCATCTCCGACCAGTACAGAAGATCTCGTCCGAGATCGACCTACAATTTCAGGTAACCCTCGGAACAACTATCAATTGGTTTCAAGAACCCGATTTTAAGGAGTCAAGCTTCACAATTTAGAGCAAAGATCTATAACCAACAATATGGGTGCAAACATTGTGTCTTACACGCTCACTGAAGGTCAGTTCAACAACAGACATCCCTACTTCATTGGCAGCAATACTCATACTAAAAAGAGAGAATGAGAATTTTCGTGCAGTCAATCGACTACAATATTTGGAAGATTATTGTCAATGAATCTGATGTTTCAACAAAGCAAAATATTGATGGAGAAGTGGTGCCAAAGAAAGACAACGAGTGGATAGAGGATGAGAAGAAGAATGTTGATCTCAATGACAAGACAATCAACCTAATATACTGTGCTATCAGTTTTGAAGAGTACAAAAAATTTTCAAGGTGCAAAACTGCCAAAGAAATCTGGGACAAGTTGAAACTCACCCATGAAAAAGCAAAACAAGTGATAGAGACAAGAATAAACATACTGATGAAGGAGTACAAGATATTCTTCATGAAGGAGGATGGAAGCATTAATCAGATATTCGAAAGGTTCTCAATAATCATTAATAATATGGATGCTATAGGGAAAAGCTATTCTAAAGAAATTTTAGTGAGGAAGATTTTGAGGAGTCTCACTAAAAAATAAAAAGTAAAAGTACAACCATTTCTGAGAGGAATGATTTGATAAAAATCACCTATGATGTTCTAAGAGGCAAGTTGTTAGCTTATGAAACTATTCATATGTCTCAAGACAGAGATGAAAAAAAAAGTATAGCATTAAAGTCAAGAATGATAGCTAAAGAAGAGGAACTTAATCACAGCATTTCAGATGACTTGATGGTATTCTTTGCAAGAAAATTGAGGAGATTAATGAGATACAAAGGCGAAGACAAAGGAGCTACTTCATCCAAAGATTTCAAAAAGGATCAGTCCAAATTCACTTGTCACCATTACAAGGAACTCAGTCACTTTAAATTTGATTGTCCACAAATAAAAAAAGGTGGCAAATCAAGGAATGACAAAAAAAAAGGTGATGATGACAACTTGGGAAGATTTGGAGAATGATTCTGAAGATGAAGAAGATTTAGATCATGAGGCTTAAATGTGTTTGATGGCTCATCACACGGATATAGATGAGGTAATTTTTTTTATTTATCCACTGATGAATTACACTCTATTATTAAAGATTTAACTGTGAACTCAAAGAATTTGTTTGATAAATATGCTAAGTGCAAGAAAGATAACGAGGCATTGAGAGCTGAAAATAAATTTTTATTAGAAAAAGTAAAGACAACCGAAACTTGTGATGAAAAATCTTTAAAAGAAGAAAATGATACTTTAGAGCAGAATTAAACAAATTCAAACTCAAGCATCTAGTCTCAGCCTCAATTGCTCTAATTGTTGAAAATGAGAAACTGCATGAGAAAATTGAGAGTTTTAGGGGAGATTTAGCAAAATTTGTTCAAGGTTCACAAAATCTTGACAAATTACTTGCTTATCAAAGATCAAGTTTTGAGAAATCTGGACATGAATTCAAAGAGAAAAGCAAATCTATTTCTAAACCAAAATTTGAAAAATTTGAAGCTTCTTCTTCTAAGAATATTAAGTCAAAATTTTCCATCAAGCCTTACTATTCAGAAAATAAGAATTATTGCTATAAATGTAATAGAAATGGTCATGTTCCTCAACAATGCTTCATTTTTCTGAGATCTTTTGGTGATAACAAATTATATAAAGTTGTTCATAGTTATAATGTTCTTTGACAACCAAGAAGATTTCACATAAGAAGATCTAAACAGATTTGGATACTTAAGGTTAGTTGAAGAACATGTAGATTTGTCTTACATCCAAGAAGAAGAAAGACATGTGGTATCTTGATAGTGAATGTTCAAGGCATATATGATTGGAAGGTCTACTTTCTTCATCAAAATCAACAAGTATGAAAGAAGATTTGTAATTTTCAGTGATGATGATAAAGGTAAAATAATTACCATTGGTAAGGTTGGCAAAGATTTTTCAACTTGCATAGATACGTGAAAGAAGATTTGCATACAAGATTCGAGGACGAATCTTTTTTGAAGAGGAGGAGAATGATACGTGCTTCAAATGTTCGTCATATGAAGAGTTCAAGTGTTATTTAGAAGATATTAGTTTATATTTTTAGAATATTTTAATTTAATGTATTTTAATTTTGTTTATTTAATTACTAGATTGGGCCTTATGTTTATGGGCTTTAGGGTTTTTCTTTGTTTTAACCTAATAAGAGGTTATAAATATCTCCTTAGCTATTGTAGTCGTAGCATAGAATGATTTAGAGGTTTGAAAAACCTTTTTGGTTTCATGATGAAATCATTGTATGGACAATTGAGGTTGAGGAGTCTCTTTCTTGTTGCATCGGAGAATTTGGTAGAAGGTTGAGGAGTCCCTTCGAATCAATTCCCAAACTATAGCGTTGACAAGTTAGGTTGAAAAGTCTCTTTCTTGTTGTATCAAGAAATTGGGTAGAAGTAGAGTGATTCTTTTTGTACTCAATTTCAATATCATTTTTGTTTCTATTTCAATTTCAATGTATCTTTTTTATTCAGTTTGAATCCTGATATTCTTGTTTATCTTTTATTTTTTTTATCAAAAATGCTTCCCACAATCTCGCCACGAGATCGACCGCGAAGATCTCGGATAAAACCAACGACTAATTCCACACTAATTGGGCTATAAATCGGACACGGTATGGACGATAGAGCAGAGGGCAAGTTCATTCCAACAGCAACATACTATCAAACAATGTCCCGATCATCGCACGCTTTTATTTAAGTGATTTCTTTACTGACTTGGGCACCCGAGTCTTTTTTGCAGGTACCACGTTCGGGTCCGAGTTCACGAGGATATTTTTGGTTCGGTTCAAACTATCAGGCATACTGGGATTGACGTGAGGCCGACACATAGGTCAGGAGGAGTATCCTTGCCAGAACATTTGGCGCCCACCGTGGGGCCGAAATTAAATAACCCACGACAACCTTTGTTATTATTTTACAGGTTCATGGCTGAGGATGTTGTTCCTCCACCTACTCATGATGAACTAGTGGCAATGAACATCACTCTCCAAATGGAGGTAAAGAAAATGGTCGATCTTCTCACTGATAGTGTCAATGGAAGCAAAAACGAGGGAAACAAGAAAGGGGTCGAGTAAACTAATTTTTGTTCCACCGAAGTTCATAAAGTTGGAATTATATTAGATTTTTTTTAACCAAATTTAACAATATTTTACAATATTTTCGAACAAATTTTTAAAAATTTATCATTTATTCTATCCTTTTAGTGATAGTGAATCTTTTTATGTTCATTTTAAATTCACGTATTACTCGTAAATGAGTATTTGCTTTATTCTTTATTTTACATTGCTTTGCTCTATTCACAATATTTATTCTTATGCCAATTCCTCTTTTTTCTTCATATGTTGCTGACAATACAAATTTTAAGCAAGTTACAATGGACCTCGATCATAGCTCATAAGCAAATTTCACCTCCTCCTCCACCAACTCAGATCGAGTTATAAATTATGAACCTTATCTATAAGTTGAGGTTGACATTTCTACTTCGGTAAAATCATGTATATGCATGATCTAATTTGCTCATATAAATCTTTTATGTCAAATTTCAATATATCATAGCTTATGAAGTATCTACTACTCTATATATTCGAATTGCATCAAATTATGTATGTATCTTATCATTTTATATATCAAAATCAATCAATCCATACGAAAACAAAATTGGCAATTATCTCAATTAGCAATTATCGTTACTTGATATATGGTGATTGGCTCATTCTTTTTATTTTTCTATTTTACAATAATTTATGTATGTTTACTTCCAACTCATTTTATTTATGTTACAAATCTTTATTATTCACTCAATATTCAATAATTAATTGCTTCGAGTAAGAAATTCGCTAATAAGTTGTTATGGGTTGAAAACATTCTCAAGACAATTGATCATTATATACTCAGATCATACAATCGATTTCGAATACATATTTTCAAACTTTTCAGTACGCATCAATCAAATACTATATGCATACCATGAAAAATTGTTCTCAGCAGAAAGTATCCCCACACAACTGTATTGATCGAACAAACTCTTACCGTTCAATTATTTTTGAACAAATGTCGACTAACTAATTAAGTTTGAGGACTACCACTCATTGCATAGCCAATTTATCGATAGACATAACTATTTTCTAATCTTTTTTATCCATTTTTACTTATTCATTTGTTTATCTATTTCATCTATTCTTTGATAGTCCACAATCTTTCAATATAACTTTTTCACTACCAATATTTTTTTTCTTTCTTTTTCAATCCAACAAGTTGAGCTTGGTAGCTGCTATAATCATAATTCCAATTTATAGGTCGGAAGCTCAATCTATTTTTATTGAAAAATTTCACCAGTCAAGCTTGGGGGCGGTGATCCGTTGGCTATAACTCGACTCAGGTAAAACTATAAATCGGAATCTGGTTAAAATTAAATACACATGTGCTATATCAGGATTACATGGAGAGTACGTGTTTTGCTATCTTAATGAACTTATCCTATAAAATCAAACCCAGATTGGCACAGGAATCTCTCCTCGAATTTCTTTGAACAAGGGTCACTAAAACACAACTTTATAAATACAAGTGACTCAATGTATTAAAATAATAATATTTGTTTAATTCTTTGAATTTTTTTTATTGCTTAAACTATTTTATGAGAGTATTTTTTTATTTTCAATTCCAACAATATGTTTTTTGTTTACATACCAAGTTCCTGCAATTGGATTTTATTTTATTTTTCAACAATTTCGTACGTATTTTGGATTTTTTTTACAATTCTGTCGAATATCAAATTAGAATTAATATAATAGCTCAAGAATAAATATCAAATGTCATATGGTATGATATTGTACGCTGATTTTAAAGTTTGATAAAAAATTTAAAAATATTCTTAAATTTTATTTTGTTTTAGTTTTGTTCTAAAAAATTTTAATTTGCATCAAATATATTTTTAATAGTTAAATTTTTAACAAATTTAGGACTAATTTAATAATAATACATGACAACTATGTCAATACAACAATTTTGGCAGATAGTGGCAGAAATTTTGCTGCGGTTTTATAAAACCGCCGCTATATGTATCATCGGTGAGTTATTGTTTTACATTTTGCGGTGGTTTTGTTTAAACCACCGCAAAATACATATTACCACATATTGTAATGTTTTCTTTAGTAATAATCAAGTAGGTATAATCTAGTTAAGTAAACACTACTATCTTAAGCTATATATGTTTAAATCATTGTTACTTAAACTCGTAACACTTTTTCTACATTCGTTTTACGTAAAAAAAAAATCACAAGTTAAATAAACTATATATGTTAACTCATGTGAACAAATTTACCAATAAGATTTTTTTTGTTTACTTTATTGGCATTTAAATTTGCATTCAAACATGGATGTAAAAGAAGAAAATAAAATCATACTCTGAACTAAGGGCAATTTACTTGAATAAAATAAAATGGGAAATTGTTTACTCAAATACAACAATGGTAATACGTTTACTTGCGTGTCCTGATTCATTATTATGTAAACCATGGTAAGTTACCATATTTTAGAATTTAAACATAAACCGTGGCAGGTAAGCACAGTTTATGAATGAGACAAAATGAACATAAATCGCGGTAAGTAACCATGGATTATGAAGAGAGAACTTTGATCATAAAATCTTGTTACTTGCCACGGTTTATGAAGGGATCTGTAAATGCAAAAATCTTTGTTACTTGCCACGGTTTAAGAAGAGAAAAATTCTATATATATGAGTGAGATTCAAGCTGTTGAAGAGGATCATTTTTACAATGGCAAGTGAGGAAGAGAGTTTTCTTGTCTTAGTACATTGCTCTGGGAAAATTCAAAGAAGCAAAAAATACAGTGTGAAGTTTACTGATAGAGAACCGTTGAGTGTATTTATTAGTTCATCAAGCACTTTGTCAGATGTAAAGAATAACATCTTGCAGAAGCTTGGGGTATTTGGGAGCAAGTGGGTGAAGGACCTATTCTACAAGATTTCCATCGCAGTTGTGTCGACCGGTGTTAAGTATGATACGTTTGTGATAGCTGCCGATGAAGATATTCAGGTTCTGTTTCGTTGTGTTAGGAGTTTTCCAGAGGTCAGAATACACGAGCTGTATGTGAAGTTGGAGGATGGTGTTGATAATTCTGGGGCATCATCTCCGGTTCATAGCTCGACTGCCGTGGGTGGTGCATCTAGTTCGATGCTTGCGGCCGCACCAACTGTTCCGCAGGTTGCATCCCCTTCCTTTGCGGCTGATTTAGATCGAACGGAGGCGGTTGCTTCCGTACCGTTCGAGAATCGTGGGGTCCGGCAACAGACATTTGAGGTGGATACTAGTGTTGGCATTATTCACGATGTTCAAGGGTTCAGGGAACCTGATCGAGTTAAGAATGCAATGCAGGACGATGACTCTGACCAGGAGCCTGTAGATATAATTGGGGACAGCGATGATGATACAGGTGCCAATCCATATACATAGCATGGCCCTTCAAGTTCTGGCACACAGCAGTACCCTCCGCACTTCTCCACTCTAAACTTGGAGGCTTTGGGGCAACAGGCAGACGGAGGTGCTACTATTGGGGGCTCTTCTACAGAGTTTCAGATTGGACAATCATTCTAAAATAAAGATGAAGCTGTTTTGAGTGTGAAGGACTATAGCATCCATCGAGGTGTTGAGTACAGAGTGTTAGAGTCGGATCATCTGAAGTATCATGGGAAATGCAAGGGGTTCGGCAAGGGTTGTAGTTGGTTGATTCGCATATCGTTTCGTGCACGAAAGGGCACTTAGGAGGTCAGGAGGTACAACAGTCCGCACATTTGCTTGGCCTCCTCCATTTCCAGTGATCACCGACAGCTTGATTACCACGTTATCTGTGCGAGGATTTATCCGTTGGTTAGGGCGGATGCTGCGGTAATGGTAAAGGTCTTGCAACAAGCAACGAAAGCCGATTATGGGTTCAGGCCTAGTTACAGGAAAGTTTGGATGGCAAAACAGAAGGCAATAGCACAAATATATGGAGATTGGGAAGAGTCGTATGCCAAGTTGCCACGTTGGATGCTAGGGGTCCAGTCGACCATGGCTGGGACAGTTACAGTGTTGAAGACCTCTCCTATTAGAGTTGGGGATCAGGTTGATGAGTCTACAGTGTACTTTCATCATCTTTTCTGGACATTTTCACCATGCATTGAGGCCTTCCGACGTTGCAAGCCCCTCGTGAGCATTGACGGTACCCACTTGTATAGCAAGTATGGAGGCACGTTGCTGTTGGCGATAGCGCAGGATGGGAACTCGAACATCCTCCTGATAGCATTCACCCTTGTGGAGGGAGAAAATGCGGAGTCATGGTCCTTTTTCTTGTCCAACCTACGATAGCATATGAACAGGCATAATGGCATCAAGGCTGCCCTTGAGGTCCCCGAGAATGGTTGGCTGCCTCCATGTGCTTTTCGAGCGTTCTGTATTCGTCATGTGGCGGCAAATTTTAGCCCAAGCTTCAAAGGGAAAGACGCAAGGAGGATGTTGGTGAATGCTGCCTATACAAAGACTGAAGCAGAGTTTTATTACTGGTTTGACATTATGCGGACTGAGAATCCAGCCATGTGTGATTGGGCAAATCGGATGGAATATGACAAGTAGACCCAGCATCAGGATAGCGGGAGATGGTTTGGGCACATGACAACCAACATTAGTGAATGTGTGAATTATGTCCTAAAGGGAACTCGCAACCTTCCGGTCACTTCATTGGTTAAGTCAACTTACGGGAGGCTTGCTGAGCTATTCGTGGTCTGCGGACAGATGGCGGAGGCACAACTGGGGACCGGGCATGAATTTTGTCAGGCGTTGGTGAAAGCAATAGAGCAAAACATGAGAAACTCCAGGTGCTTCACCGTCACGTTATACGACAGGCACCAGTCGGAGTATACGGTGGCTGAAACGACACCGACTGGAAACTTCTCGCTAGGTAGCTATCGAGTTTCTCTTAAGGAGCACACATGCGACTGTGGCTACTTTCAGGCTCTGCATTACCCATGTTGTCACGCCATTGCATGTTGCGCTCACTCGCGTTTGAATTGGGCGTCATATGTTCCTGAGGTGTATCGTATGAGTGAGGTGTTCAACGTGTACAAGCATGGGTTTGTTTTGCCTATCCCAGAAGGCCTCTGGCCCCCATATGCTAGTCCGACTGTCATTCCCAATCCTAACATGAGGCGTGCAAGAGATGGACGTTTGAAGGCAACCAGGTTCTGCGGTAGCATGGATCAGCATGCTGAAAACCACCCGAAGCGCTGTGGACTCTGCCGTCAGCCTGGTCACACGCGGAGGAACTGTGACCAACGATGACATACTGCTGCTGGGGATGCTTAGATTTTATCTGGTTTTTTTTGTTGATGTTCTGTACCTTGTGTTAGGAATGCTAAAGTTGTTTAATGTTAGTTGTTAAGTTTGTATGTTAACTCATTTTATTTTAGATGTTTAATTGAAACACATTGGTCGACTAATGAAAGAGCTAAATAGTTGTTATAAATGGGTCATAACCATATATCATAAAACATATGTATCACACATACATGTCTACCACTATATAACAATAGTCTCATACATAAGAACCTAAACATGCTGCGCAGAAGATAATGAAACATAATTTCTACCATATGTAAAAACAACACAATCCTAACCAGAATCATCGATGGTGTCATTGTCATCAAGGTCGAAACCACCCAGCAAGTGAGATCCGGTGCCACATCTAGGAGGACGCTGCAACCTCGTCGGTCGTTGAACATGCTCTGCTGCGGATGTATGTGGCGGAACGGCGCTGAATGCTGACTGGGGAGTCCCACCCAAAGTGAACCATGGGTCATATGGAGATGCTGCAGGCTCATTGAGATCCACCGGCATCTGAGGCTGAACATCCTGACTCCGTGGCTGGTACTTGGCAAACTGGGACTGAACATCCGGCATCTGTGGCCTACAATGGGTCGCATCGTCGTCCCTCAGCATGTCTGCTATATCCATAAAGAACTCTGACTAACTAACATGATCCCCAATGTCCATGCCGACGTCTGCGGTAGGAAAATTAGTGCGCCACCTCTCAACAAATGCGCTAAGTAGAGGCTCATCAACCCAAAACCACTGACTGTTCAGCCTAGCCAAGTGATACAAGTCCGCGGTCTCCAGATACGGTATAATTCATTCGTGTAGAGGCATATTCTGTTGTCTCCTAACACAGGTAATAACCCTAGTACGCTCAACATGTGGATAAGGAATTATTTCGACACTCAAGAAATCCAAAAAATTTATGGTTCATTAACGACAAAACTAATTTACCACACATCAAAACATAAAATAGAGTGATTCACATATATCATGTAATCCTCATCATACTTGAAATATTAATAAGAGTAAATCTAATTTAAAAAATTTAGTATAAACATACAACTTGAGCATATATATTCTTTATCCATAACTGACACACGACATTTTTTATTTCCCATATTGGTTTCTTATTTTCTCTAACAACAACAACAACAACAACAATAATGATAACAATAATAATAATAAGGTAGTATAACTAACCTCTTGGTCAATGTTTCCAGCTACGTGCGCAACGCCATTTAATCGGTAACAATAATAATAATAATAATAATAATAATAATAATAATAATAATAATAATAATAATAATAATAATAATAACAAGGTAGTATAACTAACCTCTTGGTCGATGTTTCCAGCTACGTGCGCAACGCCATTTAATCGGTACATGCGAGCTTCGTCTTCCATGGCTCCACCACCCAAAGGCTGAAAAGCACCCCAAAGACTTCCCCAGATGCTCTCTCAAAGTCTCAGAGTCTCAAAAATTTTGGCTGACCACATATGAATCTGTCATGACTTAACGCAGATTATGTATTTATACACCTCCAAGCATAAACCGTGGTAACTTAGGAGGTTTTATGAGCACACAGATTACTTATAAACCGTGGGAAGTTAGCACGGTTTCTACCTATGTTATTCATGCATAATCCGTGGTTACTTACTACGATTTATGTTCATTTTGTCTCATTCATAAACCATGCTTACCTGCCACGGTTTATGTTTAAATTCTAAAACGTGGTAACTTACCACGATTTATATAATAATGAATCAGGACACGCAAGTAAACGTATTGCCATTGTTGTATTTGAGTAAACAATTTTCCATTTCATTTTATTCAAGTAAATTGCCCCTGAACTAATTAAAAATCAAACATTTTCTAAAAATAATAATTATAAATATTTTCTATAAAATATTAAAAATAATAATTAAAAATATTTTCTACAAGTCATTAAAAATTCAAAACTTTATAATTTTACCAAAATTATAATTTTAAATTTTAGTTTTGTTTATTTTAATAATTTGTTGAGCATTTATTACAATAAAAAATTTTAAATTTTTTTAATAACAATCTTAACTTGTATTCTTAGATATAAGAATTCATAATAACTAAATTCAAAATTAATTAATGTTTTATCAAAATTAAATACTAAATAGAATAAAAAAATTATATGAAAACCAATCAATTATCAGCATATTATTGTGGTTAATAGATTCAAAAATGCTAACTGACCAACAAAATATAATGTTTTTGGCAAATATTTCTCTAATTTTAAATATTAAAGACTAAATTCTAAATCTTAATAAATATTTTTAGAAAATATTTGTTTTTTAATAATTTCTAAAAAATATTTATAATTATTATTTTTTTATTTATGATTGAATGTACTCTTTATTGAATTCATTATGGATATTATTAAATGTACTCTTTATTGTACTCTTTATATACGCTTGGATCATATATAAATAGATGTAAATTAATTTGATCTACTATAGTCCAAAATTAATTCGAAGCAGACCCATTCGAATTACTAGGGACGTCCTAGCGTGCATAATTCGAATCACCCTGATTCGAACTACCCTAATACTACATGCAAGCATAATTCAAATTGGACAAATTCGAATCACAAGCATTACTACTAATTCGAATAGGACTAATTCGAATTAGTGTTGGTTTGTCTAATTTGAATGAGACTGATTCGAATTAGATAAGAATGTGCTTTTGGAAGATCCTAGTAATATTTTTCAATTTGGTAGAATTGTGTAATTTGGTCCTTCATTTGATTTAATTGTGCATTTTACCCAATATATAAGGTGCCTATAATAACTATGATAAGATATAAAGTATACAACAAAAAATTGTGTGGCAATCAAATGTGTTCATATGATATATATAATTATTAGCGCTATATACATTGAAGAGACATTTGGTTTGGTGGTAACATGACATTGTTAATCCACACGTTGTGGGTCTATTGGTGGAAGCGCGGGTTTAATGATTGAGTCGGTTGGACCACTGGATGGTCCGGTCCGATTCTAATAACTATGAACGGAAATATTAAAATTTGGCGGCGGTTTAGAACCGCCGCAAAATTGATAGACGTTTAGCGGCAATTATTCCCGCGGTTAGCTAAAACCGCCGCTAAACGGCTCCAGAAACCGCCGCAAAATGTCGGATTTGTTGTAGTGTGTTTTGTTTATTTTTGTTAAAGGTTATTTTTGTGAAATTATTGTTAAATTGGTCCTAAATTTTTTGAAAAATTAATTGCGAAAGATATTCTTAGGGGTGTCTATGGATCGGATCGTATCCGCAGATCCGCGGTAAATATTTGCATTCGATCCGAAAATTGCGGATACGATCCGATCCGCAAATTGATCCGATCCGATCCGATCCGCACCCTTTGCGGATCGGATCGCGGATATCTGCTCTACATCCGCGTATCCGATCCGCGGATCCGCAGATCCGCACAATAATAATTAAAAAAAATATATATATATATATATATATATATATATTTGGTATTATATTTACTTGTTTGTATATTTTAGTTAGTAATTATTATTCATATATTGTATTATTTTATTTTTGTTATTTAAAAAGAATTTGATTAAAAATATTTTAGGAATAAATAAGTTGAAAAGTATGAAAGAAATATTTTTATTGAATTTTTTTACATTGAAATATGATTAAAAAGAGAATGTTTAATTATGCGGATATATCCGATATCCGATATCTGATCCGATCCGCACATTTGCGGATCGGATCGGATCGGATCCGGCACTAAAAAATGCGGATATCATATCCGATCTAATCTGATGGAAATTGTGCGGATCGGATCGAATTTTTGGCCATATCCAATCCGATCTGATCCGCGGACACCGCTAGATATTCTAATAGTTATATATTCTAATTATATACATTTCCTTCATTTTCACCATTTTTATTTTCATAAATAATTTTGTTAGCATTTAGTATAAATAATTGTTTTTTCTAAATATAAAACTAATTTAAAATATATTTAAATATTTTATTAATATGTAATATCCTAAATATATTCTAATAGTTATATATATTATTTTTGTGTACATCATGGTATTCCTTTTGCATCTTTGTTTTCGTGAGTTTGGTACATATTGAACTACAGAAACAAAATCGTGCATGGCTAAATTTAATTCATATCTATATATATGATGACTTATCTACTAAAAGATTATAAGAAATTTTGTACAGTTACGTTTTTTAGTGTATTGTATGGTATTGCTATAAGGATGGTTGCATGGGGAAAAAGGTCCCACCCGAGCGGGGCAATATTGAAAATGTATGTATGTATGGGTGGCTGTTTTAAATATTTGGTCTGCTCCTTCAACTCCACGCTCTCATTTCCTCTCATCTCATCTTTTAATTTCTTGTGCGTCTCTTAAAACAAACAAACAAACAAACATGGACACCAAAAGCCCGCAACCTCGAACAAGAACAACAACCTCTGATGATTGCCCGCCAAAGTCGCCGGAGTTTGAGTTCTGGATGGTCCGAAACCCGTCTTGTCCCCAACCCGACATCCTGTCCGCCGATGAACTCTTTGTCGACGGCGTCCTCCTTCCTCTCCACCTTGTCTCTTCGAAAACCCAAATCCTTAACACCGACACGCAACAAACATCTACTTCCTCATCACAGCCGGACCCGCCTCCACCTCCTGAGCCATCTGCCTCCATAACCGACTCCTCACCCGCCGCAGCCACGCTCTCTTCTTCCAAGCGCTGGAGAGACATTTTCAGGAAGAGTAGTGAAAAGAAGAACTCGGAGAACAACAACAGTGCACAAGAGAACGATAATGAGAAAGACAAAGCCAAGAAGAAAGACAGGAAAGGCGGCGCCTCCACGGCTTCAGCGGCGGAGCTGAATATCAACATATGGCCATTCTCCAGAAGCAGGTCAGCGGGGAACGCAGTGACCCGGCCCAAGCTCTTTCCCGGAGCTCCGGTGACCCGCAAGACGAACAGCGCGCCTTGTTCTCGGAGCAATTCCGCCGGAGAATCCAAGTCCAGGAAGTGGCCCAGTAGCCCGGGTCGGGGCGGGGTCCATTTAGGGCGGAGCAGCCCCGTTTGGCAGGTCCGGCGTGGTGGCTCCACTTCCAAGAACACAGAACCACTGTTTCTCAACCACGAAAAGTGGTCCAAAAGAGAAACCTCCACGGTGGGTCGCCGGAGTAAAGTCTCGTCTTCCGGCGGGGAAGGTGGAAAAGCGAGAGTTTTGAACATAAATGTTCCGACATGCATTGGTTACCGAACCCATTTGAGCTGCAGAAGTGATGTGATGAACAGTGCCGTTGGTTCTAACAGTACTGTTCGTCCCAGTAACGGTAACGGTAACGGTAACAGTAACGGTGCTGACGGTGGTAATGTTGGTTCTAAGCTTTTCAATTTGCGCAGCCTCTTCAAGAAAACCCTTCTAACCTCTCACTAGTCATTTCATCTTTAGCTGAGCCAATGTCTATAATTATCTAGTTTAATTTAACTAATTGCCTACTAGACGTGTATATGGATTAAAATTTTATGGATAAATGTATCACGTGGTATAATTTTTACATTTATAGTTCATCCATAAAATTTTATTTCCTAATTGACTATTTATTATTATTATCTTATTTTTGTTCCTATATATTGCTGTAAAGAAAGCTACAAGTCTACCTTTTCTCACACCGTGTTTTGGATGTAACTCAAAAAAGTATCTGTTCTGACTTGGAACTTTAGGATTTTGAATAGATGGGTTACTGTCATGGCTAGCTACGGAATGTATGTATATTTTAATTAATTAACTAAATTAAATCGTGTTCTGACTTTCCTTCAGTCTATATATATCTGCAAGTGAGGCTATGAGTCTATGACTTAGGTCACTGTTTTCTACCCTTTATTTTAATTTTTAATGCTGTCATATTTCATTCTGAGTGTACGTCAGAACTCAGAACTGAATAGAGGATGTGCTTTTGGGTATTGGGAGTTGAAAGAATCAAAAGAAACGAGTATATTCGAAGTGGTGTTTGTTTGTGATTATTTTATGAATAATAATAATAATTTTCTCATGGAATGCTTGTGAATTGTGATTGTACATTTGAAGTGGATAGTAAGATAGCAAGGAGGAAGGAGGAGATGCTTGTGGTTATTTAAGATATTTGAAGTACGTACGAAATGGCTGAGTTGCTTTGTAGTTGAAATGAAGGCTCTTAATTGAAGCAGTCTGTAATGTCATTCATGTACACACCAACCTCTTAAAAACGATTTAATAGCGGTTGCTTTTGTCCTTCTTCCTGTAAAGTCATCAGACTTTGCTAGCTAGCTAGCTAGTTTAGCTTTGCATCATACTATCATAGTCTTCCCCAAGTTTGATTAAAGAATCAAGGCTTCTGTTCAAATTTGGTAATTACTTCCTGACTAGATGTGTTATTATTTTTAGATTGAATCGATCAGGCGAGTGAAGTAGTTGTAAGAGGACTCTCACGTTTAAGTTAGTTCAATATGTGAGTGATGTATTTTGGATACAGAAAAACATACCTACTTCTGGGTACTTTTCCATTTTATGATTACATCATAAATTACAGTTTTGCCTTTAAGAACACTATTCATATGTCATCAATTGGATTTTATAAGATTTCATTTGTTTCATCTCTTAATAAAAATGGTCTTAGATCAGACCGTTGCCTCAAAATGCTCTAAACTGTCAGTTTTCCGATATGGATTTGGGCTTTTGGATCCATTCCAAATTTCAAAAGGTTAGTCTTCTCAGGCTACCAGTTTAATGAGACTGGGCCGTAAGGGCCAGATCCGCTTCAAATCAGTTTCTTATAAAAGCAATGCTGTATGACTATTTTTTTTTTTACTACTTCATCAACAAAGATATTTTTATACATAGTAAAAAATATAATATTACTTAAATTCTAAATCTTAAACTTTAAATATTAAATTTTAATTCTTAAATCATAATAATATGAATAAAGTATTAACCTAAAATAATAACTAATATTAATAAAAAGTATTGACTCCAAAGTCCAAATCCAAACATTTCTACTCGACCAACCCAAAAGAATTTTAAATCTACGTAGAATAATAGATTTTGAAAGGTCGGAGCTTTTGGGAGTTTTTCATGTTTCCGGATGTCAACCTTAATTAATTTTTGTCCGTTAGATATCTTTATTTCGTAAAACCAAAGCCCAATAAAACGGTAGGAGAAACCCCATGAATTGGACGTTTCAGTGCAATGAGTTGTATGGTAATTACCTAAATTAATTCCAAAGATTTTAAAAGTAGACATTTTAGTTTTAAAAAATATATATACAAAATTAATTTTTAAAATTTTATTTTGACAGACAAATCAGTTTTCAGTTTATTTTTTAAAAATTTTAAAATGAGACATTTTAGTCTCTAAAAAAATTAATACACAGATCAATCTCCAAAATTTTATTTCAACAGACAAATCAGTTTTTCATAAAAAAAAAGTAAAATAAAGTTATTATTATTATTATTATTAATTACACAATAATACTGTACCATAATTTCTTATTTTTTTTAGCAAAAACAATAATAAATGTATTCATTAAATTTATATATATATATAGATATACTCACTCAACAACAACAACAACAACAATAATAATAATAATAATAATAATAATAATAATAATAATAATAATAATAATAATAATTAAATTATTAGATATTATTTTACAAGAAATTTAAAGTTAAAACCATTTGATATTTTGTATTTAATATAATCAAAAGATGTCTTATTTTAAAAAACATGTTTGTATTAAAAGAAAAATATTTTAATTTGAATTTCAAAGTATCATTATTCACCTTATTTTTTTCTAACGAAAAGAGTGTATTAATATACTAGTGTCATCATTCACATGCATAAAATTAAATTAATAATAATAAAGGTTGAGATATAGTAAAAGTAAAATGGACGAAGACTATTAGGTCTGACATAGAAAAACATTGGAGATTAATCTGTATTATTTTTTTTTTTTGAAACTAAAATGTCTGCTTTTAAAATTTTTAGGAATTGATTTGAATACTTATTCTACTGAAAAATAAATTGAGAACTGATTTATCTGCCGGAATAAAATCTTAGAGATTGATTTATATATTAATTTATTTTAGATTAAAATATTCGTTTTTAAGATTGTTAAGTAATTACTCTATTATTTAACTTCCAAAAAAAGGAGGACTGATATATGATATACATAATTAAGGGATCCAAAAAGCTGTGAATTCTTTTTCGTAAGCCAGTAAGTAAACTGCTTAGTGACTAGAAGGAAGTACCCAATAAGTCACTATTATTATATGCTAACTTCTAAGTCCTCAAATAATAAAACTTGCTAAATCTAATTGGTTGGACTAAGTGAGAAACAAAAAAATAGCTATAGTAAGCGTATGGAACATAAATTTAGGAGTGAGTACTACAAATGATATCATCCTAAATCTTAGTTACATCCGTTTGTCCATGTATCTCAAGATGCTATGATTAAATTACTTTTGTATATAGTCGAATTGGTCGGGTACCTAAGTAAATGGTCCTTTGCGCAATTGCGCTTCTACTCTCTTTTTCATTCCTTTCGCTTTCTTTGATTCTCCACTTTTCCTTACCTAATTAATATCACTGGTAAAGTTATCCAGAAAGTGAAAAAATTATATATATAACGCTCCTGCCTAACAAATGGGAAAAGAATAATTAACTTCCTCAAGTTCTGGTATGTCCTGCATAGACATTATTTACAAGTATATCAGCATATATCCATATTTAAAAAAATTTGTTAAAAATTAATTTTGGAAGATGAGTTATTTATAATCTGTAAAAATTTTAAATTTTTACAAATTATTAATAAATTTATTTTTAAATTTTTTTTAACAGTAACAATTAAATAGAAAAAGATTATTATTAAAAGTAAAGTCACAAGAAGAAAAAATCATTACAATACGATTTTTTTTTTTTTAAATAATATTCCACAGAAAATAAGAGAAAAGAATGATAATGTTGATAGTGTTGATAATGATAGAAGAGATAATAATGATGGCAAAATATGATTGGATAATTAAAACTAGCAAGACACCTGTGCATAGCACAGGTAATACAAATGCAATATAATGAGATGAAGTTAAGGTGTATTTGGTTTTTTATTTGGTGTTCAAAATCAAAGAGCATCATTATGATTTAGAAAATTATGTAAATTTTAAAGCATTTAAAATCGATTTATATAAAGAAAAAGGGATAAGTGAGAAAGTTGATATTATTCTGTTATTCCTGAGTAATATTTTGATGATATAAATAATAGAATAAAATAGATGGCATATATTTTGATGATTGTGATTGACTAAGGTTTGATTTGTAGAAAATATGAATATGGAAAAATGAATTTAGCAAAAGAATTTATGTTTTAAACGTAGGAATAGTAGTTGTGAATTAATAACTAATACGTACTAATAATTGAAATGAATTTCTGACTGTGCAAAAGATATGAAAATGACATAAGTTTACGGTAATAGAAATACAAATAAAGAGTTAGAGTGAGATTACTAAAATGAGCAATATGAGTCTTAATTCCTTGTTGATGGTAAGATATCTGATATCTCATATGGCAAGATTTCAAGTATTTAAAATTGAAGATTTGGATGTTCTCGCTAGATCTGTAAGATTGAGCCAAATATAAGAAAATTATACATTATGATATAAATTGCAATAAAGAAACAATGTTGGTGAAATGTAGCATTGTGGTTGGCAATAAAGTTATAACAATGTGAACTAAGGAATAAATTGCATTTTATGAGCGAAAATTGATGTATATATAAATCATAAAAACTTTAAAAAATACCTGATGTTGAACGCATTGTCATATATTTCTAAAGACTTCAGGGTAGACAACATTCTCAATCTTGTCTGTGTTTTCGTCATGAACAATCAGAATTTTCAATCCTTTCTTATTTGTCACTTTTGAGATGACAACATAAAATTGGCCATGTGTGAAAACAAGTTTTTAGTAGTAATCTCACGTGGTCTAAGGATTATTGTTGACTTTTGTTTATTGTCATTGATGGAACTAAGAGCGAAGAATCTATACTACAATATGATAAAAAATTATATTTCTACATCATATCAAGGAATCTATCCGTTTTATCATATACCTTTCCTAAAAACCATTAGCAATACATAGGGCTGGTAATTCATACTCTACCCGCGGGTACTCAACCCAGTTCAACCCATTCGGGTAGGGTAGGCTATCCGACCCGCTGCGGGTAGGGTAGGGTACGGTCCGGGTATGCCTGCGGGTAGGGTACCTATCCTACCCGCACCTCATATATAACACATATTTTATAAAAATTAGGTATATAGTGAAGGAAGTGAGAGTTGAATCCACAACCTCCCTTATGCAATGACTTACAATAAATGAACAACCACTAAAACTAGTTAGTTAATTTAGTAATTTAGAGTATTAATTTTTTATTTTTTATGTTATTAATATGTATAAAATTCGAAATGATTGAATTTTATATTTACTTTGAAAAAATTTGATATTTCTGCAGGTAGGGTAGGGTAGGGTAGGATTTAGAATTTTAGGGTGCGGGTAGGGTTAAGGTTGAGAGATTTTGAACCCGCAGGTAGGATAGGGTAGAGTTTTAATAAAATATTCAACCCGCGGATAGGGTTTACCCTACCCTACCCATTGCCAGCCCTAGCCAATACACCACTATACTTAACTTAAAGTTTAAAGCAACTCTAAGCAAACAACAATATTCGACATGCATAGTCTGTTCTAATGTCATCTAAATGCATCAAACAAAATTATAACTCAGAATCAACAAAAAAATAAAATTAAATTTCAAGATGAAATATCTACCGTATATTCTATGGATCAAAAATACCCAAGAGCCTATGATAATACATACCAGATTGCTAACCTATTTTTTGCAGAATTGTGTGAATATGGAATAAGTGGAAGCAATTTTAAGAAAAATGCTAAAACAGAGAATTTTATAACAAAGCAAGCTAATTGACAAAGCAAGCCAATCTGAGAAAAATATGACGCTTAACACAGAGGACCATTGCAAGGACAGTGAAAACATAAACAATGACAAAAACACAATGCTAATAACTACTAAGCTAGAATGCTGACAAAAGATTTGTCTCATCACGACTTCTTAAAGAAACCAACACCATCACTAAGATATAAACTGATCAAACCATCTTTTTCTTTCCACAATTTCTCTTAAATGTTTTGTTCGAGGATGCTTGAACATTTGCAGACACAGATGCTTTTACCGTGGAGCCATCACATGTATCAACACAAGATCTCTTGGCTGGAGCCTAATAGGAGCTGTTGCCATTGCTCTTAACAGCAGAATCCTAGGGTTCACAAAAACTCAACAATTAGTCAATCCAACTATGACCTACCTTTTCATTAGAATCACATATCTTTGCATAGAGAAATCTAATGATAAAAAGAACTACAGATAAATTGGTTAACTTGGAAAGACAAAATGCAACATGTCCATTGGTTTCATCATCCGTTTCAGTAATAGGGGTATTTGCTTGCATTTCATTAAACTGTAGGATGCACGATAAATTTAAGGGATCATTAGTTTCAACATTAAAGTCTTCAACACATGTATGTTTTAGTTCATGTGACAACATATACTATATTTACAGAAGCATCACAAGAGTTAGCACAACCAAAACTGGACATGAGGTACTCATTATATGAAAGTTTAATGACGTTGTACACCCCTCCACGGTATTTATATTCTTGTAGGTGATGTTAAGCTTGAATAAGAACTTTTTGTCAATGATATTCTCCAAGTATTTAGGGTATGACTCTGTTTTTTTCCACTTCTTTACATGCACATTATCATTTCTTTGTCAGTTGCAGAACCTTATTTGACATGACAAATTTTTTTTTAAGTCGAATGTTGAAGACTTACACATAACTCTTTAACTTTCACAGCAGCCTTTCCCACCATTTGCTCTACTTCTTTGTTCCAAAGAAGGAGCTTCATACAACTACTTCCATTAGTCACAGTAATTTGTAGCTGATACTTGCATGAACATCTCAGCAGCACATTACCCCTAACAATAAGATATCACCACATGCAGCTACAGAGAATTTGCCAGTTCATGATGTAAATCAGTTGCTTAGAGAAGCTAAAAAAGATTGCTCGTCTAACAACTAATCTTAGCATAGCCTTAAAACCTACACGCCTACAATGATAACACCAATACCTATCTTTGTTCTCTACAACCTTCTTCAGACATGTCTTGCACGATGTATAGAACCAGCCATCTTTACCAACTTCTATGGATACAACATTGCCAACAATCCAACACGAGGTTTCCTAACAAAATGCTCCAAGATCAATAAAAAAATGGTTACGGCTTAAATAATCACGAAGCAACCTTACCTGAGTCATATTAAGGACCTCCTTTATAGTTTGCATTGGGACAATACCTGCACTGATCTCATCTGCCACAGAGTATTGAGGTTGTGTCTTAAGTTGAGTTATCCGTTGCCAATTTGTGGACACAACCAAAAGAGTTTATGTAGGTCAATATTCTTTTTAAATTTTAATTCCTAAACGCATAATAAAGCAGCAATTTAGGCACTCATGAGACAAACCTTTTCTTGAAGTCAATAACCTTAGGAAGGTTAGATTGAAGTAGCATTTGGAGACATAGTAAGTAATTTGAATATTCACAGAACTTAAGTATACATTGGACTTAAAGAGTTGAACCATGATTATGAAAGGCTCCCTATCATCTCGTTGGAGGTGTGGAACCACTTGGTCAACCAATTCTTTTAATTTTGGGAAAGTATGAGGAGCCAATGAAATATTTGTACAATATGTACAATGGAGGTTTAGGGAGTATTAGAGATATAATTATTAGTGTTACCTTTTTCCATCAGCTGAAGCTTTTGGGATAAGTGGTATCATGACATGGTATTAGAGCTCTAGATCTGAAAGATCAAGAGTTTGATCCTTGGTGAATCCAAAAATCAGTTCAAGTTTTTTGGAAGATGTTTATTATCCTTAGTCTCAGATGGTTATTCTAGATAGTATGGGGATGTTCATTTTGTAACTCAATAGCCCATTGTACATATTGTACAAATAGTCCATTGTCTCCCTAGCGGGACTCTTTAATTTTTTGTTTCCTAGAAAGAAACACATACAAAATTCCTTAGATGATTTTTTCACAGTTCATACCCATCATAAGCTTTATCTAAATGATTGGAAACCATAGCAAAATTTACACCTTCAATACAGTACAAATATAAAACATTACTCTAGGTTTTCCAACTGTAGTGCAATACGCTTGCTTTCCTGATCCGTCGGGTAATCATGTCCCTCCTTTGCAACAACATCTCCTATGTAATTTGCGTTCCACAATATATACGTTTAAATATAAAACTATATAAAAGTTCCTAATTATAGCAGCACTGAATAAGCACTATAAGAATTTAACTTACCAAACAATAGATTTCATCACTTGGACCATTTGCCTCAAGTTCAACAAATGGACGAAAGTTAAATGGGTTAAAAGTGAAAGTCTCAATGGGTAAGACTACTGTAACAACCCTAATTTTCGAGTACGCGAGATCTTTTCTGAAGACACGGATTTCTCCGAAAGATCAGTAAAGGAAACACCTCTTCTGTATCATCAAGCATCTCAATCCTCATTGTCATTATATTATCTTTAACTCAGGACCTTAGTTGAGACAAGCCCGACAACGCAATCGCGAAGAACCTAGTTTTTGAACCGTATCGGTTAGGAGTTCTGATTCTAGTTTTCGTAAATAGTCTCAGTTTGACGAACCGGACTCGACTCATGAGAGAAGAGAGATAATAGTATAATATTATCATTATATTAGTATTAGAATATGCTTGAATGATATTATAAGGTTACCTGGTCTGTTTTAGTTAAAAACAGGAAATCGGTTTAACCGGGTTCACAGTTTACTGGTGCAGCTTAGCACCAGCACTCTCTGATGACTTTAGCAATGCTAAGGTCTCATCATACATGTTTTATTCTCATAATAAATATGTTACTAGTGTCATTTATGCTAGTATCTCAGAAAATAATTTTTAGAGATGTTTTTACAAGTGTTCCGATACATCTAGTTTTAGTAGTTATACACCTGAGATATTTTAATATTATTTTAACCCACCTCCAAGCCAACCAATCAAAACTCACCTTACACCCCCAAAACACTCCAAGGATGTTCATTTACTCCATTTGGCCGAAATTGAAAGGAGAAAAAAGAGAGAAAACTTCATGAACACTTAATCTTCAAAACTTGATTTCTTCTGAACCAAAACTCAAATCAAAACTCCGATTTCACCAAAATGATCCTCTCTTCTTCCTCTACATAACCATGTAACTTATCAAGGCTGGAAATAAGGTGAGATGGCTGTTCCTTTCCCCTTTCAATTCGGTTTTCAAGGAAACATGCTTAAACATGTGTTTTCTTGATGTTCTTCCTTAGGAATCATGCTTAACTTGACTTGAGGGCCAAGAAACGTGACTTTTCAGCAAGTCTAAGGTTATAAATCACCTCATAACGTGCTAAGGGAGATTTGGTTAGTTGAGAGTTTTTGGATTTAAAGTTGTTCTTGATGTGATTTAGGAGGAAAAAGTGCTAAAGGACCACCTGAAAGTCTAACTGAATTAGGAGCAGCAAAACCAGGTAGGGTGTAACGAATTTAATCTTGATTTATTGTGTTTGAGATGTGTGATTATGATATGGTTTGGTTATACTTGAAATTGATTGCTTATATGAGTTATTCTTGGTGAAAGTTTGTTGAAATTTTGATGAAATTTAATGATATTTAAGCTATGAATGTTGTTCTTGAGGGCTGCTAGAAAAACAAACCCTAATACTTAAATTGGGGTTCAATTTGTGTTGAAATCATGTGGAAAAGATGGGGCTTTAGTGGCTGCAATTTTATTTTGAGTTATGGTAAAAATCGGTTGCTGAAAAGACTGAAAAACGGATAAAAACAGAGAAAGAATCTGAAGAATTTACGAAGAACATGAAGAACACTTTGAGTGTGGTGAAGAACATTGAAGAACACCTTTTAGATCTTAGAAAGGGCAAGGAATTAAATATTTTGGTGTTTGAGGGGTTATTTTGTAATTTCTGAAAGTTAGGGTAGTTAAAGTAGAAATATTAAAAGTTACGGGTGGTGAAAGGTAAATTTTAAAGGCTAAAAGTAAAAGGTAAGTTAATTTTCAAAAATTAATTATAAAATAATAAATAATAATAAAATATTAAATAATAATATTTAATTAAAATTAATATTTTAATAAAAATAATAAAATAATGCAGAAAAGGCAGTTTTCTGTAAAAGCTTTAGAAAGACAACTTTAAGTGCAGAATCTCATAATTACCTTAATAAAACACTTAGGGAGTTGTAAGAACATATTAGTGAGGCAAAGATAAAAGAAAGATAAAAAGTTAAAGGAAAGATAAAAACCAAAGAAAAGTCTGTAAAGTTTTAATGATAGAAAAACAGACAGAGACTAGTGAACGAACTAGGACAACTTAGTTAGTACTTGAGTGGCGACTAGGATTAGGTATAATATGAAAAGTTAAACTGTTTCAGTATAGACTTAATGAACCTATACTTGGGACATGATAACTATTCATACCGAAATTTACATAAGCTTTAAATACATACGTTAAGCAGAGAAATCAGAGTAAAGTAAAGAGATAAAAGAGATGAGTAATATAACAAATAGATATTTGTTTTGTGTACATTTGTTGCATTAAGGCAACTCCAGAGTTATTTGTTTGTTCATCTGCTGCATTGAGGCAGTCAGATAAATAGTGGTACGACCACAGAACGTTTTCCAGTGCTACACAGCTATTGAAAGCTATACCTGCAACTGATAACCTGGGATCACTTGCAGAGGATATTAATTCATACACGGCTAGAATTCCGCACCTGTAAGGCAGAGTCTGCTTATAGAGGATATGACGCATACGTCGGTTAGTGAGAACTGTACCTATACTGACTGGAAAATCATACCCGTTTCAGCTACTTCGGGTTACGTCGGGAGCGGGTAGAAACCGACAAATGAGCTCATTACCTGCACTAGGGCTAGACATGCATCATATTTGGTTGCGCATTTCCTCTGTTATGATTGTTGTTTGAATGTGTGCTTTCTTTGTTTATATTCTATTATCTGTGTTTGTGTTTGTGTTATTTTCTTGTATTCTTCTGTTTGTGTTCTGCTATCTGTTTTCTCTATCTTCTCTATTTACTGCTTTTTTTGTATTCTGCTATTTATCTGATAAACAACACAGAATTAATGAACTTAAATAATAACCCCAGCCCTACTAAGAACTCCCCATTTCTTACCCCTTCTCTCTCCCTTCCCCCTTCAGATGGAAGCATGAGTACCCCTCCGTAGTTCGCTGATGATCGTTCGCGAAAAGGATTTCGCTCTAGGTAGTCTTCTAAGTCTAGAGTGAATCCCGTTCTCTGTTTATATGTATATACTGTGAGACCAGCCAATGTCTGCACCCCGTTTGTACGTGAACTTTAACCTAAATCCTGAGTACGAGACTCCTGTTGTGTGGCTACTTGATGAGGTACCAGAGAGACGTCCTATGGCAATGTCTGATCGTGCAGAGGAGTAGCAGATGATGTTCTACCTTTTGGTGACGTTCCACCTGACTTGAGTTTTGAAGACCTAGAACGTACTTTCCCTCGCTTTAATAGTTTAGACGGACTAGGCGAGTATAGAGTCTAGGCTAGCCTAGGTGCCAGCTTAGGGACCTCTTGAACAAGTCAGGAGCTGGGATGTTGTATGTATATATATGTATATAGTTATTATCTAGCTATATCTAGGGGTGTTCTAACAGTCTATACTCTAATAAAGGCTAAATCACCGAATGTTGTCTACTACTTGTGATGTATTTATATGTGGTTGTATATAACTGTTTTATCTGTTATTATTTGTGAATTGATTATAAATGATTCTGTTTATTAATTCAAATATTTTCAAAAAAAAAAGTACCTCGCAAACTAACTATGTTTTTAACAACGAATCAGGCTCATATAATAAATAATAGATAATAAATAGGATGACAAATTGGTAGCACTCAGTTTCCGGTGTGTCCTAGGCGTACTGAAAATTGGGTTGTTACAATTTGGTATCAGAGCGGTTCGTTTCCAGTAGAGCCTGGGAAGTGGACTGACTATGCTTCATTGCATACTCTGCTTGTGTGTCTCATGCTGTTAGGGAATCTTCCAGATATATTTGGCATGAATGTCTATGAGTGCTCATTTTGGAAATATTCGTGCCTAACTTGAGATATTAAGACTAATCACCTTAATGTTGATTGTTTGGTATGGATAAAACCTCAATGACTGTGAATAGGCATGGTTTAATCGAGTTTCGAACGACAAATTCGTGCAAGGCACAACTATTTTTATAGCTGTTATGATCTCCATGGCTATAGCTATGTGATATTTAGATGCTGTAAAGAACGAACTGATATCTTCATCAGGATGGCTTGAAGGAAATAGACTGCTTGAAGATGGATTCTGCATGTGAATGAAATTTTGAGGACAAAATTTTCTTTTAGGAGGGTAGAATGTAACAACCCTAATTTTCGAGTACGCGAGATCTTTTCTGAAGACATGGATTTCTCCGAAAGATCAGTAAAGGGAACACCTCTTCTGTATCATCAAACATCTCAATCCTCATTGTCATTATATTATCTTTAACTCAGGACCTTAGTTGAGACAAGCCCGACAACGCAATCGCGAAGAACCTAGTTTTTGAACCGTATCGGTTAGGAGTTTTGATTCTAGTTTTCGTAAATAGTCTCAGTTTGACAAACCGAACTTGACTCATGAGAGAAGAGAGATAATAGTATAATATTATTATTATATTAGTATTAGAAGATGCTTGAATGATATTATAAGGTTACCTGGTCTGTTTTAGTTAAAAACAGGAAATCGGTTTAACCGGGTTCACAGTTTACTGATGCAGCTTAATACCAGCACTCTCTGATGACTTTAGCAATGCTAAGGTCTCATCATACATGTTCTATTCTCATAATAAATATGTTACTAGTGTCATTTATACTAGTAGCTCAGAAAATAATTTTTAGAGATGTTTTTACAAGTGTTCCGATACATCTAGTTTTAGTAGTTATACACCTGAGATATTTTAATATTATTTTAATCCACCTCCAAGCCAACCAATCACAACTCACCTTACACCCCCAAGACACTCCAAGGATGCTCATTTACTCCCTTTGGCCGAAATTAAAAGGAGAGAAAAGAGAGAAAACTTCAAGAACACTTAATCTTCAAAGCTTGATTTCTTCTGAACCAAAACTCAAATCAAAACTCTGATTTTACCAAAATGATCCTCTCAAGGCTGAAAATAAGGTGAGATGGCTGTTCTTTTTATCTTTCAATTCGGTTTTCAAGGAAACATGCTTAAACATGTGTTTTCTTGATGTTCTTCCTTAGGAATCATGCTTAACTTGACTTGAGGGCCAAGAAACGTGACTTTCCAGCAAGTATAAGGTTAGAAATCACCTCCTAACGTGCTGATAGAGATTTGGTTAGTTGAGGATTTTTGGATTTAAAGTTGTTCTTGATGTGATTTAGGAGGAAAAAGTGCTAAAGGACCACCTGAAAGTCTAACTGAATTAGGAGCAGCAAAACCAGGTAGGGTGTAACGAATTTAATCTTGATTGATTGTGTTTGAGATGTGTGATTATGATATGGTTTGGTTATGATTGAAATTGATTGCTTATATGAGTTATTCTTGGTGAAAGTTTGTTGAAATTTTGATGAAATTTGATGATATTTAAGCTATGAATGTTGTTCTTGAGAGCTGCTGGAAAAATGAACCCTAATCCTTAAATTGGAGTTCAATTTGTGTTGAAATAATGTGGGAAAGATGGGGCTTTAGTGGCTGCAATTTTATTTTGAGTTATGGTAAAAATCGGTTGCTGAAAAGACTGAAAAACGGGTAAAAACAGAGAAAGAATCTGAAGAATTTACGAAGAACATGAAGAATACTTTGAGTGTGGTGAAGAACATTTAAGAACACCTTTTAGATCTTATAAAGGGCAAGGAATTAAATATTTTGGTGTTTGAGGGGTTATTTTGTAATTTCTGAAAGTTAGGGTAGTTAAAGTAGAAATATTAAAAGTTACGGGTGGTAAAAAGTAAATTTTAAAGGTTAAAAGTAAAAGGTAAGTTAATTTTCGAAAATTAATTATAAAATAATAAATAATAATAAAATATTAAATAATAATATTTAATTAAAAATAATATTTTAATAAAAATAATAAAATAATGCGGAAAAGACAGTTTTCTGTAAGCTTTAGAAAGACAACTTTAAGTGCAGAATCTCATAATTACCTTCATAAAACACTTAGGGAGTGGTAAGAACATATTAGTGAAACTGTTTCAGTATAGACTTAATGAACCTATACTTGGGACAGGATAACTTTTCATACCGAAATTTACATAAGCTTTAAATACATACGTTAAGCAGAGAAATCAGAGTAGAGTAAATAGATAAAAGAGATGAGTAATACAACAAAGAGATATTTGTTTTGTGTACATTTGTTGCATTAAGGCAACTCCAGAGTTATTTGTTTGTTCACCTGCTGCATTGAGGCAGTCAGATAAATAGTGGTACGACCACAGAACGTTTTCCAGTGCTACACAGCTATTGAAAGCTATACCTGCAACTGATAACTTGGGATCACTTGCAGAGGATATTAATTCATACACGGCTAGAATGCCGCACCTGTAACGCAAGGATTGCTTACAAAGTATATGATTTCATACATGGCTGGAATGTCGTCACCTGTAAGGCATAGTCTACTTACAGAGGATATGACGCATACGTCGGTTAGTGAGAACTGTACCTATGCTGACTGGAAAATCATACCCGTTTCAGCTGCTTCGGGTTACGTCGGGAGCGGGTAGAAACCGACAAATGAGCTCATTACCTGCACTAGGGCTAGACATGCATCATATTTGGTTGCGCATTTCCTCTGTTATGATTGTTGTTTGAATGTGTGCTTTCTTTGTTTATATTCTATTCTCTGTGTTTGTGTTTGTGTTATTTTCTTGTATTCTTCTGTTTGTGTTCTGTTATCTGTTTTTTCTATCTTCTCTATTTATCTGTATCTTCTATTTACTGCTTTTTTTGTATTCTGCTATTTATCAGATAAACAACACAGAATTAATGAACTTAAATAATAACCCCAGCCATACTAAGAACTCCCCAGTTCTTACCCCTTCTCTCTCCCTTCCCCCTTCAGATGGAAGCATGAGTACCCCTTCGTAGTTCGCTGATGATCGTTCGCGAAAAGGATTCCGCTCTAGGTAGTCTTCTAAGTCTAGAGTGAATCCCGTTCTCTGTTTATATGTATATACTGTGAGACCAGCCAATGTCTGCACCCCGTTTGTACGTGAACTTTAACCTAAATCCTGAGTACGAGACTCCTGTTGTGTGGCTACTTGATGAGGTACCAGAGAGACGTCCTATGGCAATGTCTGATCGTGCAGAGGAGTAGCAGATGATGTTCTACCTTTTGGTGACGTTCCACCTGACTTGAGTTTTGAAGACCTAGAACGTACTTTCTCTCGCTTTAGTAGTTTAGAGGGACTAGGCGGGTATAGAGTCTAGGCTAGCCTAGGTGCCAGCTAAGGAATCTCTTGAACAGGTCAGGACCTGGGATGTTATATATATATATATATAGTTATTATCTAGCTATATCTAGGGGTGTTCTAACTAACAGTCTATACTCTAATAAAGGCTAAATCACCGAATGTTGTCTACTACTTGTGATGTATTTATGTGTGGTTGTATATAACTGTTTTATCTATTATTATTTGTGAATTGATTATAAATGATTCTGTTTATTATTTCAAACGTTTTCAAAAAAAAAAGTACCTCGCAAACTAACTACATTTTTAACAACGAATCAGGCTCATATAATAAATAATAGATAATAAATAGGACGACAAATTGGTAGCATTCAGTTTTCGGTGTGTCCTAGGCGTACTAAAAATTGGGTCGTTACAACTACCACCTCAATCTTTGTATAAAAGCTAAGCCTGTACTTATATATGGAATTGTCCTAACCTTGCCATTGTTAATTTTAACAATAAAATTCTGCATACTATAAACAACATTCTCTTTTATCCTGTGCTTGAACAATTCCAAGTCAGGCTTGCAAATGGTTGCATGTATTCTATCACCTTGCAACACATTTTGAGACACAATGAACAAAAGTTATTTACCAAACACTTTAAAAGAAGATGCAATATAAAAGAATTACTTATCCAAATACCTTCTCATCTTGCAGAACCAACTCCAAGTTAAAGACCTCCTTATCATTCCACTGGTTGAAAAACTCATACAATCGGGCAACCCCCACAACCAAAGACCAAGAAAGTTTGGTAGGATTGATATCTCTGATGAAATTTGTCTTTTCAGCCATTTTTTGAAACATATATAGTTGCAAGCACCAGCTTTATCTGGAAAAAATAACAATGTGTTTCTATATTTTTTATACGGTGTAACGTCCTAATATTTATACACATTTCTTCTTCTCTCCATCACAACGATGAGCGAGACAATCCACGTTATTAACCTCATGTCTTTTAACATGTGTGGGAAGGTTTTTTGCTTGCATATAGATTTTAAATTTGAAAGGACCTCAACTCAAGGAAGCCATGAGGGTAGCAATTTTCTTACAGGAGATACTGTGGCAACCTTGATCACTGGAAGCCATCATGGTAGAACTTTTTTAGGAGAGAAGACTGTAGCAACCTCGTTCACTGAGATGCTCTATCCGCCAGAAGCCCCCTCACCTTATGCCAATTTCTGTTTGGATGGGAACACTGTTCTTAGAGGATTGCATGAGGCTGCTTATGTGGAGTTGGTGAGATTTGTTTTAATATCATCCTGGACAGATGTCGACTATGCGGTTGCCACACATCTTCATATTCATAGAGGGAACCTGTTGTTTAATCGCGATGTGTCGTCACCAAAGATGATGGCTACTGAACTGTTTTTTGAGGGAACACTATTCGTGTGAATTTTGGAATTGTTCATCAGTTGAGTTCTCTTTTAAGCATGCCCACGTATTATCACTGAGAAGGTTTACTTATTAGCTATTGTTAGAGGGAATACTATAGCTTTCTAGTAACGTGTCATTGTGTAGAAAGCCTAGTTTTGAAGGAAACAATATTTATGTGCTTCATGGACTGAATTACATAAGTATTATGTATTAAATAGATAGTAGAAGTAGAAATTATGACAATAATAATTAAAAAAATATGATAATAATGATAATAGTTGGTCCTATTATAAAAAAAATTGTAAGAGTTTAAAATCCTCATAAATTATAAATAAAAACTTACAATATTAATTTTTGTACTATTTAACAATTTTTTTAATAAAGATATTATTCTAAAATAATTTTTTTAGAGACTAAAATATTTTATTTTTTTTAAATAATTTTGTTAGAATTAAAATATTTCTTTTTATTATAAAAATAGTCTTGTCCTTCAAAAAAATAATTAGGATTGAATCGGAGGTTTGACAAGCAAACGTATCTTCAAGGGTTTTCAATAAGGCCACCACTCAAATAAAGATCCCAAAAATAACTTTATTGTAAAGACGCCTACGTGGCAAAATCTAAACCATACATTCTAAAGCCACACTTTTCATTACAAAATATTTAAAACCATAACATTTCACAAAGAAAAGCGTCACCTAATGGAAAAAAGTAAATTAGAAGATTTAAGAGAAGAAATAATTAAATTATCAAAATTAATATATCAAAAACTAATGATTTTAACTAATGTTAACTGTAATGACACCGAATTCTTAAAATCAATACAAAATGATTTTTCTCAAAATCTTTATTTTATTATAAGTTTTATTGAAGGGCTTCAAAAACCTGAAAAAAACTTATATTTCACACGGAATTTCTAAAAAATGTTACCATGGAAATGATTCCCCACATCTTTATCATATTTTTAACCCACAATTAAATTCTATAGTAGATATGCTTGAAGAAATATTAGTGTCCATAAAATTTCAAAGAAATAAGGAAAAAGAGAATCCCAAAGAAGAAAAATTTCAAAACATAATCAACATAAAAGAATTAAAAGTAAAATCACCATTGAAATTATGAATATTGAAGAAAAATTAGAAGAAGTTACAATACTTTTTAAACAATTAAAAATGGCTCAAGAAAATAATATTATGGAATAGGGATTTCAAATAGAAGAAGAATTAGTAAATTCTGAAAATATAGAAAATGAAGAACATATCCTAGATTATTCAAGTGACGAAGAACCAGCAATTCCAATACAAGTAAAAAATGAAACTGGAACATCTGAGGATAATCAATCTCAATTTAAATGGGAAACAGGTTTTGAAAACTTTGCTTTTAAAAAGGGATTTATAAATAAAGATTCAAAATATACAAAAATATCATCAAAATACGTTTCTAAAATTCAGGAAATAGAAGGAGAAAGAATGCTCGATTTAGACTGTAAAAAGAATGAAAAAGAAATTTTCGAGAACTGGTTGAATTCCTTCTTATTAGAAGCCTTTACTAATCCAAAACTTAGTGAATTGTCTGGAAGAGATATTTGAAATTACATAGGGTTTCATACTAAAGGAACTGTAAGAGATTATTATATGACATCAATAGAAAACCAAATAATAGAAGAATTAGCAACAAAAACAATAATTTATGATAAGATATTACATATAATGATGATTCTATATAAAGAATTTTTTGGAAAAAATATTATAGATCATAGACAAGAAGTCTATAATAAAGAATATCAAGAAGCAAATAACCATTTAGCTAATATTCAGATATATGATTTATGTGATGTGGAGTCTTATATATGTGAATACAGAATACATTATTATAAATTAAAAGAAGAAGATAAAGACCATTATCTTAGTATGTATATAACAAAACTTCCATATCCTGCTAATAAATTTATAATGGGAAGATTTATAAGAGAAATAAATAGAGGGACAATTGAAAATAATTTTGGTGGAGCAACCTCTGCAATAAGAGAGGAAATAAAAGAACGTTGTATGCAAGAAGCGACTCAAAAAAGATTTGCAAATATAATTAGAATTTGCTGTCAGGATAACGAAGAGATACCTCAAAAATATGGTCTTAATAAAAATTTTCAAAGAAAAAGAAAATATCAATTTAGAAAAAGAAAATACTATCCAAACTAGAGAAAAAAGAGATATTTTAGAAAAAGAAATAACAATAAAAATAAAAAAAATGACTATTGCCCAAATAAAAAAGAAAATTGTAAGTGTTGGTATTGCCAAGAAGAGGGACACTATGCAAATGAATGTCCAAAAAAGAAGGATAAAAAGGACCTTACCAAACAATTAGAAATTGCTAAGTCTTGTTTTATGGAACCATTAGAGGAATCAGATGA
Organism: Arachis ipaensis; assembly: GCF_059453495.1. Classification (NCBI taxonomy): domain Eukaryota; kingdom Viridiplantae; phylum Streptophyta; class Magnoliopsida; order Fabales; family Fabaceae; genus Arachis; species Arachis ipaensis. The sequence goes on from NC_142436.1 coordinate 140,304,549, forward strand.
TAACTTAGACTATATTTTTGAATATGTCTCGGAAACAGACTCAGAGACTGAGTAATAATGCTACATTTATTACTATAAAAATAACAAAAAAGTTTTTAAATGCTTTCATAGATACTGGAGCGACACAATGCTTTGCTAGTACAAATACAAAACTTGATTGGAAAAAATTAAAGAAACCATTAAGAGTTAGAATAGCTGATAAATCAATACATAAAATTGACCAAAAGGCTGAAATGGCTGAAATATTTATTCAAAATTATAGGTTCATTGTTCCATCCATATATATGCTAGATTCTGAAATGGATTTTATCATAGGAAATAACTTTTTAAAGTTATATCATCCTTTCATTCAAGAATTAACATATATAGTTTTAAAAGCTCCACACGATTCTTCAATAAATCAAAAATCAAAACGTATAAAAATACCAACTACTACTATAGATAAGATCTTAAAATTTAAAATATTTTCTATATTAGAAACATGTTATTTAAATTTATATTTTCAGATAAATATTCCAAAAAATAATCTTGAAATAAAGATAGAAGAACTTTTGGATGAAATTTGTGCTGAAAATCCTTTAGATATTAAAAATACAAATAAAGAATTAGTAAGCGTTAAATTAAAAGATCCTACAAAAGAAATAAATGTTCCAAATAAAATTTCTTATTCCGCAAGAGACAGAGAAGAGTTCTCATTAGAATGTAAAGATCTTTTGGAAAAAGGAATTATAAGATTAAGTAAAAGTCCTCATGTGGCTCCAGCCTTTTATGTCGAAAACAATAATGAAATTAAAAGGGGAAAACGAAGAATGGTAATTAATTATAAGAAGATGAATGAAGCAACTATTGGTGATGCTCATAAACTTCCAAGAAAAGATTCTATTTTAGAAAAAATCAAAGGAGCAACTTGGTTTTCATCTCTTGATGCAAAATTAGGATATTGGCAACTTCGTTTAGACGAAGAAACAAAGAAATTAACTGCTTTTACTTGCCCAACAAAAGAATCAACAAGTGTGTTGCTCTATGAATGGAATGTATTACCATTTGGATTAAAACAAGCCCCAGGTATCTATCAAAGATTTATGAAAGAAAATCTAAAAGAATTAAATGAATTTGTTTTAGTTTACATTGATGATATATTAATTTTTACAAAACAGGATAAAAAAGATCATCTTCAAAAATTATTAATAGTTTTAGAAAGATGTAAAGAAAAATGATTAGTTCTTAGCAAAAAGAAAGCAAGAATAGCAAAACAAGAAATAGAGTTCCTCGGATTAATTCTATCCACTCAAGGAAAGCTAAAACTTCAACCAAATATTTTAGAAAAGATAAATTTATTTCCTAATAAAATAGAAGATAGAAAACAATTACAAAGATTTTTAGGATGTATAAATTATATTTCTGATCAAGAATTTTTAAAGAATATAACATAATACACTAAAAGCTTATTTCCAAAAATAAGTACTAAAAAAGAATGGAAATGGGAAAAAAAAGATAGTATGCAAATTCAAAGAGTCAAAGAATTATGTGAAAAACTTCCAGAACTTTATATTCCAGAAGAAAACGACTACTTAATAGTAGAAACAGATGCTTCAGACATAACCTGGTCAGGATGTCTAAAAGCTAAGAAAGCTATAAGAAGTTTGGAACAAGAAAAAGAATCACTAGATTCTAAATATTCCCCAAAGGAATTACTTTGCAGGTATATTTCAGGGACTTTTACTCCAACAGAACAGAGGTATACTACTCATGAAAAGGAAACTCTAGCAGCAATTAAGTCTCTTAAAAAATAGAAAATTGATTTACTACCCAGAAAATTTATATTAAGGACAGATTCAAGTTACCTAACAGGTTTCATACGATATAATCTAAAAGTTGATTATAATCATGGACGATTGGTAAGATGGCAATTATTTTTGTTACAATATCTAATAAAGATTGAATATATTAAGGGTGACAAAAATGTTATTGCAGATACATTAACAAGAGAATGGAGTTCGTCTACAACACATTAGATCAAAAAATTCAAAAATATGAGCAAGAACTCGAAAAATGCAAGCATTGTCAGCAAACAAGGACACAGATCCAATCCCTCAAGAAGGCCATTGAAGCAATGAAATCAACACAACAAGCAAAACCATCAGAGTTCAGCCAGCTAAGCATGGTGGACAAATCAGTTGAAGAAAAAATTTCAGAAAATAAAATAATTGCTGAAATTATTAAAAAATCCACCCAAGATAAAAAATATTATGTAATTTATAATGGCCCCATGAAAGGAGTATATGATGCCTGGGAAAAAGCAGCACCATTCACACATTAATCAAGGATAATTCATAAAGGAGGGTTTTTAACACTGGAAGAGGAAAATGAATCCTTCAGGAAATATGAAGCTCTTCATCCAGAGCAAACCCTAAAAAGAGCAGATAAAGCTCCAATTCAAACCCAGAGAACAGGGATAATAAGAAACATTCCTACAAGGGCTGAAATCAAGAAAAAGAAAAGGGTCTGTAGATCAAATCTCAGAGAAATCCTTAATATAGTCCTGAATTTGACTGAAAAAAAAATGGCAATTTTGGGATATTATCCTATTGCCAAAGAACAGCTAACAAAGCTGGTTATATTTCCAGATGCTTCCCCAGCTGACACTTATCAGTTTTTCCAGTATGGATTAATTGATACAATTTTAATTTTTAATGATCTAAAAATTATTAGTGAGTTTCCTGTAGGATTCGTTGATGCAATAAAGAGATTTAAAAATATGATTGACAATGTAAATCCAAGGGATGTATCCCTAAAATTTACAAACAGTCAACCTATTTTTAATGAAGAAGAAGAATGCTTGGTTCCAGCACACCAAGTAATATTCATGTCCGTCTTCCCAGGAAATTTTCAACCAATTGATCAAATTCAAGATTTAACAATTTACAGTCATGAAGGAAGACTAGCCAGCACATTAGCAAGGGTCTTTGAAAGAACTCAAAAAATAACAAAGGAATTTCACACAAGGATTAATTATAAAAGTAGAAATACTCTGCTTGTGTCCAATAAAAGAAATGAAATTGAAGAAAGAGAGATGAGACTCTTGGTGGAATTTGAATAAGTATTCTACAATTTATCTGGACTTTTAGAAAAACTTCCTGAAGGGATAAAGAGGAATCTCTACTATTTGATAAAAGACAGAGAAGACCACAAATGCCAGCTTTGTGCCTCAGAAATATCTGAAGAAAGCAATAATGAAACGGAATCAACCCACATGATAAAAGAAGAGGACAATGGATCTGAAGCCCACATGATAAAAGAAGAGGACAGTGCATCTGAAGCATCCCTCAATATTATTGTATAATGACGTAAGCGCTTAGGTCATAAGACACCAACAATGTAGCTGGTGCAAGATAATAAACAATGACGTAAGCAATGACGTTATAAGAAGGGTAAGGATGGGAATTGTCCATCAGACCCAACCATTATAAATAGATTGCTTAGGCAATTGTAAGAGGCATAAGAAAACAGAAAGCAGAAGGCTAAGAGTACTTATATGCTAGGAGAGCAAGGAGGAAGCTGTCGAGGCGATTCTGTAGTCTGACAAAGAATTCCCTTAAGGATAAATAGTTCTAAACTCCCCTCTGGAGTTAGTATCTACAATCTCCCCTCTAGAGATAAAAACACCTTATGTAAAATATACTAAATAAAGGAAGTTTTTCTCCAGAAAAGGTACATCTTCATCCTAGTCTTTTAGTTATGAATTATTTAGAAAGTTTAGAATTAATGGAAAAATCTGATTATTATAGATTAACTGCTTTATTAGATAATGAAAAACAGACTGTTCTAAAAACAGAATTAAATCTCAAATCAAATGAAAATTTTAATAAACAAAATCTTTTAAAAGAAGTCTTTAATAGAAAAAATATAATATACTATGGAAAAATTCAATTTGAAGCCCCTATAAAGATAAAATCTGCCAATGGAGAACTTGAAATAGCTTTGATAAATGATGAAGAATTGAGTAAACAGATTGAGAAAATTAAGGATCAACAAAAAAAGATCTAAAATTGGATGGATTCATATTAGTACTATACAAGTCCTAATCAAATCTACATATATGAAAGGAATTAATTCACCAATAAGTTTAGCAATCTGTGACAAAAGAATTACTGATGACCCAATAGATCAAATAATTGGAATTGTTCATGGAAATTTGGCAAACGTAAATGTTAAATTCAATGCCCATCTTGGATATGTTATACCTTTATCAACTGAAAATCTTGGAAGATCTATAAGTTTGGCTTATAAATTTCACAGAAAGAATCTAATGGAACAAGATGATGAACCATTTTCAATAACATATGCAATAAATTATGCTTTAACAAATAGCCATCATAGTATAATATTTAAAAACAGAGAAAGAATTTATATCGATGAATTATTTCAGAAAATTGTAAAAACAGAAATACCAAAATATAAAGCTATTGAAAACCCAGTTCTATTATTAAAAGAACCATCAAGAAAATTGGTATCATCAAATTTTCAAATAAGAGAATCTAAAATTAATAGCCCTTTAAGTTTATCTAAGTTAAAAATTAAAGAAGAAAATTCTGAAATAAAAGAATTAACAAAAAAGGTCAAAAAATTAAATGAAACCCTAAATACTAAATTATGGCAATAAATAAAGAAGAAATATATGTAACTTATCAAGACAAGAAACAAGAGCTCTTTGAAAGAGAAAATCGTTTGAATTATTTACAGTTTTCTGAAATAAATCAAAGAGCATTTGAAGCTCTAAAAATAATTTATGACAAGTTGAAAAGAGAAGTTGAAGAGCTAGAAAAATTAATAGAATCTCTAGAAAATAGTGATGAATCGATGATAGAGTTTGCAGAAATTCTAAAATAAATAATGAAGCATAAAAAGATTGAAAAACCAGAAAATAAAATAAAAAGGAAAAGGACGAAAAAATTAAAAAATAAAATAGAGGAGTATAAAAGGAAATTAAATAATCTTCAGATCGAAATTGATGATCTTATAATAAAAAGGATAGAAATAAGAATAAATATAAACAAGTTAGAATTAAACTTAAAAAAATTTATAAATGCCTGGAAAATCATATTATGACTTAAAAGAATTAAAGCTGTTGAAAGAAAAAATGGAGAATGAAGTTGAAAAATTAGAAAGATATTTAGAAACAAGAGAAAGTGTAGAAATAAAAGAAGTTTTTGAGGATTTAAGGAATTATATTAAAGAAAAAGACAAACAGATAAAAGATTTTATATACAGTAATCCATGCAAAAAAGAATATTATAATTCTGATAGAAATTAGAACAGAATTAAAAAAACTATAAATATGAAATCAGAATTATAAATATACATCAAGGACTAGTAATAAATGATCATATAACAAATATAAGAGAAATAGTAGAAATGGTTAATACTTTAGATTATGAAGTTGCAAATTATTTTTATCAAAATCTTCTAAATAAAGCACCACCAATTGAATCTATACAAATTATAAACTTATTCGAAGCAAAATATGAAGAGTTAGTAGACATTTCGAAAAAGAAATTAAAAGAAAAGTTGAAATTGAAAAATTGGTATCAGAACCAAATTAACGATTAAGGGTAACACTCTCTTTTTAAGCAACACTTTTAATAATACGCTTTTAAATCAATAACAACCACAAAATGAAAAACGTCTTTACAAAAAGATGAAAAAGGCAACTTTATAATAGTAGCCACCTTTCAATAATGTATGAAGAGTAGCATGAGTATGCCGAAGTTCTTTCTGTAGTATTATTTTCTAGTTGAAGAAAATCTGTATATTTGTTTTTTTTTTTCATCCAATTAATATTAATTGCTTGGTTATATGCACATACAATGCATCATTATGTTTTTGAAGGATTCTACCATACTACGATTTAAATTTTTTGTGATACAAGTATTATTATGTTTTAAACTTTAATCTGTTTGGATAATTAAAATGGAATAGTACTTGGAAATTGGATTTTATATATGTATATGTGTATGTATGTATGTATGTATGTATGTATGTGTTGGAATGACTAAATTCATGAATTGATTTGGTTTAAAAATATTTCTTCTGGAAATTTTTTGTAACATTTGACTTGATTCAAAAATCATTATTGCCATTAAAATACACAAGAATCATTAAACACAGATTTTACTTCAGGGTAAATTGTCTTCAACTTGTAACAGAAAGCTAGTTGATGCTTTATCCTATTATTTTAGCAGAGTCCTATTTGAAACTTTTTAGTTGAATTCTATTTCTATTGGTCATTTAGTAATTAGTACTACTTAGGTTATTAGGTTTGGTTGATTAATAAAATTATGATACAATAAAAATAGAAAAATAAATATATAAATATTTTGTGATAAGAGCCAGCTGGCAACTGGCAAGAACGCAAACCGCAAAGCAAAGTAAACGGCGTCGTATCAATCCGTCCACATAAAGATATTCGCCGTGCGACACGATAAACTGAACTACTCCTACAATCAACGATATATTGATTCTCTTCTCTCTTCGGTAGCAGAAGGAACAAAGCGAAAGAAAGAAAATCAATGGCGTCCAAGGACAAGAAACCATCAAATCCCTCCTCCAGCAGAGCTGGAAGAATCCGTACACTCTCCGATCTCAACCGCCCGTCCGTTGACTCCGACTCCGACTCCGATGAACCTCAGGAGTATTACACCGGCGGCGAGAAGAGGTAATATTATTATTATTGTTGTTGTTGTTTTAATTTAAAAAAAAAAAAAAAAACTCAACTTTTCCAATTCCCTTGGTGTTTTTGGGTATTCGGCACATGTAGATGTAGGATAGGAAACCATTCTATTGAGTTAATTACAGTTTGCAAGTAGATTGGCTTTAATTGGTGATAATATCATTAGCAGTTGATTTCTGTTGTGTGTTGCGTGATACCACATCGTAATTTTGCATTGTTGTAGTTCATCTACTGCTAGCTGGCTCTGTATAGTTAGCAACTGTTAAGTTCTTAGGTCCATGATGTAGCTTAATATCTATGAACATTTTCTATTAGCTTGCCAATTATTGCTCTTGGGATCATCAAAGACTTTGACACTATTCAGAGTGCAAGATTGAATTCTGCCAACCGTAGCCTGACTTATGTATAACTGAAGTGAGAGTTGCAATCGTGCTGCCATAGTACTGTTTTTCTTCCCATGATTAGGTGCCCTTATACTTCAGTCTATGTTGTCATGACTGTAGACTAAGGCTGTTGCTTGTTTTGCTGTTTGAGTAATGTTACCTTCTCCCTCTTGTTGATGCTGTACATGTGAACTTTAGGGTTGCCTGGTTGAAAGATAAAGCCTTAAACTGCATATAGCAGAAAATCTTTTCTGATTAAAGATAATTGAAAAAATTGAGGGGTATCCACTTGTTGTGGATCTCTTGGTAGAAGTATGCTTTAGACTTCAATCATACTGAATTCTTTGGATTTTGCACAAAATCATCTCTTGGCGAAGGTGTTTGAAATTTGCCTCAAGATGTTAAAAGCAGTAAAATCACGCTTTTGATAATTGATGTTATGCAATGTTGGGTTTGTCTTGTTCATTTCTTATATCCCCTTTATGTTCATGAGCACTGTTGCTCATCCTAACCTCAACGATGTTGTTTCTGTTTTGTGGCAACTGTAGAGTCTATAATAACTTGTGTGAAGCTTTGCATCATGACTACAAGCATTGTTGATGTGATTGTTTAAGCTACTTAATGCTTATTCTGTTGGTGACTAGTTATTTTAAATTTGATGTTGAACATATGTCTATATTTTGAGGCCATCTCTATTACAGTATGCAGGATATTCACGTTTAGGCTTTGCTTCTATGCTTAAGTATTTTGAGAACCATGAGCATTCTTTAGTGAAAGCTCACTCTTGACCACCTTTGATTAGGAGTTATTGTACTTGGGCTCTCTTATTTTTCTCTTAAAAAGCTGTATGGTCTGTTTATTTAATTAAGTGGGATTGGATTATAAACAAGTACAACTTACAATGAATAAATATATGTCTCAATCATATATTAAGTTGGTTTTGTTATTTGGAAGTTTCCTATTGAATTTAAATATTATACATTGCATCTCCAGTGGAATGCTTGTCCAGGATCCCTCAAAGGGTAATGACGTGGATGCAATTTTCAATCAAGCAAGGCAACTTGGAGCTGTAGAAAGGCCTATTGATCAACTTCAGGAGCCACCAAGGTCAACAAGCTTTACTGGAACTGGCAGGTTACTCTCAGGGGAAACTGTACAATCTGCTTCTCAGCAACCCGAGGCTGTTGTTCATAACATTGTTTTTTGGACTAATGGTTTCACCGTAAATGATGGGCCTTTGAGGAGTTTGGATGACCCTGAAAATGCTTCATTTTTAGAGGTAACTGTTACTATAGTTCTGCATTCATAAATGGATTGGAATCGACAAACATATGAAGCAATGAGTTTGTATATGGTCAGGAAAAGAAAAAGAAAAAAGAAAAATAAAACCTTGTGACTATTATTCAGGGAATAATGTCATATTTCAAAAGTTTCTAAGAAATCCAGCATAACTAGTACTATACAGGAATGGTCCAGAGATCTGTTTGGGCTACTAACACCATTACTTTCTTCTTGAATATGTCACTAATTTCATTGTGTTAAATGATATTTGTTATGTTTGAATGCAGAGCATAAAAAAATCCGAGTGTCCAAAAGAGCTTGAACCTGCAGATAGGAGGTCGTCTGTCAATGTTAATCTCATAAGGAGGAATGAGAAGTATCCTGTGAGTTTTTAAGTTTGAGTTCGTAGTTATTTGTCTCTTATATTTAGTATAAAACCAGGATGAATTTGGTTACTTTTGTAGATATAAAACTTCTGCAGATTTTTATTTCTTTATTTTTATACACTAAGATACTATGTGTCAATGAACAAAGCAAAATTTTACCCCTCTACTTCACTACTAAAACAGGATGAATTCAACTGAATTTGTTGGTTCTATTTTTTCGGAAGAGTTGCATTTTGAAATGCTATCCATTCTTTTGTGTGTGTGGATTTTGATGTTTGAGATTATAATTGTATGTGGAGTTTTATATCTCTTTTTGCACACCTGTAGGAACCCGAGAAGCGTCATGTTGCATTTCAAGGTTTGGGAAGAACTCTAGGAAGCAGCTCTTCTTCAGGGTCACCAGAGCCAAGCTCAACTCCTCCCAACACTGCTCCAACCCCTTCTGCCGGCCTGGTGGTGGATCAGTCATTGCCAACAACCTCAATACAGCTCAGGTTGGCCGATGGAACCCGCTTGATATCACGTTTCAATTATCACCACACGATTGGCGACATCCGTGGCTTCATTAACGCCTCTAGACCTGGGGGTGCGGGTAATTATCAACTTCAGGTGATGGGTTTCCCTCCAAAGCTTCTCTCCGACGAAACTCAGTCTATAGAGCAGGCAGGACTGGCAAATTCGGTTGTCATCCAGAAATTCTAGCAGCTGTACAAAGGCTGCTGCTACGTCACAGGGGTCTTTACTGGCATAAATGCTGCTGTATTAATGTGAACCAGTTTTCTACTGATAGAACCTATCAGGGTTTTTCCATAGTGAGTTTTGATGAGGGATTTTGGCGTGGTGTCCTTTAACTGTCATTATCAAAAGAAACAGGGTGGGTGCGGGTTCATATTTTCTTGTTGCCTAAAATTTTATGATGTTTTCTGTTGCTTTAGGTTCAGTTAGATGGCTTGGCTTTTCGGCCCAAATGTATGTGGAAAAGGGTATCATAATTGTGTTTTTGCTATCAACTTGCTGAGCCTAATGGCTGAATTTTGAAGTATACATTGAACACTTGGTTGAACTCGAAATCTAGGATAGCCCTCGGATTGCGGAGGTACATCAATCTTGGAAATAATATAAGTTGCCTCATATAATCGTTGAGTAATGTGATCTGCATGCATATCCTTTAGTATGCTAGAAAAATACTGATATTACGCGTCGCGTATCTTGCACGTAAATCGTAATTGTTCCACATTGCGAGCTTTTTCCATTCGTTAATGGAAGAGAGAAATTACGAAAGAGCCAATAACAGTTAACAGAAAGGGATAATGACGTAGGCAGCAATTCTTGTAATCTTGCTTGGGTCCCAATGATGGATGTAGTGACATCTTAGTCCAGCACGAAATGGTGCAATCCTGCATAAAAAATGTTCTGTATAAATACGTGTATTTTTTTTCACATTTTAAAAATATATTTTATATTTAACATGTATTTTATTCGTAGTTGATTCTGCTTGGTTGCGTGACAAGAGAAGAATGTTGTTACAGCCCACCATCAGTTACCGGTTCCTCTAAGATTGTAATCAAAATCCTAAACGCTTCTCTTTCATCCAACTCGTCAAAGATTAGCATTTGCTCACTATGTAACAAATAAATTAAACCATCGTATCTTAGAAGAATGTCGAAACACTATCTTGTCTTAACACCAAAGGTTATCCTTAGGATAAAAAGATTCAAAGGCATGTCTTGTGCCCTTCCACTTAATCAAAAGCTAAATATGCCTTTTAGAAAGCAAGATTTGCTGTATTGGAATTTAATTCAATTTTCAAAAAAGAAATAAAAGAACGGTGACTGCTGCCGTGTCTAAAAATATAGTCTCTAAACAACTTAAATATTAGGTTAAGAAAAAAGTTAATTTTAATTTTAAAAATTAATTTTAAATTAATTAGATTTAATCATAATTTTAAATTCTTTTTTTGTTGCAACCGCTCTCTCACAATCCTGTGCCATGTATTGCGATTTTGGTGTCTTCGCAGCTGCTGTCTCGTTTCTTATTAACTAAGTCGAATGTTTATTTTACTATATATGCGGATGGTTCTTTTTATTCTAAAATAGATGTTTATTTGGGTATACCATTGATATTTTATTTGATTTGCTTGATTTTGCATGCACATGCTCCGCAGGATGTGCATTTTATTATGTATGCGGATAGTTCTTTAGATGTTTATTTGGGTCATACTATTTGAGTAAACGAAGCAAAGTGGCACGCGATAGAAGTGGCGAAAACACGACGCAACAACGTGGAAGTAAGGGGCAGAGGTGCAACATTGGAGCACCGACGGAACAAGGCCTCTGGCTCGACAACGGTGCCACGTCACGGAGGAAAAAAGAAGGCGAGCAGCGACAGCATTGCTTGCAGGGAGAACAGGGGGTGGCGCAACGCATGGGAGAAGAAGATGCAGTGGCAGCGTTGAGAGCAGGGGGCGCGACGCAGGAAAGAAGAAGGTGCAGCGGCAGCATCGATTGCAGGGAGCACAAGAGCGGCGCTACGCATGGGAGAAGAAGGTGCAGCAGTGGTGCGACGTGTTGCTTCTTCAGAGTTCAGATGGTGGCGGCGGCGGTAAGGTGCGTTGGTGACGGCGTGACAGAAAAGAGGAAATGAAGCAGCTGCGTTTAAAGGAGAGAGAGATGGAAGGTGAGAGGCTAGGGTTGTGGTGGATAAATGGAGTAGAATGTTTTTTTATTTTAGTGGACCTGGAGTGCAGCACATTGTTTATGTTATTCACACCCCTTATTATTTACCTAACAGAACTCAGTGTCTAAAAATATAGGGGAAGTAGGGTTGTTAAATGGGTCAGGCCAGCCCGTTTAGGTCTAGACTATTTAGCCCACGAGTTATACGAGCTAGTCCATTTAAACATATTTTGTTTGCGGGCCAAGATTTTATAGCCCAAACCTTTTACGGCAAGTCCGACGGATTATATGAGCTAGCCTGTTTATTTGTTGGCTTTTTTTATTTTTTGAAAAAAAAAAACTTACAAAAGTTCAATTTTAAGGAAAAAAATTTTGTTGTATATTTTTGGACAAGAAAAATCTTGTATGGCACCAAAAAAAAATTAAAATTCCAGTAAACAACTAAACACATTTGCTATTAGTTTTTTTTACATATTGCACATTTGATTTGAGTAACTATTATGCTCTAAATTTGTTCTTTTAACTCAAAACATAATTACATTCACATCCAATTAGTGATTTCATATTTTTAATTAAAGGAGTATTCTAATTCCCCTCACATAGTTAACAAAATATTATAAACCAATAACAACATCACAATTCTATCAAAAAAATCACACAAAAGTAAAAAAAAAAAAGTATTTGATAGATTACATAGCATGCAAATATATTATAAAAGTAACAAACAATGTAATCCTAAAATTTTTAATCCAATCTACCAAATTAGTCAATACCTACAATGAAAAGAAAAATAAATATCAGCTACAGCAGTGTTTCGAGAAAATATCTTAGTATCAGGATTCAGGTACTTAAAAATATTCCTAGTTCTTCTATACTCAACAAATGAGAAAGGCAAATCATGTTCTATGATTGCTATTGCAATTAATTCACAAAAAATCACAGGATCAACTTGCCTAACTCTTAACCTCCTAGCTTCATCAAGCATCATTTTTTCCAAATCATAAAATTTAGGGAGTTCACGATATACAGGGATGTGTCGTCTCAATGTAGAGGTACCATGAGTACTATCCTCACCTTTGTATTCTTTTTCACACCCTTTACATTTGCATTTTGCTTTGCCATCTTTCCCAACTATTTTTATAAAACTATCATAGACATTAGATGTAGTTAACTTTTTTCTCTTTTTAGAATTTGATCCATCAATAGCAGTAAGTGGAATACTTACAAGAGGAGTCGCTTGAGTTATTTCCGACGGAATTTTATCGTCAACAAGATCATCAAAATCATCATCAGAGTCTGAGTGCAAGAAAATGTGTTCTACCTCAGTATTTTGATCAACAAGATCTCTTGCATAGTCATCCATAATTCCAAAATAAATTACTAATCAAAAATGAAAACACAGAATCAGATTACTCTTTACCATTTACAAAAATATTATTACAAAATAACCTAGAACAAAACGAAATAGATAAATAATTGATGTTGGTGTCATATTGTTCATCTAAACATTGAGAACCTAAGATTTATAAAAAAAAAAAACATGCATATTTTATTGTTAAGACAAGAAAGTAACCTTACAATAATTGGCTGAAGACCGATGAGTGATGATCGAAGACTATGAAAACTGAAGAAGAGTAGAAGTTGAGCGAAGAACGGATGAAGTAACGAAGACTAAGGAGCTAACGGTGATGAGAGCCTCGCAAGGCTCTAATGGTAGGATGTTTATTGATGACACTGACAAAGAAGTTACCGTCGCCGAAAAAGGGATGGACACGTGCATAAATTTGTGCGGCTGTGGCACTGTGTAGAAGAATTAAGGATTTAGGATTACTCTAGTTTTTAGAAAATTTTTTCTTTTTTTAAGTTCGAATTTTTAGTGAGTGGCTGAGAGAAAAAGAATTTTCAATTTTGTATTTTTGTATTGTATTTAGGTTGGGTTATTTTTTGGGTCGGGTGTTTTTTTTCAGCTTGCATAGTATTAGTCAATTGGTTTTATTGGCTTAACAATTCTCTAAATCTGTTGTTTTTGTATCGATTGTGTTAGATTTTTTGAAATAACGTTTGGCCAAAATTTAAAATTTCGGTTAAAAAAATTAAAATTTATGTCCGTTTAATCTATGAACTAGTTCATTTAATCTGCAATTTTTTTGGATTAATCGGACCCAATCTATTTAACCCAAATTTTAACCGGTCCTAAATTAGAGGCAAAGGGCCGTCTATTTAAACGGATATGGGCTTGACCCTTTTTACGGCCCTAAAGGGAACAACGCTTGCTTTATTATGTTGGAAAATTGCGAATCAAAGAGCAATGAAGAAACAACAATTATATATGCATCTTCCACCTACTTGACAACTAATATATATAAGGTGCCATATGTGTCTATAAGTGGAAATCGGCTCTAATAACAGATAGCTCTCAAGTCATGGGCGTTGTTGGATCTTGTCTTGTGTGGCGTACAGATAATGTTCAACTGCAAAATTAAGCTTGGACCTACCACAACCTAATTAATCCCCCTCAGGAGATCATGCAGCAACAGGAGGAAAAGTGAAGAAGGAAACAGTGGCATGTCAATTTAGAAATTATTAGAACTGGTTCCCTACTTCCCTTTCGTTTTGTTGTTAATCTCTTTTCTGCCTAGCTAGGCCACCTGGAACAGCTTTATTGTAAATTGAATATAGATATTGACTTATCAACCAATCATAATTGGTCTACAAAGTAAAACTTAAATGATAACATTGGGGCTGGGGGTACACTAAAAAATGTGGAATAACAGTGCTCATAGTCATAGCCATCTTTTGGAAGTATAGATATTGTGGAATAATAATTGATTTTACCCAATAAAGCAAGTTTAGTAAAAGTTCTCCTTTTGGTGCAAAGGCACCGAGTTGTTTACCAATTTACATGTCTCGATGTTGATGACATCTTTCTTTCGCAACAATGGCCTTATGGCCAGATCCATAGCAACGGTTAATTACTGAAACTATTGTCTGTTGCTTCTAAAGAACACATTGTATATGTATTAGTTACTTCTACTGCAAGCTACTCTTAAGTGTGTTAGGGGTAACTTGGTCTTTTGCATGTGAGTCTGTTGAGTCAGTAAATTCTAGTAGAAGGCTAGAAGCTGTTACAATTTATAAGCATGTGTTAGAATTGTTAGGTTAGGGGGTTAGATAGCAGAATGATTAACTAGTTATATATAAGAAGAGTTAATTCACAATATAATTTTGTGATTTACCATTAATGCAAATCTGATCTCAAATTCTCTCTAAAACTCACAATGCAATTCTCCATTTCTCGCCAAATTTCTCAGCACAAAGCAGATTTGAACGGAGCATTCCATGCTTACATGACTATTAGAAAATCAGGTAATACTAATAATTTCCTAATTTGAATAAGAATTTTTCATTTGATGTTAAAAAACTTTACCATACATCTAATAATGCATTGTGGTATAAGCAAAATAATGCTTTTTGCAGCTACCACGTAAATAGTAATACAAAAAAAAATTGAATGCCACAGATTACATAGGTAAAATAACGTGTAGGCATATCTATGAACGCTATTGTGGACTATGGCCCAAAAGCAAAACTTTTTCATATTCAAATAATAAATTATAATATGACAAAAAAATTGATAAATTATAATGACCTGACCAGAAAAATATGATACATTATAATGACAAAAAAAAATTATCAAAAATATACTCGAAAATCATATCACAATAAAAATAATGATAAATAAATTCTTAAAATTTTTAAAATATGACGAAAATAAAAAATATCATATATATGTTATTTATTGAAAATATAAAAAAGATAAAAAAATAAAAAATATTAAGAAATTAGGAAGATAATTAAAAATATGGAGTTTGTGTTACGAGAATTACTTGAAACTGGGTTGTATTTGGGTCTAGACGTGAGGTTCAGACTCTTTCTGTGGCAGCGTCGAACTTGAACTAGTGCCGAGATGCTGTCTTAGCAGGGATCCTCGTACATGGTGAATAACCAAATTCCAATTGAAGTGAAATCTTTCGGATAAATCAATGCAATTTAGGAGGATTCGATGAAAGGATATCAATTCACATCCGAGTTCCTCGTTTGGAGGTAGAGGTGGTACCTGCAAGGAATTTCGATACTTAAGTTAGGAAGGGTTCAAAGCAGATTTTTTAGTAGACTGAGTCTTGAATATACTTGAGTGTATTAGTGTATTTATAGTGAAAAAGATAACCACCTTTTAGAGTAGTTTCACTTTTAATAGTGAATAACTGTTCCCTTTTTCTAGGGAAGTTGTTGAGATCTCCCTTCTAGAAAAGTAGGAGATATCTTAGGAGTTAACTATTTATTCAAATAAGTAGAGTTGAACTGCTGCCGTCGCGCCCGACTTCTTTGAGGTCGGGTAGGTGTAGAGGAGACATTATCTCTTTTTGGGCTTGGCTATGTCTTTTGGCTAGGTATGAACTAGGGGTGTTCGCGGTGCGGTTTAGTTCGGTTTTGAGGGAAAAAGTCATCTGATCCGAACGCTTAATTTATATGCAGTGCGGTTTGGATTGGATGAACTTTTTTTGGAAATCCGATCCGATCCGATTACAAGCGGTTTGGATTGGTTTGGATATACGATTTTTTAAATAAAAAATAATAACTTAATTTATAGAGTTAATAACCTGTCTAACAATCTAACATAATAATAAAACGTAAATCCCATAAAATATTATAAAGCAACATGTCTAAATATTCAACAGTCCAACCTATTCAGCAAGTCTTGAATAATAATTCTTCAACATAAAAATAACTAAACAAGTCTCAACAACACAAAATTAAATAACATAACAAAGTTTTAATAAAAACATAACATAAAAAACTCCAAGCTGAGAGGTGAAGCACCGATCACTAATCAGATTCATCACCAGAGTCTTCTTCATCTATTAGTTGAGGAATCGGCTCAAGTTCTACAATAAAATATAATAAAACAAATATTAGTAACTTAAACATATTATCAAGTAGTAAAGTTAATCAATATATGTAGATAAAATAAAACATAATAATAAAGAACATTACCTTTTTCAAGTTTTTCAAATTCTTCAAAAGACTCCTCAAGGTCAATTGGCAATGAATTGGCTCGAAACCAATTTTGTGCATAAATCAAAGCTTCAACAGTTTTTGGAGTAAGAGAACTTCTATATTGATTAAGCACTCTACCTCTAGTGCTACAGGCGGATTCAGAAACAACCGTTGACACCGGTATAGCTAGAATATTCCTCGCAATTTGACTTAGAACAGGATATTTGTAATTGTTAGAGCTCACTTTTCACCAAGTCAAAATATTAAAACTGGTTTGGGACCACTTTCATCTTTTTTAAAATGCTCCCAAGTTCAAGATCTATGTCTAACAGGTTTTTTAGTGTTACATGTACCTGGTTTCTCAGACTGGCCAGGATTAGGTGTCTCATCAGCAACATTTGCTTTGCCTCTCCTCCTCTTAGATCTAGTTCCTTCATTGTTCTTATCATTGTGTGGCGGCAGCGGTGGCAGCGATGGTGGCTACGTCTGTTTCTGCGTTTGTGGCTGCGATTGTGGCTGTGGCGGCAGTATTGACTCTGATTGTCCCAAAGATCTGACTGATTCAAAAGTGGACGGAGTAGTACTGGTAAATCCTGACTCACTGCTTTGAACATCCTATGATAACCAAAATCAGTTTATGTTATTTTAATATTTTTCTCAATTAATCAACATATTCAATTGTTACCAACATACACATTACAAAATAAGAATATTATCTCAGGATATGAAACTGACATTATTGACCTTCAAATTGGAAGCTAAAATCAACTGAACAAATATAAAATCTGGAAAAGTACAACAGAAAATTTAACACAACAGATTCTCAAAGATAACAAGAACATATTGTCAAAAATAACAAATTTAACATAACAGATTATCAAAGTAACAAGAACAGATTGACTTCTAATTCAATACATTAATAGAAATAGAGAAAAAAATCTGTTTCTTTTTATTTTTAATAAAAAAGTCATCAAGAAAATAGAGTTGGGGGTGGTGCGTGGATATTATTATTATAACTATGGTTTAAAAATTAAAGACACATATATAATATTGATTATTTGATGATTGAACTTAAAATAGACTAGAAAAGCATGTGCACTTTTACATGATCATCATATAAAAAAAGTAAAAGCTGTTATGTTACCGAGAAGAGGAGGCGGCAGTGGCGTCACCAAGAAGCGGCGGCGGCGGAGGGCATCGTTGAGAAGAGGAGGCGGCAGACAACATTGGCGTGTAATGGTGAGAGTGAGTGAGAGTGAGTGAGAGTGAAGAGTGAAGAGAAAGGTTTCTTTAGATTAGAGTTTGTATATGTTTGAGGGAAGGGGAATGAGGTGTGTGCCGTGTTGTGGGAAAAGTTAAGGGATTATTATTATTATTATTATTTGGTTCGGTTGTGCAGAGTGGAACCGCAAATCAAACCGATCCAAAATCCAAAAAACATCCAAAATTGAGCGGTTTAAAATGGTTTTTGATTTGGATCAGTGCGATTTTGCAGTTTTTTGGACTGGTTTGGATCTGAACACCCCTAGTATAACATTGCCCCTACTTGAGTCTGGTCTTTACAAGGTCAGACCCAAGAAATTGTGCATTAAACTGGTTCCTTATAGATTAGCGTCTTAGGTCAGACAGTCCGCCTTTCCAGGATCACGTCAGGTATTTGACGTGTTTTAAATTAAAAGATGTTACATCTTTTCGTATGTTATGCACGTTACTCTACGGTTACCTTGGTAACCGTGCGCCATATATAAGGGGTCGTGAAATCCCCCTTTTGTCTATAATGTCTTATAAATACTCAAACTCATTTTTCTTTCTTCTTTTTCGCCATTCTTCTGAAACGTTTGGGCTCATTTCTTCCTTTCCACAAATCTCATCAACTTCTTTTTTTGCAACCATTTTTCCTTCAAGATTTTTTCTATCTTGAGGCTTAGAAGGCTTTGTCTGCACTTTTGAGTGGAATGTTTGTGTCTTGTTGTTGTTGTGCACCATTTTTGCTTCGCAATCTCTTCAAGGTTGGTTTTTTAACCTTTTTGAACTTCTTTTCTTTATTTTGGCATTTTGAAAAGAATGGTGGTTTTAAAATGTTGCTAGTTTTGAAATTTTGATTCTTTCTTGGTTTTGAACTTGTTGTCATTGCTGCGAATTTGAGTGGGTTTTTGCATTGTGTTGTCCTCAAATGGTGCCATTTTATTAATTGAAGGTGTCATTTCTGTATCTGATAATGTGGTGGTAGTTGTTGTGGTTATGAGAATTTGTAAGAACTATATCGTTGGTTGGTGTGGTTGATGACAACCTGACTTCTTGTGATTTTGTAGATACTTTGCTATACCCAATTTTTTGACTTGTTGTGACGATTTTTCTTTGTTTATTGTATTGTAGGTATAGCTTTTATCTCTCGTTCAGTAATTTACAACATGTCCTCTAAAGTCCTGTCCAACTTGACTTGGGTAGATATATCTGTTCTTACTCCCATCCCTGTTATTGATAATGAGTATGCTGAAACCTTTCACAGGAATCATGGGTTATGTTTGAATCGGAAGGATGAGAGAAGATACGAAATTGTGGTTGCCGACTTTGAGGAGAGTGTTTGTTTTCCCCAACTTGATAAGTCGAAGCGTCATTTCATCTATGTGTATGATTGTTTTTTTACAAAATTAGAAGTTAGCCTTCTGTTTTCCAAATTTTAGTCCGAGGTCCTTAAGGTATGTAATGTTGCTCCTTCCCAACTTCATCCTAATTCTTGAGATTTCTTGAAAATATATCAATTTCTTTGTTAGGAACTTGACGTCCTCCCTTCTCTTAAGATTTTCTTTTATCTTTTTGTCCTCACCAAATCTTTCATCTCAAAGAAACAGGGCTGGATCTCTTTTCGTGTTGTTCAATGGAGGAAAGTTTTTGCCATTTTTGATGATTCTTTCTATGACTTTAAAAATTATTTTTTTAAGATCCGTTCTGTTGAGGGTATCCGACCTTTCTTTCTGGGTGAGGGATATAAGCCCTTTTTTTCTTTGTATTGAGAAGAATATCCCGTAATAGTTAAGTATAATTTGGTTGACTTAGATGAAGTTAAGAAAAGCGTAATCGATTTATTCCAGGAGTGTTGGGGCCAAGCTCCTTATCTGGATTCCAAGAAATTTTTAGGAAATCCAAGCCAACTTCAATTTGAACTAGGTAGCCTTCTTTTTTACTTTTGTAGATATAGTTTTGTTTTTGTGGCTAATATGACCCGACTTTAATGTCGTGTAGAAAAGATGGCTCCTAAATCAGCTGCTATGAAAACTCTTCGAACTGCCAGAAAAAATATTGTTGCCTAAAACATACAGCTAAAAGAGGTCGGTGAATCTGGTGTCCTTTCCTCTCCTTCTAAATTGGACTCAGGTGCCTCAGCCCCAGTAAAAATTATTGCTTACCCGACTCCCCACCCGACTCCCCCCATCTAATTCGGGGAATCAAACAATTCCTCTTCCACCTCCCAATCCCGGGACGAACCCTAAATAATGTAAGACTTCTGAATCGATGGGCATTTATGAGCAAGGCTTTGATGAAGTAGCTTGGTGCAAGAAACACATTCTTCCAAATAGCTTTATTAGCATGGATGATGTTTCCGTAAAAAGTCGTCTTCAATGGCTTGCCCGATGTGAAATTCAGACGGCCGGGGTGTGTGCAGCTTTGTTGAGGGAATTAAAGATGACTCTCCTTGGCGCCACTCAGCGTACTTTGACTAATCTACAAGCTGAGGTGGCATATTTAAGGGAATCAAAAAAGGAGTTGGAGGGTGAGAAGGAGTCACTTATTTCTAACCTTAGCAAGGCTCGGGAGAGGGTAAAACAATCTGAGGCCGCCTTAGCCGTATCACCCTAATATTCAAATCCTTATGATCGAGTCATAAGTCAATGATATTACGATGGTACGACTCTTAGGTGGATTTTTAATATATAAATATAAGTATAATTGAAAGGAGTATTAACTTGAGATACCTGAAAAGAATGAAAATAAAATCGCGAAGTCGTAACATTCACGTATCGAAGCATAAGAAAACTTAACGCGTTTGGCTAACAAATGAAATAACTAAAGCATATAAGGAAGAAATAGGATAAAACAAAATATACATAAATATAAGTATACTAGCTATTAGTCGCTACCCGCGAAGTTTAGGTCGACTAGGGTTACAGAGTTAAACAATTGACAACAGAAGTTCCTATCTCTCCCAAAATATATCACAGCCCCTATAGGCAAGTTTCAAAAATAATATATATACATCAATAAAAGTCTTTCCAAATTAAAAGGAGAGATCCTAAAATAAAAGTAAATAAGAAATCCAGTAAACTTTGCCGCTTCCCAGATGAACCACTGCTCACTGCTGAACACAAGGACCTGCATCTGAAAAACAAGAGATATATACGGAATGAGAACCCCCGACCCACGGGTTCCCAGTAGTCCAGTACGGTAAAAGTGCCAAATAAATACAATGTATTTACTAATTCATAACTTGGCCACTATCATAGGAGATTCTATTCTAACCCAATTCCTTCCATACTTTCACTACCTTCCAACCAATAAAACAAGAGCTGAATTCCTCAACTATTTCTCTTCCTCCACAATCTTCCAGAACACCAATAGAGTCACACAGACAAATAAACAGACAAAGTCAAGCACATACAAAAAGCATATATAATAAGTAGGTAGTTAGCAATTAACATGAATAAACAATTAAGCAAGCCAAGACAATATATACTCAAACAAAACATACAAATACATATGAAGAATGCCTGCCATATGGCTGATGATATCATCTGTCGGTTATATAACCAACCTGACACGTCGTGGTAGCTAACCATGGATTGAAACACCCATGCGGAGCAAGTGGGTTTGAGCTACCACCCCCTTACTACTACCTACTTAACCCAGAGCCAGTGGAATAATCACTACTACGGCTACTACCCAAGCAGATGTTTAAAAGCTTAAGCTGGAGCAAGTGGAATACTCCACTACTGCTGCTACTACCCAGGCGTTACAATCTCTGACCTGGAGCAAGCGGGATGAACCATCATCCTTGCTACTACCCAGGTATCTCAAGCATTGACCTGGAGCAAGTGGGACGAACCACAACCCTTGCTACTACCCAGGTATCACAAACATACATTCATTCAAAACTCCATAATTAAATTCATTTCTTCATAATTATTCTTCCCTATCTCATACCCGGAGCAAGTGGACATCGCCACTGCCTACTACCCGGTCACATATATCTCATTTATTTACAAAGCAACATCCTCGTTAAACTTTTCAACTTACATCACCCCTTTACAATTTTTTTTCACTCACAAGTTATTATTCTCTCAATATTCAACTTCTTTTCTATAATTAAATTTAAGTTTAGGACACTAAGGAGTAAAAATAGAGGTTTAGAAGTTTGAAATTAAGCTTTAAATCACAAAATTCTTGTTTGCTGAAACAGGGGACACGTGTACGCGTGGGCATACATTTTTTCTTCCTCGCGTATGCAAGCACCTTGCTTGTGTACCCGAGATGCCCAACCCGACAAGGTTGGTCGCGTCGCATGCAGGTGGTCGCGTACGCAAGCTATGCAGAACAGCAAAAATGTTGAATGCTGCAGAATTTTTAGTTTTGCCCTCCGAACTTTCGACGTGCATAACTTTTTCGTTTCAAAACATTTTTCATCCGTTCTTCAAATGGCGTAAACTTCACAAACCCAATTTTCATATGAAATAAATTTGAAAGAAATTGGGGGTTCGGAATCCAAGTTATAGCACACCAAAGTTCGGCTAAAAACTATATTTTTCCTCAAAAATACCAACCTCTATTTTTACCAAATTTTTATTTTCAAACCAAACCACTATCAACCAAAACACTTCCAAAACACTCATAATCAATGCCAAATGCTTATCAACCTTTAATCAATAATTCAACCATTTAAACTATTCAACTCTCAATTCCTCAACTCATTCAAGATTCTCAACTTAATATGTTTCAAGTCAATACTCATCAATAATTATACAACAACATTTCTACATATGCCAACACATACTCGTTCAACCAATTCATGGTCATACATAACCAATTCTCAACTATTCCACATTCAATTCAACACAATATACAATAATATACATCGTCATTATCATATCCAACCTTCACAAACAATATTACACATCACAACCTCAACCACAATCTCAACATTACTAACCAATATACATATTAACTAAATTTCATTCACCAACCATCACTTACCATTCTTACCTCCTTCCAGCCTCCGACCCAATATTTCATCAATTCAACATTACTTATAAATATATAATAATTATCCAACACCAATATCAATTTCATAAATACCGTATCAATTTCCTTCATGCATCCTCTACACACATCAATCCATCCAAACATATCATTCAAGCTTAATTCTAGGGGCATCTAACCTGAGAATTCACATCATATTACACGGTACTTAAATAAAACTTAAACCGTACCTTAGCCGATTCCTCGTAACACCTAAGGACACCTCAAGGTCAATGTTCTTCAAGAGTCCACAACTTCAAAGCCTCTTTGAACTGAATCTTAGCCACCAAGGTCCAACAATCAAGCTCCTAACATCATCAATGTTCTCCAAATCAACAATATCCAATCTAATCCCACAACATAACACTATAATCAACATTCAAGATTGCTAAATCACAAATCAACAAGGGCTTGAGGTTCTTACCTTATTTATGCATCAATTAAGCAAGAGTCACTAATTTTCTCCAGTTAATTTGACCCTAGAACATCAAAACAACTAAAAATCTCAACACCCAAATATCAAACTTTCAAATATGGGAATGAGAGACTGAGAGTGAGATTGAGGTTTTCTTATCAAATTAATTAGCGGTCTTTGTAGAGAATTTCGAGACGAATGCGTGGCCACTGACTGCTCGTCAATCGGAGCTCCGGATCAAAAGTTATTTGAGATTGAATTTGGTACCAAGGGTTTGAACCCTTGTTTGCTCCTCCCCTCAAAGCTTTCAATGTGTTTCATAATAAAAGGGGGAAGAGAGAGCTGAAGCTCTTTTATTTCATTAACTTGGGTTGGGCCTTGGCCCGTTTTGGGTCCGGTTCGACCAATTTAGCCTGTTCGGCCCAATCTTGGGCCAAATTCTTTAAAATTAGTGTCAAAATTCTTAGTTTAATAAGTTTTATCTTATTAAATCATAAAATTCTATTTTTTAATTTCTTTAAATAATTAATTTATTCATTAATTATTTACTAGTTTGGTGGGTTTTGTATTAGCCATGGCAGAGGACTTAGAAAAGAAGGCTGAAGAGAGTTACACTAGGGTCTTCGGAGAAAAAACTTGATTTAGTACACGAGGTCGTCAAGTCTAGAGAAAAATATGCGGAGCTGGAGGGAACTATAGCTGAAGGAATGGATGAGTTGATAGAAAATTTGAAGGCCCAGTTTCGAGTTATAGCTCTCGAAGTGGACCTTCCTCATTAGTTTTGACAATGTTGTGGTGAAAGGGAAGATAGTCCCTATGCCTGAGGATGAGTAGGACACTCCTATGTCTGACCTGAAGGTTCCTGAAGTCCGAGCTGAGGGAGCTCCTCGAGTGGATGATGAGCCTGCTCCTTCCCAGCCAGAAATTCTTCTGACCTCTTCCCCGCAACCCGAAGACATGACTTCCAGTGAACACATCCCTCCTCCTTAGCTTTTAAATTTCTAAGTATTTGGATGGCCCGACTTGTGGGTCTTTATGAATAATTTGGCTTTGTAATAGTTGTAGTTGGAACAATTTTTCTTTTTATTTTGTTGTTTTTACAAACTTTTTCCTACTATTTTGGTATGGGACAGTTAGATATGGATGAATTTTGTTAATGTTGTTTGTCGTAGCTGTTTCTTTATCTTTTTATGACTAAAAACCTAAATCACTTGATAGCTTTTAATGATAATTTTGTTAAGTTTCTAAAGATGTCGATTGAAGCAAGTCGGTCCCTTATTGATCTTTTTGTAGGATCAGAATATGTACTTCCCTTAGTTTCATTCCGACTTTAAGTAGTTGGTTTTGACAAGTTACTTTTGCGATTTGTTTTAGATCCACCCATTTTTTACTCTTCAGTTTCAAATGAGGTCGGACCACGATTTGCTTATATAACTTCTTACACTAATTTGTATCCCGTCGCTTCATCTTGTAGTCTATATAGGTCGAACAATAATTTTTGCGATTTTTCAAGCTTAGATTAGTGCATTTGAAATGAAAACTTTTATGAGAAAATGAATTATCGTAAATAAGAAAAAATTATTTACATAAGTGTTGTTGCTACTAAGAGCTTTTGTTACCCTTATCTCTTGTTATGGTGCCTCGTTAAAACCCTTTCAGGAAAACCCTTTCTCAGGAAAAAATCATGAAGTCGAAAAAAAAAAGAGTACATCAGGGAATAAGGTGTGCTTTCTAACTATAGTACCTCTTTAGGTTACATTCATACCATGACCTTGGGAGCTCATTCCCTTTTAGGTAAGACACTTTGTAATAACCCTTGCTTAAGACTTCAACGATCTTGTAAGGTCCTTTCCCGTTCGCAGCCAATTTTTTCTCGCCCAACTTCTGTCTTCCAATGTCATTTCGAATTAATACAAGGTCATTTGGGGTGAAGCTTTGTTTGATGACCTTCTTGTTATACCATAAGGCCATTTTTTGTTTCAATGCTTCCTCGTTTATCCGAGTTTGCTCTCGATTTCTGGGAGGAGGTCTAGTTCTTCTTTTTGAGCTCGAACATTTTCTATGTTGTCGTAGAATCTAACCCTTGGAGATTCTTCGGATACTTCTATAGGAATTATAACTTCTATGCCGTAAGCAAGTCGAAAAGGAGATTCTCCTGTTAATGAGTGGGGTGTTGTCCGATATGCCCACAAGACTTGAAGAAGCTCGTCTGCCCATGCTCCCTTTGCATCTTGTAGTTGGTGTTTTAATCCAACCAACACGACTTTATTCGTAGTTTCTACTTGTCCATTGGTCTCAGGGTGTTCTACCAATGTGAACTAGTACTTAATCTTGAGGCTTACCAGCAAGCTTCTGAAGGTTGAGTCGGTGAACTGAGTCTATTATCTGTGGTGATGGAGTGTGAAACTCCAAACCGAGTGACAATGTTCTTGTAGAAGAACTTATGACTTCTTTAAGCTGTGATGGTTGCCAAGGTTCTGCCTCAATCCACTTAGTGAAATAATCAATACCCACTATAAGGTATTTAACTTGTCTGGGGGCCTGTGGAATGGCCCAAGGAGGTCTAAGCCTCATTTTGCAAATGGCCAAGGTAAAGTGATGCTGATGAGCTCTTCTGGGGGTGCCACATGAAAGTTAGCATGCTTTTGGTAAGGCAAACATTTTTTAACGAAGTCGGCTTCCTCCCTTTGTAAGGTCGGCCAAAAGAAGTCAGCTCAAATCACTTTTTTAGCTAGCGACCGTGCTCCTAGGTCGTTTCTGTCTATGCCGCTCTGGACTTCCTTTAGACATTCGTTAGAATTGGACATCAAGACACATTTTGGTAGAGATGTGGATATTCCTTTTCTATAAAGGATGTTGTGAACCAGGGTGTAATTTTGTGCTTTCCTTGTGCACCTCCTTGATTTTCTTTCTTCTTTATGGACAATATCGAACTTGGAGATATTCGATGATGGAAGCCATCCACCCTAAACTTAGATTGGATATGGTCATTGTGCCCAACTTGTCAACTTTCTTAGTTATTTGATAGTGTGTGGAGAGTTTCCTGGATCAAGGTTCTATTGTTACCACCTGACTTGGTGCTGGCCAACTTGAAAAGAGCATCAGCTCGGATATTTGATTCCCAAGCTATATGTCGGATTTTTACTTCGTAAAATTGAGCTAATTGTTCTCGTGTTTCTTCTAAGTACTTCATCATGTTGGGATCTTTAGCCTGATAAGTTTCATTAACTTGAGAGGTTATTACTTGAGAATTACTAAACACAATCAACTTCACTGCCCCAACTTCAGCAAGTCAAGCTTCATACTCGACTTGATTGTTGGAGGATGGAAACTCAAATTTCAATGAAAGTTCTATCCAAGTTCTCTTTATTCTCCAAAATAACTCTTACTCCACTTCTAGCTTTATTGGATAATCCGTCTACATACGAATTCTAAGCTACAGGGCTTTCCTTAGCTTCAGTGTATTCGGCCATAAAGTCGGCTAAATATTGAGATTTGATTGCTGTCCGAATTTCATACTTTAAGTTGAACTTGGATAGCTCTATTGGCCATTGTAGCACATGTCCTGCAGTATCCGTCTTTTATAAGATGTGCTTCATAGGCTGATTAGTTTGGACCTTTATAGTATGAGCTTGAAAAAAAGGTCGTAGCCTTCTAGAAGTGACAACAAAGGCATATAAAAACTTTTCTATATTTTGATAGTTTAGTTCTTCCCCCTGTAGAGCCTTACTAATAAAATAGATTAGTTGTTGTTCGTTTTCATCTTCCCGGACTAAGGCTATGGCTCTGTTTGGTACAGCATGAGCTCTTCCCCTAGAACAGGTAGGGTGAAGATTGGTGGTTGACTTAGAAAATTTTTTAAGCCTTGAAAGGCTTGTTCACATTCTTGAGTCCATTGAAATCGACTCCCTTTCTTAAGTATTGAGAACATGGGTAGGGACTTCAGATCTGATCCTGTCAAGAATCTGGATAAGGCTGCCTACCTTCCATTTAATTGTTACACTTTTTTGAGATAGGTCAGGCTTTTCATCTCCAATATTGCCTAGCATTTGTCTGAGTTGGCTTCAATACCCTTTGGGTGAGCATAAAGTCTAAGAACCTCCCGACTTCCACTGCGAAGGTACATTTTGAGGGATTTAGTCCCATCCCGTGCTTTCTGATTGTGTTAAATACTTCAGTTAAGTTGGATAGGAGGTTGACGTCTTCTTTTGTCTTGACAAGCATGTCGTCCACATACACTTTCATTAATTTTCCAAGATGAGGTGAGAATACCTTATTCATTAATTGTTGATATGTGGCTCCAAGGTTCTTCAATCCAAAAGATATTTCTATATAACAATAATTAGCTTTTGGAGGGATGAAATAGGTCTTCTCTTGGTCCGGCTTGTACATCGAGATTTGGTTATAACCCGAGTATGCATCCATAAAGGACATGTACCTACACTACAAGAAAAATCAATATTTGTAACAAAAAAATTGTTACAAAAAATCGAAATTTTGAAACGAAAGGATTTTGTAACAAAAAAAGAGGCCATTGCAGTATGTCTTGTTACAAAAAATTTTTGTAACAAAAAATGGAACTGTTACAATTCAAAGTGATATTTTATAATAAATTTTTCTGATACAAAAACCAAAAGTCGTTACAAAAGTTGTAACAAATTTTGATCTTCAAAATATTTTTGGTGACAATCTCATTTTTCCTATCATAAAATTTTGTTACAAAATGTAGCTTGATTTTGTAATATTTTTTTTCTTTAGTTACAAAAGCAAAATAATTATTTTGTAACAATTTTTTTAATACAAATTGCATGCATAATTTACTAAATTATTTTTTAAATTAACTAATTGATGACATGTCATCATGTCATGTTTTTCTATACTTTTTCATACAAAAAATTGATGATTAGTGCTTAAATATTGAATGCTTTTGTATTTAAATGGTATATTTCTTTGATCTTTTGATTTTATAAACTTTGTAGGAAATAAGAAGAAAAAGAAGCAAAAAAGCACAAAATAAGCTAAAAAGGAGAAAAGAGAAATTCTGGGGCACATTTTGGAGCTTGGGCACACTTTGGAGCCTTAGGCCACGCTTTTAAAAGTGTGGCCCATGATTTAAACCAAGGAGCGCTCTTGGCGGAAAAACGCCACAACGCGCAAGCGTGCACGACGCTGACGCGTCGGGCAAGGATTTTTGAAGAATCACGCGTACGCGTGCATGACACGTACGCGTGGATATGATCAGCGCTCGTTTCCAAAGAGGGCGGTACGTTGGCTTAAAGAATGTTTTCGGGCAATTTCAAAATTGGAATTGGAGTTTCGCGACCGATGCGCACGCCTGCATGACGCGCACGCGTTGGTGGGATATACCTGAAGAAGGGCGCGCAAGCGTAGGTTGAGCGGCAGCGTAGCAGTAGCATGTTTGAAAACCCACGCGTACGCGTAGGTGACGCGTATGCGTGGTGTAGCACTCAATTGAAGAACGCTACGCTCGTTTGGTGAACGTTGCAAGGGACGCGTACGCGTACGTGACGCGCACGCGTCGATGTGCCAGATTGCCAAAGCACGCGTGAGCGTGAGAGACGCGTACGCGTGAAAAGCCCAAAACGTGCAAAGGAAACACACGTGCAAAGGACGCGTACGCGTTGGTGTAAAAGCGTTCCGCTCACTTAATGAACGCTACGCTCTCCTGGAAGCATCACTTCTGCTCAATTTATGTGATTCCAAGCCCAAGTGAAATTCAAAGCAAGCAGAGCCCATTTTCATCACTTAAAGGCAAAAGAAATAGTTAGAATAGGAATTTCATTTGAATTGTAATTTATTTTCAATTTCAATTTCATTTTTATTTTGTAAAGCCTATATAATTTGGCTTATGCAATTTCAGTTTCTGATAATTCTCTTCTGCAAATTTACTTTCTGCAACTTTACATTTGAGCTTGCTGTGATCTGAATTTACTTTTCATGCAATTTAAGTCTTCTGCAATTGTTCTGAGTTCTGATTTACTGCTTTCATTTAATTTTTCAGCACCCAATTCCCTCTACATTTGATGCAATTTACTTTTCTTGCTTTTCAAGTTTCTACTGATTTATATTCTGCAATTTACAATTCTCTGTAATTTACTTTCTGTTGCTCTAATTTCACCCAATTTACTACTGTCTGCTTGACTAGACTGATCATTTACTAAAGTTGCTTGATCCATCAACCCCTGTGGGATCGACCTAACTTTTTGTGAGTTTTACTACTTGATGCGACCCGGTACACTTGCCGGTGAGTTTATGTAGAATCATTTTTTCCTCATCAAGTTTTTGGCGTCGTTGCCAGGGATTGATATAGATCGACAATGATTAAGTGGGTGAGAAGTCTAGATTAAGCATTTTCTTTGTTTTTGATTTTCTGTTTTGAGCTGATACCAAGGTGTTTGAGTTATTGCCTCACTAAGAAATTCTCATCTGTGACATGAATTTCAATTTTCATTGGTGATGTGTTTTATAAAATTTAAATGGAGTTCACCTCATCTTTTGATCAAACAAATTTTATGGAATATTACCCACCATCACCAATGGACTATTCTAATAGTGGCTGGGAATATCACCAAGAAATCACAGATTCTGAGCACTCGAATCAATGGAAATATGCTTCAGAACCACAAGATGAGCAAGACAATTTCATGGGATATTACCCCACACCACAAAATGATTCAGGTCATTATCCTCATGGTGGCTGGGAATATCACCAAGAAATCACAGATTCTGAGCACTCCAATCAATGGAGATATGCTTCAGAACCACAAAATGATCAAGACAATTTCATGAGATATTGCCCACCACCGCGAAATGATTCAAGTCATTATCCTAATTATGGATGGAAATATCACCAAGAGTGTGAACAATCAAGTGAAAAAAATTTCCTCCCAGAGCCACAAAGTGAATCATACTGTTATGACACTGACACAAACTATGGCTGGGAAGGGAATTCTAATGCTCCATATGCTATTCATCCAGAGACATCATCACTTGATCATGCTTTCAATGAATTCATGCAAGATTGCTCCTCAATGCCACATAATGATCCACACTGTGATAAATTCAACAATCACTCAAGTTGTGGGTGGGAGGATCAAAACCAAACAACATTCAATAGTTCATACTCCACTCATCAAGAGACATCATCACTGGAGTGTGCTTTCAATAAATTCATGCAAAATTATCCCCCAATGCCACAAGATGATCCATACTATGATGAATTCAACAATTCTTCAAGTTGTGCTTGGGAGGATCAAAATCAGAGAGCACTCAATGTGTCACACTCTATTAATCAAGAGCCATCATCACTTGAGCAAACCTTCAACTCATTTATGCAAAGTTATCCAACTTTATCTCCCCGTTTTTCATTTGAAAATCCTTCATCACTTGACTATACCTCAACACAAAGTTTCCTCCAAGATCCATACAATCCATTTCACCAACCACAAGACACACCTGATTACTCACAAAATCTATTTCATATCCCTCAACATAACTTCACCACAATACCCACAAGCCCACAAAATCCACCCCAATCTGCTTCTCTCTTGCTACAAGCAGAACAATATCTGCAAAGTGACATAGACTCTAGGGAGAAAACTAGAGAACTCTTGGAAAGACAAGAACAATCCTGGAAAGAGCAAGAGATCCTCTTCAAGAAGATGGATGGGCACTTAGAGCAAATGAGGAAAAACTTAGAACTGCTGAGCAAGGAAGATGAAGACCAATTGGTGGATGTGAAGAAGGAAGTGGAAGAACAAGAAGAAGAGGCATCTGTGTCAAGCAAAATTTCGATGAAGAATGAGGTGGTGGAGGTATTTGAACCTGAAACTGCACATCTACAGAAGCCACTTAAGATGACAAGGGAACATGAAAATTCACAACCCCCACAAACTTTCCTGAACCAAAAACTCTCAACACTTGAATCTATGATTGAAAGATATGAAGATGAGATAAAGAAATCTTGGGAAGAACAACAAACCTCCTCTATGAAAGTACTATTACATCAAATGTTGAGTGCAAAAGAGGAAGTTAGGGGTGGAAAAAGGCCAGGCGGCCTGCCAGGGGCCTACAGTCTGGCCTGTGTTTGGCCTGGCCTGGCCTGACCTGTTATAAAATAGGCACAGGATCAGGCTGTTATAAAAGCCTTATTATGTTAATAGGCCAGGCCTAGGCTCACTAATTAGCCTGGCCTGGCCTGTCAGGCCTGTTTGGGCCTTTTAATATATAATTATATATATAAATATTTTTTTTATTATTAACAAAATAATGAGATATTTTAAATTTACTATATTTAATTATAAATAATTTTATATATTTTAAATATTTTAAAGTTTAAAAATTCTTATAAATATTAAATATGACATTTTATATATAAATATGTTTATTAAAAAATTTTCTAAATAATATTTTTATTTTTGTAAAAAAAATTAGCAGGCCTTTTAACAGGCTTCAGGCCAAGCCAGGCTTAGTACTTTAAAAAAAACCTATAGCAGGCTGCAGGCCAGGCTCATGCCAATTAACTACATGACAGGCTAGACCTGTTAAGAGCAAAGCCTGGCCTGGCCTGACCTATTTCCACCCCTAGAGGAAGTAGAAGAACAAGAAAGTGAGGAAGACAATCAAGAAAGTCCATACTCAAGTGAGGCAGAAAGTTGCATAGAAGAAGGGCTCATTGAACCACCAATTCAAAAGGCTTTTGATGAAGATAAAGCTCCAACAATCACACAGCAACCATGTCTTGATATCCAAGGAGTGAAGGCAACCAACAAGAACACCAAAGAGAGGATTGTGACCAAAATACCAAGGACAACATTCAACAAAAGGTCAACTGCAAACAATCCTATCCCTGATCCAGCAAGCAAGCTCAATCCAGCGAATAACAAAAGGAAGCTTGTTGTGGAGAGACCAAAACAGGGGACAATAGCTGAATCTTCTCCCCTCTTGGGGTCATTCCTCTTAACAAACTGGAAGAAGAGGAAGAAAGTGAGGAACAACATGTCAAGCTAATGACAATAAAAGAGCACTTATTGGGAGGCAACCCAACCTTAGGTAATATTTCATTTCTCTACTTTATTTATTTTCTTCCTTTGCTTTGTTTAATTTCAAAATAATTGACATATGATTACATTCTAAGTTTGGTGTTGCCCTGCAACAATCTGTTTTCAATCTTTCTGGATGATTGCATCAAATCTAAAATGAAAGTGTCACACTAAGATTCTAAGTTTGGTGTGCCACTTATTTTTCTATGCAATTTATTCAACAACACCACTTGTCTGCATAATCATAATGCCTCTGCAAGGTTATCTTTCTTTTGGTGTAACATTTTTACTATTATCTTTGTTTTAGTCATTTCTTTGTTTTTAATGCTTTCAGTTATTTTGCTCCTTAACTGTTTTTGTTAAATACCTCATCAAGAAATCCTTATTCATGACAAATTCTTTACTTGGTGATTGTATTTAACATGTAACAGTTTCCTTTGTTTAGTTTTAGTTCAAATAAATTGACATATGATTGCATTCTAAGTTTGGTGATGCTATGCAACAAAATTTGTTTCCAATCTTTACTGGATACTTGCATCAATTCCAAGTGAAAGTGTCACACTAAGTTTGGTGTGCCACTTATCTTTTATACAATATATCATGCACACCCTCTTATTTTTGCAATCACAATGTCTCTGTCTCCTGTGCCTTCATGGTTATTTTTAATTTTGCTTACTTAAACACATGTGCTACTGACATTTCATTATGAAAGACACTCACGATCCATCTTAGCCCCATCACCATTATTTTAATTGTTGCTTAAGGATGAGCAAACACCCTAAGTTGGTATGGGAAGGGGAAGAATAGGAGGAAAAGGACAACAACCGTGAAGATGAACTACAAGGTGGTAAAGTTCTTTTTCCTCTTATTTGCTTCTAGTACTTTAAAGAGCATGATTGTCTTTATGTTCTCTGTATGCATGTGTGGTATGAATAAGCATAGCTTGAATTTTGATTTGTAACATCTTGCTGTGACATTATGACTACCAACTTGAATTCTGTGAGTTCAAAAGTAATAAAGTATCATGATCATAAACAAACAAGGAATTAAAGAAGAACTTAGCATGTGCATAAAAGTATTTGAAGGCTAGAATGATTAACTGTTGCTCAATTGCATTAGATTTTATTTAATTGAAGTTTTCATCTAGGACATTTTATGAAATTTTTGAAATCATGAAAACCTTGAAGAAGCAAGTACAAATTAAGGCAAGAAAAGCAAAAGGGAAAGAATGAGAAAGCTGAAGGCTCTGAGTACCAATGACAATTCAATTGTTAAGTACTTGTGGTATTTATGTATCAGGCAAAAAGCTTGAAAACAAAACACTTAGAGTCAAGGCTAGGCTCAAGTGCAAGAGCACTCCCTCAAAACTCAAGGCTCTGAGCATCAATGATTAGAGAGTAAAGAAAAAAAACAAATGAGCTTAAAGAAGTCCTCTAATTAAATGCTTGTGGTGCTTATGTATCAAGTGGTAATACTTGAAAACAAAGCATTTAGAGTCGTAGCTTTGTTATCAACTCATGGGGCAAAGCACCCAAAAGGAGAAGCTAATAAGAAAATGAAAAGCTTGTTTCAAGGAAGAAATATAAGGAAAAGATTTCATAAAATGAGCTAGATAGAAGCATCAATCATCTACATTTCTATTGTGATTGTAGCATGCATAGAAAACTAGCTAACCATGAACATTAACTTGTTATTCTTCTCACCTTGGTTTGTCAAAATTTACTGCATGATTCTTTTCTTCCTTGGGGACAAGCAAGGTTTAAGTTTGGTGTTGTGATGATATGTCATCATGTCATATTTTTTCTATGCTTTTTCATACAAGAAATTGATGATTAGTGCTTAAATATTGAATGCTTTTGTGCTTAAATGGTATATTTCTTTGATCTTTTGATTTTATAAACTTTGTAGGAAATAAAAAGAAAAAGAAGCAAAAAAGCACAAAATAAGCTAAAAAGGAGAAAAGAGAAATTCTGGGGCACATTTTGGAGCTTGGGCACACTTTGGAGTCTTAGGCCACGCTTTTAAAAGTGTGGCCAATGATTTAAACCAAGGAGCGCTCTTGGCGCGAAAACGCCACGACGCGCACGTGTGCACGACGCTGACGCATCGGGCAAGGATTTTTAAAGAACCACACGTACGCGTGCATGATGCGTACGCGTGGATATGATCAGCGCTCATTTCTAAAGAGAGCGCTACGTTGGCTTAAAGAACGTTTTCGGGCAATTTCAAAATTGGAATTGGAGTTTTGCGACCGACGCGCACGCGTGCATGACGCGCACGCGTCGATGGGATTTAGCTGAAGAAGGACGTGCAAGCGTGGGTTGAGCAGCAGCGTAGCAGTAGCATGTTTGAAAACCCACGCGTACGCGTAGGTGATGCGTACGCGTGGTGTAGCACTCAATTGAAGAATGCTACGCTCGTTTGGTGAACGTTGCAAGGGACGCGCACGCGTCGATGTGCCAGATTACCAAAGCACGCGTGAGCGTGAGGGACGCGTATGCGTGGAAAGCCCCAAAACGCGCAAAGGACGCATATGCGTGGGTGCAAAAGTGTTTCGCTCACTTAATGAACGCTATGCTCTCCTGGAAGCATCACTTCTGCTCAATTTATCTGATTCCAAGCCCAAGTGAAATTCAAAGCAAGCAGAGCCCATTTTCATCACTCAAAGGCACAAGAAATAGTTAGAATAGGAATTTCATTTGAATTGTAATTTGTTTTCAATTTCAATTTTATTTTCATTTTGTAAAGCCTATATAAAGGCATCAGTTTCATTTCATTAGGAGCACGGACAGTAGGAGTAGGAGTAGAATAGAAGGCTCAGGCTGGAGGATTAGAGACTCTAAATATCTCTTGGAGGATTAGAGACTTCAGAGAGTTTAGCATAGTTAATACACTTTTATTTTTCTGCACTATTACATTTCAGTATTCAATTTGGCTTATGCAATTTCAGTTTCTGATAATTCTCTTTTGCAAATTTACTTTCTGCAACTTTACATTTGAGCTTGCCGTGATCTGAATTTACTTTTCATGCAATTTAGTCTTCTGCAATTGTTCTGAGTTCTTATTTACTGCTTTCATTTAATTTTCCAGCACCCAATTCCCTTTACATTTGATGCAATTTACTTTTTTTTCTCTTTAAGTTTCTGCTGATTTACATTCTGCAATTTACAATTCTCTGTAATTTACTTTCTGTTGCTCCAATTTCACCTAATTCACTACTGTCTGCTTGACTAGACTGATCACTCACTAAAGTTGCTTGATCCATCAATCCCTGTGGGATCGACCTCACTTTTTGTGAGTTTTACTACTTGATACGACCCGGTACACTTGC
This sequence comes from Arachis ipaensis, assembly GCF_059453495.1. Lineage (NCBI taxonomy): Eukaryota > Viridiplantae > Streptophyta > Magnoliopsida > Fabales > Fabaceae > Arachis > Arachis ipaensis. The sequence continues at coordinate 140,340,161 of NC_142436.1, forward strand.
CGGTGAGTTTGTGTGGAATCGTTTTTCCCTCATCACTAATATATTAACTATTTTACTAAGCAAATCTACATTTATATAATATGTAAAAACATATATAATTCAAATATGTCTCATTTTGCTAAAATTGTTTTAAAACAAAATAACATTAGTAAGTACATTGATTAATTTTATAAGTTATATTTCTTCCACAAGTTTAACCAAAAGTTAAAAGTTCTAACATAGATTAGTGTCTCTATGAATCAAAATATTTCTGAGTCCTCAAGGTAGCATGTTGTCACCATTTTAGCACTCCTGTATATAAGAAAGACCGAAAAAAAAATTAGAAACAAGATATAACACTAATTATAATTTTTTCCATTAACTTTTATCCAAAATGTTTAGAAAATTTTTCGCAGAACCCCCCTAAAACTTGGATATTTCCACCGTTTACAATTCCAACAAAAACAACCAATTCACTACTTATTTCTCCGCCAATACACAACCAAATTTATCAAACCAAATAATAAGACATTTGTCATTTCTCAATCATGACACAAGTAAAATGTGATAAACAGATCTATATACAAATTAAACTATACTAATAATATATGAATCATCTAGAAATATGTATTAAAACCTTAAGCAATTTTAGGAGTACCTTTAATTGTCTAGTTTCTTTCATTGTCAAAGCGCATTATGAAAGAGTTCACAACGCCTTGTTGAGATTCCAGTTGAGCTTTTACTCGGACCAGGGGATGCCGGGGCTGGGGCAGGGGCTGCCGAGACTGAAGCAGGGGCACCTAGGGCTAGAGCAGGGGGCTGGTGTTGTAAAACTAGATGCAGTAGCCCTTGTCAACCTTCGTGAGGCCATTATGTTACGTAATCTACAATAAAACTCACAGAGATAATATTAAAGAAATGAAATAATAAAATATCTACATCATTTAATACACAATTACACAAAGAAAATCACATCAAAATCTGTTTTAGAAATCACTAAGCTTAGTATCTTTCAATTTACATAACTTTTATTACAAAACTTCAATTAAACTAAATTTTAGTTTGGAGACTCCTAACTTATTTAGTAACAAGTGTGTCTTGGTTGCAACTCAATCGCTATTCAATTCCAAGAGTTGCAAGCATTGAAAGTTGATGCAAACTTTGCTGAAAACTTATTCTTTCCAGCTTTGATCACCAATTTTAAAAAATTCACAACTCCCAATATTTAACTTTTAAAATTATAAAATTTTAGAGCAATAAACCAAGTTAATCGAATTTTAAAACAAAATTAGTTTTTCTCCAAAACTCAGCTCGGAGGAGTCGCAAGAAGACAAATAAGTTGCTGCCCTGCTTGAACTTTTCTGCTCCAGGACAGATTTATCGACCTAACTTTAAAAATTCTCTATAAATTGTACATTTAACGAAAATGTCTCAAAATTTCCAGTCCAGTTTCCTATATTCTCAAGTTTAATTCAAACTTAGTCCCATGCAATTTCGATCATCACAGAATTAGTTATAACTTTTCAAAGTTTCTGACTTCGTTTAAAAGAAATGTAGAAAATCAGATTTCATAATTTAACTTTGAAAAATCATAACTAATTCTCTAATTAATACGAAAACTTTTAAATATGAATCTTAGCAACCATACTCATTGTAATTCATTTAACTTTTAATCTCATATTATTTCGATCACTATCGAATTGCTGGTCTGCTTTTCAAAATTGCCGTTTATCTTAAAAACCATATTTTCAACAAAAAGTTTAGCATTTCAAGATTCAACTTTCAGTACCTCTCAAAATTAAATCTCAAAATAATCACCAACCAATTCCACCACCATTACAATATATTTAATAACCAACTCAACAGTAATCAACCAATATAATCCATCAAATCTAGTATTCACAATAATTATTTGTCAAACAATTCACAATCCACATAATCAATCAATAACACTGAATCAACAATTCCAATCACATTTCACAGTCATAATTCAACATCCATATAATCAATTAATTACTCATGATAATTAAACCTATTTGCAGTTATTCAATAAACTTTATGGGCATTCTAAAATTAAAATCATTTAAGTTAAAGCCCCTACTTCGATATCGCAATCGCATAATTTAACATAACAACTCCCTTCTCTTTTAGTTTCATGGCAGTAGTGGCAACTTCCACGCAACCAGAATGGCAGAAGCATAGTCTTCATAGCAGTGACCGGGGTTGTAGCAAAATAGAGGATTCAGATTGGATGGAAATTAAGAGCAATCACACAGCCTAGAATCAAAGTAGCAGTCTCAGACTCATCACGACAGCTCCAGCATTGGCTCTCGGCAGTAGAAGGTCGGCGGCACATTCTCTAGTGGCAATCGACAACGGCAGTAGCTTCAAAGGGGACAGAATCGCAAACCCTAATAATCAGAACGAAAACTAAAAGCAAGAACAGAACAAAAACCAAAAACAAAACAGAACGGAAACCAAGAGCAAGAATGCTTGCCTCAGTTCATCTTCACAGTGGTGGCGAGCTTCCACGGCGGCGGCGAGGAGAACACCCACCAACGTGTCCTTCGACTCCCCCCTCTCTTTTGGCCAGTCGCGGATCTTCCCTTCTCTCTCCCCTCTGCGTGCGACGGCGATGGCTACGACGATGGTGACGAGCCCTAGCGACGGCAGCGATGAAGCACGACGACAACAGCCCTAGGTGACGATGATGGAGATGGCTTCGTGCAGCTCCAATGGTGACGACAGCTTTGGGCAGCAACCCCGTTCGCGAGCTCTCCCTCTCACCCACACGACGGCAGTGGCGGCGACAGTGGCACCCTTCCCGGCGCCATCCCTTCTCTCTCTTCTCCTTCCTCTTCTTCTCTGATTCCCTCTTTTTTCCTTCTGTGGGTTTTCCGTTTCCTTTCTTTCCCCTGGTTTAGGGATTTAGGGTAATAGATTTAGGAATTTAGTAAAATTAGGGTTTTATTTAGTAATTTTAGAGTTAAGGTAAAATATATACAAGTAATATAATAATTGTATAAAATATTTGAAATAGAATGACAATTTAGGGTTCAAATATAATATTGTAAAAATTAATTTCGGAACACATAATTTTATTAATTTATCAATGTTCAAATAATTATTTCTAATTTAAATCATAAAATGAATATTCTAGTCATTTTATGAAACACAGGTTAAACCTGAAATATCTATTGCCTAAATTAAATTATATGACATTTTATTATTTTTCTATTACCAAAATTTTAATTTTAATTTGTATAAAATAATTAATTATAATAAAAATTGTACATAACTATTAATTGTCTTAAACTTAAAATATTTATAAAAGTGTGATATCTCATTTTTAAATAACTGTTTTAGATATATTCTCTTTTATTTCTATCTATGAAATAAATAATGTCTAAAATAAAATTCAAAATTTAGAAAATTCAAATCCATTTTGTTAATCTTAAAAATCTGATTATTAATAAAAATTATATATTAATTTTTTAAAAGAATATAAAATAATATTTATCATTTTTAAAACTTAATGAATACAAACAGTACGTAAAAAATTTTATTTTTTGAAACAAAATAAAATTATTTTAAAATATATATATATATATAATTTTTTTTACTCTTAAAGTGTTTAATATTTTGAAAAAAAAATTGTTATAAAATATACTTATATTTTGTGACAAACAAATAACTTTTTATAAATAATATTAAATTTTGTGATAAATTATTTTTTTGTTACAAAACAATTGGAGTTTTTGAAACAAAAAAATATTTTGTTACAAAACAATTAGAGTTTTTGAAACAAACACATATTTTGTTACAAAATATTTCAAATTTTTGCAATTACTTTTTTTTGCTACAAAATATTATAATAGTTTGTAATAAAACACCATCTTGTTACAAAAACTAATGTAATTTGTAACAAAAAAAATTAGGTTGTTACAAAATATTATCATGTTGTTGTTACAAAACATTATTCTTTTGTAACAATTACCAATTATTATTACAAAAAACTTATTTTTTGTAACAATTTTAAATTTGATACAAATTTTTTGTTACAAATGTTTCATTTTCTTGTAGTGCTATATCCTGAAGCTAAGTCAACCAAGGCATCAATGCTGGGAAGAAGATATGGATCTTTGGGACAAGCTTTATTGAGGTCGGTATAATCAACACACATTCTCTATTTTTTGTTTTGTTTCTTCACCAGGACTACATTAGCTAACCACAAAGGATATTTTACTTCCTTTACAAGCCCAACATCTAATAAGGCTTGTACTTGTTCTTCTACGACTTGTTCTCTTTTAGGCCCGAGCTTTTATCGCTTCTGTTGAACAGGACATGAACCCGGGTAGACAGCGAGCTTATGATACATGAGGTTAGGGTTTATCCCGGGCATGTCGAGGCTTTCTAAGCCAAGAGGTCGGAGTTTTGTTGTAAGAGATTAATGAGGTCTGCTTTTAACTCTTTCCCGATGTTGGCTCTGAATCTTGTTGTTTTCTCTTCCTGGTCTTCGATTTGTACCTCTTCAATTTTTTTTGCCAGGTTGTGGTCGTAGCTCTTCTCGTGCTTGGACACTACCAAGCTCAAAAGTATTGACTTCTTTACCTTTTATGCTTTTTCATAGATTCAGGCTTTCATTATAGCTTTTTTGTGCCAACCTCTGATCTCCTCTTATGGTGGTAATTCCCTCTGAAGTCGAAAATTTCATGCAGAGATGAGGAGTGGAAGCAACTGCAACTAGTCGGTTCAAAGTTGTCCGACCTATCAGTACATTGTAGGCTGATGCTACGTCGACCACAATGTAGTCTATACTCAAAGTTCTGGACTTTTACTTCTTACCAAAAGTGGTATGTAAGGAGATGAAGCTGAGGGGTTGAATGGATGTGTCTCCTAACCCAAAAAGATTGTCAGTATAGGCTATTAGTTCTTTCTCTTCTAGTCCAAGCTTGTCAAAAGTAGGCTTGAATAAGATGTCGGGCAAGCTCCCTTGATCTATCAGAGTTCTGTGGAGATTTGCATTAGCGAATATCACTGTAATCACAACAGGATCGTCATGCCCTGGGTTATTCTTTGGGCATCTTCTTTGGTGAATGAGATTGTGGGTAAGTCGGGAACTTTACTTTCTTCACCAACTTGGTAGACTTCTTTTGGATGTCTTTTGCGAGGAGACTTGGTTACCCCTCCTCCTGCAAATCCTCTAGCTATCATGTGGATTTGCCTATCAGGGGGTCTATGGTAGCCGATCTCGTCCTCCCTTATTTTCATCACCTCTCTTCCTTTTTTCCAGATCATCCAAACTTTCGGCAAGGTATCTTTCTAATCGACATTATCTAGTCAGTTTCTCTATCACATTTTTCAGATCATAGCAATCATTGGTGGAATGCCTATATACTTTATGATACTCGCAATATTTTGTCCAACTTTCGACTTTCTTATGCTTAATAGGATAAGAAGGTGGAAGTTTTCTAGTGTGGCAAATTTTTCTGTAGATGTCGACTAGAGAAACTCGGAGCAGGGTGAAGTTATGATATCTTCGAGACTTCTCTGAGCTGTATTCCTCTTTTTTCTTCGCTTCCTTATCTTTGTCCTGAACTTGAAGGGAGGGTTTGGCCTTGGAACTGGTTCTCTAAGTCAAAAATTCTCCTCCATATTAATGTATTTCTCCACCCGTTCTTGTACTTCATACAAAGAGGTCAGATGTCACTTGGATATAGATTGAGAAAATGACTTTTCTCTAAAACCATTAACCAACCCCATTATTACTGCTTCTGTGGGTAAATTTTAGATCTCCAAACAGGCTTTGTTGAATCACTTCATGTAAAATCAGAGAGTTTCTCCGACTTCTTGTTTGACCCCCAGTAGGCTAGGAGCATGTTTGACTTTATCTTTATAGATCGAAAAGTGGGTGAGAAAATTTCTTGCTAGATCGTCGAAACAAGTTATTATCCTAGGTGGTAGACTATCAAACCACTTCATCGTCGCTTTCGTTAATGTCGTTGGGAAAGATTTGCAGCGAGTTGCATTGGACACGTCAGCCAGGTACATTCGACTTTTAAAATTGCTAAGGTGGTGTCTTGGGTTGGTCGTTTCGTCATAGAGATTCATGTTAGGACTTTTGAATTTCCTATAGGAACCCTAGCTCGCATGATCTCTTCAATAAACGGATCATCTCCTCCAAGAAAACTTTCCTCCTGATCCACCCAATTACTCCGACTTCGAAGGTCGGCCTCTACTAGTTGTGAGAGCTTTTTTTCTAACTCTCTTCGTTGTCGTACCTCTTTTCGTAAATCTCTTTCCGCCTCTCTTTGTCGCTCAATCTTTTGCTCAAGTTGCTATAATCGGCCATGGTGGCTGTGTACAAGTCTCATGATCTCTGTTGGATGAGGGGGCTCCTCATCCTCGGGTGGATGAACTTCAGAATGGATTCGCCATGGTAGAGGATTTCCCGATGTACCCTCTTCGTGGGGCCACTCATTCTTTCATGTTGTGGAGATATCACGAGTGCTCGGTCATCGTTATGAGGTTCTGGTTTTGACTCAAACGCCATGTGACCGTCCTTGAATTGATTGTCTGCCATGATTAGGTATAAACTTCCAGGTCCCCGACAACGGCGGTAATGTTCCGAGAGTTACCTGAAACTGGGTTATATTTGGGCCTAGACGTGAGATCTAGGCTCTTTTTATGGCAACGTCCGACTTGAACTGGTGTCGAAGTACCGTCGTCCGAGTTCCTCGTGAGGAGGTGGAGGTAGTATCTGCAAGTGACTCCGATACTTAAGTTAATAAGGGTTCAAAGCAGGTTTTTTTGTAGACTGGGTCCTGAATATACTTGAGTATGTCAGTGTATTTATAGTGGAAAAGATAACCACTGATGAGCGGATAATTTATATGCTTTTTGGCATTATTTTTAGTATGTTTTTAGTATATTTTAGTTAGTTTTTATTATGTTTTTATTAGTTTTTAAATAAAAATCACATTTCTGAACTTTACTATGAGTTTGTGTGTTTTTTCTATGATTTCAAGTATTTTCTGGCTGAAATTGAGGGACCTGAGCAAAAATCTGATTCAGAGACTGAAAAAGGACTGCAGATGCTGTTGGATTCTGACCTCCCTGCACTCGAAGTGGATTTTCTGGAGCTACAAAAGCCCAATTGGCGCGCTCTCAATTGCGTTAGAAAGTAGACATCCTGGGATTTTCAGCAATATATAATAGTCCATACTTTGCTCAAGGTTTGATGGCCCAAACCGGCATTCCAAGTCAGCTTAAGAATTCTGGTGTCAAAACACCAGAATTGGCACAAAAGCTGGAGTTAAACGCCCAAACTGGCACAAAAGCTGGCGTTTAACTTCAAGAAAAGTCTCTACACATGGAAGTTTCAATGCTCAGTCTAAGCACACACCAAGTGGGCCCGGAAGAAGATTTCTGCATTAATTACCTATTTTTGTAAACCCTAGGCTACTAGTTCTCTATAAATAGGACCTTTTGCTATTGTATTTTAATCTTTTGATCATCTTGGAATCATGTTTTGATGATTGAACCCTCTTTGGGAGGCTGGCCATTCGGCCATCCCTAGACCTTTTGTTCTTATGTATTTTCAATGGTGGAGTTTCTACACACCATAGATTAAGGTGTGGAGCTCTGCTGTTCTTCATGAATTAATACAAAGTACTATTGTTTTTCTATTCAACTCAAGTCTATTTCTTCTCCAAGATATTCATTCGCACCCAAGAACATGATGAATGTGATGATTATGTGACACTCATCAACATTCTCACCTATGAACGCGTGACTGACAACCACTTCCGTTCTACATGCAAACAAGCTTGAATGTGTATCTCTTGGGTTTCTAATCTAAGATTGGAACCTTCGTGGTATAGGCTAGAATTATTGGCGGCCATTCTTGAGATCCGGAATGTCTAAACCTTGTCTGTGGTATTCTGAGTAGGATCTGGGAAGGGATGACTGTGACGAGCTTCAAACTTGCGATTGTTGGGTGTGTGACAGACGCAAAAGGATCAATGGATCCTATTCCAACATGATCGAGAACCGACAGATGATTAGCCGTGCGGTGACAGCGTGCGTAGAACATTTTCACTGCGAGGACGGGAAGTAGCCATTGACAATGGTGATGCCCAACATAAAGCTTGCCATGGAAAGGAGTATGAATGATTGGAAGAAGGCAATAGCAAAGCAGAGGTTCAGGAGGAACAAAGCATCTTCATACGCTTATCTGAAATTCCTACCAATGAATTACATAAGTATCTCTATCACTATCTTTATTTTATGTTTTATTTATCTTTAATTATCAATCCTCCATAACCATTTGAATCTGCCTGACTGAGATTTACAAGATGACCATAGCTTGCTTCAAGCCGACAGTCTCCGTGGGATCGACCCTTACTCACGTAAGGTTTATTACTTGGACGACCCAGTGCACTTGCTAGTTAGTTGTGCGGAATTGTGACAAAGTGTGATTCACATTTGAGATCTCCAATTCTTTGGCGCCATTGTTGATGATCACAATTTCGTGCACCAAGTTTTTGGCGCCGTTGTCGGAGATTGTTCGAGTTTGGACAACTGACGGTTCATCTTGTTGCTTAGATTAGGTACTTTTCTTTTTATTTTTTAGAATTTTTAAGAATGGATTCTAGAGTTTCAAGGTGATGTTCTTATCATCACAAAAGCTGATTGATTCTCATCAATTTAGCTGCTGAAGCTTGGCCAGTCATGTCTAATCTTTTTAGATTGAAGCTTTAGACTAACATTGCATGATTCCTGGAATTCTTATTAAAAGTTTTGAATCTCTTTATTCTCTTTTCCATATGATTTTTGAAAAATCACAAAAAAATTTATAAAATCATAAAATCAAAAATATTTTTATGTCTTTGTTTGAGTCTAGTGTCTAATTTTTAAGTTTGGTGTCTTGCATGCATTGTTTATTTGATCTTAGTTGCATTTTTATTGTTTCTCATCATTAAAATTCAAAAATATTTTCAAAATTGTGTCTTTTCAAGTCAATAATACAGAGAATTAAAGATTCAGAACATTCAGCAGAGGAATTAAACAGAAAAAGCTGGGAATTCAAAAACGCCCAGTGAAGAAGGAAAACTGGCGTTTAAACGCCAGCCAGGTACCCTGGCTGAGCGTTTAACGCCCAAAAAGGTAGCATTTTGGGCGTTAAACGCCAGAATGAATGCCATTCTGGGCGTTTAACGCCAGGATGACACTAGAGGGAAGATTTTGTTTTTAATCCAAATTTTTTTCAAATCTTCATAATTTTTCAAAATCAAATCTTTTTCAAATCATATCTTTTCAACCATATCTTTTCAAAATCAATTTCTTTCCATTTTTTTATTTTTATTTTTTTACTATTTTCGAAAATCCTTGCTACAATTAGTAATTTAATTCAAAATTTTCAAGTTGTTACTTGCCTATTAAGAAATGATCAAATTTTAAATTTTAGAATCATATCTTTTAATTTCTTGTTAGTCAAGTAATCAACTTTAATTTTAAAACTTTCTCTTTTTAATTTGATTTTCAATCATATCTTCTCAATCATATCTTTTCAATCACATCTTTTTCAAAATTAATTTTCAATCATATCTTTTTTATTTCTAATTTCAAAATCTTTTCAAAAATCACTTAATTTCTTTCCCAATCTTAGTTTTCAAAAATCATCAATCAAATTTTCAAAATTTCTTTTAATTATTTCAAAATCTTTTACTTTAATTTCGAAAATTCTTCCCCTCTTCTCACATCCTTCTATTTATGGACTAACACTCCTCCACTATCAACAATTCGAACTCTATCCCTCTTGATAAGTTCGAATTCTTCTCTTTCTACTTCCTCCTTCTATTTTTCTTTTCCTCTGACACCTCAAGGAATCTCTATACTATGACATAGAGGATTCCATACTTTCTTCTTCTCTCTTTCATATGAGCAGGAGTAAGGACAAAGACATTCTGATTGAGGCTGATCCTAAACTCGAAAGGACCTTGAAGAGAAAGCTAAGAGAAGCTAAAGTATAACTCTCTGTAGAGGACCTAACAGAGCTTTTCAAACAAGAAGAAGCCATGGCAGCCGAAAACACCAATAATGCAAGGAAGGTGCTTGGTGACTTTACTGCACCTACTCCTGACTTCTATGGGAGAAGCATCTCTATCCCTGCCATTGGAGCAAACAATTTTGAGCTTAAGCCTCAATTAGTTTCTCTAATGCAACATAATTGCAAGTTTCATGGACTTCCATTGGAAGATCCTCATCAGTTCTTAGCTGAATTCTGGCAAATCTGTGACACTGTCAAGACTAATGGGGTTGATTCTGAGGTCTACAGACTTATGCTCTTCCCCTTTGCTGTAAGAGACAGAGCTAGGACATGGTTGGACTCACAACCTAAAGAAAGCCTGAACTCTTGGGAAAAGCTAGTTAATGCCTTCTTGGCAAAGTTTTTTTCACCTCAAAAATTGAGCTAGCTTAGAGTGGAAGTCCAAACCTTCAGACAGAAGGAAGGTGAATCCCTCTATGAAGCATGGGAAAGTTACAAGTAATTGATCAGAAGGTGTCCTTCTGACATGCTTTCAGAATGGAGCATCATAGGTATCTTCTATGATAGTCTGTCTAAACTGTCCAAGATGTCATTGGACAGCTCTGCTGGAGGATCTCTTCATCTGAAGAAGACGTCTGTAGAAGCTCAGAAACTCATTGAAATGGTTGCAAATAACCAATTCATGTACACTTCTGAAAGGAACCCTGTGAATAATGGGATAAGTCAGAAGAAAGGAGTTCTTGAGATTGACACTCTGAATGCCATACTGGCTCAGAATAAAATATTGACTCAACAAGTCAATATAATTTTTTAGAGTCTGTCTGGAATGCAAGCAGCAACAGGCAGTACCAAAGAAGCTTCATCTGAAGAAGAATCTTATGATCCTGAGAACCCAGTAATGAAAGAGGTGAATTACATGGGAGAATCCTATAGAAACACCTATAACCCTTCATGGAGAAATCATCCAAACCTCTCATGGAAGGATCAACAGAGGCCTCAACAAGGCTTCAACAACAATAATGGTGGAAGAAATAGGTTTAGCAATGGCAAACCTTTTCCATCATATTCTCAGCAACAGACAGAGAATTCTAAGCAAAGCCATTCTGAATTAGCAACTGTAGTCTCTGATCTAATTAAAACCACTCAAAGTTTCATGACTAAAACAAGGTCCTCCATTAGAAATTTGGAGGCACAAGTAGGTCAGCTGAGTGAGAAAGTTACTGAACTCCCTCCTAGTACTCTCCCAAGCAATACAGAAGAGAATCCAAAGAGAGAGTGCAAGGACATAAACACGTCTCACATGGCCGAACCTGGAGAGGAGGAAGAGGCAATGATCTCCACTAAGGAAGACCTCAATGGACATCCACTGGCCTCCATGGAATTCCCTGATGAGAAACCATGGGAATCTGAGGCTCACACAGAGACCATAGAGAGTCCATTGAATTTACTCCTGCCATTCATGAGCTCTGATGAGTATTCTTCCTCTGAAGAGGATGAAGATGTTACTGAAGAGCAAGTTGCTAAGTACCTTGGAGCAATCATGAAGCTAAACGCCAAGTTATTTGGTAATGAGACTTGGGAGAATGAACCTCCATTACTCACTAAAGAACTGGATGACTTGACTAGGCAGAAACTACCTCTGAAGAGACAAGATCCTGAGAAGTTCTCAATACCTTGTACCATAGGCACCATGACCTTTGAGAAGGCTCTGTGTGACCTAGGGTCAAGTATAAACCTCATGCCTCTCTCTATAATGGAGAAGCTAGGGATCATTGAGGTACAAGCTGCAAGAATCTCACTGGAGATGGCAGACAATTCAAAGAAACAGGCTTATGGACTTGTAGAGGATGTCTTGGTAAAGGTTGAAGACCACTACATCCCTGTTGATTGCATAATCCTAGAGATTGGGAAGTGTGTGGATGAATCCATCACCCTTGGCAGACCCTTCCTAGCCACAGCAAAAGCTGTGATTGATGTTGACAGAGGAGAATTGATCATTCAAGTGAATGAAGACTCCCTTGTGTTTAAAGCTCAAGGATATCCCTCTGTAACCATAAAGAGGAAGCATGAAGAGCTTCTCTCAATACAGAGTTAAACAGAGCCCCCACAGTCAAACTCTAAGTTTGGTGTTGGGAGGCCATAACCAAACTTTAAGTTTCGTGTTGAACCCCCACATTCAAACTCTAAGTTTGGTGTTGGGAGGTTCCAACATTGCTCTGAACATCTGTGAGGCTCCATGAGAGCCCACTGTCAAGCTATTGACATTAAAGAAGCGCTTGTTGGGAGGCAACTCAATCTTTAATTATCTATGTTAAATTTCTCTTTTCTTTTGTTATTTTATGTTTTCCGTAGGTTGATGATCATGTGAAGTCACAAAAACAAATGAAAAAGCAAAAACAGAAGAAAAAATAGTATAAAAAATAGAACACCCTAGAATAGAAACTTACTGGCGTTTAAACGCCAGTAAGAGTAGCAGAATGGGCGTTAAACGCCTAGTCTGGCACCATTTTGGGCATTTAACGCCAGAAATGGGCACCAGACTGGCGTTTAACGCCAGGAATGGGCAAGAAGCTGGTGTTAAACGCCAGAAATGGGCAGCAACCTGGCGTTTAATGCCAGGATTGGCAGAAAGGGGCATTTTTGCACGCCACTTGGTGCAGGGATGAGATATCCTTGACACCTCAGGATATGTGGACCCCACAGGATCCCCACCCACCCCACCTCTCTCTCTCTCTTCTTCACCCATTCACCAATCACCTCAATACCTCTTCCCCAAACATCCCTCACCTATCAAATCCCACCATTCTCTTCACCACTCACATCCATCCTTCATAAAACCCCACCTACCTCACCATTCAAATTCAAACCACTTTCCCTCCCAAACCCACCCATAATGGCCGAACCATACCCCCCTCCCCACTCCTATATAAGTCCATCTTCACTCCTTCATTTTCACACAACATACACACTACTTCTCCCCCTTGGCCGAAACACTAAGCCCCCTCCATCTCCTATATTTCTTCTTTTTCTACTCTCTTCTTTCTTCTTTTGCTCGAGGATGAGCAACCTTCTAAGTTTGGTGTGGTAAAAGCTAAAGCTTTTTTGTTTTTTCATAACCATTAATGGCACCAAAGGCCGGAAAAACCTCTAGAAAGAGAAAAGGGAAGGCAAAAACTTCCACCTCCGAGTCATGGGAGATGGAGAGATTCCTCTCAAGGGTGCATCAAGACCACTTCTATGAAGTTGTGGCCAAGAAGAAAGTGATCTCCGAGGTCCCTTTCAAGCTCAAAAAGGGTGAATATCCGGAGATCTGACATGAGATTTGAAGAAGAGGTTGGAAAGTTCTCACCAACCCCATTCAACAAGTCAGAATCTTAATGGTTCAAGAGTTCTATGCCAATGCATGGATCACCAAGAACCATGATCAAAGTGTGAACCCGGACCCCAAGAATTGGCTTACAATTGTCCGAGAAAAATACTTAGATTTCAGTCTGGAAAATGTAAGGTTGGCATTCAACTTGCCCAAGATGCAAGGAGATGCACACCCATACACTAGAAGGGTCAATTTTGATCAAAGGTTGGACTAAGTCCTCATGGACATCTGTGAAGAGGGCGCCCAATGGAAAAGAGTTGCAAGAGGGAAGCCGGTTCAACTAAGAAGGCATGACCTCAAGCCCGTGGCTAGGGGATGGTTGGAGTTCATCCAACGCTCATCATTCCCACTAGCAACCGATCTGAAGTTACTATAGACCGAGCCATCATGATCCATAGCATCATGATTGGAGAGGAAGTAGAAGTTCATGAGGTTATATCCCAAGAAATCTACAAGGTGGCGGATAAGTCTTCTACTTTGGCAAGGTTAGCCTTCCCTCACCTCATTTGTCACCTTTGCAATTTAGTTGGAATTGACATAGAGGAAGACATTCTCATTGATGAGGACAAGCCCATCACTAAGAAAAGGATGGAGCAAACAAGAGATCCCACTCATGGCCAAGAGCATGAGGGAATTCCTTATCATGAAATCCCTGAGATGCCTCAAAGGATGCATTTTCCTCCACAAAATTATTGGGAGCAAATCAACACCTCCCTAGGAGAATTAAGTTCCAACATGGGACAACTAAGGGTGGAGCACCAAGAGCATTCCATCCTTCTCCATGAAATTAGAGAAGACCAAAGAACCATGAGAGAGGAGCAACAAAGGTAAGGAAGAGACATTGAGGAGCTCAAGCACTCCATAAGATCTTCAAGAGGAAGAACAAGCCGCCATCACTAAGGTGGAACCGTTCTTTAATCTCCTTGTTCTTTATTTTCTGTTTTTCGAAAATTATGCTTTATGTTTATTTATGTTTGTGTCTTTATTACATGATCATTAGTGTCTTAGTATCTATGCCTTAAAGCTATAAAAATGAATCCATCACCTTTCTTAAATGAAAAATGCTTTTAATTGAAAAAGAAAAAGAAGTACATGAATTTCAAATTTTAAAACAGTTTAGTTATTTTGATGTGGTGGCAATACTATTATTTTTCTGAATGAATGCTTGAACAGTGCATATTTTTTTTGAATTTGTTGATTCATGAATGTTAAAATTATTGGCTCTTGAAAGAATGATGGAAAAGGAGAAATGTTATTTGATAATCTGAAAAATCATAAAATTGATTCTTGAAGCAAGAAAAAGCAGTGAAAAACTTGCAATATATATATATGCAAAAAAAAAAGAGAAAAAAAAAGAGAAAAAGAAAGAAAAGCAAGCAGAAAAAGCCAGTAACCCTTTAAACCAAAAGGTAAGGGAAAAATAAAAAGGATCCAAGGCTTTGAGCATCAGTGGATAGGAGGGCCCACAGGAATAAAATCCTGGCCTAAGCGGCTAAACCAAGTTGTCCCTAACCATGTGCTTGCGGCGTGAAGGTGTCAAGTAAAAACTTGAGACTGAGCGGTTAAAGTTGTTGTCCAAAAATAAAAAGAGTGTGCTTAAGAGCTCTGGACACCTCTAATTGGGGACTCTAGCAAAGCTGAGTCACAATCTGAAAAGGTTCACCCAGTTATGTGTTTGTGGCATTTATGTATCCGGTGGTAATACTGAAAACAAAATGCTTTGGGTCACGGCCAAGACTCATAAAGTAGCTGTGTTCAAGAATCAACATACTTAACTAGGAGAATCAATAACACTATCTGGATTCTGAGTTCCTATAGAAGCCAATCATTCTGAACTTCAAAGGATAAAGTGAGATGCCAAAACTGTTCAGAAGCAAAAAGCTAAAAGCCCCGCTCATCTAGTTAATACTGATCTTCATAGATGTTTTTGGAATTCATTGTATATTCTACTCTATTTATCCTATTTGATTTTCAGTTTCTTGGGGACAATGCAAGCAACAATTTAAGTTTGGTGTTGTGATGAGCGGATAATTTATACGCTTTTTGGCATTATTTTTAGTATGTTTTTAGTATATTTTAGTTAGTTTTTATTATATTTTTATTAGTTTTTAAATAAAAATCACATTTCTGGACTTTAATATGAGTTTGTGTGTTTTCTGTGATTTCAGGTATTTTCTGGCTGAAATTGAGGGATCTGAGCAAAAATCTGATTCAGAGGCTGAAAAAGGACTGCAGATGCTGTTGGATTCTAACCTCCCTACACTCGAAGTGGATTTTATGGAGCTACAGAAGCCCAATTGGCGTGCTCTCAATTGCGTTGAAAAGTAAACATTCTGGGCTTTCCATCAATATATAATAGTCCATACTTTTCCCAAGATTTGATGGTCCAAACCGGCATTCCAAGTCAGCTTAAGAATTCTGGCGTCAAAACGCCAGAACTGGCACAAAAGCTGGAGTTAAACGCCCAAACTGGCACAAAAGCCGACGTTTAACTCCAAGAAAAGTCTCTACATATGAAAGTTTTAATGCTCAGCCCAAGTACACACCAAGTGGGCCCGAAAAAAGATTTCTGCATTAATTACCTATTTCTGTAAATCCTAGGCTACTAGTTCTCTATAAATAGGACATTTTGCTATTGTATTTTAATCTTTTGATCATCTTGGAATCATGTTTTGATGATTGAACCCTCTTTGGGAGGCTGGCCATTCGGCCATACCTAGACTTTTTGTTCTTATATATTTTCAACGGTGGAGTTTCTACACACTATAGATTAAGGTGTGGAGCTCTGCTGTTCTTCATGAATTAATACAAAGTACTATTGTTTTTCTATTCAACTCAAGTCTATTTCTTCTCCAAGATATTCATTCGCACCCAAGAACATGATGAATGTGATGATTATGTGACACTCATCACCATTCTCACCTATGAACGTGTGACTGACAACCACTTCCGTTCTACATACAAAGAAGCTTGAATGTGTATCTCTTGGGTTTCTAATCTAAGATTGGAACCTTCGTGGTATAGGCTAGAATTATTGGTGGCCATTCTTGAGATCCGGAACGTCTAAACCTTGTCTATGGTATTCTAAGTAGGATCTGGGAAGGAATGACTGTGACGAGCTTCAAACTCGCGATTGTTGGGTGTGTGACAGACGCAAAAGGATCAATGGATCCTATTCCAACATGATCGAGAACCGACAGATGATTAGCCGTGCGGTGACAGCGTGCGTAGAACATTTTCACTGAGAGGACAGGAAGTAGCCATTGACAACGGTTATGCCCAACATAAAGCTTGCCATGGAAAGGAGTATGAATGATTGGAAGAAGGCAATAGGAAAGCAGAGGTTCAGGAGGAACAAAGCATCTTCATACACTTATCTGAAATTCCTACCAATGAATTACATAAGTATCTCTATCACTATCTTTATTTTATGTTTTATTTATCTTTAATTATCAATCCTCCATAACCATTTGAATCTGCCTGACTGAGATTTACAAGATGACCATAGCTTGCTTTAAGCCGACAGTCTCCGTGGGATCGACCTTTACTCACGTAAGGTTTATTACTTGGACGACCCAGTGCACTTGCTGGTTAGTTGTGCGGAATTGTGACAAAGTGTGATTCACGTTTGAAGCTCCAATTCTTTGGCGCCATTGTTGATGATCACAATTTCGTGCACCAACCACCTTTCAAAGTAGTTCCACTTTTAATGGTGGATAACTGTTTCCTTTTTTAGAAAAGTTTTTGAGATCTCCCTTCTAAATAACTAGGAGATATCTTAAGAGTTAACTACTTATTCAAATAAGTAGAGTTGAACTGCCGCCATCACGCTCGACCTCAAAGAGGTTAGGTAGGTATAGAGGATATATAATCTCTTGTATGGACCTTTATTCTTTTTGGGTCTGACTGTGTCTTTAAGTTAGGGTATGAACAGTTTGAATCCTAAATATATTTTTATAAGTGACAAACGACTTTAATATTCAATAAACAATTTATACATATATTTTATTCGAATTTTTGTGCAAATATTTTGATAACTATTTAAAAAATATATACACAAATTTAGAGTAAAATTTAATTTTTAGACTTTTTTTTTATTTTCAGTCCTTCACAAAAAATAAAAAATTGAATAGTTTAAAATCATCAAATTTTGAATGTGAAAAAGTTTATTTATCTAATACTTGTAAAATGTTTCATCAAAATTTTATTTTTAAAATCTTTTGAGAATATATATCTAATATATTAATATTTTGTCATATTTTAACTCTTTACAATTTTTTTCCACTTTTTTTATCTTTTAAGATTATCTTGTCAGAATTTAAACCATCAAATATCATTTTAATATTGTATTCTTAAAATTAGAATCAAATTTTCAACCCTTGAATAAAATTATTACAAGAAAAACCATATTTTTTTAAAAATTATATATTCACTTACAAAAATATGCTTAAATATATAATAAAGACAAAAATATTTTAAAAATATAAAAAGATAGATAAAAACCCATGTCCATTAATAGAATGATCAACATAATCATTTGCCGAGATATTAAATAAAAAAATGATATTTTTTTGGTTATTTACTGTTTTTTTTAATTTAACTTATCAAAGATTAATTTGTTGTAAATTTAAATTTTATTTAAAAATTTGTTATTAACTAATAAATTATTACATACATAAGATAAAATTTAAATTCACAATACTTATTTAAACAAATAAATAAGCTCACTATTTGACCATCTCAAATTGATTATAAAAAAAATAAAAGACATTATTAGTAGGAAAAAGGAAGAGTGGTAGCCAGTTAACACAAAAGGTGGGATTGGGTAGTAGTTGTGGTCTTTTTTCTCTAAGATAAAGACCTAGTAGTATATGTATTTGGGTATTCTTTTCGCAAATAAGGATATATTTTTTATTATCAATCATGGAGCTGTGGATAGATGGGACGTAAAGGGGATGATAGAGAGAGGGGGTAGTAGCTGCTACCTGCTAGGGTTGCTCCTGTTTTCTATGTGATGGCTGTCCCCTCAATACTATATGCCCCGCCATTCCACCACTTCCTTCACGGTTACTCCCTTCTCATCTCTTCTCTACACTTATCCCTAATCATTTATCAACTAACTAACATGCTCATCGTCATAATTTTACACCAATCAAACTCCTTCACCAAATGAGAAGCATGTAAAACTGGAACTGATCAATAATCATATTTTAGAGAAAATAAATAAATAAATAAAGGTGTCAGGAGAATTAGGACCCACTGATTGGATTGATCATGGAGCGTTCATGTGTATGAATGCGAACTATTGCTTGTTTATCTTAAAAAAAAAAAAAAAGAAAGAAAGAAAGAAAGAAAGAAAGAAAACTATTGCTTGCTTGTCTCTATTGTCTGGAGTCTGGACTGTGTACTCTCAAATTAAACCGAACCTTCACTTGCTTACATCAGTGGATTAGGTTTCATCAGCTGCATCTTTTTGCAGTAGTTTGCCAAAACTCGAGACTACTGGCGCCACCACACGCCAGAAATTATAAATTCTAGAGAAATTCTTACATTAATCGTGGAGGAAATTTTAAATGTTTACCACAGATTTATTGCTTTTACTTGAATTTCTTTTGTTGATATATGTACTTATATTTCTGCCCTCTTATTTCTTGTTGCTCGATCTTTACTTCCGTGCGTGCGTCAATCGTATTTGTTGTCATGGGGTGATGAGAAATTGAGAAGACATGCCTATGTATCTAGCTGATATGGAAACCATTGTTATTAATGGTTTTTATTTTTTTTTACTAAACTGTCACTACAATATTTGTTGCCAAAGATAATCCTTACTCGAGATAACACTTGAGAAAGTTGTCTTAAATAGGCAAAAATAACATTTACTGGAAATTGTATTTGAACATGACAAAAGCATTTTTTTTTCTTCAAATAGTGAGAAGTGTTGTCTTTAATAATTAAGAGTGTACTTATATAAAACGTTGCAATATCAAATAATTTAAACAACATTTTAGATTAAAAATACAATATTTTATAAGAGTGATCTGAAAAAATAAAAAAACATTTATAAAAAAATATCTAAAATAATTTAGTATGTGAAATTTTAAAAGAAAACTTTCCACTAATTTATATACCCAAATTTATACCTGACTTGGAAAAAAAGTCCTTAAAAAAAATTAATTTTTAGTTCTTTACTCCAAAAATAATCCATTTTCTTGCTATGAACCCTAAATTTACCCCTCCCTTAGCCTCCTCACACCTTTTCCTCTCGAGCGCAAAAAAAAAATCGTCCTCTCTTTATTTCGTGCCTCTGTCATTGTCACTGTCAGACAGCATAAACCTGACTCGCATCCTATGGCTATATTTTCTCTTCTTCTTTCTCTTTCTTCTTTGTAGTGCCCCTCTCTCTTTGTCGTCCTCCACAGCACGGCTCCATGCACGCATCACGTCTCGTCCTCTCCTAGTAGTAGGTCGTCGTCCTCCACGTCTCCACGCAAGCCGCAGCAGCTCTCCAACAGCACGCCGTCGCCCTCATAGTGCTCTCTCTCTCTCTCCATCGTCCTCGTCCCTGCACTTTACTACTCTGTCTTCATTAGTAACTCATTAAGAATGGAGTCTAAGTCAAGTTTATTCTTCTATTTCTGACTAAACCTCTTCTTAGTATTTTTTATTTTTTTTTATTTTCTCTGTTCTTCTATTGATTTTCCACTTCTTGATTTACTGTTCTTTTTTTTCTTAATTTTTATTGGCTGTTATTTTTTTTTTTTTTTGAATTTGTAATTGTTATTGTTGCTGTCAAGATAGTTAGAATCACGAGTTAACTTGCAAAATTGTACGTTTTTGCGATTCTATTCCTTTCTTTCATAATGTTCTTGCTGTGCATCTTAGAGAATTAGTGTTCGTATAGAATTGATGAGTAATCACGCAAAATCGCCAGAATCACGTCTATAGTAGTGACCCATATCTAAAATAGTAGGATGAACAAAAATTAATTTCTATAAAAAATATTGTATATTTTATATATATTTGTTTTCGTGTCTTACAAAATTTTAAAATTAGTGTATTAATACATCTCGTATTATATTCCGTATTCGTATTAGTGTTTGTACATCATATATAATCAAGTATTAAATACTGTGCGGAGTCTTTGTTATGGAGCAGGTGTATATAGTTATATACAGCGTACATGTATAACGAGAAATACATATGGTTGTAGACATGATAATCATAGAGAAAAGGAGAGAGAAAGAAGAGACATTCGGACTGTCCCACTAACTTTACCAGCTTTATTTACTACCTTAGCTGCGTACGCGCTTTCCTCTATGCTCAATAATAATAATCATCATCATAATCTTCTTCTATTACTCTACATTAGATTAGATGCTGGGCCATCATCATCATCGTCACTGCTACACTTACACACGGGAGTATATATAGTTGGAGGAGCTAAGCAACAATTATCACACCATACAGCTTTAGCCAAATAAATATATTCTTTTTTCTTTAGAAAAATTCGTCTTTGTTGAAAACTACTTTTCTCAATTATATTTTTAATTTGAGAATTAACAATCATGTCGAAAGAAAAAATGAACGACAACGATAATGGTCTTTTATTAAAGGTTAAAGAAGAGAACGGGATGATCACAATAAATATTAGTTTTTGATATATTTTTATTATTAATAACATTTTTAAGAATTAGTCAAACAAAATATAAATTGATTATTTTGTATTAAATTTTTAATATATACGTAACAAAGTAATCTCTTCCAAAATAAAAAAAAATCAAATATTAACTTATCTGGCAAAAATAATTTATTATAACATAAAGTATTTGATATGAAAATTTTATATAGATCCATTTGAGTATTTCTTATAATACTACTAATAATAATAATTTTGGAATTATGAGTATATATATGAATAGTATAAAATTTAATTTTGATAATTAAAAATATAAAATATTTTATATAATAATCTAATCTTATTATTTTTTGAAAGACCATTCCCGTCGTAGTAATTATTTACTTATATAATTATTGCATAATTAAATACATATATAACATTTTTCGCTTTCTAAAGAGTGTATTTTAGCTAGTTTATACTTTACACTTTTAACTTATGAAAATTAAATTTAATATACTTATATGTATACAAAATAATTATTTTTGATAACATAAGGTTTTGTAATTGAAAGTAGATCTAAAATTACTTGACATAATTGTGCAAAAATGAAATTATAAGGAACAAAGAGATAAATATATAAAGAAGATATAAGGGTCCTGTGACTTGTTGGGTGGTCCTCGATTTGATCGTTCCTTACAGTTTGGTTTGAAGATTGAATCTCTCTCTTTGTTGCAGTGGCAGTAGTGAAGGAAATTCATTGGGAAGGTAAAAGGGTAGCAGTGCACGAATGAGGTGAGGCCCTTCTCTCACTCTCTCACTCTCTGTGTGCCCCGCGTGCTCTCTGCTGCTTCAACTCCCTCCCTCTCTTCCTCCTGACACCAAAGCAACACCAAATCTGTATCCTTTCTAGTACTACTCCTCCATGCAAACTCAACTGTTCCGGATTTTCTTCTGTAAAAAAACAACCCTGAAACTTTCTTTTCTACCATAAATTCCGGGAGAGACTGAAACACACGCATCATCCTCATCCTCATGTTAACTGCTTATTCTAAGGAGACCTGAAATGGAGGAGGAGGGTAATGGCACTTATAGTATGATGGCTTTTGGCGAGAACATCATGAGTACTAGTAATAATAGTGGGATTTATCCAATCATCATGATGCCTTTACTCACTACCCCAGTTATTAATCCTCTTCCTAATCTTAATTACTCTAATCCTAATAATACTAGTAATGATAATGCAGACACAAATAGTTCCTTCCCTCTTCCCATGCTTACTACTCATCAAGAACCAATCCGCAACAACACTGGGATATGTTACTTCATGGACATACACAACAACCACCATGGAAGCTCTTCTTCTTCCTCTTCAGCTCTCAAGGCCAAGATCATGTCTCATCCTCACTATCATCGCCTCTTGGCTGCATACGTCAATTGTCAAAAGGTGAACAGTAACAACAAACAATTTAGACTACTCTCATCTTCATCACACACTTTCGATCGGATCTTTTTGTTTCCCTGACTGGTTAGAGTTGTGCAGGTTGGAGCACCGCCTGAAGTGGTGGCAAGGTTAGAAGAAGCATGTGAATCTGCAGCGGCAATGGCAGCAACTTCTTGCATAGGTGAAGATCCAGCTCTGGATCAGTTCATGGAGGCCTACTGTGAGATGCTTATCAAGTACGAGCAAGAACTCTCCAAACCCTTCAAGGAATCCATGCTTTTCCTTCAGCGCATGGAGTCCCAGTTCAAATCCCTCTCCATTTCTCCTTCCAATAACTTCGGTGATCACCCAACTACTTCCATAACGCTCTTTTCTTTCTTTCTTTCTATCAATAACCATATCACTATTTTGTTTGATGAAAAAACTTTAAAATAAAGTACTAGTACTAGTACTAGTGGTAGATACATATGTATGTGTGCAAGCTAACTCAGTCTTCTCGGTATTAGGGCATTGAATGAAGCTTCTCTCATCTAACTACTCTACTTTAAATTAAATTCGCATAATTTCAGCTGTTTCTGGAAAAGCAGAATCCAAATATTTATTTGTCAGTTTATTAAAATTTCCCCATTTCACATGCTTACCGTGACTATCATGAACCTACTAGGGTTTCTGGAAACTGGTGCTGCCTAGTGTTCATCCCCAGGTGGAGTATTTGTCCTGTTTGGCATGGATTATTGGGGGAAAAAAATAACAAAAAAATTAAAATATGAAACTCTATAGTTAGTTCATAGATGAGCATTTGTTTTTTGTTGCATTCCACCAAATTTGAATAGGTATAGCTTCCCATCATTTCATCACCCATACTTTTATATCATATATATATGGATGATGATCAATAATGAATTTTTCTGAATTGGTCTTTTTAGATTTTGATAATTTCATATAGCTTTTAAGTTGGCTTGTGCATAAGTGCATTTACTTTACTCTAGGGTGCTTATTATTCACATTTAATTTACTACCTTCTTTATGTGTTTTTAAGAATTTTTCTACATTAGAGTTTTAGAAGTAACTATAGTAGCAGTAAACTAGAAAAATGATTAGGAATTACTCATAGTAAATTTTCAAGTTTATAATCGTAGAGAACTAGAAAAATTCTTATTCCATATTATTGTCTCATAATCGCTCATTTATATTTTTGTTATTATATTATCTCCGTTCTATTTTTTAACCATTCTGTGGTGATAAATGAATGTGGGAAAAGAATGGCTCTTCCTATCTCAACCAAATCTTACTTTTAAAATTAAGATTTTGGCAATCAAGTACCCCATTAGGACTTATTCTTTCAAGGAAACTTTCTTTTACAATTTAATTATTTAAAAAAAAAAACTTACATTCAATGTATGTATTCGTGTGCAATGTTACATTACTACGGATAGAGTCCATTTTGGCGTTTTTGTATCCGTAGGTGCAGATGCATATTACCATGATTTGCAGATGCATTATCCTTGATATGCTTATTATTGCTATAATTGTTTGTAACAAGATGTAGTGGTACTATTTATTTGCTTGTCTTGTAACTAAAAATGGATAACCACTGTCTTTATCTTCATGTAAATAATGAATATGTCAATTCAATACCACCCCACCATAATGTCAAACTTTGCTGCTAAAGTATCAAAGACTGATGGAAAAACATGTAAAGTTCATCGCATATTGCATATCGCCTTAGCTTGCATATAAACTTAACCTGTTTAAGTGAATCAATGTTCTCAATCTTTCAACTATTGATGGGCCAAATATAGTATCCTTTCCCCCATTGATTGGTTTAAAGTGTAAGGCTAAATGGTTTTGGAGATAAATCCATAGATCAATGGATAGTATATTTTTGTCCTTTGTCCCCCACGTGTGTGACTAGCTAGTTCATCTAAAGTTAACATTATTAATTATGGAATTGGATTATTGGGGGGGAATGGATCCTAGCAAATTGTCCTGGTGTGGTTAATTATCAGACTTAAGACTATCCAAGTCTATATTTTAAGGAGTAATAATAAAAAATATTCATCCCCTTTTCACCTTAATGGTATTGGTGAAGGAGTTTAATACACCACTAATAAATATTTAAGGATAATTAGCCATTGAATTATGGTTATGGCTATCAGCTTCTATGATTTCAACAATTGTTGATATTCTTGCTAGAGATATTGCTGATACTGATACGGTTCCTCCAAGAACATACATCCCAAGGTTATTGCTGCATTATGACTTATGCAAGTGACCAATGTAAGGTGAATGAGAAAACATTGAGTGCAGCTTAGTCTTTGATTAAGCTTATTAAACCGGAGATCCTATATTATGTATTTAGACTGTTTCGTCGCAGTTGCCAATTTGGTGTAGAATGAATGCCTAAGTTCAGTAAGTTGTTAGATAAAGTGTAGCCTAATACATATGGCATATTGCTGAAGATGTCATTCATTGGTGTTAATTGTTTGACATGGTTAGTTATTACAGCTACATATAACATTAATTGAAGTAATTGAATAATTTGTTGGTTTTCTTGATCAAGAAAATTGAGATGTGATGTTCTTTGCACATTCTGAGCCCAAATGTTAAAAGGAGTTGCATATACACTTTTCTTTGACAAAAATATGATTAGTCTTGATCATGCCTTACTCTTTAATATTCAATCTTATGAGTTCTGGTGCTTAATGCGGCTGATATGAAACAAATCAGCCGGTAATGAAGGTGTTGATAGGAATGGATCATCCGAGGATGATGTTGATTTACAAAACAATGCAATAATTGATCCGCAAGCAGAGGACCGGGAGCTGAAGGGTCAGCTATTGCGCAAGTACAGCGGATACCTTGGTAGTCTGAAGCAGGAATTCATGAAGAAGAGGAAAAAAGGGAAGCTCCCTAAAGAAGCAAGGCAACAGCTACTTGAATGGTGGAGCAGACATCACAAATGGCCTTACCCATCTGTATGTGCCTTAAACTATATCATGATCTTGAATTTTGTGAAATATGTGATAGAAAAATGTAGAGATTTGTATGTATGAACAGGAATCACAGAAGGTGGCGCTTGCAGAGTCAACAGGTTTGGACCAGAAACAGATAAACAACTGGTTTATTAATCAAAGGAAACGGCATTGGAAGCCTTCAGAGGATATGCAGTTTGTGGTGATGGATCAAAGCCATCCACATTATTACATTGACAATGTTGTGGCCAATCCCTTTCCCATGGATTTTTCTCACACAATGCTTTGAGAAACAAAAATGAATGCAAAGGCATTCATCACTTCAAACTTAATGTGATGATATAAATGTAATGTATGTAGAGAGCAACGCACGTCTTAAGTAGTTAACGGAACCTAGGTGTTCAATCATAAACTGTATTTTGTAATTGGACTTGGAGCTTCTAAATTAAAGAAAATGAGAGGACTTGATCCATTCATTAGTCCAAACATAAGCGAAGCCATTTTCGATTCTCTCACACGGCGGGCCAAAATATAACGTCAGACTTGGCGGTTTGGCCACGACATAAAATTCGGCGGGTAAAATTTCTCCTTCTATCTAAGACCTAGGTTTAAGAAACAGTTCAATGTGAACCTCCAAAAAAATAAAAATAAAAATAAAAAAATTATGTTTACATTATTCTTTTTACATTTTTTATGGTGTAATTTTTTGGTAATCACTTTTAATATCAAACAAAAAAAACATACAAGAGGCATACATATATATATATATATATAACTTTATTAAAGAAAGTTTTGAGGATTTAAATCTTGTTTTATATATAATAATTTATTGACTAATTATAAATTCTTAAATAAAATTTAAAGTTCCAGTGAATTAATTTTTAGAATATCGGATTGAAGGATGATGTAGAAAACAACAAAGAAAAAAGTTTGAAAACCAAATTTACTGAACCAAAAACTAGTCAAAACCTTTTATTTTTAACTTTATTTAACGAGATGAGCAGCAAAGTTTAATTATTATCCTTTCACGTACATCTGGATTGGATCCGCACAATTTCTATTAAATTGGATAGGATATAATATCCGCATTTTTTTAGTGTTGGATCTTATTCGCACATTTGCGAATCGGATATCGGGTATATCTGCATAATTGAATTTTCTCTTTTTAATTATATTTTTATGTAAAAAATTCAATAAAAATGTTTCTTTTACACTTTTAAAACTTATTTATTCCAAAAATATTTTTAATCAATTTTTTTTAAATAACAAAAATAAAATAATACAATATATAAATAATAACTACTAAATAAAACATACAAGCAAGTAAATATAATACTAAAAATAATATATATATATATATATATATATATATTATTGTGCGGATCTACGGATCGGATACGCAGATGTTGAGTAGATATCTGCGATCCGATCCGATCATTCTGCAGATCGGATCGTATTTGCAATTTTTGGATCGGATGGGGATATTTACCGCAGATCTGCGGATACGATCCGATCAATGAACATCCTTACTTTCACACGCCTTATCTTTTTTTACTGTAATATTTATTATATATAAAAACATTGATTGTATATATTAAATACAAAAATGCTATTTGTCCTTTAAAATTCAGCCTTTAGTTAGTTTTTTTAAGAATTTATTATTATTTAATTAATTTAAATATCCACTTTTGCGTACCAATTGTTTAAAAAATTAGGAAAGTTATTTGTTTTTTTATTTTCTCTCTCCTCTAAAGTAGGGGTGTTCGCGGTGCGGTTTAGATCGGTTTTGAGTCAAAACTCATCCGATCCAAACACTATATTTACTTGCAGTGCGGTTTGGATTGGATGATCTTTTTAAAAAAATTCGATCCGATCCGATCTAATTTCGAGCGATTTGGATTGGATTGGATTTACGGTTTTGTAAATTAAAAAAATTAAATATAGATAACAAGTCTCAACATCAAATTTCAAATAATCAACAATGACATAGCAAGTCTTAATAATATCTTAAAAAACCAACGATAACATAACAATAGAAATAAAATTATAGGTTAGTTAAAATAAATAAATAAATCACATTTTGAACATAAAACATCTATTAAATAATAATAATACATGAAAAATATAAAAATGTATAACAAATTGAATATGTTATAAGTATAATTGTAAACATAATAATAAAATAATAATATTATAACACATTGTACGGTCTGGATTGGATTGGATCGGTTGTGAAAAGTAGATCCGAAATCCGATCTAATCCAGCGGTTTGCAAAAAATAAGATCCAATCAAATCCGAATTAGTGCGGTTTTAATCGATTTTCGGTTTGGATTGGATTGGATGAACGGTTTAATTTGGATCGGTTTGGATCTGAACATCCCTACTCTAAAGACTAAATAAAAGACAATATTTAAAAGATATCTAATTGTTCGGTGTTAAATAACATATTATAAGCATCTACATTTATCAATTTACATCCTTATTAAATGAATATGCATAATTTATATTTATGGTATTTAATTTACATTATAATAATAAAAGCACATTTTTTTATTTATTATGAAACATTTATTATTCATACCCATCATTTTTATAATTATTTAATTCTAAATTATATTTTATTACATATTTCAAATTATTTTATATATAAACTAATAAAGTAATAATAAATCATGATTCAAACTATTTTAATATTTCCTTTTTAAAGACATCATATATTTAAATCAGCGTATAATTTTTTAAATTATCGTCTTTGATAATTTAAAAATTTGTTTCATGTTTCTCAGAGTGAAATGATTTCTTCTGATTCGCATATATTTTCAAATTTTAGTATTTTACTATAATTGAATTTGTAAAAAGAATGTCAAATATTTAAATTAATTTATTTAATTGACAAATTTATTCATAACATTCATAAATTGATACACATAACATTTATAGTTAGGTATGGTACATATAACATCCAAAATTTTATTTTAATAACATGCATAATTTCATACTCATAACATTCATAATTTCATACATATAATATTCATAATTAACACATTTTTATAATTAATATTACCAAATTATTTTAAACTATATGTCTTGTTATATATTTCAAATTATCTCACATGTGCATTAAAGGATCATAATTTTAAGGACAATTTACGTAAATAAAATGATTGAGAAAAACGTTTACGCAAATACAACATTGGCAATTTCCAGACGCAAATGCAACAAACGCAACTATATATAATCCGCTACACCATGCAGCGGAATTTAATTGCACGTAATCCGCTACAGGGTCTCGCGGATTACGTTGAGTGCGAGGTTACACATAAACCGCTACACCCTGTAGCGGTTTATGACCAGATTGCGTTTATGCATAATCCGCTACACCCTGTAGCGGATTATGTGTATAGTGGTGTGGCTATATATACCGCGTGAGGCTGTAGCGGAAATCAGTTGATGTTATTTTGCAAAAAAGTTAGAGAGAGAAAGTAGAGAGAAGGGAGAGAAATTTTGAAATATTTGAGTGGTTTGGAAGAATGGAGGATAAACAGCGGTTGTACCGGCTCGACGGCGTTGCTCACGTAGCCGGAACCATCGATGCAGAGGTAAGTGTCTATATTTCCAAAGACTATTTTAATAAATGTATATTTCATTCAATCTTAAGGAAGTAATTTATTAATTAGATAGATAGAGACTTAGTTTAGGTTTTGGTTTGTAAATGAAAATTTGAAATATAAACTTTGACATCTAACAATTAATAGTCAAGGTAGAGAGGTAAATTAGTAATTTCGAAACCCAAGTAGCTTAAGACTAGAGATACAAGCTATAGTTTGGTTATTGATGTTATTGTTAGAAATTATTTAAGGTGTTCTTTATTTCTGAAAATGCAGCCAACCCAATGTGTGTATAGCGTCCGTAGGCAACAGAATATGCCGTTACATGATAGGATCATACCTTACCTAGAGAGGGCTAGGTTGTACCACCTGGCTAGGCTGAACGCGCATTGGTTCTGGTTGGATGAACCTCTGGTCAGCGCATTTATTGAGAGGTGACGTCCTGAGACCCACACTTTTCATATGCCATTCGGAGAGTATACTATCACGCTCCAGGACGTGGCATACCAGCTCGGGCTGCCCGTGGATGGCCAGGCTGTTTCCGGGTACATGACAGACTTCCACATCCACATCGAGGGGGCCAGACCGGCATGGGAGTGGTTCGAGGAGTTATTTGGTGAGCTTCTGCCACCTGATAAGAGAAAGTTATACACAATCCACTTCACATGGTTTCATGATCGGTTCAGGGTGTTACCAGCGGATGCTTCGGAGAAGACTGTGCGCATATATGCACTGCGTACAGCATTTACCTGAGCCAGCGCTCAACATAGAGTATCTTCATAGTAAGGACGACAGGGGTGGAGATAGATGGTTCCCCACTTACTATAGGACATGGCATCAGCATTGGGACGAGCGAGTTCGTTCTGTGTTGAGTGTCCATAGAGTTCCTGATCCTGGTCCATCCCCTGAGTACTTGGACTGGTGGCACCGAGTTGCACATAGGATTCTTTCACCAGGAGTTGCTTTCGCCGACCCCAGGCCGACCCAGGTTCCGGACGATGCTTTCGTCGATCTTCTGCTAGACAACGAGCTGCTCGTGGTGGAGGAGCACCTCCCGTCCACCACGATGACGAGGCAGGATCGTCCCGTCAGCACCATACAGACACTCATGCTGGTGGCACCGCGGAGGCTACTATGGGTGGTACACCTTTTACCCACGTCTCTAACTCTCAGGTACTACATGGGTGTAGCACACAGCTGTTAGCCGATCTTGCTACCACTTCTTTCACCATGAATTTGGACGATCAGTTGGGTGGACCCCAGTTCTATACGGATTTTGCTGAGATCATACGGGGTGACGACGTTCATCAGTACCAGAGCCCGATCCCAGGTGGTCCTTCAGACCCTATGGAGTATAGGCCACAGCCAGCGGATATGCCTGAGACCCAGGTTCCTGAGACCCAGCTCCCGGTCGACCTGAATGAGCCCGCAGGCAGCCCGTACGACACTTGATTCGGGATGGGGGGGACGCCACCATCTGCATTTGGAGTTGCGGCACAGGAGGCTCTGCCGGGAGATCGACGAGCGGCTAGGGTTAGGCGACCGACTCGATGTGGCACAGGCTCGCACCTACTTGGTCCATTCGGAGGCGACCATGATGTTGACGGTGACCAGCAGTAGCGTCCGACTCTCTTAATTTCTCACAGTTATCCATGTATGAATTATGACTTATTTATTTTCTGTTAGGGTTAACGACTTGTGACAGTTATATCTGTATTAGTTATGTATAATTATACCTGTAGTATTTTTGTACCAGTTACTGCGAATGACGATTGTATTTTGTATCAATTCGTGCTAAATGCATCATGGGTTTAAAACCCTAACATAAAAACACCACTATACACATAATCCGCTACAGGGTGTAGCGGTTTATGTGTAACCTCGCACTCAACGTAATCCACGAGACCCTGTAGCGGATTACGTGCAATTAAATTCCGCTGCAGGGTGTAGCGGATTATATATAGTTGCGTTTGTTGCATTTGCGTCTGGAAATTGCCAATGTTGTATTTGCGTAAACGTTTTTCTCAATCATTTTATTTGCGTAAATTGTCCTAATTTTAATCTTTTTTATTTATTATTTTTATGTATATTTATTTATTGATTTTAATATGACAAGTTAATAATTATTTTTAAAATTTTATTTCTTAATTTTTGTTTATATTTTATATTTTATTTTTCATTTTATAATAGTTTATATGTAAAATATGAGTTGTATAATAGAAGTTGTTAAATTCTCCAATTTAACATCTATACTTTTATACATATAATATTTATAATTTTATACACATAATATCCATAATCAATGAATTAGTGCTACTTTATTATTATTATTTTATTTTGCAGGTCATAAACTAACAATTTTAGATGTTTTTAATTTTCAATATATAGCGACTAATCAAATTTAAGATTTTTTATTTTTTATAAAATGTGTACTGTTGAAGTGATTTGAGATTTTTTTTAGAATTAAAAATATAAGAATTTGAAATTTTTGTTTGGGAGAAAAAATTATAAAATTATAAATGCATGTAGTAAACTAACTTGAGTTGATTGAGTGGTAAGATCACTCGTCCGCTTAAGCAAGTGTCAGGGTTCGAGTCAAGCTAGAAATACTATGGGCAACAAAAAAAATGCATGTAGTAATAATAAGAGAGGAATTTTTAGAATTTGATTCTCATTAAATTTGGAATTAACTTTTAGTATAATTAAATGAGAAAAGATAATTATAGAAAAAATTATTATGTCAATTAAATTAGGAGAGTGATTCACACTCTCTTATACGCACAAATGTTATTAATCATATATGTTTATTTATTGTCTATAATGTTTTGGCTACGTAGTATTACTCTATAAAAAATATCTTTTATTGTAAGCAAGCGCACATTTCTCCAATATCAATTCATCGATTTACTTTATGAATAAATAATTAATATTTGAAATTATTAAAAAGGAAAAATATAAAAATTAAAAATTATGAGGCATATATCTTTTAAAACAAATTTTAAATATATCCTATCCTAAAAAAAATTAGGTTAAAAATAAACTTTTAGTTCTTAATGTTTTCGTTTTGAAAAGCTTCTTTATCTATTTTTTATGGGGAATTTTATAGTGTCTAAAAAATTAGTGTCTAACTTGCTTAAAAAGTGAGAAAAAAAAAAGTATAGATTCCACTTTTTGTATTTATATCATAAAATGTAAGAATGAAACATGGTAGACAACACCGTACCATTCCTTATATATACTCTAATATTATTCTTTGATTATGGTCATGAATGAACCATGTATGATCATAATGTTTTCAGAAATTTTCCTAGTTGTATTCATGTAAGAATGACAAATTAAATCCAAATCCAAGAAATAATTTCCATTTTTCCATTAGAAAAAGGAGGAAAACTAAACATAAGAACCCTTTACGTCACCATATTAGGCCCAAAAGCATAAACTCTTCCTAATTGGACCGACCAAGTAACAGAATTTTCTTCAGGTCCAAAAAAAAAAAAAGTAACAGAATTTTCTACGGGTTTTAGTATTGCTTGTTTTGCGAGGGAAGGATTCATCTTCGCGTGAGATGACATGCATTTTTTATTAATAGACTCATGCAATTGCTTGGTAAAGCTAGCACTAAGAAATGATATAAATTACCTTAAAATATGCCAAATTTTAGAATTCGTTCACGTTATCAGTGAGGCTATTATATATCCTTGCTTTGCATCTCTATATATAAGAATCGTTATTACCATCAACTCTTCAACAAATCTTTCTTTTTTTTCTTCGCCTCAACAATGTCTAAAGGGAGCAGTGTTACCTCCATGGTTTTACCATCATCACTAACACTACTACTGATGATGAGTATTTTCATTTCAATCTTTGTGATTTCCATTACTTGTTTTCATGATGATGAAGAGAGACACATATACTTGGTTCTATTGGAAGGAGATGGAATTGCTTTCCAAAAAGGTTCTCATAGTCAAGATTCAACAACAATTGATCCCAACAGGTTAATTAGTTCATAGTAGAGACTTTGGTTTAATTAATTTATACTCTTTGTTCATAGTCCGATTTATTATAATGTCTCATTTATACAGCAGAAATCATGTTCATTTGCAAATTTTTTTTCTTCTAAAATCTTCAGTCAAGTTATTTCAGATCATTAATTCATCATCATAACACCGAAATGAAAAACTTCTACTTTTCTAAATTCGTATTCACCCATGTATAAACTCACCAATAAGTTTCGTTTCATTATTTTGTGTATCGCTGTTTTGCACTTTTTTTAATGGGGAAATGCTAGGGAGATAATGATTTTGTTGAACAATATGAACAGCCACCAATCAAATAAAAACACACTATACCTTTAAATTAATTTTCTAAATTTTAATTTTAAAATAACCATCC
Organism: Arachis ipaensis; assembly: GCF_059453495.1. Lineage (NCBI taxonomy): Eukaryota > Viridiplantae > Streptophyta > Magnoliopsida > Fabales > Fabaceae > Arachis > Arachis ipaensis. Next base: position 140,373,599 of record NC_142436.1, read on the forward strand.
GTACACTAGTAAAATGAACATCCAGTATATCTATTGTTTATATTATTTAATATTTTCATTGTTTACCTATACTTTTCCTTTTTAATGAAATGCCGTTCAATCAAAATTCCTAGTTAAAATGCCAGCCAAATTATAGTGAATATATTTATGATTTTTTCCCGCTATATTTTTCAGTTATTTCTAAAAAATTTGTCACATGTTTCTGATGACAAGTTAATTGATTATAACAAAAGAAAATAAATTCTATTTAGCATTACTTATTGCAATATATCTGAATCTTTTAATTTTCTCTAATTAAAGCATATTTGTATTTCGGTGATGCTAACCATTACTTGTTCAACTAGCATTTATTATTCTCTCTACATTTTATCATAAAAGAAAAATCACTTAATTTGATATCTTAATCTCTTAATTTTCATTAATTAAAGCATATTTGCATTTTTATTATTCTTTCTGACTTTATTTATATAATAAAAAACTATATTTAGCATTACTTAAGATATCTTAACTTTCTTAAACTAAATCATATTTGTATTTTATTATTCTTTCTAATTTTCTTATCATAAAAAAATCTCTAATCGTAAATTACTTGAATCACAAAATACATTAATAACTTTTAGTTATTATGAACATTAATTTCCATTGACCTGACAGTATAGTCAGTATTAATTACCAAAGAAATCAATAATCAATCTTATTTAAAGATTAAAAAAATACTATAGGCACAATATATTTACATAAATATATATAGTTTAATTAATTTATATATATATTTTATATTTTAATATATATTTTATATTAATATCTAATTTAATGTACACCTAAAATGATTTAAAAATTTGTTATTATCAGGGTTTTATCTAATAAGTGTCATATTTAGAAATTGCAAAAGCAATTTTCCAAAAACGATAAGGAAAATTAAAATAGCTAAGATTCGTGCTTTTATAAAAAAGTATTACATAAAAAATTATTTTAACAATTACATATTAATTTCATAAAATGTTAATAACTGATCGACTTGACTTAGTTTGTAAAGTTTTTTAATTTGAAGAAGTAACATTTTGTTTTGTGTTTTGATAAATTAAAAAAAAAATGCTATTTGTACACTAAAATTATTTTTAAATTAATTTATCAAATGTAAATACTAAATTTAAAAAAAATAATTTATTTATCAAACAATGAAGAGTATTAGATTTTAAACTCATTTAACATATTTTTGGAGTGTAAAAATAACTATTTACTCTTTATTTTTAGAAAAATGTTAGAGGCCAGTAAAATTTATTATTTTGGTGAATAATATTTAAAAATATATTAGTAAATTATGAAATTAAAAAAATTAGATAAAAATACGTGAAAAAGAAAGTGTTGTCTTACTTTTATTGATAAAATAGTTTGGGCGCGGAAGCAGAAGCAAAACACGATGAAATTCTACAAAGCGCTCTGGAAAATGGAAGCTACAAGAAGCTCCACAGCTTCAAACACATGTTCAATGGGTTTTCCGTGCACACGAGCCGATCCCAGGCGACGAGGCTGAGAAACTTGGCCGGAGTGAAGCTTGTACAGAGAGACAATGGAGCCAAGCTTATGACAACCCACACTCCCCAGTTTCTAAGCTTACCCACTGGTATTTGGACGCAGCTTGGAGGACCTGCACACGCCGGCGACGGCGTTGTCATTGGTTTTGTTGACAGCGGCATCAACCCTACCCACCCTAGCTTCGCTTACGATCCCAACTTGCACCCTTTCACCTCTAACCTCTCTTCTTTCTCATCCGCTGAGTGTCAGTTCGGTCCCTTCTTCCCTGCTTCTTCTTGCAATGGCAAGATTGTGTCTGCCAAGTTCTTCTCTGCTGGTGCCCAAGCTGCGGTCAACCTTAATGCTTCTGTCGACATCCTTTCACCCTTTGATGCTGAAGGACATGGCAGGTAATCCATTCTGCTACTCACCTCAACTTATCTTCTAAGATGTATGAATTATGATTGTTACTTTTGATGATTTCAGTCATGTTGCCTCTATTGCTGCTGGAAATCGTGGTGTTCCCGTTGTTGTGAACGGTGTCTTCTATGGGAAAGCTAGCGGTATGGCACCTCGTGCAAGGTCAGGTATTTTTTATTATCGGTTCCTTGCCTTGAGTATGACATATTTTCAGATAGATATTTTTACTGGTTTTGCTATAGGTGAATACTCAGGTGCACTGTGAACTTCACATAAAGTTAACTATACCGAGTTTTTACCTTTGCTATATTATGTAAAATTGATTGCTTTTTTTTTTTTTTTTTTTTTTTGCATTGTAGGATTGCGGTTTATAAGGCTGCATATCCAAGCGGGTCAACTCTTGCAGATGTTGTTGCAGCTATGGATCAAGTAATTTTTGCACATACATTGTCAAATAATTAATTTTTGAATACCTAATTGTTTGATTGATTTATATAAATATATATACATATGCAGGCTGTGAGTGATAGGGTGGATATCTTAACAGTCTCTGTGGGACCAGATGAACCACCACCAGATGGCACATTAACCTTCTTAAACATGTTTGAGGTTGCCATGTTATTTGCAAGGAAAGCAGGAGTTTTTGTGGTCCAAGCTGCAGGGAACAAGGGTCCATATCCTTCAACTGTGGTCTCTTTTAGTCCCTGGGCCATGGGGGTTGGCGCTTCCACCACTGACAGAACCTACCCTGCTCATCTTCTTCTTGGAAATGGCCAAGTTCTAGATGGTGCTAGCCTATCAGGTAATGCCGCTTAGGTTCCCAAACGCAATGTTCCAAGAGCATAATGCTCCTTTTGTTTGAGCTTCTTTATTTAATTACCTCTTCAGGGCCAGGTTTTGGAAATGGAAAAGTTTTACAAAAGCTGGTGTTAGCCAAGGATGCATTAAAAAAAAATGGAACATTCCAACACTCTCCGGAATATATAGAAGAGTGCCAGCATCCAGAAGTTTTCGATCCAAACTTGGTGTTTGCAAGGATAGTTATCTGTACCTGTTCATATGGATTCTATACTGGAACCTCCTCTTTTGCTGCCATTGTTGATACGGCAAGGACTCTAGGATTCTCAGGTTTTATCTATGTTGCAAATCCAAGATATGGTAGTTACAAACCTCAGGCATATCCTTTTGCTCTTCCTTCCATATTGATCTCTCGTGTAGATGATGCCAAGGTATAAAAAAGAACTAATTAGTCATCATTTTGTATTCTAACTGAAACAAGGCTTCCATTAACTGAATAAACGATTGCTCCTAAATGTAGGTTATATCACAATATTATGAAGAACATACCAAGAGGGATGAGAGAGGAAATTTCATAGAATCTGATGCCATGGCAGCTATAGGGGAAGGAAGAGTAGCATCTTTCACGGAGCGATCGCCGGTTGTTAGTTTATTTTCTTCAAGGGGTCCGGATATCAGTGACAATAGAAAAAGTCTTGCTGATGTACTTAAACCTGATGTTCTTGCTCCAGGGGACCAAATATGGGCAGCCTATAGCCCCATGAGTGTCTCGAATCCCATGCTGAGAGGTACACATCGATATCATAGCGTCGTCTGATCTATTTAGCCAACTCTATTCAATCACAAATCTTAGTTTCTGTTGTAACTCTTCTGTTATAACACATATAGGGCATGAATTTGCAATATTATCCGGTACCAGCATGGCCACACCTCATGTAGCTGGAATCGCAGCACTAATCAAGCAATATAATCCATCATGGACTCCATCTATGATAGCATCTGCAATAACCACAACCAGCACAAAGTTTGATAATCTTGGAGAGAATATAATGGCAGAAAGCTATCCCATAGGCACCTTGCATCCCTCCACTCCCTTTGAATGTGGGGCAGGCATTGTCAACCCTAACCGTGCCAATGATCCAGGCTTGGTTCTGCCATCAGGTATACGTACTAGTAAAGTAGAAGAGCCACACACTTGAATTGAATGCTTGATCAGCTTGGTTCTTTTACCTGCTAACAACATGAATAATGTTTACTCTTCTTAAAACAGAGTTTGCAGACTATGTCAGCTTCTTATGCTCTTTGCCCAACATTGGCCAGGATACAATACTTGCTACCATAGGGGTACCTTGCAACCAATCATTTTCCGATCCATATGATCTAAACCTTCCTTCGGTAACAATATCTGCACTGAAAGGCTCAGCTTCTATGCGAAGAACTTTCATCAATGTGGGGAACAAAACGGAGACATATTTGGCCACTGTTATGCCTCCATTTGGAACTACCGTCGATCTGTCTCCAGCTTGGTTTACTATAAGTCCGCAAGGAACACAAGATCTGAACATTCGACTCAATGTTTACGCAACCATGACAAATTTCAGCTTTGGTGAAATTGTTTTGACAGGAAATTTGAATCACATTGTAAGAATAACGTTGTCAGTTTTACCTTCTTTAATATATTGAAAATCACACTACCTAGCAAAACAGCCACCTTTTGTTATGCAACTGGGTTTTAGTCAGTTTAACTCTGACATGGTCGCATAAAAGTGAGGAATGCTAGGGGTCAACAATTATGAGAAGTTGGCTGGTGTTGGTTACCATGCAAGACAAATGTAAGAGAAAAAAAATACTGGTCACCTAATATTTTTCCATAATAATTACATGCAAAAATACTTAAATGTATAGAATAACTCCTAATTTGTTCTTTAGACTCTAAGCCCGAGCCTGCAAGATTCAAAGGAGTTCGGTTGTATTAGTTCCAAGATAACCTTAAGTGACAAGATAACCCAGCCCTAACTATTGTTAAATATTCGGCTTTTAGCAACAAAATCTTTGGAGCAAAAAGAGCTTGAAAGAATCGTATATGACAATGGTTACTATTTGTCAGAGATCAATCCCATGCTAAGTTATGGTACAGTGTAGCTATAACATGGAGCAGCCTAACCAAATTAGTAAAGAAAAATAACTAACTAGTAGAATAAATGAAAAAGAATGTATAAAATTGCAATGGGCAATTAAACCAAGCTAAAACAAATGAATCAATCTGTCCTGCACATACATTCTTTACACCTAGGATATCTGTAAACACTTCTAGCCTTGGGCCTTGTCTGTACATGCTTAGTTTGTCTAATTGCTTTCCTCATTCTCTGTTCAAACACTCGCCATTCTATGGTAGAGTTCTTCATGAATATACTAGCAAGCCTGCGCTTATTAGGACGTATTGTTGGCATTCTTCCTCCTCCATAATATATTCGATACCCGGACACCAAAGATGACAACTGACTACCCGAATCGGTCATGGCAAATGCATCAGAAGCAGTGCATCCTATGAAGTCCAGTGCTGCTAACTACAATAGATATCGTTTCTTGTTATTCATCAAAAGAGTAACAGTAAAGCCAAAAAAGACCCAATGTTCCTCTTATGATGTTGTGTTTTCATATCCACATGCACATGCACGCATGCACACATTGCTATGCACGCTCAAATGAAGCTAAGGATCAAATAGAATAAAAACATAAATGGATACTCACCTGAGATGAATAATTTGCAAAGGGTTCAAGTTCGGCAGCAGAAAGTAAGTTCTCCTTAGTGACTAATTTAGGGTACAAGCTGGTCAAAGCAACCAACCGCGAGCGACCTCCATATAAATTAGATCCAGCTACAAATACATGTGTCTTGCGGTTGAAACCAAGACCAGCAAGCATAAGGACTGCTTCTTCCGGTGTCAAAGGACATAGGCCTTCGGCCCTGAGCTCTGAGGGAGAAGGCAATCTGCATAGAATATTTAAATTATTGAGGTCAAACAAGTTCCAAGAGTAAGGCTTTTTCTTTATCAAAAATAAAATTTCTGTCTATGGGGAGAATTTCACATGATTAAGATTATAGTGACACATACTTTGTAGTCCTCTTCAACTGTGCCAATGCAGGGAAATGAATTTCACGATATGCGTCCAATTCTTTCCTCTCTTCTTCACCTCCCCCAAATTCACATAAAGAATGGGAAACCATGTCAATTTCAAATCTGAGATGTATAGCTAGGTATTTTGATGCTTTCTTGACATTATTTCCATTTTCCTCAACTGATTCTGCAAATGGACCAAGAAGATAACGGTCCAACGGTCCAATAAGACCTTCATGTTTGCGTAATCTTTTAAGAAGCAAAGCACCAGTTTTTTGTATTCTGGGAACAAATTGCAGGGCATGAAAGTTACATCTGCAACGAAGTCTCTATATGAATTTCCCGATTAGGAATAGCACACTAGGGCTTGAAATTTAAGAAAGACAATAATAGAGGCATATCTGCCAGAACCTGGCAATTTGATTGTAATATCTAAGCATCAAATGACATTTACCTGAAGTTCAAATGGTATTGGGTCAAATGCAAGGCGATTCCCAAATCCAACAAAGTGAACAACTTGATTCTTAAGTATAATAGGTAGGATGTTTTTCAAGTAAAAGCTAGGCTTTGCCTCCTTTACCATGTCAACATCTGTCACCTGAAAAAGCATTCCCACAATTAAGAACATACAGAGCCAATATATTTGAGTGTACTTATACTCTTATAGTCTGCTGAAGTAGGAAAGTTACTTACAACACTACCAATTGCCTCCAAGTCCAAAGACTGCAGTTCCTTGGGAAGTTCACGCACTATCCGAATATCAGGAGTCAAGTAGTTAATAAAATGCTCCTCCTGATAGATATCGCTGAATTGACTATGAAATTATGAAATAAGAGATCATAAGTTACACTTACAAATTCGAAACGTCATAAGAGAATACCCATGGACAGCAAATGTGAATATAAAAATAAAGTAGAATAAATGCTAAAACTAGAAATTTTACCATGGTAGTTTCCCTTCCAAAAATATGGGATAAAAAAGGCAGTAGTTAGTGAATTGCTAACCCATATGCCTAACCAGCTAACCTATCCCCCTGAATTTTTCATATAACTTGTAGCTATGTATTAGAATCACAGGTTTTATTCAGCTACAACAATCATAAAAAATTCACTTTCATATTATAACATCCCAGTAATCATCAGAGTTTTTACTAAGCATTTGGTCTAGCAACTAAATATTTCGAGAGAAATTAGGGGCTTGTTTGGTTTGCATTTCCAGTGTATTATGTTTTTAGTATTTTTGTGGGGAAAAAGAAGATTCACTGTGAAAACAATAAAATCTTTCTTTTCTTCATAAAATCCTAAAAGAATACTGAAAATGGAAATGAAAATGAAACACAAACCAAACATGCCCTATATTGTGTTAGTCAAACTATGAAGAGGATGAGGAAGGAAAAAGATAGACAGAACATCACCTCACATCTCTCCATACACTACTGTACATAAATTTGGGAATGACCAAAGTTGAATTTAGTAATCGTGCCACAACAACAGCATTGCAAACCTGTGGCGAACCAAATTGATCATTTATGCTGAGTTAATCCATTAAAAAGAAAAAACACTTTCAAATCAAACAAAACCCAAATTCAAAGATGCAGTAAGCATAAAAACATAGCAGTCTAACAAAGAATACTTACAGCAACCCGCTGTTGATTGATCCCACCATTTGCAGTAACAAAAATGTATCCATTCTTTCCTTCTGGGAGAGTACATTAAAGGATAGCAGAGTGTGAGTTCATGACACAAGGAAATCTTGTTTGTACTCACTTTCCGACATACAAAGTGCTGCAGTTCTAAGTTCTAGCACACATACCATTAGGTTCCCAATTACGCAGATCAGAACAAGGTCTCCAAGTAGATGCAGGAGCCAAAGGTTCCTGCCACAAATCCTTTGGTTCTCGTTTATCCTGTCCCATATGAAAACTAAATCAGAAATACTTACACAAACATGCACCAGAGAGAAATCCAAAACAATTAGAAATCATTCTATAAACTCTATGGCTTTACCTCTGCCAAGGCATGGGCAGCCAAAGCCAGCATCCTTTGATATCCCTTGTGTGGTTTTTTCCCTTTTCCAGACTTGTTCCCTTTACCCTGTAAGCATCAGCAAAAAATAATGACCAACACTTAGAAACACAACAAAATCATCCAGCAGCCATGAAATTAAGTTATATTAATATCCCAACTATTCTATATATAGCATATAAAATTAGAGCAACATGTTTATCTACCAACTATCAATGCATATATACTATATTAACGGTGAGTACAATATGAGGATAACAATATACTATTTATGAATGGAAGAAACAAAGCACCTGAACCGAAACTGAAAGGGAAACAGAGGAACGGATGGATAACTTGGCAGCAGATTTAGAAACAGGAAGATTTGGTGCGTCATGTTGAAGCCTTGCGAGCATAATCCAGTTCACAAGGAATAAGGAACCTAGCAAAGCAACAAGTGCCATAACTACTTTGAGGCGTTTCCATCGGTACCATGGAAATTGGGATCTGCTTCTGCGGCAACTTAAGGGGTGACTGGGGCCCACCCTCGACGAGTGAACCGGCGACGATTGGCGGCTCCGGGGGGTAAGGGGGGATGAGGAGGAATAAAGACCGTTGAAGGAGGCGGAACGGGTGGCGATGGGTCCGCACCGATCTGGAACTGGAAGGCCGTCGGATGCGGACACCATGATTCGGGTTCGGTTCAGATCAGATCCGTAAGTGTGGAGACAAAAAAAATCTGAATGAATTGTTTCGAAGGATTGAATAACAACCGTGATAACAGCCGTGGCGCCAAGTTGGGGTTCTTATGTTAAAGTAAAATGAATGAGCTAAGAGCGTAGAATTTCTACTTGGTTTCGTGAAATTGAATTATTTTTCTTCTTAATCCTGGGGTTTGATTCTCCATTGAAACATGACACCATTTTTAACTTGCAATTTTTTAATATAATTAATTGATATTTTCATCCACGTTATTTTTTGTAGAGTTTAATTTTGATATGCGGTCTAAATATATAATTATATTTATTTTTTTATATAATTATTTATTTTTTGCTACTTTATATTATGTTATTATTGTTTAATTATAAACTAATATACTAAAAAATAAGAAGAAAAAGCAGCAGCAAAGAAGGATGTTGCTTATTCGTCAAAAGTTTGGCATTGATCAGTTAAAGAAGCAGTATAGTATCACTATAGCTTTGGTAAGACCAATCCACTTAGCAACAGGGGATATTAACCAAACTGATAATTCAAGCACTTTTGTGAGCTATTAGTTCCTGAATTTGCAACTAACTTAATTAGTTAGTTATAGTTTCAAAAGAAAATGTTCAAAGGATAATGGAGTAGAAACAGCTAGATCTCTACTGAACAGGGAATGGAACACCGCCTAATGCCAATGTAAACAGTGATTAGATGATATCTTGGTGAATGAGAATCAGGAGCCAGGCTTTTTTTTTTTTTTTTTTGGTCAAGGGAGCCAGGCTTTGATGTTAGTTCTTGGGTCCATTCTTATTATTATTATTATTATTATTATTATTATTATTATTATTATTATTATTTTGTCTCAATTATTTTATGTTGTTACTCAGAGGTGTAAGACATTAGGTCCATTCTACTTAGTAAATTTGATGATGGGTGTCATAGGCAGAGCCCGGAGAACAAGTGCCGTTACACTCACACTCACACTGGCAATTAACATGCTGGACATTTGAGCCCGTCTCTTATTGGAACACTAGTTATTTTCTTTTCCGTGAGCATTAACCAGACAAGGTTTCAGACTCTCTGGTAGACAAAAAGTTTCAAAGGTGATAAGATAACTTTTTTATTCAATAGGACACCCAAAAATGTGACTACTAGAAAAAGAAATCTTAATTGCACCACTCAAGACATATTTATATTAATTAGGCCTCCAAAAACAACCCCACGAGGAAAAAATGTCTTAAAACGCATGAGATGTATCATTTGGTACAGTACAAATGGCAAATGGGGTGCATGTCATATGTCAACTCAACTTATCTTAGACCTAAATTCAGTAGCAACGACATCTTTTTTTTTTTTTTGGGTATATTGTTGTTTGATTTCTTTAATCTCGTTTTACGTTAAACAACTTTTTTTTTTGGGTGCAACACGTTTAAGAAATTTAATCATTTTGCTTTCAAAAACAATGATCATTTTTCTGTTTTAAAAAGATAACTAAAGCCCACAATAAATCGGGCTAACCACCAACTATTAAAGCAAATAAGAGAGGACAAAAAGGTAAGTGTGGAGTGGAAGCCTTTCTTCGTTTTTGAAGCTGTAAATCCAACAGTTCACGGAGAAAAAGAGGATCTTTTCTCTTGGAGGAAGAGCTAATTTCTCTAGATAGCTAGAGCAACTACTTTGAATGAAAATTTGTTTATCTTTGATAACAGAGCTCTGTTAAAGGAAAAAAGAGAAAATCATAACATCACCAACTGAAACAATCACACATTTCTGAGTCTAAGTTCTAAGTATAGCTAGTCAACATTTTAAACTCATGGTAGTATTGGTAGAGAAGTTCTTCACCTTGATGGAGACCAGGATGTCAGTGAACATCAGATAAAAAAAAGTTGGTTGGAAGAATTTTGATAGAGAAGAATGTAAACAAGGTTACTGTGAAAAAATCAATCAAGAGAATGTGGAGAGAGCCTCAAGGTTTGATTATCTCAAGCATGGGCGCAAATACATATTTGTTCAACTTCAAGCATGAAGAATATACCATAAAAATTCATGGAGAAGGGCCATGGAGGGTGGACGAACATATACTTAGCTTGCAATGGTGGAGGCCAGAACTTTCATTCGAAAAGGTATGTTATAACTTCATTGCTATCTGGGTCCAAGTTCATGCCTTTCCCATGGAAAAGTTGAACAAAAGTAATGCTGAAAAGATAGGAGCTTCTCTAAGAAAACTATTAGAAGTTGAAGATCCTTATGTTGACGAGAATTTGCTTAGAAACTTTCTGAGAGTCAGAGTGGAGGTGAATGCGTTGAAGCAATTGAAAACAGGGTTTTGGTACAAGAGAAATAATGGCAGCTATTCTTGGGCATCATTTAAATATGAAAGGTTATATGATTATTGCTATAATTGTGGAAGGATAGGTCATGATAGGAGAAGCTATAGAGAGGAGACGGCAATGGCTATTCACAACTCAAACTTACCAAGATATGGGCCAGATCTTTCAGTTTCGGAACTCAAGTCGATTTCTTCATTAGCTGAAAAAGCTGGAATCAGGCAAAAAGACAATGGAATTAAAATTTCATAACCGATTTTATGGGTGGCGCGTGGAAAAAATACATGAAATAGAGAGTGGGTAATGAAAGGAGGAAGAGAATGTAGGCCTATCCAAGAGTAGGTAGATACTGCAGAAGCTAGAGACACAGAAGCAGACCTACATGCAACTAGAAGGTTCCAACAACAGATGGAGATAAAAGAAATGAGCAGGGAAGAAGATACACAATGTCTTGAAAATTGTGATGGCCATAATATGGAGGAAGAAAAAAAAAAGATAAAAAAAGTGTTATTGGAATAATATTAGTAGAAGAGGAGAGTGAGAAAGTGATTAATGAGAAGGAGATTGGGCCAGCTTCAAAAGGTCATTTCCAAACTTTGAAACCAAAAGAGAAAGAAGTTGAATCCATGCAAGTAACCCATAAGAAAAAGGCTTTAAGTATACAGGAGCACGAGTATTTGGATAAAGGTAAAGAAGTAGAGAATTTTTCACAAAAAAAAAATTAAGAAAAAATAGATGGGCTTGAAAGGCAGGATGAAGTGTCACTAAGCAAGCAGGATGATGCATCCTAAAAAATTAACAAGGCCATATTTTTATCAGAAAATGGCCCATAGGAGGAAGAGCATGATTTAATTCCTGGACAGCTGCTAAAGAGGCAATAAGGGGAGAAGGCAGAGGAAGAGCAGCAAATGGAGTTGAACAAAATAAATATAGAAGGCATTCAAAAGAGAATCAAGTTCGATTATGTTGAGAAGTTCCAGAGACAATGCAGCCAGGAAGACGTAAAGGAGAAAAATTGGAAACAAATCCACAAGGCTAAAGACGGATGGTTTTATATTGTTGAACTTGCAGATGATGAAGAGGAGAAAGTCAACAACAACCAAGTTATGACAGTAGCATACCAGTATGAGATTGATTTGGCCCAAAGATTATGTAATACTTTAAGACTAAAAAGAGGAAGGGAAGAAGAGGTACATATGCAAATAATAGAAGACATTACCAAAGAATGGGAGAATTCGGCATAGTTTCAGGGAGTAAGGAAGAAGAGTAAAATGGTCCCAATAATTTCAGGTAAAGGTCAAAAAGTGCAAGATGCGCAAGGAATTAAAGAAACTATGGAAGGCATAAAGGCTGAGGAGGCGGGCCTTATCATATCCCACCCTCACCCATAAGTATAATCAATTGGAACTGTCGCTGGTTAATAGCTCCCGCGACAGTTTCAGAATTAAAAAATCTGTGCAAACAGATTAAACCAGCCACTGTCTTCTTAATGGAAACAAGAGCAAAGGAAATGTATGTAAACAAACTTAGGAAGAAGCTTCATTTTGATAAAATGTTTTGCATAGAACTCCGAGTTTGTCCGGAGGTCTTTGCTTATTTTGGAAAGAAAGTTTGGATATTATCATATATTCCTGGAGTATCAATTTTATTTTAATGCATGTTAAGGATAAAAAAGAGAATAAATGGTATTGTAATTTTGTATATGAAGACCCTATTTTTATAGAAGGAGACAGCTATGGAGTGAGCTCATTTCCAGAAAAGATGACCAACAAAAGCCTCAGGTTTTTATTGGAAATTTCAACAATATTTTGAACCAAAAAGAAAAAATTGGCCTTCACCCAAAACCAAGTAGCCAAATCATTGAATTTAAAAAGCTAATTAATGCTTATGCTCTCATGGATTTAGAATTAAAAGGAGGAAGATATACTTGATACAGCAACCCAAGAAATGATTTCATTACAAGAGAAAGGATAGATCGAGCTATGACAAACTGGGAATGGAGAAGAATGTTCCAACATGCTACCCTAATTGCTTTACCAGCTATAAGTTCAGATCACAGTCCTATTATTATAATGCTAGAACTAAGGAAGAAGAGCAACATATTTTTCAAATATGAAGCATATTAGGAGGACCATGAAGAATGCGGGGATATTGTAAGAAGAGGGTGGAACAAGCCAACAGAAAGTGAAGAAGCATGGCAGAAATTAGCAGAAAAATAAAGAACTGCACACAAGAATTGAAGAAATGGAGCAAAAAAATCTTCTCAAGATTGGACAAAGAGATTGCCAATCTAAGCACCATATTGCAGAAACTACAAGATTCGGATCTATCAGAAAGACAGCAGGAGTAGATTATTGAAATAAAATCAAGAATAGCCAATCTTTGGAAGCAAGAAGAAAAATTTTGGGGACAAAGGGCAAGACTGAAGTAGCTCAGGTGGGGTGATAAAAACACTTTCTTTTTTCATGCAACCACCATTCAGAGGCGAGATAGAAACAGAATAGAAAGATTGAAAAATAAGGATGGTAATTGGATTTGTGAAGAAGGATATTATGAGGATGATTGAGGAGCATTTTGGAAATATATTTAAAACTTCAACCAGAACATATTGGCAAGGGTGCATAAGCAAGATTCCGAATAGGGTCACACGAGAAATCAATGTTGATTTAATGGAAGAAATTAAGGACAGTAAGATAAGGGAGGCTGCCTTCAGTATAGGAGCTCTTAGAGTACCGGGACCTGATGGATTAAATGAACCTTTCTTTCAAAAGCACTGGGACGACATAAGCAAGGAAGTTGGAGATATGGTCAAAGATTTTTTCGTGAACAAAAGATTACCAGAGAGTATGGGAGAAACTACTGTGGTCTTAATTCCAAAAATCAAGCAATTAGAGAGCCTTAATCATTTGAGACCGATAAGTTGTTGCAATTATATTTACAAAATCATTGCAAAAATCATGGTCATGAGGTTAAGAAAATGGCTCAACATGCTAATTTCACCTATTCAAAGTGCTTTTATGGGCAGGAGACAAATTCAGGATAACATAGTTATAGTTCAAGAAGCATATCACAATTTAGAAAAGAAAGAAAAAGAAGCTTCAGGAAATTTGGCAATCAAGCTAGACATGAAAAAGGCCTACGACCACTTGGAGTGGGATTTTTAGAGTCCTTCTAGCTTTTGGGTTCCAAAAAGAGTAGGTGCAACTAGTGATGATGTGTGTTAAGAATACAAATTATAGATTTAAAGTGAACGAAAATTTAACAGAAAAGGTGTATCCGCAAAGAGGACTTAGACAAGGTGATCCTTTATCACCATACCTATTCATATTAGTTGTTGAGATTTTCTCCATCCTCATGGAAGAAGCACATAGAGAGGCTGAATCTCGGGGTTCAAAATCAGACCAGGAGCTCCAATTCTCACTCGTCTCCTTTTTGCAGATGATTGTATTATTTTGGATGAAGCAAAAGAAGAGGAAATCTACCAGAAAATACTTATACTAAATGAATATATGGAAGTGTCAGGTCAAAAGATCAATGTGAAAAAATCAGGGATCACCTACGAAAGATAGGTTCCAATACAAGTAAGGGTAAGCATAGAGGAAGTCTTGGGAATGTCAGCTTGAGATAATCCGGGAAAATATTTGGGCCTCCCAGCTCAGTGGGGAAGATAAAAAAGCAGGGCTCTAGGATGGATTGAAGAGAGAGTTATGAACAAGATGGATGACTGGAAGGAAAAACTTTTGAATCAAGCAGGTAAGGAGGTTTTAATAAAGTCAGTGATACAAGCTATCCCGACATATGCTATGAATGTGATCATGTTTCCCAACAATTTCTGTCAAAGACTAAGTGCAAGAATTACCCGCTTTTAGTGGGTAGCACCAGGTAGAGACCGAGGCATACATTGGAAGGATTAGGAAACCATTAGCAAGTGCAAGCTGAAAAGTGGGTTAGAATTTAAAGATTTTCAATGTCAAAATATTGTCCACCTAGCGAAGCAAGCTTGGAGGATGATTAAGGTTCCAGAAGCATTGTGGATAAAAATTTTAAAATCCATATATTTTTCCAACTCGGACTTTTGGGATGCGCAAGTTCAAAAGCGAGCATCATGGGTGTGGAAAAGCCTCTTAATTGGGAGAGATTTTTTTAGAAGAAATGGCAAATGGTGTGTGAAAAATGGAGAAAAATAGTAAAAGGAAAAGATAATTGGATTGCAGGCATGACAAAAAGCAGTGATAGGACGGGCAACATGAATAGGAGGGTATGTGAGCTAATAATAAGAGGAGAAGAGTGGAATAGAGCTAAGATTGAAGCAGAATTTTCCCAACATATGATTCAAAAAATCTTTCAAACACCTATTAATCTGAGGGAAAGGGAAGATTTCTTATACTGGCCATATAAACAGGATGGGATGTACACTATTAAATCGGGATATTACATAGCAAGAAAGGAAGTGTCGGCAAGAAAACAACAACAAAAGCCTTCGAGCTCAATAACTAGAGCAGATTGGAGGGAGTTATGGAAAGGTATATGGGAGTTACAAGTACCACAAAAAGTTAAAAATGTTTTTGTGGAAAGCTTCTCAAAATGTTGTACCAGTAAACTCTAATTTACACAAAAAGAAGTTAACTAAGACACCAATGTGTCAGATTTGTCATGAGGAAGAGGAAATAACTGAACACGCCCTTTTTCTATGCCTGTGGACTAAAGCTACTTGGTTTGGAGCGCAATCTCAGTGCATTCCAACAAAAGAGACAGTTTCATCTTTTGGGAATCGGTTCTTAGAAAATATTTTGAAGATAAAGCAAATTGAAGGGAAAGAACAAGACATCATGATTAGTAGAGTTGCAGTCTTATGCTGGGAGATTTGGAAGACACAAAATAGAGCAATATACCAAAAAAGGAGGTAAATTCTAATTTGACGATCATGAAAGCCAAAACAGGAGAACAGGAATACAGAAAATCCATACAATCAGACATAATCAACAAACACAAAATCAGTAGAGATAGAGTGGGGCACATTACCTGGAGAGCACCGTCAGAGGGTTGGTTAAAAGCTAATGTTGATGCAGCATTCAGAGCAATCACAAGGAAGGCAGCAACCGCGGTTGTGATCAGAGACACAGATGAAAAGCTTCTGTTGGGAGTAACAGAGATAATTGCTTCATGTTCAGCACTGGCGGCAGAAGCAAATGCTATAAGAAATTCAATGATCATAATAAGTAATTTAGGATTAAGCAATGTTTTGATAGAATTAGATTGCTTACTCTTAATCCAAGCATTGAAATCAAAAGGTAGCTTGGGGGAAGTGGATCTGATTTTGATGGATATTGCAGAGATGAAGCAGGAAGTCTTTGGTGGAGAATTCACATGGATTAAAAGTATTATTAAAAGTAATATTATGATGAACAAACATTATTAAAAGTATTATTAAGTGTTTAATAAATTGTTTCAAATTGTTTGTTTGATGAATCTGGTTTAGTGTGCAGGAAAGAAAATTATTTTTCTTTATAGCCCATTTAAAGAAAGCTCATCTCGATCACCAAACAAAGGTGGCCTCATACCAAAGTGTTTTAAATTAGGTGGTTGAATGTTAAAAAGAGAAAAAAAATCCAAAGAGGCCCAAATCCTTCGAAACCCATGAAGAATTAAAGAAAAGAACCAAGGGTCCACAAGCTTCATACGTTATACACATTCTTGGTTACTGGAACTTGGAATTAAATTCAATTTAATTCCCTTGAAAGCTTCCACCAAAAGCTTTTCTTTCTTCTTGCTTATCTCTCTTTCTTCGGTCAAATCAATCTCTTATCCAAGAAGAAGAAAAAAGAAAATGGAAAGCTCAGAGATTAGGTGTGAAGAAAGGCAAAAAGATTTTTGCCGAATCAAAGCAAAGAAAAGAAGGCTACATCCCAGTAGCTAGTTCCTTCGATCAAACACAACAAAAGTTTATTTCCTCCTTTGTGCTACATTGAGGATCAAAGAAGAAAGCTTCAAGGTCTCAAGTATGGAAGAGGTAACAATGGAGAACGTGAAGCCATCTTGGTTCAGAAGAAATCAACGATCAGAATAAAAACTTAGGGCCAAAGTCAAGTTCAATGGTCAAGATTGAAGAAGCTTGAAGAAAAAGGATGAGAGAGAAGAGGTGAGCATGCATGCACCAGCCTCGGTCCTCTCCCTCCTCTCTGTTGAAGCCGCTGCTACTCTGATGTTGGAGAAGAAAGACTGCATGAGGGTTGAACTTCTTTCAACCTTGGAAGCTTCACCCTTCTATATTAAGGGTGAACGGCTAAGGGTTGAAGGCAAGGAGAGTAAGTGAAAAGCACAGAATTCACTCTCATAGCTACTCAAGCTGTTAGAGTTCTTCTTCTTCATGTAGTTTATTTTGTATTTTCTTTTTCTCAGTTTGGATCTGTCTGAGTCTCATTGTAAAAGGCAAACATGGTGAGGTTTGTATGAAAAAGCCAATGAGAGGTAAAAGGCAGTGAATTAAAACTATGAGAAAAAGGCATAAGATGTCTCAGAGTTTCGTTGTACATCGTTATGTCTTGTGTCATGATCCTGTGGGATTCCCTTACAAGTTGGGTTAGCACTTTGTTATTGAAAACTAGGTTTGAGTCCTAGTCAAGTTCAGATTGGGTTTAGAATCTGGATTTGTCCCAAATAGGATTGGGTAGATCCTAGGGAAGCATTGGTGTTTGTAATCTTGAAAAAGAGATAGTGAAATTCTATCATTGTTGTGATGGAAACTGGATGTAGGCTACATTGTACCTTGTAGCTGAACCAGGATATATCTAGGTGTTATTTCTTCTTCTCTTCTACTTTTCTGTTTCTGTTACTCAAGAGACAAAAATGAAAATGGCTCTCAGTTGACCACGAGACAAAAGTGAAAATATCTCCTAAGTTTCCTTGAGAAAGAAAAAGTAATATTCAGCAGAGAAAGTAGCTAAGATTCAACCCTCTTATCTTAGCCACTGATAACCATTAGTATTGATGTCTTTATTTAGTGTGAACTAAGGATATTCTATACTAAAAGTAGCTTCTGAGAAGGGACACCTTATTTCTTAATTGTAGTAATATAGTTTGCGCTTGTACAAACCTGAGAGTAAGATCTAAAAAGGTACTCAAATCTGTTTATCATATTTAATTATATATATTGGAAACAGTAACTTCTTAAATAATTACCCATAGATATCAGTAGAAGGATGTGCATTTTAATCTTAGAATCATTATTTATGGATAATTGAGTGTCTCAATCATTTATGTATCACGTTTTTCATTTTGTAATCCTGTTTAATCAATTTTTTTAATTGTAGTCAAGTATGCTTATGTATATAAAAATCATTCAAATTAGATGTTTTGGGTTTAATTTGTATAGTGAGTATGTATAGAATATTTTGTTTATTTAAATTAATGATAATACTTTTCTAATGTTGTTAACAAAGATCTTTTGTAACATTTATATTAGAGTATTGCTATAGAATGAAGATCTATTGTAATATTTTTTAAAGTGTTCTTAGAAAGACTTATTGTGAGATTTTCTAAGTGTTATAAAAAATATTTATGGTAACGTTTTTTAAGTGTTACAAAAAATATTTATGGTAACATTTTTCTAAGTGTTACAGAAAATATCTATGGTAAAAATTTTTTAAGTATTACAAAAAATATCTATTGTAACATTTCTATAAGTGTCACTACAAGAAACATCGTTAAAATCGACGGCCAAGCTGTCGATAATATTAAAAATCGACGACAAAATTGACGACGGAAGTGGTTGCTATTAAACTTGTCGATTTTTAAAAGTTCTAATAGAATCGACGGCTTGCTAAGCTGTCGATAATAATCTAATAAAATCGACAGTATTTCCGTCTATAATATGAGTTTGAGAACTTTTGCCTTCTTAATAAAATCGACAAAAGAGCTGTCGATTTAATTATTTAGATACCGACAAATACTTAATAAAATCGACAACATTGCCGTCGATATATTCTTTGTCTGTATTTTGTTTTTTATTGTCTATTTTAAATTTAAAAAGCGACCACACTGACGTCGATTTTAATAGCTATATTTTTTAATTATTTTTTCTATTTGAAAAATAGTAGATAATTAATACAAATAAACTTTTAAATATAGAAATAAAATTTATACAAAATATTAGAAAAATAAACTTCTATATAAAAATAAAATTTATACTAAATATTAGAAAGCTAAAAATGAAAATTAAAGAACATAAGGAAGCCAAAGTAAATTTGGTAACAAGATGTTATTAAATATAAGGATAAACTTCATATTTTGTCTTAGACGTCCTCGCTCTCAAACTTTATAGTTGGAAAATATCCACACACCATGACACCAATGTGATCCTGATGGAATTCTATTACCCAAAAAGCATAAAGGACTTTACAGATGGATGACATCTACAATAATCTAAACATGGGTTTATAACTACTACGTTTGGGAAGGATAAGGATGGTAATTCACAAAATTAATTAACTTATAATCAAGAACCAGTAGTGTAACAGCCATGTTTTGCTGAGACATGCAAGTATGCAATACCACACTGTATAATAATATTTTAGAGCCAAAACAGTATCCACACACTAGTAACACTCGCAAGACCTTATTTATCCTTAGTAACACACCATCTATGGTATTTCTGTGTATGTGCCCTAGAAAAAACTCCAAATTCAATGAAAGGATGAAGATATGGCAAGCCTGCAACATAGTCCATTTGAGTGTTCCTTCAATGTAAATGAGCAGAGAGGTAGTCCAAAACTGATCCAGGATCATTTTTGCAAGCTCCTACTTGTATTTGGTGAACAGTTAGTGAGAAATTGTATAATAGGGGCTAAGGACACACAAAATCCTGGATTCATATTTACGCCCAAACTATTTAAGATATTGGTATATAAACCCAGACAATACCCATTACTCAATCAACTTGCTAGGCTATTCAAATCTATCCACAATTCTTCAAACGTCTATAATTTGTAAAAGGGAGACCAAGGAATTCTGATGCCAATAATCTCTCACTCTCTCTCTAAATGGATCCCATCTTCAATTCTATGTTCGAATATTTTAATTGTAAAGATTTTTTTACCACATAAACTCAGTTACTTAGAAGAATCTGTCAACCAAAAAGAGACAGAATCCAGCAGCTAGCAAATAAATGCTCCCAAATTGCAAGTCAGCAAGCTTACCACTGCACAGGAAAATAATTAACCTTCACACAAGTAAATCAATAAAATAATTTAATGTCATAGCTATTCACTATGTTCACAAGTGTTATATTCAGCTTTCTATTTGGAAATAAATCAACAAAATAAAAAATAAGAACAGAAATAACATGCAGTATCTAAGAAAGTTGGAATGATGATAAATTTTAAATTTAAGCAGTTTTATTCCAACATAAAGGTTAGACTAGTATTGGATATTTGCCATAGAAAAAGGTACAGATTGATTGGCATTCCAGAAAAGAATGTATATCTAGATTCGAAAAATAAAGCTTGAAGCTAGGAGTTTGCAAGAAAGCATGAAGGCATCTCTTCTTGTCAAGTTAAGGGAATACAAAACTAATTTGAACAACTTGAAAAGTGAACTTAAAAGAATCACATCGGCTGCTAATAATAATGATGATGAGTTGTTGGAACTGGGATAGGCTGATACATTAGCGGTTGGTATCATTCTTCTTGCTCTGTTTTGGGAGTTAATTAGATGATGTAATGATGATAGCATGCAGGTATCATCAAATGATCACAAGGGAAGACTGGTGATGTCTACAGAGAGATTGAATCAGTCGTCTAAAAGAATAAAGGAGGGCAGGAGAAGCATGCTGGAAACAGAGGAGCTTGGCGCCTCCATCCTCCAAGATTTGCATCAACAACGCTAGTCACTACTTCATGCCCACAACACGGTAACTTAATTTCATTTCAAGATTTAGTACTAGTCACCAAAATACTAACAAACCATATACGCAATATGTAATGCAGCTTCATGGAGTGGATGATAACATCGATAAAAGCAAGAAGATTTTGACAGCCATCTCAAGAAGGATGAGTAGGAATAAATGGATTCTTGGCTCCTTCATGGCAGCCATAGTCCTTGCAATTATACTTATAACTTTTGACTAATGATAAACGCTATCCAATAATCACAAAGTTAACACTTGACACGGCAATTTCAATAGCTATAGCAATAATCCAAAACCCAATGTTTTGTAATTCTAGAATAGAACAAACTAAAAGGGGTTTCAATTTCAAACGATCCACATAATGAAGAAGCAATAACAGCAAAAAGGTGGGGGACTCACGCAAAAGGAGAAGGCTCAACAAAGAGAGCAATTCGACGAGGCCTTGAATTGTTCTCAGTGACCCTCTTCTCCTTCCTCCTCACGCAATTCTCGTAGAGGACCAAACCTCTGACATTAACATCACACCATAGTCTTAGATCTTAAAATAAAATAGAACCAGAATAAACATGACCATGATTTCTAAATTTAGAAAATAGGAGATTACGATTAGGTCATAGTTTCCACCTGAAATAGGAAATTTCCAAATGAAACTGAAGTTGGCTCTAAAAAGAGTTCAGTAACAGTCAGAAAAAGATACCTGGTTATTGTAAGCTTGATTGAGAGAGCAGAAAAGGACCAAAATAGGAGGAGCGACGGCGGCAACAGAGAGAAGGAGCGATGACAGCAGCGGAGCGACGGCGGCGCGAGCAAACATAGTAACGGCAGCAACAGAGCGCAACGGCGGTGCGAGCAAACGGAGTGACGGCGGCGCAACCGTGACACCGACAGTGGAGAATGAGGGTTGGTGAATTTGGGGTAAAATGAGGGTTTATGAGAAAATGAGGAATTTGGGGTAAAATTGTGTTTCTGAACTTAGAGGTGGGAAGTGGACACGGGGTTGTGTTTTTAATTAGCAATAAAAATTGACAGCATATTTGTTGATTTTAATTTGAAAAAAAGGAACGCCTTTAGCGTCTATTTTATACATTAAATCCACACCATTTATTTGATTTTAGAAAGTAATCTAGACCGTTCAAATTTATCGACAAAAATATTGTCGATATTTTAAATATAAAAATAGACGTCATGTCTGTCGATTTTAAAATAAAAGTATTTTCAACCCCTGGTTCGTCGACAATATGATGATAATTAAGACAGGGTTAATGCATCATAAAAAAATCGACGACCAGGATATCGATTTTATTATTTTATTTTTATTTTTTTTTTAAATATCGACAGCAAGCCGTCAAAAAATACGCTTTTTCTTGTAGTGTGTTACCATGAATGGTCTATTGTAACATTTCTCATAATATTACTATAGAATATCTTTTGTAACATTTTACTAAATATTAAATCTTTAGAAAAATGTTAATAAAAAGTCTTTAATAACATAGAATATATATATTTAACATTTGTTAAAATGTTACTAATATACATAGGTAATATTTTAATATGATTTGATAACATTTTTTAAATATTAATAAAAGTCAAGTATGTAATAGTGATTACGATGAGTACAATATTTTAAAAAATATTGCTAAAAAATATCACTAAAATATAAAAAATATGACTTTAATTTTAACAATACTTCATTATTATTATTATTATTATTATTATTATTATTATTATTATTATTATTATTATTATTATAGGCATATTTGAATTCAATATATATATATGCAAAATTTTTTACTTGAATATGGCATGTTTTGGTTGGGGGAGGGGGGACTTTATTGGTACATTAGGATATCCTGTCTCAAGGTAGGTGTAGTAAGGTTTAATTTAGTGACTTTCAAGTTTCAAATATATACTAATACTAATAATACAAATTAAACTAAGGAGAAAAGTTGTCCTTTCATGCTTTCAATCTAGCTAACTTAAGGTTCAAGAGTCATCAAATTCAGTTTGACCCAAAATGTAACATTTCTTTGGCAGACATCCACGTAAAGATGGTATTTCCTCCAAAGTCCAGAGTACGTAGTTATGTATATGTATCATATAGTATCTGCTAAGGAAACAGTAGCTGTCAACTTGTCATGCATGCATCTAGACAAATAATTATTGATGTAAATCAAACGAGACAAAGGTGAGTGGGCTATTCACAACGATCCATCCATGAATTAATAACAATAGAAATGTTAATCTTATCATATTAGCTAGAAACAAAATCATATAGAGAGAGGTGATTAATGCAAGCCCATGATATTTCCCCTTGTATAGGTGAATTATTGGCTTTCCCACCTGCCAACCTTCTTATAGATAACGCATTCAATAACTAAAAGTACCGTTGCAAAAAAAAATGATCCAAATGACCAAATTCAATACCCTTTTCGTTTTCTATGGGGCCCTTATACTTTACACGGCAACCATCAATAGAACTGAATGAAATGGTGCGATTTAACTATGCTATTGCTACCATAGCAATTCCGTTTTGTGTCTTACAATATATATAGGACACAAATATCTGTGTAGAAGAAGCATAAGCTAAGTTTCCTAGTAAGGCAATTTCAATACTTGTCAATCCATTAATATACTTTAATATATAGAAGACAACCAACAAAAAAGACGCTTATATATATTGCTTCATTTAATTTCAGCATGTATATGTGCTCTCTATCGTTTTTTTAATATATAGAAGGCAATTTCGTTTGATTATTCAAGCTCTGTTAGGAGGATTGCTTCTTCATGAATCATGGAATCAAACGTCATCGTTGCATTTATAAAAAAAGTATCTAGCTGTATCTAAATCAAAATAGAAAGCAATCCAACCCTAAGTAGGGTCGCATAACTTGTTCCATTAATAAGAAAAGGACAGCTACTACTATTTTGGGGAGTGACATCCAATTTTCTATTCCACCAATTGTCCTTTAGTTTAATTTGTATTTTAATGTATGATTATAGTGAGGTGCTTTGACCCCACTCACGTCGTTAATATCATAACTGAGTTGACACAATTTCTACAGTCCTTCTCCTATTGGCCGTTGAGCAGTAATTAATTTCGGACCCAATATTATAAGAACCGAGTATTGACGATAATATAACTCCCAAGTCCTAACGTGGGATTAGCGATGTGCGAATTGCAGACCACACACTTAACTAAGGGTTATCTGTGGTCAAATCATAATAATTGAGCTCCTAGCTTTAACATTTGTAATATACAAAAATGGTTAATATTAATTTAAATATAAAGTAAAAATAAAAACTATTAATCACTTAAAAAGTTAAAAGTTAAACCTCTATGCATGCCAATTGCCATTGTGGTTGGTTAGTGGTTACCCTAACCAAAAAGTTTTGGGACCACTTCCTAACCATTAGTGTAAGGAGATATTGCCACGTGGACCATTGCCCCAAAAGAGACACGGTTCTGAACGCGGGTACGCCGTCGCTAACTAATCCCCCGTTCAGCTTCAGGTTATATACCCTTTGCATTCTTACTTTTCACGCTCCCTAATTAGCGCGTGAATCCAATACTTTCCAGCAACAACCACACCCAACACACAACCAATGAACCAAGTAAAAGTAGCCGTTGCCTGCCTACTGTCCACGTGGCACCTTACCGACACACTGTTGGTGTTGGAGTCCTCGCTCGAAGCTGAGAGCCAGCTTAGCTTATTATTCATTTATTCAAGTTCTAATTTTATTCGCATATTTTTATTATTATTGGTTATTGATAATTTGATATCAAATCTAATATGGAAATATTGGTCATTTTCAGATAATCACGCATCACTTTGTATTAAGCTAGTGTACACTATGGTAGCAACCAAAAGGAGCAGAGATTATTGTTATGTTCACCAACGTTGTTGTCTTCCTTCTCTCTCTTCTTCCTCATTTCCCTTTCTATGCAAACCAATCTCATCACACACACACACACACTCTCTCTCTATCTGCGTCTAACTGAAGGCTTCTGTTTTGTGTGTAACCTGGGAAAGTGCCATCTCTGAACGTGGCGTGTCTTCTACGAAGATTTCACTGCAAAACTCTACACGAATCTACTTCCCTTCGTTCTCATTCCAAGATATCCTAACACCCTTTTATTCAACTTTGGATCTTCAGCTTTTCCAGGTAACACCCCTCTTTTCCCCGCCTTCGTTTCTTTTAGTCATATCCCATACCTTAGAATGCAATTTCAAGCGATTTGATGTGATTCCGGGTATTGGTGCATTTTTAAACAAAAAAGGGAACTTTCTTTTTGTGTCTGTTTTGGCCACAGCCATGTTGAATTTGTTTTTTCAGGCAATCTGATAACAGAAAGCGGTAAACAGAATTAAAAAAATAGTATTCATGTAACCTTATGTTTTATGGAAAAAGCATGATCTTCTGGTATTTCCACTGAGAAATTGGTTTAGATTAGTTGTGTGTTGAAACCAACTTTATACATTTCTCTAAAACTTGTCTACAGGAAGAGGTGCATCAACTCTAGAGAGGAAAGAAGATGGCTACACTTTCTGATATTGCGCTAGCAGCTGCCATAAACATTTTGAGTGCATTTATTTTCTTTGTTGCCTTTGCTATTCTGAGGCTTCAACCTTTTAATGATCGAGTATACTTCCCAAAATGGTATCTGAAGGGGTTAAGAACAGATCCCGTACACGGAGGAACTTTAATGCGCAAGTTCGTCAATTTAGATTGGAAATCATACGTTAGGTTCTTGAATTGGATGCCAGCTGCAATTAGAATGCCAGAATTGGAGCTCATTGATCATGCTGGATTGGACTCTGTTGTTTACTTGCGGATATACTTGATAGGGTATGAACAATGAGAGAACTATGAATAATTGAATATCACATGTATCAGAAAAAGGAGGATATGATCTTGATGTTCTCTGCTTTTGTTGTGCAGGCTTAAAATCTTTGTTCCAATAGCATTCTTGGCATGGGCAGTTCTGGTTCCTGTGAATTGGACAAGTGACGGGCTAGCAAATTCGAAGCTAAAAAACTTAACTTCTAGTGACATTGACAGAATCTCAATTTCAAATGTCCAAAGCGGATCTCAAAGGTTTCAAAGTTGCTTCCTTTCCATTCAGTTTATTGATTTGCTGCTGCTTCTTGATGTTCATTAAATTCTTTTCAAATTCAAGACTAACTCCATGCCAACATGTTTTCCTGCCTGTTTGGGCTAGTATTTATTGACTAGGCTCAACCTTAATTACTGGGAAAAGCTAAATTGCTTTACATGAATATATATGCTCTAGATATTGTTATCACATATTCAGTAAATTGCATTGAATCTTGTGTTTTACTAAAGCTTTTGTTCTCTATTTCAGGTTTTGGGCACACATAGTAATTGCTTATGCATTTACCTTCTTGACATGCTTTGTTTTGCTAAAGGAGTATGAAAAAGTTGCCGCAATGAGACTGCATTTTCTTGCATCCGAAAAACGTCGTGCCGATCAATTCACGGTAAAATTTTTCACTCTCTATTTTTAGGTATGAATTTTCTGTTCAAATTAAGCAGCCTTATACTTATTTGTTTGGTGGAAATGCAGTTTTAGGCCAAATTATCTAATTTTATCCTTGAGATACTTGAGGTACTCAATTGTGCATATTTTGCTCACACGAGATATTTATGTTTAGGTGCTTGTCCGAAATATTCCGCCAGATCCTGATGAATCTGTTGGTGAGCTTGTGGAGCACTTTTTTCTAGTTAATCATCCAGATACCTATCTCACTCACCAGGTTGGTTCCTACCGTGTTCACTGCATTGTCAGAATGTTGAATTCATTAATCATCTTGCTGATTCTGACCTCAACAATTTAAGAATCACTTGCTGGTTTCTGCTTTTAAATATTCCATTTATGCTGCACTTTGACATTCATTTATTGTTTTTTATATTCGGAAATGTTGTATGTGAAAGGTGGAGAGCATTATTAACTCGATATATCATATCAAATTATTTTTTCTGCTTTCACTTGAGCCTTTCAGAGGGAAACAATAGTATGTGCTAACCTATTTATTGTGGCTTCTATGCAGGTTGTTTACAATGCCAACACGCTAGCAAAGTTGGTTAAGAAGAAGAAGAAGTTGCAGAATTGGCTTGTTTATTATCAAAATAAACTTGAAAGAACTTCACAAAGGCCTGAAATTAAGGTATTTAAGTTTAATTTAGAATCCCTTCAAAATTGTCATAACCACCATCAGATTTATCACAATCTCTTCTTCTTGCATGCTTTTACCAGACTGGTTTCCTTGGCCTTTGTGGAGCAAAAGTGGATGCTATTGATCATCACAATGCTGAAATTGATAGGCTTTCAAAAGAAGTAAGTATTATGATTATGATGCTTTTAAGATTTTTTTTTTCACTTGTGTAACTGCTTCATGACTGGTTTCCTTGCTTATTGTTGCCATGGATTATATTCTGATTGTTCACTTAATAGTCTTCGCAAATTAAATTTTGGAACCTTAACAGATGCTGAAGGAAATTGTCTGACACAAAATCTCAGTCTTAGGATGGTATCCCTAGAAATTATGGACCTTATGTTGGGTCATTTCATGATGGTTTCAATGATCCAACTTTATCACCTTTTGTAGATAGCTTTGGAGAGGGATAAGGTCACTAATGACCCCAAATCTACCATGCCTGCTGCGTTTGTCTCATTTAAATCTCGGTGGGGTGCGGCAGTTTGTGCACAAACTCAACAAACCAGAAACCCAACAAGTTGGTTGACCGAGTGGGCTCCAGAACCACGGGATGTCTATTGGTCAAACTTGGCAATTCCATACGTTTCTCTCACTATCAGGAGGCTAATCATGGCTGTTGCATTCTTTTTTCTCACTTTCTTTTTTATGATTCCCATTGCATTTGTACAAACTCTAGCAAGTCTTGATGGAATTCGGAAATCAGCACCGTGGCTGGAGCCGATCATTAGTGTGTAAGTCTAATCTTCTAGAAAACCTCTGAATATACAATGCCTTACACATGCTTGAGTACTTATTTGGACATACTTTATTGTGCAGCCCTTTTATTAAATCATTCATACAAGGTTTTCTACCTGGTATTGCATTGAAGCTGTTTCTCATCTTTTTGCCAACAATATTGATGATCATGGCAAAATTTGAAGGATTTGGATCAATATCATCACTAGAGAGGAGAGCAGCTGCTAGATATTATATCTTCAATTTTGTAAATATATTTCTGGGGAACTTACTTACTGGAACAGCATTTCAACAGCTGGACACCTTCCTTCATCAGTCAGCCAATGAGTAAGTTGTTGACCATAGAATTAACTGCTTTTCTCTCTTGTTTGTAATCAGTGTTAAAATTGTTTTGTGTTTTGTGGTAAGCTTGTATGTGTGATCTAATTGGTAGATTACTTCATATGAATTGAGTAGAAAGAAAATCTTACCTTTAGAGATGCTTTAACCATTTAAGAACCATTCTTTTCAAAGTTAAATTTGGATGCATATATTGTTCAAAGTGTGATTTCCCTCTCTTCTTTTCTTTCTTGTCAGATATCCTATAACAATTGGCACTGCAATTCCCTTAAAAGCAAGTTTCTTCATTAGTTACATAATGGTTGATGGATGGGCTGGGATAGCTGCAGAGGTTTTGATGTTGAAACCACTTATCATATATCATTTAAAAAATTTCTTCCTGGTGAAGACAGAAAAGGACAGGGAAGAGGCCATGGATGCTGGAAGTATTGGTTTCAACACTGGAGAGCCTCGTATACAACTGTACTTTTTGTTGGGCCTAGTCTATGCTCCAGTGACCCCTACTGTTCTTCCTTTCATAATAGTTTTCTTTGGTCTGGCCTATGTTGTGTTCCGTCATCAGGTACCGGCTTGTGTACCATTTCAAGGTTGACTTTAATAGTCCTTGTGATTTGTTCTCATATATTACTCCTACCACTTGATTGCAGATAATTAATGTTTATAATCAAGAGTATGAGAGTGGCGCAGCATTCTGGCCTGATGTCCATGTTCGAATCGTGATTGCATTGATAATCTCACAGATAGTTCTAATGGGACTTCTGACCACCAAAAAGGCTGCTCAATCAACTCCCTTTCTCATTGCACTGCCAATATTGACCATATGGTTCCATAGATACTGCAAAGGCCGTTTCGAATCTGCATTTGTTAAATATCCCTTACAGGCATGTCTTAATTGTTTTCATGGTTAAGAATAAATCAATTATTGCTGACTGATTTGTTAGATATTATCCTAAAATTGAGATGTAAATGTCAAAAGGTGAATCATTGAACCATAATATCATTTGCCTTTTGTGAACTTTTTACACTGACACAGGAAGCAATGATGAAAGACACATTAGAACGAGCAACAGAACCAAACCTAAACCTGAAAGCATACCTCCAGAATGCATATGTTCATCCGGTTTTCAAGGCAAGCCTTGACGAGGATGACGACGAAGATGGAGACAGTCAGAAATGGGAAACTGAGAGTGTTCCTGTGCCGACAAAACGCCAATCTCGAAGGGGTACACCTGTGCCTAGCAAAATTAGTGTTAGTGGTGCATCCTCTCCCTCTCTGCCTGAACGCCAGTCTAGAAGGAGCACACCTGTGCCCAGCAAAATTAGTGTTAGTGGGGCATCATCTCCCTCTCTGCCTGATTCCTCATTTCGCAGCCCTCCAGAGCCTTAAAGCAAATCATGACATGGACTAAGTAGGAATCACATCTCATCAATGTACATTTGAGGTTTCCAACAATCATTGGTGTTGCTGAATGCTGACCAGAGAGACTAGAAGAATGGATGTGCAAATATACGATGAGGACATGTTTGCACGCATGCAGCATAGGCTGAATTGTTGAGTGACAATGCAACATTCTTTGTAAGCAGCATAGTTTTGGGATGAAAAGTGACTGCATGCTGTACGGCCGAGAGTTTCTTGCTTGATGGTTTTAGATTCTTTTCTTGTTGATAAACATGCTTTATCATCTTCAATTGCATAAATAATAACGTTGTTCCAAGGGGAGACTGTATATTGTAAATTATCCTATACAAATATTTATTGTATTTTTTCATGTTTGTTTTTTCCTCAGATTGAGCTCCGTTTTTATCTGAAAGACGTCCATTCCTTCCCTTGAGTACATTCTCGGATAACAGACAACCTTCAAATTGCGTACCAATCAAAAGGTTACTCATTATTATAAATAATTTTCTTGTATTTTCGTTATAAAAGAGTTTTACATAAATAACCAATCATATATTATCATAAATTTTTATGATTTGTAGTCATTAATTAGTCATCATTAATATTTTTTAATGGTATAAAATTATACACTCTTTTTTTTTATGGTTAAATATTGATTAGATTTTAATGAAAGTATTGTCGTGAGACTTTCTCATTTTTAATTTATTACTTAAAAGTTATTTAAACATATAATAACTTGATGATTATATACAATTTTTTATTTATACCAATATATAATAGGGATACACAGGTTTAGTGTCCAATTCTTTCTTCCTCTTTTGCCTTGTTTCTTTTTTATTAAAAATTTAGTTTACCCAAGATAGAATTTAAAAATTGAACCACTCCTAATAGAGAAGACTGACACTACGTACTCAAGATACATGATATTTTAAAATTAAATTTATTAATTATATTTTTATCTTTAATTTTTTATGATATTTTTTAAAAATTATTAAAATATAAATAATTAATATAAATAACGTTATACTATAATCATAATAATGATGTAAATAAAATTACGTCAACAAAATATTAATTATTTACTATTTTTTATAAGTATTTTTTATACATAATAGCCCATAATATAATAGTATATAAGTGATCAATATATCTATATCAATATCAATATATAATGGGGATACACAGGTTTAGTGTCCAATTCTTTCTTCCTCTTTTGTTCCTATTTCTTTTTTATTAAAAATTTGGTTTACCCACGATATAATTTAAAAACTGAACCACTCCTAGTAGAGAAGACTGACACTACGTACTCAAGATACATGATATTTTAAAATTAAATTTATTAATTATATTTTTATCTTTAATTTTTCATGATATTTTTTAAAAATTATTAAAATATAAATAATTAATATAAATAACAAAATAAAAAATAAAATATAAATAAAATATCTATATCTATATCAATATATCAATATATAATGGGATACACAGGTTTAGTGTCCAATTCTTTCTTCCTCTTTTGCCCCTATTTCTTTTTTATTAAAAATTTGGTTTACCCACGATAGAATTTAAAAACTGAACCACTCCTAGTAAAGAAGACTGACACTACGTACTCAAGATACATGATATTTTAAAATTAAATTTATTAATTATATTTTTATCTTTAATTTTTCATGATATTTTTTAAAAATTATTAAAATATAAATAATTAATATAAATAACAAAATAAAAAATAAAATATAAATAAAATAGCCCATAATAAAAATAAAATTACGTCAACAAAATATTAATTATTTACTATTTTTTATAAGTATTTTTTATACATAATAGCCTATAATATAATAGTATATAAGTGATCAATATATCATTATAGTACAATAACTGATAGTATATAAAATATATTTATTTTATTAATAGTTATTTCAATGGGACAATAGTATTTAAAGAATAAAGAAAAATAAATCATTATTAACTAAAGTCATTGGAATAATTAAATCTACAACATATGGTTTACATATTTTTTATGTCCAATATTTATTTTTTTAAAAAAATTACGCATAAAAGTGTACTCATTAATCAAATTTATACTAATACAATATATAATGGACTATACCAATATATAATGGGAATAAGAAAATTTGGTATTCAATTTTTTCTTACTATTTTACCCCCTTTTTTTTTTTTTGTTAAACATTGGATTCAATATAACAAACGTTTTACTACGGTCCTCCATGTTTATTATTTTTTTAATCAAGGAAAGAATTTACCCCACTACAGAGTAACAAACTGATTCACCATCAACCCACGATGTATTTTAAAAATGAAAAAAAAAAAAAAACTACTACTACTACTACTACTACGTACTCATTTTAAAAACTCACTTTCAATAAAAACTGTTCTACCTTCAATCATACTTAACAGAATTAAAATATTAAATTACTCCTTCCATTTCAATCTTGGTCTCACAAAAGTTTTTCTTCTCTGCATATCATTGTTATATTTCTGACAAATAAAAATAGAAACTTCGCGAAATCAACAGCCACGTCAACGTCGACCCACTTGCACAGATTATGCTAGGCGAAGAAGACAAAACATGACCGAAGAACAAAGACAATAATATCTAGCTAGAAGTGGTGCAAGTTATCAGGAGATGATTCGCCAAGAAAAACAAATTGTCATACCAACTGATACAACTCCAATTCCAAACACTGGTGGAGGTACCCGATTAACTACAAACACAGGGGTAGACTACAATTAGACAAATGGCCAGACCACCTATCATCAATTTCCTACAGGTAACACGATAACTAAATTTAAATTTCTTTGTTATGAATTGAGTTAGATCTTAATAATTATATTTTACTTCTCAAAAATACAGGAATGGAAGCACACGACAATAGAACTGCCACAGATAACAGAAATCAAAATAACATACACAAAATTAAACAAATTAATATTACTATACATGGTTTAGTATCCAAAATATATATCACGAAATTATACATATATTGCAGTGTCTTTCTTAATCAAACAACACATTAATCATATATCAAATTATAAAGTTAACATTAAAAATTTGGTATCCAACTTTTTCAGACATCATTCATTCTTAAAAATAATTTTAAAAAAGATTAAAAAAGAATAAAAAATAATGTCATATAAGACTAACGACAAAAACAAAAAGTACTCTTATGTTAAAGTTTATGATAATGATTTCATAATCAATAATAAAATTTATATATTAAAGTAATGAATCAATATAACATTAAATTTTTTAACAATACGTTAATTTAATTTTTTTAAATTCTTTATGTTCTCATATTTTAGAGCTTTGGTAATGATATATATTTCTAAAAAATTAAAAATAAAATTAGGATATATCTTACTTACATACAAATATAACGGTTAAAAAAATTACAAGAGCTATCTATACCAATATATAATGGAAATACAAATGTTTAGTATTCCATTCTTTTTTTTCTCTTATGTCCTTTTTTTTTTATTAAAAAATGGGTTTATGCACGACGAAATTTAGAAACTGAACCACTTCTAATAAAGAATACTGACACTACGTACTCCGAATACATGATATTTTAAAATTAAATTTATTAATTATATTTTTATCTTTAATTTTTCATGATATTTTTTAAAAATTATTAAAATATAAATAATTAATATAAATAACGTTATACTATAATCATAATAATGATGTAAATAAAATTACGTCAATAAAATATTAATTATTTTTTATTTTTTATTCGTATTTTTCATACATAATAGCTCATAATACAATAGTATATAACTGATCAATATATCATTATAGTGCAATAACTGATAGTATATAAAATATAATTATTATTTTATTAACAGTTATTTCAATGGGACAATAGTATTTAAATTATAAATAAAAATAAATCATTAACTAAAGTCATTGGAATAATTAAATCTACAACACATGGTTTACATATTTTTGATGTCCAATATTTATTTTTTTAAAAAATTACATATAAAAGTGTACTCATTAATCAAATCTGTACCAATATATAATATAATGAACTATACATAACGGTTAAAAAAATTACAAGAGATATTATTTTTTATCCCCTGTAATTAAAAAGGTACTGCATAAATAAAGATTAATTCCTTTTATTATCAACGTAAACACAAAAAAAACAAATTAAAATATCTCAAACATTAATGGACGAGATTCAAGCCTTAAAAAAAACACTATAAAAAATATAATAGAAGCATAGAAAAAACTATTTGTATTATAATAAAGAAATATAGATCAATTCTAAAATAATTAAAGTTACCGATATTTTGTTTCACGCAATCAAAGTTAACTAATATTATGATAACTAATTATTCTCTTATGAGTTTAATTTATGCTTATTTTCTATATTGCTCTTTAAAAATATAGGTACGGAAATACATGGTAACGGAGCTGGTCCAAGTAATAGATCCCCTGGTTAGTATCTTTATATGCTTTAAACATGTAAACACATCGATATAATTTATTTTGTCTGCACATTAAATCTTCTTATTGTAGAATATTAACAAAATTAACCAACTTAATGTACACGCTTTATTTTATTGCTAAGCGCTAATTTTTTATTTTTTCATAAAAGTATATAACATATAAAATTTGTAATTTATTTAAATATAAGTATACGTTCGAGACACCATTGCTACTACTAATTCAATTTCTCAACCAATTACTTCTTATGAACCAACTACAAATAATACTGTAAGCCATGCAAATATGAATGCTGAGTACTCTATTTGTAATATTTTATCACCATCATATGATAATCATTTAAAATATTTATTATATTGAATAAATATAAAATTTTATTAATATACATTACTATATAAAATGTGTTTAGTTAAACTTATTATATTATTATTATGCTTATTAGTTATCATAATAACAAATAAATTTTTGTTGTGTTTATTATCTGTATTAATCTTTAAATTATGCTTACTATATATTGTAAACAAAATTCTGAATTTAATAAAAAAATTTAAAATAAATACTTAACAAATAAAACATTTAAAATAGTTGATACATTCATAAAACTAATAATAATAATAAGAATAACTTTATAATAAAATTTTCGTAATAGCATATATCTTTTAAAGAGAAAAACTGAACAAAAAAAAATTTAAACACAAAAGCAACAATTAACAGATACTACAAAAATATTGATGTCCTATTTCATGTATTTAAAAATAAACGGTACAAATTATATGGGTCCTTTTTATTATAAGGCTATTAACAAATTAAGCATTTAATAACTGGTGAAATTTACTAATGGTACAATGTGTTCTAATTTCTTAAACTAAAAAAAACTAAATATTATATTAAAAGTTATATTAAAAGTACAGTTACAAGTCAATAGGTAACTAAATAATGTAAACCTCAAATTAAAAACATAGATAACGGTGTTTACATTCTTATGAGTTACATGAAAATTTTTTAATGAATCACTAATTTAAGTACTAACAAAAAAAATGCTACTACAACGGTCACTAATAGCAAAAATCATGAGATACATAATATCATTTAGTGATGGAAAATAAATTTTAACATCGTTACAGTAACTAGGGAATAAACTTTTGATGATAACAAGATTATCAAATTAAAATTTAATAATGTAAAAAATATGTGAGCCTTTTTACAATATCAACATTGGAATAGATAGTTTTGTTCACTAATTTCAACAACTAACGACTAAAATTTTTAACAGATAAATTGAAATCAAGAGAGCTCATCAGCAAATTCAAAAAGATAAGCAAAAGGAACTGAAACCTCTACTTTACCCAACAGGTATGCACCAATTACGATTTACATAAATTATAAAAATTAATAAACATACATCCTTAAAATATATCATTATTGGTTTTTTTAAAAATTATAGTTTGCAATGTTTATATTTACTTTGAAAAAATTCCAAAATTTGATTTCTTTAAATGTTCCTATCAATTTTATAATTTTAGCAATAAAATTATAAAAATTAAAATTTTAAAACCAATAAAAGGTAGAGGTATGTCTTATTTCGGATGTATCATTACTTAATTCTAAAGTTATATATAAAACATTATTGAAATATATTGTGATAGATATATGTAATAAATTACAGGAAATAAGATTCCAATTATTATGGAGTACATGGAAGGATGAGCAATCAATTGCATCAATGAGACCAATCGACAATAAAGTAAGAATTACAGCATTATTGACAGGGACAACTGCATTGATGATACATATTTTTGTTTTAGTGTTATTGATCAAACGTGAAATTGACTCAGGTTCATCCAATCAAAATTTATTCTATTGGTTAGGGAGGTACAGTTAAAGCAGACAAAACTCAATTATGGAAGATGGTAAAAAGAGAAATATTTTATCAAAAAAATAAAAGATAATGCAATAAACTTTTATTACATAATAAATATTTTCGTCTATTTCGTCATATATACCAATTATGTTAAACCTTTAACTCTTTTTTTTCAACCATGAACTTAGAAGAATACAACTAACTCATTTCGATATAGAACAATATCATTGGAGGTAATTGTTATTAAAAAAAAAGATGTAATATAATTTAATTTATATTTTGTCAATGATAAACAAAGATTAATGTCATTTCTTTTGACCTTTCAAAAAGTTTAATGCAAAACAAGATATCACAATTCTACAGGTATTAATTGAATTCTTCTCTCTAATAAACAATCAATTTAATTGAATAAACCTGAAGTGTTTATATGGTTTTTTATGGTAAACAAAATCTGACAGTTTTTTCAAGATGCAAGAAGTTATTGATAAGGAGATGTATGATGAATTACGAAGAATTTTTTCCAGGTACAAACGCTTTATATTCTCCTAATTTTTTCATTAATACTCTTATATGGTTGATATTTAAAAATGAAATTTACAAGCATATTCATTTCTTCTGTCCTTCTACTATTTGTAGGAAAATGAAGGCCTCTTCAGATTCAGAATCATATTTTGGCCTACAACTCAAAAAAAATTATTTTTATCATATTTTGTTTCATTATTTTTTAAAAAAATTTTATTTTTATTTTTATTATTTTTACCATTCTCCATACACATATTTATTATTATTTTTTTAATTAAGTGAAATAAAGACAGAGAGAGGGTACTACATGTACTCCATAGAACAAAGAAAAAGACAACGTAGGTAGAAGTTATGTGTAGAATAAAAAAGTAACTGTACAAAGAACAAAAAAAAATTAACTAATAATTACATTTTTGACCAAATTTTAAGACGAAAATTATATTAAACACTATTTATCAATAAGATTAAGATAGAAAAGTGAAAATTAGACACTAAACTCTCCTATTTCTTTTATATATTGTTATAGATATTTAATTTAAAGTACATTAAGATATTATAATAATATCTGTAACAATATTATTTTGGACAATTATGAAAGGTTTATCGAATCAAAACTTAAGAAAAAATAAATTATTATTAATTAAATAAATATACAGTATTCTTACCTATATTTGGATCATTCGGTCTATTACTTGGACCAACTTTACTGTTATTATTAGTATTATTAGTATCTGAATATTTAGAAAATTTGTTATTAGCATGAAAATATATTGTGAAAGATAATCATATTAAATGATATACTAACTACATAAATTTATCAATGGGATGTATAACTTAACTGGCACGCCTTCTGGCGAGGTATTGCTGCCTCTGTTATTTGCTCATGTTTTGTTTTTGTCGCCTGGCATAGTCTTATCAAGTCGGTAGACCACTTCCATTGATATCCTGTCAAAGGTAATTAATCAAAACAAACATATAAACATAGTTTTACACTTTTATTTAATGACAAAAAATAAATTATATTAGATGAAGTGAGAAAGATGCATGAAAAGATGGATGATAAATGAAGGAAGTTTTTCTGGTAACAGCAACGTGAAGTGAGAGAGAATAAGGGAAGAAAGAGATAATTATTATAGAAGTTACGTGGATTTATAAAATAAAAAAGAACATGAATGAAGATGACGTAGTGAGAGTATTGTAACGCGAAATAACTGACGTGGGGTAGGTTATTAAAAAGGATAAAAATGGAAAAAAAAAGTTTTGGACACCAAAACAGGTTTTGCCATTATATATTGTTATAAATTGAGAGAACGTGAATGAAGATGACATAGTGAGAATATTGTAATACGGAATAACTGACGTGGGGTAGGTTATTAAAAAGGATAAAAATGGGAAAAAAACTTTTGGACACCAAAACAGGTTTTGCCATTATATATACTAGCGGCTTAACAGGCACTACCGTGCCTGTTCAGCCGCTTTTTTTATGGGATTTAAAGTTAATTATTTTAATAAATTTTTAAATTTTAAATTCGAATAACATAAAAATAATAATATAGAATAATCAATGATAATATAAAAATGTTCAAATTAAAATAATCATATATTAGCTATCTATAAACAATAACAATATGAAAATGATTTAATTATAATGAACACATACATCACCTATCTACAAATCTACAAATAACATAATTCATAAAATAATTATTACAATATTATTTTATCTTCTTCTATCTAACTCAAAGTCATAAAAATAAATAGAAAAATACGGTTGTTTACAAAAAATGAGCCATATTTAAAAGTCACTTTTTTTTCTTTGTTTAGGGACCTTTTTTTTTTTAAGTGGTAAACCAAAGTACGGATCTGTATTTGAAGAATCTTTCTTGTGCCTACAAAAAGTATAAAGAAGATAAATAATTATGTCTTTTTTTTGGTGATTATATATCAAACTATAAGTAAAAACGTTAAGATAAATCTAAAGTAATTTCTGAATTTGTACCGAGAAAAAATCTTTAGCAATTCCTCATACATCTCCTTATCAATAAATTCTTGAGCCTTGAAGAACTACAAAATTTAGAAATCAATAAAATATACCATATGCCAATACAAATTTCTTCATATTTGAACGAAAAGTTAACAATAAAAAATATAAAACCTGCAAAATTGAAATTTCTTGTTTGAGGTTGGATTTCCTACACATGCACAACAAAAGAAGCTATTAAACCCTCTGTAGAGCATTTAAATCTATAAGTATCCGATATTACATCTGTTTTGTGCGATTTCTTAATCTAATGATAGGTACCTGCAATATTGTTCTTTACTAACATCAGTTGGTTCCGCTCCTATGAGTTTGTTGCTGGAAAAAGAAAAATATTTAATTTATTATCAGTAGTTTAAAATTATTTTTTAAGTAGTTTAAAATTATTTTTTATAACTTTATTCAACATGAGAAACATAATCTTCGTTACAATCTCAGAGTAACTTTTTAATATTTTAGGCATATACTTTTTTCCTTCATTTTTTATTAGTAAAAGAAGAACATAGAAGGGGATAGATAATAGGCATATCAATAACATTCTGATGAACTTGATTGTGTTACCTTGTATGTTGTTGGAGCAGTATTTCCTTTTTTATCATCTTCCAGAATTGGGTCTTGTCTGTTTTAACCGTTCCTCCCCAAACAATAGAATAAATTTGAAGGGAATGAACCTATTAGATAACATATGATTATGATTACTAACATAGAAATAGAAGTATGTATATTGAATACAATTTTGACAGTAATTAATTTAAAAAATTACTTTATTGTCTATTGGTTTGATTGATGCAATTGCTTGCTCATCTTTCCATGCATTCCAGAGATTTTGGAATCCTTCTTCCTGTAATTGATATTTGTTAATATATTTCTAGTATATATATAGTATGTCTTAGTTAATGATAATTAGTACGTACCTGTTGCATAAAACAAATGTTCAAGTTCGTTGTCTTTATCTCCTGGCATATATCGATGAGCTCCTTTGAAATCAAATTGTCTATTAAAAAATATAAGTCGTTAGTCCTCAATAAATTGAAGTTTGTATACAAAGATATATATATCAATGAAAAAGATTTAAAGATTAAAATTATATGTAGACTGAATTGTACCAAAAAGTAACTACACACATACTTACTAAGAACATAAATTACCTGTGGGCAAGGTAACAATATTTCTTTGAAAACTACATTTCTGGTAAATTCTCCACTTGTTCCATCTATTTTTCCTTCTCTGACTAAAATTTTTGTAGTCGACTGAGAAATACTTCGAGACAGAGCAACATATAATTGGCCATGGCTAAATACATGTTTAGGGAGATAGATCCCTACTTTAGGAATGGTCTGTCCTTGTGATTTGTTTATTGTTATTGCGAAACTCAACCTTACAGGAAATTGCTTCCGGTAAGTATAAATGGCAGTCCTGAATTTTCTGTTGTTTTGTGTTTTATCCGAGGCAAGAAAGCTCTTCTTCCACAGTGATGACCGGTTAAAATTTCTACATCCAACATGTTTTGAAAGGTTCCACGACATAGTAACCTTGTACCATTGCATAAGCCGGCCTTAGGGTCTATGTTTCTCAATAACATCAAAGGTGCACCTCTTTTTACCTTCAACACATGAGGTGGCAACCCACCTGTAGAAACTGAGTTAAGGTATTCCTGTTGATATAAATTATTAGCATCTCCTTCTACCTCATCAAATGAGACTAAATTTCGTTCTTCTCCTGGAAACTGGTTGATAATTATATCATTAAGCTGTTGCACATCATGATTTTTTGGCGTCAATATTGCCCTTTCTACCATGTAAGAAGCGTCCCACCCATGAGATTGTAAGTTTGGAAATATTTCTTCTATTAACTTGTGTAACGATGTTTCACCCTCCCACGGAATTGCCATATTTGCTTGTATCCGTACAAAGTCTTCATGTATGGTGGGCTCAATTCCATCACCAATGCGCATAAGATACTCAGCAAAAACATGATCATTATAAGATCGCATATTTTGTCGCAAATGGAGAATTTTAGTGGAAGCCCATAAATGAGACTTAACTATAGAAGCTGAAATCATTTGTGACTTACTACCTTTCGGTACCACAGGCAGTACTTGGCGGAAATCTCCTCCCATCACCATCACTTTTTCTCCAAATGGCATATCGTTTGCTAATATATCTCTCAGAGTACGGTCTAATGATTGCACCGATTCTTTATTTGCCATAGGTGCTTCATCCCAGATGATTGCCGTTGTTTGTCTAATCAGCTTTGCAAGATCTGATTGTTTGCTTATGTTGCAAATGGATGATGGTTCTGCATTAATTGGGATCTTAAACCTAGAATGAGCTGTTCGACCCCCAGGCAATAATGTTGCAGCTATTCCTGATGATGCAGTTACCAAGACAATATGACCCTTATTTCTCAATTCTACAATTATAGCTCTGTAAAGAAATGTTTTGCCTGATCCTCCTGGCCCGTCAACAAAGAACACTCCACTTTCTCTTCGATCAATTGTATTCATAATGCACTTGAAAGCTTTAGACTGGTCATTGTTCAATCTTGTTACGGAACACAGGTCTTCCCGGGGTACTTCGACAGACAGTTCTTCTTGGATAACTCTGGGTATCAAGTTGTCATTGTCATTTTCATGAGTTAGAGCTGGCAAATCGTATTGCGTAATCTGTTTTCCGTGCTGAAGGAGTATATCATTTATATCCCTGAGTAGCCGATTTGTGAACACTAAGGCTGTTGTGGTGCTGGTTGACGGATAATCATCCACCATATATGAAAAAAATTCATCACATAAGCTTCTTACATCTGTAGGCTCACAAAATATTAAGATGGTTGCAAACAACCTTCGTAAAGCACATGGCAATCGTAAAACAGAAGCCTCAACCAAACACTCACGGATGCTACTGTCACTCTCTAACAA
Source organism: Arachis ipaensis (assembly GCF_059453495.1). Taxonomy (NCBI): domain Eukaryota; kingdom Viridiplantae; phylum Streptophyta; class Magnoliopsida; order Fabales; family Fabaceae; genus Arachis; species Arachis ipaensis. The sequence goes on from NC_142436.1 coordinate 140,414,911, forward strand.
TCCTCGGTGTTGAGCAGAATGCTTGAAGGACGAATATTGGACCCCATTCACTGTTAGCAAGTCATCCCAACTGATTGGTCCTCTGACATTAGATAACAGAATACGCAAATAGAAATTTTCTCCTTCTGAAGGTGATACAGTATAAATTCGACCGATGGATCTCCTCTGTGTCTTGCGCCGACGCCATTCCTTTTCCTTGTTGTGCCAAGTGTAATACTCTGGAATTTCCCTGTACAAAAGATGCCTAGATTGTTGGTCCTCCTCACGATTTAGGGCAAAGAACTCAGTGAGCATTGTTCTAGAGAAATAATCATCATTAAGTATTTCAGGAATGGTTTGGTGATCATAGAAGCTCACTTGATGTTGATTTGGCAAATGAATTTGTAGCCTTTCCACTGATGGATACATTCGGTAAAGGTTAAATTTAAATATTCTCCAACATGCCTCTGGAGCAGCAATCCATCTTGCATCAACAAACTGTTGGACCTCGTCAACATTAGAACCGTTGTGAACTTCCATTGCAACCCGGTCTGGACCCTTGTAACAATATTTGTAGAGATACTTTATACTCTTGATGCTACTACATATCTCAACATTAATATGGCAATCATACTTTAGTAGTAGCCAAGGGTTGTACGGAACTACCCATCTATTGTCAACCGTGACATTTTGGTTAATTTGTACTGGAGTGTCGAATCGTCGCCTATATTGCGGATATGAGTCGTCACCTCTTCGTGTTTCTGCTGTGAACTCTTTTGGGTAGTTGCGTTTACATTGGCCATTTTTCATGCAAGGTGAAGATTGATCAAGTGTACCGTAAGGACCATGAATCATATGTTTTAGCACTGCATCATGTAGGTGTGGTTCTACTTCTTTAGATGGTATCTCTGCACGTACCAAACTATCATAATGCTCCGGGTCAATTAACTTGTCATTGTTTTCTAAGATTAGCAACATATGTACATGTGGCAACCCTCTTTTTTGAAACTCAGTGACATAAATATAGCTCTTCACCTTTCCCAAGACACCCTTAGATATTACATCCTCTTTCAGCTGTTCAAATTTGGCTCGAAAAATTCTTGTTGTTAGATCTGGACGATCTTGTGGAGTTTGAACTGGGTTGAGTTCTGAAGTTATTTCAGTCCAAGATGGATTGCATGTCATTGTGAGAAAAATATCTGGCTTGCCCTCTTTAAGAACAATCGCCATTCCATCTTCATATCGTTGGGCCATGTCGCAACGGCTACCAATGAACGACGATGGTAATATTGTTCTTTTTCTTCCAACATTTTCTGAAGACAAATATATAGAGAAATATTATTAGTTTTAATAATTATTTTGGGTAATTCTTAATGATTTTTGAAGTAGCAATTAGATACAACAATATTTACCTGCATTGGTTTCTCCTGTGTGCAAAGCATCTTGTAAACCTTGGTATAATTCAGCTCGTAATTTCTTCTGTCTATTTCGAACCCATCTTAACTTTCCGGTTTCAATTTTCACATAGTTATCAACAACATATTGTTGTAGTAGTCGCCCTGCTTGCAATACGGTGGAATGATCATCGGGGCGGATCTACAAATTTTTTAGAATTTGCAAAAAAGATTAGATACATTGATCAATTTTTTGGAAAAATTTTATTGAAGTCTATACTGCGTAGGAAATGGGGATTTGTACCTAGAGCATATAACTATTATATGTTCGGCATGATACTTTGCCGCCACTTTGACTTCAGGTATTGATATCCCATCCATGAGTTCCAAATGGAAAAAGAAGAGGATATTGTAGTGGATCGTAATAGCCAACGAATTCCTGAATCCTTCGTAGGCTACCAGCATGAGTTTGCACCTTAATATCTCGCCCACGAATCATTGTTTCAACGTCATCACCAACAATTATAGCTGCTACCTGCGACGCAGTTGGAAGACTATATTGTGGCTGATTAGCAGGTCGCTCTCTAATGACCAAACTACACTCATGTACATCTGACCGTTGTGCAAGCTGGCGAAACACATGGAGAAAAGGATTATACCGGTGTAGCAATTGTTGTAACCTGAAAACTAATGTTTCATGTAGTTGTGTGTTCTCCAGCATCCTATTCTGCAACTCGTGATCAGTATCATATATGTACAGTTGCAAAAACCGTGGCCGCGTGCCCTGATCCGGATGAAATCCCCCTATACTGTGATATATTGAGCCTTGAGCACGAAATGTATATATACCACGACCTGTTATAGCCAGTTGTTCGTCTATGTGCACACCACACGAAGTGAAGGAAAATACATGATTGTATCCACGAATATGTTTTCTAAAATGGTTTCCTTCTGCAGAGGGGTCCAAGAAGATTTCAAGCAATTCCTGAGGAGCATTTACTCGGGGAAGAGAGACTTTTCCCCCATTACAGCACATCTCGAACGTCTCATGGTGAAATAGACGTGCGCTACAGTAATGGCATGTCCTTGGGACTGGTAGCGGAGTTCGAATTATTGTTGCATCCTCTTGAAAATTTCGAGCACAATTATGGGATGCTCGAACATTTTGTCTAATTTCTGTACTCGTATTAAATTAACATATATTTGGTTACATTCATAATGAAAATCATAAAATGATGAATTTTGTAACAACTAAAAAAATAGTTCTTTGTTGATTATAAATACAAAGAATTACTTCCATTATAGTGGTCATCATAAAAAAGAGATAAGTAGCTATTAAATATTTAAGTGATGTTTCGATCTTTTTTTTTAACTTTGTTACATTGTATAATATTATGATGTTGTTTGACTTTATTTTTTTAAAATTTTGTCATTCAGATGTATTTAACAACTTTAATTATAAAATATTTTATTTTATTCTTTCTAAAGATGTTTTTTATTCGTTAAATAAATGTTTTTATTCTTTTAATTATAAAGAAATATTATTTATTCTGTAGCAATATAGTTTTATTCTTTTTTTAATAAAATCATTTTGTTTAAAACCTTTTATTCGAAACTGTTGTAACAAAGTTAAAATCACTTACGATCTATAACAACATTATATTATTCTAAATGTTTATTATTTTCTTGTTCCATTATATATTTTTGTTTATATGGTAACACTATGTTTATCGTGGATTATTTTTTTTTTTAGATTAAATAGTCAATACAATATAGTTTGAGTCTAAAATAAATAATTTTTTACTTAAAAATGCTTTATTTATATAACATAATTTTTTTTGTATAAAATTTTCCGTTCATCAATTGTGTTATAGAATTTTTTAGTTAATTATCTTATATAGGGTATGACAATTTTTGCCTTTGGCCAAATTTTTAGCTTGTATGTTTTGTTTTATGTTTTTTAAATGTTTAGATATTACTGTTTGAAATAATACAATACATGACGATAATATTGGTTCATATTTTATTTATTCTATTACTTCTAATAATTTTTATTTTGTATGCTTTCGCCTAGAGTTATCATTTTAATTTTTACTATTTATTTTATTTCTTAAAATATATTTTATTTAATCATTTTATGTTATCATATTTGTGTGAATTATAATAAAATAATTCAACAAAATATAAAATTTTTTAAATTAATTTTTTTTCATTTTCACTTAAGTTTCCATATTTTTCATTATGATTGGCAAATAAATATTTTAAGTATTATATTGGTTTTTATAAAATTTTTTGTGTATAGATTTTAATTTTTTTTTTAGGCACGGGCAATCTTTTTTTATAATTGGTTCTTGTAATGATCTTAAATAAATAAATTTTTCAACATTTTATTTAATTATTTTATTTTGTCATGTTTGTGTGAATTATAACAGAGTGATTCAACAAAATATAAAATTTTTTAAATTACCTATTTTATTATTTTTGCTAAAGTTTACATATTTTTCATTTTAATTGGCAAATAAATATTTTAAGTATTTTATTGGTTTTTTTAATTTTTTTTTTTGTGTATAGATTTTAATTTTTTTTTGTTAGGCACTGGCACTCTTTTTTTTATAATTGGTTCTTGTAATGATCTTAAATAAATAATTTTTTTAACACCAATTATGTTCACACTTAATGTTTACTATGAATACATTAATATGCTAACATATAAGAATAAAATAATATTTTTTATAACTTTATTTACCTATTAAAATTATGTCACAATACTAAATATATAAAGAAAAAAAAGTACAATACTAACCAGTTACATTTTCTTCACGTCTACTGTTTTGATCAGATCTATTTCCATGAATTTCTGATAGTATGTAAAAAGAACACATGAATAAATTATAAAATTGTTCATTAAATTAAGTCGGTACAGTATCAGTGGTAATTGAGAGATTTCTTTTAAAGAAACAAATCATACAAAATTAAATTGATTGAAAGTAATAGAATACGTAGAATACCCATTAATATCATAATTTTCCAAACTCTGAATGACTAAAAAGAATAGATAGTGTCCATAAAATACAAATACATAATAGGCAGTTTGAGTTCTGAAAAAAGTTACCATTTGAAAAATAATTCAAGTGTAACCATATAATAGATTGATTAAGTGAAGAAATTTTCATTTATTTTTTATAATGATATATATATTTATTAAAAATATTTTAACATTTTTTGTGTATTAAATAAAACGTTTAAAAGAGTTGTAGAATATTAAAAAATATATGAAACGTAAAATTCTATTAAATATTAATTGGACCACTATTATTATGAGCATCTGAATAATAGCAATCATATTATTGGAACGACAATAATGTATTTTAAATGATTATATTTTACGGTATTTAATTTTTCTTTAGAGATAAATAATTCGTGAATATAAAAATTATATTAAACTGGTAGCATAATAATTATATTAAAAATAGTAAATTTATCAATTTAAATTTATGTAGTGAAGTAATTAATACTTCTGATATATCTATTTTTTATAAGGAAAAGTATAAAAAAATATCGAAATACTAATTATTTTTGTTATACAGTGAACAAATTTAAATTACAATTATATTATTAAACACATATATCTAATATAATTTTTTTTATAATGATGCGGCGCGAGAACATGTTATTTATTCTTATAATAATATTATATAGGTCAATAATAGAATGTTTATTGAATCAAAATTTATGAAAAAAGAAATTACTATTAATTAAATAAATATACAGGAGTTCTATCCATATTTATTACCATTTGGTCTATTACTTGAATCAATTTTGCTTTTATTATGAGTATTTAAAATATTTAAAAAATTTATTATTAACATGAAAAGAATGTGTGTTGACAATTTAAGAGTACATTCGGTAGATAAATTACAGATAAATAGTACTAAGAGTACATTAACATAGATATATTGTAGAAATAATTCAAATTAAGTGACAAATTAAATTATAGAAAAAAATTAAAAAAAATACCAGAATTATCTACTAAAATTTAATAATAAATATATTATTAAACATTGAACATATATATTTTTCTTATAATAATACAGTTATAAAAATTGTTTGGCAGTATAATATTATATTAAAAAATTATTAAACTATTTAATAATCGAGATTATTAATTATATCATGTACATTAAGACAATATAATAATATCTATAATAATATTATTTAGGCCAATAATAAAAGATTTATGGAATCAAAATTTAAGGAAAAATTAAATTATTATTAATTAAGTAAATATAAATATAAACATATATGATTTCCTCCCATATTTGGACTGTTTGGGAACGACAATAATATATTTTAAATGATTATATTTTACAGTGTATAATTTTTCTTTAGAGATAAATAATTCGTGAATATAAAAATTATATTAAACTGGTAGCATAATAATAATTATATTGAAATAGTAAATTTATCAATTTAAATTTATGTAGTGAAAAAATAATCACTTCTGATATATTTATTTTTTAGAAGGAAAAGTATTAAAAAAATATCGAAATTATCAACTAATTTTTTTTGTTATACAGTGAAAAAATTTAAGCTACAATTATATTATTAAACATATATATAATATAATATTTTTTATAATGATACGGCGCGAGAACATTTTAGAACAATAATGGAAGATCTATTGAATCAAAATTTATGAAAAAATAAATTACTATTAATTAAATAAATATACAGGAGTCCTACCCATATTTATTACCATTCGGTCTATTACTTGATTCAGTTTCGCTTTTATTATGAGTATTTAATTATTTAAAAAATTTATTCTTAACATGAAAATAATTTAGGCTGAGAATTTAAGAGTACATTCGGAAGAGTACAGTAATATAGAGATATTGTAGTAATTATTCAAATTAAATGGCGAACTAAATTGTAGAAAAAAAGTTAAAAAAATATAGCAGAATTATCTATTAAGTTTTTTTTGTTACAGATTAATAACAAATATATATATTATTAAACAGTGAATATATATATATATATATTTTTTCTTATAATAATACAGTTATAAAAATTTTATATTTGTATGATATTATATTTAAAAATTATTAAACTATTTAATAATTGAGATTATGATGATGTAAAGTACATTTAAGATAATATAATAACATTATTTAGGCCAATAATAAAAAATTTATTGAATCAAAATTTAAGAAAAAAAATATTATTAATTAAATAAATATAAATATAGAATTCCTACCCATATTTGAATCGTTTGGTATATTACTTGAACCAGCTCCAGTGTTATTGTAAGTATCTGTATATGTAAAAAATTCAGTATTAACAAATAATATAATTTGATAATTTAACGATACACTCAAGAAATAAATTATACATAATTGGTACGTACTAAGAGTCCAGTAACATAGATATATCGTAAAAAATAATTCATATTAAATAATAAACTAACAATATAAATTTATTAATGAGAAGTATAATTTAGAGTACCTGATATAGAGTATTGTTGAGGAGGTATATTTGTGATATCTTGTAATGGTGTTGCCATGTTAGTTGGTCCACTTCATGTATCGATTTGTTTTCCTCGTCTAATACTTTCTCGGTAACTGGCACGCCTTCTGGCAAGGTGTTGCTGCCTCTGTTCTTCACTCATATTTTGTCTTCGTTGTCTGGCATAGTCTTGCCAAGTTCGTCGACCACTTCCACGTGAATCTTCCATTGGTATGTTGTCAACTATAATTAATCAAAGAAACATATAAAAACAGCCATACACTTTTATTTAATGACGAAAAATAAATTAAAGTAGATTTTACATTATATTTAGGCGAAGTAAGAAGAATGCAGGAGAAGACAGAGGAGAAATAAAGGAAATTTTTTCTATTATGGAGAGATATGGAGTAACCAGTGAAGTGAGAGATATTAAGAGAAAAAATTGGGAATAATACAATTGACGCAGTAATTGATGTGAGAGGAAGTAACTGATGCAGTAGTGGGGAATTAAGTAGTAGAATTCTGTAACTGATGGGTGATGTGAGAGAAATTAACGTGGAGAAGTTATATTGAGGTGAACGTGGATGGAAATAAAGTAGTAGCTGTAACTGGAGGTAGGTTACTAAAAAGGATAAAAATGGAAAGAAAAATTGGACACCAAACCTCCATGTTTTGGCATTATATATTGTTATAGATAATAAAAAATAATATATATATATATATATATATATATATATATATACACTAGCAGCTCAACAGGCACGTTTCGTGCCTGTTCAGCCGCTTTTCTATTGTTTTTAAGAAATTAATTTTATTTTTTGTTAATATATCATTCACTTTTTAAATTTATTAGATAAGTATTTTTTATTTTAATATTAACGTGACCTTATTTATCTCATATTGTATTAAAATTAAAATTACTATAAATTTTTTTTTAAAATGTTAAATTATAAAAGCACATAATAAAGAGTATATATATTATCAGAAAAAATATAGTTCAAAAAATAATGATAATAATATTTAGAAACATTATTTATAAATTTAACTATTTATAATTGTTATTAAGTTTAATTATTTATTTTTAATAGTATTTAATTTAAAGTTGAGATAAAAATTTATAGTTAAAGCATACTCTATCTTCATGCATAATTGTAATTGATAAAAAATATTTTATTTTTTTCTAATTTTATATTTAGTTTTTTTAATTTTTTTTAATTTCATTATTTTTATATTTTTATTATATTATCTTACTATATCAAACAGTATTCTTTCTCTTACTATTATTCTCTAAATGAAATAAAACTAAATGTAGGTGAAAGTTATACGTGAATATAGTAACTACAACAAAACTAAATGAAATTTGTAACGATAGATGTGATGAAATTTGATGGTGTTAAAAGTAAAAAAATAATGGCAGGAAGAGAAATACAACAAAGCCTATTAAGAGGTCAAAATAGAAGTAGTAGAATTGATGAAATTATTAAAAAAAATAAAAAAGATATATTTTTTATGATTACAAAACAAAATTCTAATAGAATAATTAGAATGAGGCTAAACTGCTGGATAGACCATCAGAGTACAGTACTGACAGACATACTCAAAATAATACTATACAAACAAAGACTAACATAAAATTAAACAAAATATAATTTAAATGAATACCTCAGAATATAATAAGATCTATACAAAAAATTATTTATCACCACTGGTTAAACACTTGTTGGCTTCTAATTATTCTTTTTCTCATTTTATATATGGCCACGAAAATAAACTTTTTGAATAATTGTTCATAAGACAAAGGAGAATAAGAAAAAAAAAAGAGAGAGATTGTGGGAGTAAATAATTGAATAGAAGTTATGCGTGAGTTTTTGTAACCGTGAAATATGTTAGTGAAATAAGTAACTAAAAAATATTTTTGAATAATGTTAATAGGGTTAAAATAGGAAATAGAAAATTGGACACCAAACCCATGTATTGGCATTATATATACTAGCGGCTCAACAGGCACTACCGTACCTGTTCAGCCACTTTTTTTATGGGATTTAAAGTTAATTATTTTAATGAATTTTAAAATTTTAAATTCGAATAACATAAAAATAATAATATAGAATAATCAATAATAATATAAAAATATTCAAATTAAAATAATCATATATTACCTATCTATAAACAATAACAATATGAAAATGATTTAATTATAATGAACACATACATCACCTATCTACAAATCTACAAATAACATAATTCATAAAATAATTATTACAATATTATTTTATCTTCGTCTATCTAACTCAAAGTCATAAAAATAAATAGAAAAATATGATTGTTTACAAAAAATAGCCATATTTTAAAAGTCATATTTTTTTCCTTTGTTTAGGGACCTTTTTTTTTAAATAGTAATCGAAAGTACGGATCTGTATTTAAAGAATCTTTCTTGTGCCTACAAAAATTGTAAAGAAGAAAAATAATTATGTCTTTTTTTTTGTGATTATAGATCAAACTATAAGTAAAAACGTTAAGATAAATCTAAATTAATTTCTGAATTTGTACCGAGAAAAAATCTTTAGCAATTCCTCATACATCTCCTTATCAATAAATTCTTGAGCCTTGAAGAACTACAAAATTTAGAAATCAATAAAATATACCATATGCCAATACAAATTTCATTATATTTGAACGAAAAGTTAACAATAAAAAATATAAAACCTGCAAAATTGAAATTTCTTGTTTGAGGTTGGATTTCCTACACATGCACAACAAAAGAAGCCATTAAACCCTCTATAGAGCATTCAAATCTATAAGTATCCGATATTACCTCTATTTTGTGCGGTTTCTTAATCTAATGATAGGTACCTGCAATGTTGTTCTTTACTAACATCAGTTGGTTCCGCTCCTATAAGTTTGTTGCTGGAAAATGAAAAATGTTTAATTTATTATCATTAGTTTAAAATTATTTTTTGTAACTTTATTCAACATGGGAAACATAATCTCCGTTACAATCTCAGAGTAACCTTTTAATATTTTAGGCATATACTTTTTCCCTTCATTTTTTATTAGTAAAAGAAGAATATAGAAGGGGATAGATAATAGGCATATCAATAATATTCTGATTACGATGATTGCGTTACCTTGTATGTTGTTGGAGCAGTATTTTCTTTTTTATCATCTTCCAAAATTGGGTCTTGTCTGTTTTAACCGTTCCTCCCCAACCAATAGAATAAATTTGAAGGGAATGAACCTATTAGATAACATATGATTATGATTACTAACATAGAAATAGAAGTATATATATTGAATGCAATTTTGACACTAATTAATTTAAAAAATTACTTTATTGTCTATTGGTTTGATTGATGCAATTACTTGCTCATCTTTCCATGCACTCCAGAGATTTTGGAATCCTTCTTCCTGTAATTGATATTTGTTAATATATTTCTAGTATATCTAGTATGTCTTAGTTAATGATAATTAGTACGTACCTGTTGCGTAAAACAAATATTCAAGTTCGTTGTCTTTATCTCTTGGCATATATTGATGAGCTCCTTTAAAATCAAATTGTCTATTAAAAAAATATAAGTCGTTAGTCCTCAATAAATTGAAGTCTGTATACAAAGATATATATATCAATGAAAAAAATTTAAAGATTAAAATTATATGTAGACTGAATTGTACCAAGAAGTAACTACACACACTTACTAAGAACATAAATTACCTGTGGGGAAGGTAACAATATTTCTTTGAAAACTACCTTTCTGGTAAATTCTCCACTTGTTCCATCTATTTTTCCTTCTTTGACTAAAATTTTTGTAGTTGACTGAGAAATACTTCGAGATAGAGCAACATATAATTGGCCATGGCTAAATACATGTTTATGGAGATAGATCCCTACTTTAGGAATGGTCTGTCCTTGTGATTTGTTTATTGTTATTGCAAAACTCAACCTTACAGGAAATTGCTTCCGGATAAGTATAAAAGGCAGTCCTGAATTTTCTGTTGTTTTGTGTTTTATCCGAGGCAAGAAAGCTCTTCTTCCACAGTGATGACCGGTTAAAATTTCTACGTCCAACATGTTTTGAAAAGTTCCACGACATAGTAACCTTGTACCATTGCATAAGCCGGCCTTAGGGTCTATGTTTCTCAATAACATCAGAGGTACACCTCTTTTTACCTTCAACACATGAGGTGGCAACCCGCCTGTAGAAACTGAGTTAAGGTATTCTTGTTGATATAAATTATTAGCATCTCCTTCTACCTCATCAAATGAGACTAAATTTCGTTCTTCTCCTGGAAACTGGTTGATAATTATATGTTGAGTTAAGAAATTAACTAAACTAATTAGTGATGACAAACATTATTTTTGGGCAAAATAAATAATTAGTGTTGATTATTTATATCTACTTATTAACTAATTGTTTATTATTGCAGGCCAAATTTCAATAGTCCAAATAGAATAAAAAGCAATCAGCAAGGATATTGGGCTGAAAGCAAAATTAAGAGTCCAAGGAAAAGCAAAGAAAGAAGTCAAAGAAATCAAATCGGGCCAAGCATACCAATACCCGATCCAAGCCCGATCTGGTTTCAGAAAAGCAAATCCCTCTCTTTTGCTTAACCAAAAGCAACGTTCATCTCTCTCTGACCAAGTCAAATCAGCTTCAGAAAAGTAAGAAAGAGAAAGAGAGAAAGAGCTTCTTCACCAAGATAGTCACCAAAGAAGCAAGAAAGAGAAACTAAGCTTGAAAGGCAAAAGTCATCTCAACAAACCCAAACCAAATCAAGCTTAGGTTATAGGTAAATCTTTTCCTCATACATGCAACTCGGTTTCATCTCTTCTTCCCAACTCTCTGCTCTATCCGAAATGGGATACAAGGGAAAGAGGATTTCTGTTCTTCCCTGCTGTGTATCTACGGTCTTAAAAAAGACTTGAGGACCAAGTTAGTTTTCAAGGGCTCAGATCAAGTTGACCTTTGGAAGATTTCTATGGTTGCTGTTTCATGGCTTTCGGTCAAGATGAGGAAGTCAGAGGGAAAGTTTTTACTCTAAGGTTTAAAGAGAAAAAGTGAATCTGTGGGTTGGTAAAACTCAAGGCTCAAGGTGTTGACCTTGGAAGAAGAACCCAGCAACATGCAAGGAGATAAATGAAGCTTGCTGTTCATTCAGAAGGCAAAGAGAGAAAATCAGAGTGTGAGAACAGTGTTCTGTTAAGGAGTTTCTCTACTTGGATAATGCTTTCTATCAAAGAAGCATTCGGCCAATACTGAAGAACTGCATCTGAGGTTTGCGAATCTGGTTTTGCACATAGCAAAGAGGCTGCTGATGAAGTCAATCTCCTTCATGTTTTACTGATTGTAATGTATTTTTCTAAGTTTATCTTTCTGTAATTTCTTGAGAGAAAAGACATTGTGAGAAAGCTTAAGAAAAACCCATGAGTGGAAAAAGGCTGAGAGATACACTTGAGAGAAAAGTCTAGAGTTATTTTCTGATTTTTTTAGGTTGATTAAGTGTCTTGTATCTTGTACCTGTAAGGTATCCCTTTCTTAGTTGGGTTAGCACTAAGAGTGATTAGTTAGGTATTAGCATAGCCAATGTCAAGTTAGGTTAGAACTTGAGTGTGAAAGGATTGGGTCAATCCTGTGAAATTGGTGTATGTAATACTGTTAAGTATAGTGAAATTCTTCCATAGTTGTGGAGGAGACTGGATGTAGGTTGCATAGCACAAGGCAACCGAACCAGGATACATGCTGGTGTTAGCTTTTCTCTTCTCTGCTGAGTTCTGTTTTCTGATATTCATGAGACAAAAATAAATTGTCTCATAAATTTCCACTGCTGAGTTCAAACAGAACCTAAATTCAAAGAGTGTTTTAAAAGGGTAATAACAACAACAAAAAGGAAGGCATAGATTCAACCCCCCTTCTCTAAGCCTACCACAACCTTCAATTATATCATTAAGCTGTTGCACATCATGATTTTTTGGCGTCAATACTGCCCTTTCTACCATGTAAGAAGCGTCCCACCCATGAGATTGTAAGTTTGGAAATATTTCTTCTATTAACTTGTGTAACGATGTTTCACCCTCCCACGGAATTGCCATATTTGCTTGTATCCGTACAAAGTCTTCATGTATGGTGGGCTCAATTCCATCACCAATGCGCATAAGATACTCAGCAAAAACATGATCATTAGAAGATCGCATATTTTTTCGCAAATGGAGAATTTTAGTGGAAGCCCATAAATGAGACTTAACTATAGAAGCTGAAATCATTTGTGACTTACTACCTTTCGGTACCACAGGCAGTACTTGGCGCAAATCTCCTCCCATCACCATCACTTTTCCTCCAAATGGCATATCGTTTGCTAATATATCTCTCAGAGTGTGATCTAATGATTGCACTGATTCTTTATTTGCCATAGGTGCTTCATCCCAGATGATTGCCGTTGTTTGTCTAATCAGCTTTGCAAGATCTGATTGTTTGCTTATGTTGCAAATGGATGATGGTTCTGCATTAATTGGGATCTTAAACCTAGAATGAGCTGTTCGACCCCCAGGCAATAATGTTGCGGCTATTCCTGATGATGCAGTTACCAAGATAATATGACCCTTATTTCTCAATTCTGCAATTATAGCTCTGTAAATAAATGTTTTGCCTGATCCTCCTAGCCCATCAACAAAGAACACTCCACTTTCTCTTCGATCAATTGTATTCATAATTCACTTGAAAGCTTTAGATTGGTCATTGTTCAATCTTGCTACGGAATACAGGTCTTCTCGGGGTACTTCGACAGACAGTTCTTCTTGGATAACTCTGGGTATTGAGTTGTCATTGTCATTTTCATGGGTTAAAGCTGGCAAATCGTATTGTGTAATCTGTTTTTCGTGCTGAAGAAGTATATCATTTATATCCCTGAGTAGCTGATTTGTGAACACTAAGGCTGTTGTGGTGCTGGCTGACGGATAATCATCTACCATATATGAAAAAAATTCATCCCATAAACTTTTTACATCTGTAGGCTCACAAAATATTAAGATGGTTGCAAACAACCTTCGTAAAGCACATGGCAATCGTAAAACAGAAGCCTCAACCAAACACGCACGGATGCAAATGTCACTCTCTAACAATCCTCGGTGTTGAGCAGATTGCTTGAAGGACGAATATTGGACCCCATTCACTGTTAGCAAGTCATCCCAACTGATTGGTCCTCTGACATTAGATAACAGAATACGCAAATAGAATTTTTCTCCTTTTGAAGGTGATACAGTATAAATTCGACCGATGGATCTTCTCTGTGTCTTGCGCCGACGCCATTCCTTTTCCTTGTTGTGCCAAGTGTAATACTCTAGAATTTCCCTGTACAGAAGATGCCTAGATTGTTGGTCCTCCTCACGATTTAGGACAAAGAACTCAGTGAGCATTGTTCTAGAGAAATAATCATCATTAAGTATTTCAGGAATGGTTTGGTGATCATAGAAGCTCACTTGATGTTGATTTGGAAAATGAATTTGTAACCTTTCCACTGATGGATATATTCGGTAAAGGTTAAATTTAAATATTCTCCAACATACCTCTGGAGCAGCGATCCATCTTGCATCAACAAACTGTTGGACCTCGTCAACATTAGAACCGTTATGAACTTCCATTGCAACCCGGTCTGGACCCTTGTAGCAATATTTGTAGAGATACTTTATACTCTTTATGCTACTACATATCTCAACATTAATATGGCAATCATACTTTAGTAGTAGCCAAGGGTTGTACGGAACTACCCATCTATTGTCAACTGTGACATTTTGGTTAATCGGTACTGGAGTGTCGAATCGTCACCTATATTGCGGATATGAGTCGTCACCTCTTCGTGTTTCTGCTGTGAACTCTTTTGGGTAGTTGCGTTTACATTGGCCATTTTTCATACAGGGCGAAGATTGATCAAGTGTTCCGCAAGGACCATGAATCATATGTTTTAGCACTGCATCATGTAGGTGTGGTTCCACTTCTTTAGATGGTATCTCTGCACGTACCAAACTATCATAATGCTCTGGGTCAATTAACTTGTCATTGTTCTCTAAGATTAGCAACATATGTACATGTGGCAATCCTCTTTTTTAAAATTTAGTGACATAAATATAGCTCTTCACCTTTCCCAAGACACCCTTAGTAATTACATCCTCTTTCAGCTGTTCAAATTTGGCTCGAAAAATTCTTGTTGTTAGATCTGGACGATCTTGTGGAGTTTGAACTGGGTTGAGTTCTGAAGTTATTTCAGTCCAAGATGGATTGCATGTCATTGAAAGAAAAATATCTGGCTTGCCCTCTTTAAGAACAATCGCCATTCCATCTTGATATCGTTGGGTCATGTCACGACGGCTACCAATGAACGACGATGGTAATATTGTTCTTTTTCTTCCAACATTTTCTGAAGACAAATATATAGAGAAATATTATTAGTTTTAATAATTATTTTGGGTAATTCTTAATGATTTACGAAGTAGCAATTAGATACAATATTTACCTACATTGGTTTCTCCTGTGTGTAAAGCATCTTGTAAGTCTTGATATAATTCAGCCCGTAATTTCTTCTGTCTATTTCGAACCCATCTTAACTTTTCGGTTTCAATTTTCACATAGTTATCAACAACATATTGTTGTAGTAATCGTCCTGCTTGCAATACGGTGGAATGATCATCGGGGCGGATCTACAAATTTTTAAGAATTTGCAAAAAAGATTAGATACATTGAACAATTTTTTTTTCAGAATTTTATTGAAGTATATACCGCGTAGGAAATGGGAATTTGTACCTGGAGCATATAGCTATTATATGTTCGGCATGATACTTTGCCGCTACTTTGACTTCGGATATTGATATCCCATCCATGAGTTCCAAATGGAAAAAGAAGAGGATATTGTTGTGGATCGTAATAGCCAACGAATTCCTGAATCCTTTGTAGGCTACCAGCATGAGTTTACACCTTAATATCTCGCCCACGAATCATTGTTTCAACGTCATCACCAACAATTATAGCTGCTACCTGCGACGCAGTTGGAAGACTATATTGTGGCTGATTAGCAGGTCGCTCTCTAATGACCAAACTACACTCATGTACATCTGACCGTTGTGCAAGCTGGCGAAACACATGGAGAAAAGGATTATACCGGTGTAGCAATTGTTGTAACTTGAAAACTAATGTTTCATGTAGTTGTGTGTTCTCCAGCATCCTATTCTGCAACTCATGGTCAGTATCATATATGTACAGTTGCAAAAACCGTGACCGCGTGCCCTGATCCGGATGAAATCCCCCTATATTGTGATATATTGAGTCTTGAGCACGAAATGTATATATACCACGACCTGTTATAGCCATTTGTTCGTCTATGTGCACACCACACGAAGTGAAGAAAAATACATGATTGTATCCACGAATATGTTTTCTAAAATGGTTTCCTTCTGCAGAGGGGTCCAAAAATATTTCAAGCAATTCCTGAGGAGCATTTACTCGGGGAAGAGAGACTTTTCCCCCATTACAGCACATCTCGAACATCTCATGGTGAAATAGACGTGCGCTACAGTAATGACATGTCCTTGGGATTGGTAGCGGAGTTCGAATTATTGTTGCATCCTCTTGAAAATTTCGAGCACAATTATGGGATGCTCGAACATTTTGTCTAATTTCTGTACTCGTATAAAATTAACATATATTTGGTTACATTCATAATGAAAATCAGAAAATGATGAAGTTTGTAACAACTAAAAAAATAGTTCTTTGTTGATTATAAATACAAAGAATTACTTCAATTATAGTGGTTATCATAAAAAAGAGATAAGTAGCTATCAAATATTTAAGTGATGTTTCAATAATTTTTTTTAACTTTGTTACATTGTATAATATTGTGATGTTGTTTGACTTTATTTTTTTAAATTTTGTTATTCAGATGTATTTAACAACTTTAATTATAAAATATTTTATTTTATTCTTTATAAAGATGTTTTGTATTCATTAAATAAATGTTTTTATTCTTTTAATTATAAAGAAATATTATTTATTCTGTAGCAATATAGTTTTATTCTTTTTTTAATAAAATCATTTTATTTAAAACCTTTTATTCGAAACTATTATAACAAAGTTAAAATCACATACCATCTATAACAACATTATATTATTCTAAATGTTTATTATTTTCTTGTTCCATTATATGTTTTTGTTTATATGGTAACACTATGTTTATCATGGATTATTTTTTTTAGATTAAATAGTCAATACAATATAGTTTGAGTCTGAAATAAATAATTTTTTTTTAAAAATGCTTTCTTTATATATCATAAATTTTTTTTTTTGCATAAAGTTCTTTGTTCATCAATTGTCTTATAGCATTTTTAGTTAATTATCTTATATAGGGTATGACAATTTTTGCTTTTGGCCAAATTTTTTAGCTTGTATGTTTTGTTTCATGTTTTTTAAATGTTTAGATATTACTGGTCGAAATAATACAATACATGACGATAGTATTGGTTCATATTTTATTTGTTCTATTACTTCTAATAATTTTTATTTTGTATGCTTTCGCCTAAAGTTATCATTTTATTTTTTACTATTTATTTTATTTCTTAAAATATATTTTATTTAATTATTTTATGTTGTCATATTTGTGTGAATTATAATAAAATAATTCAACAAAATACAAAATTTTTTAAATTAATTTTTTTTCGTTTTCGCTAAAGTTTCCATATTTTTCATTTTGATTGACAAATAAATATTTTAAGTATTATATTGGTTTTTATAAAAAAATTTTGTATAGATTTTAATGTTTTTTTTGTTAGGCACGGACACTCTTTTTTGATAATTGATTCTTGTAATGATCTTAAATAAATAAATTTTTTAACATTTTATTTAATTATTTTATTTTGTCATGTTTGTGTGAATTATAACAGAATGATTTAACAAAATATAAAATTTTTTAAATTACCTATTTTTTTGTTTTTACTAAAGTTTACATATTTTTTATTTTAATTGGCAAATAAATATTTTAAGAATTTTGTTGGTTTTTATAAATTTTTTTTGTGTATAGATTTTAATTTTTTTTTGTTAGGCACTGGCACTCTTTTTTAAAAATTGGTTCTTGTAATGATCTCAAATAAATAATTTTTTTAACACCAATTATGCTCACACTTAATTTTTACTATGAATATATTAATATGCTAACATATAAGGATAAAATAATATTTTGTTTATAAATTTATTTACCTATTAAAATTATGTCACAATACTAAATATATAAAGAAAAAAAAATACAATACTAACCAGTTACATTTGCTTCACGTTTACTGTTTTGATCAGATCTATTTCTATGAATTTCTGATAGTATGTAAAAAGAATACATCAACAAAATTATAAATTTGTTCATTAAATTAAGTCTGTACAATATCAGTGGTAATTGAGAGGTTACTTTTAAAGAAACAAATCATACAAAATTAAATTGATTAGAAGTAATAGAATACGTAGAATACCCATTAATATCATAATTATCCAAACTCTGAATAATTAAAAAGAATAGATAGTGACCGTAAAATACAAATACATTATAGGCAGTTTGAGTTCCTGTAAAAAGTTACCATTTGAAAAATAATTCAAGTGTAACCGTATAATAGATTTATTAAGTGAAGAAATTATCATTTATTTTTTACAATGTTATATATATTTATTAAAAATATTTTAACCTTTTTTGTGTATTAAATAAAACGTTTAAAAGAATTGTAGAATATTAAAAAAGATATGAAATGTAAAATTCTATTAGATATTAATTGGACCATTATTATTACGAGCATCTGAATAATAGCAATCATATTATTGGAACGATAATAATGTATTTTAAATGATTATATTTTACAGTGTTTAATTTTTTTTTAGAGATAAATAATTCGTGAATATAAAAATTATATTAAATTGGTAGCATAATAATTATATTAAAAATAGTAAATTTATCAATTTAAATTTATGTAGTGAAGAAATTAATACTTCTGATATATCTATTTTTGATAAGGAAAAGTATAAAAAAATATCGAAATACTAATTATTTTTGTTATACAGTGAAAAAATTTAAGTTACAATTATATTATTAAACACATATATCTAATATGTTGTGTTATATATGAATGGATGCCCATTTAATACATTGTGACTTTCTTCACAATGTTGGGCAGCTAACTTTTCCAATAGAGAATTTTAATTTCTCAAGAAAGATTAAGCTTTATGAAGCTTTGAAAAAGAATACATTGTACAAGTATAAATAGAAGGAGGGTCTTAAGTATAGTACGTACAACAAATAATATTAATGTATATATATAAATTATTATTGAGCTAATTATATAGAGTCTTCCATTTACGTATTTTATTTACATCTTCCTTATTTATTTAGTTGTTTTACAACACGTTATCAGCATGAGACTCTGATCAAATTTTTAGGAAGACTCAGGTAACAAATTTTTATTATGTCGAAACTCTCTCATCTTGAATTCAATGCTCTTGATATATCTAGAAACAATTATTTATCATGGATATTAGATGCTGAAATCCATCTTGATTCAATGGATCTTGGAGATACCATTAAGGCTGAAAATAATGCATCCCAGAAGGATAAAGCCAAAGCCATGATTTTTCTTCATCGTCATCTTGACGAAGGATTGAAAAATGAATATCTCACATTAAAAGATCCTGCAGATCTTTGGAAAGACCTTGAAAAAAGGTATAATCATCAAAAAACGGTGATACTTCCTCAAGCTCGATATGAATGGACACACTTGCGTCTACAAGATTTTAAATCTATAAATGAATATAATTCTGCAATGTTTCGAATCACCTCACGAATGAAATTATGTGGGGAAAAGATAACTGATCATGATATGTTGGAGAAAACTTTCTCAACTTTCCATGCCTCGAATGTGCTCCTATAGCAGCAGTATCAAGAAAAAGGGTTTAAAAAATATTCTGAGTTAATTTCTTGCCTTCTTGTTGCTGAACGCAACAATGAGTTGTTATTGAAAAATCATGAAGCGCGCCCAGCTGGCGCTGTCCCATTTCCTGAAGTAAATGCAGCAAACTACCCTAGAAGAGGTAAATGGCAAGGTTTTAATAACAAGAAAAATTATGGAAGAAAAAAGAATTATATTCAAAAGAGAGTATCTCACCAGAAGTGGGATAAAGAAAGAAATATCGGGTAGAGTAAATCAACAGAGGATAAGTGTTTCTGTTGTGGTGGAAAGGGCCATTGGTCACGTACCTGTCGTACCCCAAGGCACCTAGTCGATCTTTATCAGGCATCTTTGAAAAAGGATGACAAAGGAAAGGAAACAAATTTTGTTTCAAATGATACTGAAAATTCCACCACTCATTATGATGTATCTGATTTCTTTGAGGACCCTGAAGGAAATATTGGTCATTTGATCAATGATGGAATAGTTTAATATGTGAGATTGTGAAGTATCTATGTAAATAAATAATGTAAAGAATTTATTGTTAAGTTTTATTTCCTATGTATTTAAGTTTCAAATGTGATGTATATAAATAATGAAATATTAATGTTTATGAATTTTGAAATCATTAAATATGTCATGTTTTAAAATAAAATTTTAGTATATGACATTATGTGCATGTATTGCTACTCATTTTATTATTATTTGTCTTTGAAGAAAATGGCAAGGATATGTAATGAAGATGTATGCCTTGCGGATAGTGCAAGTTCGCACACTATTCTCAAAAGTGATATATATTTTACCCATCTTGTGCTAAAAGAAGAGTATGTTAATACTATCATTGGCTCCGGCAATGTGATAGAAGGCTCCAGAAGAGCTATAATTTTGTTTCCTGGAGGAACAAAATTCATAATAAATAATGCACTGTTGTCTACCAAGTCTCGAAGAAACTTGTTGAGCTTTAAAGATATTCGCCGAAATGGATATCATATTGAGACTATGAATGAGGGAAATCATGAGTATTTATGTATCACAACTCATGATTCAAATAAGAAAGTTATATTAGAAAAATTACCCTCACTTTCATCTGGGTTGTATTATACCAAGATTAGTGCAATTGAATCACATGCCATTGTAAACCAGAAGTTTACTAGCCCAAATGAATTTATAACTTGGCATGATAGATTGGGTCATCCGAGAACAACCACGATGAGGAGAATTATTGAAAACTCTCATGGACATTCACTAAAGAACCAGAAGATTCTTAAAACTAGTGAATTTTGTTGTGCTGCATGTTCTCAAGGAAAGTTAATTTTAAGCTCATCACCAGTAAAGATTGGATTTGAGTCCCCTGAATTCCTAGAAAGGATTCAAGGTGATATATGTGGACCTATTCATCCACCATGTGGATCTTTTAGATATTTTATGGTCCTGATAGACGCATCTTCGAGATGCTCACATGTGTGCTTATTATCATCTCGCAACCTGGCGTTTGCGAGATTACTGGCTCAAATTATTCGATTAAAAGCACAATTTCCAGAAAATCCAATCAAAGCAATTTGTCTTGATAATGCTTATGAATTTACTTCCCAAGCTTTTGATGCTTATTGTATGGCTAATGGAATAAGTGTTGAACATCCAGTAGCTTATGTTCACACACAAAATGGGTTAGCAGAATCGCTTATTAAACGCCTCCAATTAATTGCTAGACCCTTGCTTATGAGAACAAATCTCCTAACCTCGGTTTGGGGGCATGCTATTTTACATGCCGCAGCACTTATTCGTTTGAGGCCAACGAGTTACCATCAGTTCTCTCCTATGCAATTAGCTTTTGCCCAGCAGCCAAATGTTTCCCATTTAAAAATATTTGGGTGTGCGATATATGTTCCCATTGCACCACCTAATCGCACCAAAATGGGACCCCAAAGAAAATTGGGGATATATGTTGGATATGATTCTCCCTCTATAGTGAGGTATCTTGAGATACAAACTGGTGATGTGTTTAAAGCCCGGTTTGCGGATTGTCATTTTGATGAATCAAAATTTCTAACATTAGGGGGAGAGAATAAGCTTCCTGAAAAGGAACTTAAGTGGAATGCATCATCATTGATGCATTTAGATCCTCGATCAGTGCAATGTGAACTAGAAGTTCAAAAGATTATACATTTGCAAAGAATAGCAAATGAATTGCCTGATGCATTTTCTGATACAAAGAGGATAACCAAATCTTATATACCAGCGGAAAATGCTCCAATTCGAATTGATGTCCCAGTAGGACAAATAGCCACTGAAGCAAATACACGCCAGAAGCGTGGCAGGCCTGTCGGTTCCAAAGATAAAAATCTTCGAAAGAGAAAAGAGGTAAATATTCCTATGGAAAAAGACATAGTAAAGACACCTGCAGTTATCCAAAATTCTGATATAACGCCAGAAGACGTTCAGGTACCTAAAAATTGTGAAAATGACGAGATCTCGATAAATTATGTCTTTACAGGAGAGAAATGGGACCGAAATAAGACAATTATCAATAAAATATTTGCATATAATATGGCATTAACTATCATGCATGAGAGTAAGGATCTTGAGCCAAGATCAGTTGAAGAATGTCGACAAAGGAATGATTGGCCAAAATGGAAAGAAGCCATGGAGGCTGAATTAGACTCACTTGCAAAACGTGAAGTCTTTGGGCCTGTAGTTCGTACACCAGAAGATGTAAAACCTGTTGGATATAGGTGGGTATTTGTGAGAAAACGAAATGAGAAAAATGAAGTTGTGCGCTATAAAGCCCGACTTGTGGCACAAGGCTTCTCACAAAGGCCCGGTATAGATTATGAAGAAACGTATTCCCCTGTAGTGGATGCGATAACATTGCGTTATTTAGTCAATTTATCTGCATATCATAAACTGCATATGCATTTAATGGATGTGGTAACAGTCTACTTATACGGCTCATTAGATCGGGATATCTATATGAAAGTCCTTGAAGGACTAAAGATATCTAAACCATCGAATGAATATTCACAAGGTTTATACTCAGTCAAATTGCAAAGATCTTTATATGGTCTAAAGCAATCTGGACGAATGTGGTATAATCGTCTTACTAAGTATCTGGCCAAAAACGGATTCAAGAATGATGATATCTGCCCCTGTGTTTTCATAAAGAAAACTGCATCTGGATTTATTATTATTGCTGTGTACGTTGATGATTTAAATATCATTGGGACTCCTGAAGAGATTCCAACAATTATAAAAACCCTAAAAGAAGAGTTTGAGATGAAAGATCTTGGAAAGACTAAGTTTTGTCTCGGCCTGCAGATCGAGCATATAAAAAGTGGGATCTTTATTCATCAAGCAACATACACAGAGAAGATCTTGAAGAGATTTTATATGGATAAGTCACATCCATTAAGGGCCCGTTTGGGAAACTCTAGAAGTAGCTTTTTTTAACTTTTGACTTATGAAAAGTAGTAGTATTAATGTGTGCAATTTTCAAAACCAAATTGCAACTTTCTAAGAAGCTATTTTGGAGCTTATAGAGAAGTTAAAAAAAATGACTTCTCTCATAATACTTCTACTTTTCATTACATTTCTATAAAATAAGCACTTTTAGAGTTAAAAATTCAAACACAAAATAACTTATTTATAAGTTACTTTTAACAGAGTCATTTATTGTTTAAGTTATTTTATCAAAAGGAGCTTAATTAAGTTGGTTATCCAAATTGGGCCTAAGTACTCCAATGATCGTAAGATCTTTGGATGTGAAAAAGGATCAATTCCGTCCTAAAGAAGAAAATGAAGATATCCTTGGTCCTGAAGTACCATCTTAGTGCCATTGGAGCGCTAATGTATCTTGCTAATAATACACGACCTGATATATCATTTGCTGTGAATTTACTAGCAATGTATAGTTCCTCTCCAACCAGAAGACATTGGAGTGGAGTCAAACAAATCTTTCGATATCTTCATGGAACGGTTGATATGGGATTGCTTTATCCCTATGGATCCAAGTCACAACTAGTTGGCTATGCAGATGCCGGATACTTGTCTGATCCACATAAAGGGAGATCTCAAACAGGATACCTGTTTACATATGGTGGAACAGCTATATCATGGAGATCCACGAAACAGACGATTGCTGCAACATCCTCTAATCATGCCGAAATACTAGCGATTCATGAAGCAAGTCGCGAGTGTTTTTGGCTCCGAGTTTGATCCAATATATTCTGTCATCATGTGGACTGATTGATCATAAGATAGCTCCAACTGTCCTGTTTGAAGACAATACAGCATGCATTGCTCAACTTAAGGGTGGATACATCAAAGGTGATAGAACAAAGCATATTTCTCCCAAATTCTTCTTC
Organism: Arachis ipaensis; assembly: GCF_059453495.1. NCBI lineage: Eukaryota > Viridiplantae > Streptophyta > Magnoliopsida > Fabales > Fabaceae > Arachis > Arachis ipaensis. The sequence continues at coordinate 140,439,102 of NC_142436.1, forward strand.
ACTCATGATCTTCAAAATCAAGGGACAATTGATGTCCAACAGATCTGCTTAAGTGACAATCTGGCAGATTTATTTACAAAGTCACTCCCAAAATCCTCCTTTGAAAAATTGGTACATGAGATTGGGATGCGCTGATTTCGAGACATTAAATGATTTCGGCAAGAGGGGGAGACTGTACTCTTTTTTCCTTGGTCAGGTTTTTTTTCCATTGGATTTTTCTTGACAAGGTTTTTAATGAGGCAGTCCCATCACAAAGGATATTGTACTCTTTTTCCTTCACTAAGGTTTTTCCCACAGGGTTTTCCTTTAGTAAGGTTTTAGCGAGGCAATAATCCTAAATGGTCATCCAAGGGGGAGTGTTGTGATATATATGAATGGATGCCCATTTAATACATTGTGACTTTCTTCACAATGTTGGGCGGCTAGCTTTTCCAATAAAGAATTTCAATTTCTCAAGAAAGACTAAGCTTTATGAAGCTTTAAAAAAGAATACATTGTACAAGTATAAATAGAAGGAGGGTCTGAAGTATAGTACGTACAACAAATAATATTAATGTATATATATAAATTATTATTGAGCTAATTATATAGAGTCTTCCATTTACATATTTTATTTACATCTTTCTTATTTATTTAGTTGTTTTACAACATAATATAATTTTTTTAATAATGATGCTGCGCAAGAACATTTTATTTATTCTTATAATAATATTATATAGGTCAATAATGGAAGGTTTATTGAATCAAAATTTATGAAAAAATAAATTACTATTAATTAAATAAATATAAAGGAGTTCTATCCATATTTATTACTATTTGGTCTATTACTTGAATCAGTTTTACTTTTATTATGAGTATCTAAATATTTAAAAAATTTTATTATTAACATGAAAATAATGTATGTTGACAATTTAAGAGTACATTCGGTAGATAAATTACAGATAAATAATACTAAGAGGACATTAACATAGAGATATTGTAGAAATAATTCAAATTAAATGGCAAATTAAATTGTAGAAAAGAATTTAAAAAATATATACCAGAATTATTTACTAAAATTTAATAACAAATATATTATTAAATATTGAACATATATATTTTTCTTATAATAATACAGTTATAAAAATTGTTTGGCAGTATAATATTACATTAAAAAATTATTAAACTATTTAATAATTGAGATTATAATTATGTAAAGTACATTAAGACAATATAATAATATCTATAATAATATTATTTAGGCCAATAATAAAAGATTTATGGAATCAAAATTTAAGAAAAAATAAATTATTATTAATTAAATAAATATAAATATATAGGATTCCTTCCCATATTTGGACTGTTTGGGAACGAGAATAATGTATTTTAAATGATTATATTTTACAGTGTATAATTTTTTTTAGAGATAAATAATTCATGAATATAAAAATTATATTAAACTGGTAGCATAATAATAATTATATTGAAATAGTAAATTTATCAATTTAAATTTATGTAGTAAAAAAATAATCACTTCTGATATATTTACTTTTTAGAAGGAAAAGTATAAAAAAAATATCGAAATTATCAACTAATTTTTTTTGTTATACAGTGAAAAAATTTAAGCTACAATTATATTATTAAACATATATCTAATATAATTTTTTTTATAATGATACGGCGCGAGAACATTTTATTTATTCTTATAATAATATTATTTAGGACAATAATGAAAAATCTATTGAATCAAAATTTATGAAAAAATAAATTACTATTAATTAAATAAATATACAGAAGTTCTACCTATATTTATTACCATTCGGTCTATTACTTGAATCAGTTTCGCTTTTATTATGAGTATCTAAATATTTAAAAAATTTATTCTTAACATGAAAATAATATAGGCTGAGAATTTAAGAGTACTTTCGGTAGAGTACAGTAACATAGATATATTGTAGAAATAATTCAAATTAAATGGCGAATTAAATTGTAGAAAAAAGGTTAAAAAAATATACCAGAATTATCTATTAAGTTTTTTTTGTTACAGAGTTAATAAATTTAATAACAAATATATTATTCAACAGTGAAAAATAATATAATAATACAGTTATAAAAATTTTATATTTGTATGATATTATATTAAAAAATTATTAAACTATTTAATAATTGAGATTATAATGATGTAAAGTACATTTAAGATTTAAGATAATATAATAATATTATTTAGGCCAACAATAAAAAAATTATTGAATCAAAATTTAAGAAAAAATAAATTATTATTAATTAAATAGATATAAATATAAGATTCCTACCCATATTTGGATCGTTTGGTATATTACTTGAACCAGCTCCGGTGTTATTGTGAGTATCTGTAGATGTAAAAAATCATTATTAAGATGAAAATAATGTAATTTGATAATTTAAGGGTACACTCAAGAAATAAATTATACATAATTGGTACGTACTAAGAGTCCAATAACATAGATATATCGTAAAAAAAATTCATATTAAATGATAAACTAACAATATAAATTTATTAATGAGAATTATAACTTAAGAGTACCTGATATAGAGTATTGTTGAGGAGGTATATTTGTGATATCTTGTAATGGTGTTGCCATGTTAGTTGGTCCTATCGATTTGTTTTTCTCGTCTAATACTCTCTCGGTAACTGGCACGCCTTCTGTCAAGGTGTTGCTGCCTCTGTTCTTCACTCATATTTTGTCTTCGTTGTCTGGCATAGTCTTGTCAAGTTTGTCGACCACTTCCACGTGAATTTTCCATTGGTATGTTGTCAACTATAATTAATCAAAGAAACATATAAAAACAGTTATACACTTTTATTTAATGACGAAAAATAAATTACAGTAAATTTTACATTATATTTAGGCGAAGTGAGAAGAATGCAGGAGAAGATAGAGGAGAAATGAAGGAAATTTTTTCTATTATGGAGAGATATGGAGTAACCAGTGAAGTGAGAGAGATTAAAGGAAAAATTGGGAATAATACAATTGACGCAGGAACTGATGTGAGAGAAATTAACTGATGCAGTAGTGGGAATTAAGTAGTAGAATTCTGTAACTGATGCAGTAACGTGATTTGAGAGAAATTAACGTGGAGAAGTTATATTGAGGTGAACGTGGATGAAAATGAAGTAGTAAAATGCTGTAACTGTAAGTAAGTTATTAAAAAGGATAAAAATGGAAAGAAAAATTGGACACCAAAAATGGGTTTTTCCATTATATATTGTTATAGATAATAATAATATAATAATATATATATATATATATATATATATATATATATATATATTCTATTTTTTAAACCATTTTATTTTATTAGGTTTTTTAATTTATTTTATTGTATTTTTCTTTTACTTTAAAAATTTTAGGGATCTAATGATCTTCTGTTTAAACGATTCCAATTATATGATCAAAAAATAGTTCAAGAGAATATGTTTGAATTTTGGTAATTTATTAAGTCTAATTATTATATAAAAAGTTAAAAATATTCTGAACTTAAAAAAGTATTTAATAATAAAATTGTGTTTGTTCAAAATCGTAAAAAGAGACAGAGAGAAAAAGAGAAAATTAAAATTTTTTAACTAATTACAAAAATTCACCACCATCAAAGCTATTAAATTTGAGTATATTAAGTGAGGATTAATAAGAAGCAAACCAGAACGATAAATTTAAAAATTTTCTATCTCTCTTTATATAGTGTTTCACTTTAAGTAACTATTTTAAATGGATAGTATTCAAATGACTAACAAAATAATAAAAAGATTTGCATTAGATTATGAAAATTAATCTCATCCTTATAATACAATGGCATTATTTCAAAATATGTAAAATAAAATAATAAAGTACACTTAAATTAATGTGCAAAATAAAATAAATGTGAAACTTAGATAGTAGCAATCAAACATGAATAGCAATGGTTGCTTTTTGTCCCAAGGTACTATATTAAATTGTGACTTAAATTTATAATTATTAGTTAAAAAACTTACAATTATGTATTTTTTATTATTTTAGTTAAAAATAATATATTTTGATATTATTTTTTAGGATGACTGACATCAAATTTTGATAATTTGAAACAAAATTTTAAATGCTTTATGTCTTATTTCTTTTAATAAAACTTCAACAACTCATAAAAGTTAACAGAATAGATGGTTATAAATCAAAGTGATAGACAATATTAAAAGTTGCAATAATAATATTCGGTGATAATTAATTACAGTCGAGTGAAGAGAAGGTGGAAAGAGAAGAAAAAAATGAGAAAGGAGAACAAGGTAATATAATAATGGCGATGAGACAATACCAAGTACGTGTATAGAGAATAATAATAAGAAAAAAGTGTTTGATATAGTAAGGGAATATAATAAAAATATAAATTAATAATTTTGAAAAAATAACAAAATTAAAGATAATTTAAAAAAATTAAATATAAAATTAAAAAAAATTAAAATATTTTTTATCAATTGAAATTATGCCTGAAGATAAATAGTATTTTAAATATGAATTTTTATCTCGATTTTAAATTAAATACTCTTAAAAATAAATAACAAAACTTAATAACGTTTATAAATAGTTAATTTGTAAATAATGTTTCAAATTTTTATTTTGATTTTGTTACCCATAATAACAACATAATAAATTTGTTTAATATCTTATTTAATCTAAATTTATAAATTTTATACATTCTAAAAGTTAATTTGATAATTTGGGTAAAAATTTTAAATGCTTTATGTCTTACTTCTTTTAGCGAAACTTTAACAACTCATAAAAGTTAACATAATAGATGGTTATAAATCGAAGTGATAAACAAGATTAAAAGTTGCGATAATAATCCTTGGTGATAATTAATTACGGTCGGCTGAAGAGAAGATGGAAGGAGAAAGAAAAAATGAGAAAGGAGAACAAGGAAATATAATAATGGCGATGAGACAATGACAAGTATGTGTTTAGAGAATAATAGTAAGAGAAAGAATAGTGTTTAATATAGTAAGGGGATATAATAAAAATATAAATTAATAATTTTGAAAAAAAAATGAAATTAAAGAAAATTTAAAAAATTAAAAATAAAATTAAAAAGAAAAATAAAATATTTTTTAATAATTGGAATTATGCATGAAGATAAAGAGTCTTTTAAATATAAATTTTTATCTCAGCCTGAAATTAAATACTATTAAAAATAAATAATTAAACTTAATAACGTTTATAAATAGTTAATTTATAAATAATATTTTTAAATTTTTATTTTGATTTTGTTACACATAATTTTTAATTGAATAATGTTGAAGTGTTTATATAATTAATTTTATGGTCAATAAATCTGACGGTTTTTCAAGATTCGAGAAGTTATTGATAAGAAGATGTATGATGAATTATGAATGAATTTTTATACTCTCCTATTTTGACTATTAATTATTCTTATAGTTTGATATTTAAAAACGAAAAAAATAAGCATTCTGATTTCTTCTATTTTTCACTATTTATAAAAAAATGAAGGCCTCTTTATATTCAGATTCATATTTTGACCTACCACTTAAAAAAGATGAAGACAAATATAAATATCCATGATATTTAAGTAAAAATTATCTTTTATAAATAACTAACATGTATTTTAGTTTATATATACTCTTTTTGAATCAGGATAATGTTATTATTATTATTTTTTAAATTATATTTTTTCTGATAATATATATACCTCTTTATTGTGAGTTTTTATAATTTAATATTTTAAAAATTTTTCACAATAATTTTAATTTTAATAAAATATGATATAAATAAGTTCACGTCAATATTAAAATAAAAAAATACTTATTTAATAAATTTAAAGAATGAATAATATATTAACAAAAAAATAATAAAAAAGCGGCTGAACATGCATGATAGTGCCTGTTGAGCCGCTAGTGATCGGTATGCAAAATTAAACTCTATAAATAATATTAGAAGCCTTGTAAGTGTAACTTTTTTTTTTTTATTTTCATTGTATTTCACTATTTTGTGTAGAAAGCCCATTGCAATGACGCTATAGACGTTACATACTTAATAATGGGCGTCACGAAGCCCAATCCTAAATTGGGGCGAATGGGAGAGAAAGAGAAGAGCGTGGCGCCATCTCTCTCTTGTTGAGTGTTGACAGTTGACGTTATCCTCTATTTCTGTTCTCCTTTCTTTTCTTCACTCGTCTACAAACACCACCCACACTCTTGACTCCTTGTTCCATTTCCATTTCCAGATGCTACACTCTCATCTTCATCTTCATCTCCACTTGCCTTCATCGTACTCCACTCCATTCCTTTTCCCTTATCACTCTCCAACATTCCCCTTCGCCACATCAAGAAGAAATTCTTACTCTCTCAGATTCCGCAGCACAAGCTTCAATCATGGCCGCACCATCATCAGGAACGAAACCGAACTGCAGCTGCAAAACCACAACCCAACCAAGCCACAGCAAGTAAACAGAGCTTACCCTTTCCACGAAATCGAGCCCAAGTGGCAGCGCTATTGGGAGCAGAATCGCACTTTTCGAACCCCCGATGACGACATTGACACCTCCAAGCCCAAATATTACGTTCTCGACATGTTCCCTTACCCCAGGTTTTGAACTCTTTGACTCTAGCCACTTTCTCCGAGCGTCAAGCTCGATTCTTTTTTTCTCATGAAATATGGTTTTGCAGTGGAGCGGGGCTACACGTTGGGCATCCTCTGGGGTACACCGCCACTGACATTCTTGCAAGGTATAAACGGATGAAGGGTTATAATGTGTTGCATCCAATGGGTTGGGATGCGTTTGGACTTCCTGCTGAACAATATGCTATTCAGGTTTCACTCTCACTCTCACTCACTTCGCTTCTCTGTGTTCTTCTCAAGTTTCTTCGTGATTCTCGTCCTTCTCTCTTTTTTATGCTGTTGCTGCGGGTTGCAGACGGGAACTCATCCGAAGCTCACTACAGCTCGGAATATCGATCGCTTTCGTTCTCAGGTAAGCTTATGATGACACATTTTTTACTCTAACCAACACCTTTGATGCTTTGTTCGTCAAATTCATTATATTATCGGATTGAATATGTCTGAGAATTATAAATTTTGCTGCTAGTTTTAAGCTACTCAAGAATCTCGTTTTCAATTCTCCATGCTTCTCATTTTGTGCTATTTTAAGATGTCTAAACTAAGGTTTACTGCGTTAATTCTAAGTGTGAATACTGGACATTTTAATTAAATAATTATATTGAAATGAAGGTAAATTTTTGTGAATTTGTGACGTTGGCTTACGTTTCAAAACAAGCCATACACCTATGGTTGGAATCACAATCAATGCTTTATGTCTTCCATTTTGATCGCACAACTAAACTAACTTTCAATGCATAATGCATAAAATATGTGGCTGTCGACGGTGTTCATTCCAAAGAAAAGCTGAGAGTGCATCAGATTTGGGTGCATTGACAATAGTCTTTTGGGTGGAAGATCATTTTCTCCATTCTCATAGTCATTAGCCTGACAATTGATATTGAAATTGGTTGTTTTCCCTTCATGTTGTGTCTTTTTTATGTGTCTGCAGTTAAAATCATTAGGCTTCTCTTATGACTGGGATCGTGAAATATCTACCATAGAACCTGACTATTACAAATGGACTCAATGGATCTTTCTACAACTTTATAAGAGAGGGCTGGCATATCAGGTTGAGTAATAACTGCTTCAAAGTTTTGCTTATTTCAGTTAACTCCTCAGTATTGAAGATTTTATTGTGTACTTATAAAATGTTAAGGCTGAAGTTCCAGTTAATTGGTGTCCCGCGCTTGGCACTGTGTTGGCCAATGAGGAGGTGGTTGATGGTGTCAGTGAACGGGGTGGTCATCCTGTAATAAGAAAGGTATGTGTTTCTTTTTTATTTTTACTCAATTTTTGGAGGTAGTAGTGAAGTGCACAAGTTACTACATCAGTTACAGTTTTCAAATATATGAATGCCTTAAGAAGTTTTGGTAAATAAGCGCGTGAGTTAATGATTGTCTAATGGTTTGATTATCTTTGTTGAATCTTGGATTAATTCAGTTTCAATAAATTTTTATAATTAGTGGAGTTGTAAGAAAAATTGATGTTGATTCTTTGATTATTAGAGGGATGCATGTGGTACACTGCTTGAAACTCTGGTTATTTGTGATTATTAGGTTGTGTGTTTGCTGGTATTGATGAATGTATTGGCTGGTGTTTAATTGGGAATGGATTAGAGTTATAGAAAAATTGAATTGGTTAGCTCGTAAAGTTAGGAAGTGTTGCTGTCTAGTTTGGGAAGTGGGGGTTTAGAGGCTAAATTAGGCTACAAGCTCAATTGACCTCTCCAATAGAGTTAGGCAACCTCCAATTACATATTGAAACTTGTTGGAAGGGTCAGAATGCCCCGAGACATTTATTTGACAATTGAGCTTGCAATAGAAGCCACCAATAAATTAAAGGCTAAAAAATATTCATTTTATTGACTCGGAGCCAACCAATTTGACCCTTGACACAACTTTCAATAGGAAAAATAAGGTTGATGGAAGAGGTTTGAGCATTTAAAATGGCGTAAACCATGATTTAGGATGATAGGTTGTGAGTTGGGCAATAACAAGTTTGCTGCAGAATTCTGTAATTGATGCAGCAACTCGTGTGGTTCGCTGCGACCTCCACAAATTGAGTTTTGGAATGAAATTAAAAGTTTGCTCAACCTAGTTCATTGCCTAGAATTTCAGATTTTTAGGAGTTGAGGATTAGAAGATATGAATTTTTGAAAATCTAAGACAGGGAAAATCAGTTTTCAGCACTTATTGCAGTAACTTCCAGTACTCATAACTCCTAGAACTGAATAGCTTCTAGGTTGCAACCAACGGATAGTTGTTGCTAGGTGAATTAAGAGTCTCCTGTTCAAAATTTGGGTTAGTTGAGGCCTTGTGGTGAGAGTTTTGCAAGTTGGAAGCAACCATATTTGCTGGTTTGAAAAACAGAATTTGACAGATTTTTACTCAACTTTCAAAGTCCATGTCTCCCATCTGAGGACAGCAATGGATCTGAAACCAGTTAGGCTTGGAAGAGAAATACATCTAAATTAGTCTCACCAAATTTTATGGCTAGATGATTTGAGTTGGATTTTTGGAATGAGGGTACTGTCAGGAGAGTGCAGTGGCAGCCTCTTTTTGCAAAAATCCCATAAAATTCAATTCAACTTAGAATTTAGTGGGACCAAAAGGGAGTGAAAGATGGCTGTGTCTAGTGTCATGGTACAAAATTTTAGGTGGTTTCGATAATTGTAGAATTTAGTACTAATTATTGAATATGGGTTGTCTCACTGGTTTTCTTGATATGGTTTTAGAAACAGGACAATACTTTGAAAATTTGTAATGACTTCTACAAGGCTTGGATTTATGTGGGACCAAAACCAAAACGAAGCTTCGTGTCCTTCGGATACCTATATCAAAGAAACAGGCTAGTGCGCAATCGTTACGCGTCGTTTAGAAACTTTGTAAGGAAACAAGGTGTAGTGCTGCAGATAGAAAAGGGACCCTCGTTTTTCCCTTCATTGGAACTAGTGGTCAGAAAATTATGATCTTTAGTTTGTTGGAAACCCTAGTCCGAGATGGTCACGTGAATATAAGATTTGCGGGATTTCGAGATCGTTTAATATTTTTAAGATAGGAAAGAAAATGGGCTGCCAGGGCTGTCTTGGTTGCAACCAATGCATAGCAGGTGAGTTAAGAGTCTCCAATCTGAAATTTAGGTAGTTGAGGCCTTGTGGTGAGAGATATGCAAGTTGGAAGCAACTATATTTTCTGGTTTGAAAAACAGGATTTGACAGATTTGGTTTTTCTCTTATATTTTCTTTATGTTTTCATAATCTTTACAGTGTCGTTGTTTATTACCAAGCAGCCGATGAGGCAATGGATGCTCAAGATCACTGCATATGCTGACCGTCTTCTTGAGGATTTAGATGGCCTTGACTGGCCAGAAAGTGTCAAAGAAATGCAGAGAAATTGGATAGGGAGGTCAGAAGGGGCTGAGATGGAATTTTGTGTCCTTGACAGTGATGGAAAGGAGAGAGATGTAAAGATTATTGTGTATACTACAAGGCCTGACACAATCTTTGGAGCAACGTATTGTCCATCCAACTTTCTTACATGTTTCATAAATTTTATGAATCAGAAACCATTTTAAAAGCAACTCTTATAAACCTCCTATTTACTTTGGTTGTTTTATCAGCTACTTAGTTGTCGCCCCAGAGTACCCATTATTGTCATCATTGGTTTCCACTGCCCAGAGCAAACATGTAAGTTGTCAAGCTGTTTCCATGTTTAATAGTCCTACAAAGCTCTTAAGCGTGCTGATAATAAGGAGATGGTTAATCTTTGGTCTTAGGTGGAGGATTATGTAGAACTTGCCTCAAGGAAGAGTGACCTTGAAAGGACTGAGCTTCAGAAGGAAAAGACTGGTGTCTTCACTGGTTGTTATGCAAAAAATCCTGCAAATGGGGAAGCTATTCCAATATGGGTGGCAGATTATGTTTTGGGAAGGTGTGTATACACAAAGTATCTTTTAGTATGCAGAGTGCATTTATTATTTGCTCAAATGCTATTGATATTGAATCCTTTGAGTTGTGAATGATATTTCAAAAGTTCACATGACACCAGAATATTATGTATTACTCATGCAGTTATGGAACAGGAGCTATCATGGCGGTGCCTGCACACGACTCTCGTGATTATGAATTTGCTTTGAAATATGACATTCCTGTTAATTGGGTTGTGATGCCCAATGACAAAAGTATCAATGAGTCTGGAAAGGCTTTCCCAGGTGAAGGTGTCATAATAAATTCATCAAATTCATTTGTGGGGCTTGACATAAATGGCTTGTCTAGCAAAGAAGCTGCTCTAGAAGTCATTGAATGGGCTGAAAAAAGTGGAAATGGAAAGCGGAAGGTTCATATTTCAAATTAGAATAAGTTTGTATGCTTTTCTAGAATGCGGTTTCTTACGGAGTACTTAATATAGAACATATTTCTTATCATCCTTCAGGTGAACTACAAGTTAAGGGATTGGCTTTTTGCTCGACAACGCTACTGGGGTGAGCCCATCCCTGTTGTCATATTGGATGACAGTGGTGAGACTGTCCCACTGAATGAGAATGAACTTCCCCTTATACTACCTGAATTGGATGATTTTTCTCCCACTGGAACAGGGGAGCCTCCACTGTCCAAGGCAGTGTCTTGGGTAAGTTTACCATCATAAATGCTTTGCTTTCATCATTTTAAATATCATGGCATTTTATTACTAATTTGAACTTACGTTGACATTGACTTTTTATATAATTCGTAAATTTTAAATTTTCCATAGATGGCCATAGGCTAATTCATATTACTTATATAATTCAGAGTTTTCTGTTTGGCTTTTTGTAGTTTTTCCTGTGGTTTATTTTAATATCTCATTTTGTATAACTTTTTAGGTTAAAACCACAGATAGTTTATCCGAAAGACCAGCCACTCGGGAAACAAATACCATGCCACAGTGGGCTGGTTCATGCTGGTAAGGCATTGGGAATGATCTTAAGTTCTATTATAGATTTATTAGCAAGCACCAAGTGGCGTACTTGTGGTCAAGTCTTTAGTAGAATTGATTCAGGAGTTTTCATGCATTTATGCATTTCAAAAATTAAATTCTGTTCTGTTTCACATTTCTTTTTTCTTTCCCAGGTATTATTTGAGATTTATGGACCCAACAAATTCCAAAGAGTTGGTTGATAAGACCAAAGAAAGGTATAACTCTTCGACATTGTCTAACATTGTGTAGATATATCCATTTTCTGTTTGAAGCTTCTAAATTAGTCAATTCGTAACTTTAAAACCATTCTTCATCTGCAGATACTGGGGCCCTGTTGATGTGTACGTTGGGGGTGCCGAGCATGCGGTTCTCCATTTACTATATGCCAGATTCTGGCACAAGGTCTGTATTTACTATTAGACATTTGCCTCAATCTGGTTTATATTGATTTGTGATTTGTATCACTCTTAACCGAATGAATCTAAACCTCAGTACACTGTAAGATAGGGTTGTGAACCCCACCAATTACAATTAGGGACTGGAATTGAGTTAAACAGAGTTTTGAATACCCTGACAATCTGACATATTTTCAGTGTTGCTGCAACATTTGTGGATAATTAATTCAAGTTTTCTATTTCAGGTCCTCTATGACATCGGTGTTGTATCCACCAAGGAGCCCTTCCAATGTGTCATTAACCAGGGTATTATCCTTGGGGAGGTAAATTCAGTTCTTGAAAATTGAGGGCGAAAATTAAATTTATCATGATAAGTTTCTAATGCATTGAGTGGCAGGTTCAATATATGGCTTATAGGGATCAAGATGGCAATCTGATATCTGCTGATGTTGCTGATATTTCAAATGAACATAATCTAGAAAAAATTCCAGAGGAAAAGGTTTCTGAATTATGCTCCCACTCTCTCAATCCATTAATTGATTGTCTTGTCAGACTTAATGTAATGAGCCCAAGCCTCCTTTTCTTTTGACAGTTCATTCCCTTTTCCTGGTGTGTAGGTCATGAAATCCAGGGATTCTTTTGTCCTGAAAGAAAATCCTGACATACGATTAGTTGCTCGCGCTTACAAAATGAGTAAAAGTAGGGGAAACGTTGTTAACCCTGATGATGTTATTGCAGAGTACGGTGCAGATTCTCTTCGTTTATATGAAATGTTCATGGGACCGTTGAGGTATGTGTTTGATCACAATATTATTTGTAATGGCGTGTGGCAGTGGTTGATCCTTAATCAAACTGCTTTTTGTTTTCATTTTATCCCCTTTTATCTTTTCATTTGTTTGGGCTAGGGATGACACGGTGTGATTACGTTTTGGATGTCGTTCTAATATGGACTTCATGCCCATTTTATCCTTCATTTTTCAAATACCTACCAGAGACTCAAAAACATGGAGTACTAGCGGCATTGAAGGTGTATATCGGTTTTTAGGAAGAACTTGGAGGCTGATTGTTGGTTCACCGTTGTCTGATGGAACATTTAAGGAAAGAACCATATCAGTTGATGAGGAGCCTACCATAGACCAACTTCATACTCTTCATAAATGCGTTGCTAAGGTCAATTGTTTCAATTCTCAATAGCCTTTTATAGTTACCTTCTTATGATTTTATAGGAAGATTTGGCTTATAGGAAGATTTGGCTTGGACATTTGGGTTGAGGGTTAAATTTCAGTATTCAGGTAACAGAGGAAATTGAAGGCACAAGGTTCAACACCGGAATTTCGGCAATGATGGAGTTCCTTAATGCGGCATATAAGGTATCCTCTTGTTTACTGATTTCGTTGTTTTATCACCTCACTACATTATCTGTTTTGGGGTATAATTGGGTTGATTTGATTTGGATGAGAGAAAAATAAATCCATCCATGTCAATCAAATTTGAGGCATTTGTTTTCTTGGCATTATATTTTCAGTGGGATAAACATCCAAGGTCAATCATTGAGGCATTTGTTTTACTGCTTTCACCCTATGCACCGCACATGGCCGAGGAGCTGTGGTCTAGGCTTGGCCACACAAAATCCTTAGCCTATGAGCCTTTCCCTGAGGTATGAAGTTGGGTCCATATCCAAACATTCCTAGACCTTTAAGGCTTATCAAGTCCTCTGCCCCTTCATTACTTTTATCCATTGCTTTTTGAACTTGGTTTTAATTACGCGAAATGTGTTCCAAATTAAATATTCTTATTATACACTAAGAATTGTTCATGTCTGTTATACTTTGCAACTGCAGGCAAATCCTGCTTACCTGAAGGACTCAACGATAGTACTACCGGTTCAGATTAATGGCAAGACGAGGGGTACCATTCAAGTGGAAGAAACATGTTCAGAGGAGGAAGCTTTTGGGTTAGCATGTAGGGATGAAAAGCTATCCAAGTATTTAGATGGTCAATCTGTTAGAAAAAGAATATACGTTCCTGGCAAGATATTGAACGTTGTTTTGGACCGGAAAAACACAAAGGTTGCTGTCCAATAGTAAGTAGCCTACTTTCATCTGCAGTAAGCAACATTCAACCTCGGAATTCCCATTCCTCTTGCTGCATTTACTCTGCAACTAACTGCTTGTCGTTGGCTCAGGACTTAACTGCCCTGCATCCGTGCGCAGTGAATGTTCGAGATGGAAAATCAGAGTAATTTCTTTTCTATTTATTTGTGATTACATGTATACTAGATCAAATGAGTCAATTCAGTGACATTCTAGAAAACCAAGCGAGCCATTAATAAGACAACATATATAGCATTTCAATTGATGTCGGTGACAGTTTTTAACATGTTAACCAAACAAATTTTTATACAAAAGGTTACATACATAAAAACTCGATTTTGTCCGAAAATTTTTATTCGATAATTGATTTGGTTACTTAGTTTTATAATGGTTATTGAGAATGAATCTTTTCAAATTTTTTTTTCAAGTAAAATTTCACTCCGGTTCTTAACCATTTATTTGAAGGACATGACGTTTTTGACCATTAAAAAATGACAACGTTAATCTTATCCATTTCACTTCGCGTAACCAAAAAGCTCCTTTTATAGGTTTTCCGTAGAATGGTAACCGAAAAATCTTATGTGTATCAGTAACTCTTCTACGTGAACTTAATCCATTTGATGGGACAAAGAGGCCCTTGCAAAGTTATGAAAAATGTTGCCGTTTTGACGTTTTGATGCACACTCTTGGTAAAAAGAGTATATTCATATGCTAATCTTTTGTCAACCCTAAATCTTGAACCCTACTTGAAGTGATGAATATGGCAGAGCAATCATCAAGTTCTTTTTTTTTTTTTTTGGTCGATGGAATCATCAAGTTCAATCGGTTAGTCAATGAAGAAGTCGTTGGGCTTTGTGCAAGCAACAACTCTAGCAATGTTGGCATGGCGAAGAAGAAGGTCACACACCTAATATGCAATTGTGGAGCTTATGGGATTCTTTTTAAACCTACCACATCACATAACCCAAATAGATTATTCTTTGGTTGCAATTACTTCAAGATATATTAGTATTCACTCCATCTTACAATTTTTTCCGTAATTACAGACTCTTTCAACACATTGCAAGTATTTTAAGTGGCTGGATGAGCTCATAACTTGGCATGGGCATACGAATGTTGGAGTGCAGAAGATGAAAGTTTATGGTAGATTAAGAAAATTAGAGGACAAAATTGAAGAAATGGAGATTAAACTATATAATGGAGTTCAAAGAAAAAGATACATAACACAAAATGGATGTATGATCATGGCATTCTTCATTGCCGTTGCTATTGGATTCTTTTTTTATTGTATTGCATATGAATAAGATGTAAAAAATTACAACTTATTTTAGTTTTTGGATATTACTGCTGTGAGTTAGATGCATCTTAGAGATGGTGACTCAAATGTAAAGATTGTTTGATTTTGATGCTGAAAAGATTGTAATGAGTTAAATTGCAATTAAAAATGTAATTTAGGTCTTCTAGTGACATGAAGTGACAATTTATCAAGAAAAATTAACGATATTAACAAGAAATACAAATATTTAAGCTTTAATATATAGAAAGTTACAAAATACTTAAGGCATGTAATAATATCTCACAAAGGCAAAGGCAACACCTACATGCCTATGTATATTGTCCCCTAATAACTAAACAACACAAATAATATAGTGTTCAACTCTTAGAAGTTGCAAAATACTTAACCAATATTATGCATAGTTTGCATTCAGATAAAACCACAAAATACTATCCATAACTATCCGAAGTCTTCATTTTTTCCTTAGAGCTTTGAAAGGTGGTGCAGTGGAGCCTAGTTCCTTAAAACCTAGTGGTGCTCCAAAGTCTGATCCCTTTTTTTTTTTGTCAGTAACGCCATCTGAGCTAAGGCTCTTCGGCAAAGTCTGATCCCTTGATTCCTTGTTTGAGTCATGTTGTTAGGATGAATTGGAACATCCTAACTGACTAACTGTTGTGCTAACACTAATTGCTACTTAGGTCTCAGGAAATATTCCAATGGGTCTTGTTGATCTTGTAGCAATGTTT
Organism: Arachis ipaensis; assembly: GCF_059453495.1. NCBI lineage: Eukaryota > Viridiplantae > Streptophyta > Magnoliopsida > Fabales > Fabaceae > Arachis > Arachis ipaensis. The sequence goes on from NC_142436.1 coordinate 140,455,163, forward strand.
GATTGGGTTTGATGGTGCTTGGTTTGTGGGCACGGTGGGTGGAAGAATGGGGCCATGTATTTCAAGTGTGAATGGCCTACGAATAGGCTGCTTTTTCCTGAATTGAAGTGAAATCCGTGGACCGTTAATCATATTTTGCAACACATGCTCGCTTGCAGCTGTGGCTGGGCTTGCTGCGGTTGGATTTGGTATGGATGGGCTTGGTGCAGCTAGATTTGTTGTGGCTGGGTTTAGTGTAACTGATCTATTGGCATTGACATTGCCATTTTCGTTGCTATTTCCATTGACATCTTGAGCCTCCTTTTTTATGAAACATAATGTGAATTACAATTTGAATTGACACAAATTCTTTCACAATAAAATGTTAAGCTTATGCATATTACCTCATTTGTAGAAGTAGACCGAGACAATGAAATCTCTTCTCTTATTTCTAGAATTGTCATTGTTGTAACAATTTTTGGTATCTCTTCTTATACTTCTTTGCTTTAGCCTATAATTTTAGAGTGTTATGGATCCTACTTTTAAGTCACCTTATAATTTCACAATAGAAATGAGTGATGAACTAATCATAGAATCTAATACTTCAAAAATTCAAATGGAGTAGCACCAAATTTAGATGCAATATTAACTGATTTATCACCCTGTAAATAATAATAAAATTTTGACAACAAAATTCTCATTAAACAAAATTTAAGACACATAAATCCTTCATTAAACCATTTATAAGACACATAAACCCCTTCAATACACACATTATAAGACATCTAAACCCATGTTTATGTGAACATTAGCCTAATTGTTATACCTATACTTGTCTTACCTTCTTCTTCTTTGGTTGTCAATTGGACCCCTTGGAGTTTTCTTGCATATCTTATAGTAGTGACATTTTTTTTTGCACTTGCTATATGTCACTTGGAAAACCTTTTTTACTTTATTCTCTGTTAATTGACTCTTAGATACAAGATTAATAGTTCTTTTTTTTTTGGACAACTAGCTAGTCTCTTAATGGCAGGTGCTATTGAGGATCAGTCTTGCTAAGCAGTGAAAAAAAAACAGAGTCTGCAATATAAAGAGAGTTAGGATTTACTGTTGAGAATAACAAATTCTTGTTAAAATTCTGTTGAGCCTGTTTAGTATTAGTAGTAGCCTTACCTCCTATCTTGGAGAGTTAGTTGAGATTTGTAATTTGACTTCCTCAAAGTATTGAGTGCACTCAAAGATAATAGTTGATTAGTTTTTTCTGGTGAAGAAGAGTTCTTCCTCTCTGTACACGTTTCAACATTATGGTCTTTTGTTCTCTGTTCTTCTTTCTTCTTCTCTCACATAATCTCATTTGAGTTTCTATATGGTATCAAGAGCTTCTGGATTCTTCAATCATGACAGATGCATCTGTCAACTCTAATCCTGGGAATTCAAATTCCTCCAATTCTGCAAATTCAAACCCTAACAACAATGTTCTTGCAAACAATTTCTCTTTCCCATCACATCTACTAAATTCGAGACCTTTCAACCCCATTAGTGACAAGCTTGGAGAAAAGAATCACAAGACTTGGGAACAGCAGGCATTAGCAGCTATTAGAGGTCAAAAATTAGAGGATCACCTGTTTCTAGATCGTGTTCCACCTCAATATGCTTCCACTGAAGATCAGCGAAATTTTCTTGAATCTGTTACCTATCAACAGTGGCTCCAAGATGATTATAACCTTCAATCCTGGTTGCTTGCTTCTATTGATCCTGTGTTCAAGAACAAAATGGTTGGCTGCACACTTAGTCATCAAATTTGGAGAACGATTGAGGAGTACTTTGCTGAATCAACAAGATTTCGAGTGAAGCAGCTAAAGGCTCAACTCAAGGCCATCAAGAAACAAGGTCAAAGCCCCACTGATTATGTTTTCAAAATAAAAAATATTGCTGATCCATTAGCTGCACTAGGATCTCCTTTAACCACAGAAGAACACAAAGAAGCTCTTCTTGAAGGATTGAGTGAAGAATATCAAATGATTCTCACTACAGTCAATACAAAACCAGAATTATACAGTCTATGTGAAGTTGAAACCATCATCATGTCTTATGATGATATGCTGGACAAGTTTCGCAGATCTACAAACCCTATGGTACAAGCTAACTTCACCCAATCCTCTTTTCCATCAATCCCTAATACTGGCAGAGGTTTTGGAGGTCGAAGAGGTCATGGTGGTAGGTCACAAAGGGGTGGCCGATCCTTTTATTCCTCACCAAGGCCACAATGCCAAATTTGTGGATGCTTTGGCCACATTGCTTGGCATTGTTTCAATCGTTTTGATCAGAATATTCCTCCACCGTCACAAACCTTCCAAGAAAATCAACCTGAACAATTTTCAAATGCTACAAATACTAATTCTTCTACAACTAATAAGAATTCAGCCACTACACCACCACCACCACCTCCCCCATCATTCCATAATCCTACAGCATACATAGCAGCCCCAGGAACTATTGCAGATCCTTCTTGGTATCCAGATATAGGGGCTTCTCATCACATTACACAAGACTCATCAAACTTCATTTCCTCCTCAGATTACACTGGTCCTGACAAAATACAAATTGGTAATGGTGCAGGTTTGCATATTTCTAAAGTTGGAAGTTCTTATCTATATGCTTATGACTCAAATAGATTTTTTCAATTGCAGACATTAATATACTCATCTGAAATCACTAAAAATCTAATTAGCGTTTCTAAATTTGCTGAAGATAATAACGTGTACTTTCAATTTCATGCTCATTTGTGTTTTGTTAAATGCCAGTGGACTGATAAGGTGCTGTTACAAGGGTATAGAAAAGGAGGAATCTACAGATTCTCTAATGTTGCTGCCCCTAATACATCTTCTATTTTACAAAAACCATGTGTCTTTACTGCTTCTAGGATTTCTTTAGACTTGTGGCATAAAAGAATGGGCCACACGGCCATGAAAACTGTAATTTCTGCTCTTTCAAATTGTAATCCTGGCAAGATTTACATCACAAGACACGTTCAATTTGATGAAACATCCTTCCCTTACAAAGACTTATTTTTTACACCATCATTCCATTCTTCTACTACATCAGATACTTCTATACCTAGTATAGGTTCTGTTATACCCTCCACTATTTCCAGTCACTATTATACTCGCGATACCAATTCTACTTCTCTCTCTACTGATTTTAACCTTAACAAGTCCAATACAATACATGTTAGCAGCAGTAATCAACCTCACACCAATAATTCTTTGTCTAACAATTCTTTCCCTAGTGTTGTCTCTAATACTGATCTTGCTAATTCTAGTAATCTTCAATCTAATATATTAAATACCACTTCTGTCTCAGGACCACAGATATGCCTCCCCCCCCCCCATTGATCCTAATGGCAATCCAAATCAACTTCATAAATCCCCTCATGCTAACACCTCACCACCCTTAACTGATAATCGTCATCCCATGCTTACAAGGTCTAAAACTGGAAATTCTAAACCGAAAGCCTATATCACTAAGACACCTTCTGATGCCTCTGTAGAACAGCCACCTAAGAATCCCTCTACTGTATTAGCCATTTCACATTGGAAGAATGCTATGCAAGAAGAATATAATGCGTTGATTAAAAATCAAACCTGGACTCTTGTCCCCAAACCTGATAATGCTAAGATCATCGGCTGCAAATGGATCTACACCATCAAAAGACTCCCTGATGGTTCCATTCAAAAGTACAAAGCTAGATTGGTGGCACAAGGTTTCCACCAATCTGAAGGCTTTGATTTTGAACAAGTTTTCAGCCCTGTTATTAGACCAATTACAATCAGATTAGTGTTGAGTATTGCTTTATCAAAAGACTGGATTATTAGACAATTTGATTTTAATAATTCTTTTCTTAATGGTGATCTAAAAGAAACTATTTACATGCATCAACCAGTTGGATTTTCTCATGATTCAGACAACATTGTATGCAAGTTAAACAAGTCCTTGTATGGCTTGAAACAAGCCCCTCGTGAGTGGTTCTTAAAGCTTAGCAAAACTCTAAATCTGTTTGGTTTTTATAGCACAAAATCAGATACATCGTTGTTCATTAAGCATGGTTCTCATTATGTTATGTTTATTCTTTGTTATGTTGATGATATTATAATAACGGGTAATGATTCTGTTGAAATAAATGCTATGATTCAGAACTTAAACAAAATATTTACTTTGAAAGACCTTGGTGAATTATCATATTTCCTTGGTATTGAGGTTCAGCGAAGTAAAACTGGACAGCTGCACCTTTCACAAACCAAGTACATTAAAGATCTCTTATCTAAACTAGGGATGAGTGATGCTTCTCCTATGCCAACTCCTATGATCTCATCCTTACAATTATTGTCTACTGGATCAGAACGTTTTGAGGATCCCAAACTCTTCAGGTCAGTTGTAGGAACTCTACAATATGTTACTATAACTCGACCGGACCTAAGCTTTGCTGTTCAAAAGGTCTCTCAGTTTATGCACAGTCCTCTTTTGGCTCACTGGAAGGCTGTGAAGAGGATACTCAGGTACCTACAAGGGACAAAAGACCATGGTTTACTTCTACATAAGTGCAGGGATTACAAGTTGTATGGTTTTTCTGATTCAGATTGGGCAGCAGATTTAGAAGACAGGAGGTCTGTTTCAGGTTATTGCATTTACTTAGGAACTAATCTGGTTAATTGGTCTTGTAGGAAGCAACCAACTATAAGCAGGTCATCTACTGAGGCAGAATTTCGTAGCCTAGCATCGTGTGAAGCAGAAGTGACTTGGGTTAAAAATCTACTTGATGAGTTGAAGATTCCTTTGGCAACTGTTCCAATGATTTTTTGTGACAACATGAGCACCGTTATGCTCACAGCAAATCCTGTACTACATGACAAAACTAAGCACTTTCAACTTGACATTCAAGTTGTTAGAGAGAAGGTGAATAATAAGGCTCTCCAAGTGGTTCACATACCAGGAATAGAACAAGTCGCTGACATTTTGACAAAGCCATTATCTGCTGCTAGTTTCGAACGGCTCAAGAACAAGCTCAGAGTTGTCCCAAAGCACACCTTGAGCTTGAGGGGGGGGTATTGAGGATCAGTCTTGCTAAGCAGTGAAAAAAAAACAGAGTCTGCAATATAAAGAGAGTTAGGGTTTACTGTTGAGAATAACAAATTCTTGTTAAAATTCTGTTGAGCCTGTTTAGTATAAGTAGTAGCCTTACCTCCTATCTTGGAGAGTTAGTTGAGATTTGTAATTTGACTTCCTCAAAGTATTGAGTGCACTCAAAGATAATAGTTGATTAGTTTTTTCTGGTGAAGAAGAGTTCTTCCTCTCTGTACACGTTTCAACTTTATGGTCTTTTGTTCTCTGTTCTTCTTTCTTCTTCTCTCACACAATCTCATTTGAGTTTCTATAGGTGCCACTGGCCTAAGAACATCTCATGCTTGCCAAAACTCCTATAAAGCTTACATAAGTAATCTCTAACCTTACGGCAAATTGCTCCTTTTCATTTTCTATAACCTACACTTTAGCTACTTTCAAAGCTTTGCTAATCATCTTCCGATGTATATAGATATTATAGTCCTCTTTCATATGCTCCAAAACCTCTTTAGGTGATAGTAGTGGTTGTGTCACCAGCCTCTTCACTAGCTTGTTAGTAACCTAACATCTACTTGTTATGTTATTTGTAAAATTTTTTTTACAAGTGTGCTCTCTGACATATGTTTTAACCTGAAATCATAGTTCCTGACTGTTCTAGGAAGTTATGATTAGCCAAGGAAAATCCTCTATAGCACATTTTGCCCTCACTTTATGTTTTTCATTTTTTATATACTTTAACTCCTCTTCAAAAACAAACATGTCCTTTGGTGCTTGCTTGAATTGTGCTATAATGTTAAATATTTCTCCAACCTCAAAATCTACTTCACTATAACCAATATCATCATCAAATTTGTGAAATCTAGGCTTCCTATTTTCATCATCAGATGAAATTAGAGTTGAATGCTTCTAACTCATATTGATACGGCTTACAATATGAGAATCCATTTCTTCCACAATGGGCTCAGCATTGGACCTTGCTTCAGGCATTTCATTTGGGCTTTTAATTTCACCCATAGTGTCATCATAATTTGGACCTTTGTCCTAGCATGTCGCCCTTACCTTGACCCATTCACAATTTCATCCTTTTCTAAAATATGCCTTCTTCTCAGCCCTATATATCTTTTATTTTTTTTCCTTAGTTTTAGGAGCTAAGTCATCATCATCATTAACTTTTTTTGTTATAGGTGTCACACTCTTCTTCTTAAGTATTGATGTCTTCTTCCTAAGTGTCATTGTCTTTTTTTTAGGTGTGTCCTTCTTACTCTTATTCTTAGCCCTGCTTCTTGCTCTCAACTCTCGCTCTTATTGCTATTGAGTATCTCATAACCAGGGGGAGGAGGCTTATAAGCCTTGTCCTTAGCACTCTCACAGCCTCATTAGTGGAGGAGTCACTCAACTCTACAGAAACATTCCTTAGCTCCACAATTGGCTGACTCACAGAAAGATTAAAATACAAATACAACTCAATTTTTAAATTTGCCATTTTATTATCACACATCTGGTTAATCTCTTTGTCACCTTTCAGAATATGGAGACCATAGTCTAGATTAGTAGGGGTGTTCATGTATCGGATTCGATCCGCATATCCGCGGTGTTTATCCGAATTCGCTCCGAAAATTGCAGATATGGATCCGATCTGCAAGAATTTCGGATCGGATTGCGGATTTTGTTTGGTATTCGCATATCCGCGTATCCGCAAAAATAAAGAAATAAATAAGTAAATATTGTTTTTATGTTTTATTTCAACTAATAATTATCATATATGTTGTATTATTTTAATTTATTATTAAAAAAAGTATGTTTAATATTATTTTAAGAGTAAACATATTTAAAAGAATAGAAACATGAATTTTATTATATTTTTTTAATAAAAACAAGCTTTTAAAAATATTTTTGTGTTTTGCGCATATATCCGATATTCGATATCCGATCCGATCCGCAAATGTGCGGATCGGATTGGATCGGATCCAACCTTAAAAACTGGGGATATTGGATCTGATCCAATCCGATGATTTTAGTGCGGATCGGATCAAAATTTTGGTCATATCTGATCCGATCCGATCCGCGTGCACCCCTATAGATTAGAGACAGTAAGGTCTTGCCAATACATAATCTTGTACTCTGTATATCCTAGATCTTTAAACATCTTTTAATCCTTAAAATTAACAAGTCAATGTCCAACTTCGTGAATCTATGCACCTTACCATAAGGTAGCAGAGAACTCCATTGCTGTCTCTCTCAAACCACCCTCCATGGTGAAATATTAGGATAAAATAGGAATATAAAGGTAAATACTTATTACAACACAAATAAATTATAACTATCAGAGATCAATATACCTAAAACGGAACAAAAAAATCTCTCCTTTAAGAATTCAACCCTAATGAAAGTGATCGTTTTTCACAAGTGTCTAAAAAAATACATATATTATACTTTATGGTGGTCCACAACAAAAATACTTCAAATAAACAAATGAAGGACTACACTGTTATGGTTTACAAATGGTTGAAAAATAGAAACTAATCTTGAAGAACTAAAAAATTGCTCTATCAACAACATGTCACCTCTTGCATCAGCAAACTCCGCGTTATTGCACAATCACCTCACCGTCATGTTCTCCCTCATCGGCTCTCCTTCATCGGCAATTTCTGGAGGAAAGTCTTATAGTCTCTAGGGTTTAAGGTGTGTTTGTGTGAAATGAAAACAAAGTGTGAGAGTGTTTTATGTGTTAAGGAGAGAATGAGAAGTCTCTTTTAAAAGCTGGTTCGAAGGTGCATCAAAACAACAATGTTTTTTATGATTGTGCAGAGACCTAATTATCTAATCAAATGGTTTGAGTTTACACAAGAGAGTTACCGTTACACGTAGAATTTCTTGGTTACTATTTGACGGAAGAGCTACTATAGGAACTTTTGGTCACACAGAATGAATGGATAAAAGTCGCGTTATTATTTTATAATGATTAAGGAGCGCTAAATCTTTTAAGTAATGATTAAGGATTAAGGTAAAAAAAAATTTCCTCAATTGTTTTGTCAAATATAATATTTTACTATTTAATATTATATATATATATTTAATCCTACTTAAAAAATATATAATAAAAAATTATACTTAATAAAATAATTAAAAATTTGAGAGAATCTATTTTCTTGTCATTAACTTAATAGAATATTTATTTGTTTAGTTTAGTGACATTGCGAATGAGTAATATTCTATTATTAACTGAATTGATAATACAAGAATCTGATGTGCGATTATAAAATTCTGATTAATAAGCACTATACCTTTAAAAAAAGGTTAATATATTATATTACGAGTTATTGAATATTTATTTATTTAATTTTAATTATGTTAGGTGTATTAAAAAATTAATTATTAAATTAATTATAAATATATATTAAAAATAAATTAAATAACATATATTTATAAATAAATTTATAATAAATTTGATGACTGAATTTTTAAGGTGTATATATAATTTTTTATTTACCTTATCAATTACACCATCATGAGAAGTGAGTCCAAATACAGTACAAGGGTAGATTTGCCACCCGGACACCGACAAATCCCTTTGACGGCGCTGATTGTGAGATGGATATAGAAAAGATGAGCTCCTCTTGTCAAGGAAGTTCAATTCAATTTGGTTTATGCTTTGTAAATAGTAACATCAACAACTGTTGTATAATGTATTCAGTTCCTCGAGACAACTATACAAATTACAAATTCTCTAAGCGCAGAGCAGTAACAAAAAAAAATGCTACAATAATTTGATTAATTTCGTGCCAACCACCACTAATTAAATAATTAGAGCATGATAAACATGTCAGAGACAGACCCTCAAACTAATCATTATTTTCCCCTTTAAGTGGGTATCAAGGTTTGTTCCTTGTTATTCACCAAAGCCAAAGCAAAGGGATTGACAGCTATCTCTTTCTTATTAGATTTCCTCCCTTTTCTGTATAGTTTACTTTCTGATTTTATTTTTAATTTTTTAAACGAGTAACTTGGTGAAAGTGTAACTTAATCTAAGTTTTCAATCCATTTTTTTAGTCTAACTAATTTCAGGTGAATTAGTAAACTTGCTGCGAGTGAAATGCAGAGAGAGATGCATTATCATAGACTTGCATCTGAATATTTCCATTGGTACAACTATGAGAGCTAAAACTCCAAGCACTCCAACATAACCCCATTTCAAATTTTCAGCATGACTCTGATTATTGTTTAGCCCTTCAAATATGTCTGCTACAACAATTCCAATTATGGCATACCCCAGAACATGGTGGCATATGTTCCAGCACTTACAATACCCAGCTTCTTTGTTTGGTCTTATACAAATGGAAAGCATCTGAATAACATCATCAATAGCATACCAGTAAGAGAAAAAATGTTAAGACCTTTTCAACATTAGAACATTAGAGTATATTTAAGAAACTTGAGACCACTCACTTGTATGTTTATGAATATGAAAGCAATGATGCTTAGAGTATGTTGTGTTTTAGGCACAAACTCTTTTGATGATTTTTCAAGCCAAAGACCAAAGCTCCATCCCAATAAGCCTAGGATATATCCTAGAATCTGGCACATTATGTGACAATAGTACCATTCATTAAACTTCAAAGGATCTGTTCTGCAATATCTTGCTATGACCACCCCTATGGGTAGCAAAATACCCCACCCTAGCAGGACTAGAATCGCATAAACCTATGATAATGTTCACACATGTCAGTATAGTATAGTATATCAATTGACAATTAATGTTAAATGGTAACCTATGAATTCTTCTTTCAATTTAGATACATTAATTTAAAGATGTACAAGCTTAGACTGATAAAAACAAAGAAAGGGAATATATGTTTTTAGTGTTAATAATTGACCTTACATTTTGGAGGTGGCGTTTATGATGATGTGGGGGAGCATGGCCATTATTGTGTGATATTTCATATGTTGTTTCAGCAGTTTCTGGCCTTTGTAGATGAAAGGCATTCATCTGAACCTCCACTTCATTGATTTTGGTGTCAAGATCAGAGAGAATTGTTCTTTGACTTTGACTTTGAACTTGAGCATAGATAGGGAGGTAGGGAACAAATATACCTACAAGAATAAGGGTACAGGTTGATATTGCCATAGCATATATATGTCAATATCAATGTCTTAATGTCACTTTCTCAACTTTGTGAAACAAAAGTGAAGTGATTGTAACATCCAAAATGCTAGCTCTTTCCTCACACACACAACTTGCTAACACAACAATAAATGTGATCCCCATAGATTTTATTTAGGCAAACAGTTCCTTACTTCTCTAGTTTAAAAGAAATGCCATTAAATTTAATCACTTAAGTAGAGATATCATAAGGAAAAGACACCATGACCACCAATTTTTTAAGTGGTACTTGCAATAATTAAGAATATATGCTTTCCTTATGAAAACTAAAAGGAATAATATCTGACTTGCTTCAATCGCAATAACACAATCGGATATTATTCCTCTCTTAAGTTAAACCTTCCACTTTCAAGTTTCAATGAACCTTTCTATTTTCCCTCCATGCTCTAGCAATGTTAAACTTCAAATCGTAGCACCAATTTAACTAGGAAAATTCTTAATTCTGCGTACTCCACAGTTATTACATATTATGTGGTCTAATTCATTGCATTTGCATGGTTAGCTTCAAACTGGAGTAATAGATTCATTTGGAGAGCTACCTTTTCTTTAAAAGCAATCAAAAGATTTTTTCTTTCTATTTTTCCTTAACTCGTTTACATTAATTTCTATGCAGTATTTTGAACTTAGAGCAATGAGAAAAAGCAAGACTTATGACTTCAGTTTCCTCTTGTCAACGCCTTTTCCACTTCCACTTCCATTTCAACCTCTTTTTTTCTGTATAAAAACACTTCCTCTAACAATTCCTCCACCACCACCACCACTATCACCATTCAATTCTTTGTCTTACTAACTATAGCCATGAAGCTCTTCAATGCATTATTTGTGCTCTCTGCAGCTACAATAACACTGGCCATAGTTACATCTTCTTTGGCTGATGCATCATCTAAAATTGAAGAAGAGAGTGAATCATCTTTAAGGGGATTCAGCCGGTTCCTTGCGCCACACTACTCGACGGCATACATGACATGCAACAAGTATCCAAATGTTTGCAGGATGAAGAACAGCCCTGGCCCTGACTGCTGCAAGAAGAAATGTGTGAATGTAAAGAGTGACCGTTTCAACTGTGGAATGTGTGGATATAGGTGCAAGTACACTGAGGTTTGCTGCAAGGGCAAATGTGTCAATATATATTATGACAAAAGAAACTGTGGTGGCTGCTACAAGAAGTGCAGGAAGGGAGAGTATTGTGCTTATGGAATGTGCAACTATGCATAATTATTAATAGTAACATCAATGTTTCAATTCTGATTCTTATTCTAAATTTGCTTTTTCCTGTTGTTTATATATATATTTATGTGGAATAATATGATATTATTCTGGATGCTCTGAATAATTGGCATCAGTGTTACACAATAATAATGATTATAGAATTGATGATATGCTGCTGCGTATATAAGCACCATGGCGTATATGCCAACTGTCATACTCATCAACAGAAGTTAGCATACAAATTCATATGCTCCAACATGGAATTACAATGAAAGCGAATTCAAACATCTTATTAAACTATCAATGCAAATTGATGGTTACTTACATCAAAATGTATTCACCTGAAAATAAAATAATAACTGAGATGTGTATATGTGTTATGTCAAGTAGTTTTGCCAATTATATCAAATCATTTAATGATACTCTGCTATCATATGAGAATTCAATAGTCGAATTTTTTTATCTGTTGGTATAGACGCACTTCATGGACCTTTATCTGATCACTTGTTTACTATGCAAGTTATTAGATATTTAGATCACAACACGTGCTGAGGGGAGGCACATTTATGGCATGATTAATGTGCTAATCAACATTTTCTTTCCCAATCAAACGGTTTTTCCGTAACAGTGTCCTCTTAATTACTTCCAAAGTGTGGGATCTTATCAAATTAAGCTGAAAGGCAAATCAATTTCTAAAAATATTTTTTTTATGGTATTTTTTAATTTGGCGGAATAAGAATTAATTCATCAAAGCTTCAATAAGGATTTGTCATTGGCCAATAAGCTATTATATATACACAAAGCAGAATTCGAATTTCCGATACTTACTTAAATGGACCAGTAAGTTAACCACTAGATCAACTCAAGTTGTTTCAATCTCTAAAAATATTTTTTTAGTTTCACATGGTATCCTCGTGTTAGGAACAGAAACATTGGTCCCAAACCAAAAAAGCGTGGTTGTGTGGCCCATCTTTGATTAAAATGTATAGGCCTTCTAAAACTTCAAATAAAACGAAGTTTGTTTAACAATGGGTTTAGCCGTAGAATTACAAGTTATTTTATTCTAAATAATATTAGGTGTTGAAGCACTAGATATGTTTTAATACGTATTAAGAAAAAGTAAAGAAATACAGAGAAGAAAGTAATCAGAATAGAATAAAGAAACAAAGAGAAAACAGCAGTATGATAAAGAGAAATACAGAGAAGACCTGTTGAAGGGTCATTTGTTGCTTGAAGCAACGCAAGAGATGCTTGTTTGTTCATTTGTTGCAATAAAACAACTCCAAAATTATTTATTTGTTCATCTGTTACATTGAGGCAGTCAGATAAATAGTGGTGCGACCACTGATAACGTTTTCCTGCAGTACAGATCCATATAACTTAATTTAAGCTAGTTGATAGAATTAAGAACTAAAAACAAGAAATGTCCTCGACTTATTTTCAATTTGAACTTCTATCATTCACAAATTAAATCAAGTACTTTCCCTCGTCCTAAACCTGAGTGCTTCACAGCAGAACTTACAAAGTAACAACTAGACAAACTTGTAATGCATGTAACATAAAAATAAAGTAGTTTATGGTATATATGATTATAATAGTTACGGTGATTATATAATTTTAACGATATTTAAAAAATAATACTAAAATTAAAATTTTTTTTGTTTAATAATATTTTTAAATTAAAAAAATAAAACTTTAATTTTAACTATATTTAAAATATATTGTTAAAATTATATAACCATCGTAGTTATTATAATTATAGGTACGACAGACTCCACATAAAGTAGTATTTGGACCTGAATTAGCATACTTAATTAGTTTTTGGCTTGATTAAAATATATGTTGAGTCCTAGGCATGTCTATTCAAGATAAAGCGTGCTTCATCGGCACTATAAAGCCGTCCAAACATTGGATTTTCTGATGAACATTGTCAACTACTGAAATCCCCACATAGCATGTCTATTGAATCATCATATATATACTGAAATCCGAAGCTTTGATTATATCATCTCTAATTTTATTATTATTTGCGAGTCAATGGAGGCAACAAGCCAAGCTCGTGGCCGCACGTTTTGGTTAACTAAAATCGAAAAGAATTAATATTTGAAGTGTAAGGTCTTAAAGTGTGTGCACAACCTTCCCTTCACCTATTAAAATCAAAGACATTCATTCCCTTTGTTACCTCAACACCTTAGATCACAAGAGCATGGCCACCTTAACCTTCCTCTTAGTTTCTTCAATCCTCTTAACCTTTGTTAATGCATATTCAACATACAACACAACCCAAATTTTCTCAAACCATATCCACAACCCTCCCAAGAATAAACCATTCCTCAACACCATAGACTCTTGCCGGCGAGCCCAAACAAACTGGGCCTCCAATCCGCACGCCTTGGCCGATTGCGCTATTGGTTTCGGCCAAGGCGCCATTGGAGGCAAACATGGAAACTTATACATTGTAACCGATCCTTCAGATGATGCTGTGAATCCAGCAAAAGGCACGCTTCGTTATGGTGCAATTCAAATGGAGCCACTATGGATAATGTTTGAGAAAGACATGGTTATTAGGCTTGAGAATGAGCTCATAGTGAATAGCTACAAGACCATTGATGGAAGAGGAGCCAAAGTTGAGATATCAAACGGGCCATGCATTACAATACAAGGTGTTAGCAACGTCATTATTCATGGCATTAGCATCCATGATTGTCAACCGGGTACGGTTGGCCTCGTCAGAAGTAGCCCTGACCATGTCGGCCACCGTCGAGGCTCCGACGGCGACGCCATCAGCATATTTTCATCATCCAATATTTGGGTTGATCATTGCTTCTTCGCACGTTCTGCTGATGGCCTAATTGATATTATTCATGCTTCAACTTCCATTACCATTTCTAACAATTATTTCACCCAGCATGACAAAGTAAGCACAAAACAACACTACAACCTAGTTACTTATTCTCATCATATTCAATGGTTACAACTTACAACTCACATAAAATTGCATTTACGTCAAGTTTATAATTAAAAATATTTTAGTTAAATAAAAATAATTGTATATTTAATTATTTAATTATTTTTAATTATTAATTTCAAATAAAAATAATTGTACGTACATTTTTCTCTTTAATAATTTTTCTAACAATAAGGTGCTTATTATTGAAGGTTATGCTACTAGGACACAATGATGAATACACGGCAGATAAAATAATGAAGGTAACAATAGCCTTCAACCGGTTTGCTAGTGGCCTAACTGAAAGAATGCCAAGGTGATGGATGATGAGAATAATTATTTTTAAAAAAAAATATTATTTGTACACTAAAATCAGTCACTAAAATTAGCCACTAATATATTTGTATATAAATACATATGTGATTTAATTTATTTTTAATGTGTATTTGTATTTAAATATATATTTTATATTGATAACTAACTTTGATAACTGATTTTAGTGTAACACTTAATATAATCATTAATTTTTGTATATACTATGAAAGAAATTTCAAATGGTGGCTACATAAAGATGTCTTTTTAAAAAAATGATAATTAAAATGTTAACATATATTATGTTAAGTAGTTTAGTAAAACATGTCAAATTATCAATCAATTTTTAGCTATCATCTTCGCATTAAATCATCTTAGTTTGAGTATAGTCAGCATGTTAAATTCCAAATACTATATATATTGACGCGTTGATGAATACACATACATGTAGGGTAAGATTTGGTTACGCCCATGTGGTCAACAACCAATATGATGAGTGGAAAATGTATGCTATAGGAGGGAGTTCTAATCCAACCATTTTAAGCGAAGGGAACGTTTATATAGCACCAAATAACGATAACGCGAAACAGGTAGCAAACGAATTAAGCATTATCATGAAATCAAACACCCAATAAATATATTAACTGATGAGTAGTATTGTGTTATTGGTCATTGGATGACAGATTACAAAGAGAGAAGCGAAGCAAAACTGGAAGAACTGGAAATGGAGGTCTTCCAAGGATTTATTCGTGAATGGTGCATATTTTGTACCATCTGGATATGGGAATTGTGCCCCAAATTATTCAAATACTCAATCTTTTAATGTTGTTCGAGCGTACATGGTGCCAACAATAACTCTCAATGCAGGTCCCTTAAGTTGTATTGTTGGCAGAGCATGTTAATTCGTTTCATTAACATTTCCTCGTTTTGAGGCCTGTATTTGTAACTAGATATCAAGAAAATGGATAAAAATTGTAACGATTCGTATACCAAAGTCCTTTTTCATTCAATGTACTTGTGATCGTTAAATACATACATAAAGATGCCACGGAAAATTAAAGCGTAAACAAATACATAAACGTATAATATAAAATGTTGTCTACAGTACTAAAATATGAATTGTCAAAATTATTTCCAAAAATATAACAAATTTTATACATTACAATAAGATAAAAAATTTATTAACAATATAACTTTTTTTAAAGAAATAATTATTTTTCACATGTTAATGATGCTTTAGCTCTCACTTTCTTCAAGTATCAGATATCTTCTCCAATTCTAAATGCCCCAACAACCGAAATGCCAGTTATTGTTCCTGGAGACACAATATAGATTACCCTCATTTTTAACTTAAAAAAGTTTGCTATGAACAATAATCAATACACCACTTCAATTAGCAGTAACAACCTGCAATTACATATGTCCTCGTATTGTGTTGTGCAAAATTATAATATAAAAAATAACATACAAAATCCAATTCATGATTATTACTTTATTAAAAGGGCAGAATTATATTATTGAGGTTGTAAGATACTTTTGCAATGAGTAGTGAAATTTTCATTCTCACAAAGGCACATAAAATTTCCTGTCTTTGTATTAAATCCACGAGTTCCACCTCCTTTAGATGCATCATGGGAAGACACCCTGTAGTTACAGGAATATCGAAATCGATTCTGATTCCATATTGAGGAACACGATCATAAGGCTGAGGAGAACCAAGATTTCTCCAATAAAAACTAGTGTAACTAGTACAATACTTGAGCATCAGCCTCAAGGACTCAGTTGCTTTAGGAGAATAAGAACAGCAAAAACTGTCACTTATAGTGAAAGAACACTCCCACATGTGCCTGCAGACAGGGACCGATTTACTTACAAGTATGTGGGGATAATTGTCCCCATTAAATTCTTATAAACAAATAATAAGTATACAAATAAGTATCAAATGCCCCCCTTAAAATAATGAGTTTGCCCCCATATTAGTGTGATAAAATTTAGGTTATTAATTAATAACACAATCATAAAAATTATTGAATTATATAAATTTAATCTTTTTATATTAGAAAAATAAATATACTTGATTAAATAGTAATAATAATTTAATTAATTAATTATCCAAAATCAAATTTAGTTTCTCAAATAAAAATGAGACTGCTAGTATTTAATAGTTTTTAAATTAATTTGAGATAATATATATTATATATCATTTATTTATTTTTACTATTTATTTAATTTAGTTTTGGTATTATGTATAATAATTATTTTCATCAAAAATTTTTTTACCATAAATATTATAGTGTCAATTGTGTAATTAAATGGAAAAAAATATTTGAATAATTACTTAATAGAAAAAAGATATTATTTATATTTATATGAAAAAATATGATTGTTTGAGCTAAATTTTTATTTTTTCGTAATTATTTTTGTGTTTTTTCTTTAATTTTATATATTTTTTTATAGATTCTTTAATTATTGAGCTATAATTTTTTTTGTATTATATAAAAAATAATCAATAAAATGTGAGTTGACGGATATAGAGGATATTTGACGAAAAAATATTTTTAAATTAATATATTTTTTGATGTGTTAATTAAATTATTTAAAGTTTGACTAATATATTTTGAAGTTTCAATATCTAAATATATTTATGTTAAATTTTTATTATTTTTATATATTATTTTTGCCTCTACTACTAAAATTTTCTGGATCCGTCATTGACGACAGAGATAGCTAGCAGTGTCACAAGTGATGAATACTGAATACTGAGTAGTAATAGTAATTGTAGTAACCTTGTTGTTTTCATTAGAGAATGAATTGATGAACATGGGAATTTGGCATGGGACAATTACATGGATTAATTCCTGAATATCAAAAGCAGTAGTCAACAAATAATATCTGATGTTGTGTTGCTTTTTTCCGTAGACTACTCTTTTCTTTAGTTAGTTGTCTTTTCTTGCTTTATTTAAGTTTCTTGCAACACAAGGAACACTTCAAAGGATCTCCTCATCAAATATTTTTCACCGTAAGCTTAGATTCCTTTGGTTCCTCAGAGGGAAGCTCCTTATTGATCACTGGACGTCCCAGGAGGTCTTCCTCCTTGGGATTCACGTCCTCTCCTTCTCTTACACTCATTCACTACTTAAGAATGATAATCAACAGTTTTCTCCGGACTCGTTACTTCTTCGACACGCATGTCTTTTGTACGTGTTTTAATAAAAAAAAAAAAAAAATTTCAGACATATTTAGACACACCTAAATATCATTACATGTCAGCATGTCCAGTCTTATATTTTTAACATATATTCTTGAAATGAGTTTAAAAATAGTATATATCATTAATTATTAAAACTAAATATATTTTAAATATTTTATATAATTAAAAAATATTAACAATAATTTAAAAAATTAATTTATATTTTAATATTAATAAAATATTAAAATATTATTACAATTTATCTAAAAAATAATTTATATTTTATATATATGACGTGTCTCCGTGTTATAAGAATTTTAAATTCACGTGTCTTTGTGTCCCATATCGTGTCATAATTCATATCCGTATCAATATCCATGCATCATAGTTCGTTTTAAAAGTACTTATTTAAAAATAAAAATTATCTTAAGTTTTTTTTTTTTAACTTCGAACACATTACATTATTGGAAAAAAGAAGTTGATACATTATATAAAGAGAAAAACTTAAATAGGTTCCAAACTATTCTTTGAACCTACGCGTAAGTTTCTAACAATAACCGATAAATTCTTGAATATTAAAAAATGAGACAGATATAGGTTAAAAAAAACTTACATATCTCATTTTTGGATGATTAAGAACCTAGAAATATTTAATTTTAATTAAAAGTTAGTATTTCTTAAAAACAGAAAAAATATATTTAATAGTTATTTTATTAAATAAATTGAAAGTTAATACTAATACTAGAAAATCAATACTATAGTAGCCAATTTTAGCTAATAATACTATAGCAGATTGTCAAATAAGTCTAATATAAAATTTACTAAAAATAAGTTTTTGTTGAATTTAACTTTTAGATGTTTCTTTTAATTAAATTTTATATTCGAATATTTATTATTTTTTTAATTATTTTTAATCATCAATTCAATTATTTTAGATTAGTAATTCAATAACATATGTTTAACACAAATTTTAAATATTAAAATTTTACTATCTTTCTAATATTCTTCACTAGAAAAATTATTTTTAATGTCATTTATTTTACTTTTAACAGTAATAAAAAAACTATTAATATATTTACTAACAATTAGACATTAATAATCTTGTTTTATTACTAAAAATTTTTAACGATAATTATATAATTTTCGATAAAAACTTTTTTAATTGTCACAAAAAATATATAATTATCATTATAATATATAATAATAGTAATAATGAAAAATATGTAATTACCAAATAAACATAACTTAAATAAGATATATAAAATAATTATTATATTATATCCATTAAACATTTGTTATTAAAAGTGATTTTTTTTGTAAGAAAATTATTTTTATTATAGTGATATTGGTTGTATATAATGTTCGTTTCTAAAACTTTTAAGCGGATTAGTGAGCTAACTACTAAACCAATTCAACTATCGATTAATTTAAGAGTGCTGTAAACAATGGCGGATCAGGGGGCTTAAGGTGGCCATGGTCCCCCATTTTTTTTAAAAAAAGTAGTATTATTAGTTTATTATTATATAATTAATATACATATATATATTAATTATAGATTAAATATATTTTAATATATTACATACTAAAAAAATACATGTTAGTA
This sequence comes from Arachis ipaensis, assembly GCF_059453495.1. Lineage (NCBI taxonomy): Eukaryota > Viridiplantae > Streptophyta > Magnoliopsida > Fabales > Fabaceae > Arachis > Arachis ipaensis. The sequence goes on from NC_142436.1 coordinate 140,474,682, forward strand.
ATTTAATATGTAAAAATTATAATTTGTATTATATTAGTAGTAAATAAAAATTAAATTTAAAAAATAATAAAAGCTTATAAATATATAAATAATTAAAAAGTTATTGAAATATATAAGTTTGGATTAATGTAAAAAATTAACAATTGTAAAAAAAAAATTTATTTTGATTTTTTTATGACAACAATAACAATTGAATAGACTTTTTATACAATAAAAATTATTAAAATAAAATAAAAAAATGAATTTTTAGCAGATTATATGATTGTATATGTTAAAAAAGAGAATGCTTCAAAATTTATTTCAGATAATAAATTGATAATTTTAGTTATATGAAATATCGCAGAATAAATTTAAAAATACCAAAACTTAAAAATATGTAGTTGAATGTTAATTTTTATATAATATAATTATTAATTTTAATCTATATACTATAAATTATATTTTATTAAATTTTTGTTATATTATATTTAATTTGACCCTCTCTTATAAAATTTCTAGATTCGCCATTGGCCGCAAACGTTATTAGTAATACCCTGGGTAAAGTACGGCCCAATAGCGGGAAACAAGAGTATATATTGGCTTATAAGTTTTAAGAGATCATTCCCAAAGCCGGACAAAACATACCCAAAAAATGATTGAATCTCAATATTCTTACACGATATATAGTCCAAAGAGAACAAAGAGCAAGTCTCAAGATTTCCACACATCAGCACAAGTACAAACACACGGTCCAAATTTGATGAACTGTTTAGACTTTAGACAATACTCAGAACTCTTCCGAAAAATAAATTGTTAACCATTAACCAAACATTTGAGCCGTCAACACAGAATATTCAAATTTTTTGAATTAAAAAAAGTACAAGTAGAAAATGAAAATATTAAACAATATAAATAATTGATATATTAGATATTCAGTTTATTAGGTATGTAGATAGTTATTCTAATATTAAAAATTTTGATAAATAATTTAAAAATATAATATATTTTAATTTGATTAATAATTATTGATATTATTCAAAAAAATTATTAGTTATTTAACGCATGCTACTATGAGAAATGCAATTTTCTTTCTCATCTGCTTAAATGTCGTGGCTGCAGCAAGTGAAGATACGTGTAGTTATGATCTCCAAAGGTCAAGACATAAACTGGTGTTATTGTAGAGGTAATAGAAATCTCGTCAATTTTCTTTGATTACCATGAATTATTAATTGAAAGCATAATGTGATGATTAATTTATGGTTTTCTTTTTTGGCATCTCCAGTAATTTTTTTAGTAATGGAAAATAGATGGAATGGGCTGAATTCCATGGTGTCAGGAGCTTTAGATAGTCTTTGTTGGGTGATCCGATTATAATAATAATAATAATAGAAGAAAGCAGATGCAAGTGGTAGGGTTCATCCGTTTGAAGGAGAAATTGAAGAGAGAGGGTTCATTCGGTGGTGAATCCCAAATTCCCAATGCCTTTTTCCCACCGCCACCTGCCCTATATTTTTCCACCGCCACCTACCCTATATTTTTAGTAAATTATCTTTAGTTTTTTTGTTTCAAATTTTATTTTATGTTGGTCTTACCCAAAATTCAGTCTATATAGTAATAGTAAATATTAAACCACTCTTCCACCTTAGCCCATGACAACAATAAAGACGTCTCACGGCTCACAAATTCAGTCCAACAAAATACACAAATTAAATGATAATTTAGTCTTTATCTTATCTTATAGTTATTTTTATCTTTATCTCTATATCTTATCTTTATCTATTTTTATCTTTCATAGGCCAATACTCTATATATACTTAATTTTACTTTCATAGTTTACAATTCATTCAATCAACAATCAATAAAATTTCTTCATCTTTTTCTTTCACAATTCTTTTATTTTCCTATTCTTTCACAATTTTATTATGGTATCAGAGCTCCTCTTGAGCTCTGCTGACATCCATGGATCAAGGAGAAAGGGCACACCAGCAACTTCATCCGGAGTCTCTTTTAGACCTTTCGTCAGCCCAACAATTTTCTTTCATGGCACTTTCTTTCAATGAAGAAGCTCGTCCTTCAAACCAACTTAAGCTTCTGCCAAGTCCAACTACTCATTATCTTTGTTCTTTCAATACCTTTTCTACTGTTAACAATTCTTCAAATCGAGATTCATTCTTGAATACTTGGATCATTGATTCTGGTGCCACAGATCACATTGCATCAAATTTGTCTTGGTTTATTTCTTACACACAAATTTCTCCTATTATTGTTCATTTACCAAATGGTTCTCGAACTACTGTTTCTTATAAAGGCATCGTTCAATTTTCACCATCCTTGGTTCTTCATGATGTTCTTTATTTACCTCATTTTAACTTTAATATTATCTCTGTTTCAAAAATTACTTCAGCACTCATATGTGAACTCACTTTTTCATCTTCTTCTTGCACTCTACAGAGCAACAATTTGAGGACAATTGATTTGGCCAGAATGAGAGAGGGATTATATGTCTTTGAACCCAATTTCGGTAAAAATTCATCCACTACACACTCCATAAATTCCATCCAATCTCCACCCATTACACCTTCTAATATATGGCATTTTCGTTTAGGACACCTTTCTGGGCAAAGACTTAATCATTTACATAAACAATTTCCTTTTATCTCTATGCATCATGATGAGGCTTGTGACATTTGTCATCTTTCTAAACAAAAGAAACTTTCATTTTCTCAAAGTTTTAACAAAGCCAATGCAAGTTTTGATTTATTACACTTTGATATTTGGGGTCCGTTTCGACAAAATTCTATTCATAATCATAAATATTTTTTTACTATTGTTGATGATTTTAGCCGCTTTACATGGGTTACTTTATTAAAATCAAAAGGAGAAGTACAGAATCAAATAAAAAATTTTATTACTTTAATTGAAACACAATTCAACTCCAAAGTCAAAACTATTCGTTCCGATAATGGACCAGAATTTATTTTACCTGATTTTTATGCTTCAAAGGCATTATTCATCAACGTAGTTGTGTTGAAACTCCTCAACAAAATGGAAGGGTAGAACACAAGCATCAACATATTTTGAACATAGCTCGTGCTCTTATGTTTCAATCTAATTTACCATCATCTTTTTGGTCTTATGCTGTTAGACATGTTGTTTATTTACTTAATAGAGTTCCATCATCTGCAATTAATTTTAAAACACCATTTGAGATTTTATTCAATCATCCACCAAATTATCATGACATTAAAGTTTTTGGATGCTTATGTTTTGTTTCTACCCAAATGGCAAATAGATCAAAATTTAATCCAAGAGCCAAAAAGACTGTATTTATTGGCTTTCAATATGGTTTCAAAGGGTATATTGTTTATGTTTTAGAAGATAAAAGAATTGAGATTTCTAAAAACGTGATTTTTTATGAAAAGATCTTGCCCTTAGTCACAAAAAATGTCCAATTCCAGACACTCAGCCCTACATTGCCAAACACACCTTCTCAAACACAAGATTCAGTTAGTCTTCCAGTTGAACCCTCACCTATACCTATTGACCCAACTCCACCTAGTTCTTTATTTTCTCCAACAACCTCTCCTTCTTCCTCACTATCGTTTCCTAACCAAGTTGAACACATGACCACCAAATCACTTTCAACACTAGACACCAGTCCACCATCACCTTCTCATCCCCCGTCACCTTCTTCACCACCTGAGCAACCCCATCCTCGTCATTCCGACCGGCCTCACCGACCTCCAGCATATCTCTTTGATTACTTGTGTAATTCCTCTCTCATCTCTACAAATCAATCTCCCTCAAAGTGCAAGTATCCTTTATCTTCAGTAATGTCTTTTTCTTCTCTTTCATCTTCACATAAAAAGTTTATTTTATCTCTACATTCTGACGTTGAGTCAAAGTATTTTAAGGACGCCAATCAACACTCTAATTGGCGTAGTGCTATGAAAGATGAGTTGGATGCTCTTGAGCTGAACAAAACTTGGCGTCTTGTTGATTGCCCTGCAGGGGTTAAGCCGGTTGGCTGTAAATGGGTCTATCGCATCAAACGCAAGCCTGATGGTTCAGTTGATCGATATAAAGCACGCCTTGTGGCTAAAGGGTTCACTCAAACTGAAGGTGTTGATTTCTTGGAAACTTTCTCCCCTGTTGTCAAACCTGCCACTATCAGATTAGTTTTGGCATTGGCCTCTATGAAGCATTGGCCTATACATCAGTTGGATGTCAATAATGCTTTCTTACATGGGGATCTCTCTGAGGATGTTTATATGACTCTGCCACCCGGATTTATATCTCCTCAACTGAATCAATGCTGTAAGCTACTAAAGTCACTGTATGGTTTACGACAATCTAGTCGTATGTGGTATGACAAACTTTCTCATCTTTTGCTATCTCATGGATATCAGCAGACCTCATCTGATTATAGTTTATTTGTCAAATTCATTGGTGATCAAATTTCTATCCTTTTAGTCTATGTTGACGACATTGTTCTCACTGGTAATTCCATTTCTGAACTTGCTGCCATTAAGTCTATTTTACATCAACACTTCCGAATTAAAGACTTGGGCCCATTAAAATATTTTTTGGGTATTGAAGTTGCTCAATCGGAGAAGGGAATTTGCTTATCTCAGAGAAAATATTGTCTTGATCTTTTGGATGATTCTGGTTTATTAGGTGCTAAACCTGCCTCTGTTCCAATGGATAGTACCACAAGACTATATCAAGACAAAAGTCCCTTGCTATCCGACCCTTTTGTATATCGTCGTTTGGTTGGCCGTCTTATCTATCTCACCACTACTCGACCGGACATCATGTATGCCACTCAACAATTAAGTCAATTCATGGCATCTCCTATTGAATCTCATCTTCAAGCTGCCAAGCATGTGTTACGCTATCTGAAAACTAGTCCCGGCAAAGGACTTTTCTTTCCAAGGGAATCAGAAATTCAGCTTCTCGACTTCAGTGACTCTGATTGGGCCGGATGTCCTGACACTCGGCGATCTTTAACAGGTTATTGTTTCTTCTTAGGCAGTTCTTTAGTCTCTTGGAAGACCAAGAAACAAACCACCGTTGCCCGCTCTTCCACGGAAGCAGAATATCGTGCACTTGCCAACACAACTTGTGAACTTCAATGGATACTAAATGTGTTACAATTTTTACGCATCTCTCCTATCCGTCCACCAGTTTTATATTGTGATAATCAGAGTGCTCTTCATATTGCTGCTAACCCGGTTTTTCATGAACGGACCAAACATTTAGAGGTTGATTGTCACTTGGTTCGACAAAAAGCTCAAGCTGGAGTGATGAAACTTCTCCCAATTCCCTCTTCTGGGCAACTAGCTGACATCTTCACCAAGCCTTTGTCTCCTCAACCCTTCCATCTTAATCTGAATAAGCTTAGTGTTCTTGACATCTTTCATCCTCCAGCTTGCCGGGGCGTATTAAACCACTCTTCCACCTTAGCCCATGACAACAATAAAGACGTCTCACGGCCCACAAATTCAGCTCAACAGAATACACAAATTAAATGATAATTTAGTCTTTATCTTATCTTATAGTTATTTTTATCTTTATCTCTATATCTTATCTTTATCTACTTTTATCTTTCATAGGCCAATACTCTATATATACTTAATTTTACTTTCATAGTTTACAATTCATTCAATCAACAATCAATAAAATTTTTTTATCTTTTTCTTTCACAATTCTTTTATTTTCCTATTCTTTCACAATTTTATTAGTAAAGTCACACTGAAAAATACAATAATTTTTAATTGTTTCTCTGGGGTACATATGGTGGTAGAACCGAAGTAGTGGTTGAAAGTAGTGGTTTGGTAATAAAGCACAATTGGTAGAAAAAGTGATGGTAGAGTTTGTCAATGGATCGGAGTTCACCCTAGTTAATAATTTGGTTAGTTTTGTTAATTAAATATATAGATCCAATCTTTTTTATGTATTTAATTATTTTTAAATTTTTATTGTAATTTTGTTGACATCAATATTTCATTATCACAGTTGTTTATTCAATCTTATTTACATATAACTCCAAAAAGTCAAAGAGGGTAAAAAAAATACTCTATCTAGACAATCATGCATCCATAAGGCACATTACACTTTTATAAAATGTGGCAACGAATAATGATGATGATTAGTATTATATATTATAATTTTCACAAATGTTGTGCAAACAAATTAAATTGACGATGATAATGTCCACGATGACATGCATATTTCTGATATGTTTCAATATGGAATGTGAATAACTTGAATTCCCACTTGGACCATGCCATTAATTAATAAGTTATGAGAAATGTTAGGGGATAATGGTTTTGTTAAACAATATGAATAATTACCAATCAAATAAAAATATACTACATCTTTAAATTAATTCTCTAAATTTTAATATTAAAATAACTATCTGTACACTAATAAAATGAATATCCGATATATCTATTATTTATATTGTTTAATATTTTTATTGTTCACCTATACTTTTCCATAAGTTATATAATGCTACCAAATCTATGTTCTCATAATCAAAGTGATCAATTTTATGGTTCTCAGCATATACACGTGCATTTACACACCGTCACCACCCTCCACTATTTTTTTTTTCCTATCCAAATTAAATATAACATAATCATCATCATAATTATTTAGTGCTACATGTATATGTGTTTGGGTTATGTTAGGTAATCAGTGTCTTTTTTAGATAAATGATTTTTTTTATAATATTACTGTTTTTTATTATATTTTTATAAAATAAATATTTTTAAAATAAAAAATTTAAATATAAAATAATTTATTTATAAATTACTTTTAATATAATTATTTATTATTTAAATTATTTTTTTAAAAAGAGTTTAATTAAATTATTTAATTAAACTGGACAGTTCATAGGAATCAACTTTCAATTTGTGCACTATGTAGTCACCAAAAAGAAAAGAAAGTCACCAAGAAAAATTGTGCACTATGCATAATAAGCTAAAATTAGAGATAAAATAAACGGTTCACCTATTAAAAAAAAAACAAAAAACCCTTAGATAAGGTTAAGACCATCTCCAATAGAGAACTCATCTCAGTTCCTGTTTATGGTCCACCTGTCATAAAAAGTAACTCCACATCAGCTTTTGCGTCATAAACAGTAAATAGGAACTCAAAGCATCTCTCTCTTCTCCATTAGGAGGAACTAACTTTAGTCCCTGTTGTGGTCCCACCTAATTAATTAATTAATTAAAATACTTGAAATTAATGTAATTAATTTTTTTAATAATGTAATTTAAATATTTAAATTTAAAAATAATTCACTATTAAAAGATATTAATATTAAATAAATTTATACATAGTAGATGAAGAAGATGAAGAAGAGTAGTAGAAAGTGTGAGAATAGAAGTGTATCTAAGTGGTATATATAGAGTAACAAAATATTAATTTATTAATAATAACAGTAACATAGTAACGACTAGTTTCCAACAGTTAATTTTACAATGGCTAGTTTTGCAACAGCTAATTTAATATAATAATATAAATTATTATATAAATAAAAATTTAATCATTTAATTAATTAATTATTATAATTATTAGTGAATTAAATATGATTTAATTATTTAATATAATTAATCATATTTAATTTATTAATAATTATAATAACTAATTAATTATGTAAAGTATACTCTATCTATATATATATATATATATATATATATATATATATATAACGTTAATATGTATGATGTATATGAAGTATACTATATATGTAACTATTAGCTCAATACATATATATATATATATATATATATATATAAAGTATTAATTTTATTAATAAAATATTATTTTTTTTTGAGAGAGAGCGTCCCTCTGAGCAGGGTCTCTGTTGCTCCGAACTTCGTGAAGGAACTCATTTTTTAATTGCTCCAATGGTAGATTCTCTCTTTTACCTGACACACAGTAAATGGGGTTCAAAATTTTTGAACCATTGGAGTTGTTCTTAGGGTTTGTAGTGAGTCAAGATGAGTCGAGCTAGACCAAATTTAAACTCGACTCACAAAAATTGAGCTTGGTTCACGGCTTGGTTCGTTAATAATCGAGTTTATTTCTTAAACTCAAACTCGGCTCACCGAAAACTCACGAGTTGGCTCGAACTCACAAGTTAACTCAAATAATAGAAACATAAATACATAATTTATAATTCTATATCAATAAATTATAATTTATATATTTAAAAAATATTTTAAAAGATCAATTTTATATATTGTTATCTATCAATAAATTATAAATTTTTTATTTATATCCTACATCAAAATTATATGTAAAAAATAAATATAAAATTTTAAATAATTAAGATCATTAATATATATATATATATATATATATATATATATATATATATATATATATATATATAATCGAGTCAATTCATGAGCAAATGAGCTGAACTTATCCAAACTCAAGCTCGGCTCATTTAATTTATGAGCTCAATTCCAAGCTCAAACTTGCCTCATTAGCTCACAAGCTTAACTTATCGAACTATTAACAAGTCAAATTCAAGCTAATTTATGAGCTGGCTTGACTCACTTCCAGTCCTTAGATAAGGCACATTAATTAACCGTCCAAATATAATGGACTTCAATTCCAACAAACCATGGTGGCACATAATAATTAAGCTGGCCTTGTATTGTCAAATTAAAGATTCATGCATGTATACCTCAACTAGCACTTACCAAACTTTTTCAGGGTAGTTATTTTTGCTGGCCTATTAAATTATATAAAAAATTACGATTATGTTTTTTTATTATTATTAACAAAGCTAAGTGTTTGGAGGCTGAAAACTGCAACGTGTTTTTTTTTTTATACCGAATGTGATACCATACTATACAAGTATAGTCTTTTTTTTTTTTTTTTAAAGAAAGTAATATTATATTAACAATGGATATTGAAGATATCCAGATTAACATGAGTACATATTTCTGATGGGATCTCTGCCAAGTGCCAACTAAATTACATTTGGTCTAGTAAGAACTACTTGGGGTAAGGTGTGGGCCACTACATTACTATTTCTCTTAACATGGGCAACATGAAAAGAGCTAAAACTTTTTAAAAGGGCCTTTGCATTAGAAATCAAAAGCCCAAACTGATTATGTGATGTATCTGAAGCCAGTAAAGCATTCACTGTGCAGCCGAGACTTGGCTCGGATAGCAATTTTATTTGGCTCACTTAGAGCTACATCGAGTTCAAATCTTCATGGAAGCATGGCCAAAAAAAAAAATCTTCATGGAAGGATATAGAACTATACTAATAGAGTAATAGTAGAGGTAACCAACTTGGGTTGGTCGAGTGGTCAGCTCACTCGTCCGCTTAAGCAAGTGTCGGGAGTTACAGTAGCTTTCAATTCCCGTGCTGATAGGAACATATCTACTCTTGAAATAGTGGGGACAAACGCCCCAATAAAAATTTAAATTTTTTTTAGTAATTCTTAATAATATGGGTTAATTATTTTTACCACAAAACTAATTTTGTCCCGACAAAAAATTAATATAGGTTATTGGTAACTCTTGCTGATATTTTTATGTTTGAAATAAGACTGAATAATAATTTTAGTCTTTTGATTAGTTGAATAAATAAAAAATTTACCTCTAAAATTATAGATTAGGTGCTGTGATATAAAATTTATTGAAATCCTTCAAAATTTTAAAATCTTAAATATAAAATTATAAGACTGCAAGGTTTTTTTTTTTTTTTTAATGTGATTATATACAAGTATATGTATATAGTCTATATAATCGGCATAATAATGTAATAATAATAATTCAGTTATGAAGAGGTTATGAAATATTTGATTATACAGCATGAAATGTAGAGAAAGCACAAAAAGAAAGCAAAGCAAATAAAGAAAAAGAATAGAACTAATGAAGGTTTATCAGTAATATAATGATTACAATAATATTTTTTTATTAATCATTTCTAGTATATACTCTTTATATACTACTAATACTCTATATAGATTAATTATTTCTAGAACTAAATACTCAATAATCAATTATGCTGGAAAAAAAATTCAACTATTCTTGGATTTTTTTTTTTTTTGAATTTTAATCAAATTTAACTTCTCTTATCTTTATATCTTTTTTCAAACTCAAAATTGGTTTAGAAATAAGGCTTTTTTTTTTTTATGAAACTAAAATTAGCGATATATTATAATTTTTGGTTTTTTTAAAATTATAAAAGGTACACAAATTGGAGGATTCGATTTTTGTACCTCAATTTTTTTTATTTTTTAACACAAATCGGATGGTTCGATTTCTGTATCTTTCATAAATTAGACGGTTCGATTTCTACTTCTCTAATTAAACGGTTTCACATTTAAGAGTAACACCCCAACCGTCCATATTTTAAAAAAATACCATTGCCATTCCAATATCAAAAACAAAAATGTAAGAATAACTCAAAATTTGACCTTAAACATAAAAAAAAATTGGAGCAGATAATGGAGTGAATCCTCAAAGTGGTCCTTGAGATTGATGTCGTGCACCAAAATCTTCCTTGAGATTTCAATTACACCAATTACGTCCCTGAGATTGGAAAAATTGCACCATATTAGGCCCTGATTCCTTTTCCGTTAACGATGCGCTAACGTGGCTTGATGACGTGGATCTTTGGTGACACGTGTCACCTCATGGTTTGGACACATATAATAGTATGATGATGTGTCAGTCAACGACACGTGCATGCTGATGTGGATGGTTATACCATGTGTCACAATGCTATTTTGACACGTGGCAGATTATGCCACATGTCACAATGTTATTTGTTCACGTGTTATCCACTGTCATCATTGCATAGGCACCAAATTAGTCCCTTAATTTGCATCAAATGACTCATTTTAGTCCTTGAAATTGAATATCGTGCACCAAATCGGTCCTTTTATCAGTTTGTTCTTATTTATTTTTTTGTAAATTTAAAACTCTCAATATTTTTTGATACACTAATTTTAATTTTATTTTTTATTATAATATTTTTTATAACAAATTTTTTAATTAATAATTTTAACTTGTATCATTAGAGCACATGTTAGCTAAATCTAAAATTTTATTATTACCTCTTGTATTTATTTGTATCTGTTTTTGGCCCAATTTGGGTAAACAATTTAATTAAGCTTCTTTTGAAAAAATAATTTAAACAATAAATGCTTATATTAAAAGTAACTTATAAATAAGTTATTTTGTGTTTGATTTTTTAGTTCTAAAAATGCTTATTTTAAGATAAGAGCGATAACAAGCTTTTTATTATGAGAGAAATCTTTTTTTTTTTTTTTAACTTCTCCATAAGCACTAAAATAACTTTTTAGAAAGTTGCAATTTGGTGTTGAAATTGTACCAGACATGAATACTATACATTTTTATAAATTAAAAGTAAAAAATAAGTAACTTATGAACCTATTCAAACGGGACTTTAATATTGTTCAAGCCATGGTTACAATAAGTGCTTATATTAATTAATAGTGTCATATACGAAAAGGCCGCCTAGTTAATAATTGATAGTATAAATCTATCTTATTAATTTAGTGAGAAGTCAATTATATAGGAATTGAACATCTTAAAACGGATGCGAATAATGAATTTATATTAGTTAACAAGTGCTTTATCAAGTATTCTTAAAATATTTATTAAGGTGTTAAATATTAAAAAGTTTGTATTAAAAAATATTATTATACTCTTAACTTACACTCTTTACTAAATTAATATTAATATTTTATATAATTCTTTTAATAAAATATTGTAGAAAAAAAAGTGTATAATTAAAACTAAAATTTTTAAAATATTTTATAAAAATACTTGTATTTAAATAATTTGTGAAAAGATAAAATTAAAATTAGTGTATTTAAATATATAAAAAAAATTGAATTTATAAAAAAAAGAGAACAAACTGATGAAGAGATTAATTTGGTGCGCGACATTCAATTTTTGGGACTAAAAGGAGTCATTTGATGTAAAGTAAGGGACTAATTAAATGCATATGTAATGATGACATAGTGGATAACATATGGACAAATAAAATTGTGACACGTGGCATAACCATCCACGTCAGCATGTCACGTGTCACTGACCGACATGTCATCATACCGTTATACGTGACCAAACCATGAGGTGACATGTGTCACCAAAGGTCCACCCCATCGAATCACGTCATTGCGTCGTTAACGAAAAATTGATCAGGGATTAATATTATGCAATTTTTTTAATCTCAAAAACATAATTAGTGCGATTAGAATCTCAAAGACAATTTTAATGCACGACATCAATATCAGAAACCACTTTAAGAATTTAATCGCAGATAATGACTTGGTCAACAAATCTGCTACTTGCTCTCATACCAACTATGATGCACGACACTGACATAGACACAGGACACGTCGATACGCGAATTTTAAAATCTTATAACACACGGGACATGCATACATATAAAATATAAGGTGTTTTTTTAGATAAATCGTAATAATATTTTAATAAATAATAATATATACTATATATAAATTTATTTAAAAAATATATATTAAGAATAAGACTGGACACGCTGACACATGATGATATTTAAGTGTGTCCAAGCGTGTCCGATGAAATTTTTTTATTTTTTATTAAGACACGGTTTGGACATAGCAGACACGCGTGTCGAACGAGTGTCGGTGAGTGTCGTGTCCGAAATATATCCGACACACGAACACGACAATTCAGCAAAATATCCGTACTTCATTGCATACCAAAGATTATAAAGTATTTGGTTCTGCAATATAAAAGCAGAGGAGGTAAAAAAAAACATATAGAGAAAAAGAATAAAACTATTTATGGTAGCAATAAAATGAATACAACACTTTTTCATTTCTAGTACTCTGTATATACTACTAATACTCTAATTAATTATTTTTAAAACTAAAGACTCAACAACCAATTATACAAGAAAAAAAACCTTAGCTATTTTTGGATTTTTTGTTTTGCCGAATTTTAATCTACTCTAACTTCTCTCATTTCTACAAATTTATGCTACAATTTCTTTAATTACAATTCTAAGCAAATTATGATTGTTTAACTAGCACATAATACAAAACATAATAATCAAAGCCTCGATCTGCTAATTAACTGCTTAGGATCAGGTTGAAAATGTATAATAAAAAATTGGGTTTTAATTTATAAAGAGGAATCGTAACACGCATTATAAATAATTGAACATAAGAATGTGTCACAAAAAATTTATAGATACTCCAGTTTTATATAGGCTTAATTATTTTATTTGTTTTCATAATTTTATTAAACTTTTAATTAAATTTTTATAATTTAAAATTTTTAATTGAATCTCTATCTTAAATAATAACTTTTAATTAAATTCCTTCATACTATTTTTTATTTTAAAAATACAAAATACTTTTGAAATGTTCATTTTTATTTATATTTGATATAAAATAAATTATAGAATATTCTAAAAATAAAATTTTAATATTATTAAGTTTTTTAAAATTTAATTTAATTATAAATTTTATCTGAAAATAATGTTAGATGGCTAGTGAATATTATTATTTTTTGTCAATACTTGGTTAGCAATAATTTATACTTATATTTATAAACGTTTTGCATATAAAAAAGCATATAATTTGCACATATATTTATCAAAATTTTATACACATAAATTAATACAGTTTATACCCACGTTTTTCAGAGTTTGTACACATAATTAGTAAAATTTATTTATTAAAAATAATTTAATGTTTGTGCTGGCTCACCAAAAATACCAAAAATTGTTGGTTTTCAAAATTTTTTTTATTTGTTTTAGAAACTGATTATAAACTTTTGAAGACCTAATAAAAAATTTAATAAAATTATAAAATTTAATAGAATAATTAAACCTCCTTTACAAAAATTAATGAAATGATAGTTATTATTAGCTGAAGAAACGAAAAACCATGCATTAAACTTAAAAAGACATTATTATTAATATATATTACATTAAGATGGTAGTATCATCACACAACACCACAAATAGAATTATATAAAGAGTGATGAGATTGAATTTTTTAAAATTTTTTATTTGAGAGTAAAATATGAGAAGGTATGGAAAAAAAATTAAAAGTTAAAAATTATATTTTACATCTTCAATTAAAAAAAAGAGAGAGAATTCATTTCTAAATTAAATCTTGCTCTATATAAATTTTATACTGGAATCCATTGAACCACGTTGCTATATATAAATTTTAATCATATCAAAAAATAAAGAAAAATATGTAGATTAGGGAAAAACAACAAAGAAATTGAAGAGCTAACCTGACGTAGAATTATCCACGACCATGAACAATGAAGGTTATATTTATACTACAATTATATATAATTTAAGGACTTGCCTACAGTATCAAAACACATCCATTCAGCGCAAAACATTTTATGAATCTTCTTCAAGGACTTGTCTCTAGTATCAGAACACGTCCATTCGATATAAAACATTTTATTTATTCAAGGACTTGCTTCCAGTATCAGAACACGTGTAATTAGGGTAAAATATTTCATGAACCTTTCAAGAACTTGCATTGTGTACATGAACTGGAGGCAATCTACACAATGCCAAAAGCAATATTGGCTCAGCATCAAGGTTTTACTTTTATCACCATGTACATATTGTTTCATACCAGATTTTTGTCATTGAACTTTGTTGTTCTTTCTAGATGATTCTTTCAGCACTAGAGTTTCAAATGCATTGGGAACTGGAAGTCCAAGAGAGGCACAAGTGGCGGATGTAGCTGCCATGACTCGTGCAGGCTCACAGACTCCTCTGGTGAACTCAATCATTTTTTGGTGCCAAAATATTTTAAAGTATGTTTTTAGCTATGAGCATGATTTGTTGGATTATGTTACAGATATGACTCCCTTAATATGTGTCTCTATTATATTAGACACCTTACATGGTACCTTTTCAGGTTGGCACTTTTTTTTTTCTCTTGTCATTATTATTCAATGAACAATTCATGTCTTTCTATGAAATATAACACGTGGTTATGTTAGTATATAGGCATTGTTAGAGGATGTGGTTGCCAGAAATTTGGAATATATGTAAACCTAGGAGCTTATTATGTTTTGGAAATTTCACTTGTTGTTATATTGGATTTTTGGATACAATTGAGAGGAAAAGGCTTGTGAATTAGAATAATGAGTGGTAACTTCTGCCAAAAAATTCTGCTTTCTCACATTACAAGAAGTACAAATTAGAAAAAATATGTTTGTCCTCATTCTCCTATTTCTTAGGGTCCGTTTAGTTGATTGGCTTCTTTTCTATTATTTAGAATATTTGGTTGAGTGGTTTCATGACATGATACCAGAGTTCTATATGCAAAGGGTCTAGAATTCGATCTTTGGTAAACTCTAAAAGTGAAAAAATAGCATAAGACAAAAAAAATAAAAGGAGAAAAGAAAGCCTATGAAAAAATCAAGCAAATCCAAAAGAGGCTTTTACTTGAGGGAAGTGTTAGAGATATAACCATTTATATTGCCTTCTTCTATTAGCTTAAATTTTTGGAATGAATGGTAACATGACAGAAAAAAATGAGAGCATTTTTCAAAATAAAATAGTAGAGGTCACTGATATTAAGAACAAGTTATTCAAAAACTCATGTTTGATTCCATTAGTTGTTGATAAAAATATTTTTTAATTGTTACTTCATGCTATATGTTTTTTTGTTTCTTTGCATTGATATAGTCCAACACACCACTTTAATTTCTTTCATTAAGTAATGTTCCTGGTCTCAAGAAATAATGTCAAGCAAACAAATCTAATTATATTTACAGAGTTGCATCTAAAGTCATGAAATTTTTAGTTGTCTGATAGTGCAGACAATAAAGGCAAAGAAAAGGGTGTTTGAAGGAAGATTTTCTATTGAACATGTATTAGCATGAGGGGTTGGATTGGAGCAAATAAAGTAAAATCCTTGAAGCTAAATCATTGTTCATTTGGCACTTAATAAATATTAAATGTTTGAGCTGATATTTGGTATAAACATTTGTTAGCAGAATTGTCATGTGTTAGGACAAAATATTTCATGAACCTTCTTCAAGGACTGCCTCTAATATCAGAACACCTGCACCAACCATGGTGGTCAGGTTGTAAAATTTGGAGTACTACCATTTCGCATTTTTCTGGTTGAAGTCGGCACCTGCATTGTATACATGATCACTGGAGGCAATATTTGTTGAAGTCGGAAAAATATTTCATGAACCTTCTTCAAGAACTTGCCTCCAGTATTAGAACACGTTCATTCAGTGTAAAACATTTCATTTCTTCAAGAACTTACCTCCAGTATCAGAACACGTGCATGCATTCAGGGCAAAACATTTCATGAACCTTATTCAAGGACTTGCCTCCAGTATCAGATCACGTCCATTCAACGTAAAACATTTCATTTCTTCAAGAACTTGCCTCTAGTATCAGAACATGTGCATTCAGTGCAAAACATTTCATGAACCTTTTTCAAGGACTTACCTTCAGTATCAGAACACGTGCATTCATGACAAAAATATTTTATGAACCTTCTGCAAGGACTTGCCTCTGGTATCAGAATACCTACAC
Source organism: Arachis ipaensis (assembly GCF_059453495.1). Classification (NCBI taxonomy): domain Eukaryota; kingdom Viridiplantae; phylum Streptophyta; class Magnoliopsida; order Fabales; family Fabaceae; genus Arachis; species Arachis ipaensis. Next base: position 140,491,261 of record NC_142436.1, read on the forward strand.
CAACCATGGCGGTCAGGTTGTGAAAAATGGAGTACTGCTATTTCACATTTTGCTGTTTGAAGTCAGCACCTGCATTGTGTACATGATCAGTGGATGCAATCTACACAATGCCAGAAGCAATTGTCTCAGCAGCACAGTTTTACTTTTATCATCATGTACATATTGTTTCATACCAGTTACAAATTTTTTTTCTTTTTGTTATTGAACTTTGTTGTTCTTTCTAGGTGATTCTTTTAGCACTAGAATTTCAAATGCATTGGGAGCTGGAACTCCAGGAGAGGCACGAGTGGCGGTCATAGCTGCCATGACTCTTGCAGGCTCACAGGATCTTTTGGTGAGCTCAATCATTTTTAGATGCCAAAATATTTTAAATTATATTTTTAGCTATGAGTAGGATGGTTAGATTATGTCACAGATATGCCTCCCTTAATATGTGTTTCTATTATATTAGACACCTTACATGGTACCCTTTTAGGTTGGCACTTTTCTTTTTCGTCTTAGCATTATTATTCAATGCATAATTCTTGTCTTTCTATGAAGTGTAATACTTAGTCATGTTAATATATAGGTATTGCTAGAAGATATGGTTGCCAGAAGTTAGGAACATATGTAAACCTTGTAGCTTATTATGTTTTGGGAATTCCACTTGCTGCTATATTAGGTTTTTAGGTACAGTTGAGAGAAAAAGACTTGTAGATTAGAAGAATGAGTGGTACTTTCTGCCAAACAATTCTTCTTTCTCTCATTAGAAGAAGTATAAATTAAAAAAAGTAGGTTTGTTCTCATTCTCCTAGTTCTTAGGATCTGTTTAGTTGATTGGCTTCTTTTCTATTATTTAGAATGTTTGGTTGAGTGGTTTCATGATATAATACCAGAACTTTATGTCCGAAAGATCTAGAATTCGATCTTTGGTAAACTTCAAAAGTGAAAAAATAGCATAAGACAAAAAAAAAATAAAAGGAAAAAAGAAAGCCTATGTAAAAAACAAGCAAATCCAAAAGAGGCTCTTACTTGAGAGAAGTGTTAAAGATATAACCATTCATATTGCCTTCTTCTATTAGCTTAAACTTTTAGGATAAATGGTATCATGATAGAAAAGAATGTGAGTATTTTTCAAAATAAAACAGTAGAGGTCACTGATATTAAAATCAAGTCATTCAAAAACTCATGTTTGATTCCATTAGTTATTGATAAAAATATTTTTTAATTGTTAGTTCATGTTATATGTTCTTTTGTTTCATTGCATTGATATAGTCCAACACACCACTTTAATTTCTTTCATTAAGCAATGTTTCTTGGTTTTAAGAAATGATGTCAAGCAAACAAATCTGATTATATTTGCAGAGTTGCATCTAAAGTTATGAAATTTTTGATTGTGTGATATTGCAAGCAATAAAGGCAAGAAAAAAAGTATTTGAAGGAAGATTTTCTGTGAAACATGCATTAGTGTGAAGGATTGGATTAGAGCAAATAGAATAAAATCATTGAAACTAAATCATTGTAACCAATATTAAATGTTTGAGCTGATATTTAGTATGAACATGTGTTAGCAAAATTGTCATGTGTTAGGATAAAATATTTCATGAACCTTCTTCAAGAACTTGCCTCTAGTATCAGAACACCCGCATCGACGTTAAGTTGTGAAAAGTGGAGTACTACTATTTCACATTTTGTTGGTTGAAGCCAGCACCTGGATTGTGTACATGATCACTGGAGGTAATAGTTGTTGAAGTCGGCAAAATATTTCATGAACTTTCTTCCAGGACTTGCCTCCAGTATCAGAACTTAGGGGTGTTCAAAACCGATGCAAACCAAACAAAACCGATCAATCGACCCGAAAAAACCGAAAACCGGATAAACCGAAAATTAAAAAACCGAAAAAATGATTTTTTGCTGTTTTTTGCGGTTCGGTTCGGTTTTCGGTTTTGTTAGTGAAAACCCTAACCAAACCGAACCGAACCGGTTTATTTAAAAACCCTAATATAAATAAGCGAAACCCCCCTTTCCCTTAGATGACCTAGCCGCCATTCACCGTAAAGCCCCTATTCCCTGACTCTCTCCACTCCCCATTCTCCACACTCTCTTCCCACCATTCACAAAGTCGCCGTCCTCTCAGCCCCTGGAATCGCGGATAGCACCTTCGCGGCGGCCCTTCCTCGTCGCGGTTCCATCTTCTCGGCGCGGTCCTCCCTCAGTCCCTCCCTTCCTCGGCGCGGCTCTTTTTCTCCCTCCGTTCGTCGTCCTCAATGCACTGCAGCCGCCGTCTCCTCTACGCCGTGTCTCTCTAGCCTCCTCGCACCAGGAGCCTTTGTCTTCCTCCACGCACTGGAGCCACCGTCTCCTCCACGCACAAGCAGGCGCCGTCGTCGTCCATGACATTGCCTCCAAGTTAGGTATTCAATTTCTGTTTTTATTATTCTGTTGGTCATTTTATTTTGTTGTGCTTCTGCCTCTGTTTTTCTATGATTCTATGTTTACATTTTTTATTTTTAATTCTATTTTATGATTCTGTTAGTGATTTTACTTTTTGTGCTTCTGCATCTATTTTTCTATGATTTTATTTTGGTTGCTCATTCTTTTGTTTTTCTATGATTTTGTTTTTACAAGTAATCATTAATTCTGTTTTTGTGATTTTGTGAATTGCGTAATTATGCAGTTTGTTGCTCACTGTGTCCTGCTCAGTGCTCAGCTTCACCACCGCCTCTGCCTCTGGTCTGCCTCTGTTTCGCCGTTGTCAATGATTTTAATACATGTTTTGATTTTTGATTGATGAAATTGCTATGGGTTGAATTCTGTTAATGTAAAATTAGGATTAGGTTTATGGTTTGAATTTTGTAATTGATAAATTTGGATCGAGTTAGATTCTAGGGTTTGTGAAATTGAGGCTAGGGTTTGTGAAATTGGGACATTTGTATCATAATAATGAATTTAGGGTTTGGTCTCTGTTAATATAGATAAAGCAGAAGCTAAAGTCTTCGTAGCTTATTTCAGACCTCAGATTTTGCTCTTCTATTTTGTTTCAACGGATTAGGTTGTTCTTTTTTTCATTAATGCCTATGAATCATGATGACGATGATACAAAATCTTCCATTGGGCTTATTTTGGGCCACCCATATGGGCCTTTTCTTCACTGTTGAATGTAGCCTAAGTTTCATATGTTTTTTTCATGCATTTTTGTTGGTTTAATTAAAAATTGCTTGAATATTTATCATTTCCCCAATTTATTATATATTTAGTACTATTAAACGTAGTTTTTTTTTATTTTTTTTTGTTTATTTAAAATCTTTTTGAATAATTAAAAAAACCGAATAAACCGAACCAAACCAAACCGAAATTAATTGGTTTGGTTTGGATGGTCTCGGCAAAAAAACCGAACCAAACCGAACCACAGATTTAATAAACGATCGGATCGGATGGCTTTTTCCTAAATAATCGAACCAAACCGCACCGTGAACACCCCTATCAGAACTCATGTATTTAAGGCAAAATATTGATGATTCTTTTTCAAGAACTTACCTCCAGTATTAAAATACTCACATCAACTATAGCTTTTTTTCTTTGATCAAATTCCTTTTCCAAAATTTTTTATTAATGAATATAGCAATAAATTTAAGTTTCTATACTACTCCAATTTTAAAGATGATTGCATTGCGTTTCTTTTTATAGTAACAAGTTACTAGTACTTCAAATTTAATTAATATGTTCTTTTACTATTTGAGCAAATTACAACATAATTAAATCTTTTAATTAGTATATATTTATGCATGAATATATATTATTTAATTTATTTTTAATATATATTTTATATTTTAATATATTATTATATATAGTAACTGATTTATAACTAATATATATCATAGTTTATGTATTAATAAAATATTTCTGTGTGTAATTAATTGTCATTATTATTTAATAACTAGCTAAAGACTCGATTTAATTCCTCGATAAATTGAAAAATATACACGTTTATTTAAAAGTTAAACTATTAAATTAATTAAATATAGTGTATTGATATATTAGCATGGGATTAATGTAAATTGGGTAGAAGGGGATGAGGTCATGGAAGAGGGGCATCCGGGTTTATTTGTTGGGCATATGGAATGTAATGTGGCCCTAATTTATATAAAAAGTATTATAAAAGAAATTGATTTTTTATTTTCTTCTACGAGTTATTTAATGAGGGACAGAAGACAATTCCGAGCCTTGGTCGATTATGCACAAGGGAAGAAGATCAAAACTTTGACTACTATCGAATGATTCGAGACTTCGAGATAAAAGTGGCTCTAAAGCAGATGAAAAATGGTAGGGCAGTAGGACCTGATAATATCCCGATTGAGGTTTGGAAGGGTCTTGGAGAAAAAGGCATCAACTGGTTAACCATGTTTTTTAATGAGATTTTAAGGTCAAAGAAGATGCCTGATGAGAGGAGAAAGAGCACCTTGGTACCTATCTACAAGAATAAGGGGGATATACAAAGTTGCGGAAACTATAGAGGGATTAATCTTATGAGTCATACTATGAAGTTATGGGAAAGGGTGATAGAACGGAGGTTGAGAAAAGAGACACAAGTAACAGAGAACCAATTTGGATTTATGCCAGGCAGATCTACCACTGAAGCGATATACCTATTAAGAAGGATGATGGAGAGGTATCGTAATAATAAAAGGGATCTACATATGGTGTTTATTGATTTAGAAAAAGCGTATGATAGGGTGCCAAGGGAGGTCTTATGGAAGGTTTTAAAAAAGAGGAGAGTAAGGATCACATATATCCGGGCAATTAAAGACATGTATGATGGGGCCACAACTAGTGTGAAGACTCAAGGTGGTGTGACAGAGGAATTCCCTATTGGTATAGGATTACACCAGGGATCATCCTTAAGTCCATACCTTTTCACATTAGTCTTGGAAGTACTCACAGAGCACATCCAAGAGCCTGTGCCATGGTGCATGCTTTTTGCCGATGATATCGTCCTTATGGGAGAGTCAAGGGAAGACCTAAATAAGAAGTTGGAGTTATGGAGAGAAGCTCTAGAAGTGTATGGTCTGCGCATAAGCCGTAGCAAGACGGAATATATAGAATGTAAGTTCAGTCTAAGAAGGGAAAACCCCAATATAGAGGTGAAGATTGGAGAAAACATCCTACGAAAAGTTAAAAGTTTTAAGTATCTTGGGTGCATCATACAGGATAATGGAGAGATTGAACAGGATGTAAATCATAGGATCCAAGCAGGTTGGTCAAAATGGCGGAGCGCATCTGGTTTTATATGCGACAAAAAAGTGCCTTTAAAACTTAAAGGTAAATTCTATCGCACCGCTATAAGACCGGCTATGTTGTATGGTACGGAGTGTTGGGCGGCTAAAGGGGAGCACGAACATAAGCTGAGTGTGGCAGAGATAAAGATGTTGAGATGGATGAGTGGTCATACGCGATTGGATAAAATAAGAAATGAAGATATAAGGGAGAGAGTTGGAGTAGCACTCATTGTGGAAAAGATGGTTGAATCGCGTCTTAGGTGGTTTGGACATGTGAGACGAAGACCGATAGAACATCCAGTCAGGAGGGTGGATGAGATGGAAGATGGACAAAGGGCGAAAGGCAGAGGAAGACCTAAGAAGACCATCCATGAGGTGGTCAAACGAGATCTACATGTAAACGGTCTCTCTGTAGACATGATACATGACAGAGCACAATGTCGTCGTTTGATTCATGTAGCCGACCCCACTTAGTGGGATAAGGCTTTGTTGTTGTTGTTGTACTACAATTTAGAGGGGAAGAGTAAAAAAATGGATGAATCAACAATGAAGAAGAACAAGTGATCATCGCACTGGGCAATTGTATTATATATCATAAAGATTAAGTATAGAAAAGTTAATTTTTAATTAATTAATTTTAATTAGATATTTTTATTTTAAAATTATTTTTCAATTTTTATTTTTTTGGAGGATTAAAATTTAATATTTAAATTTAGGATTTAAAATCTAGAGTTTAAAATTTAGTTGATAGTAATAAAAAAATAGTTGGTTGTCTAGTTGAATCTATTATTAAATTATATTATACTAGATTAGAATATTAATCTCCATCCTTAGGCCAGTTTATTGATATTTTTAAATTCTCGAAACGTTATGGCACGCAATCCTGATATAAATTGGCTGAACTCGTTCTAGCATATTGTGAGAGCTATCGACTTCGAGGTTGGTTATAAATTGGCTGAACTCGTTCTAGCATATTGTGAGAGCTATCGACTTCGAGGTTGGTGCTATCTTTTGTAGTTCAAATTAATAATTGGTTGTCTTTTAATTAGTGAATAGACGGGATAGATGGAATGATATTTAAGGAACACAGAGTATATCAGTTGGCAAATATGGATTACAACATTTATAAGTAGTTAAGTTATAGTGAACTTTTTATTCATAGGAAAGGCTTGTTGATAACTTAGTTAGTAGAAGTTAAGTTTATTCATAGTGAAAATTTGATAAATATGTTAGTTAGCAAATAAGAATTCTAAGTGCTATTTTTTCTGATATTTATCTGGTGGTTATCTGAATTGCATATTATATTTTTTAGAATAAATCTGAACATGCTAAAGAAGTTAGTTTAAAGTCTTATATTTGTAACTTTTTTTTATCTTTAACCAAAGGCATCGCCTTTTATTGCCTAGGCGGGTTAGTCACACACTTACACCCTCAAATGCCATCGTCCCTTATCTGAGGGAAGCCGGGTTTGACGACACGGTGCATCTCAGAGACTTTGTCTTTGAATTTAATGTCAAAGGGTGAAAGAACGCTGGAGAAAAGATAGTTATTTGTTTTATTATTATTATTATTATTATTATTATTATTATTATTATTATTATTATTATTATTATGACGAAAAAAATTCTACACAACCAACATATATATGATCATTCAAAGCAATACATATGTATTTTTTTCTCTTGATTAATTATCTTAAATTTGAGCTCAAGGTATGAAATAATCAGTCTTGAAATAGCTATTTCCTTGAAAAGAAATTTCAAAGAAGTAGATGTGTATTACTTTTTTTCTATTAATTATCTTAAATTTAAGTTCACCAAGCTAAGAAATAATCAGTTTAGGAAAAGATATTTTTTTATAAAATAATTTAATGCTCCAATTTGATTATCTCCACCTTCTCTTCATTTTTTTTGAGTCCCTCTCTTTATAAATTCGTTTAAATTAAATTGTGATGCTAATTTGAATGTTGAAAATAAATATGCTAACTTTAGATGCATCATCTATAATTTGGATGGCCTTTAGTTAAAAGGATACACAAAAAAGGTTCAGAATGTTAGTATTTTTCGCACAAAAAATACATATAATTCTAAAAATATTAAAATAAAGAAACACATCCGACGTGTGTGCTTCATTTCTTCATGAAATGACTCAATATCCTCCTTTTCACGTTCTCAATATTTATTGTGTATAAAGTTATGACCCAATGACCCATATATATCATTCATTCACAGCTATAAAGTAAATATATTATCAAAGTGGTTGACAAGATTAAAAATTAAATAAAGTTGGAGACACATAGGTAGATTTACCTAATATGTCTCTCATAGTCCTTTTATAATAATTAACTCCATTTTCATAATTTCATTCCCACTTTAACTAATTTGTCCTTTTTTTCAAAAGGCTAATTAAAATACTAAGGTCTAATTAAGATATTGCTGCCAACGATTAACAAACATAGAGAACAACCTAATAAATTAAACTAAATGCTACTCATTATTGTTCTTATTATATTTACTAATTGAAAAAATATTTTATGAATCTTTTTCAAGGACTTGCTTCGAGTAACATTTAGGGTAAAAAATTTTATTTCTTCAAGAACTTGCCTTCAGTATCAGAACACATGCATTCAGGACAAAATATTTCATAACCCTTCTTCAAGGACTTGCCTCCAATATCAGAACACGTGCACCAACCATTTTGTGAACCTTCTTCAAGAACTTGTCTTCAGTATCAAAACACCCCGCATTAACTATGATGATCAGATTGTGGAAAGCGAAGTACCACCATTTCGCATTTTACTAGTTGAAGATAGTACCCACAACTAGAAAATGAATTAATACAGACAGATTTACAAACAGATTAAGTCTTTATTACAGAAAGATTTTTGGTTACCGACGAAATTATCGACGAATTTTGTCCCTTTGTAAAAGTCCCGTCGGAAATTATTTACCGACGAATTTTTTCCGTCGGAAAATTACTGACGGATTTTTACCAGTTACCGACAAATTTTTCCTCTGTAAATTCTTCATCCATTTCCCGAAGACAACAAACTTTCCGACGGATCAGATGGATTTTCCGACGGATTTTCCGTCTGTAATTTGCATCTTGGAAAACCATCTTACACTCTGATTCCTGATGAGCGGATAATTTATACGCTTTTTGGCATTGTTTTTACATAGTTTTCAGTATGTTTTAGTTAATTTTTAGTCTGTTTTTATTAGTTTTTAAATAAAAATCACATTTCTGGATTTTACTATGAATTTGTGTGCTTTTCTGTGATTTCAGGTAATTTCTGGCTTAAATTGAGGGATTTGAGCAAAAATCTGATTCAGATGCTGAAGAAGGATTGCAGATGCTGTTGGATTATGACCTCTCTGCACTCAAAATGGATTTTCTGGAGCTACAGAAACCCAATTGGCGCGCTCTCAATTGCGTTGGAAAGTAGACATCCAGGAATTTTCAGCAATATATAATAGTCCATACTTTGCCTGAGTTCTGATGACACAAACTGGTGTTCAAACACCAACTTTCTGCCCTATTCTGGAGTTAAACGCTAGAAACAGGCTACAACCTGGCGTTTAACTCCAAAAAGAGTCTCTACACATGAAAGCTCAATGCTCAGCCCAAGCACACACCAAGTGGGTCCGGAAGTGGATTTCTGCATCATTTACTTATCTTATGTAACCCTAGCTATTAGTTTAGTATAAAAACTACTTTTAGTGATTTATTTCACGTCTTTTGACCGATCTTTGATTAGTTTTATGCTATCTTAGACTTTCATAGGGCTGGCCATTCGGCCATGCCTGGACCATTATCACTTATGTATTTTCAACGGTGGAGTTTCTACACACCATAGATTAAGGTGTGGAGCTTTGCTGTTCCTCGAGTATTAATGCAAAGTACTATTGTTTTTCTATTCAATTCAAGCTTATTCCTATTCTAAGATATTCGCTTGCACTTCAACATGATGAATGTGATGATCTGTGACACTCATCACTATTCTCAACCTATGAACGCGTGCCTGACAACTACTTTCGTTCTACCTTAGACTGAGCGTTTATCTCTTAGCCTCCATTCCGAAAGATCGGAGTCTTCGTGGTATAAGCTAGAATTATTGGCGGTCATTCTTGAGATCCGAAAAGTCTAAACCTTGTCTGTGGTATTCTGAGTAGGATCCGGGATGGGATGACTGTGACGAACTTCAAAATCGCGAGTGTTGGGCGTAGTAACAGACGCAAAAGGATCACTGGATCCTATTCCAACATGATCGAGAACCGACAGATGATTAGCCGTGCGGTGACAGCGCATTTGGACCATTTTCACTGAGAGGACGGGAAGTAGCCATTGACAACGGTGATGCCCAACATACAGCTTGCCATGGAAAGGAGTATGAATGATTGAATGAAGGCAGTAGAAAAGCGGAGAGTCAGAAGGAACAAAACACCTCCATACGCTTATCTGAAATTCTCATCAATGAATTACATAAGTATCTCTATCCTATTTTATATTTTATTTATATTTAAATTATCAAAATTCCATAACAATTTAAATCTGCCTGACTGAGATTTACAAGATGACCATAGCTTGCTTCAAGCCGACAATCTCCGTGGGATTGACCCTTACTCACGTAAGGTTTATTACTTGGACGACCCAGTGCACTTGCTAGTTAGTTGTGCGAAGTTGTGAAGAAGAATTGAGATTATGATCGTGCGTACCAAGTTTTTGGTGCCATTGAGATCGCAATTTCGTACACCAGGTTTTTGGCGCCGTTTCCGGGGATTGTTCGAGTTTGGACAACTGATGGTTCATCTTGTTGCTCAGATTAGGTAATTTTATTTTATTTTTATTTTCGAAAAATTTCAAAAAAATTTTATTCTATTTTATTCTTCAGAATTTTTAAGAATGAATTCTAGAGTTTCATCATGATTTGTTGAAGCCTGGCTGGTTGTTGAGCCATGTCTAATTTTTAGACTGAGGCTTCCACTTATCATGGCAAGAGCCCTTGGACTCTCATCTAATCAGCTGTTGTATGTCTGATTTGTATGCTAAAGCTTGGCTGACCATTAGCCGTGTCTAGTGTTTTGGACCAAAGCTTTCACTGAAAGCTTGGCTGGCTAGTAAGCCATGTCTAATTCCTGGACCGGAGTTTTAGACTAACATTGCATGATTCATGGAATTCTTATTAGAAATTTTGAATTTTTTTATTTTTCTTTTCCTAATTAATTTTCGAAAATCCAAAAAAATTTAATAAAACCATAAAAACCAAAAATAATTCTGTGTTTTTGTTTGAGTCTTATGTCAAATTTTAAGTTTGGTGTCAATTACACGTTTTAATTTTCCTAAAAATTTTCGAAAAACTCATGCATGGTGTTCTTCATGATCTTCAAGTTGTTCTTGATGATCTTCCTTGTTTGATCTTTGCATTTTCATGTTTTATGTCTTTTCTTGTTTTTCATATGCATTTTTGAATTATTAGTGTCTAAGGTTTGAAAATTTCTAAGTTTGGTGTCTTGCATATTTTTCCTTTCTTAAAAATTTTCAAAAATAAGTTCTTGATGTTCATCTTGACATTCAAAGGGTTCTTGGTGTTCATCTTGACATTCAAAGTGTTCTTGCATGCATTGTGTGTTTTAATTCATAATTTTCATGTTTTAAGTCTTTTTGTTGTTTTTCTCTTTCTTCATTAAAAATTTAAAAATAAAAAATATATATTTCCCTTATTCTTCTCATAAATTTCGAATATTTGAGTTGACTTTTTTAAAATTTTTTAAAATTTAGTTGTTTCTTATGAGTCAAGTCAAATTTTCAATTTAAAAATCCTATCTTTTCAAAACTTTTTCAAAAATCAAATCTTTTTCATTTTTCTTAATATTTTCGAAAATTTTAAAAATGATTTTCAAAATCTTTTTCTTAATTTCATTTCATAATTTCAAAATCTTTACTAACAATTAATGTGATTGATTCAAAAATTTTAAAGTTTGTTACTTGCCTATTAAAAAAGGTTCAATCTTTAAATTCTAGAATCAATTCTTTTAGTTTCTTGTTAGTCAAGTAATCAACTTTAATTTTCAAAATCAAATCTTTTTAAATTTCTTTTTCAAAATAAATTTCAAATCATATCTTTTTCAAAATCTTTTCCAACTTCTTATCTTTTCAAAATTGATTTTCAAATCTTTTTCAATTAATCTTATCTTTTTGTTTGATTCTTATCTTTTTCAAACCTAACTAATTTTCTGTCTTTAATTTTCGAAAACTCCTCACCCTTTTTTCAAAATTCTTTTCATTAACTAATTGTTTTAAATTTTAATTTAATTCTATTTTCCTTCTTAATTTTCGAATACTAACTAATAATTAAAATAAAAACAAAAATATTTTCCTTTTATTTTTAATTTAAATTCGAATTCTCTCTCCCTCTCTCATCTCCTTCCATTTATTAATCTACTAACACTCCTCTCCCACTCAAAATTCGAACCCCCTCTTCTTCTCTGTGTTCAAATTTTTCTCATCTCCTTCTTCTATTCTTCTCTTCTTCTACTCACATAAAGGAATCTCTATACTGTGACATAGAGGATTCCATATTTTTTCTGTTCTCTTCTTTTTCATATGAGCAGGAACAAGGATAAGAATATTCTTGTTGAAGCTGACCCTGAACTTGAAAGGACTCTGAAGAGGAAGCTAAGGGAAGCGAAGGCACAACTCTCTGGAGAGGACCTGACAGAAATTTTCGAAAAAGAAGGAGATATGGCTGAACCCAACAACAATGGTGGAGATGCAAGGAAGATGCTTGGTGACTTTATTGCACCCTTTTCCAACTTCTATGGAAGAAGCATCTCACTTCCTGCAATTGGAGCAAACAACTTTGAGTTTAAGCCTCAATTGGTTTCTCTAATGCAGCAGAATTGCAAGTTTCATGGACTTCCAATGGAAGATCCTCATCAGTTTTTGGCTGAATTCTCGCAAATCTGTGACACTGTCAAGACCAATGGAGTTGATCCCGAGGTCTACAGGCTTCTGCTTTTCCCTTTTGCTGTAAGAGACAGAGCTAGAACATGGTTGGATTCACAACTCAAGGATAGCCTGAACTCTTGGGATAAGCTGGTCAGTGCTTTCCTTGCCAAATTCTTTCCACCTCAAAAGATGAGCAAGCTTAGAGTGGAAATCCAAACCTTCAGACAGAAGGAAGGAGAATCCCTCTATGAAGCTTGGGAAATATACAAGTAACTGATCAAAATGTGTCCTACTGACATGCTTCCAGAATGGAGCATCATAAGTATATTCTATGATGGTCTGTCTGAGTTGTCAAAAATGTCATTGGACCATTCTGCATGAGGATCTCTTCATGTGAAAACCCCTGCAGAAGCTCAGGAACTCATTGAAATGGTTGCAAATAACCAGTTCATGTACACCTCTGAGAGGAATCCTGTGAATAATGGGACGTCCTAGAAGAAGGGAGTTCTTGAAATTGATACTCTGAATGCCATATTAGCTCAGAACAAAATATTGACTCAACAAGTCAATATGATTTCTCAGAGTCTAAATGGATTGCAAGCTGCATCCAACAGTACTAAAGAAACATCTTCTGAAGAAGAAGCTTATGATCTTGAGAATCCTGCAATGGCAGAGGTGAATTACATGGGAGAACCCTATGGAAACACCTATAATCTTTCATGGAGAAATCACCCAAATTTCTCATAAAAGGATCAACAAAAGCCTAATCAAGGCTTTAACAATAATAATGGTGGAAGAAATAGGTTTAGCAATAGCAAGCCTTTTCCATCATCTTCTCAGCAACAGGCAGAAAATTCTGATCATAGTCATTCTGGCCTGGCAGCCATAGTCTCTGATCTATCCAAGATCACACTAAGTTTCATGAATGAAACAAGGTCCTCCATTAGAAATTTGGAGGCACAGGTGGGTCAGCTGAGTAAGAAGATTACTGAAACTCCTCCCAGTACTCTCCCAAGCAATACAGAAGAAAACCCCAAGAGAGAGTGCAAGGCCATAACCATGACCAACATGGCCGAATCTGGAGAGAGTGAGGAGGACGTGAATTCCAATAAGAAAAGCCTCATGGGACGTCCTCTGGACAGAAAGGAGTTCCCCTTTAAGGAACCAAAGGAATCTGAGGCTCATACAGAGACCATAGAGATTCCATTGAACTTCCTTCTACCATTCATGAGCTCGGATGAATACTCTTCCTCTGAAGAGGATGAAGACATCATTGAAGAGCAAGTTGCTAAGTATCTAGGAGCAATCATGAAGTTGAATGCCAGTTTATTTGGCAATGAGACTTGAGAGGATGAACCCCCCTTGTTCACCAATGAACTGAGTGCATTAATGAGGCAGACATTACCTCAGAAGAAATTGGATTCTGAAAAATTCTTTATACCTTGTACCATAGGCACCATGACCTTTGAGAAGGCTCTGTGTGACCTGGGGTCAGGGATAAACCTCATACCACTCTCTGTAATGGAGAAACTGGGAATCTTTGAGGTACAAGCTGCAAGAATCTCACTAGAGATGGCAGACAAATCAATGAAACAGGCTTATGGACTAGTAGAGGACGTGTTAGTAAAGGTTAAAGGCCTTTACATCCTTGCTGATTTCATAATCCTAGACACTGGGAAGGATGAGGATGAATCTATCATCCTTGGCAGATCCTTCCTAGCCACAGCACAAGCTGTGATTGATGTTGACAGAGGAGAGTTGGTCCTTCAGTTGAATGAGGACTACCTTGTATTTAAGACTCAAGGTTCTCCTTCTGTAACCATGGAGAGGAAGCATGAAAAGCTTCTCTCAATACAGAGTCAAACAAAACCCCTACATTCAAACTCTAAGTTTGGTGTTGAGAGGCCACAACATTACTCTGATTATCTGTGAGGCTCCATGAGAGCTCACTGTCAAGCTATTGACATTAAAGAAGCATTTGTTGGGAGGCAACCCAATGTTAATTAATTATATCTATTTATTTTCAATTGCTATTTTATGTTTTCTTTAGGTTGATGATCATGTGGAGTCACAAAAACAACTGAAAAATAAAAAACAGAATGAAAAATAGCATGAAAAACAGCTCATCCTGGAGGAAGAGCTTACTGGCATTTAAACGCCAGTAAGAAGCATCAAACTGGCGTTTAACACTAGAAAGAAGCATCAAGCTGGCGTTAAACGCCAAAAACAAGCATCAAACTAGCATTTAACGCCAGAACAGAGCATCTAAGTGGCGTTTAACGCCAAGAATGGGAGAAAAGCTGGCGTTAAACGCCATAAACAAGCAGCAACCTGGCGTTTAACGCCAGAAGTGCACTCTGAGGGCGTTCACACGCCTAAATGGAGCAGGGATGATAAATCCTTGACCCCTCAGGATCTGTGGGCCCCACAGGATCCCCACCTACCTCACCTCTTCTTCTCTCACCTTCACACCCTTTCATAATACTCTTCCCCAAATACCCTTCACCAATCACATCCATATCTTTTTCCTAAATACTCTTCACCACTCACATCCATCCACTCTTCCCCAAAAACCCCACTACCTCCAAATTCAAAAATCCTTTCCCTCCCAAACCCAACCCTAATACACGAAACCTAACCCCTCCCCCACCTCTATATAAACCCCTCAACACTACCCCATTTTCACACATTACAAACACTTCTTCCCCCCTTGTGGCCGAATACACACTTCCCCCTATCTCCTCCATTTTCTTCTTCTTCTACTACTTTCTTTCTTCTTTTGCTCGAGGACGAGCAAACATTTTAAGTTTGGTGTGGTAAAAGCGTTGCTTTTTATTTTTCCATAACCATTAAATGGCACCTAAGGCCAGAGAAACCTCAAGAAAGAGGAAAAGGAAGGCAATTGCTTCCACCTCTGAGTCATGGAAGATGGAGAGATTCATCTCAAAGATCCATCAAGACCACTTCTATGAAGTTGTGGCCAAGAAAAAGGTGATCCCTGAGGTCCCTTTTAAGCTCAAAAAGGGCGAGTATCCGGAGATCCGACAAGAGATTAGAAGAAGAGGATGGGAAGTTCTCTCTAATCCTATTCAACAAGTCGGAATCTTAATGGTTCAAGAGTTCTATGCAAACTCATGGATCACTAGAAACCACGATCAAAGTATGAACCCAAATCCAAAGAATTGGCTTACAATGGTTCGGGGGAAATACTTAGATTTCAGTCCGGAAAATGTAAGGTTGGCGTTCAACTTGCCAATGATGCAAGAAAACGCATGCCCCTACACTAGAAGGGTCAACTTTGATCAAAGGTTGGACCAAGTCCTCATGGACATATGTGTGGAAGGAGCTCAATGGAAAGCTGACTCAAGAAGCAAGCCGGTTCAATTGAGAAGACTGGACCTTAAGCCTGTAGCTAGAGGATGGTTAGAGTTCATCCAATGCTCTATCATTTCTACTAGCAACCGATCTGAAGTAACTGTGGATCGGGCCATCATGATCCATATTATCATGATTGGAGAAGAAGTGAAAGTTCATGAGATTATACCTCAAGAACTCTACAAGGTGGCTGACAAGTCCTCCACTTTGGCAAGGTTAGCTTTTCCTCACCTCATTTGCCACCTCTGCAATTCGGCTGGGATTGACATAGAGGGAGACATCCTCATTGAAGAGGACAAGCCCATCACTAAAAAAAGGATGGAGCAAACAAGAGAGCCCACTCATGGACCTCAACAAGAGCATGAGGAAATTCCTCATCATGAAATCTCTGAGATGCCTCAAGGGATGCACTTTTCTCCACAAAACTATTGGGAGCAAATCAGCACCTTCCTAGGAGAATTAAGTTCCAACATGGGACAACTAAGGATGGAGCACCAAGTGCACTCCATCATCCTCCATGAAATTAGAGAAGATCAAAGAGCTATGAGGGAGGAGCAACAAAGGCAAGGAAGAGACATAGAGGAGCTCAAGAACATCATTGGTTTTTCAAGAGGAAGAAGACGCCACCCTCACTAAGGTGGACCCGTTCCTTAATCTCCTTGTTCTTATTTTTCTGTTTTTGTTCTCTATGCTTTATTTTTATTTAAGTTTGTGTCTTTACTACATGATCATTAGTGTCTAGTGTCTATGCCTTAAGGCTATGAATGTCCTATGAATCCATCACCTTTCTTAAATGAAAACTGTTCTAAAAAAAATAAAAGAAGAAGAAGTACATGAATTTCGAATTCATCCTTGAGATTAGTTTAATTATATTGATGTGGTGGCAATACTTTTGTTTTCTGAATGAATGCTTGAACAGTGCATATTTTTGAATTTGTTATTTATGAATGTTAAAATTGTTGGCTCTTGAAAGAATAATGAAAAAGGAGAAATGTTATTGATTATCTGAAAAATCATAAAATTGATTCTTGAAACAAGAAAAAGCAGTGAAAAAGCAAAAGCTTGCGAAAAAAATGGCAAAAATAAAAAAAGAAAGAAAGAAAAAAAAAAGCAAGCAGAAAAATCCAAAAGCTCTTTAAACCAAAAGGCAAGAGCAAAAAGCCAGTAACCCTTTAAACCAAAAGGTAAGGGTAAAAAGGATCCAAGGCTTTGAGCATCAGTGGATAGGAGGGCCCAAAGGAATAAGATCCTGGCCTAAGCGGCTAAACCAAGCTGTCCCTAACCATGTGCTTGTGGTGTGAAGGTGTCAAGTGAAAAGCTTGAGACTGAGCGGTTAAAGTCATGATCCAAAGCAAAAAGAGTGTGCTTAAGAACCCTGGACACCTCTAATTGGGGACTCTAGCAAAGTTGAGTCACAATCTGAAAAGGTTCACCCAGTTATGTGTCTGTGGCATTTATGTATCCGGTGGTAATACTGGAAAACAAAGTGCTTAGGGCCACAGCCAAGACTCATAAAGTAGTTGTGTTCAAGAATCAACATACTGAACTAGGAGAATCAATAACACTATCTAAATTCTGAGTTCCTATAGATGTCAATCATTCTGAACTTCAAAGGATAAAGTGAGATGCCAAAACTGTTCAGAGGCAAAAAGCTACTAGTCCCGCTCATCTAATTGGAGCTAAGTTTCATTGATATTTTGGAATTTATAGTATATTCTCTTCTTTTTATCCTATTTGATTTTCAGTTGCTTGGGGACAAGCAACAATTTAAGTTTGGTGTTGTGATGAGCGGATAATTTATACGCTTTTTGGCATTGTTTTTACATAGTTTTCAGTATGTTTTAGTTAATTTTTAGTATATTTTTATTAGTTCTTAAATAAAAATCACATTTTTGGATTTTACTACGAGTTTTTGTGTTTTTCTATGATTTCAGGTAATTTCTGGCTGAAATTGAGGGACTTGAGCAAAAATCTGATTCAGAAGCTGAAGAAGGACTGCAGATGCTGTTGGATTCTGACCTCCATGCACTCAAAATGAATTTTCTGGAGCTACGGAAACCCAATTGGCGCGCTCTCAATTGCGTTAGAAAGTAGACATTCAGGGCTTTCCAGAAATATATAATAGTACATACTTTGCCCGAGTTTTAATGATGCAAACTGGTGTTCAAACGCCAACTTCCTGCCCTATTCTGGAGTTAAACACCAGAAACAGGTTGCAAATCAGAGTTAAATGCCAGAAACAGGCTACAACCTGGCGTTTAACTCCAAAAAGAGTCTCTACACATGAAAGCTCAATGCTCAGCCCAAGCACACACCAAGTGGGTCCGGAAGTGGATTTCTGCATCATTTACTTATCTTATGTAACCCTAGCTATTAGTTTAGTATAAAAACTACTTTTAGTGATTTATTTCACGTCTTTTGACCGATCTTTGATTAGTTTTATGCTATCTTAGACTTTCATGGGGGCTGGCCATTCGGCCATGCCTGGACCATTATCACTTATGTATTTTCAACGGTGGAGTTTCTACACACCATAGATTAAGGTGTGGAGCTCTGCTGTTCCTCGAGTATTAATGCAAAGTACTATTGTTTTTCTATTCAATTCAAGCTTATTCCTATTCTAAGATATTCGCTTGGACTTCAACATGATGAATCTGATGATCCGTGACACTCATCACTATTCTCAACCTATGAACGCGTGCCTGACAACCACTTCCGTTCTACCTTAGACTGAGCGTTTATCTCTTTGCCTCCATTCTGAAAGATCGGAGTCTTCGTGGTATAAGCTAGAATTATTGGCGGCCATTCTTGAGATCCGAAAAGTCTAGACCTTGTCTGTGGTATTCCGAGTAGGATCCGGAATGGGATGACTGTGACGAACTTCAAACTCGCAAGTGTTGGGCGTAGTGACAGACGCAAAAGGATCACTGGATCCTATTCAAACATGATCGAGAACCGACAGATGATTAGCCGTGCGGTGACAGCGCATTTGGACCATTTTCACTGAGAGGACAGGAAGTAGCCATTGACAACGGTGATGCCCAACATACAGCTTGCCATGGAAAGGAGTATGAATGATTGAATGAAGGCAGTAGGAAAGCAGAGAGTCAGAAGGAACAAAGCACCTCCATCCGCTTATCTGAAATTCTCATCAATGAATTACATAAGTATCTCTATCCTATTTTATATTTTATTTATATTTAAATTATCAAAATTTCATAACCATTTGAATCTGCCTGACTGAGATTTACAAGATGACCATAGCTTGCTTCAAGCCGACAATCTCCGTGAGATCGACCCTTACTCACGTAAGGTTTATTACTTGGACGACCCAGTGCACTTGCTGGTTAGTTGTGCGAAGTTGTGAAGAAGAATTGAGATTATGATCGTGCGTACCAAGTTTTTGGCGCCGTTGAGATCGCAATTTCGTGCACCAATTACAGACAGAAAATCCGTCTGTAAATCCGTCGGTAAGGTAAAATAATTTTTTTTAGATTTTTCTATTAAACCTGTTTTCATGCAAAATAAATATAAATTTAATAAATACAATTTTTTTTATCTATTTTGTATTCGAATATTTATAATATTTCAAAAAATAAACAAGTTCATCGTATTATCAAACTAAAAGAAAAGTACTATAAACAAACAAGTTAATATAATTAAAAATATAAACAAAATGTATTGATACATCAACTATAATAATAAATAACAACTATACATCAACAAAGTGTATTGATACATCAACTATAATTCAAAACCTAAACTCAATGTATTGTTCAACCATACTAAATTTATCATGTATTCAAAACATAAACTTTAATGTATTCTTCTGATAGAAGAGCGCCATTGTGAATCGACTCCTGAGCTGCCTTTGCAGCAGCTAACATTCTTGAAAATAATAGCCGTGTCTCCCTTGAGTAATGATCCTTTTCTTTCTCTTGGACTTTCTATGTTGCTATTGAATTCCTCAACAGTCCAATCCTCACTTTCAAAATCACCCTTCAGGACACACAGCTGGACCTTCAAGGAGGGACCATCTCTTGTAACTAGTTTTAGAGAAAAAGGAACAATCAATAACACTTTCTTTTCTTTCAAAAGCTCAAGTTTAAGTTTCTCAATATGAAAATACACAAACAAACAACTCACTTCAGCTAGAAACAGATAATAGATTAAATACTCACCACTTTTCGAATTGCAGGTTCCAAGATCAACACCATGTCATTGGTGGAACCACTATTGGAAAAAGGGCAAAGACGTTAAGAGGTGTAAAGTGCATAAAAGAAAGGTGAATCAAGAGAAGAGAGGTACCGGGTGTTTGGTAGTGCTGCTTTTTGTTTACAAAGAGGGAGCTGAAGGTCTCTTTCATCATTACCCTCATCATAAACTATACAAGATGGGACACTAGGAGAGACAAATAAAAGTTAGCACATCAGCAGAAAAGCTCACTCATACAGGAAGCCCAATAATGCAATCACACAGCAATATATTATCAAAATGAGCCAAATGTTAATGTTGACTTGAGATGAGAGTATGTCAAGAAGCAACAGCCAACTTAAAAAGAATATTAAGTAGAATTAAGAAAGATATGCAGCAGACACTGAAGGCAAGTAGATTGCCTGAGACCAACAGATAGCTATGTCATAACCTGCTGGAATTCCAGTAACACAAATCGTCAATCCGGAGAAAGGAAGGACCTTGTATGACTCCTGAGGAACAACACGATGCTCCTCTGAGCATTGCTTTAACTATTGGTTTCTTCACTATATTCAAATCCCACTGCAAGACACATAAAGGATATTTGTAAGACGTATATCATGAATATCCAAACCTCCACAAAGAGTGGATGAGGGATAATGGGTTTTTCAAATTTTATAAAAGAAGAATGGACATCCTGAATAATTATAATTGTCAAACAAGTTTTTGAAATGGCTATATTTCCACAATCAAGTAGACCCCTAGATTCGGTGTTTGAGATTTGAGAGGGAGTCAGATAGACCAATATTAAACATATGATCATAAAAATCTAGCTAGCTAATTAACCAATATTAGTAGATGTCATAATAATGTTGTCATGGAATTTAATTATACTAGAATAAGATTAATAATGAGATGACCTTGTAACTTGTATCATAGTTGCTACTTCCTTTGTTGTATTTATAAATTATAAGTAGGCTTAAATGTCAATGTTCCCTCACAGAAGCCATTGAATATTTGTCCACGCCCAGCTTCTTGTAAAAGCTGATCTTTTCCATGCAGCCTCTGAAATGAAAAATAATTAAAAGGGACTAATTATTTTATTTTATTTTGATTCATGGTAGCAATTTTGTTGTGTACTATATGGTGCATCTATATATGCATTATTTAGTTCTGCAAGAAAATGTATTAATTACAAATCCTATATTTTTAAGAATATAGTCTATATTTTAATGAGTTATGTTGACCACCAACTCCTTGTTGCTCTGCTCTTGCTCCGTCAGAGCTATGATGTAATCATAAGTGCTGATTCCCTAAGTAACTCAGCAATAACCATAACATTTGGCACAAAAAATGTACACTTAATGAGAATTACCAGAAAGATGAACTTGTAGAGGATTCAGAAAAGGGTACACAAATATCAGAATATTTTTCAATTAGCTTCCATCATTTTCTTTTTGCTTTCTTTTTTCCTCTTAATGCCTAATGTTTTACAAATGAAATAACACATTGAACCAGATTAATGATGTAGCAAGCAACTGCCAAGTTACCTTTTCAACAAGGAGGATGTGAAAGAAGAAAAGCTGTGCAACAGGCAAGGTAGCAATCATAGTCAGAATGGTACAAACAGACTGAAAACAAAAGAAATGAAATATATTTCGATTTCCGAACACGTAATAAAGTAATATGTTATAGCAGTATAATAGCCATGTACTAAGATAAGAGAAAGACAAGGCAGAATGCTTACCACCACAATGACAAAGGGATTAGAAACTACTTCCCAACTTGGAGGAGATGTCAGCAGAAAACTGCTTTCTCTCAACAAAACCATAGATAAGCACAAATATCCCAGTCAACCATTGATAAGAAATTAAAATTGTATCAAAATTATCATGAAAAAGAGATAGGGATAGAAATTAAATGATAAGATAAAACTCTTGTATTATTATTTGAACCATTCTCGAATGTGATTCCGTTAGCTTGTGTTAAAGTTGTAATTAACTAGTCCAAGGGGTTTCTACCTTTTTCATTGCATGACACTATTCATCTTTTGCTTTTGCTTTTTTTTTTTTTAATCTTATCTAAAAGTCTAAAACATTATTTTCTTCAATCAATAATGTGTAATAATCACTAACCACATTAATAACCAACCACCCCAAAATTCAAAATCCCTGAAAAAGTATTTTGGCCTGTAGATCAGAGTAAAGGCTAGAGCATATTATATATAGCAAATAACTATCGTGTGTTACTTTCAAAAACTCCTTTTATACGAAATGGGGAATTATTTATTTTCATAGATTAGGTTGTTAGCCCTTGAAGAAAGGATCGGATAATGTTTACAATACAAGAAGAATCATAGAGATCAGAGGGAAGGTCCCTAAAAAGTTTATGAACTATAAATATAAGAGTATTACATTGGAACAACTGAATTGTTAAAGAAAAGAAAAGAGACATTGGAAAGCTTATTACCTGATCGAAGTCCTTGTTTATAGTTTTTAGCATATGATCTGAGGGGTTTTGAAGAGCAGGACAAGGAAACCATTGGAAGCGAAAAACTACATACAAGATGATGTTCTTATGATAGTATTATAGAAATGATGGGCATTGAAAATATGAACTAGTTAGTTAGTTGGTTCTTAATTGTATATTAACCTGAATTGCAGCAGAAGCAGGTCCAAAGTAAACTGTTTTGCCAGCAGAGAGCAAACAGAGATTATCAAAGAATTGAAAAACTTCAGCACTAGGCTGATGGATTGATGCAATAACTGTCCTTTGAATGACATCTTTATGATCAAGGGATTTAATTCTTTTCATGACATAGTAAGAGGCAGCACTGTCAAGTCCCCTTGTTGGTTCATCAAGAAATAAGAGTGTTGAGGAGTCTTTTAAATACAAAGCAATTGTGATATCAAAAATGCTTTGCAAATCAGAATTTAACACATGCAAGCAATGAAAACAAATCTAATAAGCATCGACATTAATGAAAGACAAGAACTGATGGGAAGAGGAATTAGAAAGAACGTAGCGGTAAAACCTACCTTTAACTTTGTAAGAAAGCTCTTCGGAAATGAGGGCGCCAAGTAGTGGAAACAGAGTATATCTTCTTCTTAGCCTCTTCCTCACTACATAGTTAGCAGAAAACTCAAAAATCAAAACAGGAGGAAAGAAAAAAGAAGCAAATTAGGCATTGAGATTGAGAAAGAAGGACCTTCCAAGAACTTGAGCTAGTTGTTTCATATGCTATTTATATAAGCTTTCTCTTGATCCGATCTTGAATAATTCCATTAACCATATGAAATGAATAGTTTGATGAGGAAATAATTTTGCTACACTTGACCACCATTTCCCCACACACCAGGCCTGAAAAATAGCACATTACTGCATATGAAAATCATGTAAATATTTTAAAGCTCATACCTTCCAAGAAGAACCTCTGAATTTACAGCACCTAGAGCAAGCTGAAACAAAGAACACAGTTTATTAACATCAACTGATATTTGCCAAAGTAATCAGATTTATGAGATGGTTTACGATATTGATAGGGCACAAAATTATTGCTGTTAATCTCATTCTAATCAGTCACAGAGTAATTTCAATCTATGTACTTAGCAGATTGCATTTCATGAACTGGTATTTATAGTTCCTTCAAATGTAAAATTCAAACAACAAATCTTCCAATTCCTTTTTCCAATTTAAGACTATGGTAATCTCTCCATCTTACCTCAGAAGCAGAACGGCAGAAGGCACAATACATTATCTTCAACGCAAAACTTTTAGCCATAACAATTAATGGAGCTACTTTCAAAACCAAATTCGAACCTTGAAGAAGATTCAAGAACAAAAATCTAAACCATAAAACAAAAGTGGAATAGATCGAGTTTTAGATGCAACAATAACGTATGAACATTTGAATTCAACAAAAAAATATAGCTTAATAGCAATTCCAGAATCTAAAATAGATAAAGAGGTACATGTAGGTTTCAAATCTGGTGACACGATGACTCGACGAGGCTGTGAACGGCGAGGATGGATGGCGCGAGACAGAGAGAGACATAAGCTGAGAGGCGGCAGAGGGAGCTCGTGCAAGCGAGCAGTGACAGAAGGAGCTCGTGCGACGCGTGTGGCGACAAAGCAGAAACGACGGAGAAGTCACACTTGCCCTATTTTCAACTCGAATCAAAGAGAGAGGAGAAGAGCAAGCTTAAAGGAAGGATAGGAGAAGATGAACGGTGATTTGTGTTGAATAAAGTTTCATCATGGTGTGTTCCATCAGGGTTTAACTTATTTTAAATTTGCGAGGGATTTATTAGATGTTACAGAGGGATTTTGTTATCGGTGATAGTTTCAAATTTCAATTTCAATTTTATCGACAAAGTTACCGAGAAATGTTAAAATTTGTCGGTGAAAAAAATTTTTATTTTTTATAGATGAAAAATTTGTCGAAAATCTGTTGGTATTTTCGATAGTAAAATTCTGTCAGAAAAATTTGTCTGTAATCTGTTGTTTTCTAGTAGTGACCTGCATTGTGGACATGATTACTGGAGGCAATAGTCGTTGAAGTCGGCAAAACATTTTAAGAACCTTCTTCAAGAACTTGCCTCCAGTATCAGAACACGTACATTCAGGACAAAACATTTTATAAACCTTCTTCAAGAATTTGTCTCCAATATCAGAACACCCACACCAACCATGACCAATATACTACTTTTTTTTTTTTATTCTCTACATCATTGCTTTCCATCATTGCAACTCTCTCTTTCTTTTATCATATGCATATGCATGTCTTATGTATGTATATTTATATGTATAAATGAGTTGGTTTTAGATTCATGGTATCAAGAACTTTGTTTCTAATAATGTGAGTTTAATTTTGTCAATCTTTCACATTCATCATCTTTTTTGTGTCATTATGCTCATGAACATATTTACTTATATGATGTAGGGAGGGATTTACCTAGTAGGCAGTAGCTATATATATGAATCAACTTTAATTTGTTGCATGCATTATTTATTTGTTATGGAGTTAGGTTGTATACTAGCTAGCTAGCAATGAGACCCATTATATTTTACATTCATTATATTACATATTTGGCCAAACAAAATATGTATAAATCCATCATATGCTTAGGTCTAGCTAGATTTGTGTTACATATGCACATCTTCTTTCAAATATATTAATCTAATGATCATATTATCAAATACAAACATCTATTCACACACTAAAATTAGTCATATCATATATTTATGTATTATATATGTAATTTAATTCATTTTTAACACAAATTTTATATTTTGATGATTGATTTTTGTAACTAATTTTAATATATATTATTAATGATAACACTGAATTAATTAGTACTGACAGCTAGTTAGTTAGTATACTAGTCAATGTAACTACTATGACACCAGAATCTGTTATTGCTGTTAAAAGAGAGCTATCTCTTTTAGCTTTCTATAGGATATGTATATATAATATAGAGCAGTGTGCTGTATTAAAAAATGAATTGAAAATTGACTTTGTATTCATTCAATAAAATTCACTCTATTAGCATTCATTCTTTGAATCCTGCTTTACTGTTACTCTTTCTGTTTCATATTTTTTTGCTGTCCAAAAACTAGTGCTTCAACAATCTTTTTATGGTATCAAGAGCCTTGTTTTTGTACATGATTCATAGCTTCAAATGCTACTAATTTACATTCCTCGATATCTTCATCTTCCTCCTCATCATCCAATTCAACATTCAATCCACAATCATTTGACTATTCCATAAATGACAAACTCAGTAAACACAATCATAAGATTTGGCAACAACAAACTTCAGTTGAGATTAAAATCTATTAAATATAAAATTAAGCAATTAAAATCACAGTTGAAGATTACAAAAAAGCATGGTTGAGAATTGAGATGCACGAGATGAGACACAAAAATAAAAAAATTGTAATAAATATCGTCGCTATCGGGTATCGATACCCAGTCAATCGAGTAACAAGCGAAAGTACTCACCACTATACTACAACGACTTCTTGTTCCAAGCCCTTATTACAATTAATTTAACCGATTAACTCTTTACGATTGTTCGTGAGATCAAAACCCGGAGTGAGTAGTGTCTCCAACTCACCATTGTTGAAGGTGAGAGTAACATGGAAGCAGCCTTCTGTTCAACATTTTAGAGATCTTCTCGTGCTGGTGTGCTTCTATTTTCAATCTCTGATTTCTCAATTGATTGTTTTTATCAACGGCATCTTGCATGCATTTAGAAATGTATAAGTAAACAAGAATATCTCTGTTTTTGTGATTGTTTTAGTGTAATTATTGGGTAGCAAAAAATGATTCCGATGGCGAACTCCCACTGTTTTTAGCAACAATGGTTCTGTGGCAATGATAAAGCAAAAGTGAAGAAGAAAGCTTGAAACCCATTAGGACCCGGAATTTTAAAAGAATTCATGTGAAAAATAGCTGTTTTGACTTCCTACATAGTAATTGGAGCAGTAAGATCATTGTAAGCTTCCTCATTCAAAGAAAGAAGAGACACATCACCAAGGCAACCCAAATCAACATCATCCAAATAACAGAATAAGTTTTTGTGGAAAGACTCTGCTTCCTGACTCAAAACCTCCGGATCAGTTTTCCACACTTCATCCTTAAAAAAAAGGCCATAAATCTTATTATGCTTCATTCGCACAAGAGTTTGAACATAAAAAAAATCTTGTATTCCTATCCCCAAATCTTACCCACTGCTATCTGGACTTTTGGAACCATAGGAGCTCTTCTTGCACTAGAGTATTATTATAATCAACAAGCGATTGTTGCTCTTTCTGACACAAATAAATGCTATTCACCACTTTCAAATGCTTCTGCAAATAATTAATCTAGTGCTCTAATTCACATTTCTTAAAAAAAATATTACCAAACACCTTCGAGTTAAACTCTAAGAAATTTTTCTGCATTTTTAAAAACTTACCATGAATTTCTCTATTACCAAACCACCATGACAGGTTCACAATATCCTTATATCCAAGATAAATAGCCCAAATAACAACAAATCGAAAAGATCGATTCTCTTTAGACCGAGGACGCCCACCTATTTAAATATTTATATTCGTCTTGAATATTTATGCATTGTCCCAACTTTTGTTATCTATGAATATTTTAATTTTTTTTTCCATATCTATCGTGACCCATGAGTATGTACGGTCCCGTATTCAATTACGATTCGTTTCGGAACTTAATTAATTTATAATTTTTCTCTTAACATAAATTTATGGTGAATTCTACCATGTAGAGCATGGATTTTTTCTACATGTGTAGAATGATGCTGGCATTACTAAAACTTGACAAGTGTCTCTAGCAAGAGATCATTTCTGTCAAAAACAGTAAAACTAACAACTTGTGCAGACACTGTCCAACTTTCATCACGTCAGTGAATTGAGATTAACAATAGACAATTATCATAATGACACTGAGTGAGATTAAAGTTAATGATGGATTGTTATTGGGTGTTGGACTTAGTCACTGATGGACCTTGGATGTTTTTGCAATTAGGCTTGAAGACAATAGAATGAGAGTTTTTGGAATTTTATTGTGTGGGCTTAGGGTTATGGCCTCTAATATATAATTTGAACAATTTATCAACGAAATAAAATAAAAAAAACAAAACCAACAACCCAAAATCAAATCAGATTTGTAACCACTCAACATAAACATATACACTTGAACGGTCTATTTTTATTCCACTCTCATAGTGCTTCACCTTACTTCATCCTCTCAAAATTCATCTCCTCTTTATTGAATATTTTATTATTCCCAATTTTCCATATACACCAAATAACAGCGAAAAAAAAAATCATAATAAAATAAAAAAATCATCCATACTTCTTTCATGATTTTTCTCGGGATGCCTTACATTCGTATATATACAAAGATAAATACGTATATGAATAAAATATCAACATGTATATATCTTAATAACAAGTAAATATTTTTTTCGACAAATTATCAACGTGCATATAATGGTAGAGTAATAAAATAAATAACCCAGCCATATACATGTATATATATATATATATATATATACTTTTAAATATAATAAAATATTAAATATTCATATATACATATCAATCAATCAACTTTAATTCTGTAGCACGCTTAATATACACCAACAAAAAAAAATAAAAAATCAGATTATGCCATCAAAACATGTCATACCTACTCTTTTTATTTTTATTATACTTTTTTCCCTGTTATTTGGTGTATATGGAAAATTAGGAATAATAAAATATTCAATAAAAAGGAGATGAACTTTGACAGGACGAAGCAAAGTTATGCGCTAGGGGAGAGGAATAAAAATAGAACAGTTCAACAACATTGAACAAAGTAGGTTTATATGTTTATGTTGAGTGGTTACAGATGTGATTTAATTTTGTGTCATTGGGTTGGTTTTGTTTTTTTTTTTTTTATTCGTTAGTAAATTGTCCAAATTATAATATTAGAGGCCATAAATCTTATTACAATTTTAATTTTTTTTTTGGCAAAATTACAACTTTAATTTTGCTTTCAAAAATTTCAAAACTGAATACTAAGCCCGCATAATAAAATTTCAAAAACTCTCCTTCTATTGTCTTCAAAGCCTTCTTGCAAAAACATCCAAGGCCCATCAATGACTAAGCCCAACACCCAATAACAATCCATCATTAACTTTAATTTCACTCATTATCCTTATGATAATTGTCTATTGTTAATCTTAATGAAAGTTGGACAGCGCCTGTACAAATTGTCATTTTTACTGTTTTTGACAGAAATGGTCTCTTAAGA
The DNA here is from genome assembly GCF_059453495.1 of Arachis ipaensis. Taxonomy (NCBI): domain Eukaryota; kingdom Viridiplantae; phylum Streptophyta; class Magnoliopsida; order Fabales; family Fabaceae; genus Arachis; species Arachis ipaensis. The sequence continues at coordinate 140,519,845 of NC_142436.1, forward strand.
GAGACACTTGTCAATTTTTAGTAATGCCACCATCATTCTACACATGTAGAAAAAATCCATGCTCTACATGGTAGAATTCACCTAAATTTATAATATGAAGATAAACAAATTAAATTGAACTCATCAATAAAATTTCAAACATAATTAAGTACCTCAAAAACATAATTAAATAGAAAAATAATTCTAAATTATTCACAATAATACATAACATATAAATAGGGAGGAGCAAATACTCACTTATCAATAAATGGTTTGCTAAGGTCCCTATCAAGATTCCCACGGCCTCTGAATGATTCTGAGCCCAGGCATGGATTAATGGATTAATGCATTGGACGTAGTATCAACTATTCATATTCATAATCAGTAGTATATATTGGCACATAGGACATATCTAGAATGTTTCTTTCTTTTTGGAGATTAGAAAATTGCAAACAAAACTTTGAACTTATGAAAACAATCAAATGCTCCAAAAAAAACACAGTTTAGTGTCTGCTGGTAGTTTTAGCATCAACTGCTATAACTCTTGCCTTCTGAGAACTAAAGTGGTGATCACCAGCTTGTAAAAAAGCCAGTCGAAACCTTCAATGAAGGACACAGATGATTGTTTTATGAGAATGAGACTAATGGCAGGACACAAACTCATGATGACAAAAATGAATGTTATATAGATTAAGAGCTAGATCATTTTCCAATAAAAAGAACCAAGAAATGCAGAGTACAAAACCATAGTCTTCTTTCTCTCTATCAAATCAAGTACCTTTACAAAGTTTTTAGTCCATACTTAAGACCCTTGGAACTTTAATATACGGCTCCTCATAGCTTGGAACAGCACCAATCATCGCATCCCTGTGAAGCACAGACCGAAAACCAACACATTTGAATCAATAGTTTTTCAACTATGTCCAATTGAAACATAATGATTAATGGATAACTTCATTTTCACCTGTGATCAAATGTTTCCGGGACATTGTCGCGCAAATTGTTTTCGGTCTCTGCAGATATCATTAGAAAAAACAAGTTTAAGAACTACCAATTATGAAGGCAAGCCAATGATCAATCCTATTTCCATTCCTAGTTTGCTCTCGTGTAAAAAGAACACATATCATGGAATGAAAAATTTATTGAGAACAGGAAAACACTCTTAAATGATTGAAAAGAAAAGGATGTATTATATGAACAGCATCAATCACTCCACCATGTAAAACTAGTTGAAAAATTTGGCTAAATGACATCAATAGCATCAAACTTGCAGTTCCAACAAATGAATGTAAAGTAGTAACTGCACACATGATAAATAATAGGACGCAATAGCATTATTCGACATATGTAGCCGACCTTATCTAGTTAGTGGGATAAAGTTTTGCTGCTATTGTCGTTTAATATTAAGCAGTAACAATTTATGATGGAATTGGAACCGGACAACTATAAGATATCCTTTTCATCATAAACTGTAAACATGCTTTTTACATTCTAAATTAAGTCGTATTTACTCTCCATGTCTTGAATTATTAAAAGGCAATAAATTTTATTTCATTTAGTAATTATTAGGATGCTTAAGAGAATCAATTAGGATAAACCATTTCTTAAGCTGCATTATGTTTTGCAATCTGGGTGGAAAAATGATCTTTAAATGCCAAATTCTTGTACTCGGTGGCAACACCTACTTTATCACTAGCGGATTTTAATCCGGCATCCATTTAACACTGAAAACTTCTATTTTTCACCATTGGATTAGATTTGGTGTTCAAAAACACCATATTTTTTGGTGTGCAAATATTGCAACTCATCAAAGTGAATGCTATCAAAGATAAGCATGTGAACACTAGTAGCTGAAAAGTAATGATGAAGGATATTGAGAACCTGCTCTAATGGAGGGCTCAACGCTTTGGAGATCAACATCATGAAGTTGCCCAAACCTGCAACACAAACCAGTTGCTCAATTCCTCCTTGGGTTTTAGCTATACCATAACTGAATGTTTTGTTCCGCACTTTGATGTTTTCAAAGAATTTAACACATAAGAAACATAGTTTAAAGAAAAGTAGCAAATTCTTTGGCTAAACCAATGAATTGTTGAACAACCAAATTTACAAACCCTCATAATTTGAATTCAAATGAGTTATATATACCAAAGATTAAGATTATCAATCAAACTAAATTCAAATTCCAACATACTAAAACCTAAATTCTAACCGATGTTATCATTGCTTTATCAACAATAGTAAGATTCCGGGAACATACTTACCAGTCAATCACCTGTTGAATCTTTGGAGCAAATTCTTCAATCTGCAAATAACAAACTAATAAAAAAAAATGCCAAACCCCAAAATAGTGAAACATAAAACACGTGATACCACAAAGAAAGAAAACAAACCTCATCTGGGGTGAGAGAAATTTGAGCTGTTTTTGCCAAACGAGACACATCTGGTGGTTGGAGAGAGGGACATGTGCTCTTAGATGAGAAGCTCCTGAACTTCAACAACTTCTCCTTCTTGTTATGAATGCTAAAGCTTAACCTCGGAGACCTCAAAAAGCTACCACAAAACACAGCATATGAATATGAAGCTCCCTTCACCATAGCACCAACGCCACCCATCTTCCTCCAAAATTCTCTAACCCCCTTGCTCTATCCTCAAAAGCTTCGAAACAACATCGGTTATCAAACTTTTCCAAAATTTTCATTTTAGTCCCTCGGGTAAAAGCCAAAATTACCCCTTTGGTCCTTATATAAATAGAAAATCTTTTTTATTTTCAAAAGGGCAACTTTTTTTATTTTTCTCAATTGTTGTTTGGTTTCCATTTGAAAAAACCGAAAAAGCTCTAATTTTTCTTGAGCTCCATCAAAAAGGGGATTGCAGGAAAGAGCATCATCGTTGCCATGTCGCGGCATAGATCCAGAAGATTAGAACTACCTCCGGCTCAAGAGGTACGATACCCATCAATCTTCTCTTTTCATTTTTGGGTCCAAACTGAACAAAAGTGAAAATCTCATCATAGTAATTTAGCCCTTTTCATGGTTTCATCTTGTGTAGTCTAAGTGAAACGAAAAGTTTTGTTTTTTATAATTCTAATGCTTATTGATTTTATATTGGTTTTGTTTCTTTAACAACAAAAATGGAAACTTTTGTTGTAACGCTTTTTCTGCTGCAGTACCCGATGTTGCATTTGGCTGAAAAATCATGTTTTTGGATGATTTTGATTTGCTTGAATCACAAACACATTGTTTTGATTTATTATTACTATTATTATATTAATTTTTATTTCTAGCGGGTATGGTTTTGTTGCTACTATATAAAAGGGAAACAGATTCTGCATAGCATGAGTTACGTTTTACTCATTTACTTCACTTTTGAATCGTTCTCTGGTTTTCTTAAGCCCTTTTATCTTCTTAGTTACTGTTGAATCCTGTGTTTGGTATTCCCCATTTCCTTCCCATTATCCTTGTTTGCACCATGGAGCAGTAGCAGTATTCTACAGTAGTGACAATTGCACACTCTTGACGTATTTTCATGCAAAACAATTGGATAAATAATACTGTGGTCCCATTGTGACTTCTTATTTGCATCTTTGGTTGTTCATATTACCTCACACAGTTTCTGCAAATGTCTCTGTTTTTTTAAGGGCTAGGTCTTCTTATAAGCATTGTGTTGCCTATGCTCTTCTTTTATTGTCATTTTTCTTTAAGGATTTTCCTATTTCTTATGCTGAAATGCAGAATATTGAAAAATTGGAGAAAGTTATAAATGAGGGCAACTGTTATGGAGCTTAACAAATGTACAAATCGATTAGTGCCAGGTTCATACAGTTTCTAACTTTTACTTATTAGTTATTACCACTAATTGTATTCGACTCTCTTTTAAACCACGAGTAATTAGTTTTGCAGTTGTTATTCTCTTTCGTTTTCAAGTGTATACTTTATAACAGTAGCTCATAAAGCAATCAGATAGCCAGTTCCTCATTGGTGTAGTTGATAGCCTAGAATAGCTAATCCTTTTCAGCTTAATGGAAGGAAGATTTTAACATCAGTAGGAGGCAATTCAGCAGAGATAGAACCATAAATTACTCTCCTTTCAAGAACTGGATAATGTAGTTTCATGTGGTGAACGCTTTTGCTATTTTTGGTGAATCATGAATTTGCTATTAGAGTTTGGAATATATTCTTATATGCCACTTTAGACTTTAGGGAGGAGAAAAGAAGGTAATTTTTGGTGCCGATAGGTAGGTTTAGTTGCTGGATTTTTCATGGATCTATAGTTTTTTCCCTGTTATGTCCCTTGTGTAACATAGTCTTTAATCTTTTAACTCTCTACGGTGCTTTGCTAGTCTTTTACTTGATGTTCTTCTTTCTTCTTTTTCTTTTTTGTATTGTTATTTTAGGATAGAACTTCCCTATGCTTATGTATTTTTGTTCTCCAATAAAACCTGTTGTTCTTCTAATATGTGGAGTGTACTTTTCTTATATCGTCCAAATAGATATGTGCTTGTTTAAGTCACAAGTGAATAATTTTGAGAAGTTTCATTACTTTGGTCTCCAACTCTCCACTAACTAATACATGTGCATCAATTTTAAGTTGTTAACATTGATGAAGAAAAAATGTTTTGCTGCAGATTTGTATCTGCTGAGAGGTATTCTGAAGCATTAGATATCCTACATTCAGGAGCTTGCCTTCAATTGACTCATGGGCAGGTTGTACATCTTCTATGTCAATGCCTTTCTAGATATACTTTTATGACCTTTATTTAGGAATATAGGATAACTATTATCTAGTTTCCTTGCAAGTGTATCAGACAAGTAGATGTTGATTGTGCATGACTGTTTCCTTTGTTGTGATGTTTGTGAGAGATTCTATGAGCTCATTTTTTTGTTTTTTCATTTTTGGTGTGGGAAAGGGAAAATGGTTGATGGAGGATCATCAGTCCTTTTATTTAGATTGATTGCTCTATTTAATTTTCACATATTTTAAAATCAGGAATCAAATTTTAATTTTTATGATGAATTGTTCTTCAATAATTTTTACATTTGACAAACGACAAAGCCTAATGCTCCATTTCTCTATATTTAAGGTTACATGCGGAGCAGAGCTTGCTTCAATGTATGTGGAGACCTTAGTGAAAGGGAAAATTCCTTATGATGAAAAAACACTTGGTGCGCTCTAATCTTGTCTTTTATCAGTGTTTTATTACTCTTTTGTGTCTATGTATGTCGAAATTTAAATCTCTCTCTCTCTCTCTCTAGTATTTAACCATGAAATCTGCTACTTATTACTGATGAATCTCAATGATAGATCTTGTCAAGAAAATCTATCAGGCATTTCCTCGGGTTCCACTGCCACAACACTTGTGGGATGTTGATGACGTGCAGCAGCTTTCTGAAGACATCGGAACGGCAAAGGCACGTGTTGAAGGCTGTTCCTCATTCTTAAAAGCTGCTATCAGGTGAGACTTCACAAAATAGAAATATCCAGCATATGTGCTGTTTAAGATTATCCCATATATAAAAATCACATGTTCCTTCTGAGTAATATTTTTGGCTTGCTTGGTATTGTATTCACTATTCAGATGGTCAGCCGAATATGGAGCAGATAGTAATGGATCTCCTGAACTGCACATTATGCTAGCCGAATACATATATTCGGAAAGTCCTGAGGCGGTATGTTTCAAAATGGTGCTTCAAGTGCTTGTTCATTGTCACTCCTCTTAAATCTAATGACCATACCTGTGTCTCTAGAGTTTGTTTCAAGCCCCTTTTGCTTTGCCAACATCTGTTTGAATTTTGTCTTGTGCATGATTTTTGGTGGGGGGAAACCCATGTCAGTGGAGATATGTAAAAGTTCTTTTAGTTTGAATATTTAAAAAATTAACGTGACACAAATAAACATTGATGATTTGGGATGATTTGGTTTACTGTCCGTCATAGAAATTTGGCAGATGTTATAATTAAAAAAGAAATTAGGTATAAGATGAGAGGAAGAAATATAAACTTCACCAATGTACTCTCAGTTTGTTTGAAGAAAGTATTTTTGGAACACAGTTTAGATAATAATAATGTAAATGCTCATTGCAGAGCAGATAAAGCGGTGGCTAATGTCTGAAAAGTAAGAAATGGTGGCTCGTTTTTAATTGGATTTTGAAATAAAATATAATTGACGGTTTTGGGGTTTAGATAGAATTCCTTTTTTCTGGAAGAGGGAAGCAGCTCCATTTTTATTCTTCTTTGGAGCCGATAGATCTATGAATTTCCATTCCGCCCTGGAAAGCTTCACTTACACTTGAATGAATATCAATAAACTTTTTAAATGCAGGATATAGGTAAAGTAACATATCATTTTACGAGAGGAAATGATCCAAAGAAGTTTGCTTCTACTCTGGTGAACTTTCTGGGCAAGGTACACACCTCCATGCCTTTTTTATTTTTTCTCCTTGTTGGGAGCTTCACAAATTCTGTTGAGACATGCAAACTTGCAAGCAATTTTGCACTTATCCTTTCTGGAAAAATTAAACATTCTTGGCATAAGCTTAGGAGGAAGGTTAAACTGATATGCTTTCCATAATATTATAGTGCTATCCTGGTGAAGATGATCTGGCGATTGCTCGAGTGGTTTTAAGGTAAAGGCACTAAGAAATTAATTCTCACTTAGGATTCCTTGCCTATGTGATCATTTTTCTCTCTCCCTTATGATACTTATACAACGTTTGCTTTTTGCATTGCAATTCTAGTCCGTAGATATTTTTTTTCCCTTTTCTTTTTATGATTATTTATTTATTTATTTTTTCTGTGGTTTCCTAATGCATGACAGGTATTTTGTCAAGGTAATTTGAGAGATGCCAACCTACTAGTTGAAGAGGTAAAGACACAAATCGAATCCACCGAGATCGAGTTCCCAAAGTCAGAGTTAATGCAGTTCATCACTTATCTTTTGCAAACGTAAGCTGCCTGTGATCCTTCATTGATTCATTGAGCAATTTGTGTTCTATGTTTAGAAATAATGAAGCATAGTTTCTATTGTAGTGTTTCATTGGTCATGCTACATGCGAACTTTTCTGAATTTTCGTAACTTTCTAATTTGGTGTAGGATGGAGAGAGATGCTTTGCCTCTTTTTAATATGTTGAGATAAAATTAATTATAAGTCAAGTATTGACAGGGAACCTGCATTCCATGAGGTCAGCTAACTCACAATACCAAGCCATTTTTAGTTTTATCATCTTTTGTTGTCGGCTAACTTGCATGATCCTCAAACACATTTAATATGTGTTCTATGAGTATGTGCAACCAGTGATCCTTACTTTTTTTTTTTTTTTAAATATAATGTTGATATTGTAAATAAAAGTGAGTGGTTGCGAATGATTTTGGACCACACATCCAATACACTCGAACTCATACTTATTGATCGTTTTTGTCTTGGCACGATGCTAGAATGCTGCAATTGACATGCAAAAATTGTGATTTAGATGCTAGATGACATTGCAGAGAAGTTTTTTGGAGTGCAGAGAAGGAATCCCATGGGGATGTTGGGAGATATATTCAAGGTGAGAGACACTACTCATCATACCTTTTGATAGTTCAAAACAAGCCACATTGGCACATGCAAAAGTACAAATATTTTAGTATAAATATCCTCTCAAATGAATTATAGAGTTCCATCTTAATTTCTTGTTTTGCAGTTGATGGGGTCTGCTGAATGAGTTACTCATTGTTGAAACACTGCCAGATAGGACAGCAACTTCTATTGAAAATTCTGATAATTATAACACCTTTATTTTCATTCTTTTTTAGGATAGAGCAATCCATCTCAGTAAACAAAAGCTGTGTGATCTCTTGATATAGTTTATTTTTGGTGAATTTATTGTGATTTATAAATACTAGATTCACAAATTTGCATAGTACTCATTTCAAGAGTTATTTGCTGTAAAAACTTCTACAGTGGAGATTGATTGCTTTTTATTATTCTTTCATTTCCATGTCACAGCAACAATTTTCTTCTCATAGCAACGTATTATGGCATTCTACTTCAGATTATGTGCTCTGGAAATAAATCAAAGTAGAACATCTCTTTCCAATATTCATCTTGCAATAAAGTAAGGCTTTGATTTGATCACTTTTTCAAAACTACTGTTATCCACATGTTTTGAGAAAGTTTATCTTGATACTAAAACAAAATTGTATCCTTCAATATATTATATTATGAATTTTGTGAATGACCCATTTCTAAATTCTATCATAATCAGGGATTCTTTTTCACCATAGACAAGCTCAGTGTTTATTGATGGCAAATCAGAATATACTCTTATTTAAATAGTCAACAACCTCCTAGGAAAGCATTTGCTCATGTAAAATGGAAACACCAATTAAAGCACAATACTAAAATTTCATAAATTGTACTACAGTATCATGAGTGGTATTATACTCTTATTACATTATACACAGTATACATAATCAGTTGAAATGCTTTGAGGAAGCTATGATATTAATCATCGATCAAAAAGACCACTCCATTATCTTTCTTGAAGCTGTGTGTGGTATGATCAATCACCTGTACATAGAATTAAGTCACATGAAAAATCTACCTTATGCATGAACAAAAAGATAAAATAAAACAATCAAACTTGGCTTCATTTCCCTCTAAATCTGGTGGCTAATCTCAAGCAGAAGTGAAGTCTCAGTTTTAGTGGAAATCCAAAAACTTACATTTGTATTGCTCAATTCCAGATTGTAGAAGTCCATTGCATCTTCTTTAAATATAGGGCCAGCAATATTTGGACATCATCAATGGCAGGAGGCGCGTACGAATGGCCACATCGTGATTGCACAATCTTCTTTCCGGTGTTATCCTTGAGTTCATCTGATTCAACAATGGATGGCTTAGCAACTCCAAGATACCAAGCATGGCCACCAATAGAACCAAGGCATTGTGTCACACTTGCATGATGTGTAATATTCGAAAACTTCAGCGGACGATTTTCGATATGCATGATGTAAAACCTGTTATATACAAAGTCATTTCAAGAAGTTGGAGCTCAAAATCACCCTCAAAGTCATTTCAAGAAGTTAACTAATCTATAGTTGAATAAAACCTCTAATAATACTCATAATCCAAGATTTGCACTTTATATATAGCTAATTAGGCAGACAGAAAAAGATCCAACCAGAATAAACAAGGAGCAAAAGGGTGTATGAAAAGGGAATTAGAATACTTGTGAGCTGATAAAAATTGAAGCTTGATTAGAGAGTAAAAAATTGGTGATGGTAAAGGGAAAGGTCCAACTGAGCATCATGGGGGCCGAACTCGTCGCCGTCCGGCGAAGCCTCAATGACCTGACCGTAGTCTTTGAAGGTCGACGGAGTTGCTTCGATTGGCTTCAGCGTCACCGCCTTCGTCTCCTCCATAGGAACTTCTGGTTTTCATTCGCTTTGTCTCCTTTTTTTTTTTTTTTTTTAAATATTTTAGAGGATAAAATGGAATATTCCTATGTACCACAGTTTTTTTTATAGAATATTAGTGTTTTGGAGAGTATTGTAACTTTATTAATAAATTGAATAAATAAAATAAGGGAAGCTCCTTCCCCGTTTAGCTCATCAGCACCATAAACCCTAATGCCATAAAGATGACTACCACCACCACCACCGACGCAGCCTCATCGGAAGCTCAGCTGCTGAAAACGGTGACCACCATCCTCACCAGCCACCGTGACCCCCACACCGCACTCAAACCCTTAATCCAAAATCTCACCCTCCCCACCGTGCTTTCCGTCCTCTCCTCCACCCAACTCCACCGCACCCACTCCGCCACCCTCCTCTCCTTCTTCCACATCCTCCGCCACTCTCCCCACCCTTCTCTCTCCTCCTCCCCTGAGCTCCTACTCGCCCTCCTTCCCGGCCTCCTCGTCCACCGCCGCTACTCCTCCGCCCGTTCCCTCCTCCTCAACTTCATCTCCTCCGACCACCCCCGCCACTCCCTCCACCAGCTCCTCCTCCGCCGCCCGCGTCTCCCGCAGCCACTCCTCGACACCTCCCTCTCCGCCTACGCCCTCTCCCACTACCCCGACCTCGCCTTCCAGCTCTTCAACAAGATGAAGCGCCTCCGCATTAAACCCAACCTCCTCACCTGTCACTCCCTCCTCTCCTCCCTCATCCGCCAGCACCCTCATTCCTCCCACTCCATTCACCTCTCCAAACAAGTCTTCAACGATTCCCTTAAGCTCGGTATAATCCCAAATACCACCACCTTCAACATCTTGATCCATGGTTCTTGTCTTGATAATAATTTTAATGATGCTCTTGGCTTCATGAACCAAATGTCTGATTTTGCTTGTTCTCCTGATAATATCACTTACAATACTATTCTTGATGCATTGTGTAGAAAGGGCCAATTGAGTAAGGTTAGGGAGGTTTTGCTAGAGATGAAAGGTAGCGGGGTTTCCCCAAATAGGAACACCTATAATATCTTGGTTAATGGCTATTGTAAGTTGAGGTGGTTGAAGGAGGCTGCTGAGGTTGTCGAGTTGATGAAAGCGAACGGCATGGTACCGGATATTTGGACTTATAATACAATCATGAGGGGTTTGTGCGACGAGGGGAAGGTCAAGGAGGCGATTAGCCTAAGGGATGAGATGGAGAGCCTGAGAGTGATGCCGGATGAGGTTACCTACAATACTCTGATTGACGGGTGTTTTCAGTGGAAGGGGAGTGTGGAAGCATTCAAGTTGGTTGAGGAAATGAAGGGAAAGGGAGTCAAGCCAAACGCGGTGACTCACAATATAATGGTGAAGTGGTATTGTAAGGAAGGTAAGATGGATGAAGCCGGCTGTGTCGTGGCGAAGATGGTGGAGAGTGGGTTTTCACCGGACTGTTTTACTTATAATACTATGATCAATGGTTATTGTAAGGCAGGAAATCTGGGAGAAGCTTTTAAGATGATGGATGAAATGGGGAGGAAAGGTTTAAAGATGGATACTTTTACTCTGAACACTATAGTGCACAAATTGTGCACGGAGAAGCTGCTCAAAGAGGCATACGAGTTGACTGTGAAGGCCGCAAAGCGAGGTTATATTCTCGATGAGGTAACCTATGGAACTCTAATCATGGGATACTTTAAAAATGAACAAACAAACAAAGCTCTGAAGCTTTGGGATGAGATGAAGGAGAAGGGGATCATTCCTAGTGTTGTCACTTATAACACTATAATTAGGGGGTTGTGCCATTCTTTAAAAACTGATCAGGCTGTAGATAAATTGAATGAGCTTCTAGATAAAGGTTTGGCCCCCGATGAAGCTACGTGTAACATAATTATTCATGGTTACTGCTGGGAGGGAGCAGTGGAGAAAGCATTCTTGTTCTATAACAGAATGGTTGAGAACTCATTCAAGCCGGATGTTATTACATGTAACATTCTTCTTCGAGGGCTTTGCAAACATGGTATGTTCGAGAAGGCCTTTAATTTATTTAACACATGGATCGTTAAAGGTAAGCCCGTTGATGCAGTTACGTACAACACGTTGATTTCCGTCCTTTGCAAAGAAGGGAAACTTGATGAAGCATTTGACCTCATGACTGAGATGGAGAAGAAAAAATTGGGGCCGGACCGATATACTTATACTGCCATCATTGGTGCACTTACTCATGCTGGGAGAACTGAGGAAGCAAAGAAATTCATGTCAAAACTCCTAGAGACAAGTCCAAATATGATAAGTGAAGACACTTCACAAATGCTTGGTTCAGGCAACATGGATTACTCAGAACAGATAAGTAATTTTTGTACTCAAGGGAAGTACAAAGAGGCAATGAAACTATTTCAAGAATCAGAGCAGAAAGGAGTTAGTTTGAATAAATCTGCGTATTTCAAGTTAATGGATGGGCTATTGAAGAGGCGAAAAAGCATATCGAAGGAATGTATTCTTATATGCCACTTTAGACTTTAGGGAGGAGAAAAGAAGGTAATTTTTGGTGCTGATAGGTAGATTGAGTTGCTGAAATTTTCATGGATCTATAGTTTTTTCCCTGTTATGTCCCTTGTGTAACATAGTCTTTAATTTTTTAACTCTCTACGGTGCTTCGCTAGTCTTTTGCTTGATGTTCTTCTTTCTTTTTTTCTTTTTTTGTATTGTTATTGATTCTTTTAGGATATAACTTCCCCTATGCTTATGTATTTTTATTCTCCAATAAAACCTGTTGTTCTTCTAATATGTGGAGTGTACTTTTCTTATATCGTCCAAATAGATATGTGCTTGTTTAAGTCACAAGTGAATAATTTTGAGAAGTTTCATTACTTTGGTCTCCAACTCTCCACTAACTAATACATGTGCATCAATTTTAAGTTGTTAACATTGATGAAGAAAAAATGTTTTGCTGCAGATATGTATCTGCTGAGAGGTATTCTGAAGCATTAGATATCCTACATTCAGGAGCTTGCCTTCAATTGACTCATGGGCAGGTTGTACATCTTCTATGTCAATGCCTTTCTAGATATACTTTTATGACCTTTATTTAGGAATATAGGATAACTATTATCTAGTTTCCTTGCAAGTGTATCAGACAAGTAGATGTTGATTGTGCATGACTGTTTCCTTTGTTGTGATGTTTGTGAGAGACTCTATGAGCTCATTTTTCTGTTTTTTCATTTTTGGTGTGGGAAAGGGAAAATGGTTGATGGAGGATCATGAGTCCTTTTATTTAGATTGATTGCTCTATTTAATTTTCACATATTTTAAAATCAGGAATCAAATTTTAATTTCTATGATGAATTGTTCTTCAATGATTTTTACATTTGACAAAAGACAGCCTAATGCTCCATTTCTCTATATTTAAGGTTACATGCGGAGCAGAGCTTGCTTCAATGTATGTGGAGACCTTAGTGAAAGGGAAAATTCCTTATGATGAAAAAACACTTGGTGCGCTCTAATCTTGTCTTTTATCAGTGTTTTATTGCTCTTGTGTCTATGTATGTCGAAATTTAAATGATTTTAAGGTCTCCCTTTGTCAGTGTAGAAAAGAAATATGCATACCTCTCTCTCTCAATATTTAACCATGAAATCTGCTACTTATTACTGATGAATCTCAATGATAGATCTTGTCAAGAAAATCTATCAGGCGTTTCCTCGGGTTCCACTGCCACAACACTTGTGGGATGTTGATGATGTGCAGCAGCTTTCTGAAGACATCGGAACGGCAAAGGCACGTGTTGAAGGCTGTTCCTCATTCTTAAAAGCTGCTATCAGGTGAGACTTCACAAAATAGAAATCTTATTAGTTCCTCATTTACTTCACCTTTGAATCGTTCTCTGGTTTTCTTAAGCCCTTTTATTTTCTTAGTTACTGTTGAATCCTGTGTTTGGTATTCTCCATTTCCTTCCCGTTATCCTTGTTTGCACCATGGAGCTGTAGCAGTATTCTACAGTAGTGACAATTGCACACTCTTGACGTATTTTCATGCAAAACAATTGGATAAATAATACTGTGGTCCCATTGTGACTTCTTATTTGCATCTTTGGTTGTTCATATTACCTCACACAGTTTCTGCAAATGTCTCTGTTTTTTTAAGGGCTAGGTCTTCTTATAAGCATTGTGTTGCCTATGCTCTTCTTTTATTGTCATTTTTCTTTAAGGATTTTCCTATTTCTTATGCTGAAATGCAGAATATTGAAAAATTGGAGAAAGTTATAAATGAGGGCAACTGTTATGGAGCTTAACAAATGTACAAATCGATTAGTGCCAGGTTCATACAGTTTCTAACTTTTACTTATTAGTTATTACCACTAATTGTATTCGACTCTCTTTTAAACCACGAGTAATTAGTTTTGCAGTTGTTATTCTCTTTCGTTTTCAAGTGTATACTTTATAACAGTAGCTCATAAAGCAATCAGATAGCCAGTTCCTCATTGGTGTAGTTGATAGCCTAGAATAGCTAATCCTTTTCAGCTTAATGGAAGGAAGATTTTAACATCAGTAGGAGGCAATTCAGCAGAGATAGAACCATAAATTACTCTCCTTTCAAGAACTGGATAATGTAGTTTCATGTGGTGAACGCTTTTGCTATTTTTGGTGAATCATGAATTTGCTATTAGAGTTTGGAATATATTCTTATATGCCACTTTAGACTTTAGGGAGGAGAAAAGAAGGTAATTTTTGGTGCCGATAGGTAGGTTTAGTTGCTGGATTTTTCATGGATCTATAGTTTTTTCCCTGTTATGTCCCTTGTGTAACATAGTCTTTAATCTTTTAACTCTCTACGGTGCTTTGCTAGTCTTTTACTTGATGTTCTTCTTTCTTCTTTTTCTTTTTTGTATTGTTATTTTAGGATAGAACTTCCCTATGCTTATGTATTTTTGTTCTCCAATAAAACCTGTTGTTCTTCTAATATGTGGAGTGTACTTTTCTTATATCGTCCAAATAGATATGTGCTTGTTTAAGTCACAAGTGAATAATTTTGAGAAGTTTCATTACTTTGGTCTCCAACTCTCCACTAACTAATACATGTGCATCAATTTTAAGTTGTTAACATTGATGAAGAAAAAATGTTTTGCTGCAGATTTGTATCTGCTGAGAGGTATTCTGAAGCATTAGATATCCTACATTCAGGAGCTTGCCTTCAATTGACTCATGGGCAGGTTGTACATCTTCTATGTCAATGCCTTTCTAGATATACTTTTATGACCTTTATTTAGGAATATAGGATAACTATTATCTAGTTTCCTTGCAAGTGTATCAGACAAGTAGATGTTGATTGTGCATGACTGTTTCCTTTGTTGTGATGTTTGTGAGAGATTCTATGAGCTCATTTTTTTGTTTTTTCATTTTTGGTGTGGGAAAGGGAAAATGGTTGATGGAGGATCATCAGTCCTTTTATTTAGATTGATTGCTCTATTTAATTTTCACATATTTTAAAATCAGGAATCAAATTTTAATTTTTATGATGAATTGTTCTTCAATAATTTTTACATTTGACAAACGACAAAGCCTAATGCTCCATTTCTCTATATTTAAGGTTACATGCGGAGCAGAGCTTGCTTCAATGTATGTGGAGACCTTAGTGAAAGGGAAAATTCCTTATGATGAAAAAACACTTGGTGCGCTCTAATCTTGTCTTTTATCAGTGTTTTATTACTCTTTTGTGTCTATGTATGTCGAAATTTAAATCTCTCTCTCTCTCTCTCTCTAGTATTTAACCATGAAATCTGCTACTTATTACTGATGAATCTCAATGATAGATCTTGTCAAGAAAATCTATCAGGCATTTCCTCGGGTTCCACTGCCACAACACTTGTGGGATGTTGATGACGTGCAGCAGCTTTCTGAAGACATCGGAACGGCAAAGGCACGTGTTGAAGGCTGTTCCTCATTCTTAAAAGCTGCTATCAGGTGAGACTTCACAAAATAGAAATATCCAGCATATGTGCTGTTTAAGATTATCCCATATATAAAAATCACATGTTCCTTCTGAGTAATATTTTTGGCTTGCTTGGTATTGTATTCACTATTCAGATGGTCAGCCGAATATGGAGCAGATAGTAATGGATCTCCTGAACTGCACATTATGCTAGCCGAATACATATATTCGGAAAGTCCTGAGGCGGTATGTTTCAAAATGGTGCTTCAAGTGCTTGTTCATTGTCACTCCTCTTAAATCTAATGACCATACCTGTGTCTCTAGAGTTTGTTTCAAGCCCCTTTTGCTTTGCCAACATCTGTTTGAATTTTGTCTTGTGCATGATTTTTGGTGGGGGGAAACCCATGTCAGTGGAGATATGTAAAAGTTCTTTTAGTTTGAATATTTAAAAAATTAACGTGACACAAATAAACATTGATGATTTGGGATGATTTGGTTTACTGTCCGTCATAGAAATTTGGCAGATGTTATAATTAAAAAAGAAATTAGGTATAAGATGAGAGGAAGAAATATAAACTTCACCAATGTACTCTCAGTTTGTTTGAAGAAAGTATTTTTGGAACACAGTTTAGATAATAATAATGTAAATGCTCATTGCAGAGCAGATAAAGCGGTGGCTAATGTCTGAAAAGTAAGAAATGGTGGCTCGTTTTTAATTGGATTTTGAAATAAAATATAATTGACGGTTTTGGGGTTTAGATAGAATTCCTTTTTTCTGGAAGAGGGAAGCAGCTCCATTTTTATTCTTCTTTGGAGCCGATAGATCTATGAATTTCCATTCCGCCCTGGAAAGCTTCACTTACACTTGAATGAATATCAATAAACTTTTTAAATGCAGGATATAGGTAAAGTAACATATCATTTTACGAGAGGAAATGATCCAAAGAAGTTTGCTTCTACTCTGGTGAACTTTCTGGGCAAGGTACACACCTCCATGCCTTTTTTATTTTTTCTCCTTGTTGGGAGCTTCACAAATTCTGTTGAGACATGCAAACTTGCAAGCAATTTTGCACTTATCCTTTCTGGAAAAATTAAACATTCTTGGCATAAGCTTAGGAGGAAGGTTAAACTGATATGCTTTCCATAATATTATAGTGCTATCCTGGTGAAGATGATCTGGCGATTGCTCGAGTGGTTTTAAGGTAAAGGCACTAAGAAATTAATTCTCACTTAGGATTCCTTGCCTATGTGATCATTTTTCTCTCTCCCTTATGATACTTATACAACGTTTGCTTTTTGCATTGCAATTCTAGTCCGTAGATATTTTTTTTCCCTTTTCTTTTTATGATTATTTATTTATTTATTTTTTCTGTGGTTTCCTAATGCATGACAGGTATTTTGTCAAGGTAATTTGAGAGATGCCAACCTACTAGTTGAAGAGGTAAAGACACAAATCGAATCCACCGAGATCGAGTTCCCAAAGTCAGAGTTAATGCAGTTCATCACTTATCTTTTGCAAACGTAAGCTGCCTGTGATCCTTCATTGATTCATTGAGCAATTTGTGTTCTATGTTTAGAAATAATGAAGCATAGTTTCTATTGTAGTGTTTCATTGGTCATGCTACATGCGAACTTTTCTGAATTTTCGTAACTTTCTAATTTGGTGTAGGATGGAGAGAGATGCTTTGCCTCTTTTTAATATGTTGAGATAAAATTAATTATAAGTCAAGTATTGACAGGGAACCTGCATTCCATGAGGTCAGCTAACTCACAATACCAAGCCATTTTTAGTTTTATCATCTTTTGTTGTCGGCTAACTTGCATGATCCTCAAACACATTTAATATGTGTTCTATGAGTATGTGCAACCAGTGATCCTTACTTTTTTTTTTTTTTTAAATATAATGTTGATATTGTAAATAAAAGTGAGTGGTTGCGAATGATTTTGGACCACACATCCAATACACTCGAACTCATACTTATTGATCGTTTTTGTCTTGGCACGATGCTAGAATGCTGCAATTGACATGCAAAAATTGTGATTTAGATGCTAGATGACATTGCAGAGAAGTTTTTTGGAGTGCAGAGAAGGAATCCCATGGGGATGTTGGGAGATATATTCAAGGTGAGAGACACTACTCATCATACCTTTTGATAGTTCAAAACAAGCCACATTGGCACATGCAAAAGTACAAATATTTTAGTATAAATATCCTCTCAAATGAATTATAGAGTTCCATCTTAATTTCTTGTTTTGCAGTTGATGGGGTCTGCTGAATGAGTTACTCATTGTTGAAACACTGCCAGATAGGACAGCAACTTCTATTGAAAATTCTGATAATTATAACACCTTTATTTTCATTCTTTTTTAGGATAGAGCAATCCATCTCAGTAAACAAAAGCTGTGTGATCTCTTGATATAGTTTATTTTTGGTGAATTTATTGTGATTTATAAATACTAGATTCACAAATTTGCATAGTACTCATTTCAAGAGTTATTTGCTGTAAAAACTTCTACAGTGGAGATTGATTGCTTTTTATTATTCTTTCATTTCCATGTCACAGCAACAATTTTCTTCTCATAGCAACGTATTATGGCATTCTACTTCAGATTATGTGCTCTGGAAATAAATCAAAGTAGAACATCTCTTTCCAATATTCATCTTGCAATAAAGTAAGGCTTTGATTTGATCACTTTTTCAAAACTACTGTTATCCACATGTTTTGAGAAAGTTTATCTTGATACTAAAACAAAATTGTATCCTTCAATATATTATATTATGAATTTTGTGAATGACCCATTTCTAAATTCTATCATAATCAGGGATTCTTTTTCACCATAGACAAGCTCAGTGTTTATTGATGGCAAATCAGAATATACTCTTATTTAAATAGTCAACAACCTCCTAGGAAAGCATTTGCTCATGTAAAATGGAAACACCAATTAAAGCACAATACTAAAATTTCATAAATTGTACTACAGTATCATGAGTGGTATTATACTCTTATTACATTATACACAGTATACATAATCAGTTGAAATGCTTTGAGGAAGCTATGATATTAATCATCGATCAAAAAGACCACTCCATTATCTTTCTTGAAGCTGTGTGTGGTATGATCAATCACCTGTACATAGAATTAAGTCACATGAAAAATCTACCTTATGCATGAACAAAAAGATAAAATAAAACAATCAAACTTGGCTTCATTTCCCTCTAAATCTGGTGGCTAATCTCAAGCAGAAGTGAAGTCTCAGTTTTAGTGGAAATCCAAAAACTTACATTTGTATTGCTCAATTCCAGATTGTAGAAGTCCATTGCATCTTCTTTAAATATAGGGCCAGCAATATTTGGACATCATCAATGGCAGGAGGCGCGTACGAATGGCCACATCGTGATTGCACAATCTTCTTTCCGGTGTTATCCTTGAGTTCATCTGATTCAACAATGGATGGCTTAGCAACTCCAAGATACCAAGCATGGCCACCAATAGAACCAAGGCATTGTGTCACACTTGCATGATGTGTAATATTCGAAAACTTCAGCGGACGATTTTCGATATGCATGATGTAAAACCTGTTATATACAAAGTCATTTCAAGAAGTTGGAGCTCAAAATCACCCTCAAAGTCATTTCAAGAAGTTAACTAATCTATAGTTGAATAAAACCTCTAATAATACTCATAATCCAAGATTTGCACTTTATATATAGCTAATTAGGCAGACAGAAAAAGATCCAACCAGAATAAACAAGGAGCAAAAGGGTGTATGAAAAGGGAATTAGAATACTTGTGAGCTGATAAAAATTGAAGCTTGATTAGAGAGTAAAAAATTGGTGATGGTAAAGGGAAAGGTCCAACTGAGCATCATGGGGGCCGAACTCGTCGCCGTCCGGCGAAGCCTCAATGACCTGACCGTAGTCTTTGAAGGTCGACGGAGTTGCTTCGATTGGCTTCAGCGTCACCGCCTTCGTCTCCTCCATAGGAACTTCTGGTTTTCATTCGCTTTGTCTCCTTTTTTTTTTTTTTTTTTTAATATTTTAGAGGATAAAATGGAATATTCCTATGTACCACAGTTTTTTTTATAGAATATTAGTTCTAAACAAATTTTAAACTTTTATTTTTGATATAAAAATTTTAAATGTTTTGGAGATTATTGTAACTTTATTAATAATAATAGAGTTTAATTTCGACACACGAACATCATAAAATATTTACGAAATTAATATAAAAAAGATTTATTTTTATTAATGTAATGTTAGATGATTAAATGTATAGTACATCGAAATTAAGTTCATAATAATAAATATTATTTTTTTAGAATATTTTTAATCAATTTTTAATTGAACATTTTAGTTTTCCACAGATTTTAATTTTTAAATTTGCTTTTTAAATTTTTATTATACTTAGCAAATTAGTCTCACATCATACTGTTCGACTACATGCTGAAAATAAAAAGTAAATTTTTAGAATGGTCTCTAAGATTTAGATCATTATCTAATGTGGTATTCGAGATCCTAATTTCACCATTGTAGCCTCCAGATATAGTTTTAGACACTACAGTAGTTCCTAGACATCTTTTCAATAATAACTCAACTACTGCAGCGCTAACGTGGTATCATCTTGCCACGCTAGATTATTGTCGAGTCTACTTGCCAACTTATAAACAAGCTTTGTTGCATTCTGTTCCAACGTCCTGGAAACACTGAACGGTGTCACGGTTGATGGAACTGGAACGAGTTTGATCTTCCATGCTAAGATCACTCCAAAACTTGCTCCACCACCATCTTTAATTGCCCAGAAAAGATCTTTTTCCATGGGCTTCCCTGTCAAGAAACCTACTGATGGTTACCAGTGACTAAGAGAAAGAGAGGATTGAATCTTGACCTCCTTTTCTATTGAATATTACTTTTGTTTTATTAAAAGAACTTAAGAGATATTTTTGCTTTTGTCTCCTATTGAAGTAAGAGACTCCACTTTTTGTCTCCTAAATTTACAAAAACAGAAATAGAGAAAGGAAGAAATAGTGACACCCAGATGTATCCTAATTCAGCTACTCAGTGCAATGTAGCCTACATCCAGTCTCTATCATAATTATGATGGAATTTCACTATCTTTTTCACAAGATTACAAACACTAATAATTTCCTAGGATCTACCCAATCTTATCTGAGACAAATTTAAATTCTAACCCAATGTGAATTTGACTAGGACTCAACCTAGCTTTCTAACCCAATCAAGTTCAAACTCAATGCTGTCTTTTTCTCCAATCCTTAGAGCTTGCAGCGGCTTGGTCAGAAGAGAGAAAGAACTTCGATTCTGTTGCATGCAACCTACCCATTCTCTCTCATCATTTTACTTCAAGTTCCTTCAATCTTGACCGTAGATTGTTTTTTTGACCCCAAATTTGGATTTGGTCCGTGGATGAGCTTCTAATCATCTTTAACTCTAGTGTCTCCATGGTTGCTTGATTTGACCTTGAAGCTTGGTATTCTTCACAGTTCCTTAGTGTAGCACAAATGGAGAAAGAAGCCTTTTGATGTTCTCTAATCGAATGAGACTAGCTTCTTGCTTGTAGCCTTTCTTTAAGCTTGGATTTGAAAACCACCTTTTTGTTATTCACCACAACCTAGCTTCTACCGTTTCTATTTTCTTCTCTCTTCCTTGTTGAGTGAGTGATGTGACCAATGAAGAGAGAAAAGAGAGAAGATTTGGCTTTCGGTGGAAGCTTCAAGAAAATTAATTGAAATGAATTTTGAGTTTAAGTTTCTGAAAATTGACCTAGTGACGTGTGTGGCTTTGGCTTTGTGATCACCGA
This sequence comes from Arachis ipaensis, assembly GCF_059453495.1. Lineage (NCBI taxonomy): Eukaryota > Viridiplantae > Streptophyta > Magnoliopsida > Fabales > Fabaceae > Arachis > Arachis ipaensis. The sequence goes on from NC_142436.1 coordinate 140,540,979, forward strand.
ATGGACTTTGGATGATTTGGGCCATCTTTCTTTTTTTTTTTCTCTTATTTGGTTCAGAGGCTTGTTATAGGGCTTGGTTTAGTTATAATGGACCAAAGTTTGTATTTGTGTGGGTTTGATGATTTGTTCCTTGGACCATGTTTATTGACTTTAGTTTTCTGCATATTAAACCAACCAAATTACACAAATAATTGATAATTACCTAATAATGTTTGTTCATCACTTTAATCAAATATTAGTTTTTCAAATTCAATACCTACCATTCACATTAATTATGTAAGCATCGATTATGTTATCAGTAGAGAATTCATATTTTCGAATCAAGAATCCATAACCACCTGTTGAATTGTCCTCAAACTCCTACAATAGTGTATACATCTGCTATAACAGCTAGAATTTTAGTTTTGGTACGAATGCTATAGTAAAGTTCACCAACAGTTGCACCAACTTGAATCCATGCTACTTTATTCTCTATCTCCATTCGAATCTTTTTATAGTTTATGAAATTAATGATAACAAATGGAACTTGAAAGACGTAGGAGAGGCTCTCATAGTCGTGGCCGCCACTCCAAATTCAAATCTGCAAGCCATGGAGTTGGGAATAGATTACAGTAGCTTAAACATTGGAAGGTTGCAAGAGTACAGTGTCACGATAATAAGGGATTTGGGAGTATTATATTATAAAAATCTGAGATTCTAAATGAAGAATTGAAGTATTGAAGAGTAAGATAAGTTGATTTTGGTATAAATAAGTTTGGATAGTGATATGGAGTTGTTATGGTATAAATATTGAAGGAGAAGAAGATAAAATTATCATTTTTGAAGATTTGAGAAGTTAGGGTTAAATATAAAGGGAGTGACCAAGTTAGGTATAAATTGAAATCATACTAGCTAAGTTAGCTGTTAGACCCTCTAGCATGGCAAGGTGATGCTATGTATGCCCAAGACCACTATAGTGTCCGAAGTTATATATGAGAGACTATAATAATAAAATTGGGATTTCAAAGACAACAATGGACAATAGTTTGAATCTCAAGAATCGCTATAAAATTTTACTCTAAAAATAAATTTTTAAAATTTTAGAATTTTTATGTGTTTATTAAATAACAATAATAATAAAGATTAATTTATTTATTATTTTATCAAAATTTGATCTGAAATTAATATATATAACAAAATAAAATATTAAAAACTAATTTGACAATTAAAATTTGTTGAATATTAAGTTGTCTAACTAAAAAATATTTGAAATTGGAGTTGAAATATTAGTGCTAATCTTTTATTGAAATTTAATATAAAAATAAAATAATTTTAATGTATTGTTAATATAAAATAATTTTATACATATATCTAATTACATGATATAATGTTAGTAAAAATAATCATATTTTATATTACATTGTTGGCATGATTATTCAAGAGATAACAGCGAACATCACGAGACAATTTTATATCTAAATTAAGCTAAAATATTAATGCCTAACTAAATAGAAATTATAAAATTGATTTAATAACTTTTTTGGGTGAACATTTGATTTAATAATTAAAACTTGATAAAATGTAGATGGTTAAATTATACTGTATTTATTTAAGATATACAGTAATAAAATAAAAAATAATTAAATTGAATAAATAAAATAAGGGAAGCAGCTCCTTCACCGTTTAGCTGATTACCACCCTGAACTCTAATGCGATAAAAATGACCACCACCACCGACGCAGCCTCATTGAAAGCTCAGCTGCTGAAAACGGTGACCACCATCCTCACCAGCCGCCGTGACCCCCACACCGCGCTCAAACCCTTAATCCAAAATCTCACCCTCCCCACGGTACTTTCCGTCCTCTCCTCCACCCAACTCCACTGCACCCACTCCGCCACCCTCCTCTCCTTCTTCCACATCTTCCGCCACTCTCCCCACCCTTCTCTCTCCTCCTCCTCTGAGCCCTCCTACCCGGCCTCCTCGTCCACCGCCGCTACTCCTCCGCCCACTCCCTCCTCCTCAACTTCGTCTCCTCCGACCACCCTCACCACTCCCTCCACCAGCTCCTCCTCCGCCGCCCCCGCCTGCCGTAACCACTCCTCGACACCTCCCTCTCCGCCAACGCCCTCTCCGACCACCCCGACCTCGCCTTCTAGCTCTTTAACAAGATGAAGCGCCTCCGCATTAAACCCAACCTCCTCACCTACCATTCCCTCCTCTCCTCCCTCGTCTGCCGCCACCCTCATTCCTCCCACTCCATTCACCTCTCCAAACAAGTCTTCAACGATTCCCTTAAGCTCGGTATAACCCCAAATACCACCACCTTCAACATCTTGATCCATGGTTCTTTTCTTGATAATAATTTTAATGATGCTCTTAGCTTCATGAACCAAATGACTGATTTTGCTTGTTCTCCTGATAATATCACTTACAATACTATTCTTGATGCATTGTGTAGGAAGGGCCAATTGAGTAAGGTTAGGGAGGTTTTGCTAGAGATGAAAGGTAGCGAGGTTTCCCCAAATAGGAACACCTATAATATCTTAGTTCATGGCTTTTGTAAGTTGAGATGGTTGAAGGAGACTGTCGAGGTTGTCCAGTTGATGAGAGCGAACGACATGGTACCGGATATTTGGACTTATAATATACAATCATGAGGGGTTTGTGCGACGAGGGGAAGGTCAAGGAGGCGATTAGCCTAAGGGATGAGATGGAGAGCCTGAGGGTGATGCCGAATGAGGTTACCTACAATACTCTGATTGACGGGTGTTTTCAATGGCGGGGGTGTGTGGAGTCATTCAAGTTGGTTGAGGAAATGAAGGGAAAGGGAGTCAAGACAAACGCGATGACTCACAATATAATGGTGAAGTGGTATTGCAAGGAAGGTAAGATGGATGAAGCCGGCTGTGTCGTGGCAAAGATGGTGGGGAGTGGGTTTTTACCGGACTGTTTTACTTATAATACTATGATCAATGGTTATTGTAAAGCAGGAAATCTGGGAGAAGCTTTTAGGATGATGGATGAAATGGGGAGGAAAGGTTTAAAGATGGATACTTTTACTTTGAACACTATAGTGCACAAATTGTGCACGGAGAAGATGCTCAAAGAGGCATACGAGTTGACTGTGAAGGCTGCAAAGCGAGGTTATATTCTCGATGAGGTAACCTATGGAACTCTAATCATGGGATACTTTAAAAATGAACAAACAAACAAAGCTCTGAAGCTTTGGGATGAGATGAAGGAGAAGAGGATCATTCCTAGTGTTGTCACTTATAACACTATAATTAGGGGGTAGTGCCATTCTTTAAAAACTGATCAGGCTATAAATAAATTGAATGAGCTTTTAGATAAAGGTTTGGCCCCCGATGAAGCTACGTGTAACATAATTATTCATGGTTACTGCTGGGAGGGAGCAGTGGAGAAAGCATTCTTGTTCTATAACAGAATGGTTGAGAACTCATTCAAGCCGGATGTTATTATATGTAACATTCTTCTTCGAGGGCTTTGCAAACATGGTATGTTCGAGAACACATGGATCATTAAAGGTAGGTACAACACGTTGATTTCCGTCCTTTGCAAAGAAGGGAAACTTGATGAAGCATTTGACCTCATGACTGAGATGGAGAAGAAAAAATTAGGGCCGGACCGATATACTTATATTGCCTTCATTGGTGCACTTACTCATGCTGGGAGAACTGAGGAAGCAAACAAATTCATGTCAAAACTCCTAGAGACAGGTCCAAATATGATAAGTGAAGATACTTCACAAATTCTTGGTGCAGGCGACAAGGATTACTCAGAACAGATAAGTAATTTTTGTACTCAAGGGAAGTACAAAGAGGCAATGAAACTATTTCAAGAATCAGAGCAGAAAGGAGTTAGTTTGAATAAATCTGCGTGTTTCAAGTTAATGGATGGGCTATTGAAGAGGCGAAAAAGCATATCGAAGGCCTCTTTATCAGATTGACACAATAAATTCAAATTGGCATTTGGATTCCTGATATTCATGATGTTGAACCCATTTTATTGGTGGTTTTGCTGTGATGACGATCCAAAATTTCATGTAAGTATCCAATTTTCCAACATTATATTAGATTTTATGGCGTTTGTAAACTGTGACTGTGTAATCAATATTTTTTTCCCTGGTAATTATTATGGATGGTATCCATAGTTAAAGGTTAGAGAAAGTTATTCATGTCCTCAAGAGATGTTTTATATGCTTTATTATCTGCACGAACAGAGTGTTACTTTAATAGAAATTATAGATCTATTCTCACACTGCAATCCATTATGCAACAGACATGTTAGGAGTCTGAACAGAGTCCACTTGTTTTTTATTGTTTTAAATGATAATAATAGCAAACTACCATTTGGAATAAGGTGCGTTCTGTTTTAGCAGGGTTTCTTGAAGGATCAGAAGATCCTTGGTTCTTATCCAATCTGTTGCCTACCCAGCATGGTCCGTGTACTGAATTTCACGGTTTTTGTTCATAAATACAATCGTCAATCCATATGATTTTATTTTGTGTAGCCACAAAAATACTGTATTTTGCTTTTCATGTTCGACTGGATCATTTATTTGTAGGGCGTCTTCTATATGGTTGACTTAATTTTTCTATTTTTTAACATGGCGTCTGTCACGGTTTTACTTTTCGTTTTTTCGTTAAATCTTGCTTCTCCTTGTGGTAGGATTTAGGGTGCCTCTAATTTGAGCGAAAGTAATTCTTTTACCGTGAACTTTCTCATTCTTAGAATATCATCCTATTCGTCTTCTCTGTGATTGTCATGAGCTCTGAAAAAAATACACTACTTGATTCCTACATCATTGTTGTGGTTGCACCAGTACGACTGGATTTACCAAATGTCTAGATTAGGGCCAACTTCCTTTGTGGACTTGTGGTGGCACTCTAATCGGCAGATTGTGTATGAATTTGTAACAGAACAGAAAAGAGAGAGATTTGTTTGAATGTATAACACCCTGAACTTTTTATTGGAAGATAGTTAAGAATTTTGGAGAGAAATGTGATAGTGGATTTAGATTTAGGAGGAAAAAGGGTGTCTTGGAGACTTTCTCACTGATTGTCAATACAATAAGAAGATTATATCCCCTCCTCCCCCTTTTTCCTCCTATCCAAATTAAAATGCGAAGCTTCTAAATGGATTGGATTACTGTCAATGTAAAAATATAAGATAAATTTGCCTTCACAATTACATTTTGGATCTCTGGCTAGTAGACTTCCTAAGTTTTAACCATGTCAGGAACTGTAGCATTGTTAGTGTCAGAAGTTTTGAAAATGTTCTGTTTGGATTCATGCCATTAAGTGATCTTAAGATGATTAAACACAAAATGTTCAAGGAAAAAAAAACTCAACAAAAAAAAATTCTCTTCATTACTTAGTCTTAATTAGTGAATAAGCATGTTAAAGTGTATTTTTTATTCGAGTATCCTAATTATTTCATTTAGTTGTAGGATAACAGGTTTGGGTTGCCTACAATGAATCTGCATGGCTTTTATGCAATACTGTGGACAACTCCATCAACATCTGTCGGGTTAGTTCTCATGATTTTTTTTCCGCTTATTGCTTGGTGATTAGAACCAGACATCATTTGTGTTTTTTTCCTTCTTCGGTAGGGGCTGGGGGGCTGGGGGTAAGGGAAAAAATCACACTTAATCACTTTAGTTTTTTTTTTCAAGTATACTCTGAGTCTCTGATATGGGGATATCAAAAGTTGGTTCTTCCTCCAAAAGTAATGTATTATGTATGGTTAAAGAGATGCATTGTCTCTCTCCATCTTTCATATGGCTTTTTCTTTTCAGTGTTTATGAAATCAAGGTCTCTCCTGCAAAAGTAAATGTGTTTTTAAAAGGTTGCATCCTTTTATCTTCAATCTTTCTTATAGTTTTCTCTCTTTTTTTGTTTCCACCTCACTTTTTATTACTGAACCCAAAAAAAAAAATGAATTCTATCCAAGGAGTGAAAATAAGCTAGGTTATCTTAAACAGGCCTTTTGATTTCAAATAGTTGGCTTAGGCCTTGCCTATATGCTTAATATAGTGCCTTTTTTAAAGCCTAGAGTGATCATTTTTAAGATCAGGTATAAAAGTCATTTAAAAGATCTAGGACCTTCAAATTTAACTTTCTAAATCAAATAAATAATGCATTATATATGAGTATAAGAATACTAATATAATATGCATTATTTAGTTATACAAGTTGGCATGCAAAAGCCTAAAAAAGGCTTTGACGCTTTGTAGAAAGTGGTCACCTTGGTGTCTAACATGTTTTATAAATGAATTAGGATCTAGTCCAAACTAGGACAAGGACCTATTTGAGTGCATGGACCAAACTATAGGACAATCCCTGTCAGCATTCATATGAAAAAAAGGTTATGTCTTTTGTTTTTTATGATCTTTAGGACCATGTCTCAGTAAATAATAATTGTATTTTTGGGCCTTTTATAATAATTTGATCAGTAAAAACCTTTTATAGTTGAAGATCTTCATTTTCTTTTAGTTCTTTCTGACAATTATGTATTTGAGTTGTGCACTAAAAGTTGAGACTGCTCCAACCTTGAGTTGCATAATAATGCATAACCAACAATTCTGGCAATTTACTCTGGCAAATGACAGTAATTTACTGTTTGAATCAGCGCTACCGCTTGGTCCTACGTCGCTTGGCAGCTGTTCCAGATTCCTCTGTCTAGCTACCTTGTTTAGTATGGTGACAAGGAAGTGTATACAACTTGTATATTTTGAAGTTTAATTTTTTTTTTTGGGAAAATACTTTCTCTGTTGAGAAGTTAGTTGGATATGGTACAGCAGCAGATAATTTTATCGCCGCCACTGCCCACCGATCACTTTGCCATAAGGGTTAGCAGAAGCATCAAGGGTCATCTTATCCAATGTTGTACTACCAATTTACTGATCATAGTTTGCCTAGAACTTTAATAATTTTGAACAGTAGGCCAGAAAGCAAATTAAGGGTCCTTGTTTGTGTTTATGAGGTGACATAGCAATGGTGGTTATGAGCTAAAAGGCAAGTAAGGTCCATCTTGTTTTGTCCTTGAAAATATGACCATAGATTTTGGTATTTACTTCCATTGATATTCATAGGGTAAAGCACAAGAACACAACCAATGAGTAATAACTCAAATGGCATAGTCTCCCCATACTCAATTAAGAGGTTGTGGGTTCGAGTCTCCTATCATTGGTAAAAAAAAAGCACAAGAACACAGAATGAAGAGGTTATATATGATTATGTGAAAGATCAAAGAATTCCATCTTTGTAATTTATGCATCATGATCTGTACTTCATTCTTGCTACATATGCTCAATTAAGAGCATTAAGTTTCGAGTTAATAATCAATTTCGTCTCTGAAAGACACTTCGATCTCCATTTTCGTTCCCGAAAGTCAAAATTAATAAAAAACGTCCTCAAAAGATACCTGAGTTGATCACGTTCGTCCTTCCGTCATTTCCATAGCTGAGATGGCAAACGTCCGCTTACGTGGCCCATTAACTGCCAAGGTGGCAAACGCCAGGCTGTAGCATATTGTTGATGACTAGATAAGTCTTGTTTAAGATGTCAAATTAGTTCTTGGAATGGATAAACCCTAATCCCAATCTGAACGATAAATACATCGACGTGATCACTTTTAGTGGTAGTAGAGGTAAGTAGGAGTTGTAATCCCTGGCTGGCTGAGTGGATGGAGATAGGAAATGGTGGTTGTGGTGGTGGTTTGTCACATGCATCGCACGACAGTCATGGATCTAGTGCTTCGATGCGAAGGAGGAGGGTGAATTCTCATGATGGATCATGTTTCTGTGGGCTGAAGACTGTGATTAAGAAATTTGGGACAACAAAGAATCCGAATAGATTGTTCCATGCATGTCCAAGGTACTGGGTGAGTGATGGTAAAAGAAGTTAAAGCTTTTTCATGTTGTTCTATGCTGTTGGGTGTTGTCTGATTTTTTTGTTTACTCCTTTCTGAAATTGCAGAAGGGCAATCACTGCAATTATTTTAAGTGGGTTGATGATGATGAATTTGAAGCAGTGGATGTATGTGGTACAAAGAAAGATGCAGGAGCTGATATGGAGGTTGAATGTGACTATGATGAATGGAGGGTGAAGGTGGCATAGAAGTTGGGCAGCTTGGAAGCTGAAGTTAGAGCTTTGAAACTGCTAATGGTTTTGTTGTTTGTAGTAGTTGTGATACTTTGTTGTTTGTTCTGTACTTCTAAATAAACCCATTTATCCTCTATGAACATGTAATGGTGTATTGAATTTGTTGACTTGAATGGGAGTAGTTATTTGAAGTTGGAAGCAATTCCCTGTTAAATGTGGATAATTTTATAAAATTTGGCAATTAATTTTGTGTCTCTATTTGTATGAATTATGTTGAGGCATAAACAAAATGAACAAACTAAGTAATCTTAGTAGTAACGTGTCATTGAAGGCTAATTGTCACATTGTCTTAACAGAGAAATACCAGAATAAAGTTATAAGATTCTTAACAGACAAATACATTGTCTGTAGACTAAATTAGCATACAAAAATGCAACAAACAGAATGTTGTGTCATACACAAAATGAGTCAACCATAACACATTCCTAACAAATCAAACTTTGTCATCAGTCTTCCTTGGAGCCTTGAAGCCTGGAGTAGGCACAAAGGTCATGAAGTTGGCCAGCCGTTTAGCAGTTCCAGAACTTGTCCCCTTAATGGTCTCAGCAGAAACAACCACAAATCCAGTTGCAATATGCTTAGGGAAGGACGTTAATCTTGCTTTTCTTTTGATCACTTGCAACTTAGGTGGCCTAGCTATCAATTGATCCTGTATAATCCAGTACCAAATGAGTTTATTAGATGATTAGGCAAATGTGAAATTTTTTAGGAGTGAGGAGTGATGATATTACTTATAGGGTATCTTGGGTTGGTGGGATGCATTCGGATTCGCTGCTGTCAATCTCTGATTCAGAGTGGGTGGGTGATGGAAGTGAAGGCAAAGGTGCCTCTGCTTCTGTTCCATTATCAGTATCAGTAGGGGCAGCATTTAATTCAGGTTCAGCACCTTCTGTAGCAAGGGTAACAACTGTCAGTTGTAGCTGCATTTGTTTGGCATGTTCCTCAGCATCCACAACCTTTTTCTTTGTGCAACCTCTTTTGTTGTGTCCAACCTCACCACAGTACATGCACCGGATTGGGTTGTATTTTCTTTTCATTTTTGTCTTTGACCCACTCGGTTGTTCTTCTTTGTCCCTTCTTCGCTTCTTTGTAGGCCTTCCAGGTTTAGGCTTCACTGGGGGTTTTCACCGGACTGTTTTACTTATAATACTATGATCAATGGTTATTGTAAAGCAGGAAATCTAGGAGAAGCTTTTAAGATGATGGATGAAATGGGGAGGAAAGGTTTAAAGATGGATACTTTTACTCTGAACACTATAGTGCACAAATTGTGCACGGAGAAGCTGCTCAAAGAGGCATATGAGTTGACTGTGAAGGCCGCAATCTCGATGAGGTAACCTATGGAACTCTAATCATGTGATACTTTAAACATGAACAAACAAACAAAGCTCTGAAGCTTTGGGATGAGATGAAGGAGAAGGGGATCATTCCTAGTGTTGTCACTTATAACACTATAATTAGGAGGTTGTGCCATTCTTTAAAAAATGATCAGGCTGTAGATAAATTGAATGAGCTTTTAGATAAAGGTTTGGCCCCCGATGAAGCTACGTGTAACATAATTATTCATGGTTACTGCTGGGAGGGAGCAGTGGAGAAAGCATTCTTGTGGTAGGATTTAGGGTGCCTCTAATTTGAACGAAGAAAATTCTTTTACCGTGAACTTTCTCATTCTTAGAATATCATCCTATTCGTCTTCTCTGTTATTGTCATGAGCTCTGAAAAAAATACACTACTTGATTCCTACATCAATGTTGTGGTTGCACCAGTTTGAATGGATTTACCAGATGTCTAGATTAGGGCCAACTTCCTTTGTGGACTTGTGGTGGCACTCTAATCGGCAGATTGTGTATAAATTTGTAACAGAACAGAAAAGAGAGAGATTTGTTTGAATGTATTAACACCCTGAACTGTTTATTGGAAGATAGTTCAGAGTTTTGGAGAGAAATGTGATAGTGGATTTAGATTTAGGAGGAAAAAGGGTGTCTTCTTGGAGACTTTCTCACTGATTGTCAATACAATAAGAAGATGGTAGTTATGGTTCTAATGTGCTGAAAATAGTAGTATGTATGTAGTTTATGTGTTTTCATGGTGCGACAGGGATTGGGGTTATTGTGCCTTCCTAGTTGATGGCAATTTTAATTATCATTTGTTATTTGCAGATGGGTCTCATTACTATTGTGTGTCACCATGGGGGTTCTTTTGTGACGAGTGAAGACAATGTCGTCTCATACACTAAGGACCATGTTTCAAACATTCCGAAACTTGACCCTGATCGGCTAGACGTGTTTTTCCTCAGGGAGTACTACAAAAAGCTTGAGTATGATAAGGTGGAATACTATTAGTGGCTGGTTCCAAACAGACCCTTAGAAACTGGTATAAGAAAACTAAATTCTGATGCTGAGCTCCTGGAGATGTGCTTCCATGCTAAAGGAAACCACGGAGAGGTGCATGTGTACTATGAGCATGGGGTATCTATTCCAAATTATTTGGAAGAAACAGCATCCAAAAAGGGTAAAGAGGTGGTGGTTGAAGTCCCTACCCAACCAATTTTATTGAGAACAGAACCAAGCTCCAGGGCCATTCCTCCACACCTAGTTCCAAACCCATGTATCAACCAACCTAAAACTACTGAACCCACCCAGCAGCCAACCTCTACCATTTCGAACCCAATTTCTATGGCTGCTACCCCTGCCCCACCCAACCAAAATATGAACCATATTCAAGTACCAGCTCCAACCACCAATTCAACCCTAATTCCCAAATGTACTCCAACCCGGTGCTTAAGTCAAAACCAAGTAAGATTTTCCAACCCAAATGGCCTTCAAAGAATGAGACATAGAAGAAAGGGGTTGCTTCAGAAAAAACTGTAAAGAAAGGTGTTGCTGCGAAAATAATTATAAATAAAGGTGATGCAAGAACAACACTGAATAGGAGATATATAACCAGGGCATTAGCTAAAGGTCATGTGACAAGACATACAACTAAAGGGAAGGGAAAGCAAGTTGAGACAGTTGTGTTATCAGAATCTAAATCCTCGGACAGTTATGAAAGTGCAGAGGATAATGCTTATAAGCCCGGGGCTGAAGAGAGTTCCAGTGATGAGGAGATTACCAATACAATTCTAATAGATAAAAGGAAAGAGGTTAACAAGAAACATCTTAAAAAAGTTAAAGTTAGTAAATTGAGGAAGGAGATACTCCAAGTTGATGATGGTTTGGTGCCTGAGGATGATTCGGGTGAAGATGATGAGTTATTTTTTGGACCAATAGCAGACCCTAGTCTTAATGTTGGTGGTTATGATGCTCATGATGAATATCATGATGATTCAGATGGGGTAGATTCTTGGCATTCGAAAGAAATGAAGACACCTCCTAACTCAGAGGATGAATTTGGTGAAGTTGAGAATGACGAAGCGTTCCCTGTTTTCAGAGAAGGCACAAGATTCGGGGAACTCCGCCTAGAAGTAGGGATGAAATTCAATACGAAGCTGGATTTTAAGGAGGCTGTGAGGGAGTATTGCATATAGCAAGGTAGGAGAGTTTGGTTCAAGAAAAATGATAACGTAAGGTGCCAGGCTTTATGTAAAGGTGAGGTAATTATCAATGGACGAGAAAATCCGCTGGTAAACAGTTACTGGCGAGGTTTATACCATTAGATTTATTCCACCGCTAAACCCGATGCCCGATGGTAAATAGGTTACCGGCAAATTTTTTTTGTAAATCCGACGGTACTCAGCGTTTTTCTTGTAGTGATCGTAGCCTTGTTGTCTCCTCAATCTGTCAATGCTGCAACTTGTTAGAGGAAGATATGTTTCATTGCTTTAGGGATTGCACAAAAGTCCTGCTAGTTTGGATCGGAATCATTTGGGTTTTGGTTAGACGGTAGCTGATCTTGGTAGGAATTTTTATAGCTGGATCGAATATAATACGCATGCTCGGGAGTTTCTTTTCTCGATCGGCGGCTTTATGGTGAATTTGGCGTGACCGTAATAATGACGTTTTTAATACTGATAATTCCTGAAATACTTCATAGGTGGTTCATTTAATAAAGCACAAAGCAAAGGATTATAATTCCAATTCTTCTCTCTTTTTCTGGATTTCTCCCCTTGCCTCCATGATTAAACTTAATTATGATGCTAGTGTCTTAGAATGTCGACATGTGACTGATTTTGGGTGTATTTTTTGAGATTACTTGGAAAATTTGATCAAGGACTGCTCTGGCATGCTTCCAGAGCAGGGTGACATTGTTTGGTGCAAATTGTAGGCCATCTTGTGTGGCCTTTGTTTGGCTTGGAATTGTGGTTTCAAAGATCATCAAATCCAAAATATGTGGATAGCTGAAACATGTGTAATATGAAAGCAGATTGAGATAATGGCATATCAACATGGCAGTTGATTAATTAGTTGAAATGGGACATTGCAACATGCATGGGTCTGTATCCATATATGTAAGTGCTATCCAACCGTTATTATTATTATTTTATTTATTTATTTATTTTTCACTGACATATACGCTGCATATATAGTTCTGGAATGGCACTTTAGCATTCACATATACCCATCACTGCTTTTTTCTGACATAGACAAAAAAAGTTGCGAGTGAAAATTTTAACGAAAATAATTCATCACTTTATGATGAGATAACAAACACATGCATCTATTAGTTGCATGTGTTAAGTAATAAGTACATACTTTTTATTCAATTCATTGTAGCTTTTGTTTTTGTGTGCTAACCAGTTGCACACTGAATTTTTTATTTCTTTTTTTTTAATTTATGTGCTATTATTATTTCATGATCAGATACAATAAAGTCAAAAATTTAGAATTGTCTTATTTTATATTTATTTACATAATATTAGATATAATAAATATATAATTTAGATATTATATATATATATAAAATTATAGATGTTAAATTAAATAAAATAATTTTATATTATTAATTTTCTAAAATTTCTGCAATAAAGTATGTGGTCTTCAATTCTTTTCAATGTCCAATAATCTCTTGAAGTTTCTCAGTAATTAATAAAGGAGCTAAGCTAGCACACCTAATTAAAACAAAAATGTGTTAGTAAGTTAAGTATTTTCTCAGGCGTAAGAGGTAATAATAATTGTTAAAATAGTTTATAAGAAATAAATTTATATAGGTCTTTTTAAAGCTTGGAAAAATAATTAACCTATGATGATTGGTGCTAAACCTAGCCATACAATATTTTACAGACCAAAAATAAAAAATAAAAATCTTGATTAGGCACAAATAACTTCCCTAATCAGTGACTAGTTCTCCTCTGATTTGGGCATCGGAAGGGACTAATTTGATTAAACTTTACTCCAAACTTTACAACCACATACCCTTTAAATTTAGATATAGCTTTTACCCGTTCTTAGTTAGTAACGAACTTTGGCTTTTCTTTTCTTTCTAAAAGCTTTGTAAAATGAAACTTTGTACTGTTATTCACAATTAGAAATTATACAAGTGCTAACACTTAAATGAAAAAGTGAAACTATATCTAACAGGGAAAAAAATAGTAGGTAGTTTGAATCGATTTTGAAAAAATAAAACTAATTCAATCCGAAATATAATTTGTTGTGATTTGAATTTGGATTAATTTATTTTATTCTTAAAAAATAAATTTTAAGATTTTATTATTAAAAATAAAAATAATTTAATGGAATAAAATAAATAAATACATCTCATTTTATATTCACACAAAATGTTCGTTAAATAATAATATTAATAATGAATATGATAAAAATATAATAAATTAAATATATTATAAATAAAATCTTAAATTTAATAATAAAATAATAATATTATATCACATGTATGATTTTGATTGAATTGAACCGATTTTAAAAAATAAATTTAAAATTATATTTAATTTATACCGTTTAATTTATTAAAAATATAATTCGATCAAATTTAAATTAATTTTTTTTATTATTTTTATTTAGATTAAATTAAATAGACAATTTTATTTGGATAAATTTAAATTCAAACAACCCTAGAATAAAAAAAAGAGAGGCATAGTGTAAACCCCAGTTAAATTAGTAGATAATTAGTCAATAAATTAGTTTTTAATAAGGAGGATTAGAAACGTAAATATTATATTAAATTAGGGTAGAGCTCATCGAAACGAGAATTTTGACACTAATTTCGAATAAATCAGTCCAAAATTAAACCGAACGGGCCGAACCGGTTGAACCGGACCCAAATCGGGCCGTGGGCCCAACCGGACCAGCCCTTTAAGTAAACCCACGTTCTTCTTCTCTCCATTGTTGGCAACGTCGAAGAGCATCAGGGAGAGGAAAGAAAGAACGTCAAATCGTTACGCTAACTTCCAACTCCCGTAACTTCTCCGTCCGAGCTCCAATCGCCGCACTGTTTGCGGCCACGCGTTCACCGCGTCGAACTCTACGTTTCTACCAGAATAATTTTACTGGTAACTTGTTTAATCACTCTCAGTCTCATCTTCCCCCAATTTTCGAATTTTAAGTGGGAATATTGAATTTCTTTGATTTCTGATGTTTTAGGATCCAATTAGCTTGAGAAAAACGTTCACTCTTACTTATGTGAAGCATAGGTAAGGTGAGGATACGATAATTCTATTTTATTTTTATTAAATTTAAGTTTTGAGAATTAAATTGGATATATATATGTGTTATGATGTGTATTAGGTTGTGAATAAATAATTGGAGCTTGAAATTGTGAATACTGGAACTTGGAGGAAGCGGATTAGTTGAGGTTTTGAGGGCTGTGTTCTTTTAGGAAAATTGTCTTGAAATAATACTTGGGAATCGGCTAAGGTATGGTTTAGGTTTCTTGCATTTAATATATAATGTTCTGTGAAAACTTAGGCTAGATGACAATTGGATAAGTTGGAATGCAGATGTATGTTTAATGTTTAGTAATTTGTCGATGAATATATTTGGTTGAAGTTTATTGGATAATTAGTTTTTAATTTTGGATGATGAATGTTGTTATGTTAATTTGGAGAGAATTATGGTTGAATGTTATTGTTGATTAACTAATGATTTGGTGAATTATTGATTTGAGGTATAACTATTGTGGAGGTTGTTGTGATAACGAGGTATTTTGTGTTAAAAGCCTAGGATTTGTGAACTATCATCTTTAGTTGAATTTTGGTTGTTGGATTTGAATATTGTATGAGTTTAATCGTTGATCTGAGGTAGATTTATTGTGGTGGTTGTTATGATGATGAGGAATGGTATGTTGAATTGAAAAGAAAGCAGGTTTGGACCCGAAAAGGGTGGCAAAGTCCGAGTTTTAGAGGAGATGCTACCGAAATTCTATAAAAATTAGAGATTTAGTTTATATGATTATTTATAAAGATTTAAGATTCAAAGGTTATATGGTTTGATTTTGAGTTATTAAGAAAATGAGCATGTTTTAAGTTTGATTCATTTGGAAAAGAATGGATTATGTTTTGAATTGGAACTATTGATGGACGGAATGAGAGATGTGATAATGAAGGATAATGATTGAATATGATTGACGTATAATGATGAATGAGATGCGATTGAGAATGATGTGGATGTTGATGAATTTTAATTGAATTATTTATATGGCTTATGAATTTGAATAATCTGAGATACGAGATTCCCTGGATTAAGTGCCGTGGCTTGCCACCATGTGTACCAGGTTGAAAACTCGATACTCTGTTGACCCTACGACGTAAGTGTGACCGGGAACTATATAAATTCCCGGGAATGTTACCCCCATTGAGCAATATTGATTATTTGAGAAAAATCTATGCATAGACTCTTGGGGATGCACGTCGGGGGACCGTCTAAGGACAATTCAGACTTGTCGGGTTGGCTGGATAACTGACAGATGAGCCTCATCAGCCATAGGACAGGCATGCATCATATGCATATTACTTGAATTATTTGCTTGTGCTTTAATTGGGTGTGCCTATCTGTATTTGCCATGCTAAATGTGTATTTGTTACCTGCAGTAGTTGTAACCTTCTTGTGTTTGCCTTTATCTGTCTATTTGTCTGTGAAAATGCATGATGGAGTTGGAGGTATGGAGGAATGGCAGTATAGGACTTAGATTTAATGTTAAGTTAAGTTAGGATTAAATATTTTTAGGAAACCACCTTTTATGGCTTCTGTTTAATATTTTAAGCTCTATAATCTGAGTGTCGGCGTTCTAGGATTGCCTCTGGCATTCCCAGGACCTTATATATTATGTGTGTGGCACCTTTACCATACTGAGAACCTCCAGTTCTCATTCCATATTATGTTGTTGTTTTTCAGATGCAGGTCGAGAGGCTTCTCGTTAGGCGTCTGGACTCTTGAAGCAGAGTGGTTACAGGGTTATTTTGTCATGCTATGATGTATATATATATATGTACTTTTGGGTTTTGGATATGTATGTATATATGTGTAAATATTCTCCAGTCAGTCTTGACTTCGCAGGCTGAGTTAGGAGCTTGTTATTTTGTATCTTTGGCACCCTATTCCTACTTCTGTTATCTTATGTTTGACAGTTACAGTTTTCTTAGCACGCAAGTTAACTCGTTCCTTGAGCGTTGCGCTTTTATCTCGCGATTTTTATTTCCCCTATTCTTCAAGGCTCCTAGCATATTATAATTCTTCTGCTATTATATGTACTCATTTTATTTTAGAGGTCGTAGTACCACACCACCTTCGTTTTACGACTTAAGCATAAGGCTTAGTGTGGTAGGGTGTTACATTATGGTATCAGAGCAGTTCGTTCCTATAGAGCCTGAAAGACGGACTGATTGTACTTCTGTGCATTCTCTGTATATGTGTGTATGTGCTATTAGGATATCTGATTGATATATGTGGCATAAACGTTTGTGAGCATGCATTTGGAACTTAAAGCATTAGACCTGCGATATTGAGACTGATCAACTTAATATCACTTGTTTGGTGTGTATAGGGACCAGATGTCGACTCGCGGACGCGGTCGCGGGCGAGGTAGAGGTAGGACAGGTACCGTTACTCCTGCCCCTATAGGGACTGATCCAGTAGACTTTATGGCTGTCCTGGGAAATATGGCTGCAGCTATGCAGGCAACAGCTGAGGCACTGGGTAACCAGATGAATCAGGGTAATCATGGGAACAATACTGATGAGGACGGTCCTATGACGCTTGCTACGTTTCTGAAAGTTCACCCTCCAACCTTTAGGGGAACCTCAAATCCCACTGATGCAGATAATTGGATTCAGGCTATGGAAAGGGCGCTACAGGCACAACAGGTTCCTGAAGAGCAATGGGTTGAATTTAGAACTTATCAGTTGCAAGGTGAAGCTCAGTATTGGTGGCAGGGAACCCGACGTATTCTGCAGCCTGATGGTGCTGTAATTCCTTGGGAGGTCTTCCGGACAGAGTTCTATAAGAAATACTTTCCTAATTCAGCCAGAAATGCCAAGGAACTTGAACTGATCCAGTTAAAGCAGGGACAGATGACTATTGCTGAGTATACTAGCAAATTTGAGGAGTTATGTCACTTTTCTCGTATCTGTCAAGGTGCGCCTGAAGATTTTGCTGAATGGAAGTGTATTAAATATGAGGGAGGTCTTCGGAGCGATATTCTGAGCTTCGTTGCCCCAATGGAGATCAGGGTGTTTTCTGAATTGGTGAATAAGAGTAGGGTGGCTGAGGATTGTGTGAGGAAGGCGGCAGCAGAGAAAGGGAGTTTGAGGATGCCTTTTCAGAGGCTTTCAGGGAGGAATTTTGCCCCGAGAGGTAGGAATTTCAAGCGTGGAGGTTTTGTTCCACAGCAGAATCAGAGTCAAGGTAATTACAGAAGGCCGAATACTAATGCTAGTCAAGGAAAAAGGTTTGGGAAGCAGCCACAGCAGGATCTGAATTGTCAGAAGTGCGGAAAGTATCATCCTGGAGTTCCGTGCAGACTAGGACTTGGAGTGTGCTATTCCTGTGGACAGCCCGGGCATATAGCCAGTAATTGCCTGGAGAAGAAGAACTATGAGACTGGTAGGGTGCAGCAGCCGGGGAGAGTATACACCACTTCTACCATAGGTGCTGAGGGATCTGAGACACTGATTAGAGGTAATTGTGAAATGGCTGGTAAAATCTTCAATGCTTTATTTGATTCAGGAGCAAGTCATTCATTTATTGCATTTGAAAAGGCCCATGAATTAGGATTGAGAATGGTGGTTTTAGATTATGATTTGAAAGTATATAATGCTACTCATGAAGCTATGGTGACTAGGATAGGATGTCCACAAGTTCCCTTTCGAGTACAACAGCGTGAATTTGTGCATGATTTGATTTGTTTGCCTATGACTGGTCTTGATCTCATATTGGGATTGAATTGGTTATCCAAGAATCATGTTTTGCTTGATTGTTCTGAGAAGTCAGTACAGTTTATGCCAGAAGGGTCAGAAGCACCGGTTGTGGTGAATAGTTACTATTTGAATTCTATGATAGTAAACTGTTCTGGAACTGAGTGTCAGGGTATTATGTTATTAACTGCGGGAGTATCAGGTGATGATCAGAGTTTAGAGCAGATTCCCATTGTATGTGAATTTTCAGATGTGTTTCCAGATGATATTAATGAATTTCCACCTAATCGGGAAGTTGAATTCGCAATTGAGTTGGTGCCTGGAGCCGGTCCGATTTCAATTACTCCTTATAGGATGTCACCTTTAGAAATGGCTGAACTGAAAGCTCAGCTGGAAGATCTGTTGGGTAAGCATTTTATCCGACCAAGTGTTTTTCCGTGGGGAGCGCCAGTGTTACTGGTAAAGAAAAAGGATGGGAGTATGCGGCTGTGTGTCGATTATCGGCAATTGAATAAGATCACTGTGAAGAATAAATATCCGTTGCCTAGAATTGACAATCTAATGGATCAGTTACAAGGTGCTGGTGTGTTTTCTAAAATTGATTTGCAATCTGGTTATCATTAGATAAGGGTTAGAGACGAGGATATCCGAAAACTGCTTTCAGGACGCGTTATGGTCATTATGAGTATACAGTGATGTCTTTTGGGTTAACTAATTCCCCGGCAGTATTTATGGATTATATGAACAGGATTTTCCGACCGTATCTGGACAAGTTTGTTATTGTCTTCATTGATGACATTCTTGTTTATTCTAAGACTGAAGAGGAGCATGCTGATCATTTGCGAACTGTGCTGCAAATTCTGAGAGACAGGAAGTTGTATGCTAAGTTATCTAAATGTGAGTTCTGGAAGAGTGAAGTGAAGTTTCTCGGCCACGTGGTGAGTAAGCAGGGAATAGCTATGGATCCTGCTAAGGTGGAAGCAGTGATGAATTGGGAGAGACCAACTTCAGTGACAGAGATCAGGAGTTTCCTAGGTTTGGCGGGGTATTATCGCAGATTCATTAAAGGATTTTCACAGCTCGCCTTACCTTTAACTAAGTTGACTAGGAAGGATACGCCTTTTATCTGGACTCCGGAATGTGAAGAGAGTTTCCAAGCATTGAAGCACAGGTTGACTACTGCACCTGTATTGGTATTACCTGAACCAAGTGAACCGTTTGAAGTGTATTATGATGCATCTCTGAAAGGGTTGGGGTGTGTTCTGATGCAGCACCAGAATGTTGTAGCATACGCTTCACGGCAGTTAAGGCCACATGAGATGAACTACCCGACACATGATTTAGAACTTGCTGCTGTTGTGTTTGCTTTAAAGATTTGGAGGCACTACCTCTATGGCGTTAAGTTTCATGTTTTCTCAGACCATAAGAGTTTGAAGTATCTTTTTGAGCAGAAAGAGTTGAATATGCGTCAGAGGAGGTGGATGGAGCTTTTGAAAGATTATGATTTTGAATTGAATTATCATCTAGGAAAAGCGAACGTTGTGGCGGACGCTTTGAGTCAGAAGTCTTTATATGCAGCTTGGATGATGCTACGGGAGGAAGAGTTACTGAAGGCATTCCAAGGTTTGAATTTGGGAGTTAGAGAAGAATCTGGAATCCTGTGTTTGAGTCAGTTGCAAATTTCTAGTGATTTTAAATCAGAACTTCTGAAGGCTCATCGAGACAGTGAAGCGTTACGTAAGGTATTACCAGCAGTCGAACAGGGGAAATAGTGGAGAGTGTCAGAAGGACAGGATGGTTTGTGGAGGTTCAAGAACCGGATTGTTGTGCCAGATATTGGAGACCTGCGACAGAGAATCTTGAAGGAAGCTCATAAGAGCGGGTTTTCAATCCATCCAGCGAGCACTAAAATGTACCAAGATTTGAAAGCGATGTTCTGGTGGCCAGGTATGAAGAATGATGTGGCATTACATGTATCTAAATGTTTAACGTGTCAGAAGGTCAAGATTGAGCATCAAAGACCATCAGGGACCCTTCAGCCTTTGGAGATTCCACAATGGAAATGGGAGAGTATTGCAATGGATTTTGTGATAGGTTTGCCTAGAACCCGGTCTGGTTATGACGCTATTTGGGTGGTTGTGGATCGACTGACAAAATCAGCTCACTTTCTTCCTATCCGAATAAGTTGCACAATGGAGGAATAGGCTCGAATGTATATCAAAGAGATTGTCAGATTACATGGTGTGCCTTCTACTATTATATCTGATAGAGATCCCCGTTTTACATCAAGGTTTTGGGGAGCTTTTCAGCGTGCATTTGGGACTCAGTTAAGCTTGAGTACTGCGTATCACCCTCAGACAGATGGTCAGTCAGAGAGAACTATTCAAACCTTGGAGGATATGCTAAGGGCTTGTGTTTTAGACCAGCCGGCGGGCTGGGATCGGTATATGCCATTAGTAGAGTTTGCTTATAATAATAGCTATCATGCGAGCATTGGAATGGCTCCATATGAGGCTTTGTATGGCAGGAAATGTCAATCTCCGTTGTGTTGGTATGAAACTGGAGAAAGGAGTTTATTAGGGCCTGATGTGATAGCTGAAACGACTGAATAGATAAAGAAGATTCGTAGTCGAATGCTTATAGCCCAAAGCCGCCAAAAGAGCTATGCTGACCAGAGGCGAAAGCCTTTGGAATTCAAAGAAGGAGAACATGCCTTTTTGAAAGTTACACCAACCACTGGAGTGGGAAGAGCTATTAAGACTAAGAAACTAAATCCCCGTTATATTGGACCGTTTGAGATCCTGAAGAGAATTGGGCCAGTGGCTTATAGAATTGCCTTACCGCCGTATCTTTTGAATTTGCACGATGTGTTTCATGTATCGCAGCTTCGGAAGTATACTCCTGACGCAAGTCATGTTCTGGAACCAGAACCAATCCAAGTAAGAGAAGATCTAACACTTCCAGTAATTCCAGTGAGAATTGATGATACTAATATTAAACGATTACGCGGAAAGGAAGTATCATTGGTAAAAGTAGCTTGGAGTCGAGCTGGTATCGAGGAACATACCTGGGAGCACGAATCAGATATGCAAAAAGACTATCCACATCTCTTTTCAGGTAACTAGATTTAAATTTTGAGGGCAAAATTCTTTATTAGGTGGGTAGGATGTAAACCCCGGTTAAATTAGTAGATAATTAGTCAATAAATTAGTTTTTAATAAGGAGGATTAGAAACGTAAATATTATATTAAATTAGGGTAGAGCTCATCGAAACGAGAATTTTGACACTAATTTCGAAGAAATCGGTCCAAGATTGGACCGAACGGGCCGAACTGGTTGAACCAGACCCAAACCGGGCCGTGGGCCCAACCGGACCAGCCCTTTAAGTAAACCCACGTTCTTCTTCTCCCCATTGTTGGCAACGTCGAAGAGCATCAGGGAGAGGAAAGAAAGAACGTCAAATCGTTACGCTAACTTCCAACTCCCGTAACTTCTCCGTCCGAGCTCCAATCGCCGCACCGTTTGCGGCCACGTGTTCACCGCGTCGAGCTCTACGTTTCTATCGGAACAATTTTACTGGTAACTTGTTTAATCACTCTCAGTCTCATCTTCCCCCAATTTTCGAATTTTAAGTGGGAATATTGAATTTCTTTGATTTCTGATGTTTTAGGATCCAATTAGCTTGAGAAAAACGTTCACTCTTGCTTATGTGAAGCTTGGGTAAGGTGAGGATACAATAATTCTATTTTATTTTTATTAAATTTGAGCTTTGAATATTTAATTGGATATATATGTGTTATGAATGTGCATTAGGTTGTGAATAAATAATTGGAGCTTGAAATTGTGAATACTGGAACTTGGAGGAAGCGGATTAGTTGAGGTTTTGAGGGCTGTGTTCTTTTAAGAAAATTGTCTTGAAATAATACTTGGGAATCGGCTAAGGTATGGTTTAGGTTTCTTGCATTTAATATATAATGTTCTGTGAAAACTTAGGCTAGATGACCATTGGATAAATTGGAATGCAGATGTATGTTTAATGTTTAGTAATTTGTCGATGAATATATTTGGTTGAAGTTTATTGGATAATTAGTTTTTAATTTTGGATGATGAATGTTGTTATGTTAATTTGGAGAGAATTATGGTTGAATATTATTGTTGATTAACTAATAATTTGGTGAATTATTGATTTGAGGTATAACTATTGTGGAGGTTGTTGTGATAATGAGGTATTTTGTGTTAAAAGCCTAGGATTTGTGAACTATGATACTTAGTTGAATTTTGGTTGTTGGATTTGAATATTGTATGAGTTTAATCGTTGATCTGAGGTAGATTTATTGTGGCGGTTGTTATGATGATGAGGAAGGGTATGTTGAATTGAAAAGAAAGCAGGTTTGGACCCGAAAAGGGTGGCAAAGTCCGAGTTTTAGAGGAGATGTTGTCGAAATTCTATAAAAATTAGAAATTTAGTTTATATGTTTATTTATAAAGATTTAAGATTCAAAGGTTATATGGTTTGATTTTGAGTTATTAAGAAAATGAGCATGTTTTAAGTTTGATTCATTTGGAAAAGAATGGATTATGTTTTGAATTGGAACTATTGATGGACGGAATGAGAGATGTGATAATGAAGGATAATGATTGAATATGATTGACGTATAATGATGAATGAGATGCGATTGAGAATGATGTGGATGTTGATGAATTTTAATTGAATTATTTATATGGCTTATGAATTTGAATAATCTGAGATACGAGATTCCCTGGATTAAGTGCCGTGGCTTGCCACCATGTGTACCAGGTTGAAAACTCGATACTCTGTTGACCCTACGACGTAAGTATGACCGGGCACTATATAAATTCCCAGGAATGTTACCCCCATTGAGCAATATTGATTATTTGAGAAAAATTTATGCATAGACTCTTGGGGATGCACGTCGGGGGACCGTCTAAGGACAATTCAGACTTGTCGGGTTGGCTGGATAACCGACAGATGAGCCTCATCAGCCATAGGACAGGCATGCATCATATGCATATTACTTGAATTAATTGCTTGTGCTTTAATTGGGTGTGCCTATCTGTATTTGCCATGCTAAATGTGTATTTGTTACCTGTAGTAGTTGTAACCTTCTTGTGTTTGCCTTTATCTGTCTGTTTGTCTGTGAAAATGCATGATGGAGTTGGAGGTATGGAGGAATGGCAGTATAGGACTTAGATTTAAGGTTAAGTTAAGTTAGGATTAAATATTTTTAGGAAACCACCTTTTATGGCTTTTGTTTAATATTTTAAGCTCTATAATCTGAGTGTCGGCGTTCTAGGATTGCCTCTGGCATTCCCAGGACCTTATATATTATGTGTGTGGCACCTTTACCATACTGAGAACCTCCGGTTCTCATTCCATATTATGTTGTTGTTTTTCAGATGCAGGTCGAGAGGCTTCTCGTTAGGCGTCTGGACTCTTGAAGCGGAGTGGTTACAGGGTTATTTTGTCATGCTATGATGTATATATATATGTACTTTTGGGTTTTGGATATGTATGTTTATATGTGTAAATATTCTCCGGCCAGTCTTGACTTCGCAGGCTGAGTTAGGAGCTTGTTATTTTGTATCTTTGGCACTCTATTCCTACTTCTGTTATCTTATGTTTGACAGTTACAGTTTTCTTAGCACGCAAGTTAACTCGTTCCTTGAGCGTTGCGCTTTTATCTCGCGATTTTTATTTCCCCTATTCTTCAAGGCTCCTAGCATATTATAATTCTTCTACTATTATATGTACTCATTTTATTTTAGAGGTCGTAGTACCACACCACCTTCGTTTTACGACTTAAGCGTAAGGCTTAGTGTGGTAGGGTGTTACACATAGCGTGTGATGAATGTGAGTGTGAGTGTGAGCAAGTCAGCTAGTCCAACTAAGCAACAACGCGTGGACCATGTTTTTCTATGCTAAACCCATAAATATATCATATATTGGAATCCAGTTTTCTTGCAATATTGGTGTCATATATATGCTCAGTCCAATTAAAGTGGCTCTTATGTTCAAGGAAGAACTTGGAAATCGCATCACAATGTTCCTTCTTATGGTGACTAAATCAGTTATGGCAGCACTTCTTATTCCTCCAAATAAGTTAAGTTTGAAAATAATAATGAGAGCTAGCTACTTGCTTGATTTTATGCAAAGATGAAGTATATGGAGTCAATGGAGTATATGTATAATATGTACAATGAGAATTTAGGAAATATTTGATTCGGTAGGATATCAGATGTTTATTATTCTTGGTATTCGGATGGTTATTCTGAATAATATAGGTGTATTGTGTTTGAGAAATTAGTAGTATTTTATTCTGGATATTCATTTTTTAACTTATATTGGGCCAAATAAACAACCCATTGTACACATTATACAGATATTCTATTGGCTCCTTAGCAAGATTGTTATGCAAATTCATTGAAAACACATATGCACGTTTAATTTGATTTATATATAGAAGTATTTATAAGGATCTATATTTTAAAGATAAAATATATTTTTATTTTTAAAATTTGTCAAAATTTAAAAATATCACAAAATTTTATTTTATTTTAATTTTATCTTAAAAATTTTTCAATTTACATCAAATATACTATTGATAACTAAATTTTCAAAAAAGTTAAAATTAATATAGTAATAACACTTGACAATTAGGAGCTAATTATTTGTGTCGAAAATTATTCTTACAAAATTATTGCTAAATTGATTCTAAAGTTTTTTTTAAAGTTAGCGATTAGAGGTATATTTAATACAAATTAAAAAATTTTAAAATAAAATTAAAACAAAATAAAAGTTAAAACTTAATAATACTTTTAACAAATTTTAAAAATAAAATTAAAAGTATATTTTATCCCATTTTCAATGAATTTTTATACAACTTTTAAAGAGTGAATAAGTGATGATATACATACTATAATTAATCAACCTAAGTGTACAACTAAATTATAATTTTAAGTATATAAAAATCACTAGCCAATCTCGATACAAAATTATGTACTTGACATTTGATAGATTTTTTTAGGATATATCTAATTTGAGCATATGTTAAGATAATAAATTATTTTTTTTAAAAAATACCAAAAATTTAAGTTTTTAATACTTTATTTTTTATTTATTAAAAAAATTTAAAATATTATATTAATATAATAATCTTGTGTTTAGAACACATGTTATTTAAACTTTTTTTTTATTAAATCAGTGTTAACTCATCAATTACAAATTTAATTATTCTATCATGATAAATTATTTATTATTCTAGTAGTTAATTATTTAATTTAAAAATTATATAAATTAATATAAAAATATGTAATTGATTTAATAGTTAATTTTTAGTGTACTATAAGTTTTTTTTTATACCTTACAAAATTCAGAAATTAATAACAGAATTTTTTTTATAGTACGAAAATTTGGAGGATTTATCATTCCTTTTAAACATTATTGTAAGTGGAGTATATGAAAGTTGAATGATTAAGTATTATTTTGTATTTTTCAACAAAAGTCTTCATGAGCTAGTTGTTCCTGATTTTTGTTTTTTTGGTGTCTTTAATATCCGTTCTTACTGATTAATTGCGCGTATGATCTCGCTGCTGCATTAATTATTTGCGGATTATTACGAATTTGAATGTCGTCTCATCACACACACAGAGTATATATACATGTCATGATCCTATTGATCCATTAGATAATTAATTGAGGAATGTTGGTTTGTCTAACTTAATAATATAATATAATACTTCATCGTACTTTTAAGTCATCCATGCATGATACACTCATACACATGATGTTGAAATTAAATTCGCATCATATAGAGTTGGTACGGTGTTGCTCTATTAATTATAGTGACGCTTCTGCTTCAAAAAGTGTTTTATATATATTAAGTTCTAGATAATTTAGACAATAAAGCAAAAACTATATAATACGTCATTTGACGTCTTAGGCATAATAATAATACTAATAATATTTTTATCAGACTTTGATATGTATAATTTTTTTTTTGAGTAATAATAAATTTAATTTATCATCTTTTTAAACTAAATTAATAATTATGTTTGATTTTTTTTATTAAAATACACTAGCAAATTATTAGTATTGAATAAAATAAAATAGATATATATCGTACATTAAAAATTAAACCCATAGTATTAATAATATGATTATTCTATTAATATTATATATTATCACAAGATTAGAATTAATGAATATTTAGCAATATAAAAATGTAAATTTTTTGTCTATTATTAAAATTTAATTATTTACATAGTATAACTAATAATTAAAGAATGATGATTTATAATAAACTTCAAGAGTTGTTTGTATATATATATATAGTCATATACAATTATTTAAATTGAAATATATATAAATTTATAAATATAAACATCATAGTATTGTAAAAAATTGACTAACTTTTTGTAAAGCACTTGTTAGTCAGCATTGTTGATTTGATGTCACTTCTCATAGTCTTTTATAGTGTAATTTTTATAGTTTGTTTTTTAACAAATTTGAGTGTTTTTACATAATAATAATAATAATAATAATAATAATAATAATAATAATAATAATAATAATAAAAGGGAAAATATTACTGTTTTGAATATTAAGGATGTTGTCTAGTAGTAATGCATTTATCAAAAGGAAGTGTTTGTCTAATAGGGGGAGACAGTTTCTTCTCTTGTAGGTTAGGTTAGAACTTAATTAAGAATCGTAATCATTACTACGGTATTAATGAAGTTAGTTGGATTAATGTTTACAAATTTCTTGCTATAGAGTAGTTCAATTATTTGAAACTTAGAAGAGGTTTATCACATAAAAAGTCCACACGGGAAGATTTTATTAATTTTCATAAAAGTGTTCTTTACACTAAAATTCGTATAGCTAAGCTAAAAGTCTAGAAGATTGTTCTTGAGCATGTTTCAAATAATCTTCATCGAAAATATTTAGTAATCAAAGAAAATCAGCCAAAAACAACCATAACTTACTTTATTTAGTATTTATTAATTGTTGTGACAATTAATAAATATTAAATAAAGCAAGTTCTGATTATTTTTTTTGTCTCTCTAACATTATCGAATTTTCGTCTTATATTGGATTCATTCATTTATTAGCATAATGTTAAACTATGTGTTTGGTCAAAACAGAGATTACACTTGAGTCAAACGAACATAAAAAAAAGCAATTGATAATAGTATTATGAGGGTTACATTAAACTGGATTGTATTTGAGCTTGAATATAAGGCCCAAACTCTTAGGGAGGTGGTTTTCAACTTGGTCTGCGTTAGACAGCCGTCGTCCGAGTTGTTTGTGGGAAAATGGGAATGGTACCTACAAAACACTCCGATACCTAAGTCAGTAAGGGTCTTAGTAGATTTAAGTGTATTAGAACTTAAATATACATAAGGGTGTCAATGTATTTATCCACCAAAGGGGAGTTGTCACCCTGTAGCGTTTTGTCCGACCTCTTAGGAGGTCGGTTATATGGTAGATATCCTTTGAACTTTTATGCGCTTTTAGATCTTATTTATGTTTTGAGTCAGGTATAAACAAATAGTATTTAGAATTATAAATAACTATAGTCCTCACGTTCCTGTTAAGAAATTTTTGTGAGATTTTACTGATAAAAATTAGCCATAAATAACTATCACTACTAGAAAATTAATTGTTACAGACAGATATTTCTGACGGATTTTATCCCACGGAAATACAGACGGAATTTCAGAGGAATTTTTTGTCGAAAAATAAAAAAATGAATTAGCATAAATTACAGACGGAAAAAAAATCCGTCTATAATTCTGTCGAAAAAATTAATTTTTTCCGTAAAAAATGGTTACAGACGGAAAAATCCGTCTATAATTAAATAGACAAAACGCTGCATTTATTAAATTATTATAGACGAATTTTCCGTCTGTAATTTAAAATTTCTGTCAAAAATATTAGAATAAAGATGTGAAGATCACGGTCATACCTCTTCATTTCACACCACACTTTTGCGATTCCACACTCATTCCTCTGAATGCTTCGTCGGCGGCGCTATCAGCTTTTGCACCGCCGGCTCACCGAACCTCCATTGCACTCAACTTCCATCAGCCTTGCTCACATTGCTCCCTTCCGTCGCACTCCTTCCCGGTTCTTCTTCGTCGCAGCCCTTCCGTCGGCCTTGCTCGCATCGCTCCTTTTCGAACCCTAATGTGCGTTTCTCTCTTCGATCTCGCCACTAGTGCTTGCTCTTTTCTGCGTGTTGCTGTGTTTCTCTCTTCGATCTTGCCTCAGCTGTGCAGTTAACCCTAATCTCCTTTCTCTTTCATTGCTGTTTTCTTTCTTTCAATACCATCTCTAACTCTAATTATATTATCCTATGTTCCATCACTATGATTCTATTTCCTATTCTATGATAAGAACTTGTAACTGTTATAGTTTTTTATTGTGTTCTTATAAACTTGTTCGTGAAATCAAGGTTCCTGAATGCATTTGACTAGTTTCATTTTTATTGCTGAGGAAGAGGAGGAGGTATGCATATGCATTTTCTGTTGTCATATATGTTTCATGCAAAACTGTTTGAAATTTTAAAATTTTATGTTGATAAGAGATTGTGCTTTGTTTGAATCTGCAGGTTTACTCTGATTTTGATGAATTATTTTCTGCAATCGAAGCTTTTTTGACCTAAAATTCATGGTAGGTCATTGCTTTCAACTTGCTTTGTCTGTCCTACAAACCAAGGCAGAGGCAGAAATTGACAAAGCCAGAAAAGTTATATCTGAAAAAGATGCAGAGTTGCACGATGCTGAAGAAAGTCTTACGGGTCTCAAAGAGGTATTGCATCTGCGTGGTTCATGATTTTTAATATACAAATATTTGGAGCATCTCTCGTCTCCTCTTGGTGTACTGTTTAGCTTGTACGTGTTAACAGTGTTCACTATGAATATTAGAAAATTGGAGAGTATTAATTGGGAAATTATAAATTGTTCCCTAAACTCATGGTTGTAAACAAAGTCTTAAGGAGCACAACATAAGACCACTGGATCCCCGGTATTGGTGTAATTAAAATATTCTTGCAGGTGGTGGAAAACCGGTGAGTTTTCGATAAAGATCCCTTATGCAAGAGAAAGAGTGGTTGAAGCATATTTTTGACCATTAGCCATATCCTGTGATCCAAAATATAGCACTGCAAGAATGTTGATGACCAAATTGGTTGTATGCATCTCTTTTCTTGATGATACTTATGATGCCTATGGCACACTCCAAGAACTTGAGCTCTTCACACAGGCAATCCAAAGGTTGATTTATTACATCTAAAAATAATCTACATAATTAATTTATTGTAGCAATTCCTATATATTATTCAAACTCATGTATGTGTAACTCGTTTACTATGCAATTTTTATCTATCTAATTTTCCTTCTTTTTTATTTTTCCTCAGGTGGGATATTAGTCTCATTAAATCTCTTCCGGAATGCATGAAAGCCGTATTTAATACAATTTTAGAAATGTGGGATGAAATGGAGTCAGTGACTTCAAAGGATGAAATTTCAGGTTTGGTGTTGCAACATATTAAACAAGAGATACCCCACTATTTGAATTAATGGACACAATAATGATGAATGGTTTCTGTACAGATGAAGTTCCAATTTTGGAACCTAATTAAGCAACCTTATTGTATATTTTGACTTAATTAGAGGACAATAGTTGATGTATCAATACACATTGTTGATGTATGGTTGTTACTTGTTATTATAATTGATGTATCAACACTTTGTTTATATTTTGAATTATATTGACTTGTTTGTTTATAGTACTTTTCTTTTAGTTTAATAATACAATGAATTTGTTTATTTTTTGAAATATTATAAATATTCGAATACAAATTAGATAAAAATTTGTATTAAATTTATATTTATTTTGTATGAAAACAAGTTTTTTTTGTAATTGGAAAAATAAAAATAATTATTTTACTTTACCGACGGATTTACAAACGGATTTTCTGTCTGTAATTAGAGTGTGAGATGATTTTCCAAGGTTCAAATTACAGATGGAAAATCTGTCGGAAAATCCGTCTGTAATTACAGACGAAAAATCTGTCGAAAAATCCGTCTGTAATTACAGACGAAAAATCCGTCTGAAAATCCGTCTATAATTACAGATGGAAAATCCGTCGGAAAGTTCGTCGACCTCAAGAAATCGATGGAGAATTTACAGAGAAAAAATCCGTCGGTAACTGGTAAAAATCCGTCGGTAATTTTCTGACGGAAAAAAAAATCCGTCGATAAATAATTTCTGACGGGGCTTTTACAGAGGGACAAAATTCGTCGGTAATTTCGTCGGTAACCAAAAATCCGTCTGTAATAAAGACTAAATCTGTCTGTAAATCTGTCTGTATTAATCCATTTTCTAATTGTGTATTTATTTGTCTTTATCTAATACTTAAAATGATTAAATAAGTAATTTTATAATATAATACAAAAATTTTCATAACAAAAAATTTAAAATTTGATTTTTGATACTTTATGATCTTCAAATAATTTTAATGTAAGGCCAAAAAATATGCTTAATTCACACTTCAAGTCTTTCTATAAAAAAAATTACGTAAAATAATATTATATAATATATTTTTTTATGGACTTCTACCTGACAGATTATTAAGTCTTCGAAAATTAATTTCAAAATTTCTCCGACTATATATATATACGTAAATCAATATGTATTTCTAGAATAATCGAAAGGTAGAGCTTAAAGAATATGGAATAATACAAGTTGAAGTAGTGCATGATGAGTAGAGATCAGACTACGTTTGGGAATGAACTGAATTAAAGCCTTGAAGTGTGGATTGTGAAAAGACTGAATTATTTATGAAGATGAAGCTAAGTAAGGCTTAAAGACAACAATGAATATGGAATAATAATATTATAAATAATAATACTAGTGAGGAGATAATTAAGTACTCTCAAATAATTACCAATGATTCTTTACTTCAAAATTCATGTTATAGATAGACGACTTATATTTTCTCCAATTTATTGAGAGAAAAAAGTGCAAAAACTATTATATCAATAGATACTATGTTAAATAATGTCACAATTTTTTGGGGTTTGATATATGATTTACTACTTTAACTATTTTAAAAATAAGGCCGTCACGAAGTCAATTCTTTTTGCAGTTTAAGTTGATTGAAAGAAATAAATAAATAATTATATTTTTAACGTATTTTTTTATGTAATAATTTTTTTATTTGTGTAAATTTTTGCATTGATTTTTTTTAATTTATCTTATATTAAATTTTTTTTGAATTTAACAAAAATTGAACTCTAAATTTTTTTTCATAGAAATTCTAAAATTATGTGATAAAATCAATTTTTTCTAAAACTTAAGTTTATATATAAAAAAAATACATGAATTATATATATATATATATATATGTTACACAAGGAGTATTTAAAATTGATTCAGACCAAATAAAACCAAAAAAACCAAAAAATTATGTTTTGCTATTCTTTCTACAGTTCGATTCAGTTTTTTATTCTGACATTAAAAATTCTAATCGAACCGAACCGGTTCACCTAAAAACGTAACAAAACCATTAACCCAACCCCCCCCCCCAATCAAATAACCTAACTTTCTAAACCTAGCGCAGATGAAGAACCCCCCCTGGGACCTCCCACCAGTGCTGAACCCCTTCCTCCTAGCACCTCTTAGTGTCGAACACCTTCCTCCCAACACCGTTGTCCTCCACAGTCCACAACACTGTCACTAAGTCGTCGGACAACACCCTTGCCGAAAGGACCCTCGCGGACAGCACCCATAATACCGTTTTCATCTTCGCGGGCAGCACCCACATCACCGTCTCCTCCACATGCCATCTCTCTCAACGTACCAGGAGGCAGGAGCTGTTATCGTCTTCGCGCATAGCAGCTACCGAGTTAGATATAGAGCCTCCAAGTCAAGTATTTTCAATTTCTGTTCAATTTATTTGTTTAGTGTATTTGTTCAATATATTTGTTGTTGATTGTTGTTCATTGTTCAATATATTTGTTGTTGATTTTTTAAAATTGCTAGTATTTTTTATTTTGTTTGAATTTCTGCTTATGTTTTTCTATTATTCATTCAGTGTATTTGCTCAATATATTTGTTGTTGATTTTTAAAATTGCTAGTAATTTATTTTGTTATATTTCTGCTTCTATTTTTTAATTATTTGTTCAATATATTTGTTATTGATTTTTTTAAAATTGCTAGTAATTTTATTTTGTTGTTCAATGTATTTATTTATGCAGTTTGATATCAGTTCAACTGAGAATATAGACGACACTGCTGGAGGAGCAATAGGAGCGGTTGTTACTACAACAACAACAACAACAAAAACAAAGTGTTGTCCCACTAAGTGGGTCGGCTACATGAATCAAACGGTGCCATTGTGCTCTGTCATGTATCATGTCTACAGAGAGACCGTTTACATGTACATCTCGTTTGACCACCTCATGGATGGTCTTCTTAGGTCTTCCTCTGTCTTTCGCTCCTTGTCCATCTTCCATCTCATCTACCCTTCTGACTGGATGTTCTATCGGTCTTCTTCTCACATGTCCAAACCACCTGAGACGCGATTAAACCATCTTTTCCACAATTATTGCTACTCCAACTCTCTCCCTTATATCTTCATTCCTTGTTTTATCCAATCGCATATGACCACTCATCCATCTCAACATCTTCATCTCTGCCACACTCAGCTTATGTTCATGCTCTCCGTACCATAAAGCATAGCCGGTCTTATAGCGGTGCGATAGAATTTACCTTTAAGTTTTAAAGGCACTTTTTTGTCGCATATAAAACCAGATGCACTCCGCCATTTTGACCAACCTGCTTGGATCCTATGATTTACATCCTGTTCAATCTCTCCATTATCCTGTATAATGCACCCAAGATACTTAAAACTTTTAGCTTTTCGTAGAATTTTTCTCTAATCTTCACCTCTATATTAGGATTTTTCCTTCTCTGACTGAACTTACATTCCATATATTCCGTCTTGCTACGGCTTATGTGCAGACCATACGCTTCTAAAGCTTCTCTCCATAACTCCAACTTCTTATTTAGGTCTTCCCTTGACTCTCCCATAAGGACGATATCATCGGCAAAAAGCATGCACCATGGCACAGGCTCTTGGATGTGCTCTGTGAGTACTTCCAAGACTAATGTGAAAAGTTATGGGCTTAAGGATGATCCCTGGTGTAATCCTATACCAATAGGAAATTCCTCTGTCACACCACCTTGAGTCTTCACACTAGTTGTGGCCCATCATACATGTCTTTAATTGCACGAATATATGCGATCATTACCCTTCTCTTTTCTAAAACTTTCCATAAGACCTCCTTTAGTACCCTATCATACGCTTTTTCCAAATCAATAAACACTATATGTAGATCCCTTTTATTACTACGATACCTCTCCATCATCCTTCTTATAAGATATACTGCTTCAGTGGTAGATCTGCTTGGCATGAATCCAAATTGGTTCTTTGTTACTTGTGTCTCTTTTCTCAATAGGAGCGGTTGTTACTCTTCCGAATAAATCTGCAAGCATTAGATTTTCAAATGTATTGTCTGTTGCGGCAGCTCCTCGTAGAAACACAAGGAAGCTTGCTAATAGAGGCCAAGAAAAGAGGCGGGCTGTTGAAAAAGCTCCTGTTGATGATACCACTGAAACTGAGACCGACAAAGGTAAGAGAAAGCCTTATAGACCTAGGTCTTGGATATGGGACCACATTACTAAAGATGAAACTAGTAATCCACAGTATCCTAGAGCTAAATGTAATTGGTGTGGGTCTAGTTATGCTTGTGATACACATAAAAATGGTACCAGTAACATGAAAAACTACTTGTTGTCACAATGCAAAAAAATTTCGAAGGAGGTACATTTTCTGCTATGTCTTCTGATATTGATCTTTGTAGACAAGCCCTTGTTAGAATGATTATTGTGGACGAATTGCCTTTTCGCATGTTGAGGGAGAGAATTTTCGTTATTATATGAGTTGTTTGCAACCCAAGGTTCTAATTCCTGGAAGGATCATAGTTGCTAGGAATTATTGGAAGCTTTATTTGAATGAAAAAACTAAGTTAACGTCTATTTTTAATCAACCAAATCAAAATATTTGTTTGGCAGCTAATTATTGGTCATCTGTGCAAAACTTAAACTATCTTGCCTTAACTGCTCATTACATTGATGCTAATTGAAAATTGCAAAAAAGAATTTTGAATCTTTGTGCTATCAAGAATCACAAAGGGTAAACAATTGATAAGAAGATTGAGAAATGTTTGTTGAAATGAGAGATATTGCAAAATTTTTCTATAACTGTTGATAATGCTTAGTTCAAATGATGCTGCTATTTCTTACTTGAAAAGTAGAATGGAGGATTAGAACTCACATCCACTGAAAGGAGAATTTTCGCATGTTAGATGTTGTGCTCATATTTTAATTCCTATTATGAATGATGGATTGAGAGAAATGCATGATTAAATTTTAAAGATTAGGAATGCAGTTACGCATGTGCATGCACTACTAGATCATACTGAGAGGTTTAAGGCCATGATTAAAGAAGCTAGAATTAAGAAAAAAGGCACTGTGCATTTAAATGTTCCTACTAATACCATATAGAATTCTACCTTTTTAATGTTTGAAAGTGCTTTGAAGTTTCAAAAGGCATTTAAAAAATTAGGGGAGAGAAATTCAGAATATACTATGATGGCACTACAAGAAAATGAAGCATTTGTAACAAAAAATTTGTATCAAATTTAAAATTGTTACAAATTATGGTTTTTTCGTAACAATAATTAGTTATTATTACAAAATAAGAATATTTTGTAACAATAGGAAAATTTTTTACAAAACATTTTAATATTTTGTAATAACGTGATTTCTTTTGTTACAAATTATGTTGGCTTTCGTATCAAATTGTTGTTTTGTTGCAAAATGTTATAATATTTTGTAACAAAAGATTATATTATTGCAAAAATTAAAAATATTTTGTAATAAAATATCTTTTTGTTTCAAAAGCTTTAAATATTTTGTAACAAAAAATTAATTTGTCACAAAATACAATAATTTTGTAACAAGTTATTTATTTGTCACAAAATTCAAATATTTTTTGTAACTAATAAAAAATTTTGTTTTAACATATTAAATATAAGACTTCAAATTTTTTAAAATTAACATAATGAGTTATTTATGATTTATTATATTTATTTAAGATTTTATATTCAAACATTTATTTTACTAAAAGTATTTAAGTCAAATTAATGATACTTCTAATATTTATGCACAATTTTTATTATAATTAGATATTTTATAAATTGAAATTAAAGTTTCGGAGGTAGAAAAATATGAGAAGTTATATCATTTAAATTAAATAATTAATATCGATTTTAAACTATATTTTATAAAAATGTCATTAATATGTTTATTTTACAAATTAAATTAGAAATAATTAATTGAACTTAGCAATATAATGATAAATAATGTTCCTAAATATTTTTAACGGAGTATATTTGATTTTAAAATTATTCTACCATTCAATTTTATCAAAATATCTTTTCAAATCTATCTATATTCTTTTATAAAATCCCTAATTTTTTAACCCTAATTCCCAACTTGGAACCCTAATTCTAAATTCCTAATCAGAAACCTAATTTCCTCTTTCCCCAGCCCTGAAGCACGCAACCCCCACCTCCTTTCTTCCTAAACACTAACACACAAACAAAAGAAAGAAACGCAGAAATGGAAAGGGAGAACAGAGAGCTTGGAATCGGAGACGAGGGAGCCGCACTCTGTGCCGTCCAGCTTGCCGCCGCCGCATCTCGCCTGTGCCGTTATCCATG
Organism: Arachis ipaensis; assembly: GCF_059453495.1. Taxonomy (NCBI): domain Eukaryota; kingdom Viridiplantae; phylum Streptophyta; class Magnoliopsida; order Fabales; family Fabaceae; genus Arachis; species Arachis ipaensis. The sequence continues at coordinate 140,577,320 of NC_142436.1, forward strand.
TCCATCGCCGTGCAGCCGTTGCTAACTCGCCTTGCCATCGCAGGTTGTTGTCGTTGATGTCCAGCTGCTCGCCACGCCGTCGACGTCGTCGGGAAGAGAAGGATGCACGTGAAGGAGGAGCACGACCTGCTGCGAGAGGCCGTGCGTTGTGGCTGTCGCTGAAGCCCGCCATCATCGTCGCAGTTGATGAAGCCACTAACGTTGCCACTGTTCGCCGCTGGAAGGGGATTTCGTGACCGCCATTTCTGTCACTGCCGACGAGCACGAAGGGAGAGATAGGAGTTCATAGAGAAGAGAGACGTAACAGGGAAGACAAGGGCTCATAACACTGCCGCTGTTGCTGGAGACGGAGGCTGCGGTTGAGCTACACGCCACTTCCATCAAAGGAAGCTACTGCTACTGTGTGTACAGAGAAGAGGAGTGTTGCGAGAATCAGGGGAAGAAGACGCTGTTCCGCCGCTGCTTCTGGTTTCTGAAATCTGAGAAAATGCCACTGTCGCTGCTATTTGTTGGGTTCAAGATCGTTGCTGCTGTTCTTGCTCTGTTCTGCCTCTGCTTCTAGTTTCATAGTTGCTGGAGCCTTTGCCGCTGGGAACCAATATTGGAGCTGCCTAGAACCATTTTGGTTGCTACCCAGGAAACAAAACGGGTGTTGGAACTGCTAACGGAGCTGCTGTGTTTGGCGATTTTCGTGAGTTTCGACATCGAGGTAGGGGATTTATTTTTAAAGTTAAACGTTTTTAATTTTAGAATGCCTATAAAGTTATTCAGATAATTGCAAATAGTTAATAATGATTAAGGGTTGATTAATTGATGTGAATTATTTGAAACATGTTTGAGAATAGTTAGTTGGAGTGATTATTCTGATTTATTATTAGAATTGAATGTGGTTGTGATTACGCTGAATTGTAATTAAAATTAGATGCAGTTGTGAATTGTATTTTGAATTATTGATTATTGTGATGAATTGGCTGAGATTCTGATCTTCAATGATTTATTTTGAATTGTTTGATATTGAATTGGAAATTTGATATATTGGAATGGCGGTAAAATGGATTTGTGATGGGTTGGAATTGGTTGAAATGTGGTTGCAAATGGTGATTCATTTAATGTTACTTGTTAAATTGAAATATGATGAGTTAATTATTGAATGAAATGTATTTCAGAAACGTTAGTTGTGATTATTCTGAGTTATGATTGAAGTTGGATGCGGATGTGAATTGAGTTTAGGTTATGGCTGGGATATTAACCGGCTTCGTTGCCGTGAGTAGTTAACTGATGAGATTTACTTTGGTTTGAAGCTGCGATTGTTATTGGTTTTCTAATTATTTTAGAATTGTTAGAAATTTCAATTTTAGTCGATTATGCCAAGTTGGTTATTATTGTTGAATTATGTTTAATTAGAGTTGATTTTGAGGACGGTTAAAGGATTGAAGGTTGACTACTAAACTATTTTCTTAAAATATGATCTTTAGAATAAAATGGTAACTTTGCTAATAACTAAATTACTTTAAGAATAACTAGAAATATGAAAAAGTTTGTGTTTCAAATACTAGTTATGAATTCTTGAAGCTGAACTAGTTTACTTTTAAAGAATGGTTTATGGAAACTCTGATTTTAATTAATGTTAGGATATTGGTTGTTAAACTAATTTATGATGAGATGATTATTGAGATTCTGTTGTTGTGATAACTGCTGATAAAAGAGCTGGAGATTTGTTGAGAAAGAAGGAACCCGTAAGGATGGCTAAATCCGAGTTTTAGGGGAGGTGCTGCCGGAATTTTGTAAAATTTGAGGTTTTACTTGAAAAAAGTTATTTTAGAAGATTTGGATTTGGAAAGTTATATTATTTAAGTTTTATCTATTGATTAAAGTATTATGTATCGGCTGAATTTATCATCCACCAAAGCCTGATTGATATGAAGAGTTCTATGCTTGGGTTATGAATTCAGCTACTAAGTCTTATGAAGCTGAGGTTTATATTTCTTCATTTTTCATTTAATAATTACTATTGAATTGGATTATGAAGCTGCTATTGTTGAATTGAATTGAAGTTTTGGGAATTTTTCTTTTTTTTTTCTATGGTATGATTGCAAAGTACAAGTCACAAGTCTTAAGTAAAAAGTTATTATACTTCGTTAGCTATGTGATTATTATACTTCGTTAGCTACATTTTGAATTTTCTCATTAAAACAATTGATTATTTGAACCTTGAATGTTTGGCCTAAAATTTGGAAAGTATTTATTATCGACTTTGCATGATATATTTTTTTTGTGTTAAGAAAAGAAAAAGAAACAAGAAAGGTAAAGGAAACTCTTAATTAGAAGATTTTGGTGGAAATTGTGTTTTGTAGAGATTGTTTGACAATTGATATTTATGTAAATTTAATGACTTTGTTCACTAAGTTGTGATTGAATTGTGATTAATTAGCCCAAGTTTATATATTGAATGTTAATTCTTGATAATTTGCATTCTTGATTGGCTAGTTTTGAACTTTGAGAATAAATTTTTAAAGAATTAGTTAATTTTAACTTGTAAGTTTTAACTTAATTTTTACTCGGATGAAGATAGTGTTATGTGTTATTTTTTAATTTTGATTTTCATTGTTTATATTTGTAGGGATACAAAATTGATGACAATATGATAGACTTTATATTGACAGAAATATGCCAGAAGAGTCAAGAATTATAAATTCGATATGATATAATTTTATGTTAGGAAAAAGTTGTGTTTAGTTAAATTTGTAGAACTTATTTTATTGTAAAAGAATCTTAATGACATGTAAGATATTTTAATTATCTATATGATTATATATCATATAAATGTTGAGTTAGTGGAATTAGAAAATTAATTGATATATCAATTATTTAATTAAATATTTTAAAATGAGCTTTCTATTTTTTGTAACTAAAAGAAAGAAAATGTTACAAAATCAAGTTACATTTTGTAACAAAATTTTATGATAGGAAAAATTAGATTTTCACCAAAAATATTTTGAAGATCAAAATTTGTTACCATTTTTGTAACGACTTCTGGTTTTTTGTATCAGAAAAATTTGTTACAAAATATCACTTTGAATTGTAACAGTTCCATTTTTTGTTACAAAAACTTTTTGTAACGGGACATACTGCAACGACATCTTTTTTTGTTACAAAATCCTTTTATTTCAAAATTTCGATTTTTTGTAACAATTTTTTTGCTACAAATATTGCTTTTTCTTGTAGTGTGGCTGGCGAGATCCCTGAGTCTGATCGAGAATTGGGAGAATGCAAGATATTTTGTCAAGTTTTTAAAAATATTTTATAATATAACTGACAAAGTTTTTGGTTCAACATTTGTTACACATATTCTCAACATTTTAATGATTTTTGTAAAATATTGTCTATATTTAAGCATTGGATGAAAAGTTTAGATCTAGTGCTTCAAATATGGCTGAGAAAGTGAAGTCCAAGTATGATAAGTATTGGAGAAATATAAAAAAATACAAGTATGATCATTTTTATTGCAGTGGCTTTTGATCCTAGGTATAAGCTTCAGTTGATGAAGTGGAGCTTTGAGAAATTGTATGAAAAAGATGCTGATTTTTTTACTTCAAAGGTGAAGGAGACGATTTTCTAGATGTTTGATAGATATAGGTTGTTTGGTGGGATTAGTAACTATCAAAGATCTATTCGTTAAGATCCTCCTGAAATTTACAAGAGCTTGATGCAAATGAAATTTTTTTTGCTATGGAATTTGAGAAGGAAATGCAATTCAATTAGAGAGTTAACAAGAATGAGGTGTATTTATATCTTATGGAGGTCTTAGAGAAGAGTGGCGTGCAATTTGACATCTTAAACTGGTGAAAAATAAATTCCACTAAATATTCAATTCTTGAGCAGATTGCAAGAAATGTTTTAGTCATGCCGGTTTTCGCAGTAGTTTCAGAATCGACATTTAGTATTGGAGGAAGGGTGTTGAATAATTATCGAAGTTCTCTAATTTCGATGATAGCTAAAGCATTAATTTATACGCAAAATTGACTCCAAAATTTGTTCTTGAGGAGCTCATTGAGAATTTGGAGAAGTTGAAATTAGGTAAGCTCAAGTTTCGATTGATAATTTTTTATTATTTATTTTGTAGAAGTTGCACCTACTCCTGATCCGAATAAAAAAGATTCTAGTGTTGAGTCTAATTGAGTACATCTTGTCATGGTATGAATTAGTCTCTTTAATATTAGAATGTATAATTAGATTAGAATGTTTTTTTACTGGTGCTATATTATTATTATTATTAGAGTATTTATCCAAATCTGTCTTCAAGGATTTAAAAGCGGTTATTTTAGTCCTAAAAAAATTAATATATAGATCAATTTCCAAGATTTTACTCCGGCAGATAAATCAGTCCCAAGTTTATTTTCTGTTAGAGTAATTACCCAAATCAGTCTTCAAGAATTTTAAAAGCGGACATTTTATTCCTAAAAACAATTAATACACAGATTAATCTCGAACGTTTTTCTCTGTCAGACATAACAGTCTCCTGTCCATTTTACTTTTACTATATGTCAACCTTTATTATTATTAACTTAGCTTTGTGCATGTCAACGATGACACTAGCATATTAATACACTTTTTTTGTTAGAAACAAGTAAGGTAAATAATGATGCTTTGAAATCTAAATTACAACATTTTCTTTTAAAATAAACATATCTTTTAAAATAAGACATCTTTTAATTATATTAAATACAAAAATATTAAATAGTTTCAACCTTAAATTTTTTGTAGAATAATCTCTGATGATGATAATAATAATAATAATAATAATAATAATAATAATAATAATAATAATAATAATAATTATTATTATTATTATTATTATTATTATTATTATTATTATTAAGTGAATATATATATATATATATATATATATATATATATATATACTTTTTATATTATAAATACATACATAAAAATTTAATGAATAAATTTATTATTATTTTTGTCCAAAAGATATAAAAAATTATGGTAGTATTATTGTGTAATTAATAATAATAATAATAATAATAATAATAATAATAATTTTATTCTATTCTTTTTTGAGGGAGGACTGTTATGTATGATGAAAAAAATGTTGGGATTGATCTGTGTATTAATTTTTTTGGAGACTAAAATGTCTGCTTTTAAAATTCTTGGAGATTGATCTGGATAATTATTCTGCCAAAAAATGAACTGGAGACTGATTTGTCTGCCGGAGTAAAACTTTGGGGATATTTTTGTATATTAATTTTTCTTGAGAACTAAAATGTCGACTTTTAAAATTCTTGGAGACTAATTTGGGTAATTAGTAATTACTCTTATTATTATTATTATGTAACTGCCTTTTGATTTCAGGTTGGTTACGTTGCTTAAAGAAGTTTCATTATTTTTTTGAGGTAGGCATCAAAGTAGTCCCTGAAGTTGTCCTCGAGGATCAAAGTAATCCCTGAAGTTAAAAATTTGTCTGGGTCATCCCTGAAGTTGATCTCCGGTACTCATAGTGGTCCTTCCGATGAATTTCGTCCACCTGGCGCAACCGGAAAGCTGAGCTGGCGTCGTTGGTGACACGTTAGCAGCCCAACGGCTAGCTGACGTGGCCTAGTAAACGTTTTGGAGTCAATTTGGTCCCTAATTTCAGTTTAAAAACCCTAACCCCCAAATTGACTCTGTTCTCCTTTCTTCTCCGTTGCACACGCTTTTCTCGTCTTCTATCCGTTCCTCTCCATCGCACCAGAGGTGAGTCTTCAGTGTTGTCTTCATCATCAAACACCAGTGTTGATGGCTAGCACAAGCAACGCAGCTGGGAGCTCCAACTGTAACGACCCAATTTCTAGTACGTCATGATCATACTAGAAACTGAGCGCTACCAACTTGTCTTCCTAATTATTATCTATTATTTATCATATGAGCCTGATTCGTTGTTAAAAACGTAGTTAATTTGCGAGGTACTTTTTTTTTTTTTGAAAACATTTGGATTAATAGACGAAATCATTCATAAGCAATTCACAACTGATAACAGATAAAACAGTTATAAACAACCATACATAAATATATCACAAGCGGTTGATATCATTCCGTGATCCAGCCTTTATTAGAGTATAGCCTTTTAGTTAGAACACCCCTAGATATAGCTAAATAATATCTATATACATATATATACATACAACATCCCAGGTCCTGACCTGTTCAAGAAGTCCCTAAGCTGGCGCCCAGGCTAGCCTAGACTCTATACTCACCTAGTCCCTCTAAACTACTAAAGCGAGGGAAAGTACGCTCTAAGTCTTCAAAACTCAAGTCAGATGGAACGTCACCAAAAGGTAGAACATCATCTGCTACTCCTCTACACGATCATATGTCATCAAAGAGCATCTCTCAAGTACTTCATCGAGTGGCCACATAACAGCAACATCGTACAGAGGACTTTGGTTAAAGTTTGTAGATAAGCAGGGTGTAGATGTTGGCTGGTCTCACAGTATTTACATATAAATAGAAACGGAGTTCACTCTAGACTCAGCAGACTACCTAGAGCGGAATCTTTTTTGCGAACGGTCGTCAGTGAACTACAGAAGGGTACTCATGCTTCCATCTGAAGGGGGAAGGGAGAGAGAAGGGGTAAGAACTGGGGAGTTCTTAGTAGGGTCGGGGTTATTAGTTAAGTTCATTAATTTGGGGTCGATTAGCAGACAAATAACATAATATAGCGAAGCAGTAAATAGAAAATAAAGATAGAAAGAGAAAGTAGAGACAACAGAAAGCAGAACACAAACAAAAGAATTCAAGAAAATAAAACACAGAAATAGCATGCAAGCAGACAAACATAAAGAAATAGACCACACTCAGAAAGGAATGCAACAGAGAATGATGTGCAGACAAGAATGATGCATGTCTAGCCCTAGTGCAGGTAATGAGCTCATCTGTCGGTTACTAACCCGCTCCCGACGTTATCCAGCAACCTCTGTCTGGATAAGGCTTTCCTATTGGCTATACCCCTGTGTACAGGAAATAACCCCTCTGCCACCACAGGGTCCACTGCACGCAGGAAATAACACATCTGCCACTGCAGGGATGTATGCCGACACACCTTCTGTATACAGAAAATAACCCCTCTGCCACTACAGAAATGGAACAGGTGGTCACGGTACTTCTGTAGCAGGAAATAACCCCTCTGCCTTACAGAAATAAAATATGGATCTGTACCGCAGGAAAGCGTTCTCAGTGATCACACCATTATCTATCTGACTGCCTCTCTGCAGCAGATGATTATACAAGTATATCTGGAGTTGCCTTAACGCAACAAATGAATAAACACATCTCTTGGGCCTACAGAAATAACACCTCTGTAAGTGAACTTCGGCTTACAGAAATAGCGCCCCTGTAAGTGAACTTCGGCTTACAGGTATCACAACTCTCTGTAGGTAAACTTCGGCCTACAGGAGCAACACCCTGAGATACACAATTGATATTCACTGCAGGTGAACTTTGGCCTACAGGAATAACAACTCACTGTAGGTGAACTTGGGCCTACAGGACCTCTAGGGCCAATGGAAAAGCAGCAGATGAACATCCAACCGAACATCATGCTACAAGGCTTAACTCTTTATTCTTATACTCTTCTCTTTATATCTCTTTACTCTGTTCTGGTTTCTCTTTTCTCTGTATCTCTCTACTCTGCTCTAATTTCTCTATTTAACGTATGTATTTAAAGCTTATGTAAATTTCGGTATGAATAGTTAGTCTGTCCCAAGTATAGGTTCATTAAGTCTATACTGAAACAGTTTAACTTTTCATATAATACCTAACCCTAGTCGTGACTCAAGTACTAACTAAGTTGCCCTAGTTCGTTCACTAGTCTGTGTCTGTTTTTCTGTCGTTAAAACTTTACAGACTTTTCTTTGGTTTTTATCTTTTCTTTAACTTTTTATCTTTCCTTTATCTTTGCCTCACTAATATGTTCTTACCACTCCCTAAGTGTTTTATGAAGGTAATTATGAGATTCTGAGCTTAAAGTTGTCTTTCTAAAGCTTTTACAGAAAACTGCCTTTTCTGCATTATTTTATTATTTTTATTAAAATATTATTTTTAATTAAATATTATTATTTAATATTTTATTATTATTTATTATTTTATTATTAAATTTTCGAAAATTAACTTTACTTTAACCTTTAACCTTTAAAATTCACTTTTTACCACCCGTAACTTTTAATATTTCTACTTTTACCACCCTAACTTTCAAAAATTACCATATAACCCCTCAAACACCAAATTAATTACTTCCTTGCCCTTTTATGAATCAAAAAGGTGTTCTTCATTGTTCTTCACCACACTCAAAGTGTTCTTCATGTTCTTCACAAATTCTTCAGATTCTTTCTCTGTTTTTACCCGTTTTTCAGTCTTTTCAGCAACCGATTTTTACCAAAATTCAAAATAAAATTGCAGCCACTAAAACCCCATCTTTTCTACATAATTTTAACACAAATTGAACCCCAATTTAAGGTCTAGGGTTCGTTTTTCCAGCAGCCATGAAGAACACAAATTCAAAGTTGAATATCATCAAATTTCATCAAATTTTCACCAAAATTTCAACAAGAATTACTCATATAAACAATCAATTTCAAGCATAACCAAACCATATCATAATCACACAACTCAAACACAATCAATCAAGATTAAATTCGTCAATCCCTACCTGGTTTTGCTGCTCCTAATTTGGTTAAACTTTCAGGTGGTCCTTAAGCACTTTTTCCTCCTAAATCACATCAAGAACAACTTTAAATCCAAAAACTCTCAACTGATCAAATCTCACTCAGTATGTTAGGAAGAGATATCTCACCTTAGACTTGCTGGAAATTCACGTTTCTTGGCCCTCAAGTCAAGTTAAGCATGATTCCTAAGGAAGAACATCAAGAAAACACATGTTTTGCATGGTTTTCCTTGAAAACCGAATTTAAATGAGAAAGGTACAGCCATCTAACCTTATTTCCAGCCTTGATAAGTTACATGGTTATGTAGAGGAAGAAGAGAGGATCATTTTGGTGAAATCGGAGTTTTGATTTGAGTTTTGGTTCAGAAGAAATCAAGCTTTGAAGATTAAGTGTTCATGAAGTTTTCTCTCTTTTCTCTCCTTTCAATTTCGGCCAAAATGATGAAATGAGACAGCCTTGGAGGTCTTGGGGGTGTAAGGTGAGTTGTGATTGGTTGGCTTGGAGGTGGGTTAAAATAATATTAAAATATCTCAGGTGTACAACTACTAAAACTAGATGTATCAGAACACTTGTAAAAACATCTCTAAAAATTATTTTCTGAGCTACTAGCATAAATGACACTAGTAACATATTTATTATGAGAATAAAACATGAATAATGAGGCCTTAGCATTGCTAAAGTCACCAGAGAGTGCTGGTGCTAAGCTGCACCAGTAAACCGTAAACCTGGTTAAACCGATTTTTTGGTTTTAACAAAAACAGACCAGGTAACCTTATAATATCATTCAAGCATGTTTTAATACTAATATAATGATAATATTATACTATTATCTCTCTTATCTCATGAATCGAGTTCGGTTCGTCAAACAGAGACTCTTTACGAAAAATCGAATCAAAACTCCTAACCGATACGGTTCAAAAACAAGGTTCTTCGCGATTGCATTATCGAGCTTGCCTCAGAGGAGGTTCTAAATTAAGGATGACATAATGATAATGAGGATTGAGATGCTTGATGATATATCAGAGGTGTTCCCTTTATTGATCTTTCAGAGAAATCCGTGTATTCAGAAACGATCTCGCGTACTCGAAAATCGGGGTTGTTACACCAACAACCCAAGATCATTTGGAAGCATCATGAGGAGGATGAATAGAAACAGAGATGCACGTCTGCCAGAATGGTGTGCATGCGGGGCGAGACCGGTGCTGCGATGGTCAGCGACGGATTCTAATCCAGGGAGACCGTTCGTGGGTTGCCCAAACTACAATGTAAGTGCTTGATGCTGTTCCTTGTGGTAAATCTAGAGGTTGGTTGATTCACTTTCCTGGGTTTAGACTACAGGTAAGAGGTGGTGTGGGTTGTTTCTTTGGGTGGACAAAATTCTGGAAGAAGATGCGGTGACATGTGATGGTAGAAGAAGCTCCTCAAACGACAATGAAGAATGGAAGATGAAGATTTTTTGGAAACTTGGAAGACTAGAGTCTGAAGTTAGAGTTCTGAAAATGGGGGGGGGGGATTTTCTTGTTTACATGTATGCTGTTACTGCTAGTTACAGTTGTTGTGCTTGTCTTAAGATTGGATAGGCAGCAGAGTCAATTGTATTTAGCCAAAAACTAAGTGAAATGTGATATGCATATGTTGTTCTGTTCATGTAATTTCACTTGTCATTTTGGTTGAAAAGAATGCAGATTAAACTGTTACATGACTGTCCAAGAGTAATTTGGAATCTGAATAAAGTAGAGGTTATATGTATAAATAACTGTACCTACAGGACTAATGGAATCCTCTAATTTTTTAATTGTAATGGCATATTAGAGAACAACAAAAAGAAAATATGGCACAGCTCAAGTTCAATGAGGCCATAATAATCCATAATCATATATTAATGCAGTAAACATATACAAAATAGGCAAGGAAGAGCCAGGGCAATATTGTGCAAGTCTGTCAGCAGTTCTCAACATATTGAGAACACAAGTTTTGAACAAAAAAAATCCCCAACACTTGGGTTCTAAATGCAGAAAGCACACTGCTTCATCAAAATAGTTAAACAAAAAAATGTTCTCCTAAACATAATAAACCTAGTCTTCATTTTTTGTTTTCTGGTGGTCTGAATCCAGGATTCGGAACAAACTTCATGAAGTTAAAAAGTCTTGTTACGGTCCCCTGTGATGCACCTTGCATAGGATGAGACGGAGGAAGAGTTGTGGGCTGAGTGGTTGCTGGTGGGGTGGGAGCAGTTTGGGTGGTTGCTGCTTGAGAGCTGCTTCCTGGAGTTGCCTTTTCTTGTTTGGATGACTTCCTTTTGGGAGGCAGTTTTGGTGGCCTCACAGGAGGAGGCAAGACCTATTAGTGAAAACATGTATAATAGTTAGTAATAGTGGAAAAGAACATGCACATAATAAGATTGAATGTGATTTAATTTTCTGAACCTCTTGAGAGTCATCGATTTGTGATAATGGTGGTTGACTGGCTTCAAGTTGAATTTCGGTGGGGGATTCTGGGACAACGCTGGCTTCACCACCATTAGCAGCTGGAGGTTGGACAGCAGCAGCCCCTGCAGCAGCAGCAGCAGCAGCCACCTCATCAGCAGCTCTCTTTTCGCAGTTTCTCTTGGTGTGTCCCGATTCACCACAATAACGACAGTGACCTTTTTGATAGATTCTTTTCATCTTCTTGCTCTACTTTTTACCCCCACTTGGCTCCTCATCTGCATCCTTTCTTCTTTTTTTCGTAAGTGGACCTGGTTTCTTTTTAAATTTAGGTGCTTGTGGTCTGTTATGTGGTGACTTTTCCCATAGGGCTTGACCTGGAATTGGATTGATATGGAAGGTATATGTGTTATTATATGCCTCCATTGTCAACCACTGGTGACAAAACTCATCTAGTCTTCTACCAACCCTTGCCAATGCAGCACAAGCATGCACACACGGCATCCCTAAATAACATTATCATAAGTCCAAAGATTACCAATATTAAGCCAATAGTCAAGAAAAAAAATAACAAAGGAAGAAACTAGTAAAAGTATCTCACCACTCAATTGCCAAAAACCACATGTGCAGAGCCTCTTTCCCAGATCAACAACCATGTTAGTCGGCCACCCGTGAACCTCGAATTTCTCGTACTCAGAGTCACCAGACCACATCGGGACCCAACTCTTTAACTCCTTCCTTATTTTTTCCAATCTGCTGCGCTGTATAGGTGGTAGAATACCAGTGTTGGAATTAAGCTTCACTTTGTTCCTAGCGATTGACCTCATTGCATACAGTTTGACTTCCTCTAACAGTGTAATGATAGGTTTGGCTCTAGCTTCTTTGATCCTTGAGTTGAAGACTTCACAAGCATTGTTGTAGATATTGTCTATTTTAGGTGCGTTGCTGAAGAAAGCCCGGCTCCAAGAGTCTCTAGGCCACTTGTTCAAATACTCCCAAGCTTTCTTGTTAACCCTCTCAATTTTTTTTATACTCTCTAGGAACCCATCTTGGCTGGTGCACCTTGCACACTCCCATAGCAACCCTCTCAGATGGAGATCTTTCCACTGCTTATTGAAGTTCTTCCATAAGTGCCACACACAGAATCTGTGATGGACACCAGGAAAAACTTCCTTAACAGCATGGATTAGGCCCTGATTTCAAAAAAGAAAATAGTGACATACAAGTTATCGAGCATCAAACTGATCCCTTTAGTTTTATAAGTGACATAAATTTGGTCCCCTAAGTTTTATAAGTGACATAAACTTAGTCCCTAAATTTTTATAAGTGACATCAATTTAGTCCCTGTTCGTTGCAGTACATATCAGTTCAATATATATATACCAGTTCATCCAGCAGTAATCCATCTATCTAGGCAAAGCATTTGTACATTATAGCAAAATTATACAACAACACAGCAGTTCATTACAATACAGCAGTTCAGCAGTTCAACATATGTAAAACAAAATTATACAACAACAAAACAACAAAAACATGGACCAGCCTATACAAATTATATCAGAGCAGCCTATACAAATTATGTACTCTATGCAATTACTCATGTTAATATCAGAGCAGCCTATACAAATTATACAACAACAAAATTTAAATAAAAAAATGGATAAAACGTACCTTCTGCATATCTGAAATGAAACAGAGCTTGTGTTGCTTATAATCTCCCAAGTCTTGATGAAGTAATTCCAAGAACCACCTCCAGTTTTCAGTATTTTCAATAGGGACAATTGCATATGCAATCACATATATGTGATTGTTTGCATCTTGTCCAATTGCAGACAAGATCTGGCCACCATGCTGGGTCTTCAGAAAAGCTCTATCCAACCCTATGAGCGGTCTGCAGCCAGCCAAAAATCCCTTCTTACAGGCATCCAAGCAGATGTACATCTATTCAAATATTGGTTCATCATCAGAGTTGGGCTGAGGGATAACTCCAACTGTGACAATAGAGCCTGGGTTACTCCTAAGCAGTGTCAGCCCATAATCCCTTACCATCCCATACTGGGCAGCAGCATCACCATACACAACAGCCCTAGCATCTCCTAAGGCCCTAGTCAGTGAACACTTGCTTAGTTCCAAGTCACATTTTGTCTTAAAATACTGAGCAGCCTCACAGTGTCTTAAGTTAGGATATTTTCGTAGCTTCTTTACCAATTTCCCCGCCAGCCACTTCCTATTAGCCAATCTATTTTTGGTTTCCCTTGCACAAGTGTGATCATCATTGAATGTCTTGATCTGCCAGTAATTGTTCTCAGTGTTGTTAGCAGCATAGACAAGCCATCCACAATTCTCATCCTTACACACTGCTCTCATCCTTACATTATCATTCTTTTTAAACCAAATCCTCCGACCCTCCTGTATACAATATTCACGCACAGCCTCTTTGAACTCCATCTTTGTAGTAAATATCATTCCAACAGCAAGCCTAAGCTCCCCAAACCTACCCCCATCTCTGAACACAGGGAAAACCTCATCCAAATCAACCTCCTCCAATTCATCCTCAGAATTTGGAGGAGTCTTCAGTTCTTCTGAGTGCCATGAGTCTCCACCATCAGATTCCTCATAACCTTCATCTTGGGCATCATCATATGTTCCCATGGACCCGAACCTAGGAATTGGTCCAAAAAAATGTGCATCATCCTTAGAGCCTGAGTCAGCACACACGGGACCATCATCCTCAACCATTACATCCCTCTTTTGTTTAAAAGTTTTCTTAGCTTTCCTGGTTCTCTCCTTCACATTTGTCTTTTTCTTTCCTGCTAATCTCTCCACACCCACATCTTCCTCACTAGACATTAAATCACCATCAGGCCCATATGGTTCATCCTCCTCACAACCATCACTCGCTTCACTATCTGAGGAATCCTCTGAACTAGACAATGCAACATGTTCTGTTTGGGGCTGTTTTCATTTACCATTACCTCTTACACTAGCTCCACTGGCAGCTGCTCTTGTTAATGGCCTCCTTCCACATGGTTTTGGTGCTGCAGATTTTACATTCCTAGTCCCTCTCCTTGGTACAGCAGACTTCTTGGTCTCTTTTGATTTCGAACATGGTTTAGGTATTTCAGTTGGTAGCGACATTTTTTTGGGTGGGTTTTTCGGCTTCGTTTTACTGGGTTGAGTCACTATTTTTGGGGGGTGGATTGGGGTTTGGCATATGAGTTGCAGTGGGGTGGTGGTGTATTTTTTTGCTGGTTTACCAACAGTAATTGAAATAGGTGGAAGCGTTGTAGTTGAGTCTGGTTTTTCGGTGGGAATAGTGCTGTGAATTGGTGCAGAGGTTGTAGTAGATGCTGCTGTGGTGGGAATTGGCTCTGCATTATCATTGGTGGTGGGATTTGGGGTGGGATTCAAATCCTGTATCACCAAGACCTCCTTCCCTTTAGATGAAACTGCCTCTGCTTCCTCAATGTAAAGAGGTTCTGAGACTCCATGTTCATAGTAAACATGAACAACCCTCTTGTTCTGCTGACCAAGGTAGCACATCTCCATCAGCTCCTTGTCATTTGTTAGAGCCCTTAGACCATTTTGCAATGGCCTATTAAGAACCAACCACCATGTTTGAGTGACCTTGTCATATCCAAGATCCTTGTGGTAGTCTCAGACAAAGAAGACGTCCAGTTTGTCTGTATCAACTCCTGGCAACTCAGAGACATCTCCACCATTGTAAGTCACACCTCCATCATCTGTGATGAATGATCCTCCATGGTGAAATAGGATGGTAAGCAAATCATCACCCATCTGCAATTTAAAATTTTTTTATCTTATATCAGCCTCCCTAAACTTCAACCACATTACCAACTTACTACCTCCATAACTAAAACTACAGCAGCAGTAAACCCTTGGACAAAAAAACAAGTTTCCGTCTTAACAAAAACCCCCTTACTTAGCCTAGCCACTAAGAAACCTCCTCCCGATCAAACCCTAGCCAATACCTCAAAACACAAGCATGCATTCCAACACAAAACACTCCAAGAAAACATTTTTTCCCCTTCTGAAGAATAGATTAACAACAAAATTCAAAAAACAGAGCTTCACCACACATTTAAATTTTTTTGCGTACCTTTATCAGAGAAACCCGTCTTCACAACTCTCTGCCTGATGCAGATGATGAAGGCGATCCTCTGGAGCTTACGTTCTCCACCCAAATACGCTCTGGTGAAGGCAACAGCACTGGCGCCACTGAAGAGGGTAACGGAGAAGAAGAGAGCTCTACTTTGTGTTGTGTTTGTGTGTTTGAGTGTGGGAGACGAGACGTTAGTGAAACGTTGAGGGTGGGGTTTTTTTTTCGCATAAAACGACAACATTTTATGTCTTTTTTGGCGCCACCCAACAAACAACGTCGTTTTGGCCTGCTAACGTGTCACCAACGACGCCAGCTCAGCTTTCCGGTTGCGCCAGGTGGACGAAATTCACCGGAAAGACCACTATGAGTACCGGAGATCAACTTCAGGGACGATCCAGACAAATTTTTAACTTCAGGGATTACTTTGATCCTCGAGGACAACTTCAGGGACCACTTTGATGCCTACCACTTATTTTGTTAGAGAGGACACCAAAATATGACTATTTGTTGTTGAAAATTTATTTTTATTTTTTATTGTATTGACTATTAAACTTTAAACTTTTTTAATTGTTGTATTTTAATTTCTTTTTTCGTTGAATTTCATTGGATCAAGACTTTTGTTAGTTACTGCATATTTGTATTCTATGATTTTAATGTTATGACTTTGTAAAATAGTATGATAGATTTTTCTTTAAATTGATTAAAAAAACTTAACAAACCGAACCAAATCAAACTAATTTCAATGAGTTTGGTTTGGTTCGAACGGTTTCGATAAAAAAAAATGTACCAAACCGAACTGCAGTTTAATTCTCTACAAGAAAAAGCGTATTTTTTGACGGCAAAAATTGACGGCTATTTCTGCCGTCGATAATTTTCGACGGCTTGATGTCGATATTACTAAAAAAAATTAAAAATAAAAATATTAAAATCGACGGCCTATTCGTTGATATTTTTATAATGTATTAATTTATTTCCCTATTATCGTCATGGTAAAGGCGAACCAGAAGTCGAAAATAAAATCGACGAATATGGTGTCTATTTTATTATTTTAAATATCAACAACCTTGCCGTCGATAAATTTGAACGGTCTAGATTACTCTCTAAAATGAAATGGATGGTCTAAATTTAATCTATATAATAGACGCCAAATCTATATAATAGACGCCATATGTGTTGTTTTTTTTAATATTAAAATCGACGAATATAGCGTCTATTTTATTATTTAAAATATCGACACCTTTGCCGTAGATAAATTTGAACGGTCTTGATTACTTTCTAAAATGGAGTGGACGGTGTCAATTTAATCTATAAAATAGACATTATGTATGTTGTTTTTTTTAATTAAAATCGACAAATATGCGGTCGATTTTTATCACTAAAAACATATGTTCTCGCGTCCACTCCCGCTTCCAAATTCAGAAACGCAAACTTCCCCAAATTCAAGCTAGGTATTCTTTGGTTGACTTCCTTTCTCTTCACCACCGCCTCCGTCCGACACCACCACCGGCGACCACCATCGCCTACCCTCTCTTTCTTCCTTCTTCTCTTTCTTCCCCATTTCTCCATTTCTTCGTTCCTGCGTGCGACATCCCTGTTCGTGGAGTCACCCTCTGTCCGCGTCTTCAAGCACCGACAAGCAACCACCAGCGGCGGCGACTTCTGTGCCACCGCAACATCACCACCACCCCACCGCCTCTCCATTCTTCTTCCTCCTTTCATCAATGTAGGTTCCCTTTCCCTGTTTCCTGTCTTTCTTTTCTTTATTTTCACTGCTTTTTAATTCTGTTTTTAGAAATTTCGATTAGGCTTAGGTTTGTTAAAACTTGTGTTTCTAGACTGAAATTGTTGTTGACTGTATCTTTCTGAAATTACTGGGTTGAATGCTGCTTAGATTGAACTGAAATTTACTGTTTTGAACTCTGCACACCACATGTTCGGAGAAATGCCTGCTGCTTTGTAAAAATAAAAAGTAATACTGTTAATGCTAACTTCACAACTTCCTCGTGACTGGATCAGCATTACTCAATGTCACAGCATTACTATTTATTTGTTAAGTAGTAGTGAGTGTGGTAGCTAATAGGATAGCTAGCAATAATGAAGTAATGACAAAAAGAGGTTTCACTACTTATATTCACTACTAATAGGATAGCTAATAGGATAACTAGCAATATACTTATGTGATTTCTAATTCTCTCTTTTCTTTTTTTCTAAACAAAAATAGTATTTATATTTTTATAATAATAAAATTAAATATTTCAGTACATGTCCATTGCTATTGCCATTGCCATATTTTAAAAAAAAGTAGTACTTGTCTCAGTCTCAGGCCTTCCTTTTTAGTTTTGCTTCTATTCTTTACACTTCATTTATTTTACCTTTCCTTTCTTTTCCAATTGCTTTCCCTTTATTTTATTTCTGACATGCTTTCTATTGTGTGCCCATATAGGCCAACACCATGCATTCACAAGATAAGAGAGATTATTTGACAGGAGACCTTAACACAATTTCACTTATATCACCTCTTCTCACATTAGATTCACTCTATCCACCTCTTCATATCCATCTCTAGATTTAATTTTATTTGAATCAAGATAACATACTTTATGCACTTATATATAAGTTAATCTATTTACCTTGATCAATTATATAATGTGTTTCTTTAATTTATTTTTTCATTGTAAACTTGAGCTATCTGTAGGTAATAAGTTGCTTATCCGTTTTCAATTATTTTTGGCTTTTCAGGTTTTGATTGAACAGTTGACATCTTCTCTTCTGAACAATTTGCTTTTCTTGATTTATTATGGATTAGTTATTGAAGGTTAGCCCTTCCTATATACCTAATTAACTTGCATCTTTTTAGAAAATTGGCTATGGTAAAAGACTAATAAAGTTAAAGCCATTATTGTTCATGTCAGAATAAATAAATAAATAAATAATTGTTATTGGTGAGTACTTTGTTTTGTTGTGATTATAATATTTTCATTGCAAGCAGAAACAACTTCTTTCATTTTGATGATTGATTATATATCAATAAAACGTCCCACACATTAAATATCACACATCCTATAAAAAGTTCATTTATTTTTTCGATTTTTTCCTATAAAGTTTATATATGAAAGTTACATGGTATCCTATAGTTGGACTACTCATGAACTTGCTGCATTACTTTCCTTGATTGTTAGAAAATTGGAAGATGAAATTTTAAATCACTGAACTGTAGTGTTATTTATTATCCATCTGAGTGGTTTTACTTACTAAAATAGAAAAAGAAAAATTAATACACATCAGCATGATATCAAAAGACTAATAGATTGAACCAATGGATAGCTTCAAGTGCTATTTTTATTAATTAGAACTATAAATGCTGATCTTATATAATTTATCTCTATCAGCCCTTTTTCCCTTGGCATGATTGTAACTTGTCAGAATTTTCTTTATTTTCTTTTTCTTATTTTGTAAAATCCCCCAAAGCTAAGCAATAAACAAAATAGCCAATAAAATCATCATCCCTGCTTGCCTAACCTTAGCCATAACTCACTTTGTGTTTTCTTCTTATTTGTTATATTGATTATAGTGGGGTCTCTTTTATTCAGTACTACAAGGGTTGTATTTTTTTTTATTTTATTTTAATTTATATTTTAATTTTCTCCAATGTATTGGGGATTCCTTTGCCAACATCCTATGTCCAACATACTAGGACATTGTAAGAAGTGTGCAGTTAAATTTCATGGTTAGATATGTGACTATGATTAAAGACTTATTATATATATGTATTGGGAATTTTTTGGGATTTCTTGGACTGTAGTTCAATTCCAATCCCATGAAATTAGGTATGTATGTTTTGTTTTAGTTACATAATTATATAATTATAATACATAGCTTAATTTGATTCTGTGGTGATGTGAAGTGATGAGTGAGTGATGTGCAACTTTTAATTGTGATACATATTGTTGGCTAACTCCAAAGTGTGTTCCACTTCTTGTCAATTTGTTGTGTCCTCTAAGAAAGCTTTCGCAGTCTTCTGCATTTCTTTCACATTTTAGCCACACAAATGCTGTAAGCAATATGGGCATTCTAAACAATAGAGGCATGCCAACTGAAAGTGAGAACCAACCAAGAGAGTGCGCGATGATAAGACTAGTTCAAATGAAATGTTATGTCGTGGCTCGAGTTTTGATTTTTATTAAAGAAAAATCTGCTTCTGCTATATTCTTTACCCAATTTCACTCATTTGTGGTATTTTACTACTAACTGATGACACTACTAGCTAATTTTACTTTAATTGCATTTTACTTTAACTAGTATGGATAATAACTTGCTTATTTTAATGTGTACAGGATATGGTTGGTAGAGATGGAAATCGCGATCGTAGCCGTGACCGTGGCCGTGGTCGTGGCCGAGGCCGAAAGGGGAGGCCTAGGCTTTCTAATGGTCAGCTCCTTGACTTGCATGCGGATCCAACACAAGATACATACCTATATATATAACTGACACTTTTTTACCAACACAAGATACATACCTATATATATAAATAAATAAATTAGTATAATTTGTATTTATATTATACAGAATTTGAATATAAATTGATAAAATAAATATGTATTTGCATGCAGTATACATAGAAAGGACACAGTAGATAGCCTGCTTTATAATTCCTACTAATTATTAGATATTAGATTTAGAAAAAAAATAAAAATAAATAAGTGTTTTCATTGTGTCGTTTACCTGGTAATTGGTATGTGAAAATATGTAAATATGATTGAATTGGTTATTTAGTTATGCTTTGGTAAGCCTTAATCAATAGAGAGTGAAATCCGTTCTTAATAATGATCTTGATCTAGTTTCTTCTTTAATTGATGCATTATGTAGAATCATTCGCTTGGAAGACAATCACGTATGGATGAGTTTTTTGAGCACACTCATACTCGCAAAGAGGATAGGACTCAATGGGTTGATGAACACTCCCAAAAGACAAAGGTAACTTATCTTTATTAATTGTAACTTTTTTGTTATCTAATTGTTATGCATTATTAATACTTATAGTAGTTTATCAATCATTTCTCCTTATTGTAGGATATATTTCAAGAGCGTATGTTTCAGGCTGAGCAAGAGCGGCAGGCTGCTATAGAGGCCGGTGTAATTAATCCACCGCCTGTCTCTGAGGAAAGCATATGGATTGAGACAGTGGGTTGAAAACGAAGAGGTAGGGTATATGGCATGGGTAAGGTAAGGGACTCTTCCATGGTGCGGCCTAGAGTTGATGGGCCAACCACGACCACCAGCGCTGATGTTTTGGATCTTAGAGAACGAATCATAATACTCAATAGGGAAGTTGAACAACATGCCGCTAAATATAGAGAGCTTGAAGACTGCTACCAAAGGGAGAAAAGAGAGTGACAACAGACTGTTGAATCCTTGCGTGAGGATCTCAACACTAGTAACTCACAGATGGATCAATTTAGTCATCAGTTGAGCAGTTTGACTGAGTATGTGAGAGCCATGGGTCTTAGTAGTTCTGGATCATGTGTTCCCCCACCTCCTCCTTTTACTTTCCCAAGCTCTCAGAAAAGCACAGCCCCAGCCCCAGGTAGAAAACTCCCACCTATTCTGCAGCGACCAGGACAACCACAGAGTTCTCAAAGGGAGGATGATTCTGACGATTTTGATGACTCAGATGATTATTTAGACGAGTATGAGTAGGTTATTTAATTACTTTACTTTGAATATTTTGTATTATTAGTAGATTGCAATTAAAACGAATATAAGTCTAAGTTTAGTTATTTATCTTGTCTTGAGTCTTTATGTTAGAGGGTTATTTATTATTTTGATAACTTTGTAAACTCATTATCTAATATTTAGTATAAATTTTATTTTTATATTTAAAAGTTTATTTGTCTTGTTATCTAATATTCTGTTTAAATTTTATTTTTATATTTAAAAGTTTATTTGTATTAACGGTTTACTATTTTTCAAATAGAAAAAAAATAAAACATATAACTATTAAAATCGACGGCAAAGTTGTCGCTTTTAAAAGTTAAAATAGACAAATCTAAATAATTAAATCGACGGCAACGGTGTCGATTTTATTCAAGCACATATTGACGGCCTTGACGTCGATTTTATTAAACATATTATAGATAAAAGTGGTGTTGATTTTATTGAGTTAAATATCGACACAAAGGCTGTCGATTTTATTGAATCAATTATCGACAAAGAGGACGTCGATTTTAAATAATAATATCGACGGCAACGATGTCGATTTTATTAAGAATGTAAAATTCTCACACCCATATTATAGACGGAACGAACGTCGATTTTATTAAATTATTATCGACGGCCATTAAAGCCGTCGATTTTATTAGCATTTTGAAAAATCGAGAAGCTTTATAGCGACCAACTGCGCCGTCTATTTTACCGTCGAATTTCAATATTATCGACGGATAGGCCGTCGATTTGGCCGTCGATTTTAACGACGTTTCTTATAGTGATTAAACAATTAGATCGGATGATTTTTTCAAAAAAATCGAACCAAACTGCACCGCGAACACCCCCTATATTACACGATGTCAAAGTAGAGAACAATATATAAAAAGTTTAATTACTCGATTTCTATAATTTTACTAAATTTACAATTAAGTCTTTATTTATATATATATTAATTAAATTCTTACATTATTTTTAGTTTTGTAATTAAATTTTGTGTCAAAAATATTAAAATTAATAAAATATTTTTTTCAAAAAATACATAGTAAAAAATTTGATTAAATTTTTATTTGTAGATATTTTCAGTTTACAAAAAAATAATGTATTAGCTCTAATATTTTTTATATGAATAAAAATCTAATTATAAAATTAAAAATAATATAAAAATTTAAATAAAAAAATAATATAAAAAATTAATAGAATAATTAATCCAATTACAGTCAAACTTATATATATATATATATTAACAAAAACGATAAAATAATAATAATAATAATAATAATAATAATAATAATAATAATAATAATAATAATAAAGCTAATTGGGTATGCGTGCCTTGCTACTTTAAATTTTCTCTTTTTTCCAATTGTACAAAATTAAAACAATTAAAAGCGTTGTTTTCTTTTAACACAAAGTTGAGTGGCTGCCCACAAAAGAGGTCCTACTAAAAGTATTTTACTCTATGTTGTAAAATAACTAAATAAATAAATAAAAAAAGGTAACAAACATAAAATAAATAAATATAATTAAATAACAATATTAACCATAATTATTATCTCAATATAAAAGAGATTATACTTATATATTTGTATATATGGATTAACGTATGAAAGAAAGAGAGAAAAAATTTTGTATATAATATAAAGAGAGAGAAGTATTTGATTGCAACGTAAGAAAGAGATAATTTATTTCTTATTGCTTGCTTGTGTATTATGGTTCAGACATGTGCCCCTATTTATACATGTACGAGGGGTTTATTTTCAACATTTATTTATGTTCATTCTCTCTTGAGAATGTGAACTCTACATGGGAATGGACATCCACGTCCCATTCTTATCACAACACTCCCCCTTGGATGCTCATTTAAGAATATACCTCATTAAAACCTTACTAAAGAAAACCCAATGGGAAAAACTTTAGTGAAGGAAAAAGAGTACAATATTCTTTGTGATGGAGACTGCCTCATTAAAAACCTTGTCAAGAAAAACCCAATGGGAAAAAACCTGAACAAGAAAAAAAGAGTACAGTCTCCCCCTCTTGCCAACATCATTTAATATCTCGAGATCGGCGCATCCCAATCTCATGTACCAATTTTTCAAAGGAGGATTTTGGGAGTGACTTTGTGAATAAACCTGCCAGATTGTCACTTGAACGGATTTGTTGGACATCAATTGTCCCTTGATTTTGAAGATCATGAGTGAAGAAGAATTTGGGAGAAATATGCTTTGTTCTATCACCTTTGATGTATTCGCCTTTAAGTTGAGCAATACATGCTATATTATCTTCAAACAGGACAGTTGGGGCTATCTTTTGATCAATCAGCCCACATGATGATAGAATATATTGAATCAAACTTCTCAGCCAAAAACACTCGCGACTAGCTTCATGAATCGCTAGTATTTCAGCATGATTAGAGGAGGTTGCTGCTATTGTCTGTTTCGTGGACCTCCATGATATAGCTGTACCACCATATGTGAACAGGTATCCTGTTTGAGATCTCCCTTTGTGTGGATCAGACAAGTATCCAGCATCTGCATAGCCAACTAGTTCTGTCTTGGATCCATAGGGATAAAACAATCCCATATCAACTGTTCCATGAAGATATCGAAAGATTTGTTTAATTCCACTCCAATGTCTTCTGGTTGGAGAGGAACTATATCTTGCTAGTAAATTCACAGCAAATGATATATCGGGTCTTGTATTATTAGCAAGATACATTAGTGCTCCAATGGCACTAAGATATGGTACTTCAGGACCAAGGATATCTTCATTTTCTTCCTTAGGACGGAATTGATCATTTTCCACATCCAAAGATCTTACGATCATTGGAGTACTCAAGGGATGTGACTTATCTATATAAAATCTTTTCAATATCTTTTCTGTGTATGTCGCTTGATGAATAAAGATCCCATTTTTTATATGCTCGATCTGCAGGCCGAGACAAAATTTAGTTCTTCTAAGATCTTTCATCTCAAACTCTTCTTTTAGAGTTTTTATAATTGTTGGAATCTCTTCAGGAGTCCCAATGATATTTAAATCATCAACGTACACAGTAATTATAATGAACCCAGATGTAGTTTTCTTTATGAAAACACATGGGCAAATATCATCATTCTTGAATCCGTTTTTGGCCAGATACTCAGTAAGACGATTATACCACATTCGTCCGGATTGCTTTAGACCATATAAAGATCTTTGCAATTTGACTGAGTATAATCCTTGCAAATATTCATTGGATGGTTTAGATATCTTTAATCCTTCAGGGACTTTCATATAGATATCACGATCTAATGAGCCGTATAAATAGGCTGTTACATCCATTAAATGCATATGCAGTTTATGATATGCAGATAAACTGACCAAATAACGCAATGTTATCGCATCCACTACAGGGGAATACGTTTCTTCATAATCTATACCGGGCCTTTGTGAAAAACCTTGTGCCACAAGTCGGGCTTTATAGCGCACAACTTCATTTTTCTCATTTCGCTTTCTCACAAATACCCACCGGTATCCAACAGATTTTACATCTTCTGGTGTACGGACTATAGGTCCGAAGACTTCACGTTTTGCAAGTGAGTCCAATTCAGCCTTCATGGCTTCTTTCCATTTTGGCCAATCATCCCTTTGTCGACATTCTTCGACTGATCTTGGCTCAAGATCCTTACTTTCATGCATGATATTCAATGCCACATTATATGCAAATATTTCATTGACAATTGTCTTATTTCGGTTCCATTTCTTTCTTGTAAAGACATAATTTATCAAGATTTTGTCATTTTCACAATTTTCAGGTACCTGAATGTCTTCTGACGTTAAAATTATATCAGAATTTTGGACAACTGCAGGTGTCTTTGCTATGTCTTTTTCAACAGGAATAGTATTTACCTCTTTTCTCTTTCGAGGATTTTTATCTTTGGAACTGACAGGCCTGCCACGCTTCTGGCGTGTATTTGCTTCAGTGGCTATTTGTCCTACTGGGACATCAATTCGAATTGGGGCATTTTCTGCCCTGCCACGCTTCTGGCGTGAATTTGCTTCTATGGCTACTTGTCCTACTGGGACATCAATTCGAATTGGGGCATTTTCCGCTGGTATATAAGATTTGGTTATCCTCTTTGTATCGAAAAATGCATCAGGCAATTCATTTGCTATTCTTTGCAAATATATAATCTTTTGAACTTCTAGTTCACATTGCCCTGATCGAGGATCTAAATGCATCAACGATGATGCATTCCAATTAAGTTCCTTTCCAGGAAGCTTATTCTCTCCCCCTAATGTTGGAAATTTTGATTCATCAAAATGACAATCAGTAAACCGGGTTTTAAATACATCTCCAGTTTGTATCTCAAGATACCTCACTATAGAGGGAGAATCATATCCAACATATATCCCCAATTTTCTTTGGGGTCCCATTTTGGTGCGATTAGGTGGTGCAATGGGAACATATATCGCACACCCAAATATTCTTAAATGGGAAACATTTGGCTGCTGGCCAAAAGCTAATTGCATAGGAGAGAACTGATGGTAACTCGTTGGCCTCAAACGAATAAGTGCTGCGGCATGTAAAATAGCATGCCCCCAAACCGAGGTTGGGAGATTTATTCTCATAAGCAAGGGTCTAGCAATTAATTGGAGGTGCTTAATAAGTGATTCTGCTAATCCATTTTGTGTGTGAACATAAGCTACTGGATGTTCAACACTTATTCCATTAGCCATACAATAAGCATCAAAAGCTTGGGAAGTAAATTCACCAGCATTATCAAGACGAATTGCTTTGATTGGATTTTCTGGAAATTGTGCTTTTAATCGAATTATTTGAGCCAGTAATCTCATAAACGCCAGGTTGCGAGAAGACAATAAGCACACATGTGACCATCTCGAAGATGCGTCTATCAGGACCATAAAATATCTAAAAGATCCACATGGTGGATGAATAGGCCCACATATATCGCCTTGAATCCTTTCTAGGAATTCAGGGGACTAAAATCCAATCTTTACTGGTGATGGTCTTAAGATTAACTTCCCTTGAGAACATGCAGCACAACAAAATTCACTAGTTTTAAGAATCTTCTGGTTCTTTAGTGAATGTCCATGAGAGTTTTCAATAATTCTCCTCATCATGGGTATTCCCGAATGACCCAATCTATCATGCCAAGTTATGAATTCATTTGGGCTAGTAAACTTCTGGTTTACAGTGGCATGTGATTCAATTGCACTAATCTTAGTATAATACAATCCAGATGAAAGTGAGGGTAACTTTTCTAATATAACCTTTTTATTTAAATCATGAGTTGTGATACATAAATACTCATGATTTTCCTCATTCATTGTTTCAATATGATATCCATTTCGGTGAATATCTTTGAAACTCAACAAGTTCCTCAAGGACTTGGTAGATAATAGTGCATTATTTATTATGAATTTTGTTCCTCCAGGAAACAAAATTATAGCTCTTCCGGAGCCTTCTATCACATTGCCCGAGCCAATAATAGTATTAACATATTCTTCTTTTGGCATAAGATGGGTAAAATATATAGTACTTTTAAGAATAGTGTGCGAACTTGCACTATCCGCAAGGCAAATATCTTCAGAATATGTCCTTGCCATTTTTCTTCAAAAACAAATAATGATAATAATAAAATGAGTAAAAGTACATGCACAGTAAAATTATTCACATGAATACTTAACAAACACATACACATATCAAACTATTCAATCATTGATCAAATAACCAATATTTCCTTTAGGGTCCTCAAAGAAATCAGATACATCATAATGAGTGGTGGAATTTTCAGCATCATTTGAAACGAAATTCGACTCTTTTTCCTTGTCGTCCTTTTTCAAAGATGCCTGATAAAGATCGACTAGGTGCCTTGGGGTACGACAGGTACGTGACCAATGGCCCTTTCCACCACAACAGAAATACTTATCCTCTGTTGATTTATTCTGCCCGATATTTCTTTCTTTATCCCACTTCTGGTGAGATCCTCTCTTTTGAATATGATTCCTTTTCCTTCCATAATTTTTCTTGTTATTAAAACCTTGCCATTTACCTCTTCTGGGGTAATTTGCCGCATTTACTTCAGGAAATGGGGCGGCGCCAGCTGGGCGCGCTTCATGATTTTTCAAGAGCAACTCATTGTTGCGTTCAGCAACAAGAAGGCAAGAAATTAACTCAGAATATTTTTTAAACCCTTTTTCTCGATACTGCTGCTGCAGGAGCACATTCGAGGCATGGAAAGTTGAGAAAGTTTTCTCCAACATATCATGATCAGTTATCTTTTCCCCACATAATTTCATTCGTGAGGTGATATGAAACATTGCAGAATTATATTCATTTATGGATTTAAAATCTTGTAGACGCAAGTGCGTCCATTCATATCGAACTTGAGGAAGTATCACCGTTTTCTGATGATTATACCTTTCTTCAAGGTCTTTCCAAAGATCTGCAGGATCTTTTAATGTGAGGTATTCATTTTTCAAACCTTCGTCAAGATGACGACGGAGAAAAATCATGGCTTTGCCTTTATCCTTCTGGAATGTATTATTTTCAGCTTCAATGGTATCTTCAAGATCCATTGAATCAAGATGGATTTCAACATCTATATCCATGATAAATAATTATTTCCAAATATATCAAGAGCATTATATTCAAGATGAAAGAGTTTCAACATAATAAAAATTTGTTACCTGAAGTCTTCCTAAAATTTGATCAGAGTCTCGTGCTGATAACGTGTTGTAAAATAACTAAATAAATAAATAAGAAAGAGGTAACAAACATAAAATAAAGAAATATAATTAGATAACAATATTAACCATAATTACTATCTCGATATAAAAAAGATGATACTTATATATTTGTATATATGGATTAACGTATGAAAGAAAGAGAGGAAGAATTTTGTATATAATATAAATAGAGAGAAATATTTGATTGCAACGTAAGAAAGAGAGAATTTATTTCTTATTGATTATTTGTGTATTATAATTCAGATATGTGTCCCTATTTATACATGTATGAGGGCTTTATTTTCAACATTCATTTATGTTCATTCTCTCTTGAGAATGTAAACTCTACATAGGAATGGGCATCCACATCCTATTCTTATCACAACACCCTATTTATTTTTATGAACCATAATTGATTATATATCACATAAATTTTTTTAAATATTTTAAAAATATTAGTATTTTAGTCATTTTAACTATTAACTGTAGTTATATATATATATATATATATTAAAATTTAACGGCTAAAATAATTAAAATACCTATTTTTAGAATATTTAAAAAAATTATATTATATATATATAAATAGGGTGCTATATATATATATTAGGCAGAGTAGGTCATTGTCAAAGGAATGGCACATATAGCATAGGGTTGTAGTTGATAAAAGAATATCGATGTCTCTTACGTGGCGGCATTTACAACTGTATACTCATATGACGTGGCCAATACAGTTGTCTTCCTATGTCTATATATGTGTATGTTATTAGGTATTTTATGGCAACTAACTTATTACCACTCCTGCCATTTCTATTCTTCCATCAAATAAACTAAAGAAAAAGTTTATAATCAACAATTTTATTAAATTTTAACCAATATATAATTAGTAAAAAATAAATAAATAATTTTATATTATTATATAAAATTTTATATTATTAAAAATATTATTAATAATTATTTAATGATTACAAATTACAAAAATTATTAACTCTTTAGCATTCGTCTAAACTAAATTCTATGTAGAATTTAAATACTATAGTCTTGCGCTTTTTAATTTTAATACCGAAGATGAAAGTGTGTTTTGTTGGATCACACACAAAAAGTGTATCACAAAATTATGAAAAAAAAATTTAAAATTTTAAAATTAAATTTATATTTATAATTTTTTATTTTTTTTTAAATTACAAATCTAAAAGTTAAATTTGTGTATTAATAAAATAAATTTTATTATAAAATCCGATCCTCAAATTTTTTATTTCTATATAAAAAAAATATTCAACTTATCCATACCAATAAATAAAACTTTATATTAATCTATTTCAAACAAAAATTAGCCGTAGTCTTGTAGTAGTGATCCTAATAATTAGGGGTATTCAAATCCAAACCGATCTAAATTAAACCGTTCATTTAATCCGATCTAAACCGAAAATCGATTAAAACCGTATTTGATTGGATTCTATTTTTTGCAAACCGCTAGATTTTGGATCGGATTTCGGATCTACTTTTCATAACCGATCCAATCCAATCCAAACAGCACAATGTGCTATAATATTATTATTTTATTATTATATTTACAATTATACTTATAACATGTTCAATTTGTTATACATTTTTCTATTATTCATGTATTATTATTATTTAATAAATATTTTATGTTCAAAATGTTATTTATTTATTTATTTTAACTAACCTATAATTTTATTTCTATTATTATGTTATCTTTAGTTTTTTAAGATATTGTTAAAACTTGTTATGTCATTGTTGATTATTTAAAATTTGATATTGAGACTTGTTATATGTATTTAATTTTTTTTATTTAAAAAACCGCAAATCCAAACCGATCCAAACCGCTTGTAATCGGATCGGATCGGATCGGATTTCTAAAAAAAATTCATCCAATCCAAACCGCACCACACATAAATTAAGCGTTCGGATCGGATGACTTTTTCTCTTAAAACCGAACCAAATCGCACCGCGAATACCCCTAATCCTAATATATAATGGGATTAGAAATCAGTTTAACTTATATAAATTTTTTAAAACAATTTTGCATTATATATTTATTAAAATATTAGTAGTTTTAAATTTAAAATTTATTTACTATCCTGACTATTTTATATTATTAATTAATTAATATTATACATATTTAACAAATAAATAATAGATTAATATAATTGACACTAAATAAAAGAATATATAAATTATAATTAAATCTTAAGTGGATCAACCGTAGATTATAGATGTATCTTGTTTCATTTGAGGAGATTGAGTTGGTCAATTCTACTCTGTCAAAAAACGGTTAATAAATAAAAAAATATTTATAAAAAAATACTTGATAAAAATTACAAGATAATAAAAAATTAAATTAAAAATATAAAAAAAATTAATTTTTTGTTCTTATGTAAAAAAAAAAGACAGGCGTCCATCAGCTCACTTCCACTAGCCTGTCAAAGCCCGATAATTAAGTGGGACTAAATTTGGTGGACTTTTAATTTTTTCGAGCTAAATTTTTAAGTCTGGCTCACCTTTTTTTTGGAATAATAATAATAATAATATATTTAAATTTTCTCTTAATCTTGATATTTTTTGTTCTATTGTCAGTCATATATTTACTATATATTTACTATATATATGCAAATATTACCACGTGCATATTTTTCCAAACAATTCCTCTATACTTTCTCTTTTCCAAAATGGAACGAAACCCTAGACGGTATTTTGTTTTATTGTCTTCTCTAACAACCCAACACTTATTTATGGGTCCCTTATTAGAACACTAGAAAAAAAGTTTAGCTTTGAGAAATTTATATCGAGCTATCTAGCTAGCTAGCTAGGAGGTACATATATAATGGTTAGAATTTAGTACATATATAATGGTTATAATATTATTCATTTAAATGAGTAAATTTTGCCTTTAAAATTAAGTCCGTTTAAATTTCGGACTAAACAGGTTAAATTCGATTAACTTAAAAAAAAAATGATAGGTTAAACGAGCTAGCCTGCGAGCTAAACGGATGGTCCGTTTATTTTTTATACATTAAAAAATAAGTATTTTTTAGCCGGTATTCCTTTTGATCCGATCCGAAAATTCGACCCATCAACTAAAAAAAGTTTATTTTTTAAAAGATTTTTTACCTAAAAATGATATTTTTTGTCAAAATATTTTTTAAAAAATAAAATAAAAAAATAAATAGAATGGCCCGTTTAACCCATCGGACTGACTATAAACGGTTAAGATTAAAAAATTATGGTCCGTAAATAAAGCGGATTTAAACGGACCAACTCATTTAACCCGCGAATTTAACGGATCGAACCTAAATGGACTGGATTAGCCCGTTTGACCGCCCTAGAACTTAGAACAATTCCGCATTATTTAAGATTCCCAGATGAATAAATGTGTTTTCGTCATTTTATCTTTCTTTCTATTTGTTTTTTCATCAAATGAAATTGGACATTAATTTATGCATTCTATAAAGATTAAAGAAGTGACTTATATTTTTAAGCTGGGGAAAAAATATATTCTCTACACTATATATAACACTACTATACCAGACTTATGAGAAAAACATATTCGTTATACTTTGGAAGGATACTATACTAGACTTCACGTAATAATGAAACCATGTTTAAAAAGAGCCTCTAATATATAATAATTGGGAGAAAATATTAATAAGAGCCTGGCCTTCAAATTTTACAACAAATTTTAATTAAATAAAATATTGATAAATTATTAACATTGATTACTTAAATAAAATTTGGTGGCTAATTTTGGTAGATTATTTTATCTTTATGTTTGATTGAAGAAAATTAATTGACTGAAGTGGATCAATTAAATATTTTAATTAACTAAAAAATTGAATATTAGATATATAATTATTTGTATGTCTTTCTTTTATTAGTTTAAAGTTTTGAAAGAAGTAGCCAATGAGTAATAGTTCAAATGGCATAGTCTCTTCATATTCAATTAAGAAGTTGCGGGTTTGAGTCTCTTATCTTTGGTAAAAAAAAAATTTAAAAGAAGTAATTTTATGATATGATATTAAAATTTTTATGATTAAAAAGTCTAGAATTCGATTTTTGTTTGATAAAAAAAAAATAGTATAAGATAAAAACAAAAAAAAAGAAATAATATTTATGTAAAAATTTAAACAAACCTAAAAAATAATTCTATTGTTTGAGGGAGTATATTATATATATATATATATATAGCTTATGATTTTGAAAGAGTGATGACAAAAAATAATTAGAGAGAAATTGATGAAACTAAAATCCTTAATTGATTTTGACTTCTCCGAAAATATCCAAGTGAGATCGACTATAGACTAAAATTAGTGTTATTACATTTTTATTCACACTTCAATTTTGTGATGAGAAATGTTAGGAATAATATTTTTATTAATATTAATTAATATTTTATTTTTATATTATTAAAATTTAGAGTTAATAATTTAAAAATTAAAATTAATTATATAAATAAAAAAATTATTGACCAAATATTGATTAATAAAATAATAAAAATTGTTGGTCATAACATTACTCTTTTGTGATTTAATCGTATCCCGCTAGCTGAATAATGAAATATGCAAATAACGTGAACAACAGGTCGCATTTTAGATTCATTAACCATCTAATTTCATTTTCACCCTAAATCCACCACTTTTATCTAATTTCACTTTGACCTAATTATACCCCTCTTCTAACCTAAACCCCTTTTCACTGCAACCAGCTGTCCATCACCTACCCCGGCACGTAGTCCCCTTCGCCGGCGAGAAAGCTCCCAAGCACTGTCGTCTCCTGCTGTCACCAACCCTGAGTGCAAGTGAGCCGTTTCGTATTAAGAACAAACATCCCATTCGCATTACGAACAAACATTCTATTTGCATGAAAAATAAACATCCGCATACGCGATGGAGGACGAAACTAGGTTGCTTGCAATGGCGCGATGGAGGCGTGATAGAGGATGAAGCTGGGCTGCTTGCAGCGGCACGATGGAGGCGCGACGAGGCTGGGCTGCGTGCAGTGGTTCGGACGCACAAGGAAGCCAGAATGCGTGCAGTGGTTCGCGAGAGATGGCGGGGGGTTGTGGGGATTAGGGGTGGCACTACAAGAAAAACGTTAAGAACCGTCGGATTTAGCGTCAAACATTAGCGGCAAGTTTTTCGTCAGATTTACCATTGGAATTGACAATGAATTCGTCATCCTAAAATATTACTATCGGAGTTGATGTTCCGACGGTAACGTCGACTGTAAAAATTGGAGGAAAAAAACTAAATTTTGGCACGCCAGCTACCGTCAGATTACCGGCGAGTAAATTCGACGCTGAACCTTGTTTAGTGAAACGCTGTATTTTGATCACATGCATATTGTTACCGTCGGATTATTCTGCCGGTAAATTCGACGGTAATCGTGCCTTAAATTTGAACCGCATACCCTCTTCCCTTCATTTTGAAATTGGTTTCTCTCTCTACTTTTTCTCTACTCTCTCTCTAACCTCTCACCCTTCAGCCAGTCTTTCCATCCCCCTGTTGCCACTGCAAAGACCATCGCCGCCGCTGCTGCTCTAACCGCCACTGCTGCCCTGCCCTGCCGCCGCTAGAAAGACCGCCGCTGCCGCTGATTGAAACGCCCTTTCTCTGTCCTTTGTTCCCCCCCCCCCCCGTTGCTGCCCTACCGTCGCTGCTCGAACCGCCCATTTTTGTTCCAGGTTTTCTCTCTTCTCTCCTCTAATTAGTTTAATTAGATTGATTTCTGTTTTAGTTGATTTTAGGTGATTAGGGATTTTCATTGAATTAGTTTTCATTGATTTTAGGTAGATTAATTTCTGTTGTAAATTATTTTAGGTGGTTAGATTAGGATAATTTAGTTAGATTGATAGGTTCTTATCTCTGCTCAATGTGTTTGAGATTATTATATGAGATTGTCAATTCTTGTTGCTGGGATTATTTGAATTGATCTGAATCATTAATTCTGTATTTTACTGTTAATTTGGCTGAAGAATTGTTGCTGAATTTGTTTGAGTAGTGCTTAACAGTTTTGATGATTCGCTAGTTGTTGTTGCTTTGTTAGGAAATTACTATTTTAATGCTTATTTTGCTTATTTATATTACTACTGGTTTATGCTGGCTAATTACAGCATTTTGCCGTATGCATTGCTAGTGATGTTTCATCATGTTATTTTGTGCTTTCTTGAGTTTGCATAGGATAAAATTTTTTATTGTTAGAATGCTTTGAAAGTTAGAATGTTTTGAAAAATTGTTAACAAAGTTAGAATGCTTTGAGAGTTAGAATGCTTTGTTAGAATAAAGTTAGAATGGTTTGAAAGTCTAATTTAATTATTTTGAAACTAAAACACTATGTAATTCCTTTTCTTTTTTTGATTTACTAAACTAAACCACATTTTGAATCATTTGTTATTTCTTGAGTTTCTTCTTATATTATTATTTGTTGGTATTTGTTATGTTATTAATATGTTATTAAGATATTCGCTGTACAGACATGACGACAGGCAGCAGAGGTAGGTCAAGTGGGACACGTGGTCATGGTAGAGGGCGGGCTGCACCAAATCCCCCAAGATTGCCCAGTCATTGCCCTCTACCCCGGCTATCCCGTCAATCTTTGTGATGTCACAGGAGGGTCCATCGGACCAGAAATTTACCATGGTCCCAAACCTAAACTAGGTTCCTCCTTCTGCTATGTCATCCGACTGAGGATTTGGCCCGATGGCATGTAGTCATGAGTACAATTTTTTAAAATTAAGTTTGTTACTGTGCGGTTTGTTCTCTGACAAGTTTGTACCGAACCCTAATGCTTACATGCAAGAGATATCCGAGGTCATTAAGTCCATGTACGACCACCCATGGCCGACCTACACGTAGATTCCAGCAGAGACCAGAGAGCGCTGGTTTCAGAAGTGGGCGGTAAGAACCCAATTTGGTTAGAATTGATTTATTGTATTTCAACTGTGTTTAATTTCAATTAACTAATGTTGGTGAATCACTTTTTGTAGTTAAGATTCATACGGGATACGGAGCATAACCTCATGATTTGAAAGATCTACGACCACTGGGCAACCAAACTTTTTCAGCAGATGATGAGTGATGTTCGTCAGGGAAAAGATCACCTGACCTCGTGGATCCATCCAAACATCAAGCATGACCTGGAGGCTCATATTAGAGATAACGAGGGGTTCAAGCGTCGACGTTTGATGAACATCGCAAACAGGACTTTGCCCAGGCCGTCGAGGTATACGGGTGGGTCGGTGACCTTCATGAAGATGAAGACGAGAGTGGTAAGAATTTTGGCATTATTTTATTTTATAGTAGTTACTTGAATTAGTTAGTAGAGGTTACAGTGTTTACTTTCCTTTTTCATTATCAAGTGACCCAATTTAGTTAGTAGAGTTTGGGGTGTTTAATTTTCAGTTTTAGTGGGTTAAGGTGGTTAGGATAGGTTAGAATAGGTTAGATTAGTCTCTGAGATTGCTGGAAAATGTTGGATTATTTAACCGTACGCTGATTCCTGTTGTTGAAATTGTTTGGAAAATACTTGACTGTAAAAATAATGATGTTAATTTGGTTTGGATGGAACTCTTCAAGGGTGGCTACATCCGAATTTCAGGAGAGACTTTGTCGACATTTTTATAAAATTTTCATTTAAATCAAAAATTAAAATTATGTTTTTGAAATTAGAATAGAGATTTTTTGCTTCATATATATTTGTTTGTCATTGTTTAATGTGTTCGTTTATTTTATTGTTTGGTTGATATATTAATTTGTAGTCTAAGTCATTGGATCATGAGACGACACTGTCACATACCTTCAAGTATACCCATACTTTTAAGGAAAACAAGGAGAAATTTGCTGACGAGCAGTCAGTGGCTCATTATGTGAGTTTAAATTAATCCTAAATTTCAGCTTTATTTGGTTTAAAGTCAATTATTTAACTGTTATCCTAATCACAACTAACTTGTATGACGCAGGAGGAGTATCAGCAGAGGTTGGAGGCCGCGACCTAGCAATCTCAGCCGCCTGGTGGAGCCGACAAAGTCGGCTCCGAGACCTCAGTCGTGGATCCCGACAGAATTTGGCGCGAGACCACCTTTGAACCCCACAAAAATCGCCGTTTCGAGTTGGGCTCGTTCTTTGCCAGTGGCCTCTGCTCTTTCGTGTTGATGGCTTCCTCTGCCTCTGCCACCAGCCCTGCTAATCCCCAGGAAGTTATCGACCTGAGGGAGGAGGTGAAGAAGCTAATATTGGAGCTGCATCAGCAGCAGAAGCTGTTTGAGCAGAGGTATCGAGAGATTCTTGCACGCGTTGCCGCTAACTCAGACCTGACGGAGAAGCTGGAGTAGCTCGAGCGGCTACGACAGCAGATGAAGGAGTACAACCAGCAGATGCACGCTGGAGGCAGTAGTGCTGCTGCTTCTAGCGGAGTTACTGGTGGGGCACTCACGGCAACACCTACTCTGCCGACGACGATGATTATCAGGATTTGTTGGGGTTAGGGTTTTATGCATTTTTCTTTGTTTAGAGTACATTACTCTATTCTCTGACATTTTATTATATTCATACATTTATTTTTAATAAAATAATTCGTTGATTTCTGCTAATTTTAGATTTTTGATAATAATTTCGTTAACAAGAGTTTTAATTTGATTTTACTGTTAGTTGTGGTTAAACTGTGCTAAAACAAAATAAAAAATAAAAATCCTACCGTCGGATCAAGTTTTGGTACCATTTGAAGCGAAATGACGCCAAAATTACCGTCGGATTAATCTGACGGTAATCATCAACCCATACTTGACAATCCATTGAAAACACCGACGAAAAATCCGACAGTAAGGGGTTTCTAGCGCCGTTTATACCGTCAACTATAGAACGACGGTAAATTCGACGGTAATGTACATAACGACGAATTTATTTTAATAATCCGACGGTAAATTCTACAATAACCAGCATTTTTCTTGTAGTGTGGGATGTGATATAGATGTGAGAAGAAGAGTTTGTGATTGTTAAAAATTAAATTCAAAATAAGAATTATATCTAATTAATTCAAAATTTAATTTTTAAAATTAAAATTAATTTTTTTAATTTATTATTTACGTTGTAAAAAAGAAAACGTTATTCTCCTATCTTTTTCTTTTTCTTTGTGAGTATATACAATCAACTCTACTTTAAGTTGAGAATTGATTTTTTGTAAATCAAGCATTCTTATATTATTATTGACATATATATATATATATATATATATATATATATATATATATTAGTTTGTATTCTCATCAGATTGTGTTTAGCATATCTATAGCTATAGATATGGTGTTTCTAAATTTTTGTGCTGTATAATATCACTACATTCTTTTTATTTAAGCTTTATATATATTATATGATACATAAAAAATAAATAATAAACTATTGTATATAGTGATAAATTTAGAAATTTTGACAATAGAAACAATATATATAATATAATAATCATTTTTGTAATAAAATTATTATGTATATATAAAAATCAGTTATTAAATTATTTATTAAATATTATATATTTGTGTATAAATATATATTATTTAATTTATTTTTAATGTATATTTTATATTTTAATATATATTTTTATTGGTATTTTTTTTATATACATAGAGCATGATTATTATTATTATTATAATTATATTTTGTTATTATAAAATATGATTAATCTTTAAAAGATCTAATTTACAAATTAAAATACTAAAATAGTAATTTAAATAATAACATATAATTTAGAATTTTATTTTTTAGGTTTTATATTTTAAAAAAATTGAGTAATTTTTTCTTAACAATATAATTGAATCTTTCTATATATATCACTAAATAATTATTTAAAAATTTATTTCTTTCATAATTAAAAGTCAACTCTTACCGATATTTATAGTTGAAAAAGTTCTTTCAATTAATGCAGTTACTAAAATAATTATTATAGCCAAAAGTATCAAACATGATTCTTATTATAGTTGTTAGAGATATAATCATTCTATTTATGTATCTTTTATTATTAAATTAAATTAAAAAAATAAATTTATGATATAATATTAAAATTATTATGACTGAAAAATTTAGAATTTAATTATTAAAGAAAATGTGTTGGATATATAACAATTTATACATCTATTTCTATCAACACGGACGCGCTCCCACCAAAATGAACTAAGCTTTAAAAATTAGTGATTATGAAGTTCAATTATAAATACATTATTATCAATGGATTATGATTACCGCACACCACAAACGCACATTTCAAATGTGCATGGCAACGGTCAAAAATTGTTGTCGTAGATTGAAAAACTGTTCCTAAAATTTTAGGCAACGGTTTGATAATGGTTTTTGACTTGTAGTATATACGGCCGTTGTCAATGCTCAAAGGCAACGGTTTTTTACCTAAGGCAACGGTAACAAGAAAACCGTTGCCTTAGTTACTGACATAGACAACGGTTTTAAAAGAAAATTTTAAACAACGGTTTTGAACCGTTACTCAATAAGCAACGATTTTAAACCATTCTCTTTCATGATGCAACGGTTTAAAACCATATATAACTAGATAGGCAACGGTTTTAAACTGTTGTAGCTTTATTATTCACAAAGCCAACGGTTTTAAAACGTTACTGTTCGTGTCATTTTTTGGCAACAATTTTAATACCATTGCCATTTTGTAGTCGTCTAAGACAATGGTTTTAAAGCGTTACCGTTGATGTCATTTTTTGGCAATGGTTTTGATACCATTTCCATTTTGTAATCGTCTTTGACAACGGTTTTAATATCATTGCCTTATGTGACTTCTGACAACGGTTTTTTATAATATATAATTCTTTATTTACAATAGTTTTCTCATGAATGAAATTAGTTCCAATTTTTTTTTTAATTTAGTGTCAATAAATAATCTAAACTATTTGAATCGAATTACTATAGAAAAAATAATTAAACATTTTCCATCAAATTTGACTTATAAAAATTATTGTAAGATCCACAATTACATTATATCATCATTTTTCAAAATACAATAAATGTCTTTTTGCTTATACTTTTCAGTTTTCACAATCTAAGCAGGACTACTTAAGTTATGCAGTATTATCTGTATGCTAATTCTCTAAATAATACTAACTCTAGCACAGATGTTGAAATCGACATGGTTAATATTCTTGTATCTTAACATATTACAAAATCATTCAAATCAAAATTGAAGTTAATAAGGGATGAAACTTTCATGGAAAGAACCAACATGTCAATTTTATACCATCTCCTTCTGAGGAACATAAAAGTCAGATAAGATAGAATATTGCACGTGAGCCAATATCCTTCATTGGCTTTGAAATTATTTGCAGCATCTACAAAATAAAAAACATATTTATCAATGATCAATTTGTGCTAAGCACTTATAGTTAAGCTACAAAATAACAAGTGGCTCTAGCAATCTGATGAACCCATGGAAATAAAAAATAAACAAATAAACAAATTATTGCTGGCAAACACCAAGACAGGAAGAAACTATATACACCACGTAACAGCTTGCGCTGCATTTTTACATGAAATTAATACAAAAAAATTACAGTGGAGTGAAGCTAACTTGAAGATACTCAAATATAGTGCTGAAAGAAAGCTTTAACAAGAGACCACTATCCACTGCCTGCAATAGTATGATATTGTATTAAGGCTACACTTGCTAACAAAGACAAAATGGAATTAGATGGAAAAAAAATAATGAAATGACAAAATCTTAACTATAGATCATACAGCATGATGATCCACGATAGCAGTCTTCGCTGCTTTAGAATAAACCTCACGAACTGAAGTATATATATAATAGCATTCAGCAAAATACAGAAATAAGAAGAAATAAAGTGGGCATGCAAAATAACATCATTACAAAATATCCAATTATCATTTTGAGTGGTCTTCATCTAAAGACAAGGTTAAAAAGCAAAGAAAATTGCATTATATGATGAAATTATATATATGATGGAATTTTGTCAGCCTATAGTGATCAAGATAAAAATTAAGAATCATCTAGAGGAAGAAGAGGAAAAAAAATCTTACAAGGCAGTTAACATCATTGTTTCATACAACTAACGACCTACATGATCAAGTCTTTTATTTAAGTTTATGCAAATTCTAATGTGAAGCATTGCTAGTAGAGTTATTGGTATCATTTTATTTATATTCTTTTCCTTCCCTTTTTTAATGGTACAAGAAGAGGATGAAGCACAAACCAAAGACCTTGAATATTTAATCCTTCGGTGGCCTCAAAGCAATCAAGTAAGGGATCATCAGGGATCTACAGAATGACTGAAAAATTTCTCTGAACAAGAGTTACAGGTAGTAAGCAACAACACACAAAAAACAAACATAAAAAAAGGATATACAGAAAAATTCACCTACGATACAAGAAGATCACAACATATCGCGCCTTCAGAAAATACCTACACTCAACATAACCAGCAACATAGTATTCATTCCCCTCTAAGAGATCACCAAACAAATATCCAAGAAAAAGTTTCATTGACAAGAACAAGAACAAGAGCAAGTGCAAGAACAAATACTCAGTGGATGTGGCTCCCCTATGACCTGAACTAAAGTTGTCAACATAGCGAACGCACCGCTGCTCCAATGGAGCGGTGGTGCCACCATAAGTCACACAAACAATTCTCTTATCCATCCCATTTTCTGTGAAGGCAAGAACAACAACAAAAATCCACCACACATTATGCAGGGCAAGCATAAAAACTATTTTAAAACTCAGATTTCAAGATAACAATTCAGTAATCAAACTTCAATATAATCCATCAAGCAAACCAACTTATAACAACCAATTCAGCATAATCAAATACAATTAGAATTCTCTGCAATTCCAAACAATCAAAAAAATTGGTAACAGTCACAGCCTCAAACCAAAATCAAAACTAATTTCGATCATAACTCAGAGTAATCACCCTTCACAATCGCATCTAATTCCAATCATAACTCAGAATAATCACAATAGCTAACCCTTCTCAAACACATTTCAAGTCATTCACATCAATTAATTGATTCTTAACCACTATTAACCATTTGCAATTATCCAATTAACTTTGTAGGCATTCTAAAATTAAAACTATTAAACTTTGAAAATAAATCCCCTACCTCAGAGTGTCGAACTAGCAGGAATTAATTGTGACAAACCCCTCTTTCTTAATCCATGGCAACAGCAGCAATATTTCCGATCACTTTCCAGCAGTAGCAGTGGCACCGGAGCAGGAAAAAGGCAGGGCAGTTCGGACCAACGGCTCCAGCAATCTCCTCTGAGGAGTTTTGTCCCTTTCTCCATCACTGTTTTGTATCGCAGTGAACTATTAGTAGCAGAGGCCTCGATTGGTAACAGCGGCGAGTTTCAACAGTTGAGGATTGAATGAAGTTACAGCGGCAAGGAAGACGGCCATGACAGCAGCAGCAACCCCCTTTCTGCGGTGACGGCAATAGAAGCTTCGCTGGCGGTGAGTGTGGCGGATTGGAAGAATATGGTGGTATTGGCGGCTCAGGGGAAGGCAGAACGGTGATAGCGATCATGGCTCCAGTGAAGGTGACGTCTTCTTCTACTCCTCGTCGCGGTCCTTGGCTCGCGTCTCCCTCATCTCCATCTGGGGCTTCCCTCAGCGATATGCAGAACTGACGACGACTCAGACAGCAGCGGTGACCTTGAAGCACGACGGCGACGAGGCGTTGGCGGCGGGACAGCTCCGTCGCAGCCTCTGTCTCCCTCTCACGCATGTCGTTCTCTTCCTCACATCCGACTTTCTCTCGGTCACCCCTCTACCTTCACCTGACGATGACAACGACGACCGCAGAACCCTTCCCGGCGCCATCCCCTCCCTCGCTTCTCCTTCCTCTTCTTTTCCATTTCCCCCTCGAGCTCCCCCTGTTTCTCATTTCTTCCCTTTTCTTTCCTTCTGTGTGTGTGCGTTGTGTTTGATTTAGGGCACAAATGGGAAAATTTGGGATATTAGGTTTAAATTAAGAATTTTTAGAATTAAGGAAAAATAGTCACAAGTAATATAATAATTTTTATAAAATATTTAAAATCAAATAACAATTTAGGATTTGAATATAATATTGTAAAGATTATTTTTGGAGTATATAAAATTTTATTTACTAATATATCATTTACTTTAAATAATTTTTTAATTTAAATTATAAAATGAACATACTAATTATATTTTATAAAATATAGTTTTAACCCGAAATATCAATTATTTAGATTATACGATATAGTTTTTTATTATTTTTTTATTACCAAAATTTTAATTTTAATTTGTATAAAATAATTAATTATAATAAAAATTGTACATAACTATTAATTGTCTTAAATTTAAGTATTTATAAAAATCAATATAATCATTTCTAACAAATTAATCTTTAAGAGTTTAATTTAATAAAATAAATCGTAATTTATTCATAATACAAATTTCTTAAATTAAATTACCTAACACTTCCATTACTGAATTTTAATTTGAAATTACATGAAATAACCAATTATAAAGATTATATAAGATTATTAATTAACTTAACTCCATATATTAATAAAACTAATTTAATTACTCCTAAAAGATTAGTTTATAAAAATAAGGAGTTCAAAATAAAATAAGTCACAATTTATTTATATAATTATTTGAAATTATTTTTGTTGGTATTGTTTAATTTGTATAATTATTTAAATAATATTAGAAAATTATTGTTTCATAAACAATTGTTGTAATGGTTGTAAAACCGTTCTTTAAAATAGTCAAAGAGAACGGTTTTATTTTGTTACTATAGCGTAATGAAAAATTGAACTTCAACAGCAACACTGTAAAAACCGTTGTCTAAGACCATCTAATAGAATGGTTTTAAAGTATAGCATTTTGGCAACGGTTTTTATGCGTTTCTTTTGTACAATTATTTAAA
The DNA here is from genome assembly GCF_059453495.1 of Arachis ipaensis. NCBI lineage: Eukaryota > Viridiplantae > Streptophyta > Magnoliopsida > Fabales > Fabaceae > Arachis > Arachis ipaensis. Next base: position 140,619,960 of record NC_142436.1, read on the forward strand.
CAACAATAAAAAAATCGTTGCTTAAATACAAATCATGGTAACGGTTATAAAACCGTTCTTTAAAATAATCAAAGAGAACGATTTTAATTTGTTGCTATAAAATAATAAAAAATTGAATTCAACAGTAACACTATAAAAAATCGTTGCCTAAACCTATCTAAGAGAATGATTTTAAGACGTTATAAAATTTAGCGTTGCTAAAGACCATATTTATTGTAGTGCATTTTAACTTTTCAAAAAGAGACATAGTCCTAAACCCTAAAAACTATATAGGGCAATGCAGTAACTACCATGCATGTTCCCTCCCTTTAATTCTTATCTTTTAATTACTATAATCCATACGAAAAATAAAAAGTAATATACAATGTGCAGCCTTTATTTCCAGCCAATTGCACTGTTTCCGTGTCACAATAGTGTATGTCCTGCAAAGTTTCAATATATGCACATGCATGCATGAAAATTTTGATACTATGTATTATTATTACGAATGGGAAACCAAATTAAAAGAACTACTATTAATGGCATCATGTTTTTGAAAATGCCAAAATTCAACACTGTTGTGGTAAGTGAAGACTAAACCGATCATTTTATTTGAACTATATAAATTGATTAATTATTTAAGAGTAGATTGAAAGCTACATGGATGATCATCTATATCCAATAATAACAACTAATTTAAGGGTTTTAAGAGATGAACATGCATTGCAAGCTAAGAAGCAAAGGGTTGAACGAATCATAATGATATATCACGTTTATAATGTATTTAATTTGCCTTTCGAAAAATTGGAGAAGAAGCTAATTAATTAAGCAGCATATATATATATATATATATATATATGTGTGTATCTATGGATGACACGTGATTTTTAGAGCGACACCTTAGCTTAGCTTAGCTTGCTGAGAGTTGAGTCACGTGTCCTACATATATATATATGTTTATACTTTATATTATTCGCGATTAGATAAGATTGATACCCTGTACAATAATGTATAGTAATAGTTTACACGTGTTATCTTGACTTTAAAATTTCATGTTCTGCATGTATAGTATGTATATGTGTTGCACACTCGTAGTAGACCATAACTAACATTGTTATTTTGGATAAATTATAATTTTCGTCTTCGATATTTAAGTTAAATTTTAATTTTATTTTTAATATCATATTTAAGTTTTAAGATATTTTAAATAAATTTAATATTATTTTACAGTTAAATTTTAACATAAGTAATAATTAACATATTGAAAAATTAAAAAACTTTTTTCTATCTAAAAATATTAATGATTTATTGTTAAAATTTAAAATTTTGTAAAAAAAAAAAGAAAATAATCAGTTATATAAAAATTTTAATTATATTTTTTTAACATAAAAAAATAAGAATATATGACTTAATTAATAATATTTTTAATATTCACATTATTTACTCTGAAAAGAGATCTGGTAGGTTTTTGTAAGAGAGAGAGAGGAGAGAGAATATTCGAGAAGAGAAGATATTTGTGATTGAATGCCCAATGAATTTTACATCAGAATTTGGTTTATATACAGCTTTGATAAGCCTCTCCTTTACAACAGACTTGACTTCACTTCCAGCGTGACACTACTCACTAATAGACTTCTAATTTGTCTAACTAACTCCAACTTAACACTTTTGACTACTACTTACTCTCTATACTTTCATCCCCCCTTAAACGAAGGCATTGAACATCTTTAATCCTGAGTTTGCTTCGAAAGTCAAAGAACTTTGTGGAGGAAACTGCTTTGGTCATTATGTCTGCAATTTGAACATCACCAGGGATGTGTTTCACTGCAATTCTGCCAGTTGCAACATGATCACGAACAAATGCCAAGTCAACTTCAAAGTGCTTTGATCTAGAATGCCAAACCAGGTTGGCAGACAGGAGCACAACGCCAGAGTTGTCACAATACACTTTTGGAGTTGGACCTGTGATGTGAATTTCACGCATAAGCTTTGTCAGCCATAGCAATTCTGCTACAACAGCCGCAATACCTCTATATTCCGCCTCTGTGCTTGATCTAGAGACACAGTGTTGTTTCTTAGAGGACCAAGAGACAAGATTTCTCCCCATATACACACAATAACCAGCAATAGACTTCCTATCTTCAATATCTGAAGCCCAGTCTAAATCAGTGTACCCAGTAAGAGACAGGTCAGAGCACCTCTGTAAATGCAAGCCCAAGGAAGTGGTTCCTTGTAAATACCTTAATATCCGTTTCACTGCCTTCCAATATGATTCCCTTGGTGACTGCATAAATTGACACACTTTATGGACCGAGAAAGCCAATTCGAGTCTGGTGATAGTGACATATTGCAGACTCCCCACTATAGAGCGGTACAAGCCAGCGTCGCCAAACAAGTTGCCATCTCCCGAGGTCAATTTCAGATTAGATGTCATGGGAGTAGGAGAAGGTTTACATCCATTCATTTTCACCCTCTTCAACAAATCATTGATGTACTTTGTCTGGGAAAGAACAAGACCACCAGTGGTAGTCTTGATGACCTCGATTCCCAAGAAATAAGATAGTTCACCCATGTCTTTAAGAGAAAATTTGCTATTAAGCTTTGCTGTGATGTCCCGAATTGTTACTGAAGAGGTTCCAGTGATGATAATGTCGTCAACGTACACCAGTAAAAAGGTAGTGGACTCAGAGGAGTGCCTGACAAATAGCGATACATTAGACTTGGTGGGGGTGAATCCCAACTCATGCAGTGCACTAGAGAGCTTAGTGAACCAAGCTCTTGGCGCTTGTTTGAGCCCATATAGTGATCTGGTGAGTCTACAAACCACATTTGAGCCTCCAATTTCAAATCCTTGAGGCTGCCTCATGTAAACTTCTTCATGAAGGTCGCCATTTAGGAACGCATTGTTGACATCAAGCTGCCTAATGCTCCAGCCTTTTGATAGTGCCAGTGTCAAAACCAGTCTTATTGTTGCCGGTTTAATCACTGGGCTAAAGATTTCTTTGAAATCAATTCCATCCCACTAACTGCACCCTAAAGCAATCAGCCTTGCTTTATATTTGTTAACTGAGTCATCCGCATTGTATTTGACTCGAAATACCCATTTGCTACCAATAGCATTTCGGTTCTGTGGCAATTCTTCAAGTATCCATGTATTGTTTCTCATTAGTGTTGTATACTCTTCTGTCATTGCTTGTCTCCACTTGGGGTCACTCAATGCTTCTCTTGCTGATATCGGTTCAAGGCTCTTTTGAGTGTTTGCTTGAAAGGCCTTCGATTTTCTGATGCCATTTTTCGATCTCGTAATCATGTGATGGCTATTTGATGGAGGTTCCTGTTGGTGTAAGGGTGAGGGGTCAATGCCAGGTTGCATTAAGGATTGAGAGTGGTCAATGGATAAACTAGTGTTAAGTGATGGTGACGGTGAGGGAGTAGGGTGGGTAATAAGAGAGTTGGGAGCAAGGTTTGTTGGTTGGGAAGGTGGAAGGCACACAGTGAAAGGTGGTAGCTAGTTTGGGAGAACAGGAATGGAAGGCAATAGGTGTGGGTAGGAGATTTCTCCTTTAGTGGTGGAGATGGTAGTGAACCCATGGGATCCATCTTTGAAGGGAATAAATCTTCTTGGAACTGTACATTTCTTGTAACAAGAACCTTTCCTGTTTTTGATAAGCATTTGAATTCCTTATAATGAATTGCTGGACCAAGATACACACAGGGCTCAGATCTGAACTGCAATTTATTAGTATTGTAGGGTCTGGTGTGGGGATAGCAGAGGCAACCGAATACTCTGAGCATGGACAAAGAGGGACTCTTTCTAAATAGTTTTTCAAAAGGAGACCTGAACTGAAAAACTAGTATGGGAAGCAAGTTTATGAGCTGAGTAGCTATAGTGAAAGCATCTCCCCAATACTTGATAGGCACACTGGCTTCAGCTAGTAATGATAAACCCATTGTAGTAATGTGTTTATGTTTCCTTTCGGCAACACCATTCTGTTGATGAATATATGGACAAGAAAAACGATGCAAGATACCTTCTTGTTTGAGGTAATTAGACAAAGCAATATACTCCTTTGCATTATCCGATTGTATACATTTAATCTTTGCATTAAGTTGGAGCTCAACCATTTTCTTAAATTCAACAAAAACTTACTGCAATTGTGACCTATTGTGCAACAAATAAATCGATGTAAATTTAGAATAGGCATCTATAAAATGAACATAATATCGGGCTCCTTTTATTTCAGAAATGGGTGCTAGACCCCAAATGTCTGTATACAAAAGTTCTAAAGGGAAATGAATTATTGTTTCTGACTTAGGAAAGGGAAGCTGTTGTGCTTTTCCCATACAACAAGCATTACACAATGAGTTTGAAGCTGTGAAAGAAATTTGGTAACTTCTAAGAATTCGATCAGAAGAGGGGTGTCCTAGTCTAAGGTGCCAAAGCTTGAAATTTGACAGTCCAGTCACTGTTGCAGCATAAGCAGCTGATGAGTGTACTTTATTTGTGACGGCAGGTCCAAAGGAGTACATTCCAGCTTTAACTGTTCCTTGGAGAAGTGTCTCCTTAGAATCCTGAGATTTCACTAGACACGTGTGAGGGTGAAACTCAACCCTGACATTATTATCATATACAAATTTATGTACACTCAACAAATTCTTTTTGATATCTGGTATATGCAGTAGTTTTTGCAATTTAAAAGTGGAATTAGAAGAAAATAGTTTGATTAATGAGCTTCCAACTTTAGTAATTGACAAAGAATTTCCATTACCTATAATAACCTGTTCATTTCCATTGTAGTTGCTGTATTCAGACACATTTGATGGATCTGGAGTCATGTGGTGTGTTGCTCCTGAGTCCGGGTACCGATTTGAATCATAAACTGTAGATGGAGCAGCTGCCATTGCAACATTTGTCTGAGCATTGTGTCCACTGTTCTGGCTTACATACTCTTTATTGAACCTGTGCCAACATTTCCGTGCTGAGTGCCCTCGTCTTTCACACACTTGACACACTAATCTGAAGAATTGGCCTCTTCCTCTTCCAGAACTTTAGTTGAATCCACTTGTTCTGCCTCTGCCTCATAGAGCATAGCTACCTCTTGACTGAAAACCTCTTCCATTTTCTCTTTCATATCCTCTTCCATTATAGTTGTCAGGTCTTGTGTAATTGTCAGTTCTTCTTTAAGTTGCTGTATGAGTCAGATTTGCTTGAATTGAGCCTTTCTTGAATTTCTCAAACCATTGTTATTGTGTGAGTAACAACGCTTCCAGCACTCCTACTGAGATTGGATTGTCTCTAGCATTTATCGAGGTAATGAACAAACAGTACTCTTCTGTTAATCCAGCAAGAATGGCTTTAACATGATCAGCTTCATCCACAGGATCTCCAACAGAGATCAATGAATCTACAATTTTCTTGATTTCAAGAAGATAATCATTGATGAAACCTTCCTTCTTTGTATCACTCAGCTTGCTTCTGAGTTGTCTAATCTTGGCTTTAGTTTGCGAAGCAAAGAACATCTCCAATCTCTTCCAGATCTGATGTGAATATGTGCAGCCTACCATTCGTGCAGTGAATGATGAATTTATTGAAGCTAAAAGCCAAGATTTTAATAAAGCATCTTGCCTTTTTCAAGCCCTAAATTCTGCAGTGCTCTTTCCTCTTTTTTCATCTTCAATCGAGTTGGTATGTTGTCTCCTTTGATGTGATTGATGAGATCATGACCTTCAATCATTGCTTTAGCTTGCTCCCTCCATGGCAAGAAGTTTTCTTCATCTAACTTAATTGCAATCGGATTTGAAAAGCTGTGTATCACTTCTATGCTGTTTTCATTTGTTTCTGGTTCCGCTATTTCGGCGCCCTAGGCTCTAGATACCATGAAAAGAGATCTGGTAGGTTCTTGAGTGAGTGAGAGAGTGAGAGAGAGAGAGAGAGAGAAAAAGAGAGAGAAGATATTTGTGATTGAATGCCCAATGAATTTTACACCAGAATTTGGTTTATATATAGTTGTGATAAGCCTCTCTTTTACAACAGACTTGACTTCACTCCCAGCGTGGCACTACTCACTAACAGGCTTTTAACTTGTCTAACTAACTCCAACTTAACGCTTTTGACTACTACTTACTCTCTATACTTTCACACTCTATTCATTATTCGTATCGAATTTTACTATACGATATATAGTATTAAATTTGATAAAAACATTTTTGAATTAAAATAGAATATTTGAGATATTAAAAACTAAATTATAATTTAACTCAAACATTAAAAATAAAAATGATAATTTACCTTTTTTATTTTGTCATGCTTTATCCTAATAATGGAGATAAAATAATTAGCAAAAGTCAATTATTATGATTTTTAAAAATAAATTGAAATCAGAATGTCTCCCGCCCCCTTCTATCTAGACCACCGGTAGTTAGGATTTATTAGACTAATTAATAACAATAATGTTAGGTGACTAAATTATTTGATAATTAAATTGGTTTCAATAACTTAAAAATTTTAGTTAAAAAAAGAAAAATAAAGAGAGATTTTAAAAAATATTTAATTAAATTTAATTACAAAAATAATTTATTCAATTAAAATTTCTTAATTAATAAATCCGATTCGATTGAATATAATTAACTCAATAATAATACAGTAATATATAATAAATCTAAAAAACAACATCAATTCAATTATCTAATTTAAAAATCAGCCAACAATTGAAAATAGATGTATATCAAAAAAATATCCAAAAAATTAAAAATAATAAAAATATCTAAAATTTAAATAAAAAAATTTAAAAATAAAATAAAATAAAATTAATTTAAATATATAATTTATAATTTAAAATTTAGAATTTATTCTAAATTTAGAATTTAGTATTTAAAATGATCGAAAACAACCGGATGACTACTAACATTGATAGGTAGTAGTTGATCCGTGATATGTTACTAGTGGTGATGGGTGAAATTCACTATTGAGAGAAAGAAAAAAAAAAAAGGAAAAAGAATAAAAGAATAATCTCAAAAGAAAATAGTGATTGATTAAATTTATTTATTTATTGGCTGAAATATTTTTTTTATTTCAAGTTGGGCTTAAAACATACTAAATAGCATGAAATTAAAGACTTAGTGATGAGATCATATTCATGCAATGTGATAGCACATGCTTCACATCAATTTATTATTTATTTTTAAAAATTCTCACTTCTCGAAGAGTTTATGTTTTTAGATTTAAATTTTAAATTTAATATTTGATATTATTTAGAGTTTAAAATTTATGATAAAAAAATTTAAGAAAATTTTAGGGTTAACAGTTTTTAATATTTGTTGTCATTATTTGACCAACACAAATACTAGATTATTTTTAATAAATAAATTCTATTAATTTATGTATATGTATAAATTCTAAAAAATATAAATACAATGTAAATTCTGATAAATATAAGTACAAATTATATATTTCTTATGTGCAAAATTCTATAAATATGAGTGTATATTATTGTTGATCAAATTTAAATAATCTCAAAAAATTATTTAATATTGACTAAAAAATAATTATTTTCCTAATTTAATAACTTAGTATATATTTACATACCTACCTCTATAATTGAACATTGAGCATGTATCCTTATAAGCTAAGACACCACAAAATAAAACATATAACATGTAAACAAATATACAAGAACAACGTTGAATAATATTGAATCCTCAAAATAATGGTTTATGAAAACTAATTACAAAGGAAAAACAAAGGACTGTCCTGAATTACATATATTTGAAGTTATTAAATTTTGTGGTCCAAAAAATAATGAAATTAATTAACAGCTAATTAATAATATTATATTGCAATATTGCATGTACCTGGTACCTACCCTTTCAGAGTGTGATATTCCAATTTCCACATTACTTTACTATTTACTAAAAAAGCCAAAAGCATATGAAATGTATGACCTTTTTTTTTCAAAATATGGTAACGGAGCATTTTATTTCCTTTTTATTTGATATATGCAAGTAATTAAATGATAGAACACTAATTTAGAATTTCAAATTTCCTTCTACTAAGGGATGACAAAAACAAAATATTAGTCTATATAAAATTATACTATTGCGCATGTGGAATCAGATTATTATAATTTATAACAAGTTAACAACTCAAATTAGACAAACATGTGCATTCATCACTATGATTTAATGAAAAGTAGTTTGAACTTACAAATCAATAAAGCTTAGATTCTAATAATAATAATTCCTCTAATATTCACTTTACATTTTTCTTTTTCACATAGTGTTCATTAATTGAAATTTGGGACAATGCAACTATATATGAGAAAAATAAGCAATGGTTTTGGACTTTGATATGTCTATTCCTTAAAAAGATACAACACAATGTCCTAAAATTATTGTAAAATGTAACCATTATTAAGTAACAAACAAAAAACAAGGCCACATGAAAAATATAATAATAAATAGTAGAAAATTAATTAAATCATCACCATCATCATATGAGAAAATTTGACCTTCACCTTCTTTAATTCGTCAGTTCAGTTGTCACTATAATAGTTACTATTGTTTTTTCTAATATTGTTATTATTATTAATTATCACCATTTCATGATTATTACCGTTATTGTTGAAATAAACATCATGATGATAACATCTAACTATAAATGATAATTACGTATACATAATTCATCTTGATCTATTAAAAGCACGTAAGAAATGAAAAGGTAATTGAATTTCCAAAGAACAGAAAGTGTACCATTCTTACATTAAAATGCTGTTTAAATATTACAACATCTTATATTACCATCTCAATCAAAATTATCGCCTGTCATATAATCACCATGTAGCCTATGCTTTAAATGACTTGTTACATATTCACTCTAAATATTATGGTTCATGAAAATTTTCACATTTCCTTTTTTTTTTTAAATCTTCAAGAAATATCTTATCGAACCAACTTTTTTTCATATTTTCTTCCTTTTTTTTTTCTCTTTTCCCCTTGTTTCGGTCATAGTCATACAGTGTTGGAATAAATTAATTTTCATAACCCAAATCATCCATATTGAATCACCAAAAATATATCTATCATAATGCGGAAGCGTACCTGAATTCATAAACATGAATCATACGATTGGAAGAGTTTGGATCTTGTGGTTCTTTCGATCTTCCTCAACCAAAGCCTTCTGTATTCCTAGGAGGCTGAACTGCAACTCTTTTGATGGGGAAAGAGTAACAAAGGTGGCTTTGGTATATTGGGGACCGAAACCCTGAAGGTCTATTTATATTTGAGCATGGCACCCATTAAACCCTTAAGCCCAAATAAAATAGTATCTAAAACCCAAAAGATAATATATCTAAAATCCAAAAAGATAATTATCTAAGGAACAAAAGATAATATCCGATTTTATTCTCATTTAATTCCAAATCAAAAGTAATAATGACTTATTCAATTAGCATTTAAAACAATAAATGAAATCATCATTATATAAGTCATTTAATTTGAAATAGCATAATTTGTGATTATAATTAATATATGTATTGCCCACAAATAAGTTAGGAAATCAAATAATTTCCTAACATACAGAACTTAAGATTAAGGAAAAGTTTTCAACAATTTAGAGTTATAGAATATAGGTAGGGACGAAGGGTTTTTTTATTTAAATTAATAAAATATAATTTTTACTGAATTATATAAGCTATCAAATATTTATCTATAAAAGTTATGTGACATATTTCAGGTACTGTGGCTCAAAATCATTTAAAAAAAATGCATATTTTGGGTACGTAGTCATCGAAATATGATACACACTGCATGTTACACGTTCTAAGTGCATTGGGATATGAAATAAATACTAAAAATGGAAATTGTGCACTTGGAATATGTGGCTAATAGTTGTTGGCGCTCAGTATCTGAAATATATTTAGCTCGACTATATATAGGATGCAGCTAAGATATTTATTCATTTGAGGAATTTTGGTAGTTTTAAAAAGTTTGAAAAGTATATATGGCCTAACGTCGGAATTACGTGCGCTCAGAAAATATTAACAAATTAAATGCGACGTGACACGTAGTTAGAATATTGGATTTTAAAGTTGGTTTGTCTGTTTCTTATTTTAATTAGTTAATTAATTGACATGTCATGATTTTTTATTTATTTAATTTTAGTTGATATGTTAAAATATTTTAATTTAATTAGTCAAAAAATATGTTAAAATAATGATATGTTAGAGTAACTTATTTTAATTAATCAGTTTCATGTTAGGATAATTGAATTTAAATAATTAGAGTACGTGTTAAACATGTTAATTTAACTTGTTTTGATTAATTAGTTGATATATTTGTTTATTTGGATTTAATTTGTTGGAAGAGTAGTAGTAGTTAGGAGTGAACATTACAATATGATTAATTATCACAACAAGAAAAATGTTGAGTATCGTCGGATTTACTGGCAGAAAAATGAGAATAATTCACCGGTAACATTATTGTCGTCGGAATTTTGGTTGGATTTAATCCGACAGTATATAAACCTTGCCGGTAACTGTTTACCGTCGGATTTTGTAGTTTGCCGATAATTTGCAATGGATTTAGCGTCGGAATTAGTTTTTTAAGCCAGAAATTTCTAGTGCTAGTAACGAGCAGATTTTTTTCGACAGTAATATTGGTACCCAAGTATTTTTCCCCGCATTATTACCGTTGGATCTTATTGTTTGAGCGGCGGCCTAGACGGTAATGTCCGTGCCCCTCCAGAAGGGCCGCTCCCACCAGTGCGAATCTAATCTTCGTACGATGCCATATGGCGCTCCATCCGCTGAAGCCGCTTCAGCTTCCACCTACACTTCACCTTGAGGTCATCCGTGTCTGTTATGTGTGAGAGGATTGCCTGATACCTCTCGTTAAACTCCCGTAGCTACTCAGCCTGTTGGTGAAGGCTTTGGGTGAGGAGCAACACCTGCTCCCTCAAATCGACGAACTGACTGGTGGCAGGGGAGGATGAGTGTCTCAATGGGGTTGTGCGCAGATTGTCGGCGAAGAATGATCCCAACCCGTAGACGTAATTTTTGTACGGCTCAGATGCAGCCTCACGCCAAACCATGTTGGGATCGGCGAATGATGCAACGAAGTTGTTGCCGTCGCCTCCAGTAGGTTGAGATTGCCGAATCTTGGCCTCCAATCTCTGCGTGTAAGACTCTTGGATAGCAAATTTTATGATTAGGGTTGCAGTTAATTGAAAACTTTTGATCACATTTTTGGTACTCACGTCATGATCCGCGGCACGCTCATCAGCGCAAATCTCTCCTTATTCTCCTTCAAGGTATGAGTATGCTTGAAGGTCTCTGCCATCATCGCACTATGATCTAACGACTTAGACTACACATGTTGAAACAACATGTTAAATCATCAAGTAATAATGACGAATTTTATATACATTAATACTAAATGAATTTAGGAATGAATTAATTGAGACAAGTTCTGTCTTCATGAAAATCGCTGACCCACCGATATACTTCGACAACCTGGCCGATGCCCTGTTTGCTCTGTTGATGACACGACAACGCTTGAACCCCTTATGAGTTTCCTAATGGACATACAACACCTTCTGAATGTCCAGGCAGAGCCAAATAGTGAGGTGATCACACCGCTCACATACGTCCTCCAACATCTGTTGAAGCCACCTAGCCATCCGGTGGTCGAAGATCTTCCTGGTCATGACATCATGAGTCTTGTCCCATATAAATTTCTCCTGCTAGAAAAAAACATTTAGCACCAGTTAATCAAAATTAAGCAGATAATTATTTAATCGAAATTAAAGAAATACTTAATCTAACTAAGGTTTGAATATGTTGAGTTTTTACCGCCCACTTCTGAAACCATCGATCTCTGATCTCAACAGGGATATTCTTGTAGCTCGTCCATGGATGATCATATATCAACTTGATGACATCAGTACACTCCTATGTACATGCATTGTTCTTTGGTGCAAACCTATTAATATACAAATTAAGATTAGTAGTTTACTGAAAAATTATTTGAAATAATCTATAAACTTTGATTAAATTTTACATTTTTTAAAAATTTTGGCAGAGTTTTATCTATAACTAGAATGTGCCAAAAACTCAATCCATCAACGATTCACTTAAACAATTTACAAACAAACCATCAACAATCAAGAATTCTCACACACAGTAGTTCGACGCTACTAAACTAAATTGAACCTATCTTAACAATCTAAATCCACTAAAACTTAACTTAAATAGAAAACTTAAGAATAAAATAAAAAAGACTTAAAATAGTACTTATGCAATCAACCTATCAGGTCAAATCGTCATTCATACGATAGGAGGTGCTGCAGGGCATCTGGATGGGTTCTGTGAGAGGATTTCGGCATAACTGTGTCTGTCGCTGGAGGCGTCGTAATAGCACTAGTGGGAAGTTGAGCGGATGGAGGTGGTGGAGGGACGTAGTTGGGGTTTGGGACCATGATGAACGGCTGGTCCTGTAAACCCGTTGCTTAAGTCGTCACGGGAGTAGTCGAAGTAGAGGCAGACGACTGAGAAGTCCCAGATGTACCAATAGAACCCCTCCGTCTAGTACGACCACGAGGCTGATTCAATGTACCTCTACCTGTCAACATATTTGCAAAGAGCTTACCAATTAAAAAAAGTTCAGTTACTCTTTTCGTTGTTAAGAAAATCAAATAAGTTAACTCACCAAGCAACTTCATAATTAACACAATCATAAAACTCATTTGCCCTTAGACAACCGCATCCATTAAAATTCACTAAAATTTTTCAAAATATAATTCTAATTTTTTGATTTCACTCATAATCTTATAAAAATTTTGACAGAGCATTCCCTAAAATTTGAATTTCTCCATGCTTTAAGGGTTCTATCCAAACCAAATATCTCTCAACCCTTCTCAACTTTTCAAATATCAAACAATTTACTCAACATAAATTTTCTTGGTTTGTTATCTTCAATTGAATTTTAGTTATTAATTTTTTTAATCATTACAAATCTTAATTCACCGACCAAAAGACTTCAAATATTGTTATTAATAAACTCAAATGCACACATTTGTTAAACTTTCAAAGCATTTTACATTTGTAAAAAAAAAAACCTTAAATCATATGATTTTCTTTAATTTTTTAATCATCAAATTAATTTTTATAAATTCTCTAATTGATTCTAAATTATCACCTAATTGAAGCAGCAAGAAATTTGAAAAAAAAATTAAAACACCAAAAATTAATTTTCAAGTTAAAGATTAAAAACAAATTAAATCAACAATAATAAAAAAATATATAATGAAAATTTCACTAAACAACCTGAATAATCAACACAAATCCTATTTTAGAAGTTCAAAAAGATTTACCTGAAATGAGCTTTAACAGGGGTAGGAAACGACTGAGCAAGAGCTTCTGAACTTCCTCCTCATGCCGGCGAGAAGCGGTGGCAGAAGCGTTTGCAGTAGCGGCAACAGAACAGTGAGAGGGTGGTCAGTAGGGATGGAAACAAGTCAAGTCAGGCCAGACTTTACTCTTAACAGGTCAGGCTTGTAATAGAGTACACTAGCCTATAGCCTGGTATAAGCTTTTTAATGAGTACTGAGCCTGGTCTATATTAAATTTGGCCTGGCCTGAAGCCTGTCAATATACTTTTTTTTAATAAATAATTAAATTTAAGGTATAATATAATTTTTAGAATTATAAAATATAAAATATAATTTAATAAATAAAATATACATATATAATTAAAGAGACAAATGACTTAGTGAAAAAATGTATTTTAATATTATAAAAGACCCAAGTTCAAACCCTTTCTATTACATTTTTACTAGTATAATAAAGTTCTACATATATTTTGGCAGTGGCTGGCATAACAGGCCCAACAAGCTATTTCAAAAATTTAGGCCTGGCCTTTTAAATAATTTAGGTTTTTCAAATAGTCTGAGCCTGTGCCGATTTTCTATCAAGTCAGGTCAGGCCAAACATAGGCCAGGTTGCAGGCCCCTGGTAGGCCGCCTAACTTTTTTCCACCTCTAGCCGTCGGGGGGGCTAACGATGAGGTGTTGACGGAGAGGAGAGAGAGGGAGAGAGAGAGAGGGAGGGAGAGAGAGAGAGAGAGAGAGAGAGAGAGAGAGAGATTCAAAATGAAGAGGAAGAGGGTTCGCGGTTCGAATTTAGAGGACGATTACCGTCGGATTTACCGATGGATAAATCCGACGGTAACGCGTTGCGGGTTACCAAAATACATCGTTCCATTAAACGTGTTTATTATCTGAAAAATCCGACGGTAAATCCAACTTTAAATTTTGCACCTATCTTTCTCATCTTCCCTCCAATTATTATCGGCGAATTTATCGTTGGAAACAAAAATTCGCCAGTAATTCTTTGACCTATGAATTTGACGCCAAAACAACTGATAAATTTGCCGATAAAGCCGTCCTAATGTCCGCCGCTAAATTCGATGGTAAATCCGTTTTTTGTAGTTTATATACAAAGTTATCCTTTTTTTTACCAAAAAATTTATTGTATTAGGATATTATTAAATAATTGCGTTTTATGATTGCTTTTGCAAAAATGAGTTTTTTTAATTAAATTATTTATTTATTTGTAATATTTAGTTACATTAAATGATTTAATTATTCAAATTTAAAACATAAATAAATTATATTTTATTATTTAATTATAATTAAGTTGTTGTTAGCATTGTAATATGCAATAAGTTAGAAAAGACTAATCAACGGTATTCTTACAGATACCTCAATTACTCTTGCCACATCGTGTGACGTTATTTATCTCACCATCTGACATCCTAGTTCCTATTACCATACATTAGGCAGGCTGGGTTTGGATACGCAATAGAGTTAAAGGATTTCATGTTTGACAATTTCTTACTCTCTACTTTTGTTGAGCGGTGTAGACCCGCCCATACTTTTCACCTTCCGTGGAGTGAGGTCAATATCATACGACAGGATGTGGCTCACCATCTTGGTTTATGCACAGATAGTGACTCGATTAGAGGTTGCACTAGAAATTTTCAACAATATCATAAGCACCCCACATGGCAATGGGTTGAGGACTTGTTTAGTGATAGGCCTCCACTTCATCCAAAGGACAAGAAGTAGAATTTTAGTCTGAAGATGACTTAAATCAGAAATAGGGTCACACATCTTTCGCCAGAGACAAGCCCAGACACTCTTTACCAGTATGACTGGTGTTACTTATGGATGTTGATTGGGGGGTATTTGTTCACGAATAAGTCAGCTAACCTTGTCATGTTCAGATGGTTGCTGCTTCTGGAGAATTTTGATAGTTGCAGACAGTTGTTTTGGGGTTCTGCATTGCTATCGCACACCTACTATTCATTATGTAGCACTACTCGACATGACGTGACAAACATTTGTCGGGTGCATACCGTTAGCGTTCTCGTGGATTTACCATAAGTTTCCATCCTTTTGTGTCGTCAGCTACGATGTACTTAGATTCCTGCATGCTTCGAGGTAATAAATGCTTATTATTTATTATCATTTCTTAGTATTTGCAATATTAACTACTGAACATAATTTTTCCTCCATGAATAAGTTTGCAAGACTGGGACAACAGACTAGAGACCACCATAATGGTAGAGGACTACGATTGAGACATAGGATGGATGCTCTTAGGTTCGATAAGGTACGATCCGTTTAGGTTTCTTATGACTTACATTTATTACTCTTCTTAGGGGTGTTCATAAAAAAACCAAAATGTGGTTAACCGGTTAAAAAACCATAATCACATTTTGGTTAACCAGTTTAATAAAACAATTTTAAAAACCATATCCATATTTTTTAGAATTGGTTAACCAAAACCAAATTAAAAAAAACCAGTTTTTAACCGGTTAACCAAAACCAAAACCAAATTAAAATCAAAACCTAATTTCAGAACTAAATTACATACTCTCTCTCTCTCTCTCTCTCCCTCCCTCGCCCCCTTCCTCTTTCTTTCTCTCTCCCTCCATTCTTTCTCTCTCTCTCTCTCTCGCTCTCTCTCTCTCTCCCTTCTTTCTCTCCTCCTATCTCTCTTTTTCCCTACTCTCCCTCCTCTCTCTCTCATTTTCCTCTTTCTCCTCCTCCTATTTGTCCTCTCCTTTTCTCTCTCTCTCTCTCTCTCTCTCTCTCTCTCTCTCTATTCTCTGTCCCCTTCTCTCTCTTTTTTCCCCTATTTCTCTCCCTTCTCCCTCTCTCTCCCCTTTCCTTCCCCCCTCTCTCTCTCCCTTCTCTCTCTCACTCATTTTTCTCTTTATCTCCTCTCTCCTTTCCCTCTCTCCCCCTCTTTCTCCCCATTCTCTCTCTCTCTCTCTCTCTCTCTCTCTCTTTTCCCTCTTTCTCTCCCCTATCTCTCTCTTTCCCTTTCTTCCTCTCTTTCTCTCTCTCTCTCTCTCCCCTCTTCCTTCCTCTCTCTCCCCTCACTCTCTCTCTCCACCTCGTCTTTCTTTCTCTCTCCCTTGTCTCTCTATCTTTCTCTCCCTCACTCTCTCTCCCCTTCCCTCTTTCTCTCTCCCCCACTCTCTTTCTCTCTATCTCTCTTTCCTTCTCTCCGCTCTCTCAATTCCTCTCTCTCTCTCCTTGCCCTCTTTCTCCCCCTTCCTTCTCTCCCTTCTCTCTTTCCTCCCCTTCCTCTCTCTAATCATCTCTCCCCTTTTTCTATCTCTCCTCCTCCTCCCTCTCCCCTCTTATCTCTCTCTCCTCTCCTCTCCTTCTCTCTCTCTCCCATATCTCTCCCCTTTCTCCTCTCTTTTCCCTTCTCTCTCTCTTTCTCTCTCTCTCTACTCTCTCCTCTACCTCCCCTCTCTTTCGCTCTCTCTTTTTTTTCTTTTCACTCTTTCTCTCTCTTGCTCATCTCTCTTTCCTTTTCTTCTTTCTCTCTCTCCTCCTCTTCATCTCTTCCTTTTCCCTCCTTCTCCTATTTCTTTTCTTACTCTCCTTTTTCTCTTTTTCTCTCAACCTTCTCTCAATCTCTATCCCTCTTCTATCTCTTTTCTCCTCTTCTCTCTAAAGCGAGAGAGAAGAGAGAGAGGAGGCGAAGATAGAGGAGGAGAAAGAAACAAGGAGAGAGATAAGAAGAGAGAAGAAGGATAGGAGAGAGAGAAAAAGAGAGAGAAAGAGGAAGAGAAAGAGGACAAAGAGGGAGAAAGAGAGAGGGAGAGAGAAGGAGAGAGGGAGAGGAGAAGAGAGAGAAAGATGGAGGGGGAGAGAGAGGGAGAGAAGGATAGAGAGAAAGAAAGGGGGGAGAAAGAGGGGAAGGGGAGAGAGAGATAGATAAAGAGGAAGGGGAGAGAGAGAAAAGAAAGAGAGGAGGAGAGAGAAAAATGGGAGAGAGAGAGAGAAGAAAGAGAAGAGGAGAGAGATAGAGGAAGAGAAAGAGAGGGGAGGGGGAGAAAGAGGGGAAGGGGAGAAAGAGAGAGAGAGAAGGAAGAGAGAAGAGGAGGGGGAGAGAAAAGGAGAGAGATAGAAAGAAGGAGATAAGAAAAAGTTACTCGTATCATTTAGAAAAAAAATTATTTATATTAGAAAAAATTATTTATAGAAAATACTGAAAAGAGATAAGAAAGAAAAAGGAACGAAAGCAATGGAAGGGACTTCATTATTTACAAATGTTACTCGTATCATTTAGAAAGAAAAAAAATTAGATTAAAAAAAACAATTAAAAAAAGGTTTAAAATTTTAGATTTTTGTATGTAAAAATATTAATTCTTGTGTAAAAATCTATTTTATGGTATAAAAACCAATTTTTTAGTATAAAAACCGGTTTTTTGGTACAAAAACCGGTTTTTTGTGTAAAAATTTGAATTTTTATATGTAAAAATATTAATTTTTGTGTAAAAATCTATTTTTACATGTAAAAACCAATTTTATGGTATAAAAACCAAATTTTTGGTACAAAAACCGGTTCCAAAAACCGGTTTTTAAGATAAAAACTGATTATTTTTTAAAAACCGGTTTTTATTTTAATAACCGGTTAAAAACCGGTTTTGAATTTCACTAACCGGTTAATAATCGGTTTCATCATGTAAAACCAATTTGGTTAATTAACCAATACTATATTTTTGGTTAACCAAAAAACTGGTTTGATTTTTGGATTAACCAAACCATGAACACCCTTAACTCTTCTATTGCTAATTAGAGGATTATATGTTTTTTCCAGTTCCAGTGGACACTGTATGACGATCCCTAGTTATAGTAGATGGCTCCTAACTGGATTAGAAGCGCTTAAGATATTCGTACATATTGCAACATTAGCCTACACTACAAGAAAAATGTTGATTACCATCGGATTTACCGTCATCCTGTAATTGAAGGAATAAACAATACCGGCGGATTTTTTTCGTTTGACGCTAATTACTGGCAGATTTTTCATTGGTGTTTTCAATGGGTTTGTCGAGTTGATGATTACCGTCGAATTTGGCGTCATTTCACTTGAAATGGCGCCAAAACATACTGTCGGAATCCTATGGTAGTAATTTTATTTATTTATTTATTTGGCACATTTTAGCCACAACTAACAGTCAGATCAAATTAAAACCCTTGTTAACTAAATTGTTATCAGAAATCTAAAATTAACAGAAATTAACAAATTATTTTAGTAAAAATAAATGGCATGAATACAATAAAATATCACAGAAGTAGAGTACTGTACCCTAAACAAACAAAAATGCATAAAATCCTAACCCTTACAGATCCTGATAAGTGTCATCGTTGGTGTAGAGGACAATGACTAGGCAGTCCTGGGGATTTGGTGGAAGCCTGCCCTCTACTACGACCACGTGTCCCGCTCGACCTACCTCTGCTGTCTGTCATCACGTATGTACAACAAATATATTAATAACGTAACAAACACCAATAAATAATAACATAAGAAGAAACTCAAGAAATAATAAAATTCAAAAAGTGGTTTAGTTTACTAAATAAAAAAAAAGAAATTACATAGTGTTTTAGTTTCAAAATAATTAAATTAGACTTTCAAAGCATTCTTTATTCTATCTTATTTTCTATGTTATTTTCTTTTTAAAGTATTCTAACTTTCAAAGCATTCTAACTCTCAAAGCCTTCTAACTTTGTTAACAATTTTTTAAAACATTCTAACTTTCAAAATATTCTAACAATTTCTCAAAGCATTCTAATTTTTCAAATCATTCTAACCATCTAAAACTTTGAAATACAAACTCAAGAAAGCATAAAATAACATGATGAAACATCACTAGCAATGCATATGGCAAAAGGCTGCAATTAACCCGCATAAACTAGCAGTTCTAATAACAATATGAATCAGCAAAAGAAGCATTAAAATAGTAATTTTTTTACTAAGCAACAGCGACCAGCAAATCATGAAAACAGTTAAACATTGCTCAAACAAATTCAACAACAATTCCTCAACCAAATTAATAGTAAAATGCAAAATTAATAATTCAGACCAATTTAAATAATTCCAGCAACAAGAATCGACAATCTCAAATAATAATTTCAAACACATTGAATAGAAATCATAACCTATCAATCTAACTAAATTATCCTAATCTAACCACCTAAAATCAACTACAACAGAAATTAATCTAGCTAAACTAATTACTAAAGATCAACTAACTAAATAAAATTAAGATTAACTAAGCAGAAATTAAAAAGCGTGAAAAACAAATTCAATAAAAATTTATAATCATCGAAAATCAACTAAAACAGAAATTAATCTAACTAAACTAATTACTAAAAATCAACTAACTAAATGAAATTAAGATTAATTAAGCATAAATTAAACAGAGTATAAAACAGATTTAATGAAAACCTGGAATACAAAGCAATTAGAAGAGAGAAGATAGAAGTGGATGGTTCGAGCAGTGGAGGTGGCAGCCTTTCTAGTGGCGGCAAGGCAGCAGCGGCGAAAATAAAGAAGAGAGAAGGAGTCGTTTCGAGCAGCGGCAGCGGTGGTCTTTCCAGCGGCAGTAGGGCAGGACAGCAGCGATGGCAGAGGCAATGACGGCTTTTATAGCGGCGGCAAGGGCTAGAGAGAGAGAGAGAGAGAGAGGGGAAAGTGAGAGATTAGAGAGAGAGAATAAATTCAAAATGAAGGGGAATAAAGTTTGTGGTTCAAATTTAGGGCACGATTATCGTCGACTTTACCGGCGGATTAATCTGACGGTAACATGGTGCGTGTAACCAAAACGCAACATTTCACTAAACAAGGTTCAACGTCGGATTTACCCGCCGATATATCCGACGGTAGCTAGGATGCCAAAATTCTTTTTTTTCCCCTCCAAATTTAACCGTCGACATTACTGTCGGAACATCAACTCTGACGGTAATATTTTAGGGTGATGAATTTATTGCCACATCCGATGGTAAATCCGACGGGAAACTCGCTGCTAACGCCCAACGCTAAATCTGACGGTACATCCAACGGTTCTCAATATTTTTTTGTAGTGCTAATATGTATGTGGAATATTATCCTTACATGTTGATCAACTTCGACCCAAAATATTCTGTTAATAAACCATCCACTCCGCAGCATTGATAGAAATCTATATGCAACTCTCCCAACCCTCTCACATGATTTGAATTTGGCTCAATACATACGATTTGATTTGATTTGATTTAATTATTAGTTAAAAATATCTTAACTGTCTATTTTATTCATAAATTTATTATTTTGATGACTAATAAATTAATCAAATCAATTAATTAATACACATAATTAGTATAATTAATCTAATTTAATAAATTAAAAGAAATAAATTAAGAAATACTACCAAAATAAGTTGATATAAATTATAATAAATTGTATGCTATTTAAATATCTAATCAAATTAATTTGTGAGTAATTATCCAAATCAGTCCCCGAGGATTTAAAAAACGGACATTTTAGTCCCCAAAGAAAATTAATACACAGATTAATCCTTTAAGATTTGTTCCGGCGGACAAATTAGTCCTTAGTCCAGTTTCCGGCGTGACTCATCAAGGGAGACTGCTGAGTTGGCACGTTCAGACGCACACGTGGCACTTAACATGCACAGGTGTCTGTCATGGACAAATTGGTCCCCAGTATAAAAGGCAAAGTGACGTCGTTTTAGGGTTGGAGAAATGTAACGTTGCAAGGTGATAATGAAAGTCACGTTTCTTCTCCTCCCTTTCAACCCTTTTCACTGCAAAAAGCAAAAAGACCCTAATCCTATAAATAGTCCCTGCACATTGGTGAAGAATGACGTCGTTTTGATGTTCTCTCCCAAACCTCTCGTTGCAAATAAATTTGAAATTCTTCATTTCTGAAATTGTGTAATCATAAGCTCCATTGTAAATCCTATTTCAGCTGCAATGGCGACAAGCAAAGGAAGCACTTCCTCATGGAGCCGCCGAGGAGGAAGACATGGTGGATCTAATGGTAATGGTCTCAAATACGCTGAAAACAGCAAAGTAGAAAAAGTTGAATTTTCGAAAGGGCAGCACCCAAAATGCCTGTGCGATTTGTATGCAATAATCTCCATTTCAAGGACTCCAGAAAATCCGGGTAGACTTTTTTTTGGATGCCCACTATATAAGGTAATCAATTTTAGGGATTTTACTAATTTATCTTGTTCTATGAATAGTAATGAATAATGTCGTTGTGTGATAAACAGGAAAAACTACCGCATTGCAAGTTCTTTGCATGGGTTGATCAATTATTTGACATCAATTTGGATTATGATTGTTTGGAGGATGTTGTAATATGGTTGTGAGACTGCTGGTCATGTTTCACATATGTTTGCTGCTAACATTGCTGGTTTGGAGCATAAAGTGATGGAATTGCAAAGTGGAGTTGATATGTTAGAGATTCATCAAAATGTAGTCCCAGAAATTGAGTGGAAGACGAGATGTTTTAATGTAGTGTTTGTTATTATCGTGTGTGCATTGTTGGTTTTGGTCATGGGAGTTGGAATTGCTTCTTTGTAACTGGTATATAAGCATTGATTCAGTTCAAGGTGTGAATCACATTTGTATTCTATTTTCTTTGTGAATTGAATCAAAGTTAGATGAAACAAAATATTTATAACATATTAGTGTTTATAGGTCTAACAAAAAATTAAAAGGATGACCATTATAAAATCATTACAAAATCATAAGTATCTAAAATATTATTCAAACATAATTGCTTGAACAAATATGTTCTTTGTAGAAGTTGAAAACTAATTTTTAGCACTTTATCAATTCTCTTCTTTGGTTTACAAACAAGACTTATTTAACTTTGTTATGCTTTTTGGTAAAAGCTCCCTGCCAACACGCCACAATCATCTTTCTCAGAGTATTTAATAGTTTCTTATACTAGCATAATCACAAAAGTGGGGTGGTATGTTATTTGGCAAATAAAAAACATAATACCAAAGCAATTAGTAAATAACATAAGTGGTGTTTTCATAGATTTGTTCTCTGGATTTAGTTTATAAATTCATATACACAGTTGATATGATATATCAAACTCTGAAGATACTATGAAGAAAAATTAACAATAAAACAGCAGCAATACTTGCAATACCAAATATGTTGCTCTAACAACTTTAAAACATAATAGCTACTTAAACCAGCAAAGACAACATTCATGCATACACCAGTCTAAACATGATTCCGAAACAAAAGAGAGTTTTGTCCAAAACAATCTCTCATCTAATGGAGCATTAACAGTATTTCAAGTTTTCTTCATAACCAAAAAAAAGATTAAACTAAGACATCAAAATAGCCAAATCATTTGTCCTTAGTTTGCAGTTTTTCATCACTTCTTTCTCGGATGCTTGAAACCAGGATTTGGGATAAACTGGAACATCCTCGATGCAGTCCCCTCACTTGCAGTTGCAACAGTTTCTGCTGAGACTCCACGAGTGGTTCCAGGTGGTGGAATAGGAGGGGGTGTACTAGAATGGATTGTTGCAGGATGATGAGGCCTAATGATAGGTTGCTTGGCCCTTGTACTTGGTAGATTAGATGTTCCATAGTTACCTGCAACTTGACACAATGTATTTGAGACAGTGCTCTGCAAGGATTAAATAAAGTAATGTTAGCATAACTATCGGACTAGCAGCACAAATGTGAATACTTAGTAATTCTTTCACTCACAATATTAGTCACGAAATCAGGTGAATTTGTTGCTGCCTGAGTCGGAAGGGAATGCTCAACCACAGTCTAAAACAGGAAAAAAATACATACATAAAATATTCCTTCAGCTATTTTAAAAATTCACAATGTAGTCACCATAGATTTTTAAAATACCCAGTGTAGTCCCTATTGAGTATTACTAAATCCTATTTAATCCCTTCAAGAGATATGCAACAATATGCTTGGTCGTGGTTACTACCTGCACTTGGGGTGCTGACTGAGAGATATGGATCTCTTCTGCTGGTTGGGTTGGGGCTCCAGAATTTGCTCCAATTTTTGTTGTTCTTTTGTTGGGATTAGTTGGTTTTCTAATTGTTGCTGCTGGAGGACCTTTGCAAGTCTTGAAATTGTGACCAGTCTCTCCGCACTTGCTACACGTAACTCGAAATGTTTTCGTAACCTTATTGTTATCGGTTCTACTAGCTTCTTTCTCAGATTGATCTTTTCTCCTCCTCTTTACTGGTCGACCTACTGGCCTCTTTAGCTTTGGAGGAATTGGATTCAGGTAATTTGTTTTCTCCCAATACTCCTTAGAGTTAACAGGCTAGATGCAGTGTTGGTATGTCGCTAAAGCTGCTCCAATCTTTAGAAGTGGATGTACATATGTTTCAGGTCTATCACCCTTCTAGCTATGGCAGCAAGTGCATGAACGCACGGAAGACCTACAAAGGACAAACTTTTAGCAACTAAAACACAACAATTTCGTAAATGAAAATAAATTGACAATATAGTACCAGTTAATTGCCAGGCATTACAGGTACATTTGTTCAGAGATAGATTAACAGACAGCTTCTTAGATCCCTGTTGGATCTCAAATATTCTCCTCTCATCGTCACCAACCCAAACTGGCTGCCAATATCTAACATCCTTCATAATGTCGTCAAGCCTTTTTTGTTGAGTAGGAGCCACTTCGGTGCCCACGTAGGTCTCCAAAACTTGTTTGTATTTTGTCATTCTCCTCATAATATAGCACCGAAGCTCCTCACACATAGTCAAAATGGGTTTGGATCGATAGTTAACTATTTTTGCATTCCAAACCTCGCACATATTGTTGGTGAGGTTGTCACACTTGGGCCCGTGACTGAAGTGAACTTTGGTCCAACAAGCTGGGTCAAACTTTGCAAGGTAGCTCCATGCATCTTCATTAATCCTTTTCAATTTCGTCATACTTGATTGGAACTCGGCATCAGTGGTGCATTTAGCACATTCCCACACAACATTCTTAACTCTCTTGTCCTTGTATCGGTTTGTGAAGTTTTTCCATATATGCCTGACACAGTTCCGATGATGTGCGTGAGGCATGACCTCCTTTAACGCAGGCAATAGACCCTATCTCAGACCATCCAAAAAAAAAACACAATTAATGGCAACTCAGATAAACTATTAAAACTAACCAGCAATTAAACTATAAAAAACTATATTAAAACTATATTAAAACTATACTGCTTGCTTACCATTTCTGACAGTCCAATTAGTCCAAAAGAGTTAGTTACCAAACAATGCACTTTTTATGTAAAACAGATGCATGTGTTATTACATTAAATAAAGTAGAATTTACATAAATTTGTGCACCATTTGATTTTAAATATTAAATTTATACTGATGTGAAAATGAGGGAATCAATTAAGTGGGTCACCATTAGGAGAGGAGGATAACAAATTGATGATATACATGATCGCATTGTTGAAAATAAAAAGAATTCCTAAACTGGTTAGAATTGAAAATGACACTTGGAAAGCAAAAATAAAATGGTTCTCAAAAATGGAAAGCGGAGAGTAATTAAAGGGGTCCAAGGAAGTTAATGTGAAGTATTATGATAAAGAAAAATTAAACTAACCAACAATTTAACTATAAATCAACTAAGAAATCAAGTAACCAATAATTTAACTACATAAAACTAAGAAATCAACTAACCAGCAATTTAACTATAAATCAACTAAGAAATCAGCAGTTAAATCAACTAAGAAATCAACTAATTAACCAGAAATTTAACTATTTAGCAAAACTGGTCTATTTAGCAACCGAATGGAGATTATCCACCAGGATCCCAAGCTTCAGGCGCAAAGAGTGGCTGCTATTAAGGTTAGCAATACAAGGATTTGTATTTCATTAAAATTTGGTGTCTCAAAATATACCTTCTCTCAATATTAAATATTAATGAATGATTGTCTGCTTCATGTTATATTCCAAAATGTGTGCCCAGAAAGAAATAAAAGTATGCATCAAGCGCATGTGTTACTTAACACTTGAGTATTGGCATAAGACTTCATTTCATGCTAGGAGAAAATTGTCCAAGTACTTGATGCACAAGAGTTTTGGCACACTAAAGATTCGTTATAAATAATATTTTCTTTAATAATGGATGCAGAGAGCCAATTTAACTATTGCTGCAAGAAAGCATACTTCCAAGATTATGAAATCAGCAGTTGAATCAACTAAGAAATTAGCAATTGAATCAACTAAGGAATCAAATAACCAGCAATTTAACTACATAAAACTAAGAAATCAACTAACCAGCAATTTAACTATATAGAACTAAGAAATTAGCAGTTTAATCAACTAAGAAATCAACTAACCAGCAATTTAACTGCATAAAACTAAGAAATCAACTAACCAGCAATTTAACTATATAAAACTAAGAAATCAGCAGTTTAATCAACTAAGAAATCAACTAACCAGCAATTTAACTGCATAAAACTAAGAAATCAACTAACCAAAAATTTAATCAACTAAGAAATCAGCAACTTAATCAACTAACCAACAATTTACTATATAAAAGAGTTAAAAAAACTAACCATCAACTAACTAAGAAATCCGCAGGAACCAGAAATTTACTAACGTGTCAAATTATACTAACAATATTAAAAGTAACAAGAAAATAACTAACAGCTCTAATAACTTGGTAACTAACTAATAACTACATAATAAAACTAACCAGCAATTAACTATATAAAACTAACCGTTAACTTACTAAGGCAAATGCAACTAAGAAATCAGCACAATAAAACTACCTTTTGTTGATCCGAAATAAAATTCCATCCATGAATATATTGATCCCCAAGATCTTCTTGCAACAATGTGAGGAACCATTTCCAGCTTTCTTTAGTTTCGCTATCAACAACAGCAAACGCAATCACATAGAAGTGATTGTTCGCATCCTGACCTATAGCAGATAGAAGTTGTCCCCCAAAGTAACCCTTTAAGAAGCAACCATCAAGTCCGATTAATTTTCTACACCCGGCCTTGAACCCCCTTTTACAAGCGTCTAGAGAAATATATAGCTTGTTGAACAATGGAAGGGACTGAGGCATCGGTGTCACATCTAGTATGGCTGAGCTCCCTGGGTTACTCCTATGGATCTCACACAAATAATCCCTCAACTTACTATACTGTGCTCTCTCATTACCGATCACCCGCTCTCTTGCTTCTTTGAGGGCCCTATACACCATCTTTCCATTAATGACAACATTGTAGTCGACTTTGATGTGCTCATAAGCCTCACTTAGAGTAATGTGAGGCTGAGTTCGTAGCCTCTTCTCCAACTTATTGGCTACCCACTTCTGATAAGCCATATTGCTTCCGAATTCTCTGGCACAGGTGTGTTGAGATATATAGGTCTTGATTTGGTAACTCTTCAGCTGATTGTTCCATGCACAATAAATTAACCATGGACAAGGATTAAGTTTGACAGCACTAGCAGCCTCAGCAGTAACAACTTTCACAGAATTAGTTTCAACAGTCACATTTGCAGCCTCTTCATTCACAGCTCCACCTTCCACAGTTCCCACATCATTGCCATCACCTCTCTGAACATTGTTTGCATCATTACTTTTCGGTTCTGCCTTGTTGTTAGTAGATGCTTCATTGGTCCCCTTTGGCTTTCTTGGCTTTTTTATTCTCTCCAACCCATGCTCACAATCACATCTAACTCTCCTTTGATCATTTTTTATATACCTAATCTTCCTTCCCTCATAAATGACATGATCCTTCAGAGCAGTCTTGAATGATTCAATTGTGGCAAATTCCATCCCCAACTCAAAATACACCTCTCCAAATCCAGCAGCATCATTAAATTGAGGAAATTCATACCTCTCTTTTTTATCTTCAGAACTATTTGGTGTCAGCAATGACTCTGATTCATACTCAAAGATTGGATCTTCTTCATCCACATTTTCTGCACTTTTTTCATCATCTTCACCAGAATTTGATTCCTCTGATCTTGGAATAGCAGCACCTCTTCCACCAAAATTTGCCCCAAAGGAGGTTGAGGCAGCACCCTTTTGTGCAGTATTTCTTTGGATCTTGAAATTGGCCTTAGCACCAACAGGCCTAGAGAATTTTGGGCCTCCAGCACTAATAGGCCCAGGAGATTTTGGGCCTCTAGCACCAATTGGTCCATTATACTTTTTCTTGGCAGATTTTTTGGTACCCACAGTTGGCCTAGAACTGAGCCCACCAGTACATCTATTATCAACTGTTGAAACCTTCTTTTTTAAACTAACCATCTTTAAACTCTTCTTTTCCACCACACTCTCTGTTTTTTTGCCAACTTTCTTATTCTGTTTCTTCACAATCACACAGTCTGAGTCACTGCTATCCTCTTCAAATCCTTGGGGAGGTGGTTTGTATGGTTCATCTTCTGTCGTTTCATACCCATCATCACTGGAATCCTCTTCAACGTCTGCATCAATATCTATGTCCATCTCAACATCCTCAACAGGAGTAACCATTATTCGGTGATCAAAATACAAATAAAACTCCTCCGTGTCCTTGTTCTTTAGTATATTCTCACGCAGCTGATTAATCTCAAGGTCTCCATTTATAAGGTGCAACACATTCTCTAAGTCAGGTGCAGTAGGATCAAACCAGTACATAGCCTTATAATCCAAATAACCCAAACATTTGAACAGAGTTTGCAGGTCAAAGAAGCATATCAGATCAATATCCATCTTAGGAAATTTTTCAACTTTTCCCTCAATATATACAAGAACTCCCTTGTTATCCCTCACAAAATGTCCACCATGGTGAAAAATAGGAATCGCAAATTCCTCCATCTACCTGTATGAATAGAAGAAACAAACGAAAAAAATATTCATAAAACATTAGCTCTATTGTCACAATTTTCTTAAAAGAAACAAACCAAAAAATTGTTCATCAAATTTAATAACTGTCAAGGAACATGCATGTAAAATCAGACACTTTGTACACATAGCATTGTGCTCTATACTGCAAGATACACTTCAAAATAATATATCAATTCTAACTACGAGAAACATAATCAAACAGAGTCTCACCTTCTTCAGTGTGAATCTTCAATGGTGATCACATCCACTTCAGTGCCTCTTCCTTGCGAATTGGTACTGATGCATCCAGGAGAGACGTCTCGTGAAAGGTAACAGAATACAAAGATGAAATTGAACAATAACTGTCACGATCGTAATGTTGGGAGATGAGGTGGGAGATGAGGTTGGGTCGTGATGAAGCAACGTGGAGAGGACTCTCTGTAAAAAGTAAAAACTGATAAGAAAGAATAGGATTAGGGTCTTTTTGCAGTGAAAAGGGTTGAAAGGGAGGAGAAGAAACGTGACTTTCATTATCACCTTGCAACGTTACATTTCTCCAACCCTAAAACGACGTCACTTTGCCTTTTATACTGGGGACCAATTTGTCCATGACAGACACCTGTGCATGTTAAGTGCCACGTGTGCGTCTGAACGTGCCAACTCAGCAGTCTCCCTTGATGAGTCACGCCGGAAACTGGACTGAGGACTAATTTGTCCGCCGGAGCAAATCTTAAAGGATTAATCTGTGTATTAATTTTTTTTGGGGACTAAAATGTCCGTTTTTTAAATCCTCGGGGACTGATTTGGGTAATTACTCTTAATTTATTGATATAATTAATTTAGCGTAATAAATTATATTTAATGAATTAAAAAAATCAAAAAACATTCTCAAAATTATGCCATATCAACTTTATCATTAAGTACAAAAATCCAATTTTATATAATAGAATAAATGTCTTTCTAAAGTTGATATTTATAAAATTATTTTGTTTTTGTTAATGTTTTCTTTATAAGTCATAAATTTAAAATTGATTTATGCTTCTAATTCAAGAAAATCAATTTATAAGTTAAAATAAACTAAACAAATAATTATTATAAATTAAAGTACAGTCTGCTGAGAAAATATTTGTTTTCCTGTTCTTAGAATCGATATTCTTAATTTTTATCGCTCGTTAAATTTGAATTGGAGTTAGGCCATTAACCTATTAAGATAATATACTACTAGTTTTTTAATTAATTTTTTTATACTCATAATGTATAAAAAATTTAAATCATTAAATGTATATATCTATCTATTCCATTATATAAAAAATGGATGTTTGTACTTAATAATGAAGTTGACGTGGCATGTTTTGGAGAATATTTTTCGATTTAATTGTTTTAACTCATTTAATACAATTTATTGCACTGACTTAATTATATCAACTAATTGATTTTATTAAATATTTAAATATTAATATAATTAATATAATTTATTATAATTTATATTACTTAATTAATTATACTATATTAATTATAATTCGTTATATTAGTAAATTAGTTTTTTCATTTATAAAGTCTAAAATAAACTAAATAAATTGTTATTTATTCTAATATAATTTATTTATATACTATATATGAATTAACGTTAATTTATAAAACATAAAACTTGTGGATTGTGATAAAAACGCAAATAAAAAAAAATGCATACAATTATAGAAGAATTAAATCTATCCTCTTTATTTATTTTTAACCATCGTTTTAGATTTTAATTTTTTTAAAGCCAATGATAGTGAAATTTTATTGATACTAGATAAAATTATAGAAGAATTTACGAAGCAGTATAAATTATTGCTCTTTCAATCAAATCATACCACATACAAAAATAAATTAAATTAAATTAATTGAATTTGCATTTCTATATAAATCGAATTGAATAAATTCGATTTAGGCAAATATGTAGTAAATTGAATTCATAAGATTCGAATTATATGCAACTCCTGAATAATTATAATGATATGGGTATTTTATATAAAAATTAATACAAAAATAATTTAAATTCCGTACAATATTTTTTTATTTTTATGAGCTATTAAAAATGAACGAAAAAATATTGTATAAAATTTGATTTTTTTTGTATGGGTTGTTATATAAAATACTAATATCATTATAATTATTCATTTTGAAACATAGTACAACTAAGATTTTACTAACAATTTTAAATAAAATATTTTTATAAAATTTTAAAATTTTTTATTATAAGCACTTTTCGTAATTATTATAAATAATTTTATAAAATTTAAAAATGGCTTAAAAGATGTTACGAGTAAACCGTCTGACACAAAAACTGATTACAAAACCGGTCGTATATGTGATTAATTGATGAACCGTTAGAGATGGTCGATTTTTTTAAAAGATTTTCGGTTTGTTAATAACTCCTCCAAACGGTGCCGTTTGAGATAAAAAAATGAATCCCGAATGGCTTAGGCCCGTAACCCAGTCCCAGTCCCACACTCCTCTCCTCTCCTCTCTGAAATTGAAAGAAGAACCCTAGCTCCCCAAATCGCGAGCCCGCAGCCACCGCAGCGTCAGACTGAGAGAGAGCGTGCTGAGATAAAAAAAGAAACTATTATAGTTAAAGCAATAGCAGAGGTTGAAGGCCAAGCGCATGAAGCAATTGACTGAGGACCATAAAAGGAGAAGGCTTATAGAATGGATGCAGGGTGAAAGAGATAAATGGCTTGCTGCGATCAACACATCCTTTGGTCATATTGAAGGTATGCAACTGTTAACAAACCTTTTGGGAATTATATCAGATTAAGAAACAAAAAATTAGTGCTATATATCAAATCTTATTTTCATACCCTTTTTATTCTGTAAGTCTTGAAATGCCAGTATTTATGATACAAAATAATTTGCCAACATACAAAAATAAAATAATTTCATGCCTTTTCAAAACTTCTTGTGATTTACAGTGCCTAATTATTGCATGTAAATACGGTGATTTCCTCTTCAGCATATATTGCTTCTTATTTTGATTTTTCAAAATTAAACCCCATTTTCCCATGTAAATGAAACACAATAAATGTTGGCCGTTAATTTCTATCCTAATTTTGATAATTATTTTATTTTATTAATTATTGATATGATTCAGATTCTTTAATCCTGAATAGTCCAAAATCTTTTCGTCTTTTTCCTTAGTTGAATTTTGATAGAAACGTCAAGATTTTTGCAATCCTTACCAATACTGGGCCTGAATAGTGCTGTGACTCTCTATAAATATAGCATGGATGATCACCATCAAAGTTCAGAAAACCGGACCGGTCATCAAACCGCTCTAATTACTGGTTCACTGGTCTAACCGGTCCAACCGGTGATTCAACCGAAAAAATCGTTTTAGAATAGAAATAATAAATAAATTATAAATACACATCCTAAAATATAATTATAGTCTAATATAAATCTTAAAAATTGAGTGGGTACTGCTGAAAAATTATAGTCAATTCCCCAAACAAACATTGTATGTACTGCTAAAAAATAGACTAAACAGATTTCAAAGTTTGTAAGTTTAAAACTAGTTTAGAGTTTATGCAAAGAGAGATGAGCAACAGGTACATAACTCAGCAGATTATCATGCCAAAGGAAAATATGCACAGCTAAGGTAACGCCAAACAAAACAACCACAATGACACATTCCAAGCTCAGTTTGGTGTTACAGCAAAAATTACATTAAGGTGCATAATCAAATCAAGCTCAGGCAACATTCAACTCAACAGAAGACTGCACAAGTAGGAATTACAATGCATAATGGAAAGAAAATTCAAAAGCTTATGTTGATCAGACATAAAAATTAAATAAAAAATTCCATTCAGGCATTTCATCAGGCAGGTTATGTGCAGAATATAGAAACAGCAGTCACAGTTCAATCACAATAGCATTCACAGTTCAGACGTTGCAGCATTCAATCCAGAAAAATCCAAAATACTCAGCCAGTCAACAACAACATTCAAACCAGAAAACAGAAGTCAGCTAATCTAAAGCCTTCTAGTGACTCGAATAAAAATCCAGAACAGAATTGAAAGCAAGTAAAATAAGGCAGTAAAAAGGGAACAGGGCAGGGAGCTTGGGGGTAGAACCTGCGTTGTAGAAGAAGAATGGGGGAAGGAAGGTGAAGGCGAGGTGGAGAGGGTTGCAGCGGCACAGAGGTCCGCCGCTGCTGGTGCTCGCCGGACTAGGAGGGCGCGGCCTAGGGCTGGCTGTGGCGCAGCAAGGTCGCTGTCGCAGAAACAGCAGAAATGAAGGAGAAATGTAGGAGAAGAAAGGGAAGAAAGAGAGAGAGAAAGAGAAGAGAGGTCATTAAATTGGAATACAATAAAATAGAAGACCAGAATTAAGCAGAGGAACGAAGAACGAAGAAGATGAGCAGAGGAAGTTCAGAGAAGATGAACATTGAAGACAACGACTCACTCACCTGGGTTCGATGGAGGGCTACTGGGCTGGGAGCCTGGGAATGCTTCAGTTCAGAGTTCAGAGGGCTAGGGTTCACTGGGCTGGGAACTAGGCGTCGGCGGTGGCGCTGACAACCTGAGACTGCGGCGACGATGGAGGGCTACTGGGCTGGGAGCCTGGGAATGCTTCAGTTCAGAGGAGGAGGGCTAGGGTTCACTGTGAGACTGAGATGAACGAATGGGGCTCGTGGGAAGAAGGGGGTTGGGTTCGCGAGTGGGTCCTGGGTCGGGTCGGGTTTCAATTTTTATGTTTTTAAACAATTACAAAAACGGCGCCATTTAGAAGAACCGGCTGGTCACCGGTCCGGCCCAACCGGCCGGTTTTTGACCGGTTCACCGATTTTCAAACGGTTTTTTGTCTGGCGGTTATTAGAGGAGGACCGGACCGCTTGCGTCGTCGGTTCGCGGTTAAATTGGTCGAACCGGCCGGTCCGGTCCGGTTTTCAGAACCTTGATCACCATACTGAAATTCATAATATTTGAGTAATTTTGTTGTGGCAGGTAGCAATGGCAGCTAGGTGAGTTCATGTGCCATGTGGTGAATTTCACAATATTTTTTTTATCTTTCACTAAATATGAGGACTTTGATTTTTAGGTATGATCTCATCAAGTGTATCAATGCTGGTCCAGAGCATAAGGTGTGAAAGCTCAAAGTACATGTCATTAGACTTTGGACTGTTTCTCACTTTGCAAATTCTGGGGTGAAGGCACCTATTGAGATGGTTGTCCTTGACGAAGAGGTAAAATCTTCTCTTTGCATTTGAGATTTATTTTCGTAATGACTGAGCAATAAACCTCATTTATCTATGACTCTATAAAACTAATGCATTCAGGGGGATACAATTCAATGCTCTATTAAAGGCATATTTGTTCCTATCATTGAGGGCCTACTCGCTGAGGGCAACGTGTACGTGTTCACTAATTTTGCAGTTGCTTTGAATACCATCAAATTTAAGCATACTAGACACGAATTTAGAATCAACTTCAAGAGGGACACGATTGTGCGTCCGGTACAAGATTCCTTAGTTCCATTGAACGGATTCAATTTTGTTCCGTTAAAAAAAATTCATGCGGAGTCTAAAGAAGGTGGTTATTTAGTTGGTAAGTACTTTGTCTTAGAGTAATCTATAACGCATGTGTTGTTTAATTCTTTGAGGTCTATATTTAACGCAAAATAATTTATCATAATTTTTGTATTACATAATATGTCTATATTTAATGTATGTCATTTGAATTGGCTGATGCGTCATTTTTTGTTATAGGTATAGTATTAAAAAAATTGTATTATTTAGTAAAATTATTCTTCAGTTTGTTATTGGCTTTGTTTTCTATTATTATGCGTTTTATTTTAACACATCTAAACACAGATTTCATATATATAGCAACTAAAGAATTAGTACCTTTAAAGGAATCGTTGGTAACAAGTACTAACATATTTATTTTTTGTTTCTTCATGAACTTCGATTTCTAGGCTCTAACTATTTATTAACAGTCTTTTATATTTTTATTTTTAAGAAAATTAAAAAATCTGATTTCAACATGGATGAAACTTTGGAAAAAATATGTCATTTTTGGACAAAAATTTGAGCAGATATAGTTTTGTTAATGGAAAGATTGGTGCCTTTATTTTGTAGATGTGATAGGTCAGCTTGCCTCTAAGGGTAACTTGGTCGAGTTCACACAGGACAGGAAGCCGTCAAGTTATATCACCATAAAACTTGATGATCTTGAGTAATGCTTAATATCTTTTTGATAGTGGCTTTTGTTTTAAAATCTTATTTTACAATTTTGTGCCTCTCTTTACTTTACAAGCATTGCTATTTCTTATAGGGGTGGACAAAAATTAAGGGTAACGTTGTGGCAGACTTTTGCTTTTGACTTGCTCAAATATCTAGAGGAACACCGTGTCTTACCTATGTGGTTATTCTCCAAATGGGCAAGATGAAATTTTAGTAGTTTGTTTATTTTACTGGTATTTGAATGCATGTTTTGTGTCATCATATGCTTCTGGTATTTTCTTTAATTTGTTATGTCTTTTTGTAGGAGTCATGAGTGTTTCCAACACAAACTACAATTCGAAACTGTTTATCAATGTTGAGTTTCCAGCTGCCAGGGATTTCTTTGCAAGGTACAGTGTATAGATCAGTAGTGTGGCCAGCAGAATATTTATACTAGGCTTTTGATTATTTAACTATTAACAAATTTCATAAATTCTGATTTAAAAATGCAAGGGTGAACAAATTGGATCCTGTTGGCAGACAAGGCATAATGCCGCTGGTCTATGATCAACCTGTTTCAATTGAGGAAGACTTTTTGCGTCTGTCAGTCTACAAAACAATTGCCGAGATAAGGGAGCATAATCAGGTAAAATCCTTTCTTTATTAGTCTTCCTTTTTTTCAATTATTATGTCTAATGTTTGTTTGATCATAATCTCAATTATTGTGTTGTACCCTTGCATCCATTGATTTTAGGATGCTGTATTTGTTACTGCCAGGACGATTAAGGAAGTTGAGACCGAGTTTGGTTGGTGGTACACAGGATGTAAGAAGTGTCGTCGTGGCTTAAGGGAACTTGAGAAAAGATATTCTATCCCAATTGCGTTGAAGACTACAGGTTCTATGTGCTAAGGTATGACTCACGATACTTCTTTAACATTGACACACTACATACTCTTTGTCTAAGAAAATAATGGTATAAACTAATTATTTGTATTATTTCTTGATAAATTTTGTTGTTAAATTCTATCATTCGTGATTCAGTTAGCCTAATAGGTTAAAGATAATTGATTTTAAATAAGGCTAACCATCTCTCTCAAAGCATAACATATAGCAAGAGTTAAACATAATTAACCAAATGAAAGGGTTTCATTGTCATTTAGAGGTGGATAGGTATATCAAATTGTACATATTATTTTTTGTGGGTCATGCTTTTTGGGGTTGTGATGTGTTGTTAAACTATTCTCCTGTGTGGGATGGAGACTCTTGGATAAGCCATTAAAAAACCATTTGCGTCCAATTCAATAATAACATAGTATAGATAGTCTGATTGTTGGTATAATTTATGTAGTATATTGTTCTTGAATTATAAATTCTTTGGTGAATAATAGGTACAACATCCACATAAGGGTGATAGACCACACCGATGCTGCCTCTTTTGTTTTGTTCGATGGAGAAGCTGCAAAGTTTCTTGGAGTTTCTGCCAATGACCTTAGACAGTCTTGTGTGACTAAGGTTTGATGTCATATTCACTTTTTTTTGTTATTTGTTTTGAACTATACCTTAATTTTTTATTATTTATGAGAGCATGAATGAACTTTTTTTCGCTAACTGTGAAGGGTGTTGAGAAAAATTCCTGTCCCGAAGAGATTAATAAGCTTAGGGATATTAAGTTCATCTTCAAAGTGCAACTCAAGATGAGGAATCTGAACTCTTATGGATTCATGTGCTGAGAATGACTAATGAGAATTCTTTGGTCTCTGCTTTCCTAGATAAATACAATCCTGACCTTGTAACCTCCTCTAGCTAATAACTTTCTCTTTTGTTTCGGTATTGCAGAAATAGATCAACCAGATTTTGATGATGTCTTTTTATTGAATCAATTGTTTTGTAGGGCCTTTTGTCGCATGAAAATTCTGAACTATTGAGTTTGTCTACTGGTCCATACGACACTTCTAAGGTTTGTGTCAAATAATTTCCAATTTAAATTGTTACAATGATGCTCTTAGTCTATATAGTCACTAAAATATTATTATTCTTATTATTATTGGTATATAATGGCGTATCGTAGGCTTATGAGAGTGAGTCAACTCCATCACCTGCAGTTGATGAGAAACATAATTTTAAGATTCTTGGAGCTAAGAAACATATGGAAGAGGTTGGAGAGGAGTCAGTTTCATCCAAATCTAAGAAAGGGAAGTGAGTTGTGATGGAGGACTAAATCATCATGCCTCTACACAGTTCAATTTATAATATATGAGAATAATTTATTTAAACTATTATTTGAATAAACTATGGTTGTTTGAGAGTGATTAGGATCTATCATATATGAGTAGCTTATTTCTCTTTAATCTTTGTGTTGCCATTAATTTATCTCTTAGGACTTGATACAAGAGTTGTTTCGTGTATTTGTTTATTTAATCCAAGATTTGAGTGTGTTTTCCTTTAATAAATACTTATTATTATTATTAGTATTTGAATAATTATATAAAAAAATGAAAGCCCGTTGAAGAAATAAATGTAATATTAGTGGTGGTGATAATATGTTGGCAATTGAAGGAGAGTTGAGTGAGATTCAACTATGCACAGCATGCTCGGTCTCGGAATATCTTAAACCTTGCATTGGAATCCCCTCTCTCACATGGACGTGATTACTACTCTGAAAACTTGGGAATAAATCATGCATTATTGAAATCTTTTGTTCATTCATTATCATCATCATTACCGTATACTTCTTCATTTTTAAAATAAGTACGGCTTTTACTTTAATTTTTCAATGAATATTTTAATTTTTTAATAAATATAAAATTTAAAATTAAAGCAAGAATTATTTTAAAATAGAAAGAATATATTCAATGATCAGAAATAAGACCTTTTTTTTTAATCAATCTCTTCATTTACCAAAATACGTGTAGAAAATTTGATCAATCACAAATAGTCTCTTTATAAGTTAGAATAATTATTCGTATATGTAATTATTTCATTGTAATCATGGTAAGTCTCTAAACTAATTCATTAATATATATAATTTAAAACCCTAATCCCAATTGCATGCGACCCATATATAATATAATTTTATCATACACAAAAAATGAGATTGATAATCGAATAGGCACACTTCGGTAATTTTCATGCAACCAGTCAAATTTTTTAGTTATTTCTTATCTGTGAGAGAAAATAACATAAATTTTATTGTTTTTTTTGTTACAATTCCAATGAAGCTATAAATGAGCGGGATAGAAAAATTGTGGCAATATTAAGAAACATGCTAGACAAATATAATAGTTTGGCAAAGAGTTTTCACTATGCAAGAAATAGGTACCAACAAAAAAATTGCACAAACATAAAGCTTAAATTGATTAGTAAAAAGACTACAGATGGCAGGACATATAACTTGCCATCTGCATCTGAAGTGGCTGCATTGATTATTGGCGATGTCGAACAACTTAGCAAAGATAGAGATATTATTATAGAGAGTCAATCTAGAAAGCTCCAGCCGATTGATGTTTTTCATCCATCTTATTTAGCCTTGCAATATCCATTGTTGTTTTCATATGGGGAGGATGGATTTCGTTTGGGTATTACAACATTAGATTCTATCTCCGCTAGGCCTACAAAGAAAAACAAAACAATCACTTTGTGACAATTCTTTGCTTTTCGACTACAGAAAAGGACAGGTGAATCTCCGTTAATTCTGAGATCAAAGAGATTATTCCAACAGTTTCTGGTAGATGCCTACACAATGGTAGAATCAGAGAGGTTAAAATTCTTTAGGTGTAAACAACCACAATTGAGGGTTGATAAATACAAATGTCTGCATGAAAGTCTTATAAACGGGGATGTAGATGCTGCAAGGCTTGGCAAAAGAATCATTCTTCCCAGTACTTTTACCGGTGGACCTAGGTATATGATGAATAATTATAAAGATGCATTTGCAATTTGCAGATATGTAGGATATCCTAGCTATTTCATCACCATGGCCTGTAACCCTGAATGGGATGAGATAAAAAGAGAAGCAACTTCCATTGGATTGAAGGCAGAAGACCGTCCTGATATATTATGTCGAGTTTTCAAGATCAAGCTTGATGGTTTGATTGATGATCTCAAAGAGGGAAAAATCTTTGGCAAAATTTTGGGATGTAATTCTGTGTTTATGCAATGCTTTATTAAAATCTTATGTTGTAATTCTTTGCTCATTTGTCTTTTTCAATTTTCAGACGTTTACACTGTAGAGTTTCAAAAGAGAGAGCATCCGCATGCACATATTCTTTTATTCATGAGTAACGAGTTCAAGCCACAAACACTAGATGACATAGACAAACATATAACAACTGAGATTCCTGATGAAAATAAAAGGCCAAATCTACATGGAGCTGTTCAAAATTACATGGTACATGGTCCATGTGGTCCATACAACAAGAATTCACCTTGCATGAAGAATGGATCCTGTTCAAAGTTCTATCCTAAAGAGTTTAGGCAGCGAACACTCATTGATGAGGCCGGATTTCCCAAATATAGGCGTACTGATAACGGTCGAACAGTGAAGAAAATGGAATGTGTACTAGACAATAAGTTCATTGTTCTGTATAATCCAAAATTGTTGCTCAAGTTCGGGTGCCACATAAATGTAGAATACACATGCCAAACAAGTTCTATTAAGTATCTGTTTAAGTATGTACACAAGGGTAATGACCGCGTAACAGCTACTCTATACAATGCTGGTGATCCGTCAGAAGCCACACAAGTTGTTGGCGAAATTAGGAATTACTACGATTGTAGGTACATTTCGGCATGTGAGGCAGTCTGGCATCTATTTGGATACGAAATCCAAGAGAAAGAACCATTTGTGATTAGACTTCCATTCCATTTGGAGGATGAGCAACGTGTGGTTTATGGTGAAACTTCTAATGTGAATGATATCTTCGAAAGAGAAATATCTCATAAGTTCATATTTTTGGAATGGATGGCGGCAAACATGTCATATCCCTATGCTCGAAGTCTGACTTATGCTGAGTTTCCAACCAAGTTTGTTTGGAAGGACGATTCTTCAAAGTGGTTTCCTCGAAAGAAAGGCTTCGCAATTGGAAGGTTGACTCATGTACCTGCAGGTAATGATGCGTTTATATTCAATTTTGATCTTACTTATTTAATGATTTAAATTTAAAATCTTAACAGCCTGTACCCCACGTCCATTTTATTTGATTTATCTACACTAGAAAATAAATGTTCAAATAACTTTCAACAGTTATAATCTGTAGATTATACAATTTTTTATTTTTCTATATTTTTTAGGAAAATTATTCTTATGCGGATGTGTAGCTACATAATAATTAAAATAGCGTAGCTTAATCCATTTAACAACTTAAAAATGGGATTTTAACTAAGTTTTTTGCAGCAAATACCGAAGAATATTACCAACGACTTCTCTTGAATACTCAAAGAGGATGTATGAGTTTTTGAGATATAAGAACAGTAGGAGGAACAATTTACGCTACGTATAAAGATGCATGCTTCGCCCTTGGACTCTTGCAAGATGACAAAGAATTCATTGATGCAATTAAGGAAGCAAGCTCATGGGCCTCAGGATCATATGTTAGGAGGTTATTTGTCATTCTATTAACATCCAACAATATCTCAAGACCAGAACATGTCTGGGATAGATGTTGGCATGAACTCTCAGATGATATTTTGTATCGACAGAGAGCTATGATGAACATGAGCGGTGATTTTTTATTAATTACAATGATAAAAGTTATTCCTTATTGATCATTTTTAGTTTGATTGAATTTTTACAGTATCGTATAATATGCAGAGTTAACAATGTCAGATGATGAGATTAAGCAGTTGTGCTTAATGGATATAGACAAGATCTTACATTCCTATGGTAAAACCTTGAAAGACTATCCTCCTATGCCTTTAGCAACTGAAGTTGATAGTTCTTTGTTAACCGAAAGGGTTTTTAGGGAAGAGCTAAACTTTAACAGGGATGATTTAAAGAAAAATGCCTTAAACATGTTAGCCATCGCAACACCTGAGTAGAGATATGCATTTGATAAAATTGTTACAGCTGTGTATTGTGATGAAGGGGTTTTTTCTTTGTGTATGGTCATGGGGGTACTGGAAAAACATTTCTCTGGAACCTTATGTCTGTTGAGATTCGCTCAAGGGGTGATATAGTGTTAAACGTTGCTTCAAGTGGTATTGCATCTTTACTTCTTCCCAATGGAAGAACGGCACACTCAAGGTTCAAAATACCGCTGAATATAACTGAGGATTCTGTAAGTAACATCAAACTTGGTTCCCCTCAAGTAATGTTGCTGTTGAAAGCCAAACTTATAATTTGGGATGAGGCTCCAATGGTTAGTAGGTACTGCTATGAAGCGCTTGATAAATGCTTGGGTGATATTATGAGGTGTTCTCCAACATATAGCAAAGATTTTCCTTTTGGAAGAAAAGTGATTGTACTAGGTTGAGACTTTAGACAAATTCTTCCTGTCATTCAACGAGGATCGAGACAAGATATCGTTTATTCAATCGTGAATTCGTCTTACCTTTGGAAGTTTTGTCAAATGCTCAAACTAACAAAAAATATGAGACTCTCTGTAGGGACGACTGCTTCAGATCAAGATGAGATAGAGCAATTTGGTGAGTGGTTATTGAAAGTTGGTGATGGTCTAATAGGTGACAATATGGATGGTGAATCTGAGATATGTCTTCCAGGAGATATTGTTATTCCTTCTTCGAACCAGGCATTTGATGAGTTGGTTCATTTTTCTTATCCAAATATTTTGGAAAACATGTCCTCAAAAGATTTTTTCAAAGCAAGAACTATACTGGCTCCCACACTAGACATCGTTGAAGAGGTCAACAACCATCTGATGGCTATCATTCCTGGAGGAAAAAAAATTATATCTTAGTTCGCATTCCATTTGTATGGATGAAGGGAATATGGAGAGTCAACTAGATCTCTATGGTCCTGAATTATTGAATAGCATAAATTGCTCTGGTTTGCCTTCACATAAATCTTCTATTAATATATAATAAGAGAGTAGTAGTAGGTTAGTTGCTTGACAAGTGGCAGTTTGTATAATTGACAAGTGTTACTCTTGGTTGCATGACAAATGGCAAAACAACAAAAATTAATATTAATAAAGTAATAAAAAATCTGAAGATCTATGAACAAAACAATTGGCGGGATTTTGATTCAAATTGAAATTCGAAATGATTTTGTTACAACTGTCTTCATATATATGTTAGTTAAACGGTGAAGAAAGAAAAGAAGGAAAGAGAGAGAAAGAAACCGACGGTCACAGAGAAGAAGGTGACGACGAACAAAGAAAATGACGGTTGAAGAAAGAGATGACAGAAGAATAAGAGAACAACGGTGAAGAAAGACGAAGAAAGACGGTCGACATATATAACAACAAACACATTTACTTATTTATTTTTTTTAATTAATTAAAATGTGCTCAAAACAAATTATTTGAAAAAATTATTAAAAAAATAAAAATTATTAACTACCATAAAATTCATATATACTTATTTTTATAATTAAATTAAATATCAAAATAATAAAAGTATATTAACCACTCAATTCGTGTAACATGTAAAAAATTTTGTTATTCATATATGAGATCTTTTCCGCATAAATTAAGAAAATAACAAATAATATAGATGTATGAAATAACATGCACCAATAATGACATACATACTAGAAAAAACATTTGGAATGGTTAATTTATCTAACATTTTTAAAATTTGGTTAAAATATATTTTAAAGGTTATCATTTAAAATTTTTTTAGAAAGATATAAATTAATCGGATTAAACATAAATAAATTATTTCTATCAATAAATATATATTATTTTTTTTTTAATAAACAAACTACACATAATACAATAAAGTTGATTAAATTCGGTTCTAATAATATATCTAAACGTCACTTAGATTAATTAATAAAATTGATTAAATACGGTTCTAATAATATATTTAAACGTCACTTAGATTAGTTAATATTCGTTGTGTGAAATTATAATATAAATTATTTTTATTAAAATATTATTTTTTTAAATTGTATATCAATTAACAAATTATAACATTTATTTTTTTTGGTGACTAATTATAACATTTATTTTTATTTAAACATACAAACGTAATAACTTTTGCATTTAAATAGAATACGTTAATATGAATTAAAAAAATATCAGAATTATTTGGCTTCTGAAAAATAAGGATAGAAAAGTCTTATTACTATACAATGAGTTTTATATATAAAAACTTTTTTAAATTAAAAGTAACACCTATTACTATTAATAGATAAGTACCAATCTATTATTATAATGAAACAATATTTGGCCCGCGCTACGCGCAGGTTTTACACTAGTTAATACTTAAGGTTGGTGTTCCGGTGATGTTATTGAGAAATATTGACCAATCCAGTAGTTTTTATAATGGTACAAGACTACAAGTTAGGAAGCTTGAAAATCATGTAATAGAATGTGAAGTCTTAACGGGTAACAATGCTGGTCATATTGCTTTGATTCCAAGAATGAATATGGTACCAACAAATGAAACCGTCCCAGTTAGATTCCAACGAAGATAGTTTTCCATAATAGTATCATTTGCTATGACAATTAATAAGTCTCAGGGACAAACTTTATCTCATGTTGGATTGTACTTGCCCCAACCAGTTTTTATACATGACCAACTATATGTGACACTTTCAAGAATTAAGAGTAAGAGAGATTTAAAAATTTTACTTATGAATCACGTAAGAATGTTGCAAATTCAACCATTAATGTTGTCTATAAAAAAGTCTTTGAAAAAATAGTATTCTAATGTAAATATTTTAATTTTATTTTAAATTCTATATTAATATATAATTATTTTACCTTAAAAAATATAAAATAATTATTACTCACTTTTTTTTATGTTAAATTTTAATTTTATAATAATTTTATAAATTTTTTAAAATAATACTTATTTTATACTTTTATTTTAAATATCGAAGTATATAATTTTTTTTTTTTTACTTTTATAATTTTTTTGGTGCTGAGCACGCGTTTACACACTAATTATAGGTTAAAATCCAAAAAAAAAGTTACATGAAATGAATGACCATTAAAATAATATTAAATTATTCTTATATGTCATAAAATCTCTATATAACCCCATCATATATACTTAAGAGTTTTGTCAAAAGTACTTAAAATTATTAATTAGAAAAGTTTATTAAAATTTAAAAAATGTTTAATTACTCTATTAGTCTCTATAGTTTTGTGAAATTTTCAATTAGGTCCTTATATGTTTTTTCTTTTTAATTGAGTCCTTACACCAAATTCTTTTTTAATTAGGTCCTTATATTTTTTTTTTTTTATTTAAGTTTTTATATCAATTTTTTTTAGTTGAATCTCTATAAAATTAAGTAAATTACTACTAAAAAAAACTTAATTAAAAAAAATAATACAATAATCTAATTAAAAAAAAATATAAAAACCTAATTGAAAATTTCACGTCTGATACCGCTTTACAGAAGAAGATGAAGATTAATTTAGCTTGTTAAATACGTAGTATGAAGTGAGCAATTTTGACCCCACACCAATTTGGTCCTCTATAAATAGCACCCCCACACCCCTCTCTCTCTCTCTTTAAATCCTTAAAACCCAGAAAAAAACACTCCTCTGTTTTCCATCTTTTTTCTCTCAGACAAATAATCAAACACATACCATGCAAAACAAAATGGAATACAAACTCAATTCTTCTTCATCGATTCCAATAATCCACGTCCCCACAAAGATCTCAAATTCTCCACCTCCTCCTTCTTCTTCTCCTCCCAATTCACAATCTCAATCTCCAATTTCCTCTGCTCCGCCGTCGCCGCCTCCACCTGTGGTGGTGAGCCCTTGCGCCGCCTGCAAGATCCTCCGTCGCCGCTGCGTTGAGAAGTGTGTTCTTGCTCCTTACTTCCCTCCAACTGGTCCACTCAAGTTCACCATTGCCCATAGAGTCTTTGGAGCAAGTAACATTATCAAGTTCTTGCAGGTACCCCACATATCAAAACTAAAATCAAAATCTCTATTTTTTAAGTTTAATTCTTTCTTCAAAGAAAACAAAGAATTTTAGCAGTTGAATTGAATTGTGTCATCACCATTTCAAGAGGGGGTTTTTGGTCAAAATATGTACCTAATTGATGGACATCATGTTGATGATTATGGCTTGTTTTCTAACTTCCTAACACAAATAAAAGTTTTGCATAATAATTCCCCTCTTCTTTCAACTCTACCAAGTTGAAATCACTTTTCCTTTCTCCCTTTTTTTTTTCTTTTTCTTTTTCATTAATTTTAAACAAAAAAGAAGAAGAATGGGTTAGTCAAATAATAACATGTTAGGTTGGTGTTTAATTCAGCTCTCTTTTTCTGTTTTCTTTCTCAATCTCTTTTGGTGCTTCCCATGGTGTTACCACTATATGGGATCATAGGTCAAAATTAGGTGCCCACATTTGGAATCTA
Source organism: Arachis ipaensis (assembly GCF_059453495.1). Classification (NCBI taxonomy): domain Eukaryota; kingdom Viridiplantae; phylum Streptophyta; class Magnoliopsida; order Fabales; family Fabaceae; genus Arachis; species Arachis ipaensis. The sequence goes on from NC_142436.1 coordinate 140,664,856, forward strand.
TCCACTAAAAATTATGTATTTTTTATTATAAAAGATTTGAGTCCTAATAATTCTCTTTATAAAACTTAAATTATCTATCACATAGTGAATCGTCAGATGAATTAATATATTTAATTGAATTATCTAATAATTCATGATGTGAATCATGTAAAAATTATCACTAATTATTAATATTGAATTAATTTAAATATTTTATTATTAGAATTATCAATGGCTCAACGCTTAAATCTCTTATGATTTAAAAGGAGTAGTTTACTTCGAAAAAGATTAATTTTTTCAAAAATTTTGCTAATAAATATAGAAGAAAAAAACTTATTGAAAAAATAATATTTGAGGTCAGAGACGAAGCCTCATACAAAACAAGGAGAGCAATGACCTCTTCCAACTATCAAAAATTTTTTTATAAATTATGCATAAATTTTAGTTTAGCTTCTTAACAATTTTTATTTTATTTTTTGTTAATTATAAATTTTTTCTTGGCCTCTCTCTAAAAATTAATCTAGTTCCGCCCGTTTAAGGTCTCAAATATAATTTTTAACAAAAATGAGTATTTTATCCAAAAGAGGTTGCTAGCTAGTTTGCAAAATAAGCAAGAAAGAGTTGAATGAATTTCTTTGCAACTAAGAAGAAAAATTGGATTGAATTTTCAGGAACTACCAGAAAGCCAAAGGGCAGATGCAGTCAGCAGCATGGTGTATGAGGCAAATGCAAGAATTAGGGACCCAGTTTATGGTTGTGCAGGAGCAATATGCCAACTTCAAAAGCAAGTGAGTGAGCTTCAAGCACAATTGGCAAAAGCACAAGCTGAGCTTGTTAACATGCACTGCCAACAAACCAATTTGGTTGCACTCATTTGCATGGAAATGAGTACTAGTAATACTCATCAATCTTCACATCAGGAACAACAACTTCAACACCACATGATGATGATTCAGCCTCAGAATAATAATAACAATAATAATCATGTTGATATGTCTTGCTTCATTGATGACAACAATCTTGCTTCTGCTTGGGAGCCTGAGCCTCTATGGACATAATTAACTAATGATCTTCAAACTAATAATAATCATTCAACTATATATGTCATATTCTTATTTATATCATTTACAATATGATGCTTCTTAGAGTTGTTTATATGTATTATTATTATTATTATAGATAAGATTAATTTTATTCCATAGTAACTGTTATTAAACTTTTAATTAATCTCCCCAAGTGAGGGGAGGGGAAAAAAAAAAGAAAAAAAAAAGAGAATCATAGTGAGACAATTTCAATAAAAAGTCACAAATTAGTTGTTTGGTAGATATGGGGTCATCACCGGTGCTTGCTGCTTCATTAGTCATTTCAATAGCCAAACCTTTGACAATGAAAAGATATAAAAAGAGGATGATGAGAAAAAAGAAAATAATTAAAGGAGGATAAAAAAATGCTGATAATTGTTCCCCCAATATCATTATTATTCAAGGAAGAAAACAGGTTAATAGAAGATGAAGAAAATTGAGTACTAGATAGAGATATGTTGTTTGAGTCAGAATTGCCTTGAAACCAATCTGTTTGGGACACCTAATTTTATCTTTAATAATCTGAGAAAAACAAAATTTTAAGTCAAACCAATTTTGCACAACAGATGAATAAAAATGAAAGCTTATTCCTTGTTTAATAGTATAACATCCTGAGTTCAAATTTAATTGGAAAATGCTATGTAAAAAATTGAGAACCATCTCGGCAAATGATTGTGTGAAATACTGAAATGTCACGCATTAGAATTTTTTTGATGTCTAAATATAGAAAGAAACAAAGTAAATACTATTTTATATTCAAGCAGATGATTTGTTAGAGATCAATATAAGGCTTAGACTAAATAACATGAATAGAGTTACTCTTGGCACCATATTTAGCTATCTAATTCGCAACTCTATTTGCTTCTCGAGACACCCATTCAACGTGAATAAGCCAAGGACGAGATAAAAGCTCCTGAATCTTGTGAACCAAATCTGTTACTTCAAATGAATATCCACTTGTAAGCTCATGCATGATGGGCAGAATATCAAGGCAATCTGTTTCACATATAATATCCCTCAAACCGCAATCCCAAGCTAAAACCAGCCCCCTCCAAGCAGCAAATAATTCACATCTGATGATAGACCAGGGAGAATGCTTCCAAAGCAGCCCGAGATTCAATCTCGCTTAGAATCTCTAATAATACACCAAAATCCCGCTAAATTTGAATCCATATACAAGCTTGCAATTTTAAAACTATTGCCTACCGGTGGTTCCCAACACAAGCAATTTCGAAGAGACCTAAAGACATTGTTTCGATTCTTGTAAACCTGTAAGTCCTTGGCGGTAATTCTGGCCAAGGCAACAACCTTATGGTCTGTCCAAGGGTTGTTAGTATTGAATATGTAATTGCACCTATGTCTCCATACCCACCAAAACCCTGTATCAAAGGACGCCTCATTGTTAGTTAGCCAAGGCCTTCTGAAACTACTCTTCAAGAGCAGTACCAGCCGTCGAGTCTAGGATACTAAGATCCAACATATGCCAAATTGCCTTTGATCGTTCATAGTCTCTAAGGCAATGCTTCATAGTCTCCTGCGCCTTGTTACATCTCTTACACATATCTGAAGAAGTTAAATACCGCTTGAATCGAAATGTCTCAGTTAGTAGAGTATCATGTAAGTTAAGCTATATAGTAAATTTGAACTTCTCCAAAATATTTGTATATAGAATGCACATGGGAATTACATGTATATAAAAGAGCAATGTTAAAATATTATTATAATTTATTTAAAATATTATTATTGACTAATAATTAATCAATAATAATTAAAGGTATTTGTTAAAAGTATAAGTCTGAGTTGTTAGACTAAAAATATTATAAACTTTTTTTTAGTGCAAAAATATCACATATTAGAATGTACATGAAAGTTATAAAAATATAAAATTAGGATTTTTCATGGAATTTGAAACATATATTTTTTATTTTTTGAAGAAAAACTTTTTACATAATGCAAAAGATATTTTGGTCTTTAAAAATTTTAATTACTATATAAATTGAGAAAAACTTACTTTCATTGAATAGATTAGTTTTCCTGTAGTTTTCAATCTAATTTTTAATATATTTGTTAAATAAATAAATTTTTAACAAATTATGTTATAAGATAATTAAAAAATAAAAAATTATTGAAAACCAAATTTTGAATCTAAAATTTTTTAGAGAAATTTGAAATGTATTTACTCGATTTATATTATTCTTTTGTTTGAAAAAGCTTTTTATAGGTAAAAAAAGTATATTTTAATATTTTTCTTAACAAAAACTTTTTTGTAAATCGCAAAAATTATTTTATTATTATGTTCGATAAAAAATTTTCTGAGAAAAATATATTTTTCTCATAATTTTTTTAGAATACAAAGCGAAATAACGCCCATATTGCTATAGCTCATCTTATTTTTTCATAAACCTATATTTCATCGTTTCACCTCCATTTTCTAAAATTAAAAATAGAATTTGAGATAATAATAATAATAATAATAATAATAATAATAATAATAATAATAATCTGCTCAAATATAAATAAATCTCATTTAATTATTTAACAATATAATAATACTTATTGCATATATAAAATTGGATGAATATTTATATATATATATATAATTTAATTTTATTCAAATAATTTAAAAATTTAAAATTACAAATTCTTAATTTAATATTTAGATAGAAATAATTCAAATTAATGATGTAATTTAATTTAATAAAAATAAATATACTGAAAAAATTAATAATTTAAAAATTTTAAATTAAAAAATAAAAATATTAAATATAAATATTTTTTATTTAAATTAAATTTAATAGTCAATTAAACAGAATTTAAATAGAGAATACACGTATTTAAAATTTCAGCATGAAGGCTGCAAGAGATGAGTATGCACATGTCTTCACCGAGATAGAGGCAAGCTGCAATTCAGAAGAAGAAGGAGAATTCAAGTTGTGAATCCTGTGTATAGGTGGTGTACAAGATGTCTCTGGTACGGGTTGAGAGATGGATCGAGAATTTGCGGGTTGAGGCAGATGTCGGATCACTTGACTGGAGCAATGGGGGGAGGTACTTGCAAAGACACTTCGTCGACGCTCAAGTCAGAATAGATTTGAGAGGTATAAGGTGTGAGGAATGAATGAATACTTGGAGGGACTTGGATCCTCTATTTATAGGTGATGGTGAATATCTTATCTTATCTTATTTGGCTAAGATAAGGGAGACATTTGAATTCGAAAGTTGGTTAGGAGCTCTAGTAGGCCGGTTTCGGGCCTTCTGAAAGGGCGAAGCGGGTCAGACCCCGGATAACCGGATTCGGGGAGAACGGGTATAAAATCCGTGGACCATATCCGTAACAGATGGTCTCCGATTTCATGAGTAAATTGTTTTATATACATAATTTAACTTCTACTTGTTTTTAAGCATGGAGTGACAAACTACGTACTAATAGATCTTTATCTGGCAAAGATATCATTAAAATTTTGATACTCATGTCCATTAAACTGAATTTAAATTGTAAACAGACTATAAGGTTGAAAGAGATGGGTATGTTTTCACCATAGGAGAGGCAAGCAGCAAGAAGATGGTGAATTCAAGCTATGGATTTTGTTGGTAAGTGGTGTATGATCTTATGATAATGCTATTTTTGGAATTTGAATTATTTGGCAGGATTAGGATTGGTAATGGATATTTACGAGGGTGGGGATTTTTTTTCGTATCCCATTTTTATTTAGTAAATTATTTGTTTTTGTTCTATTTTTATTAGAGCAACTCTAATGGGTGGATCTTGAGGCTCTATTTTCTGACAAAAGCAAAAAAGCACGGTTGGAGAGAAGAAGGGTTGAGTTTTTGCACAGATTTCAAGGTGAGAGTCTCTCTAACTAGGAACTCTAATCAACCAATAATAACTTGTCACTTGCCAAGTTATTATAAAAAAAATAATAATATAAAATCTAAAATAATTAAATAATTATATTAAATAATTAAATAATAATTAAGTTAATAATAATTATAATAAATAATCATATTAAATAATTATATTTTTATTTAATTAATAATTTATATTAATTATTTAAATAATAATTAATTAAATAATTAAATTATAATTAATTTATTAATAATTTTAATAATTAATTTAATTATTATTCAATTAATAATTTATATTAATTATTTATTTCATAATTAATATTAAATATTATTTATATTATTATATTAAATTATAATTAATTAAATTTACCTACATTAAAAAATAAATTTAATTTTGACACCTTATAAAATAATTTTTAGTTAAGTTGGTTATTTTTGTTTTTAAAATTTTAAATGCTAACGATATTAGTAAAATTAGTAGTTGTAAACACAAAACTATAAATTAGTGTAATCTCGAATTATATATTATGTATTATTGTTATATATGAATTTATTAATATTAATATCTTTTAATAGTGAATTATTTTTAAATTTATAAATTTAAATAATATTATTGAAAAAAATCAATTATATTAATTTTAAGTATTTTAATTAATTAAGTGAAACCACAACAGAGACTAAAGTTAGTTCCTTCTAATGGAAAAGAAAGAGATGCTTTGAGTTCCTATTTACTGTTTATGACGCAAAAACTGATGTGAAATTACTTTTTATGACAAGTGGGCCATAAATAGAAATTGAGATGAGTTCCCTACTGAAAATGGTCTTACTATCTCTATTTATTTTTCTTGGAAAAGAGGTAGATACCTGTAGATATTTATAGATATTAAACTTTAAAAAATTAAAAAAATATACAACTATGATAAAATAATTAAAATTTTATATAATTCAACTAAAATGTATCAAATTAAACCCAATTTAAACACATTTAATAAAATAACATAAACATTAAATAAATAACATACAAATTAAAATAAAACAAATTAAAAAATTTTCAACATAACAAGTTAACAACATAACCAATCTTGATGACGATCATTGTTGAGTGATAATACTCCTTTTTTGTAATGGAACAATTTTAAATAATTAATTACTACAAATTTAGATATTATACACGTCATTAATTTGTTTCTAAAAAAAATTAAACATATACTTACATCATCATCAATATCAACAACTTGTGTACTAAAACATTCAAAGTTCACCTTTAATGTTAAAGAACAAATAATAAAAAATTAATATAATTATTCAACCATAAAAATACACATTAACAAAGATATTATATACATACATATATAATTTTATTTTTTAGAAACTCAATGGGAACAAATGTTCCCAAACTTTAATGAATAGATTCGTGTCTAGTAGGAATATCATTAAAAATTTTGATATTCATGTTAATTAAATTGAATTTAAATAAGTTATACTTACCAACAAATTATATCTTAAATACTATAATTTTTTCATACTTATCTAAAAATCGTGAGTTCGAGCCTCTCTCCTAACTTAAGAAAAAAGGTTATGCTCATATTTAAAATTTTAATTTTTTACTTAAGAAAAATCAAGTTGCTCTTTTTTATAAATTGAATAAACATAATTAACTAAATGATTATAATAATATGAGTATGGTTATTGTTATTAGATTAAATTATATAAATATTTTAAATTATATCTATTTAAATTTTAAATTAAATTTTATAATTTTAAATTATTTGAATAAAATTAAATTAAATAAAAAATAAAAATAAAACTAATATGATCCAAATTTTATCAAATTATATCGATTCTAGATATAATTATTTAAATTTTCACATATATCCAAATTTGATAATATTATACATCTCAGTTACATCCAAATTTAACTAAACACAAATATTACAAATTTAAATATTATATTCAAAATATATCAATTTTTTCTAAAGTATAATTAAATATTTAAATACATAAATTTTATTGAATTTTATGCATATTAGTATATAAAATATTTATTTTATTGTTTGGTAAGTCGGATACCGGACGGTTCGGATTGGAATCCTGATGGACGGTGGGGTCCCGCCTGGTCGTGGGCTCCCGGCTAGGTGTACGCGAGGCCCCGAATGCTTTGTGTAAAGGGGGGTGCCACCTGCAAAGACACTCCGACGCTCTTGTCAGTAAATATGCAGGCGGAAAGGGATGGTGTGTTATGTGACGTACCTCGGGGGAAGGGTAAAGCCTTCCCCTCATATATTGTCAGAAGTGGGCCCTGCAAGGACAGGCCCACTTTCTTCGAGGCGTCCTCCTCACAGCAGTGGATGAGCTGTCAGAGACGCGTGTCCGGGTCGTCTGCGAGGTGCCAAGCCCGACCGTCTGGGTCGGGTGGTGTTCGGGTCGGGCCAACCTGTAGAGAGTTTGGGCTAGGCCGTAACAGTGCCCCCACGCGCCAGTAATAGTCGTGAGAGCTATCAATGGCATGTTATTTCTCGTTCCATGCGTCATCGTCAGGTCGGCCGCCCGTAGGGAGGACGTGCCCCCTGCGCGCGTGTCTCTTGGTTGCTGAGGCGACAGTTCGTCGCTTCATTCTTTGCGCTGAGCATTAAATGCTCATAATGGGTTGCAAAACCCTGCGTGCAAGGACCATTTTACCCCTGGCCCTTCCGCGCTTCGTTTAGCGGTTTTTAAATAGTTTCTTCTTTCTCTCTCTCCCATACTTGTTATTCTCATCTTCTTCTCTCCCTGATATCCAAAACTTCGTTCAAGCGTTTCTGCATTTCTCCCTTCTCTCCTAAGCTCCTGCAATCAATTTAGGTAACTCTCGATCCCTGCTTTCTTGTGCTTTGTTGTTGTATGTTTGTTGCTTGTTTTTGTTCTGCGTTTTTGCTGTTGTTGGTCTTTGATTTTCGTTAGTAGATGGTGTTCTAGTGCCAAATAGATGCGTTAGGGGAGGAGTACCATTCCAGGGTAGGCTTTTAGGTAGCTTGCATGATAGGTACCTGTAGCCATGCTTGGTTTTTAACTGTTGAATTGGATGGACGTAGTTTCTGGGTTTTTCCCAGACTCCCGACCTTATAGACTAACGGAGTGGTACCCCCACTGTAGGTATGCCTCGCGTCGTTTCCCGGGCTTCTCCTTCCACCGCGAACTACGACTTCTACACCTGGGTGACCTCCGATGTGAATGACTCGCCAAATCAGATGGAGATGGAGGAGTTGACGGAGTTTCGTCAAGCCGAGTACCTCTGTGGCGGGACAGACGAGGAGGCCAATTATGACATTTTCGTTCCTGCCCCCCACGAGCGGCTGTACGAGATCAATTTTCACTCCCCCCGGATTGCTGACTGGTGTTGGTTTTACAAAGCCATGTTCACCCAGGTGGGCGTTCGCATACCATTTTCCGACTTCCAGATGTCGCTTCTTAATCGGATATCCGTGTCGCCGTCGTAGCTCCATCCGAACAGCTGGGTTTCCATTCGTTGTTTCGAGATGGTTTGTGAATATCTCGAGCTGCCGGTGTCGGTTGATGTCTTTCTCTTTTTCTTCAATCTTACCAATCTTTCCAAGGAGGGAAAAGCGAGGAAAGGGTTCTTGTCTTTCTGATCTGCCCAAGGTCGGAGGATATTTGGCTTGTTCGAGGACTCTTATCATGGGTTCAAGGACAAGTATTTCAAGGTCCGTCCCGTTAAAGGTCGTCATCCTTTTTGGTTGTCGCTAGAAGGAGAACGTCTCATCCCGACGTACTGGAGCTTTAGGGCGGGGTCTAATACTTTCATCAAGGTGACCTATAAGGGGATGCCCCCTGAGAATAAGAGGATTGCCGACGTGCTATTCGCGATTTTCGGAAAAAACCATGTGAATTCCCACCTTCTTATGGGTGACCGGGAGGTCGCCCGAAGTTATATTTGTGAGTTGTTTTGCCTTTGTGCTTGTGTTGGTTGTCTTTTAATTTGTTTTTGCCAGCTTCACGACTGACGCATTTGTTTCTTTGTTGCAGTGGAGATGTCTGCTTCAGTGACAGGGCTCGAGGACTTGGTCAAGACCTTTTTTGAAGACAGCGACGAGGAGAAAGCGGATGAGAAGGTCGATAGGAAGTCGGAAGGTCCTAGTGAGGAGAAGAAAGATTTGGTTGTGCCCTCTCCCCAAGACGGTGCAATGTCTGAAAAGAATTCGTCCGGGGTGCAGGCTTCTCCCATTCTGGAGGAGACGGCCGGTGCCGGGCAGTCGTCCTCGACCCAGCGGGAGCATGACGATTTTCAGCTTGTTCGAACTCTCAAGAGGCAGAGGGCCTCTTCCAGCCCGGAAGGGACTCTCACCGTTATGGAGAGGAATTTCGATGCCAGCGCCTTCATTGACAGTCAGCTGATTCCTGGTATAGAGGACTACTTTCTCGGTACCGAGCTCACGAGCCAAGCGAGGTGGATGTATCGCACCCTTCTTCGCGGGGCGGTGATAACCCGAAAGGCCGAGTTCGAGTTGTCGGGCATGCAGGCGTTGCGGAGGAAATTTGATACTGCTGCTAAGGCCAATAATGAGTTCAGGGTCCAGGTTGAGAAGCTTCAAGAACAACTGTCCGCGGCTGAGAAGGGGCACAAGGATGCCGAGGGGAAGGCCGCGTCCTTTGAGGAAAAAATGAAGGTCTCTGATGCCGCCGTCACCCGTTTAACCGAGCGCGAGATGACTCTGGAGAGTCAGCTCAACGTCGCACAAGGTCGGGTGGTCGCTGCGAAGAAGGAGCGTGACCAGGCCGTTTCCTTGGCCAAAGCTGCCCAGGACGAAGTTGAAGATCTCAAGAGGAAGCATAAAGCAACCAAAGAACAAGGGAAGAACGCGATCTTCATGACTGAGGAGGCTCTTAAGGCTCAGGTGAAGATTGTGGCTCCCGACTTCGATACGTCCGCGATTGGGGTCTTTAAGACGATTAAGGATGGCAAGATCGTCGATCTGCCAAAGAAATGAGTTCTTGTGCTTTCTGTCTGTCTGGACTTTGTGATTTCGTTGTGAACATTTGTAAAAACTTTTTATTTCTTATGGGCCGTCTAATCGGTTAGTTTTTTGTTGCCCTTGTCTTGCTTCGTTTATCGGCATTTTTTGCTTTTTTGTTACCGTTTTTCTGGTGTGGACTTATTGCTTGTGTCCGCTTTGCCGTTTACATTGGTAACGGTTGGGACCGTCTTGGTCGTATTATCGTGGCCGTTTTTTATGGCTATGATCCGACTGGCTCCCAGGGTGATCAGTCCCGGGTTGTCGTTGTAGAACGCGATTGTGTGGGTTACGCGTTAGAGAACAGCAGATGAAAAGTTTAGACAAGTAAAAATTGATCGTTAGCTAGACAAGTCCATGAACATGGTAGACGTTTATTAAAAGTAAACTACTGGAGATTAACATGATAAAAGTAATCGTTTATCTAGCTCGCCAGGCCGCTTGGCCGGTGTGCCCAAGCTACGAATAGAACTTCCTCAAATTACCTGCGTTCCATGTTCTCGGGATTTCTTTGCCGTCAAGTCTTTCGAGCTTGTAGGCGCCTTTGCCGAGTACTTCTTTGATTCTGTACGGGTCTTCCCAATTTGTCGCCAGCTTCCCTTCGCCTGGTGTCGGTAGTCCTATGTCGTTGCGTCGCAAGACGAGGTCATTCTCTTCAAACCCCCCTTCTGAGCACTTTGGTGTTCTAGCGCAGCGCCATTTTCTGTTTTAATGCTGCTTCCAAAAAGTGAGCCATTTCCCTAGCCTCGTCCACTAGGTCCTTCTCGACTGCTTCTTCCACACCTTTCAGAAGTAACCGTGGGCTTGGCTCGCTGATCTCTACTGGTATCATCGCATCGACTCCGTATGTCAGGCGGAAGGGAGTTTCGCCAGTGGAACTTTGCTCGGTTGTGCGGTAGGACCATAGAACGGAGGCGAGTTCATCGGCCCATGCCCCCTTTTTGCTGTCTAGCCGTTTCTTGAGGCCTAGCAAGATTATTTTGTTTGCAGACTCTACCTGCCCATTCGTCTGGGAGTGCTCTACCGAGGAGAACTTATGCTTCACGCCCAGGCCGGTGAGGAATTCTGTGAATTTCTTGTCGGTGAACTGCGTCCCGTTGTCTGAGATAACGACTTCTGGGATGCCGAACCGCGTTATCACCTGCCTCCACATAAATTTTCTACAGTTGGCTGACGATATGCTGGCCAGTGGTTCGGCCTCAATCCATTTTGTGTAGTAGTCAACGGCGACTATGAGGTATTTGACTTGCCCCTGGCCAACCGGAAAGGGTCCCAGTAGGTCAACTCCCCATTTTGCGAAAGGGCGGGAGGCCGTCAATAGACTCAGCTCGGAAGCCGGCGCTCTATGGAAGTTGGCGTTCTCTTGACACTTGACACATTTTCTCACAAATTCCCTGGAGTCTTTCATCATTGATGGCTAGTAATACCCGGCTCGGATGAGCTTCCTTGCTAGGGCTTTACCCCCGATGTGGTGGCCACAGCATTCTTCGTGGACTTCTCTAAGTACATAGCCCGTCTAGTCAGGGTGCAAGCACTTCAATAAGGGTTGGCTGAGCCCCTTTCTGAACAGTTGTCCTTGTATGATTGCATATTTGGCTGCCTCCCTTCTTAACGCTTTGGCTGTTTTCTCATCGTCAGGTAGTTTGCCATGCTCCAGGAAGTTTGTGATGGGGTCCAACCAGGAGGGGCTTGATTCCGTCACGTGGAGGGCAACCATTGGCTCCTTTACTATGCCCTGGATGAGGGACCGGTTGCCCGTTCCTGGTTTGGTGCTTGCTAGTTTAGATAGGAGGTCCGCCCGTGTGTTCCTCTCCCCTGGAACGTGGTGGACCGTGACCTCCTGGAATTGCCTGGTCAATTCTCTGACCCTTTCCAAATACCTTTGCAGTAATGGGTCTCTTGCTTGATAGCTTCCGTTCACTTGCGAGGTGACGACCTGTGAGTCGCTGCATACTTCCAGCCTTGTCGCTCCGACTTCCCGGGCTAGGGTCAGTCCTTCCAAAAGGGCTTCATATTCCACTTGGTTGTTCGATACGGGGAATTCAAACTTGGTCGATTTCTCGTTTACGACCTCGGCTGGGCTCTCTAAGATGACCCCGGCACCTCCGGACGTCTGGTTGGAGGCCCCGTCCACATGGAGTCTCCACCGTGTGCCCGTTTCCTCGGGTGGATCACCTGTTACCTCAACCAGAAAATCTGCCATCGCTTGCGCCTTGATTGCATGTCGGGGCTCGTACTGCAGGTCATATTGGGAGAGTTTGATAGCCCAAGTCATCATTTTTCCGGTCAAATCAGGCTTTTGGAGTACTTGGCGGATTGCTTGGTCTGTCCTCACGACAACACGGTGGCTCTGGAAGTATTGCCTCAGCCTTCTGGAGGAGGTTAGGAGTGTCAGCGCCAGTTTCTCTAGTTTGCTATACCTCAACTCTGCTCCTTGTAGTGCCCTGCTCACAAAGTAGATGGGCTGTTGATTCTTCCCTTCTTCTCTCACCAGCACTGCTGCAAGTGCTTCTTCTGTTACGGCTAGATAGAGGTAGAGGGGTTCTCCATCCTAAGGCTTCCTGAGCACTGGGGGTCTCGCTAGGATTGCCTTGAAGTGGTTGAACGCTTCCTCGCATGCGGGGGTCCATTCAAACGCTATCCCCTTTTTCATTAAATTGAAGAAGGGTAGAACTTTTGCTGCGGATGCGCCGAGGAATCGGGATAACGCCGCCAGCCTTCCTGCTAATCGCTGGACGTCTTTGATACAACCCGGGCTCTTCATCTGGAGGTTCGCTTGGCATTTCTCAGGATTGGCCTCTACCCCCTCTTTGGGTTATCATGAATCCCAAGAACTTTCCGGCTTCCATGGCAAAGGCGCATTTGAGCGGGTTAAGTCTCATGCCGTGGTGTCGGAGGGACGCGAACATGCCCCCCAGGTCGCTTAGGAGGTCGTCGGGACGTGTGGTTTTCGCAAGGATGTCGTCCACGTAGACTTCCACTGTCTTGCCTATGAGCTCGCTGAATATCTTGCTCATCAGCCTCTGGTACGCGGCGCCAGCATTTTTCAGACCAAATGGCATCACTTTGTAGCAATAGATCCCTCCTGGCGTTATAAACGCCGTCTTGTCCTCGTCGGGCTTGTGTATCGGTATCTGATTGTACCCAGAGTAAGCGTCCATGAAGCTCAGATACCGGTATCCCGCCGCCGCGTCGATGAGTGTGTCGATGTTGGGAAGGGGGAAGCAGTCCTTGGGGCACGCCTTGTTGAGGTCAGAATAGTCTACACACATCATCCACTTCTCATTGTGCTTCTTTACCAAAACCACGTTCGATAGCCAAGTCGAGTAGTCCAGTTCTCGGATGAACCCTGCTTCGTGGAGGCTGGCAGTCTACCTGGCCACCTCCTCTGCCCTTTCCTGTGACATCTTCCTCCTCTTTTGGGCCACTAGTCGGGCTTCCGGCTTGACAGCTAGGCAGTGTGACATGAGTTGGGGATCTATCCCCGGCATGTCGGCCGGCGTCCAAGCGAACAGGTCAGCATTAGCTCTGATCATTTCCATCAAAGGTTCCTTCAATTCGTGAGGGAGATTTTTGTTTATGAATGTGAACTTCTCCTCCGCGTCCCCGACTCTAAATTTCTCCAGGTCGCCTTCCGGCTCGGGCCTTGGCTTGTCGCCTACTTTGGCATCTAGGTCGGCAAGGAAAACGCCCGATGCTTCCTTGGATTTTTTTCTCAAGAGAGGCTGGCATGGTCGGAGGCGACTGCCGTTTCCAGATCTCCTCTGATGGATCCTACGGATCCGTCATCAGCAACAAACTTCATTATGAGTAGCTTCGTACTAATCGCTGCTCCGAGGTCGTTGATGGTTTTCCTCCCCAGGATGATGTTGTAGGCTGTGGAATCCTGCAAAACTACGAAATCGGCCATTATTGTCCTTCACTTCGGTCCTTGTCCCATGGATGTCGGGAGGGAGATAATCCCATCCGGCTTGATGAAGTGATCGCCCAACCCTACCACACCGTGCTGGTGGGTCGCTAGGTCGGCGTCACGCAAACCCAAGACATCGAATACGTTGCGGAACATGATGTTTGAGTTTGCCCCTGTATCCACGAGGATTCATTTTACGAGACTGGTTCCGACTCTGGCCGTGATGACCATGGGGGAATTTTCCAGGATCTCGTCAAACCATTGGTCTTCTGGACCAAAGGAGATGGATAGGGGCCTCTGGGAACTTTTCGTAAATGAAGAGAAGATTTCCAGAACTTTGGCGTCTTTTTTCTGTACCGATCTCGACCTCGGGGTTGTGTTCCTTGCCGTTACTACGTTCACCACCGTGAGACCGTGGTCGTCTCCCTCCGGTTCTTGGCGTCGTCTTGTCATTCGGGACCTGTCCTCGCCGTCGTGGTCGCGATTCCGTCTCCTCGGTTCTCTAATAAGGTGGGAGAACTCAGTGAGCTTCCCGTCCCTGATTGCTTGCTCTAGGGCATCCTTTAGGTCGAAATAGTCTTGGGTCTTGTGCCCGTAACCCTTGTGATATTCGCAATAAAGGCTTTTGTTTCCCCCTGTTCGTTTCTTCAATGGCCGGAGTTTCGGCAAGATCCCCTTTTCAGCGATTTGTTGATAAACTTCCTTGATGGGTGCGGTGAGGGGAGTGTAATTGGTGAACCTCCCGACCCGAGGGAACGGCCTGGGCGCCTGATACTGTTGGATTCTGACCTTCCTGCACTCAAAATGGATTTTCTGGAGTTACAGATTTCCAAATGGCGCGCTCTCAATTGCGTTGGAAAGTAGACATCCAGGGCTTTCCAGCAATATATAATAGTCTATACTTTGTCCAAGTTTAGATGACGCAAACTGGCTTTCAACGCCAGCTTTCTGCCCAATTCTGGAGTTAAATGCCAGAAACAGGTTACAAACTGGCGTTTAACTCCAAGGAAGACCTCTACATGTGAAAGCTTCAATGCTCAGCCTAAGCACACACCAAGTGGGCCCGGAAATGGATTTCTGCATCATTTACTCATCTCTGTAAACCCTAGTAACTAGTTTAGCATAAATAGAACTTTTTACTATTGTATTTATATCGATCTCTAGAACACATTATGTAACTTTTACGTTCTGAGACCTCCATGGGAGGCTGGCCACTCGGCCATGTCTACCCTATTTTTACTTATGTATTCTCAATGGTAGAGTTTCTACACACCATAGATTAAGGTGTGGAGCTCTGCTGTTCCTCATGAATTAATGCAAAGTACTATTATTTTTCCATTCAATTCAAGCCTATTTCTTCTCTAAGATATTCATTCGCACACAAGAACATGATGAATGTGATGATTATGTGACGCTCATCACCATTCTCACTTATGAACGCGTGCCTGACAACCACTTCTGTTCTACATGCAAACAAGCTTGAATGTGTATCTCCTAGCCCCCTGATCATGAGATCAGAGTCTTCGTGATATAGGCTAGCATTATTGGCGGCCATTCTTGAGATCCAGAAAGTCTAAACCTTATCTGTGGTATTCCGAGTAGGATCTGGGAAGGGATGGCTGTGACGAGCTTCAAACTCGCGAGTGCTGGGCGTAGTGACAGACGCAAAAGGATTACTGAATCCTATTCCAGTAGGATCGAGAATCGACAGATGATTAGCCATGCGGTGACAGCGCATTTTGGACCATTTTCACTGAGAGGACGGGATGTAGCCATTGACAATGGTGATGCCCAACATACAACTTGCCATGGAAAGGAGTATGAAGGATTGGATGAAAGCAGTAGGAAAGCAGAGAATCAGAAGGAACTAAGCATCTCTATACGCTTATCTGAAATTCTCACTAATGAATTACATAAGTATCTCTATCTTTATTTTACGTTTTATTTATATTTTAATTATCAATTCACCATAACCATCTGAATCTGTCTGACTGAGATTTACAAGATGACCATAGCTTGCTTCATACCAACAATCTCCGTGGGATCGACCCTTACTCACGTAAGGTTTATTACTTGGACGACCCAGTGCACTTGCTGGTTAGTTGTGCAAAGTTGTGAAGAAGAACTAAGATTATGAACGTTCGTATTAAGTTTTCAGCGCCGTTACCAAGGAATTGAATGATCAGGATTTCGTGCACCACTCAATCAGAGAAGGGAATTTGCTTATCTCAGAGAAAATATTGTCTTAATCTTTTGGAAGATTCTGGTTTATTAGGTGCTAAACATGTCTCTGTTCCAATGGATAGTACCACAAGACTATATCAAGACAAAAGTCCCTTGTTATCCGACCGTTTTGTATATTGCCGTTTGGTTGGCCGTCTTATCTATCTCACCACTACTCGACCGGACATCATGTATGCCACTCAATAATTAAGTCAATTCATGGCATCTCCTACTGAATCTCATCTTCAAGCTGCCAAGCATGTGTTACAATATCTGAAAACTAGTCCCGCCAAAGGACTTTTCTTTCCAAAGGAATCAGAAATTCAGCTTCTTGGATTTAGTGACTCTGATTGGGCCGGATGTCCTAACACTCGGCGATCTTTAATAGGTTATTGTTTCTTCTTAGGCAGTTCTTTAGTCTCTTGGAAGACCAAGAAACAAACCACCATTGTCCGCTCATCCACGGAAGCAGAATATCGTGCACTTGTCAACACAACTTGTGAACTTCAATGGATACTAAATGTGTTACAATTTTTACGCATCTCTCCTATCCGCCCACCAGTTTTATATTGTGATAATCAGAATGCTCTTCATATTGCTGCTAACCCGGTTTTTCATGAACGGACCAAACATTTAGAGGTTGATTGTCACTTGGTTCGACAAAAAGCTCAAGCTGGAGTGATGAAACTTCTCCCAATTCCCTCTTCTGGGTAACTAGCCGACATCTTCACCAAGCCTTTGTCTCCTCAACCCTTCCATCTTAATCTGAATAAGCTTAGTATTCTTGACATCTTTCATCCTCTAGCTTGCGGGGGCGTATTAAATCATTCTTCCACCTTAGCCCATGACAACAATAAAGATGTCTCACGACCCACAAATTCAGCCCAACAGAATACACAAATTCAATTATAATTTTAGTCTTTATTTTATCTTATAGTTATCTTTATTTTTATCTCTATCTTATCTTTATCTTATCTTTATTTACTTTTATCTTTCATAGGCCAATGCTCTATATATATATATTTAGTTTCACCTTCATAGTGAACAATTCAATCAATTAACAATCAATAAAATTTTTTCATCTTTTCTTTTCTTTCATTATTATTCTTTCACAATTTTATTATCTTTGCGTACTCTTTCCGTTTTATTAATCACCAAGCAAATAAAGTGGCTTTGAAATCTGAAAGCTCAGACATATATATTAGTGGGATAGAGTCACCCAAAATTATACATATTATTATACCATTTGTCATAGAATTATGCTACATATTCAAATTTCTTTGATAACTAAATTAGTCTAAATTAAAAAAAAAATTAATAAAAACATAAATACATGCTCTAACTAAGTGAATATTTTTGAGTTTTTCTCCTTTTCCTTCTTCTTCTCTTTCTTTTTTTTTTCTCTTTTTCTTTCATGTTTTTTCTCTTTTTTTTTTTCGTATTCTTTCTTCTTCTTCGCATGTTTCCTTCTCATCATCGTTCTTTTATTATTGTTGTTGTTGCTATATTCTTTTCCTCCTCCTCTTCCTAGTTATTTTACAGTATTATACGTTTCTTCTTCTTCTTTATATGATTTTTTTATTTTTATTCTTATTAAGAGGGTAAAACCAAAAGAATAATGAGAACATAAAATAAGAAAAAGATGATGAAGAAGAAAAGAAGAAGATGATGATAATGATGAAGAAAAAGAAACAGAAGGAGTTTTGAGTTCGGTGCATTCTAAATTTAAATTTTAGTGTATTTTAGATTTAATTTCGGTACATTCTGGTTTTAACTTGTTTTAAACTGAATTTGTTTGTGTATCATTATCATTAAGAAAATGCATACATTCTGAATTTGAACTGTTATACATATAAAAAGAAGGCAACGATAATAACAATAACTATAACGATGATGATAATAATGATGATGGAGGAAGAGGAGGAGGAGGAGGAGGAGGAGGAGAAGTAAAAGGAAGGAGGAGATCGAAAAAATTCAAATGAGAGGAGGAGGAGGAGGAGGAGGAGGAGGAGGAGGAGGAGGAGGAGGGAGAGGAGAAGAAGAAGATGATGATGATAATGAAGAAGGAGGAGGAGGAGGAAGAGTTTTGAGTTATCATTTAGTAATTTTGGTGCATTTTAGATTTAATTTCTGTGCATTCTGAATTTAATTTCGGTGCATTCTGGTCAAAACTTGTTTTGAATTGAGTTTGCTTGTGTTGTCATCATTAAAGAATTTTGGTGCATTCTGGATTTGAAATTTTATACATATAAGAAGAAGACGACGATGATGTCAATAATGATGATAATAATGATGATGGAGGAGGAGGAAAGGGAAAGTGAAGATCGAAGAAATTCAAATAAAAAAAAAAAAGAAAGAGGAGAAGATGAAGGTGGTGGCATGGTGGTTATGGTGACAATGACAATAATCAAAGAGGAAGAGGAAGAGGAAGAGGAAGAATAGAAGAGTAATTTGAAATAAAAAATGAAATTCACGTAGAAAGAAGTCGTCAAAAGACAATTATATATAGTGGTATTTTTAATCAAAAGGCGGTTAGAGATAGTGGTGCTTAAATACTAATTAGATTATATCAACTTAAAAAATTAACTTGGTTATAAAGCATTATTCTTTGTCATATGTATACTAAAATATTAATTATTAATTAATTATTGTGTATAAAAATACATATATTATATTTTATAAAAACTTATTATACTATTATACATCATTTTAATTATTCATCTAATTTAATTGTTTTTACAAGAACTCGAAATCAAGTCTTGGGAGAAGAGGAAATTTAACTACTCCCAAATTTGTTCATATTTATTGCGTGTTATAACGTTTATTATAATTGTTTATTATTTAATTAAAAATATATAAATCAATAACTTTAGCTGAAATGTTGCTCTACAAAATGTGTATACAAAACTAATGTATGTGTATGGTATATATTATTTAGTTAAGTAAATTACTTTTTTTTATTTCCTCTATATGAAAACTTAAACAAAAACAGTTAGAGTCCAAATAAAAGAAAATTATGCTATGAAATAGAAAAAAAAAATCTTTTGAATCATCACTAAGTAAAAGAATAATCTTTCTAAAAGTATTAAAATAAATATAAAATTTAAAACCTTAAAAATGTTTTTCTTGTTTACAAGATACAGTGTGATTCATATTTACGTAGAAGGTTCATTATCTGATCTTCAAGTATATAAACATTGACATGAGGTCAATTAAAGCCCAAAACTCGATTAAAATAACTAATGGCCTTTATGTAGAATTATCAAATCGATCATCATCATCACAATTAGGCTCGATAAATCCAACTGACATTTTCGTCCTTCATATTAAAGATAAACGGGTAACTTTTACCTAAAAAAAAAAAGATAAACGGGTAACAAATTTGTCAAAGAATTAAAAAAGTACAAATAATTTAGTCCGGTTGGTGCAAAATAATTTAAATTCATAATGAATATATCGAAAATATTTTTAGTTCGAATTATGTGGAGCAGGTTTTGGGTTTATCCAAGAAAGAATCGATGAACGAAGTGGTCTGATCGATAACTCATGTCAATGGCAAGATCTTGTGATCAAGACAGTGGGAAGGCTAGTAATAAAGACAGATGAAGACTGTTACTCCATTATTTATACGGTGGGAATAGTTACATTTGATTTTTTTGTATATGAAATACGAGACAGAATTTAATTGGTTGAGAGGGTTATAAATAGATAAAGTTTGAAAGGAATAAAAATTGGAACTCATTTTAAAAAAACGCCCTTACAATTTTATATTTTCAGATACTTATTCCGTGTTTATTTTTTTGTAGGATTCTTTTCATTATTTTTATATTCTCTTTAATCTTTCTTGCAAATTTACTTTTTTTCCTGTAAAGCGTTTCCTTTCTTTACTTTTCTTTCTAGTTATACATTATACTTGAATTTAAAGTCTTTTGATCATGCTAGAAGCATTTTATTGATTCATAAATAAGTTATTTCGTTTATTTTTTGTCTTTTTGTTTTGTCGATTTTTAACAAATTGATGATGGTTCGATATCTAGTAGTCTGGGAGCGAAACCTACTCCTCTATGTGAGTGCCAGTTTTCTAGAAGTGCATCAAAGCGTTCTCGATTAGACAAGTGTTGACAATAAAAAATAAAATAAATTTGTAAATTGTTAAATGAGATTTAGAAATTGAAGTTTTCAATAAATAAAGACATGATAAATGAAAAGACTTGTATCAAAATCAAAAGGAAACAACAAAAGTGCCTTCAATTGAATCAAAGAACTTTAAAGTAAGTAATGGAATGCTGAAAGATAAATTAAACAGAGAAAATAAAGAATATAAATGACACTTAGTGAATAAGATTAAATGAAACATTAAGTTTACAAATAGAGTTAAAATTGAAAGAAAGAAGAAAGGTGGAAGGAACCCTACAGAAAATGTAACTCGATCGCAAACTCAGGAATTCACTGGGATGTGAGAGTGTTAGAGCGTGTTTTCTGAGTAAAAGTTCCAACCCTTATTCCCTAATACTTCCTAGTATTTATAGGTGTTTACATAACGGTTAAATTAATCACTATTAATTACAATTAAATGAAAACTATAAATTTAAAATACAATCACCCTTGGTAACTCTTCCCGCTGCGTGATTGTAGATATTCCCCATGTTTACCTTGCGTGATGGCAGTCACTAACTTTGCGTCTTCCATAACCATTCGACTAACCCCTCGAAATCTTTTACTTAACTTCTCGAGTCGAGTCTTTTGCTTAATTTCTCGAATCGAGTCCTTTACTCGATTTGGCTCGTCTGATCGACAACTAATCGAAATCCAATTCGGCACTAATTACCTCCAACTTCATACTTACACGTGTTTCCTCAAGAAACTATACTTGACTTATTTCGATTCGACCCATTCTTATCGAAAATATTTTTTCGATCAACACTTTTTTATTCTATTTCTTTCTAGTCTTTTTAAAATTTTTCTTTTCATTTCAAGTTTTCTTTTTATCAGTTCAAAACGGAATTTTTGGTGCACAATTCGAAACTGATACTGATAGGGAGGAGTAGGTTTCACTCCCAGATTATTAGATATCGAACCAACTCAGATTTTCTAAAAATTTGCATAACAAAATGGCATGAGCTAGTGGGACAGTTTTGAAAATGAAATGTGTCAAAAAGAATTTTGTAATGATTTAGTTTATATGACTTAGAAGTGAAAAAGTTATACATATGGCAGATGATATTTTTAATATTAATGTTGGATCATCTATGAATGATAATATTTCTATAGTAGTTGCTTAAACTTTTGCAGAGCTGACGTCGCATACAGAAGGTAGCATTCATAACCCAGGAGTTGGGCCTGGAGAAAATGTAGTAGTTAATAATCCATCCATAGAGAATAATGGACGTAATTCACACCCACGAACTTTTCAAACACAAACACAATTGCCGATAACTACTGGTTAGACTCCTTTTGGTCTTCCTCCTGATTATATCCTATTTATGAGTGGTTACGTGCCTCCAATTAGGTTTGGAAATACACAAGGAGCGATTAATAACCAACCACCAATACACCATCCTGAGTTTTCCCGTGATTATCAGGTAGGGTCGACATTGAATAATATTGATTTGATGGCAACAGTTTGACAATATGTCGATGAGAGTCATCATGATTTAGTCAATTTACTTACTCAACAGATGATTACTATTTTGAACCCTATGATAGTTGATCAGGAAATAAAATTCGAGCGTTTAGCTAGGCAAGTGGAACGAATTGCTCGAATAGTCGATTATGGTGAAGATGATCGTCAAAATATAGAAATAGACCTAAAAGACTTGGGGAGTAATCTTAGGAATAGAGATAATAATATGAATCTTGATGGAGATATTACTCTTATAGTTTGACGTGGTCAAAATACAGATGAAATAGTGGCTAGGATGCGTATTAATCAATGTGGTGAACGTTATCAGGTGACAAGAATCGTTAAGAATATTCCTTAATAGGATCGAAATCAATGTGAGATTTATGAATCGACCATATTTTATTTTCGCATTTTTTATTGTGGTACAGATGATAGAAGTGTCTAGAGATGCGAAGAATTTTAAGATAATAATAAAATTTCTTGTATAAAACATAAAAATTTTTACCATGATAAACATAAAATTTAAATTGATCTCTATGGTATACCCTATTGCAAGACAATACGTTATTTATGACTTAGGAATATACAATTTAGCATTAAAATAAATTTATTTAAATAAAATTTTTTATTTTTAAAATAAAATATAAGATAAAAAAATTGTATAATAACAAAATATGAAGAAGAAGAAGAATTGAGAGGAAAAAAATTAAAGAAGATAAAATATATAAAAAAAAAAGATGAAGATATGTGAAAAATTTTAGTGTCACAGTTTCAAATTAATTAAATTTTGGTATTTTTTTTGACTTTTAATTAAAATAAGTTAAATAACATATGTATTTATTAAAATAAATTAATAATTAATTTAGTGACTGTTTTTTAGTATATAGATAATATTTTTATTATTAATTATACTACACATGTTTTCGTATTTAAAGATGTTTAATTTAGGGGTGTTCAAATTCAAACTGATCCAAATTAAACCGTTCATCCAATCCAATTTAAATCGAAAACCGTTTAAAATCGCACTAATTTGGATTTGATTGGATTTTATTTTTTACAAACCGCTGGATCGGATCGGATTTCGGATCTACTTTTCATAACCGATCCAATCCAATCAAAACCGCACAATGTGCTATAATATTATTATTTTATTATTTTATTTACAATTATATTTATAACATGTTCAATTTGTTATATATTTTTATATTATTCATGTATTATTATTATTTAATAAATATTTTATATTCAAAATGTTATTTATTTATTTATTTTAACTAACCTATAATTTTATTTCTATTGTTATGTTATCATTAACTTTTTAAGATATTGTTGAGACTTGTTACGTCATTGTTGATTATTTGAAATTTGATGTTGAGACTTGTTATATGTCTTTAATTTTTTTTAATTTACAAAACCGCAAATCCAATCTAATCCGAACTGCTTGAAATTTGATCGGATTGGATCGAATTTTTTTTTAAAAAATCATCCAATCCAAACCGCACCGCAAGTAAAATTACTGTTCAGATCGGATGAATTTTTGACTCAAAACCGATCCAAACCGCACCGCGAACACTCCTAGTTTAATTTATGTGTATGTATATAAATTTCATCTGAAAAAAAAAGTCTAAAGGTAAAATTATCAAAAATATTTTAAACGAAAGACCAGTTGAATTTAAATACGAATTAGACAGATAATATTGCATAACAAACCGATAATTAAAATAAATCAGATCCCAAAACTAATTTTAAAATCAAACAAACCCTAAATCAAATAATGCATGTATTAGGATGGTGTTGGCTCTATTTCTTTGTGTAAGTTTTGTCTATCTTGCTTGGGTCTTTTTCTGTTTTTGAAATTCAAGGCTTATCTAAAACACAATTATTTTTTGTTAATTAAATATTTATTTCAATACTAATTTGTTAGAAAAATATTCTACAAGAGACAAGGAAAAACCTATATGTGTATATATCTCATGTGGCCACCGTACATGTGGATGAAAGATTGAAAGCCAAGACACCTTCACATACATATAATGATTTTATCGATAGCATTTAGCTATCAATTGATTAAGATGAGAGATGAGAGATTAGAGATTAGAGATTAGAGGTTAGAGATTAGAGATATATGTAACATATAATTCAAAGTCAAGATATAGACTTGAATTTGTACAATTTGTGTAGTATAGTCACTGTAATTAACAATTCGGCGCTGTTTCTTTTATACTTTTCCAAACCCATGTAGGCTGTAGCAAAAATAATAATGAACTAACCCAATCCCCATTTTAATTTTTTCTTCCACCGCCAACCAAAGATGTAATGAATAATAATAATAATTAGGATCTAGTTTTAGTTTCCACCTCAACTCAGATACCACATCATTGGAAATTGAACTTGCAATAATTTGGTCCATCTTTATATCATTACTAGCTACTCACCATTATATCTATAAATATATAGTAGTATTATCTATATGGAAATTGACAACCAAATTAAGTTAAAGCTTATGAAGCATTGAATTATGTCTACCAAGCTGGAAAATCTCAAGAAGTTAACTTTGGACAAAGATTCTTATATATATATTTTACTTGTTCCTCACACTTTCGTGGACTACAAAATGGAAGCATCGATTTCACACCAACTAACGAATTAACGAGATAAAATAGGATAAGACAACAATATCTGCGTTTGTTTATATATAGATACAGAATATTAAGACAGAAACATAAAAAAAATAAAATTATATTTAATAAATGAGATAAAAATAAAAATATTGTATCTAGAAATATTAAATTAGTATATTTTGTATCTTAACAAGAAGGATATAGAGATATTAATAAATAATAATGTATTTTTTATTTTTTATTATTTTTTTAATTTTTTATAATTATATTTTTTATTATTATATTTTTCTTTTCAAATTTTTTGTATAAAAAATAGAAAATAAACTAAACTTATAATTTTTTTTAGTTTATCACCAAATAAAATATTAAAATTTTAATTTTTGTATCTTTGTATGTTTTTTATATCTTATTTTCACTATCTTGTCATGTCCTATTTTCAGAACTAAATACAACTGTTTCGAGGGTTACCTAAAATTGGATTGCCTTTGGGCTTGTAAGTAAGACCCAAATTCTCAATGGAGCGAGTTTTGACTTGTCCCACGTCGTGTGCCCGTCGTCCGAGTTGTTTGTGAGGAGGTGGGGGTGGTACCTGCAAGACACTTCGATACCTAAGTCAGCAAGGGTTTAACATGTTTAAGTGTGTTGGAACTTAAATGTACCTGAGTGTGTCAAGGTATTTATAGGAGATGAACTAATAACCACCGTTGAAGTAGTTCCACTTCTTATGGTGGATAACCGCCCCTTTATCTTAGGGTTGTTGGGATCTCTCTTCTAGAAGTGGGTGAGAAATTCGGAAAAGTAGTTACTTTCGTGGGTAAGCATGAGCTGCCCATTTTCATCGAATCCGACCTCTATAGGAGGTCGGGTGAGTGATAGAGACTTACATTCAATTAATTAATTAAGTTAAATAAACTCTTGATAAGTATATGTTTTGCTTGGTTTTATGTATATATCACAATA
The DNA here is from genome assembly GCF_059453495.1 of Arachis ipaensis. Classification (NCBI taxonomy): domain Eukaryota; kingdom Viridiplantae; phylum Streptophyta; class Magnoliopsida; order Fabales; family Fabaceae; genus Arachis; species Arachis ipaensis. The sequence continues at coordinate 140,690,109 of NC_142436.1, forward strand.
TATAAGGAAGGAATCAAAATTGTTACCAATAAGCCAAGTTGTCAAACTTAGCAAGCTAATTACTGAGTTAATTACAGCTTTACTTCTTTGTATATAAAAAAAATTAGAGCAACTAGACCTAGTTAGTTGAGTGAGTAGAGATTATGTTACAAGTTAGTTTTCTTGGAGTCAGAAAGTTTTGTTACATTCGCCCTCCAAGTTGCTCCCTCACTGAATGATCCTTTTGTATCTTTGCTTCTTTCTCATCTCATCTGTAACCTCTTTTTTTTCTACTATACCAAATTCTCTTGCTATCTAGGCAAACTAACTCATCTCAAATTCTTTCACATGGTGCGGTGAGCTATATGTCATGAATAGCTCAGGAATCTCACCTACGAACATGGACATGAATCAACTCAGTCACCTTTTGAATCAACTCACAACACTTCAAACACATATCAATCAGAATCAATGCACTCCTTCCATGGATCTCACAAATCCATATTTCTTGCATCCAAGTGAAAATATTAGAACTGCACTCATCAATTTTAACCTCACACCTCAGAATTATTCTGAGTAGTCCATATCCATGTGGCTAACCCTAAAATCCAAGAACAAAATTCAATTCATCGATGGATCATTACTAAAACCTGCACAAGATGATGCTTCTTTCACTGCTTGGGACAGGTGCAACACCTATATTTTTTCTTAGATAAATTTGTCTCTTAATCTGGAAATTCGTAAGAGCGTCATTTGGAGGACCATTACTTCATATCTGTGGTAAGATTTGCGAAATCGGTACTATCAAGGAGACATCTACCAGATTGCACAACTTCATGAAGAACTCTATGCATCTCACTAAGGTGATCCTACTGTCACTTCTTTCTTTACGAAATTAAGATCGATTTGGGAGAAAATTGAAAATTTTTGCCCTCTTCATGCCTATGTTACTTGAGATTCAACTTGCAACTATGTCTTAGCAAATTTTTGAAAATTCAAAAATGATGATATGGTAGTCAAATTTCTTCGTGGACTTAATAAACAATTCAACACTGTTCAATCCCAAATCATGATGTAGCAACATCTTATGGATATAAACACTGTATTTGCCTTGCTTACGCAGCACGAAAGACAATTTCAATCTAAATTTCTGAATCTAAAGCTTTTATGAATGCATCCACGGGTAGAATGCCTCAAAGAGATAGAGGAGGGGACAGAGATGAACGAAACAATTTTGGGAGAGGAGGTGGCAAAGGATACCAAGGAAAGGTGTGCTTTTACTGTGGTAAAAATGGGCATTTAATAGATTCTTGCTACAAGAAACATGGAGTTCCTCCTCACATGAAATGATCCGGCTCTATTAATCATATCTCCGCTATTGAGGAGGATGAAAACAGTGATGATCATGAATCTCAGCAAAAAAGTAGTGGTGACACATATCTTATTTTGTCTCAAGAATAAACATCACACACAATCAATCATTTCAGGGTTAATACATCAAAGTCTCAGCCTCTTGATCTCAATGTCACAAAAGGTAAAATTTTAGTTGTTGCCTTATTAGCAAATTCATTAAAATCTAGTTTCTGGGCCATAGACACAGAAGCTACTGACCATGTATGCACCTCTCTATCTTTGTTTCAAACTTATCATTACATAAATTCAATTTTGCCAAATTACCATATGGATCTGTAGTAGAAATCACAATAATAGGTACAGTTAATTTCACTGACTCACTTTATCTCAATAATGTCCTATATATACCTTCATTTTCTTTTAACTTGCTTTCAGTATCAATACTAACAACTTCACTTGATTGCATTTTTTTATTTTCTCAAACAATATGCCAAATTCAGAGTCAACCTACATCAGAGATGATTGGTGTAGCTAATGTTTGGGGAGGCCTTTACATACTAGATCAGCCCACTAGTCACATTTCATCACATGTCTCAACACTACATAAATGCAAAGATTATGCACAAAACAGTCTATGGCACATTCGATTAGGTCACGTAGGATATAGCAAGCTTTCTCTTATGCAAAAACAATTTTCTTATGTGTATTGTAATAATGAATTTGATTCTTATGAATTTTGTCATTTGACAAAACAAAAGAAACTTTCTTTTCCTCTAAGCACTAGTAATTCACGAAATATATTTGATTTGATTCACATTGACATATAGAGTCCCTTATCTACTCTTTCCATATCTGGACATAAATACTTTTTAACTATTATTAATTAAAAAAGCATATTCACTTGGGTATTTTTCATGAAAAAAAAAATCAGAGGCATCTCAACTTTTTATTTCTTTCATTCAATTGGTTAAAACTCAATTTAAAGGACCATTAAGAGTGTTAAATCAGACAATGGTCCTGAATTCAAAATTGAGACTTTTTAAAATAATAGGGTATTTTGCACCAAACCTCATGTGTAAAAACTCCTCAAGAAAATGGTATTGTTGAAAAGAAGTACTAACACATTTTGGTCATGACAAGAATACTATTTTTTCAAGCAAACATACCCAAGTGCTTCTGGAATTTAGTTGTGGCTCACTCAGTTCACATCATCAACAGAGTTCCCAGCTCAGTCCTATTCAATGCCATACCTTATGAGATAATTTTTAACACAAAACCTAATTTGCAGCAACTTAAGGTATTTGGGTGCTTTTCCTTTGCTGTCACACTCACTACAAATAGGAAAAAGCTAGATCCTAGATCAATGAAGTGTGCATTCTTAGGATACAAAGAACGAGTTAAGGGACATTTGTTTAATTTACACACTAAAAAAAATCTTTATTTCAAAAAATGTAATTGTTTTTATGAAAATTACTAAAAGGAGAAAATTTCATAAGTGAATCTAAACATACAAATTCACAAACCATGTATAATTAAATAATTGAACCATTTTTAGACACATTTACTTATAATGCATCATATCAATACCATCCATACACCTCACACAATCAACTCAATACACCACATACACAACCTACTGAGCCCACCACTCATACATCTCCAACTATATCACAAAATCTTGACACACTCTCCGAACTAGTTGCTTCACTACCGCAAGCACAAGAATCGCAACTAGCAATTAGAAAATCCCTTAGAATCTGAAAAACACTTGTATACCTATCAGATTACCAATGCATGCATGCCTCCAAAGCATCATCCACATGTTTTCATATATCTAGATATCTCATAAGAAATTATATATCTTTTTCTGAATCCTCATACTTACAAAAATATTTCTTTCTTGGTGTCTCTTCTATATTCGAGCCAAAATCATATGAGAAAGCTGTCAAAGATGAATGTTGGAGAAATGTCATTAAAGAGGAACTCAAAGCACTTTATCAAAACAAAACGTGGAGCATTACTATCTTACCTGTTGGGAAAAGAGCAATTGGCTGTACATGGGTGTTTAAAGTGAAGTTCAACCTTGATGGGAATAGAGAGACACATAGCGCATTTGGTAGTGAAGGGATTCACTCAAACACATAGCCTTGATTACCTTGACACATTCAGTCCAGTGATAAAAATGACCACATTGAGACTACTTCTCACCATAGCAACCAGCAAAGGTTGGCATTGCAAACAACTCGATGTCAACACAGCTTTCTTGCACAGAGACCTCAATGAAGAAGTTTATATGAAATTGCCATCAGGATTAGAAGACTTTCATGGAGAATTAGTGTGCTTGCTCAAGAAACCATTGTTCGGTCTGGCAAAGTTGAGTCAATTTCTTGAACAACCAACCGATTTGCATCTCAAGGCAGCTTATCGGATCCTAAAATATCTAAAGATGGCACCAGACAATGGCCTGTTCTTCCCAACTACAAATCTAGATCTTACCCTAGCTAGCTACTCAGATGCTGATTGGGCATAGTGTCCAGACTCAAGAAGATCAATCACAGATTTCTGCTTCTTCGTTGGAACAGCTTTGATCAGCTGAAAAAGCAAGAAGCAACAAATAGTCTCCAACTCCTCCTCAGAAGCAGAATATAGAGCCTTAGCCAAAGTCACAAGAGAAGTTCAATGGCTACGAAATTTACTCACCGATTTAAAGATCCATCACCCACAAACAACCCTAATCTACTGTGATAGCCAATCTTCTAGACACATTGCAGCTAACTCAATCTTTCATGAGGGGACAAAAATATTGAAATCAATTGCCACATCATCCGTGACAAGCTTCTTGAAGGTGTAATCCATTTGCTATCTGTCTCGTTAGCTGAACAAGTCGCTAACTTCCTCACCAAGCCCTTAGCTCCAGCTCCCTTTCGCTCGTGCACTTCCAAGCTTCGAATGCTTGACTTTTACATGGCAAGACATTCTAGCTTGAGGGAGCATGTTACTGATCATCCAAGTTGCCAAACTTAGCAAGCTAATTACTGAGTTAATTACGACTTCACTTCTTTGTATATAGAGATTAGAGCAACTAGACCTAGTTAATTGAGTGAGTAGAAATTATGCAACAAGTTAGTTTTCTTAGAGTCAGAGAGTTCTGTTATACTCTCCCTCCAAGTTGCTCCCTCATTCAATGATTTTTGTGTATCTTTACTTCTTTTCTCATCTCATCTTTAACCCTTTTCTCTTTTATTATACTAAATTCTCTTGCTATCTAGACAAATTAACTCATCTTAAATTCTTTCACAAAAATTATGAATTGACTCAAATGACTCTTACTAATTCAAATACAGTGTGGATATGGAAGATGCACTTCCGTTTATATGTAATTTGGCCTATTCAGATATCATGCGTCTTATTCATGAACGAATGCTACCTTTTTACATTGTCAAAAAAATATTATTGAAACGTATGCTATCCTCTGCAAACTTTTCGATGTGCAAATTAAATTAATCCAGCCATCTCAAAGATTCTCCAAGCTCATGATTTCCAAGCAAATAGTAAAGCACTTAAAAACAAACACATACATTCACCACCTACAACAAAAAAATAATGCATCGATAAGGAGTTGATAACACTATTTACATCTGTGGATATCCAATTCGCTGTATTTCAGTCGCTATAGATTAGCAATTCAACCCACATACAGAATAACATCAAATTTGGTGGTAGGATAATTTTATCTGTCCAACTAACACTCTTAATTTTTAATATGAATATTTGTAAAATATATATACATCCGCCCAAATATTTAGTATCATTGAAATATAAATTCAATTTGTTAATAATATATAAATAATATTTGATATTATAAAATATAAAAAGATTAAATATTATATTTGAATAAAATAAATATATTTTTGAAGTTAATTTACACCCTTCAATTTTACACTATGTTATGTGCTCTTTTGTCTAGAAACTTTTAAAACATTCAAATAATAGTTCTCTTTTTTTTTTCGTTCAAAATGAACAAATTAACTCATTAATAATAAACTTTAAAATCTACATGGATTGAAGTGTTTGTATTTCAGTTCGCATCAATATACAAAAACAAAACATTTCTCACATAGATATATTTCTTGTATCAACTCAGATAGACTCGACAAATTAAAGTGTTCCTTAACTTTTAGCTAATTTCGTGACACAATCCATTTACGCAATCTATGTACTCTAGTTAAACATTTCTTAAAATACTTTGTCTTATTTTGATCATTTCAATTCTCATACTACCAGATTTTATTTTATTTTATTTTTTTTCAAGTTCATCCACTAAGCTATATATATATATATATATATATATATAGACACACACACACACTAGTCAAGTGCTTCCCCCTTAGTACGACACCTTAGTTGAAATTCTAACGTCACTCGAAATTAATTAGTTGATTATTATTTCTAAGTCTTGATGGAATAATTATAGTACTCTTGAAATTGAAAATGAACTTTTACATTGACTGTGTGCAACACGAAGTAATGCCTTGTTAGTTTCTTTCCTATAATTTTCTATGTTATTTGCAGTCCCACATACATGACTTACTTTTTAGTCTTAGAAGAAGTACAGAAGAATAATAAAAATATGAATAATGGAATAAAAAAAGAAATTAATTTTAAAATCATAAATCAGATTATTAATTAATTATTTTAAATTTTAATTTTTAAAATTTAAAAAATAAGAATTTGTAATTAAACAATTGGCACAGTTACTCCTAATATCATGCTAACCTCTAATTCTCCATTTGCGATCTCTGGTCTGTAGAGTCACCTCGGCACCGCTGCACTTCTCTGCTGTCCGGTCCGACACCGCCCAGCCAACGACGCCCAGCCTCTCCGTGTTCCGCTCACTTGCCGTAGCAACGGGGCTGCAGCAGGCCCGTGCGTCCTTATTATCGCTGTCCACCCGTCGCCGACCTTGTAGGTCCCACCGCAGGTCGCTGCCTCCTGTTGCGCTATTCGAGATGCACGTTATCCTCATCATCTTTCCTCCCCGTTGCACCGTTGTTGTTGCTGTGCTGCACCTCATCGACGCCACCCTTCTTCCCACCGATTCGACTCCTCCTCCTCTTCCATCTCTAGCCGCTGCGCGTTCGGGTTCGAAGCCCACAGAACATATTCGTAACCTCGTCTAACCGAAGTTGTCGTTGCGTGGCTGCTCCGTCGCCGGATCTCCTCCCCTGCCTCTATGCATCGCTGTCGACTCTTTTCACTCCGCAAATGGGCTGGATGTTCAATTTACTAGGTATGCAGATGGTATTTTAATTCTTAATTGGATGGTTATTTTGTTCGATTCAGTTTAAGTATATACAATTAACAAATATTGGATAATCATTTCACTAAGTAGTCGGATGATTATTTTAATAACTATGTGGATGGTTGTTTGATGACGATTCCATGCCGATGATGAGAGAAAGAGCTACAGGAGTGAACGATGATGACCGATGAGAGAACTTCTAACACCAGAGAGATGGGATGATTGATGAGGGTGGGGTAGCAGACGATTTGAAGAAAAAAAGGGTGTTTTGATGAATTTTTTTTTTAAATTTTCTTATTTTTTTTATATTGGACTAAATTCAAAACCCATTATTTACATTGTTTGGATTTTTTATTATTTTTCTAGCGGAGCGGTTAATCTTAGTCTTGATGGATGTATCCATATGTATAATAGGATCTTTGTGTGAATTCCTTGAATTTGTTATAGTTTTCAGAAAGGCAATGATTCTATATGCTGAAGAATGTGACTCCCCCTATACCCTATAGTTGGTATGTATTAGTGGCATGTTATCAATGGCCACCAAAACATTCAGATTTATTATGTATACATAATTAGTTACATCTCCACTATATGTCTATATATACTTGCTTGGGGTATATATATTACCCGGCCCATTAAAGTATGCATGACTCGTGAATTATATTTAGGTTTGTAATTAACAATCAATAGCATACTAAATTATACAATCAACATGTTCATCAACTTTAAATCCATTATTATAAATATATGTTGCGTATACACTAAAAATAAAAATACATATTTAAATATAAAATATATATTAAAAATAAATTAAATAATATATATAATAACTGATTTAATTATTAATCTTTTATATATACATAATATTATTATTATTATTATTATTATTATTATATGTAAATGAATTAATAATTAATATCTAGAGATATTCTAGAAATTAAATACCTCGTTTATATATGGTTTTAGCTAGATACTTAGAATATATTGTGTTAAATACGGACGCGGTCTTGAGTCTTCAATATTGTCTTGTGAAGGATTCAAAAGCCATTATATGTTGACATTTTGGGAACATATCACAGTTGTAATTGAAAACTACTATATATGCACGGAAATTAAACTAAATTGAAATATCTCTCTCTATATAATAATATAAATCACACTCTTTTCTAAAATGAAAAAATAAAAATTTAGTTACCTTTAAATTAAAATAATAAAACTCATACATAATAAAAATTACAAGTGATTAACTTTTTATTTTATTACTTTATAATTTTTTTTTATTAGATCGTGTTGATTCTAGGAATGAAATCATGATATGGTTTGGGTTACACAAGCATATAATACTTTGTACTTTTGGCTTGATATACACGATGACCATCAAAAGAATAAGAGAAAAGGAGAAATAGATTCTTGATATTTTGATATATGGACATTTAAATATTTTAAAATTTAAAAATATATTTAAGTTATTGACTTTTTTTAAATTTGGATATATCGATCTCTTATGTTCACTTGGATCTGTCAGATCTAATAGAAAAATTAAACGTAATTCTCGTTGTACTGACCTGGTCGATATGAATATACATGTGGGAGAATTTTTAAAATAAAGCAAATTAGACTCAAGAATCGATGTGTCCAAATTTTGAAAAAATCAGAAACTTAAATGTATTCTTAAAACCTCAGAGACTTAAATGTCCGCAGAAGTGCAGACTAAAAAATTAAGAATTGATTTGTCCGTTTTTCAAAATATATATATCAACATCTAATTAAACCCTTGTTTGGTTTCTGCCTTTTTTATTGAATTATTATTTTTTAAACTTTTGTAAAAGAAAAATTTTAAAATTCAAAATTTGAATTATTTTCTTGTAAAGTTTATATATATAACTATATTAAAAATAACAAGAAAATAGAAAATAATAGAAACAGAACGAATTAATTAAAGATGATACAATGCATGCAATCTCAATTATTAACTCTCAAGTAGTCCAACCTTTTGAATTCATGGTCTTGAAGTCAATAAAGACATTAACTAGCAAAGAACCTAGGGTTTTGATTTGGGACTTTCACTGCTTTGTTTTAGAGGGGTAATTGGGAAAAATGAAGAACCATTGATTTTTTATTTTTTTGATATGTTTTGCTTAGAGGGGGCATGAATGATTAGAAAAATTGGAGAAGATGAAGAAATTTTGATTTTTTATTTTTTTAATATGTTTTGTTTTGTTGTTTAAATTATTTGAAACTATAAAATTAGGATTAATTGAATTCTAAAATTTCGTTAATTTAAAAGGATATTTTTGTCTAATCAAATAAAAGAAGGATGTTTAAGACTTTTTATAAAATTAAATAAAAAATAATTTTTATTTTTATTTAATTAAATAGGTGTATTAGTAAAAATGGTGATATAATATATATTTAAAAAAACAAAAATTAAATGTTGATGTGAAAAATAAATTTCACGTGACTTGTTATTATTTGTCCATATTTTAAACGTATCGGTACGTATGAATTTATCATCGTACCGTAGCAAACACCTTATCGAAAAGATGCTTAAAGACAATTATAGTATCCGGAGTTATTGAAACATTATTAAAAAGATGCTCAAAGACTATTATAGTATCCGGAGTTATATATGAGAAACTATAATGATAAATTTAAAATCTCAAAGACCACACTGAATAATAATTTGAATCTCAAAGATCTATATAAAATTTTACTCTAAAAATAAATTTTAGAATTTTAGAATTTTATGTGTTTATTAAATAAGAATAATAATAAAGATGGATTTATTTATCATCTTATCAAAATTTGATTTGAAATTAATATATATAACAAAATAAAATGTTAAAAATTAAATTGACAACTAAAATTGGTTAGAATATTAGGTTGTCCAACTAAAAAATATTTGAAATTTAAGTTGGAATATTACTGCTAATCTTTTATTAAAATTTAACATGAAAATAAAATAATTTTAATATATTATTAGTATAAAATAGTTTTACATATATATAGTATATTTAATTATGTAATATTATGTTAACAAAAATAATCATATTTTACATTACATTGGTGGCATGATTATTCAAGAAATAACAACGAATATGACGAGACAATTTTATATCAAAATTAAGCTAAAAAATTAATGCCTAATTAAATAGAAATTATAAATTGATTTAATAATTTTTTTGGGTGAACAATTGATTTAATAATTAAATTTTGATAAAATGTAGATGGTAAATTATACTGTATTTATTTAAGATATAATAAAGTAAAAAAATAAAAAACAATTAAATTGAAAAAATAAAATAAGGGAAGCAGCTCCTTTCCCATTTAGCTGATTACCACCCTAAACCCTAATGCGATAAAAATGACCATAACCACAAACGCAGCGGCCGCTGCAGCCTCATCGGAAGCTCAGCTGCCGAAAACGGTGACCACCCTCCTCACCAGCCACCCTGACCCCCATTCCGCACTCAAACTCTTAATCCAAAATCTCACCCTCCCAATGATGCTTTCCATCCTCTCCTCCACCCAACTCCACCGCACCCACTCTGCCACCCTTCTCTCCTTCTTCCACATCCTCCGCCACTCTCCCCACCCTTCTCTCTCCTCCTCCCCTGAGCCCCTCCTCCCTGGCCTCCTCGTCCACCGCCGCTACTCCTCCGCCCGCTCCCTCCTCCTCAACTTCATCTCCTCCGATCACCCCCGCCACTCCCTCCACCAGCTCCCCCTCCGCTGCCCCCGTCTCCTGCAGCCACTCCTCTACACCTCCCTCTCTGCCTACGCCCTCTCCGACCACCCCGACCTCGCCTTCCAGCTCTTCAACAAGATGAAGCGTCTCCGTATTAAACCCAACCTCCTTACCTGCCACTCCATCAGCTCCTCCCTTGTCTGCCACCACCCTCATTCCTCCTACTCCATTCACCTCTCCAAACAAGTCTTTAACGATTCCCTTAAGCTCGGTATAACCCCAAACACCACCACCTTCAACATCTTGATCCATGGTTCTTGTCTTGATAATAATTTTAATGATGCTCTTAGCTTCATGAACCAAATGACTGATTTTGCTTGTTCTCCTGATAATATCACTTACAATACTATTCTTGATGCATAAGGGCCAATTGAGTAAGGTTAGGGAGGTTTTGCTAGAGATGAAAGGTAGCGGGGTTTCCCCAAATAGGAACCCCTATAATATCTTGGTTCATGGCTATTGTAAGTTGAGGAGGTTGAAGGAGGCTGCCGAGGTTGTTGATGAGCGGATAATTTATACGCTTTTTGGCATTGTTTTTAGTATGTTTTTAGTAGAATCTAGTTGCTTTTAGGGATGTTTTCATTAGTTTTTATGTTAAATTCACATTTCTGGACTTTACTATGAGTTTGTGTGTTTTTCTATGATTTTAGGTATTTTCTGGCTGAAATTGAGGGACTTGAGCAAAAATCAGATTCAGAGGTTAAAAAAGGACTGCTGATGCTGTTGGATTCTGACCTCCCTACACTCAAAGTGGATTTTCTGGAGCTACAGAACTCGAAATGGCGCGCTTCCAATTGCGTTGGAAAGTAGACATCCAGGGATTTCCAGCAATATATAATAGTCCATACTTTGGCCAATTTTAGATGACGCAAACTGGCGTTCAACGCCAGATCTCTGCCCAAATCTGGCATCCAGCGCCAGAAAAGGAGCCAAAACCAGAGTTGAACGCCAGAAATGGCACAAAAGCTGGCGTTCAACTCCACAAATGATCTCTGCACGTGTAACACTCAAAGCTCAGCCCAAGCACACACCAAGTGGGCCCCAGAAGTGGATTTATGCATCAATTACTTACTTCTGTAAACCCTAGTAGCTAGTTTATTATAAATAGGACTTTTTACTATTGTATTAGACATCCTGGATCCTGGATTGTATTTTGATCCTGTGATCTCGTTTTGGGGGCTGGCCATTTGGCCATGCCTGGACCTTTCACTTATGTATTTTCATACGGTAGAGTTTCTGCACTCCATAGATTAAGGTGTGGAGCTCTGCTGTTCCTCAAAGATTAATGCAAAGTACTACTGTTTTCTATTCAATTCATCTTGTTTCGCTTCTAAGATATTCATTCGTACTTCAATCTGAATGTGATGAACGTGACAATCATCATCATTCCCTATGAACGCGTGCCTGACAACCACTTCCGTTCTACATTAGACTGAATGAGTATCTCTTAGATCTCCTAACCAGAATCTTCGTGGCGTAAGCTAGAATGATGGCGGCATTCAAGAGAATCCGGAAGGTCTAAACCTTGTCTGTGGTATTCCGAGTAGGATTCAATGATTGAATGACTATGACGAGCTCCAAACTCGCGATTGCAGGGCGTTAGTGACAGACGCAAAAGGATAGTAAATCCTATTCCAGCATGATCGAGAACCGACAGATGAATAGCCGTGCCGTGACAGGGTGCGTTGATCATTTTCACTAAGAGGATAGGATGAAGCCATTGATAAGGGTGATGCCTCCAGACGATTAGCCGTGCCGTGACAGGGCATTGGATCATTTTCCCGAGAGATGACCGAAAGTAGCCGTTGACAATGGTGATGTATCACATAAAGCCAGCCATGGAAAGGAGTAAGACTGATTGGATGAAGATAGCAGGAAAGCAGAGGTTCAGAGGAACGAAAGCATCTCCATTCGCTTATCTGAAATTCTCACCAATGAATTACATAAGTATTTTTATCCCTATTCTATTAATTATAATTCGAAAACACCATTATCAATTTATATCTGCCTAACTGAGATTTGCAAGGTGACCATAGCTTGCTTCATACCAACAATCTCCGTGGGATTCGACCCTTACTCACGTAAGGTATTACTTGGACGACCCAGTGCACTTGCTGGTCAGTTACACGGAGTTGTGAACCATGGTGTTGGCATCATGTTTTTGGTGCCATTACCAGGGAAAGAAAGAGCAATGAATTTTACATAATTAAAGTGTAATCACGATTCCGCGTACCAAGTTTTTGGCGCTGTTGCCGGGGATTGTTCGAGTTTGGACAACTAACGGTTCATCTTGTTGCTCAGATTAGGTAATTTTCTTTTTTTGTTTTGTTTTCAAAAATTTTTCAAAAATCTTTCAAAAATTTCTCATCTGTTTTCGAAAAAATTTTAAAATGTTTTCAAAAATATATTGTTCTTCAGAATTTTTAAGAATGAATTCTAGTGTTTCATGAAGCATGTGAAGCCTGGCTGGCTGTAAAGCCATGTCTAAATTTATTTGGACTGAGGCTTGCAATTTGTTATCAAGAGCAAGCTAGTTGTTGCTAATCCACCTGCTGCTGTTCCTAATTCACCTGCTGAAGCTTGGCTGGCCATTGGCCATGTCTAGTGTTTTGGACTGGAGCTTTCATTGAAGGCTTGGCTGGCTAGTGAGCCATGTCTAATTCCTGGACTGAAGCTTTAGACTAACAATGCAAGATTCCTGGAATTCATATTAAAAATTTTGGAATCCTTATTTTTCTTTTTTTACATTAATTTTTGAAAAATACAAAAAAAATTAGAAAATCATAAAAAAAAAAAAATATTTTTGTGTTTCTTGTTTGAGTCTTGAGTCATGTTATAAGTTTGGTGTCAATTGCATGTGCATCTTGCATTTTTTTCGAAAATTTCATGCATTCATGGTGTTCTTCATGATCTTCAAGTTGTTCTTGGTAAGTCTTCTTGTTTGATCTTTGCATTTGCATGTTTTGTGTCTTTTCTTGTTTTTCATATGCATTATTGAAATCTTAGTGTCTATACATGAAAGATTTCTAAGTTTGGTGTCTTGCATGTTTTCTTTGCATAAAAAAATTTTCAAAAACATGTTCTTGGTGTTCATCTTGACATTCAAAGTGTTCTTGGTGTTCATCTTGACATTCATACCATTCTTCCATGCATTCATAGTTTTGATCCAAAAATCTTCATGCATTGCATTTTTCTTCATGTTTTTCTCTCTCATCTCTAAAAATTCAAAAATAAAAAAAATATCTTTTTCAAAATCTTTTTCAAAAATCAAATCTTTTTCATTTTTTTTAGTTATTTTCGAAAATCTTTAAAACATTTTTCAAAAATCTTTTTTTTCTATTTTTCTCACATGATTTTCGAAAATAACATCATCAATTAATGTTTTGATTCAAAAATTTCAAGTTTGTTACTTGCTTGTTAAGAAAGATGCAAACTTTAAATTCTAGAATCATATCTTGTGATTTCTTGTGAATCAAGTCATTAATTGTGATTTTAAAAATCAAATCTTTTTCAAAACTAATTCCAATCATATCTTCTCAAAAATATCTTCTTATCTTATCTTTTTCAAAAAAAATTTGATTTCAAAATATCTTTTCTAACTTCTTATCTTATCTTTTCAAAATTGTTTCAACTAACTAACTAACTCTCTCTCTAATTTTCAAAAACATCTTCCCTCTTTTTCAAAAATTCTTTTTAATTAATTATTTTTATTTTCGAAAATTTACTAACCTTTTTCAAAAACAATTTTCAAGAATCACTAACTCTTTTTCAAAAAAATTAATTTTCGAAAATACTCTTCTTCTCTCATCTTATTTATTCATTCATCTACTAACATCTCTTCCTCACATCATCACCAAATTCGAACCCCCTCTTCTGTCTGTGTTCGAATTTCTTCTTCTTTTCTTGTTCTCTTCTCTTTCTTATGAGCAGGAACAAAGAAAAAGGCATAATTATGGAAGCTGATCCAGAACCTGAAAGGACTCTGAAGAGAAAACTAAGAGAAGCTAAATTACAACAATCCAGAGATAACTTGATTGAAAATTTCGAACAAGTAAAGGAGATGGCAGCTGAACCCAACAATAATGCAAGAAGAATGCTTGGTGACTTTACTGCACCTAATTCCAATCTACATGGAAGAAGCATCTCCATTCCTGCCATTGGAGCAAACAACTTTGAGCTGAAACCTCAATTAGTTTCTCTGATGCAGCAGAACTGCAAGTTTCATGGACTTCCATCTGAAGATCCTTTTCAGTTCTTAACTGAATTCTTGCAGATATGTGATACTGTTAAGACTAATGGAGTAGATCCTGAAGTCTACAGGCTCATGCTTTTCCCTTTTGCTGTAAGAGACAGAGCTAGATTATGGTTGGATTCTCAACCTAAGGATAGCCTGAACTCTTGGGATAAGCTGGTCACGGCTTTCTTAGCCAAGTACTTTCCTCCTCAAAAGCTGAGCAAGCTTAGAGCTGATGTTCAAACCTTCAGACAGAAAGAAGGTGAATCCCTCTATGAAGCTTGGGAAAGATACAAACAGTTGACCAAAAAGTGTCCTTCTGACATGCTTTCAGAATGGACCATCCTGGATATATTCTATGATAGTTTATCTGAGCTATCAAAGATGTCATTGGATACTTCTGCAGGTGGATCCATTCACCTAAAGAAAACACCTGCAGAAGCTCAAGAACTCATTGACATGGTTGCTAATAACCAGTTCATGTACACTTCTGAAAGGAATCCTGTGAATAATGGGACGCCTATGAAGAAGGGAGTTCTTGAGATTGATACTCTGAATGCCATATTGGCTCAGAATAAAATATTGACTCAGCAAGTCAACATGATTTCTCAGAGTCTGAATGGAATGCAAGCTGCATCCAACAGTACTCAAGAGGCATCTTTTGAAGAAGAAGCCTATGATCCTGAGAACCCTGCAATAGCAGAGGTAAATTACATGGGTGAACCTTATGGAAACACCTATAACTCATCATGGAGAAATCATCCAAATTTCTCATGGAAGGATCAAAAGCCTCAACAAGGCTTTAATAATGGTGGAAGAAACAGGTTTAGCAACAGCAAGCCTTTTCCATCATCCACTCAGCAAAAGACAGAGAACTCTGAACAAAATTCCTCTAATTTAACAAACTTAGTCTCTGATCTATCTAAGGCCACTCTGAGTTTCATGAATGAAGCAAGATCCTCCATTAGAAATTTGGAGGCACAAGTGGGCCAGCTGAGTAAAAGGATAACTGAAATCCCTCTTAGTATTCTCCCAAGCAATACAGAAGAAAATCCAAAAGGAGAGTGCAAGGCCATTGACATAACCAAAATGGCCAAACCCAATGAGGGAGAGGAGGACATGAATCCCAAGGAGGAAGATCTCCTGGGACGTCCAGTGATCAATAAGGAGCTTCCCTTTGAGGAACCCAAGGAATCTGAGGCTCACCTAGAGACCATAGAGATTCCATTGAACCTCCTTATGCCATTCATGAGCTCTGATGAGTATTCCTCTTCTGAAGAGAATGAGGATGTTACTGAAGAGCAAACTGCCAAGTTTCTTGGTGCAATCATGAAGCTGAATGCCAAATTATTTGGTATTGAGACTTGGGAAGATGAACCTCCCTTGTTCACCAATGAACTGAGTGATCTGGATCAACTGAGATTGCCTCAGAAGAAACAGGATCCTGGAAAGTTCCTAATACCTTGTACCATAGGCACCATGACAGTCAGAGCTTTGTGTGACCTTGGTTTAGGGATAAACCTCATGCCTCTCTCTGTAATAGAGAAGCTGGAAATCTATGGGGTGCAAGCTGCTAGAATCTCATTAGAGATGGCAGACAATTCAAGAAAACAGGCATATGGACAAGTAGAGGACGTGTTAGTAAAGGTTGAAGGCCTTTACATCCCTACTGATTTCATAGTCCTGGATACTGGAAAGGAAGAGGATGAATCCATCATCCTAGGAAGACCTTTCCTGGCCACAGCAAGAGCTGTGATTGATGTTGACAGAGGTGAACTAGTCCTTCAATGGAATGAGGACTCCCTTGTGTTTAAAACTCAAGGATCTCTCTCTGCAACCATGGAGAGGAAGCATGAAAAGCTTCTCTCAAAACAGAGTCAACCCAAGCCCCCACGGTCAAACTCTAAGTTTGGTGTTGGAGAGTTTCAACAATGCTCTGAATATCTGTAAGGCTCCATGAGAGCCCACTGTCAAGCTATTGACATTAAAGAAGCGCTTGTTGGGAGGCAACCCAATGCTTATTTATCTAACTCTATTATTCTTGTTTTTCATGTTTTCTTAGGTTCATGATCATATGGAGTCACAAAATAAATATAAAAATTGAAAACAGAATCAAAAACAGCAGAAGAAAAATCACACCCTGGAGGAGCATCTGTCTGGCGTTCAGCGCCAGAACAGAGCATGGTTCTGGCGCTGAACGCCCAAAAAGGGCAGCTTACGGGCGCTGAACGCCAGAACAGGCATGGTTCTGGCGTTCAACGCCAGAAATGGCACACAAATGGGCGTTGAACGCCCAAAATGGCCACCAACCTGGCGCTGAACGCCCAGAGTTGTGTGCAAAGGCATTTTTACATGCCTAATGGGTGCAGGGATGCAAATCCTTGAACACCTCAGGATTTGTGGACCCCACAGGATCCACTCAGGACCTGTGGACCCCACAGGATCCACTCAGAATCTGTGGACCCCACAGGATGCCCACCTACCTCCACTCACTTCTTCTCACCACTCTCTTTCACACAACCCCATAAACACTCTTCCCCAAAAACCCTTCACCAATCACCTCAAACTCTCCTCCCCATCACCTCTTCACCACTCACATCCATCCACTCTTCCCCATAAACCTACCTCATAAACTTCACCTACCTTCAAAATTCAAAACCAATTTCCCACCCAAACCCACCTATATGGCCGAAACCTTACCCCCCCTCCCTTCCCTATAAAAAGCCCTCCATTCTTCATCAATTTCACACAACACACCCCTCTATACCCTTCTTGGCTGAAACACCTTCTCCCCTCCCTCTCCTCCATTTCTTCTTCTTCTTCTATTCCTTTGTTTATTGCTCGAGGGCGAGCAATATTCTAAGTTTGGTGTGGTAAAAGCATAGCTTTTTTTTGTTTTTCCATTACCATTGATGGCACCTAAGACCGGAGAATCCTCTAGAAGAGGAAAAAGGAAGACAAAAGCTTCCACATCCGAGTCATGGGAGATAGAAAGGTTCATCTCTAAAGCCCATCAAGACCACTTCTATGATGTTGTGGCCAAGAAGAAGGTGATCCCCGAGGTCCCCTTCCAACTCAAAAGAAATGAGTATCCGGAGATCCGACATGAGATTCAAAGAAGAGGTTGGGAAGTTCTAACAAAACCCATCCAACAAGTCGGTATCTTAATGGTTCAAGAGTTCTATGCCAATGCATGGATCACCAAGAACCATGATCAAAGTAAGAACCCAGATCCAAAGAACTATGTTACAATGGTTCGGGGGAAATACTTAGATTTTAGTCCGGAAAATGTGAGGTTGGCGTTTAACTTGCCTATGATGCAAGGAGATGAACGCCCCTACACAAGAAGGGTCAACTTTGATCAAAGGTTGGACCAAGTCCTTATGGACATATGTGTGGAAGGAACTCAATGGAAGATTGACTCCAAAGGCAAGCCAGTTCAACTAAGAAGACTGGATCTCAAGCCTGTAGCTAGAGGATGGTTGGAGTTCATCCAATGCTCCATCATCCCCACTAGCAACCGATCTGAAGTTACAGTGGATCGGGCCATCATGATTCATAGTATCATGATTGGAGAAGAGGTGGAAGTTCATGAGATTATACCTCAAGAACTCTACAAAGTGGCTGACAAGTCCTCTCCCATGGCAAGGCTAGCTTTTCCTCATCTTATTTGCCATCTATGTTACTCAGCTGGAGCTTTCATAGAAGGGGACATTCCTATTAAGGAAGAGAAGCCCATCACTAAGAAAAGGATGGAGCAAGCAAGAGAGCCCATTCATGGAGCTCAAGAGGCGCAGGAAGCTCATCACCATGAGATCCCGGAGATGCCTCAAATGCATTTTCCTCCACAAAACTATTGGGAGCAAATCAACACCTCCCTAGGAGAATTAAGTTCCAATATGGGACAACTAAGGGTGGAACATCAAGAGCACTCCATCATGCTTCATGAAATAAGAGAAGATCAAAAAGCAATGAGGGAGGAGCAACAAAGACAAGGAAGAGACATAGAAGAGCTCAAGGACATCATTGGTTCCTCAAGAAGGAAACGCCATCATCACTAAGGTGGATTCATTCCTTGTTCTTATTTCTTCTGTTTTTCGTTTTCCATGTTATGTGCTTATCTATGTTTGTGTCTTCATTACATGATCATTAGTAGTTAGTAACTATGCCTTAAAGTTATGAATGTCCTATGAATCCATCACCTCTCTTAAATAAAAACTGTTTTAATTCGAAAGAATAAGAAGTACATGAGTTTCGAATTTATCCTTGAACTTAGTTTAATTATATTGATGTGGTGACAATGCTTCTTGTTTTCTGAATGTATGCTTGAACAGTGCATATGTCTTTTGAAGTTGTTGTTTAAGAATGTTAAATATGTTGGCTCTTGAAAGAATGATGACTAGGA
Organism: Arachis ipaensis; assembly: GCF_059453495.1. NCBI lineage: Eukaryota > Viridiplantae > Streptophyta > Magnoliopsida > Fabales > Fabaceae > Arachis > Arachis ipaensis. The sequence continues at coordinate 140,709,130 of NC_142436.1, forward strand.
GACATGTTATTTGATAATCTGAAAAATCATAAAAATGATTCTTGAAGCAAGAAAAAGTAGCAAAGAACAAAGCTTGCAGAAAAAAAAGAAAAGAAAAAAAATATAGAAAAAAAAAAGAGAAAAAGCAAGCAGAAAAAGCCAATAGCTCTTAAAACCAAGAGGCAAGAGCAAAAAGCCAATAACCCTTAAAACCAAAAGGCAAGGGCAATAAAAAGGATCCCAAGGCTTTGAGCATCAGTGGATAGGAGGGCCTAAAGGAATAAAATCCTGGCCTAAGCGGCTAAACCAAGCTGTCCCTAACCATGTGCTTGTGGCGTGTAGGTGTCAAGTGAAAACTTGAGACTGAGCGGTTAAAGTCAAGGTCCAAAGCAAAAAAAGAGTGTGCTTAAGAACCCTGGACACCTCTAATTAGGGACTTTAGCAAAGCTGAGTCACAATCTGAAAAGGTTCACCCAATTATGTGTCTGTGGCATTTATGTATCCGGTGGTAATACTGGAAAACAAAGTGCTTAGGGCCACGGCCAAGACTCATAAAATAGCTGTGTTCAAGAATCATCATACTGAACTAGGAGAATCAATAACACTATCTGAACTCTGAGTTCCTATAGATGCAATCATTCTGAACTTCAATGGATAAAGTGAGATGCCAAAACTATTCAAGAGGCAAAAAGCTATAAGTCCCGCTCATCTGATTGGAGCTATGTTTCATTGATAGTTTGGAATTTATAGTATATTCTCTTCTTTTTATCCTATTTAATTTTCAGTTGCTTGGGGACAAGCAACAATTTAAGTTTGGTGTTGTGATGAGCGGATAATTTATACGCTTTTCGGCATTGTTTTTAGTATGTTTTTAGTAGAATCTAGTTGCTTTTAGGGATGTTTTCATTAGTTTTTATGTTAAATTCACATTTCTGGACTTTACTATGAGTTTGTGTGTTTTTTCTGTGATTTCAGGTATTTTCTGGCTGAAATTGAGGGACTTGAGCAAAAATCAGATTCAGAGGTTAAAGAAGGACTGCTGATGCTGTTGGATTCTGACCTCCCTGCACTCAAAGTGGATTTTCTGGAGATACAAAACTCGAAATGGCGCGCTTCCAATTGCGTTGGAAAGTAGACATCCAGGGCTTTCCAGCAATATATAATAGTCCATACTTTGGCTAATTTTAGACGACGCAAACTGGCGTTCAACGCCAGCTCTCTGCCCAAATCTGGCATCCAGCGCCAGAAAAGGAGCTAAAACCAGAGTTGAACGCCAGAAATGGCACAAAAGCTGGCGTTCAACTCCACAAATGATCTCTGCACGTGTAACACTCAAAGCTCAGTCCAAGCACACACCAAGTGGGCACCGGAAGTGGATTTATGCATCAATTACTTACTTCTGTAAACCCTAGTAGCTAGTTTATTATAAATAGGACTTTTTACTATTGTATTAGACATCCTGGATCCTGGATTGTATTTTGATCCTGTGATCTCGTTTTGGGGGCTGGCCATTCGGCCATGCCTGGACCTTTCACTTATGTATTTTCATACGGTAGAGTTTCTGCACTCCATAGATTAAGGTGTGGAGCTCTGCTGTTCCTCAAAGATTAATGCAAAGTACTACTGTTTTCTATTCAATTCATCTTGTTTCGCTTCTAAGATATTCATTTGTACTTTAATCTGAATGTGATGAATGTGACAATCATCATCATTCCCTATGAACGCGTGCCTGACAACCACTTCCGTTCTACATTAGACTGAATGAGTATCTCTTAGATCTCCTAACCAGAATCTTCGTGGCGTAAGCTAGAATGATGGCGGCATTCAAGAGAATCCGGAAGGTCTAAACCTTGTCTGTGGTATTCCGAGTAGGATTCAATGATTGAATGACTGTGACGAGCTCCAAACTCGCGATTGCAGGGCGTTAGTGACAGACGCAAAAGGATAGTAAATCCTATTCCAGCATGATCGAGAACCGACAGATGAATAGCCGTGCCGTGACAGGGTGCGTTGATCATTTTCACTGAGAGGATAGGATGAAGCCATTGACAAGGGTGATGCCTCCAGACGATTAGCCGTGCCGTGACAGGGCATTGGATCATTTTCCCGAGAGATGACCGAAAGTAGCCGTTGACAATGGTGATGTATCACATAAAGCCAGCCATGGAAAGGAGTAAGACTGATTGGATGAAGATAGCAGGAAAGCAGAGGTTCAGAGGAACGAAAGCATCTCCATTCGCTTATCTGAAATTCTCACCAATGAATTACATAAGTATTTCTATCCCTATTCTATTAATTATAATTCGAAAACACCATTATCAATTTATATCTGCCTAACTGAGATTTGCAAGGTGACCATAGCTTGCTTCATACCAACAATCTCCGTGGGATTCGACCCTTACTCACGTAAGGTATTACTTGGACGACTCAGTGCACTTGCTGGTCAGTTACACGGAGTTGTGAACCATGGTGTTGGCATCATGTTTTTGGTGCCATTACCAGGGAAAGAAAGAGCAATGAATTTTACGAAATTAAAGTGTAATCACGATTCCGCGTACCAGTTGTCGAGTTGATGAGTGCAAACGGCATGGTACCAGATATTTGGACTTATAATATAATCATGAGGGGTTTGTGCGATGAGGGGAAGGTCAAGGAGGCGATTAGCCTTAGGGATGATATGGAGAGCCTGAGGGTGATGCCGGATGAGGTTACCTACAATACTCTGATTGACGGGTGTTTCCAGTGGCGGGGGAGTGTGGAGGCATTCAAGTTGGTTGAGAAAATGAAGGGAAAGGGAGTCAAGCCGAACGCGGTGACTCACAATATAATGGTGAAGTGGTACTGTAAGGAAGGTAAGATGGATGAAGCCGGCTGTGTCGTGGCAAAGATAGTAGAGAGTGGGTTTTCACCGGACTGTTTTACTTATAATACTATGATCAATGGTTATTGTAAAGCAGGAAATCTGGGAGAAGCTTTTAAGATGATGGATGAAATGGGGAGGAAAGGTTTAAAGATGGATACTTTTACTCTGAACACTATAGTGAACAAATTGTGCATGGAGAAGCTACTCAAAGAGGCATACGAGTTGACTGTGAAGGCCGCAAAGCGAGGTTATATTCTCGATGAGGTAACCTATGAAACTCTAATCATGGGATACTTTAAAAATGATCAAACAAACAACACTCTGAAGCTTTGGGATGAGATGAAGGAGAAGGGGATCATTTCTAGTGTTGTCACTTATAATACTATAATTAGGGGGTTGTGTCATTCTTTAAAAACTGATCAGGCTATAGATAAATTGAATGAGCTTTTAGATAAAGGTTTGGCCACCGATGAAGCTACGTGTAACATAATTATCCATGGTTTCTGCTGGGAGGGAGCAGCGGAGAAAGCATTCTTGTTCTATAACAGAATGGTTGAGAACTCATTCAAGCCTGATGTTATTACATGTAACATTCTTCTTCGAGGGCTTTGCAAACATGGTATGTTCGAGAAGGCCTTTAATTTATTTAACACATGGATCATTAAAGGTAAGCCCATTGATGCAGTTACGTACAACACGTTGATTTCTGTCCTTTGCAAAGAAGGGAAACTTGATGAAGCATTTGACCTCATGACTGAGATGGAGAAGAAAAAATTGGGGCCAGACCGATATACTTATACTGCCATCATTGGTGCACTTACTCATGCTGGGAGAATTGAGAAAGCAAAGAAATTCATGTCAAAACTCCTATAGACAAGTCCAAATATGATAAGTGAAGACACTTCACAAATTCTTGGTTCAGGCGACATGGATTACTCAGAACAGATAACTAATTTTTGTACTCAAGGGAAGTACAAAGCGGCAATGAAACTATTTCAAGAATCAAAGTAAAAAGGAGTTAGTTTGCATAAATCTGCATATATCAAGTTAATGGATGGGCTATTGAAGAGGCGAAAAAGCATATCGAAGGCCTCCTTATCAGATTGACACAATAAATTTAAATTGGCATTTAAATTCCTGATGTTCATCATGTTGAACCCATTTTATTGGTGGTTTTGCTGTGATGACGATCCATTATTTCATGTAAGTATCCAATTTTCCAACATTATATTAGATTTTGTGGCGTTTGTAAACTGTGACTGTGTAATCAATATTTTTTTCCCTGGTAATTATTATGGATGGTATCCATAGTTAAAGGTTAGAGAAAGTTATTCATGTCCTCAAGAGATGTTTTATATGCTTTATTATCTGCACAAACAGAGTGTTACTTTAATAGAAATTATAGATCTATTCTCACAATGAAATCCTTTGTGCAACAAACATGTTAGGGGATCTGAACAGAGTCCACTTATTTTTTTATTGTTTTAAATGATAATAAGAGCAAACTACCATTTAAAATAAGGTGCATTCTGTTTTAGCGGGATTTCTTGAAGGATCAGAAGGTCCTTGGTTCTTATCCAATCTGTTGCCTACCCAGCATGGTCCGTGTATTGAATTTCACCTTGTTTGTTCATAAATACAATCGTCAGTCCGTCTGATTTTATTTTGTGTAGCCATAAAAATACTGTATTCTGCTTTTCATGTTTGACTGGATCATTTTATTTTAGCTGTCTTCTATATGGTTGACTTAATTTTTCTATTTTTAAGATATAAAGTAATAAAATAAAAAACAATTAAATTGAAAAAATAAAATAAGGAAAGCAGCTCCTTCCCCGTTTAGCTGATTACTACCCTAAACCCTAACGCGATAAAAATGACCACCACCAATGACGCAGCAGCCGCTGCAGCCTCATCGGAAGCTCAGCTGCTGAAAACGGTGACCACCATCCTCACCAGCCACCCTGACCCCTACTCCGCGCTCAAACCCTTAATCCAAAATCTCACCCTCCCCACGGTGCTTTCCGTCCTCTCCTCCACCCAACTCCACCGCACCAACTCCGCCACCCTCCTCTCCTTGTTCCACATCCTTCGCCACTCTCCCCACCCTTCTCTCTCCTCCTCCCCTGAGCCCCTCCTCGCCCTCCTCCCGGCCCTCCTCGTCCACCGCCGCTAGTCCTCCGCCTGCACCCTCCTCCTCAACTTCATCTCCTCCGACCACCCCCGCCACTCCCTCCACCAGCTCCCCCTCCGCCGGCCCCGTCTCCCACATCCACTCCTCGACACCTCCCTCTCTGCCTACGCCCTCTCCGACCACTCTGACCTCGCCTTCCAGCTCTTCAACAAGATGAAGCGCCTCCGTATTAAACCCAACCTCCTCACCTGCCACTCCCTCCTCTCTTCCCTTGTCCGCCGCCACCCTCATTCCTCCCACTCCATTCACCTCTCCAAACAAGTCTTTAACAATTCCATTAAGCTCGGTATAACCCCAAACACCACCACCTTCAACATCTTGATCCATGGTTCTTGTCTTGATAATAATTTTAATGATGCTCTTAGCTTAATGAACCAAATGACTGATTTTGCTTGTTCTCCTGATAATATCACTTACAATACTATTCTTGATGCATAAGGGCCAATTGAGTAAGGTTAGGGAGATTTTGCTAGAGATGAAAGGTAGCGGGGTTTCCCCAAATAAGAACACCTACAAAATCTTGGTTCATGGCTATTGTAAGTTGAGGTGGTTGAAGGAGGCTGCCGAGGTTGTCGAGTTGATGAGTGCAAACGACGTGGTACCAGATATTTGGACTTATAATACAATCATGAGGGGTTTGTGTGACGAGGGGAAGGTCAAGGAGGCGATTAGCCTTAGGGATGATATGGAGAGCCTGAGGGTGATGCCGGATGAGGTTACCTACAATACTCTGATTGACGGGTGTTTTCAGTGGCGGGGGAGTGTGGAGGAATTCAAGTTGGTTGAGGAAATAAAGGGAAAGAGAGTCAAGCCGAACGCGGTGACTCACAATATAATGGTGAAGTGGTACTGTAAGGAAGGTAAGATGTATGAAGCCGGCTGTGTCGTGGCAAAGATGGTAGAGATTGGGTTTTCACCGGACTGTTTTACTTATAATACAATGATCAATGGTTATTGTATAGCAGGAAATCTAGGAGAAGCTTTTAAGATGATGGATGAAATGGGGAGGAAAGGTTTAAAGATGGATACTTTTACTCTGAACACTATAGTGCACAAATTGTGCGTGGAGAAGCTACTCAAAGAGGCATACGAGTTGACTGTGAAGGCCGCAAAGCGAGGTTATATTCTCGATGAGGTAACCTATGGAACTCTAATCATGGGATACTTTAAAAATGATCAAACAAACAACGCTCTGAAGCTTTGGGATGAGATGAAGGAGAAGGGGATCATTTCTAGTGTTGTCATATAATACTATAATTAGGGGGTTGTGTCATTCATTAAAAACTGATCAGGCTATAGATAAATTGAATGAGCTTTTAGATAAAGGTTTGGCCACCGATGAAGCTACGTGTAACATAATTATTCATGGTTTCTGCTGGGAGGGAGCAGCGGAGAAAGCATTCTTGTTCTATAACAGAATGGTTGAGAACTCATTCAAGCCTGATGTTATTACATGTAACATTCTTCTTCGAGGGCTTTGCAAACATGGTATGTTCGAGAAGGCCTTTAATTTATTTAACACAAGGATCATTAAAGGTAAGCCCATTGATGCAGTTACGTACAACACGTTGATTTCTGTCCTTTGCAAAGAAGGGAAACTTGATGAAGCATTTGACCTCATGACTGAGATGGAGAAGAAAAAATTGGGGCCAGACCGATATACTTATGCTGCCATCATTGGTGCACTTACTCATGCTGGGAGAATTGAGAAAGCAAAGAAATTCATGTCAAAACTCCTATAGACAAGTCCAAATATGATAAGTGAAGACACTTCACAAATGCTTGGTTCAGGCGACATGGATTACTCAGAACAGATAACTAATTTTTGTACTCAAGGGAAGTACAAAGCGGCAATGAAACTATTTCAAGAATCAGAGTAAAAAGGAGTTAGTTTGCATAAATCTGCATATATCAAGTTAATGGATGGGCTATTGAAGAGGAGAAAAAGCATGTCGAAGGCCTCTTTATCAGATTGACACAATAAATTTAAATTGGCATTTAAATTCCTGATGTTCATCATGTTGAACCCATTTTATTGGTGGTTTTGCTGTGATGACGATCCATTATTTCATGTAAGTATCCAATTTTCCAACATTATATTAGATTTTGTGGCGTTTGTGAACTGTGACTGTGTAATCAATATTTTTTTCCCTGGTAATTATTATGGATGGTATCCATACTTAAAGGTTAGAGAAAGTTATTCATGTCCTCAAGAGATGTTTTATATGCTTTATTATCTGCACAAACAGAGTGTTACTTTAATAGAAATTATAGATCTATTCTCACAATGAAATCCTTTGTGCAACAAACATGTTAGGGGATCTGAACAGAGTCCACTTATTTTTTTATTGTTTTAAATGATAATAAGAGCAAACTACCATTTAGAATAAGGTGCATTCTGTTTTAGCGGGATTTCTTGAAGGATCAGAAGGTCCTTGGTTCTTATCCAATCTGTTGCCTACCCAGCATGGTCCGTGTATTGAATTTCACCTTGTTTGTTCATAAATACAATCGTCAGTCCGTCTGATTTTATTTTGTGTAGCCATAAAAATACTGTATTATGCTTTTCATGTTTGATTGGATCATTTTATTTTAGCTGTCTTCTATATGGTTGACTTAATTTTTCTATTTTTAAGATATAAAGTAATAAAATAAAAAATAATTAAATTGAAAAAATAAAATAAGGGAAGCAACTCCTTCCCCGTTTAGCTGATTACCACCTTAAACCCTAATGCGATAAAAATGACCACCACCACCGACGCAGCAGCCGCCGCAGCATCATCGGAAGCTCAGCTGCTGAAAACGGTGACCACCATCCTCACCAGCCACCTTGACCCCCACTCCGCGCTCAAACCCTTAATCCAAAATCTCACCCTCCCCACGGTGCTTTCCGTCCTCTCCTCCACCCAACTCCACCGCACCCACTTCGCCACCCTCCTCTCCTTCTTCCACATCCTTCGCCACTCTCCCTACCCTTCTCTCTCCTCCTCCCCTGAGCCCCTCCTCGCCCTCCTCGCCGGCTTCCTCGTCCACCGCCACTACTCCTCCACCAGCTCCCTCCTCCTCAACTTAATCTCCTCCGACCACCCCCGCCACTCCCCCTCTGCCGCCCCCGTCTCCCGCAGCCAATCTTCGACACCTCCCTCTCTGCCTACGCCCTTTCCGACCACCCCGACCTCACCTTCCAGCTCTTCAACAAGATGAAGCGCCTCCGTATTAAACCCAACCTCCTCACCTGCCACTCCCTCCTCTCCTCCCTTGTCCGCCGCCACCCTCATTCCTCCCACTCCATTCACCTCTCCAAACAAGTCTTTGATGATTCTCTTAAGCTCGGTATAACCCCAAACACCACCACCTTCAACATCTTGATCCATGGTTCTTGTCTTGATAATAATTTTAATGATGCTCTTAGCTTAATTAACCAAATTACTGATTTTGCTTGTTCTCCTGATAATATCACTTACACTACTATTCTTGATGCATAAGGGCCAATTGAGTATGGTTAGGGAGGTTTTGCTAGAGATGAAAGGTAGCGGGATTTCCCCAAATAGGAACACCTATAATAGCTTGGTTCATGGCTATTGTAAGTTGAGGTGGTTGAAGGAGGCTGAAGGAGGCGATTAGCCTTAGGGATGATATGGAGAGCTTGAGGGTGATGCCGGATGAGGTTACCTACAATACTCTGATTGACGAGTGTTTTCAGTGGCGGGGGAGTGTGGAGGCATTTTAGTTGGTTGAGGAAATGAAGGGAAAGGGAGTCAAGCCGAACGCGGTGACTCACAATATAATGGTGAAGTGGTACTGTAAGGAAGGTAAGATGGATGAAGCCGGCTGTGTCGTGGCAAAGATGGTAGAGAGTGGGTTTTCACCGGACTATTTTACTTATAATACTATGATAAATGGTTAATGTAAAGAAGGAAATCTGGGAGAAGCTTTTAAGATGATGGATGAAATGGGGAGGAAAGGTTTAAAGATGGATACTTTTACTCTGAACACTATAGTGCACAAATTGTGCGTGGAGAAGCTACTCAAAGAGGCATACGAGTTGACTGTGAAAGCCGCAAAGCGAGGTTATATTCTCGATGAGGTAACCTATGGAACTCTAATCATGGGATACTTTAAAAATGATCAAACAAACAACGCTCTGAAGCTTTGGGATGAGATGAAGGAGAAGGGGATCATTTCTAGTGTTGTCACTTATAATACTATAATTAGGGGGTTGTGTCATTCTTTAAAAACTGATCAGGCTGTAGATAAATTGAATGAGCTTTTAGATAATGGTTTGGCCACCGATGAAGCTACGTGTAACATAATTATTCATGGTTTCTGCTGGGAGGGAGCAGTGGAGAAAGCATTCTTGTTCTATAACAGAATGGTTGAGAACTCATTCAAGCCTGATGTTATTACATGTAACATTCTTCTTCGAGGGATTTGCAAACATGGTATGTTCGAGAAGGCCTTTAATTTATTTAAGACATGGATCATTAAAGGTAAGCCCATTGATGCAGTTACGTACAACACGTTGATTTCTGTCCTTTGCAAAGAAGGGAAACTTGATGAAGCATTTGACCTCATGACTGAGATGGAGAAGAAAAAATTGGGGCCAGACCGATATACTTATACGGCCATCATTGGTGCACTTACTCATGCTGGGAAAATTGAGAAAGCAAAGAAATTCATGTCAAAACTCCTAGAGACAAGTCCAAATATGATAAGTGAAGACACTTCACAAATGCTTGGTTCAGGCGACATGGATTACTTAGAACAGATAACTAATTTTTGTACTCAAGGGAAGTAGAAAGCGGCAATGAAACTATTTCAAGAATCAGAGTAAAAAGGAGTTAGTTTGCATAAATCTGCATATATCAAGTTAATGGATGAGCTATTGAAGAGGCGAAAAAGCATATCGAAGGCCTCCTTATCAGATTGACACAATAAATTTAAATTGGCATTTAAATTCCTGATGTTCATCATGTTGAACCCATTTTATTGGTGGTTTTGCTGTGATGACGATCCATTATTTCATGTAAGTATCCAATTTTCTAACATTATATTAGATTTTGAGGCGTTTGTAAACTGTGACTGTGTAATCAATATTTTTTTCCCTGGTAATTATTATGGATGGTATCCATAGTTAAAGGTTAGAGAAAGTTATTCATGTCCTCAAGAGATGTTTTATATGCTTTATTATCTGTACAAACAGAGTGTTGCTTTAATAGAAATTATAGATCTATTCTCACACTGCAATCCTTTGTGCAATAGACATGTTAGGGGATCTGAACAGAGTCCACTTGTTTTTTATTGTTTTAAATGATAATAAGAGCAAACTACCATTTAGAATAAGGTGCATTCTGTTTTAGCGATATTTCTTGAAGGATCAAAAGGTCATTGGTTCTTATCCAATCTGTTGCCTACCCAGCATGGTCCGTGTATTGAATTTCACCTTGTTTGTTCATAAATACAATCGTCAGTCCGTCTGATTTTATTTTGTGTAGCAATAAAAATACTGTATTCTGCTTTTCATGTTTGACTGGATCATTTTATTTTAGATGTCTTCTATATGGTTGACTTAATTTTTTTATTTTTAAGATATAAAGTAATAAAATAAAAAACAATTAAATTGAAAAAATAAAATAAGGGAAGCAGCTCCTTCCCCGTTTAGCTGATTACTACCCTAAACCCTAATGCGATAAAAATGACCACCACCAACGACGCAGCAGCCGCTGCAGCCTCATCGGAAGCTCAGCTGCTGAAAACGGTGATCACCATCCTCACCAGCCACCCTGACCCCTACTCCGCGCTCAAACCCTTAATCCAAAATCTCACCCTCCCCACGGTGCTTTCCGTCCTCTCCTCCACCCAACTCCACCGCACCAACTCCGCCACCCTCCTCTCCTTGTTCCACATCCTTCGCCACTCTCCCCACCCTTCTCTCTCCTCCTCCCCTGAGCCCCTCCTCGCCATCCTCCCGGCCCTCCTCGTCCACCACCGCTAGTCCTCCGCCTGCACCCTCCTCCTCAACTTCATCTCCTCCGACCACCCCCGGCACTCCCTCCACCAGCTCCCCCTCCGCCGCCCACGTCTCCCACATCCACTCCTCGACACCTCCCTCTCTGCCTACGCCCTCTCCGACCACTCTGACCTCGCCTTCCAGCTCTTCAACAAGATGAAGCGCCTCCGTATTAAAGCCAACCTCCTCACCTGCCACTCCCTCCTCTCTTCCCTTGTCCGCCGCCACCCTCATTCCTCCCACTCCATTCACCTCTCCAAACTAGTCTTTAACGATTCCCTTAAGCTCGGTATAACCCCAAACACCACCACCTTCAACATCTTGATCCATGGTTCTTGTCCTGATAATAATTTTAATGATGCTCTTAGCTTAATGAACCAAATGACTGATTTTGCTTGTTCTCCTGATAATATCACTTACAATACTATTCTTGATGCATAAGGGCCAATTGAGTAAGGTTAGGGAGGTTTTGCTAGAGATGAAAGGTAGCGGGGTTTCCCCAAATAAGAACACCTATAAAATCTTGGTTCATGGCTATTGTAAGTTGAGGTGGTTGAAGGAGGCTGCCGAGGTTGTCGAGTTGATGAGTGCAAACGACGTGGTACCAGATATTTGGACTTATAATACAATCATGAGGGGTTTGTGTGACGAGGGGAAGGTCAAGGAGGCGATTAGCCTTAGGGATGATATGGAGAGCCTGAGGGTGATGCCGGATGAGGTTACCTACAATACTCTGATTGACGGGTGTTTTCAGTGGCGGGGGAATGTGGAGGAATTCAAGTTGGTTGAGGAAATAAAGGGAAAGAGAGTCAAGCCGAACGCGGTGACTCACAATATAATGGTGAAGTGGTACTGTAAGTAAGGTAAGATGGATGAAGCCGGCTGTGTTGTGGCAAAGATGGTAGATAGTGGGTTTTCACCGGACTGTTTTACTTATAATACAATGATCAATGGTTATTGTATAGCAGGAAATCTAGGAGAAGCTTTTAAGATGATGGATGAAATGGGGAGGAAAGGTTTAAAGATGGATACTTTTACTCTGAACACTATAGTGCACAAATTGTGCGTGGAGAAGCTACTCAAAGAGGCATATGAGTTGACTGTGAAGGCCGCAAAGCGAGGTTATATTCTCGATGAGGTAACCTATGGAACTCTAATAATGGGATACTTTAAAAATGATCAAACAAACAACGCTCTGAAGCTTTGGGATGAGATGAAGGAGAAGGGGATCATTTCTAGTGTTGTCATATAATACTATAATTAGGGGGTTGTGTCATTCTTTAAAAACTGATCAGGCTATAGATAAATTGAATGAGCTTTTAGATAAAGGTTTGGCCACCGATGAAGCTACGTGTAACATAATTATTCATGGTTTCTGCTGGGAGGGAGCAGTGGAGAAAGCATTCTTGTTCTATAACAGAATGGTTGAGAACTCATTCAAGCCTGATATTATTACATGTAACATTCTTCTTCGAGGGCTTTGCAAACGTGGTATGTTCGAGAAGGCCTTTAATTTATTTAACACATGGATCATTAAAGGTAAGCCCATTGATGCAGTTACGTACAACACGTTGATTTCTGTCCTTTGCAAAGAAGGGAAACTTGATGAAGCATTTGACCTCATGACTGAGATGGAGAAGAAAAAATTGGGGCCAGACCGATATACTTATACTGCCATCATTGGTGCACTTACTCATGCTGGGAGAATTGAGAAAGCAAAGAAATTCATGTCAAAACTCCTATAGACAAGTCCAAATATGATAAGTGAAGACACTTCACAAATGCTTGGTTCAGGCGACATGGATTACTCAGAACAGATAACTAATTTTTGTACTCAAGGGAAGTACAAAGCGGCAATGAAACTATTTCAAGAATCAGAGTAAAAAGGAGTTAGTTTGCATAAATCTGCATATATCAAGTTAATGGATGGGCTATTGAAGAGGCGAAAAAGCATATCGAAGGCCTCCTTATCAGATTGACACAATAAATTTAAATTGGCATTTAAATTCCTGATGTTCATCATGTTGAAACCATTTTATTGGTGGTTTTGCTGTGATGACGATCCATTATTTCATGTAAGTATCCAATTTTCCAACATTATATTAGATTTTGTGGCGTTTGTAAACTGTGACTGTGTAATCAATATTTTTTTCCCTGGTAATTATTATGGATGGTATCCATACTTAAAGGTTAGAGAAAGTTATTCATGTCCTCAAGAGATGTTTTATATGCTTTATTATCTACACAAACAGAGTGTTACTTTAATAGAAATTATAGATCTATTCTCACAATGAAATCCTTTGTGCAACAAACATGTTAGGGGATCTGAACAGAGTCCACTTATTTTTTTATTGTTTTAAATGATAATAAGAGCAAACTACCATTTAGAATAAGGTGCATTCTGTTTTAGCGGGATTTCTTGAAGGATCAGAAGGTCCTTGGTTCTTATCCAATCAGTTGCCTACCCAGCATGGTCCGTGTATTGAATTTCACCTTGTTTGTTCATAAATACAATCGTCAGTCCGTCTGATTTTATTTTGTGTAGCCATAAAAATACTGTATTACGCTTTTCATGTTTGATTGGATCATTTTATTTTAGCTGTCTTCTATATGGTTGACTTAATTTTTCTATTTTTAAGATATAAAGTAATAAAATAAAAAACAATTAAATTGAAAAAATAAAATAAGGGAAGCAGCTCCTTCCCCGTTTAGCTGATTACTACCCTAAACCCTAATGCGATAAAAATGACCACCACCAACGACGCAGCAGCCACTGCAGCCTCATCGGAAGCTCAGCTGCTGAAAACGGTGACCACCTTCCTCACCAGCCACCCTGACCCCTACTCCGCGCTCAAACCCTTAATCAATAATCTCACCCTCCCCACGGTGCTTTCCGTCCTCTCCTCCACCCAACTCCACCGCACCAACTCCGCCACCCTCCTCTCCTTGTTCCACATCCTTCGCCACTCTCCCCACCCTTCTCTCTCCTCCTCCCCTGAGCCCCTCCTCGCCCTCCTTCCGGCCCTCCTCGTCCACCGCCGCTAGTCCTCCGCCTGCACCCTCCTCCTCAACTTCATCTCCTCCGACCACCCCCGCCACTCCCTCCACCAGCTCCCCCTCCGCCGCCCCCGTCTCCCACATCCACTCCTCGACACCTCCCTCTCTGCCTACGCCCTCTCCGACCATTCTGACCTCGCCTTCCAGCTCTTCAACAAGATGAAGCGCCTCCGTATTAAACCCAACCTCCTCACCTGCCACTCCCTCCTCTCTTCCCTTGTCTGCCGCCACCCTCATTCCTCCCACTCCATTCACCTCTCCAAACAAGTCTTTAACGATTCCCTTAAGCTCGGTATAACCCCAAACACCACCACCTTCAACATCTTGATCCATGATTCTTGTCTTGATAATAATTTTAATGATGCTCTTAGCTTAATGAACCAAATGTCTGATTTTGCTTGTTCTCCTGATAATATCACTTACAATACTATTCTTGATGCATAAGGGCCAATTGAGTAAGGTTAGGGAGGTTTTGCTAGAGATGAAAGGTAGCGGGGTTTCCCCAAATAAGAACACCTATAAAATCTTGGTTCATGGCTATTGTAAGTTGAGGTGGTTGAAGGAGGCTGCCGAGGTTGTCGAGTTGATGAGTGCAAACGACGTGGTACCAGATATTTGGACTTATAATACAATCATGAGGGGTTTGTGTGACGAGGGGAAGGTCAAGGAGGCGATTAGCCTTAGGGATGATATGGAGAGCCTGAGGGTGATGCCGGATGAGGTTACCTACAATACTCTGATTGACGGGTGTTTTCAGTGGCGGGGGAGTGTGGAGGAATTCAAGTTGGTTGAGGAAATAAAGGGAAAGAGAGTCAAGCCGAACGCGGTGACTCACAATATAATGGTGAAGTGGTACTGTAAGTAAGGTAGGATGGATGAAGCCGGCTGTGTCGTGGCAAAGATGGTAGAGAGTGGGTTTTCACCAGACTGTTTTACTTATAATACAATGATCAATGGTTATTGTATAGCAGGAAATCTAGGAGAAGCTTTTAAGATGATGGATGAAATGGGGAGGAAAGGTTTAAAGATGGATACTTTTACTCTGAACACTATAGTGCACAAATTGTGCGTGGAGAAGCTACTAAAAGAGGCATACGAGTTGACTGTGAAGGCCGCAAGGCGAGGTTATATTCTCGATGAGGTAACCTATGGAACTCTAATCATGGGATACTTTAAAAATGATCAAACAAACAACGCTCTGAAGCTTTGGGATGAGATGAAGGAGAAGGGGATAATTTCTAGTGTTGTCATATAATACTATAATTAGGGGGTTGTGTCATTCTTTAAAAACTGATCAGGCTATAGATAAATTGAATGAGCTTTTAGATAAAGGTTTGGCCACCGATGAAGCTACGTGTAACATAATTATTCATGGTTTCTGCTGGGAGGGAGCAGCGGAGAAAGCATTCTTGTTCTATAACAGAATGGTTGAGAACTCATTCAAGCCTGATGTTATTACATGTAACATTCTTCTTCGAGGGCTTTGCAAACATGGTATGTTCGAGAAGGCCTTTAATTTATTTAACACATGGATCATTAAAGGTAAGCCCATTGATGCAGTTACGTACAACACGTTGATTTCTGTCCTTTGCAAAGAAGGGAAACTTGATGAAGCATTTGACCTCATGACTGAGATGGAGAAGAAAAAATTGGGGCCAGACCGATATACTTATACTGCCATCATTGGTGCACTTACTCATGCTGGGAGAATTGAGAAAGCAAAGAAATTCATGTCAAAACTCCTATAGACAAGTCCAAATATGATAAGTGAAGACACTTCACAAATGCTTGGTTCAGGCGACATGGATTACTCAGAACAGATAACTAATTTTTGTACTCAAGGGAAGTACAAAGCGGCAATGAAACTATTTCAAGAATCAGAGTAAAAAGGAGTTAGTTTGCATAAATCTGCATATATCAAGTTAATGGATGGGCTATTGAAGAGGCAAAAAAGCATATCGAAGGCCTCCTTATCAGATTGACACAATAAATTTAAATTGGCATTTAAATTCCTGATGTTCATCATGTTGAACCCATTTTATTGGTGGTTTTGCTGTGATGACGATCCATTATTTCATGTAAGTATCCAATTTTCCAACATTATATTAGATTTTGTGGCGTTTGTAAACTGTGACTGTGTAATCAATATTTTTTCCCTGGTAATTATTATGGATGGTATCCATACTTAAAGGTTAGAGAAAGTTATTCATGTCCTCAAGAGATGTTTTATATGCTTTATTATCTGCACAAACAGAGTGTTACTTTAATAGAAATTATAGATCTATTCTCACAATGAAATCCTTTGTGCAACAAACATGTTAGGGGATCTGAACAGAGTCCACTTATTTTTTTATTGTTTTAAATGATAATAAGAGCAAACTACCATTTAGAATAAGGTGCATTCTGTTTTAGCGGGATTTCTTGAAGGATCAGAAGGTCCTTGGTTCTTATCCATTCTGTTGCCTACCCAGCATGGTCCGTGTATTGAATTTCACCTTGTTTGTTCATAAATACAATCGTCAGTCCGTCTGATTTTATTTTGTGTAGCCATAAAAATACTGTATTATGCTTTTCATGTTTGATTGGATCATTTTATTTTAGCTGTCTTCTATATGGTTGACTTAATTTTTCTATTTTTAAGATATAAAGTAATAAAATAAAAAATAATTAAATTGAAAAAATAAAATAAGGGAAGCAACTCCTTCCCCGTTTAGCTGATTACCACCTTAAACCCTAATGCGATAAAAATGACCACCATCACCGACGCAGCACCCGCCGCAGCCTCATCGGAAGCTCAGCTGCTGAAAACGGTGACCACCATCCTCACCAGCCACCCTGACCCCAACTCCGTGCTCAAACCCGTAATCCAAAATCTCACCCTTCCCACGGTGCTTTCCGTCCTCTCCTCCATCCAACTCCACCGCACCCACTCCGCCACCCTCCCCTCCTTCTTCCACATCCTTCGCCACTCTCCCCACCATTCTCTCTCCTCCTCCCCTGAGCCCCTCCTCGCCCTCCTCCCCGGCCTCCTCGTCCACCGCCACTAGTCCTCCACCAGCTCCCTCCTCTTCAACTTCAT
This sequence comes from Arachis ipaensis, assembly GCF_059453495.1. Classification (NCBI taxonomy): domain Eukaryota; kingdom Viridiplantae; phylum Streptophyta; class Magnoliopsida; order Fabales; family Fabaceae; genus Arachis; species Arachis ipaensis. Next base: position 140,726,309 of record NC_142436.1, read on the forward strand.
CTCCTCCGACCACCCCCGCCACTCCCCTTCCGCCGCCCCCGTCTCTCGCAGCCACTCCTCGACACCTCCCTCTCTGCCTACGCTCTCTCCGACCACCCCGACCTCACCTTCCAGCTCTTCAACAAGATGAAGCGCCTCCGTATTAAACCCAACCTCCTCACCTGCCACTCCCTCCTCTCCTCCCTTGTCCGCCGCCACCCTCATTCCTCCCACTCCATTCATCTCTCCAAACAAGTCTTTGACGATTCGCTTAAGCTGGGTATAACCCTAAACACCACCACCTTCAACATCTTGATCCATGGTTCTTGTCTTGATAATAATTTTAATGATGCTCTTAGCTTAATGAACCAAATTACTGATTTTGCTTGTTCTCCTGATAATATCACTTACAATACTATTCTTGATGCATAAGGGCCAATTGAGTAAGTTTAGGGAGGTTTTGCTAGAGATGAAAGGTAGCGGGATTTCCCCAAATAGGAACACCTATAATATCTTGGTTCAAGGCTATTGTAAGTTGAGGTGGTTGAAGGAGGCTGCCGAGGTTGTCGAGTTGATGAGTGCAAACGACGTGGTACCAGATATTTGGACTTATAATACAATCATGAGGGGTTTGTGTGACGAGGGGAAGGTCAAGGAGGCGATTAGCCTTAGGGATGATATGGAGAGCTTGAGGGTGATGCTGGATGAGGTTACCTACAACACTCTGATTGACGAGTGTTTTCAGTGGCGGGGGAGTGTGGAGGCATTTTAGTTGGTTGAGGAAATGAAGGGAAAAGGAGTCAAGCCGAACGCGGTGACTCACAATATAATGATGAAGTGGTACTGTAAGGAAGGTAAGATGGATGAAGTCGGCTGTGTCGTGGCAAAGATGGTAGAGAGTGGGTTTTCACCGGACTGTTTTACTTATAATTCTATGATAAATGGTTAATGTAAAGCAGGAAATCTGGGAGAAGCTTTTAAGATGATGGATGAAATGGGGAGGAAAGGTTTAAATATGGATACTTTTACTCTGAACACTGTAGTGCACAAATTGTGCGTGGAGAAGCTACTCAAAGAGGCATACGAGTTTACTGTAAAAGCCACAAAGCGAGGTTATATTCTCGATGAGGTAACCTATGGAACTCTAATCATGGGATACTTTAAAAATGATCAAACAAACAACGCTCTGAAGCTTTGGGATGAGATGAAGGAGAAGGGGATCATTTCTAGTGTTGTCACTTATAATACTATAATTAGGGGGTTGTGTCATTCTTTAAAAACTGATCAGGCTATAGATAAATTGAATGAGCTTTTAGATAATGGTTTGGCCACCGATGAAGCTACATGTAACATAATTATTCATAGTTTCTGCTGGGAGGGAGCAGTGGAGAAAGCATTCTTGTTCTATAACAGAATGGTTGAGAACTCATTCAAGCCTGATGTTATTACATGTAACATTCTTCTTCGAGGGCTTTGCAAACATGGTATGTTCGAGAAGGCCTTTAATTTATTTAAGACATGGATCATTAAAGGTAAGCCCATTGATGCAGTTACGTACAACACGTTGATTTCTGTCCTTTGTAAAGAAGGGAAACTTGATGAAGCATTTGACCTCATGACTGAGATGGAGAAGAAAAAATTGGGGCCAGACCGATATACTTATACGGCCATCATTGGTGCACTTACTCATGTTGGGAGAATTGAGAAAGCAAAGAAATTCATGTCAAAACTCCTAGAGACAAGCCCAAATATGATAAGTGAAGACACTTCACAAATGCTTGGTTCAGGCGACATGGATTACTTAGAACAGATAACTAATTTTTGTACTCAAGGGAAGTACAAAGCGGCAATGAAACTATTTCAAGAATCAGAGTAAAAAGGAGTTAGTTTGCATAAATCTGCATATATCAAGTTAATGGATGGGCTATTGAAGAGGCGAAAAATCATATCGAAGGCCTCCTTATCAGATTGACACAATAAATTTAAATTGGCATTTAAATTCCTAATGTTCATCATGTTGAACCCATTTTATTGGTGGTTTTGCTGTGATGACGATCCATTATTTCATGTAAGTATCCAATTTTCCAACATTATATTAGATTTTGTGGCATTTGTAAACTGTGACTGTGTAATCAATATTTTTTTCCCTGGTAATTATTATGGATGGTATCCATACTTAAAGGTTAGAGAAAGTTATTCATGTCCTCAAGAGATGTTTTATATGCTTTATTATCTGCACAAACAGAGTGTTGCTTTAATAGAAATTATAGATCTATTCTCACACTGCAATCCTTTGTGCAATAGACATGTTAGGGGATCTGAACAGAGTCCACTTGTTTTTTATTGTTTTAAATGATAATAAGAGCAAACTACCATTTAGAATAAGGTGCATTCTATTTTAGCGGGATTTCTTGAAGGATCAGAAGGTGCTTGGTTCTTATCCAATCTGTTGCCTACCCAGCATGGTCCGTGTATTGAATTTTACCTTGTTTGTTCATAAATACAATCGTCAGTCCGTCTGATTTTATTTTGTGTAGCTATAAAAATACTGTATTCTGCTTTTCTTGTTTGACTGGATCATTTTATTTTAGCTGTCTTCTATTTGATTGACTTAATTTTTCTATTTTTAAGATATAAGGTAATAAAATAAAAAACATTTAAATTGAAAAAATAAAATAAGGGAAGCAGCTCCTTCCCCGTTTAGCTGATTACTACCCTAAACCCTAATGCGATAAAAATGACCACCACCAACGACGCAGCAGCCGCTGCAGCCTTATCGGAAGCTCAGCTGCTGAAAACGGTGACCACCATCCTCACCAGCCACCCTGACCCCTACTCCGCGCTCAAACCCTTAATCCAAAATCTCACCCTCCCCACGGTGCTTTCCGTCTTCTCCTCCACCCAACTCCACCGCACCAACTCCGCTACCCTCCTCTCCTTGTTCCACATCCTTCGCCACTCTCCCCACCCTTCTCTCTCCTCCTCCCCTGAGCCCCTCCTCGCCCTCCTCCCGGCCCTCCTCGTCCACCGCCGCTAGTCCTCCGCCTGCACCCTCCTCCTCAACTTCATCTCCTCCGACCACCCCCGCCACTCCCTCCACCAGCTCCCCCTCCGCCGCCCTCGTCTCCCACATCCACTCCTCGACACCTCCCTCTCTGCCTACGCTCTCTCCGACCACCCCGACCTCACCTTCCAGCTCTTCAACAAGATGAAGCGCCTCCGTATTAAACCCAACCTCCTCACCTGCCACTCCCTCCTCTCCTCCCTTGTCCGCCGCCACCCTCATTCCTCCCACTCCATTCATCTCTCCAAACAAGTCTTTGACGATTCGCTTAAGCTCGGTATAACCCTAAACACCACCACCTTCAACATCTTGATCCATGGTTCTTGTCTTGATAATAATTTTAATGATGCTCTTAGCTTAATGAACCAAATTACTGATTTTGCTTGTTCTCCTGATAATATCACTTACAATACTATTCTTGATGCATAAGGGCCAATTGAGTAAGTTTAGGAAGGTTTTGCTAGAGATGAAAGGTAGCGGGATTTCCCCAAATAGGAACACCTATAATATCTTGGTTCAAGGCTATTGTAAGTTGAGGTGGTTGAAGGAGGCTGCCGAGGTTGTCGAGTTGATGAGTGCAAACGACGTGGTACCAGATATTTGGACTTATAATACAATCATGAGGGGTTTGTGTGACGAGGGGAAGGTCAAGGAGGCGATTAGCCTTAGGGATGATATGGAGAGCCTGAGGGTGATGCCGGATGAGGTTACCTACAATACTCTGATTGACGGGTGTTTTCAGTGGCGGGGGAGTGTGGAGGCATTCAAGTTGGTTGAGGAAATAAAGGGAAAGAGAGTCAAGCCGAACGCGGTGACTCACAATATAATGGTGAAGTGGTACTGTAAGGAAGGTAAGATGGATGAAGCCGGCTGTGTCGTGGCAAAGATGGTAGAGAGTGGGTTTTCACCGGACTGTTTTACTTATAATACAATGATCAATGGTTATTGTATAGCAGGAAATCTAGGAGAAGCTTTTAAGATGATGGATGAAATGGGGAGGAAAGGTTTAAAGATGGATACTTTTACTCTGAACACTATAGTGCACAAATTGTGCGTGAAGAAGCTACTCAAAGAGGCATACGAGTTGACTGTGAAGGCCGCAAAGCGAGGTAATATTCTCGATGAGGTAACCTATGGAACTCTAATCATGGGATACTTTAAAAATTATCAAACAAACAAAGCTCTGAAGCTTTGGGATGAGATGAAGGAGAAGGGGATCATTCCTAATGTTGTCACTTATAATACTATAATTAGGGGGTTGTGCCATTCTTTAAAAACTGATCAGGATGTAGAAAAACTAAATGAGCTTTTAGATAAAGGTTTGGCCACCGATGAAGCTACGTGTAACATAATTATTCATGGTTTCTGCTGGGAGGGAGCAGTGGAGAAAGCATTCTTGTTCTATAACAGAATGGTTGAGAACTCATTCAAGCCTGATGTTATTACATGTAACATTCTTCTTCGAGGGCTTTGCAAACATGGTATGTTCGAGAAGGCCTTTAATTTATTTAACACATGGATCATTAAAGGTAGGTCCATTGATACAGTTACGTACAACACGTTGATTTCTGTCCTTTGCAAAGAAGGGAAACTTGATGAAGCATTTGACCTCATGACTGAGATGGAGAAGAAAAAATTGGGGCCGGACCGATATACTTATACCGCCATCATTGGTGCACTTACTCATGCTGGGAGAATTGGGAAAGCAAAGAAATTCATGTCAAAACTCCTAGAGACAAGTCCAAATATGATAAGTGAAGACACTTCACAAATGCTTGGTTCAGGCGACATGGATTACTCAGAACAGATAACTAATTTTTGTACTCAAGGGAAGTACAAAGAGGCAATGAAACTATTTCAAGAATCAGAGTAAAAAGGAGTTAGTTTGCAAAAATCTACATATTTCAAGTTAATGGATGGGCTATTGAAGAGTCGAAAAATCATATCGAAGGCCTCCTTATCAGATTGACACAATAAATTTAAATTGGCATTTAAATTCCTGATGTTCATCATGTTGAACCCATTTTATTGGTGCTTTTGCTGTGATGACGATCCATTATTTCATATAAGTATCTAATTTTCCAACATTATATTAGATTTTGTGGCATTTGTAAACTGTGACTGTGTAATCAATATTTTTTTTCCTGGTAATTATTATGGATGATATCCATAGTTAAAGGTTAGAGAAAGTTATTTATGTCCTCAAGAGATGTTTTATATGCTTTATTATTTGCACAAACAGAGTGTTACTTTAATAGAAATTATAGATCTATTCTCACACTGCAATCCTTTGTGCAACAGACATGTTAGGGGATCTGAACAGAGTCCACTTATTTTTTTATTATTATAAATGATAATAAGAGCAAACTACCATTTGGAATAAGGTGCATTCTGTTTTAGCGGGATTTCTTGAAGGATCAGAAGGTCCTTGGTTCTTATCCAATCTGTTGCCTACCTAGCATGGTCCGTGTATTGAATTTCACCTTGTTTGTTCATAAATACAATCGTCAGTCCGTTTGATTTTATTTTGTGTAGCCATAAAAATACTGTATTCTGCTTTTCATGTTTGACTGTATCATTTTATTTTAGCTATCTTCTATATGGTTGACTTAATTTTTCTTTTTTTAAGATATAAAGTAATAAAATAAAAAAATAATTAAATTGAAAAAATAAAATAAGGGAAGCAGCACCTTCCCCGTTTAGCTGATTACCACCCTAAATCCTAATGCGATAAAAATGACCACCACCACCAACGCAGCAGCGGCCGCAGCCTCATCGGAAGCTCAGCTGCTGAAAACGGTGACCACCATCCTCACCAGCCACCCTGACCCCCACTTCACGCTCAAACCCTTAATCCAAAATCTTACCCTCCCCACGGTGCTTTCCGTCCACTCCTCCACCCAACTCCACCGCACCCGGCCACTCCGCCACCCTCCTCTCCTTCTTCCACATCCTTCGCCACTCTCCCCACCCTTCTCTCTCCTCCTCCCCTGAGCCCTTCCTTGCCCTCCTCCCCGGCCTCCTCGTCCACCGCCGTTAGTCCTCCGCCCGCTCCCTCCTCCTCAACTTCATCTCCTCCGACTACCCCCGCTACTCCCTCCACCAGCTCCCCCTCCGCCGTCCCCGTCTCCCGCAGCCACTCCTCGACACCTCCTTCTCTGCCTACGTCCTCTCCGACCACCCCGACCTCGCCTTTCAGCTCTTCAACAAGATGAAGTGCCTCCGTATTAAACCCAACCTCCTCACCTGCCACTCCCTGCTCTCCTCCCTTGTCCGCCGCCACCCTCATTCCTCCCACTCCATTCACCTCTCCAAACAAGTCTTTAACGATTCCCTTAAGCTCGGTATAACCCCAAACACCACCACCTTCAACATCTTGATCCATGGTTCTTGTCTTGATAATAATTTTAATGATGCTCTTAGCTTCATGAACCAAATGACTGATTTTGCTTGTTCTCCTGATAATGTCACTTACAATACTATTCTTGAAGCATAAGGGCCAATTGAGTAAGGTTAGGGAGGTTTTGCTAGAGATGAAAGGTAGCAGGGTTTTTCCAAATAGGAACACCTATAATATCTTGGTTCATGGCTATTGTAAGTTGAGGTGGTTGAAGGAGGCTGCCGAGGTTGTCGAGTTGATGAGTGCAAACGATGTGGTACCAGATATTTGGACTTATAATACAATCATGAGGGGTTTGTGTGACGAGGGGAAGGTCAAGGAGGCGATTAGCCTTAGGGATGATGTAACATCCCTTCCAGCAAAATACCTTGCTTAAGTCAGGGTATTTCTACTAGAAAGAACGTTACGTAACCTTTTCTAGTATTAACTACTTAATTATCGAGCCTTTGTATCGAGTTCGCGTTTCAGTTTTAAGAAAATTCCAGAAAATTTTGTTTTTTATTCATTAAAGTCATAATTCAAACATTTACAAATAATAATAATCACATAAATATTATTGATAATAATTCTTATACAAAAGAAACCAAATAAAACTCAAATACAATATACCAAACCTACCCCTCTATATGAAATAAAATCTCAAGGGACAATCAGCGAGGGGACTCTACCAGACCAATTAAAACCATAAAGAAAACCCACTAATCGCTCACAGCTTCAAATTGCGTCTTCAAACCTATGTCACTGAAAGGGTAAAAAATTTGGGGGTGAGAACCAAACCACATGTTCTCAGTAGAGGTCGAGAATGCCGTGAAAGTAAAGAATAAAGCACAAATAGTTAATTTCATTCAGAGACATCTAAAAGAAAATTAACCTCCTTTAAAAAGATTAGTTAATTATTTAAAATCCTAGACCCATATTTTCTTTATAAAACTCTTAAAAGTTTTCTAAACTGTATGAATGACCAACCTGTTCCAAGCATAGGTTCATTAAGTCTATGCTGAACCAGTTTGATTTTTCATATTTTCCTAGACCATAACATAAAAAAAGTTACCTACGCGGTATAAATGATCATCCTGCTCCAAGCATAGGTTCATTAAGTCTATGCTGAACCAGTCAGATACTTTATACAAAACTAGACCTCAAACGTACCAATCACGGCCTCAGGCCCAAACAACTCAATCAACATCCAATCACCACAATCCAAACAATCAGTTACAAACACAGGTAATGAGGTTCAAACACAATCAAGAGCAATTACATCAAGTATAGTAATTAGTAGTTAAACAGGATTATTCATTTAGGCAAACTAATTACAATATACACACCCAAACAATGTCACATAGATGCATATGATGCATGCCTGTCCTACTGGCCATGAGCTCACGCGTCGATTATGTTGCCAGACCCGACTCAGATAATCGGAATTAGACCACCATCCTTATCCGTAGGTTCCATAGACAAGCGGAAATTAAACCACCATCCTTGTCCAGAACATGCAAGCGGGATTAAACCACCGTCCTTGCCTCCACAGTAAGCGAGATTAAACCACCATCCTTATTGTGTACATAAAACAATATGCAAGTGGGATCACACCACCGTCCTTGCTGAACAATTTATCAATACGTGAGCGGGATAAAACTACCGTCCTCACTGCAGGCGGGATAAAACCACCATCCCTGCACAATGGTTTACGCACTGAGCAAGCGGGACTAGACCCACGCCCCTGCCAACAATCCCATAAACCAAATATTCTTTTTTTAAAAGAACCATTGAAGTTATTATCATTAAATAAGCCTTAAATATTTATTTTGATTAAGTCCTTATGCTTTTAGAAAAATTTCAACATAATCTCCTTTAAAAATAGGACTTAGCCACCCTTACGGGTCCCAACCAAACAATTCACCAAGCTCTTTTCAACCTTTCCAATATCAAATCAATTCAGAATCAAACAAGTTCCAATATTGAATCAGCCATATAACGCTAAGGTTCATCTTTAATTTTATGAACTCATAACTCTCACTCAGGCATTCTCAACACCCTATCTTCTTTTCTGTTTTTAATATAGAAAATGAACTCGGAATCGCACAAACTTTATGTCCAGGCGTTCATCTTGAAATAAGCTTTCTAACAAACCATAGATCATAATTTTCTGGTTTCTCTAGCCTTAGAAATAGAGGAAAAACCGTGACTGCTCTGTAGTACGTAAAACCAGAAAAACAGCAGCAGCATGTGATATTCAAAATTCAATATAAAATCCAAGTTAAATTCAATGACTTTAAAAATTGATATAGTTAAACTTCACTCATACAAGTTTCTTTTCCAATTGGTTTCAGGTCAGTATCATTTTTAATGAAGAAGTAATATAACCTAGAAGTTGACTAATTTTCTGCAGAATTCTGTTTTAAAACTTAATAAACTTATCTTCTTCCAAGTCCTATAACTTACTCATCAAAATATGGATAGCCTTGAAATTTAAGTCACATATGCTAAACATACTTAATTTTCACTTCCAATTGGTTTCACCTTGATATCCAACCAGGTTCAAAAGTTATAAACTTCCAAATTTACTGAGTTAAGAAAACAGAATCTGGCCTTTACTGCATAATGCATCGTATTTCAAAAATTCGTATCTTTTAAACCGCAAGTTCAACCGTTCTGAAATTTTACGACATAAAAATAATAGGACTAAAGTTTCATTTAAATTTGGTTCCATTTCAAAATTCAAACTGAAAAATTTCCAATAAAGGAATCAAGTTGCTGCTGTGTTAAACGTTCTACAGAAAAACCAAATTTGACATCCCCAATTCAAAAATTCACCATAAATCATAAACTTAATGAAAAAGTCTCAAATTTACCAGTTTAGTTCCTTATATCCCTAAGTTTAATCCAGGCTTGGTCTCATGCAATTCTGATCATTACGTAAGTAGTTATAGCTTTTCAAAGTTTCTGACTTCGTTTAAAATTATGCAGAAAATCAGATCTTAGAGTTCAACTTTGAAAAATCATAACTAATTCTCTAGTTGATACGAAACCTTAAAAATTGAATTTTCACAATTACACTTAAAATTTACTTAACATTTAAATTCTTATAATTTCAGTCACTATAGAGTTACTAAATCACTTTCAAAGTTTCCGTTTTATTTCAAGAGAACCTGATTTTCAGCAAATCATTTAGGTTCAAGATCCAACCCTTCAATATCCCTCAAAATCAATTCCAAATCAACCACCAAGCAAGTTCATTAACTTTACAATATATCAAATAACAGCTCAACGGCAACCAATCTGATATAACCCATTAAAATTCAGAAATTCACAACAATTGGTCATCAAACAATTCCCAATCCACATAATCAATCAATATCACTAATCAACAATTTCAAATTACAATCTCAACCATTCCAATCACAATTTCAGCCACAATTCAATATTCACATAATCAATCAATTACTCACCGGTATTAAATCTATTTGCAGTTACTCAATAAACCTTGTAGGCATTCTTAAATTGAAATCGTTTTAAACCCCCTACTTCGATGTCAAATTTCACAGAAACCGACGGCGGAATTGTGGCGTGATGACTGGTTGGGCTGCACCCAAAATGCAGTAGCTCCTTCATCCCTTATCCGCTAATGTTAGTAACACTCACAGCAGCTTTGACAGGGCAGCAGCAACGCGAGTTGGCCACGACAGTGAGCAAAACAATGAATTCATATTGGGTAGAATAATAATTCTAGAAATTCAAGGGTGGAACAGGGGCTAAATTAAATTGGAACAAGAGTAAGGCTAATAAAATGGCAGCGGAATAAACAAGAACGTCAAGTGGAGGTTCAGAACAAGAATGTCTTACAAGAATGAGAAAGGAATAACAGAACAAAGAAGCACCGGCAGCAGCACGGACGATTATAGCAGCAACGGGGAAGACGGCCTTCTCCTCCACCTTGGTTCATGATTCCGGCGGTGGCAGTGACAAGAAAAGCCTCCCCACCATGCGTTCTGCTTCTCCTCTCCATTCGCGTTTCTCTCTGGGCGACGCCGACTCCACGTCTCCTTTCCTTAACTCAGACTTGATGGCGGCACAGCAGCGGTTCAGCAGCGACGATTCGGCTAAACGCGCAGCTTCTCCAATGACAACGAGGTTGGCTTCAACAGTGACTATGGAACGGCGACGAGGACGGAGCTTCCTCTCGGTCACTGCTCGCGTCTCCCTCTGGTCCGTGTACTCGATGGCAGCGCGCAGTGATGGCTCACGACGGCGGCAGTCTCCTCCTCCCCCGATGACGATCCACTTTTCCCTCTTCTTCTCTGTTCCGTCACCCTCTTCCTCTGCTCTCCGTTTCCTTCTTTCTTCCCTTCTATTTCTGGGACACGGATTCCATGTGCCGAAGATCTTTGGCACACCTGTGCGCATAGCACTTATTTTTGGCCGATCGGTGCGTTTTTAAATGATGTTCGTCGGATCTATCTTGTTCTTTTAATCTAATGGTAGAGATTACCTTTTCTCTTCCCTCCTTTGATTGGTTAATGGATATCTTGTGTCAGAGGGATTATTTTACAAATTTATTTTGTTACTGGTTAGTTTTATTAGATCTGAAAACTATCTAGGTTTATGTAGAATTAGTTAACAATTTTTAAGATGGAATTATTTGAAGTTAATGATTCTGGGTTACGGTTAATCAGAGACGATGGGGTTGGGCTGGAAAGGAAGGAGTTTCACCGCTGATGTCATTTGACGTATACTAGAATCGTGCGGAAGTTTACGTTTTCGTCACTGACCATCAATGGAGTTGCAGGAAGTTTCCCTCGTTGAATCACACTGCAAAGCTGCCTACTCTTCGAATGGCGCATCTGTTGCGACTCGTTGGTTCGGAGGATGAAGATCTGCATAGTGTCCTCGCCGGATCTGGAAAAGATCACCATCGGATAACAATGGGAAGTAAACAGTCGCGTGTCGTGGCAAGTGTAGCTTGGTGGCCAGCAAAGCAAAGATTGCTGTAAACTGATGGGTACCGGTAACTGGCGAGACCACGGACACACGTTACGGAGGACCTCTGTCGTTTAATATATATAGAAAACCTGTTAGACACGTTAATTCTCACCATGTTTTGAATTTGAATTTATGTATATTTACATTGATTAACCTTTGGCTTTTATTATAGATTTAAATTCAATTAAATATTAAATTTCGATTTTCAAATAGTTTTAAATTTGATCTTAAATTTATTTTGGAACTAATTTAAGATTCGGATCATACTTGCATTGACCACATTGATATTTTCAATACTCAGCGCGTTAATTAATCATTTGGAATTCTAATGAATAGTAGTGTACAATTTGTTGGATGATTACCATTTTGAATTTTTTGTCAAACAAAGTCAAAAATAAGGTTGGTCATATTCGTCTACTGATCATTAATTTTTGAAGTTTTGATAAGAATGGAACACTTTATAAAAAAAAATTATAAATGAATTTATATTTTAAATTAATTTTATATTCTAAACCAATTATTATAAGCTAAGTCATTTGGTTCAATTAATTTTATTAATTATAGTTATATGATATCGAAAATAATTTTATTAACTATAGTAAGATATCATATAAAATTAGTACTTTTTTAGAATAATTGTATAGATTATAATAATATAATTTAAAAAGTTAGTTATTTTTTTAGTAATTTTATAAATTATAGAAATATGATATGAGAAATTAGTAAATTTTCAAAGTAATTTTATTAATTATATTAATATGATGAGAAATTAATAATTATGTTAAATTAATTTTATTAACTATAGTAATATGTCATGAAAAATTATTAATTATATAGAATATTAATCATAGTAAAATACTATAAAAATTAGTAAAAATAAAGAGTACAAAGAGAGGATAGAAAATACATAAAAAAATAAATTTTTTAATAATTTTATTAATTATAGTAATATGATTTAAGAAATTAAAATTTTTTTAAAATAATCTTATTAATTATGTTAATATGATATGAGAAATTAATTATTATGTCAAATTAATTTTATTAATTGTAAAAATATGTCATCGAAGATGATTAATTATATAGAGTATGAATTATAGTAAGATGCTATAAAAATTAATAAATAAGATAAATATATTTTAACTAAGTTAGACTAGTCTAGTCATCTAGTAGTTAAGTCAATAACTCCAAACCTTCAACTCTAACCCCTAACCTTTAACTCCCAAACTCTCGTAATTAGTGTTTTGTGTTTTTTAAAAAGAAAAGATAAATATTTTTTGTTACACAAATAAAAACCTCATCAACCTTGAACAATAAATTCTAAATTAGTAATTTTAAGAGTAGTTTAATTAATTTTATATATATTGAAAATTAATAATTTTATTACATTAATTTTATTAATTATGGTTAAATGATATAGAAAATAAATTTATCAATTAAAATTTTTGTAATATTTTCTAAAAATTATTTTGTTTTTCACAAAATCTAATAAAAGAAAGACAAAAAAAAATAATAAAAGTGATATTTGCATATATAAGATAAGAGTAATATTTTTTTTATTAAAAATAAGAAAATTCAAACCCGATCTCCTAAATGAGTACAGGGACATTTGAGTCATAACTCATTGTCGATAAGAGTAATATTTAGATATATAAAACATATCTTTGTACATAAACTAATACGAAATAAGAGATTAATTTTAGAATATTTAGATGTGCTTATAATATTTTAATATTTATGTCCACGTATATTTTAATATGATATCAGTATCATTTTAAAGATAATATCTAATACAAATTTTAATTTTTAATTTTTAATTTTTAATTTTAAGTTATTTTAGTTATTATAAAAATAAAAAATAATACTCAAAATTAATTCCATTAAACTACTTAATAATTTATTTATTAAAAGATATAATTGTATTTGTATAAATGATAATTCATGGTTTAAAAATGCCGAATCTGATTTTAGGCTTTGACGGATTATTCGAAACCCCAGTTGAGAGAAACAGGAATATTCTAGAACAAGAAACTCTCAAATGGGTCTTCGTTGGTGGCAAAGATGGCGTTGGCAAAACTACATGCAGCTCAATACTCTCATTTCATTCTTCTCGCCACTGTTCGTGACTCTGTTCTCATAATCTCCACCGACCCAACTCATAATCTCAGCGATGCTTTTCAACAACGATTCACAAAGACTCCAAATTTAGTCAATAGCTTCACCAATTTCTATGCTATGAGAGTGAATCTCACTGTTGAGCATGAGGATGTGGGCACTTCTAAAGGGATGGACGATATGAGTCACTGAAATTTTCGGTAGAATGTGGGCAATGGACTTCAGACGTGCCCAATAAAAAGCTGCCGAAACCACCATGACTGAACGGGGGAGGAGAAGGAGTTGGTAGCGTGACGAAGAAGCGAGTAGAAGAGGTCTTGGGGATTCAGTCGTTGTTGGCGTTGGAGATAATGGAGGAGGCCGTGCGCTTACGACAGCAGAGAAAGGGGAAGAAGAAAACTTGGAGAAGAATGTTAATGGCAGTAAGCCAATAATAGATAATTAAATATGGGTATTCATTTAAAAAATAAAAAAATAACCCTTTATTTTATGTGCAATTGCAAAAAGAACCCCAAAAAGTAAATATTGTTATTTTGACATTTTTTAGCTTACGGGTACGCCAAACACATTTTTGGCGTTTCAGTGCGCTAAGAGGGAGCGCGTACCGAATCCGTGCCCCCCTTTCTGATTGTAGATTTAGGGATTTAGGTTATAAATTAGGAATTTGTGATATTAGGGTTAAAATTAGGATTTTATAAAAAGATATGGATAGATATGAATAGATATTTTGATAAAATTGGAAGGTAGAGTAATTTTAAAACCAAATATACTCTCTTAAAATATTTAGGAACATCATTTATCAACATATTGCTAAGTTGAATTAATTATTTCTAATTTAAATTATAAAATAAGCATATTAATCACATTTTTATAAAATATAGTTTAAACTCAATACTAATTATTCAAATTAAATGATATAACTTTTTATTATTTTTCTATCACTGGAATTTTAATTTCAATTTACAAAATATCTAATTATAATAAAATTACTTAAACTTTAAGTATTTATAAAAATCCATTTAATCATTTCTAATAAATTAATCTCTAGGAGCTCAAACTAATACAATAAACCATAATTTATCCATAATAGAAATTATTTAAATTAAATTATATAATTTTCAAAATATATAAAATAACCAATTATAAGAATTTACACAAAAATATTAATTAACTTAACTCTAAATATTAATAAAACTAATTTAATTACTCTTAATTGATTAATTTATAAAATAAGATATCAAATTAATAAAATAAATCGTAACCTTTTCAGAATAAAAGTTACTTGAATTAAATTATACAATTTTTTTCTTATTTTTCAATTACTAAAATTATACAAAATATTCTATTATAATAAGATTACTTAAAAATATTAATTGATTTAAAATAAAACTATTTCCGAATCTATTTAATTATTTCTAACAAAATAATTTCTAAAATTACAAAATTTAAACTAAACAAGATAAAATCACAATTTATTTACATTTAGGTTTTTCAAAAATGCGGGATGTTACAGATGATATGGAGAGCCTGAGGGTGATGCCGGATGAGGTTACCTACAATACTCTGATTGACGGGTGTTTTCAGCGGCGGGGGAGTGTGGAGGCATTCAAGTTGGTTGAGGAAATGAAGGGAAAGGGAGTCAAGCCGAACGCGGTGACTCACAATATAATGGTGAAGTGGTACTGTAAGGAAGGTAAGATGGATGAAGCCGGCTGTGTCTTGGCAAAGATGGTAAAGAGTGGGTTTTCACCGGACTGTTTTACTTATAATACTATGATCAATGGTTATTGTAAAGCAGGAAATCTGGGAGAAGCTTTTAAGATGATGGATGAAATGGGGAGGAAAGGTTTAAAGATAGATACTTTTACTCTGAACACTATAGTGCACAAATTGTGCGTGGAGAAGCTACTCAAGGAGGCATACGAGTTGCCTGTGAAGGCCACAAAGCGAGGTTATATTCTCGATGAGGTAACCTATGGAACTCTAATCATGGGATACTTTAAAAATGATCAAACAAACAAAGCTCTGAAGCTTTGGGATGAGATGAAGGAGAAGGAGATCATTCCTAGTGTTGTCACTTATAATACTATAATTAGGGGGTTGTGCCATTCTTTAAAAACTGATCAGGCTGTAGATAAATTGAATGAGCTTTTAGATAAAGGTTTGGCCACCGACGAAGCTACGTGTAACATAATTATTCATGGTTTCTGCTAGGAGGGAGCAGTGGAGAAAGCATTCTTGTTCTATAACAGAATGGTTGAGAACTCATTCAAGCCTGATGTTATTACATGTAACATTCTTCTTCGAGGGCTTTGCAAACATGGTATGTTCGAGAAGGCCTTTAATTTATTTAACACATGGATGATTAAAGGTAAGTCCATTGATGCAGTTACGTACAACACGTTGATTTCTGTCCTTTGCAAAGAAGGCAAACTTGATGAAGCATTTGACCTCATGACTGAGATGGAGAAGAAAAATTGGGGCCGGACCGATATACTTATACTGCCATCATTGGTGCACTTACTCATGCTGGGAGAATTGAGGAAGCAAAGAAATTCATGTCAAAACTCCTAGAGACAAGTCCAAATATAGTAAGTGAAGACACTTCACAAATGCTTGGTTCAGACGACATGGATTACACAGAACAGATAACTAATTTTTGTACTCAAGGGAAGTACAAAGAGGCAATGAAACTATTTCAAGAATCAGAGTAAAAAGGAGTTAGTTTGCATAAATTTGCATATTTCAAGTTAATGGATGGGCTATTGAAGAGGCGAAAAAGCATATCGAAGGCCTCCTTATCAGATTGACACAATAAATTTAAATTGGCATTTAAATTTCTGATGTTCATCATGTTGAACCCATTTTATTGGTGGTTTTGCTGTGATGATGATCTATTATTTCATGTAAGTATCCAATTTTCCAACATTATATTAGATTTTGTGGCGTTTGTAAACTGTGACTGTGTAATCAATATTTTTTTCCCTGGTAACTATTATGGATGGTATCGATAGTTAAAGGTTAGAGAAAGTTATTCATGTCCTCAAGAGATGTTTTATATGCTTTATTATCTGCACAAACAGTGTGTTGCTTTAATAGAAATTATAGATCTATTATCACACTGTAATCCTTTGTGCAACAGACATGTTAGGAGATCTGAACAGAGTCCACTTGTTTTTTATTGTTTTAAATGATAATAAGAGCAAACTACCATTTGGAATAAGGTGCATTCTATTTTAGCGGGAATTCTTGAAGGATCAGAAGGTCCTTGGTTCTTATCCAATCTGTTGCCTACCCAGCATGGTCTGTGTATTGAATTTCACCTTGTTTGTTCATAAATACAATCGTCAGTCCGTCTGATTTTATTTTGTGTAGCCATAAAAATATTGTATTCTGCTTTTCATGTTTGACTGGTTCATTTTATTTTAGCTGTCTTCTATATGGTTGACTTAATTTTTTCAATTTTTAAGATATAAAGTAATAAAATAAAAAACAATTAAATTGAAAAAATAAAATAAGGGAAGCAGCTCCTTCTCCGTTTAGCTGATTACCACCCTAAACCCTAATGCGATAAAAATGACCACCACCACCGACGCAGCAGCCGCCGCAGCCTCATCGGAAGCTCAGCTGCTGAAAACGGTGACCACCATCCTCACCAGCTACCCTGACTCTAACTCCGCGCACAAACCCTTAATACAAAATCTCACCCTCCCCACGGAGCTTTCCGTCCTCTTCTCCACCCAGCTCCACCGCACCCACTCCGCCACCCTCCTCTCCTTCTTCCACATCCTTCACCACTCTCCCCACCCTTCTCTCTCCTCCTCCCCTGAGCCCCTCCTCGCCCTCCTCCCCAGCCTTCTCGTCCACCGCCGCTAGTCCTCCGCCCGCTCCCTCATCCTCAACTTCATCTCCTCCGACTACCCCCGCCACTCCCTCCACCAGCTCCCCCTCCGCGGCCCCCGTCTCCCGCAGCCACTCCTCGACACCTCCCTATCTACCTACGCCTTCTCCGACCACCCCGACCTCGCCTTCCAGCTCTTCAACAAGATGAAGCGCCTCCGTATTAAACCCAACCTCCTCACCTGCCACTCCCTGCTCTCCTCCCTTGTCCGCCGCCACCCTCATTCCTCCCACTCCATTCACCTCTCCAAACAAGACTTTAACAATTCCCTTAAGCTCGGTATAACCCCAAACACCACCACCTTCAACATCTTGATCCATGCTTCTTGTCTTGATAATAATTTTAATGATGCTCTTAGCATCATGAACCAAATGACTGATTTTGCTTGTTCTCCTGATAATATCACTTACAATACTATTCTTGATGCATAAGGGTCAATTGAGTAAGGTTAGGGAGGTTTTTCTAGAGATGAAAGGTAGCGGGGTTTCCCCAAAGAGGAACACCTATAATATCTTGGTTCATGGCTATTGTAAGTTAAGGTGGTTGAAGGAGGCTGCCGAGGTTGTCGAGTTGATGAGTGCAAACGACGTGGTACCAGATATTTGGACTTATAATACAATCATGAGGGGTTTGTGCGACGAGGGGAAGGTCAAGGAGGCGATTAGCCTTAGGGATGATATGGTGAGCCTGAGGGTGATGCCGGATGAGGTTACCTACAATACTCTGATTGACGGGTGTTTTCAGCGGCGGGGGAGTGTGGAGGCATTCAAGTTGGTTGAGGAAATGAAGGGAAAGGGAGTCAAGCCGAACGCGGTGACTCACAATATAATGGTGAAGTGGTACTGTAAGGAAGGTAAGATGGATGAAGCCGGCTGTGTCTTGGCAAAGATGGTAAAGAGTGGGTTTTCACCGGACTGTTTTACTTATAATACTATGATCAATGGTTATTGTAAAGCAGGAAATCTGGGAGAAGCTTTTAAGATGATGGATGAAATGGGGAGGAAAGGTTTAAAGATAGATACTTTTACTCTGAACACTATAGTGCACAAATTGTGCGTGGAGAAGCTACTCAAGGAGGCATACGAGTTGACTGTGAAGGCCGCAAAGCGAGGTTATATTCTCGATGAGGTAACCTATGGAACTCTAATCATGGGATACTTTAAAAATGATCAAACAAACAAAGCTCTGAAGCTTTGGGATGAGATGAAGTTGAAGGGGATCATTCCTAGTGTTGTCACTTATAATACTATAATTAGGGGGTTGTGCCATTCTTTAAAATTTGATTAGGCTGTAGATAAATTGAATGAGCTTTTAGATAAAGGTTTGTCCACCGATGAAGCTACGTGTAACATAATTATTCCTGGCTTTTGCTGGGAGGGAGCAGTGGAGAAAGCATTCTTGTTCTATAACAGAATAGTTGAGAACTCATTCAAGCCTGATGTTATTACATGTAACATTCTTCTTCGAGGGCTTTGCAAACATGGTATGTTCGAGAAGGCCTTTAATTTATTTAACACATGGATCATTAAAGGTAAGCCCACTGATGTAGTTACGTACAACACGTTGATTTCTGTCCTTTGCAAAGAAGGGAAACTTGATGAAGCATTTGACCTCATGAATGAAATGGAGAAGAAAAAAATTGGTGCCGGACCGATATACTTATACTGCCATCATTGGTGCACTTACTCATGCTGGGAGAATTGAGGAAGCAAAGAAATTCATGTCAAAACTCCTAGAGACAAGTCCAAATATGATAAGTGAAGACACTTCAGAAATGCTTGGTTCAGGCGACATGGATTACTCAGCACAGATAACTAATTTTGTACTCAAAGGAAGTACAAAGAGGCAATGAAACTATTTCAAGAATCAGAGTAAAAAGGAGTTAGTTTGCATAAATCTGCATATTTCAAGTTAATGGATGGGCTATTGAAGAGGCGAAAAAGCATATCGAAGGCCTCCTTATCAGATTGACACAATAAATTTAAATTGGCATTTAAATTCCTGATGTTCACCATGTTGAACCCATTTTATTGGTGGTTTTGCTGTGATGACGATCTATTATTTCATGTAAGTATCCAATTTTCCAACATTATATTAGATTTTGTGGCGTTTGTAAACTGTGACTGGGTAATCAATATTTTTTCCCTAGTAATTATTATGGATGGTATCCATAGTTAAAAGTTAGAGAAAGTTATTGATGTCCTCAAGAGATGTTTTATATGCTTTATTATATGCACAAACAGAGTGTTGCTTTAATAGAAATTATAGATCTATTCTCACGCTGCAATCCTTTGTGCAACAGATATGTTAGGGGATCTGAACAGAGTCCAGTTGTTTTTTATTGTTTTAAATGATAATAAGAGCAAACTACCATTTGGAATAAGGTGCATTCTGTTTTAGCAGGATTTCTTGAAGGATCAGAAGGCCCTTGGTTCTTATTCAATCTGTTGCCTACCCAGCATGGTCCGTATATTGAATTTCACCTTGTTTGTTCATAAATACAATCATCAGTCCGTCTGATTTTATTTTTTGTAGCGATAAAACTACTGTATTCTGCTTTTCATGTTTGACTGGATCATTTTATTCTAGCTGTCTTCTATATGGTTGACTTAATTTTTCTATTTTTAAGATATAAAGTAATAAAATAAAAAAAATTAAATTGAAAAAATAAAATAAGGGAAGCAGCTCCTTTCCCGTTTAACTGATTACCACCCTAAACCCTAATGCGATAAAAATGACCACCACCACCGACGCAGCAACCACCGCAGCCTTATCGAAAGCTCAGTTGCTGAAAACGGTAACCTCCATCCTCACCAGCCACCCTGACCCCCACTCCGCGCTCAAACCCTTAATCCAAAATCTCACCCTCCCCACGGTGCTTTCCGTCCTCTCCTCCACCCAACTCCACCGCACCCACTCCGCCCCCCTCCTCTCCTTCTTCCACATCCTCCCCCACTCTCCCCACCCTTCTCTCTCCTCCTCCCCTGAGCCCCTCCTTGCCCTCCTCCCCGGCCTCCTCGTCCACCGCCGCTACTCCTCCGCCCACTCCC
The DNA here is from genome assembly GCF_059453495.1 of Arachis ipaensis. Taxonomy (NCBI): domain Eukaryota; kingdom Viridiplantae; phylum Streptophyta; class Magnoliopsida; order Fabales; family Fabaceae; genus Arachis; species Arachis ipaensis. The sequence goes on from NC_142436.1 coordinate 140,746,798, forward strand.
TCCTCCTCAACTTCATCTCCTCCAACAACCCCCGCCACTCCCTCCACCAGCTCCCCCTCCGCCGCCCGCGTCTCCCGCAGCCACTCCTCGACACCTCCCTCTCTGCCTACGCCCTCTCCGACCACCCCGACCTCGCCTTCCAGCTCTTCAACAAGATGAAGCTCCTCCATATTAAACCCAACCTCCTCACCTGCCACTCCCTCCTCTCCTCCCTTGTCCGCCGCCACCCTCATTCCTCCCACTCCATTCACCTCTCCAAACAAGTCTTTAACGATTCCCTTAAGCTCGGTATAACCCCAAACACCACCACCTTCAACATCTTGATGCATGGTTCTTGTCTTGATAATAATTTTAATGATGCTCTAGCTTCTTGAACCAAATGACTGATTTTGCTTGTTCTTCTGATAATATCACTTACAATAATATTCTTGATGCATAAGGGCCAATTGAGTAAGGTTAGGGAGATTTTGCTAGAGATGAAAGGTAGCGGGGTTTCTCCAAATAGGAACACCTATAATATCTTGGTTCATGGCTATTGTAAGTTGAGGTGGTTGAAGGAGGCTACCGAGGTTATCAAGTTGATAAGAGCAAATGACATGGTACCGGATATTTGGACTTATAATACAATCATGAGGGGTTTGTGCGACGAGGGGAAGGTAAAGAAGGCGATTAGCCATAGGGATGATATGGAGTGCTTGAGGGTGATGCCGGATGAGGTTACCTACAATACTCTGATTGACCGGTGTTTTCAGTGGCGGGGGAGTGTGGAGGCATTCAAGTTAGTTGAGGAAATGAAGGGAAAGGGAGTCAAGCCAAATGCGGTGACTCACAATATAATAGTGAAGTGGTACTGTAAGGAAGGTAAGATGGATGAAGCTGGCTATGTCGTGGCAAAGATGGTAGAGAGTGGGTTTTCACCGGACTGTTTTACTTATAATACTATGATCAATGGTTATTGTAAAGCAGGAAATCTAGGAGAAGCTTTTAAGATGATGGATGAAATGGGGAGGAAAGGTTTAAAGATGGATACTTTTACTCTGAACACTATAGTGAACAAATTGTGCGTGGAGAAGCTGCTCAAAGAGGCATACGAGTTGACTGTGAAGGCCGCAAAGCGAGGTTATATTCTCGATGAGGTAACCTATGGAACTCTAATCATGGGATACTTTAAAAATGATCAAACAAACAAAGCTCTGAAGCTTTGGGATGAGATGAAGGAGAAGGGGATCATTCCTAGTGTTGTCACTTATAATACTATAATTGAGGGGTTGTGTCATTCTTTAAAAACTGATCAGGCTGTAGATAAATTGAATGAGATTTTATATAAAGGTTTGACCCCCGATGAAGCTACGTGTAACATAATTATTCATGATTTCTGTTGGGAGGGAGCATTGGAGAAAGCATTCTTGTTCTATAACAGAATGGTTGAGAACTCATTCAAGCCTGATGTTATTACATGTAACATTCTTCTTCGAGGGCTTTGCAAACATGGTATGTTCGAGAATGCCTTTAATTTGTTTAACACATGGATCATTAAAGGTAAGCCCGTTGATGCAGTTACGTACAACACGTTGATTTTCGTCCTTTGCAAAGAAGGGAAACTTGATGAAGTATTTGACCTCATGACTGAGATGGAGAAGAAAAAATTAGGGCCGGACCAATATACTTATACTGTCATCATTGGTGCACTTACTAATGCTAGGAGAACTGAGGAAGCAAAGAAATTCATGTCAAAACTCCTAGAGACAAGTCCAAATATGATAAGTGAAGACACTTCACAAATGCTTGGTTCAGGCGACATGAATTACTCAGAACAGATAACTGACTTTTGTACTCAAGGGAAGTACAAAGAGGCAATGAAACTATTTCAAGAATCAGAGCAGAAAGGAGTTAGTTTGCATAAATCTGCATATTTCAAGTTAATGGATGGGCTATTGAAGAAGCGAAAAATCATATCGAAGACCTCCTTATCAGATTGACACAATTAATTCAAATTGGCATTTAGATTCCTGATGTTCACCATGTTGAACCCATTTTATTGGTGGTTTTGCTGTGATGACGATCCATTATTCCATGTAAGTATCCAATTTTCCAACATTATATTAGATTTTGTGGCGTTTGTAAACTGTGACTGTATAATCAATATTTTCTTCCCTGGTAATTATTATGGATGGTATCCATAGTTAAAGGTTAGAGAAAGTTATTTATGTCCTCAAGAGATGTTTTATATGCTTTATTATCTGCACAAACAGAGTGGTTCTTTAATAGAAATTATAGATCTATTCTCACACTGCAATCTATTGTGCAACCGACATGTTAGGGGATCTGAACAGAGTCCACTTATTTTTTATTGTTTTAAATGATAATAAGAGCAAACTACCATTTGGAATAAGGTGCATTCTGTTTTAGCGGGATTTCTTGAAGGATCAGAAGGTCCTTGGTTCTTATCCAATCTGTTGCCTACCCAGCCTGGTCCGTGTACTGAGTTTCACCTAATTTGTTCATAAATACAATCGTCAGTCCGTCTGATTTTATTTTGTGTAGCCACAAAAATACTGCATTCCGCTTTTCATGTTTGACTGGATCATTTTATTTTAGCTGTCTTCTATATGGTTGACTTAATTTTTCTATTTTTAACATCGCGTCTATCAAAGTTTTACTTTTTATTTTTTCGTTAAATCTTGCTTCTCCTTGTGGTAAGATTTAGGGTGCCTCTAATTTGAGCGAAAGTAATTATTTTACCGTGAACCTTTTCATTCTTAGAATATCATCCTATTTATCTTCTCTGTGATTATCATGAGCTCTGAAAAAATACACTACTTGATTCCTACATCGATGTTGTGGTTGCACCAGTACGACTGGATTTACCAGATGTCTAAATTAGGGCCAACTTCCTTCTTTGTGGACTAATGGTGGCACTCTAATCGGCAGAGTTGTGTCTGAATTTGTAACAAAACAGAAAAGAGAGAGATTTGTTCAAATGTATTAATACCCTGAACTCTTTATTGGAAGATAGTTTAGAGTTTTGGAGAGAAATGTGATAGTGGAATTAGATTTAGGAGGAAAAAGGGTGTCTTATTCGAGACTTTCTCACTGATTCTCAATACAATAAGAAGATTATATCCCCCCTCCCCCTTTTCCGCCTCTCCAAATTAAAATGTGAAGCTTCTAAAAATAAAAATATAAGATAAATTTGCCTTCACAATTACATATTGGATCTCTGGCTAATAGACTTCCTAAGTTTTAACCATGTCAGGAACTATAGCATTGTTAGTGTCAGAAGTTTTGAAAATGATCTGTTTGGATTCATGCCATTAAGTGATCTTAAGATGATTAAAGACAAAATGTTTAAGGGAAAAAAAACTCAAAAAAACCCTCTTCATTACTTAATTAGGGAATAAGCATGTTAAAGTTTATTTTTTATTCGAGTATCCTAATTATTTCATTTATTTGTAGGATAACAGGTTTGGGTTGCCTACAATGAATCTGCATGGCTTTTATGCAAACATCTGTCGGATTAGTTCTCATGATTTTCTTTTCCCGCTTATTGCTTGGTGATTAGAACCAGACATCATTTGTGTTTTTTTCCTTCTTCGGTAGGGGTTGGGGGCTGGGGGGTAGGGGAAAAAATTCACACTCAATCACTTTCGTTTTTTTTTTCAATTATACTCTGAGTCTCTAATATGAGGATATCAAAATTTGGTCCTTCCTCCAAAAGTAATGTATTATGTATGGTTAAAGAAATGCATTGTCTCTCTCCATCTTTTATTTGGCTTTTTCTTTTCAGTGTTTATGAAATCAAGGTCTTTCCTGCAAAAGTAAATGTGTTTTTAAAAGGTTGCATCCTTTTATCTTCAATCTTTCTTATAGTTTTCTCTCTTTTTTTCACCTCACTTTTTATTATCGAACCCAAAAAAAAAAAAAAAGAATTCTATCCAAGGGGTGAAAATAAGCTAGGTTGTCTTAAACAGGCCTCTTGATTTCAAATAGATGGCTTAGGCCTTGCCTATATGCTTAATATAGGTCCTTTTTTAAAGCCTAGGGTGATCATTTTTAAGATCAGGTATTGACCTAAAATTCTATTAAAAGATCTAGGACCTTCAAACAAATTTACAATTTCAACATTTAACTTTCTAAATCAAATAAATAATGCATTATATATGAGTATAAGAACACTAATATAGTATGCATTGTTTAGTTATACAAGTTGGTATGCAAAAGCCTAAAAAAGGCTTTGACGCTTTGTAAAAAGTGGTAACCTGGGTGTCTAACATGTTTTATAAATGAATTAGGATCTAGTCCAAACTAGGACAAGGACCTATTTGAGTGCATGGACCAAACTATAGGACAATCCTGTCAGCATTCATATGGAAAAAGGGTTATATCTTTTGTTTTTTATGATCTTTAGGATCATGCCTCAGTAAATAATAATTGTATTTTTGGGCCTCTTATAATAATTTGATCAGTAAAAACCTTTTATAGTTGAAGATCTTCATTTTCTTTTAGTTCTTTCTGGCAATTATGTATCTAAGTTGTGAACTAAAAGTTGAGACTGCTCCAACCTTGAGTTGCATAATAATGTATAACTAACAATTCTGGCAATTTACTCTGGCGAATGACAGTAATTTACTGTTTGAATCAGTGCTACCGCTTGGTCCTACATCGCTTGGCAGCTGTTCCGGATATCTCAGCCAAGGTCCTCTGTCTAGCTACCTTGTTTAACATGTGACAAGGAAGTGTATACAACTTGTATATTTTGAAGTTTGATTTTTTTAGGAGAATACTTTTTGTTGAGAAGTTAGTTGGATATGGTACAGCAGCAGATAATTTTATCGCCGCCACTGCCCACCGATCACTTTGCCATAAGAGTTAGCAGAAGTATCAAGGGTCATCTTATCCAATGTTATACTACCACTTTACAGATCATAGTTTGCTTAGAACTTTAGTAATTTTGAACAGCAGGCCAGAAAGCAAATTAAGGGCCCTTGTTTGTCTTTATGAGGTGACATAGCAATGGTGGTTATGAGCTAAAAGGCAAGTAAGGTCCATCTTGTTTTGTCCTTGAAAATATGTCCATAGATTCTCGTATTTACTTCCATTGATATTCATAGGGTAAAGCACAAGAACATAGAATGAAGAGGTTATACATGATTATGTGAAAGATCAAAGAATTCTATCTTTGTAATTTATGCATCATGATCTGTACTTCATTCTTGTTACACATGCTCAATTAAGAGCATTAAGTTTTGGTTGAGCAATGAAAACCAATGCTGGCAGGAAGAACCAGAAACCATTGATGACTTTTTTTTTTGGGTCAATGGATTGGACAACCCCCAAATCCTAGGTTACACACTCACACACACTACACCCACACACACTATATCCTTTTTTTTTGGGTCAAGCTTGTACTACATGAGACTCGAACCTGAGACCCCTTAATAAGAAAGGGGAACTGAGGATCTACTAAGATTGATATTAAAAAAGTTGGAGTAATTATCCAAATCGATTCCCAATTTTAAAAGCAGATATTTTAGTCTCCCAAAAAATTTACACAAAAACATCTTCATAATTTTATTCTGACAGACAAATTAGTTTTTAGTTCATTTTTTGGCAGAATAATTACTTATATTAGTCTCCAAGAATTTTAAAAACAGATATTTTAGTCTCCAAAAAAAATTAATATACAGATCAATTTCTAACATTTTTCTCCATTAGACATAACAGTCTTTCGTCCAAAAAAAAGTAAAATAAAATTATTATTCTTATTATTAATTGCACAATCATATTGTACCATAATTTGTTGGACAAAAGTAATGATAAATTTATTCATTAGATATATATATATATAGTAACTCAATAATAATAATAATATCTGAAGATGGCACCAGACAATGGCCTGTTCTTCCCAATTGCAAATTCAGATCTTACCCTAACTAGCTACTCAAATGCTGATTGGGCATAGTGTCCAGACTCAAGAAGATCAATCACAGATTTCTGCTTCTTCGTTGGAACCGCTTTGATCAGCTGAAAAAGCAAGAAGCAACAAACAGTCTCCAACTCCTCCTCAAAAGCAGAATATAGAGCCTTAGCCAAAGCCACAAGAGAAGTTCAATGGCTACGAAATTTACTCACCAATATAAAGATCCCTCACCCACAAACAACCCCAGTCTACAGTGATAGCCAATCTTCCAGACACATTGCAGCTAACTTAATCTTTCATGAGCGGACAAAAATATTAAAATCAATTGCCACATCATCCGTGACAAGCTTCTTGAAGGTGTAATCCATTTGCTATCTGTCTCGTCGGCTGAACAAGTCGCTAACTTCCTCACCAAGCCCTTAGCTCCAGCTCCCTTTCGCTCGTGCACTTCCAAGCTTCGAATTCTTGACTTTTACATGCCAAGACATTCTAGCTTGAGGGGGCATGTTACTGATCAGCCAAGTTGCCAAACTTAGCAAGCTAATTACTGAGTTAATTACGACTTCACTTCTTTGTATATAGAGATTAGAGCAACTAAACCTAGTTAATTGAGTGAGTAGAAATTATGCAACAAGTTAGTTTTCTTGGAGTGTCTCTGTTATACTCTCCCTCCAAGTTGCTCCCTCATTCAATGATTTTTGTATATCTTTGCTTCTTTTCTCATCTCATCTTTAACCCCTTTCTCTTTTACTATACTAAATTCTCTTGCTATCTAGACAAATTAACTCATCTTAAATTCTTTTGCAAAAATTATGAATTGACTCAAATGACTCTTACTAATTCAAATACAGTGTGGATGGAAGATGCACTTCCGTTTATATGTAATTTGGCCTATTCAGATATTATGCGCCCTATTCATGAACGAATGCTACCTCTTTACATTGTCAAAAAAAAATATTATTGAAACGTATGCTATCTGTAACACTCTCACTACCAGAAAGTCACGCTTCCGGCTGCGCCACTCTAATAGCAAGAAATATTACAAACCGTATCGCTGATTACTTTTAAAACCGAAAATAAAAATTTATCTTAAAAAAACAAACACATAGATTCAAATACAAGACTTCTTACATAATATCATATAATATAATATACATAAAACATACAACTCCTATCCCTCTTACAAAATTGTAATAACAAAGACGAGGGAAGAGAATAATCTAATTAATTCAACAACATATAAACCAAACGCAGTATAACTCCTCTTAATGCTTCTTCTTCCGGTTCCTGAAAAGGTAAAGCTGTAGAGGGGTGAGAACCTAACCACACGGTCTCACCACAGAGTTTCAAAGTTGTCATAAGAAGATATTTAATAAGAAAACTATTTTCAAGCTCAGTGATTATCATTGCCTTATGAATCTTTTAAAAACCAATAAGTAAACGTTCAAAACTTCTTCAAAGAAACAACGTTTAATCTTTCAGAAATCCGAAACCGTTCCTTTCTTAATAGAAAATCTCAATCAGAAACCAATCACGCAATCAACAACACAATCATTAATTCAGCACCAAAGTTCATTCTCAAATGTAGCACATCAGGACAAACACAGGCAAGACAGACAAGGAAAGCACAAGTAGGTAGCAATTACAGCAAATAGTTCAAGTAGCAGTTAAGAACAGTTTAGCAATTAGGCAAACCCAAACAAGTGCAAACCCAAACAAAGCATACAAATGCATATGATGCATGCCTGTCCTATGGCTAATGAGGCTCATCTGTCAGTTATCCAACCAACCCGACAAGTCTGAATTGTCCTTAGACCGTCCCCTGTCGCGCATCCCCATAAGTCTATACATAGATTTTACATTCATATATCATTCAAATCACTCACTGGGAGCTATCCATACCCGGGAATTTATACGTGCCCGGTCACCCTTACGACGTAGGGTCAACAGAGTATCGAGACCCAACCTGGAACACGTGGTGGCAAACCACGGTTCTTTACCCAGGGAACTCGTATCTCAGATAAACGTGCGAAAGCCACATATGTTTATTCATAATCATTCATCCATCATCATTTCCGCATTTCATTAGCAATTCATATCAAACCAATCATTATTCAAGCCATAAGTCACTTTTTATTTCTCAAATCTCTTCAAACTCATAATTCAACTTCCCTCAAAATCAATTCCTTTTCAAATCGTAATCGCTTAATATAACATTTTACAAAACTTCCAAGAGAATTTCAATCATCACCTTAAAATGGAACTTTCTTTGAGAAGACACAAGACTTTAGGGAAGAATAACCTGCCTCACTTCTCAAACTCTTTAGAAATCCTCAGAATCATAATTACTCAAATTGAAATCATTTAAAATGGAGACTTAAAACCAAAACCAAGGCATGTAGGCCAAAAGTTCCGAGCCACTTTCAAAACCAACTTATTTATGCTTCAAAGCCAGTTTCATTTCGTTTGTAAATCGGAAACCTTTCCAAAGCTCGGAGTTGTTTAGTCTTGTTAAGTCAAAATTTAAAGAATACTTCAAAAGCAAAACAAACATAATTAATCAAAGTTCAACTTCTTTTAAAATCCACTAAAACTCTTCCAAAAGTACTTCTTTAATCAAACTTCAAAACATAGGCCCCTTCATATTTAAATCAATCGGGAAACATAAATTTTTATTAAACAGCTTAAACTCGAAACACCAATTTCTTAATAAATTAAGAACCAATTCGTAGAACCTCTCAAATCCCAATCCTTTTCTAAATCACATTTTAAAACAGAATCTAAATTTTTTATAAAAATTCGGCAGTATCTCCCCTAAAACTTGGACTTTGCCACCCATTTCGGGTCCCAACCAAACCATTATACAACCCCTTCCACAGGTTCAAAACCAAATCAGTTTAAAACCAGACTAATTTCGAAAATTCATATCCTTTTCATAATTCAAGAAATCAAATCCAGACTCAATCCATTTTCAATGAACCAAACTCCTTTTCCAAAATTGTAAGAAAATATTTCAGCAACCAACTATATAACCAAATCAAACCACAATCCAATCAAACCACAAACACGTTCATCCCAAAACAGCCCAGCAATACATAAGGCTTATACAACCACTAAAAGTACATTTATCACATTAATATCCATTTATAACATCTCCAAATCATGAAATTAAGTTCTTTGAAAAAAAGCCCCTACCTCGATAAGCAAAACCATAACCCACACGTGTCAACTGAACTCTTTTTGCTCAGCCCAAAATCAACGACAACTTAGACCTCAGCCCTAATCTCTTTCACAGCAAACACAGCAACTTTAACCACGGCACGTAAGAACCGAACTCAACCTAAAACATTAACGTTGCAAGGACCTTAAACATATATCACAGAATAGTGACTAAAAATCGGAACAGGGAAAGGCTTACTGAACCTACGAGTATCCGGAAAAACGGAACGGCGGCGACTCCGTTGACGACGCAGCAACTTGATGTCGCATGCACGGGTACTGAACTCAGCATGCAAGAACCACAACTCGGCCCTACATTACCATCATCTCAGTTACTCTAATAGGCTATGACGGAAAACTGATTTCGAAGGTTCAGAGACGATAAGGCTTACCCAGGGAAAAAGGACTTCAGTGGCGGTTCTTAGCGGCAGCAACGGCGGCGTGGAGCTCCGGCGACACAGCAGAGCGCGAGCATAATGATGGCGGAGCCAGCAACACGGCGGCGACGGCAGCTCCGCGACGGTTCTCTCTCTCGTCCTCTGTTCGGGACTCCAACGGCGGATCTGGTGGCGGACCTGAAGGCAAGGTGAGCTCCCTCTCTTCTTCACAAACGGCGACGGCGTCTGGCAGTGGGGAGGACAAACGGCGGCGGCGAGCGTGGACGGCGACCCAGGCTTCACAGACGGCGACTGGACGGCGCGGTTCTCTCCTCCTTCGCGACCTTCTCTCTCGCCCCAGTTCTAACCCGCGACGGCGTCGGCTTCACGAGCAGCAGCGGCAGTGAAGGGCTTCTTCCATGCCTGCGAGTATGACGGCGGCGAGGCGCTGATGCGATGGTGGCGGCGAGCTCCACCTCTCCTAGCGTTCCTTCATCCTCGGCGCCCCCTCCCTCTCGGTTCCTCGTTTCCCTCTCTCTTTCTTCTTTTCTTTCTTTCTTTCCTTTCTTTCTTTCTTTTCCAAAGCGTGTGTGTGCGCGTTAGTCTGTGACGGTGAGTGGGGGTGAGTGGGGTGAGGTGAGTGTAGTGTTAGGGTTTGGGGTGGTGTGGGGGTAGATTAGGAAATTTAAATAAAAATAGGGATAATAATGTAATTTTATAAAATAAATAAAAATAGAATAATAATTGAAAACCAAATTAAATATAGAGTATTTATCTCAAAAATACCTTCTAAATACAATTTTTAAATTATTTTCATTTAAATGTTAATTTAACAAAAATTGGAGTTAAGTAAATTAATTTTTTTTTATTTATAAAGTAAGGTTAGAAATCTAAATATTTAAAATTAAAGTATATAAAATATTCGTTATTTTTTTTTTCAATTATAAAGACTCTAAATAGTAAATAAGAATTTATTCAATTTGTGTATAAAAATTTCTAAAAATATAATCTTAAACAAATATAATAGATCATAAATAATTAATTAATAACTTTTTAAAATTAGGAGTCTTACACTATCCTCTGCTAACTTTTCAATGTGCAAATTAAATTAATCCAGCCATCTCAAAGATTCTCCAAGCTTATGATTTCAAGTAAATAGTAAAGCACTTAAAAATAAACACATACATTCACCACCTACAACAAAAAAAAAATAATGCATCGATAAGGAGCTGATAGCACTATTTACATCTGTGGATATCCAACTCGCTGTATTTCAGTCGCTATAGATTAGCAATTCAACCTACATACAGAATAACATCAAATTTAGTGATAGGATAATTTTATCTGTCCAACTAACACTCTTAATTTTTAATATGAATATTCGTATAATATATATACATCCGCCCAAATATTTAGTATCATTGAAATATAAATTCAATTTGTTAATAATATATAAATAATATTTGATATTATAAAATATAAAAAGATTAAATATTATATTTGAATAAAATAAATATATTTTTTAAGTTAATTTACATCCTTCAATTTTACACTATGTTATGTGCTCTTTTGTCTAGAAACTTTTAAAACATTCAAATAATAGTTCTCTTTTTTTCGTTCAAAATGAACAAATTAACTCATTAATAATAAACTTTAAAATCTACATGGATTGAAGTGTTTGTATTTCAGTTCGCATCAGTATACAAAAACAAAACATTTCTCACATAGGTATATTTCTTGTATCAACTCAGATAGACTCGACAAATTAAAGTGTTCCTTAACTTTTAGCTAATTTCGTGACACAATCCATTTACGCAATCTATGTACTCTTGCTAAACATTTCTAAAAATATTTTGTCTTGTTTTAATCATTCAATTCTCGTACTACCTGATTTTATTTTATTTTATTTTTTTCCAAGTTCATCCACTAAGCTATATATATATATATATATATATATATATATATATATATACACACTAGTCAAGTGATGCTTCCCCCTTAGTACGGCATTTTAGTTGAAATCCTAACGTCACTCGAAATTAATTAGTTGATTATTATTTCTAAGTCCTGATGGAATAATTATAGTAGTACTCTTGAAACTGAAAATGAACTTTTACATTGACTGCGTGCAACAAAAAGTAATGCCTTGTTAGCTTCTTTCTTATAATTTTCTATGTTATTTGCAGCCTCACATACATGACTTACTTTTTAGTCTCAGAAAAAGTATAGAAGAATAATAAAAATATGAATAATGGAATAAAAAAAGAAATTAATTTTAAAATCATAAATCAGATTATTAATTAATTATTTTAAATTTTAAATTTTAAAATTTTAAAAATAAGAATTTGTAATTAAACCAAATTATAATTGGCACAGTTACTCCTAATATTATGCTAACCTCTCATTCTCCATTTGCGATCTCTGGTCCGTAGAGTCACCTCGGCGCCGCTGCACTTCTGTGCTGTCCGATCCGACACCGCCCAGCCGACAACGCCTAGCCTCTCCGCGTTTCGCTTACGCACCGTAGCAACGGGGCCGCAGCAGGCCCGTGCGTCCTTATTACCGCTGCCCACATGTCGCCGACCGTGTAGGTCCCACCGCAGGTCGCTGCCTCCTGTTGCGCTATTCGAGACGCACATTATCCTCGTCATCTGTCCTCCCCAATGCGCCGTTGTTGTTGTTGTGCTGCACCTCATCGACGCCACTCTTCTTCCCACTGATTCGACTCCTCCTCCTCTTCCATCTCTGACCGCTGCGCGTTTGGGTTCGAAGTCCACGGAGCAGATTCGCAACCTCGTCTAACCGAAGTTGTCGTTGCGTGGCTGCTCCGTCGCCGGATCTCCTCCCCTGCCTCTATGCATCGCTGTCGACTCTTTTCACTCCGCAAATGTGCTGGATGTTCAATTTACTAGGTATGCAGATGGTATTTTAATTCTTAATTGGATGGTTATTTTATTCGATTCAGTTTAAGTATATACAATTAACAAATGTTGGATAATCATTTTACTAGGTAGTCGGATGATTATTTTAATAACTATATGAATAGTTGTTTGATGACGATTCCACGACGATGATGGGAAAAAGGGCTACAGAGATAAACGATGATGACCGATGAGAGAGCTTCTAACACCAAAGAAATGGGATAATTAATGAGAGTGGGATAGCAGACGATTTGAAGAAAAAGAGGGTGTGTTGATGAATTTTTTTTAAAAAATTTCTTATTTTTTTTTATGTTGGACTAAATTTAAAATCCATTATTTACATTATTTAGATTTTTTATTATTTTCCTAGCGGAGCAGTTAATCTTAGTCTTGATAGATGTATCCATATGTATAATGGGATCTTTGTGTGAATTTCTTGAATTTGTTATAGTTTTCAGAATGGCAATGATTCTATATGCTGAAGAATGTGACTCCCCCTATACCCTATAGTTGGTATGTATTAGTGGCATGTTATCAATGGCCACCAAAACATTCAGATTTATTATGTATGTATAGTTAGTTACATCTCCACTATATATCTATATATACTTGCTTGGGGTATATATATTAGTATATTACCCGGCCCATTAAAGTATGCATGACTCGTGAATTATATTTAGGTTTGTAATTAACAATCAATAGCATCCTAAATTATACAATCAACATGTTCATCAACTATAAATCCATTATTACAAATATATGTTGCGTATACACTAAAAATAAAAATACATATTTAAATATAAAATATATATTAAAAATAAATTAAATAATATATAATAACTGATTTAATTATTAATCTTTTATATATACATATTATTATTATTATTATTATTATTATTATTATTATTATTATTATTATGTAAATGAATTAATAATTAATATCTAGAGATATTCTAGAAATTAAATACCTTGTTTATATATGGTTTTAGCTAGATATTTAGAATATATTGTGTTAGACATGGACGCGGTCGTGAGTCTTTAATATTGTCTTGTGAAGGATTCAAAAGTCATTATATGTTGACATTTTGGGAACATATCACAGTTGTAATTGAAAACTACTATATATGCACGAAAATTAAACTAAATTGAAATATCTCTATATAATAATATATAAATCACACTCTTTTTTAAAGTAAAAAAATAAAAATTTAGTTACCTTTAAATTAAAATAATAAAACTCATACATAATAAAAATTACAAGTGATTAACTTTTTATTTTATTACTTTATAATTTTTCTCCCTTTATTAGATCGTGTTGATTCTAGGAATGGAATCATGACATGGTTTGACATACACGATGACCATCAAAAGAATAAGAGAAAAGGAGAAATAGATCCTTGATATTTTGATATATGGACATTTAAATATATTAAAATTTGAAAATATATTTAAGTTACTGACTTTTTTTAAATTTGGATATATCGATCTCTTATGTTCACTTGGATCTGTCAGATCTAATAGAAAAATTAAACGTAATTCTCGTTGTACTGACCTGGTCGATATGAATATACATGTAGGAGAATTTTTAAAATAAAACAAATTAGCCTTAGGGATCGATGTGTCCAAATTTTGAAAAAATAAAAAACTTAAATGTATTCTTAAAACCTTAGAGACTTAAATGTCCACAGAAGTGCAGACTAAAAAATTAAGAATCGATTTGTCCGTTTCTCAAAGTATATATATCAACATCTAATAAAATCCTTGTTTGGTTTCTGCCTTATTTATTGAATTATTATTTTGTAAACTTTTGTAAAAGAAAAAATTTAAAATTCAAAATTTGAATTATTTTCCTATAAAGTTTATATATATAACTATATTAAAAATAACAAGGAAATAGAAAATAATAGAAACAGAACGAATTAATTAAAGATGATACAATGCATGCAATCTCAATTATTAACTCTCAAGTAGTCCAACCTTTTCACTTCATGGTCTTGAAGTCAATAAAGACATTAACGTAGCGAAGAACCTAAGGTTTTGATTTGAGATTTTTACTACTTTGTTTTAGAGGGCCAAAGTAATTGGAGAAGATAAAGAACCATCGATTTATTGTTTCTTTGATATGTTTTGCTTAGAAGGAACACAAATGATTAAAGAAATTGGAGAAGATGAAGAAATTTTGATTTTTTATTTTTTTAATATGTTTTTGTTTTGTTATTTAAATTATTTGAAACTATAAAATTAGGATTAATTGAATTCTAAAATTTCGTTAATTTAAAAGAATATTTTTGTCTAATCAAATAAAAAAAGGATGTTTAAGACTTTTTATAAAATTAAATAAAAAATATTTTTTATTTTTATTTAATTAAATGGGTGTATTAATAAAAATGGTGATATAATATATATTTAAAAAAATAAAAATTAAATTTTGATGTGAAAAATAAATTCCACGTGGCTTGTTATTATTTTTTCATATTTTAAATGTATCGGTACGTATGAATTTATCATCGTACCGTAGCAAACACCTTATCCAAAAAATGCTCAAAGACAATTGTAGTGTCTGGAGTTATTGAAACATTATCAAAAAGTTGCTCAAAGATTATTATATTGTCCGGAGTTATATATGAAAAACTATAATGATAAATTTAAAATCTCAAAGACCACACTGAGTAATGATTTGAATCTCAAAGATCTATATAAAATTTTACTCTAAAAATAAATTTTAAAATTTTAGAATTTTATGTGTTTATTAAATAAGAATAATAATAAAGATGGATTTATTTATCATTTTATCAAAATTTGATTTGAAATTAATATATATAACAAAATAAAATGTTAAAAATTAATTTGACAACTAAAATTTGTTAGAATACTAGGTTGTCCAACTAAATAATATTTGAAATTTGAGTTGGAATATTACTGCTAATCTTTTATTAAAATTTAACATGAAAATAAAATAATTTTAATATATTATTAGTATAAAATAGTTTGACATATATATGATATATTTAATTATGTAATATTACGTTAACAAAAATAATCATATTTTATATTATATTACTGGCATGATTATTTAAGAAATAATAACAAACATGACGAGACAATTTTATATCAAAATTAAGCTAAAAAATTAATGCCTAATTAAATAGAAATTATAAATTAATTTAATAATTTTTTTGGGTGAACAATTGATTGAATAATTAAATCTTGATAAAATGTAGATGGTAAATTACACTATATTTATTTAAGATATAAAGTAATAAAATAAAAAATAATTAAATTGAATAAATAAAATAAGGGAAGCAGCTCCTTCCCCGTTTAGCTGATTACCACCCTAAATCCTAATGCGATAAAAATGACCACCACCGACGCAGCAGCCGCCGCAGCCTCATCGGAAGCTCAGTTGCTGAAAACGGTGACCACCATCCTCACCAGCCACCCTGACCCCACTCCGCGCTCAAACCCTTAATCCAAAATTTCGCCCTCCCCACGGTGCTTTCCGTCCTCTCCTCCACCCAACTCCACCGCACCCACTCCGCCACCCCCCTCTCCTTCTTCCACATCCTCCGCCACTCTCCCCACCCTTCTCTCTCTTCCTCCCCGGAGCCCCTCCTCGCCTTCCTCCCAGGCCTCCTCGTCCACCTCCGCTACTCCTCCGCCCGCTCCCTCCTCCTCAACTTCATCTCCTCCGACCACCTCTGCCACTCCCTCCGCCGCCCCCGTCTCCCGCAGCCACTCCTCAACACCTCCCTCTCCGCCTATGCCCTCTCCGACCACCCCGATATCGCCTTCCGGCTCTTCAACAGGAGGAAGCGCCTCCGTATTAAACCCAACCTCCTCACCTGCCACTCCCTCCTCTCCTCCCTCGTCTGCTGCCACCCTCATTCCTCCCACTCCATTCACCTCTCCAAACAAGTCTTTAACGATTCCCTTAAGCTCGGTATAACCCCAAACACCACCACCTTCAACATCTTGATCCATGGTTCTTGTCTTGATAATAATTTTAATGATGCTCTTAGCTTCATAAACCAAATGACTGATTTTGCTTGTTCTCCTGATAATATCACTTACAATACTATTCTTGATGCATAAGGGCCAATTGAGTAAGGTTAGGGAGATTTTGCTAGAGATGAAAGATAACGGGGTTTCCCCAAATAGGAACACCTATAATATCTTGGTTCATGGCTATTGTAAGTTGAGGTGGTTGAAGGAGGCTGCCGAGGTTGTCGAGTTGATTAAAGCAAACGACATGGTACCGGATATTTGGACTTATACTACAATCATGAGGGGTTTGTGCGAAGAGGGGAAGGTCAAGGAGGCGATTAGCCTTAGGGATGATATGGAGAGCCTGAGGGTGATGCCGGATGAGGTTACCTACAATACTCTGATTGACGGGTGTTTTCAGTGGCGGGGGAGTGTGGAGGCATTCAAGTTGGTTGAGAAAATGAAGGGAAAGAGAGTCAAGCCGAACGCGGTGACTCACAATATAATGGTGAAGTGGTACTGTAAGGAAGGTAAGATGGATGAAGCCGGCTATGTCGTGGCAAAGATGGTAGAGAGTGGGTTTTTACCGGACTGTTTTACTTATAATACTATGATCAATGGTTATTGTAAAGCAGGAAATCTGGGAGAAGCTTTTATGATGAAGGATGAAATGGGGAGGAAAGGTATAAAGATGGATACTTTTACTGTGAACACTATAGTGCACAAATTGTGCGTGGAGAAGCTGCTCAAAGAGGCATACGAGTTGACTGTGAAGGCCGCAAAGCGAGGTTATATTCTCGATGAGGTAACCTATGGAACTCTAATCATGGGATACTTTAAAAATGATCAAACAAACAAAGCTCTGAAGCTTTGGGATGAGATGAAGGAGAAGGGGATCATTCCTAGTGTTGTCACGTATAATACTATAATTGGGGGGTTGTTACATTTTTTAAAAACTGATCAGGCTGTAGATAAATTGAATGAGCTTTTAGATAAAGGTTTGGCCCCTGATGAAGCTACGTGTAACATAATTATTCATGGTTTCTGCTGGGAGGGAGCAGTGGAGAATTCATTCTTGTTCTATAATAGAATGGTTGAGAACTCATTCAAGTCTGATGTTATTACATGTAACATTCTTCTTCGAGGGCTTTGCAAACATGGTATGTTCGAGAAGGCCTTTAATTTATTTAACACATGGATCATCAAATGTAAGCCCGTTGATGCAGTTACGTACAACACGTTGATTTCCGTCCTTTGCAAAGAAGGAAAACTTGATGAAGCATTTGACCTCATAATTGAGATGGAGAAGAAAAAATTGGAGCGGGACCGATATACTTATACTGCCATCGTTGGTGCACTTACTCATGCTGGGAGAACTGAGGAAGCAAACAAATTCATGTCAAAACTCCTAGAGTCATGTCCAAATATGATAAGTGAAGACACTTCACAAATGCTTGGTTCAGGCGACATGGATTACTCAGAACAGATAAGTAATTTTTGTACTCAAGGGAAGTACAAAGAGGCAATGAAACTATTTCAAGAATCAGAGCAGAAAGGAGTTAGTTTGAATATATCTGCGTATTTCATGTTAATGGATGTGCTATTGAAGAGACGAAAAAGCATATCGAAGGAGTCCTTATCAGATTGATACAATAAATTCAAATTGGCATTTGGATTCCTGATATTCATGATGTTGAACCCATTTTATTGGTGGTTTTGCTGTGATGACGATCCATTATTTCATGTATGTATCCAATTTTCCAATATTATATTAGATTTTATGGCGTTTGTAAACTGTGACTGTGTAATCAATATTTTTTTCCCTGGTAATTATTATGGATGGTATCCATAGTTAAAGGTTAGAGAAAGTTATTCATGTCCTCAAGAGATGTTTTATATGCTTTATTATCTGCACGAACAGTGTGTCGCTTTAATAGAAATTATAGATCTATTCTCACACTGCAATCCATTATGCAACAGACATGTTAGGGGTCTGAATAGAGTCCACTTGTTTTTTAATGTTTTAAATGATAATAATAGCAAACTACCATTGGGAATAAGGTGCGTTCTGTTTTAGCAGGGTTTCTTGAAGGATCAGAAGGTCCTAGGTTCTTATCCAATCTGTTGCCTACCCAGCATGGTTTGTGTACTGAATTTCACCTTGTTTGTTCATAAATACAATCGTCACTCTGTCTGATTTTATTTTGTGTAGCCACAAAAATACTGTATTCTGCTTTTCATGTTTGACTGGATCATTTTATTTTAGCTGTCTTCTATATGGTTGAATTAATTTTTCTATTTTTAACATCGCGTCTATCAAAAGTTTTACTTTTTGTTTTTTCATTAAATCTTGCTTCTCCTTGTGGTAGGATTTAGGGTGCCTCTAATTTGAGCGAAATTAATTCTTTTACTGTGAACTTTCTCATTCTTAGAATATCATCCTATTTGTCTTCTCTGTGATTGTCATGAGCTCTGAAAAAAATACACTATTTGATTCCTATATCAATGTTGTGGTTGCACCAGTACGACAGGATTTACTAGATGTCTAAATTAGGGCCAACTTCCTTCTTTGTGGACTAATGTAGCACTCTAATCGGCAGATTGTGTATAAATTTGTAACAGAATAGAAAAGAGAGAGATTTGTTCAAATGTATTAATACCCTGAACTGTTTATTGGAAGACAGTTTAGAGTTTTGGAGAGAAATGTGATAGTAGATTTAGATTTAGGAGGAAAAAGGGTGTCTTATTCGAGACTTTTTCACTGATTCTCAATACAATAAGAAGATTATATCCCCCTTCCCCTTTTCCTCCGCTCCAAATTAAAATGTGAAGCTTCTAAAAATAAAAATATAAGATAAATTTGCCTTCACAATTACATATTGGATCTCTAGCTAATAGACTTCCTAAGTTTTAACCATGTCAGAAACTATAGCATTGTTAGTGTCAGAAGTTTTGAAAATAATCTGTTTGCATTCATGCCATTAAGTGATCTTAAGATGATTAAAGACAAAATGTCTAAGGGAAAAAAACTCAAAAATACCCCCTTCGTTACTTAATTAGGGAATAAGCATGTTAAAGTGTATTTTTTATTCGAGTATCCTAATTATTTCATTTATTTGTAGGATAACAGGTTTGGGTTGCCTACAATGAATCTGCATGGCTTTTATGCAATACTGTGGACAACTCCATCAACATCTGTCGGGTTAGTTCTCATGATTTTTTTTCCCGCTTATTGCTTGGTCATTAGAACCAGACATCATTTGTGTTTTTTTTCTTTCCCCATTTAGCTGATTACCACCCTAAACCCTAATGCGATAAAAATGACCACCACCACCGACGCAGCTGCCGCAGCCTCATCAGAAGCTCAGCTGCTGAAAACGGTGACCACCATCCTCACCAGCCACCCTGACCCCCACTCCGCGCTCAAACTCTTAATACAAAATCTCACCCACCCCACGGTGCTTTCCGTCCTCTCCTCCACCCAACTCCACCGCACCCACTCGGCCACCCTCCTCTCCTTCTTCCACATCTTCCGCCACTCTCCCCACCCTTCTCTCTCCTCCCCCCTGAGCCCCTCCTCGCCCTCCTCCCCAGCTTCCTCGTCCACCGCCGCTACTCCTCCGCCCACTCCCTCCTCCTCAACTTCATCTCCTCCGACCACCCCCGCCACTCCCTCCACCAGCTCCTCCTCCGCCGCCCCCGTCTCCCGCAACCACTCCTCGACACCTCCCTCTCTGCCTATGCCCTCTCCGACCACCCCGACCTCGCCTTCCAGCTCTTCAACAAGATGAAGCGCCTCCGCATTAAACCCAACCTCCTCACCTGCCACTCCCTCATCTCCTCCCTCGTCCGCCGCCACCCTCATTCCTCCCACACTATTCACCTTTCCAAACAAGTCTTTAACGATTCCCTTAAGCTCGGTATAACCCCAAACACCACCGCCTTCAACATCTTGATCCATGGTTCTTGTCTTGATAATAATTTTAATAATGCTCTTAGCTTCATGAACCAAATGACTGATTTTACTTGTTCTCCTAATAATATCACTTACAATACTATTCTTGATGCATAAGGGCCAATTGAGTAAGGTTAGGGAGGTTTTGCTAGAGATGAAAGGTAGCGGGGTTTCCCCAAATAGGAACACCTATAATATCTTGGTTCATGGCTATTGTAAGTTGAGGTGGTTGAAGGAGGCTGCCGAGGTTGTCGAGTTGATGAGAGCAAACGACATGGTACCAGATATTTGGACTTATAATACAATCATGAGGAGTTTGTGCAACGAGGGAAAGGTTAAGGTGGCGATTAGGCTTAGGGATGATATGGAGAGCCTGAGGGTGATGCCGGATGAGGTTACCTACAATACTCTGATTGACGGGTGTTTTCAGTGGGGGCGCGGGGGGCGGGGGGGGGGGAGTGTGGAGGCATTTAAGTTGGTTGAGGAAATGAAGGGAAAGGGAGTCAAGCCAAACGCGGTGACTCACAATATAATGGTGAAGTGGTACTGTAAGGAAGGTAAGATCGATGAAGTCAGCTGTGTCGTGGCAAAGATGGTAGAGAGTGGGTTTTCACCGGACTGTTTTACTTATAATACTATGATCAATGGTTATTGTAAAGCAGGAAATCTGGGAGAAGCTTTTAAGATGATGGATGAAATGGGGAGGAAAGGTTTAAAGATGGATACTTTGACTCTGAACACTATAGTGCACAAATTGTGCGTGGAGAAGCTGCTCAAAGAGGCATACGAGTTGACTGTGAAGACCACAAAGTGAGGTTATATTCTCGATGAGGTAACCTATGGAACTCTAATCATGGGATACTTTAAAAATGATCAAACAAACAAAGCTCTGAAGCTTTGGGATGAGATGAAGAAGAAGGGGATCATTTCTAGTGTTGTCACTTACAATACTATAATTGGGGGGTTGTGCCATTCTTTAAAAACTGATCAGACTGTAGATAAATTGAATGAGCTTTTGGATAAAGGTTTGGCCCCGATGAAGCTACGTGTAACATAATTATTCATGGTTTCTGTTGGGAGGGAGCATTGGAGAAAGCATTCTTGTTCTATAACAGAATGGTTGAGAACTCATTCAAGCCTGATGTTATTACATGTAACATTCTTCTTTGACGGCTTTGCAAACATGGTATGTTCGAGAAGGCCTTTAATTTATTTAACACATGGATCATCAAAGGTAAGCCCGTTGATGCAGTTACGTACAACACGTTGATTCCTGTCCTTTGCAAAGAAGGGAAACTTGATGAAGCATTTGACCTCATGACTGAGATGGAGAAGAAAAAATTGGGGCCGGACCGATATACTTATATTGCCATCATTGGTGCACTTACTCATGCTGGGAGAACTGAGGAAGCAAAGAAATTCATGTCAAAACTCCTAGAGACAAGTCCAAATATGATAAGTGAAGACACTTCACAAATACTTATTTCAGGCGACATGGATTACTCAGAACAGGTAACTAATTTTTGTACTCAAGGGAAGTACAAAGAGGCAATGAAACTATTTCAAGAATCAGAGCAGAAAGGAGTTAGTTTGCATAAATCTGCGTGTTTCAAGTTAATGGATGGGCTATTGAAGAGGCGAAAAAGCATATCGAAGGCCTCCTTATCAGATTGATGATGCACGGAAACTTGTCTCTCAACAAATTTTCCTCGGCAAGTATACCGAATTGTCGTCAAGTAATAACCCACAATGGAGTGGGATCGTATCCACAGGGATTAACGGATTAAGCAATCAATAGTAAATTGATTATCCTAGTTAGACGGATCATATTGGAGTGATAAGTAACAAGGAAATATAAATGGCATAAAAGTAAAGAAAGCAATAAAGTGTAGAAAAGTAAAATGGCAAGAAAAGTAAATGTAAGAACTAAAAAGAAAATGAATATTGGGATCAAGAGATATTGCAATCCTCTGGATCAAGTTTATTCTCATCTCTTCCTCAATCATTGCATTCATTGATCTCCTTGGCAATCTTAAGTGATTGGATCCCAATTCCTTGGCAATCCAATCTCTCTAAGCTTGAACAATTTCCCAATTCCTTGATTTAATTTCTCATGAGAAGAGATGAAGTTTGGTCACTGATTATACCACACACATTCATAGATCAAAGTATTGGTAGGATTAAATGTCACAATATCCATCCAACCCCGAACCTAATCCAATGTGAGAGAGCATTTCTAGCATGATTTCCTCATTCTTCTTCCAAGGTTCAGAGGAAATCCAAGTATGAGCAATTTCTCTTCCGAGACAATTACCCAATTGGATGAAGATCGAAAGCTCTCTAGTAAAATCAAGAGAAAAGAAAGAAGAAGAAGAATAAGAACTACAATTGATCCATTGAATCACAATAGAGCTCTCTAACCCAATGAAAAGAGTTAGTTGATCATTGCTCTACCAAAATAGAAAAGAAAAAAAGTGCAGAAAAGTAAAGATGAAGATTAAAACTAAAATTAAAACTTCAAAATTCATAAATGAAAAGTACAAAGAAAAGAAAGAGAAGGAAAAGTGTGTGAGGGGAGGGAGTCCGAAGACCCTTCTTCAATCCCCCCGGATTCAGTGAATCTTGAATGTAAAAACTAAGGCCTTTATATAGGCTCTCCTAAAGTACAAAATGAAATGAAATTAAAAGCAAATTACAATTAAATGAAAATTTCTATTCTAGATGCTTCTTGTGGCCTTAATTGGTTAACACTTGTGGGCTTGCTTCCTTGAGGTTGGGTGGTCCTTGAAAGAGAAGTGAATCAAATTGAGGTCCAGGGTGACTTGGCTTTATTGCTTCCGTTAGCCACACTAATGCTACAAGTGTGGCGTTAGTGCTGAAGTTAGTGTGGCTAACGTCACACTTGCTACCCAGTTGGTGCTTTTGGGGCTTAAAAGATGCCTCTTGTTTGTACTCCAATTTCATGCCCACTATAAAGTATTATATATCGTTGGAAAGCTCTGAATGTCAGCTTTCTAAAGCAACTAGAATTACCTTAATTGAATCTCTGTAACTCAAGTTATGCTCCTTTGAAGGGGACAGGGTCGTTGGCATAGTCGCTAGCGTTACTAGAAAAAGCGAGTCACAATAACGTTAGCGATCAGGGGCTTAATATTGCCAGGTTTTGGAGCTCAAAATTAATGTTTACCCCATA
Organism: Arachis ipaensis; assembly: GCF_059453495.1. Classification (NCBI taxonomy): domain Eukaryota; kingdom Viridiplantae; phylum Streptophyta; class Magnoliopsida; order Fabales; family Fabaceae; genus Arachis; species Arachis ipaensis. Next base: position 140,770,367 of record NC_142436.1, read on the forward strand.
CTATTATATATTGTTGGAAAGCCCTGGATGTCTACTTTCCAACGCCTTTAAAAGCGCATCATTTCGAGCTTTACAGCTCGAGTTACACTTCTTGGAAGGTGAAGAGGTCAGCTGGCCTTACTACAGGTTGATACCATGTTCATCTTTGCATTTTCGGGGCGGGATTTCTCCCTCAAATTTAGTGTCCACCATGTAGTGCCATATATGCCTGGCAAGATCTGGAATTCTACTTTCCAATGCCATTGGAATCACCTCATTTGGAGCTTTGTGGCTCAAGTTATTCTTGTTTGAAGATGGCATGGTCGGGCTGCCAGATGGGACTTTTGCCCACGTTAGTGTCCACATTAGTGTAACTAACGTGGCCACTAACGTGGGTCTTCCTTTGCTTCACAAACGTTAGTGGCGTTCACCTTTTTCACTAACGTTGGCGTTTCCCTTTCCTTCCACGTTAGTTCCCACGTTAATGTAACTAACGTGGAAGCTAACGTGGGTCTTCTTGGCTTCGCAAACGTTATTGGCGTTCACTTTTTCCACTAACGTTGGCGTTTTTCTTTCCTTCCACGTTAGTTCCCACGTTAATGTAACTAACGTGGAAGCTAATGTGGGTCTTCTTGCCCTTCGCTAACGTTAGTGGTGTTTACTTTTACCACTAACGTTCCATGCTCTTCTTCTTCAAAGTTAATGCCATTAACGTTCTCATTAACATTGGGGCTTCTCTTTTCTTCAACGTTAATGGCCACATTAGTGGCACTAACGTAGCCACTAACGTGGCTCTTCTCTGCTTCTTGTTACCTGAAATTAATCAAACAAAGTGCATCAAAGTCTTGCTCTTAATCATGGGATCATGCATCATCCATTTTATCATTCAATTCATCCATAATTCTCATGAAATCATTCAAAATTCACAATGTTTGCTTGAATCATGGAGTGAATGCATTTTAAACCAAATACTGGCTTATTTCCTAAGAAAATGCATGAGACCAACCTAAAGCATACAAAAAATGGCTAGTAAAACTAGCCAAGATGCCCTGGCATAGATTGACACAATAAATTCAAACTAGCATTTAGATTCCTGATGTTCATCATGTTGAACCCATTTTATTGGTGGTTTTGCTGTGATGACGATCCATTATTTCATGTAAGTATCCATTTTTCCAACATTATATTAGATTTTGTGGCGTTTGTAAACTGTGACTGTGTAATCAATATTTTCTTCCCTGTTAATTATTATGGATGGTATCCATAGTTAAAGGTTAGAGAAAGTTATTCATGTCCTCAAGAGATGTTTTATATGCTTTATTATCTGCACAAATAGAGTGTTGCTTTAATAGAAATTATAGATCTATTCTCACACTGCAATCCTTTGTGCAACAGACATGTTAGGGGATCTGAACAGAGTCCAGTTGTTTTTTATTGTTTTAAATGATAATAAGAGCAAACAACCATTTGGAATAAGGTGCATTCTGTTTTAGCGAGATTTCTTGAAGGATTAGAAGGTCCTTGGTTCTTATCCAATCTGTTGCCTACCCAGCATGGTCCGTGTATTGAAATTCACCTTGTTTTTTCATAAATACAATCGTTAGTCCGTCTGATTTTATTTTGTGTAGCCATAAAAATACTGCATTCCGCTTTTCATGTTTGACTGGATCATTTTATTTTAGCTGTCTTATATATGGCTGACTTAATTTTTCTATTTTTAACATCGCGTCTGTCAAAGTTTTACTTTTTGTTTTTTCGTTAAATCTTGCTTCTCCTTGTGGTAAGATTTAAGGTGCCTCTAATTTGACCGAAAGTAATTATTTTACCATGAAATTTCTCATTCTTAGAATATCATCCTATTTGTCTTCTCTGTGATTGTCATGAGCTCTGAAAAAAATACACTACTTGATTCCTACATCGATATTGTGGTTGCACCAGTACGACTGGATTTACCAGATGTCTAAATTAGGGCCAACTTCCTTCTTTGTGGACTAATGGTGGCACTCTAATCGGCAGATTGTGTATGAATTTGTAACAGAACAGAAAAGAGAGAGATTTGTTCAAATGTATTAATACCCTGAACTGTTTATTGGAAGATAGTTCAGAGTTTTGGAGAGAAATGTGAGAGTGGAATTAGATTTAGGAGGAAAATGGGTGTCTTATTCGAGATTTTCTCACTGATTCTCAATACAATAAGAAGATTATATCCCCCTCCCCCTTTTCCTCCTCTCCAAATTAAAATGTGAAGCTTCTAAAAATAAAAAAATAAAATAAATTTGCCTTCACAATTTAATATTGGATCTCTGGCTAATAGACTTCCTAAGTTTTAACCATGTCAGGAACTATAGCATTGTTAGTGTCAGAAGTTTTGAAAATGATCTGTATGGATTCATGCCATTAAGTGATCTTAAGATGATTAAAGACAAAATGTCTAAGGGAAAAAAAACTCAAAAATACCCCCTTCATTACTTAATTAGGGAATAAGCATGTTAAAGTGTATTTTTTATTCGAGTATCCTAATTATTTCATTTATTTGTAGGATAACAGGTTTGGGTTGCCTACAATGAATCTGCATGGCTTTTATGCAATACTGTGGACAACTCCATCAACATCTGTCGGGTTAGTTCTCATGATTTTTTTTCCCGCTTATTGCTTGCTCATTAGAACCAGACATCATTTGTGTTTTTTTCCTTCCCCGTTTAGCTGATTACCACCCTAAACCCTAATACGATAAAAATGACCACCACCACCGACGCAGCCGCCGCAGCCTCATCGGAAGTTCAGCTGCTGAAAATGGTGACCACCATCCTCACCAGCCACCCTAACTCGCAATCCGCGCACAAACTTTTAATCCAAAATCTTACCCTCCCCACGGTGCTTGCCGTCCTCTCCTCCACCCAACTCCACCGCACCCACTCTGCCACCCTCTTCTCCTTCTTCCACATCTTCTGCCACTCTCCCCACCCTTCTCTCTCTTCCCGCCTGAGCCCCTCCTCACCTTCCTTCCCTGCCTCCTCGTCCACCGCCCGCTCCCTCCTCCTCAACTTCATCTCCTCCGACCACCCCCGTCACTCCCTCCTCCATCTCCTTCTCCGCCGCCCCCATCTCCCGCAGCCACTCCTCGACACCTCCCTCTCTGCCTACGCCCTCTCCGACCACCCCGACCTCGCCTTCCAGCTCTTCAACAAGATGAAGCGCCTCCGCATTAAACCCAACCTCCTCACCTGCCACTCCCTCCTCTCCTCCCTCGTCCGCCGCCACCCTCATTCCCCCTACTCCATTCACCTCTCCAAACAAGTCTTTAACGATTCCCTTAAGCTCGGTATAACCCCAAACACCACCACCTTCAACATCTTGATCCATAGTTCTTGTCTTGATAATAATTTTAATAATGCTCTTAGCTTCATGAACCAAATGATTGGTTTTACTTGTTCTCCTGATAATATCACTTACAATACTATTCTTGATGCATAAGGGCCAATTGAGTAAGGTTAGGGAGGTTTTGCTAGAGATGAAAGGTAGCAGGATTTTCCCAAATAGGAACACCTATAATATCTTGGTTCATGGCTATTGTAAGTTGAGGTAGTTGAAGGAGGCTGCCGAGGTTGTCGAGTTGATAAGAGCAAACGACATGGTACCGGATATTTGGACTCATAATACAATCATGAGGGGTTTGTGCGACGAGGGAAGGTCAAGGAGGCGATTAGCCTTAAGGATGATTTGGAGAGTCTGAGGGTGATGCCAGATGAGGTTACCTACAATACTCTGATTGACGGGTGTTTTCAGTGGTGGGGGAGTGTGGAGGCATTCAAGTTGGTTGAGGAAATGAAGGGAAAGGGAGTCAAGCCAAACGCGGTGACTCACAATATAATGGTAAAGTGGTACTATAAGGAAGGTAAGATCGAAGAAGCCGACTGTATTGTGGCAAAGATAGTAGAGAGTGGGTTTTCACCAGACTGTTTTACTTATAATACTATGATCAATGGTTATTGTAAAGCAGAAAATCTGGGAGAAGCTTTTAAGATGATGGATGAGATGGGGAGGAAAGGTTTAAAGATGGATACTTTTACTCTGAACACTATAGTGCACAAATTGTGCGTGGAGAAGCTGCTCAAAGAGGCATACGAGTTGACTGTGAAGACCACAAAGCGTGGTTATATTATCGATGAGGTAACCTACGGAACTCTAATCATGGGATACTTTAAAAATGATCAAACAAACAAAGCTATGAAGCTTTGGGATGAGATGAAGGAGAAGGGGATCATTCCTAGTGTTGTTACTTATAATACTATAATTAGGAGGTTGTGCCATTCTTTAAAAACTGATCAGGCTGTAGATAAATTGAATGAGCTTTTAGATAAAGGTTTGGCACCCGATGAAGCTATGTGTAACATAATTATTCATGGTTTCTGTTGGGAGGGAGCATTGGAGAAAGCATTCTTGTTCTATAACAGAATGGTTGAGAACTCATTCAAGCCTGATGTTATTACATGTAACATTCTTCTTTGAGGGCTTTGCAAACATGGTATGTTCGAGAAGGCCTTTAATTTATTTAATACATGGATCATTAAAGGTAAGCCCGTTGATGTAGTTACGTACAACACGTTGATTTCCGTCCTTTGAAAAGAAGGGAAACTTGATGAAGCATTTGACCTCATGACTGAGATGGAGAAGAAAAAATTGGGGCCGGACCGATATACTTATACTGCCATCATTAGTGCACTTACTCATGCTGGGAGAACTGAGGAAGCAAAGAAATTCATGTCAAAACTCCTAGAGACAAGTCCAAATATGATAAGTGAAGACACTTCACAAATACTTAGTTCAGGCGACATGGATTACTCAGAACAGATAACTAATTTTTGTACTCAAGGGAAATACAAAGAGGCAATGAAACTATTTCAAGAATCAGAGCAGAAAGGAGTTAGTTTGCATAAATCCGCGTATTTCAAGTTAATGGATGGGCTATTGAAGAGGCAAAAAAGCATATCGAAGGCCTCCTTATCAGATTGACACAATAAATTCAAATTGGCATTTTGATTCCCGATGTTCATCATGTTGAAGCCATTTTATTGGTAGTTTTGCTGTGATGGCGATCCATTATTTCATGTAAGTATCCAATTTTCCAACATTATATTAGATTTTGTGGCGTTTGTAAAGTGTGACTGTGTAATCAATATTTTCTTCCCTGGTAATTTTTATGGATGGTATCCATAGTTAAAGGTTAGAGAAAGTTATTCATGTCCTCAAGAGATATTTTATATGCTTTATTATCTGCACAAACAGAGTGTTGCTTTAATAGAAATTATAGATCTATTCTCACACTGCAATCCATTGTGCAACAGACATGTTAGGGGATCTGAACAGAGTCCACTTATTTTTTATTGTTTTAAATGATAATAAGGGCAAACTACCATTTCGAATAAGGTGCATTCTGTTTTAGCGGGATTTCTTGAAGGATCAGAAGGTCCTTGGTTCTTATCCAATCTGTTGCCTACCCAGCATGGTCCGTGTACTGAATTTCACCTTATTTGTTCATAAATACAATCGTCAATCCGTCTGAGTTTATTTTGTGTAGCCACAAAAATACTGCATTCCGCTTTTCATGTTTGACCAGATCATTTTATTTTAACTGTCTTCTATATGGCTGACTTAATTTTTCTATTTTTAACATCGCGTCTGTCAAAGTTTTATTTTTTATTTTTTCGTTAAATCTTGCATCTCCTTTTGGTAAGATTTAGGGTGCCTCTAATTTGAGCGAAAGTAATTATTTTACCGTGAACTTTCTCATTCTTAGAATATCATCCTATTTGTCTTCTCTGTGATTGTCATGAGCTCTGAAAAAAATACATTACCTGATTCCTACATCGATGTTGTGGTTGCACCAGTACGACTGGATTTACCAGATGTCTAAATTAGGGCCAACTTCCTTCTTTGTGGACTAATGGTGGCACTCTAATCGGCAGATTGTGTATGAATTTGTAACAGAACAGAAAAGAGAGAGATTTGTTCAAATGTATTAATACCCTGAACTGTTTATTGGAAGATAGTTCAGAGTTTTGGAGAGAAATGTGAGAGTGGAATTAGATTTAGGAGGAAAAAGGGTGTCTTATTCGAGATTTTCTCACTGATTCTCAATACAATAAGAAGATTATATCTCCCTCCCCCTTTTCCTCCTCTCCAAATTAAAATGTGAAGCTTCTAAAAATAAAAAAATAAAATAAATTTGCCTTCACAATTTAATATTGGATCTCTGGCTAATAGACTTCCTAAGTTTTAACCATGTCAGGAACTATAGCATTGTTAGTGTCAGAAGTTTTGAAAATGATCTGTTTGGATTCATGCCATTAAGTGATCTTAAGATGATTAAAGACAAAATGTTTAAGGAAAAAAAAACTCAAAAAAACCCTCTTCATTACTTAATTAGGGAATAAGCATGTCAAACTGTATTTCTTATTCGAGTATCCTAATTATTTCATTTATTTGTAGGATAACAGGTTTGGGTTGCCTACAATGAATCTGCATGGCTTTTATGCAATACTGTGGACAACTCCATCAACATCTGTCGGGTTAGTTCTCATGATTTTTTTTCCCGCTTATTGCTTGGTTATTAGAACCAGACATCATTTGTATTTTTTTCCTTCCCCATTTAGCTGATTACCACCCTAAACCTTAATGCGATAAAAATGACCACCACCACCGACGCAGCCTCATCGGAAGTTCAGCTGCTGAAAACGGTGATCACCATCCTCACAAGCCACCGTGACCCGCACTCCGCGCTCAAACTCTTAATCCAAAATCTTACCCTCCCCACGGTGCTTGCCGTCCTCTCCTCCACCCAACTCCACCGCACCCACTCCGCCACCCTCCTCTCCTTCTTCGACATCTTCTGCCACTCTCCCCACCCTTCTCTCTCCTCCTCCCCTGAGCCCCTCCTCCCCGGCCTCCTCGTCCACCGCCACTACTCCTCCGCCCGCTCCCTCCTCCTCAACTTCATCTCCTCCGACCACCCCCGCTACTCCCTCCACTAGCTCCTCCTCCGCCGCCTCCGTCTCCCGCAGCCACTCCTCGACACCTCCCTCTCTGCCTACGCCCTCTCCGACCACCCCAACCTCGCCTTTCAGCTCTTCAACAAGATGAAGCGCCTCCGCATTAAACCTAACCTCCTCACCTGCCACTCCCTCCTCTCCTCCCTCGTCTGCCGCCACCTTCATTCCTCCCACTCCATTCACCTCTCCAAACAAGTCTTTAATGATTCTTTTAAGCTCGGTATAACCCCAAACACGACCACCTTCAACATCTTGATCCATGATTTTTGTCTTGATAATAATTCTAATAATGCTCTTAGCTTCATGAACCAAATGACTGATTTTACTTGTTCTCCTGATAATATCACTTACAATACTATTCTTGATGCATAAGGGCCAATTGAGTAAGGTTAGGGAGGTTTTGCTAGAGATGAAAGGTAGCGGGATTTCCCTAAATAGGAACACCTATAATATCTTGGCTCATGGCTCTTGTAAGTTGAGGTGGTTGAAGGAGGCTGCCGAGGTTGTCGAGTTGATGAGAGCAAACGACATGGTACCGGATATTTGGACTTATAATACAATCATGACAGGTTTGTGCGACAAGGGGAAGGTCAAGGAGACGATTAGCCTTAGGGATGATATGGAGAGCCTAAGGGTAATGCCGGATGAGGTTACCTACAATACTCTGATTGACGGGTGTTTTCAGTGGTGGGGGAGTGTGGAGGCATTCAAGTTGGTTGAGGAAATGAAGGGAAAGGGAGTCAAGCCGAACACGGTGACTCACAATATAATGGTGAAGTGGTACTGTAAGGAAGGTAAGAAGGATGAAGCTGGCTATGTCGTGGTGAAGATGGTAGAGACTGGGTTTTCACTGGACTGTTTTACTTATAATACTATGATCAATGGTTATTGTAAAGCAGGAAATCTGGGAGAAGCTTTTAAGATGATTGATGAAATGGGGAGGAAAGGTTTAAAGATGGATACTTTTACTCTGAACACTATAGTGCACAAATTGTGCATGGAGAAGCTGCTCAAAGAGGCATACGAGTTAACTGTGAAGGCCGCAAAGCGAGGTTATATTCTCGATGAGGTAACCTATGGAACTCTAATCATAGGATACTTTAAAAATGATCAAACAAACAAAGCTCTGAAGCTTTGGGATGAGATGAAGGAGAAGGGGATCATTCCTAGTGTTGTCACTTATAATACTATAATTGGGGGGTTGTGCCATTCTTTAAAAACTGATCAGGCTGTAGATAAATTGAATGAGCTTTTAGATAAAGGTTTGGCCCCCGATGAAGCTACGTGTAACATAATTATTAATGATTTTTGTTGGGAGGGAGCATTGGAGAAAGCATTCTTGTTCTATAACAGAATGGTTGAGAACTCATTCAAGCCTGATGTTATTACATGTAACATTCTTCTTCGAGGGCTTTGCAAACATGGTATGTTCGAGAAGGCCTTTAATTTATTTAACACATGGATCATTAAAGGTAAGCCCGTTGATGCAGTTACGTACAACACGTTGATTTTCATCCTTTGCAAAGAAGGAAAACTTGATTAAGCATTTGACCTCAAGACTGAGATGGAGAAGAAAAAATTGGGGCCGGACCGATATACTTATACTTCTATCATTGGTGCACTCACTCATACTAGGAGAACTGAGGAAGCAAAGAAATTCATGTCAAAACTCCTATAGACAAGTCCAAATATGATAAGTGAAGACACTTCACAAATACTTAAATCAGGCGACATGGATTACTCAGAACAGATAACTAATTTTTGTACTCAAGGGAAGTACAAAGAGGCAATGAAACTATTTCAGGAATTAGAGCAAAAAGGAGTTAGTTTGCATAAATCTGTGTATTTCAAGTTAATGGATGGGCTATTGAAGAGGCGAAAAAGCATATCGAAGGCCTCCTTATCAGATTGACACAATAAATTCAAATTGGCATTTAGATTCCTGATGTTCATCATGTTAAACCCATTTTATTGGTGGTTTTGCTGTGATGACGATCCATTATTTCATGTAAGTATCCAATTTTCCAACATTATATTAGATTTTGTGGCATTTGTAAACTGTGACTGTGTAATCAATATTTTCTTCCCTGGTAATTATTATGGATGGTATCCATAGTTAAAGGTTAGAAAAAGTTATTCATGTCCTCAAGAGATGTTTTATATGCTTTATTATCTGCACAAACAGAGTGTTGCTTTAATAGAAATTATAGATCTATTCTCACACTGCAATCCATTGTGCAACAGACATGTTAGGGGATCTGAACAGAGTCCACTTGTTTTTTATTGTTTTAAATGATAATAAGAGCAAACTACCATTTGGAATAAGGTGCATTCTGTTTTAGTGAAATTTCTTGAAGGATCAGAAGGTCCTTGGTTCTTATCCAATCTGTTGCCTACCCAGCATGGTCCGTGTACTGAGTTTCACCTTATTTGTTCATAAATATAATCGTCAGTCCGTCTGATTTTATTTTGTGTAGCCACAAAAATACTGCATTCCGCTTTTCATGTTTGACTGGATCATTTTATTTTTGCTGTCTTCTATGTGGTTGACTTAATTTTCCTATTTTTAACATCGCGTCTGTCAAAGTTTTACTTTTTGTTTTTTCGTTAAATCTTGCTTCTCCTTGTGGTAGGATTTAGGTTGCCTCTAATTTGAGCAAAAGTAATTATTTTACCGTGAACTTTCTCATTCTTAGAATATCATCCTATTTGTCTTCTCTGTGATTGTCATGAGCTCTGAAAAAGATACACTACTTGATTCCTACATCGATGTTGTGGTTGCACCAGTACAACTGGAATTACCAGATGTCTAAATTAGGGCCAACTTCCTTCTTTGTGGACTAATGGTGGCACTCTAATTGGCAGATTGTGTATGAATTTGTAACAGAACAGAAAAGAGAGAGATTTGTTCAAATGTATTAATACCCTGAACTGTTTATTGGAAGATAGTTCAGAGTTTTGGAGAGAAATGTGATAGTGGAATTAGATTTAGGAGGAAAAAGGGTGTCTTATTCGAGACTTTCTCACTGATTCTCAATACAATAAGAAGATTATATCCCCCCTCCCCCTTTTCCTCCTCTCCAAATTAAAATGTGAAGCTTCTAAAAATAAAAATATAAGATAAATTTGCCTTCACAATTACATATTGGATCTCTGGCTAATAGACTTCCTAAGTTTTAACCATGCCAGGAACTATAGCATTGTTAGTGTCAGAAGTTTTGAAAATGATCTGTTTGGATTCATGCTATTAAGTGATCTTAAGATAATTAAAGACAAAATGTTTAAGGGAAAAGAAACTCAAAAAAACCCTCTTCATTACTTAATTAGGGAATAAGCATGTTAAAGTGTATTTTTTATTCGAGTATCCTAATTATTTCATTTATTCGTAGGATAACAGGTTTGGGTTGCCTACAATGAATCTGCATGGCTTTTATGCAATACTGTAGACAACTCCATCAACATCTGTCGGGTTAGTTCTCATGATTTTTTTTTCCCGCTTATTGCTTGGTCATTAGAACCAGACATCATTTGTGTTTTTTTCCTTCTTCAGTAGTGGCTGGGGGGTTGGGGGTAGGTGAAAAAAGTCATACTCAATCACTTTCGTTTTTTTTTTCAAGTATACTCTGAGTCTCTGATACGAGGATATCAAAATTTGGTCCTTCCTCCAAAAGTAATGTGTTATGTATGGTTAAAGAGATGCATTGTCTTTCTCCATCTTTCATATGGCTTTTTCTTTTCAGTGTTTATGAAATCAAGGTCTCTCCTGCAAAAGTAAATGTGTTGTTAAAAAGTTGCATCCTTTTATCTTCAATCTTTCTTATAGTTTTCTCTCTTTTTTTGTTTCCACCTCACTTTTTATTACCGAATCCAAAAAAAAAAAAGAATTCTATCCAAGGGGTGAAAATAAGCTAGGTTGTCTTAAACAGGCCTCTTGATTTCAAATAGATGGCTTAGGCCTTGCCTATATGCTTAATATAGGGCCTTTTTTAAAGCCTAGAGTAATCATTTTTATGATCAGGTATTGACCGAAAAGTCTATTAAAAGATATAGGACCTTCAAACAAATTTACAATTTCAATATTTAACTTTCTAAATCAAATAAATAATACATTATATATGAGTATAAGAATACTAATATAATATGCATTATTTAGTTATACAAGTTGGCATGCAAAAGCCTAAAAAAGGCTTTGACGCTTTGTAAAAAGTGGTCACCTTGGTGTCTAACATATTTTATAAATGAATTAGGATCTAGTCCAAACTAGGACAAGGACCTATTTGAGTGCATGGACCAAACTATAGGACAATCCCGTCAGCATTCATATGGAAAAAAGGGTTATATCTTTTGTTTTTTATGATCTTTAGGACCATGCCTCAGTAAATAATAATTGTATTTTTGGGCCTCTTATAATAATTTGATCAGTAAGAACCTTTTATAGTTGAAGATCTTCATTTTCTTTTAGTTCTTTCTGGCAATTATGTATCTAAGTTGTGAACTAAAAGTTGAGACTGTTCCAACCTTGAGTTGCATAATAATGTATAACCAACAATTCTGGCAATTTACTCTGGCGAATGACAGTAATTTACTGTTTGAATCAGCGCTACCGCTTGGTCCTACATTGCTTGGCAGTTCCGGATATCTCAGCCAAGGTCCTCTGTCTAGCTACCTTGTTTAACATGTGACAAGGAAGTGTATACAACTTGTATATTTTGAAGTTTGATTTTTTTTTAGGAGAATACTTTTTATTGAGAAGTTAGTTGGATATGGTACAGCAACAGATAATTTTATCGCCGCCACTGCCCACCGATCACTTTGCCATAAGAGTGAGCAGAAGCATCAAGGGTCATCTTATCCAATGTTGTACTACCACTTTACTGATCATAGTTTTCTTAGAACTTTAATAATTTTGAACAGCAGGCCAGAAAGCAAATTAAGGGCCCTTGTTTGTCTTTATGAGGTGACATAGCAATAGTGGTTATGAGCTAAAAGGCAAGTAAGGTCCATCTTATTTTGTCCTTGAAAATATGACCATAGATTCTCGTATTTACTTCCATTGATATTCATAGGGTAAAGTACAAGAACACAGAATGAAGAGGTTATACATGATTATGTGAAAGATCAAAGAATTCCATCTTTGTAATTTATGCATCATGATCTGTACTTCATTCTTGTTACACATGCTCAATTAAGAGCATTAAGTTTTGGTTGAGCAATGAAAACCAATGCTGGCAGGAAGAAGCAGAAACCATTGATAACTTTTTTTTTGGTCGATGGATTGGACAACCCCCAAATCCTAGGTTACACACTCACACACACCACACCCACACACACATGATACCTTTTTTTGGGTCAAGCTTGTACTACATGAGACTTGAACCTGAGACCCCTTAATAAGAAAGGGGAACTGAGGATCTACTAAAATTGATATTAAAAAAGTTGGAGTAATTACCCAAATCGGTTCTCAATTTTAAAAGCAGATATTTTAGTCTCCCAAAAAAATTTACACAAAAACATCTTCATGGTTTTATTCTGACAGACAAATAAGTTTTTAGTTCATTTTTTGGCAGAGTAATTACTCATATTAGTCTCCAAGAATTTTAAAAACAGATATTTTAGTCTCCAAGAAAAATTAATATACAGATCTTTTTCTAACATTTTTCTCCATTAGACATAACAGTCTTTCGTCCAAAAAAAGTAAAATAAAATTATTATTCTTATTATTAATTGCACAATCATATTGTACCATAATTTTTTGGACAAAAGTAATGATAAATTTATTCATTAGATTTTTATGTATGTATTTATAATATATATATATATAGTAACTCAATAATAATAATAATAATAATAATAATAATAATAATAATAATAATAATAATAATAATAATAATAATAATAAAATATCTAAAGATGGCACTAGAAAATGGCCTGTTCTTCCCAGCTGCAAATCCAGATCTTACCCTAACTAGCTACTCAGATGCTGATTGGGCATAGTGTCCAGACTCAAGAAGATCAATCACAGATTTCTGCTTCTTCGTTGGAACCGCTTTGATCAGCTGGAAAAGCAAGAAGCAACAAACAGTCTCCAACTCCTCCTCAGAAGCAGAATATAGAGCCTTAGCCAAAGCCACAAGAGAAGTTCAATGGCTACGAAATTTACTCACCGATTTGAAGATCCTTCACCCATAAACAACCCCAATCTACTGTGATAGCCAATCTTCCAAACACATTGCAGCTAACTCAATCTTCCATGAGCGGACAAAAATATTGAAATCAATTGTCACATCATCCGTGACAAGCTTCTTGAAGGTGTAATCCATTTGCTATCTGTCTCGTCAGCTGAACAAGTCGCTAACTTCCTCACCAAGCCCTTAGCTCCAGCTCCCTTTTGCTCGTGCACTTCCAAGCTTCGAATGCTTGACTTTTACATGCCAAGACATTCTAGCTTGAGGGGGCATGTTACTGATAAGCCAAGTTGCCAAACTTAGCAAGCTAATTACTGAGTTAATTACGACTTCACTTCTTTGTATATAGAGATTAGAGCAACTAGACCTAGTTAATTGAGTGAGTAGAAATTATGCAACAAGTTAGTTTTCTTGGAGTCAAAGAGTTCTGTTATACTCTCCCTCCAAGTTGCTCCCTAATTCAATGTTTTTTGTGTATCTTTGCTTCTTTTCTCATCTCATCTTTAACCCCTTTCTCTTTTACTATACTAAATTCTCTTGCTATGTAGACAAATTAACTCATCTTAAATTCTTTCGCAAAAATTATAAATTGACTCAAATGACTCTTACTAATTCAAATACAGTGTGGATAGAAGATACACTTCCGTTTATATGTAATTTGGCCTATTCAGATATCATGCGTCCTATTCATGAACGAATGCTACCTCTTTACATTGTCAAAAAAAATATTATCAAAACGTATGCTATCCTCTGCTAACTTTTCAATGTGCAAATTAAATTAATCCAGCAATCTCAAAGATTCTCCAAGCTCATGATTTCCAAGCAAATAGTAAAGCACTTAAAAACAAACACATACATTCACCACCTACAACAAAAAAAATAATGCATTGATAAGGAGCTGATAGCACTATTTACATTTGTGGATATCCAACTCGTTGTATTTCAGTCGCTATAGATTAGCAATTCAACCCATATACAGAATAACATCAAATTTGGTGGTAGGATAATTTTATCTGTCCAACTAACACTCTTAATTTTTAATATGAATATTCGTAAAATATATATACATCCGCCCAAATATTTAGTATCATTGAAATATAAATTCAATTTGTTAATAATATATAAATAATATTTGATATTATAAAATATAAAAAGATTAAATATTATATTTGAATAAAATAAATATATTTTTTAAGTTAATTTACACCCTTCAATTTTACACTATGTTATGTGCTCTTTTGTCTAGAAACTTTTAAAACGTTCAAATAATAGTTCTCTTTTTTTCGTTCAAAATGAACAAATTAACTCATTAATAATAAACTTTAAAATCTACATGGATTGAAGTGTTTGTATTTCAGTTCGCATCAGTATACAAAAACAAAGCATTTCTCACATAGGTATATTTCTTGTATCAACTCAGATAGACTCGATGACGTTAGGATTTTTGCCAGTAAAGAATGTCATAAAAACAGTCGCGTTGTAGATATAGTCTCTAAACCGACAGAAATCCCTTCGTACAAACGTTTTGGTTGTCACAAGGAACAAATCCCTTTAAAATTGATAACCGAGTATTTAAACCTCGGGTCGTCTTCTCAAGGAATTGCAGGGAAGTATGTTCTTATTATTGGTTATGGAGATTGTAAATTTGGGGTTTTGAGAATAGGGAGCAAGTAATTTAAATTGCAATTTAAAATAAATAAATAACTGTAAAATAAACTTTTGGCAAGGTATGAAAACAGGAAGTCCTATTCTGGTTATCCTTATCAATTGTAATGAGAATTGGATTCTTCTCCCACTTTGTTAACCTCTAACTATGAAGGTAAGTTAAGTGGAGGAATTAATTCTGATTCCTCAGGTCCTAGTCTTTCCTTGGGAAAGGCTAGAGTTATTAGAACTTGAATTAATGAAATGAAGAAATCCAATTTTCAATCAACAATGAGTTTGATAACTCAAGTGTCTCCAATGACTCAACCAAAGCCAAAAGGGAAAAATAAATCTAAATTGAATTGAAAGCATCAATATGAATAAAGCAAAGCAAAATTAAATCTGAAAATACCTCAAATTGCATTAACAAAAGAAATTAAATCTGGCATAGATGTTCATAAATTAAATTGAGAAAATAAATAAAAATAAAGAACCTGGGATTGAGAGTCACTCCTAAAACTAAGAGAAGTCCTAAATCCTAATCCTAAGAGAGAGAGAGGAGAGAACCTCTCTCTCTAAAACTACATCTAAAAACATAAAAAGTGAATTATGAGAAGTCTCCCTATGAATGGATGCATTCTCCCACATTATAGCCTCTAATCTGTGTGTTCTGGGCTGAAAACTGGGTCAAAAACAGCCTAGAAATCGCCCCCAGCGATTTCTGTTACGTTCTGGTCGTGACAAAGTGACGCGGCCGGATGGATCACGCGGTCGCGTCGCCTAGTGTCAGGGCAACTATGGCATATAATATATCAAATCGAAGCCCCGGACGTTAGCTTTCCAACGTAACTGGAACCGCATCATTTGGACCTCTAGCTTAAGTTATAGCCGTTTGAGTGCGAAGAGGTCAGGCTGGACAGCTTAGTAATTTATCCAACTTCTCGTATTCCTTCCACTTTTGCATGCTTCCTTTCCATCCTCCAAGCCATTACTGCCCTATAATCTCTGAAAACACTTAACACACATATCAAGACATCTAATGGTAATAAGAGAGGATTATTAATTAACAATTTAAAGCTCAAAGAAGCATGTTTTCAATCAAAGCACATAATTAGGAAGGAAATATAAAACCATGCAAATATTATGAATAAGTGGTGGGTAAAGAGTTGATAAAATCCACTCATTTAAGCACAAGATAAACCATGAAATAGGGGTTTATCACTCGACAAATTAAAGTGTTCCTTAACTTTTAGCTAATTTCGTGACACAATCCATTTACGCAATCTATGTACTCTTGCTAAACATTTCTTAAAATACTTTGTCTTGTTTTGATCATTTCAATTCTCGTACTACCAGATTTTATTTTATTTTATTTTTTTTCAAGTTCATCCACTAAGCTATATATATATATATATATATATATATATATATATATATATATATATATATATATATATATATATATATATACACTAGTCAAGTGATGCTTTCCCCTTTGTACGACACCTTAGTTGAAATCCTAACGTCACTCGAAATTAAATAGTTGATTATTATTTCTAAGTCTTGATGGAATAATTATAGTAGTACTCTTGAAATTGAAAATGAACTTCTACATTGACTGCGTGCAACAAGAAGTAATGCCTTGTTAGCTTCTTTCCTATAATTTTCTATGTTATCTGCAGCCTCACATACATGACCTACTTTTTAGTCTTAGAAAAAGTACAAAAGAATAATAAAAATATGAATAATGGAATAAAAAAAGAAATTAATTTTAAAATCATAAATAAGATTATTAATTAATTATTTTAAATTTTAAATTTTAAAATTTAAAAAATAAGAATTTGTAATTAAACCAAATTACAATTGGCACAATTACTCCTAATATTATGCAAACCTCTCATTCTCCATTTGCAATCTCTGGTTCGTAGAGTCACCTCGGTGCCGCTGCACTTCTCTACTGTCCGGTCCGACACCGCCCAGCCTCTCCGCGTTCCGCTTACGCGCCGTAGCAACGGGGCTGTAGCAGGCCCGTGCGTCCTTATTACCGCTGCCCACCCGTCGCCGACCGTGTAGGTCCCACCGCAGGTCGCTGCCTCCTGTTGCGCTATTCGAGATGCACGTTATCCTCGTCATCTGTCCTTCCCGTTGCGCCGTTGTTGTTGTTGTGCTGCACCTCATCGATGCCACTCTTCTTCCCACTGATTCGACTCCTCCTCCTCTTCCATCTCTGGCCGCTGCGCGTTCGGGTTCGAAGCCCACGGAGCAGATTCGCAACCTCGTCTAACCGAAGTTGTCGTTGCGTGGCTCCTCCGTCGCCGGATCTCCTCCCCTGCCTCTATGCATCGCTGTCGACTCTTTTCACTCCGAAAATGTGCTGGATGTTCAATTTACTAGGTATACAGATAGTATTTTAATTCTTAATTGGATGGTTATTTTGTTCGATTCAGTTTAAGTATATACAATTAACAAATGTTGGATAATCATTTTACTAGGTAGTGGGATGATTATTTTAATAACTATATGAATGGTTGTTTGATGACGATTCTACGACGATGATGGAAGAAAAGGCTATAGGAGTGAACGATGATGACCGATGAAAGAGCTTCTAACACCAGAGAGATGGGATGATTGATGAGGATGGGGTAGCAGACAATTTGAAGAAAAAGAAGGCGTTTTGATGAATCTTTTTAAAAAATTTTCTTATTTTTTTTATATTGGACTAAATTCAAAACCCATTATTTACATTATTTAGATTTTTTATTATTTTCCTAGCGGAGCGGTTAATCTTAGTCTTGATGGATGTATCCATATGTATAATGGGATCTTTGTGTGAATTCCTTGAATTTGTTATAGTTTTCAGAATGGCAATGATTCTATATGCTGAAGAATGTGACTCCCCCTATACCCTATAGTTGGTATGTATTAGTGGCATGTTATCAATGGCCACCAAAACATTCAGATTTATTATGTATATATAGTTAGTTACATCTCCACTATATGTCTATATATACTTGCTTGGGGTATATATATTACCCAGCCCATTAAAGTATGCATGACTCGAAAATTATATTTAGGTTTGTAATTAACAATCAATAGCATACTAAATTATACAATCAACATGTTCATCAACTATAAATCCATTATTACAAATATATGTTGCGTATACACTAAAAATAAAAATACATATTTAAATATAAAATATATATTAAAAATAAATTAAATAATATATATAATAATTGATTTAATTATTAATCTTTTACATATATTATTATTATTATTATTATTATTATTATTATTATTATTATTATATGTAAATGAATTAATAATTAATATCTAGAGATATTCTAGAAATTAAATACCTCGTTTATATATGGTTTTTGCTAAATACTTAGAATATATTGTGTTAGACACGGACGCGGTCTTGAGTCTTCAATATTGTCTTGTGAAGGATTCAAAAGCCATTATATGTTGACATTTTGGGAACATATCACAGTTGTAAATGAAAACTATTATATATGCACGGAAATTAAACTAAATTGAAATATCTCTCTCTATATAATAATATAAATCACACTCTTTTTTAAAATGAAAAAATAAAAATTTAGTTACCTTTAAATTAAAATAATAAAACTCGTACATAATAAAAATTACAAGTGATTAACTTTTTATTTTATTAGTTTATAATTTTTCTCCTTTATTAGATCGTGTTGATTCTAGGAATGGAATCATGACATGGTTTGGGTTACACAAGCATATAATACTTTATACTTTTGGCTTGACATACACGATGATCATCAAAAGAATAAGAGAAAAGGAGAAATAAATCCTTGATATTTTGATATATGGACATTTAAATATTTTAAAATTTTAAAATATATTTAAGTTACTGACTTTTTTTAAATTTGGATATATCGATCTCTTATGTTCAATTGGATCTGTCAGATCTAATAGAAAAATTAAACGTAATTCTCGTTGTACTGACCTGGTCGATATGAATATACATGTGGGAGAATTTTTAAAATAAAACAAATTAGACTCAGGGATCGATGTATCCACATTTTGAAAAAATCTGAAACTTAAATGTATTCTTAAAACTTCAGAGACTTAAATATCCGCAGAGGTGCAGACTAAAAAATTAAGAATCGATTTGTCCGTTTCTCAAAATATATATATCAACATCTAATTAAACCTTTGTTTGGTTTCTGCCTTATTTATTGAATTATTATTTTTTAAACTTTTGTAAAAAAAATTTAAAATTCAAAATTTGAATTATTTTCTTGTAAAGTTTATATATATAACTATATTAAAAATAACAAGGAAATAGAAAATAATAGAAACAGAACGAATTAATTAAAGATGATACAATGCATGCAATCTCAATTATTAACTCTCAAGTATTCCAACCTTTTGACTTCATGGTCTTGAAGTCAATAAAGACATTAACATAGCAAATTAATTAAGGTCCATAGTGGCATCTTGGACGGGGTGAACAATAGTTTACATAACGAGAAATAATGGAGATTTCCTTAGCTGCTTCTTTGTTTTTTTCTTCTAAACTTTTAGTGTGGTAGTGTATGGTTGGCCTGCTTGACGGGTTTTATTTTTCAAAAGAAATATTGTAATGAGGAAATTAATAAAAAAATATTGCAATGTGAGTGTATGTCAGCATTGATAGTTATGAAGTGCAAATCAATCTTCACATATATTTTGGTTTCATCTCATGTTATTTAAACATATAATAATATAGTCTCAATTCTCAAACTACTTGATACTCATTAATATATATATATATATTAATATGCGATTTTGTTAGATGTATAGCAAGATCATCTATAAAAACTTTCTTCCTTAGATTAGAAGAAGACATGTTCTAATATAATCCACACTTGAGCACCATACATAAGTTTCACTTAAGGTATTTGTTATGGTATGATGATAAATTCATACGTATCGATACGTTTAAAATATGGACAAATAATAACAATTTATGTAAAATTTATTTTTCACATCAACATTTAATTTTTGTTTTTTTAAATATTTATTATATCACTACTTTTACTAATACACCCCTTTAATTAAATAAAAATAAAAAATAATTTTATAAAAAGTCTTAAACATCTTTCTTTTATTTGATTAGACAAAAATATCCTTTTAAATTAAGAAATTTTAGAATTCAATTCATCTTAATTTTATAGTTTCAAATAATTTAAACAACAAAACAAAAATATATTAAAAAAATAAAAAAATTAAAATTTCTTCATCTTCTCCAATTTTTCTAATCATTCGTACCTCCCTCTAAGCAAAACATATCAAAGAAACAAAAAATCAATTGTTCTTCATCTTCTCCAATTACCTCTCTGAAGCAAAACAGTGAAAATCTCAAACCAAAACCCTAGATTCTTTGAAGCTCCAGTTGACTGTGGCGTTTCCTCTCATCATGTGCCGTAGAGTTCGGTAGACAAGGTCTGGTGCTGTGTAATTAGGGATCAAACTGAAGTTGAGCTTTGTAATTTTCCCAAACTCAGAGGCAACTTCGCCTGGCGAAATCTTGTAGTCTTCATCTGTCACCCATGATCTCAACATGCCAGTGTCACCGGAAGGTGATATTGTCCTATCTCCGACGTTGAACCGGGACTTGGTCTCAAGTGCTGAGTTGTTCTCAAGTGCTGAGTTGTTCTCTAAACAGCGGCGGCAAAGAACCTAGGGTTTTGGTTTGGGACTTTCACTACTTTGCTTCTGAGGGGTAATTGGAGAAGATGAAGAACCATCGATTTTTTGTTTCTTTGATATGTTTTGCTTAGAGGGGGCATGAATGATTAGAGAAATTGGAGAAGATGAAGAAATTTTGATTTTTTGTTTTTTTAATATGTTTTTGTTTTGTTGTTTAAATTATTTGAAACTATAAAATTAGGATTAATTGAATTCTAAAATTTCGTTAATTTAAAAGGATATTTTTGTTTAATCAAATAAAAGAATGATGTTTAAGACTTTTTATAAAATTAAATAAAAAATATTTTTTATTTTTATTTAATTAAATGGGTATATTAGTAGAAATGGTGATATAATATATATTTAAAAAAACAAAAATTAAATTTTGATGTGGAAAATAAATTTCACGTGACTTGTTATTATTTGTCCATTTTTAAAGGTATCGGTACGTATGAATTTATCATCGTACCGTAGCAAACACCTTATCGAAAAGATGCTCAAAGACAATTATAGTGTCCGGAGTTATTGAAACATTACCAAAAAGATGCTAAAAGACTATTATAGTGTCCGGAGTTATATATGAGAAACTATAATGATAAAATTAAAATTTCAAAGACCACACTGAGTAATGATTTGAATCTCAAAGATCTATATAAAACTTTACTCTAAAAATAAATTTTAAAATTTTAGAATTTTATGTGTTTATTAAATAAGAGTAATAATAAAGATGGATTTATTTACCATTTTATCAAAATTTGATTTGAAATTAATATATATAACAAAATAAAATGTTAAAAATTAATTTGACAACTAAAATTTGTTAGAATATTAGGTTGTCTAACTAAAAAATATTTGAAATTTGAGTTGGAATATTACTGCTAATCTTTTATTAAAATTTAACATAAAAATAAAATAATTTTAATATATTATTAGTATAAAATAGTTTTACATATATATGATATATTTAATTATGTAATATTACGTTAACAAAAATAATCATATTTTCCATTACATTGGTGGCTTGATTATTCAAGAAATAATAACGAACATGACGAGACAATTTTATATCAAAATTAAGCTAAAAAATTAATGCCTAATTAAATAGAAATTATAAATTAATTTAATAATTTTTTTCGGTGAACAATTGATTGAATAATTAAATCTTGATAAAATGTAGATGGCAAATTACACTGTATTTATTTAAGATATAAAGTAATAAAATAAAAAATAATTAAATTGAATAAATAAAATAAGGGAAGCAGCTCCTTCCCCGTTTAGCTGATTACCACCCCTCTAATGCGATAAAAATGACCACCACCACCGACGCAACCGCCGCAGCCTCATCGGAAGCACAGCTGCTGAAAACAGTGACCACCATCCTCACCAGCCACCCTGACCCCCACTCCGCGCTTAAACTCTTAATCCAAAATCTCACCCTCCCCACGGTGCTTTCCGTCCTCTCCACCACCCAACTCCACCGCACCCACTCCGCCACTCTCCTCTCCTTCTTCCACATCTTCCGCCACTCTCTCCACCCTTCTCTCTCCTCCTCCCCTGAGCCCCTCCTCGCCCTCCTCCCCGGCCTCCTCGTCCACCGCCGCTACTCCTCTGCCCGCTCCCTCCTCCTCAACTTCATCTCCTCTGACCACCCCCGCCACTCCCTCCACCAGCTCCTCTTCCGCCGCCCCCGTCTCCCGCAGCCACTCCTCGACACCTCCCTCTCTGCCTACGCCCTCTCCGACCACCCCGACCTCGCTTTCCAGCTCTTCAACAAGATGAAGCGCCTCCGCATTAAACCCAACCTCCTCACCTGCCACTCCCTCCTCTCCTCCCTCGTCCGCCGCCACCCTCATTCCTCCCACTCCATTCACCTCTCCAAACAAGTCTTTAACGATTCCCTTAAGCTCGGTATAACCTCAAACACCACCACCTTCAACATCTTGATCCATGGTTCTTGTCTTGATAATAATTTTAATAATGCTCTTAGCTTCATGAACCAAATGACTAATTTTACTTGTTCTCCTGATAATATCACTTACAATACTTTTCTTGATGCATAAGGGCCAATTGAGTAAGGTTAGGGAGGTTTTGCTAGAGATGAAAGGTAGCGGGGTTTCCCCAAATAGGAACACCTATAATATCTTGGTTCATGGCTATTGTAAGTTGAGGTGGTCGAAGGAGGCTGCCGAGGTTGTCGAGTTGATGAGAGCAAACGACATGGTACCGAATATTTGGACTTATAATACAATCATGAGGGGTTTGTGCGACGAGGGGAAGGTCAAGGAGGCGATTAGCCTTAGGGATGATATAGAGAGCCTGAGGGTGATGCCGGATGAGGTTACCTACAATATTCTGATTGACGGGTGTTTTCAGTGGGGGGGAGTGTGGAGGCATTCAAGTTGGTTGAGAAAATGAAGGGAAAGGGAGTCAAGCCGAACGCGGTGACTCACAATATAATGGTGAAGTGGTACTGTAAGGAAGGTAAGATGGATGAAGCCAGCTGTGTCGTGGCAAAGATGGTAGAGAGTGGGTTTTCACCGGACTGTTTTACTTATAATACTATGATCAATGGTTATTGTAAAGCAGGAAATCCGGGAGAAGCTTTTAAGATTATGGATGAAATGGGGAGAAAAGGTTTAAAGATGGATACTTTTACTCTGAACACTATAGTGCATAAATTGTGCATGGAGAAGCTGCTGAAAGAGGCATACGAGTTGACTGTGAAGACCACAAAGCGAGGTTATATTCTCGATGAGGTAACCTATGGAACTCTAATCATGGGATACTTTAAAAATGATCAATCAAACAAAGCTCTGAAGCTTTGGGATGAGATGAAGGAGAAGGGGATCATTCCTAGTGTTGTCACTTATAATACTATAATTGGGGGGTTGTGCCATTCTTTAAAAACTGATCAGGCTGTAGATAAATTGAATGAGCTTTTAGATAAAGGTTTGGCCCCCGATGAAGCTACGTGTAACATAATTATTCATGGTTTCTGTCGGGAGGGAGCATTGGAGAAAGCATTCTTGTTCTATAACAGAATGGTTGAGAACTCATTCAAGCCTGATGTTATTACATGAACATTCTTCTTCGAGGGATTTGCAAACATGGTATGTTCGAGAAGGCCTTTAATTTATTTAACACATGGATCATTAAAGGTAAGTCCGTTGATGCAGTTACGTACAACACGTTGATTTCCGTCCTTTGCAAAGAAGGGAAACTTGATGAAGCATTTGACCTCATGACTGAGACGGAGAAGAAAAAATTGGGGGCGGACCGATATACTTATACTACCATCATTGGTGCACTTACTCATGCTGGGAGAACTGAGGAAGCAAAGAAATTCATGTCAAAACTCCTAGAGACAAGTCCAAATATGATAAGTGAAGACACTTCACAAATACTTAGTTCAGGCGACATGGATTACTCAGAACAGGTAACTAATTTTTGCACTCAAGGAAAGTACAAATAGGCAATGAAACTATTTCAAGAATCAGAGCAGAAAGGAGTTAGTTTGCATAAATCTGCGTATTTCATGTTAATGGATGGGCTATTGAAGAGGCGAAAAAGCATATCGAAGGCCTCCTTATCAGATTGACACAATAAATTCAAATTGGCATTTAGATTCCTGATGTTCATCATGTTGAACCCATTTTATTGGTGGTTTTGCTGTGATGACGATCCATTATTTCATGTAAGTATCCAATTTTCCAACATTATATTAGATTTTGTGGCGTTTGTAAACTGTGACTGTGTAATCAATATTTTCTTCCCTGGTAATTATTATGGATGGTATCCATAGTTAAAGGTTAGAGAAAGTTATTCATGTCCTCAAGAGATGTTTTATATGCTTTATTATCTGCACAAACAGAGTGTTGCTTTAATAGAAATTATAGATCTATTCTCACACTGCAATCAATTGTGCAACAGACATGTTAGGGGATCTGAACAGAGTCCACTTGTTTTTTATTGTTTTAAATGATAATAAGAGCAAACTACCATTTGGAATAAGGTGCATTCTGTTTTAGCGGGATTTCTTGAAGGATCAGAAGGTCCTTGGTTCTTATCCAACCTGTTGCCTACCCAGCATGGTCCGTGTACTGAATTTCACTTTATTTGTTCATAAATACAATCGTCAGTCCGTCTGATTTTATTTTGTGTAGCCACAAAAATAATGCATTCCGCTTTTCATGTTTGACTGGATCATTTTATTTTAGCTGTCTTCTATATGGTTGACTTAATTTTTCTGTTTTTAACATTGCATCAGTCAAAGTTTTACTTTTTGTTTTTTCGTTAAATCTTGCTTCTCCTTGTAGTAAGATTTAGGGTGCCTCTAATTTGAGCGAAAGTAATTATTTTACCGTGAACTTTCTCATTCTTAGAATATCATCCTATTTGTCTTCACTGTGATTGTTATGAGCTCTGAAAAAAATACACTACTTGATTCCTACATCGATGTTGTGGCTGCACCAGTACGACTGGATTTACCAGATGTTTAAATTAGGGCCAACTTCCTTTTTTGTGGACTAATGGTGGCTCTCTAATCGGCAGATTGTGTATGAATTTGTAACAGAACAGAAAAGAGAGAGATTTGTTCAAATGTATTAATACCCTGAACTGTTTATTGGAAGATAGTTCAGAGTTTTGGAGAGAAATGTGATAGTGGAATTAGATTTAGGAGGAAAAAGGGTGTCTTATTCGAGACTTTCTCATTGATTCTCAATACAATAAGAAAATTATATCCCACCTCCCCCCTTTCCTCCTCTCCAAATTAAAATGTGAAGCTTCTAAAAATAAAAATATAAGATAAATTTGCCTTCACAATTACATATTGGATCTCTAGCTAATAGACTTCCTAAGTTTTAACCATGTCAGGAACTATAGCATTGTTAGTGTCAGAAGTTTTGAAAATGATCTGTTTGGATTCATGCCATTAAGTGATGTTAAGATGATTAAAGACAAAATGTTTAAGGGAAAAAAACTCAAAAATACCCTCTTCATTACTTAATTAGGAAATAAGCATGTTAAAGTGTATTTTTTATTCGAGTATCCTAATTATTTCATTTATTTATAGGATAACAGGTTTGGGTTGCCAACAATGAATCTGCATGGCTTTTATGCAATACTGTGGACAACTCCATCAACATCTGTTGGGTTAGTTCTCATGATTTTTTTTTCCGCTTATTGCTTGGTCATTACAACAGACATCATTTGTGTTTTTTTCCTTCCCCGTTTAGCTGATTACCACCCTAAACCCTAATGCGATAAAAATGACCACCACCACCGACCCAGCCGCCGCAGCCTCATCGGAAGCTCAGCTGCTGAAAACGATGACCACCATCCTCACCAGCCACCCTGACCCCCACTCCGCGCTCAAACTCTTAATCCAAAATCCCACCCTTCCCACGGTGCTTTCCGTCCTCTCCTCCACCCAACTCCACCGCACCCACTCCGCCACCCTCCTCTCCTTCTTCCACATCTTCTGCCACTCTCCCCACCCTTCTCTCTCCACCCCCCTGAGCCCCTCCTCGCCCTCCTCCCCTGCCTCCTCGTCCACCGCCTCTACTCCACCGCCCGCTCCCTCCTCCTCAACTTCATCTCCTCCGACCACCCCCGCCACTCCCTCTACCAGCTCCTCCTCCGCCGCCCCCGTCTCCCGCAGCCACTCCTCGACACCTCCCTCTCTGCCTACGCCCTCTCTGACCACCCCGACCTCGCCTTCCAGCTCTTCAACAAGATGAAGCACCTCCGCATTAAACCCAACCTCCTCACCTGCCACTCCCTCATCTCCTCCCTCGTTCGCCGCCACCCTCATTCCTCCCACTCCATTCACCTCTCCAAACAAGTCTTTAATGATTCCCTTAAGCTCGGTATAACCCCAAACACCACCACCTTCAACATCTCGATCCATGGTTCTTGTCTTGATAATAATTTTAATAATGCTCTTAGCTTCATGAACCAAATGACTGATTTTACTTGTTCTCCTGATAATATCACTTACAATACTATTGTTGATGCATAAGGGCCAATTGAGTAAGGTTAGGGGGGTTTTGCTTGAGATGAAAGCTAAATAGGAACACCTATAATATCTTGCTTCATGGCTATTGTAAGTTGAGGTGGTTGAAGGAGGCTGCCAAGGTTGTCGAGTTGATGAGAGCAAACGACATGGTACCGGATATTTGGACTTATAATAAAATCATGAGGGGTTTGTGCGACGAGGGGAAGGTCAAGGAGGCGATTAGCCTTAAGGATGATATGGAGAGCCTAAGGGTGATGCCGGATGAGGTTACCTACAATACTCTGATTGACGGGTGTTTTCAGTGGCGGGGGAGTGTGGAGGCATTCAAGTTGGTTGAGGAAATGAAGGGAAAGGGAGTCATGCCGAACGCGGTGACTCACAATATAATGGTGAAGTGGTACTGTAAGGAAGGTAAGATGGATGAAGTTGGCTGTGTCGTGGCAAAGATGGTAGAGAGTAGGTTTTCACCGGACTGTTTTACTTATAATACTATGATCGATGGTTATTGTAAAGCAGGAAATCTGGGAGAATCTTTTAAGATGATGGATGAAATGGGGAGGAAAGGTTTAAACATGGATTACTCAGAACAGATAACTAATTTTTGTACTCAAGGGAAGTACAAAGAGGCAATGAAACTATTTCAAGAATCAGAGCAGAAAGGAGTTAGTTTGCATAAATCTGCGTATTTCAAGTTAATGGATGGGCTATTGAAGAGGCGAAAAAGCATATCGAAGGCCTCCTTATCAGATTGACACAATAAATTCAAATTGGCATTTAGATTCCTGATGTTCATCATGTTGAACCCATTTTATTGGTGGTTTTGCTGTGATGACGATCCATTATTTCATGTAAGTATCCAATTTTCCAACATTATATTAGATTTTGTGGCGTTTGTAAACTGTGACTGTGTAATCAATATTTTCTTCCCTGGTAATTATTATGGATGGTATCCATAGTTAAAGGTTAGAGAAATTTATACATGTCCTCAAGAGATGTTTTATATGCTTTATTATCTGCACAAACAGAGTGTTGTTTTAATAGAAATTATAGATCTATTCTCACTCTGCAATCCATTGTGCAACAGACATGTTAGGGGATCTGAACAGAGTCCACTTGTTTTTTATTATTTTAAATGATAATAAGAGCAAACTACCATTTGGAATAAGGTGAATTCTATTTTAGCGGGATTTCTTGAAGGATCAGAAGGTCCTTGGTCCTTATCCAATCTGTTGCCTACCCAACATGGTCCGTGTACTGAATTTCACCTTATTTGTTCATAAATACAATCGTCAGTCCGTCTGATTTTATTTTGTGTAGACACAAAAATACTGCATTCCGCTCTTCATGTTTGACTGGATCATTTTATTTTAGCTGTCTTCTATATGGCTGACTTAATTTTTCTATTTTTAACATCGCGTTTGTCAAAGTTTTACTTTTTGTTTTTTCGTTAAATCTTGCTTCTCCTTGTGATAAGATTTAGGGTGCCTCTAATTTGACCGAAAGTAATTATTTTACCGTGAACTTTCTCATTCTTAGAATATCATCCTATTTGTCTTCTCTGTGAGTGTTATGAGCTCTAAAAAAATACACTACTTGATTCCTACATCGATGTTGTGGTTGCACCAGTACGACTGGATTTACCAGATGTCTAAATTAGGGCCAACTTCCTTCTTTGTGGACTAATGGTGGCACTCTAATCGGCAGATTATGTAAGAATTTGTAACAGAACAGAAGAGAGAGAGATTTGTTCAAATGTATTAATACCCTGAACTGTTTATTGGAAGATAGTTCAGAGTTTTGGAGAGAAATGTGATAGTGGAATTAGATTTAGGAGGAAAAAGGGTGTCTTATTCGAGACTTTCTCACTGATTCTCAATACAATAAGAAGATTATATCCCCCCTCCCCCTTTTCCTTCTCTCCAAATTAAAATGTGAAGCTTCTAAAAATAAAAATATAAGGGAACTATAGCATTGTTAGTGTTAGAAGTTTTGAAAATGATCTGTTTGGATTCATGCCATTAAGTGATCTTAAGATGATTAAAGACAAATGTTTAAGGGAAAAAAAACTCAAAAAAATCCTCTTCATTACTTAATTAGGGAATCAGCATGTTAAAGTGTATTTTTTATTCGAGTATCCTAATTATTTCATTTATTTGTAGGATAACAGGTTTGGGTTGCCTACAATGAATCTGCATGGCTTTTATGCAATCCTGTGGACAACTCCATCAATATCTGTCGAGTTAGTTCACATGATTTTTTTTCCCGCTTATTACTTGGTCATTAGAACCAGACATCATTTGTATTTTTTTCCTTCCCCGTTTAGCTGATTACCACCCTAAACCCTAATGCGATAAAAATGACCACAACCCCCGACGCAGCCGCCGCAGCCTCATCTGAAGCTCAGCTGCTGAAAACGGTGACAACCATCCTCACCAGCCACCCTGACCCCCACTCCGCGCTCAAACTCTTAATACAAAATCTCACCCTCCCCACGGTGCTTTCCGTCCTCTCCTCTACCCAACTCCGCCGCACCCACTCCGCCACCCTCTTCTCCTTCTTCCACATCTTCCGCCACTCTCCCCACCCTTCTCTCTCCTCCTCCCCTGAGCCCCTCCTCGCCTTCCTCCCCGGCCTCCTCGTCCACCGCCGCTACTCCTCCACCCGCTCCCTCCTCCTCAACTTCATCTCCTCCGACCACCCCCGCCACTCCCTCCACCAGCTCCTCCTCCGCTGCCCCCGTCTCCCGCAGCCACTCCTCGACACCTCCCTCTCTACCTACGCCCTCTCTGACCACCCCGACCTCGCCTTCCACCTCTTCAACAAGATGAAGTGCCTGACGTTAGGATTTTTGCTTGTAAAGAAATTTCATAAAAATAGTCGCGTTGTAGATATAGTATCTAAACCAACAAAAATCCCTTCGTACAAACGTTTTGGTTGTCACAAGTAACAAACCCCTAAATAAATTGATAACCGAAGTATTCAAACCTCAGGTCGTCTTCTCAAGGAACTGCAGGGAAGTTTGTTCTTATTATTGGTTATGGAGATTGTAAATTTGGGGTTTCAAGAATGAGGAACAAGTAATTTAATGACGAGTAAATTAAATGACAATTAAAAATAAATAAATAAATGTAAAATAAACTTTTGGCAAGGTATGAGAAATTGGAAGTCCAGACTTAGTTACCCTTATCAATAATAATGAAAGTTGAATCTTAATTCCACTTAGTCAACCTTTACTAAAGCAAAGGAAAGTCAAAGGATTAATTAGTTTGACCTTCGAATCCTTTTTATTTCCTAAGAAAAGATTGGGATTATTGAAAGTCAATTCAATTAGCAAAGATAACAGTTATCAATTATATTGAGCTAAGATAACTCCTGAGTTACTGATTTCTTAACCAAGACCAAAAGGGGAAAAAGTAAATTTGCTGGAATAAAAATGCCCTTAGATGGGAAGCAACAGTAACATAAATAAAAGAAAGCAATAATAAACTGAAATACCTCAAATAACATTAAAATCATAACATGAATGTAGCATAAGCTAAATTGAAAAGATAATTAATAATTAAAGTAATAAAATAAAAGCATTAGAGTATTTCAAATGGAAGAGAAATATAAATTAAAGTAACATTGAACCTGTGATGAAGAAGAAATAATCCTAAATTCTAATCCTAAGAGAGAGGAGAGAACCTCTCTCTAAAAACTACATCTAATCCTAAAATTGTGAATTATGAGAGCTTAATTATGAATGGATACATTTTCCCACTTTATAGCCTCTAATTTGTGTTTTCTGGGCCACAAATTGGGTCGAAAACAGCCCAGAAATCGCTGGAGAAGAAATCTGCCACGCTGATTTTTGTAACTGCAATGCATCCGCGTGGATGATGCGTTCGCGTCACCTAGTATCAAGGCAACTATGGCATGTTATATATTAAATCGAAGCTCCGGACGTTAGCTTTCCAACGCAACTGGAACCGCGTCGTTTAGACCTCTGTAGCTAAAGTTATAGCCGTTTGAGTGCAAAGAGGTCAGGCTGAACAGCTTAGTAATTTCTCCAACTTCTTGTATTCCTTCCACTTTTGCATGCTTCCTTTCCATCCTCTGAGCCATTCCTGCCCTGTAATCTCTGAAATCACTTAACACACATATCAAGGCATCTAATGGTAATAAGAGAGGATTAAACATAGGGAACTTAAGGCCAAAGAAGCATGTTTTCAATCAAAGCACATAATTAGGAAGGCAAATGTAAAACCATGCAAATAGTATGAATAAGTGGGTAAAGAGTTGATAAAATCCACTCAATTGAGCACAAGATAAACCATGAAATAGTGGTTTATCAACCTCCCCACACTTAAACACTAGCATGTCCTCATGCTAAGCTCAAGAGAAACTATAAAGAGATGAAGAGGAATGATAGAATGTATGAAATGCTACCTATGAATGCAACTACATGCAGAATGCTTCTACCTACTTGGTTAAAAATAAATAAATTCTCCAAGACAAATATAAATCAGATTCCACTAATTCAAATCATATAGTAAAAACAAGTAAACTTGTAAGAAGATAGCTCATGAAAGCAAGGAACATAGAATTAAACACTGAGCCCTCATAGGAAGTGTATATCACTCTAGTCTCTCAAGTGTATAGGGTTAATCACTCTACTCTTCCCTATTCATGCTTTCTAAACTTTGTTCTTCATCTAACCAATCAACAAATATTTAATGTACCAATGCAAACATCATGAGGTCTTTTTAGGGTTGTAATGGGGCTGAGGTAAAGGTAAGGATATATGTATGGCCAAGTGAGCTTTATAAAGTGAATCTTTAATTAACCTAAACTTTCACCTAACATACATATACTCTATATAATTCTAATTCATGCCTAGCTACCCATAATTCCCACTTTTGTATAATTTCCATACTCATGTACCAAATTTTTCTTTTTAATTTATCACATGTGCATTGATTTTTCATTAACTTAACATTGGGGTAATTTTGTCCCCTTATTTATTTATTTATTTATTCATTGAATATTTTTGGATTTTTTTATTTTTCTCTTCTTTTTTTTTTGAAACATAAACACAACATATATCAATGCACATGGTATTTTAGTTTAATTTGGTTTCACATGAGCATGCTCCCAAATTCCTGATTTATTCTTATTAATTTAATCCTTTCCTATCAACCCATGTTCCCATGTTTTCCCACACTTAGTTGATACATAATCTCTATCTTAAGCTAACCAAAGATTCAATTTGGAAATTTTTTTTTTTACTTTTGTTTTTCTGCTTAAGGCTAGTGATGTGGTTATAGAACAGAAGGGGATTAAAAGGCTCAAGGTGGCTAACAAGGGTGATGTAAAAGGTAGGCTAATTTGGGATAAGTGAGCTAATAACAAATAATGGCCTCAATCATATGCAAGCATGTAAATATATTAAATATTGGACATATAGAATGGAACAAAGCAAAGATTGCAATTCTAGAGAAGGGAACACACAGGAATAAAAATTTATGGTTAAATAATGTAACCATGTAAATAAGCTCAAATCTCACAGGTTGTGTGTTCTTTGGCTCAAAAACCATGTTCCAAATACAACTTCAAATAAATTTAACATAAAAATTTTTCAATTTAAATTAATGAAATACTATAAAAATTTCTTGAAAAAGAAAATATTACTTCAACCAAGTAGTAACTAAATGCACAAAATCAAATAAACATGCAATCAAATATGCAAATGCAACAACTAACTACAAAGAAAATTTAAATATTGGTGTTGAGTCAAGAAAGTACTAACCCATAGAGATCGGTATCGACCTCCCCACACTTAAAGATTGCACCGTCCTCGGTGCATGCTGAGATGTGCAGGTAGACGGGCTGTTACAACTGATGCTTTTCTCTATAAAGAATGTGCAGATGGACTTGTCTGTTTTCCCATGTAAACTTCTTCCAGTTCCCTTCCGGGTGGCCATCCTGAAAGAAAAAAGGAAGAAAAGTAACCCAGAAATAAAGATAAAAAAATAAATAAAGTATAGGTGTTAATGCCAAATGATAAGGGTCTCATTTACATGGAAGCTTCAACATGTACGTGAGAAAACAATAGAAGCCATGGCATACTAGTGGTGCAAAATTTGCAACAATGGGGAAGAGAGTGGGTAATGAAAGACAATGTAAGTTCATGTCAATGCAAAAGAAATATTAGTAAAATAAAAATTTAGCATTGATTTAAATAATATTACCCAATTAGAATAAAACAAGTCATGAAGCACCCAAAATAATTCAAGAGAAAATGCAACAGTTAAAAAAAATTTTTTTAACACCAAAGGAAAAATAATTAATTTTAGAAAAGAAAATAAAAATATGCACAAAATTAAGATGCAATGAATGAAATATGCAAATAAACTAAGTAAAATATAACGGAGGTGAAAGAAAATAAGAAAGGAAGAAGAAAGAAATAAGAAAAGATAAGAAAAATAAGGATTAGAGAAGAAAAGATAGGAAAAATTGGCTGATCAGGATATTCTGTGCGCCGCTTGTGACGCGGTCGCGTGGTGCGCGATAAGGTCAGGTGACGCGGACGCGTGGGTCACGCGATCGCGTGGACTGTTTTGTGTGATTGGCGTGAGTGCAGCCTCGCGGTCGCGCAACTCTCTG
Organism: Arachis ipaensis; assembly: GCF_059453495.1. NCBI lineage: Eukaryota > Viridiplantae > Streptophyta > Magnoliopsida > Fabales > Fabaceae > Arachis > Arachis ipaensis. Next base: position 140,803,597 of record NC_142436.1, read on the forward strand.
TTCGAAACCCTTTTTGCCAAAAATCTGGGTGACGCGATCGCGTGGGTGACGCGGTCGCGTGACTGGCCATCTTTTGAAAACGACACGGACGCGTGGGGCACACGTTCGCGTGGGAGGGTTTTGGACTTCCAGCACGAGTCCAGCCTCACTCCAGCCCAACTTGCTGCCATGCACCCATTTACGTCGATTTCTCAGAGCCACGCGTTCGCGTGGGTGACGCGATCGCGTGGGAGGCTATTTTTTCAAATGACGCGGCCGCGTCGCTGACGCGGTCGCGTGGATCAATTTGTGCCATTAGCGTGCCTCCAGCCACGCTTTCACGTGACTCTCTGTTCATCCTCATTTTCTTCCAAACGCACATACGACGCGGACGCGTCAGCTTCACTGTCGCGTCGCGTGCGAGAATCCTTTTTTTTATCTGAAAAAAATGTAGAATGCAGTGTTAATATGAATGTGATGCAAAACTCCAGGTTCAATATAATAAAATAAAATAAAACTTGAAAACAATCAAAACTAAATAAAATTAAAATTGGAAAAGGAACGATCATACCATGGTGGGTTGTCTCCCACCTAACACTTTTAGTTAAAGTCCTTAAGTTGGACATTTGGTGAGCTCCCTGTTATGGTGGTTTATGCTTGTACTGATCCAGGAATCTCCACCAATGTTTGTACTTCCAATATCCTCCGGGGTCCCAAACTAGGCGCAGAAAGCCTTCAAGTAAGTTAAAGCAAGTGACAAGACCCCAAGAGTGTTGATTTCTGGGATGAATTCCGGGGTCCCAAATCTTGCTTTTGCACCCGTCTTCTTGTTGATCATTATGATTCCATCCGGGTAGCAAGCAATCTGAATTCTCACTAGAGCGGCCAAACAACTTCCTAGACCCATTCAGTTGAGCTTTACACCAACCTTTGCGTTTAAACTTAAAGCTTCCAACCATAATGAACCTTGCAGGACAATTCTTACCACTGACCATCTTCCTCTTACTCTTAATGCCACAAAGAGCTCTAAGTTGACCATCCGTCTCCAGTAGCCCATATTCAAGTGGGGTTAGAAAGCTAAGGGATATGAATTTTACCCACTTGAATGTTGTGATGGCAACTTAGGGGGAGGTATTTTTAATGAAATTGCAAGCTCCACTCCCTTGTGCTCTTCTCTGATAATTACCACCTCTTTGCACACTTCTTTAATACCAACCTCTTCCTCTTGGTAGCTTTCTTCCGATTCAATCCTTTCTTCATTGCTCACCAAGGGCATGGGAGGTAGTGCTTCTCCTTCTTTAATCTCCATCTCTTGATTAACCTCTTCCAAGTCTTCAACTATGATATGCTTTGGAGGTTGTACACCCTCCTCAACATCAAATGCAACTGTCTTGGAAGGAGGCTCTATGTCTTGACTTCTCCATGGAGGTTCAGCATCTCCTAAGTCTTCAACCACTTCTTCTTCTGCAACTATTATGGCTTCCTCCACTTGTTCCAATACAAAGCCATGTTCCTCATTGTCCACCGAAGTTTCTAGTGTCTCCTTCATGCTTTGCTCTTCTTTTGATTCTCCACATGTAGCCATGGGAGTTCTTTGAGTGCTCAGATATTGGGAAGCTATCATATTTACCACCTCGCCGAAGGCGGCCGCGAAATTTAGCACATTCTTAGTCATCCTTTCTTGCCTTTGAAGAATAACACGAAGTCTGTCATCCATTGGAGGTTGGGGTGGATATGAAGATTCATTGGGTGGGAGAGAGGGTTCATAATAGGAAGGTGGTTCATCTTGATAATGATATGGAGATAGTGAATATTGAGGTGGTGGTTCATGAGAGTAGTTGTGTTGGAAAGGTGGTGGTTCTGTGTATGGTTCATTTGACTCATAAGGTGGTTGGTATGGTGGATGTGGGTTAGGGTCATATGGTGGTGTTTGGTGGTGAGGGACTTGTGAGTATGGTGGTCCAAAATCATGATGAGGAAAGAGTTCATAGGCATATGGTGGTGGTTGTTCATAGTCCATTGGAGGTGGTTGTTGCCATGAGGGTTGATCAAATCCTTGTGGCTCCTCCCATCTTTGATTGTTCCAACCTTGATGTCTGTTCTCATTATAATTTCTTCTTCCTGCAACATAATTGTAACCAGACTCATAGCGATGGTGGTGAGAACTCATAATAGCAATTAAAAATTAATAAAAAAAATAAAAACAAATTTAAATTAAAAGGTTATTTAAATTTGAATTTGAAAATTAAATTTTGAATTTTTGAATTTTTTTTTTTTTTGAAATTTGATTTTTGAAATAAGATAAGATGAAATAAAAATTTTAAAGTAAAAACCAATAACCTCTTAACTTAAGAAAAAGCAAAAATAAAAACAAAAATAAAAGCAAATAAACAAATAAAAAGAAAATATTTACAATAACCAATAATAAGGCACACGTTTGTAATTCCCCGGCAACGGCGCCATTTTGACGTTAGGATTTTTGCTAGTAAAGAAATTTCATAAAAACAGTCGCGTTGTAGATATAGTATCTAAACCAACAAAAATCCCTTCTTACAAACGTTTTGGTTGTCACAAGTAACAAACCCCTAAATAAATTGATAACCGAAGTATTCAAACCTCGGGTCGTCTTCTCAAGGAACTGCAGGGAAGTATGTTCTTATTATTGGTTATGGAGATTGTAAATTTGGGGTGTCAAGAATGAGGAACAAGTAATTTAATGACGAGTAAATTAAATGACAATTAAAAATAAATAAATAAATGTAAAATAAACTTTTGGCAAGGTATGAGAAATTGGAAGTCCAGACTTAGTTACCCTTATCAATAATAATGAAAGTTGAATCTTAATTTCACTTAGTCAACCTTTACTAAAGCAAAGAAAAGTCAAGGGATTAATTAGTTTGACCTTCGAATCCTATTTATTTCCTAAGAAAAGATTGGGATTATTGAAAGTCAATTCAATTAGCAAAGATAACAGTTATCAATTATATTGAGCTAAGATAACTCCTGAGTTACTGATTTCTTAACCAAAACCAAAAGGAGAAAAAGTAAATTTGCTGGAATAAAAATGCCCTTAGATGGGAAGCAACAGTAACATAAATAAAAGAAAGCAATAATAAACTGAAATACCTCAAATAACATTAAAATCATAACATGAATGTAGCATAAGCTAAATTGAAAAGATAAATAATAATTAAAGTAATAAAATTAAAGCATTAGAGTATTTCAAATGGAAGAGAAATATAAATTAAAGTAACATTGAACCTGTGATGAAGAAGAAATAATCCTAAATCCTAATCCTAAGAGAGAGGAGAGAACCTCTATCTCTAAAAACTACATCTAATCCTAAAATTGTGAATTATGAGAGCTTAATTATGAATGGATGCATTCCCCCACTTTATAGCCTCTAATCTGTGTTTTCTGGGCCACAAACTGGGTCGAAAACAGCCCAGAAATCGCTGGAGAAGAAATCTGCTACGCTGATTTTCGTAACTGCGACGTGTCCACGTAGATGACGCGTTCGCGTCGCCTTGCTTCAGGGAAACTATGGCATATTATATATCAAATCGAAGCCCCGGACGTTAGCTTTCCAACGCAACTGGAACCGCGTCGTTTGGACCTCTGTAGCTAAAGTTACAGCCGTTTGAGTGCAAATAGGTCAGGCTGGACAGCTTAGTAATTTCTCCGACTTCTTGTATTCCTTCCACTTTTGCATGCTTCCTTTCCATCCTCTGAGCCATTCCTGCCCTGTAATCTCTGAAATCACTTAACACACATATCAAGGTATCTAATGGTAATAAGAGAGGATTAAACATAGGGAACTTAAGGCCAAAGAAGCATGTTTTCAATCAAAGCACGTAATTAGGAAGGCAAATGTAAAACCATGCAAATAGTATGAATAAGTGGGTAAAGAGTTGATAAAATCCACTCAATTGAGCACAAGATAAACCATGAAATAGTGGTTTATCAGCGCCTCCACATTAAACCCAACCTCCTCACCTGCCACTCCCTCCTCTCCTCCCTCGTCCGCCGCCACCCTCATTCCTCCCACTCCATTCACCTCTCCAAACAAGTCTTTAACGATTCCCTTAAGCTCGGTATAACCCCAAACACCACCACCTTCAACATCTTGATCCATGGTTCATGTCTTGATAATAATTTTAATAATGCTCTTAGCTTCATGAACCAAATGACTAATTTTACTTGTTCTCCTGATAATATCACTTACAATACTATTCTTGATGCATAAGGGCTAATTGAGTATGGTTAGGGAGATTTTGCTAGAGATAAAAGGTAGCGGGGTTTTCCCAAATAGGAACACCTATAATATCTTGGTTCATGGCTATTGTAAGTTGAGGTGGTTGAAGGAGGCTGTCGAGGTTGTCGAGTTGATGAGAGCAAACGACATGGTACCGGAAATTTGGACTTATAATACAATCATGAGGGGTTTGTGCAACGAGGGGAAGGTCAAGGAGGCGATTAGCCTTAGGGATGATATGGAGAGCCTGAGGGTGATGCCGGATGAGGTTACCTACAATACTCTGATTGACGGGTGTTTTCAGTGGCGGGGGAGTGTGGAGGCATTCAAGTAGGTTGAGGAAATGAAGGAAAAGGGAGTCAAGCCAAACGCGGTGACTCACAATATAATGGTGAAGTGGTACTGTAAGGAAGGTAAGATGGATGAAGCCGGCTGTGTCGTGGCAAAGATGGTAGAGAATGGGTTTTCACCGGACTGTTTTACTTATAATACTATGATCAATGGTTATTGTAAAGCAGGAACTCTGGGAGAAGCTTTTAAGATAATGGATGAAATGGGGAGGAAAGGTTTAAAGATGGATACTTTTACTCTGAACACTATAGTGCACAAATTGTTCGTGGAGAAGCTGCTCAAAGAGGCATACGAGTTGACTGTGAAGGCCGCAAAGCGAGGTTATATTCTCGATGAGTTAACCTATGGAACTCTAATCATGGGATACTTTAAAAATGATCAAACAAACAAAGCTCTGAAGCTTTGGGATGAGATGAAAAGGAAGGGGATCATTCCTAGTGTTGTAACTTATAATACTATAATTGGGAGGTTGTGCCATTCTTTAAAAACTGATCAGGCTGTAGATAAATTGAATGAGCTTTTAGATAAAGGTTTGGCCCCCGATGAAGCTACGTGTAACATAATTCTTCATGGTTTCTGTTGGGAGGGAGCATTGAAGAAAGCATTCTTGTTCTATAACAGAATGGTTGAGAACTCATTCAAGCCTGATGTTATTACATGTAACATTCTTCTTCGAGGGATTTGCAAATATGGTATGTTCGAGAAGGCTTTTAATTTATTTAACACATGGATCATTAAAGGTAAGCCCGTTGATGCAGTTACGTACAACACGTTGATTTCTGTCCTTTGCAAAGAAGGGAAACTTGATGAAGCATTTGACCTCATGACTGAGATGGAGAAGAAAAAATTGGGGCCGGACCGATATACTTATACTACCATCATTGGTGCACTTACTCATGCTGGGAGAACTGAGGAAGCAAAGAAATTCATGTCAAAACTCCCAGAGACAAGTCCAAATATGATAAGTGAAGACACTTCACAAATACTTAGTTCAGGCGACATGGATTACTTAGAACAGATAACTAATTTTTGTACTCAAAGGGAAGTACAAAGAGGCAATGAAACTATTTCAAGAATCAGAGTAGAAAGGAGTTAGTTTGCATAAATCAGCGTATTTCAAGTTAATGGATGGGCTATTGAAGAGGCGAAAAAGCATATCGAAGGACTCCTTATCAGATTGACACAATAAATTCAAATTGGCATTTAGAGTCCTGATGTTCATCATGTTGAACCCATTTTATTGGTGGTTTTGCTGTGATGACGATCCATTATTTCATGTAAGTATCCAATTTTTCAACATTATATTAGATTTTGTGGCGTTTGTAAACTGTGACTGTGTAATCAATATTTTCTTCCCTGGTAATTATTATGGATGGTATCCATAGTTAAAGGTTAGAGAAAGTTATTCATGTCCTCAAGAGATGTTTTATATGCTTTATTATCTGCACAAACAGAGTGTTGCTTTAATAGAAATTATAGATCTATTCTCACACTGCAATCCATTGTGCAACAGACATGTTAGGGGATCTGAACAGAGTCCACTTGTTTTTTATTGTTTTAAATGATAATAAGAGCAAACTACCATTTGGAACAAGGTGCATTCTGTTTAGCGGGATTTCTTGAAGGATCAGAAGGTCCTTGGTTCTTATGCAATCCGTTGCCTACCAAGCATGGTCCGTGTACTGAATTTTACCTTATTTGTTCATAAATACAATCGTCAGTCCGTCTGATTTTATTTTGTGTAGCCACGAAAATACTACATTCCGCTTTTCATGTTTGACTGGATCATTTTATTTTAGCTGTCTTTTATATGGCTGACTTAATTTTTCTATTTTTAACATCGCGTCTGTCAAAGTTTTACTTTTTGTTTTTTCGTTAAATCTTGCTTCTCCTTGTGGTAAGATTTAGGGTGCCTCTAATTTGAGCGAAAGTAATTATTTTACCATGAACTTTCTCATTCTTAGAATATCATCCTATTTGTCTTCTCTGTGATTGTCATGAGCTCTGAAAAAAATACACTACCTGATTCCTACATCGATGTTGTGGTTGCACCAGTACGACTAGATTTTCCAGATGTCTAAATTAGGGCCAACTTCCTTCTTTGTGGACTAATGGTGGCACTCTAATCGGCAGATTGTGTATGAATTTGTAACATAACAGAAAAGAGAGAGATTTGTTCCAATGTATTAATACACTGAACTGTTTATTGAAAGATAGTTCAGAGTTTTGGAGAGAAATGTGATAGTGGAATTAGATTTAGGAGGAAAAAGGGTATCTTATTCGAGATTTTCTCACTGATTCTCAATACAATAAGAAGATTATATCCCCCCTCCCCCTTTACCTCCTCTCCAAATTAAAATGTGAAGCTTCTAAAAATAAAAATATAAGATAAATTTGCCTTCACAATTACATATTGGATCTCTAGCTAATAGACTTCCTAAGTTTTAACCATGTCAGGAACTATAGCATTGTTAGTGTCAAAAGTTTTGAAAATGATCTGTTTGGATTCATGCCATTAAGTGATCTTAAGATGATTAAAGACAAAATGTTTAAGGAAAAAAAAACTCAAAAAACCCATCTTCATTACTTAATTAGGGAATAAGCATGTCAAACTGTATTTCTTATTCGAGTATCCTAATTATTTCATTTATTTGTACGATAAAAGGTTTGAGTTTCCTACAATGAATCTGCATGGCTTTTAAGTAATACTGTGGACAACTCCATCAACATCTGTCGGGTTAGTTCTCATGATTTTTTTTTCCCGCTTATTGCTTGGTCATTAGAACCAGACATCATTTGTGTTTTTTTTCCTTCCCCATTTAGCTGATTACCATCCTAAACCCTAATGCGATAAAAATGACCACCACCACCGACGCAGCCTCATCGGAAGCTCAGTTGCTGAAAACGGTGACCACCATCCTCACCAGCCACCCTGACCCCCACTCCGTGCTCAAACTCTTAATCCAAAATCTTACCCTCCCCACGGTGCTTTCCGTCCTCTCCTCCACCCAACTCCACCGCACCCACTCCGCCACCCTCCTCTCCTTCTTCCACATCTTCCGCCACTCTCCCCACCCTTCTCTCTCCTCCTCCCCGGCCTCCTCGTCCACCACCGCTACTCCTCCGCCCGCTCCCTGCTTCTCAACTTCATCTCCTCCAACCACCCACGCCACTCCCTCCACCAGCTTCTCCTCCGCCACCCCCGTCTCCCGCAGCCACTCCTCGATACCTCCCTCTCTGCCTACGCCCTCTCCGACCACCCCAACCTCGCCTTCCAGCTCTTCAACAAGATGAAGCGCCTCCTCATTAAACCCAACCTCCTCACCTGCCACTCCCTCCTCTCCTCCCTCGTCCGCTGCCACCCTCATTCCTCCCACTCCATTCACCTCTCCAAACAAGTCTTTAACGATTCTCTTAAGCTCGGTATAACCCCAAACACCACCACCTTCAACATCTTGATCCATGGTTCTTGTCTTGATAATAATTTTAATAATGCTCTTAGATTCATGAACCAAATGACTGATTTTACTTGTTCTCCTGATAATATCACTTACAATACTATTCTTGATGCATAAGGGCCAATTGAGTAATGTTAGGTAGGTTTTGCTAGAGATGAAAGGTAGCGGGGTTTCCCTAAATAGGAACACCTATAATATCTTGGTTCATGGCTATTGTAAGTTGAGGTGGTTGAAGGAGGCTGCCAAGGTTGTCGAGTTGATGAGAGCAAACGACATGGTACCGGATATTTGGACTTATAATACAATCATGAGGGGTTTGTGCGACGAGGGGAAGGTCAAGGAGGCGATTAGCCTTAGGGATAATATGGAGAGCCTGCGGGTGATGCCGGATGAGGTTACCTACAATACTCTGATTGACGGGTGTTTTCAATGGTGGAGGAGTGTGGAGGCATTCAAGTTGGTTAATGAAATGAAGGGAAAGGGAGTCAAGCCGAACACGGTGACTCACAATATAATGGTGAAGTGGTACTGTAAGGAAGGTAAGATGGATGAAGCTGGCCGTGTCGTGGCAAAGATGGTAGAGAGTGGGTTTTCACTGGACTGTTTTACTTATAATACTATGATCAATGGTTATTGTAAAGCAGGAAATCTGGGAGAAGCTTTTAAGATGATGGATGAAACGGGGAGGAAAGGTTTAAAGATGGATACTTTTACTCTGAACTCTATAGTGCACAAATTGTGCGTGGAGAAGCTGCTCAAAGAAGCATACAAGTTGACTGTGAAGGCCGCAAAGCAAGGTTATATTCTCGATGAGGTAACCTATAGAACTCTAATCATGGGATACTTTAAAAATGATCAAACAAACAAAGCTCTGAAGCTTTGGGATGAGATGAAGGAGAAGGAGATCATTCCTAGTGTTGTCACTTATAATACTATAATTGGGGAGTTGTGCCATTCTTTAAAAATTGATCAGGCTGTAGATAAATTGAACGAGCTTTTAGATAAAGGTTTGGACTCCGATGAAGCTACGTGTAACATAATTATTCATGGTTTCGGTTGGGAGGGAGCATTGGAGAAAGCATTCTTGTTCTATAACGGAATGGTTGAGAACTCATTCAAGCCTGATGTTATTACATGTAACATTCTTCTTCGAGGGCTTTGCAAACATGGTATGTTCGAGAAGGCCTTTAATTTATTTAACACATGGATCATTAAAGGTAAGCCCGTTGATGCAGTTAGGTACAACACGTTGATTTCCGTCCTTTGCAAAGAAGGAAAACTTGATGAAGCATTTGACCTCATGACTGAGATGGAGAAGAAAAAATTGGGGCCGGACCGATATACTTATACTTCCATCATTGGTGCACTTACTCATGCTGGGAGAACTGAGGAAGCAAAGAAATTCATGTCAAAACTCCTAGAGACAAGTCCAAATATAATAAGTGAAGACACTTCACAAATACTTAGTTCAGGCGACATGGATTACTCAGAACAGATAACTAATTTTTGTACTCAAGGGAAGTACAAAGAGGCAATGAAACTATTTCAAGAATCAAAGCAGAAAAGAGTTAGTTTGCATAAATCTGCGTATTTCAAGTTAATGGATGGGCTATTGAAGAGGCGAAAAAGCATATCGAAGGCCTCCTTATCAGATTGACACAATAAATTCAAATTGGAATTTAGATTCCTGATGTTCATCATGTTGAACCCATTTTATTGGTGGTTTTCCTGTGATGACGATCCATTATTTCATGTAAGTATCCAATTTTCTAACATTATGTTAGATTTTGTGGCGTTTGTAAACTGTGACTGTGTAATCAATATTTTCTTTCCTGGTAATTATTATGGATGGTATCCATAGTTAAGGGTTAGAGAAAGTTATTCATGTCCTCAAGAGATGTTTTATATGCTTTATTATCTGCACAAACAGAGTGTTGCTTTAATAGAAATTATAGATCTATTCTCACACTGCAATCCATTATGCAACAGACATGTTAGGGGATCTGAACAGAGTCCACTTGTTTTTTATTGTTTTAAATGATAATAAGAGCAAACTACCATTTGGAACAAGGTGCATTCTGTTTAGCGGGATTTCTTGAAGGATCAGAAGGTCCTTGGTTCTTATGCAATCCGTTGCCTACCAAGCATGGTCCGTGTACTGAATTTTACCTTATTTGTTCATAAATACAATCGTCAGTCCGTCTGATTTTATTTTGTGTAGCCACGAAAATACTACATTCCGCTTTTCATGTTTGACTGGATCATTTTATTTTAGCTGTCTTTTATATGGCTGACTTAATTTTTCTATTTTTAACATCGCGTCTGTCAAAGTTTTACTTTTTGTTTTTTCGTTAAATCTTGCTTATCCTTGTGGTAAGATTTAGGGTGCCTCTAATTTGAGCGAAAGTAATTATTTTACCGTGAACTTTCTCATTCTTAGAATATCATCCTATTTGTTTTTTCTGTGATTGTCATGAGCTCTGAAAAAAATACACAACTTGATTCCTACATCGATGTTGTGGTTGCACCAGTACGACTGGATTTACCAGATGTCTAAGTTAGGACCAACTTCCTTCTTTGTGGACTAATGGTGGCACTCTAATCGGCAGATTGTGTATGAATTTGTAACAGAACAGAAAAGAGAGAGATTTGTTCAAATGTATTAATACCCTGAACTGTTTATTGGAAGATAGTTCAGAGTTTTGGAGAGAAATGTGATAGTGGAATTAGATTTAGGAGGAAAAAGGGTGTCTTATTCGAGACTTTCTCACTGATTCTCAATACTATAAGAAGATTATATCCCCCCTCCCCCTTTTCCTCCTCTCCAAATTAAAATGTGAAGCTTCTAAAAATAAAAATATAAGATAAATTTGCCTTCACAATTACATATTGGATCTCTGGCTAATAGACTTCCTAAGTTTTAACCATGTTAGGAACTATAGCATTGTTAGTGTCAGAAGTTTTGAAAATGATCTGTTTGGATTCATGCCATTAAGTGATCTTAAGATGATTAAAGACAAAATGTTTAAGGGAAAAGAAACTCAAAAAAACCCTCTTCATTACTTAATTAGGGAATAAGCATGTTAAAGTGTATTTTTTATTCGAGTATCCTAGTTATTTCATTTATTTGTAGGATAATAGGTTTGGGTTGCCTACAATGAATCTGCATGGCTTTTATGCAATACTGTGGACAACTCCATCAACATCTGTCGGGTTAGTTCTCATGATTTTTTTTTCCCACTTATTGCTTGGTCATTAGAACCAGACATCATTTGTGTTTTTTTCCTTCTTCAGTAGGGGCTGGGTGGTTGGGGGTAGGTGAAAAAAATCACACTCAATCACTTTCATTTTTTTTTCAAGTATACTCTGAGTCTCTGATATGACGATATCAAAATTTGGTCCTTCCTCCAAAAGTAATGTATTATGTATGGTTAAAGAGATGCATTGTCTCTCTCCATCTTTCATATGGCTTTTTCTTTTCAGTGTTTATGAAATCAAGGTCTCTCCTGTAAAAGTAACTGTGTTTTTAAAAGGTTTCATCCTTTTATCTTCAATCTTTCTTATAGTTTTCTCTCTTTTTTTGTTTCCACCTCACTTTTTATTACCGAATCCAAAAAAAAAAAAAGAATTCTATCCAAGGGGTGAAAATAAGCTAGGTTGTCTTAAACAGGCCTCTTGATTTCAAATAGATGGCTTAGGCCTTGCCTATATGCTTAATATAGGGTCTTTTTTAAAGCCTAGAGTGATCATTTTTAAGATCAGGTATTGACCGAAAAGTCTATTAAAAGATCTAGGACCTTCAAACAAATTTACAATTTCAACATTTAACTTTCTAAATCAAATAAATAATGCATTATATATGAGTATAAGAATACTAATATAATATGCATTGTTTAGTTATACAAGTTGGCATGCAAAAGCCTAAAAAAGGCTTTGACGCTTTGTAAAAAGTGGTCACCTTGGTGTCTAACATATTTTATAAATGAATTAGGATCTAGTCTAAACTAGGACAAGGACCTATTTGAGTGCATGGACCAAACTATAGGACAATCCCGTCAGCATTCATATGGAAAAAAGGGTTATATCTTTTGTTTTTTATGATCTTTAGGACCATGCCTCAGTAAATAATAATTGTATTTTTGGGTCTCTTATAATAATTTGATCAGTAAGAACCTTTTATAGTTGAAGATCTTCATTTTCTTTTAGTTCTTTCTGCCAATTATGTATCTAAGTTGTGAACTAAAAGTTGAGACTGTTCCAACCTTGAGTTGCATAATAATGTATAACTAACAATTCTGGCAATTTACTCTGGCAAATGACAGTAATTTACTGTTAGAATCAGCGCTATCGCTTGGTCCTACATAGCTTGGCAGTTCCGGATATCTCAACCAAGGTCCTCTGTCTAGCTACCTTGTTTAACATGTGACAAGGAAGTGTATACAACTTGTATATTTTGAAGTTTGATTTTTTTTAGGAGAATACTTTTTGTTGAGAAGTTAGTTGGATATGGTACAGCTGCAGATAATTTATCGCCGCCACTGCCCACCGATCACTTTGCCATAAGAGTGAGCAGAAGCATCAAGGATCATCTTATCCAATGTTGTACTACCACTTTACTGATCATAGTTTTCTTAGAACTTTAATAATTTTGAACAGCATGCCAGAAAGCAAATTAAGGGCCCTTGTTTGTCTTTATGAGGTGACATAGCAATGGTGGTTATGAGCTAAAAGGCAAGTAAGGTCCATCTTGTTTTGTCCTTGAAAATATGACCATAGATTTTCGTATTTACTTCCATTGATATTCATAGGGTAAAGCACAAGAACACAGAATGAAGAGGTTATACATGATTATGTGAAAGATCAAAGAATTCCATCTTTGTAATTTATGCATCATGATCTGTACTTCATTCTTGTTACACATGCTCAATTAAGAGCATTAAGTTTTGGTTGAGCAATGAAAACCAATGCTGGCAGGAAGAAGCAGAAACCGTTGATAACTTTTTTTTTTGGTCGATGGATTGGACAACCCCCAAATTCTAGGTTACACACTCACACAACCACACACACACACATGATATCCTTTTTTTTGGTCAAGCTTGTACTACGTGAGACTCGAACCTGAGACCCCTTAATAAGAAAGGGGAACTGAGGATCTACTAAGATTGATATCAAAAAAGTTGGAGTAATTACCCAAATCGGTTCTCAATTTTAAAAGCAGATATTTTAGTCTTCCAAAAAAATTTACACAAAAACATCTTCATGGTTTTATTCTGACAGACAAATCAGTTTTTAGTTCATTTTTTGGCAGAGTAATTACTCATATTAGTCTCCAAGAATTTTAAAAACAGATATTTTAGTCTCCAAGAAAAATTAATATACAGATCAATTTCTAACATTTTTCTCCATTAGACATAACAGTCTTTCGTCCAAAAAAAAGTAAAATAAAATTATTATTCTTATTATTAATTGCACAATCATATTGTACCATAATTTTTTGGACAAAAATAATGATAAATTTATTCATTAGACTTTTATGTATGTATTTATAATATATATATATATATATATATATATATATATATATATATATATATATAGTAACTCAATAATAATAATAATAATAATAATAATAATAATAATAATAATAATAATAAAATATCTAAAGATGGCACCAAACAATGGCATGTTCTTCCCAGCTGCAAATTCAGATCTTACCCTAACTAGCTACTCAGATGCTGATTGGGCATAGTGTCCAGACTCAAGAAGATCAATCACAGATTTTTGCTTCTTCATTGGAACCGCTTTGATCAGCTGGAAAAGCAAGAAGCAACAAACAGTCTCCAACTCCTCCTCAGAAGCAGAATATAGAGCCTTAGCCAAAGCCACAAGAGAAGTTCAATGGCTACGAAATTTACTCACCGATTTGAAGATCCCTCACCCACAAACAACCCCAATCTACTGTGATAGCCAATCTTCCAGACACATTGCAGCTAACTCAATCTTCCATGAGCGGACAAAAATATTGAAATCAATTGCTACATCATCCGTGACAAGCTTCTTGAAGGTGTAATCCATTTGCTATCTGTCTCGTCAGCTGAACAAGTCGCTAACTTCCTCACCAAGCCCTTAGCTCCAGCTCCCTTTCGCTCGTGCACTTCCAAGCTTCGAATGCTTGACTTTTACATGCCAAGATATTCTAGCTTGAGGGGGCATGTTACTGATCAGCCAAGTTACCAAACTTAGCAAGCTAATTACTGAGTTAATTATGACTTCACTTCTTTGTATATAGAGATTAGAGCAACTAGACCTAGTTAATTGAGTGAGTAGAAATTATGCAACAAGTTAGTTTTCTCGGAGTCAGAGAGTTCTGTTATACTCTCCCTCCAAGTTGCTCCCTAATTCAATGATTTTTGTGTATCTTTGCTAGACCTAGTTTTGTGCTTCTTTTCTCATATCATCTTTAACCCCTTTCTCTTTTACTATACTAAATTCTCTTACTATGTAGACAAATTAACTCATCTTAAATTCTTTCACAAAAATTATGAATTGACTCAAATGACTCTTATTAATTCAAATACAGTGTGGATAGAAGATACACTTCCGTTTATATGTAATATGGCCTATTCAGATATCATGCATCCTATTCATGAATGAATGCTACCTCTTTACATTGTCAAAAAAAATATTATCGAAACGTATGCTATCCTCTGCTAACTTTTCAATGTGCAAATTAAATTAATCCAGCAATCTCAAAGATTCTCCAAGCTCATGATTTCCAAGCAAATAGTAAAGCACTTAAAAACAAACACATACATTCACCACCTACAACAAAAAAAATAATGCATCGATAAGGAGCTGATAGCACTATTTACATCTGTGGATATCCAACTCGTTGTATTTCAGTCGCTATAGATTAGCAATTCAACCCATATACAGAATAACATCAAATTTGGTGGTAGGATAATTTTATCTGTCCAACTAACACTCTTAATTTTTAATATGAATATTCGTAAAATATATATACATCCGCCCAAATATTTAGTATCATTGAAATATAAATTCAATTTGTTAATAATATATAAATAATATTTGATATTATAAAATATAAAAAGATTAAATAGTATATTTGAATAAAATAAATATATTTTTTAAGTTAATTTACACCCTTCAATTTTACACTATGTTATGTGCTCTTTTGTCTAGAAACTTTTAAGACATTCAAATAATAGTTCTCTTTTTTTCGTTCAAAATGAACAAATTAACTCATTAATAATAAACTTTAAAATCTACATGGATTGAAGTGTTTGTATTTCAGTTTGCATTAGTATACAAAAACAAAACATTTCTCACATAGGTATATTTCTTGTATCAACTCAGATAGACTCGACAAATTAAAGTGTTCCTTAACTTTTAGCTAATTTCGTGACACAATCCATTTACGCAATCTATGTACTCTTGCTAAACATTTCTTAAAATACTTTGTCTTGTTTTGATCATTTTAATTCTCGTACTACCAGATTTTATTTTATTTTATTTTTTTTCAAGTTCATCCACTAAGCTATATATATATATATACACTAGTCAAGTGATGCTTCCCCCTTTGTACAGCATCTTATTTGAAATCCTAATGTCACTCGAAATTAATTAGTTGATTATTATTCCTAAGTCTTGATGGAATAATTATAGTAGTACTCTTGAAACTGAAAATGAACTTCTACATTGACTGCGTGCAATAAGAAGTAATGTCTTGTTAGCTTCTTTCCTATAATTTTCTATATTATTTGCAGCCTCACATACATGATCTACTTTTCAGTCTTAGAAAAAGTACAGAAGAATAATAAAAATATGAATAATGGAATAAAAAAAGAAATTAATTTTAAAATCATAAATCAGATTATTAATTAATTATTTTAAATTTTAAATTTTAAAATTTAAAAAATAAGAATTTGTAATTAAACTAAATTACAATTGGCACAATTACTCCTAATATTATGCTAACCTCTCATTCTCCATTTGCGATCTCTGGTCCGTAGAGTCACCTCGGTGCCGCTGCACTTCTCTGCTGTCCGGTCCGACACCGCCCAGCCGACGACGTCCAGCCTCTCCGCGTTCCACTTACGCGCCGTAGCAACGGGACTGCAGCAGGCCCGTGCGTCCTTATTACCGCTGCCCACCCATCACCGACCGTGTAGGTCCCACCGCAGGTCGCTGCCTCCTGTTGCGCTATTCGAGATGCACGTTATCCTCGTCATCTGTCCTTCCCGTTGCGCCGTTGTTGTTGCTGTGCTGCACCTCATCGATGCCACTCTTCTTCCCACTGATTCGACTCCTCCTCCTCTTCCATCTCTGGCCGCTGCGCGTTCGGGTTCGAAGCCCACTGAGCAGATTCGCAACCTCGTCTAACCGAAGTTGTCGTTGCGTGGCTGCTCCGTCGCCGGATCTCCTCCCCTGCCTCTATGCATCGTTGTCGACTCTTTTCACTCCGCAAATGTGCTGGATGTTCAATTTACTAGGTATGCAGATGGTATTTTAATTCTTAATTGGATGGTTATTTTGTTCGATTCAGTTTAAGTATATACAATTAACAAATGTTGGATAATCATTTTATTAGGTAGTCGGATGATTATTTTAATAACTATGTGAATGGTTGTTTGATGACGATTCAACGAC
Source organism: Arachis ipaensis (assembly GCF_059453495.1). Classification (NCBI taxonomy): domain Eukaryota; kingdom Viridiplantae; phylum Streptophyta; class Magnoliopsida; order Fabales; family Fabaceae; genus Arachis; species Arachis ipaensis. The sequence continues at coordinate 140,820,310 of NC_142436.1, forward strand.
GATGATGGGAGAAAAAGCTACAGGGGTGAACGATAATGACCGATGAGAGAGCTTCTAACACCAGAGAGATGGGATGATTGATGAGGGTGGGGTAGCAGACGATTTGAAAAAAAAAAGGGTGTTTTGATGAATTTTTTTAAAAAAAAAAATTTATTTTTTTTTATATTGGACTAAATTCAAAGCCCATTATTTACATTATTTAGATTTTTTATTATTTTCCTAGTGGAGCGGTTAATCTTAGTCTTGATGGATGTATCCATATATATAATGGGATCTTTGTGTGAATTCCTTGAATTTGTTATAGTTTTCAGAATGGCAATGATTCTATATGCTGAAGAATGTGACTCCCCCTATACCCTATAGTTGGTATGTATTAGTGGCATGTTATCAATGGCCACCAAAACATTCAGATTTATTATGTATATATAGTTAGTTACATCTCCACTATATGTCTATATATACTTGCTTGGGGTATATATATTACCCAGCCCATTAAAGTATGCATGACTCGAAAATTATATTTAGGTTTGTAATTAACAATCAATAGCATACTAAATTATACAATCAACTATAAATCCATTATTACAAATATATGTTGCGTATACACTAAAAATAAAAATACATATTTAAATATAAAATATATATTAAAAATAAATTAAATAATATATATAATAACTAATTTAATTATTAATCTTTTATATATACATAATAATAATAATAATAATAATAATAATAATATTATTATTATTATTATTATTATTATTATCTAGAGATATTCTAGAAATTAAATACCTCATATATATATAGTTTTAGCTAGATACTTAGAATATATTGTGTTAGACACGGACGCGGTCTTGAGTCTTTAATATTGTCTTGTGAAGGATTCAAAAGCCATTATATGTTGACATTTTGGGAACATATCACAGTTGTAATTGAAAACTACTATATATGCACGGAAATTAAACTAAATTGAAATATCTCTCTCTATATAATAATATAAATCACACTCTTTTTTAAAATGAAAAAATAAAAATTTAGTTACCTTTAAATTAAAATAATAAAACTCATACATAATAAAAATTACAAGTGATTAACTTTTTATTTTATTATTTTATAAATTTTTTCCCTTTATTAGATCATGTTGATTCTAGGAATGGAATCATGACATGGTTTGGGTTACACAAGCATATAATACTTTATACTTTTTGCTTGACATACACGATGACCATCAAAAGAATAAGAGAAAAGGAGAAATAAATCCTTGATATTTTGATATATGGACATTTAAATATTTTAAAATTAAAAAATATATTTAAGTTATTGACTTTTTTTAAATTTGGATATATCGATCTCTTATGTTCACTTGGATCTGTCAGATCTAATAGAAAAATTAAACGTAATTCTCGTTGTACTGACCTGGTCGATATGAATATACATGGGGAAGAATTTTTAAAATAAAACAAATTAGACTCAGAGATCGATGTGTCCAAATTTTGAAAAAATCAGAAACTTAAATGTATTCTTAAAACCTCAGAAACTTAAATATCCGCAGAGGTGCAGACTAAAAAATTAAGAATCGATTTGTCCATTTCTCAAAATATATATATCAACATCTAATTAAACCCTTGTTTGGTTTCTGCCTTATTTATTGAATTATTATTTTTTAAACTTTTGTAAAAAAAAATTTAAAATTCAAAATTTGAATTATTTTCTTGTAAAGTTTATATATATAACTATATTAAAAATAACAAGGAAATAGAAAATAATAGAAACAGAACGAATTAATTAAAGATGATACAATGCATGCAATCTCAATTATTAACTCTCAAGTATTCCAACCTTTTGACTTCATGGTCTTGAAGTCAATAAAGACATTAACATAGCAAATTAATTAAGGTCAATAGTGGCATCTTGGACGGAGTGAACAATAGTTTACATAAAGGGGAATAATGGAGATTTCCTTAGCTGCTTCTTTGTTTTTTTCTTCTAAACTTTTAGTGTGGTAGTGTATGGTTGGCCTACTTGACGGGTTTTTTTTTTCAAAAGAAATATTGTAATGAGGAAATTAATAAAGAAATATTGCAATGTGAGTGTATGTCAGCATTGATAGTTATGAAGTGCAAATCAATCTTCACATATATTTTGGTTTCATCTCATGTTATTTAAACATATAATAATATAGTCTCAATTCTCAAACTACTTGATACTCATTAATTAATATATATATATATATATATATATATATATATATATATATATATATATCATTTTGTTAGATGTATAGCAAGATCATCTATAAAAACCTTCTTCCTTAGATTAGAGGAAGACATGTTCTAATATCATCTACACTTGAGCACTATACATAAGTTTCACTTAACGTGTTTGCTACGGTACGATGATAAATTCATATATATCGATACGTTTAAAATATAGACAAATAATAACAATCCACGTGAAATTTATTTTCCACATCAATATTTAATTTTTGTTTTTTTAAATATTTATTATATCACCACTTTTACTAATACACCCCTTTAATTAAATAAAAAAATAGTTTTTATTTAATTTTATAAAAAGTCTTAAACATTCTTCTTTTATTTGATTAGACAAAAATATCCTTTTAAATTAACGAAATTTTAGAATTCAATTAATCCTAATTTTATAGTTTCAAATAATTTAAACAACAAAACAAAAACATATTAAAAAAACAAAAACTCAAAATTTCTTCATCTTCTCCAATTTCTCTAATCATTTGTACCCCCTCTAAGCAACACATATCAAAGAAACAAAAAATCAATCGTTCTTCATCTTCTCCAATTACCCCTCTGAAGCAAAGCAGTGAAAATCCCAAACCAAAACCCTAGGTTCTTTGAAGCTCCAGTTGACTGTGGCGTTTCCTCTCATCATGTGCCGTAGAGTTCAGTAGACAAAGTCTGATGCTGTGTAATTAGGGATCAAACTGAAGTTGAGCTTTGTAATTTCTCTGAACTCAGAGGGAACTTCGTCTGGCAAAGTCTTGTAGTCTTCATCTGTCACCCATGATCTCAACATGCCAGTGTCACCGGAAGGTGATATTGTCCTATCTCCGACGTTGAACCGGTACTTGGTCTCAAGTGCTGAGTTGTTCTCAAGTGCTGAGTTGTTCTCTAGACGGCGGCAACAAAGAACCTAGGGTTTTGGTTTGGGACTTTCACTGCTTTTGCCATAAAAGATGGATTCTATACGATAAAATTATTTAAACGCTAAAAAATTTTAAATTATCTTTTTTCTAACCCTAATCTTAACACCCATTTTCTAAATTTTAACTCTACTTTTATTTTTTTTTCATGAATTTCACTACCTCTTTTATCAACACTATCATCACCGCCACCGTCACCAACAGTCAATTTCACCTTTCTCATGCTCCAATATTACAGCCATAAACAACAATAACTGCAAGCAATTAAATCACAAAAGCATTCAGATTTTTTTTCAAAAAAAAAAAAGAGTTATGAAAACAAAGAAAAGCATTGCGATAGGGCCTCCAATCCAACCAAGCTGTGCCACTACTATACACACTGTCTCTATTCTTTTCGGTTCTAATTTCACATATTAGGTTTGCAGATGATGAAGAAAAAGAAGAAGAAAAAGATGAGGAAGAAGAGGAAGAAGATGATCAGGTATCTTCTAGAAAGATGAAACTGACAAGGGAAGCGCTATTCGAACCCAAGAGGAGAACGAAAGAGAATAATTGCGTAGTTTCAAAGCAGAAGAACAATTATTTTATTATGGGATGATCAATTCAATTTCAATGGTCACCTGCTCCAACACTTACCCTTTTACAGCGACCAGGACCAACTTTGCCGCGCTGACGCCTCCTCTGTTACCCAGTTTGTGAAGGCCAATGCTTTCTGAATCAGAGCGAGGACTGATTTTATGGAATTGGAGATTGAAAAGAGTCACAAAGAGGTAGTGGAGAAGGAGGAATATGAGGCTCACAGTTGATGACGGTGGTGGTGGTATTAGTGAAAGAAGTGATAAAATTCATGAAAAGAATAAAGGAATGGTTGAGATTTGAAGGAGGGGTGTTGAGATTAGGGGTTAGAAAAATGGTAATTTAGGGCTTTTAGGTGATTTTTCAGTATTTTGATAATTTTATCGTACAAAATTCATCTTTTATAGATACAATTGTAATTTTATTTTTTTTGTGGATACATTTGTCCGTGTTTAAAACTTTTGTGGGTAGAAATGATAAGTTACTCTTTTTTTAAATAAAACAAAAAATCATTAATTTAACTAACTTAATATAATGTATTTTTTTTAATTTACAAATTCAAATTTTTAAATTTTTTTAAAATTCTTTTGATAATTTTTCTGAAATTTAAATTAATATTTTTTAATTTTTTTAATTTAAAAAATTTAAATCACAATTTTTTTTTTTCAAAATCAAATACACGCACATCATTATCAATATCAGTATATCACTAAATTATATGAGTACGTTTACATTTATTTGCACACTTATTGCATATTACCAAAATGTCTAATGCCTGTTGGTTCCTCTAGTAATTATGTAAATTAATTAACATTATTATAATTTATGAAACTTCATTTAGCACAACCAGTTGCAAACTGCTGCTAATGAGTAATAGCTCAAATGACATAGTCTTCCCATATTCAATTAAGAGATTGCGGATTCGAGTCTCTTATCGAAAAAAAAAAAAACAGTTGCAAACTGCTTCCCCCAAAATAAAAATAATTAATTACAAATTTAAATTCAAATTCAAATTCTATTAATCATTTTTGTTAAACGCTACTCTACTCCACTATCTTTCAAAAATTAAACATAACGCGCAACGTATAAAAAAAGATTATTCATATCAAATATTATCTTCCAATAAGTTATAGCTCAAATAACATAGTCTCTTCATATTCAATTAAAAGATTGTGGGTTCGAGTCTCCTATCTTTGGTTTAAAAAAAAAATCACTTTTATTCAAAAAAAATTTCACTTAGACAGTATTATGGAAAATTTTTTAACTTATATTATTTTGTGTCTTAACATCTAATACCTACAAATCCTAAATCTTAAACTCTAAACCCTAAATTATAAATCCTAAATTCTAAATTCTAAATCCTAAGCCCTAATTTTTCAAATATAAAACCTAAATTCTAAATTTTAAAACCTAAAAAGTATTATGCACAGTAAGCTACTAATAAATATATTTTTTATTAATTTTCTTCTAAAACATGTATTTCTATGAAATCCTAAACACTTCATATTCTTTTTCTTTAATTTTGTAACCATAAATATATTCATGTATTTATTTTATTTTATCTTTTTATAATTTGCTCTGAATCAAAACATTCTCCATCCAAAAAAACTATACCGGTCCAAAATACCTAATAACAAAAAACAATGTAAACCTCCCTCCACACTTATAAATCCAATAAATACTCAAAAGCCCAAGGCTACCAAAAAAACAAAAGGCCAAAAATTATTTTCCAACAATTATCACAAACTTAAATAGGGAATTATATCTAACTAAGTTGGATTGGTCTAGCTAACGGTTAGTTCACTAGTCTGCTTAAGCAAGTGTTTTTTAAACGAAGCACAGTACTTCCACGCAAGTTTTTCACATGAGAAAAAAATGTCTCTTAGTATTCACCTTGAATTATTAGTATTTAAAACTTAACATTCACAAAGCTCAAGATGTGGGCTTTTTTACTAGAATACAATAAAATAAATATAATGTTATGCAATTGTCTTAGGATGTGAGTTTTTTTTTTCTATATATAAATTTTTAAATTAGGTTCATTTAAATTTATAAAAAGAACAATACTATAAGACAAATATAATTTACTATTTTTATTAGTAATCAGTACAAAATATTTAAAAATATTGACTATAAATATGATGATAGACTACTATAGTAAAAGTATTAGATTGCAAATCAATATATCAATTTTATAGCAGAAAAATGCCACATTGTTTTCAACATTTTTTGTTTTGTTTTGAATTTTTTCTTATTTAAATTAAAACAATGTGGTATTTTTCTAATTAATATTAATTTTTAGTTTATATTTTTAATAATTTTTATAAAATTCTAAAAATAGAAAGTATAAACCAAACAGTTATAAGTTCTTGATAAAAGCTTAAAAACAATTTTACTTTTTCTATATATATTTTTTTTAAATTAGATTCATTTAAATTTATAAAAAGAACAATAACACCAATATAATTTATTATTTTTTATTAGCAATCAGTAAAAAATATTTAAAAATATTGACTATAAATATGACTATGATAGACTACTATACTAAAAGTATTAGATTGCAAATCAATATATCTTAAAATTGTTAGTTCTTATATATGTTTGTTTTCTTATAGAAATTATACTTATAGATGTAAAAGGAAATTGTTTGGTTATAAATTATACATTATGGTTTAGAACTACTTTTCTAAAAGTTCACACGTCTTTGTCGACATTGTAAATGGAGACACATTACACAAGAACCTGGTTAGACCGTTAGAGTAAACATATAGAAATTGCATTGAGGTGTAGCTAGTCAAAATGCGTGTGATCAATACACATATATAACACTTGATAGAAATGGCATCAAAGTTCTTTTAAATACATCCATAGACACGCATGTTGAATTTTGAAACATAAATGAAAAGGAAACTCTTGTTTTCTTCGATAATTTTGAGCTTGATCCATAGCTGTAACCAATGAGACTATTCACCACGACTTTTTGTGGTTGCCACTCATCAATTTGTCTAAACTCAGAATATATGTAAGCTGTCATTGGTGGACAATCTGCGTGCTAAACTCTTGTGGAATAATAATAAGTTTTGAAAAGTAATTTTAATAGTTAGAAAAGTTTTGATTCTTAAAAGTAAATCTTTTTTCATAAAAAAGTCAAAGTATATATATATATGGGAAATGCTTTAGTTAAATTTGACGGCCCAAGATCCCAATAGTTCTATCCTACTTGCACCAGCAGAGAGCGATCGAGGACCATTGCATTCATCCAATCACTAACTCATGAAAGCTTACAACAATAAATTTTCCTTGAAGCGAAACAAAATTCGCCGAAATACAAAATTAAAATAATAAGATAAATATATTGGGATATCGATAGAGTGATTAGTGATTAGTAATTATTTACGTAAAAAATATTTTTATATAAAAATAATAATTATGAATTGTTAAATAATATAATATATTTAATTAAATTAGTTAATATAATATATTTCAGTATTTTAATTATTATTATTATTATACTTACATAAAGATATATTTTTTGTTTTTTATGGTATCAATTCTTAATTTAAAAAGTTAAAGATTAATTTATTGTATGCACACGATTAAATTTTTAAACATTTATTTAAATAAATAAATGAGTTGACCATTCAATCCACGTAAACTGTTTGATAAAGATATATTTACATTCATCTTATTATTTAATTTGGACTTTGGAGTCAGTAGTGTATATATGCAGTGTGAAAAGTGTGAGGAAATGGTGGCGCGCTGCGGTCATGCAATTCGTCGTCTTATTTGTTTCTATCTGAATTGGTCTTTCTATTTCTTCTTCCCATTAATTCCTACGTCATGCAATGCAATTGCCTTGTAGACTTGGGATACCATTCCATCTGAAACTATTACATATATACATAGTTCCTGATGAGGAGGATTTGTCATAACGATCTTTCTTACGAATAATGTTTTGTTTGTTTTGACCTCCCTAATGCCACCTGAACTTGTGAGAGCTCTTAATTAATAACCAGGTCGAAATCTGAAACAGAAGGAAACGTAAAAGTTGAAACCACGTTATAAAGCTGCTGTTTATAATTTATATTATTTATAGGCTTCCTTGCGGAGAATGGAGACCAGAGTTTTGCCCCTTTCTTAGCCTTATAACCATCCATCGATCATCAATTTGTTCCAAACTTTTCTAAGGGCGCCGCAAGTTTGAACATACACACACAAGTTCAATTTCCCTCAATAATATCGTGCATATCGTGTGAATTGGAGGATATATATCATTCTATTGAGATGAGACCTCAAAGCCACGAGTTAGGTAGAAGTAGGAAAAAGAAATAAAACGATTAAGCATGTGATTCATTTGCGGTCTAGTATTTGATTTTTGGTTTACTAGCTAGGGAAAACCAATAATATTTTCTTGGTGATTTACATACTAGACGGCCATACAGTCACAATATAATATTTTAAGAGGAGTGCTAAGGATCAACAGTTTTTGTGATTTATAGTTATCAATTAGTTAATTATTAATATTTTTAATAGTGTAAAATTATATCTAATAGTATAAGATTATTCATTTTTCTTTTGCTAATTAAATGCTGACTAAATTTTAATAAAAATACTGAATCCAATACTTTCTCATATTTTAATGCACAGTCAATGTTCAGCCGACAACGACACTTTCATATTCAACACTTTGATGGTGAAGTTCCATCTGTTTCAAATTGAAAGAACAACCTAAGATATCTTCCTTCTTATTATTCATTCTTTCTTATTCATATTGAAGGTAAATAAAGGAAGCTATATATATTAATGTCTTTCTTTTGGTGGTTGGGCATGTAACATGTAAGGATCGGAATCCGTGTTATATTCAAAAGAAACGGTGAAGGCCATTTAAAGGGACTAATTAAAGTCACTATAGATTCAAATTTAATTTTTGTAATTCTGAAATAATGCTTGCAAAAGTTGGTATATATGAACATATATACAACCTTCTTTTTTCTTGATCTAATTAATTACCATGGTCAATGTGAAACACCGGTTTAGTAAGCTTATGGTGCTCAGTCTCCTTTTGAAAGTGATCGATTAGACTTGGCTGACTTGCTATTATCCAAATACTATATATAATACAAAAAATAATAAGAAAAAGTTTCATAATTAATCAGAAGTAATATATATGTGATATAATATTATTATGAGCTATCAGTACAAGCAGCATGCATTGACTGTTATTTATATATATATAAAAGTCAAGTTATAAGACATTTATAATACATAATGGGTTCACATTTCAAATGGAAACGTAATATAATGACAGAAGATGAAATTATTACTTAATTAATTATTATATTTTCAATTAATGAAGAAATGGTCGCCATTCAATTGCTTCCCTAACCTAATAATTAAAGATTCACTTCCTACATACCAAACGAGCTAGCTAAATACATTTATTTATTTATTTTTTATCTAAAAAGGAAATAGAAATCATCATTTTAGCAGTTTGAAAGGTGAAATAAGGACGAGTTTCGCTATAAAGTTTGTAATGTGAGGTGTATAATAGCTACTATACAGTATACAAATTCGAATCTGTTAAGATTATTAAAAATAAATTTTTTATAAAAGAATTGTTTTTTTAAATATATTAAATAAAAAATTTAGAATGTATGATAAAGATTATAATTAAGAAAAAATTTTAAATACTTTAATAAATAAATTTGATTAAAAAATTATAAGTTTGTACTTTTGGTCAATGCTTCTTAGAACAATTTAATTAGCAAAATCAATAAATTTATTATGTTTGATTTAGTCAATGAATCCGATAACAACATACAATGGATACAATATTTATTATTCATCATAAAAAAGATTGAGGCTAAATAATAATGAAACACTAATTTTTTTTTGAATTTATAATTTTTATTATGTAATGTAAATTAGATAACACTAGCTAAACAAAATAAAAAAACGAATAATCTCAGCATACAAGCGATTAAAACTTATAAGTGTTACAAGTCCTTTACCTCAAACGCGCCTCTTGTGGCATGTGTGTTTCATGCACCTCCTTAACAAACTTTTAAATCAATTAACGCGTGAATATATAACTTCCTTTTTTCAAAGGGTTTCGTTTTCTTTTACGAATTTCTTGCCTTCTTTGTTCGATCTCGTTCGTGCGTTTCTCTTTGCCTTTTCATTCATTGTTTAGGTGCATTTCTCACTGGTTTCTCCTTCGTCATTTACGTGCGTTTCTCTCTCTGTTTTCTTGCTTCGTTTTTCTCGATTTTCATGGTTTCTGAAATCAAGCTTTGAAATCGTTTTGAAGATAATGGATGATTCAACTTCAGATTGTCAGCTGAACCAGGGTGAAGTGGATTTTGAATTTGAATCGAATGAAGTTCCTGAGGTGTGATTTAGTTTCAATTAATTATTAAATCTGAATTTGATGCAGTTAGTCGTTTATGATTGTCTACCTGAATAATGCGTGAACATTGACTGTGAAATTAATGCGTGAACATTGACTGTGAATTGAATCTAATGTACTAGTTTTGATTAATTTTGTACATTTTATACCAGACGTTCGGATGTAGATCAGAACTATTTGGGTATATTTTAGGGAAGTTTGGGTGTATTTACAGTTTATGCCTTTTCTTATTATTTTAGTTGAGTTGTTGTAGTTTGGGTGTAGATCAGGAATATTTGGGTGTATTTTAGTTGAATTGTTATTTTTTTATGACGTGCAGAAACTCTATAGTATATCCTTGTTTTTAACATAGTGTATTTTGCAGCCCCTCTGTGTTATTGATGACCAGTTTGTTCCCAAGGTTGGAATGCCTTTTAATATCCTTGAAGATGCTCCAAAATTTTACAAGGACTATGCAAAGGTTGCAGGTTTTTCTACAAGAGTTTGGAGCACAAATAAGAAGGAAAACGAAATTAAGAATCAATTGATTAGATGTAGCAGAGAGGGAAAATGGAAATCTAAAATATCTCCGACCAAGAAGACAAATCCCACAGCTGGTTTAAATTGTCCTGCAAGAATTTATATACACACATTGAAGGATGTTGGTGCTTGGATCATTTCGAAGGTCGTGTTCCATCATTCACATCCTTGCTGTCCAACTCAAGCAGAGATGCTCAAACAGCACAGGGAACTAAGCATGTCCGTTCGTCGTACAATAGAGAATAATGAGGAAGCCGGTATCAGACCAAGCAAAACTTACCAATCATTCGTTGCGGCAGCCGGGGGTCACCGCGAGTTAAATTTTATCGAAAAAGACGTGAGGATCGGAATTACATCACGAGAAAAGTGCGGAATGTTTCAAAACAAAAAGATGCAAAAAAATTAGGGAAATACTTATTAAGAATGAAAGAGAAGAATCAGAATTTCTTTTTTGAGCTCGGACTCGAAGACGATCAGTCGATTAAGCTAGCTTTTTGGGCCGATGCAAGGAACAGAGCTGCCTTTGAGTATTTTGGAGATGTTATTTCATTCGACACCACCTACAATACAAACAGGTAATATGATGTTCTTGTTTATGATGCTAAATTAATGTTGTTTTATGAATTTGCTGCAGAGGTGTATATTGGATATTTTTGGGTATATAAAATCATTATTTGGGTGTATGTAATGATTTTAATTTTGTTTTGTGTGTTGTTTTATGAATCTGCTGCAGAGGTGTATATTGGATATTTTTGGGTGTATAAAATCATTATTTGAGTATATGTAATGATTTTAATTCTGTTTTCTCGTAATTTGTTTCAGGTATAATTTGGTTTGTGGTTCTTTTGTCGGGGTGAATCACCACGGTCAGTCAACACTTCTTGGATGCGCTTTGATGAAAAATGAAGATATTGAATCATTCAAATGCTTATTTCAATGTTGGCTTCGTTGCATGGGAGGAAATGCTCCGAAAGGGATTCTCACTGATTTATTTCGGGTCACATTTGGATCAGGTCAAAATAGATCCAGTGGCCTTTCGGAATCGAATTCGGATCTACTTAAATCTGATCTGACCCATCAACCACCATAAGAAAACACTGAGTACCATCAGATTTACCGTCGTCATCCTGAAGTTGATGATATAAACGATGTTGAAAACTGTATATCGCCAGACTATTTCATTTGACGCTAATTATTGACAGATTTTCTGTCAGTTTTTTCAATGAATTTGTCAAGAATGAGTTGCTGGTAACCGTTGGATTATTCCGACGGTAATTTTGGCGCCAAGTTACCATCGGATTTCTCCGCCAATAAATCTTACGGTAGTTTTATTTTGGCACAGTTAAACCACAATTAGTAGTTAAATTAAAACTCTTTTTAACAAATTAAGGCAGAAATTCAAAATTTCCAGAAGCAACAAATTATTTTATTAAAAATAAATGGTCTGAATATAATAAAATTTCACAGAAGTAGAATACAATGAAGTAATTGCTCAGCCTACTCCAATGTGCATCTGCTCATTGTATACCTCCATCTGCTCTCGCAAACGATCTAGCTGCTCCAGCTTCTCCGCCAGGTCCGAGCAACGACTCCTCTCACGCGTGCAAGAAGGTCGTTGTACCTCTGCTCAGCCTGCTCCACCTGTTGGTGAAGCTCCTGTGTCAGCTTCTGCATATCCTCTCTCAAGTCGACAACTTCATGGGGATCGGCAAGGCTGGTGATAGAAGCAGCGGCAGAGGAAGCTGCCAATGCGGAAGAGCGGAGGCAACTAGCGAAGAACGACCCCAACCCAAAGCGGTGATTCTTGTGGGATTCAGAGGCGGTCTGGTGCCAAACCCTATTAGGATCTACCACTGAGGTCTCGGAGCCAACTTCGTCATTTCCACTAGAAATCTGAGACTGCTGGGTCGTGGCCTCCAATCTTTACGTGTAGTTCTATTGTAACACACGTTGTGATTAGGATAATAGTTAATTAATTTCAAACCAAATAAATTTAAAACTTAGAATTAATTGAAACTCACATAATAGACCGTAGACCGTTCGTCAGCAAATCTCTTCTCCTTGTTGGCCTTTAAAGTATGGGTATACTTGAAGGTCTCCGCCAGTGTCTCCTCACGATGGTGCCTCACGATCCAATGACTAGACTACACATATTCAAATCAACCAATAAAATAAATAAAAAACAACAAATTCAAGTAACTATTAACAAACATTACCAAACTTTTTACTAGTCTGCTCTTCGTATTCATGAAGGTTGCCTACCCACCCGTATACTTCGACGACCTCGAAGAAGCCTTGTTAGCAACGTTCGTCAGACAGCGACACTTGAACCCATCATCATTTCTAAAATGAGCTTCCAGTTCCTTCTTGATAGATGGACGGATTCAGGTTGTCAAATGGTCGCGCCCCTGACAAAAGTCTCATCATCTGTTGAAGTCGTTTAGCTGCCAAGTGGTCATAGATCTTCCTGATCATGAGATTATATTCTGTATCCCATATGAATTTCAACTATACAAAGTGATTCAACAACATTAGTTAGTCAAAATAAAATACAGTTCAAATATAATTAATTCAACAACATTGGGTTCTTACTACCCACTTCTGAAACCATTGCCCTATGGTCTTAGCGGGGATCTTCGTGTAGTTCGGCCACAGGTGGTCTTACATAGACTTAATCACCTCAGAGATCTCCTGTATACATGCATTATTGTTTGGTGCAAACCTATCAATGAAAAAACTTAAGATTAACAAACACATAGAAACACATAAACCTTAACAAATTCAAAATAGATTGCGGATAAAAGACATTAAAATAGTATGTACTCGCCTGCATGCCATTAGGCCAAATTCTCAGTCAAATAACGGGCGGTGGTGGAGAGGCATCCTGCTGGGACGCATTAGAGGAATCACCCACCGTGGGCTTTATCGCTGGATCTATAGGGGGCATAGCAGAAGGAAGAACGTAGTTTCGGGTTTGAGACCATGATGATGTAAGGTCCCACATCGGTTGGGGAAGGGAACAAAGCATGCCGTATAAGGGTATGGATACCTCTCCCTAGCATAACGCATTTTGACGAGTGAGTGTGGGGGCTTCGGCTATCATCCCTATCGTCAAAAGCAAAACCGTGAGGCCTTGTGTGCCAAAGCGGACAATATCGTGCTAGCGGGTGGTTTGGGCTGTTACAGATGGTATCAGAGTCAGAGTCTGGATCGATGTGCCAATGAGGGCGCTAGGCTCCCTAAGGGGGTGGATTGTAAGGTCCCACATCTGTTGGGGAGGGGCACGAAGCATGCCTTATAAGGGTGTGGATACCTCTCCCTAACATGACGCGTTTTGACGAGTGAGTGTGGTGGGCTTCGACTATCATCCCTATCGTCAAAGGCAATATCGTGCTAGCAGGTGGTCTGAGCTGTTACAGATAAATTGCTGGTCCGCTGGACCCGCCTGTGACATTACAGGGGTTGACAGAGTAGTCGGGGTAGAGGGAGATGACTGAGCGGTAGTCCCTAGGGATTCGGTGAAAATCCTTCCTCCAGCATGACCACAAGACCCACTCGATCTACCTCTGCTACCTATCATCATGTCTACAAGAAAAATGCTGAGTACCGTCAGATTTACCGTTAGAATTAGCGTCAACCTGTACCAACGGATTTAATGTCGGATTTTTCAACAGAAAGGAGAAGAAATTTGTCGCCGTAAAAGATTACCGTCAGATTTTTCGTCGCTAAATCTGATGGTAATTATTGGCGCAAAAACAGAAGTCATGCGCGCCAATGTTACCGTCGGAAAATTTCGACGGTATCACGGTTTAACGAAATGCATCGTTTTGGTAATTTACCATCGGATTAATCCTACGGTAAATTCAACAGTAAATGTAGGGCTGAATTCAAATGTGAATCCCTTCCCCCTCACTTGTGCGATGTCTTTCTCTCTCTACTCTCTCTCTCTCTCTCCTCATCCGCTCTTTCCCTTGCCGTGCAAATATCATCGTCGTCACCACTAAAGCAAGCTGTCGTCATCGCCATTGCATGTGGAGCACCCATTATCACCGCCGCTGCACGTGGTCGTCGATTCTGGTGCTGCTGCTATCCCTGTCACATTTTTCGCTACGGTTGTTGTTCACGTCACCATCATCGCCGCCTCTGTCACCACCATATTAAAGAGAAATTGCAACCATTATCATCATATTGGTTTGTTGGTATGATTATTATACTTTTTTAGATTATTTTGTGAGTTTAACATTTTGTTAGGATTTTTGTTTGTTAAATCAGTGGTTAAATTTATTTAATTATGTTATTAGGAGTTGTTGTGCTAATTTGTTAGTTGAATTAAGAATTAGGTTTTAATTAATTGGAATAATGAGTTGTATCTATTCTTTCAAATTAGTTTTCGAATTAGTTTCATCTTGTGAATTTAATAAGTAATCATTTTGTTTAAGACAGTGCTATTTTTTCTAAGCTCAATTAGAGTTTTCTTCTTTTGTTGTCTGTGCTATAATATTTCATGTTAGTTTTCTATCTCTGAATATAATAAATTGTTTAAATTTTACATTAGGCTTACTTTTCCTATAATAGAATTTTAGGATGGAAGCGGGAGAAGGTCGCGTAGTAGCGCTTTCTCGAAACCCTTGTTAGCTGGATAATTGTGGAGTTATAAGGGGTTGCACACTAGAACGATTAGGATTTGATTGTTTTATTGAATGCTTGTATGTTATAATTTATGTCTACAGCTGTTTTCTCTGTGAAACTGTTATATTTATTTGATGGATGTCTCTGAATTAAGGAGAATTTCTGTCGAATTATCGTTTAAATTGTTTAAAACATGTTTGGTTTGTCAGAAAACAATAATTGAATTTGGTGGGAAGTTCTAATTATAGGGTACATTCTGCCGAATTTTCTAAAAATCTTAATAAGTGGTGTTGTTGGTTGAATTCTAGGACGTGTGTTGCAATATGCTTCCAAGTCATCGTTTATGGATGTATGATAGGAATAACGGTGGACGAAGGGTTTAAAACCTGAATTCTTTGAGGGGGTTGACGTGTTTGTTGCGCATATCTTCAACATGAAACCGTTTAGGTCTGAAGTGGTATCTGGGTGTCTATATCATAAGTGTCGACTGACTAAGTGGTTAGGACTTGCAAATATAACGCTTTACCTCTACCGTAATGGGTTCAGGAATGGGTAATGGATATGGGTGGAACACAGAGAAATGGACGAGCATGGAATTAACTGGTCTGTCTTGAACGTGAATAGTTTTGATCGTCAAACAATGAGGGTTTGGTTGGTGAGAAACTAAACACGGAAGAAATGAATTGAGAGGGTAACCAAGAGAAATTCAACGAGATGGTATTTGATGCAATAGGTGTCACAGAATTGGAAGACGTTGAAGAAGAGCCTACACCCGGAGGCAAAGAGATTTTATCATCTGTTAGAATCTACGTCAAAACCTTTGTTCGAGGGATCCGTTCATTTTGAGTTGTCCGCATGTGTTAGAATGACGAGTATCAAGTTTAAGTCAAATCATACCTAAGATTATTTTTATAAGTAGGTCATCATTTGCAATGAATTGGTACCTATCGGGTCCATTGGCATCCCTCGAAACCACTACGAAGCAAAGAAATTAGTTTCAAAATTGAGTCTAAATTCAGTAAAAATTGATTATTGTCTGGATAGTTGTATGTTGTATTATAAGAGGGATGCAAACCTAACTGAATGTAGATTTTGCCAGTCACCAAGGTTTCAAGTCAAGAGTGAACAGGTTAGTAAATGATGGTTAAAAAGAGTTCCTAGGCTGAAATGATTGTATGCATTGATTAGTTTGGCACCGCAGATGACCTGGCATAGTACCAATAAAAGAGAAGATGGAATTATGATGTGCCCGTCACACGGAGAAGCTTGGAAGCATTTCGATAGGGTACATCCTACATTCGCGAGCAAGCCTAAAAATGTTAGACTAGTTTTGTCCTATGACGTTTTGTACTGAATTCTAATTTCAGTAATGCGTACTCTTGTTGGCCTGTAATTGTGACACCATATAAGTTGAGTCCTGAAATGAGCATGAAGGACCCATACATATTTCTAACGTGCATCATACCTGATCTCAGCAATTCGAAAGCCAAAATAGATGCCTTCTTGCAGTCCTTGGTAGATAAGTTAAAGAAATTATGGATCCATGGTGTAGAAACATTTGATATTTTGATGAAGACAAACTTTTAACTCCATGATGTGTTGATGTAGACTATTAATGACTTTTTTGCATAGATGTTATCAAGTTGGTCAACTTAGGACAGAATAGCATGTCCTATTTGTATGGAGGATACAAAGGCATTCTGATTCACGAATGGCAGTAAGAATTCGTGGTTTGCCATAGAAGATTCCTTGACATGGATAATCTTTTTCGGCGCAACAAAGACTCATTCAAAATGAATAAAACTGAACAAGTAGAGGCACCCATGAGGTTGGCTGGTAGTCAAGTTTGGGAACGTGTTAGTAAAATACCAAGAGTTGTCGATAACGAGGCAAGTGTGAGACCTCCGGAATATTGCAGAGAGCATAATTGGATTAAATAGAGTATATTTTGAGAGTTGTCTTATTGAAAAGACAACTTGATTCGACATTATCTTGACATGATGCACATTGAGAAAAACATGTTTGATAGCATTATGCACACAGTAATGGATGACGCGCAAACAAAGGATAACGATAAAGTTAGCTTAGACTTGGTGGACATTTTCAAGCAGACAGATCTAAATTTAAAGAGACTTGAGAACGGGTGGTGGGTTAAACCGAAGGCGGTGTTTGCTCTAACGA
This sequence comes from Arachis ipaensis, assembly GCF_059453495.1. Lineage (NCBI taxonomy): Eukaryota > Viridiplantae > Streptophyta > Magnoliopsida > Fabales > Fabaceae > Arachis > Arachis ipaensis. Next base: position 140,837,802 of record NC_142436.1, read on the forward strand.
AGGAACATTGATAAAATGTGTGTATGTGGATTTTAGGATTGAGGTTTCTTGATGGTTACACCTCTAACTTGAGCAGGTGTGCAAATGTATCAAAGGGTAGGCTTGCTAGATTGAAGAGTCATGATTGTCACGTCTTGATGGAGTCTTTGCTTCTTGTCGCGTTCAGATAACTTCTAACCAACATTTGGAAACCCCTCACAGAAATAAGTGAGTTCTTTAGGGAGTTATGTGCTACGAAACTTAACCTTAATGATCTCATAGTCATGGGCAAAAACATTCTCATCATACTTTATAAGCTAGAGAGGATATTCCCTCCATCCTTCTTTGACATTATGGAAAACTTAGAGTCCACCTACCGTACCAAGCAATACTATGTAGGCTGATCTAATTTAGGTAGATGTACCTATTTGACTGGATGATTAGGTCATTCAAGCACACGATAAATAACAGAGCTCGGATTGAGGACAACATCTGTGAAGCATTCCTAACTAAGGAAACATTGACATTTTACTCATTCTATTTTCAGCTTCATGTTGAGTCACGTAGAACAAGGGTTGGAAGGAACGACGAGAGGGGAGAATTCTCGTCAAGTGAAATAACATATATAATCTTTTCTCTGGAAGGAGCTGCCATGAGTGTGGGCAGTAACTACTGATTAGAGCAGAATGATCGATGTTGAACATCTATATGTATTACTTAACTGTGACCAGATTTTATCCTACCTCATGTGAGATTTTTAGGTCTTCATTAATATTGTAATCAGTAAGATACTAAATTTGTAATCTAATCTAAATTTCTTTATTCTATTCTATCATATAGGTTAATGCAAGAGGTAAATGATGATACATCATTGAACAATTTTTTATACTGGTTGAGAGAATACGTCAGCGTGCATCTAGCTGACACAACAGATTGAGAACTAGTAGCACTTAGTTGGGGCCCAATGAATAAGGTAACTAGCTACCCGATATACAATGTTAATGGATATCGGTTCCATTCTTTACAATAGTCGACTAGAAGGAAAATAAATAACATCGGTTTGGGTTTGTGGAGATTCAGCCGGTGGTCATTCTGATTGGTTTGGTGGGTTGCACAACATAATTGAATTATAGTATTTCTGCCGTACTACGTACAAGGTGTGCATGTTTAAATATGAATGGTATAATCAAAGTTCATGACAAGAAATATGAAAGCACAAGGACTACGATGTCACTGAAGTTAATATAACTAGAAAATATAGGCACTACGATCCTTTTATTCTACCGCAAAATCCATGACAGGTATACTATTTGCCTTATCCAAGTTCATGCAAGTCTAGTTGGGTGGTTGTGGTTAAGATTAAGCCAAGAGACCGCATTGAGTTTGATGATAGGACAGAGGGTCAAGAACCTTACCAAATTGACGACCCAACTCCTTCAAAAATGGTGATTGATACCGGTGATCCGATCACCCTTAGGCCAGCTGTTATGGATGATGACATCATTGACATTGGAATAAATGATGCCGCACTACCACCAGAGGACGATGGTCTCAATAAGTAGACGGGATTGATGACGGTGAAGAAAAAGATGAGTTCGATGATCATGAAACTACTTCGGAAGAAGATGATAAATCTAGATAAGGTTAATGTACATATAGTACTATCTTATGTGTTTTTTTACCAAACTTTGTAAAGAATGTTATACGATTAGCATTGTTTTATGTGTTTTTTTTAACCAAACTTTGAGAAGAAAGTAATATGAGTAGCATTGTTTTAAATATTCTGATTACCATCATTATACCGTATTTTTAAATTGTATATTTTATTTCACATCAAATTTAAAGCACTATTTCAATTATTAATTATCAGAGTACATTATAGATGGACAGAAAGAAATTATTTCAAAAAAAAAAAACTACCGTCAGAATTACCATGGAATATACTAACAATAACAACCAAGTTAAATTTCCAAAAAAAACAAAGAAAAACGTTTCCATCAAAATTATTGTCGGATAAGTCCGTCGGTAAGATGGAGGTTTTTCGCGACAACTTTTCCATAAAAAAATTTCGACAGTATGTTACATACGATTTCATTTTCTAGATACACGTATTTCGTTGCAGAATTTGACAGTAATTACCATCGTACGACAAAATCTGACGGTAATCCTTTACTGGCGAGGTTTATACCGTCAGATTCTATCTGACGGTACTAAGTATTTTTTTGTAGTGAAAGAGAATATATTATTAACACTAATCAGCATATATACTACACAAATCATTCAACATTTAGATTATTTCAAAAAAAAATTGACATAATCTCCCCTAAAGTTGGATATATATCCACCTTTACGGTTTTCACGAATCCAACCAACCTCAATCCACAGCATTAGTCAAAACACAATTAAATTCACAATATTTCTAGCAGAATATATTAAATTATTTTCATACTTGAATTCATACTATATATACAATGTTATACATATAATATTATAATGTCAAACACAACAATTTATTCAATTTAATTAAAGAGTTTAAATTATTGACAATGGAAAAATTTTAAATAATAAAAATCTAATTAAAAAATTAGGTCAAAATATAAATATTTTCAAATTAGTTAACCTTTAAGAAATAAGTTTATACTTTAAGAGTAAATAGTAGACATCATTATACTATACACATAAAAATATGTTTACATAAACCTACCTCAAGAAAAAATAAACTATCTAATTAGTAAGGTTAATTAGTTCTTGAAATTGAATAAGAAGCAAAAAGAGACTCAACTTACAAATTTTACAGGCTTTAGACTTAACTATTGCTACTATTAAACACTTAACTATTAAACACTGTAACATTTTCTTGATACATTTCCTACTTAAAAATTCAAGCATCTTGCACTTCTTCTTAGATCCTAAATTAACATATAACTAATTCCTACTTCCTAAATTAACTTCATCCTAAATTAACATATGATAACCAAATCCTAAATCTTAAATTAATTTTAATCCTAAACCCTAAATTAGCATATAATAATCAAATCCTAAATTAACATATAACTAATTCCTAAATCATAAATTAACTCCATCCTAAATCCTAAATTAGCATATGATAACTAAATCCTAAATCCTAAATTAACGTAACTTTAAACCCTAAATTAGCATATAATAATCAAATCCTAAATCCTAAATTAACATATAACTAAATCCTAAATTAACTTAAACAAGGAAAAACACTACAAGAAAAATGTTGAGTACCATCAGATTTACCATCAAAAAATCAAATGAAATCCGACAGTATACATGTTATTGTCGGATTTTGTATCGGTATTTATCCGACGAAATAAACTTTGCCGGTAACATATTATCCTAAAAAATTTTCGTCCGACGAAAATTGCCGTCGGATTTAGTGACGAAATATAGTTAGAAAGTAGACGAGATATGCTAAACGTTATCGTCAAAAAACTTACAATGATAACGTTGGCGCCATTTGATATGTCTCCGTGCTATTTTACCGTCAGATTAATCCGACAGTAATGCCGACGGAAAATGTTTTCTAATTTTTTTTTAGAAAAACTAGCTGTGTGATTACCGTTGGTGTATTTTGTCGGAAGTCTTTTTTTATTTTTTACAAACTTTTTCATCCATCTGTAATGTACCTTGATAATTAATAATTGAAACAGTGCTCTAAACCTGCTGTGAAATATCAAACATACAAATTAAAAATACAGAATGATGGTAATTAAAATATTTGAAATGATGCTAATTATATTACGTTCTTCTCAAAGTTTAGTAAAGAAATAATATCATAGAACTATATTTACATTAGTGCTATTCAGATTCATTATCTTCGTCCTCTAGTTAACCATCCTCCTCTTCCAATGTAGTTTCCTGATCATTGCAATCGGCTTCCTCCTCTTCATTGGCATCGACCCCATCTTCTTCTTGAACATCGTCATCCTTTGGTTGTAGTGCATCGGCATGTAGAACATGGTCAATGATGTCGTCATCCATAACAGCCGACCTAAGGGTGATCGGCTCACCGGTATCAACCACCGTTTTTGGGAGTTGGGTCATCAATCTGGTAAGGTTCCTGACCATCTATCATATCATCAGACTTGATGCGACCTCTTAGGTTAGTCTTAACTACAACCACCTAACTAGACTTGTATGAACCCAGATAAGGCAAATAGTACACTTGTCAGGTATTTTGAGATAGAATAAAAGGATCGTAGTGTCTATATTTCCTGGTTACATTAACTTCAGTGATATCATAGTCCTTGTGCTTTCATGTTTCTTGTTGCAAACTTGGATCATACCATTCACATTTAAAATGCACACCTTATATGTCGTGTGATAGAAATACTCAAATTTAATGTTGTTGTGCAACACACCAAACTAATCAAAATGACCCCGCCTGAATATCCACAAACCCAAATTCTGGTGTTATCTGTTTTCTTTCCAATCAACCACTATAAAGAATGGAACCGATATCCATTAACGTTGTTTATCTGGTAGCTAGTGGTTTTGTTTATTGGGCTCTAACTAAGTGCAACTAGTTCCAAATCTGTTGTGTCAGTTAGATACACGCTGATGTATTCTCTGAACTAACGTGGAAAACTATTCAATCAGATATCAGGATTTGCCTCTTGGAATAACCTATATGATAGCATAGGAGTTAGAGATTTTGATTAGATTAAGAAGTTAGTATCTTAGGAATTGCAATATTTACGAAAATTTGAAAAACTCACATGAGGTACCATGAAATCTAGTCACAGTTAAGCAACACATGCAGGTGTGCCGCATCGATTTTCGTCTGCTCCAACCATTAGTCACTGCCTGCACCCATTGCAGCTCCTTCAGGAGCAAAGATTGGATATGTTGTTCCACTTGACGATGATTCCTCCGAGTTAAGCTCTTGTTTAGCCTTTTTCAATTCTGTAACACCTGTTGCATCAAACATTATCTCGTTGTACCTCTCTTGGTTATCCTCCAAAGTCATTTATTTCATGTTTAGTTCTCTCACCATCCGAACCCTCGTTGATTGACAATCGGACCTATTCAAATTTGAGACAGTCTGATTAATTTCCCGTTCATCCACTTCTCTATGTTTCATCCACATCCAATACCCATCTTTGAACCCGTTACGGTAGAGGTGAAACGTTATATCCGCAGGTCCTAACCACTTACTCAGTCGACACTTTTCATACGAACACTAGAAACCCCTTCAGACATAAATGGTTCTATGCTAAAGACATGCGCAACAAACGCGTCAACCCTCTCAAAGAATTTAGGTTTTAAATTTTTTCGTCCACCATTATCCCTATCATACATTCATAGACGATGACTTGGAATTATATTGAAGCAAACATCCTAGAATACAACGAACAACACAAATTATTATATATTTTAGAAATTTTGGCATAGTGTACCCTATAATTACAATCTTTCCCTAAATATAATTATCATTTTCTGACAAATCAAACATGTTCTAAAACAAATTAAACAAAATTTTGGTAGATCTTCTCCTTAATTCAGAGACATCCATCAAATAAATATAACAGTTTTCACAGAGAAAATAGTTGTAGGCTTAAATTAGAAGAAACACGAATTCAATAACACATTAAATTCTAACCGTTCTAGTGCGCAATCCCTTATAAATCCACATTTTTTTAGTAAACAAGGGTTTCGAGAAGGCGCCTTAACGCGCCTTCTCCTACTTCCGTCCTAAAATGCTATCCTGAAAAAAGTAAGTCCAACATTAAATTTAAATAATTGATTATAGTTAGAGATAAAAAACCTACCTGAAACACGGATGCACAAAATACAGAAGAAGCGAAATCCAATTAATTTCAGAGAAATAGCACCATCCTAATAAAAAAGAAAGCTTATTAAACTTACAAGGTGAAACTAATTAATTCAACAAACTACACAAAGTCTTTCAACAATGTCAATCACTCTTAACAATCTCATTCTAGTTAACCTACTTTAACTTAATTTAATTTCTATTTACATTAAATTAACATAAGAAATCATAATTACAGACTTCATTACCCTAATTTTTAATCAATAATTTGATAATAAAATACATAACAAAATCCTAAACTCATAAAAAATATAAAAAAATACTAAAAACCCTAAACCAAACCCTAACCACAAATTTCATTATGCTGATTTAATCAATAATTTGATAAAATACCTAACAAAATCCTAAACTCACAAAAAAATCTGAAAAACCCTAAAAGAAATACACCAAATCCTAATCACAAACTTCTTTACACTAATTTAATCATAATTTCATAAATTACTTAACAAAAAATCCTAAACTCATATAAAAATCGTAAAAAATTAAAAAAATTATGCCAAAATTATTTCTGATGGTGGCTGCAAGATGCTAGAGGCGTGGTGGTAATAGGTGACGGCAATGACAGCTACAACGTCACTATCACCGACGGCAATGACCACGAAGAATAGTGGTGGTGTTCTCGACGGCTCTAGCGGTGACCGACGGCTCCAACGGCGACAACGTCCAATGGCAGCGGCAGCGGAGGCTTCAGCGGGTGGCAACGACGCCGACAGCTTCTCCACCGACGAGAGACCATGCGAGGACAGAGAGAGTGAACTCGCATAAGTGAGGGGGAGGGGGTTCGGGTTTGAATTTTATCCTAATATTACAGTCGAGTTTACCGGTGGAATGTTCCGCCGGTAAATCACGGAAATGTATCATTTCAATAAAGCGAGCACTACAACAATATGGGCTTTAGCAACGTCAAATTTTACAACGTCTTAAAACCGTTCTCTTAGATAGTTTTAGACAACAGTTTTTTATAGTGTTACAGTTGAATTCAATTTTTCATTATTTTATAGCAACAAACTAAAATCGTTCTCTTTGACTAGTTTAAAGAATGGTTTATAACCGTTACCATGATTTGGTTTTAAGCAACGGTTTTTTATTGTTGTTTAAATAATTGCACAAAAGAAACGCATAAAAACCGTTGCTAAAATGCTACACTTTAAAACCGTTCTATTAGATGGTCTTAGACAATGATTTTTACAGTGTTGCTGTTGAAGTTCAATTTTTCATTACGTTATAGCAACAAAATAAAACCGTTCTCTTTGACTATTTTAAAGAACGGTTTTATAACTATTACAACAATTTTTTATCAAACAATAATTTTCTAATATTATTTAAATAATTATACAAATTAAAAGATACATATAAAAATAATTATAAATAATCATACAAATTTAAACAATTTTCTCTATAAATACTAAATTTATAGAACACTAAAAAATTATTGTTATAAATTTATAAAAGAAATCAATTTAAATAAATTTATAACAAATATTATATATTTTTTATTTCATTCTCACTCTAAAATTTAACATAATATTTTTTTAACATTTCAAAAAAATTTCAACAACCTCCCTTCGAAAAAAATTCAAAATTAATCTTTTAATATTTATTAAATTGTTTTTAATTTTAAATAAGAGTAACTACTTAAGTCTAATTTATAAATTGACCAATAAATATTTTTATGTATTCCAAAAATAGTTTTATTATAATAAATTTAATTATAAATTACTATTCTACGATATAATTTTATAATATTTTATAACAAAGGATGAAGTTGTTACAAAAATTTAAAATATTTTGTAACAAAATATCTTTTTATTTCAAAAACTCCAATAATTTGGTAACAAAAAAATTAATTTACCACAAAATTCAATATTATTTGTTATAAGTTATTTGTTTATTATAAAATACAAGTATTTTTTGTAACTAAAAAAATTATTTTAAAATGTTCAAATTTTTAAAGATAAAAAAATTTGTTTATATAGTTTTTTTGTAGGATAATTTTATTTTATTTCAAAAATTTAATTGTTTAAATATTTTTTATATTCATTAATTATTTTTATAAAATATTAATATATAATTTTTATTATTTATCAAATTTTAAATGTTAACTAAAAATTAATTTTTAAAACTTACAAAAATTTAATTACATTGTTAAACATAAATAAAAATGGTTAAATGTAAAAAAAAAGGTAAAAATAAAAATCCTAAGTCTCACTTTCTGTTTCACTCCTTTTTCATTCTCTCTGCGTCTCCACTCCTTCTTCACCCTCTCTGCACCTCCACAACCACAGTAGCTAAACAATGGAGCTCCTGGAAGAAGAAGCACCCGTACAATCTCCTATTCTACCTCGCCTTGGTATCCTCTGCCGTTGGCTTCTGCGTTGGCGTCTTCTCTTTTTCCTCGTCGTCGTCTCTTATTCCTTGTTCATTGTCTCCTGTGCGTGGTTGTCGTCATGGTCGTCTTCGTCTCCTCTGCGTCGTCATCGGTTTCTACGTCGTCGCTGTTGGTGCTCGTCTTCATCTCCTCCCCTGCGTCGCTGTTCCTGCTCGTGCTGCTCCTCTGGTCCTTGGTCCTCTGCCTCTACTGCTCTGGTTAAACTCAGTCGTTCTTCCTCCGCGGTGGCCATCTAAAGTGAAGAACAACTACAAGGTAAGATTTTCCCTTTCTCGTGTTTATTTGATGACCTAGATGACCTAGTAATGACTTTAGTGTCTAATGGTAAAAAACTGCAAGTCTATCATGTTTATATCATTATGGTCTTATTTCTTATGCTCTTAACTATTTCTATATTTCTCTATTTTTTTTTGCTCTTCCTATATTCAATGAATAATTACCTGATACAGGATGAGGATGCTACCCTCTTGCCAAAATGGAAAGCATTTCAGAAAATTATATATCTTAAACGGGTGAGATTACTTGGTACTTTTTTTTTAATCAAATAGATATAGGTCAGAATTTGGAGCATTACATCTTCTGGTTGATATAGATTTGCATATATCCAATTGAAAAAAATGAGGTGCTCAATCATCCAAAATTCATGCAGCCTGCATATTTTCACCCATTTTAATTTATTCTATGTTATGGATTCTTATAACTGCAGGATGATGGCCTGAATGACTCAAGTAAAATGGCTGCATTTGATTTTGATGGCCTGAATGACTCAAGTAAAAATCTTAGAATTCTGGAGAAGATTACCCAAATATTCAAAGAGGATTAGAAGTTTGGTGGAGCAGAGTTTTCTGGAAGCGAAATGGAGAGTAGGAATAGACAAGAAAATTATGAATTACAGCTACAACAGTTGATAATCCTTGAAGACAGACAGTCCCAGCATGGTAGAATTGACAGCATTTTACTGGGTGTGTCTCCTTTTAACCTTCTCTTGATCATTTCAATTTCTATTTAATTCCTCTGTGTTGACTAGCATTTCAACCTTGGTAGCTTACCTGCTGTAAAGCTGCTTGTTTGAAATGTGATAGACTCTGTCTTCATCCATAATTGATTTACCTTGAACAAGTTAGCACCATTGTATTTTTTTTCCTTTTTTCTTTTGGCACTTTTTTGTTTGTTTGTTGTGCACATAATCTAATCATTTCAATAGAAACAACCTGTAAGTATAGAATTTATAGTTCATGTGGGTACTTGGAAACATTCTTCTTTTATCAGTGTGCATAGTCATCGATTTACACTTAGGCTGGTCATAATTTGGCTCTATCTTGAGCTGACGACACTACACTCTTGAAAAATGTTTTTTTTTTTATTATGAGACTGTTCTATCTTCATTATGTATTTAGGGGCAACACAACCTGAGCTTCAGTTGCAATTTGTTTAGTTCTAAACCTTTTCCATTCATATTTAGTCTTGTTTAATCATCTCTTTGCAATTACATGGAAGAAATAAGAGTTCATGTGCTATCAATTTAATTTAGTGGATAAGATTTCATGTTTAACTGGCTACCGCAAGGTGGGTCTGGTGGTCTAAAGTTTCTGCTTTGTGTGAGAGACTATACTAAGCAAAGCAACTGCTGATGTTGACAAAGGGGTCCATGATGAGACTGGTTTCTTTTAGGTATGCTTGAATCTGAAGTCTAAGATTTACTATTATATTTATTGCTGCTGTTGGTTTACCTTCTGGTAGTGTCAAAGGAGGGGACAGGAGGGGGAGGTGGGTCTTGTGACCTTATGTAGTGCTTTCAGTGCAAAGAAGTTCTTGGATTTAATATCTTTTATAAATTACAACCTTTTGATTTGATGTATTAAGAAGCCTATTTATTAGCAATGCAAATATTGCTTTTCTTACTGGCTATAACAATCATGATTGAAAATAACTATGGTTGCTTGATCCTTTTGATGCCTTATTAAGAATTGAATTTGTTAAGTACCTATGTGCTTGTATCCATTGTGCTAGTGATACGTGTTATATGCATGCCATTGTTCTTTATTTTGTATTTTACTGATTTAAAATGCTTCATTTTTTCTCCAGTTAAGAAGCTTGTGTTCCTTGTTGCATGCAGGTGGTTCTGTTTTTTGAAACTATGGACTTGGATAGAGAAACTATTGGGAGAATTATTTCTCGTTGCCAAAAAATTTTCGCTGCCAGCATTGATAAAACTCTTTAAAGGAAGATTGAATTCCTTTCAAAGGTTGGCGTTTCTGAAGCTTATTTTCCTGGGATAATAAAAAAATATCCGGAATTACTTGTAACCAACACTGATAAAACTATATTGTATCCGGAAATTTTTGGTTTACTAAGTATATAAATGTTTATTTTTTTTATGGTAAGTGTTCAATTAGTTTTCTTTAGTAATTTGATTCAAATAGTTTAACCTTGTTTATTGACATTAAATTAAAAAAAAATAGTTGGAACTAATTTCAATGCAACATGAGAAAACTATTGTAAATAAAGAATAATATAGTTATAAAAAACCGTTGTCAAAAGTCACAAAAGGCAATGGTATTAAAACCGTTGTCAAAGACAGCTACAAAATAACAATGGTATTAAAACCGTTGAAAAAAATACCACCAAAGGCAACGTTTTTAAACCGTTGTCTTTATGAACAACAAAATTACAACACTTTAAAACCGTTGTCTATCCAGTTATGGTTTTAAACCGTTACATTATCAAAGAGAACGGTTTTAAACCATTGCCTATCTAGTAAATGTTTTAAACCGTTCTTTAAAAATTGTTGTCAAAACCGTTGTCTATGCCAGTAACTATGGCAACGGTTTTTTTGTTGTCGTTGCCTTAGGTAAAAAACCGTTGCCTTTGAGCATTGGTAACGGCCGCATATACCACAGGTCAAAAACCATTGCCAAAGCGTTGCCTAAAGTTTTAGGAACGATTTTCTGATCTATGACAACGGTTTTTGACCGTTGCAAAAACCCTTATTTGTTGTAGTGGAGTTACCGTCGGCGAAATCCGACGATAGATCTACTGGTAAAGTTGGCGCCACTAAAATAATATTTTGCGCTACATATCACTATTGGATTTAGAGTCGAAACATAAAATCCGATGGTAAACAATCCGTGGAAACAAATCCGACGGTAATTGATGCCGCTAAATCTAACGGTATTAAGTATTTTTCTTGTAGTGAAAGAGGGACCATGGAACCTGAGGGCAAATAGAGAAAGAACATAGAGAAAGTGGGAGTCGCGTTGGTGCTGGACGGCGATAGTGGCAGACGAACAAAGAGAAAGAGGGAGTCACAGCTGACGGAGGGGAGAGGAGGAACAGATTGGTTTTCGTGAGGGGGAGAGGAGGCGGCGACAGGAGCGGCAGGCAACGGTGGGGCTGACGGAGCGGCGGGAAGTGGAGGCGGTTAGAGAGAGAAAGGGAGAAGAGAGGAGAGAGAGAGAGAGAGAGGAAATTTCAAAATGAAGGGGGAGAAGATTCGCCCTTTGAATTTTAGGGCTCATTACCTCCAATAGTAACTTATTGAGAGTCACCAAAATGCTTGATGGATTGTTCCAACGATAAATTCCACACTAAATTTTGCACCTATTTTCCCGTTTTTCCTCCAAGTATTATCGTCAGAAACGAGAATCCGCCAATAACAATCTGACCAAACAAATTCTACATCAAAACCGTCCATAAATTCGTCGGTAAAACCGACGCTAATATACAATACTAACTCCGACAATAAATCTGACAGTATTTAATGTTGGAAAAACTACCAAAAGTACTCATAAATTTTACGAACGTTGACAAAAGTACCCATAAACTAAGGAAATTAACGCTATACCCATGAAAGATGGGTTCCGTACGACAAAAATATCAAAATCCTAATTTTTTGTTAATTTTTTAATAAAAATTCCAAACTACCCCACTCTAACCCCATTCTATTGTCACTACCTCTCTTCCCACTTCTTCCTCTCTCCTCACTTCTTCCTCTCTCAAAAATCTTTACAGAGTCACATATCTCTCCTCCTACGTACCTCCCCACTACCGGCCGTCACCCACCTATCCCATCACTGTCAATCTCTTCTCATCTCACTGCTTCCTCCTCACTCTTAAGGTGGCTACAACACCTTCGTCGCGCGCCTGTGACCCAACCTAAGGAGAATGTCGTCGTGGCACGCCTATCCCAGTCGAGGAGAACGTTGTCATGGCGAGCTTGACCCTGCCGAGGAGAACACCGTCGTCACGCACCTGGGAAGAGAGAGGGGTTGTGGTGCTGCTACATGCAGAAAGAAGGTTCGGTAAACTTGTGACTAAACCGGTTGAGGTCCGATCCTCCACCACCACCATTGATTTCGGTCTGGTCTGTTGTAGGAATAGTTTTGGACTCCATGGCAAGGATTTTAAAGGTGTAGGTTGGGTTATGGAAGGTTGAAAAAGTGAGTTGAGGTTGAGAGTGAAGTAGTTTGAGAATTTTATTAAAAGAATTAACAAAAAATTAGAATTTGGATACTTTTGTCTTACGAAACCTATCTTTCATGAGTACAGCGTTAATTTCCTTAGTTTATGGATACTTTTGTCAGCATTCGTAAATTTTATGGGTATTTTGCAGTTTTTTCTTTAATGTTTTTCTATAGTAAACACTGCGAAGAAGATAATCAATTTTTGATATATAACTTTCTATCTGTGAATCCCATCCATTCAAATAGTTGACTTGCTGGTTCTTTCTGATATTGTCGTGGTGTGAGTGAGAAGAAACAAAGTCAGAGAAACAAAGAGATCAATTTCTTCACGTGGAGTGCGCCGCATCACTCGGGCGGTGGTGCTCTTTTTCTTCCTTCATTTATGAATCAGTCAAACCCTCCATTGACCCAACCCACCCACATGCCTTCCCAACAATGCAACTTACATAATTTTGTATTTTACGATATATATATATATATATATATATATATATATATATATGAAAAGAAAAAAAATTATAAATTCAACACTCAAACACTTATAATATATTTAGTGTGGGGGTAGCTGTTACTAAGTCCATAGCTTTCAATATATATTGTAACCTTATGGTATAACATCTTTACTATTATATAAATAAAGGTTCACAGTGATGGTGAGAACTGAGGCACTGTGTTGATCTGAACTGCATCTTCTGGAGATACTTTATTGGTGATTCATCTTCTGAATTCTCTTTCTCAACTATCAATATTCTGCAGGTTAGAGTTTTAGTTGATTATTAATTACTCTAATTTTTACTCTTATATATAATAATTTGTTTCTATTTTATGTTTAAATTGTATCAGAACTTTATAAATGGTTTTAGACTTAAATTGTTTCTATTGTCAATGATGTATTAGATCTTCTTTCTTCCACATTTTAATTCGTTAGCTAGAAATTCATCAAAATACAAATTGATCATTTGAATTTTATAATCACGGTTGAGAGTATTTTTCATTTTTTATGTATTTTTAATGTTTAAAAGTTTTATATTATTATTGAGTATTGACATCTAATTATGAATTATGTTATTAGTAAGTAGAATAAAATAAAAAATTCTCTCAACGAGTAAAAGATGCAAGAAAAAAAAATATGAATTTCTTTCAATAAACTTGACTTATGTTTTTATAACTCAGCCCCAAAAAGCACTACAAACATACCTTACGAGATTTTGATTAACACAAACCTTAAGAGATTCATCCCATCTTTTTTGGATTTAGCAAAGGTTATAAAATTAGCTATTAATAGAAAACATAGATAGAATAATAACTACTAAATTATAAGTTTAACTGCAGTAAGTCATCCCCAATTACTAGAAACATGAATCATTATGAAAGCTTTACTACAAAAGCAGTGGTATGAAATTGTTTAGTATCTTTTTTTCTCAATTTCAAACCTAATCTCAGTCAAATCTAAGCCATGATTTTCGTAAAAATTTCCTGTTGAAAGTAATCAGATTTATTCATGATAGATTTAGACGATTAGCTTTCCTATTATGCAGCAAAACTTTTACTAAAAATAATATTTATTAACTTGTAGAAAATTTATTGAAGCTTTACTAATAATAAATATTTAGCTAAAATACTTAGGGATATAGACCAAAAAAGAGAAAATATTACCAGATAGTTAATATATATTTATTTTTTATTTTTATTTTTATTTTTTACAATTATAATTGTTTAGCCAAGAAAGATTAGTTTCCTAATAAAACCTTGGGGTGGGTATTTAACATTAAGGAGGAAACTAGCTAGGGTTTAAAAGAAGTAAGGATTTTGATGGTAATACATAATAAAGCATTAAGGCATAAGTACAGAGGCGTGCGTGGTGGGTCAATTGTCAAAGACGTTACTCCGCAAATTCACAAGTGACTCAGGTACAGCTACCAGTGACTGAGAACACACTATATTTGGAGAGGGAGTGTGTACGTGTTGGGTGTGTGTGGTGTGGGGACGAGCATGACGCACCATGTGACGCAACCAATGAGAACAGAGAAAAATAAAAAGAATAAACGTATATATAAAACCTTTTTTAAATAAAATCCCAAGAAATTCGAAATAGCAAAAAGTGAAGGCTTAACCCAAATTATAGGCGACCCTATAGCACCGGTCAGACCAAGTCACCCAAACTTAAAGTGAACCCATTTTCTCTTTCTCCATTCTCCCCCCTCTGACTGCGTCACTCTTTTCTTCTTTCTTCTCCACGTCTCTCTGTCCCTTTCTCTCTATATTTTTTCACCTCTTTTTTCTTATTTATGGACACAGCAGGATGGGCTCTCACTCTTGATTCCTCTTCTTCATTTTCCTCTTCTAAGAGTTCTGCCATCCGCCACAGCAACAAAAGCCACGTCAGCATCATGTTCCCAACCTTGGGAGGGTTTTCTGCCACCGATCCATCCATGTCGTCAGATCATAACAATCGAGCGGTTGTGGGCGAAGTGGACTTCTTCAACACGTCATCATCCTCATCCGTTAAGAACCAGACTTGCACTCATGGAAGCCTTTCCGAGTTTAATCTCCACGTAAATGTATGCTTCATCCTCATCTCATTTCTTTCAATTATTCTACTCAATATGATTTTAATTTCTCTCAACCTTTCCTTGGGTGCAATAAATTGTAGACTGGTCTGCAACTCCTTACTGCCAACAGTAAAAGCGATCAATCTACGGTGGATGATGGGGTTTCATCAGACGCTGAAGATAAGCGCCCAAAAACCACCCAGGTATTTTTATTTATTTTTACGGTAATAAATTGTATCCATAGATGTATAACAGAAAAAGATTAGCCCTATATGGGAATTCTAGTAATTATTATGGTTATAGAATAGTATTTTTTATTTTTTAATATGACTTATTAAATTGTTTTTATTCTGATCTATTGAGATACATTTTTTATGTTTTAGCTGGTACAAGTGCAAGAAGAACTCCAACGTGTGAATTCAGAGAACCAAAAGCTAAAGGAGACGCTCAACCATATGAGAAGTAGCTACATGAATTTGCAAATGCAAGTTGCCGCATTAATGCAACACCAACAGAAACAGCAAGTTTCCGAGACCACCACAGAAAATCATGAGGTAATATTGAAGAAAACTCTCTAAACCTGTTTGAAATTGATGAATCTGGTGACCGAATTGTTACTGAATTTAAATTCAGGTAGGGAAAGTAAAAGGTGATGATGAGAAAAAGGAAGGGGGTAGTAGTGGAGGTGGAGGAATGATACCAAGACAGTTGCTTGATTTAGTTGCAAGTGGCACAGCCGAAGTAGACGATCAAGTATCTAATTCTTCTTCAGAAGAAAGAACTCGATCCAGCACACCTCAAAACCATAAAAACAGCAATGGCAAAATGGAGAATACTGGAGAGGATTTAGAATCATCACAACAAGGTTGGGAAAATCCCAACAAGTTTCAGAGACTGAACCCTGCCACAGATCAATCCACTGCAGAAGCCACCATGCGAAAAGCTCGTGTCTCTGTCCGCGCCCGATCAGAAGCCCCTATGGTACCTATCCAAACTACTGGCTTAATTTGTATAATTCAACTCAACGTTTAAAAATTAATTAATTAATTTACAAAATCATTCAGATCAGCGACGGGTGCCAATGGCGAAAATATGGACAAAAGATGGCTAAGGGAAACCCTTGTCCTCGAGCATATTACAGATGCACCATGGCAGTTGGTTGCCCAGTTCGTAAACAAGTGAGTGCTCTTATTTGATATAAATCTAAAATCGAATTGGAAAATTATTAAACTTAATTAATTAATATATTGTTACATTTATCAGGTTCAACGTTGTGCGGAGGATAGAACAATATTGATAACGACATACGAAGGGACGCACAACCACCCACTGCCGCCTGCTGCGATGGCGATGGCGTCCACAACGGCGGCGGCGGCTAGCATGCTTCTCTCTGGATCAATGTCAAGCGCTGACGGAATAATGAACTCGAGCATGATGGCAAGAGCGATTCTTCCGTCTTCAAGCATGGCAACGCTATCAGCATCAGCACCATTCCCAACCGTCACACTCGACCTCACGCACCAACCGAACGCGTTGCCTTTGCAGTATCACCAACGGCAGCAACAACAACAACAACAACATCCTCACGCGCAATTGCCGCAAGTGATTGCACAAGCGCTCTATAACCAATCCAAATTCTCTGGCCTTCAATTGTCTCAAGATGTTGGTTCCTCCCAAGCTTCAAGGCTACCGTCGTTGCACCCTAACCAAAATAATCCCTTGCTCGCCGACAAGGTCAACGCCATCACCAACGATCCTAACTTCACGGCGGTCGTCGCAGCCGCCATTTCCTCCATCATCGGTGGGGCTCATCAAAATAACAACGCCAACAACTCCGACGCAAATCCCAATATCATCAACAGTGCTACAGTCGGCAGCTTTTCAGGAAATTAGAGTATTAAATTTCTTTCTACATACCTTTTCAAATTTTTTGGTCAGACGTTTTATTTCTTTTTTTTTTTTTTGGTTTAAATGTTTTACGTGGGAAAGGGAAAATGAATTAATTAGTGTTCATAGACTTTGTTGTCCACGTTATGGTGGTAGGGTTTAGAACATAAAAGTCTTCATTCTTTGTTTATTTATTTGATCTTGAATAATTCGGATTCAACATGTTCAGAGTAAATAGACATGCAAAGAAAAAATGTAATGTAAACATCATATCTTTAAATTATCCGTTTCATATTTTAATATACTGTATTAATATTTGGTCTGCATCTGTATTGATAATATTGAATAAGAGCCAGGAAATACCTACCTGTTAGTGCCTGATTGGTCAAGAAATACGGCCCTTGCAGTAATTGAATTTGACAATGACACGTAACAGGAAATTAAGGTGAAAGGTGGACTTGGAGACTTCTCAGCAGTTACGTGTTTGTGCGTAGCCATAAACAACAACAGATCATATCATTTATTAAGTTATGAATAACGTATAGTAGTAGGGAAGGTCGTATAGTAGTAGGGAAGGTCAACTGTACATACTGCACGAAATATACCAAGATGGCGAGTGTTAGGTAAACAATGAAAATTTTAAACAATATGAACAACTATCAATTAAATAAAAATAAATTACACCCTAATTTAATATTATTTATTAAATTTATTTTTTTAATCTTATTAATTCAGATTGTTTACATATTATTCAAAAATTTTGTTGATTATATTTTTCTTACGAAGAATTAGTAGGTAAGAGGTGAAATGGTAGACTTTGAAATTTGAATTGATAGGAAATTTGTAATACGTTTTTGACTTATGAGGCTGTTTTTGATTGGGATCACGTTCGTGATAGTGCCATCTTAATGGCATGAAATTGAACTACGTAGTATTTGATTATTGAAGTATTCAAAGCAAAACTAATCAATCACGTGACTGCATTTACACTAGGATTAGGGCTATTCATACATGTCAACGTTTGCTGTTTCCGCGATAGCACCGTACCCATCCACCGTACACATGGGTCTCTTCTTCGGCTTTTATTCGACTCAATCCACAGGAAGCTGATGACCCTTGTATATTTATTTTTGTGCATTTACTTTATAGATTTAATTAATATGTCTTGTGGAAGCAGGGAAATTAAACAATAATATCCTTTGAATAGTTCACGTGCTTGCATGTGCCGGAGAAGATTAACTTGGATTTTATGTCAGCTCCCCAACCTTGGTGGAAGCAAGGAAGCTATCCTCAGATCAGCTAGTTTAATTTTTGGGGCAACAAGCTGCTATATGTATGTATACGCAGTACTTAGATTAAGATTTATAATTTTTTTTATTTTTTATCAATAGTAAAAAGGAGAAAAATGTAAGTCCAACTCAATATATAAAATATAACATATTTAACTGCTAAATTGTGAGTTTAAGTGTTTAACTGAGGTTAAAATCTATATTTACTTCCATATAATGAAGAAAAAAAAGGTTATTCGTAGAGTATTTATCTATAATCGATAAACCAGCAATACAAGTATTGCTTAATTCAATCAAATTGATGGAAGTAAAATAGACCCGTGTTCATATCTATTGAAAGCATAACTTATGAGACTCGTCAGTATCTGAAATCACACAACATATACATCAAGAACTGAGAAATTTTGGTGGTGGTGGTTTAGCAAATGATATAACATATAACGGATGACATATTATCTGACATTTTGGTGAAAAACTATTAAGAGACAGGTTTGGATGATGTTATTGATTTTGTTTATCTGGTTATATTATTGATTTTATCAGCTGAAAAATATTTTAGTTAAGGATAGAAAAATTCTTAGCTTATACTAACTTTAGAATACGTTACTGATGTTAACATTAAGATAATTGCAAGGTTGCCTAGAGGAGTAAAAGAGTTTACTTAAATTTTGATTTTGTTTAGGTCTATTCCCACAAAAATTAATATATCTAATGGTTTGTGTATAGGATCAAGATTGGAAAAAAAAGAAAAAAAATAATGGATAGAATACGAAACCTAATCAGTTGCATTGTATGTTCTAATAATCCCAAAAAATGAATCTAATTCTAAATAACTAAACATTATTAGTCAATTTCCAGGAAGATAATTTCCCAATTATTATGTTGTTTTGAATGACAATAAATCTTAGAGACAGGAGTTATCGAAAGTTGGAATATTGTATATTCGAAGACTAATCTTTATATATAGTTATTTGTATGATGTTTTCTAGAAAGTAAATATGGTTTACGAATATATTATTATGAGTTATAAAATCATGAACACTTATAAAACGACACAATAAATATATTATATATAGAGATTTTTGAGAATTCGTCATAAAAAGAAATACATTTTTAATTCTTAGTTATTTTTTATTTTAAATAAATTTAAAGATTTCCTAAAACTCATTATTGATCCATATATAGTTATTTTAGGTACAAGTTTTAACGATATCAATCTTTTCATAAAAATATATATTGTTTTATTCTCTTAATCAACTACTATTCTTATTTTAAGTTATCCACATAATTCTCTTCACTAACTATTAACACATTATTGTTTCTGGTGTATATTTTTGACATTAAATAGCTACGATGAATTTTTTTTTTTTGTGATTTTAAATTTTCATATTATTACTATTTTATTTAATGGCAACAAAGTAAAATTATTGGCCAATGAGTAATAGCTCAAATGGTATAGACTCCTTATACTCAATTAAGAGGTTGCAGGTTCGAGTCTCCTAGGTTACGGGTTATAGGGTCTTTTATTTTAGTATCTAAATTGTTTAAATTATCTTTTAAAAGTAAAAACAAATATTTAAAATTTATTAAATATTAACTAGTTACCTATTTTTGAGATATTAACCATTATTTATAAAGTACCATAGTAATCATCATAAAATTAGTCCACTAGTTTGGTAAGTTTTTTTAAAATTTTTTTTTATTTATTTTTTGTCTACATAAACTTATTATATCCCAATTTTTTATTTTTTTAGAGAATCCTTAATTTTATGCATTATAATCCACAATACATTTACACTATACACAATTACTCACATGATACTAGAGTCTAGAGAGTTCCTATTCAAGTGTGTTAGCTAAAATTTGAATATAAATACAGCATATTAAAAGATATATAGTTTACCACTTGAGTCAAAGCTGCATATTGCAGAGAGGTTTTTATCTTTAGTTCGAATTGAAACTGGGAATTCAATTAATAGGATAATTGGGCTCTATACGTTGTATCGGCTCAATGATTTTCATTTGAATATTAAGGCCCAGGAGTAACGGTAAGCCCTTGATATTATTGATTTTATAAACAACCAAACTAGATGGTGTTTCCTGACAAAAATTCCAGATGGAATTTGGGCCCCAAAAAAGATGCTTTGCTTAATTGCATTGCCTACAGCAATTTGGCATTCACCGCCTAATGGAACATGAGTCAGAACTCAGATAATGTGGTCGTGTCGTGTGTTAAGGAAGCCAAGCGCCCATCATTTTCTAATGAGAAATATTAGAGCACAATTAAAATTTATTATTTTTAATTATTAAATTTAGTTATTAATTTAATTTTTTTAATTTAATAATTTAATAATATATTTATTTAATTTTTTATTTTTTTTTAATTTTGAGGCAATTATACTGCTGACTTACCCACGCCATCACCACCGTCTGCTTCTGCTTGTATTGAACGAGCCCTTCGTGATCCGTGATTACGTGGCACTCTCTTTATCCTTCAGATGTACGCCCAAGATTAATCCCGTATGAACGGTCCAGATTGAAAGATTGCACCGCCACCACTGCCAGTAAGCGTTGTTACGAGGCGAAAAGGAAGGAATAACAAAAGGCATCAGGAAGGTGTGTCACTCACTCTCTGCTACTGAAACTACCTCTTCTTGTTTTCGAATCTCCTTTTCTTCTCTCGGTAACCTTCTTCTTCTCCCTCCTTCCCCTTTCATCTCTCTTTCTTATACTTGTTATTCTTTGTGGTATTTTCTTTTCTCTGGTGTTTCAAAGGTTTGCATCATCTGTTACACTACTTACCTCTTGATCCACTGCGTGTTTATTTTTCCGATTCGTTTATTCGGATCATTGTGTTTTATTCGCAGATTGTGCATGTAAGTTATAGATTATGTTAGCACATGTATTTATATTGTAATTGTTAATGATATTCTGTTTATGCCAGCTGAATTTGAATGCATGCATGCATGTCATTTTCTAGGTTTTGTTTTTAATACTAGTTCATCAAGGGATCTAATTTATAGTCTAGTTACAGAGAAGAGAAGAGAAGAGAAGAGGATTGATAATACACAATAATATTTGAAGTGTTGCACCTTTATTATTGTCTAGTTCTTTTTTTGATAATTTAAAAGTGTGGTTTTCAATTTGGATGAGCAGTTGAACATGGGCAGCAAGGCGAATGCGGTTGTGTTATGGTTGTTTGTGTCATCCCTGTTGCTATCTGTGGTGTTGAGTGCGCCAAATGATGGTTTACGAAGGATTGGACTGAAAAAGGTTAAACCTGACCTCAATAATCGGCTTGCCGCTCGATTGGGGTCCAATGACGAGGCTTTACGTGCTTCTATTAGAAAGCACCATCTCCAAAACAATCTCGGTGGTGATGATGAAACTGACATTGTTGGTTTAAAGAACTACTTGGATGCTCAGTACTATGGTGAAATAGGAATCGGAACTCCTCCTCAGAAATTCTCTGTCATCTTTGACACCGGCAGTGCTAATTTGTGGGTGCCTTCATCCAAGTGTACCTTCTCGGTGAGCTTTTTAGTTTCATCACTCGTATAATATATAATCTGCACTGGTGCACTTGGATTTACTTGAATTGTTTGTGTCATTTGCTATTTGGTGCAGATTGCGTGCTACTTCCATTCAAAGTACAAGTCTGCCAAATCGACTACCTATAAGAAGAATGGTTTTTTTCCCTCTTCCCATAAACTCTTAAGTCAATTTTGATTGTTTTGCTAGATTCTGCATTAAGTTTTTGCTTTCTGTTTATCTAACTACTCATTTTTTATTTATTTAGTTTTGGAGGAAATGATGTATTCCTTTGATCAACTAGAAAAAATGTTATATTCATATAGTGCTTCTATTTTCAGCCACTTGACATTGTGTGCCCGTATAATGGATGCTCGCATGTTCTCTCTTTCTGATGCAACATTTTATGTTATTTAGGGACTGCCGTTGCAATTCAATATGGTACTGGAGCAATTTCTGGTTTCTTTAGCTATGACAATGTCAAAGTTGGCGACATAGTTGTGAAGAATCAGGTATGCTGATCCTCAACCCCTTCTATGCTGGTAGACAAGGGTGTAATCTGCTTGGCTTTTTCACATCCTATGTATTATTAAGTGATAGAGTACCCTTTGATCTCCACCAGGAATTTATTGAAGCAAATAGAGAGCCTAGTGTGACATTTTTGGTGGCCAAGTTTGATGGAATATTGGGACTTGGGTTTCAAGAGATAGCAGTTGGGAGTGCTGTTCCAGTTTGGTACTGCTAGCATCCAAATTTTGATTATTCATTTCAAGTTCATCTGATCCCTGTTTCTTATCAGATATAATGTGTAACAGGTACAATATGCTTGATCAAGGTCTTGTTAAGGAACCGGTGTTTTCATTTTGGCTGAACCGTAACCCAGAGGAAGAGAATGGGGGTGAACTTGTTTTTGGAGGTGTTGATCCCAATCACTACAAGGGAAAGCACACTTATGTGCCTGTGTCAAGAAAAGGATATTGGGAGGTTAATCATTAAATATAGTCTTTTTTCTTAAAAATTACAATGCATTTTTTGTTTCCCTTCTTTTTTTTTTTTTTTAACTAACTTTTATCCTTTTTTTTTTCTTTGCAAAAGTTTGATATGGGAGATATACTTATTGGAGACCAAAAAACTGGTATGTGAAGACCAAAAAATTAGTATAATTCTGCTAGTTTTTCTTATGACATGATAATAAATGGTTCATGATTTCAGTTCTAATTTACTGACCTGATCACATTGCTATCCAGGAATTTGTGCTGACAGCTGTTCAGCTATTGCAGACTCAGGGACTTCTTTGTTGGCAGGTCCAACGGTATGAATAACATAAGTACTCTAACCATGGTTGTTGCCAGTTTGTTCTTCAATTCCTTTTGTAGAATTTAGGGAGGTTAATGAAAGGTAGATAACGAATGTAAACTAGAGGTTTAAACAATTAATTGTTTGTGGTTTTGAATCACCTTTAATTCTTATTGCTATGCTATAACACTGCTACAAAGGTCAAAATATTGTCACTAGAATATTTGACAGAAAAATCATGACAGGAAATAAATCCAAAAGGTAATATCTTGCTAAATGCTAGGATTTTTGACATTTTCTACTCTCCTATCTAACTTATGCAATATATTTGTTTTTAGATTGTTATAACTATGTGCAGACCTCATTTCTCCCCTGTATTAATTTCTTCAAATTTGGTTTTGGCCTTTTAGAGTTTATGTTTGGATTGTTTGTATTACCAAATGGAAAATGCTCATCAAATAACCAGATTATTTCTATGATCAAATATGTGTTCTTGTAGACTGTGATTACTATGATAAATCATGCAATTGGAGCAGCAGGAGTTGTAAGCCAAGAATGCAAAGCCGTTGTTGCGCAGTATGGACAAATAATCATAGACCTGCTTGCGGCCGATGTGAGTGCAATTTGAAACTGTTGTTGGGATGGATTAGATAATTATGTATTTTACTTCTAAATTATGGCTTTTGTTTTCCCCTTGCAGGCACCTCCAAAGAAGATCTGTACCCAAATTGGATTGTGCACTTTTGATGGGACACGGGGTGTTAGGCAAGTCCCAAAGAGGATTTTCTTTTCACCAAATTCTTTGCTTCAGCAATCTAAATACCGTCATATATTAAATTAATGTAATTGGTGTGTCACATTGCTCATTTGTATTTTGGTTGTGGTTCTTTTAGTGGGGGTATCGAGAGTGTGGTGGATGAGCATCAAAGATCATCATCTGGTGGCGGTATTGCTTGTTCTGCATGCGAGATGGCAGTTGTTTGGATGCGGAGCCAGCTCAATCAGAATCAGACAAGAGATCGGATACTAAACTATGTTAACCAGGTCAGTTAAGGTTTCTTGATCATGCTTTGTTCACGAGTAATCTAATCTTATTGCTTCACCTCTTAATGGTATTGTACTTCGTGGATGCAGCTTTGTGATAAAATGCCTAGCCCAATGGGAGAATCATCTGTTGACTGTGGGGACTTGTCTAAAATGCCTACCATTTCCTTCAGTATTGGTGGAAGAACTTTTGACCTTTCCCCAGATGAGGTATGCCGTATATGGCATACTAAAACCTATTGGGTTTCTTTTCATGCGGGAATGGTTATCCTGTTTTGTTCTAAATATTTATTTGTTTATTTTTTGGTGTGTTCAGTATATACTAAAGGTTGGCGAAGGTGTTGCGGCTCAGTGCATTAGTGGCTTCACTGCAATTGATATTCCTCCTCCACGTGGCCCTCTCTGGATCCTTGGAGATGTGTTCATGGGGCGCTATCACACTGTCTTCGATTTTGGCCAAGGGAGAGTTGGATTTGCTGAAGCAGCATAAAGGAATGTCATCATCTGGTAGTTTGGGTACTCTATCAATCCATGCTTTTGTATATATTAATGCTACTCGAAAAAAGTGTGTCCATCCTAGTTGTAGGGTGTACTTGGGACGCCGGCCATGAATGAGCCTCTGGACTCTATGCATTGCACTCGGATGTTAAAGATGCTTCCGCATGACTAGTTTAAAATATGGGATGGCCAAAATGTTACGTAAATGTAAGGAAGTATAAGGAAGTATCGTGTGCGTTCAAAATAACGGAATATTGACTTTATGGGTAATAAATAATGATAATGAGTAGTTGATCAATTGGTTACGGTTTGCCAGTAGTGATAGTTCCTGCCTTTCTGGTATATAATATGCCTTGGTAAATAAGGATGCTACCGAACATGTATTACAGGTGGGAATCTGCCAAATTAAATGGTGAAATGGCGATGGTTCTGAGGTCTGAACTTCGAACCAGTTTTTGCCAAGAGTTGAAGCAGCATGGCATGAGTGATCAGTTAGGACTTGGTAGAATTTTGTCGTTAAATGTAAAGTTGGAAAGTCATTACGGTATACTCTGCTAGAGCGTGATCAAAGTCATTTAGATCAAAGTCATTTAGGTAGTGTATGGGAGACAAAAACTAAGACAAGATTGAAATAAATTTTAATTTAATATTTTGTTTGGTGTAAAGTGAGAAATAGAAATTAAAATTTAGTGTAAAGTGAGATAGAAATTAAAATAAGAATGAGGTTTTAATTTAATTTGTATAAAAGGTAAAATTAGAATTAATTAATTGAAATGAGAGTATTTTAAGTATAAAATGTTATTAAAGTTTTGATTTTTATTTTTAAAAATTTTTTGTCTTTTGTCTTTTGTGTTTTTATTTTTTGGAGATAGTGAAATATTGAAATTTTAGAGATAGAAATAGAAATTTTAGTATCATCTCGATCAATAAAAATGATATTGAATTTCAGTCACTTCATTTCTGTATGAGAATTTTAAATTTCAATCTCCTAATTTCTGAATGAGAATTTTAAAACAAACCCTACTTTGTAGGGATGATTATTAGTAGGGAGTCGGTGATGGTGGCACCGAATGCGAAGATTATTCTTTCGACTTCTGCACACTTTCATTATGTATGTAGACGTCATCAAATTTCCAGCTGACATTGATCATGTTAGAGAAATCTGAATGAGTTAACCAAGCTGTTATGAATCTAAAGGGTCTTCTAGCATTGTTGGATACAGAAAATTGTTTGATAATACGCAATATTATCAAAAATATATTAATCCAATATAAAAAAAAATATAAAAGTACATATTAGTTATTTCAATAAAAGAAATTATATTAAAAGAGAAAAAGTATAAGTAATCAATAATATTTTTGAACAATGTGTAAACAATGTGAATTTTTTTTTTTTGTGACTTAAAAGAAAATAAACAAAAATTAAGAAAGAAAAAAAAAAACAAGAAACTGCTTAAGAAAGGCAGTCCCGCTGAATACTACTCTCAAACTCCTTCCAAGGCAATGGAAGCTCCACTTGGGGAGAAATAGTCCTCATTGCAGTCTTTGCCATGATGTCTGCTACTGTATTTGCATCTCTCAAGATCAACCGAATATCAGCACGCCATTTACAAGACATGATATTTCGGATTTTTAACACCAAAGGATTAATAAACCCAGAGCAATATTGTAAATTATTGACAATAGTAAATGCCTCCACACAGTCTGTCTTACATATAATGTCTCTTTGTCTCGAGTCCCATGCTAAAAGAAAGCCTCTCCAAATAGCAAACAACTCTCCTTGCAAAATGCTACGACTCTCAATTGTTCCCAAACAGCCTCGTTGCCACCTTCCCTTCCAATCTCTGCTAACACAAGCAAAACTAACTCGAGCACCACTGCCAGGATAGCTAGCATCACAATTAATCTTAAAGGTACCCACTCAGGGGGGAATCCAAGAGCCACTAATGGTTGAGGGGATAGATAGTCGTTGCAACTCAAAAATATTTCGGAGCTCCTTTTCTAAGGACAAAGCCATACCAATCACCTTGTCTGTGGTCCAATGCTCATGAGGATGAAAGATCTCGTTATTTCTCGAACACCAAATCCACCAGAGACTAGAAAAGAATCTAAAAGGGCGCTGTTTGCTATTATATAAGAACCAACTCATCAAATCCACTGGTTGATCGGAGATCCCTAAAGCTTGCCAAACAAGTTGGGCTTTTGGACAATCCCGAATACAATGTAAAACCGATTCCTGACCTGAGAAACATCGTGGACAGCTATCCGTGTGCGAAATGCCCCTCCTAAAACGAAATGCAGCAGTAGGAAGAGCCTCCCGAAGACATAGCCAGGCCAAAATTTTGTGCTTTTCTGGAACATATTGACGCCAAAGCCAAAGCCAATTACCCCTATCCTCCCAACTAAACATCTTCTTACTGAGCCACAAATAACCACTATGAGCATCATAAACCTTTGAGGCCGCACCAGTCCAACACCAACCGACCTCTGAACCAGCTTGAACATCTGGGTTGTAAGAGTTAATGTTGCTCTACAGAGACTGATTCAGATGAGAATAGATATTCTCAAGGTTCCACTGTCCAGATGACCAAAGGTCCAAGATCCTGAGATCCGAATCAGAAATGTGAACATAATCCATCTCCTGACATAGTCGCCCCTCTCTTCTCCATTTAGAAAACCAAAAGTTCTGTTCCAAATCCCCAATGCACCAACTAAAACCTTCCTTCAGGATATCCCAAGCTCGACATATACTCTTCCAAACATAAGATCCCCTTCCTCGAGACCGACTAAAACAATCAGCCTTAGAAGAATGGTATTTCTCCGTCAACAGTTGAACCCATAGCTTGTCGGGATGGTGAAAAAGTTGCCAAACTAGTTTTCCAAGAAGAGCAATATTGGCACAAAAAGAATCTCTAATTCCCAGACCTCCAAACTTCTTAGGAGTGACCAACACTTTCCAGTTAACTAGATTCAGGCCTCTACCATCAGCTTCACCCTTCCATAGAAAGTTTCGCATCATGGATTCTATCTTATTAGTTACCCCTTTAGGGAAGAGAGATACTTGCATGCGATAAGTAGGAATCGCAGTCACTACCAAGTTGAGCAAACAGAGTCTACCTGCCTTATTAAGCAATCTGCCTTATTAAACAATGTGAATTAATAAGGTTAAAAGAGTAAATTAATCTTAAATTTAATTAATAGCATTAAATTAAGATGTAATATATTTTTATTTAATTGGTGGTTGGTTATATTGTTCAAAATAGTCATTGTTTATCTAGTATTTTTTTATTTAATAATATATCTACTAGTATAATAGTTAAAAAGAGGTATATTATACCTCAAAATATGAGTTCAAATCTTATTTTACCTAACTCATACAAAAGTGAATTTGAGATGTTAGCTTTTACTTTATTGATACAATAGTAAATTTTGTAATCGATTAATACTTAACAGCACATACCTTAAAAACTATAAACTTTTTACCTTATTGATACATGATGATTCGCTTTTGAATTTTAATATGGAGGCATAGCTGGTGCTAGACGCTGATATGGAGAGGAGGGGTGCTTGACATTGGGGTGGTGTCAGGGAAAATAGAACTCGGACCGTGCGATTGGGAAGACGTAACTCGGACCGTGCGAGTTCCTGCTGCCAAAGCGGACCGTCCGATTTGTTACTACCCCATCCACGTGTCGTGTTGGCCAGGTGCTCCCTAGAGACGGTGTCACAACCAACCTCCTCTATTGCATGCGTACCCAAGGATTTCACTTTTCCTTTCTTCTCCAGCCAGCTTCGAAGCCTTTATCTTCTTCCTCCCTCAACCATTTCTACTTCATCTGTTTGAACTAAAAAAAATCCAAATGTCAAAGAAATCAAAACCTAGAAATGTTGATCATCCGGAACTTCACATTGTAAAAATTACTTTAAATTATTTTTTTTATATACATGCAAAAACAGAACCTAACAAAAATAATATAAAAAATATTTATTATATAAATAAATAAATACAATAAAAAATATAAAAGAGAGTACAATAAATTTTATAATCTTAAACAAAAAAAATATTCTATAATTTTTCTAATATTACCCGTACTCTTTAATTTAGTATTATTTTGGATTATAAATTTTCATTATTTATGGCTCTATTGTTACTTATAATTAATTTTTTATTTATTTTGTCCTTTTTTATAGGATCATAGTTTATATTATACAAAATTTTGATAATAAACATAGTATATAATAATTACAATTACAAATTTTACAAAGTAAAAATAAAAAATAAAATAAATTAATATAAAACAAAGATAGAGTATATCAAAGAATAATACACTTTCAAAATGACTCTATCATCCATTCCTATCACTCACTAAAACAAAAACAAAAACTTTACCAGCAACTATTTTTTTCCAACCCAACAATACAGACCCCACACTCTGAGAAAGAAGAAGAGAAGTCGAAGAAGATGAACAAACTTGAATCTGGTCGGCTATCTACGGTTCGGGAACTTCACAACTATATATATATACACAAAACTCGGACCATGTGACTACTAGAAGCTACTTCCCCAACGAACAAAACGGACCATCCGATTTGTTCCATGAGAAATCGCCGGTCCGATTTCTATGATGTGAGTTTCATCTCCTCCAAGCAAAACGGACCATCCGATTTGCATATAAATTTTTGGAAACAAAGAATTCGGAGGGTTCGATTTCTCCACACCAACTCTGATAAAAAAACTGTCCCATATAACGGTGTAGAACCCCATCTTTCATAACCCTGCAAAACACCTACACCCCTTCCATAACCAAAAAAATCAGCCTGATGATTAGGTCACTGTGAGATGCTAGTTTTTACTTTATTGATACAATAGTAAATTTTTTATCGATTAATATTTAACTACATCAACTCTGAAAACTAAAAACTAAGATAACCGATTAATATTTAACCACACCAATTTTGAAAACTAAAAATTAAGATAACGTGAAGAAAAATTTTTTATAAAATGGAATGATATATATTAATTAATTCAAATGGTACATCTGAGTTGATTGTTAGATTTATAAACGAGTAAGATAGGTCGTTTTTTTAAATTCGTTTTTGAAAGATTTTATCAATAAAATTACTCTTTTAAAGATTACAAATTAATCATTTTTGTCTTTCGATCACTCTATTAACCATTTTCGTCAACAATTGATGATATAAAATATTAGTTGATAGCATACATGATACTTAAAATGTCCAACAATAAATGTTTAAGTCTATCAATTTAGTCGTTAAGTTATATTAGATTAAGATTTATGTAATTAGAAAAATGAACTAAACTGATACACTTCAAATTTATTTTATTCGATGAATTATTTTTGTTATTTTTTCTTTTTTTTTTTTTTGTATTTCTTCCATCTAGAAGCAGGATTTGTGGGTTGTGTGGAGCAAATACAATGATATTTGATATTTGGGAATATTAAACTACTCTTCCACCTTAGCCCATGACAACAATAAAGAAGTCTCGTGGCCCACAAATTCAGCCCAACAGAATAGATAAATTCAATTACAATTTTAGTCTTTATTATCTTATCTTATCTTTTCTTTATCTTATCTTTAGTTGTTCTTATCCTATCTTTATTTGCTTTTATCTTTCTTAAGCTAATGTTCTATATATATTTAGTTTTACCTTTATAATTTACAATTCAATTCAATCAATCAAGAAATACAAAATATAATATTCTTCCTCTCTTCTTTTCTTATTCTTTCATAATTTTATCAGGGAATACGATGATGCGTGGATTACTGGATTACTGAGAGATGCTATGGAAATTGATTCCCTAAAAACAAGTTTTAACTTGCTTTGCTTTTTGCTTTTAACCTTAGCTTGTTACTTTTTTCTGTATATATATGATTTCCATTCATGAAGGCCGCACTTTTTTATTGCTTCCACTAACCCAATCATACAAAGTGAGTCATATATACCATATGAAGTGTAGAAGGAGAAACACCATAGCTCGGAGTTCCATCTCCATAGCCACTACTCTCAACTCTAGTCAGGCTTTTGCTGTCAAGTCAGCGGACTTACATCACTACAAGCAACTCAGGACAGAACAGAAAATTCTCTCCACACTCAACTGTCCTCAAATTGTGGCCTATAAAAGCTGTGATGTCACGATAGAGAATAGTACGTCTTTTAACAACGTTTTCATGGAGTACGCTAACCATCACTGACGCAGTTAGAAGGAACACGGGTGGCTTACTTGAGGCTGTAATGGCCCGTTTCACCCGTCAAATATTACTTGGACTTACCTTCACTCCCAAAGAATAATGCATGGCAATGTGAAGGGGCAGAATGACTTGGTGATAGCACAAGGAGCCAAGATAGCTGATTTCGGTTGCGCTCTTAGGGTGGTGGCTGATGGTGAGGGTGTAATTCCAGGCCACCGGCGTACAAGGTACGTGGAGTGAAGTAGGAATTTTCTGCTTATGTGTGGACACTTAGGTGTGCAGTGTTGGAAATGATAACAGAAGAGCCATTCTAGCACTATCTACATAATAATGACCTGTTACGGTACTTTATCGGATTCGTTTCTGGGATGAGGTGCCAGAAATTCCAAGCCATGTCTCAGAGGAAGAAAAAGATTTTTTGGAGAAATATTACAAGAGAGACCCTAGTAAGAAGGGGTTGGTTGAGGAACTTCTTGTGCATGAATTTGTTCATGCATTTAATGAGCATATTGATTATGAGCTCAAGTTGAGCAGCTTTGAGCCTCTGATTTACATACTCCCATGGGTGTGTTGGAGATGGAACAGGACATTATACACAGACAGCAACATCCGATTGTTGTCATCGTTCGAAAAGTCTAATTAATTCTGCTTTTACCTATGCTTCCTTTACTGATACTCACTGATATTAAAAAAAGTGAATTTTTTATGGATTAATACTTAATAGCACCAACCTTGAAAACTAAAACTAAGATAATGTGAAGGAAAAAAATTCATAAAATAGAGTGGTATATACTAATTAATCCAAGCGGTACATCCGAGTTGATCATTGGATTTATGAACAGGATTAATAGTCAAATTAGTTATTGAAAGATTAGTTGTTTTTTAAATTTATTTTTGAAAGATTTCATCAATTAAACTACTCTTTCAAAGATTACAAATTAATCATTTTAATCTTTCGATCACTCTATTAACCATTTTCATCAACAATTGATGATTTGAAATGTTAATTGCTAGAATACATGACACTTAACATGTCCAAGAATAATCGTTTAAAAAAATCTATCAATTTAGTTGCTAAGTTATATTGGATTAAAGTTTATGGAATTAAAAAAATGGACTATATTGATACATTCTAAAATTATTTTATTTGATGAATTGTTTTTGTTATTTTTTTTTAATTTTTGTCTTTTTTGTTTTTTTGTTTTTTGTATTTCTTCCCTCTAGAGATAGGATTTATAGATTGTGTGGAGCAAATGCAATGATATTTGATTTTTAGGAATGCGATGATGAGTGGATCACTGTGAGATGCTATGAAAATTGATTCCCTAAAAATAAGTTTTAGCTTGTTTTACTTTCTACTTTTAACCTTCGCTTATTATTTTTCTCTGTATATATATGATTTCAATTCATGAAGGCTGCACTTCTTTATTGCTTCCACTAACCCAATCATACAAAGTGAGCCATATATACCTTATGGAGTGTAGAAGGGAAAACACCATAACTCGGAGCTCCACCACCATCGTCTCCATAGCCACTACTCTCAACTCTAGTCAGACTTTTGCATGGACTTACATCGCTACAAGCAGCTCAAGACAGAACAGGAGATTCTCTCCAAACTCAACTATCCTCAAATTGTAGCCTATAAAGACTGTGATGTCACGCTAGAGAATGGAGAACGGTACGTCTTTTAACAATATTTTCATGGAGTATGCTAACCATCACTCACGCTATTAGAAGGCACACGGGTGGCTTACTTGAGAATGTAGTGGCCTATTTCACCCGCCAAATATTACTTAGACTTACATACCTTCACTGACAAGGAATAGGCATGGCGATGTGAAGGAGCAGAATGACTTGGTGACAACACAACGAGTCAAGATAGCTGATTTTGATTGTACTCTTAGGGTGGTAGCTGATGGTGAGGGTGTGATTGCAGGACGCCGACACACAAGGCACATGCAGAGAAGCTGGAATTTTTTACTAATGTGTAGACACTTGGGTGTGCAGTGTTGGAAATAATAACAGGTGAGCCACTCTGGCACTATTTACATGATAATGACCCTGTTACGATACTTTATCGGATTGGTTTCTAGAATGAGGTGCCAGAAATTCCATGCCATGTCTCAGAAGAAGGAAAGGATTTCATGGCGAAATGTTTCAAGAGAGACCTCATGAGAGGGGGTTGGTTGAGGAACTTTTTGGACATGGATTTGTTCATGCCTTTAATGAGCATATTGATTATGAGCTCGAGTTAGGTAGCTCTGAGCCTCTAATTTACACACTCCCATGGGTGTGTTGGGGATGGAACAGGACTATACACAGACAGCAATATCTGATTGTTGTCATCATTCAAAAAGTCCAGTTAATTCTGTTTTTACCTATGCTTCCTAATATTTACAAAAGTGAATTTTTTTTATCGATTAACACTTAATAGCACAAACTTTGAAAACTAAAATCTAAGATAACGTGAAGAAAAAAATTTCATAAAATAGAGTGATATATACTAATTAATCCAACCAGTACATCTGAATTGATTTAGATTTATAAATAGGATTAATAGTTAAATTAGTTATTGAAAGATAAGTGTTTTCTAAATTAGTTTTTAAAACATTTTATCAATAAAATCACTCTTCTAAATATTACAAATTAATTAAATTTATCTTTCGATCACTCTGTTAACAATTTTCGTCAATAATTGATAATATGAAATGTTAATTGATAGCATACATGACACTTAACATGTCCAAGAATAAATATTTAAGAAAATCTATCAATTTAGTCGCTAAGTTATATTGGGTTAAGGTTTATATAATTAGAAAAATGGACTAAACTGATACATTTTAAATTTATTTTATTCGATGAATTATTTTTGTTATTTTTTCTAATTTTTTTTTTTTTTTGTATTTCTTCCATCTAGAGACAGGATTTGTGGGTTGTGTGGAGCAAATACAATGATATTTGATCTTTGAAAATACTATAATGCGTGGATTACTGTGAGATGCTATGAAAATTAATTCCCTAAAAACAAGTTTTAACTTACCTTACTTTCTGCTTTTAACCTTAACTTGTTACTTTTCCATATATATATATGATTTCAATTCATGAAGGCCGTACTTTTTTATTGCTTCCACCAACCCAATCATACAAAGTGAGTCATATATACCATATGGAGTGTAGAAGAGGAAACACCATAGCTCGGAGCTCCATCTCCATAGCCACTACTCTCAACTCTAGTCAGGCTTTTGCTGTCAAGTCAGCGAATTTACATCGCTACAAGCAACTCAAGACAGGCCAGGTGATTCTCTCCACATTCAACTGTCCTCAAATTGTGGCTTATAAAGGCTGTGATGTCACGCTAGAAAATGGCACGTCTTTTAACAATATTTTCATGGAGTACGCTAACCATCACTGATGCAGTTAGAAGGAACACATGTGGCTTATCTGGGGTTGTAGTGGCCCGTTTCACTCACCAAATATTACTTGGACTTATCTTCACTTCCAAGGAATAATGCACGGCGATGTGAAGCGGCAGAATGACTTGGTGATAGCACAAGGAGCCAAGATAACTGATTTTGATTACGCTCTTAAGGTGGTGGCTGATGGTGAGAGTGTGATTCAGGACGCCGGCGTACAAGACACATGGAGAGAAGTAGAATTTTCTGTTGATGTGTGGACACTTAGGTGTGTAGTGTTAGAAATGATAACAGAAGAGCCACTCTGGCACTATCTACATGATAATGACCCTATTAAGGTACTTTATCGGATTGGTTTCTTGGATGAGGTGCCAGAAATTCCAAGCCATGTCTCAGACGAAGGAAAGGATTTTTTGGCGAAATGTTTTAAGAGAGACCCTAGTGAGAGGGGGTTGGTTGAGGAACTTCT
This sequence comes from Arachis ipaensis, assembly GCF_059453495.1. Taxonomy (NCBI): domain Eukaryota; kingdom Viridiplantae; phylum Streptophyta; class Magnoliopsida; order Fabales; family Fabaceae; genus Arachis; species Arachis ipaensis. The sequence goes on from NC_142436.1 coordinate 140,872,684, forward strand.
TAGGCATGGATTTATTCATACCTTTAATGAGCATATTGATTATGAACTCGAGTTGGGTAGCTTTGAGCATTTATATACTTCCATGGATATGTTGGAAATAGAGCATGACTATACATAGACAGCAACATCCGATTGTTGTTGTCATCGTTTGAAAAGTCCTGTTAATTCTGCTTTTACCTATGTTTCATACTCACTGATACTAAAAAAAAGTGAATTTTTTATCTATTAATACTTAATAGCACCAACTTTGAAAACTAAAAACTAAGATAACGTGAAGGAAAAAATTTCATAAAATAGAGTGATATATACTAATTAATCTAAGCGGTACATCCGAGTTGATCGTTAGATTTATAAACAGGATTAATAGTAAAATTAATTATTAACAGATAAGTGTTTTCTAAATTCGTTTTTGAAATATTTTATTGAGTAAATTACCATTTCTACCCATAAAAGTTGAAAACGCTGACATATCTACCCATAGAAGCTTAAAATTACCATTTGTACCCATAAAAAATTGACTTCGCAAGCAAAATTACCCAAACCCTAAATAATTACATAAAATCTCCAAACTACCCCATTCTCTTCTCTCACGCACGCACCCACCCTCACTCACTATCTACAGCACCTAAACCACCACTGCCGTAGCATCATCTCCCTTTCTACTCTCTCTTTCTCCCTCTCTTTCTCTCACTCACTCACTTTTCCTCTCTCACCTCTTGAACATCAACATAGCCCAGCCACTATCCTCTTCAAAATCACAAAAAAGAACAAACTCAGAGCAAATTGAAGAATAGAACATGCATAGATTCAAAATAAAACCCTAATTTCTTAGAACCTTCACAAAAAATTTTCAATTTCTCATATTCAAGATCACTATTTTCGTTGCAAATAACACAGATTATTAATTCGATTTTGGCGACGCTGAGAGGAGATGCGAAAACGCATCGCTAGGAGGAGAAGAGAGCAGCGATGCCGAGAGAAGAAGATGAAGATACGACATTTGAAAAAGGAAAGAACTCAACGTTGAAGAAGTTGTGGTTGCAGAAAATAGAGGACTCAAAATTGCTACTTCTTGAAGCCAAAAACCTCCCGAAGAAGAAGAAGAAAAAGAGGAGGGGAGGAGAAGATGGCGCTCGTGACAGCAAAAGAAGGAACCACCATTAATACACAAAAGAGAGAGAAGAACGACAGAGATGAGAGAGACATCAATAGGGAAAGAAGAGGAAGGAGAAAAGTGCAAAGAGGGAGGAGAGAAAGAGAAAGGACGATTAAAGAAGATAGGGTAGAAAGTGGAGAGAGAGAGAGAGAGAGAGTGCGGAAAGGGGAGGGTGCTGCAGCAATACTGGTTCACAGTTTAGATGAAGATGAAGAGGATGAGACTCACCAAGGGTAGTTTGGGAATTTTATGTAATTATTTAGTGTTTGGATAATTTTGCTTGCGAAAGTCAACTTTTATGGGTACAAATGATAATTTTTATTTTCTATAGGTAGATATGTCAACGTTTTCAACTTTTATGGGTAAAAATGGTAGTTTACTCTATTTTATTAATAAAATTACTCTTTCAAAGATTACAAATTAATCATCTTTGTCTTTTGATCACTCTATTAACCGTTTTTGTCAATAATTGATAATATAAAATATTAATTTATAGCATACGTGACATTTAACATGTCCAAAAATAAATGTTTAAGAAAATCTATCAATTTAGTCGCCAAGTCATACTGGGTTAAGGTTTATGTAATTAGAAAGATGGACTAAACTGATACATTCTAAATTTATTTTATTCGATGAAATATTTGTTATTTTTTATTTTATTTATTTCTTTTTGTATTTTTTACATCTAGAGACATGATTTATGGGTTGTGTGGAGCAAATACAATAAAGGAAATAAAGGATCTGCGCCCGATTAGCATGGTTGGTTGTGTGTATAAGGTGATCTCTAAGGTGTTGGTTAGGAGGATGAGAGCAGTGATGCCAGGGTTGGTTGGGGAGACTCAGAGTGTATTTTTCAAAGGTCGGAAAATACACGATGGGGCTCTCATTGTGTGTGAAACAGTGCATTGGCTTAAATTAAGGAAAAAGGAGGCAGCAATCATCAAGCTCGACTTTTAGAAGGCATATGATAGAGTTAAGTGGAGCTTTGTGGACATTGTCTTGCAGAAAATGGGTTTTGGAAGCCGATGGAGGGCTTGGGTTATGGAGTGTGTGGGCACAGCATCGTTGTCAATGTTGATAAATGGTTCACCAACAAAGCCGTTTATGATGGAAAGAGGTCTGCGACAAGGCGACCCACTATCTCCTTTTCTTTTTGTACTTGTGGTTGACGTTCTGCATAGAATGATCAGGGAGGCAGTTAGAAACGGCCGAATTTCTCCTCTGTTGGTTGAGGGGACAACATAGAATTATCGTATCTTCAGTTCGCAGATGACACTATTTTGTTTTGTCCGCATGAGGAGGAGACTATCAAAAACTACAAGAGACTACTTCGCTGCTTTGAGCTTATGTCGGGGTTGAGCATTAATTATGACAAATCCAGTCTAATTCCAATCAATTGTAACCGACAATGGGTGGTTCGTATGTGCAGCTTGTTGGAGTACAAGGAAGCTACACTACCAGTGAGATACCTTGGAATTCCTCTAGGTGCTAATCCGAGGTTGGTGAAGACTTGGAAGCCAATAATAGATAAGGTGGAAGAGAAACTAAGTTTATGGAAGCCCAAAGTGCTAAACAAAGCGGGAAAGTTGGTGCTTATCAAAGCTGTTTTAAATAGCTTACCAGTATATTACTTAAGTTTGTATAAAATGCCTAAGGCAGTTGCTGAAAAATTGATCTCATTACAGAGAAAGTTTTTGTGGAGTAAGGAGGATGGTAGTAATGGCGTAGCTCTGGTTAGATGGGAAGTGGTTCAGGCTCCAAAAAAGTTAGGTGGTTTAGGTGTTGGAGATGCGATGATCAAGAATACAGCACTCTTGTTTAAATGGTGGTAGAGGTTTTCAAAAGAGGAATGTCCGTTGTGGAAGAAAGTGGTATGTTCTTGTTATAATCTGAATCCTAATGAGCTACTGTCCACTCAGACATTACCTATTAGAGGAGGACCATGGAAGGATATCTGTCACCTACAGATCAAGGAGCAACACGTAAGAGATAAGATGATCATTGGACTCACCATGGAGGTTGGTGATGGTAGAAGAACTCATTTCTGGGAGGACATTTGGCTATGTTGTGGTGCTCTGAATGATAGGTTCCCAGGGCTCTTCTCGGTTTCACTCCAAAAAGGATCAGTCATTGGGGATTGTGGGTTTTGGGATGGGATAGAGTGGATTTGGAACTTCCATTGGAGGCGTGAGCTGTTCCAATGGGAATTGGAAATTGTGAATCAGTTGCATGATGCTTTGAGGCCGGTAAAACTAGCGGCGGACAGAGAGGATAGGCTTGTGTGGAAGTTTGATAGACAAGGTGTTTTTACTACTAACTCATTTGTGCAGGTATTGTAGGAGGAAACACTACCGGAGGACATAACAAGTTATAGCTTCACTAAGACTATATGGGAGGGCTTAGTTCTTCCAAGAGTGGAGCTGTTTGCTTGGTTTATCTTGATTGGCAGAGTGCATACAAAGGAGAGATTGTGTTGGCTTGGGATAATTACTCAGGAGGATACTATGTGTGTTCTATGTAAAAAGGATGTTGAGAATGTACATCACTTATTCCTTGGATGTGAATTTACTTGGCAGGTTTGGTGTGCATGGTTAGTTCATCTTGGCAGGAAGTGGTCCTTTCCTGGGACTGTGAAGGAGCATTTTCAATGTTGGACAGGCGCAACCAGTAGAAAGGAGGAGTCTAAAAAGTGGTTCATTTGTTTTTTTGCGATTGTCTGGAATGTCTGGCTGGAAAGAAACAGGAGGATATTTTAGAATAAAAAAAAAGGCGTAGACGACATTATTGACATGTCTTTTCTTAGCTACCAGGAGTGGAAGTATAAAGATCCCTTGTGTTGTTGATGGCTATGCCGAAGATGACATGGGATTGTTTTGTTCTGTAAGCTGTTAGTTAGTTTCTGTCTGTTTTAATCTTTTGATTCTGTTTCTTGCTCCACCTTAATGTTGAGCTCATTTGTTTCAAAAAAAAATATATATATATTTGATGTTTGAAAATGTGATGATGCGTGAATTAATGTGAGATATTATGGAAATTGATTCCCTAAAAACAAATTTTAACTTGCTTTGCTTTCTGTTTTTACCTATGCCTCCCTTATTAATACAACAGTGAATTTTTTATCGATTAATACTTTATTGCACCAACCTTAAAAACTAAAAACTAAGATAACGGTGAAAAAAAATTATAAAACAGAGTGATATATACTAATTAATTAATTCATACGGGCGGTACATTCGAGTTGATTGTTAGATTTATAAACAGGATTAATAGTCAAATTAGTTACTGAAAGATGAGTTTGATTTTCTAAATTTGTTTTTGAAATATTTTATCAATTAAATTACTCTTTCAAATATTACAAATTAATTATTTTTGTCTTTCCATCACTCTATTAACCATTTTTGTTAATAATTGATGTTATGGAATGCTAATTAACAGTATACATGACACTTAACATGTTTAAAAATAAATATATTTGAAAATCCATTAATTTAATAGCTAAATTATATTGAGCTAATGTTTATATAATTAGAAAAATGGACTAAATTAATAGAATTTCATAAATATATTTAATCATCTTTTAATTATTAATAGAATGACATAAGAACAAAAATAATTAATTTATAATATTTAAAAAATTAATTTAATTAATAAATTTTTTTAAAAATTAATTTAAAAAATGACTCATTTTAAAGGACTAATTTAAATTTATATATAAAAGTAACCATGCTAAGTGGATGCCGATAACTGTCCTGAAAATTGAGATACTACTGCATGATAAAGCATACACAAGTGAAAAAAGGAAGTGAAATTTCAATTATGGAGCAATCTGTAGACATTAATTAAGGCGTCTAGGGTACAATACAACAATACAATAACAAATTCTAGCAAAGTTAGGCAACCAAGATAACTAAAGTTACATCAAACACCATCTTCATGCATTTCTCTGTGGTCAGTCAAATCTTAAGTGGTGACGCCTAACAAACAAATCAGCACTATATTTCTGTCATCACATAAAAGTATTCACTATTTTCCAGGACTAGATTTTGCCCTGTTGTTCTTGCTGTATTTTCTTACATATTCTTCTTGGAGACTGAGTGTGACAATCTCCTATCCAAGACTTGTAGCTTCTTGCGGAGGTTGTGATTCTCCTCAAGTACCCGCTGGTACTCAAGAAGAAACCCCTGAAATTGTTTTCTCAAAGCAGTTACATTGGCTTCTGCAACATCAACGTCTTTAGCTTTAGAGTTGAGATCAGATTCTAGCTGTATAAGCTCCACTTTCAATTTGTCTCTTTCTTCTTCCAATGCTTTAGTTGCCTCCAATCTTTTCATTACCACAAGATTCTTTCTTCTAATTCGGAGTTCTCTCATGCAGTGATGTAATCTATCTATTATAACTGCAAGAAAAAGGACGGCACCTGCAAATTATTTGCCAAAACTGAATGACAAATAATCCCTTTGAAATTCAGAAGATTAAAGGATACTAAACACAACATAATTATGGTACTAATGTCCTTGTGAACCAAGTGCGATGTTGAAAAACCATATACCAAAAATAGCAAAGATACCAATGAGAGTAGTTTGGAGGAGATGATTGGCCATGAGAAGCTGATCGGTGGGATTGAGATGAACATGGCCATCATCATGGATTTGTCGCCTCTGAATGTTGATTATTCCGTAGACGCCGGAAAGAAGGAGGGTTACAAGGGAGGCGGCGGCAGTGTTGAGGACGAGGGGCCCGCGGGCACGCTTGAGGCGGTCAAGGGTGAGGATGAGAAGCTTCCTAAATGGGGTCTTGAATAGGAGAATTACAATCACAACCGCCTCCCAGAATATGAGGAGGAACAACACCTCAATCATCACTCCTGATTCTTCTTTGTGCCTCAGATCGCAAGTTTCATTGGGATCACATCCCACTCACTCAGGGACACATCATCATCACATACTATGTGACCTAATGTTTTTTTTGTTTGTTTTTTTTTTTTTGAATCAAGATCTATATCTGTTTTTTTTTTTTTTTACGTCAACACTTTGAGATGATTGTTCATGCCCTATTTCTTGAGTTGGGCCTTGATTTTTTTACTCTTAGTAACCATACATTGGTGTGTGTTGCAGTTTTCCACCTCATATTAGAGAAATATGGTTTTGATGAATAATATAGATTAGCAAAGTTAATCCTTGGGCTCAAATCAATTCTACACCCTGACCAAAACAAAGAAAAAAAAAATTCAATTCTACACATTAAAAAGGAAAAAAAACTCACTGCTTCTTAATATTTATTTTCAATTTATAATAACGATTTTATATTTTTACAACTAGAGAATTTTTTTCACCTTATATTATTTATTGCACTATACAAATGAATGGTAAAACAGAATATATAAACTAAAAAAGCTTGCTAGCAAACACCTCATTATCACCATCACATTCATAACAATCTGCAAATTGTGTTTGTTCAAAGCGGGTCCTACCAAAGTACCAAACCCGTAGAGCCATTTTGATTTCAAACGATTCTCTATTTTCTCTCAAAACAGGATCTCTCTCATTCACACTCAACTCTATACTCGCTTCCTTGAGCTTTAAAAAACCAGCAGTTTCTCCATATAACTTAAACACCATCCTAACTTGACTACCATGTTCCAATGTGTTTAAAACACTTGCCAATGCTCCACAAATCACACTAATCATCAATCCTCCATTGTTCACTAATGAAGAACAAGCTGATCCCAAAGCTACAAGCCCTGTATATATATAGTTTCAATTCATGAAGGCCGCATTTTCTTATTATTTCCACCAAACCAATCATACAAAGTGAGACATATATACATTATGGAGTGGAGAAGGAGAAACACGATAACTCGGTCTCTACCAGCCTCGTCTCTATAGCCACTATTTTCAACTCTAGTCAGGTTTTTACTATTAAGTCGGAAGCTTACATCGCTCCAAGCAGTTTAAGACAGAACAGAAAATTCTCTCCACGCTCAACTGTCTTCAAATTGTGGCCTATAAAGACTGTGATGTCATGCTAGAGAACGGTAAGTCCTTTTACAACATCTTCATGGAGTACGCTCCTCAAAATACCATCGCTGACGCAGTTAGAAGGCACACAGCTGGCTTACCTGAGGCTGTAGTGGCTCATTTCACGCACCAAATATTACCTTCACTCTCAAAAAATAGTGCATGGCGATGTGAAAGGACAGAACGTCTGGTGACGATATAAGGAATTAAGATAACTGATTTCGACTGCTCGCAGGGTGATAGTTGATGTTGAGGGTGTGATTATAGAGACGTCGGCGTACATAGCACCTGAGGTGGGACGTGGAGAGGAGCAGAGATTTCCTGCTGATGTGTAGGCACTTGGATGTACAATGTTGGAGATGATAATAGGGGAGTCACTGTCACTATCTACATGATAATGACTTGTTACTGTATTTTATCAGATCAATTTCTGGGATGAGGTGCCAAAAATTCTAAGCCATGTCGTCATGTTTCGGACCTGTTACTGTACTGGAGACGATAAAGACAGCAACATTAGATTGTTATCGTCATGTTTCGGAAAGTCCTGTTAATCCTAAAGGCAGAATTAGTGAGTTGTGTGGAGTAGATAGAAAGATGTTTGATGCTTAGAAATGCGATGATGATGGATCACTGCGAAAAATAATAATTACTGCAATAAAGAATTACTATTATACACCATAGAAATTGATTCTCTAAAAACAAATTTTAGTTTGTTTTGTTTTCTGTTTTTACCTATGCTCCCTCACTGATACTCATACTTACTAATACTCACTGGTACTCATAAAAATAAATTTGTTATCCATTAATACTTAATAGCACTAACCTTAAAAACTAAAAGCTAAGAGAAGGTGAAAGAAAAAGATTCATAAAATTGAGTAACATATACTAATTTAACGTAAAAATAAGTATGTTATTCTTGTTTTGCTCTTATCTAATAAAAATTTGTCAATAAATATATATTTGGGTTAATAGTTAATTTAGTCACATAAAATAAAGATTTTTTTTAATTTATCTTTAAAAAATTGGGTAAAATATATTTTTTGTCCCTGAAGTTTTACAAAAGTTTTAAAAATATCCCTAAGTTTTATTTTGTTTTAATTTTGTCCCAAAAGTTTTCGATTTGCATCAAATATACCCTTGACGGCTAAATTTTAAAAAAAATTTAAGACCAATCTAACAATAATACATGAAAATTATGCTTGATTTGCTTGTATTGAGGGTTGTTCTTATGAAATCGTTGTTAAATTGGTCTTAAATTTTTTGAAAAATTAGCCGTCAGGGGTATATTTGATGCAAATCAAAAAGGAAAAGGAAAAATACCACAGCTTGGGCCTCCACCACCACTGTCTCCATAGCCATAACTCTCAACTCCAGTTAGGTTTTTGCCATCAAGTCAGCGGACCTACGTAACTTCGAGCAATTTAAGATAAGACATGTAACATCCTAGTATTCAAATCCTTATACTCGAGTCATAAGTCAATGATAATAAGGTGGTATGACTCAGAGACAAATTATAATACATATATAGTTGGAATAAATTATTAAACGAGAAGCCTGAAAAAGGAGTAAAAGAAAATCGCAATCGGAAACACATGCGTAACGAAAAGCATCGCATTTGGAAAGAACTTGGTAAAATAGAACTTAAAGGTAGAATAGATTAAAGACGGAATATATATATATATATATATATATATATATATATATATATATATATATATATATATATATATATATAATCATATGTATAATAGCTACTAGTCATGACATGCGAAGTTTAGGTCGGCTAAGGTTATAGTAGTAAAAACAGTTGATAATAATTTCTATCTCTCCCAAATATACATCAAGGCCTCTATAGGCAAGGTTTCCAAAAGAATTATATATACGTATACATCATTAAGTTTTCTAAAATAAAAGGAAGAGAAATCTAAATAAAATACAGAACAAAACTCAAAGTAGACTTCGCCGTCTTCCAGACGAACTCCAGCTCACTGTGGAGCACTAGGACTTGCATCTGAAAAACAAAGAATATATACGGAATGAGAACTCCCAATCCATGGGTTTTCAGAACAGTAAAAATATCAAATAAATACAATATAAGGTAACAAGAAACTCACTAAGCAATCTTATGCTTCCACACAATGGTCTTTCCATCCTAGGTTCTCATTAATCCATGATTAGGAAAATGTCCTAGAAAATTCTACTCTAATTCATTTTTTATCATTTTCTCCATAACTCTCCAAATTTCAAACAGAACAGCCCTTAGATAGTTCAAATTCAACGATTCTAAATCAACTCATCATACTTCCACCCGGAGCAAGTGGGACGAACCATTGCATCTACCTAAGGAGCTCAAATAATCTCATTCAATATTCATATTTATTATTCAATTATTTCGTCGTTTCATCTCATTAAAGGCATCCCTCAGCATCAACCGACACCAGCATGAGGGACCTCTCAGTTATGCAAACACAAGCAAGACAAACAAATAATACACAAGTAAATTCAGGTAAAGCAATTAGCACATAATCATTTAATATGTACAGTTAAGCAAGTCAAGACAAATAGCAAACTCAAACAAATCAAACAAATACAAATTATGTATGCCTGTCCTATGGCTGATGAGTCTCATCTGTCAGTTATACAGCCAAACCCAACATGTCTGGAGCAAGTGGAATCACTCCACTGCGTCTACCCAGACAGGTATATTTGGCAAGTGTAATCACATCTGGAAGCAAGTAGAATCACTCTACTACGGCAAGTGGAATCACTCCACTGCATTTCAATCACATCTAGGAGCAAGTAGAATCACTCTTTTACGGCAAGTAAAATCACTCCACTGCATTTCCCAAGCAGGTACATTTTAATCAAACTCACTTTTATTTTCATAGTCATTCTCTTCATATCTCAATTATAATCAATCATTCATCACCTCTTAATATCATAATCATTCTCATCATATCTTAATCAAATTCATTGATGCGTGAGCATCTTTCCTATCTTTTCCTAGTGAATTTGCATCTAATTTGTTGAGTTTAATTAAAAATTAATTATGTTTTAGCCACTATGGATGCTATTTTGAGTTTTGTGCAATACTATTTATTTTAGGTAGCATTCGGCGGAATTTGATGGAGTTTATGCAGCACAAGAATCAAAGGAGATGGCAGCGAGGAGCGACGCGTACGCGTGACTGACGCGTACGCGTGAATTTGGAGCTTTCCATGGCGACGCGTGCGCGTGACTGACGCGTACGCGTGAATTGAAGATTTGCTCAGCGACGCGAGCGCGTGACCAACGCGTCCACATGACTCGCGAAAAGGACCATCGACGCGTACGCGTGACTTGCGCCACATGCAGAAAACGCAGAAAAATACTGGGAGCAATTTCTGGGCTGTTTTGACCCAGTTTTCAGCCCAGAAAACACAGATTAGAAGCTGCAGAATAGACGAAACAAGTGGTCCCCATCCATCCATTGAAGACTTGATTATTTAAATTAATTCGAATTTAAATTCAAATTTGAATTCTAAGAAAAGATATTATTTTAATTTTAAAAATTAGATTTTAAATTTACTAGGATTAGTTATAAAAGGGAGAAACTTTCATTCCTTTGGGGAGGTCCTGGGGAGGATCCCATTCCATCCCAATTTACAATCCGTATTTTCTCTGAACCATGAGCAACTAAAACCTCCACTGTTAAGGTTAGGAGCTCTATCTATTGTATGGATTGATTTTATTATTTTTCTATTTTAATTCATGTCTTGATTTATATTTAAGAATTGTTTTCGTTCTTTATCTTATGAATTTGGGTGGAACGGAAGTATGACCCTCTTTCTATTTGAGTTCTTGTAAAACTTGGAAAAGCTCTTTACTTGAACAACAGCTTGAAAACATATTCTCCTAAATTTCTAATTTATCTGGATTTAATAGGATACATGACATATAATCATTTTATGTTTGGGTAATTAGGATTTCTGTGGCATATAACTAGAATTGAACTTCACCCCCTAATTAGAATTAATTGACCAAGGAATTGGCTGTTAATGCATTTTAGAGGAGACTAGAAAGGTATAAGAAATTAGGGTCTAGTCACATATAGTTGCCATAAATTAGATCTTACATGATTAAAATAAAATAATAAGAAAAGTCAATCCGAAAAATAGATAACTCTAAAACCTTAACTGTTTCTTCATATTTTATTCCTCACCTATTCACCTGCCTGTCTTCAAACTCTTCTTTAATTTTTTATGCTTTTGAACATTCAAACAGTATTTTCTGTTTGTCTAACTAATCCTATCAAACGCTATTGTTGCTTAATCCATCAATCCTCGTGGGATCGACCCTTACTCACATAAGGTATTACTTGGTACGACCCGGTGCACTTGCCGGTTAGTTTGTGGGTTGTAAAATACTGCACCATTCATTCATCATACTCTCTCAATATCATAACCATCCTCATCATATCATAATCAATCATTCATCATCTCTCACTATCGTAATCATCCTCACCATACTTAGTCATCATCAACCATTCTCATTTCTCATTATCATACTCATCCCCATCATAACTCTCATTACATTTAACCCATCTTCCCTCAATTCACTCTCTCAACTCACTTGGTTTCGTTCCTAACTCCTCTACCTTCTATTACACCAACTCTAGACTTATAAGAGGATTCATAGAGGTTTAGAAAGCTCGAAAAATGGTTAAAATACAAAAATATATTTTTTACAAAATTGGGTGGTCATGCGTATGCATGCCTTCCGTGTACGCATAAGTCCAATTTTTGGCAATGTCGTGTACACAGACCACAGTTGCATACGTGCGAACCCAAATCGTCATTAGATTCTCTTCACTCTCATATGTCCTCAAATCGTCACCTATAAAACTATGATATCACGCTAGAAAATAGTACGTTCCTTTACAGTTTTTTCATGGAGTACTCTCTTTAGAAAAATATTATGCAATTCAGAGGCACACAACTGACTTATGTCAAGCTCTAGTGGGATGTTTCACTTACAAATATTATTTGGACTTATGTACCACTCCCAAGGAGCTAAGATAGTTGTTCTTGTCTTACCAATATAAAAAAAACGACAGATTTTGTTTGAAACTAAAAGGTTTGCCATGTTCTATGTACCCATCTATATTTGTTTGTATCTTTATTAATAATGTATTGACCAATTTAAAATTGAGATATATAAATTTTGTGTATATAATAAGGTAGTTGTTACGGCCCTGGATTCCCGCGGGTCAACCCGATCCGAGCTTCACCCGGTCCGACTACACGCCTCTCAACCGACTCGGACACGCGTCCCGTACGGCTCTCTCGCAGCTATGGGACAGCGTCTTTGGGAATATGGGCCTGCCCTCCAGAGGGGCCCAACACTGACATGTATATAAGGGGAAGACTGGCTCTTCCCCCAAGGTACGTAACATCCCTACACCACCTTCACTCCGCCTGCACGTATTCTGACTAGAGCGTCGGAGTGTCTTTGCAAGTGGCACCCCCCTCACGCGAAGTGCTCGGGACCTCGCGCCCTCGAACTGGAAGACCGTGATCAGACGAGCCCCTTCCTTCACCCCTGATCCTGACCTGAACCGTCTGGTATAATAGGAATGGAGTACATTGCCCAAATTGAAGTTGGATTTATTCTTCTTTAAAACGTTAAATGAATCTATGTCTTCGCTTTGTCCAAATTAAAAAAGAGTTACTAACTATGCTCAGTATATATAGTAATTAATTAGTATTAAACATATTTAATAAGTAGCTTTTAATTTTCTAATGACAACCTATCTACTACAGAAGAGATGATATAATTAAGGGTTAAGTACGATTTTGGTCCTTAACGTAGAGGTCGAAAATTTATTTCGTCCTCGGCCTTTTTTCGCTATAAAATGGTCCCGAAAGTTTAATTTAGTTTTAAAATCATCCTTTGGACAAAAATATCCCTCCCCTATTCTTTTTCAAAATCAACCAGAAGCAGAAGCGCAAAGGCACAAGCAAACACAGAAACAGAAGTAGGCAGAAGCAAAAAGTAGAAGCAGAATAACAACAATCAAACAACAACAACTAGAGAAACAACAACAATAATAACAATGGATAATAGAATCAGAACAACAACAAAAATAGAACCAGAAGCAAAAATAGAAGCAGAAGCAACCAGAAGCATCAACAACAAAAACAACAATGAAATAAACAAAAGCAAAACACCTTCCTTTAAATTTGAAAAATTAAAAAAGAAAATAATAAAAAAATTGAAACAGCACTGTAGGGACCTCGAGGCAGTGGTGAGGGAGGAGAGGCTGTGGCGGTTAACTGCAAATCGCGAGGGGAGGAGAGCTGCGGTGGTGGTGGCGGATCACGTGGAAAGGGCTACGGCAATGGTGGCGACGCCGCGAATTGCGACGAGAACGGCGATGCGGTGGTGGCAAGATGCAAATCACGACGAGGAGGGAGCTGTGGTGGTCGGCGGCGCTGCGAATTGCAACGAGGGTAGAGGTGTGGCGACAAGAACAGCTTCCTTCCTCTCTTTCTCTCTCTCTTTGCTCTCTCCTTTCTTGTCGTTAGTGTGAGTGTGTGCTCAAGAAAAAAAGAGCAGCGGCGAGAAAGCAGCTGTGGCGGCGAGGAGCAGCGGCAGCGTCCTGTAGAGATTCTCCACCTTCCCTTCTCCTTTTCCCCATTTTCTTTATTTTATTTTATATTTTTTAGTTAGAGATAATTTGGTAATAAAAATAAAAAATTTAATAAAAATGATAATTTTAAAATTAAGTTAAACCTTTGAAATTATTTTATAGTAAAAAAAAACAAAAACAAAATAAATTTTCGACATCTACGTTAAAACCGAAATCACACTTAACCATATAATTAACTAAAACACACATTTGGTAGCTACTAGTCACTTAAACAAGGAGGTTTACTATTCATTGTGTTCACTTGCTCACGTGATGTTTTATGTTATTGAGACCAATGGCCGCGGTTAGGAAGAGCGGTCAAATATAACATTCCAAAATCATTTCTTCTTTTATTTTGACCAAATTTTTCACCACGTGTACTCTTCTGCATTATAATTAACATTCACATTTTTAAATAAATAAAAGCTTTCTTATTTGAGGCCATAAATTTCTCCCAGGTCACACACACATCACATTTAATTTTTTTTTTTAACTTTGTGTTAGAAAAACACTTTTCATACTCGATATAGATAACACTGTTTGACTGTGTGCTGTTGGTTGAAATAATAATAACAATAGTAATAATAATTTACATGAAAAATAGGTATGTCTATTTTGATTTTCTCTTGTCTAATAAAAATTTATCAATAAATAAAATAAATTGTTCCAATCATAATATAAAAATTTTATGGTTTTTTATGGATTAATGGGTTGGTCATGATAACATATTTTTTATATATTTATTTATTTTAAATTTTCTTAAAAATTATTGTTATTAAGCTAATTAAATTAAAAAAATTTCATAATTTGATAACTAAGTAATCATAAGAAGAATGAATTAAAAGCCTGATTAATTATTTCAAAAATAAATTAAGTATTTATTTAAATAAATATTATTTCTTTCATCCTAAAAGCATAAACATATTGACATATACAAAAAAAAAAAATAATAAACAGCATAAACAAAAAGGCCATAATTAGTAGAATTTTAGACTAATAAGCAATACTACTTAGTCTTTCTTTCTTGTTGTCTTTTTTGTTTCTTTTTTCTAATTAACCAAAAAAAAATTAGTGAGCAAACTACTGAAATGTATTCAAAAGATTTAAATACTAATTACCAAAAAAAAGATTTAAATATTAAAAAAATACTTCTTATTTTAGAGATCAACATAATAAAAACATTTTTAAAAATTTAAACATATAACAAAAATAATAAAAAAAAAAATTTACATAAATAGCAAACAAATAATGATCAACATTTTTAGTGAAAAAAAAAAAAGTTAGCTAGTGACAAATATATGATAATGCAAGAAAAGAAATGTTGATCACTTAATATTCTTCTTAGTTGTTTTTTTTTAGGATATTTTTATTATTTTAATCTTTCAGGAATATTTTTGTGGGTATCTAAAAATGTTTTGAGGGTATTTTTGAGAGTTTCTTTCTTAATAGGTAGGATTTATGATTAAGAATTAGGGTTTAATTTTTAGAATTTAAAAAAAATTAACTGAAAAATTTGAATTTTTAGTTAAATTCTTTATTTAATGGCAGTTCTTCTAGTAAAATCAAAATCAAGAATCAATGTCATAAATAAATAAATAAATCGTATTATGAAAACACCAAACACACATACATACCCTCAATAGACTAGTTCTTGAATATTGATATATATGCTGATTAAGTCTGCAAGAGATTTAGTCTAACGAAATCTTAATTCTCAAAATTATCTATCTGAGTGCACAACATTAGTTTGGGCAAAGATAGTTACTTAGCTTGGAATTCAAGTATTCAACACAATAAAACGAATAATGAAGGTATATATATAGTCAATTAGCCACTGGATTGAAGAAGTAAAAGTTACCCACGTAAGTGAAACATTACGACAGAGCATACTGCATATATAAGCTTTTGAAAATGTTTGATAACAAAAAATTTAGCTAAAATCAGCAAAAATTTATTTTATTTAATATTTATTAATTATTTAGTAATTAATAAATTTAAAAGTAATTAATAAATATTAAATAAGATAAATTTTAACTATTTTTTTTTATATTTTTCTAACATTATCGATAAATTTTTATTATTTCTTGGATGGCAAGCTGATGAGTGAGACATATAGACCGCAATTGAGCCAATGGCTGGAAATTTTGAAGCGACCAATTCATCAAGACCTATCTAATTTATTTGTTCAGTCAACAAGACTTAGTTTAATTTAATTTATTCAATTTCCTTAGCTTAGATTATATTCTTTGATTAATTGATTTGACCTCTTCCGATGGTCGTCCTTGTGTCATTTCCCTTCAATATAAATAGATTAATAGTATTAGCTTCTTTGGTCTAATAACCTCTCCTTCAATGATGGCTTTCATTTCCACCATTTCCATACACCCCTCAACTCTGCTTTCTTCTCGTTCCATCTCCTCAAAGAGACTAATAAATGCAGCAATCCGTATTCCAAAGCTAAATAGCAGACCTTTCAATAATAACAATCTCTCGGTGCCAAAGATACCTTCTTCTTCAAGAGATCTCGTTCAAGATTATGTGATGAGCACCACACACTCAAAAATGTTACACCACAATCATAACATTAAGACCCTTGAGCTCTTATCAATCTTGGAGGCCGTAGCTGAGAGAGCTGAGATTCACAAAAACGTTGCGGAACAACGTGATAATTGGAACAAGCTCCTTCTCAACAGCATCAACATGATTACACTTGCTGCAGCAACAATGGTTGCGGTTGCTGACAGTCACGGCGGCGGGGCATCATCCATTTCAGCACTTAACCTATCTTCCACCCTATTGTTTTCTGCAGCAACTGGAATGCTTCTTGTGATGAACAAGATCCAGCCCTCGCAACTCGCTGAGGAACAACGCAAAGCAACTAGGTCCTTTAAGCAGCTTCAGACTCAAATCGAAACCACACTCGCTCTTGGAGTTCCAACCGAAGAAGATGTCAAGTCCTCAATAGCAAAGGTTTTGGCCATTGAGAAAGCTTATCCGCTTCCATTGTTGGGCGGGGCTATGCTTGAAAAGTTTCCTGCGAAATTCGAACCTGCTGTTTGGTGGCCAAGAAGGAACAACAAGACCAAAAGTGATCATCAAGAAGGAAAGGCTCTGATGAATATGAACGGGTGGAGTGAAGAACTAGAAATGGAGCTGAGGGAGGTTATTGAAGTTGTGAAGAGAAAAGATGTTGAAGATTATGAGAGGCTTGGAAACAAGGCACTGAAAGCAAACAAGACTCTGGCCATTGCAGGCCCCTTGCTCACTGCCATTGCAGCTTTGGGATCTGTGTTTGTGGCGGGGAATAACGGTGCAGGTGTGGTTTCTGCCATGGCTGGGTCAATGGCAGCTGTAGTCAACGCTTTTGAGCATGGTGGGCAAGTAGGGATGGTGTTTGAGATGTACAGAAACTGCGGTGGGTTTTTCAAACAATTAGAAGAAACAGTTGAAGCCACGCTTGAAGAGAATGATTTTGACAAGAGAGAGAATGGGCAAGTGTTTGAATTGAAGGTGGCTTTGCAATTGGGAAGAAGTGTGTCTCAGCTCAGAGAACTCGCTTCTAAATCAGTTTCTTGTCGAGCCGAAGGGATTTCTATTGATGAATTTGCAAGCAAGATGTTCTAATCATTTATTAACTATATTTCTTAATTAGAATTATAAATGTACATATATGTTCTTTCATTCATTCTGTGTGTCCATTTTAGATTTTTGCTTTAATTTTTGTAAACTTAGCAGTCTTAGATCAATAATACGTATTCTTTTTCGCAACTTGCATTTGGTCCCCTAGGCTATTTGATTTCATAGTCAATTACGATAGGTAGTTAACAAAAATCTAACCAACAATAAATCAATTAACTTGGTTGGTCAAGTGGTTAGCTCACTTGTCCGCAAAAATATAAAATTATTAATTATTAATTATAATTATTTAAAATTAATTAATTAAAAATTATTTATTTATATTTTTTCTTTTGTAATTTAAGAATTTCTGTCTCTGACATCTTTTATTTTAATTTGTTTTATGATATAATATTATACATTTGACTTGACAAGCAGTTATTATCATAAATTAAAGCCGACTTATATGTATATATATATAGATATGTTAAGCTCTATGAATTCATTTGCCGTCAACATATTTTACTTTGGAGTAGTAGAGAACTATTGAGGAGAATCCATTCAGATGAATGATATTAACGAAAAAGAATACCTGGCATACTTTTCATCTTTAAACAGTTGGAATTCATTAGAAAGTAGGAAGAGTTTTACATCAGGACTTCATGTCTACCAGATATTTATTCACCATCTTGCTAACGCATTTATTTTGAAACAAATAAAAAATTAAAAACTGATACTAATAAATTTAATGTATAACTGATATAAATAAGTATATCAGTACTTTAATTTATATAATTAAACGCATGCTCTGCATGTTTAACCGTTCAAACGAACACATCCAAAGCCTTCATTCACTTGCCAACGGTTTTTGTAGTCTAGCTCTGGATATTATTATTTCTTTTGCGGGTAGGATATCATCATTTAATATATTATTAAGATGTCGTTTTACATGTTTAATTTTACAATTGCTTGACACATATAAATTATGGAATCCACTCTTTCACCTTTCACCTTAAAGATAAGTTAAACACAAATTTTTTAGACACTATAAAATTTTTCTATTATTAATTTGATATATTTATAAGATCTAGTTAGTCCCAACGTATCTATCCTAAACTAGCTCATAAAAATATATTTTAAATCATATTCAAATAAATTTTTACTTACATTTTACACAAATCTATTAAATTTATTTTAGAATTTTTGAGTTAATATTAAAAATAATCCCTGAAATTTGACATTCAATTCAATTTGATCTCTTAATTTTCAATCAACTTAATTTGTACCCTAAAACTTTAAGGTACGACGACTTAAGTTGGTCTCCATCCATTTCCGTCACCAAAAAAATGATATGGCACATTTAGTTGACATCTGACTCAATCTCTCACTAGTTCTGAAGCACACCTCTACATTTTAATCTCTCTTACTTTTAGTCTCTCACAAATAGCTAAAAGCTCACTACTCACCCCGAAACACCAACCACACCATCAGAGCTCACCTTAGCAGTTCAGTCCACCTCCGTTCACTGTCAACTCACACTCACCGCTGTACGCCTCTCGTCGGATCCTCCGTATCATGAGCTCTCATGTCGCCACTCTCCTTCGTCTGTGTTCGACTGCTTGCGTCTCGTTGTGCCTCCGTCGGAGAGTGCTCGAGGCTTCGAGCTGTGCTACCTAGTTTTTACAATGTGTCGTCGTCATCTGTCATCACTGCACCCAACCTAAGGCCTCGTTTGCTCACGAAAATTGCCTCTGTCATCCTTCATCTCTACTCATCTCAGCTGCTCGGGCTATCGCAGCGCCTCCCTCTACCAGTGATGAGTGCTCGAGCTGTGTGTGGTTGTTGTTGCTCGTCGTCCGCGGGTGTTGCTAGTTGCACTGTTCGATTATGCCGCTGCAACAACAATCAATAGGTAAGTTCTTTTCAGTTATTTTAATATTCTATATTAATTTTTAATAATTGATTTATGGATGTTATTTCTATTAATTTTATTGTTGACTGATTTATGAATTTGATTAGAATATAACAAAAAAAAAGAGTATTCAAGTGAAGATCTTTGGAGGTTCATACTAAAGATCAACAAAGAGCAATGAAATTTTATTGTCGAAGCTTGATTTAACATATTCAACAAGTTTAAGTAGATGAATCAAATAAATCA
Source organism: Arachis ipaensis (assembly GCF_059453495.1). Taxonomy (NCBI): domain Eukaryota; kingdom Viridiplantae; phylum Streptophyta; class Magnoliopsida; order Fabales; family Fabaceae; genus Arachis; species Arachis ipaensis. Next base: position 140,892,300 of record NC_142436.1, read on the forward strand.
TATTTTGTATAATCATTAGTCTAATATACTCGAAAATTAGAGATATTTTGTAAATGAGTTGGAAGAGGTGAGAGAGATGGTGCTAAAGTTGAGGCATGATTCCGTAATCCAGCATTATTACGGGCGGGTTTCAATGTCGTAAAGAGTGCCATCATAACTACATATAAATTGAATTCACAAATTGAAAAAGTAATAAATTAATTGAAGGAGAAGATAAGAGAAGAGAGTAACCTAATTGAAGACGACGCTTTGAAAAAAGAGGTTTGAAGCGTGCATGTCATTTTTCAATAACAAAAATGGATAAAAAAACTAACTTGAGTCACATCTTAAAATTTTAATGTATAAATTGGGTCAATTAAATATTAAAGAACCAAATTTAATTAGAAGACAAATTTTAAAGACTATTTTAAATATTAACTCGATTTTTTTTTTTTACAAATAGTATAAATAAAGAGTTTAATATATTTTAAAGTATGTTATCTATATATAATCTTTATATTGCAAAGAAGAAATACGCTAATCTGGAGTGAGAAAATCTTCAACTCAGTATTCTGATCCTGTAAATTTATGTTCACATTATCACATAGGTGATCCTAAACTGATCTCCATAACGAATAATATAACAAGAAATGCTTAAGCATGACTGCATTAGCCACCATATCTTATCGAAAACCCCGGGTTCAAATACATTGCAACATAGCATGTGCCTTTCATTCTATGGTTGACTATTTCCTATTATTCAATTCTTTCATTTATATTTATAATATAATATAATATATAGTCATCTGACCAAGAAGAAAGATGTGCATCGCAGGATGAGTAGATATGCTTTCTTATGAGGTTCCAATAGTGAGTACTATATGAAATGTGTCTACATTTACACTTGTTCGCTAAAATGCACATCCTATTTATTAATACTAAATACAATTTTGACGTAACAAAAGAAATTATACATGTTAGAATACATATATATAATGGGAGCCACTTATATATCAAAATCTCACTCTCGTTAATTGAAGCACTTTTCTACTCTTCAATTCTTTCTTCATCGTGTAGCTTTGGTCCATCCAAGCATCGCCGTCGCCATCATGACAAAAAGCACTGACATCGATGACGTCGTCGTCATCTACTGCACTCTCACACAATCTCTCTTTCAGCATTGTTAAATTTTCGTCCTTCCTAGTATAGTCAGCACCGATATGATTGTTATCTCCTGTCTTTTCACTCGATTCCGTCGATCACTCCTTACTAACATAATTAATGATTAATTTGGTTATTAAATTTTTTTATTAAAAAAATATATCTTTATTTAATTACATAATAGAACATATATTCATATATAAAATATAATATAATAAAGTAAATCTATTTAGAATACTGAAAATATAATTAAAATCATGAACATATAAATATAATAATAAAATTTGTACTCTAAACAAGTAAACATATGCTTTATCATACATAATTAATTTAAAAAATTGAATAAATTATTAAAATTAATAACAAAAATTTAAAATGATAAAATCCAACTTTCTTACCATATTTTTTTATAATATTTTGTTTTTTTAATTTTTAATTTATTAGTATTTTATTATTTAATTAATGATTAAATAAATTATTTTTCTGAAAAATAATTTTTTGTATTATTTTAAAAAAGAGACCAATATAACAGTTTAAAAAATAACATAAAAATAATATTTTAAATAAAAAAATATTTAATATTAAAATTTTTAAATACAAAAATAAATTGTATAAATATTTAACAGATAAATATAAAATACATTCCTAAAATAAATAAAACATATAAATAAAAGTACTCTTGAGAAATAGAGAATTATTTTTGTCTGTTTTATTTATTTTAGGCATGTATTTCATATTTATCTCTTAAATATCTATACAATTTATTTTTATATTTAAAAATTTTAATATTAACTATTTTTTATTTAAAATATTATTTTTACGCTATTTTTTAAACTGTTATATTGATCTCTTCTTTAAAATAATCCAAAAAATAATTTTTCATGAAAATAATTTATTTAATTATTAAGTAAATAATAAATTACCAATAAATTAAAATTTAAAAGAATAAAAATACTATAAAAAATACTTATAAAAAAGTTAGATTTTAAACTTGTGTTATTAATTTTAACCATTTATTCATTTTTTAAAATAATTTCTGTGTCCTCTATGCTATTTTCTCCAACGTCCAGAACTTGTAGTTTTGTGCAGTGGGCCAGGGACATGGGTATGTTCCCTCCAAGAAGTTGCCATTCAATTTTATAGTATATAAGACATTACCTTTAGAGAAGCTTCCTGGTAAGGTTCCATAAAGGTTGTTCATTTGCAAATCCAAAACTGTGAGAGAGGGTAAGGTTCCCAAACATTGTGGAATTATTCCTGCCAAGTTGTTGTGAGACAAGTTGAGAATTTCAAGAGAGATTGCATTGAATGTTTCACAGTCATTAGGAATGCTTCCACTCAAGTTGTTATTAGATAAATCAAGGAAGGTAAGATTAGCCAATCTGAAAAATCTATGGGGTATATTTCCCGTGAATTCATTAGAGCGCAGGTCTAGAAAACCAAGACTTGGATAAACCCCTAGTGTTTCTGTGATGTTTCCAGAGAAATGATTGCCATCAAGCCTTATTGTAGTTAGTGTTGAACAATTTCTGAAGGACATTGGAAAAATCCCCGAAAAGCTGTTGTTATTGACTGCCAAAATAGATAGCATCATGCCACTGCACAAGTCAGGTGGCAGTAGTCCTGAGAAGTTGTTAGAAAGATAAACAGTACTTAAATTAGGATTGTACTTCCAAAAATCTCTGGTGATGCTGCCTGACAAGTTGTTGGAGAACATAAAAAAGTATTCTAAAGCAGTTAGTTGAGCTATGCTGTTTGGCAACTCTCCCTCCAAATTATTACTGCTGACATCAAAGTACTGCTGTGACTTGAGGTTTCCTATTTCTCTGGAAATGGGACCAGAAAAGTGGTTTCCAGAAAAGTCTAAATTTATCATTTCCCTCATGCTTCCAATCTCTTTAGGAATGGGACCAGAAAATTCATTGCCGGACGAACAGAGGTACTCAATTTTCTTTAACAGACCAATTTCTGGAGGGACCTTTCCTGTCAACCAGTTTTGTTGGAGTTGCAGACTTGTCAACTCAGTCCAATTAGAAATTAGTGAGGCAGAGAGTTGACCAGAAATGGGATTATATGATAATCCCAATTCAGAGAGCTTGGTCAAATTCGATAATGAAAAAGGCAAGGGACCTGCTAGATTATTGCCTGATAAATCAAGGAAGGTTAGATGATTGCATGAACCAAGTTCCAAAGGGATTGAAGAGTTTAAAAATTCCATCTCAGATCAAGATATCTTAACTGCATGAGTTGGCCTAGGGATGATGGAATTTTCCCGCGGGCTGAAATGTTATGCAAATCAAGAATTTGAAGCCCAGCTATGAATCCTATTTCCATGGGAATAGGACCAGTGAAGTTGTTGTCACCCATACGAAGCTCTTTGAGGTTTGAGAGCTTGGATAAATTGGACGACAATGGTCCTTCCATCCCACAACGTGAGAGGTTCAGGTATTGAAGCTCGGCCAAATTGGTATACAATGATTCTGGTATTGTGCCATTAAAATAGTTCAGAGAGAGGTCTAGGAACGACAAGTTGTGGCACTTCATTGTGAAAGTTGGGAATTCGGGAGTGAATGAATTGTAAGACAAGTCAAGGTATGTTAAGGAAGGCATGCATGAATAGTCAGACCAGTGAGGAGGAGATGCAAAGTAGTTTCCTCCAAAGTCAAGGTACCATACCTTTGGGAGACTTATGACCTGATAGGGAATAGCACCATTGAAACTGTTGTCGTAGAAGCTGAGATATTCGAGTTCCCTTAAATGTCCTATCTCATATGGCACTGTCCCTGAAAAGTTGTTGCTTCCAAAGTCCAAGAAAGTGAGTTTGGAGAGGCTGCCAATTTGAGGTGGTATTGACCCAATAAAGTTGTTATCATTGAGGTCAAGGTGAGTGACGTTTGGTAGGGAAGCAAAATCCAAGCCATGAAGGGTGCCACTGAGATTGAGACCAGAGAGGTATATCCGTGAGACAGTTGTGTTTGTTGTTTTGTCACAAACAATGGCATCCCAACTGCTACAAAGGTTGTGAATGTTGGAGGGGGACCATGAATTGAGTAAAGGAGTGTATAGTAGGCTGTTTTTCCATTTCACAAGGACTTGAGCTTCTGTTGTTGGCGAAGCTGTGATTTTCAAAGAAAGCAAGAATATCACTGCTATTATTATATGAGAGAGAACGTGATTGAGAACACAGTGATCTCTTTCGATAGTTGCCATGTCTCTCCGAAGCACTTGTAATGCTAGTATGTTAGCTTTGCTCCCTTATATAATACAATAATTGCCATTATTATTTCTACTAAGATTAAGACTAGTCTTCGTAAGCTTACTATATGGTTATAGACCATTTAAGTCCACCACCATACGCAGTTTGTTATGGAAATATGGGATCATATCATAATATTAGAGTTAATATGGGTTGTTACTTGTAATGCTGGTTAGTGGTTAGCTTTGCTCCCTTACATAATACAATAATCGCCATTATTTCTATATTTGGTCCACCACACGCGGTTCGTTATGGAAATATTTCATACATGCATGGTTAGACACCCAAGGTTGACGGGTATTTTATATTTGTAAAACTCAAACTTTTCTTCCATTTGGTTTAGAGGAATCAGCAAGTGGTTAAAAAATTGAAAATTCAATACTCATTATAATTATTAATAAATAATAATAGGTATAGATAAATTTGTAAAATGGTCCCAGACTCTTATGAAGCAAGAAAGCAGTGAGAGGCTAATGCAGATGCAGATATCTATGCAAGTCACAACATTGTAGCAATAATTTACAAACCACACATAAAGCTTTTATGTATTTAGATATAACATTTCCAATTTAGGGCCCTATTTAGAAAAATCAAGAGTATAAAGTGCACATTAACCCCCTTCCTTACACATCCTACAATATCTATACATCAAATCTTGAATCTATCACCAAACTGCTACCAAATACTCACTACCTAGGGGTGGCAAACGGGCCTAAACCCGCCGGACCGGCCCGCGTAACCCGCCAAAAAGACGGGCCGGGCTGGAAATTTGAGACCGCCGAAAGACAATCCCGCCTAACCCACACCGCTTAAACCGTGGGCTTTGGCGGGGTGGGCTAAGGAGGTTTTTTTTTTTTTGGTTAAAAGGCTGAACATGTTTTAGCCCAGACCCAGAACCCAACTAACCCACAACCCCGACCCGGCTCCCCAATGAAACCCTACCCGCCTAATTCCTAAATCCCTAGTTGCACTTGCAGCTTTGAGCTTCCTCAATCCTCACACCGTCACTCTCAGTCTCTCACTCGGTAGAGCTTCAGCTTCTTCCAGTCTCCACCCATAGACGATAGACAATAGTCAGTCTCGCTCACACCCTTCAAGATCGCACTTCCGTCGACCTCACCCCTCACGCTCGCAGTCACCATCGCTCTTCGGTCCTCCTGGGTTAGAACCACCGCTGCTGCTCCGTCTAGCCGTCGTCGCTACTGGTCTCGGTCCTGGGCTCCTAGGTCTGTCCTTTCGCTCTCTGGCCTCTGAATATGCTCCCCGGCAACGGCGCCAAAAAACTTGATGAGTTATTTTGTTGGAGAAACAAATCTCTCCCAAAACAACACAAATCTAACCGGCAAGTGCACCGGGTCGCATCAAGTAATAATAACTCACGGGAGTGAAGTCGATCCCACAGGGATTGAAGGATTGAGCAATTTTAGCTTAGTGGTTAATTTAGTCAAGCGAATCAAGATTTGGTTGAGTGATTTGTGATTTGCAGAATTTAAATTGCATTGAAAGTAAAGGGAATGGGTAATTGACATGAAATTAAAGAGAACTGGAAGTTAAAGTGCTGAATCTTAAAGAGCAAGAAATTAAATGGCAGAAACTTAGAACGCAAGAAATGTAAATTGCAAAATCTTAAAGTGCAAGAAATGTAAATGACTTGAATTGTAAAGGGGATTGGGACTTGGATTTGCAGAAATTAAACAAGGAAAAGTAAATTTGCATCAAACAGAGAAGAAGAAGATGATTGGGATCAAATCGGATCTGAAGCAAAGCAAGTAAATGAACATGAAAACAGTAAACAGAGAATGTAAAATTGGGAAATCAGATCTCAGGATCCAGAGACTAGAAAACCAAGTCTAGATCTCAATGCCTTCCTAGATCCAACAAGAACAATTGCAAGGGAATTGTAAATTGCAAGGAAAGTAGATGAAGAGCAATTAACAGAAATTAAATTCACTCAAACAGTAAATAAAGCAGAGAGATCCAAGGATGAGATTGAAACAGAATTTCTTCAATTCTCCAACCCAAGATCCAAGACAATTGTAATTGAAATTGAAATCAATAAAACTAAGAGGAAGAGAAGTGAATTCTCCTTCCCCAAGCAAAACAGAAAAGAAAAGCTATTCTAAAAAAACTAAAAGGGAAGCTCCCCGAAGAACTTGAATTCTATTCTATTTATACACTTTCTTCAAATGATCTTCAAGCCTTGAGTTGGGCCTTTGCTCTTGGTGAAATTGGGTTGAAAGAGGCCTTGGTTGATTGCTCTTGGAGTTTGAAGGGGAACCAAAACGAACCAATTGAACCGGGTTGGAGTTTTGCAAAAGTTGGAGCAAAAGTTGGAGCAAAAGTTAGGGTCTAACTTTTGGTCCAACTTTTCATATCAGCCAACATAACTTGCTGATACTCACGTTGGTGCAAAAGTTAGGGGTCTAACTTTTGCACCAACGTTGGCCTTCCTTGGTGCACTTGTGGCGCCAACGTTAGCCCAAAAGTTAGGGGCTAACGTTGGCGCAAACTTTTGCTCCTCCCCTTGTAGTTTTCATGTGCCAACGTTAGCCTCAAAGTTAGGGGCTAACGTTGGCGCAAACTTTTGGTGCCCAGGGAGTGTTTTTCTCATGCCAACGTTAGCCTCAAAGTTAGGGGCTAACGTTGGCGCAAACTTTTGGTGCCCAGGGGTGATTTTCATGTGCCAACGTTAGCCTCAAAGTTAGGGGCTAACGTTGGCGCAAACTTTTGGTACCCAAGGAGTGATTTTCAAGTTCCAACGTTAGCCCAAAAGTTAGGGGCTAACGTTGGGGCTAACTTTTCACCCAAAAATTTGTGCAAAAGTTTGAGGCTAACTTTAGGTCCAGCTTTTTGCTTCCTGGTTCAATTTCACTTATTCCATTGTCCCCTCTTTACTCCTAGCTATTCCTTCTTGCTTCAACCTTTCTCCAAGCTTTCTTCACCTATCATTAATCAACCAAACACATCAAAGCTATGCTTATAATCATGAAATATTCATCTTATCATAATATGCAACAATTATAGCATAAAACCTCATGAAATAGCATGAATTCATACATGGTTGATTAAATCAAATGAAGCATGAAATTCTACCTAATTGGCTTGCTTGTAGCTCAAGAAAGTGCATAATTCAAGTGAAAACAAAAGAAAAAGGCTAGTGAAACTAGCCTAAGATGACTTGTCATCACAACACCAAACTTAAAACTTGCTTGTCCCCAAGCAAGAAATGATTTATTGAGAAGAAAAGATGAAATGGAAGAGGATGTTCATGCTAGCAGAGTATTATTGATAGTTCATGGGGTTTTGTGTGGATATGCAAATACTCACTTCTTATTGACTCCTAGGCCTAGAAAGTCTCCTTCAAACTTCAAGTAACATACTGCTATGATCTCTCATTATTCTTTTATCCTTGGCTATTACTTTATTCATAAGCTTTATTTGAGTGTCATGTGTAGCAAGTTCATTTCCTTTTCTTTATACTTGACACATTATTCACTATAGACACTTGGCTCACATTCCTTCTTAGAACATTGATGCCCAGCACCTCTTTGGGATACTAAATGCCTTGTAGTTAGGTTGCTCTTGATAGTGGACTTTCAGCTGATGATCCCGGGTTAGTTAACCCAAGTCACCAAGTGTTGATGCACTCCAAAGAGCTTAATAATCCAAGCAGATCCTAATACAAAGACACCACAGGCATATATTCTAAGGTTCAAGCTATTGGTGTCCAGCTTTGTTTCCTTTTTGTTTTTCTTTTGTTCTATCACTTCCTTTTTTTTTTCTTTCTTTTTGTTTTTCTTTCTAACCAAGGATTTTTTTTTATTCAATTGAGATTCATAGACAGTAGCTACTTTCTACTTAAGAGGAGGCATCCTAGTGCTCTTTATTCACTAAAAGTGAGCTATTATACAATCACACACATACCACCACTTACTTTTATTCTACTTCTATCTAACAGAGACCATCTTACTTCACATTCAAATATTTCTTTTATTGAATTGAAAATGCAGGGGATAAGGCATGCTTTTTGTTAAGTGAAAGTAAACACACAAGTACACATATAGACTAGTTTACTTATTCTAAAAGAAACAAACATAATGCAAAGACTTTTAATTAAAAAGAACTACTTAAAGATGCAAAGACAACTTAGAACAGATAGAATGCATGCTTTTTTCTTTGTAGTGATGAACAAGGAGCAAGTCCACCTTTCATTTGTCATGCTTTTTCTTTCTCCTTTCATACACTTGGCTGCTAGTGTTCCCACCATCCATGTTTGTTGCCTGTTGACCTCGCCAAAAGCCAGCCTTATTCATAGCCTCCTCCACTCTATCTTCAAGCCTCATGGCATTGCTTACTTCTACCTCACTTCTCTTTTTGAAGAATTCATCAAAAGTTGGGAAAGCCGGATCCATGTTGTGCAAATGTTCTCCAATATAGTTTAGTTTGATTTGGCTATTGATGTTGTAATCGGCTTGTACTTCATACCTTGCATCTTGGAGTGTTGTGAACTCTTTGAGAGCCCTCAAATTTTCAGCTTGCATTTGTTCCAACTTCCCAAAAGATTCATGAGATTGAAAAGCATGTTCTTCTTCCATCACAAGGAATCTTGACTCGAATTCACTTTGTTTGTTCATTATTCTTAGCTCCCTTTCTTCTTGTGCTTGTTGGTTTTTCATGTACAGTGAATGGTATTCCTCTTGCCTTTCTTGAATTCTCATGTACTGTTGTGACAATCTTCCTATTGCTTCTTGCATTTGAGTCATATCCATATTGCCATGTGGGAAAAAGTGTGGCTGTTCTTCCTCCTCTTGTGGCTCTTCTTCTATGTGTGGCTCATCTTCTTCCATTGGTTCTTCTCTTTCCCTTCTTCCATGTGGTCTTCGGCCTTGATGTGCTTCAAGGGGCATCATCATTCGTTCAATGGTTATGGGCATGCCTTGGCTTAACCACATTGGATTCTCCTCTTCCATTGGAACTTTAGCCTTTGCACACAACCTCCAAATGGTACTTGGATAGTACAACCAAGATCCGGCCGAATTCTTCTCAGCCAGCTTTTGAATGTCTTTTGCAAGGATTTCATGAACTCTTATCTCTCCTCCCACAATGATGCAATGCAACATCACGGCTCTCTCCCTGTTAACTTCTGAGGTGTTCACTGTGCCCAGAATTGATCTTTTCATCAACTCATACCATCCTTTTGCTTCCGGGGTGAGGTTACATCTCTTCAGATACTTATATTTGTTCTTTTCATCTCCTTCCCACTCTGAGTTCTCCATACAAATGTCTCTCGCAATCTCATCATAATCCTGATCCTCATTCAATCTTTGTTGGTATCCCGGTTCACTAAAGCGAACTGACTTTAGTCTCAAGACTTTCTTGATTGCATCCGGGCTAAAGTCTACTTCCACCCCCCGCACATAGCTCTTGTACGTTGGGGGCTCACGCATGTCAAGCCTTGAGACATTTGCATAGAACTCTCTTATGATATTGGCATTAATTCGGGTGGCTGGTGATGCAAGTTCCTCCCACCTCCTCTTTCGAATTTTGTCCTTCATATCTTGACATCCATCATCCGGCAACAAGAGTGAAATTTCAGGATAGATTCTTTTCTCGTTCATCCATGCAATTTGCATTTGATGGAACCAAGACTTGAATCTCCGTTGGTCATATTCATGTGTGTCTTCCTCCACCATGGGATCTTTCCCTTTTCTTCGTTTGGTTCTAGAGGAGGAGGCCATGATAACTTGGTTGGTTGAGTCTTGTGAGGTTAGCAGGAGTGTGAAGAATGTTGGAGAGTTTGATGTGTGGTTGGAGCAAGAAGAAATTTAGGCCGAATTTGCTATGACAGGAAATGATGAAGACAAGTTTAAATGGTTGGAGTTTAAAGTAAGAGAAATGTTGAACCGAGCTTGTTATGTTGAGGAGTGATGAAGAGAATGAAGTTCCAAGGGTTAGAGTGATTCGGTCATGTGCATGGCTTGAAGGTGGTATGTTTTTAAATGAACAATGAAAGGCTAGGATGCAATTAGACTTATAGGAATCAAAGGTGTGCATGTAAGGATAAATGAAGACAAAACTTGCTTCTTCACTTGCTTTTGCCGTGATCATTCTCAAGGAGTGGCAGATTTCCTTTTTGAAGCATGTGATGAGATTTTGTCCTCATGCTATGCTTTTCTTTGTCTTGTCTCTTTCATTGAAGATTCTTTGACCACCTAGTCATCACCACAAGACAACAAATATTAGTTTTGTCCAACCGTGGCAAGAATGTCCCTTTTATTAATATAATATGAATCATCAATTCTCATATCCATTTGAACCGTGACTCTCCTTGGAGGACACCAAACTTGATGGTTGGTCATGTATAAAGAAATTGTGTCTCTTCCTTCAATTAGTGAAACCCCAATGTCACTCTTAGTTAAATGTTTATAAGAATTGCTTTCATCCTAATTTTCTTTTTCTCTCTTTTTTTTTCATGAAGGGTCAATTATGTCCCTAAATCGGTTCATCAAGTTTTGATGAACACCAAACTTGTTTCTTGTCAAAGGGTACATCACAATTGCTGCCTTCATTACCGAATAAGAATTTTTTCATTTATAAGATTTTGGAAAACAACAATTGTATGATTATTGATGCATGAATTTCAAATTTTCATGAAGCTATGTGGACACCAAACTTTAGTGTTTGGCCATATGCTTTTAAGCTTGCAAAACGGAATTATTTGTAACGTTGGTTTAGTGTGCTTGAAGGCACACCAAACTTAGAATTCTCAGCATATGTTTCAAAACAGTGCATGCAGGCAATGGACATGTTCACGAAAAGAGAAAAGAATTCATGCTCAAATGATCATAACTTATTGAATTTAAAATGACATGAATCTTAAATCATGGGTTGCCTCCCATGGAGCGCTCTTTTATTGTCATTAGCTTGACATTGAGGCTTTCTTTTATGGTGGTTGGTGCTTGTAGAGCCTCAATTTGTCTCCCCTGACTGTGATCCTCTTCTTTGTTTTCTGGTGTTCAATTGCAGCATGCTCTAATGAGAGTATGTTGCTGACAGTGTAGTAGTCCTCGGTTTGTTGATTTGCCCCCAGCTGTTGATATATCAGTTGCACTTTGTCACCTTTGGAAAGCCCCTCTGTTGGAATCTTTCTGTTCTTCCAACCCCTTTTTGCTTTGTTTCTGCGTTTCATCTTTCCTTTTGTTGATCTTTCTTTTCTGGCTGTAGGCTTTCTTCGGGGACCTCTCTTTTCAGTGGCTAATACTCTAATATCCTCTTGGGCTTTTTCATCAGTCTGCACAATCCTTAGCATTGGGATGTTGCTGTGACCTTCCTGGTCATTTTTCATATAGTCTTTCTTCTCCTTGCTAAATTGTGCCTCTGGTAATACCTTCAGAGTGACACTCTGGTCATGCATCCTGAGAGTTAATTCCCCTTCCTCTACGTCTATGATAGCTCTAGCAGTGGCCAAGAATGACCTTCCCAGTATAACAGAGTCACCATCATCATCGTTTGATTCTAGAACCACAAAATCAGCAGGGTATATAAAACTGTCCACCTTGACCAAAAGATTTTCAATTACGCCCCTGGGGTATACCATTGACTTATCTACCAGCTCCAGAGACATTTGTACTGCTTTGACCTCCTCTATATGCAGCTTTTTCACCAGGGAGGATGGTATTAAGTTAATACTTGCTCCGAGATCGCACATTGCTTTAGTGATGGTCAATTCCCCAATGGTGCAAGGCAACAGGAAGCTCCCTGGGTCCTCAAGCTTGGGAGGAATCCCCTTTTGAATCAATGCCCTGCATTCCTCAGTAATCACCATGGTTTCTTTTTCATGCCAACTTCTTTTCTTGTTGATAAGCTCCTTCAAAAACTTGGCATACAGAGGCATTTGCTCCAGTGCTTCAGCCAAGGGAATATTAATTTCCAGCTTCTTGAAGGTTTCAAGGAACTTGTGAAAATGCTGGTCTTTAACCTCTTTGTTGAACCTCTGGGGATAAGGCAGTAGAGGTGTGATGCTCTTTCCTATTTGCTGCAAATAGGAAAGAGCATCACACCTCTACTGCCTTATCCCCAGAGGTTCAACAAAGAGGTTAAAGACCAGCATTTTCACAAGTTCCTTGAAACCTTCAAGAAGCTGGAAATTAATATTCCCTTGGCTGAAGCACTGGAGCAAATGCCTCTGTATGCCAAGTTTTTGAAGGAGCTTATCAACAAGAAAAGAAGTTGGCATGAAAAAGAAACCATGGTGATTACTGAGGAATGCAGGGCATTGATTCAAAAGGGGATTCCTCCCAAGCTTGAGGACCCAGGGAGCTTCCTGTTGCCTTGCACCATTGGGGAATTGACCATCACTAAAGCAATGTGCGATCTCGGAGCAAGTATTAACTTAATACCATCCTCCCTGGTGAAAAAGCTGCATATAGAGGAGGTCAAAGCAGTACAAATGTCTCTGGAGCTGGTAGATAAGTCAATGGTATACCCCAGGGGCGTAATTGAAAATCTTTTGGTCAAGGTGGACAGTTTTATATACCCTGCTGATTTTGTGGTTCTAGAATCAAATGATGATGATGGTGACTCTGTTATACTGGGAAGGCCATTCTTGGCCACTGCTAGAGCTATCATAGACGTAGAGGAAGGGGAATTAACTCTCAGGATGCATGACCAGAGTGTCACTCTGAAGGTATTACCAGAGGCACAATTTAGCAAGGAGAAGAAAGACTATATGAAAAATGACCAGGAAGGTCACAGCAACATCCCAATGCTAAGGATTGTGCAGACTGATGAAAAAGGCCAAGAGGATATTAGAGTATTAGCCACTGAAAACAGAGGTCCCTGAGGAAAGCCTACAGCCAGAAAAGAAAGATCAACAAAAGGAAAGATGAAACGCAGAAACAAAGCAAAAAGGGGTTGGAAGAACAAAAAGATTCCAACAGAGGGGCTTTCCAAAGGTGACAAAGTGCAACTGATATATCAACAACTGGGGCAAATCAACAAATCGAGGACTACTACACTGTCAGCAACATACTCTCATTAGAGCATGCTGAAATTGAACACCAGAAAACAAAGAAGAGGATCACAGTCAGGGGAGACAAATTGAGGCTCTACAAGCACCAACCACCATAAAAGAAAGCCTCAATGTCAAGCTAATAACAATAAAAGAGCGCTCCATGGGAGGCAACCCATGATTTAAGATTCATGTCATTTTAAATTCAATAAGTTATGATCATTTGAGCATGAATTCTTTTCTCTTTTCATGAACATGTCCATTGCCTGCATGCACTGTTTTGAAACATATGCTGAGAATTCTAAGTTTGGTGTGTCTTCAAGCAAACTAAACCAACGTTACAAATAATTCCGTTTTGCAAGCTTAAAAGCATATGGCCAAACACTAAAGTTTGGTGTCCACATAGCTTCATGAAAATTTGAAATTCATGCATCAATAATCATACAATTGTTGTTTTCCAAAATCTTATAAATGGAAAAATTCTTATTCGGTAATGAAGGCAGCAATTGTGATGTACCCTTTGACAAGAAACAAGTTTGGTGTTCATCAAAACTTGATGAACCGATTTAGGGACACAATTGACCCTTCATGAAAAAAAAGAGAGAAAAAGAAAATTAGGATGAAAGCAATTCTTATAAACATTTAACTAAGAGTGACATTGGGGTTTCACTAATTGAAGGAAGAGACACAATTTCTTTATACATGACCAACCATCAAGTTTGGTGTCCTCCAAGGAGAGTCACGGTTCAAATGGATATGAGAATTGATGATTCATATTATATTAATAAAAGGGACATTCTTACCACGGTTGGACAAAACTAATATTTGTTGTCTTGTGGTGATGACTAGGTGGTCAAAGAATCTTCAATGAAAGAGACAAGACAAAGGAAAGCATAGCATGAGGACAAAATCTCATCACATGCTTCAAAAAGGAAATCTGCCACTCCTTGAGAATGATCACGGCAAAAGCAAGTGAAGAAGCAAGTTTTGTCTTCATTTATCCTTACATGCACACCTTTGATTCCTATAAGTCTAATTGCATCCTAGCCTTTCATTGTTCATTTAAAAACATACCACCTTCAAGCCATGCACATGACCGAATCACTCTAACCCTTGGAACTTCATTCTCTTCATCACTCCTCAACATAACAAGCTCGGTTCAACATTTCTCTTGCTTTAAACTCCAACCATTTAAACTTGTCTTCATCATTTCCTGTCATAACAAATTCGGCCTAAATTTCTTCTTGCTCCAACCACACATCAAACTCTCCAACATTCTTCACACTCCTGCTAACCTCACAAGACTCAACCAACCAAGTTATCATGGCCTCCTCCTCTAGAACCAAACGAAGAAAAGGGAAAGATCCCATGGTGGAGTAAGACACACATGAATATGACCAACGGAGATTCAAGTCTTGGTTCCATCAAATGCAAATTGCATGGATGAACGAGAAAAGAATCTATCCTAAAATTCCACTCTTGTTGCCGGATGATGGATGTCAAGATATGAAGGACAAAATTCGAAAGAGGAGGTGGGAGGAACTTGCATCACCAGCCACCCGAATTAATGCCAATATCATAAGAGAGTTCTATGCAAATGTCTCAAGGCTTGACATGCGTGAGCCCCCAACGTACAAGAACTATGTGCGGGGGGTGGAAGTAGACTTTAGCCCGGATGCAATCAAGAAAGTCTTGAGACTAAAGTCAGTTCGCTTTAGTGAACCGGGATACCAACAAAGATTGAATGAGGATCAGGATTATGATGAGATTGCGAGAGACATTTGTATGGAGAACTCAGAGTGGGAAGGAGATGAAAAGAACAAATATAAGTATCTGAAGAGATGTAACCTCACCCTGGAAGCAAAAGGATGGTATGAGTTGATGAAAAGATCAATTCTGGGCACAGTGAACACCTCAGAAGTTAACAGGGAGAGAGCCGTGATGTTGCATTGCATCATTGTGAGAGGAGAGATAAGAGTTCATGAAATCCTTGCAAAAGACATTCAAAAGCTGGCTGAGAAGAATTCGGCCGGATCTTGGTTGTACTATCCAAGTACCATTTGGAGGTTGTGTGCAAAGGCTAAAGTTCCAATGGAAGAGGAGAATCCAATGTGGTTAAGCCAAGGCATTCCCATAACCATTGAACGAATGATGATGCCCCTTGAAGCACATCAAGGCCGAAGACCACATGGAAGAAGGGAAAGAGAAGAATCAATGGAAGAAGATGAGCCACACATAGAAGAAGAGCCACAAGAGGAGGAAGAACAGCCACACTTTTTCCCACATGGCAATATGGATATGACTCAAATGCAAGAAGCAATAGGAAGATTGTCACAACAGTACATGAGAATTCAAGAAAGGCAAGAGGAATACCATTCACTGTACATGAAAAACCAACAAGCACAAGAAGAAAGGGAGCTAAGAATAATGAACAAACAAAGTGAATTCGAGTCAAGATTCCTTGTGATGCAAGAAGAACATGCTTTTCAATCTCATGAATCTTTTGGGAAGTTGGAACAAATGCAAGCTGAAAATTTGAGGGCTCTCAAAGAGTTCACAACACTCCAAGATGCAAGGTATGAAGTACAAGCCGATTACAACATCAATAGCCAAATCAAACTAAACTATATTGGAGAACATTTGCACAACATGGATCCGGCTTTCCCAACTTTTGATGAATTCTTCAAAAAGAGAAGTGAGGTAGAAGTAAGCAATGCCATGAGGCTTGAAGATAGAGTGGAGGAGGCTATGAATAAGGCTGGCTTTTGGCGAGGTCAACAGGCAACAAACATGGATGGTGGGAACACTAGCAGCCAAGTGTATGAAAGGAGAAAGAAAAAGCATGACAAATGAAAGGTGGACTTGCTCCTTGTTCATCACTACAAAGAAAAAAGCATGCATTCTATCTGTTCTAAGTTGTCTTTGCATCTTTAAGTAGTTCTTTTTAATTAAAAGTCTTTGCATTATGTTTGTTTCTTTTAGAATAAGTAAACTAGTCTATATGTGTGCTTGTGTGTTTACTTTCACTTAACAAAAAGCATGTCTTATCCCCTGCATTTTCAATTCAATAAAAGAAATATTTGAATGTGAAGTAAGATGGTCTCTGTTAGATAGAAGTAGAATAAAAGTAAGTGGTGGTATGTGTGTGATTGTATAATAGCTCACTTTTAGTGAATAAAGAGCACTAGGATGCCTCCTCTTAAGTAGAAAGTAGCTACTGTCTATGAATCTCAATCGAATAAAAAAAAAAATCCTTGGTTAGAAAGAAAAACAAAAAGAAAGAAAAAAAAAAGGAAGTGACAGAACAAAAGAAAAACAAAAAGGAAACAAAGCTGGACACCAATAGCTTGAACCTTAGAATATATGCCTGTGGTGTCTTTGTATTAGGATCTGCTTGGATTATTAAGCTCTTTGGAGTGCATCAACACTTGGTGACTTGGGTTAACTAACCCGGGATCATCAGCTGAAAGTCCACTATCAAGAGCAACCTAACTACAAGGCATTTAGTAGCCCAAAGAGGTGCTGGGCATCAATGTTCTAAGAAGGAATGTGAGCCAAGTGTCTATAGTGAATAATGTGTCAAGTATAAAGAAAAGGAAATGAACTTGCTACACATGACACTCAAATAAAGCTTATGAACAAAGTAATAGCCAAGGATAAAAGAATAATGAGAGATCATAGCAGTATGTTACTTGAAGCTTGAAGGAGACTTTCTAGGCCTAGGATCCTGTCCTGGTCCTCGCCTCCTCTAATATGTTAGTTTTCTGGCTTAGGGTTTGAGATCAAAGATTTAGGTTTGTTTGTTATGTTTTGTGTTATTTGATAATGGTTGAGTTTTGATAATGGTTGATATTTGATTAAATCTAATGCAGATTTCGAAATTGTTTGCTGTTTTTTGTGTTGTTTGTTAATGGTTGAGTTTTGATTATGGTTGATATTTGATTAAATCTGATGCAGATTCATATATTGTTTGCTGTTTTTTGTGTTATCTGATAATGGTTGATATTTGATTAAATCTGATTTCAGATTCATATATTGTTTGCTTTTTTTGTGTTGTTTGATAACAGTTGACTTTTGATTAAATCTGATGCAGATTTAGAAATTGTTTGCTGCTTTTTGTGTTGTTTGTTAATGGTTGAGTTTTGATTAAATCAGAATTGTTGATACTTGTTTAATTTCAAATTCATATAAACAATTTAAGTTTGCTTTTTATTTCAGAAAATATGAATTCTGAAACTGTGAGTAACCTTGTTACTGCTGGAGTTGGTTCTAGGGCTACTCCGGTCGAGGTTGATGAACCTAGTTGAAAAGGCCCAGCAACATCCGATGTTTGGAACGTTCGAGTGTAACGGATGCAAGAAGGTGCTACTCTAAAACGACATCTTGATAGTTGTACTCAAATTAAGTGAACCCATTTTAAGTTGCAATTCTGCTATAGTCTGACCAATATCTTCATGCTTAATTTGAGTACAACTATCAAGATGTCGTTTTAGAGTAGAAGTGTCATATCGCTTACCTCCAGCTTTAAACACCTTCTTGCATCCTTTACACTCGGAACGTTCTACTCCATCCTTATCTGAACCGAGCTTTCTGAAAAAATTCCAAGCATCGGATGTTTCTGGTCTGGCCCTTTTCGAACTAGGTTCATCAACTTCGACCGGAGCAGCCTCAGAACCAGTTCCAGCAGTAACAAGGTTACTCACAGTTTCAGAATTCATATTTTTTAAAAATGTTACTCACAGTTTCAGAATTCATATTTTCTAAAATAAAAACAAACTTAAATTGTTTATATGAATCTGAAATTAAACAAGTATCAACAATTCTGATTTAATCAAAACTCAACCATTAGCAAACAACACAAAAAGTAGCAAACAATTTCTAAATATGCATCAGATTTAATCAAATATCAACCATTATCAACCATTATCAAAACTCAACCATTATCAAACAACACAAAAAACAGCAAACAATATATGAATCTGAAATTAGATTTATTATCAACCATTATCAAACAACACAAAAAACAGCAAACAATATATGAATCTGCATCAGATTTAATCAAATATCAACCATTATCAACCATAATCAAAACTCAACCATTAGCAAACACAAAAAACAGCAAACAATTTCTAAATCTACATCAGATTTAATCAAATATCAACCATTATCAATCATTATCAAAACTCATCCATTATCAAATAACACAAAACATAACAAACAAATCTAAATCTCTGATCTCAAACCCTAAGCCAGAAAACTAACATACCAGAGGAGGCGAGGACCAGGACAGGGGAGGCAAGGAGCAGCGGCGATGAAGACAGACAAGGAGACCCAGAGAGCGAGAGGACCGAAACGAGTATACTCAGAGGCGCCAGAGAGCGAAAGGACAGGACCTAGGAGCCCAAGACCGAGACCAGCAGCGACGACGGCTAGACGGAGCAGCAGCGGTGATTCTAACCCAGGAGGACCGAAGAGCGACGGTGACTGCGACTCTGCGAGCGTGAGGGGTGAAGTCGACGGAAGTGTGATCTTGAAGGGTGTGAGTGAGACTGACTATGGTCTATCGTCTATGGGTGGAGAGTGGAGGGGACCGAGGGAGTGACTACTAACGAGTGAGTGACCGAGTGATAGACTGAGAGTGACGGTGAGGATTGAGGAAGGTCAAATCTGCAAGTGCAACTAGGGATTTAGGAATTAGGCGGGTAGGGTTTCATTGGGGAGTCGGGTCGGGTCGGGTCGGGGTTGTGGGTTAGTTGGATTTTGCGTCTGGGCTAAAACATGTTCAGCCTTTTAACCAAAAAAAATAAAAAAACCTCCTCAGCCCGCCGGGGAAGCCCGCCCGCCCCGCCCCGCCCCGCCACGCCAAATCCTTTGATTAAATCAGCTATTTCCAGAAAGAAACCTCGTTCCTCGCAAAGCATCTATTGGAATAACCAAGAAAAGTGATGAGAGAGGTGATAAAGGAATATGCAAAAGAACTTGGTAAAGCATTGCAAACTACCTCCACTAGCATCTGACGAGGATGGTTCAGATCCTCAACTATAATAGGGCAAACCATTGATTGTGAGCCAACCTCGTACGCCCATGTAGCCCCTCCCTCAAAGTTGTCTTTCAAAAGCAGTCCACCTTCCTTGCTGATAATCTGCACATTCAAGAAAGAAAGAACATGGGTTGTTCCCCCTTATTCTTCAAATGAAAAAGCTATCATCTACATATTCTTTTGATAGTCCTTTATAGCATAAATGATGCAAAACCAAAAAATTTTATTTGAATAAAAGGTTTGATTGGTACAATAGTGAACTTTAGGGTACAATAGTGAACATTGTCCCTTACCTTTGAATCCCCGGTTTGTTTCAGCTTGTAAGCATGCTTTGTCACACTCTGCAAAAAAAGCATATGCTTGATGGTACGTTCCAGCAGTGCATCTATGCTACACTGTTAAATCATCACAAGAGACCAAGGGGAAAAATATTCAGTGTTGTTACATACAAAATCATTCATGAACCAAAATATTAGAGTTATAAAAGAGATATGCTGGAATCAAGTATATGAGCAAAAAGAAGTCAATACCTTTGCTCCATTTGGCACAATTTCCCATAACTCTTTACACGATCTTGAATCATTTGGCGATCCTTAGGTTATCATGACAGATATGGTCTTTGAAACCACAGCATCCAAGAGGTGGTCTGTGCCTGTCCCAGAAAATATGGCACTCTCTGATATTGCTTCACTTGCAGAGTAATAATCAGAGTTCATACCCTGCATATTCATACATGTTAGCTTTTTATCCATATTCTCTGTATTAGCTTCCGATCCAACAGCAAACAACTTATCTCAGTTTCCACTCAGAAGTTGGTTTTTGAAATCTGCTCCTAGAATATCAAACAGATCATCACCTGATGACGGTTGAGCACAAACTTGTTCTTGTTTAACATTCTTCACCATAGATTGACCAGTAACATGTTTATTAACACAATCTTGGACAAAATCAGGGCTTTGACCTCCGGTAGTCACAGGCTTTGAAGGTAAAGCATCATGAACATGCTTCACATCTACAGAGAGAAGCTTCTGATCAGAACCTTGTGGAGGCACAGTAAAGGAACCTGAGTGACTGAACAAATTAGACAGAGAAGAACCACCTGCTTCACTTGAACCATCACTTTTAACTCCAACCCCACCCCCTTGTGCTCCAGATAAATCACCAACGGACACATCTGGAGTTCTTAAACCAGAATCAGTAACAAGACTTGTCCTCAAAAGACTACTCACCCCACCATGTATTGGTATTCCAGCAAGTAATGAAGCACTGCTAGAACTTTGATTGTGATCAAGTATATGGCCTCCATCTGTCTTTAGTAGAGACATGTTTAATGTACTTGACGCATTTATACTAGGATTACTGTGACCTTGATTCCCACGGACTGACATCATTTGTTGCTCCATATATTTTAGATTGCAATCGCTTGGAACTGATTGACCGAAACTGGATAAGCCATTGAATGCAGATCTTGCATTATATGAAACAGAAGGCTGCTGTAGGCATGAACCTCTGCTTGAGGGTATCACTTCAGCCTCCACAACCCTATTCTCACTTTGGCCAGCAAAGTTTGTTTTAATCAATGTAGTAGCATTTGGTTGGCAATAACCATTTGATATCTGGCTCAGGTTATGAGTTTTGGGAGTCAATACTGAACCTTGGAAGTTATTCATTTCTCCCCTTATAGGAAAGTGTTTGAACAGTTGGCCTTGAAACATGAGATGGGTTACTTTGCTCATTTGAGCCATTAGATACTGATGGAACGCAATGTGAGGGAATTGCAGGTGGTTCGACAGAGACAGGCAAGCCACCTAGTGCTCTTCCAATGGAAGGATTTTCTGAATAATCTTCCGATAGAAGGGCACCGGGAATGCATCCAAGTTGCAAGATCAAGCTCTTCACATCATTTACAAACCCAATATTCTCCATTATCTATAGCAGTAGACATTGCTGAATTAATTGCAGAAGAACGTCGAAAGAGAATGTAAAGCATCAAAAACAATTACAATGGCGCATTCACACTAGATAAGAGGGCATTGCTAGCTTATTCAACTCATAACATGCAGCTTTCAAGAATGGCTATCCAAGATTTATGCAATCCATCATATTCATGTATCCTGAACTAATATGCTGAGTATGTGACATATACACATGTAAGCTAACAGAGGCTACTCACTCTTGATCGAAATATTATATTACAATGTGAGATACTCTGACCTAGCATGATAATTTTGGGGATATTGTATCACATTATATCTCTTCAGAACAACAAACATAAGAAAAGGACTTACTGGCAAGAAAGATCCAAGTTGAACAACCCCATGGGGAAGCACAGGAATCACTGCAACAGTTTGCATAGACAAGAAAACAAGGTATCATAATATAGCAACATGAACTCTACAAAAAAATGTGGAGCATAAAGAAGATCACAAACCTGCATTCCAGCTGAAAGTTGGTGATGCATCTCAGCATATACCTAAGAAGAGTGCACCAAAATAAGAAATCAAAACAAAACTCATGAATTACAGCCCTATATAATGCATATTACACAATTTCCAGAAACTAAATTAAATTGAGAGAGCATAAACAGGAGTGCAAGCTTAAAAATTATTGTTCACAACTTCAACTGAACCACAACATCTGCAATATACAGCAAAAACTAGTCAAGCATTTTTAGGAAGAGAAGATCAAATTACCTCAGGTGGATATGCATCTCTACTGAAATTGTTGAAAAGAATCCACTGATGGTTGCCAGTAAATGCAGCGCGTCCAATTATTCTGAGTTCACAACAAAATGAAGCACATGAGTCACTACAAATTTTCTCCTAGGATCCTGAATCCCCAATAAATATTCAAAGAATAGAGAGAACAGGAAAGCACCTACCCTTCACCTGTGATATTGACTGAATTATTCACTGTCATTTTGTTAATCAAAGAACAAACTCTATCCTCCTCTTGGATCCCCATCTGAGATGAGTGAGACTCAGAAGAAAACCAGCTTCCTTCTCCATTCCCAAAATTTGGTTGAGGGAAAGAACATGGCAATGGTTCATAATAACATTCTTCCCAGATCAATAGTCTGCCATATGAAACTACAATCAGTTAACTCAAAAAAGTAACTAAAATACTTTCATATGTTCAGTTATATGTACAAGGTTAAAAGCAATGATGCATCATAAGTTGCAAGGATGACAAAGATAGATCATATTTTGGCTCATTACCAAAGCAAGCTATTTTGCAGATTCGCTCTCAGAATCACAAACAGATCAAATACAGTATGTAGTGCGCCTCTGGCAAAATCTAGGGAAAATAAACTTCAATTTTCTTTTCTCTTTAACTAAGATTCTCAAGGACAAATCAGAAACAATCAAAGCACTAAGCTCCAAAATAGTAAGAATGAGTATAAAAGTGAACAGAATAAGAATAGAATCAAATACAAAGAAGCAGTAAATGTAATGAGTAATGACCAACAAAATGAGAGCCTAACATCTCAATAATATCTAGGAATCAAGGCAACCCCTAAAATGGAATATATTATCATAATTTCTTATGAGATCCACCCATATGATTAGGGAATATTGAACGAAAGAATTTTCAATGAATCAGCTAAATAATTTACTCTCAGGTTGCATTATCCAGGTTTTAGAAAGAAAACAAAAATCTCAAATTTATCATTAAGAGAAATAAAGGGCACACGCACAAATCAGCAGCATAAACTCGAAAGTAAAAGTAAGGGTGTAAAACACTATTAGCTTTTCTTAAAATTACTCATAAACCGAAGTAGCAGCCAAAAAATCATGCTTTGATGGATTTAGAAACCAAAAAAAACAAACAAACAAAATAAAGCAAAATGATTTCACTTCTTTTTTGTTCTTTTCATTTCTCTGCAAAAATCAACCAGGTAGTTACTTTGAATTGTTGCATCCGATCTTCCAGAACACAGCATAAGACCACTGATTCCGACCGCACAGAGTCTTTAAAGCTTCTTTCAGCAAAAACCCCATCTTTCTTCCAACGGGGTATTCTCAAAACCACATAAAATTGGGTTATCTTTTGTCTCATATCTTTCTACCATGTTCATGTCTCATATATAACATAACCCATTTTCTAATCTATTTTCACAAAAATAATTTAGTGAAAATCTTATGAATGTTGGGATATTATTCTGGGCATAATCGTAAATATTTGCCAAAGTATGAACCAATCGAAACCAAAACTATAGTTGTCATATAATCCAACTGAATATCCAAAAAGTATGACTCGTTGAAATTCAATAGCAATTACAAAATTGAAGTAAACAAGACGAAGAGAGACACAAGCAATGAGGCTATCAAAATAAACGAATGTTCCAAAGGCCTAAAAGGCCTTGCCTCAACAACAGAAAAATAAAAAACTAACACTCTAATTTCGTACCCACCAAACAACAATCTTTCAATCCAAAAGCTTAAGCAGACGCAGCTGCTCCCTTCTTCCTTGGTTCAGCTTCAGTACCTACTTCAACAGAAACAACATTGCATTAATGAAATGAAAAACAATCAGGCAGAAGAGACCACAAGAACTGTCATGTACTTGAGTTGCTGGGGCCCAAATCGAACAACCGAAAGCAATTACTATTGTTATATAGATACATAGATAGACAGATAGATAGTGTTGATAGGCTGCTTGATGGAAATTGTAAGAGTACATATTATTAATGGAAATTGAAGTCAGAAAGTATGTTAATATCCATATTTCTTTTCTTTCCCCCTGGATTTCTAAAATTTGGTTGAGTTTGGTGAAAAAGCACTACTCTATGAATTAAATATTTTTTACCAGGGCTGAATCAATCATTTACAATTGGCAACCATATTTTTCTGTTATTAGAAATCAGAGAGCTGATTAATATACTCCACTTGAATATATAAAAAAAGGAAAGCATCCTTTATTTACATGACATCTCCAAAATCAATCCTAGAAAAACAGTTATGATGTAAGAAGTAAACCAAAGTCAATAATCATGATATATAAGCAGGATGCATGAATATGTTTAGATAAGAGCTTATTCAAAATAGATAAGAGTTTAACCAAAAAATAGAGAATTACAATAATACCTAAAAAATGATCTCAAATGATATGCATATCCACACGGCATCAGCTAACGATGCTATAACAATCATCATATGGAATATCACTAGGCATCAACATCTCGGTCACCTTTTGTTGCATAAAATTTGTTCTGGATAAGCCCAACACGGAAATGCATCCAGCACAGCCCAGGGGCACCCCAGCAGCTCATCCAGGGGCCCAAACAGTCAACCATAACAGTGGGAGGGGAATCTGACCAAAGCGGAAAAGATCCCCGACGAATGGCAAAATCTCTCACACAAGGGACCGTCATAATTCTCCCGAACCATGGGAAACAATGGCCGGATCATAATCTCTACTCGTATATGAAAAAGGGGAGACCTGAGCTCCTCCATGTATGTTGAACCCCCTATAAGATTTCATCTACTACCTCAAATACATCTTGCCTCTTGTTATCAGCTAAATTTTCGAAGAACAACAGGGATAAATTGGAGTCAGTATCCAACACGTTGGATTTTTTCTGGAGATTATACTCTGCCTCAATCAACATGTGATAAATTAACAACATTTAAGTATTCAAGGTTCTCATCATAAATTGGAATCCGTAATCCATAGGAAGCAAGGAGAGTAGACCTATGCTTAAATATTGATATACTATGATATACAAGTTGGCACTTCTATAATTCCCAGATAAATCTTTTCCAACTCCGCATAGATCTCAATTGATTGTTGATGAGTTACATCATCAACTGCAAAGACATGAAGCTTCTTATCTACCTCTATCCAACTCCATCCTGCAGGTTTTCTTATTCTCCTTCTTTGCATAAGGCTTCTGACTTCAGCCACTTTGTTCCATAAACCTTTTTTTGCATAGATTTGTGCTAGTGATAAATATGGTGCTGCATTACATGGTTCCATCTTAATGAGCTGATCCGCAGCCTCCCTTCCAAGCTCTACATCTCCATGAATCTTGCAAGAATTCAAGAAGGAACTCCAGATTACAGTATTTGGATCATAAGGCATTTCTACCATTAAATCTCTTGCCCTCCTAAGATTTCCATTTCTAGCATACAGATCAATCAAGCAAGCATATTGGTCTATATCAGGAGATAACTGGTAATCTATGCTCATTTTGTTGAAGTACTCCACCCCTTTGTGAAGAAATCCAGCGTGATTGCAAGCTGTTAAGATTGCTGTAAAGCACACATGATCAGGAATGAACTCTTTCTCCACCAGTAAATGATCAAAAAGCTCCAGAGCCTCCAAACCTCTACCGCAGTGAGCATAAGCCATGATCATAGATGTCCACAACACACTATTTTTGTTAGAAGCCTGGTCCAACACAGCTCGAGCCTCACCAATGTCACCGCCCTTTGAATACATATCAATCAAAGCACTGACCACGAACACATTCTGCTCTGAACCCATCTTAACAACAACAGAGTGCACTTGTCTTCCTTGAAGAAGTATTGCAATGCCACTGCAAGCATTTAATACAGAACATAAAGTGTGATCAGTAACACCCAAATTCCTCTGCCGCATTTCCACAAATAGTTTCAGCGCGTCATCATAGTACAAGTTTTGACAATAACCAGAGATCATTGAATTATACACAATACTATCCCTTTCATTACTTTCATCAAACACTAAAGCAGCATCATCAACACACTCCAATTTTGCATAACAATCAACCAATGAGCACAACACAAAATTCATGGCACAAAATCCTCGTTTCACAACATGTGCATGAAGAATTGAACATTTTTCAAGGCCGCCATTTTGCCTCACACAAGAACCGATAACACTGGCAAAGGTAAAAGAATTAGGCTTAATTTGGGTACCCAACATATCCTTGAACAACAAGAATGCATCTTTTCCTTGTCCATTTATTGAGAACCCTGAAATGAGTGAAGTCCAGGACACCTTATCGTGCACCTTCATGGATGTGAATACCTTCTTTGCCTCCAAAATGGAATCACATTTTGCATAGAAATCAACGAGTGCACTGCTAAGGAACAAATTATCCTCATACCCGGATCGAATGATATGAGCATGGATTTGTATACCTAGAGGCCAATTAAGGGTTTTTGCGCAAGAACTAAGTGTGGCACAAAGAACATGCTTCGTTGGTTTTGTTCCTAATGCTATTGCATTCATTGCATTTGATGACTCTGGTATGCAAGAGATTGTGAATCCATGAACACACTCCTGATCAAGGTTACGAGAATCAAACCGGTCAGTGAACCAGTTAAGTGACGGGTTTAAAGGTTCAATGATCTAACCATGGTTGAACAGTAATTGAACCAGTTTAATTAAGTATAAAATAAAATTATTTAAAATACAACCATATAAATTTCTAAATATCTAAATTAAATGTTTCAATAACAATAAAATTCAAAATTTGCCTCACTGCCATGGTGTTATGGAAGATATGGAATGCAAGGAACATGAAGATTTTCGAAGATAAAGAGGTCTCTCCACAAGAAATTGTTAGTGCTGCATCAAGACTGAAGGAAGAAAGGGAGGCAGAAAGGGAGATATGGGTAAAAATTGAAAATACAATCATAGCTAACATTGATTAAGAAACAGAATAGCCAACAAAATCAGCACCACAAATATTAACAAACAACAGCAGCAAACAACATCACAAAATCAAAATTATGAAGCAAAATAGAATTTTAAAATATAAAAATAAATTACATTATCAGAAACTTATTATTAATTAGGATAAAAGCAAATTCATGAAGCAAAATGCCAAAATCCAAGCAGAAAATAGGAGACCAGTGAAACTTACCAGGGACGAGGGAGAAGCGGCCGGAGAGGCGAGAGACGCCGGCGAAGATGCGAGCAGAGGCACTGGTGGCAACGACCCGGAGTAGCGATGCAGGAGGATAAATGGAGAACGGCGGCGGCGCAGTAGTGAACGGACTGAACGGAGTGGCGATCCGGAGAACGGATCAGTGACGCCGGCTGACTTGGAGAGCAGAGAAGGAAAAGGGGAGAAGAGGAAGGTAGAAACTACAACAATTGTATAAACATATCAAAACATATAAAAATAAATAACATAAAAATATTAAATATTAATTTTTTATTTATTATCAATATTAATATATTAATAAGTAATAATATAGTTATTAATTTAATTTTTATAAATTAAATATAATAATAATAATAAAGTTGAGTAAAAAACTCAAAGATATAAATTTTAACTAAATAAATTTATTAATTTATAATGTTATAGTAATATTTTATTTTTTATAATGTTATAGTAATATTTTATTTTATATTTTTAGATACAAATTAGAGTTTAATTTTGATGTATAGTGTAAAATAGTTTATACGGTTATTCGTTTAATTATTTCTTTTTTTTTATGATCATTCACACTATCAATATAAAGGATAGTTATTTTTTATGATATGACATTATGTAATTGAATGCACACAAAAATTTATTTTACACTGATAATATACTAAAATTTAATTCTAAAATTTAAAAAAAAAAAAAAATATATATATATATATATATAATAAAGAATTAGCTAATTTATATTCTAAGGCAACATGATAAGAGTTTTTAAATTTTTAATATATTTAATACGTTGAAAATATAAAAAAAAAGTAAAAAATAATTTTTCAATAATTTTTGTCAAACCTTTTTTTATGGTGTTTTTAAAATATATTCTTATAGTATAGGTTAACAAAATTTTTGAAATATTTTGACATCAAATTTAATACGTATATTTTTTAATGTGAAAACAAATATAATTTTTTAATGAGACATATATATATTTATACATATACTTTTATATATTTTTTCAAAATATTAGTGAAATATATACTTGCCCCACAAATTAATAACTAAATTCGTCTCTGTTTGTTATACAATAAATTTCATTCCTTTTTTATTTTAGGTTAATTTTATCGGAGATTCATATATAATTATTTTTATATAAAATTAATAGTTAAAAATTATTAAAAAATTTAATTTGTTTAATTAAATTAACATCTAACAATATATAAATATAATTGTATATGAGTTTTTATCTAATTATATATATTTAAATGACTGATATTAGTTATATTTTTAACAATTAATTAGTGGTAATTATAAATGATCAAAGAATGTACATAAAGGCAACATTTATCCAAATAAAATTAGATATTCTATAAAAAAGAATTAAGGAAAAAAGATGTAAGTGAAAAATTATTGAAGTATACATACAAAGCCGCCCAAGAAAATTAAGTGTCATAATTATTAGGAAAAGATTAATTTAATGAAAAAGGTAGCTTGGGGCAATTACTGGGATGCCAATAACCAACCAGATAAGATTAAGCACATTGGGCCAAATAAAAAAAATTGCAGTGGGGACAGGAAAAGAATAGAACAGAATATATATAGCAGCATATAATTATAAAATTGATATATAATAAAAGTAAAAATTGATATCCATGTTAGTTTTAGGCATCAAAACCTAAGAACAGCTAATAAGAGGTGGTCCATAACTCCATACACATATATACAGAGTATAGTAATGATTAAAAATTTTAGTTTAATTTTCTAATTTATTTTTTTAATATTTAAATGACTACAAGATTAAATATATGTTTAATTTTTGAAAACATAGAAATAAATCTAAAATTTTTTATTTAAAATTGAGAATGATATATAATTTAGAACTCTTAAATGATTTTTTAATGCAACATATTATTATTATTATTATTATTATTATTATTATTATTATTATTTTGTTTTAATATACATAATATATAAATTAATGGTGCCCTGTGCTTTGAATCCTTCAATTATTCGAGGTTATAGGTTCATAGGTGCATGATGCATATACTTGATTGCAGTCTGACCGTGTTCGCGGTGTGGTTTGGTTCGGTTTTTGAGAAAAAAGTCATCCGATCCGATCATTTAATTAAATTACGATTCGATTTGGTTCGATTTGTTCAGTTTTTTTAATCAATTCAAAAAAAAAAAAATACTACCATACTATTTCACAAAATCATAATATTGAAATCAACAAACACATATACACAATAGCTAACAAAGTATTGGTCTAATGAAATTTAACTACAAAAGGAATTCAAATACAACAATTAAAGAAGTTTAAAAGTTCAATAGTCAACACAACTGAAAATAAAAATAAATTTTCATTAAAAAATAGCCAAGTTATACATTCTAATAATAAAAAGAACAATTCATACTATGATACATGTGCCCGAATCAATGAATCAACTCAAAGTTTAAGAGCATATAAGTCATGCTAACTAAAAAGGTGAATCTTGAATCATATCAGTTATCAGAACCTTCTATGCAACAATAAGAGCAAGACTGCAATTAGATCCATCAATCCAGCAACCATCTAATGAACTAAGATACATACATACATACTTAATCCATCATCTAGAACCATCTGATTAAAATAAATTTTAAGAGTAAACACTCAACATGATAAAGAATAAAGACATCTACAAAATTTTCTGATTTGATTAATAAAGACATCTATTCAATTCAGAATTACCTCATCAATAATCAATAATAGCAGCAGTGAACCCTAAGTAACAAGAAAGCCACGAATTTGAATCAAATGGAAAGC
This sequence comes from Arachis ipaensis, assembly GCF_059453495.1. NCBI lineage: Eukaryota > Viridiplantae > Streptophyta > Magnoliopsida > Fabales > Fabaceae > Arachis > Arachis ipaensis. Next base: position 140,922,410 of record NC_142436.1, read on the forward strand.
AAGCAACAAGAAATGGTGTTGGAAAATCCAAGTAAAAGCAGAGGCTCAACAAAATCAGACGGCAGAATAGAAATTGAAGTGAAACATATTCAAGGAAGGAAGAAGAAAAAACCGAAATAGTGCTGAGCAAGAGCAACAATGAATCAACAAACAAGAATACCAACAATAAAGTAAACAATACCAACAAACAGCAACAATGAATCAATGATTATTGAAAAAAAATTAGTGAAATTACATAGTAACTCATCAGTATTATTAACAAAATTTCAAAACAAGCAAAATAAGTGCAGAAAACCAAAAATCAATTCAGAATCACATAATCACATAATCAGAGAATCATAGAATTTGAACTAAGCAAAACAAGCAAATTTGAACCCAGCAACTCAGAAGCACAGAATCAAAGTTATTAACAAGAAACTAACAAAACCCTAAACAAATCCAGCAACTCAGAATCACAGAAATTATAATTAACAAAATCAAACCTTAACTATTTCATAATTATAAACCCAATATGTCTAATTAGCTTCAGATACATAGAAGGAGAGAAAATCAAACCTGAAGTCAAGTGGATGGGAAGGAGGAAGAGCACTGGAAAAGGGCCAACCGGTGGCTGCTGTATTGTGGGAGACTGGGAGGTGCTGGGTTGAACTGATGATCGTGGTGCTCTGCCCTGTTGAGTCAGTGGGTGGTGGCGTGTTGTTGGCCTGCTGGGTCAGAGGGTGGCGTGCTAGCCTGAAGAGGAAGGCTTCGCGGTGGTGGGACTTGGGAGGATCTCTGCTCTGTCCGCGAAGAGGAAGGCTTAGGCGTTGGAATTCGGAGGAAGGCTTCGCGGTGGTGAGACTTGGGAGGAACGTGGGTGTCGCAGCCTCGCAGGTGTGGAGACTCAAGGACGTGGGTCGCGCAGAGGGAGAGATTTGGAGAAGAGAGAGCTACTGAGCTAGGTTTGGATTGGGGATTTGGGGGTTAGGGTGCTGGACGCACACTCGCGCAGCACTGCAGCAGCACTGTTTCATTCGTTTGGGAGGGGGTGGTCTGGGGGGATGGGGTTAGTAATTTTTAGGGTTTTTTGCCAAACCGGTTCGGTTCGGTTAGAGTTTTCATGGTCAAAACCGAAAACTGAACCGAACCGTAAAAAAACAGCAAAACAAGTTTTTTTTTATTTTTTCAGTTTTTAGTTTGTTCTATTTTCGGTTATTTCAATTTGATCTGTCGGTTTAATTCAGTCTGGATTGGTTTTGAACACTCCTAATACATACACACAATTTAACAATGTTTCTTTCCAAACAAGAAACACCACAAACTGACGAAGAAGAAATATATAATGTGATCACTGTGATACGGAAACCATACATACATATCTATGTTCTTAACACCGATAGCAGTGATTCCCACCAAGCCAAGAAAGGGTTGAGATAATTTTTTTTTCTTTTAAAATCTGAAAGGCAAATGTCTCTATTGAGTTAATAGTCAAAATCGTCCCTGAAAGATACCCCGATCTCCATTTTAGTTCCCGAAAGATAAGTTACTCACATTGATCGAGTTTGTCCTTCCGTCCTCTCAGGTGGTGACGTGGCTAACGTTTGCTGAGGTGGAACGTTAAGTGCCAGCGTGGTGAGGTTCAAAACGACGTAGTTTCATATCCTCAACCCCAAATCAGTGGAATGACGTCGTTTATGGTGTACAGTTGGATATTCAAACGTTCTGCCCTTCTCTCCTCTCATAATAACCCTCTTCAACTTTCGCTCCAAAATCCCTCGTCTTCTCTGTACTCTGGTACTCTCCCCAAAGATCCTTTGATCAGAATCTGGAGGCGTTGTCGACGATTCCTGTGCGTGTCGAGGCTTGTAGAAGAGTAGGCTCTACTACGTTGGATAGTTGGAGGAGGTCGCGGAGGAGTTTTGTAGTTGGAGGAAGGAACAGTAACTGCCATAGGGTAAGATTTAATTTTTTTTACAATTTCTGTTGATTTTGCAATGTTGGTGTCCGTTGGTTTAGGGTGACTTAGTTCTAAGAACCATCTAGTGAGACTAGGGTTTGGATTAGCCTGAACATGTTCTGTATGCGTTTGCCATTAGGGATTTCCTGGGCGTTATGTGGTGGGTTTTTCTGGGGAGTGGAGGGTTTGCGATGGTTATGATTATGTAGTTTGCTGTGTGTTTACATTCAGATGTAAGGCTGGAGTTGTTTCAGTTTTTGATGTTGACTACATTCATTTATTTTTGCACTTGTAGATGGAGGGTCCTCCGATGACGTTTGTAGTTCACCATGGTGGGAAGTTTAAAAAGGATGAGGGTGGAAATCTGTACTATGAGCCGGATCACATAGAGGTGTTAATGGGAGTTAAAGCTGACACACTTGACGTGTTCTTTGTGAAGGGATGCTATGTCGAACTGGGATATACTGAGGCTAGGGAGTGCTGGTGGAAATCTCCAGGAGTTCCCCTTGAATATGGGCTGAGGAGGCTGGCCACAGATCATGATTTGGTCGCAATGGTGAAGGATTGCAGGAGGAACTTCAACTTGATCAACCTATATTTCGAGCATGGTGTTTCAGAGCCATGTGTGGTTGATAAGCAGGTAGAAGATGTGCCAAAAATTAAGCCAACCCAAACCAAGAGACATCAGTCTCAACCCACCAAGTTACCATCCCACCAAAAAGCATGCTCTGAATCCACGAAGGCATCAGCTGATGGTAGCAGATTATCTCAGCCCTCAAAGTTGCCTTCTCAGTCCAGGAAATTTTCTACCCAATCCACAAAGGAACCAAGTCAGCCCAGTAAATTGCCTACCCAGCCAACTAAGCAACCAATGCAGCCCACTAAGCCCACTGGACCATCATTGAAGCCCACGAGTCCATCAGCTAAGCCCACTAGACCAACATCTAAGCCCAGCAGACCATCATCTCAGCCCACCAAGAAGTCACATCACCCTGTGCGAACTCCATCACAGCAGAAAAAACCCTATAGTCAGCCTACCAAACCTACCCTTGCTCCATCTCAGACCAAAGGTAAGGCCAAGGTCACTACTACCACAAGAGCAGGTAGGCATGTGAAGACAGTAGAGGTTGAGGAAGACAGTGACTCTCATGACTCCTATGAGAGTGCTGAGGACAGCCTTTACAAACCTCCAAAGGTACTAGGAGATGATAAATCTAGTAGTGACAGTGATGATGGTGTGAACTCTACAAGGCTGAACAAAAAAAGTGAGGTTAAGGAGAAGCACAAGCCTGCTAAGACCAGATTAGCAGAGAAAGAAATAGAGACTACCGATTCAAACTATGAGGCTTCTGAGGATGAGGATGAAAGTGACTCAGGTATTTGGTTAAATCAATTGGTTTGTAGTTGTTGATTTAATTTTGGTAACATGACTGATTAACTACTTTCTGGTTTCTATTTGGCAGACCTAGAGGATAATCCCCTTGATGACAATGATTCAGATCTCAACTCATGGCACTCGGAGGACTCAGACCAGGAACTAGACTCTGATGAGGAATCACTAACCGTATATCCCCAGTATAATGACAAGGCAAAGTTCGGGGACCTCAAATTTGAGGTTAGTATGATATTCAAATCAAAGGAACATTTTATGCATGCAACTAGGGACTACACAATCCAGTTAGGTAGAAACATATTGTTTACAAAGAATGACAATGTTCGGGTTAAGGTTGTGTGTAAGGCTGAGGGTTGTCCTTGGGTAGTATACTATGCACGTAGTAAGCAAGACAGGTCCTGGCAGATTAAAACTCTAGTTGACAACCATATCTGTCCTAGAAGGCGAAAAAACAAGGCAGCGACCCAACAGTGGACACTAAGCAAACTTGTTCCAAAACTTAGGAAGCACCCTACAATGAGACATCGTGAAGTGTATGAGTGGTTTGTCAGGAAGTGTAACATAAACCTGAACAACACCTGCATCACTAGAGCATTGAAAGCTGCTAGGAAAGTGGTAGAGGGTGATGAAGTTGCTCAGTATGGACTAATCTGAGACTATGCCAATGAATTGCTTACAAGTAATCCTGGGTCTACAATTCAAGTTGGTGTAATTCCGATGCCAGAGGGTCCTCCTCAATTTAAGGCTGGGTGTAGACCGATGATTGGATTGGATGGGGCTTTTCTTAAGACCCTGCACGGTGGACAAATATTGACGGCATGTGCTCAGGATGCCAATAACTACATCTTTGTTGTTGCCTATGCAATTGTGGACGTGGAAAACAAGGACAACTGGAAATGATTTCTGGACCTGCTGCAATCAAACCTTGGCAACTACAATGATAACAAGTTGTGCATCATTTCAGACATGCAGAAGGTGAGGACAATTTTCATTCTCGTATTCATAGTTTTGGGATTTGTGTGATTTAATGAGATATACTTCTAGGACTAAATTGATTTAATGATCAAATTTGAGGGATTCATTTGATTAATAATCTTTTCGGGTTTCTTTGTATCTGGCAGGGACTAATTTCAGCAGTGAAGGAAGTCATGCCCATGGCCCAGCACAGATTCTGTGTGTGGCATCTGTGGCGGAATTTTTCAAAACAATGGGGTAGCACGGAGTTGAAAGACCTGGTCTGGGAGTGTGCTAGATCAAGGACACGTAATGAGTTCGAGAGGAACATGAAGAGAGTAAAGGTCATCAACGAGCAGGCTTGGCAGTATCTTGAAAAGTGGCCGAAGGAAGCTTGGACTAAGGCGTACTTTAGTGAGGATCCTAAGAATGACAACATTTGCAACAATGCTTGCGAATCATTCAATGCTAAGATAAAGCATGAAAGGACCAAGCTGATTTTGACTTTGGCTGAAGAGGTGAGAAGAATAATCATGAAGAGCATGGTCGATAACAAACTGAAGTTGAGCACTTATCAAGGAATTTTACCCCCGGTTCAGCAAAGCAGACTAGAAGCCATGACAAAGTTATCTAGTCACTGGGCTCCCCAATGGTGCGGGGATGAAAAAGAGGAGTTGTTTGAAGTACATGGCTGGCCCACAAACATGGTGGTCGACTTGGGAAAGCACACTTGCACCTGTCGGTTCTGGCAACTCACAGGTAATTCATTCAGACCCTATCACTCCTTCCCTTAGCCTGAATTAGTCAGAGTTGCTTTGATTTTTTTTATTACGTTTGTCTGTCTGTTCTTGGCACAGAGATGCCATGTATGCATGCAATTTCATCAATTCAAGACAAAAATGGTAAGAGAACTGAGGAGTATTGCCATGAGTTGTTAACAATGGAGGCATACAAAAAGACATGTTGTTTCAATGTTAACCCGATGAAAGGACAAGATCTGTGGGAGAAAACATCCTCACCTGCCCCTATCCCACCCCAATCAAGCCAAAACCTGGGAGGCCTACCAAAAAGAGAAGAAAGGACAAGGGAGAGCAGCCAGTTGGGTCAAGCACCAAGATGAAGAGGAAGTACAACCTAATTAGGTGCATGTTTTGTGGTGAAGTTGGATACAACAAGAGAAGTTGTGCAAAGAAGAAAAAGGAGGATGCTGAGGAACAAGCTAGGCAAATGCAACTTTAGCTTGCCCTTGCTAAAGGGCATGCTCCCCCTACAGATGACCCAAACACCAACAATGAAGTTCAATCACATTCTCCCCCTCCTCTCCCAGTCCAGTCACAACCTGCTGTGGAAATCAACCAACCTGGAGGAACCCAACCAATGCAATATCCCCAAACCCCTGTTCAAGACATTCAGGTTAGTTAATTGTTGCTTTTTCTTCTGTCCAATTGCATTTATTTTATTTACTTGAAATTAATTGGTTTGCAACTGGCCTATGCAGGGTGCAAAGAGAGGCAGGCCACCCAAACTGCATGTCATAAAAAAAAGGCAAGATCGAATGCCTCCACCCAGTCACATGTGGCCATATCTGCTGAGACATTGAAAGGAACAACTTCCGCCACTGTAAAGAAGATGCAAACCTTCATGACATTCGTGCCTACTCCAGGCTTCAAGCGTCCAAGAAAGAAAGATTAATATGTTTAACTAGGAAATATATTTTGTATGTAGTTGCAAGTTTGCTTTTTGGGAACATGGCTCTGTAAACTGCTTCTGTGTTCAGGATCATTTAAGTTAGGCCTAGTATGTTTTTTTGGTTTAAGTGAACAATGTTGTCTGAACTTATGCTTTGCTATTTTAACTTCTGGATCCTTGATCACCCCTGTGGTGTGTCTACTAAGACAATATGATACCAGTATAATTATGATGTTTGTTATGGATTACAATGACTTTGTCTATTGTCATGTATGTTTCTATTTGGTGAATAGATACTTATAATAGTTCAAACATCACCATCATGTATTCTCAGTGAAACCCATCATGCCAAGTTTATGTTAAATTAAACACAATTAAACCATACTTTCATTCATAAGTAACATCATCATTACATATCAACTAATTCAATTTCTCTGATCTAACAACACCTCTAACACACAAGAACATAACACTTCATCTGTGGCTTTACTTGGAGATTAATGTGAATAACAGTGATACACACAAGACAGTAGCCACCACCACTGCAACTGACAGGAATATTATCAGCATCTTCATTGCTCTAACCTCACCCTCCAAGCTACCCAATCTCCATGACACATTCAGTCTCCATTCATCATAGTCCCCACCAACCTCTGCATCAGTTTCCGCCCCTGCTACATACCCATCTTCCTCAACCCACCTAAAGAAGTTGCAGTGACTTTCCTTCTGAATTTTTCTAAAAAAAAAAAAAAGAAAATCAATTTCAACTACCCAGCAGAATAGACAAAAAGGAATATGAAAAACAAGCTTCATATATCATAACCTAACTCACCGGGTATCTGACACAAGTGTGGAACAACCTATCCGGATTCTCTCTTGTGCCGGATTTCTTGATTGTCATCTTCAACCCACAAAAGCAAGTCTGGTCCTTCATCTTCCTCCTCCGTCGCATGGAAGAGTTCGACTCATGGCTACCGATAGACTGCGACGGCAGGTCACCACTTCGGCTTCCACTCATCATAGCAGCGACTCCTCAAACATACATCGCCATCTACTACGAGAATCACGCACATATATGCTTCAGATTGGGGGTTAGGGTTGTAACATTAGGACTAATTTGACCTAAATAATCAAACATATCTTATCAGCATTAACGGTTGCCATACTGGACCTCACCACGCTGGCACTTAACGTTTCACCTCAGCAAACGTTAGCCACGTCACCACCTGAGAGGACGGAAGGACAAACTCGATCAATGTGAGTAACTTTCGGGAACGACTTTGATTAATTTTATCTTTCGGAGACTAAAATGGAGATCGGGGTATCTTTCAAGGACGATTTTGACTATTAACTCTGTCTCTATTCCTCAAAACATGAAATTAAAAAAAAGGGAGCATTTTATATATAATTACTATTACTATATAGAAAGATAGAAAGGAAATACTTTCAATGCTTGCCTAGAATGTAATATAGCATGGTTTGGGACTTTGGTGCAAATTTAAAACCATCATGCGTTTCTGAGAATGAGAAGGAGAAAGATAAAATAAATATTTTCATTTTGATATATATACTTCCAAGTAAATTTATTTTTTTAACTTATTAGGCTACATTGTATTGTGAAGAGTCTTTTTTTTATTAGGCTACATTGTATTGTAATTATATATATATAGGTGAGTTCTACTCAATTCCTTCTAAATCAACATGTAAATTACCCCTTGTGATGTGGCATGTTTTAATTGGATGTTTAGTTTTAATTTGAGTTAATTTAATTCAATAAAAGTTAATATCTTAACTAAAGTAGGACAACTTTATAATTAAAAGTTTTTATAAGAGAGAGGAATATATAATTTCTGTAAACATTAAAAAGTAAAGTTATATTTCTTATCATTGTTCAGAAGCTCAATGTCCCCTTTGCCCCATTCCTCTCTGAAATTGAAAGAAAAAATAACTCAATCTGTACCCACTCATTGACCCAGCCCCGCCGCCCGCAGCCCACAGCCACGCCAACCACCGCAGCCACCTCAACCCTGCAGCTCCATCGCATGTACAGGCATCGCGTGTGGAAGGTCGGCGCCGTCGCAGGAGCTTGAAGTCGTCTCCTCTGTTCGAGAGCGCTCTCTCTGTGTTCACCGTGCCTCCGTCACCGTCACTGTAATCGTCACTGTCAAGAACTTCTTCGTGCTTCCCTCGCCGCCTGACATTATTCGTTATGTCTTCATCCGTTAGCTGGAACCTTCCCTCGCCGCTGACATCTCTGTTTGCTCTATTCGTACTTCAGGTAGGTCTTCTTCTTTTCTCCATTTTGTAGTATTCATTTATTTGTGTATTCTAGCCTGAGTTTTGCGATGTTCATTCTTGTAATTACTGATTCTGAAATTTCTAAGTTGTTCACAAGAATCAGTAATCAGTAATCACAAGAATGAACAGCGCAAAACTCAGGCTAGAATACACAAATAAATGAATACTACAAAATGGAGAAAAGGAGAAGACCTACCTGAAGCACGAACAGAGCGAACAGAGTTGTCAGCGGCGAGGGAAGGTTCCAGCTAACGGATGAAGACAGAACGAACGGAGATGTCAGGCGGCGAGGGAAGCACGAAGAAGTTCTTGACAGTGACGGTGACGGAGGCACGGTAAACACAGAGAGAGCGCTCTCGAACAAAGGAGACGACTTCAAGCTCCTGCGACGGCGCCGACCTTCCACACGCGATGCCTGTACATGTGACGGAGCTGCGGGGTTGAGGTGGCTGCGGTGGTTGGCGTGGCTGCTGGCTGTGGGCGGCGGGGCTGGGTCAATGGGTGGGTACAGGTTGAGTTATTTTTTCTTTCAATTTCAGAGAAGAATGGGACAAAGGGGCATTGAGCTTCTGAACAATGATAAGAAATATAACTTTACTTTTTAATGTTTACAGAAATTATATATTCCTCCCTCTTATAAAAATTTTAATTACAAAGTTGTCCTACTTTAGTTAAGATATTAATTCAGCCTGAATTAACTCAAACTAAAACTAAATATTCAATTAAAACATGCCACATCACAAAGAATAATTTACATGTTGATTTAAAAGAGATTGGATAGAACTCACCTATATATATGTTAAGCTCTATGAATTCATTTGGCGTCAACATATTTTACTTTGGAGTAATAGAGAACTAATGAGGAGAATCCATTCAGATGAATGATATTAACGAAAAAGAAGACCTGGCATACTTTTTATCTTTAAATAGTAGGAATTCATTAGAAAGTAGGAAGAGTTTTACATCCGGACTTCATGTCTACCAGATATTTATTCACCAACTTGCTAAGGCATTTATTTTGAAACAAATAAAAAATTAAACACTAATACTAATAAATTTAACGTATAACTGATATAAATAAGTATATCAGACTTTAGTTTATATAATTAAACGCATGCTCTGCATGTTTAACCGTTCAAACGAACACATCCAAAGCCTCCATCCACTTGCCAACGGTTTTTGTAGTCTAGCTCTGGATATTATTATTCCTTTTGCGGGTAGGATATCATCATTTAATATATTATTAAGATGTCGTTTTACATGCTTAATTTTACAATTGCTTGACACATATAAATTATAGAATCCACTCTTTCACTTTTCACCTTAAAGATAAGTTAAACACAAATTTTCTAGGCACTATAATATTAATAAGATCTAGTTAGTCCCAACATATCTATCCTAAGTTAGCTCATAAAAATATATTTTAAATCATATTTAGATAAATTTTTATCTACATTTTACACAAATTTATTAAATTTATTTTAGAATTTTTGAGTTAATACTGAAAATAATCTCTGAAATTTGACATTCAATTCAATTTGGTCTCCTAATTTCCAATCAACTTAATTTGTACTCTAAAACTTTAAGGTATGACTCAAGTTGGCCTTTCATCAATTTTCGTCACCAAAAAAATGATATGGCACGTTTAGTTGATATCTGACTCAATCTCTGACTAGTTCTGAAGCACACCTCTACATTTTAATCTCTTTCACTTTTAGTCTCTCACAAACAGCTGAAAGCTCATTACTCACCTCGAGACACCAACCACACCATCAGAGCTCACCTTAGCAGCTTAGCCCACCTCCATTCACCGTTAACGCACACTCACCGCTGTCATTACGCCTCTCGTCGGATCCTCCGTATCATGAGCTCTCATGTTGCCACTCTCCTTCGTCTGTGCTCGACTGCTTGCGTCTCATCGTGCCTCCGCCGAGGAGTGCTCAAGACTTCGAGCTGTGCTACTTAGTTTTTGCAATGTGTCGTCGTCGTCTGTCATCACTGCACCCAACCTAACGGTTCGTTTGCTCACAAAAATTGCCTCTGTCGTCCTTTATCTCTACTCACCTCAGCTGCTCGGGTCTCTCGCTGCACCTCCCTCTACCAGTGATGAGTGTTCGAGCTGTGCGTTATGCGTGGTTGTTATTGCTCGTCGTCTGTGGGTGTTGCTAGCTGCACTGCTCGATTATGCCGCTGCAACAACAATCAACAGGTAAGTTCTTTTCAGTTATTCTAATATTCTATATTAATTTTTAATAGTTGATTTATAGATGTTATTTCTGTTAATTTTATTGTTGACTGATTTATGAATCTGATTAGAATATAACAAAAAAAAAAAAGAGCATTCAAATGAAGATCTTTGGAGGTTCATACTAAAGATGAAGCTTGATTTAACATATTCAACAAGTTCAAGTAGATGAATCAAATAAATCATATTTTGTATAATCATTAGTCTAATATGCTCCAAAATTAGAGATATTTTATAAATGAGTTGGAAGAGGTGAGAGAGATAGTGCTAAAGTTGAAGCATGATTCCCGTAATCCAGCATTATTACGGGCGGGTCTCAATGTTGTAAAGAGTGCCATCATATTTGCATATAAATTGAATTCACAAATTGAAAAAGTAATAAATTAATTGAAGGAGAAGACAAGAGAAGAGAGTAACCTAATTGAAGACGACGATTTGAAGAAGCTTTGAAGCGTGCATGTCATTTTTTCGATGACAAAAATGGATTAAAAAACCAATTTGAGTCACATCTTAAAATTTTAATGTATAAATTGAGTCAATTAAAAATTAAAGAATCAAATTTAGTTAGAAGACAAATTTTAAAGACTATTTTAAATATAAACTCGATTTTTTTTATACAAATAGTATAAATAAAGAGTTTAATATATTTTAAAGTATGTTAGCTGTGTATAATCTTTAGAGAAGTGCTAGGGGACCAACAACTTTTGTGATTTGTAGTCATCAAATAGCCATCAATGATAATTTTAGTAGTGTGAGATTTGTGTGAAATTTTATCCAATAACTCACTTTTCTTTACTGGTTACATACTAGCCAAAATTTAATAAAATTACTGATCTCCTAGACTTTTTCTAATCTTTATATTGCAAAGAAGAAATACGCTAATCTGGAGTAAGAAAATCTTCAACTCAGTATTCTGATCCTGTAAATTTATGTTCACATTATCACATAGGTGATCCTAAACCGATCTCCATAACGAATAATATAACAAGAAATGCTTAAGCATGACTGCATTAGCCACCATATCTTATCGAAAACCCCGGGTTCAAATACATTGCAACATCAGCATGTGCCTTTCATTCTATGGTTGACTATTTCCTATTATTCAATTCTTTTATTCTTTCATTTATATTTATAATATAATATAATATATAGTCATCTGACCAAGAAGAAAGATGTGCATCGCAGGATGAGTAGATATGCTCTCTTATGAGGTTCCAATAGTGAGTACTATATGAAATGTGTCTACACTTACACTTGTTCGCTAAAATGCACATCCTATTTATTAATACTAAATACAATTTTGACATAACAAAAGAAATTATACATGTTAGAATACATATATACAATGGGAGCCACTTATATAAAGACGTGTAAAATATATTTTTTTAAAATATTTTTTTAATAATTTAAATTTAATCTATATAATTCTTTAAATTATGTTATAATTGTTAAAATTCGACCAAATAAATTGATTTGATCGAAAAATTGATAAACCAAATCTTGAGCCGATCTAAATTAATATTTTTTATAAAAATAACTATAATACTCCTATTATAGAAAATGACTTAAAATATTTCTATATATATATTTTAAAAACTCTAAATCCTAATTCTTCTCTTCTTTTTATACTGTCATAAGATTAGAATTTAGGATTTTCAAAATTAATATATATAATAAGAGTATTTTATTCATTTTTTTATAATAAGAGTATTATAGTCATTTTCTATATAAAAAAATATTAATTTAGATCGGTTCAAGATTTGATTTATCGATTTTTCAATTAAATCGGTTTGTTTGGTCTAATTTTGACAAAAATAACATAATTTGATCGATTATATATGTTAAATTTTAATTATTAAAAAATGTCTTTAAAAAAGACTTTTTAAACGTTTGTATGTGAGTGGCTTCCCTATAAAATTCATAAATTTTTGCTTTTTTTAATATTGAGCTTAGATTTAATTTTTTTAAACAGTATTTCTAAAGCATTATAATACTCTAACGACCATATTTCCTCATTGATAACTGTACTAATGTTTTTAGATGGACTAATGCTTATGTTTATTCTTATTCGATTGTATTGTAAATCTCAGTTTTTGGGTATGCAGTGTGCACGAAGCATAAAATAATATTATTTGTATATTAAAAATAAATTAGTCAACAAATTAAAATAATTAATTTTTGTATAAATATATGTATTATTAATTTATTTTTAATATATATATGATATTTTAACATATATTTTATATGGACGAATAATTTGATGATTGATTTTTTATATATATCTAATATAGTTGATAAAATAAATACCGAATATAATTAAGGAGCAAGTATCTAATTAATTAACCAATGAGTTATAACTCAAATGGCATAGTCTCTCTATACTTAATTAAAAGGTTGCGGATTTGAATCTCCTATTTTTAGTAAAAAAAAAAAATGTCTAATTAATTAACGACCACAAATAAATAAATAAATAAAAGTCTCTATAGTTTAGGTGAGTATGTAGTTTGAAACCGAGGGCATGGAATAGGATTGGTGGTAGTAGTAACCGAGTAACTTTTTAAGAATTTGTCAAAGGTTTTGTATTTGTTTAGGTTTATGTCAAACCCCAACAGCCAGTCAACATTTAGTTTCTATATCTGACCCCTGCCTCTCATTTTCACATTCATTATATATAATTTGGGACACTACCTAAGTTTCATTCATCCAATGCAACTCACAAATTAAATTAAATCCTTGTGTTATATGGCTTCTTTACAGGTTTCATCTTTGATTTCTTCATCTTCTTCACAAAAACAAGCAATGTTACAAGCCAAAGCCGCTATCCATGTCCCTAACTTCCCCAGAGCTCCAAAACTACCATCGTTACCAACCACCAATACTCTCTTTCAGGAACTCAACAATGGCTTCACTCACTCATCATCAATTTTACCAGTACTGCAAGATAACAATGATTCAAGCAACAATGTTAACTGCACTTGTTCATCAAAATCAAAAGCTACCATGCATCAGCTTTATGCGATTCTAGAAGCAGTGTCGGACAGAGTGGAAATGCATCACAACGTGGGGGAGCAGCGTAACAACTGGAACACCCTCCTTCTCAACTCCATAAACATGATCACTCTCACCGCCACCGCCATGTGCGGCATGGCAGCCGCAAGTGGCGCGGCGGCCGGTGCTCCAGTTTTGGCTCTGAAACTATCCTCTGCGCTTCTGTTTTCTGCAGCCACGGGAATGGTGGTCATCATGAACAAGATCCAGCCGTCACAGCTTGCAGAGGAGCAACGCAATGCCACGAGGCTGTTCAAACAGCTTGAGGCCGAAATCGAAACCATAATCGCTCTTGGAAATCCCAGCAAGGAAGACGTGAAGCGTTCAATGAAGAAGGTGTTGGCACTTGACAAAGCTTACCCTCTTCCCTTGCTTGGAGCCATGCTTGAAAAGTTCCCTCAGAAATTCGAACCCGCTGTTTGGTGGCCTTCTTCAAAGAGAAGAACCATCCGATTCAACGAAAAAAAGGGAGAGATTAGTAATAATGGATGGGATAAGGGTCTGGAAATGGAAATGAGAGAGGTGGTTGAAGTGATGAAGAAGAAGGACGTGGAGGACTATGAGAGGTTAGGGAATTTGGTGTTGAAAATCAACAAGACTCTCGCCATTGCAGGTCCTTTACTCACTGGAATTGCGGCGGTTGGGTCTTGTTTCGTGAGGCAAGGTTCATGGGCAAGCGTTGTTCCTCTCGTGGCGGGGGCATTGGCCACGGCGGTGAATGCATTCGAGCATGGTGGACAGGTTGGGATGGTGGCTGAGATGTATAGGAGCACGGCAGGGTTCTTCAGGAAGACACAAGATTGGATCCAAGAAACCATTGAAGAAGAGATTGAGGAAAGAGAGGATGGGGAGTTGTTTGAGATGAAGCTGGCTTTGAAATTGGGAAGGAGTTTGTCACAGTTGAGAGATCTTGCTGCAAAATCGGCTTATTCTCGTATAGAGGGAACTCCCATTGATGAATTTGCTAGCAAGATCTTCTAATTACATTATTATTAGGCAAATTAACTATATCTTGATTAATTATTTTTTGTATATACATAGTAATCCTAACTTGGAAATGGAAAGTGTTAGTACTTTTGGGATATTCTTTGCAATGCGTGCTGTTATCATAATAATTTTAATAATTTCATCATTGTTCGTCAAAAATTGACAATTGTACAGTACGTGTTGACATTTGAAGCTGAAAATCAAAATGGATTCGAAAGTCATATAGCAACATTCTTGTGTTTGTTGACATTTACTTTACTTTATTTGTTATCATCACTAGATTGTAACAATCCAAGATGATTTGGTAAGTATGAAAGCATACATCGTATATACCCCCAAGCAACAAAGACGTGAGGTGTACATAAAAAAAATAATTATAAAATTAATTTATATATAAATGTCTTGTTTAATTTATTTTTAATATATATTTTATATAAATAATTGAATTTTAGTATGTATATATATGTGACCTAGAAATAGCATTTGGCATGGCTGAAGGAGTTAAGGATCACTTGGGCATCCTTGAAGACCTACCTAACTCTAGGTGATGGCAATTCAGATTTTATGAAAAAGATATAAAACAAAATCTTCTTGTTATATTTTCTACAAAAGGTTTCTAATAAAATGAACTACATAAATAAAACAACAAAAGCATTTTATTTTAAGAGTTTAGTACATTTTCTTTTGAAAGAATTGAATTTTCAATTAATTTCTTTTATTAATTTGACAATACACAATTAATTATTTATATAAAAGTATTTTATACTAAAATTCTTCTTAAGATATTCTTCATCATTTATAACTTATAAAAAGTATATTTTTATTTCAAATATTTAAGCTAAAAAAATTCTTAATTAGAATATTAGGCATTTATCATTTTTACTAACCTTATATTTATAACTATTATACATATATAATTTATGTCACACAAAAAAAATACATATCTCTTTTTATGTATAAAGAAAGGATATCGCTAGGGAGACAATGGACTATTTGTACAATGTGTACAATGGGATACAATGGGCTATTGAGTTACAAAATGAACATCTCACATACTATCTAGAATAACCATTCGAATACTAGCGAAAAATTTAAACTAATTTTGGGGTTCACCAAATCTCGAACTCTTGACCTTACAGATCTAGTGCTCTAATACCATGCATGATACCACTCATCCCAAAAACTTCAGCTAATGGGAAAAGGTAACACTAATGATTATATCTCTAATACTCTCTAAACTTCCATTGTGCACATTGTATAAATATTTCATTGGCTCATCATTCTTTCCCATAAAGAAAAAAGAGAATTAATTAATAAATACACTAATTTTAACGGTCAACGGGAAAAGATGGATGAGCTTCTTAGTTATTAACTACTAATTAAGCCGTGATCGGAGAAGAGAAGGGTGTGGTAGCAAATAGCAATGATTAGTCGGTGAAAGAATACACGTAACGATTACTGAGAGAGAGCCAAGAAATCCGGGATATTTTGATTGAGAGATGAAAGCGATCCTCAGAAGCCCGAAGCCATTCGTAGAATTCGTGGTTCCGATTATGCCATGCCTCTCGCCTCACATTCCTTAATTTCATCTACTTTTCCCCAAATCTCTATTTTCGTCTTTCGCTGCTTCAACTCCTCACCACTTCGCCTAAGTTCATTACTCCCTCACCAGGTATCCATTCTTCACTCCATTTCTCATTTATCCATAATATTATTAACCAAATAAAACGCAAACTCTCTTCTTTTTTCTGCTCTGAATTTGTAGCTTAAGCTTTTCTATTGTTGATTATTGTAGAAGGGAACAGTATCATGGTTCAACCATGCTAACGGTGAATGCTCCCAGAGCTATTCTAAAGTGCCATTCACATCAAGATTCAGCACCATCACTGCACCAAACTTATAATTATTATAAAACAAATAATGTTAATTTTATAATAAATTGCAATTCTGCTTTTCCTAAACCACCTTCTGCTACTCCCTGTGGCAATATATTTCATAGTTCCTCCTTCTCCGGCAAGTGCGATAAGCACCACAAGAGCCTTCATCTATGGCACTGCGGGTTGCACGATTCCATCTCATCGGAGGATGAATATCGATCCTCGCGCAACATAGCAATCAGCTTGTTTAGGCGTTACCGGAACTTCATTGATCGTGGTGGAGGTGACAATCTAAAAGTATGTCCACTGCCATAACCTAATTAACTTGCTTCTCTATATTCAAGTAACCGATTTATTTGTCTTAATTCTTAGGAGTTCATCACTGCGGGGGTAAATGCGTATGCACTTGGATGCACTGATGAAGGATTGAGGAAAGAGCTTACTGATATAAAGGACTCTGGCACTGAAATTGAAGCAATGTCAAGTTACGGTGGAAGCACCAGCTTGAAATCTAAGATCATCTCAGAGGAGGTAGTTTTCTGCTTTGAATTTTAACTAGCTGGTTCATGAGTTGTGCTGGTCCTAGATCTCTAAGTTGTCTTAATGTTCATGCAGGTTGATGAGTGCATTTTTTGGTTAAGCATTATATTCATCACAATCTTGTGTACACCACAACCAACTATTGTTAGATGGTCATCGACGCCTCCAGTGTCAGATGAAGTGAGACTCCAGTGGAAAGGCTTCTGTGCTCTTATAGCGAATGCATATTATATGAAGGGAATGGCTTGGTGAGACTCTTTCTTGCAAACACTTGTTATCTTTCCTTATCTGAGTGTAGTTAATTGAGTAGTAACTTTTACAAGTGAGAAAAAAGCATGTTGGATGTTCACAATATTGCTTACGTTGTTTTTATTGAAGGCTTCCGGTAAAGACTCTTCAACTTGAACAAACAGCTGTGATGGGTCAAGCTGAGGAACCATCGGTTGTTGCTAGCCGGATGAGATTAGTCTTTAGCACACTTGAGGTTAGCAATATACATTTTACATTTGGCGATCAGTTGTCTTGAGAGGGAAGGGAGTGGCCAAGTAGGGACTGTAATGTGTTTAACCGTTCTGCATATTGACTATTGATTGATCAGTACTTAATATAGCCTAAGGGAGGAACATTGATTAGTAATGGTTTGTTTACTTAACCTTTTTCGCCTCTCCTAACTCTAAAGAAAAGGAATAAATGAGATTCGTGAACAGAGAATGACATGTATGTTTTAGAGACGATTATTCTTGTGTTTTGGTTAACCTTGTTCATTACTACTTACACATATGGTCAACTGGTTGTTGCAGGTAGTGAGTCCACAGTGGCCAAGAGTATAGAAGCGCCAAAAAAACTCAACTGGTATCCCAGCAACTTACCCTCCTCAGTTCCCACCACCCACCCTCCCCTCTTCTTCCCAGAAAAGAGTATATAGTAAAGAAAAAAAAAAATTCTCCTGTAGTCCACCTAGGTGGAATGTGCTTTACTTTGTATATTTAATAGACTAATATATGATATATAATGCCTTCTATGTGCTAGCCTCATGCATGACACGAATCTGGTGAAAAAGTTAATTATCAACCTCTACAACAAAACGTATATTATTTTTCCCACTCTCTAATTTTAGTTTAATGCTAAATATTTTCTACACTACGTTTCGGTTTTATGTTATGCGATTCTCTTTCTAATCATTTTTCTTCTTGCAATTGAAAATCCCATATAACGTAAATGAAAGCAGTCTTGCCACTTTGGTATAAGACTATACAATGCGTGAAACATCTCATTAGCAATACCCAACAGACACATATTCGGGTGGAGAGCGTTACAATGACAACCAAGAAAGAGAAAATTCCAGATGAAATACCAAATTTAAGTATAGCCTCGTCAATAACAACAAATTTATAAAGGAAAAAAGGTGGTCAAAATTGGACTGCAATAAGCCGGGATCTTAATTGAAATTTATAAATTATCATGACAAATCCGTGGATGCAATAAATTCACCAGCATCTTTGAGTATTTTCCTTGCGCGCCAATAGATTGCAGTAGCCTTTTCTGATGTTCCCATCTGCAAAATAAACCCCCCAAAAAAAGTCATATACTTCACTATTCAGTTTGATTAATAACCATCCCAAGCAGAAGAACTTTACCTTGGTCTCCATTCGGTAGTAATTTTGCCACAAGCTGACATTTTGGTCATAAGTTGCAAGTGCAGATTCATATAATTTCCTGGCATTTACGAGACCATCTTTATCACCTAATGATGCATAGTTTGCTTCCAAGTCAATGCAGCTTTTATATAAAGCAAGCCCGGGACGTGGTAATGCTACATATCTGCAATAAGAAACCAATTCAGGAATCAAAGGAAACATGAAAGAGAATCTCCCAGAAATGAAGCATGTATAGTTATAAGTATAACATCGC
Source organism: Arachis ipaensis (assembly GCF_059453495.1). Taxonomy (NCBI): domain Eukaryota; kingdom Viridiplantae; phylum Streptophyta; class Magnoliopsida; order Fabales; family Fabaceae; genus Arachis; species Arachis ipaensis. Next base: position 140,941,288 of record NC_142436.1, read on the forward strand.
GCTGAACTAATGCCACACAGCACATACCGCTTATATATATGTCTGGCCTGCTGAATTCCATCCTTTTGAAGTATAAAGTTCACAATGGCAGCTGAAAGGGAAAACCCATTTTCACTGCCACCATCTCTGGTCAAAATAACAACCGATATCTCCACTAGTTTATCAAAATACTCTCTTTGATTTGCATAGAATTTAAGTCCCTGCATTTGAGTGACAGAACAATATAGATACCATAAAGTGAGGTAATATGATTGAAGCTGACTTTATATGAGACAAGACTGATTGAAGGGAAGTGAGAAACTGGTTGTGACAGCATACCTGTACCCACAAATTCTCTGATTTGGAAGCACTAACTTTTGTCAGAATTTGCCTAAAGAGTTCAAAGAGGGATTGCAGATCAGCATCACTTGGCAATGTCGAATTCATTGTGATACATCTAATTTCTATAGTGATCCTTAATTCCCATAACTGAACTGATTCAGCAAGTTTTCCACTGCTAAGTTTTCTAGCTAGTTTCCTTGCCTTATCCAATTGTCTCAACTGCAAATACAAGGACACGTGTTTGCAAGCAAGATATTCAGTAATGCACTCCATGCTTTCAGCCCTTTCATACACTTCAAGTAAATGGGATGTATATTTTACTGAAAGACCAGATGATAACCTATTTTCTCCTTTAGGAGCTACAATACCCATTAGAAATTCTGCATACATGCTAAACATGACACCTGAAGGAACAGATTTTAAAGCCTCCTCATAAACCTGCAAAATCAAAAACAGCCCAAAGTTCAATACATCAATATGGCATACAAGACAATGATCCAATCAATATTTTCCTTAGAACATCCTTCCTTGTCCATAATGTTAAGTTCAAGGCATTGACAAATCTCAGTCACTTAATTCAAATTACTATTGCTCATCCAGTTCAGTGCTTACACAGGAACATACCTGAACTGCTTTTTGCACCCGGGGATCTAGGACTTCTTCGCTAATATCCACCAGCATATTTTCAATGTCACATTCTTGCCTTGCAAGCCAGTTCCAGAATTCTGGTTTTGTTGAAAAATCCCTCTTCATATCATGCAATATATCCTTTCTTAAATCTTCATAATGCGCTAAATTTGTACCCTCCAATATCTCAAAAAAGCGCTTCCTAAGACTGAGACTTGAAGGAACAGCTTCAAGTGCTCCTTCATAGACAGTTCGATAGATGTTCATACCATGCTCTTCAAATAATTCTTGTTTCTGCCTCAACTCACCACCCTCAACATTCTGCTCATCACTATTATCTTTTTCATCAAGGGTCATAAACAACTCTTTGTTCTCATCTCTCCACTGCTTCTCATCAGCAGTTCTAGGATCACGAGTGAGAGTCCCCTCATCCTCGCCCAAAGCAACCTTGCGCGCCTTCAACTTATTTAGGTATACAAGTTCCATCCGAAGGTACTCTACCCAAAGGTCTTCTGATGTTGGACAAACTCTGAGACCTTCCTGCATCAAAGCACGAGCAGCTGCTACATTCAAGTTATTATCAAATTCCCAAGCCGCAGCGTAAATCCAAACTCCAGGTACCTTGGGATGAAACCTAATAACCTTTGCCAGTGCCTACAAAATTTCAAAAGGCCAAAATGCTCATACCACCTAAGCATAAACAAAATTGAACTCTTAAAACAAATCACAATTCATAAATTCGTCCTTTAATAATCCTGTGTAATGTGCACACCAAATTAAAAAGTTATTATCTATGTCTTAAACAATCAGGTATATCTATAATTTTAGGTTAAGATGAAATGATTAACAGGAAGCTACCTTCTTCATTCTACCGTTTTTCCTCTGCCTGCAGAACTCAAGGTAGCGAAACCAGAGATCAATGTCGCCCTTGTAACGCTTCAAAGCTAGCTCATAAATCTCCACGATTCTGCGCATACCAGCGGCATCGGACTTGGACTTCTTGAGCTTCTTGTTACCCTGCTTCTTGAGCTCGCGAGCAACCGACTTCTTGCGGAGGCCGCGGAGGGCGTCAAGCTGAGTCTCATAGTCCACGTAGGCAAGGAAGTCCTGCTTGAGAGGACACGGCCGCTTCAGCCTGTACTCGAATTTGCGGCGCTGTTTCACGATCTCGGCTATCTCGAGGCGGCTGAAGAGGCCGCGCTGCTCGAGGTCGTCGAGCTCGTCGAGCATGCTTTCCATTCTGTACTGCACTACGTCCGCCATGTCTCCTGCTTCGTGTGCGACTCCGTTCTGATGAATGGAGGAAGACCACCGTCAACCGCGAAGGCGCGAATGATGCTGTGCTTCGTTGATGAGGTTGAAGAAGGGTTTTAGTTGGATTGGGCTTTGTGGGCGTATATTCAGCTTCACTAGATTAGTTGGCAGATTATACCCTAAAAATATGAAATTGGTCTATTAGAAACTTTTGTAAACTTGGCCCAAATAAAAAGAAAAAATTTCTAGATATTTTGTTTGGTTTGGTGGTGCCTCATACACTTCATGTGTATCCCCAGGTGGCTGTGCCACTAAAAATTCATGAAGATAGTTAATGGTTAAATTATGTTCCTAAAAATTAGCCCCTAATCAATTATTGGCTAGAAAAAATATATTTTTGATATCTCATAAAAAATTATTATACTATTATAAACAATTTTAATTATTCGTCTGTTACAAGTTTGATTATTTTAGCTGATTATTTGATTGGAAAAAAAATTATAAATTAATATATATAACAACTAATTTAATAACGATTTTTAATATACATAGAACATTTTGTTAATTGTTATATATATGTGTATATATTAATATACCAACTTGACTCTTGGCTTGTTGAATTACCATATTAGAATTAGAATTTTCGAAATTAGGACCTTTTGTCAATTGAAATATAAATTCGTATCTCTATCTAGCTTTGATTAATTTCTATTAGGCACATGATGATTAATTTCTATTAGGCACATGATGTAATATTTCAATAAGGATTAAAAGAACTTAATGCGTACAACATTTGGCAGCAAACTGCAAATATTATTAAAAAAAAAGGAGAATTATTCGATTGTGGTTGAATTTTGTTGGCCAAGCAACATTACAAGCATAGATCACAAATTGTGCACCATCCGTTAAAAAAATGAGCAGCTGAAGATGAGTTGTCGATAGTAAAACTAAAATCCCCGCAAATATGGTAAGCATAAATTAATAGAATCAAATGGACATGAATGGTGTCACCCTCTCGTGACACGATAGAAATGTAAGTAGCTAGAATCAAATCAGAAAGGCCTAGTGCGACGACCAGTTGCCCTGCCACAGAGAAGTGCATTCTTTGGCACCGGATATTCGTCCCTCCATGATCCTGAAGGTGTGTATACTCTCAGATAAAATTGTTGTCCCAAGTATTGCCTTGCCCAGTTCTCAGACCTTATGTTCCACATTCCCACGTTGTCCAGTGGCATGTATATTGCAGTCCATGACCTTGGATATACCTGTGTTGTGCATCTTGCTACTGTGTCTCTCAAATTGTAGCTTCCTCTACTATTAACCGTCCACTGCCCACTCCCAAACCTATTCAATTCAATTCAGTTCAATCCACACAAATTCTTACCTTTTTGTAATAAATTTATATAATGCAAGTGTACTGTATGATAAGCTTACCCTACAACAAAGAACGAATAGCCATCAATATGCCATGACTGCACAGTATCCTCCCAGTTTTGGAACACAATCTCCACAAATTCATGGAAGTTTGCCCCCATCACTGCAGTTTGGAGATAACCGTTTCCCCCGGTGGGGTTGGTAGGCATGCTTCCCACCCAGTAGACTCCACCAATGTTGAAGTAGTCCGCGAGTTTCAATGGTGTATCCGGCTGAACATAAGACACACTGTTTACAGCAAACCTCTGCTTGCCATTGATATAGGGAGCAGAGTTTGCGAGCATGATGGTTCGAGTGGGTATGATCATTCCATAGTGGTAAGATCCTTGAGGATTTGGTCTTGGTCCACTTGCTGTCAGGTTCCACCTGGTTTGAACATGGAAGCATGTTAGTTATTAGTTAATTTGATCAAATTGCTTGTAATTCAAGAAAGGACTATCGCAATAATGTATGTATACCGGATGCTTCTGGCCTGAAAAACAGAGGAAACAATATCAGTGGTGGGGCCTCCAGGAACAGGACCCGATACCCCGGTGTGAGAATTGCTGTAGTGAAGAACAGACGTAGTTGTGAGGACCCGTCTGGTAAAACGCGTAGATACAACAATGTAGTAATCCTTGGGAGGTTGATCGGCAGTGACGAGCACGGAATAGGACTGTCCAAGATGGATGTCAAGGGAGGAGTAGGTGTTCTGAAGAGTATGAGATCCTTCGACCTCCACAAGTTTCATCTTGTGGCCTTGGATTCTAAAGTTGATGGATGTTGTGAGCCCCACGTTTGATATTCTGAATCTGTAAGTCTTACCTTGATCTACTGTGAATGTGTTTCCATTCCAACCGCGTCCGTTGATAAGAAGCCCATCAGGGAATGGAAGGTTATGCCCATTCTCCAGGAGGCGTCTCAATCTCTATAATTATCAAGAATTACATAAAGAAGAAGAAAGTGTATTTGAGATGAATGTATAGAGAAGGGGGAACCGGGCTTACATGGTGATCTAGCTTGAACCAGTCTCCAGCAAGAATGTAAAAGTCACCAGCAGGAGGAGGAAAAGGGACGGGAATCTTAGGGCGGCTCCAGATTCTGATGGCGCCAAATGCTCCAGCAGCTTTGTGCATTCCAAGAGAAGGGAAGTAGAAGAAGCTGCCAATCTGATCTTTGACTTGGATATTGTAAGTGAAGTTCCTGCCAGGTGGGATTGGACAGTTTGTGCCAGACACTCCATCCTGCCATGAATTTCTTCTGTGTTGTAACCCATTCCTGCACCACAACTCGCATCACTCCACATTATCAACTATCAACTATGCATATATGTCAAATAAAATGCTAATTTTGTTAGGTCTTAAGTCGAAGGGAAATATCCAAATTCATGTCTTATTTTTTTTTAATAATCCATATTTGTAGCAATTGAAATACTTTTGTTCTTTTCAAAATTAAAAATGATTGATTATAATTATTTTGAATCCATTTCTCAATCAAGAACCAGAGATGCCTTTCTTACTTATCATTGGAAAGTAAATTAACATAAATACAATAGTAAAAAGAGATAATACAAAAATATGTAAACTATACAAACAAGTCAAGGTAGATTATCTACACTAGCACTTCCCCTTAAGAAATCTGCAACAGAGTATCCTATTTCGGGAATACTTCTATTCTGTTACAATTTTGACTGCTCAATAACCAATTTGGTCCCAAAGTAAAGAATAATCAATAACACTAAAAGATGCTGTCAATACAGCCAAAATTCTTAAATTGCCAGCTACTCCGTGTATTTTTTTTTATCTACTTGTGGATCCATCTATATATTCCCTCAGTTGACAGCTGCCCATAAAATTCATGTTTATATGTTAATTAATATTGGCGTGCGATTTAATTTGACTACAAAATACAAATCACCACCGAGAATGGATTCTAATTTCTAATTGGCTGTTTGTTTGAAAGGGGTTTACAATTAAAAGAGAAATTTGATAAAGTGGCCAAAAGGACAGGCTAAGCCTCTATGCTCTCATCTCATTTCTAAGAAATTTTTAAATTAAATAATAATAAATCCCTTCGCGAGCTAATATTATTATAACCTTTTTTAATTAGCACTTTGTCAAACAAACGAACCCAAAAAGATCAAATATGCAAGTTTCTATAAGGAAAAAGAATGACGCTTTGAAAAATAAGTTCCCTATATATCCAATCCAAGAGAAGATAATGCACGTGAACAAGCAGTAAAGTGAAAGCGAAAAACATGGGGTGTCTGAACTAAAAGGGAAGAACCTTTAAATATTCTTAATAATAGATGTAGTAGCATACATTCCCCTGCATCTTACTTTTAATGAGAAACAAAAAATAAATAAAAACAACTATGAAGATAACACGCAAGAATGTTAAGACTTAGACAAAGAAGAAGAAGAAGTGTACCATGAAATGAGGAAGGGTTCTCTGAGGTAGTTATAGACACTGATAACCAAGTTGTCATTAGTAACGGCGTCAATATGAGGACCCGGGAACTGGCCGTTAATCAAGATCCCCTGCAAGAACGGAATTGAAAAGCGGTTATTTAGTTAGTAAGTTGTTAAGGAAAGAAAAAGGGATGGAGGAGTACCTGTTGTTTAACACCAAGGGGGTAGATGTCACCATAGGTGACCTTCCAAGTGAAGAACCTGTAGGGGTCTTCAGAGTTTACAGAACAGGATAGAAGAAGAAGAATGAGAGAAGAAAAGAGAAGAATGCATGGCCTCATTTTTTGCAAACACACTCAACTGGAAAGGAAGAGTGTTGTTTGCTTGAGATTTGGAAAGCGTAGATCTGTCAGTTGTTATGTATACCGAAGGCGTTCTATTATTTATTTATGATATTAATAATTGACAACACAACACACTCACAGACTCACTACTCACTAGGCGTAGGTTATTACATCTACAACTAGTAACTAGTAATGGACTAATAGTATTCGCAATTTAGCGCAATTCTACGAGGACAACGAGAGCAAATTAATGTGATTCTCTCTTTCGGCGAGTGCACTGCATCCCATTCAACTAATGAAGGAAGAGTTAATTTACAAATTAGTCTCTAAAAAATTAATTATTTTTAAAATTTATTCTTAAAAATTTTTATTAATTAAATTAATTTTTAAAAAATTACATAATTATTTTTGTCTTTTTTTTCACTCAATTAATAATTTTTGTCAATAATTAATGTTATTATATATTAACTAACAACATACATAATACTTAGTATATTCAATTAGACACTGATAAGATATATTTATAAAAATTTATTAATTTAGTCTATTTTTTTAATTATATAAGCCATAATTCTAATATAACTTAACGATACTAAATTGATAAATTTTTATAAATATATTTGTTCAACGTCTAATTGAATATACTAAGTATCATGTATGATATGAGTTAACATATCGTATTATTAATTATTGATAAAAAATACTAATTAAGTAATTAAAAAATAAAAATAATTAATTTATAATTTTTAAATAACTAATTTAGTGATAAAATTTCTTAAAAATAAATTTAAAAATAAATATTTTTTAGAGACTAATTTAACTTTTAATCTAATGAAGGAAATTATATTGCATTCAATATTTTGAGCCGTCGCTTTTTATTTAAGGCCACATTTTTTTTTAAGTTGGTGCTACATAATTTGTATCTTCATCGATAAAAGTAAGAGTGTGATAATGCCATTTTTTAATTATGTAATTTTTAAAATTATTATCTATTCTTGTTATTCTATCTTTTTTGTGATAATAAAGTTTCATAAAAATTGAGAAAAATCTACGAATAATAAAAAAAAAAAAACTCACATATATTTATATTTTTATAAAATTTATAATTAAAAATTATTATATGACAATTTAGTTAAATATATTAAATTATTTAATAATTTATAATTATTGTTAAAAGAAGCAAAATTCTTCTTTTAGTTTTAAAGTAAGAAATTATAGCTAATGGTTAAAGTAATACCAAATAATGACATATGAAAGTTTCAACTTAATTAACCATAATTACTAATATAAAATTTGATAAGTTTAGAACTTAATTGTAATTTTTGACTTAATCGAAGAATAAATTGTTATCTAATCATGTATTGAAAATAAATTACACATAATAATAAAATTAATTTGATATTTATTAACTTGATATAAAGACATATTAAACAGGTAGTAATTTGTTTATTTTTCATATCACTAATTTTAACAAATTTTATATAAATAATTTAGACATTTGCTAATGTATACTAAATTTTACATAGAATTAACGAGTAAAAATATAAAAGAAAATAAGTAAAATCTCTTATATGAATAATTTTGTGTATGAATTTTTATAATATGTAAAAGAGTATTATAGATTTTTTATATATTTTTAAAAAATATAATCTTTTTTAATTATTGTCTAAATTATTAAGTTGAGTTTCGTCAATTTAATATCTGTAAATTTTAGATGTGTTATAAAAAAATAAATTTCATAAAAGTAAAGTAAAACTATACTATTTGTGTTAAGGGCAGCGCGACAAGTGAGAAGAGGAGAAGCGGGTCCTGGGTTATTTTGTTCGGAAGCCAAAATGAAAATTTAAGAGATGGGATTGAGTTGTGACTTGTGAGCACGGGGGTTGCAGGGTCTTAATAATGGACCGTCTGGATCAGATCACATGTTTCCCAAAGTGGTGCCCATTAATCTAATCTAAATCCATTTTAATATTTTATACTTTAAGCACCCTGGAAGGCTGGAAGGTGCAAGCCTACACAGCACAGCACAGCTCATATAGTATTTCATTTCTTCCAATTTTTATACTCACTCAACATCGAGGTTTGATGAATTCACATGCGTCTGTACTCTGGTCTGGACTGTCAATTTGGATTCCCTCGTCTAACATAAAATATAACCAGTAAAGGACAAACTTATTCTTATTGTTTTATCAGGTTCACTACAAATTTAAATTTTTTTAGTAATTAAATTTAATTAAGTTAATTTAAATTCAACGAAAATTAATTTTATTAATGAAAAACTGAGCGTATCTAACTCTCCACTAACACAAATGTATCTCCTATTTTTTATTATGAATATTTTCTTTTTTTTTGTATGTTTTTTTTTATCATTATTTTTTTATTGTTATTGTTGTTACCGTATTCTCTTTTTTTCTTTTTTTCTATTCTTTCCGACGAATGTATCTAACAAATATTTTTTCTTTGATTTTTTTAATTTTTTAATTTTTATTTTTATTAAAACAATAAACAAAAAAAATTAAGAAAAAAATAAAAAATAAATAACAAAAAGAAAAAAAGATTACGATACGAAGAAAAAGATGAGTTACACAGAATTTGTGAGAAAATAACATCAAAATTTTTAATTTTAAGAAGTTTTTAAATTTTGATATCGAAATTTTTTAACCGTGACACATATTTTTATTAAGAGGGTGAAATAAAAATTACGAGAAGAAGAAAAAGATAATGATGATGACTATGTCTATGACGACCACGACGATGAGGTGGAGTTTTAAGTTATGCAAAACTTATTAGAAAATAGCACAAAAAAATTTTAATCTTTATACACAATTTTTTTAATTTTGATACCAAAATTTTTTAATCATGATATAAGTTCTTGTTAAGATGATGAACAAGAATTATGAAAATGTAAAACAAAAAGAAGAAGAAAACGGTGATAATGACAACGACGAGGAAAAAGAGGAGGAGGGAGGAAGAAGTAGTTTTGAATTGTGCAGCATTTATCTAAAAAAATAACATCAAAATTTTTTAACCGCAACACAGAAAATTTCTTAATTTTGATACCGAATTTTTTTAACCGTGACATAGAAATTTCTTATCCGTGTTATTTTTAACTAAACGATGTACTTTTCTTACCATTTAAATAGTTGGTTAGTATTGAATTCATATATAAGAGGTTTAGCCATTTCTTTGTCATTTACAACAAATTGATGTATTTTGTTGGTTGAGTGAGTTAAGGTTTTGGACTTGTGATTTTGTGTCCTTTATAAAAATTTCTATGTCATTTCTAACTAAATAATGTATTTTATTATCACTTAATTGATTGTGTGGTATTAAATTGAAGAAGAAGAGGATAAGGAGGAAGAGTTGAGTTATGCAGAATTTAACAAAAAATTGTACCAAAATTTTTTAACCGTGACACAAGAAATTTTTTAATTTTGACACCAAAAACTTTTAATCAAGACACAGATTCTTGTTAAGAGGGTAAAATAAGAATTATAAAAATATGAAAGAAAAAAAAAAGATGATAAAAATGATCATAATGATGAAAAAGAAGAAGAGAAAGAGGAATAAGAGTTTTAATCATGATACATGAAATTTCTTAATTTTGAATTGAAATTTTTTAATAGTGTCATTTTATAATTGAATGAATCATTAAATTCATTGTCTGAAATTTAACTAAAAAAATATTGATAATGGTGATGGTGATAATGATAAAGTAGGAAAAAGAAAAAAAAAAGAAAAAAAATAAAAAAATAAATAAGAAAAGAAAAAAATAGTGGTCAACAATTAGGACAATAATAATTAAAAAAAAAAGAAAAAAAAAAAGAAGAAAAAAAAAGTAGTTAGAGTATAAAAAGTTTCCGTCCATAAATGTAAAATAAGTTATAATAAATTGGTTAGGTATCTTGATTGGTTGAAGAATTTTTTCGTTATTTTATATAAATTCTTTTTATTTGTTCATCTTATTCTATAATTTATTAAAGATAAAAAATTCTTTGTATAGTTGTACGGTTGCAAGACAAATTTATCAATTTATTGAATAAAAAAAAGTTGAATGAAAATGATTGTGGTAAGGTTTTATACTTTCATTAAACACTTCTGTTAGGAAATAAATAATCACAAAAAACTTATTAGTTTACACTTGGTGCGGCTTTATACAGTTATTAAAAAGTTTATGTTATCCTATATGTACAGCATCAGCTGAACAAAATTGGTCGCATCTAACAATGCTAAGAGTAGGCTAAATAAAATAGAAAATAAATTGCGGGGATAGCTCAGTTGGGAGAGCGTCAGACTGAAGATCTGAAGGTCGCGTGTTCGATCCACGCTCACCGCATTTTGTATGTTGCTGTTTTGTTTAGTTTCATGGTTCCATAGTCGGTGGTAGCATAGGTGATGGGTGCCAGCAACAAAAGCAACTGATTTGCGTTTCTGTGTTTTGTTCGTAATTGTGTCTGCTGCAATTGTTCACGTGATGAATGGGAAACAAAAGCTGCCTGGTAGGGTTACAAGCATGGATAGGGGCCCCAGACGAAGACCCATCCCTAGTCATCATAAATTAAGGTTACGTTCCTTAAACAATGAGATCAATGACGGATATTTCATGCTAAGTATGTAAGCAATATGCCGTCGGTGGGGTGTTGTTCCAATCTAGATAAAACCATTAAAGAAAGATTCATCATTCTTCTGCATAAGCTAAGGGTGGAATAAACTATATCCATTTATTTAATTGTTGGTTAAAAGATGCTACACTAAATGATTGACCGCATTATGCTGGTGATTATTATATACATTGGCATTTAGCTCGTTCATGTTTGAATTAGTAGTTCAGTCATAAGAAAAATCAATTCAATTATCCCGGAAGATGCTCGCAAAATGGAATACTAGTACTATACAAAATCATCATTTAATTGTTATTGTGGTCCAACTACATACGCGGTCTTAGCTTGGTGATTGTTCATATTACAGTTCGTACAAAAGGGCAACGGTAGATGTTGTCGGCAAGAACATTACTGTACTATACTACGTACGCCAATAGTATAATTTGCATTGAAAACTATGCATCAGGATCATTACTGTGACTTCCAACTTCACAGGATTGCGGGGTCAGCCATATAATAGCAACCTTAATGCTGTCTGAAATATGAAGAGAACTTATGGGTCCACTCAATCTATGCTTATGCTTGAGGCAGAGACACGAGAGAATAGTTTATGTAGAGCTTCCTCATGCATGCAGGCACTCACATCTCCTAATTCATTCAGCTTCCATGGATTTTACATGAATTTATGGTTTAGTTTATCTAAATTAATAGCATCATTAGCTCCTCTATTGTCTGGGGGAATGGGGATCGCTTTTTTATTTAAATAAGTATAAGAAAATGATTAATCCCCAGAATGCCATGGATGAAAAATTGGAACAAATTGTGCATGGCCATCTCAAGGGCAGCACACACGAAATAGAATTGCACTCCATTCCAAGAAAGTCGCACACGAAATGGAGCCTCCAATTCACCTGCATCACTCACGAAATAGAGCTTCCAACGTAGGCAGGGCAGACGCGAAATGGAGCGTGTCAATTCTCCTTCCAAGCTGGGGATGCTAGACATGAAATGGTGATTTTGTGTGGCCCTGCCTGCGTTGGAAGCTCCATTTCGTGGGTGATGCAGGTGAATTGGAGGCTCCATTTCGTGTGCGTCTTCGATGGCAATGTGCAATTTGTTCCAATTTTCTACCCATGTGCATTCTGGGAATTAATCATTTTCTTATATTATTTAAATAAAAAAAACCCAGTGGGGGATCTTCAACTTTTGTTTCGGGTTCCCACCACCCACTTTCACAGGTTATCATTAGCTAAATTTTTTTTTTCTATCATTTACATTTAGTGGCAAATTAGACCATGTATGGGTGGTTTATGTATGATGGAAGAAGTCGATATATGGCTTCCATTTGTAATTTTATGATTGAGTGAAATATTTTGGGATTAAGCGAATCGAGTGGGTGTTGATGGCCGTGTCACAGTGTCTAGAAGTTATATGTTATCTTGTTTTATTATTGTTATAGCTTTGCTATTTGTTCCACTCTGCTATGTTGAGCTCCCTTTGATTCAAAAAAAAATTTCATTTATTTTCACTAAAAGCCTCCAAATTTCATTCCTCCTAATTTTGAGGTGTAGAGTGGAATCCATTTATCCAAACAATAGAAGAAACATATTATTCCATTCATTTGACTTGATTCCACTCCATTCCTGGATTTTACATCATGGTCCGTTATAGCTCCTCCATTCATGAGCCATAACTCGGTCAGATAAATGCTCCGTCATAACCGACGACAAAACGGTAATACAATCAAAGGACGTTACCTATCTTTTTATAACCGACTTTAAATACTAAAGACGTAATAGCCGAGCAGTCTACCATATAAAAGCCAGGTAAAATATTTTTTTCGGTAAGTAAGATATTGCACAATATACTGACTTAAGCTTCGGAGTGCCTTTGCAGGTATACTCCCCCTCATTTGTTCGCGCTATTCACGTCACACCAGAAAGAAAAGCTCGGAATTCAAGGATTGGACGATCAGCCTCAAAGCGCATAAGCTCATTTGATACCTCTATTTCGCAAGCAAGAACAACATCAATTCGAAGTTCAAACATGGCATTGGTATTTCTATTTTCTAAGGATGAAAGTGGGGACAGTTCACGAATGTATATATGCTGGCATTTTCAATATACGAATCATTCATGAATGTGTATTCTACCAGTGATGTGATAAGCATAGGAACTAGAGAATAGAGAGAAAGACACGCAATTCGTTGAAAATATAAAACCAAAACGAAGGCAGCATTCTGCAGTCTGTACCCACCTAGAATGTCAACTACCTCTCCTTTAGTCTATACAAAAACTGCATGCAAAACATGCCATTGAGTGAGATTAATGGTTCCATTGGCCGGATTCTTCAGAGCGCATTACTTGTTTGAAATTGTCAAGAGCAGGCCATAATGATCACTAGGCAAAACAGGGAGTACCAGTTGTTTTATCTCTTTTCTAACTTTCTTCTCTTTGGTGTATATCACACCGGGTATTGCATCCTTCCCAATCATGTCAATACTAGTTATCATAAGATCATGGAAACGGCATATAAACCGATCTAACCGCTTCTGGAGAGTACGGTTACCCGATAACATCTGGTTCGATTTGGTATCATATGTCCAACCAATTTCCTTTGGCCTCAGCTCAGACCAGGCATCAACCCACTCATTTTGTAAAGGATATTCACCATCCAATTTATCGTCCCAGTTCATGTCACCAGCAAAGATAACATTTGGGTACTTCTTGAGAAGGCTCAGAGCCTCATTGGCCTGCTGCACTCGTTCCTTGCTGTACATTTGATCCCATTTTGGTGGAGCCGGGCAGGGGCTTTCAAGATGGCTAGTAGCAACAACCAACGACTTGCCACCTGCAACTTCGACCTCAGCAATGCACAGTTCTCTTCCCATTATAGAATTGCTAAAGGGTTTGCTGCTGAAAGATTTCACTGGCAGCTTGCTTAACTACAATTAATTTGACGAGTATGTTACTAAGGCATAATAACTCCTTTAAAAGCGCTAAATACAAAAACAAGAATACTACATTCACAGGCTAAACTATAAAATAATGTGTGTGTGTGTAAACAATAAAATGCACATAAAAATGTTTGGTTCTATTACGTGAAGAACCCCCTTAATAAAATGCACATTAACAGAAAAATATGACATGCAGATTAATATATATCACAACATAATGAATGCAGCATGTGATCAAATGTAGAACTAAACTACAAATGGGGCATTAGTACAAATCAGGCAGATATATATATATATATATATATATATATCACAACATAATCAGACAAAAATGTAGTAAAAAGTATGAACTTTACAAAAATGTAGTTAAAAAGTCAGGAACTTTATACCAGCATACAAAAATATGGTCTTGAATAAGCCTTGTCAGAAGAAACCGAACAACGATACGCATTCCACCAGCTGGATTGCTTGAAAATGTCAAATATATTTGGAGTAACCTCCTGAAGCACAATTGGGTCAAAATAAGACGAACCCTAATAAACTTAAATTGCATTTTAACACACACACACTAGAAGTAAAGAACTAAAGAATAAGAAAGTGAAACCTGGAAGCAGATAAAATCAGGGGAATGAAGTTGAACAAGGTCACCAATAGCTTTCATCCTCTTGTTCAACTCCAAATCCTCCCTAAACCATACATTGTAGCTTAATATCTTCAATGTAGTGAAGTCTTTGCCCGAAGCAGCATTTTTTCCCTCAGGAACAAGCTCATCATCACTACTGAGATGGATGGAGTCATTGGAGGATTTGGTCTTTACGTCTCGAAATGGCGCTGGCTCAGCAGAATCGTCGTCATAGGTGGCCTTCCTCTTACAGTGGCGAAGAGGGAAGAAGACAGAGCCCACAGAAGCGTCGTTCTCAGCGTCTTGAAGTGTGTCGTTCAAATCGTCGATGTTGGAAAGGGAGAGAACGGGGCAGCGAGTGTCGCAAACTTCGCAAGCAGAGTTTTTGAAAGGGTTGAGAAAAGTGCAAGCCTTGCACGACCACTTTGGGGGCGAAGAAGAAGAGGAAGACGGAAGCGGGGGCGGGGAGGACGAAGAGGAAGATAAGCAGATTTCGCATTGGGATTTTTGGGAAGGAGGGTTTACAAAGGTGCATTTTTTGCATGCCCAAGACATTTTGATTGGAATGGAATTGTGAAATACAGGGATTAGGGATTGTTTCGGAGTTCTAGGGTTCAAGAGAAGAAACCTCACAGAGACTAACGACGATGAAAATGATGAAAAACAGGAGATGCAGTGCAGCAGTGGTACTCGTTTCATTTCAATTTTGAAATTTGAAGCCGCTTTTGCAATGCAATTGAAACGACAAACTCGGAGGGAATGTTTGTCCAAAACGGCACTCCTTCAATATTAAAATTTATATTGTTTGAATAAAAAAAAAATAGATGAAAAAAAAATAAGAAGAATTTTTTTTTATGGAAAGAAAAGTAAAGAGAGAAAAAATCATAATCAAGTGAAATTACATTAATACTCTTTTTTATATGTAAATTATTTTTTTAATAAAGGGTAAATATGTAATTGTATATTTTTTATTTTTTTTATATATTTTCATCTCATAGGAGAAGAAAAAATAATTAGTTGTAGGTCACTCCACTTTTTTCATTTTCTCTTAGTTTTTTTTGATGATCCAAATCAAGAAAATTTTGATTTTCCACCCATTTTTTTTCCTTTGTTTTCTTTCTCCCCAAATTTCCTTAAAACAAACACTGTCTAAGTCCTTTTAGGGACATTTAAGACCAAAATAAATATAGATGAATACTAAGGACTAGCAGAATTTGTAATGTGTAACCATCAATTAATCATCATTAATATTTTTAATGGTGCGAGATGATATTTAACGGTATAAAATTACTCAATTTTTTTATGATTAAGTGTTGGTCAAATTTTAATAAAAATACTTACCCTAGAAATATATACAAAAGTAATATATGCAGTGAAATAAAAAGCAAAGATGCTTTTGTTAAAAAGTTTTTGTTAAAGTCTCCAACTCTCCAAGTTACCTAGTTATAACAAAAACTTTTATCTAATGGAAGCACGTTGTTATAATAAATTTTAAAAGGATATATTTAACGGTATTTATATAATTTTTTTGAATATTTAAAAATATTTTAAATAGTTTTAGAACGTTTTAAAATGTTTTAAAAAATTTTAAAAAATTTTAAAAAGTCATAAAATATTTTAGAAGATAGTAAATGTATAAAGAATGGTATAAAATAATCTAAAAGTATTTAGAAAAATGTAGTAGAATAGATATTTGTAGTAAAAAAATTTGATGATCAATTTAAACCGTTGATTAAATTTAATCCTAACCATCTATTAAGGAGGTGAATGACTATAAATAGGAGTGAGAGTTAGAGTTTGGATGTGGTAGTCATTTTGTAACAAACACTTAAGTAATAAAATGTTCTTTCCACCAAAACTTCATTTCTCTTGTGTTCTCTTATATTATTAGCTTTCTTGTTAAGTATTGAGGGTTAGACTGACTTGGTTTTAACTCAAGAGGTTGAGTAAGTCTGAGTATCGGCACAGTAGCATTGGAGTGTGTCCAATGCCGTGACAATTTGGTATCGGAGCAAGGTTCGAGAGGGAGTACAAGTGGTTTGTGGGTATGACTTTTAGTGTAACCATGGAGCATGTTGAGTCTCAAAGGGGAAGGGATGCTATTCCTTCTCAATGGGGAAGCAAGAAGGCCTGTTCTTCAAGTAAGTCTAGAGTTAAGGACTCTAACTTCTTAAAAAAGAGAGTTTTTATGTAGGAGATTGTTCTATCCTCTATGGATGAGTGCTTCCAAAGGATAGAACACGACAACGAGACCCTCGAGACTCACGTGTTAGGAAAACTAGATGCTTTCAAAGAAAGCAAGCTCCAAATAGAAGAGAAGCTTGAGTATTCCTTGAAACTATTTGAGGAGGTTCGAGTTTTGTTTGAGGAGGCGAGATCTCGACCAACCATTATAAGGGAGACGACAAAGATTGATCTCCCAAAGTTGAAGGAGTTCAAGGGAGTGAGGGACGCTCGAGAGGTGGAGAACTTTCTATGGCAAATAGAGAGATACTTTGAAGGCCAAGGGGTAGTCGAAAAAGCAATAAAGGTACACACTGCAGCTCTCTACCTTTCTGATAATGCTACTTTGTGGTGGAGGAGAAAATGTGTAGATACGGAGAAGGGTATTTGCAACATAGCCACATGGGAACATTTCAAAAGAGAGTTGAAAAGACAATTCTTCCCTGAAAATGTGATCTATGAAGCAAGGAAGAAGTTGAGGGAGTTGAAGCACAAAAGCACAATTAGCGACTACGTAAAGGAGTTCACTACTCTTACGCTTTAAATCCCTAATTTGGCATCAGATAATGAGTTGTTCTTCTTCATTGATGGACTCCAACCTTGGGCAAATTAAGAATTACAAAGAAGAAATGTTAAGGATGTTGACGAGGGGAAGACTTTAAACTCAAGTCTTCCTCCAAGCCTAGTTCTACTAAAGGTGGAAGAGACAAGGAGAAGAGTTTCTCAACTAAGAAGGAAGGAAGTACTCTTCAAAGAAAGAGTACAAGAAAAAGAAGAAAGCTTTTGTGCCCCAAGGAGGATGCATCGTGTGCAAGGGATCTCACCAAATGAAGAACTGTCCCAAGCTAGGGACTCTGACATCTATCGCCGAGGAACGAAAGGCTCAATCGTAAATAGCTTAGTGTGTTGGACCTGTCCAACTCATGAATACTGTGAAAGGCAAAGAGGCAAGCACTACAGAAAAAAAAAGGCTTGATGTATGTCAAAGCCTTTATCAATGAAAAATCCGTCATGGCTATGATCAACACTGGTGTTACACGTAACTTCATCACGCCTGATGAAACAAAAAGACTTAGGTTGAAGATCATCGAAAAGAATGACTAGTTCAGATCCGTGAATACTAATGGTAAACCTCTTAAGAGAGTAGCAAAAAGGGTTGAGATGACTCTTGGTTCTTAGAAGGGCCTTGTGGAGTTTTTCAATAGCACCCATGGATGTTTCCAAGATAGTCATTGGGCTCGACATGCAAAGGAATGCAAATATAATACCTATGTCATACTACAACATAGTATGCATCATGAAGAAAGGGTCTTCATGTATGGTCCCTACAGTCTCTAAAGCTAGAGGACCACCGATGCTTTCTACTATGCAACTCAAGAAAGTGTTCAAGAAGGGAGAGATTACATATTTGACTCTATTACAAGAGGAGTCAACATCTGAAAGAGAAGACATTTCTCCCAAAATCAAAGAAGTCCTTGAAGAAAATAAGGATGTAATGCCACTTAAGAGGAAGATGGATCAGAAGATTGAATTGGTGTTAGGAGCGAAACCACCTGCCACAACACCTTATAGGATGGCGCCACTAGAACTTGAGGAGTTGAAAAAGCAACTCAAGAATCTGCTAGATGATGGGTTCATCCGTCCATCGAAGGCACCTTATGGTACACCAGTCTTGTTCTAAAAGAAGAATGATGGTTCGTTGAGACTATGCATTGACTATCGAACACTTAACAAGGTAATCATCAAGAACAAATACCATATTTCTTTGATAGCCGATTTATTTGATCAACTTGATAGAGCTAAGTGGTTCTCAAAGTTGGATTTAAGGTCAGGATATCACCAAGTGAGAATTGACGATGCTGGTGAACCTAAAACTATATATGTCACGAGGTATGGATCATATGAGTGGTTGGTGTAGCCTTTTGGCTTAACCAATACTCCTACGATCTTTTGTACTTTGATGAACGAGATCTTTGGTCCTTATCTTGATTGGTTTGTAGTGATCTACATGGATGACATTGTTGTCTATAGCAATACCCTAGAGGAACATGAAAAATACTTACAAACTGTATTCAAGATCTTGCGAGAGAATAACGTATATGTGAAGAAGAAAAAGTATTCCTTTGCAAGGGACGAAGTCCACTTCTTGGGACACATCATTAAAGATGAAACTTTCTGCATGGATCAAAGAAAGGTGAAGGCTATTAAGGAGTGGGAGCCGGCAAACAAGGTATCTGAATTGAGGTTATTCTTTGGGTTGGCTAATTACTATCAGAGGTTTTTCAAGGGATACTCCACCAAGGCTGCACCATTAACTGATCTTTTCAAGAATAATCACTCTTGGAAATGGTCAAAGGAGTGTCAAAAGGTCTTTGATGAGTTGAAGGCTGCTATAACAGAAGGACCAATACTAGCACTACTCGACTACTCAAAGGTGTTTAAAGTCCATACTGATGCTTTTGACTACGCTATTGGACGGGTTTTGATGCAAGAAGGACATCCTATTGCCTTTGAAAGTCACAAGTTAAATGATACAGAGAGGCGATACACCATCCAAGAGAAGAAGATGACTGCGGTAGTGCATTGTCTGAGAACTTGGCATCACTACTTGCTTGGTTCACACTTCATCATTAAGATAGACAATGTGGCTACAATCTATTTCCAAACTCAGAAAAGGTTAAGCCCCAAACAAGCTAGGTGACAAGATTTCTTAGTTGAGTTTGATTTTGAATTTGAATACAAGTCAGGTAAGACTAATGTGGTAGCAGATGCGCAGAGCCGCAAGGCTGAGTTGGCAATAATTTTCATAGTCGAAGGAGATATTTTTCATACCATCAAGGAAAGGTTGCATCATAATCCATTAGCCAAGAAGTTGGTGGAGTTGGCTAGAGAATGTAAGACCAAAAGATTTTGGTTAGAAGACAACATTCTCTATGCAAAGGGAGAAGACTATACATCCCTAAGTGGAAAAATCTAAGAAGAAAGTTTGTGAGAGAATGCTACGACACCAAGTGGGTTGGTCGCCTGGTCACCAAGGTCAGCGAAGGACCTTGACACTTATTTAATTTTTCTATTATTGGGCTCAAATGAGAGATGAAGTGGAGAGCTATGTGAAGACTTATCTTGTATGCCAACAAGATAAGATTGAAAATAAGACACTAAGTGAGTTGTTGGAATCTCTGCCTCTGCCAGAGCGACCGTGAGAAAGTGTGTCTTTGGATTTCATCTCTGCCTTACCAAAGTTCGAGGGGTTTGAATCTATCCTCGTAGTAGTAGATCGATTCTCGAAGGATGTTACCTTTATACCTGCCCCCTATTGATTGCATTGTAGAGGAAACAGCACGATTATTCTTCAAGAATGTGGTGAATTACTAGAGATTATCTAAGAGCATCATTAGTGATCGAGATCTACGCTTCACGGAGAGATTATGGACAAAACTATTCAAACTTCTTGGATCGGAGCTTCATTTCTCAACAAGTTTTCATCCTCAAATAGATGGACAAACTGAGAGAGTAATGTCTTACTCGAGTGTTACTTGAGATATTTCGTAAACGCTAATCAGAAGGACTAAACAAAACTTTTGAACGTTACTCAGTTCTCATATAATCTGCAAAGGAGAGAGTCCATAGGGAAGAGTCCATTCGAAATCGTGATCGGACAACAACCGGTTACACCATACTTTCTTTCTTCCTCTTACTCTGGGAAGAGCCCTGAAACTTATCATATGATTAAGTCTTGGGAAGAATAAGCAGATGTTTCTCGTTCTTACCTTGACAAAGCTGCAAAGAGGATGAAAAAATTGACAGATAAAAAGAGAAGGCCCGCAAGCTATCAAGTTGGAGATAAGGTAATGATTAAACTTTTTCCACAATAATTCATAGCCTTTCGCAAGGTTCATAATGGCTTAATCCTCAAATATGAAGGGCCATTTGAGATTATTGGACGTGTTGGAGAGGTTGCTTATAAAGTACAACTCCCTCCTTTTTATGAAGATCCATCTCGTCTTCCATGTGAGTATGTTTAAACTATATCATGAAGACCAAGAGGAACCAAGTAGAGGTGAATCGAATCGTGCTCTGCCCATGGTGATTAAATCCTTTGATAGGAAAATCGAAGAGATCTTAGCTAATCGCATTGTGAGACGCAGAGGAGTACCACCAAGTATCCAATACTTGATCAAGTGAAAAGGACTCCCAATAAGTGAAGCTAGTTGGGAAGCTCGTGAAGATCCATGTCAATTCTAAAAATACCTAGAGCGCTATCATGAACAGAACGCGACGAGGACGTTTGCACAATAGGTGGGGGAGAATGTTACAGTAAATTTTAGAAGACTATATTTAACTGTATTTGTATAATTTCTAGAGTATTTGAGAATGCTCTAGATAGTTTCGGAATGTTTTAGAATGTCTTAAAAGGTTCTAGAAGATTCTAGAAGGTCATAGAGTATTTTAGAAGAGTGTGGATGTATGAAGAGTAGTATGGAATAATTTAAAAGTATTTAGAGAAATGTGGCAGAATAGATATTTGTAGTGAAGGTTCTGGATGATCAATCTGAACCCTTGATTAGATTTAATCCTAACCATTCATTAAGGAGATGGATAACTATAAATAGGAGTGAGAGTTAGAGTTTGGGTGTGTGAAATATTTTGTAACAAACGTTTGAGTAATAAAGTGTTATTTTCACCAAAGTTTTCTTTTTCTTGTATTCTTAACTTTCTTCCTAAGTATTGAGGATTAGGCTGACTTAATCTTAACTCAAGAGGTTAAGTAAATTCGAGTATTAGTACGATAGCGTTAGAATGTGTACAAAGCCATGATAACGTACTCTCACCTTTTTAGTTTTTTTTTTAATGACTTACTAAATTTCTTATTAAGAATTCAATTTTAAGATATTACTTGTGTAATTTCTTTAAATTATCATTCAATCATATATCTTAACACACTATATATTCCTTTAAAATTTATAATTAAGGTATATTAAAATTAGAGTTTGTTTAGATGCCATTGAATTATTAGAATTTTTTATTTTTTAGTGTGTTTGACAGAATTTTGATAATAAAAATAAAACACTAAAAAAAATTTTAAAATATATTTTTTAAAAGTTATAATTTATATTTTTTAAAAAAACTTTTTTATTAAAAAATAAATATTTTTATATAAAATATCTAAATATAAAATTACTTTTATTTTTTTAAATTTTTTTTAAAAAATTTAATTTTTCCGTAAAAAATCACCCGAATAAACCGTTAATCTCTTGCATCTATATTTTTTATTTTAGTTAGAACCTTGAAATGAAAACAGAAAAAGCATAAAAAAAAGCGAAGTAGGCCAAAATCAATGACGATTATGGAGAATTTTTTATTTTATAATTGGAAAAGAGTTGGTATTTTTTGTTAAAATGGAGAAAAATGGGGGTTATACTGGAGACTGGGGGCGCCGTCCTAACGGATTTGCAATCCGCCCCATTCGTAATGTACCCACAACCCGCCCGCCCCCTTGTATTGACTGCATGCATGACATGTGTCTATGGCCCCCCTCAACCTATGAATCTCATTATCCCCTTGGTCCCTCTTCATACTCACGTTCTCTCTCTTCCTTTCACTTTTAAATCTTGGTTCACTTTCCTAAACACCACACACATCAATTCTTTCTTCTTTCTTCTATAACTCAAAATAACCACTTCCCCCATACTGGAACTTCATCTTCAAATTTATTGTTTTCAACTATATTTCTATCAGCATCACCAAGTAAGTACATTTTTTAATAATAATATTTTTAGTGAGTTTAATTATTTTAATTACTGTAAATAAAAAATAAATTAGATTAGTTTTAAAAAATTAATTTGGATTAATTAATTCATTGTTAGTAATAATAGTGTTGAATCTAGTATTAATTAGGGTCACAATTTTAATTAGATTAAGATAATACTAAAATATATTTTTAACTTGTAAACAAAAACAGTACTTAATATATTATTAAGATACTTTAAACATACTTTATATATTATATATTTTTATTTATAGGAATTTACATACTTAATATTACTACAATACATACATACGAACATATGGTAAAATTTAAAAATATTTTTTTTGATATATTTAACAATAAGTTAGACATATTTAATATAATATATTAATATATATTGTTTACATATATTATTTACAAAAATATAAAATATAAGATGTGATGTCATATATTGTTTAAATGTTCAGAATATATTTTATTTAATGTATTATTAAATTTATGTTGAATAAATGTTAAAGTGGGTATGCTGTTTATAGAACCGAAAATATTATATATAAAATTAATTAAATATGCTTTTATTTATTTATTTAATGTTAGAGAAATATTGGATATATGTTAGGTATAGTTTATATAATATAATAGTTTTTTGTTTCAGAAAGAATACAAATAGAAGATGGTTTGTGACATTACGCGTCCTGAAAATCACATTGTTAAATACCTTGAACGTCCACCATATGTAATTATTTTTATGTTTGTATATTTGTTATTATTGTTGTTGTTATTATCGTAGTTAGCATTATTGTTAATATTATTGTTGTTGTTGTTGTTGTTGTTATTATTATTTATGTTTGTTTATTTTTTTTGTTTCTATTGTTAATTATAATTTTTTATTTGTTTTAGAGTTCAAGAAATTTAGAATTAAGACATCTGAACCAAGATTCATATGATCCCTGAGTTGAGATCGAGTTACGAGATAGTAGATTCTATCACATATCTCAAATTGGGAGACTTGTTTTGCACAATACACTTATAAATGCCTTAATCGAGCGATGGCATCCAGAGACTCATACGTTTCATCTTCCACACGGTGAATGCACGATAACCTTAGAGGATGTTGCAATGATATTTGGACTCCCAATAGATGGTATGCCGGTGTTAGGGTTTACGGATAGCAGCACTAATGGCCTCGAAAATGAATTCATGACACAATTTGGTATTGTACCTACTGCCGCTGATCATAAAGGAAGCGGTGTCAAGCTTGCATGGCTCCGCACCCTAAAGCGGCACATGCAGTTGGATATCGCACTTGGTAGACAAATGTACGTCAAGATACACTTATTATTGTTGTTTGGCACAAATTTATTTTGCGACAAGTCAGGAATGACAATCCACTGGAAAATCTTGCCTTTGCTTCGAAATTTTTCTGACATTAGAGGCTTTAGCTGGGGATCCGCTTGCCTGGCACATTTGTATATGGCATTATGTCGGACATCACGTTATGATTGCAAGAAGGTGGATGGCCCATTGGCACTGCTTTGTATATGGGCTTGGGAACGGTTACTGTTCCTAGCATCGGTGCGATCGCATCGTAGTTTTTCGCTTGCGTGCAGGTAAAATTATTTCATATGTTAACTGGTGCACGAAATTGTGATCTCTAGTAATGGCTCTAAAAACTTGGTGCTCTAATCTCAATTCATAAATTGTCACAACTTCGATGCAACTAACCAGCAAGTGCACTGGGTCGACCAAGTAATAAACCTTACGTGAGTAAGGGTCGATCCCACGGAGATTGTTGGTATGAAGCAAGCTATGGTCACCTTGTAAATCTCAGTCAGGCGGATAATAATTGATTATGGAGTTTTCGAAAATAATACTAATTAAACAGAAAATAAGGATAGAAACACTTATGTAATTCATTGGTGAGAGTTTCAGATAAGCGTGCAGAGATGCTTTCGTTCCTCTGAATCTCTGCTTTCCCGCTGCCTTCATCCAATCAGTCTTACTCCTTTCCATGGCTGGCTTTATGCAAGGGCATCACCGTTGTCAATGGTTACATCCCCTCCTCTTGTGAAAATGGTCCGATGCGCTGTCACTGCATGGCTAATCATCTGAGGTTCCCGATCATGCTGGAATAGGATTCACCCTCCTTTTGCGTCTGTCACTACGCCCAGCAATCGTGATTTTGAAGCTCATCACAGTCATTCAATCCCAGAATCCTACTCGAAATACCACAGACAAGGTTTAGACTTTCCGGATTCTCATGAATGCCGCCATCAATCTAGCTTACACCACGAAGATTCTGATTAAGAGATCCAAGAGATAATCATTCAATCGAAGGTAGAACGGAAGTGGTTGTCAGGAACGCGTTTATGGGGAATGATGATGATTGTCACGTTCATCACATTCAGGTTGAAGTGCGAATGAATATCTTAGAAGCGGAATAAGTTGAGTTGAATAGAAAAATAGTAGTACTTTGCATTAATCTTTGAGGAACAGCAGAGCTCCACACCTTAATCTATGGAGTGTAGAAACTCTACCGTTAAAAATACATAAGTGAATATAGGGTAAGCATGGCCGAGTGGCCAGCCTCCCATGGAGGTCTAGAGATCTAAAAATGATCAAAAGATGTCTAATACAATAGTAAAAAGTCCTATTTATAATAAACTAGCTACTAGGGTTTACAGAAGTAAGTAATTGATGCATAAATCCACTTCCGGGGCCCACTTGGTGTGAGCTTGGGCTGAGCTTGAAGTCTACACGTGGAGAGGTCATTCTTGGAGTTGAACGCCAGCTTTTGTGCCATTTTGGGCATTGAACTCCACTTTGCAACTTGTTTCTGGCGCTGGACGCCAGAATTGGGCAGAGAGCTGGCGTTGAACGCCAGTTTGCGTCATCTAAACTTGGGCAAAGTATAAACTATTATATATTTCTGGAAAGCCCTGGATGTCTACTTTCCAATGCAATTAGAAGCGCGCCATTTTGACTTCTGTAGCTCCAGAAAATCTATTTTGAGTGCAGGGAGGTCAGAATCCAACAGCATCAACAGTCCTTCTTCAACCTCTGAATCTGATTTTTGCTCAAGTCCCTCAATTTCAGCCAGAAAATACCTGAAATCACAGAAAAACACACAAACTCATAGTAAAGTCCAGAAATGTAAATTTAACATAAAAATAAATGAAAACATCCCTAAAAATAACTAGATTCTACTAAAAATATACTAAAAACAATGTCAAAAAGCGTATAAATTATCCGCTCATCACAACACCAAACTTAAATTGTTGCTTGTCCCCAAGAAACTGAAAATCAAATAGGATAAAAAGAAGAGAATATACCATAAATTCCAGACTATCAATGAAACATAGCTTCAATCAGATGAGCGGGACTTGTAGCTTTTTGCCTCTTGAATAGTTTTGGCATCTCACTTTATCCATTGAGGTTCAGAATGATTGGCATCTATAGGAACTCAAAGTTCAGATAGTGTTATTGATTCTCCTAGTTCAGTATGATGATTCTTGAACACAGCTGTTTTATGAGTCTTGGTCGTGGCCCTAAGCACTTTGTTTTCCAGTATTACCACCGGATACATAAATGCCACAGACACATAATTGGGTGAACCTTTTCAGATTGTGACTCAGCTTTGCTAAAGTCCCCAATTAGAGGTGTCCAGGGTTCTTAAGCACACTCTTTTTTTGCTTTGGACCTTGACTTTAACCGTTCAGTCTCAAGTTTTCACTTGACACCTTCACGCCACAAGCACATGGTTAGGGACAGCTTGGTTTAGCCGCTTAGACCAGGATTTTATTCCTTTAGGCCCTCCTATTCACTGATGCTCAAAGCCTTGGGATCCTTTTTATTACCGTTGCCTTTTGGTTTTAAGGGTTATTGGCTTTTTGCTCTTGCCTCTTGGTTTTAAGAGCTTTGGCTTTTTCTGCTTGCTTTTTCTTTTTCTTTCTATTTTTTTTCGCCTATTTTTTTTTCTGCAAGCTTTGTTCTTTGCTGCTTTTTCTTGCTTCAAGAATCATTTTTATGATTTTTCAGATTATCAAATAACATGTCTCCTAGTCATCATTCTTTCAAGAGCCAACATATTTAACATTCTTAAACAACAACTTCAAAATATATATGCACTGTTCAAGCATTCATTCAGAAAACAAGAAGCATTGTCACCACATCAATATAATTAAACTAAGTTCAAGGATAAATTCGAAACTCATGTACTTCTTGTTCTTTTGAATTAAAACAGTTTTCATTTAAGAGAGGTGATGGATTCATAGGACATTCATAACTTTAAGGCATAGTTACTAAATACTGATGATCATGTAATGAAGACACAAACATAGATAAGCACTCAACATAGAAAACGAAAAACAGAGAAAGTAAGAACAAGGAATGAGTCCACCTTAGTGATGGTGGCGTTTCCTTCTTGAGGAACCAATGATGTCCTTGAGCTCTTCTATGTCTCTTCCTTGTCTTTGTTGCTCCTCCCTCATTGCTTTTTGATCTTCTCTTATTTCATGAAGGATGATGGAGTGCTCTTGATGTTCCACCCTTAGTTGTCCCATGTTGGAACTTAATTCTCCTAGGGAGGTGTTGATTTGCTCCCAATAGTTTTGTGGAGAGAAATGCATTTGAGGCATCTCCGGGATCTCATGGTAATGAACTTCCTGCGCCTCTTGAGCTCCATGAATAGGCTCTCTTGCTTGCTCCATCTTTTTCTTAGTGATGGGCTTCTCTTCCTCAATGGGAATGTCTCCTTCTATGGAAGCTCCAGCTGAGTAACATAGATGGCAAATAAGATGAGGAAAAGCTAGCCTTGCCATGGGGGAGGACTTTTCGGCTATTTTGTAGAGTTCAAGGGAGATGACTTCATGAACTTCTACTTCCTCTCCAATCATGATGCTATGGATCATGATGGCCCGATCCACAGTAACTTCAGATCGGTTGCTAGTGGGGATGATGGAGTGTTGGATGAACTCCAACCATCCTCTAGCCACAGGCTTGAGGTCCAGTCTTCTTAATTGAACCGGCTTGCCTTTGGAGTCAATCTTCCATTGGACTCCTTCCACACATATGTCCATGAGGACTTGGTCCAACCTTTGATTAAAGTTGACCCTTCTAGTGTAGGGGCACTCATCTCCTTGCATCATAGGCAAGTTAAACGCCAACCTCACATTCTCCGGACTAAAATCTAAGTATTTCCCTCGAACCATTGTAACATAATTCTTTGGATTTGGGTTCTTACTTTGATCATGGTTCCTAGTGATCCATGCATTGGCATAGAACTCTTGAACCATTAGGATGCCGACTTGTTGGATGGGGTTTGTTAGAACTTCCCAACCTCTTCTTTGGATTTCATGTCGGATCTCCAGATACTCATTTTTCTTGAGTTTGAAAGGGACCTCGGGGATCACCTTCTTCTTGGCCACAACATCATAGAAGTGGTCTTGATGGGCTTTGGAGATGAACCTTTCCATCTCCCATGACTCGGAGGTGGAAGCTTTTGTCTTCCCTTTCCCTTTTCTAGAGGATTCTCCGGTCTTGGGTGCCATCAATGGTAATGGAAAAACAAAAAGCTTATGCTTTTACCACACCAAACTTAGAATTTTGCTCGCCCTCGAGCAAGAGAAGAAAGAATAGATGAAGAAGAAGAAGAAAATATGGAGAGGAGGGGGGAGGTGTGTTTCGGCTATGGAGAGCAAAGAGGGTTGTGTTATGTGAAAATGATGAAGAATGGAGGGTTATATGTAGGGAAGGGAGGGGGGTAAGTTCGGCCATTTAGGGTGGGTTTGGGTGAAAAATTGATTTTTGAATTTTGAAGGTAGGTGGAGTTTATGAGGTAGGTTTATGGGGAAGAGTGGATGGATGTGAGTGGTGAAGAGGTGATGGGGAAGAGAGATTGGGGTGATTGGTGAAGGGTTTTGGGGAAGAGTGTTTATGGGATTGTGTGAAAGAGGGGTGAGAAGAAGTGAGTTGAGGTAGGTGGGGATCCTGTGGGTCCACAGATCCTGAGGTGATCCTGTGGGGTCCACAGATCCTGAGGTATTCAATGATTTACAATCTTGCACCAAATTAGGCATGCAAAATGCCCTTGCACACAACTCTGGGCGTTCAGTGCCAGATTGGTGCTTGTTCTGGGCGTTGAACGCCCATTTGTTGCCTATTTCTGGCGTTGAACGCCAGAACCATGCTTGTTCTGGGTTCAGCGCCAGCTCTTCTCCAGGGTGCATTTCTGGTGTTCAGCGCCAGAACCATGCTCTGTTCTGGCGTTGAACGCCCAAAACATGCTTCTTACTGGCGTTTAAACGCCAGTAAGGTCTTCCTCCAGGGTGTGATTTTTCTTCTGCTGTTTTTGATTCCGTTTTCAATTTTTATATTTATTTTGTGACTCCACATGGTCATGAACCTAATAAAATATGAAAAACAATGAAAATTAGATAAATAAACATTGGGTTGCCCCCCAACAAGCGCTTCTTTAATGTCAATAACTTGACAGTGGGCTTTCATGGAGCCTCACAGATGTGCAGAGCTTTGTTAAGACCTCCCAACACCAAACTTAGAGTTTGGATATGGGGGTTTGACACCAAACTTAGAGTTTGGTTGTGGCCTCCCAACACCAAACTTAGAGTTTGACTGTGGGGGTTTTGTTTGACTCTGCTTTGAGAGAAGCTTTTTATGCTTCCTCTCCATGGATGCAGAGAGAGATCCTTGAGTTGTAAACACAAGGTTGTCCTCATTTATTTGAAGGATCAATTCTCCTCTGTCCACATCAATCACAGCTCTTGCTGTGGCTAGGAAGGGTCTTCCAAGGATGATGAATTCATCCTCATACTTCCCAGTATCTAGGACTATGAAATCAGCAGGGATGTAAAGGCCTTCAACCTTTACTAACACGTCCTCTACTTGTCCATAAGCCTGTTTTCTTGAATTGTCTGCCATCTCTAATGAGATTTTAGTGGCTTGCATCCCAAAGATTCCCAGTTTCTCTATTACAGGGAGGGGCATGAGGTTTATCCCTGAACCAAGGTCACACAGAGCCTTAAAGATCATGGTGCCTATGGTACAAGGTATTAAGAACTTTCCAGGATCCTGTTTCTTCTGAGGCAATGTCAGTTGATCCAGATCACTTAGTTCATTAGTGAACAAGGGAGGTTCATCTTCCCAAGTCTCAATACCAAATAATTTGGCATTCAGATTCATGATTGCACCAAGGAACTTGGCAGCTTGCTCTTCAGTAACATCCTCATTCTCTTCAGAAGAGGAATACTCATCAGAGCTCATGAATGGCATAAGGAGGTTCAATGGAATCTCTATGGTCTCTAGTTGAGCCTCGGATTCTTTTGGTTCCTCAGAGGGAAGCTCCTTATTGATCACTAGGCGTCCCAGGAGGTCCTCCTCCTTGGGATTCACGTCCTCTCCTTCCTTCACAGGTTCGGCCATGGTGATTAATTCAATGGCCTTGCACTCTCCTTTTGGATTTTCTTCTGTATTGCTTGGGAGAGTACTAGGAGGGATTTCAGTGATCCTTTTACTCAGCTAGCCCACTTGTGCCTCCAAATTTCTAATGGATGACCTTGTTTCATTCATGAAACTCACAGTGGCCTTTGATAGATCAGAGACTAAATTTGCTAAATTAGAAGTATTTTGTTCAGAGTTCTCTGTCTGTTGCTGAGTGGATGATGAAAAAGGTTTACTGTTGTTAAACCTGTTTCTTCCACCATTATTAAAGCCTTGTTGAGGCTTTTGATCCTTCCATGAGAAATTTAGATGATTTCTCCATGATGGGTTATAGGTGTTTCCATAAGGTTCACCCATATAATTTACCTCTGCTATTGCAGGATTTTCAGGATCATAAGCTTCTTCTTCAGAAGATGCCTCTTGAGTACTGTTGGATGTAGCTTGCATTCCATTCAGACTCTGAGAAATCATATTGACTTGCTGAGTCAATATTTTGTTCTGAGCCAATATGGCATTCAGAGTATCAATTTCAAGAACTCCCTTCTTCATAGGCGTCCCATTATTCACAGGATTCCTTTCAGAAGTGTACATGAACTGGTTATTAGCAACCATGTCAATGAGTTCTTGAGCTTCTACAGGCGTTTTCTTTAGGTGAATGGATCCACCTGCAGAAGTATCCAATGACATCTTTGATAGCTCAGATAAACCATCATAGAATATGTCCAGGATGGTCCATTCTGAAAGCATGTCAGAAGGACACTTTTTGGTCAGTTCTTTGTATCTCTCCCAAGCTTCATAGAGGGATTCACCTTCTTTCTGTCTGAAGGTCTGAACATCCACTCTAAGCTTACTCAGCTTTTGAGGAGGAAAGAACTTGGCTAAGAAAGCCTTGACCAGCTTATCCCAAGAGTTCAGGCTATCCTTAGGTTGAGAGTCCAACCATATTCTAGCTCTGTCTCTTACAGCAAAGGGGAAAAGCATGAGCCTGTAGACTTCAGGATCTACTCCATTAGTCTTAACAGTATCACATATCTGCAAGAATTCAGTTAAGAACTGAAAAGGATCTTCAGATGGAAGTCCATGAAACTTGCAGTTCTGCTGCATCAGAGAAACTAATTGAGGTTTAAGCTCAAAATTGTTTGCTTCAATGGCAGGAATGGAGATGCTTCTTCCATGTAAATTGGAATTAGGTGCAGTAAAGTCACCAAGCATCCTCCTTGCATTATTATTATTTTCGGCTGCCATCTCCTCTTTTTGTTTGAAAATTCCTGACAGGTGCTCGATGGATAGTTGTAATTTAGCTTCTCTTAGTTTCCTCTTCAGAGTCCTTTCAGGTTCTGGATCTGCTTCAACAAGAATATTCTTGTCCTTGCTCCTGCTCATATAAAAAAGAGGGAAAGAAAAATAATAATAATAGGGGTCCTTTTTACCACAGTATAGAGGTCCCTGTGTGAGTAGAAGAAAAGAAGAAGAGAAAATCTGAACTCAGAGAAAGAGAGGATTTTTGAAAATAGTTTTTTGAAACAGAGTTAGTGATTTTCGAAAATAGTTTTTGAAAAAGGTTAGTAATTTTTGAAAATTTTAAAATAAAAAATTAAAATAATTGGTTAATTAAAAAAAGAAATTTTGAAAAAGAGGGAGATATTTTCGAAAATTAGAGAGAGAGAGTTAGTTAGGTAGTTTTGAAAAAGATAAGAAACAAACAAAAAGTTAGTTAGTTAGTTGAAACAAATTTGAAAATCAATTTTGAAAAGATAAGAAGATAAGAAGTTAGAAAAGATATTTTGAAATCAAATTTTTGAAAAAGATATGATTTTGAAAAAGATAAGATAAAAAGATATTTTTGAAAAGATATGATTGAAATTAGTTTTGAAAAAGATTTGATTTTTAAAATCACAATTAATGACTTGATTCACAAGAAATCACAAAATATGATTCTAGAACTTAAAGTTTGAATCTTTCTTAACAAGCAAGTAACAAACTTGAAATTTTTGAATCAAAACATTAATTGATGATGTTATTTTCGAAAATTAGGGGATAAAGATAAGAAAAGATTTTTGAAAAATATTTTTTATAATTTTCGAAAATAACTAAGAAAAATGAAAAAGATTTGATTTTTGAAGAAGATTTTGAAAAAGATGGGATTTTTAAATTGAAAATTTGATTTGACTCATAAGAAACAACTAGATTTTTAAAAATTTTTGAAAAAGTCAATCCAAATTTTCGAAATTTTAAGAGAGAAAAAGGGAAAGATGTTTTTTTGATTTTTTTTTGAATTTTTATGATGAGAGAGAAAAACACTAAAATTGCTCAATGCATGGAATTTTTAGATCAAAACAATGAATGCATGCAAGAATGTTATGAATGTCAAGATGAACACCAAGAACACTTTGAATGTCAAGATGAACACCAAGAACATATTTTTGAAAAATTTTTAATGCAAAGAAAACATGCAAGACACCAAACTTAGAAATCTTTGATGCTTAGACTCTATGGATGCAAGAATGCATATGAAAAACAAGAAAAGATACAAAACATGAAAACATAAAGATCAAACAAGAAGACTTACCAAGAACAACTTGAAGATCATGAAGAACACTATGAATGCATGAATTTTTCGAAAAAATGCAGGATGAATATGCAATTGACACCAAACTTAAAATCTGGCTCAAGACTCAATCAAGAAACACAAAATATTTTTTATTTTTATGATTTTATGGTTTTTTTGTATTTTTTTTTTAATTTTTTCGAAATTTATTTTAAAAAAGAAAAATAAGAACTCCAAAATTTTTAATATGAATTCCAGGAATCTTATGCTCTTTAGTCTAAAGCTCCAATCAAAGGGTCAGGCATGGCTTAATAGCCAGCCAAGCTTTAGTATGTAACTCAGACATGACACGCCTAACATGCCCTATCCAAAGGAATTAGGCATGGCTTTACAGCCAGCCAGGCTTCAACATACTTCATGAAACACTAGAATTCATTCTTAAAAATTCTGAAAAAAAATATTTTTGAAAACATTTTTATTTTAAAATTTTTCGAAAACAAAGGAGAAAAATTTTTTGAAAGATTTTTGAAATTTTTTTTTGAAAAGAAAACAAAAAGAAAATTACCTAATCTGAGCAACAAGATGAACTGTCAGTTGTCCAAACTCGAACAATCCCCGGCAACGACGCCAAAAACTTGGTGCACGAAATTGTGATCTCTGGTAATGGCTCCAAAAACTTGGTGCTCTGATCTCAATTCATAAATTGTCACAACTTCAATGCAACTAACCAGCAAGTGCACTGGGTCGTCCAAGTAATAAACCTTACGTGAGTAAGGGTCGATCCCACGGAGATTGTTGGTATGAAGCAAGCTATGGTCACCTTGTAAATCTCAGTCAGGCGGATAATAATTGATTATGGAGTTTTCGAAAATAATACTAATTAAACAGAAAATAAGGATAGAAACACTTATGTAATTCATTTGTGAGAGTTTCAGATAAGCGTGCAGAGATACTTTCGTTCCTCTGAATCTCTGCTTTCCCGCTGCCTTCATCCAATCAGTCTTACTCCTTTTCATGGCTGGCTTTATGCAAGGGCATCACCGTTGTCAATGGTTATATCCCCTCCTCTTGTGAAAATGGTCCGATGCGCTGTCACTGTATGGCTAATCATCTGAGGTTCCCGATCATGCTGGAATAGGATTCACCCTCCTTTTGCGTCTGTCACTACTCCCAGCAATCGCGAGTTTGAAGCTCGTCACAGTCATTCAATCCCAAAATCCTACTCGGAATACCACAGACAAGGTTTAGACTTTCCGGATTCTCATGAATGCCGCTATCAATCTAGCTTACACCACGAAGATTTTGATTAAGAGATCCAAGAGATAATCATTCAATCGAAGGTAGAACGGAAGTGGTTGTCAGGCACGCGTTCATAGGGAATGATGATGATTGTCACGTTCATCACATTCAGGTTGAAGTGCGAATGAATATCTTAGAAGCGGAATAAGTTGAGTTGAATAGAAAAACAGTAGTACTTTGCATTAATCTTTGAGGAACAGCAGAGCTCCACACCTTAATCTATGGAGTGTAGAAACTCTACCGTTAAAAATACATAAGTGAATATAGGGTAAGCATGGCCGAGTGGCCAGCCTCCCATGGAGGTCTAGAGATCTAAAAATGATCAAAAGATGTCTAATATAATAGTAAAAAATCCTATTTATAATAAACTAGCTACTAGGGTTTACAGAAGTAAGTAATTGATGCATAAATCTACTTTCGGGACCCACTTGGTGTGTGCTTGGGCTGAGCTTGAAGTCTACACGTGGAGAGGTCATTCTTGGAGTTGAACGCCAGCTTTTGTGCCATTTTGGGCGTTGAACTCCACTTTGCAACTTGTTTCTAGCGCTGGACGCCAGAATTGGGCAGAGAGCTGGCGTTGAACGCCAGTTTGCATCGTCTAAACTTGGACAAAGTATGGACTATATATTTCTGGAAAGCCTTGGATGTCTACTTTCCAACACAATTGGAAGCGCGCCATTTTGAGTTCTGTAGCTCCAGAAAATCCATTTTGAGTGTAGGGAGGTTAGAATCCAACAGCATCAGCAGTCCTTCTTCAACCTCTGAATCTGATTTTTGCTCAAGTCCCTCAATTTCAGCCAGAAAATACCTGAAATCACAGAAAAATACACAAACTCATAGTAAAATCCAGAAATGTGAATTTAACATAAAAACAAATGAAAACATCCCTAAAAGTAACTAGATTCTACTAAAAACATACTAAAAACAATGCCAAAAAGCGTATAAATTATCCGCTCATCATTAACATATTATCGCTTATGTATTGTTTAATTATATTATATAACATATATTGGTTCTGAGTGTTAGAGATTTATTTTATTTCAGCTAGATGTTTTGGCGCTCGCAGTTTCACTGATACCAAAAGTGGACCATTTCTCACATCAGGCGTTTACTAGATGATATTCCTGCAGATGGGGTTAGTTTTTTTTGTTGTATTTAACAGTGTTAGTTATTAATATTGGCATTATATTTGTGTTTGTATTTATGTAGTCGTTTTGGAATATTTTTGCAGTTTGTGTGGAACCCGTACAGTCCTGATCATATAAAAAATATTGTAGTTCCAAATGATATTTTGCAGCATCGATTGATGTGGAGTGCAGTTGTGCCACTAATATTTTTTTAATGCATTGAGTGGCATGCATCAGACCGAGTGCAGTTGTGCCACTAATATTTTTTGAATGCATTGAGTGGCATGCATCAGACCGGGTGATTAGGCAATTTGGTCATGCATCAGACCAGGTGATGAGGCAATTTGGTCTGGCGCAGGAAGTTTCTGGTAGGCCTAGCAGAATAGACCTTATCCGCGGGTACCCAATCCGACCCAACCCGGTCGGGTAGGGTTGCCAACCCGATCCGCTGCGGGTAGGGTTGGATGCGGAGCGGGTAGGGTGCGGGTTGAGCCTCAACCCTACCCGCACCCCATAATATGTGTTATATATGTCTAAAAATGTTAGATATGGGAGTTGAACTAAGGACCTTAAGCATATGCAAAAGGTTCCTAGCCACTGAACCAAATTTATTAATTTGTAAACCTTACTCATTTATTTTTATAAAACGTATTTTCTATTTAATGAGATATAAATACAATTTTGAACAATCTAGTGGCCTCAATTCAGATTTTTCACAGCCACTCTCTCTCAACGGTGCAAACCCTAATCCTCTTCTCTCAATTCTCAAGTTCAAATCTCTCTGGACTCTGTCGAAATGCCTTAACTATTTCGAATGAAGTTTGGGTGAGTGTTCTAAAAGCTAATTCATGTCAGTCTTTCACTCGCCCTTTGATAACAAGTCTTTCTATTGACTTACAGGGGAAATTACATTGAAAGTAAAGAGAAGGCAAATTTCCTGAACTACTCAAGCTGCGGGGAAGAGGAAGACCTGCAAGCTAAGGCCGTCGCCAGCTTGTTCCCGAAGGGCTTCTATTAAGTAAGACCTATAATCCTGTTTTGTGTTTGGCTTTGGCAGCTCTGTACTTTCATGCCGTGTTAGTGACATGCAAAGTTTATTCTTTTAGAAATTTTACTTTAAGGTTACTTCTAAAATTGTATAGTTTGTATGGAAAAAAATTTTAGAAAAAAAAATTGGTAAACATGTGAATGGTTGCTTGAATTATAGCTTGTTTTAGGGTTTAAGAAAGTTTGTAATGAGAGTTTTAGTTTGTAAATTTTTGTGAAAAAATAGTAGAAAAAATTTTACTTTTTTTAAAAATTTTGCTTTCAATAGTGTTGTTGTTGAGTGAATTAGAGTTAGTGTGCATTAGTTGATCTAAGTATTTAGAGCTAGTGGAGTTAATGTTATTTGAATAGAAGTTTCAAGTTTGTATGTAATTTGATTGATACAATTATTGTGGTTTTGCTGCGGGTAGTTTAATAAATTTGTTGAAGTGGTTTAGTCAACTCAAGTTTTATGTGCCATAATGGATCCAATTGGTATGATTTTGCAGTTGTTCTTCTTAAGAGTTTGATGTTGTGATTGTTGGTGCTGGCATCATTGGTTTTGAACTCTAAATAAGCTTATTAGAACTTAAAAAAAAATTTAAGCATAAATGAATCGAGTTAAATTATGATTCATGACATGGAGCAATGCTGTTGTTGTTTGGTTCATTAATGAATTGTGTTGAATTATGATTCATGGCATGGAGCAATATTGTTGTGATTTGGTTCTTTTAGCCAAACTTGTCTAGTGAGTAAGGCTTTATATCCACTGCTTTAATTTTAATGTCGTACTTGAATTATTGGGCGTGTTTCAATTGGTGGAATGGTTTCTACATATCTTTTCTGGTTTGAAACAGAAAATCATCACTTTGTGTATCTTTAAAGTTGTTGTTTGATTATTTTTTTCAATTGTCTTGCTCCAGTTTCTTCTGTCATTATCAAAAGTTTAGAGAGGGAAAAAAATGTAATTTCAATAATTAGTTAGTAGGGATTATTTTAGTTCTCATGGGGCTCTTATACCTTTTCAAAAAGAGTGAAGTTGAAATCTTGTGACTAGAAAATATAATTTTTGACTAGCTTTGACAAGATGATTATTTTCTTTTTTTTTTTAATTTTATTTTATATGTATGTGTGTGTAATTTGATTATGTAATTTGATTTTATTTGGACTAGTTGTAATTTATATATCTGACTATCTGTACAAAGTGTATTTAAACATGTCACATATATATATTTGTAGGAAATTCACTTTGAAATGTCAAGTACCAACATGGATGTAGTGGCACAAGATGTGGCTGCAGAAGAACAACAACAAGAACCCCCAGTGGAAGCAACTGCAAATTTTGTTCCAGATGAGTCCGCTTCGATTGAAAATAGCAACAAATCGAGTGTGAAGAGTGTTTATTGGCAATACTTTAGTCGATTTCAAGAGGGAAAAGACTGGAAGACAAAATGCAACCATTGCAAATCTATTCTTGGATCCAATCCAAGAAATGGAACTACAAATTTGAAGAATCATGTGCTCCACTATTGTAAAAGGATCAAATTAGCAAACTCTAGGCAATCAACAATTGCTGATTCATTGTCTAAACATGCAAGGAGTGCTGCAGATGCTTTTGTATTTGATCCATCTTATACAAGAAGGTGTATTGCCAAGGCCATATGTATGCATGAGTATCCTTTATCTTTTGTGGAACATGTTGGAATGAAGGAAGTATATGCATCAATGCAACCAACTTTTAAAGTGCCTAGTCGAAACACAATCAAGAAGGACATTTTTGAAATGTATGAGTTGGAGAAGCTTAACATGACTAAGATAATGGATGGAAATGATAGTCGAGTAGCAGTTACAACTGACATGTGGACTTCCAACCAAGAAAAAGGATACATGGTTGTTACGGCACACTACATTGATAGTTCATGAATTTTGCAAATGCGCGTATTAAGGTAATCTTCTAAATTATACTTCTAGTAATTGATATGACTTTTAATATTTTTTTACTTGAAATTAATTTATCTTTTAGATAATAATTGAAATATGTTTTTGAACGATTTTCAGTTTTACTTATGTTCCCGCTCCTCATACGAGTGAAGTGCTCTCGAATGCATTAATGAAAGTTTTGTTAGAGTGCAACATAGATAGAAAATTGTCAACTATTACATTGGATAATTACTCTACTAATGATGCTATGGTTGATGAGTTGTTGGGGCACTTAGATTCAAAATATTTGTTGTTGGGGGTTCTATGTTGCATATGCGTTGTTGTGCTCATATCTTAAACCTAATTGTGAAAGATGGTCTAAATTTGGTTAAGGAAAGTGTGGAAAAAATTAGTGGTAGTATGGTGTATTGGACTTCAACCCCCAAAAGACATGAAACCTTTGTGAGTTGGTGTAGTAAGTCAAATGTTCAATTTACAAAAAAATTAGCTCTTGATTGTCCAACTAGATGGAACTCCACTTATGTGATGTTAGAGACTGCATGGTTATATCGAAATATGTTTCCTCGATTAAGACAAAAGGATCCTAATTACAAAAGTTTGCTAAGCAATGAGGAGTGGGACCTTGCTAAAGAAATTTGTGGTAAATTAAAGTTGTTTTATGATGTGACACAATTATTTTCTGATACTCAAGTTCCAACAGCCAACATTTATTTTAACAAAGTATGTGATATAAATGTTGCCTTGAAAAATTAGTCTGCTTCTCCAAATCCATTGATTAGTAATATGGCATGTAGTATGAGGGTAAAATTTGATAAGTATTGGGAAGAAATTCATGGCATGATGGGTATTACTGTCATTCTAGATCCTAGGTATAAGCTTGCTAGGCTTGAGTATAAATTCTCAATATTATGTCAAAATCAAGATGAGTGCTTAAGTAAGATTGAGAGGATCAAACAGATATGCTATGACTTGCTTCATGAGTACCAACAGAATTCGTCTAATTCAAGCAATGCATTTGAGGATTCTACACAAGAACTACAGATGAATGCAGAGCAAGATGATGATGCTGCTTACCAGTTGTATATTAGACAAAAAAAGAGGGAAAAAGGGTTCATTTGTGAAGAC
Source organism: Arachis ipaensis (assembly GCF_059453495.1). Classification (NCBI taxonomy): domain Eukaryota; kingdom Viridiplantae; phylum Streptophyta; class Magnoliopsida; order Fabales; family Fabaceae; genus Arachis; species Arachis ipaensis. The sequence continues at coordinate 140,980,330 of NC_142436.1, forward strand.
TGAATTTGATCATTACATAGAGAAAGATGTTCATCCTTTTGAGTGCCGACTTTGATATTTTAGCTTGGTGGAAAGTGAATGGGGCTAGATTTCCAACACTTCAAAGAATTGCGAGAGATATATTTGCTATCCCTGTGTCTACTGTTGCTTCTGAGTCTTCTTTTAGCACAAGTAGTCGAGTAATTACTCCTCATCGTGGTAGTCTTCATGAAGATACTGTGGAAGCTCTTATGTGTAATCAAAACTGGTTGTGGACAGCATATCGTCAAAGAGGTTATTTATGTTTTAACTTTTCTATTTGTTTATGCTAATGTTAAATTTATATATAGATTGATTAATAAATAAATTTATTATCTTTGATTTTTAGGTGGAAAACCTGATTATCAAACTGCAAATGATGATGATGATAATGTATCTGAAGTCATAGACTAGTGATGGTGTTGTTGCAACAAATAGAAAGCTTATGGAGACATGAAATTAAATAATTTATTTATGTTTATGTTATTTACTTAGACAAATACTTTTATGTGTAATTTAATATTTGATGGTTATGTTGTGTATGACATACTTGTGTTATTTGTAGGATAATTTGTATTGTTTGAATACTTGTGTTATTTGAATGCTCATGGGATAACTTGTGTTATTTGATGGTTATGTTGTGTATGAGATACTTGTGTTATTTATGAGATATTTGTGTCATTATAATGTTTCTTTTTGTCAACCCGCGGGTAGAGTCGGATACCCGCGGGTTAAGCGCGGGTAGGGTTAGGGTTGGGTATTTTTCAACCCGCGGGTAGGGTTAGGGTTGGGTTCAAACCCTACCCTACCCTACCCTACCCATTGCCACCCCTAGTTCCTGGAGAAGCTACTCGTCTTGCAGAATCTCACAACGTGGTTCTGACTGGACCAAAGAACAAAGATTGGAGAGTTGAGCATTCTAGATACATTATGAGATGGACAAACTGTTTGAGTTCCGTTCTGGTTGGTGATCCTGCACTACACTATCACGTCATGAACATATTGTTGCCAATCAAGTCGTTGGTTCGCACAACACGCAAAGACATGACAACAAGGAATTCGATATGTCTGAAACTCACCACAATCACAATGCCGTTGACGGAGATTCACCGCATGCTCTAAACTGCTGGGCATCTCGCGCACCTCAAATACCTCGTTTTGCCTATCAAACAAGTTAACTTGGATGTTTCCCGCTGCCTGCTGATTTAATTGAAGTTTGTTGATTGCATATTCAGAGAATACATGTCCCGCATTCAGTCGAGCCTCAGCCTCAGCCCTCTTCCTAGTGAACAATTCATTTAGCCTGTAAAAAGTTGCCTTGACAAGTGATGTAATTGGAAGATTTCCCGCCCCCTTTAATACCCCATTGATGCACTCAACTAGGTTTGTGGTCATATAACCCCAGCGATATCCATTATCGAACGCCAAAGCATATTGCTGATGTGGGATCCGATCGAGCCACTTAGTGTAAGCCTCACCACGCTCACGTAATCTTGCATACTGCACATTAAATTCACGCACAGTCCTACAATAACATGTAAAAAAAACAAGAAAAAAAATAAGTATCACCACATAACACTAACGTTAGTATTTCACTATAATTTACGTACCCATATTTACAATAAACTTCTGTAAATACGGTGCCTTGAAATTCCTTAAGAAGTTGGATGCTATGTGCCTAACACAAAACATGCGGATAGCTCTTGGAGGCTCCCATGATCCGTTACTACGTGCTATTGCTGAGGTAATAGAGTTGTGTCGATCAGAGATAAGCCCAATACCATCCCGCGTTACCACATGTATGCGCAAATGAGTAAGAAAGAAGTGTCGTGCATCAGAAGTCTCACACTCAACAACGGCAAATGCAAGAGGCATAATATTGCCATTGCCATCTTGAGAAACTGCAACTAAGAGAGCTCCTTTGTATTTGCCATACAGATGTGTGCCATCTATTTGGACGATTGGTTTGCAGTTCCTAAATGCTCTAATGCAAGGATAAAAGCTCCAAAACACCCGTGTCATATCCTAATATCCTGGACCACCTCATCCCCTTGGTAAGCTGGTGCAGTTTCGATCTCGACTGCAGCTGATAGATCTTTTTGTACCATTACTTCAAACCACGACAGCAAAGCTTCATAAGAAGCTTCCAAACCACCAAAAATATTCACAATTGCCTTTTGCTTAGCCAGCCATGCTTTGCGGTAACTTATCGTATAATTGAACTTCGATTGCACTTCAACAATCACAGATTTCACCTTTAAAGATGGATCAACTTCAACCAATGGCTTTATAACCTCTGCAATCATGTCTGAGTTTATCTTGGCATGATCTTGAGAGATTGTTGTCCTGAGCATGTGTGACTACCATTGTACCGCCTTATGATCCAACAAAACTTTCTCTTAATAAGACTAGCCATGATAAGCCAATCGTAATTTGTTCCAAATTGTACACACTTAGCATAAAATGTGGTTGGCTCAGATTCACACACTCGATAATCCACACCCCGACGAATGGTATAATCTTTAATTTCTGCAATCACAGTTTCTCTAGAACTAAACTCCATGCCGATGACAAATTCACCATCCGTAACAACAACAGGGTTTACACCAGCCATAACAAGAAATAATTCTTACTATTACTAATAATGATAACAATAACAATAAATTAATAATAATAATAAGGGATAAGTATTGTTTTGATCCCTGACGTTGAGGGTCCGAATCGAAACCGTCCCCATTGTAATTTTGGATTTAAAATCAACCTTAACGTTTTTTTTTTGTATTAAAATCGTCCTTTTAATTTTTTTGGACAAAAATACCCTCACCACTACCAACACAATTACCTCCTCCACCACCACCACTACCAACACCAACACCACCACCACCACCACCACCAACACCAACACCACCACCACCACCAACACCAACACCACCTCTAACACCACAACAACCACCACCACCACCAACACAAACACAAACACAAACACCACCACCAACACCAACCACCAACACCAAGAACACCAAACAACAACAACAACACCAAACAACACTAAACTAAGAAGCAGAAACAAAAAACAAGAAAACAAGAAAGCAGAAGCAAGAAAGCAGGAAACAAAAAGCAAGAAAGCAGAAGCAAGAAAACAGGCGGCGAGGTTGCGAGGCGGAGGCGGCGAGGCGGAGGCAGCAAGGCTGAGGCGGCAAGGCAGAGGCGGCGAGGTGGAGGCGGCAAGGCAGAGGCAGCAAGGCTGAGGCGGCGAGGCGGAGGTGGCAAGGTTGCGAGGCCGTCCCCCTCCCCCTTCCCCTTCCCCCCACCCCCACCCCGCGTCCTCTCCCCTTCCCCCACCCCGAACCCGCGTCCTCTTCCTCTTCTTCTCTGGCTTCTTCCACTTTCCCTCCCCTCTCCTGCATCACCACCACCACAGAGCCGCCTTCGCCGTCCCCCCTTTCCCCTTCTCCTCACCCCCACCCCGCGTCCTTTCCCCTTCCCCCCACCCCGAACCCGCGTCCCCTTCCTCTTCTTCTCTGGCTTCTTCCACTTCCCCTCCCTTCTCCTCCATCACCACCACCACAGAGCCGCCATCGCGGTCCCCCCTCCCCCATTCCCCCTTTCCCTCCCCTCCCCCTTCGTATACCCTTTCCCTCCCTCCACCCAAACGTGTTTTCTTTTTTTTTTATTTTATAATTTTTTTAATATAGTAGGGGTAGTTTAGAAATAAATTAAAAAAATTTATTAGAAAGGATGCTTTTAAAATGAAATGCAACATTAAGGACGATTTTAAGTCAAAAATTACATCAGGGACGGTTTCGATTCTGACCCTCAACTTTAGGGACCAAAACAATACTTATCCCTAATAATAACAACAAATAATCGTAATAACAAATAATAACAACAATAGTAATGCGTATTATAATAAAGGCTAATAATAACTATTATAATACTAATCACAATTAAAATAGAAGATTACTTACCTGCATTGACAAACTCAGGAAATTCTGGTGCATTCATAGCATCTAGATCCAAAGCATGCAAAAAAGAAGGCTCTCTAGATAAATGTTGGCTCGTTAGTGCATTTGTCACATCTGCAACGTCAGGCTCAACTATGATATCATCTTCGTCGACATCTTCAGCTGGACCAACAATATGATAAGAGCCCTCGAATTCCTCTTCACTTTCAGTGTTGTAAACCGTCCAGTCGATGTTAGGTTCGGGTAAATTAACCTCAACTAATTCTTCGAACTCAACATATAACTCGATAACTGACACTTGTGCCCGTGTTTGTTGGTAGATCGAAAACATTCCTTGCATACTTGCATCGTCAACCACATACATGATTTGAAATTGAATAAAACCCCCAAATACTAACACAGACTATCTATAAAAAATATTTGTGACTCTTTAATATTTGATTATCAACACATTGACAAAGTATACTCTTAAATTCCTCATATGTTATTCCAAAAGGAATAACAAGATCATATGGATTTTCACATACAAAACTCACACCTTCAGATGTTTGTGGAAAGATTTGATCATTATAATATATTTTCAAACTAACACTTTCCTCCATTTTCTTTTCTTACTCTCTCAACGAAATAAACCACACTCACACTCAACAAATTCGTTCTTCTTTTTATAATACTCGAGGTATATTTTTTTAATCTAAAAAATACAGTACGCCCCTTGCATAATGTCATTCCGCCCCTGTGTTCTAGTAATACGCTGTTCTTGTATTGTCAATACGCCCCCTTGTATTATGTTTTTAATATTAAACTAATACAATACGCCCTCTTATATTGTGTGTTTAGTATTAAACTAATACAATCCACCCCTTGTATTACTTTTTAAAATTTTCGAAAAAGCAATACGCCCCTTGTATTGTCTTTTTTTATTTTAAAAAAAAAAATATTTGGGTAAAGCAATTCTCCCCCTACAGATTGTTAGCCTCCAGAAACATACAAAACACCACCACATCCAATAATAAAGTATTACACCAAATCCTAACCAATATTAAAAAAAATGAGCCGATTATGGATACATATTCTAGACAAATTAATTAACAAATATAATTTGAAGAAACACATACATTAATTACAAGAATTCCACCAAAATTATTAACCCTACTTTTTTCAACGAAGAAACATCTATCCTTAAGCATTTAGCTCTGAAAATCATCCACAATACCTTTTCTCTTATGACTTCATCCATTACTCTAAGGAATTTCAAAATTTCCAAAAAATAATTGAGTTATTTGCACCTCACAAAAGGACTAACAAAAAAATAGGGAAATATGCAGCTAAGAAAATGTGCAAAATGTTGCTAAAAGCACTTATTTTAAGGAAGCTGAATGTTCTGCACCTCAATAACTTCTCCCCAGCACTGCTTGATTGAGTAGAGTTCACCACATCCTTTGTCTTGTTGCTCACTTTCTTGCTGCATCAAACCAAATGAGAATCACGATTTAGAAACGATAATATTAAAAATTATTGGGTTCAAAATTTAAGGGTAAATTAAAATAATAAAAGAAAAGAACGATTCTCGTGAGGAAAGCATGCATGATGACTAAAAAACAAAGAGGAGGCAACTAGGCAGACTTTTGTTTCTTACCTTCCTGGAAATATACAGCTCCCGTGACCTGCAAGGTATTCCCCACAACAAAAAGTAAGAATCCCACTAATCTCTTTTGTTATAACATAATAATAAACCATGGACCCCATTTGCATACTTAAATTAAGTACTTTGATGATTCATGTAACAGTAAGATATTGCACGGTAAAAAAAAAACTTGGAAACATGACAAATTACTACGTTAAGTGAATGTAATCTAGAAACACGGTCCAGAATCTTTGCAATTGTCAGAGGGAACAGGATGCTCTCAGATCAACAAGAATTCAACTAGGGACATGCCATGGGGGCATGGAGTGGTTTTTGTTTGTTTCGCACTGCCCTCAATGCTATTACCAACCAGTCCACTCTATTTCATTTCAGCTTTGCAGTTTGTGTGGGTGCCACACTCGAATGCACCTTCATTTCTATGGATCATTACCACAACCCCAATTCAAAGTTCTAATCATTTCCCTGTCCCCAATTATCATCACTAATAAAGTTCCTTGCATTAGTCACGAGACTCAACATTTCACTGATTCATTCTGCTAATATTACCATAAAGTAACTAAATTAGGCAAATCAAGAAGGACTGTTTGTATTGTTAAGTGTAAACCCATAATAGCCAGCTTAAAATATGAACAAAAAACAACACCAAGACAAACGAAGTGAATGTGAATATGATGAGAAATTAAAGAACAATGAATGAATGCATAATTAGGCACTTACTGGGATCTGTTGTAGTGATCATAGCTACACCTTTGAAATCACAAGTCCCAGGAGCCTTCCCTTCCTTCTGGAAATAGCTATCAAAGGCATAAGAAGCATGGCTCTTCACATTGTTAGGCTGATAACAACTCTCACCGGGCTGAATCTCGGAGCAATTAGCCCGGCCCGGCCCACAAGCCCAATCAAGTGCAGCCTGCAAAGTCTTGGTATCAAAACCATCCATGGCAATGCAGTATGTCTGATTGGTAGTATCATTGGCCATAAAGGTGCCAATCCCGGAGACATGAAGCAGATACGCCGGCGTGGTGTTTCCATAAAAGAGTCCCCAATTCGCCTCCGAGACCGGCGGCGACCTCAGGTCCTCATTGAACAGCTCGTAGATATACACACTGGAAGTTGTTTCCGGATGTAGAGGGGTTCCGCCGTGACCCAAAATATGGCTAATCAAGTTTGAATTGTAGGTGTCTGCATTGTCCTTGGTAGCATAAGGCTCTTTGGAATCACCCTTTGAAGGCCACCCTGTTTCGGTAACAAGGACCACGACATCAGTGATGTTAAGGTTCTTCATTGAGAAATAAGCAGCATCGACCATGGCATCAAGGACATTGGTGTAGTGAAGCAAGGTGTTGGGGTCAACCATTTCCTTAGAAGGAGTCAAGGGTTTGAAGAGAGCATTGTCGATTGGAACCACACCCTTGTTCTGCATGAAGACGTAGTAAGGGTAAAGGTTCATCATCAAGGGGGAGCCGGTTTTGGAGAGAAACTGAAGGAGAGGGACGATGACAGAGGAGAAGCTCTGGTTGAAGAAAGCCTGAGAAGGAGGAAAAGGGTCGAGGATAATGGAAGCGGCGTGAGGGGTTGAAATCTTGATGTGCTGGTGGAGGTTGGAGGCGACGAGGGCGCTGTAGAGGGACTGAATGGCGGGGAGGATGAGAGGGGCGGAGGAGGGGACGGTGGTTAGAACTTCGTCGCCGACAGAAATGGCGGTGATGAGTGTGTCCGGGTAGAAAGAGACGACGTTCCGGTCGATCCATGAGGCGGCGGTGGTGTTGGAAGAGCCAATGGCGAGGAGCTGGTTGTTGGGGACGCTGATGATGACGCGAATCTTGGTGCGTGAGAGTGCTTTGAGTATGTCTGGGTTTGCATCGTAGATTCTTATGTGCGTTATCTTCTGAAGCTGAAGAAACGAAACCAGTTGCGATGGCGGTAGAAGGTTGGAGACGTCCGTGCCAACGTTGACTCCCACGTATGGCTGCTCGCTTTGGTTTTCCTGAGCTGCAAAATCAAGAAAGTGGTTAGTGTCAGTTGTTCAGACTTCAAAGGTAGTTGTGTTTTGTTTAAGTTAGCGTACCCACCCAGTGATGGTGTTGGTAGTTCAGTGCAGAAAAGGAAGAAGAAGAAGAAGAAGAGAAGGGTGTTAGTGCGAGTGAGCTTAGAAATTGCCATGGAGTGATGGCAACTTCACTCCCTCGTGCTCTACTACTTCTTCAGCTCCTGCAGATCCTTGCATTATCTGAAATGAAATATAATAATAATAGTAATGATGGATGGTAGGTGGGAATTTCTTTGGTTGGGTGACGGAAGAGAAGGGGAAGAAGATGAGAAAATGGGAATTGGGTGCCAAGTGGTATAAGATGGGATGGTGATGCTGCTGCAACTCACTCACTCAGGTCTTCAATCTTGTCTGTGGAGGAGCGTACTGCCACTCCGGTGCTCCTTCATATTCACTGGTCCACCACATTTCTCATCTACCCACTCTATTCCCTCTATCTGTAATTCTGTATTAAGTAGGTAACCTTACCGGTGGCGGTGAAGCCGACACTACAAGAAAAAAGAATATATATTTCACTCTAGTTAATATTTTTTGACTCCAGGGTAAATGTTGTGGCATAGTAACTTTGAGTTCCAGTTATAAAAATTCGATTTAGCTAAATTTTTTATTGAAAAATCTCCTCAAACAAAAAAGTTTTAGTTAAAAATTACTAAAATGTATTATTTTTAGTTTTATTTAATGCAGTCTGTAATAAATAAATGTTAAATAAAATAAATTTAGATGGTTTGAATTGTTTTTTTTTTTAGTATTACCGTTAATAAATATATTAAAAATTTGAATTTTGTATGTTTTGATAAAAAAAACATTAATTGATGATCTAAATAATAGCTAACATTTAAATATTTAATAATTAATAGTAGTGGTAGTTGCTTTTAATTGATTGTCTGTCTCCATCATCTTGCTTAACAGTTTAACACTTCCGTTTTTTTTTTTCTTTGTTTTTTTATGGCGTAGACAAAGCTAAAAAGAAACACCAAAAAACACAAAATAAAATTACTCACGGGATTCGATTTGGAAAAGGGTAGGGTTTAGGCACTTTTCGCAAAAGCGAGGAAATATCAAAAATCAAAATAAGCAAAGTTTTCCAAAACTTTTCAGCAGATGGGTATGGAAGATGCATGGGTTGGAGCCTTGGAGGTTAGGAGGATAACCCACCCTACTAGATTTAGGCATTTAGCTTGATAAGGTGGATTGCAATTATCTAGTTTGAATTCGGATGTTGTATGCTGCTAGGGAATGATATGGTGGACCACATCTTGCTGTAATTTTTTCACAAATTAATTGTAAACTAGTTTACAATAAAATGTATCATATTAAATCATTTGAAAAAATAAAAACGGTTTAAACTGTTTTATATAGAAAAGTCAAAAGACCAATTTTTAGCATATAAAACTGATTTTAACTATTTTATATACTAATAATTAGTTCAAACTAGTTTTGCTGGTATTGTTCACCTAGGATGTGTCGATAACACCATATTTTTAAAAATTTAAATAAAAAGTGTATAAAAACTAATTTTTAATAAATTAGTTTGTATAAGTAAAAAACTGTGAAGAGGTGAAGGATGCAGTTTGGGATTAAGAATTATCAAAAGCATCGGAAAGTGATGGATATAACATGAACTTTATTAAAAGGTGTTGGAAAGAGATTGGAGGGAAATTTATTAAAGCTGTGATGACATTCTTTCAGACTGCAAGGCTGCCAGTAGACTCCAATGTCACTTGGGTTGCGTTGGCATCAAAGTTTGTGAGTGCGAAGGACATAAAGGATCTTAGACTAATGATGAGTGGATAATTTATACGCTTTTTGGCAATGTTTTTAGGTAGTTTTTAACATGTTTCAATTACTTTTTATTCTATTTTTATTAGTTTTTATGCAAAAATCACATTTCTGGACTTTACTATGAATTTGTGTATTTTTCTGTAATTTCAGGTATTTTCTGGCTGAAATTGAGGGACCTGAGCAAAAGTCTGATTCAGAGGCTGAGAAAGGACTACAGATGCTGTTGGATTCTGACCCTCGTGCACTCGAAGTGGATTTTCTGGAGCTATAGAAGCCCAATTGGCGCGCTCTCAATTTTGTTGGAAAGTAGACATCTTGGGCTTTCCAGCAATGTATAATAGTCCATAGTTTGCCCGAGATTTGATGGCCCAAACTGGCGTTTAAACGCCAACCAGAGACCCTTTTCTGGCGTAAAATGCCGGAACTGGCACCAGAACTGGAGTTAAATGCCCAAACTGGCATCCAAGCTGGCGTTTAACTCTAGAAAAGGCCTATGCACGTGTAAAGCTCAATGCTCAGCCCAAGCACACACCAAGTGGGCCCCGGAAGTAGATTTCTGCACTATCTGCACTTAGTTACTTATTTTCTGTAATCCTTAGTAACTAGTTTAGTATAAATAGCACTTTTTACTATTGTAATCAGGAGAATCTTATCATCTTTGGACTTTTATGTTACATTTGGGAGGCTGACCATTCGGCCATGCCTAGACCTTTTTCTCTTATGTATTTTCTACGGTGGAGTTCTACACCTCATAGATTAAGGTGCGGAGCTCTGCTGTTCTTCATGAATTAATGCAAGTACTATTGTTTCTCTTCCAATTCACGCTTACTTCTTCTCCAAGATATACTCTCGTACTTAATTCAGTTAAGTCAGAATGAAGGGGTGACCCGTGACAATCACCCACTATCTTCGTTACTCGCTTAGCCAAGATCCGCGTGCCTGACAACCACAAGCGGTCTACATGATGTTCAACGTAATCATTGGACGACAGCCGGAGTATAGTCTCTTGGGTCTCTGATCCACGGATTTGATTTGCCCCTCCTGACAACAGAGCATTCGAATCCGTGAGATTAGAACCTTCGTGGTAGAGGCTAGAACCAATTGGCAGCATTCCTGAGATCCGGAAAGTCTAAACCTTGTCTGTGGTATTCCGAGTAGGATCTGGGATGGGATGACTGTGACGAACTTCAAACTCACGAATGTTGGGCGTAGTGACAGTGTGCAAAAGGATAGAGAGATCCTATTCCGACACAAGTGGAAACCGACAGACGATTAGCCGTGCGGTAGCTGTGCCTGGTATTTTTCATCCGAGACGAGAAATCCGACAGTTGATTAGCCGTGCAGAAACCGTACCTGGTATTTTTCATCCGAGAGGACAGATGATAGCCATTGACAACGGTGATCTACCAACATACAGCTTGCCATGGAAGGGAGCACGCATGATTGGATGAAGACAATAGGAAAGCAGAGGTTCAGAAGCAACAAAGCATCTCCAAATACTTATCTGAAATTTCCACCAATGAATTACATAAGTATCTTTATTTTAATTTACGTTTTATTTATCTTTTAATTATCAATACCTCATAACCAATTGAATCCGCTTGACTAAGATTTATAGGATGACTATAGCTTGCTTCAAGCCGGCAATCTCCGTGGGATCGACCCTTACTCGCGTAAGGTATTATTACTTGGACGACCCAGTGTACTTGCTGGTTAGTTGTACCGGAGTTGTGAAAAGTGTGAGCACAATTCCGTGCACCAACCAATCAGTATGGTTGGATGCATTTATAAGGTGATATCAAAAGTGTTGACAAGAAGAATGAGGAGTGTAATGCCAGGATTAGTTGGAGAATCACAGAGTATTTTTGTCAAGGGCAGAAAGATATATGATGGAGCGTTAATAGCATGTGAAACTGTACAGTGGTTAAAATTGAAAAGAATGGCGTCAGCAATCATCAAATTGGACTTCCAAAAAGCCTATGACAAAGTCAAGTGGAACTTTGTTGATATCGTGCTAGAAAAGATGGGCTTCGGCAGAAGATGGAGAGCATGGGTTACAGAGTGTATGAGGACAACATCTATCTCCGTAATGGTCAAGGGGTCACCGTTGAAACCGTTCAAGATGTAAAGGGGGTTGTGGCAAGGTGATCCTTTATCACCCTTCCTATTCGTTCTTGTTGTAGATGTGTTGAATAGGATGATTGGGGAGGCGGTAAGAAATAGGAGAATCTCCCCTCTTTTAGTCGGAAAGGATAATATAGAGTTATCGCATCTGCAATTTGCTGATGACACCATATTGTTCTGTCCACCGGAGGAGGAAATAGTGAGAAATTACAAGAGAATATTGAGGTGTTTTGAAGTGATGTCCGGTTTGAGCATTAACTTTGAGAAATTTAGCTTGATTCCGGTAAATTGCAGTCAGAAGTGGGTGGATCGGATGTGCGGGTTACTAGGGTACCAGGCGGCAGCTCTACCGGTGAAGTATTTGGGTATTAACCTAGGAGCAAACCCAAGACTGGTAAAAACATGGAAGCCGGTTATCGATAAAGTAGAGGAGAAACTTAGTTTATGGAAAGCAAAGATTCTCAGTAAAGCAGGGAAGTTGGTCCTCATTAAGTCTGTTATCAATAGCCTACCTATCTACTATCTGAGTTTGTATAAAATGCCAGTTGCGGTAGCGAAAAAATTAATTTCATTGCAACGGAGGTTCTTTTGGGGGAAGGACGATGGAAGAGCTGGGTTGGCCCTTGTAAAGTGGGAGTTGATACAAGCACCGAAGAAACTAGGAGGGCTAGGAGTGGGAGATGCCATGATTCACAACACCGCCTTATTGTTCAAGTGGTGGTGGAGATTCTCTAAGGAAGACTGTCCATTATGGAAGAAGGTTGTGTGCTCGTGCAATAATCTGAACCTGAGCCAGTTGCTATCTACTCAAGTTTTACTAGGAAAAGGGGACCCGTAGAAAGACATATGTAACCTGCAAATAAAAGAGCACACTGCTAGATAGAAGATGATTGATGGACTTGCTATGGAAGTAAGAGATGGTAGACTAACCAGATTTTGGGAAGATAGATGGCTACAGTTGGGGAAGTTGAAAGATTCCTTTTCGAGACTTTTCTTGGTTTCAAATAACAAAGGATCCGTAATTAGGGACTGTGGGTTTTGGGATGCGATAGAGTGGGTGTGGAACTTCCAATGGAGGAGAGAACTCTGGCAATGGGAGATTGATAGTTTGAATCAAATGCTAGATATCTTGCACGATGTAAGATTGATAGCAAGTGTACAAGATAGAGTGGTATGAAAATTTGACAAGGAAGGCGTTTATATTACTAACTCATTTGTGCAGGTCTTGCAGGAACATACTTTGACAGATGATATCCTTAGATATAAGTACACAAATGGAATCTGGAAAGGACTAGTGCCCCCTTGAGTTGAGTTGTTTACTTGGTTTGTGCTAGTAGGCCGAGTAAATACAAAGGATCGATTGAGTAGATTTAGAATTATTGATCAGAATGACAATATTTGTGTCATGTGTAACAAGGATCTTGAAACTGTGCAACATTTGTTTGTTACATGTGAGTATGCTTGGCAGGTATGGTGCGCATGGATTACTCATGCGGGTCGGGTTTGGTGCATCCCAAGGTCCACCAGAGAACACTTTGAGAGTTGGAGGACGATGCCGTTGAGAAAAGAAGAGCTTAAAACATGGTTACTGGGATTTTTCTCCATAATATGGAATATCTGGTTGTGTAGGAATGAACTTATTTTTCAAAGTAAGATAGCGGTGGTGGTGGAATGCATTGATAGATCCTTCCGTAGATCCAAGGAATGGAATGAAATAAACTCATGTCGTTGATGACCATGCCGGAGATGACATAGGAGATGTTATGTTTTTTATTTCCTGTTTGTATGCTCCACCTAGTGTGTTGAGCCTGTTATGACTTTCAAAAAAAAAAGTGAAAAACTGTTATTTGATTTGGTTCTTTACTTGAAAAAGTTGGTTTATTTAGGCTAGTCTAGTGCATATTCAATTTGGATCGTTATAAACTGTTTTTGAACATCCCTAACCACACCTGTAATGATGCCTAAATAAGTAAATGCCTAAGGATAGTATAAAAGTATAAAATTCTATCAAGCATACTGCACACGTTGGTATACATACTGTAATAGCGCCTCGCAAAATCTCCAATATAGTAATTAGTTTATCTCAATGAACAAAACAGGCAAATACAGCAAGTAGCTTTAATATTCTAAGAATTAAGTATAATTTTGATTTTGTTGATTTTGTTTTCAATTTTATTTTTAACGTTAAATTTGATTTTAAAATCGTCTTTTTAGCTAAAATTATTTTTTGGATAAAAATATCTGTACATTACTCTTAATACCATTGTTCTTATAAAAATATATTATTCTCATTTTTAAACCCAAAAAAAAGAATAATACGTAATTTTTTTTATCAAAGAATATAGATACAATTATCGATAGTGTCTCGCAATCTACAGCTGTACCATTATCATTGGAGCTACAATCTACTTCTATTGCTGCACCTAAACTCGGGAGTGCAATCGCTGTTGCGATTTTTTCTCTGTGGCAACACCATAGAATCGATTAATCGAACTACCAGGTGAGCTTCTTCCCATAGGAGCTTCTACTGGCGTTGTTACAGTAGCATCCACTGATGACGTCACAACTTTGGAACCGCAGTCACCCCTCCTCTTTCACTTTCTCCCATCACAGTCAGAATCCAAGAAAAGCAAAACATAAAAGGAAGAAAATCAAATTTTTTCAACGCCCCAAGTCCCAAATTCATAGTTGTCAGAATGAGACCGACCCACCTCCTCGTTGAATCGAAAAAATCAGCAAACCGATCACAAGGTTGGTCCGAATAAGTTATCTGACCACACAAGAAAACAAACCGATGAAACTCGGTTCGAACTGGCCAATTTTAACCCAAATTGGTGAATCGACAGATTTTAAAAATTTCTGACCAATTTGGAGCTTATTTTTTTGCCTTCAACCTAAAATGGCATTGTTTCTCTCTTAAAAAAAAAAGAAAGAAATCCTATAATAGCTAACAAAGCCCCAATTCCCAAACCTATCCCGCTTAAGAGTCTGAGACCTGACTCTTTCTTAATCGAACACAGTAACTTTGAGAGACTCACTCAAGATTTTGGAAGATAGTCTGCAATACATACTGTAATCGCACTTCGAAAAATCTCTAATATATAGTAATTAGTTTATCTCGATGAAAGTAACAAAATAGGCAAATGCAGCAAGTGGCTTTAATATTCTAAGAATTTAGTGCCAAGTTGGTTTTTATGATTTTGTGCTCAAATTTATTTCTAACATTTAATTTAATTTTAAAATAATTTTTTTAACTAAAATTATTTTTTGGACAAATATTTGTGTATTGCTCTCAATAACGTTGTTTCCACAAAAACATATCATTCTCATCTTTGAACCCAAGAAGAAGAATGATACGTAATTTTCTTATCAAAGAATATGGATATACAATTATCGATAGTGTCTCACAATCTACGACTGTGCCGTTATTGTTTGAGCCATAATCTACTTCTGTTGCTGCACCTAAACCTAGAAATGCAATCGCTGTTGTGATTTTTCTCTGTGGCAACGCCGTAGAATTGAACTACCAGGTGAGCTTCTTTTCGTAGGGGTCTCCACTGGCATTGTTACAGTAGCATCTATTGATGACGCCGTAACTTTGGAACCACAGTCACTCCCTCTTCATTCACCTTCTCCCATCATAGTCAGAACTCAAGAAAAGCAAAACATAAAAGGAAGAAAATCAAAATTTTTCAACACCCCAAGTCCGAAATTCATAGTTGTCAAAACCAGAGCCATTCGTCTTGATCGAAAAATCAGTGAACCGATTACATAGTTGGTCCAAGTAAGTTATTTGACCGCACAAAAAAATGACCGATGAAATTCGATTCGAACCAACCGATTTTAACCCAAATTAATGAATCGAAAAATTTTAAAATATTCGGACCATTTGGAGCTCTTTTTTTTTTCTCCAACCTAAAATGGCATCGTTTCTCTCTAAAAAAAGAAAAAAAAAATCCTAAAATGGCTAACAAACTAACAAAGTTTCCATTCCCAAAAATATCATGCCTAAGGCTCTGAGATGACCTTCTCTCAATCTCACATAGTGACTTAGAGAGGCTCACACAAGACTTTAGAAGACAGCCAGCAATACGTGAACGAAACACAATGATGTTAAGTAAATTTCTTATTAAAATTAATATTTTATGATTATGATATTAGTATGGTTTAATTTTTATGATTGTGATATACTATGGTGGGAATCTTATGGATGTAGAGCATCAAATTTGCAAAAGTTAGCGATTGATATTTTGAGTCAAATTTGCAGCTCAGATTGTGAGCTTATCTGAAGTATTTTTTAACACATTCATTCAAGGAAGAAGAATCGGTTAGAGCATAAAAAATTTAATGATCTTGTTTATGTTCATTACAACTTAAGATTACAATAAAAAATTTTTTTATTTTCTTTCTTAAAAGTATTATTTTAAATTTTTAGTCATCATAAGAATAATCAAGTAAATTGATAATATAGGAATTGAATGAGAAAGCAAAGTGATGATTCAATTTGTCTTGATGCATTTTAGGATTATTTGGGATGGATATTGAAAGATCCACCACCATTTTTAACTCTTGAAGAAGTTGATGCTTTATGAAATGATTTTGCAAATATGTCTCTTCAATTATTTTTAGATGATTTAGATATATTTTTTAAGGGATGATTTTAGTATGCTTTATAAAATGTTTTACCTTATCTTTGACTTTGATTTGTGAAACATTATTCAAATGCTAGATCAATTGAATTTGGAAGATGATCGAGATGATAACGGAGCTAATAATAATTATGTGAAAAATGCAAATCAGAATGAAACTAATCCGGATGTAGCTCCATATTTTTCAGATGAAAAAAGATACCCAAAATTTAAAATTACTCCTTGAATATAATTCATGGATTATTATTTTTATTGTGTCAAATTAAGATACTAATGTAATAATATTGACAAATTTTATGTTTATTTTTGTACTAATTATTTCTAGAATTTAAGATATAATTTTTATTAAAATATCAGTAAAAATATGTATTTTAAATTTTAATTTTAAGTTTTTTATTATTTTATATTTTTTATTTATGCGAAGTCAAATTAACTGGTTCAACCAATGATCCACCAATTGATACGATCACCGATTCGATTCTAACAATTATATCCAAATTCCTCCCTTTCCTCTTACCTGAAAATAAAAAAAACGCCAAAAGATGAAACCGATTATTACCTCAAACGGAAAGCGTAAAAAAAATTCCTAAACCAGAAAACTCTCCCACCATACACAGACCTAAATGCAACAATAATGAAAAACAAGAAAAACAGGGATAGAAGAGGGGTTACAAATGAGCGCTTACAAAAAGAAGGGGTGATTACAGAAAAAGATGAACAAAAAGAAGAATAAAAGGAAAAAAGAGGAGGTGATTGTGATAAAAAAATGTTTATTCTACTGTTATTGTTGTTGATGTTGAAAGAAAGGAAAATGCGAAAGAGAAAAGAGAGACAATGTTGTCTTTAAAAAATTTGTGACTAATTATTATATGTTAGACTTAGGAATGAGAGAACGAGAGAACGAGAGGGGGGAAACACGAGGGGGGGTAGAAGTAGGGTGGTGCAACCACGCGCAAAGGATCCTAGGATTTGGAATCGAGAAGAATATCATCGCCTGGAAAACGAATCTTTCTCTGTTTTCGTGGATAATCTGCCGGAAGATATCTCGAAGAGGGAATTGTATCACTTGTTTTGTTGGACGGGAAGAATTAACGACATCTATCTTTGCCGAAAACGGAAACATGCCACGATTTATCTATTTGCCTTTGTTTGGTACACGACCAATGGGGGAGCCTTGAAGGCTATAGCGGAGATGAACCACATGCAATTACGGGGTAATGTCATATCCGTGGGGGAAGCTAAATTCAGAAGACATTCACAGGCGAAGGAACGCTTGGTGCAGGTGGATCCTAGACGTCAGAACGTGGAAGAGAGGCCAACGGAATTTCATCGTGAGAAACAGGTGGTTAACGATCAAGTGGTGGGAGAAACGACGCCGGATTTGCAAGCGGATGGCCACAAGGCGAGTGGGGGCACGAAAAGGATTGACGTGCCTGTAGTGGAAGCGAATTTGGAGTGGTTGCTGAGGAGTTTAGTAGGGAGAACCTGGAAACCTATGGACCTGTAGTCTTTGAGAAAAATAGTTTGCAAGAATTTCCCTCAGGTAGAGGACGTTAGGGAGATAGAGGCAACTAAGATGTTAGTAATTTTTGATACGGTAAAGCATGCAGATGAGGCTTTCACCTTCAAACTGGATAATTTGTTTCAATTCTTTCATAAGGTCAGTAGATGGGAAGGTTCTGAATGTTGCAAGTCTCGGAGAGTGTGGTTGGAGTGCTACGGGGTGTCGCTACATGTCTGGTCGCCAAAAATGTTCAAGGCGATTAGTGGACTTTGGGGTGAAGTACTTCAGTGCATGGTATCGACGGAATCAGGTGCATCTTTTAGGGCAGGTAGGCTTCAAGTTGATACAGGCGTGTTTGACATCATTAGAGAGTGTGTCCAGATTAACATTGGGAACTCTGGGTTCGAGGTCTTTGTCAAGGAGATGGAGTTGGTGGCTTGTGGGGAAGATAGTTCTATTGAGCGCCAAGAGGTCTGTGCGGGGATCGAAATTTCTGGCTCACATAGCAATAGCCTGCCGAAGGAGACAGGGCAGTGGGATCCAGCGGCCGCCTTGATTGGCGGTGGTGCAAATGTGGTTGAAGATGGGAATGACAGAATAGTAATTCACGAGGTGCTACTAAATGATTCTAACGTTGATTATTTAAATTTTAAAAAGGATAGGAAGGTTTCAGATTCAGTTAGTTGCACCATCGCTGATGGTGAGGCGGATTTTAAGGGATTTTGTGTCAATGATAAGATAGAGTTTGAACGGACAGTTACGCAGGACTATGTTAACGGTGGAGGAGGGGCTTTGGATGGTCTTTATCAAATGGGCCAGTCCTATTGCTACCCAAATGTGTTGTGTAACTCTAAGGGGGCGTGAGTTGGGCTTGACTCATATTGGCCCAACACACAAACAACAGGAAGGTGGGCTGCGGGTTAGCGAAGGTTGGCAGCTAGGTCGTGTGGCTACGGAAGGGCCTGAACTAGGTTTCAGGCTGGCCAAACGGATCCATGGCCACCATGGTTTGGACGACGCGGGGCGGCTAGGATGCAGCCGGGTTACGAATGCTCTTCAGGATCGGTTGAAGGGTACACATGTATGTGGCTTGCTCGGCGGACCTGGAATCACTGATGATGTTGATGACGAAAGGGGGAAGGATTTGCTGTGTGAAACCGGGTCGGTGGTGGATGATTCCCGAGAAGTGGTGGCTGAGTCGAAGCGAACGAAGATGAATGCGAGCGGTGCAGTTGTTGGAGACCTCAGGGCTGTGAGGCTGGGGAGGATGAGGACCTTTGATACTGCAAGGATGCAGGAGCCACGAGACCTGGCAGCAGAGGAAGTGCCGAACCTTGGCTGTGGAAACTGGCTGGTGAACCGGGAACAGGTGAGCGGGAAGGACTCAGATTCGGGAGCGCACCCAACAGTAGTAGAGGACGTACAAGGTGTGGCTAATGGCGAGAGAACATTGGAGACTATGGCTGGGTCCAACACAGAGTCAAGGCGGTAGAACGAGGGAGTTGAAGACAAGTTATCGCAGGAAGAACAGCTGAAGGAAAATGAAGAAACATGGGCTTTGGCAGTGGAGTCGGGCACTATTTTGTATGATGAGGAGGAGGATATTATGGAAATTTTGCAAGCTCAGAATGAAGAAATAGCAGCGAAGAGGAAAGTGGCGAAACAAAAACAAAAGGCAAGAAGGAGTCGCCCGAAGAATCAAAACAAGGTGAGTAAAAATTTGTTTAAATGATTGTGAGCTGTTGGAATATTAGGGGGGTTGAGAGGAGATGGTAAAATAAGCATGGTGAAATCATTGGAGAAGACGTTTAATTTGAACATGTTAGGTTTACTTGAAAACAAAAAGGAAGTTGATTAATAAATATGATGTTGTAAGAATTTGGGGAAATAGTTCTGTGGGTTAGGAGTTTGTGGAGTCTGTAGGGGCGGCTGAGGGCTTGTTGTTAATTTGGGATGATATGATGTTTAAAAAAAGTAACTGTTATAAAGGTGAGAGGTAGTTGTGCATTGAAGGTGTGTTAACAAAGAACAACTTTAATTGTGCTTATTGTTTGGTGTACGGAGCGCATGGGAGGAAGGAGAAGCAGGTGATATGGGAGGAGTTGAGCTACATTATGGGGCTGTGTCAGGTACCGTTCTGTTTGTTGGGCGACTTTAATGAGATCCTGAAAGTCGAAGATCGCAAAGGGGTGAATAGTTTACCGGCATCAGCGGAGGAGTTTAAGAGTTGGGTACATGACATGTAGTTGATGGATTTACCGCTTACTGATAGGAAGTTCACGTGGTTCAGGGGTCAATCCTATAGTCGGATTGATAGAGTTCTGGTCAATATAGAATGGGCGGATGAGTTTCCAGATATACGGCTAAAAGGTGGACCAAGGAGATTGTCAGATCACTGTCCGTTGATTGTGGAAGATATAAGAGTAAGAAGAGGCCCCCGACCTTTCAAAAGCCTGGATTCCTAGTTTACACATGAGGATTTTCTGCGAATGGTCAAAAATGAATGGAGAGGTTTAGGAGATGCTCAATTTGAAGGCCTTGACGATACCTTTGCGGCAATGGCATAGGAATAACTTTGGCGACATGGATAACAAGCTAAGGAAGTTTGAGGAAGAGATCAGGAAGCTTGACAATATGGTTAGTGATGACATCTATGATGGTACGACGGAGGCTAGAAGGAAGGCATTGGTGAGCTTTTGTGAAAAGTGGTATGTCAGGAAGGAAATCCACTAGAAGCAGATGTCTCGGTCCAAACATGCTAGGAACATGGATAAGAATACCAGATATTTTCATAACATTGTCTCGGCTAGAAGAAGAAATAACAGGATAGACGCTCTGATGATTCATGGAAGGCTTGTGCGAAATCAGACAAGGATAAAGGTAGCAATTAGGGGGTTTTACAAGGATCTGTATCGACAAGAATATGCTCCGAAGATTGGTGTTTGGGATGGTTTATTGAAGCAGATTGATGGAGCTGAGGCTGAAGCTCTAGAGGTTTTGCCATCTATGGAGGAAATCAGGGAGGCAGTATGAGATTGTGAATCTTCGAAGGCTCCAGGTAGTGATGGATATAATATGAATTTCATTAAGAAATGCTGGGAGGAGATTGGTATGGAATTCACTGCAGTTGTGATGGGGTTCTTCCAAAGTGCTACGCTACCAAATGATGCGAATGTCACGTGGGTGACGCTTGCTCCGAAGTTTGTCGGGGCTAAGGAGATCAAGGATTTTTGGCTAATTAGTATGGTGGGGTGTGTGTATAAGGTGATTTCGAAGGTATTAGTGAGAAGGATGAGATCAGTTATGCCGGGCTTGGTAGGAGAGACTCAGAGTGCGTTTGTGAAGGGTAGAAAAATCCATGACGGTGCGCTCATAGCATGTGAGACAGTTCATTGGCTCAAGTCGCGGCGAAAGAAAGCGGCTATTATCAAGCTGGATTTTCAAAAAGCTTATGATAGCGTCAGATGGAGTTTTGTTGATATTGTGCTTCAGAAGATGGGGTTCGGCCACAGATGGAGGACTTGGGTGAATGAGTGTGTCAGTACGGCCATTATGTCAGTCCTGGTTAACGGGTCGCCTTCCAAGCCGTTCAACATGGAGAGGGGCCTAAGACAAGGAGATCCTCTGTCTCCCCTTCTGTTTGTGCTTGTGGTCGATGTTTTGCATAGGATGTTGGGGGAAGCCGTCAGGAACGGGCGCATCGCTCCGCTATTGGTCGGGGGAGATCGTATCGAATTGTCACATCTACAATTTACAGATGATACTATATTATTTTGTCCTTCAAAGACAGAGACAATTGTGAATTATAAGAGGCTGTTGCGGTGTTTTGAGCTGATGTCTGGACTGAGCATCAATTTTGACAAGTCAAATCTGATTCTGGTGAATTGTGAGCAGGAATGGGTAGATCATGTGTTTGGCTTACTAGGGTGCAATCAAGCTGACTTACCTGTGAGGTACCTCGGGGTTTCGTTAGGAGCAAATCCGCACATGGTGAAGACTTGAAAACCAATCATAGATAAAGTGGAAGAGAAACTCAGCTTATGGAAAGCGAAGGTTCTGAACAAAGCAGGTAAGCTTGTCCTCATCAAATCGGTATTGAACAGCCTACCAATCTATTACTTAAGTCTGTACAAGATGCCGAAGGCAGTGGCCGACAAGCTGATTGCTTTACAGAGGAGCTTTATGTGGTGTAAGGAGGACAATAACTATGATATCCCTTTAGTTAAGTGGGAGGTGGTACAGGCCCCGAAAAAGGCTAGGGGTTTGGGAGTTGGGAATGCAGTTCTTAGGAACACAACACTTTTGTTTAAGTGGTGGTGGCGGTTTTCAAAGGAGGAATGCCCATTGTGGAAGAAGATTGTTTGCTCGTGTAACAAATTGAATCCTAATGTAATGCTAGCAAATCAGACTCTACCGGTAAAAGGAGGACCTTGGAAAGACATCTGTCAGTTGAATGTAAAAGAGTGGAGGGTGAAGGAAAAATTGGTTAGTGGCCTGGCGATGGAAGTAGGGAATGGAAGAAGAACACTCTTCTGGGAAGATAATTGGGTCCAAGGTGGCCCCCTGAAAGCGAGTTTTTCAAGGCTCTTCTCTATTTCAAACCAGTAGGGATCTGTGATTAGGGATTGTGGGTTTTGGGACGGGTTAGATTGGATTTGGAATTTTCAGTAGAGGAGAGAGTTGTTCCAATGGGAATTGAAACTTGTCCATCATCTTCATGAGAGGTTAAGGCCAGTAAAGCTATCAACTGGTAGAGAGGATAATGTTGTTTGGAAGTTTGATCATAAAGGTGTTTTTTCTACTAAATCTTTTCTGCAGGTACTATAATCGGAGACTCTATCAGACGAGATTACGAGCTATAATTTCACAAGTTCAATTTGGAGAGGGGTGGTACCTCCAAGAATTGAGCTTTTTGGATGGTTTGTGCTAGTTGGTAGAGTTAATACCAAAGAAAGGTTAAGTAGACTAGGCGTTGTTCTTAACAGTGATAATATATGTGTACTGTGTAAAAAAGAGATAGAATCTGTGTAGCATTTATTTCTGTTTTATGAGTTCACATGGCAGGTATGGTGCGCTTGGTTGAGGGCTTTGGATAGAGATTGGACTATTCCTGGAACCATTAAAGAACTGTTTGAGAGTTGGACCAGCATGCATAATAGAAAAGAAGCGCAGAAGACATGGCTGACTGGGTTCTTTGCAGTGATTTGGAACGTCTGGTTGGAACGCAATGCTAGAATTTTCAATAATAAAGAAACAGGTGTTGATATCATACAGAGAAGGACGTTTTTGAGCTACAAAAAATGAATTGTCAGTGATTCTTTTGATTGTTGATGGCAATGTCGGAGATGACAGATGATCCATAACTTTTGTATGCAGATTTAGTTTATGTATGTTTGTTCACGCTCCACTCTAATGTGTTGAGCTTCCTTTACTTCAAAAGAAAAATTGTGACTAATAAAGACAATTTTAAAATTAGATTAAATGTTAAAAACGATTTTGAACTTAAGAAAATAATATTAAGAACGGTTTCAATATTTAGACTAATTCATAAGGATCAAAATTATAATTAATCCATATTTTTACTACTGTCACCTCAAATCTATCATCTACCAAAAAGGAGCATAATGCTAGAATATCATAATAATTACATTAAGTACGATGAAAGTCAAGGTTGCTATTGAAGTACAAATTGTCATGAGCTGTTTCCGATAAAATCTGAAATAATGGGATCCTAGGAGCCAAAAGAAGTGGATTCCACTAGCGATGTGTAAAACCAGTAGCATATACAGCGTGTAAATAAGTAAATAACTAAATATAATGCAACACTTTGTCGGATCAATTTTATATTACCCAACACTGATCTGGGTCTGGGTCCCGCTCCATAAGTGACATGAAATGCCAAGACTCAAAACATTGGTTATTTTGATATTCTGCATTATTTTCTTGTCCTTGCTAATCCATCATGAGCAGCAGATTTGTCCTAATTGGATGTAAAACCGCAAAGGGAGACTAATAATGGCTGTGGGTAACAAGTGTTAGTTGGAGAAAGTGAGCAAAACCGTGAAACATCATACACAGGATGTGCATATGGTATTTCTGACACCACACTGCTATTTGTGCATCCAACTATGAACTGCTGAAATGCCAGATGCAATCTTCTAGCTGGCACTGTAAAAACTAGAAAGGGTCCAAATTTAGGGAAAATTTAGGAAAAAAACTCAATTTTTTTTCAAGTTTAGGTTGCCATCTTTCTAGAGAGTTGAGACTCTTATGTAACTACAAGTCCAAATATCTGGGTTTATAAGCTTTGATGAAAAGAACTGCAACTTTCCCTCTCACAATCAATGTTGGTTGGGTCGATTCACTGTAATGTTAATTTTGTGTGTCTATAAATCCAGGATATGATACATGCGCTACCAAAAAGTGGTCAGTAACTAGCACAAGAAATAAAATAATATGGGCAAACTAGTCTTTTAACTCACAATCTAATACCATTTTTTGGGTCACGATAATCAAATACTATTGGTTTGTTTTCTTAATATTTTGTTGTGGACGATGGACCGCTGTAAAGTTGGCTTATTATCTCCTCTATCTTGATCTTTGTCTAATGAAATGAAATACCTTGTGGATTGTGCTATAAAAGGACTTCCAATTCAATACACTATCACCTCGAATTGCGAAAAAAGAAATTGGAAGGCACATCACAATAGCAATGTCATAAACATTCGTTTGAGTAAATTACTTATTTAGTTGCTATTATAAAGATAATGTCGGAAAATTTAAGAGCAATAATAGTGCCGTCAAAAATTTCAATAAACTTTATTAGTTTAGAGAGTACAACGCATACCTATAAATCACTTTACCTAAACAAGCCAGTAATCAATAACTCCACTACAAAAGACTATTATATTGCTACCACCTTACTTTGACTGAGAACTAAAACTATTCAAATACATCACACTTTCAAAACTGAGGGGATCTTATTCTGCTAAACTAGAGCAAAGCTTGCCATTACAACTCCAACGAATTACCTGAATCTTAGAATGAATGATAATCTTATTTCAGGAAGGAACTTTGAACCTATACAACTAAGTTGAATTACAACCAAGACAAATAATAATTTCTTGATGAACACTCATCGCAAGGCATTGACGAATGCCATCAACGAATCAACATCTCTTTTCTCCGAGGTATACTTTATTGGCCGAGATGAATACTTGGGGAAAAATAATATTGTAGGGAAGCTTCCTAACTGCAGTTCACGCTTTGCAAATGCTTTCTGGTCTCCATCTGCATTGAATTTTCCAACCTTCACCCCTGATCCTGATAATTTCTCTGCCAAATCAATATAAGACTCCTCCATAGCCTGTTGCAATTTGGTAGAAACATCCCGTTATACAATGAAAAGTTAAAGCCAAAGAAGCCAAAACAGAAATAATCTTCAGTAACAGTATTCAATATTCAATAAGAGGAATTCTTGATTACCTGGCAGAAGGGGCACCATGGCGCATAAAGCACAAGAAGCCACGGCTCTTTACGGATCTCCATTTTTGCCAAATTCTCAATTCCAGTCCTGCTCAAGTTGATCACATTTGGGGTGTTGAAAATGTCAACAACAGTGGAAGTGTCATTTGCATTGGCAACTCCATTAAGCTGGGCAGCATCATCCTGTTTCAAATTTCCTTTGTGAAGACCACACTCTTTAGCTTTGGCATCCTCCCACCACCACCTCCCCTCCCTTTCATGCTGTCCGGGTAAAACTGCCCTTGTGCACGGCTCACAGCCAATGGAAATATACCCTTGTGAATGCAAGGAATTAACAGGCACATTCATGGTCCTAAGGAAGTTCCATATGTCATGCCCTTTGACATTTGCAACAGGGTTCCACTTTACAAGGCTGCCAATTCCACCATCCAATCCCTCGAAAACAGGATCAACCTGAACAACAGGTATTTCAGACCGAGTACCCGGTGACTGATCTTTTCTCTGCCCAGTTATCCATGCTTTAAGGCCCTTGAGAGCCCTCCTTAAGGGCCTCACCTTCCTCACTCTGCAGCACTCTTGATGCCCATCCTCATAGAATGAGAAGAGCCCCTTGCTTCTCACCAGGGCCTGAACCTCAACTGCGTCAGGGAACATGTACTCGATGTGGATTCCGTAATGCTTCTCAACAGCATCAAATAATCTGTAAGTTTCTGGGTTGAGTCTGCCAGTGTCAAGACTGAACACCCTAAAGGGTCGACCCGTCAAATGCGCATACTCAATCAAAGCAACATCTTCAGCACCACTGCAAGATCAAAGCCGCAGAATTAAAATCCTAGATAGCACCATTATATTTGAATCTAAAACTATGCATTACAAATTTACAACTTTCAGGAACAAGAACTACAAAGTCCAACACAAATTAAGCTATATTCAATAACAAGACCATTCGAATAAATAATTTGTGGGAACAAAAAGTGCTTACCTGAAGGCAATAGCAATATCATTGCCAAATCTTTGGAGGGCTTTATCCATTATTTCAAGAGGAGAAGCATTCTCAAGGTCGAATGCCAATCGTTCATAATCCTCCTCTTCAGTGTGGGTAACCTCTGCAAAGTTCACGGGGAAGCAAAAATTCAATGATAAACAACATAAGTGGGGAGCTGAAAACAAAAATTAATTTATCATTTAGAAACAAGGGCGGGTACCGGAAGCAACGATAGTTGCAGCGAGAGGGACAATAGAGTCATTGCGATTAGGTTCAGCGTTGAGGGGTTTCAGCAATCTCTGTTTTTGGGACAAATTAAGAACACCATTGGGGCGTGGTTGAGGCCTCTCCAAAATCCTAATCGAACCGATTTGCGGAGCTGAATTTACAATTCAATTCAATTCAATTTGAAAAAGAAAAAACAAAGAAAAAGACAGAAATTTAAATTGAGAGATTGAATTACCTTTGGAGTCAGAGCATGGAAAGGAACAAGTAGAAATGGCAGTGGAAGAAGAACAAGAAGAAGGAGCAGCAGCAAGAGAGAGGGCCATTAGATTAGAGATTAGAGATTAGAGAATGGAATGTAATGTAATTAGTGATATATCTTATTCTGATCCAATTGGTTTCGTTTAATCGTTTGATTAGTTTTAATTTTGTGTTGTGTTGGGAAGTTCGTTAGCTGGTCTTTACCGTATTTATAAATGAATAGAAACAATGTTAGAAATGGGTGGCGGCCTTTCAGGTTCATTGAACCTGGACCCTTTTTTGGGCATTTTGCGCACGTGTCATGCACCCTCCATTGCGCTGCATGACTCATCCCTTCCGTCAGATTCCGCAAGGATCTTCTTTTGTTTATTTATTCTGTGTTTGATAGATACTCCTATTAAGTATTAATTACATAAACATAAAAAATGTTTTTAAAATCTTAATATTATATTCTTAATAACTACTATAGCAAAATCCATATTATTGTTATTATTATTATTCAAGTGAATCACTTTCAAAACGAAAATGATTACATTCTAAGTTGGATGGAAGGTCAAAGCAAAGTCTTCGGATGTTTCTTTCTTTCTTCCTTTGTAGAAAAGCTTCTTTCTATTGGATTATACGTGCAAGTTGCTTTGGCAATTCAAATTAATGTTGCCGACCCGGCCTTAATTAATTATTAACTACTGATTATATTAGTGTGGTGTGCTGAGTGCTGACATGAACGCTTACCACTTACAAAACGCCAGAGCTTTTGGTCAACGGAATGAATTTCCTCAATTGGGCTGTATGCGGCTGTTGTTCAGCCCAGTTCGTAAATCCTACCCACATCTATCAATTGGGCTTAAAATGTATAAAAGGTAGCCCAAACTAGAAACATCAGCATTGCTTTATATTCTGAGACACTTCAGTCCAAACACAAAGCAACAACAAAAATAAAAAAGCAGCAATGTTCCCTGACCTACTACAATACAAAGGCAACTTTATTTTCTTTACACAAGACTACAAGAGTCACCAAGACACCAACTAAAGTGTTTTTGAGATCTACCCTACAATACTGTTAGCAATTTATCATTATAACAAGCCAAGTCCTCATGAGTCATGACCCAAAAAAGAAAAAAAAAAGCTAAGTCTTCATTCATTTCATACATTGTTAAACCCGCATCATATGTTAAAACGGTTGAATCCAGTGGGGGAACTTGAAAAAATTTGTTGGAGGGGCAGAAATCTTAATAAAAATTATATAATCATATTTATATTAAAACAAAGTTTATAAATATAATTATTTTATTTTTAAATTTATTATTAATATGTAGGATTATATATGGTTAAGATTAACAAAAAATAATTCTGATTTTAATTAATAAAAAAAATTGTTTAGGATAATAAGTCAATTTGATTTTAAATAAAAAATCAATTTAAAAAAAAAATCAGTTTTTACCTAAAAAAAAAAAGGGTAAAAAACGGTTATAAACCAAGGGGAGATGATATTTACCCAGATCAGCCAAATGAGATTTTCGTTTAGGTATTAACCAAAGCGAAATATTATGTAATTCGAATCAATAAAATTCGAACTACACTTCAACGTAATTCGAATCGACTTATGTCGAATCATTCATGGCATTGCTTGTAAGTAATTCGAATCAAGTTCCATCGAATTACAATAGCATAGTTCGAATTATATCAATTCGAATTACTAGCAACACGTGACACATAGGGAGTTCGAATCATATTGATTCGAATTACTCCTTTTTCGTTTCATGTGGTAATTTGAACTGAGTTGATTCGAATTACATATATATAGTGCGAATGATGATGATTCGAATTAGTGTGAACCAGACCGGTATATATATGAGGTGAACGTCAGTTGCTCTCAATAGAGGGATTCCAGATGGCTAGTGAGGACAGTTTTGTGTTGTTGGTTCACCACAGAGGATCGATTAAGAGAAAAACTCGGTCCGGTGTGAAGTTCACCGATAAGGATCCTCTCTGTATCATCGTGAGGCCTACGACGAGCTATGATGACATTGTTAGGTCAGTACTGCTGAAACTTGGTCTGGAAGGTGTAAAAAGGGTTAAGAAGTTTTTCTATCGCATTCCAACCATGGTGCTCCAAGATACCGTGAAGTACGATTGTTTCACGATTGGCAGTGATGAGGACTTGCAGGTCATGTTTCATTGTCGCCGGTAGTTTCCCGAGATGAGGACACTAGAGCTGTTGGCAAAGTTGGTAGATGTGGTATCCAGCTCGGGGGGTTCGAACCGGAATACCAACACTTTAGTCACGGTGGCCGGTTCTAGCTCGAGACCTGTCGTTGCTTCTTCCTCTGTTCCTGCGTACGAGCCACACATCCATCCTATCGCATCCCCTTCGTTCGCTGTTGATTTCAACGGCAGTGTTGGCGACGAGGTTGGAACTGGGGATATCTTCCGACCTCGGTAGACTGTGCCACATCGGCTGGTGTTGGTGACGGATAGTTTGATGATCCAGAGGACGATGATGTTGAGCCAGATATGATTGCTGATGACAGTGGCGATGATATCAGAACGAGTGACCCGGGAGGGGCTGCAGGTGGTTCTAGCTCTGGCACACGGCAGTACCCTCCACATTTTTCAGCATTGGACCTGGATGCCATGAGGCAGGAGGCTCTTCCTGGCCAGCCTGCTGGATTTGGCGCTAGAGATGCGGAAGGGTCTGCTGGTCTGACAGAGTTCCAGGTTGGTCAGCAATTTCAGGATAAAGATGAGGCCCTATTGAGTGTGAAGACTTACAGCATCCGCCGAGGGGTACAGTACAAGGTAGTGGAGTCTGACTATCGCCGGTACATGGGCAAGTGTTCTGAGTTTGGTAATTGGTGCACATGGTTGATTCGGCTGAGTCTCCGGCAGTGCAAGGGGATTTGGAAAGTCAAACGGTACAATGGACCGCATACGTGTCTCGCAACCTCCATCTCCAGCGACCACAGGAATTTGGATTATCATGTGATAGCGACCTTCATTATGCCAATGGTTAGGGCGGATGCATCTGTTAACATCAAGGTGCTCCTAAATGCCACGGCCGCACACTTTGGGTTCAGGCCGACGTACAGGAGGGTCTGGCTGGCCAAGCAGAAGGCTGTTGCCATCATCTATGGTGACTGGGATGAGTCATACAACGAGCTCCCGAAGTGGGTGTTAGGAGTCCAGCTGACCATGCCTGGAACTGTTACAGTCCTTAGGACTAACCCTGTTCGAGTTGGGGGACAGCTGGATGAGTCTCAAGCTTATTTTCACAGGCTGTTCTGGACGTTCCCACCTTGTGTAGAGGCATTCCGTCATTGCAAGCTGTTGGTGAGTATCGACGGCACCCATCTATATGGCAAGTAAGGGGGAACGTTACTTGTCGCGATTGCACAGGACGGGAACTCCAACATACCCCCTGTTGCATTCGCACTAGTCGAGGGTGAGAATGCTGAGTCGTGGTCCTTCTTTCTCTCCCACCTGCTTCAGCACGTGACACCGCAGCCGGGTCTGCTGGTTATCTCTAACAGGCATAACGGCATCAAGGCCGCGCTTGAGGCTCCCAACGGGGGGTGGCAACCTCCAGCTTCATACTGGGCATTCTGCATTCGACACGTAGCAGCAAACTTCGCCCTCACCTTCAAGGGCAAAGACGCTCGGAGGCTTCTTGTGAACGCCGCATATGCGAAGACCGAGGTCGAGTTCGATTACTGGTTTGACATTCTGCGCTCTGAAAATCCGGCGATGTGTGACTGGGCGAACCGAATTGAGTATTCATTGTGGACACAGTATTGTGATGAGGGGCGCAGATTCGGGCACATGACGACCAATATCCCCGAGTGTGTGAACTCAATCCTCAAGGGAGTCAGGAACCTCCCTGTGTGCTTGCTAGTGAAGGCCACATACGGAAGGCTGGCCGAACTATTTGTCCGCAAGGGGAGAGAGGCCGAGGCCCAGCTAGGCACCAGACAACAATTTAGTCAATACCTGGTGAAGTGTATCGAGGCCAATTTGAAGACGGCGAGGTGCTTCACCGTTACTGTATACGACAGGGATAACTCGGAGTACACCGTGACAGAGACAACTCCGACTGGTTCGTTCTCACTGGGTAGCTACAGGGTCTCACTTAGTTCTCAGACATGTGACTGTGGATACTTTCAGGCACTTCATTTCCCGTGTCCGCACGCGTTGGCATGCTGTGCCTACTCACGGGTTACTTGGCAGCCATACGTGCACCAGGTGTATCGTCTTAGTTCGGTCTTCAGTGTCTATCGGATGGGATTCACACCTCCCATTCCAGAGGGTTTCTGGCCACCATATGACGGGCCGACCGTGATACCGGACCCTAACAAGAGGCGTGCAAGGGAGGGTCGTCTCAGGTCCACTCAGATACGAACCAATATGGATGAGGCAGATCCGAACTGGCCTAAGAGATGTGGCCTGTGTCGGCAACCCGGACACACTCGTCGGAGTTGCCCACAGGCTGGAGGGTCCAGCCATACAGGGAGAAATGAATAGGAATATGTGGTGTTGTGTTCTTAGTTGTATTGGTTTGTTCTTCTGTACTTTTTTTTTAGACAACGATGTCGTAGGTTTGCTCAGTACTCGGTGTTCAGTTATGAAAAATTGTTACCATAAAAGGAAAGTATTTTACATGTCTTACTAGTCGATGAAATAAGTTAATTAAGCAAAGTACACATGTTTTCATTGTGACTGATCCAAAATAATGCAAAACGAAACGCACTCATACATGAACTGATAAACTAAGGGTGGCAACGAAACAACACTGATAATGGAATACATAAACGAAAATATATAACATACAACACTGATAATGAAATAACATAAAACAAGATACACATATCATCTGAATAGGTGCGACCCCGTGAAGCAACGACGTGGAACCCGTGTCCTATGACTTCTCCGGATAAGCGGCTCCTCATCCTCGATCTCATCTTCCTCGTCCTCTGAGGGTGGCTGTGCAGGCGTCCTGGGCTGGACATGTACGGGTCGGGATGAAGACGGACCGACAATTGAATGTGGCCCAGCAGTATGTGCAGATGGTGGGGTCCCACCCAAAGCGAAAGTCTGAACAGGAGCCACGGATGGGGGCTCATTTAGATCAACATCTAGCGGTGCCTGTGTCCCCGACGTCTGACCCCGTCGACGGGCAACCTCATCCTCCTGCATGATGATGCTGATCTCATCAAGGAAATGTGATCCACCGAAATCCGCATCAATCCCATCACCGGCAAGAAAGTCTGAAAACATGGATCCAGGACTCACCCATGGCGTACTCTTCTGCAGTGTCTGGTCGTCAACGGGAACACCAACGAAGTAATCTCCGAGCGGCCCTGATCCAAGTCCAGCTTCACCATGGCTGGAAGGATCTCCCATACCAGACCCATACCACTCGCCACCATGCCCGCCATGATCAGGCCTAACACCTCCCACTGCAGCTCGTTCTCCAGCGGTATCCTCACCACGATCGGCGTGATCTTGCCTAGCAGCAGCTCCTCTCCTCTTGCCGCCACGCCCTCGTCGTCGACCAAGTCCCCTACATGTATCGTCTCCCTCCTCCATAGCCTGGTCCAGCCACCTCCACTCACGCTGGCTCCGTCGTGTCCCGACTCGAGCTCTCCTCTCAACTCGACGCCTATCAGGAACGTCGTCAACTCGGTCCATATCAGGTACTCGTCCGGCACCCCTCTGCGTCACCTCAAGCGGAATAGGAATGGCTCTCGGGTCCCCCAAGTACATCTCAGGTGACAAGAACCTCTTTCCGTGCTGATGCCACCAGTCCAGGAAGTCATGGGAGGGTCCCGGGTCATCAACAACGTCGAACCGTAGAACGTGATCTGCACGTGTCTCCCAATGAAGATGCCAGTGCTGCAAGTGGGACGGGAACCAACGATCACCGCCTCTACCGTCCTTCGACATCAAGAAGTCGATGTTCAAGGCGGGCTGTGGGTGGGCCTGTACGCCTCCGAACTGCAGTAACACCCTATCAACCTGATGCCACTCAACTACCGCAAAATATATAAGTGACGTCACACACCGCCATAACATCGTATGACGAGGCTCCAACACCTCTGGATGGACCACCTGAAGGACGTCAGGTGTGCTATAGGGCATCCATATGAACTGAAAAAATCAGCTCAAATTCGTTAGACCAAATCGTTAGACCATATATATTGAAAAAAGCACTAACTACACATAGAGGGTTATCGTACTCACATCCCTAGCCTGTAACATGTCGATCCTCAGTTGAGTCATTTGCACCCGAGGTCCCTTCTCGCTAACGCCAGGATTGTAACCTGACCACCTGCACACGATGTCAATATGGTAGCACATTCATGAACGATTTGAAACCGTATAAAATTAAAGGCGAAACTGGAAATAAATAAAATAAAGATGCAAAGTAGACTGCGATCGTGATACCTCGAGGCCAGTGGCCAGCTAAACGCATCATACCCAGCAGGCCTAAATCTCGGAAACCGCCAAAAGATCCAGAACTGAAGTAACTGTAACGGCCCAGCTAACTTCACGACATGTCTGTTGGCCACTCGGCACATGCACCGGTACAACCATGCTAGTGTCGCCGACCCCCAGCTGTAGCCGCCCATCTCCTCAAGCCTAGCCACGAACGGTAGCCATCTGATGTGAATATGATTGCCGGACTTGTCGGCAAACAGTTGGGTGCTCAACAACATCATGATATAGGCACGATTAAAGCGCCTCACTGTCTCCTCATCCCCCCCCTCGGGACACTCGCCAAATGTCTCCTGGAACCAGGTGCAGTTCACTGCGAACTTTTGAATCTGGTTCGCCGGAGGTAACACACCGAGCAACTCCTGGAACCACTGCTAAGCTGGCCGGCCACCCTGTATGTATAGGTGGAAGTCTGTCAGGCAACAACTAACGTAATGTCCGTCCACAGGCAACCCCAACTGGTACGCGACATCCTGAAGTGTGATCGTGCACTCTCCGAACGGCATGTGGAACGTGTGCGTCTCTGGACGCCACCGCTCGACGAATGCACTCACAAGGGGCTCGTCTAATCGGAACCATCTGTTGTTCAGTCTCGCAAAATGGTATAATCTGACCATCTGCAAGTACGAAACGTACCTCTCATCAAGTCGCATCCCCTGCTGCCACCGCATGCTCGATATGCAATGTCGTGGCTGCGCATTACATGGACCCCATAATTAGAACGAATTACAAAACTACTCACATATAAAATTTACGACAGAAAGAACCAACAGATAACACATGAAATAGAACATATGGTAAACCACTAGCAAAAATGCATACTGAAACGGCAAACATAGACCGCTTCTAAAACTTCCACGCAAAAGCAAAATGTAGTAAACCACTAGCAAAACCGCATCATAAAACCACATCCAAAAAACCACTAGCATAAAGCACATGCATATCCACTAGACAAAACCACATGCAAAACCACTAAGTTAACCACCTCCGATACCACCACCCTAAACCGCTTAAATAAACCGCTAAAATAAACCATCGACAAAACTGCTTTCATAAACCACTAACACTAACATAAACCACTATCAAAACCCACTAACATAAACATAAACCACTATCATAAACCACTATCAAAAACCACAATCATAAACCACTATCAAAAACGCTATCATAAACCACTATCATAAACCACTATCATAAACCACTAACATAAGCCACTATCATAACCCACTATCATAAAGCATTATCAAAAACCACTATCAAAAACCACTAACATCGTCGTTGATCACCCCGGCGATATGAGCAACTCCATCCAAACGATACAGCCTCCCCGGATCGTCCCCCATCGCCTGAATATGCCGCTCGAGTCTTTGTCGGCCCGATTCTTGGTCGTTTTCTCTGGAATTTGGTGGGGTATGAGAATACAAAATTGATTCGAATGACCTTGGTTCGAACTCCTTATATAGGCGAAACTCTTGTAATTCGAATCAACTTATTTCGAATTACCACATGAAATGAAAAAGGAGTAATTCGAATCAATATGATTCGAACTCCCTATGTGTCACGTGTTGCTAGTAATTCGAATTGATATAATTCAAACTATGCTATTGTAATTTGATGGAACTTGATTCGAATTACTTACAAGCAATGCCATGAATGATTCGACATAGGTCGATTCGAATTACGTTGAAGTGTAGTTCGAATTTTATTGATTCGAATTACATAATATTTCGCTTTGGTTGATACCTGAACGAGAATCTCATTTGGCTAATTTGGGTAAATATCATCTCCCCTTGGCTTATAACCGTTTTTTACCCTAAAAAAAAATAGTTTTGCACATAAAAATCTATTTTTATTTAGTAAACTAATTTTTTTTATTTTTCTTTTTAAAAAATTGATTTTTTATTTAAATTATATAAAATCAATTATAACTTATAAATTATTTTTAATATTTTAAAAAATTAATTTTACTTTTGATAATATTTATCTCTTAAAAGTCTCAAGATTAATTATTTTTATTATTATTTTTATTACAAATTAAATAAACAAAACAAAGTCTTAAATTTCTAATAAAATAAAAATATTAAAATTTATTAATGTAAACAGGGTTATACAATAATGACATTAAATTTGTAAAATTAATTTAAAAATAAAATAATAACTTTTTATTAATAATTGATATTACTAGTAGTTATATTATAATTTTTATTACTCTAAAAATAAAATAATGCATGAAACTATATAAGAAGCTAAATATAATTTAGTATTAATTCTGTAATGATATTTAATTTGTAACGTTGATTTAAAGATATGTCACTTGTTGATTTAAAGATTTGCTATTTGTTATATCAAATAAGATAGGATAAAAAGTTTGAAAAAATAGTAAAGATGAACATAAAACTCACATACATAAATTGAAAGTATATCAATTTAATCAAATAAGCTAATTTTATTTTTTTAAAAGTAGAATTACTAATACTTTTACAAAAACTTTGGGGCCATGGCCCCTTGTCCACACAAAGCTCCTGGTTGAATCTATTTACTGAAAATGAATAGGAAATAAGGTGTTGAACTAGTTATATTTAAGGGCAAAATACTATAATAAGCCAACATGAATCCAAATTTACCTATATGAGCCAAAATGAAAATCGATACAGCAATGAGCCAGATCATATTTTTATGTAATTCGAACCAGGCTAGTTCGAACTTCATCTTCAAATAAATCGAACCATAGCAGTTCGAACTTTAAAGAAAAAATTGAAAGTAAATCAAACCAGACTAGTTCGAACTAGGTATGCAAGTAATTCGAACCACTCCAGTTCGAATTATGGGTAAATGAGGTCTTCATGTAATTCGAACCACCCTGGTTCGAATTACGCTTAAGCTAGGTTGTTAGTAATTCGAACCACCCTGGTTCGAATTACTAGTGATTGGGCTATATAAGAAGTTCGAATCAGTCTCATTCGAACCATTCTCATCTTCCCCTGCCCCACCAAATCTCAGAGAAAACGACCCAGATTCTCTCCGAGAAAGACCTGAACGGAATACTCTGCTCATGGGGGACGATCCGGCACGGTTATATCGCTTGGACGGAGTCGCCCATATAGCTGGGGTCATCAACGAAGAGGTTAGTACGGAAATAACTTTATTTTACCGGTACATGTGAGTTAGTGGTTTGGCATGCGGGTTAGATGTTGGTTTAGTTGGTGGTTTATTTTAGCGGTTTATGTTAGTGATTTCTGTTAATGGTTTATGTTAGTGGTTTTTGTTAGTGGTTTATCTTAGTGGTTTATGTTAGTGGTTTATCTTAGTGGTTTATGTATGTAGTTTATGTAAGCGGTTTACGTTAACGGTTTACGTTAGTGGTTTATGTTAGTGGTTTATGTAAGCGGTTTAGTTGTGGTTTTATAATGTTAGATCTTTGATGTCAGTAGGCTATGGTGGTTTCTAATTTAAGTTTCTTATGCAAATGGTTCTCGTTATTGGATTTTTAAGCGGCTATGCATAGTAAGATTTTTTGGTTTAAGGATTATCGTGTTGATTATGTTTGTCACCGGTAATTAAGTTGGTTCTAATAATGCGGTTCATTTCTTCCGCAGCCTCAGCGATGCATCAGGAGCATGCGGCGGCAGCAGGGCATGGTCCTGGATGACAGATACGTTCCGTACCTGCAGATGGCTGGTCTTTACCATCTTACAAGGCTGAATGATAGATGGTTCCGGTTGGACGAGGCCCTTGTCAGTGCGTTTGTTGAGCGATGGCGTCCGGAGACGCACACGTTTCATATGCCATTCGGAGAGTGCACTATCACACTGCAGGACGTGGCATACCAGCTGGGTTTGCCAGTGGACGGGCGTTACGTCAGCGGCTGCCTATCAGAGTTCCATGTATACATCAATGGTGGCCGTCCAGCCTGGGTTTGGTTCGAGGAGTTGCTTGGAGTGGTACCTCCTCCTAGCCAGGTTCAGAAGTACGCGGTCAACTGCAGCTGGTTTCAGGAGACGTTTGGTGAGTGCCCGGAGGGAGCTACTGAGGATACTGTGCGTCATTATGCCCGTGCGTACATCATGATGTTGTTGGGCACGCAGCTTTTTGCGGACAAGTCGGGCAACCGCGTTCACATCAGATGGCTTCCGTTTGTAGCTAGGCTGGAGGAGATGGGGACCTACAGCTGGGGTTCTGCAGCACTGGCATGGTTGTACCGGTGCATGTGCCGTGTGGCGAACAGAAATGTTATCAAGCTAGCGGGCCCACTTCAGCTACTTCAGTCATGGATTTTCTGGCGATTTCCTCGGTTTAGGCCTGCAGGATTTGAGACGTTCAGCTGGCCATTGGCCTCGAGATACTTTACTAATCTTTGTCTATTTCAATTTACTACACATAACCGCGTGTTCATTCATAATGTATTGGATACCCTAAGCACACATATAAGTAGCGGTAACACATGTGCATGTTGCAGGTGATCAGGTTACATCCCTTCCAGTAGCGAGAAGGGTCCTAGAGTTCAGACGTGGAGGCTCTGATAGACCGGTTGCAGGATAGAGAGGTCAGTATGTTACTTAATAAGTTTTTTTATTTAACCACGATTTACGAGTTGGGATCACGAGTTGCCCTGACATTGTATCGTTCTGGGTGCAGTTTATCTGGATGCCGTACAGTAGCCCTGACGTACTTCAGGTCGTGCATCTCGAGGTTTTGGAGCCTCGGCATATGGTGCTGTGGCGGTCTGTTACATCGCTTATCTACTTTGCCGTCATAGAGTGGCATCAGGTAGACAGGGTTCTTCCGCAGTTTGGAGGGGTGCAGCCCCGTCCACAGGCCGCCCTGAACATCGACTTTCTGATGTCGAAGGACGGCAGAGGCGGCGATCGATGGTTCCCGTCCCATTTGCAGAAGTGGCGTCAGTATTGGGACGACTGTACGGAGAGCGTGATGAGATTCGATGTTGTTGCTGACCCTGGTCCGTCGCATCAGTTCTTGGATTGGTGGAGTCAGCACGGGAAGAGGTTTTTGTCTCCGGATCCGCAGTTGAGCGATCCGAGAGCTGTTGCTATTCCTGTTGAGGCCTCACAGCGGGGAGCTGGGCGAGTACCTGAGATGGATCGGCCTGACGACGTGCCGGACAGGAGGCGGGTTGATAGGAGAGCTCGCGTGGGCACACGTCGTAGCCAGCGTGACTGGGGGTGGCTTGAGCGTGCTATGGAGGCTGGCAACGAGGCCGGCCTCGCTAGGGGTCGACGACGACATCATCCTGGCAGAGGTAGAGGGCGTGCTGCGGTTCATGCCGCTGCACCTGACCCTGAGGACGATGACGATGATCAGCATGGGCCTGAGGGCGGGGATGGTGCAGGGGCGGCTTCAGTTGCTGGTGGTAGTACCCAGGATGGGGTTCACGGAGGTGAGTGGTATGGCTCCGGGATGGGTGACGGGGCTGAGCCTAGTGACGCTGGACTTGGGTCCGGTCCTTTTGGACATTACTTTGTTGGAGTACCCACCGACAACCAGCCTCAGCAGGACGGTACTCCATGGGTTATTCCCGGATCACAGTGGCAGGACTTCCTTGGGGCAGATACGCTTGATGCGGACTTCGGCAGTCCACGGTTTCTAGCGGAGATTTCGGCTATCATGCAGGAGGACGAGCCGGGCAGGAGGCGTCCTCAGACCCCTGGAACGCAGGCACCCTTAGATGTTGATCTGAACGAGCCTGCTACGACACCTGTTGGTGACCAGTTTGCTTTGGGAGGTACCCCACATTCCGCTTACACCGCTGCATCACAGTCTGTCGCCGGGGGCCGTCTGCCGCACCACTCCATTTTACGCCACCCGCACAGCCTGCCCCGCATGAGGACGCAGATGAGATAGAGGATGAGGAGCCGTTTATCCGCAGAGGTCAGAGGCCACGGGTTCCCCGTCGTTGTGGGACAGGCTCCCACTTGTTTAGATGATTTACATTTCATGTATTTTGGACGTTAGGGTTCACTCATGTACCAGACCGATGTGGACTACTGTTGTCACTTTAGAGCTATTTTTCCTTGTTGTGTCCTCATCTTATTGTACTTAAAAATATGGTATTTACCTAGTGGATTAGTGACTATGTATTATCATTGAATCATATAACACTTTAGTTATCAACTTTTGCAGTCATGGGATTTCTAATTATATTCAAATTCAGATGCAACTTTTTCATTACTAGAAGGTAAAAAGATAAACAAATTACATAAGTCATCTTACATAACAAGTAACAGGAAAAATAAAATCAATAAACACTAACAATAACAAGATCGCTACTACTGGCCCCCCGTGTGAGACGGTCCTCCAAGCTGTGGGCAACTCCTGCGGGTGTGTCCGGGTTGGCGACAAAGGCCACACCTCTTTGGCCGATTCGGATCTGCCTCGTCCATATTCGTCCGTATCCTGGTGGATCTCGGACGACCCTCTCTCGCACGCCTCTTGG
Source organism: Arachis ipaensis (assembly GCF_059453495.1). Classification (NCBI taxonomy): domain Eukaryota; kingdom Viridiplantae; phylum Streptophyta; class Magnoliopsida; order Fabales; family Fabaceae; genus Arachis; species Arachis ipaensis. The sequence continues at coordinate 141,019,969 of NC_142436.1, forward strand.
CAGGATCCGGGATCACGGTTGGCCCGTCGTAAGGTGGCCAGAATCCCTCCGGTATCGGCGGTGTGAATCCCATCTGGTACACACGGAACACTGAACTAATCTGATACACGCTGTGAACATAAGAGGACCAGGTAACCCGTGAGTAGGCACAGCATGCAAGTGCGTGCTGGCACGGGAAATGAAGTGCCTGGAAGTACCCGCAGTCATAGGTCCGGGACGCAAGCGATACTCTGTAGGTACCCAATGAGAAAGAGCCCGTCGGAGTGGTCTCGGCTACGGTGAACTCGGAGTTATCCCGGTCATACAAAGTCACCGTGAAGCACCGCGAATTCTTCAAGTTGGCCTCTATACACTTCACCAAGTACTGACTGAATTGCTGTCCGGTTCCCATCTGGGCCTCAGCCTCTCTACCCTTGCGAACAAAGAGTTCTGCAAGCCTTCCATATGTTGCCTTCACCAAAGAGCATACAGGGAGGTTTCTGACACCCTTTAGGATTGAGTTCACACACTCCGAGATATTCGTCATCATGTGACCGAATCTCCGTCCCTCGTCACGATGCTGAGTCCATAAGGAATAATCAATCCGGTTCGCCCACTCACACATTGCCGGGTCTTCAGACCGAAGAATATCAAACCAGTAATCAAACTCAACCTCGGTCTTCGCATATGCGGCATTCACTAGAAGCCTACGTGCATCCTTGCCCTTGAAGGTAAGGGCAAAATTAGCCGCTACGTGTCGAATGCAGAATGCACGGTATGCAGATGGAGGTAATCAACCTCCGTCCGGAGCCTCAAGCGCAGCCTTTATGCCGTTATGCCTGTCCGATATAACCAGAAGACCGGGCTGCGGTGTCACGTGCTGTCTAAGGTGGGAGAGAAAGAATGACCAAGACTCTGCATTCTCACCTTCTACTAGTGCGAATGCAATGGGTAGAATGTTGGAGTTCCCGTCCTGTGCAATCGCGATGAGCAAAGTACCCCCATACTTCCCATAAAGATGGGTCCCATCAATGCTAACTAAGGGCTTGCAATGGCAAAATGCCTGGATGAGCGGTGGAAACGTCCAGAAAAGTCTATGGAAAAAAGCTTGAGACTCGTCTACTTGTCCACTAACTCGAACGGGACTCGTCCGTAGGATTGCAACAGTACCCGGCATCGTCAACTGGACTCCCAAAACCCACCTGGGAAGCTCATTGTATGACTCATCCCAGTCACCGTATACGAGGGCAATTGCCTTCTGCTTCGCCATCCAGACCCTCCTGTAAGTCGGCCTAAACCCGAAGTGTGCTGCCGTGGCATTTAGAAGCACCTTGATGCTGACGGATGCATCAGCCCTAACCATTGGCATAACGAACGCGGAAATCACATGATAATCCAAGCTCCTGTGGTCACTCGAGATGGAGGTCGCAAGACAAGTGTGAGGTCCATTGTACCGCTTGACCTCCCAAATGCCCTTGCGCTTCCGCAGACTCAGTCGAATCAACCAGGTGCACCCATTCCCAAACTCAGAACACTTGCCCACATAACGGCGATGATCAGACTCCACAACCTTGTACTGTACCCCTCGCCGGATGCTGTAAGTCTTCACACTTAACAGGGCCTCGTCTTTATCCTGAAATTGCTGACCAACCTGGAACTCTGTCAAACCAGCAGTCCCTTCAGCATCTCTAGCTCCGAATCCAACAGAGTGCCCTGAAACACCCTCTTGCCTCATGGCATCTAGGTCCAAAGAGGAAAAATGTGGTGGATACTGCTGTGTGCCAGAACTAGAACCACTGACTACCAATGCAGGCTCAGTCGCTCCAACCTCGTCGCCGCTGTCATCCTCAATCATATCCGGCTCGACGTCGTTCTCCTCTACATCACCCAACACTCCGTCACCGACGCTAACCGGTGGAACTCCCTGTAAAGCGTTCGGCAGAATATCAACTGATCCTACCACGTCGCCTACTCCATCATTCAGATCAACAACAAAAGACAGGGAAGCGACTGGTTCGACCGCTGGCTCGTACACAGGGACGGACGAAGAAGCAATGGCAGGCCTGGAACTCGAACCGGCTGCCGCTGCTTCAGTGGTGGCATTCCGGTTCGAACCCCCTGAGCTGGATACCACATCAACCAACTTTGCCAACAACTCTGATGTCCTAACCTCGGGAAACTGCCTCCGACATAGAAACATGACTTGCAGGTCCACATCACTACCAATCGTGAAGCAATCATACTTCACCGTATCCTGCAAGACAGTGATTGGAATGCGATAGAAAAACTTCTTCACTCGCTTCGCACCTTCCAGACCAAGTTTCATCAGCACAGATCTAACAAGATCATCATAGCTCGTCGTTGGTTTCACGACAATACAGAGAGGATCCTTATCTGTGAACTTCACACCGGAGCGAGTTTTCCTCTTAATGGATCCTCTATGGTGAACCAAAACCACAAAACTCTCCTCACTAGCCATATTACACCCTCTATGAGGGCAACTCACGTTTAGAACCATATATATACTGCACTGTCTACCACTAAATCGAACTGGACTGGTTCGAATTCAGTTTGTGTAATTCGAACCAGCCTGGTTCGAATTACTTGATGCAGCTTCTCCCCATATAATTCGAACCAGCTTGGTTCGAACTATGTGCTACGTTTTCCTCCCAAGTAATTCGAACCACCCTGGTTCGATTTACTTGAATGAATTTCTCTCTTAATAATTCGAACCACCCTGGTTCGAATTACTCATGAATAGAGTTCGAACCACACTGGTTCGAATTATATAAATATAGGGTTTGGCTCATTGCAGAAACGAATTTCACTTTGGCTCATTTAGGTAATTTGCAACTTCTCTTGGTTTATTCTAGTTTTTTGCCCTATATTTAACATTACTAAAAAATATTGTTCCTCTAATATTTTTTTAAATAAAGTATATTTTTTATTTTTAAAATTTGTCAAAAATTTTAAAATATTCTTAAATTTTATTTTATTTTAATTGTTTCATAAGTTTTTAATTTGCATCTAATGTATTCTTAGCAACTAACTTTTCAAAAAGTTTAAGTTCAATCTAGCAATATTAATTGTATAGAAAATATATATATATATATATATAAGCATCATGTCATTCACGTGTACAAAAAAAATTGAATGCGATTGAAAAGGATGTGCAAGGCCAAGGGTGTCCATAACATTCAACGGATGAATTCTTGGCTAAAATTGTACGTACGAATTAGCAAATCATGGATTGCCAAGTGTCGTTGCATTAATTCAGTGAAATTATGAAGATAAAAATAACAACAGGGTCTTTCCATTGACCAGTATAGTATAGTTTCACTCTCACTCACTCTCACTGGTTAGCTTGTCCTGCACAGAAGCTGAATTGAATTGATATGGCTGATTTGTTGGAATGGCCGAAGCAAGATAAGCGCCGCTTACTTCATGTGGTTTACCGTGTTGGTGATCTTGATCGCACCATCAAGTAGGTTCTTTATTCTGATATGTAATGTAACTTGCTTAGTCACAGTGCAATGATGAATGAGATTTCTTCACCGTCTTTCAGGTTTTATACTGAATGCTTTGGAATGAAGCTTTTGAGGCAAAGGGATGTTCCAGAGGAGAAATACGCCAATGCTTTTCTCGGATTTGGCCCTGAAGAATCTCATTTTGTTGTGGAGTTAACATATAGTATGCTATTCTATCTTTTCCTTTTCTAGCTTGTGTTCTCTCATTCTATGTACCTTGTTTTAAAATCGTTTATTCTCAGATTATGGAGTGAGTTCATATGACATTGGAGATGGCTTTGGACATTTTGCTATTGCAACACAAGATGTAAGTTACCAGCCAAATCTTCAACTGATTTCTTCATTGTGATGTGAAGAGAATGAGTCACATTGCCACATTTGTGTTCAATTTTGTAGGTATACAAATTGGCTGAACACATCCGGTCCAAGGGTGGAAACATCACAAGGGAGCCTGGTCCGGTTCAGGGAGGAACCACGGTCATCGCCTTTGTTAAAGATCCTGACGGTTACACTTTTGGTCTCATCCAAAGACCTACCATCCATGACCCTTTTTGCCAAATAATGCTTCGTGTTGGTGACTTAGAGCGCTCAATTCAGTTTTATGAAAAGGTATTAGTCAAAATGCTGTATGTGATAATAATAATAATAATAACAATATGCATTCAGTATTAACCAAAATGCTTATTATTGGTGCAGGCTGTGGGTCTTAAGTTGTTGAGGAAGGTTGACAAGCCTGAGTACAAGGTGAGGGCGCTTCTTGTTCTTGGAATTGATATAGCAATGATGTGTGGAAACTGGAGATTCATATAGTTGTTTTTATGTGAAATTAATATTAAGATTCGTTACATGATTTGATATATTTGACTAAACTCTTATATAATAGTTGTCAACTATCAACTTCATACGAAGATAACATTCATCGTAGCTTCAAGTCTAAGCAACTTAAAGTCTCTAGTTGAGTGATGTATTGTGTAATGTCACTACAGTACACTGCAGCACTTCTTGGGTATGCAGAGGAGCACGAAACAACTGTGTTGGAGTTGACATACAACTATGGTGTCACTGAACACTCTAAGGGAAATGCTTATGCACAGATTGCTATTGGTACCGATGATGTATACAAGAGCGCGGAAGTTGTTAGCGCCATTGCACAAGAGCTTGGAGGCAAGATTACTCGGCCACCGGGTCCAATTCCCGGCATTAACACGAAAATTACTTCTTTCTTGGATCCTGATGGATGGAAAACTGTAAGTTCATGTTTTTTATTTGCCTTAGATTGAGTTCGGCTGTAATATGCTCTCTTCCTTAACATGTGATCAAAGAAGTGAGGTTCTTCTTTGCTGTCCACATTTTCTTGTTCTGTATTTGCTTCCATTATGATTCATTTTGAATGAAATTTTGTAGGTCTTGGTTGACAATGAAGATTTCCTGAAGGAACTGAACTGAAGATCGTGCTTTAGTCCAAATGAGAACTCCTTGTGCTTTTTGTATGAATAAGTTTTTAGTATTGATCAGTGAACATCGTGTGTATCAGTGTACTTGTCTTGTCTTCACTCTTTAGTATGCTTGCTATTTAGCTTGTTCTGTAATAATTGACCCAAAAAGAACATTGATATCAATATTTCCAAGCTATTTATGATTATAATCAAATGGTCCCAATCTGATATGAAAATCAAAATCCTTTGCTTCTGTTCAAGACTTGTAAAACATTGGTAATGAAAATTCCAAATAGCTCTCAATGGGATTCTCCATAGCATGATTTAGATCAACTCTCAATCAAGCTGGAAAGAGTTCCACTAACCTGATGCGTTTTTCTTTTTAAGTAAACTATTCAACTTTTGACACCAAGATGGTGTACGTTTAGTCAACGAGTATGGAATTTTAGGTTCAAATTTTATTGTCATCATATAAGCAATAAAATAAAATGTATATATAATTGCTGGTTCAAGGCTTAAATCTAACCAAAGAAGCAAAGGAAGAAGAAAATCTTGGGGGCGGCTTGGCCATTCATTTATTTGCCATCATGATGTTCGCTATTAATATCCTATAATATAAAATAATATAAAGGGATCCAAAAAAAAAAGTAAATGAAAAAGAGGGTTTGAGGAGTTAGGTGTTAAAGGTGACAAACTTTGATCTTTCAAGATGCCTTGTCCAATCTGCTCTTGAAAACTCGCTTTATGATACCCCAAAGCACCTCCTTGGGAGATGAAAAAAGAATTTTGCTAGTGGAAATGCTCTTAAATGATGGATACTTTCTCCCCATGTCTCTCTGATTCAAGATGAAACTAACTCTGCCAGTAGCCGCTTATGCCAAGATCAATGACACTCTGAAATGTACAGCATGCACAGTTGCTCCTATTTAAGCCACTTATGATTCTATAAAACTGTATCCATTGGATAACAACCAAGAACACGAAGAAATCTTGCAAATTCCTGGGGAAAAAAAAAGATGATGTTACTGACAACTTGAGTTTCCTTTTGAAAGTTATCTTTGAAGATAGATAAAGTCAACACAGAAAACATGTCAATATTCTACCTTTTGCCAAGGCATAGTGAGGACAGGTGGAAATACAAGTTTTGTAATCAAGCATGGATGCAGTGTAGCAGTAGGAATTTTAACAATGTATCATTCATGCAATTTGATGTGGAAAGAGAGTCGAAGTTAGCAGTGTAAATTTGTCAAACTGATATGCTACCTAACCAAAATGAAGGGCCAATAGATGGAGCTTTCCTAGCAACTAGCAAGTAGCAGCGTTGTAGTATTTGCTGTTGGATCGGGCAAGTCAAGAAATTAATAAACTATGACCAATTGCGGATGTGTGATAGTGATTCTTTGGTGGAAGGATATATATGATGGTGATTTTTCTACTACACATTGCTCCCTAAGGAAATATATACATCACTCTTTTTGGGAATTTGCAATTAAAAATGACAAAGATGTCTATTCATATATCTAAGAGTAATAGATAGTGATAATTTGTTAGCAAAAATAATTATCATAGGTATTTTACTTAACTACTGAAGTGTGACATTCATTTATTTATTATTTCTTTTCTTTCACTTGACATCTAATCAATATACTGTTTGAAAAATTTGCATTTCTTGTTAACTTATTCATTATCAATAATTGAATATATATATACCCCTATTGAGAATTGGAGAGAAAATTAATTTGGCAAGGAACACAACTTGAGTTGTTAAGATACCTGCAAATGTCCTAAGGCATATTGTGATCGAGGGTCTGCCATCGAAGCTTCAAAATCAATGTAGAAGAGGTAGTCAAAGTACCTGGGGTAAAAAAAGTAAAAATAAAAAAACTGTTATGCCTAGTTTTACAAGATATTTGTATTACCAGAATCATAATATTGTAACCACAAAATAAAACTAAATAACTAAACATCAATCTCTAAACATCTTCTTTTCAATTTTTTTAATCAATGACTAGGGAAATAGGCATTTCAGAATAAAGCTATACCATATTTGATAATTTAGTGATTTGGACTGACAAAGAGGTTTTTGCATATCATTCACATACTCCCACTATCTTCATAATGTTGGCAAGATATGTATGCACTACTGGTCAATTTGCATCTAAACTTAAAAGTTTACATACTGAATTATACTACATCAAACATCAGTTAGGAAACAAAATCCACTACTCACTTAGCACTCCCTTCATTTGAATCATCAACAACCCGAAGTGGACGCTGCTTTAGTGGGCGACTCTCTATCTGAATTTGGAACAGAGAAATAAGATCAATGGCTGTGTCTTAATTTCAGATTTTCAAAAATCAGTTAATATAGTTCACCTTTGACAAATTAATATTCCTCATAGAAAAAACTGCCAAGGCTTTGAAAAGTACACCAGGGCCTTCTTCGAGACTGAACACAATGCTAGTCTGAGACAAAACTCACGAATATATCAGCAAAATTTATAACTAAATAACTATAAAAAGATAAACTATTTTTACCTTGTAGGGCCTGTCAGTTCCTGGGATTATAGGATCCCTTGCAAGGATCAAGAAACGAGTAATATTTACATCATCATCCTATCAAGATGGCAAATGAATCAGCTCAACCTAAAACTCTTCATTTGATAGTAACAACAGACATTTTTTTTTCTCCTTTCTTGTGGTTACAACAAAATATGCTTTGCAATAAGAGATAAAAAGTAAGGAGTGACCATAAGAAATCATTTTAAAGTATCCCTTAATGAACACTGTAATAATTAAGCAATTTTGTGACCGAGTTATAGTTCCTTTTGTCAACACTTTAACTGCTATCACGAAGCAAACTGCTGCCTTATTAATTTTATTCTTGGAACACTATCAATTATCAGAAAAAATGGTTCAAGTCCTATACATCAATCAAAGGGAAATGATTATCTGTCATTTTTAAATATTAGTACAAAGTAATACTGATAAAACAGTAAATAAACATTGTCCAATCTCAGCTCAGATAGGAAAAGCTACTCCTAACCATAGTGAAAATAACCTTTGAATCAAATTCCATGCAATAAGAACCATGTGATTTAAGAAAGCAAAAAGCTGAGGCCTCATGTTTTCTGTGCTAAATATTTCACGAAGTCCTACCTGAATTCCTTCTGCAAGCACATCAAGGCCATATATCTTTGCAGCTCGGCAACTTGCAATAGCTCCAGTATCTCTTACACAATCCAAGGCCACTGTCTGTCCACAAGATCCTACTTGTTAGGACATGGTACTATAAATGATCATTGACCAAGGAAATTTTACAATATACCTTGGCTGCAGCTGCAGTATCAGGCGAACCAATTTTAACGACACCTAAATCATTAAGCATATTCTCACATTGTGCTAGAGCCTGCACATAAAATTATTTCTCTAAGATAAACTGTCTGGCTGCTTAAAGCATGACCATGCGTACTCCATTCTGTTCTCGGAATAGGTGACCTAGTGCATAAACTCCATTTGATCTTAAAGATAAAAAAGAACCTTATGTAATATAGCCAACCTGAGGATGACTCACAACAGCTTTGAGCTCCTCCTTTCTTACACCAGGCAATCCTAAGAGGCAGTGGCTAACTTGCAACTGCACCTCCCCAACAATATGCAGCCTATGACGAAGAAGTAGGTCATAATTACGGTGGATGCTTCCACCAACAGAATTTTCGATGGGTAGAACAGCTTTATCCACCAGCCACAATTCAACTGCCTACAGAGAAGAACACAAATATATCAATGCAGCTTTGCAGCGGTTAAAAGTTAATACATCAAATGTGGGGCTAGAGAGAGAAGACATAATAAAACAAGAAATAGAACCTTGAATGCAGCTTCAAATTCGTCACATGGCACAGTCTCACATTTTGGATATGCTTTCAATGCTGCGTCCTCACTATATGCTCCTGGAAGACCCTGTATCAAGCAATTAACAGGTTAACAAATTTAATGTTGACATGAACATTTTACTTGAAAATAAGCTATACAGAATTATACCTGATAAGCCACTCGCACCTTTGATCCATCTCTTGGAGAAGAAGAAACATCAATTGCTGTCAATGGCCCTGCAATAAAGAAAGTGATATAACTATGCTGAAAGTAAGAGTAAGACAGGAAAGAAGATTTTACTGATAGGATAAAAACAATAGTTGCATCCATTATACTATGAAGTTGTGTTTACCTGTACATGCATATGCATATAACGATGAGTGCATGGTTTAAAGTGTTTTTTAACAGATAGGATACAATGTTATAATTAAAAGCATCAAATTTATGCTTAATTACTCTACTGTAGAAAGCAAGATCAAAGTTATACTTAACTATTTATTATATATCATATTAAAAATATTTATTCTTCGTACCATTATGCTGAGTCAATATGTTAGATTGTCAGCATAAGTCCTCTATTACTCACCAAAATGACACTAGATGAAATGATCATGGTTAACCACCAAGAAACTTTGGAATTCTATGACACACTTAATTTATCCCTTTTGTACATAATGTTCAATCACAAATGTCAGACTTGCACCAAAACACCATGTGTTTGAAGGGAAGAGAGCATCAAAAACAGAAATGCAGCTGAGAGAGATGCCTTGGGGGGGATAAAGTAAACTGAAAAGTTCATAATATGGCATGTCATCTCTTGTCCAATTACCTCTCTACCTACCATACCTCTTAAGCTCTCTACAAATTTTAACAAAGAATAATTCAATAGCATATGAATATCATTCAACTGCGAGTAGCATAGTAGGAAATTACAATAAGCTCTTCAAGAAACACCAAATCCATTAACAGAAACAAGAGACATTACAACAATCATGTGCAACTGTGCATCCAACATAAATTGGGGGTCTCAAGTATATTGAAATAAAATATTGGAGCCTAATTTGTGATCATAATAAACATAAAATAGAAAACTTTGCTCAATGCTGGTATCATATGGTTAACAAGCAAGACAATTCTATGAGAAACAAAGTAATCTTTCAAGCCATTACCCCAAATTAAGACATAGCAGCCAATAATCACAATTTGATTACAGTTACAACTCAATGGTGGCAGAACAAAAGAATTATATTAAAAGACAAAAAGACAAACTTGATAAAGAGGGAGACAAAAAGTTAAAAACTTGAAACTCACTAGGAAGGAGGTTTACATCCTTGTGAAAGGCCTTAGAGTCATTGTAGTGAGAAGCATCAGCAGCAAGAGATGAGTCAACCAAGGGCACAGTTGGCTTTTCATCTTCAACAGGAGTTAGAGCTCTCTGAGCCACAAGACCCAAACTAGTACAACAACATTTCCAATTGCAGCACTTGTCAAGGTCATACCTTAAATTCAGGCCCCCAGTAAGGCCACAATTGGAATCATGAGAACCCAATTGAGGATAAGAAGAAGAAGAAGGACAGATGGAAGCAGAGGCCTTAAGAGCCATCAAAATGAAAGAAGAAAGCTTGGAGGGTCAGGAGACAGAGATAGAGAGAGGAAGAGGACCCATCAGAATCAGAATGGTGTGTTGAGGGGGTTGGTGAGTTTTGGTGATTCACAGCATCAAATACATTGTTGATGATGGTTGGCGCCTCTGGACCCCACACAAAACTATGACCTCAACCCGGCAATGTATGAAGAGATATCACAAGTTCTGTTCTGTGGATTGAAGAATGTGAATGTTAGTTAATTCAACAATGAAGAATGGTAGAGTCTGAGAAACACAGGAATTTACCAAGAGAAAGAAATTGAAACAGGTAGGTGAGCTAAACGGTGACCACCTACACACACATTTTCTAGTCAAGTCTTACGATTGTATTAACAGGAACGCATGTCTGCCATTTTTTTTTTACTAAAGATAAGAAGATTCGAACGCACAATTGAAAAACTATGTCATTTGAACTATAACTCATTAACACCTATGTCTGCCATTTATTGAGTCTTTGTGTTAACAAAAAATAAAGAATACTTAACTAGATTTTGCTACAATGTGTTTTAACTTTTAAGAATACTTTTTAATTAGACAATAATAAAATTTTTTTGACTTTTTTAATGTATTAAAAAAGTTAAACAAAAATTCTTAGAATAATATTTTTTTTTTATTTTAATTTTTCACGATATATTTTATCCTACCAAATAAAGATTAATATATCGTAGATTAAAATTTTATTTAAGTTTTTCTTCTTTTCATTATAATAATAATAACTGTCTTTAAATTTTCAATTCAATAATAATTGTATATAAGGTAGTATTTGGATCCAAGAGGGGAGTCAAATTACTGAAATTAGGTAGAGGCAAAATAACATGTTGCTTTAACTTAATTTTCTTCTTAGATACTATATATTATTTTAACTGTAACTATAGTATGCATAAATTAAGAAGAAAACAGAATAATGAATATATAACTGAAAAACTTAAAAATGTATATAAGATTAGACTGCCATCTAACAATAATAATATTTACTACATATAGTAGAGATTAAAAAAAGAGTTTGACATACAGATTTTATTCCTAGAATGCTCACATAATTCATAAAAAATATATTTTACTATTTGTAAAACTTGAACTTAATAATTTTCTTTTAGAATGTAGGAAATTTCTCATCATGACTAAATTCAAATTTATTTTTGGGCAAAAAATCATATTAAGCCACATGCAGAAAAGTTTAACTAAAATACGCCAAACAGAAATTTGTTTCAGCAATAAGTCAAGAGGCATTTTTATATAAATCGAACCACCAAGGTTCGAACTCTATTAGCAAGTAATTCGAACCATCTTGGTTCGAACTACTACTGAAAAAATGTGAATAATTCGAACCGGTTAGGTTCGAACCAGGAGACCATGTAATTCGAACCGGTTGAGTTCGAATTATGTGGAGATTTGGGTATTGTAATAAATCGAACCAGGTTGGTTCGAATTATGGGGAGACTGGTCGATTGTAGTAATTCGAACCAGCCTGGTTCGAATTACATGTATCATGGTTCGAACCAGGTTTGTTCGAACCAAAGAGAGGTTGATTGTAGTAATTCGAACCAGCCTGGTTCGAATTACATGTATCATGGTTCGAACCAAGTTAGTTCGAATTAGTAGGAGTCAGAGCTCTATATAAACGCTGTAAACGTGATTTGCTCTCATTAGAGGACGTAAGATGGCTAGTGAAGAGGAGAGTTTTGCTGTTTTAGTACACCACAGAGGATCCATCAAGAGGAAAACTCGGTCCGGAGTGAAGTTCACAGATAAGAATCCTCTCTATATTGTGGTGAATCGAACGACAAGCTATGATGACCTGGTTAGAGCTGTGCTGATGAAACTTGGCCTGGAAGGTGCGAAGCGGATTAAGAAGTTTTTCTATCGCATTCCAGTCACAATCCTGCACGATACGGTGAAGTATGATTGTCTCACGATTGGTAGTGATGAGGACCTCCAAGTCATGTTTCTTTGTCGGAGGCAGTTTCCGGAGGTCCGCACACCAGAGTTGCTGGCAAAGCTGGTTGATGTGGTATCCAGCTCAGGGGGTTCGAACCGGAATACCGCCAATGTAGCCACGGCAGCTGGCTCCAGTTCGATGGCTGCTGTGGCTTCTTCCTCCGTCCCAGTTTACGAGCCAGCGGCCCAACTTGTCGCCTCTCCGTCATTTGCTGTTGATTTGAATGACGGCGTCCGCGACGAGGTATGATCCTTTGATGTTCTGCCAAACGCTTTACACGGCGTTCCACCGGTTGGCGTCGGAGACGGAGAATTGGGTGATCCTGATGAGGACGACGTTGAGCCCGAAACGATTGAGGATGATAGCGGGGACGAGGTTGTAGCAGCTGGGCCTGCATTGGCTGGCGGTGGTTCTAGCTCTGGCACACAGCAGTATCCACCATATTTTTCTTCGCTGGACCTGGACGCCATGACGCATGAGGGTGCGCTAGGGCACCCTGTTGGATTCGGAGCTAGAGATGGGGAAGGGACTGCTGGTCTCACAGAGTTCCAGGTTGGTCAGCAATTCCAGGATAAAGATGAGGCCCTGTTAAGTGTGAAGACTTACAGCATCCGGCGAGGGGTACAGTACAAGGTGGTGGAGTCCGATCACCGCCGGTATGTGGGCAAGTGTTCCGAGTTCAGGAATGGGTGCACATGGTTGATTCGGCTCAGTCTCCGGAAGCGCAAGGGCATTTGGGAGGTCAAACGGTACAATGGCCCTCACACTTGCCTGGCCACATCCATATCAAGTGATCACAGAAGTTTGGATCATTCTGTGATTTCGGCGTTCATTATGCCAATGGTTAGGGCTGACGCATCGGTTAGCATCAAGGTGCTCCTGAACGCCACGGCAGCGCATTTTGGTTTTAGGCCGACTTACAGGAGGGTTTGGATGGCGAAGCAGAAGGCCGTCGGCCTCATCTACGGTGACTGGGATGAGTCATACAGCGAGATACCTAGGTGGGTATTGGGTGTCCAGCTGACGATGCCTGGTACTGTTGCGGTCCTCAGGACGAGCCCGGTTATAGTTGGAGGACAGGTGGACGAGTCTCAAGCTTATTTCCACAGACTTTTCTGGACTTTCCCTCCGTGCATCGAGGCATTCCGGCATTGCAAGCCGCTAGTCAGCATTGACGGCACACATCTATATGGTAAGTATGGGGGAACGTTGCTCATTGCGATTGCACAGGACGGGAACTCCAACATTCTACCTGTCGCATTCGCACTAGTAGAGGGTGAGAATGCGGAGTCGTGGACATTCTTTCTCTCTCACCTTCGGCAGCACGTGACCCCACAGCCCGGTCTGCTGGTTATATCGGATAGGCACAACGGCATCAAGTCTGCGCTTGAGGCCCCGGACGGAGGTTGGTTACCACCATCTGCATACCGTGCATTCTGCATACGACACGTAGCGGCTAATTTCGCCCTTACCTTCAAGGGCAAAGACGCTAGGAGGCTTCTCGTGAATGCAGCGTACGCGAAGACTGAGGTTGAGTTTGATTACTGGTTTGACATACTGCGGTCTGAAGACCCGGCGATGTGTGAGTGGGCGAACCGTATTGATTACTCCTTGTGGACGCAGCATCGCGATGAGGGGAGGAGATTCGGTCACATGACGACGAATATCTCCGAGTGTGTGAACTCAATCCTCAAGGGTGTACGAAATCTTCCTGTAGCATCCCTGGTGAAGGCAACATATGGTAGGCTGGCCGAACTCTTTGTTCGCAAGGGGCGAGAGGCTGAGGCCCAGATGGGCACCGGACAGCAGTTCAGTCAGCATTTGGTGAAGTGTATTGAGGCCAACTTGAAGACGGCCAGGTGCTTTACTGTGACGTTGTATGACCGTGATAACTCCGAGTTCACCGTAGCGGAGACCACTCCGACTGGTACTTTCTCATTGGGTACTTACCGAGTTTCGCTTGCCTCCCGGACATGTGACTGTGGGTACTTTCAGGCGCTTCATTTCCCGTGTCAGCACGCACTTGCATGCTGTGCCTACGCACGTGTGAGCTGGAGCTCCTATGTTCATAGCGTCTATCAGATTAGGTCGGTGTTCAATGTCTATCGGATGGGATTCACACCTCCAATCCCGGAGGGCTACTGGCCACCCTACGATGGGCCCACGGTGATTCCGGACCCAAACAGAAGGCGTGCGAGAGAGGGGAGGCCTAGATCCACAAGGATACGGACGAATATGGATGAGGCAGATCCAAACAGGCCAAAACGGTGTGGCCTTTGTCGCCAACCCGGACACACTAGACGTAGATGCCCACAGGTAGTAGGATCGTCTCAGACAGGGCGAAATTAGTTTCCATGATGTTATTGTTAGTGTTATTTACATTTAAGTTGTCTTGTTAGATGCATTGCTTGACCACATATCTAACTTGTTGAGATTAATGCATTGAACTTTGGTATTTGTGAGTAGTAATGAATATGTTGTCTTCCATTACAAGTTATGCTACAGGACTCGTTGATGCTCATTTTAATAACTAAACGAAATCATTATACCTTATCATGTTTCATTTAATACATAAACAGACATAAACAGAGCACTACATAACAAGAAAACTACACCTAACTATCATACATGACTGAAATAGAGGAAACCAAATACATGAAATGTGACTCATCTAAACAGATGCGAACCAGTACCACAGCGACGTGCTACCCGTGCCCTCTGACCTCGACGGACATGCGGCTCCTCATCCTCTATCTCATCCTCCTCCTCCTACGGAGCAGGCTGTACTGGTGGCGCAACACGCAACGGTGCTGCAGACGATCCTGCGATAGACTCTGATGCAGCGGTGAAGGCGGATGTAGGGGTACCTCCAAGACGAAACTGCTGACCAGCGGATGAGGATGGAGGCTCGTTCAGATCAACATCTAAGGGGGTCTGGATCCCTGAGGTCTGGCCAGCTCTGCGGGGGGTCACGTACCCTGCATGATGGCGGTGATCTCATCTAGGAAGCGTGGACTCCCGAAGTCCCCAACAAACGAGTCTGACCCAACAAAGTCTGCCCACTGTGATCCTGATATGCGCCAAGGTGTACCACCCTGCTCAGCCTGATCATCCGCTGGCACACCAACGAAGTAATCTCCAAGCGGGCCCGATCCAGGTCCAACGTCACCAGTGTCAGCCCCGTCACCGAGCCCTGTGCCATACCACTCACCTCCATGACCGCCATCGTGTGTACTAGTACCTCCATCGTGTGTGCCTCCTCCAACGTGGCCAGGCTGGTCGTCATCGTCGTCCCCATGGTCAGCACCACTCCTCGCCGTATGATCCGGCCACCTCCACTGACGCTGGCTCCTCCGTGTCCCTACACCCATCCTCCTCTCAACCCTGCGCCTGTCAGGCACGTCATCCGGAGGATCCATGTCAGGCACACGCCCCGGACCCCACTGTGAGGCCTCAACTGGTATAGGAACTGATCTCGGATCCCCCAGCTGAGTGTCCGGGGCCAAGAACCTCTTCCCATGCTGACTCCACCACTGAAGGAACTGATGAGACGGTCCAGGGTCGGCAACAACGTCGAACCTCAATACACTGTCCTGACGAGCGTCCCAGTATGCATGCCACTTCGGCATGGAAGAGGGAAACCATCGATCGCCGCCTCTCCCGTCCTTGGACATCAGAAAGTCGATGTTCAAGGCGGGACGCGGAGGGGCCTGTACCCCTCCAAACTGAGGAAGAACACGATCTATCTGATGCCACTCTATGACAGCAAAGTAGATCAGCGCAGTCACAGAGCGCCACACCGCCATGTGCCGAGGCTCCAAAACCTCCGGGTGCAACACCTGAAGTACGTCGGGGCTACTGTACGGCATCCATATAAACTGCAGAACAAACCCACCCTTATCAGGGCAACTGTACGACCCAAGTGTAAAATATTTAACTAAAAGAGCATCAGTTATTAATTAGCATACTAACCTCCCTGGACTGTAACCGGTCTATCCTAAGCCTCCACACCCGCACTCTCGGACCCTTCTCGCTACCGGAAGGGTTGTAACCTGCCCATCTGCACCATACACATGAGTTACATATACTAATATATGTCTTTACATTATGCAATAGAGTATTAACATACACGCAATTCTGTAAGTCATATTGAAAAAGAATAGGCCCAGTATAGTACCTCAACGCCAACGGCCAGCTGAACGTCTCATATCCTGTAGGCCTAAACTGAGGAAACCGCCAAAAGATCCAAGACTGCAATAGCTGGAGCGGGCCCGCTAACTTCACAACATGTCTGTTTGCCACTCTGCACATGCACCGGTACAACCAGGCCAGTGCTGCCGAACCCCAGCTGTACGTACCCAGCTCCTCCAGCCTCGCTACATATGGAAGCCATCTAATGTGAATCCGGTTGCCAGACTTGTCCGCAAACAGCTGCGTGCCCAGCAACATCATGATGTACGCACGGACATATCGGCGAACAGTGTCATCATTTGCATCCTCAGGGCACTCACCAAAGGTCTCCTGAAACCAGCTGCAGTTCACTGCGTACTTCTGAACCTGACTGGGAGGAGGTATAACTCCTAGCAACTCCTGGAACCAGACCCAGGGTGGACGGCCGCCATCGATGTATATATGGAACTCTGACAGGCACCCGCTCACGTAACGGCCATCGACTGGCAAACCCAGCTGGTATGCCACGTCCTGGAGTGTGATCGTGCACTCTCCGAATGGCATATGAAATGTGTGCGTCTCGGGACGCCATCTCTCCACGAATGCACTGACGAGCGCCTCGTCTAGCCGGAACCACCGGTCGTTCAGCCTTGCAAGATGGTATAGCCCTGCCATCTGCAAGTATGGAACGTATCTGTCATCAAGACGCATGCCCTGCTGCCGCCTCATGCTCCTAATGCATCGCTCGGGCTGCGCATGAAAAGAACCGCATACTGAGATATATAACTACACAGGTTTTACAGTAAACCGGTTCACATAAACCGGTTTACAGTAAACCGGTTTACATTAACCATTTTGCTAAATTAAACAGCATAACATTACATGAAAGATAACTAACTGGAAAACAAACCCTAAACCACACAACTAAACCGCTAGCATATACCACAATTAACGAGAGCCATTAACAAGAAACAAATTCAATAAACCGGCTTACTTAAACCACCTAGCATTAAACAACTACCCTAAACCACATAAAAAAACCGCTTGCAAAAACCGCTAACAAAAACCGCTAACACAAAACAACCAACATAAACCACTACCAAAAACCACTGACTTAAACCACTAACAAAAATCACTACCCTAAACCACCACCCTAAACCACTAACATAAACCACTAACTTATACCGCTAGCTTAAACCACTATCATAAACCACCTACATAATCCCCTCACCTAAACCACCTACATAAACCACTAACATAAAGTACCGTCTAACCAAGATACAAAACCACTAAGGCACAACTAACGCTTGAATCAAAAATATTTCCGTACTAACCTCGTCGTTGATGACCCCGGCTATATGAGCGACTCCGTCCAACCGATATAATCGTGCCGGATCGTCCCCCATCAGCAGAGTAGTCCGTTCAGGTCTTCCTCGGAGAGAATCTGGGTCGTTTTCTCTGAGATTTTGTGGGGTAGGGGGGAGGGATAATGGTTCGAATGAGGGTGATTCGAACTCCTTATATAGTCGAATCACACCTAATTCGAACCAGCCTGGTTCGAATTATGAAGGAGTGCACTAGGAGTAATTCGAACCGGCCTGGTTCGAATTACATGGAATCGAATTCAAAGCATAATTCGAACCACCCTGGTTCGAATTATGTATGAGAGAAGTTCGAACCATAGTGGTTCGAATTATGTATGGGAGGAGTTCGAACCTTAGTGGTTCGAATTATTCAAATACGTACAACACTAAATCGAACCATGTTGGTTCGAATTATGAAGGAGTGCAATTCGAACCAGCTTGGTTCGAATTATATTAAAATACACTTTGGCTCATTGCTGAAATGAAATTGGATTTGGCGCATTTTGGTTACAAGATTCTTGCTTTGGCTCAATATGGTTTTTTGCCCTTTATTTTTTTTACACATTTTTAATTTATTAAAAAATTATTCAGATAATATAAATAATAAAATTCTACAACCAAACAAAATACTTAACTAAGTCTAATAAAATATTTTAAATTTACGCGCGTATGTTCTTCACCCTGTCGCGCTCTTCTTCTTCTTCTTCTTCACCCATGTCGCGCACATTCTCCTCTTTCTCCTTCTTCGTCATCTTTCGCTTTTGTTATTGTCGTCGTTACCACCACCATCTCCTCCTCCTCCTCTTTCTCATTCTTTTCACATTTAAAATTTTTTCTCCTTCCATTCCTCCTCTTTATTCTCCTCTCTCTTCCTCCTCCTCCAACATCATCGTCATCATCATCACTATTATTATCGTTATCGTTATCGCGTGTTTTTTTCTCATCGTCGTTCTTTCATTGTTGCTATTGTTGTTGTATTTTTTCTTTTCCTCCTCCTATTCCTAGTGATTTTGTAGCATTATATGTTCCTTTTTCTTTTTTATTTGATTTTTTTTATTCTTGTTAAGAGAATAAAATAAGAAGAATCTTGAGAGGTAAAATAAGGAGAAAATGAACAAGAAAAGAAAAAGATGACGATAATGATGAAGAAGGAGGAGGAGGAGAAAAAATTTGCTTGTGCGTCGTCATTATTAACTAATTTTGGTGCATTCTGGAATTAAACAAGGAAGTGATGCTATGTATACAAGTTTTTTTTGTAACAAAGTTGGTGTAAGCTCAGTAAAAAAAATGCGTGTATACATCACTACTCCTTCTTTTTTACGCTTTTTGCAGCATACAAATTTTTGTTAAATAGCACAAGAACTTATTGAAACAGCACACAAATTTTCGAAGCATAACATATAAAATTTTACACATAACACAAACTTATCGATATAGCACAAATATTTTTGCACATAGTACACAAATTTTTGAAATATAGCATACAGATTTTTACATATGGCACACAAATTTTTACTACGAATGTATTTTGTTAGTTGGATGAGTCAATATTCTAGTTATGTAATCCTCTAAAAATTTCTATAGTACAAATCAAAATTTTGTTCTATGACTTAAGATTTTGTGTTGTACACCAAAATTTATGTGTTACATGAATGAATAATAGTGCATTTAGATTATAGAAGGAGAAAATAAAATTGTGCACTAAATGCAAAAAAGGATTACAGTAGAAGAAAACTAGATGGAATTGAGTTATGAAAATAAACTATTGTATTCCTTACAACTAAAGAAGTTTATACATACATAAGACTAAATCAAGGAACTAACTACTACTTCAATAGAATTTAACCACCTAAGAAACTAAAGAACCACTTTAGATTTCTTAATTTTTTAAGTTTGTAATTTGCTGTGATATATAGAATTTGTTTGGGTGAACTTCTAAAAAAAGATCTTTTTTCAAGTTATCTTTTTTTAAAAGATTTTATGAAAAAGTAAAAGTAATTTTATGTTTGGGTATTTCATGCAAAAAATTCTTTTTATCTATCAATTATGTTTGGATATAACAATATAAAAGTACTTTTTGTTTATTTATTACATGAAAAACATCTTTTTTTTAAGAGAAAAAGATCTTTTAAAAAAAGATGTAAATTACAACTTCTCAAAACAAATGTTTTTTTAATTTTTTTAGTGCTTTTACTTTTACTACTAGAAATTTGCCAAACACGCTAAAAAATAAAAAAAAGATATTTTTTCATTGAAAAAAGATTTTTTTTTTTTATCAAAATAATGGCGCCCAAACAAGCACATATATCAATACTTTGTATACTACATGTACTTCATTGGTTTAGGATATAAATTTTTGTATATAGTACACAAATTTTTAAAGCATAGTACACAAATGTTTGCTGCACCAAAACTTATGTGTTATGCATCAAAATTTTTGTACTTTAGTTTTTTGAATATTTATAGAAGAAGAAGATGATGAAGATGATAATGAGGACAATAATGATGATAAAGAAGGAGGAGGAAAAAAAGAAGAAGAAGAAATTAAACAACAACAACAACATCAAGAAGAAGAAGTTAAAAAAGAAAGTGGCGAGTGCGTGAATAGTTTTTATTTTTAACAAATTGGTTAAACTTGGTTACTCAAAATACTTGGACACCTAGCATTTTTGTAAATAAGGTGCATTATGAGTTTAATTTAGGTGCATTCTGGTCTAAACTTGTTTTAAACTGAGTTTTTTGTGTGTCGTCATCACTTAGGAATTTCGGTGCATTCTAAATTTAAATAAGGTGCACACAATTCAAAAATCTTCTTCCTCCTCCTTCTCATCTTCTACTTCATCTTCTTCTTTTTCATTTTTTTTCTTTATCTTCTTCTTCTTATTTCATTTTCTCATAATTATTCTTGTTTTACTTTCTTGAAATGAATAAAACCAAGAAAAAGAGAAAAAAAAAAGAGAATAAATTTTGGTCTATTTTTGCTAAAAATTCAATCCAATAAGTATGAATCTACATTCATTCAACTAAATAAAATTGCAATACAGTACAAACATGTTCATTCAAGTCTAATATGAAAAGCAATGTTACTAAAAGAAGAAGTAAGCACAACACAAAAAAGAAAAAAAAAAGAAAGAACGAAGAATAAAAACAGAAAAAATGCGGCATTAAAGAAGATATTTGTGTTTTTTAGCAAAATTTCGGTGTAAAAATTAAGACATTTATGTGTTATTGTTAAGAAATTTCGGTGTTATCTTTCTGATAAATTCTGTACAATTTAAAACTCTTCTTCCTCCTCCTCATCTTCTGATTTGTTTTATTCTTCTTTTTCATATTTTTTTCTTCATCTTTTTCTTCTTATTTCATTTTCTCATAATTCTTCTTATTTTAGTCTCTTGAGACTTGAGAGAAATAAAATAAAAAAAAAAGAAAAAAAAAATAACCGACTGCAATAACATGAAAAAGAGAAGGAGGAGAAGAAACAAAAACAAAATGCAACAACGTATAAGCAGCACCAATAGAAGAAAGAGAAAGTGATGCACGAAGATAGCAACATCAGTGAAGTAGATGTTTCGTTTGCGTTAGTGAAGCGTGCGTGTGTACACGCTGCATGTAATGAAAGTGATTTTTGTTATATTTGAACCAATTTAATTGAACTTAGTTGTAAAAAAATTGAATGTATAACAAGACTGTAATATAAATGTTTGTTGAATAACTATACATGGTAGACTAGGCCACGGGTTATGGTGTTGGATGAGAAGGACAACGTGAAAAGGAAGATGGTGCCATTTGCAGAAAGATTTTGGATCCTCTAAATTTTAGATTTTTAATTTAGAGGATAAAGTGAAATCTCTCACTATTGAATGTTTTCTCTCTCATATTTTCTCTTGCTCCACCTATGAAATAAATAGTGATAGATGATACTTTACCCTCTAAAGTGAAATTCAAACTTTAAAAGATCTAAATCTTTGTAGAAAAATGATGATAAAGTTGATTATTTGTTATTATCTATACGTAAAAGATTAGTCATTAATTAATTATTTTTATAAAATATATAAGTAAATAAAATAATAAGATAAACTACTAAAAATGTACTTGATTTTTGAAAATGTCAACAAAAATAACTCTTATATTTTTTTAATATTATAATTTTTTATAGGTGGCAAACAATTTTTGTATTCAACAAATCGCTTATGTATTTAATCCACATTTTTGTAAAAATAATTGAATAACTATTTAAAAAGAACATATAAAAAATCAAATAAAAATCAACCTCTAGAATTTTTTTATTTTTTAAAAATATTCTTAGTCAATGATAAAAAAATTAAAAAGAAAAACTAGAGTAAAATTATTAAATTTTAAAAATAAAATTATCTTATTTTTCTAATGATATATGTAAAAAATTATATCAAAATATAATTTCTAAAGCATTTTTTGAGAATATATATGCTATGTTTTACAATATTTTAAGAATATTTTGTCATTAATAAAATAAAACTGTAGAAGTTATTTTTGACAACATTCTTATAATTCATATGTGGAATGGGTGGTTTACTCAAAATTATATATAAATATATAATAACTAAATTAGTGTCTAATTTTTAGTGCACTTATAATGTTTTTAGGAGTAGACAATCTTATTTTAAACATATTTTTAGACTTTATTAGTATTATCTATATGATGTCACTCTTTACATCTATAGTTACTTTGAAGAGTAAACTTTAAGATAATATATTTTGTATATTTTATGGAATAATCTGTATCACATTCATGCCAACTTTATCTAGCTACTAATGTAAATTATATAAATATAAAAATGTTTTAAATTTTCGTTTTTTAAAATTAACTGTATATTCTTTATGTGGCTAACCTTGCATAGGAAATTAATGAAGGCTGCTAGAAGAAGAAGACTATTTGGAAGGGGGATGATTGTCATCGCTGTAATAGTTTGACTAAAATTAAAGTCATGTTCTGTGAGACTGTCTTACTGCCTCACGCATATAGATTCACATAATTAATCCCTATAACATCCAAAGTTTTTCTAAAGCTCCTTTCGATATTTGAATCCGATAAAATCTAATATCAGAGTTAGGACATAATAACTAAATTTCATAGATCACAAAGTTTTCAGTTATCTACTGGTGTGATTTTGGAAGTGGTATAATTACAAAATATTCTCACCACTCTACAAATGACCGATTAATGCTACAACGATAATTTTTCAGACGATTGATTCCAAGAAGAAGCCTTAAAAAAAGATGATTTTTTTATCAAAAGAGAAGAAGAGTGGAGATTGAAGTTGCTTAGAATCTTCTGTAAAAAAAAAGCTGGATAAAATTTATCTCTGATAGTATGTCCAATGAAAATCTTGGAATTGCACGATGCGACAAACTGGCAATAAATCATTTGGAGAGGTGCATGGGTTGCTGGATTCACAATTAACTTGGGGTTCTGTTCTGCTTATCATGCTAAATTATAGAGAATCTGTTATGCATTGAAAATAACATGGGATCTAGAATTTAGAAGAGTGAAACTAGAAGTGGATTCAAGGGTTGCCTATGAAACAATCATAAAAGGGAAAAGATTAAATAAGCATCCAAACAATTTAATCAGAAGTATTAATGTTTAATTAAAGAAGTAATGGATAGTAAATCTCAATTATATTTTTAGAGAGTGTAATCAAATTGTATATTAACTTGTCAAAATTCATATCAAAATATAATTTCTAAAATATTTTTTAAGAATATATCTTTAGCGAGTTAGTGTTAGATATTTTTGTTATATTTTAAAATATTTTAAAAATATTTTTGTTTGTTGAGTATAGAAATAATAGAATTATTGAGATAACTTGACTAAGCAAAAAAAAAAATCAAGATTTATTGTGTTAAGACTCTATTTTAGCTAATCAATTCTGTTATTAATTGGTCATTGGGCCAGGAATGATTGAGTTCTATATATAGGATTTATGTGGCCTATTTCATGTACAATATAAACTTCTATTTCATTGAATGAGAATATACACAATACCAATTTCATTGTCACTGTTGCAGAATCTTCTCTGCCACGTTCATCATCAATCTTCATCTTCTTTACCTTTGATCTCTAGTACTTAACATGGTATCAGAGCAAGACTCCAATCCAGAAATAGATTCACCAGAAATTACATCTTCTAAAACTCCTACCATGATTAACAACTTTCCTCTTCTCACAAATAATTCTCCGAAGTTCATGTCGATCGGTGACAAGCTTGATGAAGCAAATTTTTTTACTTGGGAACAACTTGCTTTATTCACAATAGGAGCCAACGATCTTGAAGATCACCTCAAGAAAGAATTGGTCCCCTCCATGTTTGATTTTGAAGCAGATCGTGCATCCAACACAGTTTCAAAAAACTACAAGCAGTGAAAACAACGTGATAATCTTCTCATTACATGGCTTCTTCAATCCATGGATGAATCTTTCTAAAAAATGATTGGTTGCAAATTTGCTTATCAGATGTGGAAAAGAATTCAAGAGCACTTTGCAAAGTTTTCGAAGATCAAAATCAAGCAATTGAGGACAGAATTGAAAAACATCAAGAAAGGAGGAAGTTCAGCTGGTGAGTATCTCAAGAAAATTAGGAAAATTGTTGATTCTTTGGCTGCCATGGGTCATCATTTAACACTTGATGAGCACTTTAAAGCCATTACTGAGGGTTTAAATGAAAAATATAAGGTATACATTTCGATGATGTCAAAATCAGACTCTATGAGTCGAATAGATGCTGAGGCATTGATCTCTCATGAAAGTATGTTGAAAAATTTTAAGAAACCTGGTCTTAGAATCATTCAATCAAACTTCACTCAAACCAGCTATCAATTCAACAATAGAGGAAATGGTAGAGGTCTTGTAGCAAGAAGAGGAAGAGGAAGAACCTTTAGAGGTGGCAGATCAAATTGGAATTCCACAAATCGTCCTCAATGCTAACTCTGTGAAAGATTTGGACACACTGCAACTTCATGTTTCTATTAGTTCGACCAGAATTTTCACACAAATTCAAACGACAATTCCAATTCCTCATCCTCAATAACACCACCACCAAACTCTTTTCACAATCACAGAGCCTATTTTATAACACCTAAATCTGATGCTGAATCCTCCTGGTTCCCAAACATAGGAGCCTCACATCATATCACCAATGATCAGACCAATCTTTACTCCTCTTCGAATTTTCAAGGGGCAGAACAGGTAGTGTTAGGTAATGGTTCTCAAACTCCTATTACGGTCATTCATATCTCATCTCTTTAGATAACAATCACAGATTTATTTTAAAACAATTACTTTATGCACCAGATATCTCTCATAATCTAATCAGTGTGCATCAATTCACAGTTGACAACAGTTGCTATTTTGAATTTTATCCTGATGCATGTTATGTAAAATTACAGGGCACCCATCAAATTCTGATATGAGGATATCCTAAGCAAGGAGTGTATGAATTTGAGAGGGTTGCTATAACTAAATCATCTAAAATTTAGTCCAATCCTCTTGCTTTTACTGTTGTTTGTACTGATTTTCATGTCTGGCATCAAAGATTGGGTCACTGTGCCCCTAAAATTGTATCTTCAGTACTTAATTCTTATAATCTTTCTTCAATTCGTATGAATAAAATGATATTAATTATTTATCTCTATGCAAGTGTTGTTGTATGTCTAAAATGCATTCACTGCCTTTTATGATAATTTTTAATTCAATCATCCATTAGAAATGGTCTACACTAATGTTTGGGAACCCTCATCAGTCATTTCTCATCATGGTTTCTCATATCATGTTTCATTTATAGATGCATGCACAAGATATCTTTGCATCTACTTAATATCCTCAAAGTTACAAGTGTTCGCTGTTTTTCAGCAATACAAAAATCAGATGGAAAATTTTACTGGTTTAAGAATTGAACAATTACAATCTGATCATGGTTAAGAGTATATGTCTCATTCCTTTAAATCCTTTTTAGCAACAAATGGCATCATACATCGATTTTCATATCCCTACACTCACCAAAAAAATGATAGAGTTGAGAGAAAACATAGATATTTAGTAGAAGTAGGCCTTTTCATTATTAGCTACTGCATCCATGCCTCTCAAACACTGGGATGATGCATTTTTAGCTGCTGCGTTCATTATACCTTCCACTGTGACATCAAATAAATCACCATTTGAACTTTTACATAAACAAGTACTAGATTACAATTTTTTTAAAGTGTTTGGATGTGGATGCTATCCTCTACTTATACCTTATAACTCTAGTAAATTTCAATTTAAATCTAATTTGTGTGTCATTATGGGATATGCCCCACATCACAAGGGCTACAAGTATATGAATTCTCAAGGTAAGATATTTATTACTCGTCATGTGCTTTTTTATGAAAAGATTTTTTCATATAGTTCTATGTTTTTAGAATAGTGCAACATGCCAGCCAGAAATCCTACTGTCACTTTTGTATTTCCAGTTCCTATATCGACTACCACTACCGATTCTACACCCAATCCAGTTTCTCCTTCACTTATCACTCACACATCTCCCGCATCAATTCCTAGTACCACCCCTCCAGCCTCCTCCTCAGATACAGTAACTAATTTTCCAACCCTAAATTCTATCTCCATGGGAGGCATTGAAATTCCACCTCTATCTGTTGTCAATCCCAACACCACCAATGTTCATCCTATGGTCACATGCTCAAAAACTGGGTCCCTAAAGCCTAAAATTTTACAATCCACAGTGAAAGTTTCTCCTGATCTTCTCAGTGAAATACCCCCAAATGCTAAACTTGCTCTTACAACAACACATTAGACCAAGGCCATAGAGGAGGAATTGACTGTTCTGCATCGAAATCGGATTTGGACAATGGTTGAACCACCACCAAATAGCACAGTGATAGGCTGTCGTTGGGTCTTTGCTATCAAACGACATTTCGATAGAACAATTCTCAAATATAAAGCACGACTTGTGTCCAAAGGCTCTCATCAACAAGAAGAAATTGATTATGATCAAGTCTTCAGCCCTATCATCAAGCCAGCAACTATTCGTATCATTTTAACACTTGCAATTTCTCAATCTTGGCCAATTCGTCAATTCGATTTCAACAATGCTTTCCTCAATCGTGAACTTTAAGAAACTATTTACATCCAACAACCTCCCTATTTTTCCCAAGGCTCCCCAAGTCAGGTTTGCAAACTTCATTGGTCAATTTATGGTTTGAAACAGGCTCCTCGAGCCTGGTTCACTAAATTGGCTAACACCCTGTCTCGATTTGGCTTTCAAAATATTAGGTCAGATCCTTCTTTGTTCTTATGATTCACTAAAATTTATACTATGTATGTCTTAGTGTATGTTAATGATATTCTTGTTACATGTAATAATGATTCTGAGATTATTAAACTTATATCACAACTTAATTTCATTTTTGCTTTAAAGGAAGAATTCAATTTCTTTTTAGGCATAGAAGCAACAAAAACAACATCAGGATCTTACATATTATCGCAATCAAAGTATATTAGAGACCTTTTAGTTAGATCTAAGATGCATGAATCTCATTCTATGCCTACTCCCATGATTACAAGTACTAAACTCTCCGCTCATGGCAGTGATCTATTTGATAATCCAACTCATTATAGATCAATTGTTAGGGCCCTTCAGTATGCTACTCTAACTAGGTCTGACATTGCCTATGCTGTGAATAAGGTTTTTTCAGTATATGCATAAACCTCTTCTCCCACATTGGAAGTGTGTTAAGAGAATTTTGAGATATTTAGTAGGTACTATTGATCAAAGACTTTTCTTTCAATCTTGTACTAATTTGACTTTTGTTTGCCTTTGTAGATTCAGATTGGGGCTCGGACGTTGATAACCATCAATCCATAATTGGCTTCTGTGTCGATCTCGACACCAATATGGTCTCTTGGGCAAGTAGGAAGCAATATTCTGTCAGCAAGTCCAGTGCTGAAGCTGAGTTCAAGAGCATTGCTGCAGCTGAAACAAATTTTCGGTGGATATTGAACTTGTTCACTGAACTTCGACTCCAATGTTCAAACACTCCAGTGATTTACAATGATAAAATCAGTGCTGTCATGCTCACAACAAATCCTATCCTCTATAATAAAATCAAACACTTTGACCTTGATTTTCATTCAGTACGGTGACGAGTAAATCGCAATCGGCTTGTCGTAGTTCATATCCCAGCCACAGACCAAGTTGCAGATCTCTTGACAAAGTCTCTGTTTCTTCCCACCTTTGATTGTTTCAAGAATAAATTTAAGGTCTTGTATAAAAAGATCATGAGTTTGAGAAAAGGTGTTGAGTATAGAAACAATAAAGTTAATATTCGCATTTAAATTATTAGAACGTTATTAACAATATTAAGTAACAGAAATTAGGAGTAAAAAAGATGAAAATTGATGATGAATGTGGGAGAGAAACAATAACAATAAAATTGGTATTGTATATATTCTCATACAATATAAACTTTTTCTATTTCATGAATGAGAATATATACAATACCAATTTTATTGTTATTGTTTCTCTACTACATTCATCATCAATTTTCATCTTTTTTACTCCTAATTTCTGTTACTTAATATTGTTAATAAAAATAGAAATTATTTTTATTAACGTTCTAATAATTTAAATGCGTAATTGATGATTTACTCAAATATATAAATATATAATAACTAAATTAGTATTTAATTTGTAGTGTGGTTATAATATTTTTCAGAGTGGATAATTCCCATAAAATTTTTCTGATATTATCTATTATATCACTGTTTGTACCTGTGATTATTTTGGCGGATAAAATTTAAGATAATATATTTTATATATTTTATGGGGTCGGTGTCACATTGATGCCAACTTTATCTGACTGCTAATGCAAATCATATATCATATCATATTATATAAATATAAAAAACGTGTTAATTTTTGTTTCTTAAAATTAACTGTATACTTTTTTATTTTACTATAATTATCGGTATTATGTTGTTTGTTTTTTATTCTACTTTAATTTCTCATTTTTGTCTGTTTGACACAGATCATAGCAAAGTTTTTCACTTCTCTTGGAAGAAAAAGAAATAATAAGATGGCATCTAGCAATTAAGATAATGTTAAATAATTATGGTGCTTTGACTCTCAATTGCTTGCTTTCACTTGGAAAATAAGTTGGTCAGGGATGTAGAAATACCTACCAACCAAGTAATCAAGTATCAACAACTACTAATTGTCTAATTCTGTGGTCCAAATTACGAACATGCACTCTTAATCATATTGTAGATATCGTCATCTAGTCCAGGGATGAAAGTGAAACCATGACTATAGTCATTTGTTTTGGGTTGAATCTCAAAACATGGTAAAACGGTAAGACCGAATTCCAAAGGCAAATAAACACAATGGAAAGAGAGAGTATGACGCTATAGCAAGTCATTGTTTGGTTGATGCAGTAAATTTTTCATTTAGTGGTGGTTGTGTTGGTAGGTGGCTGAAGAAATCTCAAGTCAACCCAATCCTTGTACGTATTTTCTTTCCTTTTTTTTTTTAAAAAAAAAATTCTTAAACAGTTTTTGATAATTACTAAGGCCTTCGATAAAAAAAAATAATTTTTTGACTCTTGATTTTTATTTTCATGAAATTAGTTAACTTTTTTGTTAATATTCATTTTGTTAACAAAATGGAGTTATATGACACGTTAAATTATTGATTTATTCATTAAATGTCGATTAAGATTGATAATTTTTTTTTATTGGAGTTTTGTTGTTTTTTGGAGATAAATATCAGAAACTGGCATTTTTTTTTTTATTTTTTGTTACCCTTTTATATATGTTGACTAAATTTAATTTATTGTGTAAGAACATATAAATATTAGTGAATTTAAATTTTTTTTAGTTGTAGAAATTGAATAGAGGATATATTTTTTAATCTTCTCATTATTGTTCAAAAAAATTGTTAAGACATTATATTATTAGAATTATGTTAAATTTTAGGTTACTCAATTTAAATTAACTATCATAATTTACATAATTTATTATTATTAGAAGTGTATATTCTATTTTATAATAAATAATAAAAAAATTGATACAATATTTTATCTAAAATAAATAAAACAAATGAGAATACTTATGTCAAGTAATTATGTAGATAAAATATCAAAAATTTAAATTTTAACATTTTGAAATAACTATTACAAATAGATAAGACTAATAATAACAATTAGCAATATTATTCTTATTAAAATGTATATTCTTTATCAATTTCTATAAGTAAAAAAAATAAAACTCACTAATATTTTTTAGTTCTTACACAATAAATTTTGTTAATGTATATAAAAAATTAACAAAAAATAAAGAAAAACTATAAATAGTCCCTGACAATTATCCCTAAAGACAACAAGACCCTCAACAAAAAAATATATCAATCTTAGCTAATATTTAATGGATAAATTGGTTGATTAACGTGTCGCATAAATACGCTGATGGAAGAGCTAACCAGTCTCACGAAATTTAAGATCACAGGCTAGAAATTTTTTTTTGCCAAGAGTCTCATGGGCTTCGAAAAAACTATGAGGAGTCGGGACAAGAATTCACCTTTTTTTTTTGTCTTGAATCATGTACTATGTTACAAACTGGCATCAAGTTCATCGCTTTTTAATGGCCAACAATTTTATGCTCGACAACATTGTACTGGGTTTGTATCTGTTGAAGATCTTGTAAGCTTTAGAGCCCAAAATCTGTTCTTTGTGGGCTTGGAACAACTTTTAGTTGTTACTAGTTCATTAATCAACCATCTTATATGGAAAACATTTGGACTTTAGCCCCGTTACATTAGGAAAAAAAAAAGGTCTTTTACGACAGTTAATAGTCAAATTTATCATTAAAAGATTTTTTATTTTTTAAATTGATCTCTAAAAAATTAAATCAGTCATATTAGTCACTAAAAAATAAAATATAAATTAACTAGATCTTTTTATTAGTTAAATAATCATGTGTCATGTGGTATGATATATCATATTAGTGATGCGTGACATGCCACATATACCACATTTTATTTGATGTCAAAAATTTATTTAGAATCAAATTAGTTCCTAAAATATACACACTAAATCATTTTCGTTCTCTAAAATTTAAAAAATTGATTAAATTAATATTTATATAAATTTCTCTTATTTTTTTATAATATTATTTATAATATTTTTTAATACTACTAATTTTATCTCATTTTTCACTTTAACAAACAAAATTTTTTCAAATAAAATAATAAAAATAATCAAATTATCATAAAGTTATTTTTTTATTTGTATTTTTTATTTTACATTTTAAAATTTTTGTTTTTTGTAGTGAATTTTTTATATAAATGATTTTTATCAAATTATTATTAATTATATGTTAAAAGTGTTCATCTTTAATGAATTACATATCCAAAATTTTAACTCACTTAATCAATAAAATAGTAAAAATACATTTAAATATATTTTGAAACAAAAAAAATAATACAACAATTTATTACAAATGATATAGAAATGACTAAATCTCTTATATATGAGTTAAAAACCACTCAATTAATTCAATAATAAAAAAAATTTATATTACGGTTATAAAATTTTGATGTCAAAAAAATTTCTTGTGTCACAATTAAAAAATTTTGATATTATTTTACTAATAAATTTTACACAATTAAAACCTCCTCTTCCTCTTTTTCTTCTTTTTCTTATTGTTTCACAATCTCAAATTCTTCTTATTCACCCTCTTAACAAGAAACATGTGTTACGGCTAAGGAAATTCAGTGTTAAAATAAAAAAAATTTTGGTGTCACAATTAAAAAAATTTAGTGCTATTTTGCTGGATAAATTTTGCACAATTCAGAGCTCTATATCCTCCTCCTCTTCTTCATTTTCTCTTTTGGTCTACTTTTTTTTTCTTCTTTGTCTCATTTTTTTGTTTTACCTATTCATAATTTTTCTTGTTTCACTCTCTTAACAATAATGAAAATAAAAAAAATCAAACAAAGAAAAAGATGAAATAAAAAAAGTGATGCAATAACCAAAAAGAGGAGAAAGAGGAGAAGAAATAAAAAATAAAAAAAATAGCAATAACAGCAGTAACAAAAGAATGACGATATGAGAAAGCACACACAAAAAAAGAAGGAACACGAAAAAGAAGTACTAATTTATATGCATATTGTATGTGTGGTTATTGGTAGATTTTGGTCAATTTGGTTGACAAAAAGGTTTCGATGTATAGTGGGACCATTAAAATTATTAATATTAAAAAAAATAAAAAATTTAATATTAGAAAAAAAAAAGAAAGATTTATATAAGGACTAATTTGATCCATTTTTAAATTTTAGAAATGAAAATGACTTATATATATATATATATATATAGAGATTATTTTGACTCTAAATAAATGTATGACATATCAGATGACATGTGCCATTAATATAAAAATCAATCAATCATCTTGAGACATATGGTATTAATCTACCACATTATTATGCCACGTATTATTTAACGTGGCACATTATCATCTAATTGACAAAAGACTAATTTGACTTACGTTTTATTTTTTAAGAATTAATATGATTAATTTAATTTTTTTAAAATTAATTTAAAAATGAGTAATATTTTAAAATAAATTAATTATTTACCCAAAAAATAATTATATAATTGTTCAATAATAATTATTTGGGTTGAATTTTGGATGAACAGAGACTTTCAATTAGCTGCAATTTTTTGTTTATTTTCCACGGTATATTCTAACACGACAAGTCAAGGATTGATTCGTCGCGGTATTGAGCTCCATTTAAGGGGTTTGCCGTTGGCCAATAGATTGCTACATACACAAGGCGGAATTCAAATCCTCAGCACTTATTTAAGTGAATTAGTGAGCTAACCACTAGACCAATCCAACTTGGTAATTTTTAAACCGGATAGAAAATGATACTTGTAAAGAACTTCAATGATCAAGATAATTATTATTTAAGTGTTAAAATTAGAATAGATAACATACTAATAAGATTAGTACTTCACTTAGTATTTATAGTATATCTGTCATAAATTCAAAAAATTATCTATACTAAATTTAGGGCAAATGACTAAAATAAAATATTTAGACTTTAAATTTACTGAAATACAACTTTTGCATATTGCATATGAAAATACAATTTTTCATTAAACTATATAAACCGCGAGAGGAGTCCCACGAATTCTAAATGTACATAAACTGCTACACATTTTCAGCGGTTTATGTTGAGATGCAAAATGGCTAGAAACCGCGACAGGAGTCTCGCGGTTTCTATGCAAATGTCAAACGTGCATAAAACGCGACAGAAATTCAGTAGTTTATGCTTGAGTATAAATACACGAGAGGGGTGTCACAGATTATTCAATTTGAGCCATTTTCACCTTCTTAGAGAGAAAGAGACGTTCTAGAGAGAGGGAGAAAGGAAAGTGTGGTGAGCAAGACAAATTTCTTCAAAGATTTGGCCATTCTAACTTTGCTGGGGCCGGGACCATGGCAGACAAACACAGTCTTTATCGGCTCAACGGCGTTGCACACGTTGCCGGCAGCATCAACGAAGAAGTAAGTGTTTTTTTTTTGTTATTGAATTTCATATAACATAAAATGTAGTATTCGGGTGCAATAGTTAGAATCCATAATTTAGGATTTGCCAGTTTAAGATTTCAAAGTTAAGATGTAAAATTTAAAGATAGGATCAAATGTTTAAGTAGAATGATGATCCTCTTGTATTTGAGATATGTGGTTCAAATTGTAAGGCTTGTAGGGTTGTTATTTAAGTATCGTATTTAAAAATTAAGATTTAAAATTTTAGCTTTTAAATATGTAAGTTTAAATTCTAATATTATAGTTTTAGTTGTCTAAGATTTAAAATTTAAAGATTAAATTTTGTAAATAGAACTTAATGGATGTATTTTACATTTTTAAATTTTAAAATTATAAGTTTAGTATTTAATTATTTTAAATTAAATATTTGAGTCTTATATTTAAGTTTTATTAATTTAAAATTATAAGTTTAGTGTCTGTTTTCGGTTATAATCTATGGGTTAAAATTGTTAGAGATGGAATTTCATTTGGCTTGGTTATTTCTCTCACATGCTACAGTCAAGTAGGTGTATTTATAGTGTCTGGAGATAACAGAATATGCCGATGCATGACAGGATCATACCCTATCTGGAGAGGTCTGATTTCTACCACCTGGCGAGGCTCAACACGAGGTGGTTCTAGTTAGATGAGTCCCTAGTCAGCGCATTCATTGAGAGGTGGTGTCATGAGACGCACACATTTCATATGCCATTCGGGGAGTGAACCATCACGCTACAGGATGTTGCATACCAGCTGGGGTTGTCCGTGGATGGTACGACTGTATCTGGGTATCTTATAGATTTTGAGAAGCTGATGGATGATGGTAAACCTACTTGGGAGTGGTTTCAGGAACTATTTGGCGAGCTTCTCCCGCCGAATAAGATAAAGTAGTTTATAGTCCACTTTACCTGGTTCCATGAGAGATTCAGGGTGCTGCTGGAAGATGCTATTGAGGACACCGTACAGATATATGCACGGGTTTACATTATGATGTTGTTATCCACTCAGTTGTTTGGTGACAAGAGTGGAAATCGGGTTCATATACGGTGGTTTCCCTTTGTGGTGAGACTTGACGAGATGTGCAGTTATAGTTGGGGTTTGGCACTGTTGGCATGGCTATATCGATGCATGTGCCAGGTTGCCAATAGAAATGTGACGAACTTAGTAGGCCCCCTCCCACTACTGCAGTCTTGAATTTTCTGGCGGATCCCTAGTTTCAGGCCGCGAGGATTCGACCACTTTTCTTTTCCAACTTGGCATACAACTCGTGTATTCTCACCTCCAGAAAACTGCGCCGACAATGAAACAAAACCTGCACGTCTTCGTCCGACCATATCACAAATGTTTCATACTGCACACCAGTTGACAAAATCGCAATCGGAATCTTGTAGAACACATTTTTCACCAATTTGGCCCCACACTACCCTGCCTTTTGCAATATACTCGTCTTTAGCTCTGACAAAGTATTTATTGATCGGATAAAAACACTCACCGGTTCTTTATCAGTGAACTTAACACCGTGCCTTTTGCTTTTTTTTTTTTCAAAGCAATGGACTAGAACCAAAAAACTCTCCTCACTATCCATTTGTGAAGGTGTGAAAATGGTCCTTTACCATCACATCACTCCCTCCTGGTTGGTATATATAGGCGAATTTGGTGCAAGTCTAAACCGCTGAACCCCTGTCGCAGTTTATGCACGTTTGACCAACTACACAAAAACCCGCAATTTCTAGCTATTTTGTATCTCAACATAAACCGCTGGAGGGGTGTAGCGGTTTATGTACATTTGGAATCCGTGAGACTCCTCTCGCAGTTTATATAATTTATTGAAAAATTGCATTTTCGTATGCAATATGTAAAAGTTGTATTTCGATAAATTTAAAGTCTAAATATTTTATTTGTCATTTATCCCTAAATTTATGTAAAATTTACGAAATATGATTTTACTTTAATGAATTATATAATAAAGATGTAAGTTTATAAATATTTCTTTTTATGAAATTAAATAATATTATTAAAAGTTTAATTTTTTTTAAAAAAAATTTGTACAATTAAAAATAACCAAAAAAGAATCTATATTTTTCTGTATAATTTTAATTTATATTGTAGAGTGTACCACCTTTTATTTGGATATTTTATGACCAAATTATATCCTTAAATGGTATGTTTGGGTCGATAAGATGTTTCGGGTTAAGATGGAGATAAGAATTGTAACAATAATAGAATATTTAGGTTGTAGGTATGTTTTTATGTATAAATAGATGTTATTCAAGAAAGAATAAATAAAGAAGTATATTTTAATATAAAAATTTGGACATGAAATGAAACTATTCAATATTTTGTATATGCACGTGTAATAGAGACGATGGATGAATGGACAGATTTTGTTTTTGATATTGGAGTACCAATGGTATTTTTTTTAAATGTGAATTGATGGAGTGTTATTTTTAAATATGGAACTATTTAATTAGATAAACAAAAATCAAACCGTTCGATTTGTGAGAAATACAGAAATCGGACCGTCCGATTTGTGAGGATACAGAAATCGGACTGAAGAATTTGTGAAATCGAACCGAAAAATTTGTGAGAATACAAAAATCAGACCGAAAAATTTCTGTTAAAAAAAATTAAAAATTTTGAAGTATAAAAGTCGGACCCTCCGATTGTGTATCTTCCACACTTTTGAAAAACACCAAAAATTACAATATTAAGGTATATCACTATTTTTACTTTCATATACAAAAAAAGCGCCATAAATGGACGCTTTTTAATTTTGGATTGTATTTTCGTAGGTGTATTTTAATAAGTTGAAATTCGATATATTTTTTATGTAGAAATTATAAATTTAAGGGTAAGATTTATTTTTTTATTTCAAATATGATTTTCGGATTTATATTTTAGTATTTTTTTAAATATATAAATCAAATTCTCCGATTTTTGCTTTACAGTGAAAAAAGAAAAATTATTTTAACATAAATAAAATCTTTTGAATTGTGTATTATGAAATTTGACTATCAAACTTCTCTCTAAAATTTATTATTTTTAATCTAAAAATCTAATTTGTTATTTAAAATTAAAAAAAAATTATATCAATAAAAAACATACCAATTAACCATTACAATAAATTACACGGAGTTTTTTTTCTTATTTAAAAAAATTAGCCATGAATGGATAACAGTAAAAAAAATTTGTGCCTTGTGAGTGAGAGAACCTTTCTTCACCAACAACCTTTAAAAAAAGCAGGGATTATGGGAGCTAGAAATAGCACACTTCCCCAACAACCTTTCTTCCCTTTGATATTTTTACCATGTCAGCCTGGCCTTCACCAAAGGTAACGAAAACAAAACAAAAAATAACTCAACAACAGCTCTCACAATTAAAGTTTATGTTTTGATCCCCATGCCTTTTATTGTATCTCTTTCTTCCTCACCCCATTAAATTACCCAAAGGATAAAAGTAAGGAAGAAAGTAACAAACATATTTCATTCATTCAGTGGCATATAACGGTTTCTTTAGCACCATCTTGCACTTGTAGCATTCAAACACCGTAGCATTACTTGAAAGTATGGTCCGTGACAGCTCCTAAATTACAATACAAAAATAGAGAAGGCTAATTTGAGTGATAATAATTATGGTTGCTTGGAACATTGGGACCCAGCGACCCACTCATGAAAGGGTTTTACGTAGTCACTTTCAGCAGCTTGGAGACGAAAGGCAATGGGAAATGGCGTCTGTGTTTGGTGGAATGGAAACATGTGGATCGAGAAGGGTCCCATTCATTAAACTCTCTCAGTTCAAGCACACAAAATAAGCAAATTGCAAGTTGTGATGTTTGCATTGAGATCATCAAACTTAGCTTTGGACCAAATTTTTATGCTCTAAATTAACACAAGAAACAGTCCAATGGCTCATTGAGTTGGTGAGATCAGGTTTATCCGATATTCAATAAAAATTTAAATATAGTAAATAAGGTACGTTGCATAAATAAATTAAATTGGTTTTAAATATATGCAATTGTAACTTTTTTGAAACAAATTATATCTTTATTCTAATTTAGTTCTATACTATAGTAATTTATAGTTTGTACGTAATTCGCTATAAAATACTGTAAATTTTGTTGAAATTCGTGTCATACAGAAACTGCTGAAGGGTGTCGCAATTTCTAAAGGAATTTCATAATGCATAAATCGCTATAAATCCAGTAGTTTATGCAGAAATAACGACTACTCTAATATGTGGGAGGGTGCTGCGATTTACGTGTAGCTTGGCTATAAAACCGCGATAATCCGTGGCAAATTCTTCATTTGATAGAGAGAGAAAATTGTGGCTTAGAGAAGGAGGAGGAGGCCATGACAAAATTTGAAAAATTTAGAGAGACCAAGGTTAAGTCCTACTCTAGTCGCTGAGATTAGTGAGTTACACTGATTTAATTCTTGACTTTTCATATTAAAAAAAGTACATCAATGCAGTCCTTCGTGTATTTTCAGTCGTTGGAACTCAACGCTATTAGTGACGTGGCTCAAACCTTGCTATGCTAAACATATTAAAATGACGTCATACACATTTTAGTGCTAAAGAAGGAGCTAAACGACGTTGTTTGAGGCTTTGAATAATATTAAAACGCTACACCCCTCCTTTTTTAACATTACTAATTGTTCAAACCTTCAAACGGTGTCGTTTAGTGCCTTTTTAGTGCCAAAACGCATACTATACGATTTAATATGTTCAGCGTGGCAAGGCTTGAGTTACGTTATTAACGACGTTGAGCTCTGACGGCAAAAAATACACGAGAGACTATATTAGTGTATTTTTTTGAATCTGGGAGACTAAATTGTAGTAATTGAAAAGTCAGGAACTAGATCAGTGCAACTCGCCAATCTCAAGGACCAAAGAGGGGCTTACTCAGAGAGACCATATTCAAGTAGGGTTATGGCAGACGAAAATCGCTTGTACCAGCTCAACAGCGTTGCTCGCATTGCCGGAGGCATCACTGAAGAGGTTAGTTTGTTTTCTTTTAACTATAAGAGTTGTAACTGTTTAAATATATATATATATATATATATATATATATATATATATATATATATATATATATATATAAGTGGAATTAAATGTTTTTTGTTACATAACATTTTTAGAGTTTTTGTGTCTTTAAAAGATATGGGATAGATAACACACATTTGTATATGTAAACTTTGATTAGAATTTTTTATCAGTAATTTATTCATTAAGCTTTAATATTATTAGAATTTTTATGCTTTTTATTATCATTTTTAAAAGATTAGTTAGATAATAGCTATGTAGTTTTTGCACTAAATTAGGACATTTTTTATGCGATTATTAAATATGTGAGTGGAATTAAATATTTTTTTGTTATATAATATTTTTGGAGTTTTTGTGTATTTTTAGATTAGATAGATAACACACATTCGTATATGTAAACTTTGATTAGAATTTCTTTTATCAATAATTTATTGATTAGCCTTTAATATATTAGAATTTTTATGTTTTTTATTTTCACTTCTAAAAGATTAGTTAGATAACAGCTAGGTAGTTTTTGCACCAAATTAGGACATTTTTAGTAATAATTCATGATTTAGGTTTGTATGTATTAGAATTTATTTAGGGTGTAATTATTTTTAGGGTAAAGCACATGCATAAACCAAACACATACTAATATTACATGAAAGTCTCAAAACAAAAAATATTACATGCATGTCTTCATTCATATATTTATATAAATCTAATTCATTGAATTCAAATTAGGTCTTGTAGTACTAAATCGAATTAAAAAGATATGAATTAGTAGTGTTTTATAAATCTATATAAATCAAAGTAACTGAATTCAGATTAGCCATTATAGTACTAAATCGAATCAACTTGTATCGATTTACAAAGAATTCTAGTAAAGCGAATGAAATCAATTCAATTTATAATCAACTAGTAAATCGAATGTAATGAATTTGATTTATAAGCAATTATGCCTAGTGGTAAATTGAATCCACTAAGTTCGATTTAGTGTGTAGTTATCAAGGTTCTGAAAACCGGACCGGACCGACCGGTTCGACCGGGTTAACTGAGAACCGGTCTTATGGCCGGTCCGGTTGACACACAAAACTGCCTTGCAAAAAACCAGTTTAAAAATCGGCTAAACTGGTAAACCGGCTGAATTGGTCGGGTTTTTCAAAAGACCGGTTCTTTAAAAAAAAAAACGTAAAAACCCCACCCCCCAAAACACCCGACCTTCTCCCTTCTGTCTCACTCTCACATTCCAACCAAATCCCTAATTTGCCTAACCTATGAGAGAAAACACCGCCGCTACCATCAGCCCCCAGCTACCGCCCCACTAGCCACCGTCAGTCCCCCAGCCACCGTCAGCCCCCCAGCTACCGCCACTCTTCTCTTCCTCACCGTCTCTGCTCGTCGCGAAGCCCCACCAGCCATCGTCACCCTCAGCCGCCGCCACTCTTGTGTTCACCGTCTTTGTGCTTGTCGTAAAGCCCGCCTCTGTGATTGTTGTCGTCGGTAGTGACAGAGGGTGCCGTCGTTGTCCTCGTCGTCGATCCTCTTCTCCTCTATGCCACGCAAACGGTTACTCAATCCTCTTCAAGCGCATCTCTCCTCCGTGAATCTCTGCCCAGAGCCTCGCCGTGAAATTACTGCTCGGGGACTCGCCGTCGCAAAATGATCCTCTTCCGAGCTTACTCTGTCACCGCCGTTCCTCCTTCACCATGTCTTTGGTAATAATTAAGCCACTGCTTCTTCAGTTTCAATTTCTAAGATTCTGGCTTCTAAATTGGGATTGTGTTCTGAGTTGGATTGCTGCTCATGTGATTTTGAATTTAGTTTGGAGGTTAAGTTTGGATTGTTTTGGTTAGGTTTTCTGTTTTTGGATTCTCTGGATTTGGATTTGAATTTTAAGTTTTCTGAGTTTTGTTGTTGAATAGATTGAAAGATTTTTGTTAAAATTTGCTGTAACTCTGAATTTTTTTTTGTTGCTGATGGATTGAATTTTTTAAGTGTAAGTGTAAATTTGTGATTCTAAGTTTTCTGAGTTTTATTGTTGAATAGATTGAAAGGTGGTTGTTAAAATTTGTTGTAACCTTAAATTTTTTTCGCTGTTGATGGATTGAAATTTGTAAGTGTAAGTTTTTTATTCTAAACTTTTATTGCAATGACCAATTTTTAGTTTTCTGCCTTGCTTCTTCTTTTATTGAAGTTCCACCCAGATAGTAGCCAGTCGATACTCAGAGAGCAGAGATAAGATCTCTAACTAGCTTTGAGTGTTGGGTTACCTTTTCATGGATAATCTCTCGCTTCGAATGAACTTTAGACACAGATCATTGATTTAAACCAACAGCTTATTCTGTACAAAAGCATTCTCTGAATTTAAGGATGAATTTTCTTGCTGATTATTTTGTTATAATTTAGAAGTTAGTTAAAAAAAATTTATTTTATAAAATTTTAATAATAAAAAATGAATAAATTATTATGTCAAATTATAAACTTCTGAATTTTATTAATTAAGAAATTATTGAATTTGTATATTTAAAATTGTATATTGAATTTTTAATAATTGTATTATATATTTAATAAAACCGGTTCAACTCCGGTTAGACCCCGATTGGACCATTGAACCATTGAACCTGTCACCTGATCGGTTCAATGACCAGTCCGGTTCTCGCAACCTTGGTAGTTATGTCCATGTGTATAAATTGAGCTGAATTAATTCGATTTACAAGGATACTAACGTATATAAATAAGAGCTGAATGTGAATTCCTCATCATAGTGGGACTCACAATGGCTAGTGATGATAGCTTTTTAGTTCTGGTCTACTACAGATGGTCGATTAAGAAAAAAATGCGATCTGGAATAAAATTTACTGATAAGGATCCACTGAGTATTTTTCTCAAACTTTCTAGGAGTTTCAGCGAGTTTCAGAATACTATAATCGAAAAACTGGGGTTGAATGGCGTGAAACAGGTGGAAAAGTTATTCTATAGAATTCTGATTTTCGTGTTGCATGATGGTATGCAGTACAATTCGTTTGTCATAGACAGTAATGAAAATTTGCAAGTTTTGTTCCATTGTCGTCGCCAGTTTCCCGAGTTCTGAGCTATTGGCCAAGCTTGTAAATGTGGTCTATAGTTCAGGAGGTTCGAACCATAATCGTCAATCTTCAGCAATGCCAGCCGACTCCAGTTCGAGGCCACTTGGTGTAACGATCCAATTTCTGGTATGTCATGATCATACCAGAAACTGAACGCTACCAATTTGCTTTCCTTAACTTTAGCTAGTATTTATTATATGAGTATGATTTGTTGTTAACATATTGCTATTTTACGGGTAACTTTTTTTTGAAAACGTTTAACCTAACGTCCGAATTGATAAGCGGAATCTTTCATGACCAATTGACAATTAATAACATGTAAAACAGTTATATAACAACATTCAGTTATCCATCCTTTATTAGAGTATAGATTATAGATTTGAGTTAAAACACCCCTAGATAAAGCTAGATAATAACTATATATATATATACAACATCCCAGGCCCTGACCTGTTCAAGAAGTCCCTAAGCTAGCGCCCAGACTAGCCTAGACTCTATACTCACCTAATCCCTCTAAACTACAAAAGTGAGGGAAAGTACGTTCTAGGTCTTCAAAACTTGAGTCAGGTGGAAAGTCATCAAAAGGCGGAAGATCTTCTACCACTCCTCTGCACGATCATACGTCGCCAAGAGCTTCTCTCTAGTACTTCATTGAGTGGCCACATAACAGCAACATCGTACAGAGGACTTAGGCTAGAGTTTATGGATAAACGAGGTGTAGATGTCGGCTAGTCTCATGGTATATACATATAAAAAATTAATGGAGTTCACCCTAGACTCAGAAGACTACCTAGAGCAGATCCTCTTTGTAGAATGATCATCAGCACACTAGGAAAGGGTACTCATGCTTCCATCTGAAAGGGAAGGGAGAGAAGGGGTAAGAACTTGGGAGTTCTTAGTAGGGTTGGGGTTATTAGTTAAGTTCATTAATTCTAGGTTGTTTAGCAGATAAATAGCAGAATACAGAGAAGCAATAGATAGAAGATACAGATAACTAGAGAAAATAGAGAAAACAGAAAGCAGAACACAAACAAAAGAATACAAGAAAATAAACATAGACACAGAGAATAGAATACAAACAAAAAAAAGCATACATTCATACAACAATCATAACAGAAAAAATGCACAACCAAGTATGATGGATGTCTAGCCCTAGTGCAGGTAATGAGCTCAGTTGTCGGTTACATACCTGCTCCCGACGTTACCCGGAGTCCTTTGACCAGGTAAGGCTTTCCTGTTGGCAATACCCATCGCAAAAGTCCTTTGACTTGCGGGGCAATCCACTACAAGAGTCCTTTGACTTGCAGGGCAGAACTAGTTAACTTATATTTGCCCAACACACTCACTGTAAGAGTCCTTTGACTTGCAGGAGCATATGTTAGTTATATGTGTTCTCAATACCTCTGTAAGAGTCCTCTGACTTACAGAATATCATTATAGCTAAGTATCCCAGGAAAGCATTCTCAGTGGTCACACCACCATCTATCTGACTGCCTCAATGCAGCAGATGAGCATACAAATATATCTGGAGTTGCCTTAATGCAACAAATGACCTTTCAACAGGCCCTCTGCTTGTTCCCTAATCTCTTTATCATATTACTCTATTCTCTTTGTCTTTTTACTCTTCTCTGATTACTTTTTTTTCTTTGTCTCTTTACTCTGCTCTGGTTTCTCTGTTTAACGTATATATTTATAGCTTATGTAAATTTCGGTATGAATAGTTAGTCTGTCCCAAGTATAGGTTCATTAAGTCTATACTGAAACTGTTTAACTTTTCATATTATACCTAACCCTAGGCATAACTAAAATAATAACTATGTTGCTCCTAGTTTGTTCACTAATCACCATTTGTTTTTGTCACTAAAACTTTACCGACTTTTTCTTCGATTTTTATCTTTTCTTCAACTTTTTATCTTTCTTTTATCTTTGTCTCACTAATATGTTATTACCACTCCTTAAGTATTTTATGAAGGTAATTATGAGATTCTGCGCTTAAAGTTGTCTTTCTAAAGTTTTTACGAAAAATTGTATTTTTCGTATTATTTTATTATTAAATTTTTGAAATTTACCCTTTCTTACCTTAAAAGTTATATAAATTTACTTTTTACCCCCATAACTTTTAATATTTTTACTTTAAGCTCCTAACTTTTAATATTTATAATTTTACCTCACAAACACCAAAATAATTACAACCTTGCCCTTTTTAAGATCTAAAAGCTGTTCTTCATCATACTCAAAGTGTTTTTCATAAATTTTTCAGATTCTTTCTTTGTTTTCACCCGTTTTTCAATCTTTTCAATAACCAATTTTTATTAAAATTCATAATAAATTGGCAGCCACTAAAGCCCCATATTTTTCACTTGATTTTAACACAAAATCAACCCAAATTTAAGGGTTAGGGTTCGAAATTCCAGCAACCACAAGAACATGCATTCATAGCTTGAATATCATTAAATTTTCACCAAAATTTCAACAAGAATCACTCATATAAACAATCAATTTCAAGCATAGTCAAACCATATCATAATCACACAACTCAAACATAATTAATCAAGATTAATTTCACCAAACTCTACCTCCTTTGCAGCTGCCAAAAGTTGAACCAAGAACAAGCTTCTGAAAGCACTTTTACGCCTGATTTAACATCAAAAACAACTTTAGAACCATATGAACTATGAAGGCTGAAGCTTCATGATGATGAAAATAAGGTTTTCCTCACCTTAAGGTAGCTAGAAATCACGTTTTCTTAGAGCCTATGGGGATTGAACAAGAAATGCTAAGAGAAAACATGAAGAAAACATCATCAGCTTGAGTTTCCACCATGGCCAAAACTTCAAGGAGGAGGAGCAGCCATCATACCTTGATTTACTCCTTGAAAATTGACATAAAAATGAAGAAGAGGAAGAGGTGAACACTTTGGTCGGATTAGATTTTTTATAGGGGTTTAGTTTGAGAAAGAACGGAGGTTGAAGTTTGAAGCTTTCATGGATGTTCTTCCATTTTCTCTCATGAAATTTCGAATTCTAACTTGTCTTGGAAGAAAAAGTTGATGGTAATGATGAGCTTAGGGAGCCATGGGGTTAGGATAAGCATTATCCTAAAGTTTGATGTAA
The DNA here is from genome assembly GCF_059453495.1 of Arachis ipaensis. Lineage (NCBI taxonomy): Eukaryota > Viridiplantae > Streptophyta > Magnoliopsida > Fabales > Fabaceae > Arachis > Arachis ipaensis. The sequence goes on from NC_142436.1 coordinate 141,064,748, forward strand.
AAATATCTGAAGAAAGGATAATAATTATTAAAACTAGATGTATTAGAATACAAGTGTTTCTTATTTTTCTCTTAAGAAACCTTTGCTTGGAGAGCAAGAAAGAAAATATATGGTGGCTATCCCTGGGAGAGCCACGTGTCATAGGGTGCTGAATCATCAGAATTTAATAATAAAATATTATTTTGAAGATAATTACTAAAACTATATACATTAGATTACACTACTAAAAGATAAACATGAGCTTTACTAGTATACATGATACTAGTAACAAGATAATCATGAGAATAAAATATGTATGATGAAGCATTAGCATTGTTAAGTTCGTCTAAGAATGTGGGTATTATAAATTAATGGTAGATTTCTAACTCAGTTATTATATTACTAAATATATATATCAACATTAATCATAGCAGAGGAAATAATAATATAATATTCTGAATAAAATAATAATATATGAATATTATATTAATATAATTTTTCTCTCGAAATTCGAGACCGTCTCTTCACATAGAGACTAACCACGGAAATCAGAATTTTGAAATTCGGATCCGAAGTGGCTCAAAAACACAATTTTTCACGACATGCATTCTTAGGTCAGGAGAGGTGTCTGATGCAGTCAAGCTGCTGACTCAGCAGCTTGATGACACAGCACCTGCGCAGTGGAGGTGATTATATGCACTAAAATTCCATAAAAATTCTATTTGATCCTGAAATAGCACCATTTCTTCGAGGCTAAGCCGTTACACTTGGTGCCACATCATTTGTACTTGTGATTGCACCTGAGACATTTTGGTTGCATCTCCGTCTTTCGCAGTTGATCTAAACCGCAATCATGATGAAGAAGTAGGTGAGAATCGACCCTTCAGTAAGCTTGCTATTGCCAAGGCCAGTACTCCTATTACGGTCCCGGTTTTCGAGGAGGGTGGAGCTCCGGATGGAGTCGAGGATGAACTACGAGATGATGATGATATGGATCTTGCCACGATTGCTGATGTTGACATCGCGAGGAGTACTCCAGCCGGCGGTGGTGGAGCATCTAGTTCAGAAACTCATCAGCACCCCTCGCACTTTACAACTTTGAACTTCGATGCCATGATATAACAGGGGTTACCGAGAGTACCTTCTTGATTTGGGGTCAGAGATGCACAAGATATAAGAGCTCTGACTGAGTTCCAAGTTGGGCAGCAGTTTCAGGATAAAAAGGAGGTCATGTTAAGTGTGAAGACTTATAGCATCCGCCGTGGAGTTGAGTACAAAGTGTTGGAATCTGATCATTGCAAGTACCATGGGAAGTGTAAGGACTTTGGCAATGGGTGCACATGGTTGATTCAAATAAGTCTTCGCTAGCGCAGGAGTATTTGGGAGGTAAAACGGTACAATGGACCTCATACTTGTCTGGCCACCTCGATATCTAGTGATCACAAGATGCTTGATTACCATGATATATCGGCTTTCATACTGCTTATGATTAGAGCTAATGTTGTCGTGTGGATCAAGGTACTGTAGAATACGACAGAGACACATTTCGGTTTTAGAATGACATACAGGAAGGTTTGGTTGGCTAAGCAGAAGGCTGTTGTATAGATTTATGGAGATTGGGAGGAGTCATATAATGAGTTACCGCGGTGGGTATTGGTTGTACAGATCACGATATCAGGTAGTGTTGCAGTGCTGAGGATGAGTCCTGTACGAGTTGGTGGCAAGTCGATGAGTCATCAGCTTATTTCCATCGGCTCTTTTGAACATTACCACAGTGTATTAAGGCCTTCTAGCATTATAAGCCATTGGTTAGTGTTGACAGGACCCATTTGTACAGCAAATACAGGGGTACACTTCTCATGACGATTGTTTAAGACGACAATTCCAATATCATTCCTGTTGCATCTAAGTGCACGTCACCATGAACTTGTCGATGCAGTTCGCAGGAGGTAAAACATCCAGTAGCTCCTCAAACCATGAACCATGCTGGGCAGCCACTGTAGATGTATCTCTCAAAGTCCATGAGGCATCCGTTGGCGTACTAACCATTGAGCGGGAGCCCTAACTGGTATGCTACATCTTGCAGCGTAAACGTGCACTTCTCGAATGACATGTGAAACGTGTGCGTCTCCGAACACCATCTCTCTATGAATGCACTCACAAATAGCTCATCCAACCTAAACCAAGTCTCATTCAGCCTTGCAAGATGGTATAAACTAGCCATCTGCAAATACGGCATGATCCTGTCATTCAGGGACATACCGTGTTGCCTTCTCATGCTGGTGATACAGTAGTGGATTGCACAATAATAAAAAATTGTTTATAAGAACCATAACAAAACAATGTCCCTGAAGGAATACTAAATAATGCATGACCTAATTGGAAAAAAAAATCCTAAACCCAAACATATAATCTTACATGTTTAACTAAAAGAAAAAAATGCTAAATCTAAATGCGCGTAACACGAAAACTCTAATAAAAATTTAAATTTAACTTATAAAACATATCGCAATCATCAATCACTATTATGACTGCTACTGTTGAGTTAAAGTGAATCATAACTAAACTAATTTTCACTACATAATACAATATAAAATTAATAACTTGAAAATTCTAACAGAACCTTCAGTCACTACTCTAACTAATATTTATAAGTAGCATTTTGAATTTTCAAAATCTAGCCAACTACTAAATCACTACTTCTAACCACTATATTTTAAAAATTAATTTTCTAATTCCTAACTAAGGTTTATAAACAACTACTAGAAGAAGCATGTTAACATCACTAGCATTACTAACCTATGATGGAAAAAATATTTTCATTCACTAACCTCTTTATGGACGACACCAGCAATATGAACGACTCCATCCAACCGATAAATACAGTTTGGATCGTCATCTATGTGTTCAGATTTAAATTTGGTAAGGTTATTGCCAAAATTTTCTATCACGTTGGTTTTTGGTAGTGGGGGAGAAAGTGATTTGTAATTCGAAACAATTGAATTCAAATTCAATATATAGGTGTAGTATTAGTAAAGCGACTCTATTGGCTTCGATTTACCTATATTATTCACTGGCTATAAAATCGAAGCTGTCACATTCGATTTAGTAGGAACGTAAATCGAAACTACTTATTTCGATTTACTATGAGTTCAATTCGAAGCCCATTGATTCGAATTGCCATGTGCTAGTCAAAACAACGTATACATAATCTGCTATAGGGTGCAGTGGATTATGCTACTCATATTTTTTCATAAACCGTTAGACCCCGCAACGGTTTATGCATGGTCTAGGTTTTTCAAAAACTGTGACACCCTTTAGTAATTTCTGTATGGCACGAATTTTAACATAATCTACGCTACATTGTAGCAGATTACATACAAACTACAAACCGCTACATCCTGTAGCGGTTTATATAGATTTAAAACAAGACAAAGATGTAATCTGTTTCAGAAAGTTGTAATTGTGTATATTTAAAGCCTAATAAGTTTATTTATGTAACTTGCCTTAAAATATATAATTTTTAACAAATTTTTCAATAAAAATTTAACTGATTCAACAAAATTTTTATGTTTAAATCAAATCCGTTAAATAACCGATTTAGTCCGATTATCAGAATCACGGTCTTTTTAGTTTTTACACAAGTAAAGCAAGGGAATAATTAATACTCCCTCTCCCTCAAATTAAATGATTTCATGTGCGATTGTTTGTAATTTGTAGTTGCTTCATTTTCTTCAATTTTTCTGCAGTAAGATGTATGTCTGCAACTTTAATTTGTTTCTACTTTCTAACTTGGGTCATCTAACTCCTCAAGCAATATAAGAAGCTTTGAAATGAACTTTGGAACGTGTTAATGGTCAGCAGTCAGCAAAACGCTACCATGTAGTACATGCATGTTTTATAAGTTACATGATCCTTGAATCCAAACTATTCAAATCATAACCATCGACTGAGGTTAAAAATTCTTAGTCTAATAAAAGGAACTCCCCTCTATAACCAACTCTTGGGGTTCAAAATTTCTACTATATATTAAGTAAAATATCCTCATAAGTTTTGCTTGTTAAGGTTGTGAAATGGGTTTCTAAGTGTTGGTATATTAAGGAACACGTCTTAACCAGTGGATGTAAAATTGTTGCTTTTAACTACTGTGTAAGATTTCCTAAAATTTGAAGAAAAAATTAAATGCAGAAGAAAGAGCGCGTCTAAAAATTTAGAAGAGACATCTGAATCAAGTGAAATAACTAAATAAGTATAAAACCATCAATGATCAATGTTAACATGCTAAATAATGTGAAAATTAGTAAAGCTAATTTTAGAAAATAAATAAATAAATAATAACTAAATAAAATAAAAGGTAATAAACAATTGTAGTTTATAACTTTAGAATTTTAATGGTTGAAAAAGAGAAGAATTATATACCTCTAATTGACGGATGGTTCATATTGAAAAGACTCACCTATAAATTGAGTTTTTCATTAATTCATTTCAATCAAGTCATCCAGATAGAATAACATAATATTTCTTTGAGTAGTTTTCTCCTATATATGTAGAGAAAAGTGTGTTCTCATTTTATCAAGAGAGAGTGTTATTGTAGTCTCCTTGTGATAGAGAGAAGTTGTAATTCTCAAAGAAAGTTATTCAATTGTTTCCATATTTTATACAAATTTCTAATTTTTCATCTCTATATTTTGCTGTGTCATTTGTCTGGTACCTAACAGTGGTATCAGAGCCAAAGGTTGCTGATTAATATTTTTTTCGCTGCGAGTTACCGTCTAAAAAAATGGCAGCAAAGTATGAAATTCAAAAATTCAGTGGGAGTAATTTTTCCATATGGAAATTGAAGATAAAAGCCATTGTGAGAAAAGACAATTGCGTGACAGCAATTGAAGGTAGACCCACTGGAATTACAGATGAAAAATGGAAGGAGATGGACAACAATGTTGTTGCAAACTTACACTTGGCACTAGCTGACTCAGTTTTATCAAGTGTAGCAGAGAAAAAGATAGCAAAAAAAAATTTGGGATGCTCTCACCAAATTATATGAAGTCAAGTCACTTCATAATAAGATATTCTTGAAGAGAAGACTTTATACTCTTCGAATGAGTGAGTCCACATCAGAAATGGATCACATCAAGAATCTAAATACGCTATTTTCCCAACTCTCATAGTTGAAATATACCATAGCAGAAAACGAACGTGCAGAGCTCTTACTTCAAAGTTTACCAGATTCATATGATCAACTTATTATTAACTTAACTAATAATGTTTTGACTGATTATCTTTCTTTTGATGACATGGCTGCTGCGGTTCTTGAAGAAGAATCTAGGCGCAAGAATAAGGAAGATAGATTAGAGAACTCAAAACAACCAGAGGCTTTGTTTATGACAAGAGGGAGATCAATGGAGCGTGGTTCCAGTGGGAGTCAAAGTAGACCAAAGTTACAAAGTAAGAAGCAGGTCAAATGCTACAATTGTGGTAAGAGAGGACACTTCAAAAAAGATGGTTGGAATAAGAAGAGTATAGTGAAGGTTCCAGAAGGATCAAGTTCTCAAGGATGTGTTGCGAGCACCTCTGATGATGGAGAAATCCTGTATGGCGAAGTAACAATTAGTTCTAAAGGCAGCAAACAACTCACTGATGTTTGGATTGTTGATTCAGGAGCAACTTGGTACATGACTCCTCATCGTGATTGGTTTTGTACATATGAACCTGTCTTGGAAGGATTGGTGCTTATGGGAAACGATCATGCCTTAGAAATTGTTGGAATGGGTACTGTCAAAATAAAAATATTTGATGGTTCTATTCGTTCATTTCAAGGGGTAAGACACGTGAAAGGCTTGAAGAAGAATTTGCTGTCGATTGGACAATTGGATGAACTTTGTTGTAAGACCCATATTGAAGGTGGGATCTTGAAAGTTGTTAAAGGAGCTCTTATGGTAATAAAAGCAGAAAAGATTACAGCAAACCTATACATGCTTGTGGGAGATACTTTACAAGAGGCAGAGGCATTAGTTGCTTCATCAAGCCAAGAAGAAATGACTATGACATGGCATTGCAAATTGGGCCACATGTCAGAACGAGGCTTGAAGATTCTTGTAGAACGTAATCTCATTCCCGGACTCAAATCGATAAACTTACCGTTTTGTAAGCACTGCGTTACAAGCAAACAACATAGATTGAAGTTTGGTAGATCAACTGCTCAGAGCAAACACATATTGGAGTTGATTCATTCTGATATGTGGAAATCACTGGAGATGTCCCTAGGAGGAGCAAAATATCTTGTATCATTTATTGATGATTACTCTAGGAGGCTATGGGTGTATCTGATCAAGAAGAAGTCAGACGTGTTTGCGATGTTCAAAGAGTTTAAAACAAAGTTAGAACTTGAATCTGGAAAAAAGATTAAGTGTTTAAGGACAGATAATGGAGGAGAATATGTCGATGGTGACTTTCTAACATTTTGCAAGCAAGCAGGTATTCAACGGCAATTCACAGTTGCATATACTCCTCAGCAAAATGGTGTAGCAGAGCGAATGAATAGGACTCTCCTAGAAAGAGCACGAGTTATGTTGCAAACTGCAGGTTTAGCTAAGTCTTTTTGGGCAGAAGCTGTTAAAACCGCCTGTTATGTGATAAATCGGTCACCATCAACTTCAATTGGGTTGAAGACACCAATAGAGATGTGGCAAGGTAAGTCACCTAATTATTCTTCTTTACATATATTTGGTTGTCCTGTGTACGTGATGTACAATTCCTAGGAAAGAACAAACTTGGACCCAAAGTCTAGAAAATGTATATTCTTGGGTTATGCTGACGGATTTAAGGGGTATCGCCTGTGGGATCCCACTGCCCGCAAGGTAGTTGTCAATAGAGATGTGATATTTGCAGAAGATGAATTACAAAAAGAACAAGAAAATGACAGCACTGTTAAAGAGATAACCACTGTTTAAATAGATGAAAAATACAGAGAAGGTGATCTTTCTGAAGCAGAAGCACAGCACGAAGAACAAGAAGCAGAGGCCAATGACATAGAAGTTCGTCGATCCACTCGACAAAGAAGAACACCATTATGGAACTCAAATTATGTTTTGACAAACCATGATGCACATTGTCTTTTGACAGAAGATGGAGAGCCAACAAATTTTATGGAGGCTATTTGCAATCCAGACACTTCTATGTGGATGACAGCAGTGCAAGAAAAAATTGAGGCATTACATAGAAATCATACCTGGAAACTTGTTGAACTTTCAGCAGGTCAGAAAGCCATTGGTAACAAATGGGTTTACAAGATCAAACGAGATAGTAATGATCAGGTGGAACGATATCGTGCAAGATTGGTTGTCAAGGGATATGCTAAGAAAGAAGGTGTTGACTTCAATAAAATATTTTCTCCAGTGGTGAGACTAACTACTATTAGAGTAGTTTTGGTTATGTGTGTTGTATTTGATTTACATCTAGAGTAATTAGATGTAAAGACTGCTTTTTTTATGGAGAACTTGAAGAAGAGATATATATGCTCTAACCAGAAGCTTTTGAAGAACAAGAAAAAGAAAACTTGGTTTGCAGGTTAACTAAATCTCTGTACGGTCTAAAGCAGGCGCCAAGGTGTTAGTACAAGAGATTTGATTCTTTCATTATTTGCCTTGGATACAACAGACTTAGTTCAGATCATCGTACCTAGTATAAGAGGTCTGGTGATAATGATTTCATCATTCTGCTGTTGTATGTGGATGACATGTTGGTGGTAGGTCCCAACAAAGATCAAATCCAAGAATTGAAGGCACAGTTGGCTGGAGAGTTTGATATAAAAGACTTGGGACCAGCAAACAAGATTTTAGGGATGCAAATCTACCGAGACAAAAGGGATAGGAAGATTTGGCTATCGCAAAAGAATTATTTGAAGAAGATCTTGCAACACTTCAACATGTAAGAATGTAAGCTAATTTCAACCCCACTTCCTATGAATTTCAAATCATCCTCAAGTATGTGCTCTAGTAGTGAAGCAGAGAGGATGAAAATGTCTCGAGTACCGTATGCATCAGCGGTGGGAAGCCTTATGTATGCCATGATCTGTACAAGGCCAGATATTGCTCAAGCAGTTGCGGTGGTAAGTCGATTTATGGAAAATCCAGGTAAAGAGCATTGGAATGTTGTTAAGAGGATCTTGAGATACATCAAAGGGACCTCGAATGTTGCATTATGTTTTGGAGGATCGGAATTCATTGTCAATGGATATGTCGACTCAGACTTTGCAGGTGATCTTGATAAACGAAAATCTACTACAGGCTATGTGTTTACACTTGCACGAGGAGCTGTGAGCTGGCTATCTAAATTACAAACTGTTGTAGCTTTATCTACTACAGAAGCTGAATATATGGCAGCTACACAAGCATGCAAGGAAGCTATTCGGATCCAAAGGTTGATAGAAGAACTCGGGCACAAACAACAGAAGATTTTTGTGTATTGTGACAGTCAGAGTGCCTTGCACATTGCAAGGAATCCTACCTTTTATTCAAGAACAAAATACATTGGAGTACAATATCACTTTGTTCGGGAAGTAGTAGAAGAAGGAAGTGTTGATATTCAGAAGATTCACACTAAAGACAACCTAGCAGATGCCATGACAAAATCAATCAACACAGAAAAGTTTGAATGGTGTAGATCCTCATACGGCCTATGGAATGCATGAGCAACATGAATTTTGAAAATTTATCAAAATTAGCTTTAAGTGGGAGATTGTGAAAATTAGTAAAGCTAATTTTAGAAAATAAATAAATAAATAATAACTAAATAAAATGAAAGGTAATAAACAATCGTAGTTTATAACCTTAGCATTTTAATGGTTGAAAAAGAGAAGAATTATATACCTCTAATTGACGGATGGTTCATATTGAAAAGACTCACTATAAATTGAGTTTTTCTTTAATTCATTTCAATCAAGTCATCCAGATAGAATAACATAATATTTTTTTATTAGTTTTCTCCTATATATGTAGAGAGAAGTGTGTTCTCCTTTTATCAAGAGAGAGTATTATTGTAATCTCCTTATGATAGAGAGAAGTTAATTCTCAAAGAAAGGTATTCAATTGTTTTCATATTTTATACAAATTTTTAAATTTTTATCTCTATAGTTTGCTGTGTCATTTATCTAGTACCTAATAAATAAGTAAAAGTAAAACATGACAACAAAACTAAGATTTTGGCGCAAAATATGATAAAGGAACCAGATAGTAACTTGCTTTGGTGTTGGGGAACATTTTATTATTTTTTATCTGTATATTTTTTTCTATTTTTTGATGTACTCTAATTTTGTTTTGTATTAATTTTTTTTATTTTTTATTCTGACTTTGTAAAATTTGTAATTGTAATTATTATATATTATGTTTATTATCAAAATTTTGTATAATATAAATTATGATCCTATAAAAAAAAGACAAAATAAATAAAAAATTAATTATAAGTAATAATAGAGCCATAAATAATAAAAATTTATAGTCCAAAATAATACTAAATGAAAAAGTACTGACAATACTAAAAAAATTATAGAATATTTTCTTTTTATCTAATATTATAAAATTTATAGTACTCTCTTTTATATTTTTATTTTTTATTATATTTATTTTATTTATATGATAAATAGTATTTATATTATTTTTGATAGTATTCTAATTTTGCATGTATACAAAAAAATTATTTAAATTGATGTCTCTTTTAGTAATTTTCATCTAAAAGTGATTTTGAATAGTATAATCTACACAACATTTATTTTACTATAATCAATTTTAATATAAAGATTAGCAAACATAAATCATGTTAGCCCAAACTTACTTTTTATCAAAATAAATTTTATGAAAATTCCCGTTTATAAACTGTAATCTAAACACACACATTTATTCTACTAAATGGACAAATGCATCTCATGACTCATTGTTTCGTAGATAGGATATTTAAATAAAGAGAGATGCTATATGTAATTTTCATTTATATTTTTTTTATTCTTTAATATTAAATAATTAAAAAATATAAAATAAAACCAAAAGTTATTTTTTAATATAAAAGAAATATATGTAAAAATTAATATAAATATTCGGGCAAAATACTATAATAAGCCAACGTCAATCCAAATTTACCTATATGAGCCAAAATGAAAATCGATACAGCAATGAGCCAGATCATATTTTTATGTAATTCGAACCAGGCTAGTTCGAACTTCATCTTCAAATAATTCGAACCAGAGCGTTCGAATTTCAAAGAAAAAATTGAATGTAAATCGAACCAGACTGGTTCGAACTACGTATACAAGTAATTCGAACCACTCCAGTTCGAATTATGGGGAAATGAGATCTTCAGGTAATTCGAACCACCCTGGTTCGAATTACGCTTAAGCTAGGTTGTTAGTAATTCGAACCACCCTGGTTCGAATTACTAGTGATTGGGCTATATAAGGAGTTCGAATCAGCCTCATTCGAACCATTCTCAACTTCCCCTGCCCCACCAAATCTCAGAGAAAACGACCCAGATTCTCTCCGAGAAAGACCTGAACGAAATACTCTGCTCATGGGGGACGATCCGGCACGGTTATATCGCTTGGACGGAGTCGCCCATATAGCTGGGGTCATCAACGAAGAGGTTAGTACGGAAATAACTTTGTTTTACCGGTACATGTGAGTTAGTGGTTTGGCATGCGGGTTAGATGTTGGTTTAGTTGGTGGTTTATTTTAGCGGTTTATGTTAGTGATTTCTGTTAATGGTTTATGTTAGTGGTTTTTGTTAGTGGTTTATGTTGGTGGTTTATCTTAGTGGTTTATCTTAGTGGTTTATGTTAGTGGTTTATCTTAGTGGTTTATGTATGTGGTTTATGTAAGCGGTTTACGTTAACGGTTTACGTTAGTGGTTTATGTTAGTGGTTTATGTAAGCAGTTTAGTTGTGGTTTTATAATGTTAGATCTTTCATGTCAGTAGGCTATGGTGGTTTCTAATTTAAGTTTCTTATGCAAATGGTTCTCGTTCTTGGATTTTTAAGCGGCTATACATAGTAAGATTTTTTGTTTTAGGGATTATCGTGTTAATTATGTTTGTCACCGGTAATTAAGTTGGTTCTAATAATGCGGTTCATTTCTTCCGCAGCCTCAGCGATGCATCAGGAGCATGCGGCGGCAGCAGGGCATGGTCCTGGACGACAGATACGTTCCGTACCTGCAGATGGCTGGTCTTTACCATCTTGCAAGGCTGAACGATAGATGGTTCCGTTTGGACGAGGCCCTTGTCAGTGCGTTTGTTGAGCGATGGCATCCGGAGACGCACACGTTTCATATGCCGTTCGGAGAGTGCACGATCACACTGCAGGACGTGGCATACCAGCTGGGTTTGCCAGTGGACGGGCGTTACGTCAGCGGCTGCCTATCAGAGTTCCATGTCTACATCGAGGGTGGCCGTCCAGCCTGGGTTTGGTTCGAGGAGTTGCTTGGAGTGGTACCTCCTCCTAGCCAGGTTCAGAAGTACGCGGTCAACTGCAGCTGGTTTCAAGAGACGTTTGGTGAGTGCCCGGAGGGAGCTTATGAGGATACTGTGCGTCGTTATGCCCGTGCGTACATCATGATGTTGTTGGGCACGCAGCTTTTTGAGGACAAGTCGGGCAACCGCGTTCACATCAGATGGCTTCCGTTTGTAGCTAGGCTGGAGGAGATGGGGACCTACAGCTGGGGTTCTGCAGCACTGGCATGGTTGTACCGGTGCATGTGCCGTGTGGCGAACAGAAATGTTATCAAGCTAGCGGGCCCACTTCAGCTACTTCAGTCATGGATTTTCTGGCGATTTCCTCGGTTTAGGCCTGCAGGATTTGAGACGTTCAGCTGGCCATTGGCCTCGAGGTACTTTACTAATCTTTGTCTATTTCAATTTACTACACATAACCGCGTGTTCATTCATAATGTATTGGATACCCTAAGCACACATATAAGTAGCGGTAACACATGTGCATGTTGCAGGTGGTCAGGTTACATCCCTTCCAGTAGCGAGAAGGGTCCTAGGGTTCAGACGTGGAGGCTCTAGATAGACCGGTTGCAGGATAGAGAGGTCAGTATGTTACTTAATAAGTATTTTTATTTAACCACGATTTACGAGTTGGGATCACGAGTTGCCCTGACATTGTATCGTTCTGGGTGCAGTTTATCTGGATGCCGTACAGTAGCCCCGACGTACTTCAGGTCGTGCATCCCGAGGTTTTGGAGCCTCGGCATATGGTGCTGTGGCGGTCTGTTACATCGCTTATCTACTTTGCCGTCATAGAGTGGCATCAGGTAGACAGGGTTCTTCCGCAGTTTGGAGGGGTGCAGCCCCGTCCACAGGCCGCCCTGAACATCGACTTTCTGATGTCGAAGGACGGCAGAGGCGGCGATCGATGGTTCCCGTCCCATTTGCAGAAGTGGCATCAATATTGGGACGATCGTACGGAGAGCGTGCTGAGATTCGATGTTGTTGCTAACCCTGGTCCGTCACATCAGTTCTTGGATTGGTGGAGTCAGCACGGGAAGAGGTTTTTGTCTCTGGATCCGCAGTTGGGCGATCCGAGAGCCGTTGCTATTCCTGTTGAGGCCTCACAGCGGGGAGCTGGGCGAGTACCTGAGATGGATCGGCCTGACGACGTGCCGGACAGGAGGCGGGTTGATAGGAGAGCTCGCGTGGGCACACGTCGTAGCCAGCGTGACTGGGGATGGCTTGAGCGTGCTGTGGAGGCTGGCGACGAGGCCGGCCCCGCTAGGGGTTGACGACGACATCATCCTGGCAGAGGTAGAGGGCGTGCTGCGGTTCATGCCGCTGCACCTGACCCTGAGGACGATGACGATGATCAGCATGGGCCCGAGGGCGGGGATGGTGCAGGGGCGGCTGCAGTTGCTGGTGGTAGTACCCAGGATGGGGTTCACGGAGGTGAGTGGTATGGCTCCGGGATGGGTGACGGGGCTGAGCCTAGTGACGCTGGACTTGGGTCCGGTCCTTTTGGACATTACTTTGTTGGAGTACCCACCGACGACCAGCCTCAGCAGGACGGTACTCCATGGGTTATTCCCGGATCACAGTGGCAGGACTTCCTTGGGGCAGATACGCTTGATGCGGACTTCGGCAGTCCACGGTTTCTAGCGGAGATTTCGGCTATCATGCAGGAGGACGAGCCGGGCAGGAGGCGTCCTCAGACCCCTGGCACGCAGGCACCCTTAGATGTTGATCTGAACGAGCCTGCTACGACACCTGTTGGTGACCAGTTTGGTTTGGGAGGTACCCCACATTCCGCTTACACCGCTGCATCACAGTCCGTCGCCGGGCCGTCTGCCGCACCACTCCATTTTACGCCACCCGCACAGCCTGCCCCGCATGAGGACGCAGATGAGATAGAGGATGAGGAGCCCTTTATCCGCAGAGGTCAGAGGCCACGGGTTCCCCGTCGTTGTGGGACAGGCTCCCACTTGTTTAGATGATTTACATTTCATGTATTTTGGACGTTAGGGTTCACTCATGTACCAGACCGATGTGGACTACTGTTGTTACTTTAGAGCTATTTTTCCTTGTTGTTTCCTCATCTTATTGTACTTAAAAATCTGTTATTTACCTACTGGATTAGTGACTATGTATTATCATTGAATCATATAACACTGTAGTTATCAACTTTTGCAGTCATGGGATTTCTAACCATATTCAAATTCAGATGCAACTTTTTCATTACTCGAAGGTAAAAAGATAAACAGATTACACAAGTCATCTTACATAACAAGTAACAGGAAAAATAAAATCAATGAACACTAACAATAACAAGATCGCTACTACTGGCCCCCCGTGTGAGACGGTCCTCCAAGCTGTGGGCAACTCCTGCGGGTGTGTCCGGGTTGGCGACAAAGGCCACACCTCTTTGGCCGATTCGGATCTGCCTCGTCCATGTTCGTCCGTATCCTAGTGGATCTCGGACGACCCTCTCTCGCACGCCTCTTGGCAGGGTCCGGGATCACGGTTGGCCCGTCGTAAGGTGGCCAGAATCCCTCCGGTATCGGCGGTGTGAATCCCATCTGGTACACACGGAACACTGATCTAATCTGATACACGCTGTGAACATAAGAGGACCAGGTAACCCGTGAGTAGGCGCAGCATGCAAGTACGTGCTGGCACGGGAAATGAAGTGCCTGGAAGTACCCGCAGTCACAGGTCCGGGACGCAAGCGATACTCTGTAGGTACCCAATGAGAAAGAGCCCGTCGGAGTGGTCTCGGCTACGGTGAACTCGGAGTTATCCCGGTCATACAAAGTCACCGTGAAGCACCTCGAATTCTTCAAGTTGGCCTCTATACACTTCACCAAGTACTGACTGAATTGCTGTCCGGTTCCCATCTGGGCCTCAGCCTCTCTACCCTTGCGAACAAAGAGTTCCGCAAGCCTTCCATATGTTGCCTTCACCAAAGAGCAAACAGGGAGGTTTCTGACACCCTTTAGGATTGAGTTCACACACTCCGAGATATTCGTCGTCATGTGACCGAATCTCCGTCCCTCGTCACGATGCTGAGTCCATAAGGAATAATCAATCCGGTTCGCCCACTCACACATCGCCGGGTCTTCAGACCGAAGAATATCAAACCAGTAATCAAACTCAACCTCGGTCTTGGCATATGCGGCATTCACTAGGAGCCTATGTGCATCCTTGCCCTTGAAGGTAAGGGCAAAATTAGCCGCTACGTGTCGAATGCAGAATGCACGGTATGCAGATGGAGTTAACCAACCTCCGTCCGGAGCCTCAAGCGCAGCCTTTATGCCGTTATGCCTGTCCGATATAACCAGAAGACCGGGCTGCGGTGTCACGTGCTGTCTAAGGTGGGAGAGAAAGAATGACCAAGACTCTGCATTCTCACCTTCTACTAGTGCGAATGCAACGGGTAGAATGTTGGAGTTCCCGTCCTGTGCAATCGCGATGAGCAAAGTACCCCCGTACTTCCCATACAGATGGGTCCCATCAATGCTAACTAAAGGCTTGCAATGGCGAAATGCCTGGATGAGCGGTGGAAACGTCCAGAAAAGTCTGTGGAAAAAAGCTTGAGACTCGTCTACTTGTCCACTAACTCGAACGGGACTCGTCCGTAGGATTGCAACAGTACCGGGCATCGTCAACTGGACTCCCAAAACCCACCTGGGGAGCTCGTTGTATGACTCATCCCAGTCACCGTATACGAGGGCAATTGCCTTCTGCTTCGCCATCCAGACCCTCCTGTAAGTCGGCCTAAACCCGAAGTGTGCTGCCGTGGCATTTAGGAGCACCTTGATGCTGACGGATGCATCAGCCCTAACCATTGGCATAACGAACGCGGAAATCACATGATAATCCAAGCTCCTATGGTCACTCGAGATGGAGGTCGCAAGACAAGTGTGAGGTCCATTGTACCGCTTGACCTCCCAAATGCCCTTGCGCTTCCGCAGACTCAGTCGAATCAACCATGTGCACCCATTCCCAAACTCAGAACACTTGCCCACATAACGGCGATGATCAGACTCCACAACCTTGTACTGTACCCCTCGCCGGATGCTGTAAGTCTTCACACTTAACAGGGCCTCGTCTTTATCCTGAAATTGCTGACCAACCTGGAACTCTGTCAAACCAGCAGTCCCTTCAGCATCTCTAGCTCCGAATCCAACAGAGTGCCCTGAAACACCCTCTTGCCTCATGGCATCTAGGTCCAAAGAGAAAAAATGTGGTGGATACTGCTGTGTGCCAGAACTAGAACCACCGACTACCAATGCAGGCTCAGTCGCTCCAACCTCGTCGCCGCTGTCATCCTCAATCATATCCGGCTCGACGTCGTCCTCCTCTACATCACCCAACACTCCGTCACCGACGCCAACCGGTGGAACTCCCTGTAAAGCGTTCGGCAGAATATCAACTGATCCTACCACGTCGCCTACTCCATCATTCAGATCAACGGCAAAAGACGGGGAGGCGACTGGTTCGACCGCTGGCTCGTACACAGGGACGGACGAAGAAGCAACGGCAGGCCTGGAACTCGAACCGGCTGCCGCTGCTTCAGTGGTGGCATTCCGGTTCGAACCCCCTGAGCTGGATACCACATCAACCAACTTTGCCAACAACTCTGGTGTCCTAACCTCGGGAAACTGCCTCAGACATAGAAACATGACTTGCAGGTCCTCATCACTACCAATCGTGAAGCAATCATACTTCACCGTATCCTGCAAGACAGTGATTGGAATGCGATAGAAAAACTTCTTCACTCGCTTCGCACCTTCCAGACCAAGTTTCATCAGCACAGATCTAACAAGATCATCATAGCTCGTCGTTGGTTTCACGACAATACAGAGAGGATCCTTAACTCAGGTTGTGTAATTCGAACCAGCCTGATTCGAATTACTTGATGCAGCTTCTCCCCATATAATTCGAACCAGAGTGGTTTGAATTATGTGCTACGTTTTCCTCCCAAGTAATTCGAACCACACTGGTTCAATTTACTTGAATAAATTTGTCTCCTCATAATTCGAACCACTCTGGTTCGAATTACTTATGAATAGAGTTCGAACCACACTGGTTCGAATTATATAAATATAGAGTTTGACTCATTACAGAAACGAATTTCACTTTGGCTTATTTAAGTAATTTGCAACTTCTCTTGGTTTATTCTAGTTTTTTGTTCTAAATATTCTCTTAAATAAAACATAAAACTACCGAGTCTATGATGGACAATCACGTGTACTCACCAGTATACTGTACTATAAGGCTATTGAAGAGGGTCACAAGAGACAAATCAAAATCCATTGCACGGATTAGAGGTACATTCCTTCCATTTGTCTTTGATATTACACTTATTAATTTTTTATTGTTACTAATATAAGAATCGCATTGCTTTGAATCGTGCAAGACCGCAAGGAGTCTTGTCCATAATTTTTTAGTTAAAATGTATAAATTTAAAAAGAAAAAGCATGAGAGAAGGGAAGCCTAGTCAGTTGTGAGGTTGGAAGCAGCGGTGATTAATTGTCTAAAGTATAACATTGGGAGATAACAAAATATTTACATCTTGCTTCCAATTATTCTTGCCTTAAGTGCCTGGGATTAGTAGTATTATAGCTGCTTAAAAACGCAGCTCACAGTCTCACACCTCTCCAATTATATGCATAATGCATTGCATTCTATAGATGCAGCTGATGAAATAATGTGGCTATGTGATAGTTAATGAGTTATATAATTCATAGATTATCTTTTACTATGTTATGTAAATTCATCCCAATTATTATCTTTTGCAATTTTTTTCTTATTTAGCAAAAGGAAATTGTTTGACAGGATCATGACTATGTCATATAAATATATTTATTATTTTAGAAAAAAGAGGTACTCTGCTCATCTGCTGCATTCTGGAAAAAGCTAGAGCCAGGTTTCGTGAGGCAGAGTGCTACATTCCTAGACAGAGCAGAAACTACTGTTGGATCTATTTTTATCAGAAAATAATAAATGACGAGGATGGCAATCCTTGTCAGTTAGCAATACATTACCATAGCCACGTTACGCCATTCATTAACATTAGTAAATACCAATTAATAATAATCATAGCAACACCAAATACCAAATGCCAACTGCACTTTGAATGAACGAGGCATTATTATTTTCGTTAAACATAAACAAAGAACGCGTTATCGTTAAGGGTAGCGAAACTGAAGACGGATTAAAATGACGAAAGTGACCCTAGGGGAATAAAGCGAAGTGAGCAGCGATGAGGCTTCAACTCAAATGGAGGGATGCTGCCTGTGGTGGGAGCAGAAGCAGTAGGCTTTGGCCCTTTGTACAGTAATGACTGGCGACTTTTTAATTTACAAAAAGGCGTGCCTCTTCCTCGATTCGTCGTGCCTTCAATTCTATCCAATCAATCCCAATGCCCCCCCCATCTTCTCTGAGACCAAAATACCCCTATTCGTCTTCTCCTCTTCTCTTTTGTAAGGAACATTAACACTCAAGCTACTGTTAGTTAGAGTTGCGAGGGAAAGGGAGAGATGGCGAAGACCACTACTCCTAATGCAACGACGTCGTTTCAAGTGATCAAACCGGAACTCTACGCACATAGTCCAGTCCACTACGCCGTCGCTTTGGGCGACCACACCACACTTTCTAGAATCATCTCAAACCTTCCGCGCCTCCCCGATCCTTCCCTAATTCATACTGAATCTGACTCGCTTGCTCAGGAACGAGTCGCCGACCAGATTGCCGCCGTTCTAGACCGCCGCGACGTCCCCAATCGTGAAACGCCTCTACACCTAGCTGTTCGCCTCAACGACCTCTACGCCGCCCGCGCACTCGCCACCGCTGGCGCCGATGTTTCGCTCCAGAATTCATCTGGCTGGAACGCACTCCAAGAAGCGCTCTGTCGCCGCGCCTCCGAGATCGCGCTCGTTCTCCTCCGCCTACATCACCGTAACGCGTGGTCCAAGTGGCGCCGCCGCCTCCCCCGTGTCATCGCCGCTCTCCGCCGCATGCGTGACTTCTACATGGAGATCTCTTTCCACTTCGAGAGTTCTGTTATTCCCTTCGTAGGCAAGATTGCTCCATCCGATACCTACAAGATCTGGAAGCGCGACGGAAACCTCCGCGCGGATACCTCCCTCGCTGGCTTCGACGGCCTCAAGATCCAGCGCGCCGATCAGAGCTTCCTCTTCCTCGGCGATGGCGATCACGTGCACGACGTTCCCTGTGGATCGCTTCTCGTTCTGAACCGCGACGAACGCAAGATCTTCGACGCATTCGAGAACGCAGGAGGACCGATGAACGAGTCCGAAGTAGCTGGATTCTGCGCGCAGACTAGCGTTTACCGTCCCGGCATGGACGTCACGAAGGCGGAGCTGGTAGGAAGGACGAATTGGAGGCGACAGGAGAAGACGGAGAGCGTTGGAGAGTGGAAAGCTAAGGTGTACGAAGTGCATAACGTCATCTTCAGTTTCCGGTCACGGAAAGTTGCCGGCGTAGACTCTGACGTTGCAGGGAGTGAACAGGTACTGCCATTGGAGCTGGACGAAGATGAAGACGGTTTTCTAGTTGCAGAGAATCCAAGCTTCGGGTTCCCAATGCCGGACAAGAGAAGGCACAGTAGCTTCGTTCGTGAAGAGAGGGAGTGGGTTCCCCTCGGGAGGAAAAGCGTGGACCTACCGTCGCTGGCGGCTCCTCCTCCAAGAAGGTCATCGTCGAGTTTAAGCGTAGCGGCGCCGCCTCAGACTAAGGAGAAAGAGACGGTGAGGAGTCTGCGGCCTTCATTGTGGCTGACGGAGCAGTTTCCGTTGAAGACGGAGGAGCTGCTGCCGTTGCTGGACATTCTGGCCAACAAAGTCAAAGCGGTGAGAAGGCTCAGAGATTTACTCACAACCAAGTTTCCACCGGGAACGTTCCCCGTAAAGGTAAGGGCATTATTTGAATTTGATGCGTTGTTCATGTCCAAATCAGTCTTTTTAGACAAATCAGATTCTGTTTTGGATTTTTTTCCCTTTTGTTATATTATTATTTTTTAGTATTTCCTCTTTAGTCTTTATTACTGAGCCTGGGTGGGTCTTTTGATGGTATCAAGCAACGGCTTGACTTGACATGAGCACCATTCGATATATGAAATCTGAACTTCTGAAGAGAAGCTTTGGTGGGACCAAGTGTGGTCGGTGATGACTCTCTTTTGAATCAACGGTGACGGATCGTGTGGGACCCTATCATCCAAGGGTGCATGGTTGCATGGTTCCTTCCATTCCAGGGTCAATGGCGCACTGGTCCCGCGCCAAAGTATGTCGTGGAATTGCTTAGTTTTTGTTGTTTGGTGTCTCTTCCTTTTGTTTAGCATATTGTAACTTGTAATTCAATATTCTACGTTGAGGAGGGCCATGTCAATGTCGGGTGGTTGACCATCTTTGATTAAATACTTTCACTGTTTCGCATGCACCTAGCTTGAGAATGAATATTATGGTGTTTGATTTTATTTGACTGGGTTTTCTGTGGGGTCAGGTGGCTATACCGGTTGTCCCTACGGTGAGGGTGGTGATAACGTTCACAAAGTTCGTGGAGCTTCAACCTTTGGAGCAATTCTACACTCCGTTCTCGAGTCCTAGGCATTTGGTGAGTGCGGAAAAAGATGATCAACAACAGAAACAAGAAAGCCGCAAGTCATTCTCCTCCTCCTCCTCATCGGCAGCAACCGCGTGGCTGAGACGAAATAATAGCCATTCGGGTAGTAAGCAGCAGCAACGAAATTGTTCTTCGTCGGCATTAGATTCGGACCCTTTTGCCATTCCCGCAGGATACACATGGACCAGCGTGGAAGACAAATCGCGGAAAATGAACAAGTCCAAGTCTGTGAGGAAGTCCAAGTAACCCTAAGGGGAAAACGACAAAACATACAAACACAATACAATTCTACTAGGCTGGAAGATGGATCCGAAGAGGCCGGGGACATGAAAGAATACGTAGGTGGTATATATCCTAATTATTTAGTTAATTAGGTGCTTATAACGCCCTTGTTGCCTTCAAATTGTAGATAACCCGTCTAATTCTTTTACCTTTAATCAACTTGGGTGTGGCGGTTGGGGGATGGTGTTTCTGTTAATAGATGGTGGATTTGGCGGGCAATTAAAATTAAGTAGAGCTACATTTCTAGAACTTTTGTTTTGTCTCTCTATTGAACTGCAATTATATATATACATTCTTTTCTTTCAATATGTCAATTCTGCATTCGGAGCTTGGGGGAATGGAAAGAGTTAAGCTTATTTTCGGCTAAGTTGCAATCACAATTATTCCTTTCTTGACGTGAGGTTAATGTTATTTATATTTAAAATAATGTAATATAACCCATCATTATTAAGGCAGAAGTCAACTCCAAGATAGAGCATGAGTGTAAAGATTAGTTCAAGAATTGGTTGTCACTGGTGTAACAGAATCTAGCATATATTAGTGAGATACATACTCATTCAATTGTAATTGATAAGATTCAAATAGATACTTATGCATTAGAGTGCTCTGCCACTAATTTCTTTTGCTATCAGTTACTGTTTGTTCAAATTCCTTTACTATTTTCTGATTCTTCTCTTCTTTTCTTCATCTCTAAGGTTCTGGTATAAAACCTCTATATTTATAAGGTCAAGATGGATTTTAGCAGATGCATGGGAACTAATGAGTAATGATAGAGGCATTACTATGTTGATTTGATACTTCTGTCACCATTAGTTTAGAGGTATATATTAAAGCAACTATTACTATTAGTGAACATTTTAAATTTTTAATAAATATATTAAAATTCTAAACTTAAATATTTTTTATAAAAATATTCTTAACATGCATTTTAGTTAAACTTATGTTTTTGTTATATAAAAACAGAAATCTTGCTATTACTGTAATAATAACTAATAGGCAGAGCCCACATATGGATTTGGATACGGTCGAATGCTTAGCTAACTCTAGCTGGAGAGTGGAGGGTAGTGTGTTAACTTTTAACTTTGAAAATTACTAAGATCCATTTATTTGGAGGTAAATTTTGGACATCAATATTTGGAATTCATCCAGCTGCCACGCTAATCCTCCATACTCATTCCAAAGAAAATCTAATAGTATCCATATCAACTCTTAATTAGTATGAAGCAGCCAATGCAAGGAACCGTTCATCTCAACCTTAGTTCCCCATCATTATAGTCATGTCCTTGATCAGCTTCCATCTTACATTTATCAATCCTTAATTCAATCTCAGATCTTTAAGATTGTGTGACGAACTTGACGTTAGGTATATACCCTAATTAACATACAGTTAACTTCTATATAATATTTTCATTTTATGTTAGGAGATTGCAGTCAAGGCTCAAAATAAAGTGGGCGCTGAGGGAGCAAACAAAAGGACAAAGGAGCAAAAAGAATACCTCTGGTCAAAGTAGAATTTCCAGTAAAAACATGTCTCAAGTCCTAACTCTAACGAAGCCATAACCTAGGCATCTGTGTGGTTTGTAGTAAAAAAAGGACTCGGCAAGTTTTGTTTTCAATCACAATACGGTTGAATCCAGTTATGGAAGAAGGGTATTTTGTATTTTCTGAATTTTCCGTAGCAACAAATGTCCGACCTTTCCAGTTTCCATTGTACCTTGGAAAACGAGATAGTTCAGAATTAAGAGAGGCAACCTTTTTTTGTTAGGATTGTAATGTTTTTGGGCAATGAGACAACGGTGTTTTTGTCCCTTTGTTATTTGACTCCAAATAGCGTACAAAGTGTAGGGTAGATTCATCATTCTTTATTATCATAATTGTTGTTGTAGTGGTGGTGGTGTTCATTTGAATCAAATCAGGAGGCTCCACTACGGACTTTACTTTAAAATAACAATGATAATAATGATATACGAAAACATTTTTGTGCTAAAGTGGTATCTATATTTTAACAAAAAATTATGAGTTCAAATATCAACATCTCTACTTTATTTCTGCATAATTATCCATGCATGTACAACAAACATTTCCTCCCTCTAATCTTTATTCCTTTTCCCCTTCTTTGGACAACACTTCCTTTTTTTTTTTTTCTTTTTAAAGTTTTCTGATTGTAGCATTGAACCAGATCTTTACATCCAATAAATTAAAGCCCCTGGTCCCCTCATGAATCCCGGACAATATTAATCTATTATGTATTATATTATATTAAAATCAAATTTTTACATTCTTTAAAGTTAATCAATTATAACTAATTAATAATATTAATTATTTAATTTAATTAGACATTCAAATTTCATAATTTATTATAATTTAGATAAATGAATTAATTTAGTTAATTATTTGAATAAATATTAAATTATTTAATAACTAAAAAATATGACAACAAAATGCATGAATTAATTTAATTAGTATATTTTTTAATATTATCTATTTATATGAGATCAGAATATATTTTTTATTTATTCGCGATCTCTTCTCACTCAAGTATTTAGGGTATAATTTTTATAATTCATTTAATTTTTGTTTCTTTTTATTTTTACTTATACATTTCATTCTTTTTATATTTTTTAAGATTTTTATATATTTTAATTACTTATTAGGTACATACTTTTTTTCTTTTTATTTTCTAATTAAGAAAAAAGATGTCTTTCTTACTATATTTTTAAATAGGTGTTTGCTATGGTACGATAATAAATTCATACGTACCAATACATTTAAAATATGAACAAGTAATAACAAGCCACGTATTTATTTTCCACATCAATATTTAATTTTTTCTTTTTTAAATATATATTATATCACCACTTTTACTAAAACACCCTTTTAATTAAATAAACATAAAAAATATTTATTTATTTAATTTTATAAAAAGACTTAAATACCCTTTTTGTATATATTAGACAAAAATTACTCTTTTAGATTAATTAAATTGTTTAATTTTATAATTTTAAAATTTAAATAATCTAAAAAACAAAAACAAAAATACATTTAACAAAATCATTTGTCTCTTTATGAATCCTAATCAATTATTCATACCAAAAAAATTAAATAAATTTAAAAAGTACTAAACAAAATCACTTTGTTCTTTGTTTGCTGAGTTCTCACGCAACCCTCATCTCTAATTGTTCATACAAAAAAAAATTTATCTGAAAAATTGAGAAAAAAATAAAAGAACAGAGCTTCATGTCTTCATCTTCCTGGGTTTTTCACCAGCACACTCCCAACGAACGTCTCTCTCATTCCTAATTCTGAGACTCAAATCCTCTCTTTTCTCTCACTGCCACTAGAGTCTCTCTCGGTCTTACTAGAGTCTCTACTCGTCCACACAGTCACACTCACCGGCGTCTCGTTGATCCTCTCCTCTCGTTGCCGGCATTTCAACGTCTCGCGGCCTTCCCTGGGCTCCTCCTCGCTGGCGACAGAAGCACTCGTCGGATCGTCATCTTCTGGTTTCAAGTACTCGCCGTCGCGAGTCGCCGTGGATCGTGGACCGTCGTGAGGTCGTCACTTGCTTCGTCGCTCGTCCTCTTATGGGGTCGGGTCCTCTTCGTCATCCAGTTGTCCTTGGTAAGTCTATGCATCATCACTTCCCCTGTTCTCCCTTTCCCAGATTCCCTTCTCCCAAAAAATGGTAAGGTTGAGGTGCCTCAAAGGGTTCAACCTGATATCTTTAGAAACGAGACAGCACAAATGCCAGAGTCAAGGAATCCATTACTGGATGAAGATTTAGTTAGGAACGATGTCGGGCATAATGGAAAAAAATCGACTCATTCTAAGAGAAATGGAATCATGTTGGACACAGGTTCAGATGCTTCAGAGGGGAGGGGGGCACGAATGATATTAGGAGAAGATGAAGAACAGATTAATTTTTTATTTTTTTTTTTATATGTTTTGCTTTGCTTCAGGGGATGAACGATTAGGGGAATTAGAGAAGACGAAGAATGATTGATTTTTGTTTTTTTATATATTTTTGTTTTGTTGTTTAAATTAATTGAAACTATAAAATTAGGACTAATTGAATTCTGAAATTTAATTGATTTAAAAGGGTATTTTTGTCTAATCAAATAAAGTAAGGATGTTTAAGACTTTTTATAAAATTAAATAAAAAATATTTTTTTATTTTTATTTAATTAAAGGGGTATATTAGTAAAAGTGGTAATATAATATATATTTAAAAAAGAAAAAATTAAATGCTGATGTGAAAAATAAATTCCACGTAGCTTGTTACTACTTATCCATATTTTTAATGTATCAATACGTATAAATTTATCATCGTACCGTAGCAATCACTTTTTAAATAATCTTACTATATGTTTTCTATACTCTCTTTTATTATGTGTACAGATATATCTTAGATATTAGTATTTTGAGGCATTGTTATAACAAATATTATTTTATTTAATATTATAACCATTTAATATATATACAAAAGAATTTTAATTCAAGTTTAACAAACATTTTTTAATTATTTTTTCTCTCTTTTTGTTTTAAATATTATTTATTAATGTATAAAAAAAATAAAATAACAATAATCACTCACATAATTAAAATAGATCATATTACTACATACATAATATTATATATATGAGAAAATTCCACTCCCCTCCCCTGCAAGATACTAAAATGACACTCCCCTCCCCTCTATTTTATAAATGTACATTCTCCTCCCTTCTAACTTTTAAAAAACCTACTCTTTAATCCATTTTAAATTTTTTGTGTTAACTAATGTTAACTTTATCCATTTTTTAAGAAAAAATAAATTATTTTTTGAAAAAATATCCATTAAACAAAATTTTATTTTTTATCATTAAATTTTACTTACCAAAATACCCTTTAATAAATTATTCTTTTATTGATTAAATTGTATTTTTACCAAAATATTTTTAAAAAAATTAATAATTAAATTATTTTTTTCTAAAATACCTACCCTTCAATAATTTTTAAATTATTAAATTGTGATTTTACTAAAATTTTTAATAACAATTATTTTTATATTTACTATTAATTTTTTTATATCAATATGAATTATTTTAACATTAAATAAAAAAATATTACCACTGTTAATATGTATAACAATTAATATATATTGATATTAAAAAATAATCTTACTAAAATTTTTTATTTAATGTTAAAATAATATATATAGATATCGAAAAATTAATAGTAAAATATAAAAAAAATTGTTAACGAAAATTTTGGTAAAATTATAATTTAATAATTAAAAAATTATTGAAGGGTATTTTAGAAAAAAATAATATAATTATTAAATTTTTTTAAAATATAATTTAATCAATAAAAGAATAATTTATTAAAGAATATTTTGGTAAGTAAAATTTAATGATAAAAAATAAATTTTTTGTTAATGGGTATTTTTTTTAAAAATAATTTTTTCTTAAAAAATGGATAAAATTAACATTAGTTAACACAAAAAATTTAAAATTGACTAAAGATGAGGTTTTTTAAAAATTAGAAAGGAGGAAAATGTACATTTATAAAAGAGAGGGGAGAGGAGCGTCATTTAAGCATCTCGCAGGGGAGGGGAGTGAAATTTTCCCTATATATATCTAGAATTATTACATATGATAAATAATTTTTTTGATATTTTTGTAATGACCATATAATTAATTTATACATAAATTATCTAATCTTTATAACATACAATTTATTATATAATATTTTTCTTTTCGTATGGGTATATTAAGATATCATTAATATTATTTTTCATACCAAATAAGCAACTTAAACTATTATATAAGATAATAAACATAATGTGCCAATACTTTTTTACTTACTATTATTGAAAAAATATATAAATAAATATTTTTTAATAGAAAAACAATAATAAAAGTTATTAAATAAGATAATTATATAATTAAAAATTATGGGCAATTTTTTAAATAATAAAAAATAAAATCACAAATTTTGCATACTATAAATTTTATAAAAAAAAGATTTAAGTAAGAAATCAACTTTCAATAAATTACATATGGAATATTATTATTTGGAAAAGTCTAGGGGCAGCAACTTTGTTAAATTCTGGCCAGCATGTAACCAACAAAAAAAAGTGAGCTATTTGATGAATCTCACACCAATCTCACACCATTAAAATCATCATTGATAACTATTTGATGGCTACAAATTACAAAGTTGCTGCCCTAGTTTTCCTCTAATTTAAATTCCGTGCAAGGTATGGGCGTATGGGGAACAAAACTAGTTATTATAAAGTGACACAATTCCATTTTCGCCCCTCTTTCTTACCGCTGTTCATGTAC
The DNA here is from genome assembly GCF_059453495.1 of Arachis ipaensis. Taxonomy (NCBI): domain Eukaryota; kingdom Viridiplantae; phylum Streptophyta; class Magnoliopsida; order Fabales; family Fabaceae; genus Arachis; species Arachis ipaensis. Next base: position 141,091,456 of record NC_142436.1, read on the forward strand.
ACAACTTTCCACTATTTTCATACACACAAGGTTCCACTAGAAGCAGTAACAGTTGTTATGGATGCAACTATAATAGTATAGTACTATTGCAACACAGTTTGTTAATTGCTTTCTTTCCTTCAAGGCTTCCGTCAGTGTTGGGAAAGAGTTTTTCCAGGAAATTTTACGTTGGGTTCCAACAACTTAATAACAAAGAATACCAATAAAGTAATTAAATTGATAGAACCAATTAATAGTCTAACGATAATAAGACACTGATGTCTATTTTTCCTTCAAAAGTGTTATATTTATCTGAGTATGATGCATTCAAGTTGTTTCTCTTTTTGCCACCAAAGCAATAATGCATGCATGGTGGTTAATAAAGCATACAGTACCATAGATAGCACTAGATGGTACTTAGTAACAACTAAGTAACATATAAGTTGGGCATAAATATTGTATTTGAATGACAAAAACATTTAGCCTTCTATGAGAGTGGCTCACAACCTTACCAAATGACTTAGTGGGACAGCTAACTCACAAGTAATATATAATTAAAGGCTAGATTAAGAGAAAAGAAGAAGAAGAAAAGTATATGCATCCACTACTGTGTGACAAGGTTAAGTATTCAAAATTAAATAAGCAATAAATGAAAGATGCCGCACATAGCTTGCTTAACCAGATGGAAATACTCAAAATAGGTGAGCTGTCAAGTCCTATTATGAAAAAGATTAAAAAAAAAAAAAAAAGAAAGAAAAAAGATATGAATTAGAAAAAGAAAAAGCAATGTAACAGAGAGGGAGGAGGGTGATCGATAAGCCACTACTCCATCTAACATGGCTCTATATAGCTATAATTAACAACTCGCTTAGCTTCCCCATTCGTTCTGCATCTTTTTTAGCTCCTCTTTCAAGCTCCTCCTCATCAAATTAAATTTCCTGCATTTCAACCAACTACAGTTGGATCATATTGAATTGAAGGTACTTCTCATGTCTCAAAGCGTTTAATTTCTAATTCAAGTTTTCAACGCCAATACACTTTCTATTTGTATTGTGATTCATCTTTGGTAGAAATTCATGTGTAGTTATATTTACGTGAAGTTGATAGTTAAAAGTTAATTTCATATGAAGACAAATACACGTGAGTCTATATTTTCATCTACACATGCCCGATTGATGACATGTATCTAAATGTCTCATCAAATGTGAAAAGCTTATTATGAAATAGTATGGCAAAGTTTGATCAAGTGAATGCTTGTTTTTATATGGTGGCGATATAGGAATAGACAGATGGCAAGCGAAGCACCAAGTTGGGCTGATCAATGGGGTGCTGGTGGCATTGGTGCCATGGAAGATGATGCCACAACATTCCAAAAAGACACTGGAAAGAACAAGAAGTCTGGTTCTAAGGGTGGTTTTGGTAGAGTCAAAGCAACCGCTTCAAATTGTGTGAAATGGATGAAAAGCCTTTGCAAGAGAAAGAAAGCATCCAAGTAATGAGAGCACGCAACAACTAACTTCTCTCTCTATGCACTTCTAATTGGAGATATCAATTTTGTAATTTATTTCCAATCTTAATGAACTGAGTTTGCTTGAGAGTTAATAAAGCACGTTGCTTAGGAAGGAAGGCATTCTAATATAAATTAGTGGATCAGGATCTGCCTAACACTGCGTGCTTGATTACTTGATAAAACGCTCTTTAGGATAGTGTGGGTCAGTGTTTTGCTTAAGAATCCATGATTTATGATGCCGTAAAATGATGTGCCTCATGTAAAACATCAACCTGAAAAAGCCTTTTCCCGAGCTATATGAATTCAAAATGTCATTGCTATCCATGCATTAGAATGCGACAACGTTTTATATTGTCTATTGTAGGTGTCTAACACATACCTACATGAATCTAAAAACGTCATTGGTTATAGCCATGTATAAGAATGCAACAAAATTTTACGTAAACTGCTACATAATACAATCTCCTTATTTTTCCGGTCTTGGGTCCGGCTACGTAAACATAGGCCGAGTTTTGTGAGCAATTGTGAAATAACCTACTAATGTTAAAACACATTAAGAAGCAGTTTGTTCCTTTTGGTTGAAATGATAAGAAATTGAGAAAACGTGATTTTATTTTATTTATTTATTTTATAAGTTACAGAAGACATGAAATATAAGCCAGTGAGTTGCCGCTCTCTACTTTTCAGTTTTCAAAGGAAAATAAGCATCAGAAAGCAAAGTAGTAGTGTCAAACTGTCAACCAAACCAGACAGATATTGGCTAAGAATTCTCTCGTGTTAAAAGGAAAACGAACCTAAACCATAAACACAACCTTATCAAGTTCACATTTCTGCCATTAATTATTTATATTATCTTTTTATTTTTTACAGTAATCAATCTAAATCGTGACAAGATTATGTTCTTTTTTTTTTAATATGACTATGAACACGAGAAAATCCAAAATATTCAAATAAAGTTAAATATCACTAGTTTTGGACTCTTAACAAGCAAAGATGAGAACAAACTGTAAGATCATAAATCTAACATCCATTGAAGTTCAGACATTATAGATAGTTTAAATAACCAAAGTGCAGGATTATAGAGGAAAAGGGCATTAAACCATAGGCAGGCAGAGAATTTACATCTTGCAGATATTTACAGAGGTTAAAATAAATTGGCCTAGTGAGATCCAAAGGTGTTCTCTCCACTGTAAGTCATGTAGAGAAAGCCATCATCATCCTTGTTTTCCTCATAAATAGCAGACATCAAGGCAGCTGCAGCAACAAGAGTATTAGTTATTAAGCACAATCAGCAGTGCAAAACTAACAATTCATCATTTGATGTGGTTACTTACCAGTTGGGGGTAGAGTATTATTGATGAAAACAAATATAGCCTTCTCTGCACTGAGCTTAATCCTTTTACGAACAACATAAACAAACTGACCAACAGTCAAATCAGCTGGAACTAGGTACCTACATTGAGTATTATAATGAAACCAAGTTAGTATCCAATAATGCAAAGAATCATAACTCGATGCATTTTGGCCTATCAGTTTGTAAACACTGCAAGCATTATCTAGAAGTAACGATGCAAATGTCGAGTAGTTTAAAAAATCATCATTTAAGAACCGTGATTAGCACCTATAGCAATTGAGCTAACTAGTATGAACCAGAACAGAAGTAAAGAAACATACTTCACACAAACATAAAGTACATGCTTTGGGGATAAAGAGAAGCAGCTGAGTAGCTGACTACGGAAGAGTGGCACAACTTCTACAAACACATGATTGACACAACCTAATTTTTACAGAAAGTACTGCACATCCTAATAAAGGGATGATTCATTATTAATCTACACTTCTACTGAATGCTAGTGAAGTAGATATGTGCACTAACTACTTCCAGCACTTCCATCAACACCAACTCCACATGGTTGATCTGTTTCATATTCATCTACATTCACAGCCTGAAACTAATGTTACATTACTAAAACAAAAATATAGCCCCAAAATCTTCACAAAAAACACAAAGCAAAATATAATCATCAGACAACAAAGATAAATAAAAAAGAGAAATAGTATAAGTCACAAATTATTGAATCGCATACTTCTTCTTATCAATGTCAGGAATGTCACTTCTTTCGGCTTTCTCCACAATCACCTGCACAAAATTGTTCCATTTCACCATTTGATTAGGAGTGCTCCAAGAAAATACAAAATCAAGCAAATAGTCTATGCAAACTATCTTACTGGAATTCTGTCAGGATACTTCTCTCTAATGCGGCCAGCTTCAGCCTGCCTTCTTTCTGATATTTAAAAAAAAATGAAATTATGAACCAATGAAATAACCATATTCATTATTCTATCCGAAAGAAAAAAAAGAAAGAAACCTAAAGATCCTTCTCAATTGACTCATATTAGCAACCGGTGTCAGACATCTCCAAAGAGAAAAATAATCTATTTCATATTCTACAATCCAAAAACTATTGACTTTGAATTTGATGAATAAAATAATTTCAGATCCAACAAAAAGCTCTTAATTTTCAATTAAAACAGCTATCACAATTCACAACTCTATTAGCCCAATGTTTAGCTGATAAATATTGCAGCTAAGCCAAAGTTTTCCAACGATGAACCACAATTTTTCACTAAGATCATAGACAGCACCAGAAACACTACTACTGCAATACGTCATAGATAATGATAAATTAATTTCTTTCTCCAAATAAAAAAATCGGAAAAGTACCTAATGGATGTTCGAGCTTGAAGGAGCTTTTGGCCATGATTGAAACTGGAAGTGCGATCTGCGTCTGCAATAAAAACAAAAACAGCGAAAAGATCAGAAAATCAGATGAGATGAGTTGAGAGAACACGAAAGCGAAGAAGGAAGTGATGACACGTGTAATGTGTAAGCTTTGGGAAGAAGAAATTAACAAACCAAAGAGGAAGAGACGGATTATTGAGGAATTTGATTGGGATTAAAAGGAAGGACGCGAGATGCAGAAGAAAACTATTATGATTAATAATAAATAATAATAATCAATAATGGCGACTGAGTATGGTGTTTGTTTTGTTTTCGAGTGGAACACGGAAAAGAGAAGGGAACAGAAACAGAGCATCAGATAACCTCCTTATTTTATTATTAATTAATTAATTTATTTTTGAAACGGATTGGATCGCTTCTAAACCAAGTCAGTAACCTTAGCTGTGATTCTCTCTCTCTCTCTTTCTGTTGGGGTTAGGAATAACAGAACTTTTGAACACCATTGTATCGGGCTTTCAATCAACCTCTTTTTGGACTTTAGGATTTGGATTAGTTTTCCATGTCTCTGTTACCGAAGCCCAACATTATACCTAAATATTTGATGACCAAAAACAAGGTTATACATGGTTATACATGCAACAATTTATTAGTTTGTGACAAATTTTTAAAAAAAATTCCGGTAAATTATTCATTAATCTGTCAAAGTGAGACTTACAAAATACTGTGGAAAATCAAAAATAAAATTATACCTAAATATTTGAATTTAAAATTAAATGAAAGTTCTGACAAAAAAATAGCTAAATAAATAAACAATTCAATTAGGTATCTTTTAAATCTCATATAATATTCAATTTTTTATTATAATAATTAAAAAAATAAAATAAACACATCTAAAAATTATAAATAGATTTAGTGTCTTTTTAAAATTAAATATACATTTAAAATATAAATTAAATAAAACTAAAATTTAAAATTTTAATTTTAATTTTAAATTTTTGTTTTAGATTTAATATATTTAATTATTAATAAATGATAATTTAAATACACATCCAAAAATTAAATTAGTTAAAATTCAAAATTTCAATTTTAAAATTTTAAAATAAATCTTAAAGCATCTGATTATTAATTAATAATTTAATACCATATAAAACCCTAAAAGAAGCAAAGTAGTCATATTCACCGTACATCATAATTACCAGAGGCGCACACTTTTTCCTGAATATTTCTTTCTCCGATAAATTTTCTACGGTGTATATAATTGCTACCTTATTTTTTCTAGTCACGACATATAATTCTTCTATCATTTTCTGGTAATCTATTTTTATCTCCATAGAAAAAGAATAATATAATTTGTTAAAGGGGAGTCTAGGTAAACAATGACCATCTTGAACAATATGAACAACCACCAATCAAATAAAAATACACTACATTTTAATTTAATGTTACTAATTAAATTTAAGATTAATTTACTCTTTTAACCCTGTTAATTCATATTGTTCACATATTGTTCAAAAATGTTGTTAGTTACCTATACTTTTCCTTTGTTAAAATATATAGGCACTAGCAACTCAATTTTATTGTGCACTACTCAATAAGTTCTTGTCTTGTAACTCTCATTGAGTTATATTTTGATTATTTTTTCGTGTCTTTAATATGCCTTCCTCCTCCTCGCCATTTGTCTGCATCAGCGTCGCCATTCATCCGCGTCGAAAACAGATCTAAGGTTTGGATGGGTTTCTGTTCATAGAGTTTTTCTTTGTGCATTCTCTGATACCATTGCTTTTTTTTTTATTATTCCATATATATATATATATATATATAAGTTTTTTTACTCTTTGTGCATTTTCTGATACCATTGCTTTTTTTTATTATTCCATATATATATAAAAGTTTTTTTACATGAATTTTGGATGTGTTGATAAAATATTTAAATTACATTCTTATAATTTTAGATGTGTTTATGTTGTTTATTATATTCTTATGTACATATATAAATTTTTTTACATGAGTTTTGGATGTGTTGATAAAATATTTAGAGTAAATTCTTAAAATTTTGAATGTATATTTGAATTTAATTTTTTCTGTGTTCAATATGTAATTTTGAACTACAATGATAATAATTTAGATATGTTAATACATAATTTTAAATGTGTTTATGTTATTTATTTAATTTTAAATGTATTTTTGACATGAGTTTTTAATAAAAAAATAATTGAAGTGAGTTTAATTGATTTTGAAAATTTCACTAATTTTTTAAAAATTAGTACACAAAAAATTGTTGAAAGTTTTATGGTTTGGTTTGCAAAAAAATCAATGTATTGCAAGTGAATACAAATTTTATGGTAATAAGTATTAAAAATAAAAGTAGTTCCTTAAAAATAGGAAATATGATTAATTAAAAAAATAAAATAATAAAATATTAAATTTAAAGGCGGAATATAAGCTGAATTTTATTTTATAAGTAATATTTTCATAAATAAATAAAAGGTTGAGCAAAATAAAAAAAATATATATTAATATATGATAATTCGAAGTTAACCAATTTCTCTTAAGAAGCACGAAAGAAATCTTAAATCATTTCGAAAAAATAAATATTTTTTATTTAAGAGCTTAAATCAAAGGAAAAATGAAGAAAAAAAGGGAGAGAGCTTCAATTAATTAAGACTTATAATGGAAACACCTATTAACTTTATACTTGGACAAGTTTTCATTTCACCTTAAAACTTTAATCTATAAATAAAAATTTAAAAAATTGAAAATATATTTATAAAGTTTCTTGCCAACGGAGATAATGCAAACAAAGAAGAGAAAAAGTGGTGTGGGGGCTAAAGTCTCGTGACTTCTCCCTTCTCTTAATGCATATTGTTACTTATTTTGCGTACATTATTAGTAAATAATCTATTTCATAATGAAAAAAAAAAAAATCTACTATCAACTAAAATTCTTAATAAGTCCAATTAAATATTATGCGTATCGTCGTGTATTTTTTCTTTTTTCTTTTTATTTATACTTTTACTGCTGTTTCTTTTATTTCTTTTTTTTTTTTTTGTTATCGTCGTAGTCATGTTACTACCGTAAAATATATTTTTAAAATATGTAAAAATTTATATTTAAAAAATTATATTTTTTATGGAATTGTTACTTGTTTAAAAGTTACAACTTGTTAAAAAATTATAACTCATTGAATAATTATTCCTTTTGAAATAAATATTTTTATTCATGAGTCTGTATCGATGTTTATAAATTCTCTTCTTTATTTTATTATTTTTGAATAATCCATCTCAACATTTTCTTTATGTGCAAAAGAAAGAATAGAGAAATATTATTTTATAAACTATCATTTGGTGAAAAATTTGAATGTATGAGTATAAAAACAAGTTAAGTATTTTTCGTTGTATCCTACTAAAAATTTAATTTGTCCCTAACTCATTCTATAACACCATAGTAAAGAAAAGTGTGTATTGTGTAACACAAGCCTTGAAGGTAAATAAATAAGAAAAAAATATTAATTACCAAAATAGACACCAGACAAAACTCTTCCAAAAATACGCATGGCCAATTCATGGATGGCGTACGCGAAGTAGAGTTTCACTCCATTACAGATTTGGCGTCCACGAAATGGAGCAAACACAAACAAAAAGCACGTCAGGAACGGCGTCCACGAAATGGGTGGGCCATCTAGTGGCTGACGCCAATGAATTAGGCATATCAAGGGACATCGACAAATTGGTTCCTAACCTAGTGGTACTGCATGCGATGCAGCTCAAGTGTACCGCCAACGAAGTTGGATCCTTATTATTTTAGTACTCTATTTTAGTATATTATAATTTTTTACTATTATAATAAAATTAATATTTATTTATAAAATTAAAAATAACATATAAAAATGAACAATTTTATAAGTATTTTTTTATTTAAATAAAATAATATATAAAATAACATATTTTAATATTTTTTTTAAGTATTTTTAATGATCTTATTTTTATTATTATTTTAGGTTCTAATTTTTTATTAATTATATTTTTATTATTATTTATAATTATTTTTTATTTAATTTATCATTTTTAATAGGAACAATAATATATATTATAAAAAATTAGAATAATAAACAATGTACAAAAATTAGAATAATTATTTTAATATTCTCCGTATTTTTTTATTTAGAAAAAATTATGGAAAAAATCAATAATGACTAGTAACTGTTAGAGAATCATTAGCATCAATTTAGATCAATTAGTATCGTCTATATTTATATAGTATATCTGTATATTAATTATAGGATTCTATGCCTTTATTACTCTGATTCATTTAGTACCTATAAATACCTATTGTATATTGTACCTTTGATCAGATTGAATAATACACTCTTCAGATTATTAGCTCAGTCTCTTGTTTCTAACATGGTATCAAGAGTTTAGGTCTTTTTTTTCAATATTAGTTTATAGCCCCATTGTTTTTTTTTTTTCCTTTCCGGCAGTGTTCTTTGGCCTCTTTTTTCGTTCTCTTTTCGACGCTTTGGTTCGTCACCCCCATAATCATCTTGTTCGTCTTGTCGTTGTGATTCCAACGCAACCAGAACCGCCGCCATCCGCCTCCACGCGCCGCCGTAAGACGCTACCACGACCAGGTTGATCTTCCTTCCAGATTCCACTCGTGCCTCTTTGCTCGCATTTTTCGATCTGTTTCCGACGCTTTGGTTCGTCACCTCCGGCATCTTTGTGATCCTCTCTTCGTCAGCTTTCTAACGCCGCCCAGATCGCCGCCAGAAACCCCCGGACGCGCCGCTGGAAGTTGGCTGTCCGGTTGACATCGTCCTCACTCCAGCCGCCTCCAGCGCCGTTGATCCGCTCCCAGATCGACGTTTCCAGACACGCCACGTGTTGCTCAGCAGCCATCCGTTCCTGACCCGCGTGTCAACCCGACCCGGTCCGGTTCTTGACCGCACGCCAGCTCATCCACGCGTCAGCGTCCGCGTGTCCTTCCCTACTACTCAGGCGTCGCCACGTGGCATCCATCTTCTGACGTGGCGCTAACGTGGCGCTGACGTGGCAGCCTGTGGGACCCTCCCTAAGGTTTTTTGGTGAGCTCTTTCCGATTTTGCACTCCGATTTCTCATTTTCTGCTTCGAAATTGCATTTTTCTCTCCTCTCTTTGATTTGTGTGACTACTGTTATGGAAAAGTCCGATGTTTTTGTTACCACAGACAGAAAGGATACATTCTGTCGAAACTGCAACCGTTTTGGGTACCTTTTCTCCGTCTGCCCCTCTGTTGAATGTCGCACATGCCACCAAAAAGGGCATATTAGCTACCATTGTTCACAGTTGTTCTGCCGTTATTGCAAGCTCTCGGGACATTTGATTACTACCTGTCCTACTCGTCTACCACGTCCTGCGCCTGCTTCTGCTATTGCTGCTACTACTGAACCTACCACCTCTGCACCTTTCAACCCGTCTCCTGTCTCTCTATCTGATATTGCATCTCTTCTACAGCGTCTTCTCTCTGTTTCTGGTAATACCCCTACTGCTTTATCGACCCCTCCAGGTAATTCTAAATGGTACTTTGACTCGGGTTGTTTTAATCACATGTCTCCGTTGCGTAATATTTTCTCGTCCATGTCTACAACTACAAATGGACCTTCTGTCAATACTGCAAATGGCTCCCTCTTGCACGCAACACACAAGGGTTCTATATCCCAGTCATCTCTTAATCTTCCTGATACTTACTATATTCCCAAATTATACTTCAATCTTATTTCTATTGGTCAACTTGTTGATTTGGGTTTTGATGTCACCTTTTCTGTTTCTGGTTGTCGTGTACAGGATCCTCGGACGGGACAAATCATTGGGACTGGACGTAAGGTTGGAAGGTTGTTTGAGCTCGAAAGTCTTCATATTCCTCCTGTACCAAATCTCTGTGCTGCTTCTTCTCCCTCTACCCTTCACTTATGGCATCAACGTCTTGCCCACACCTCATTAGGAAAACTGCATCCTCTTGTGTCTCAGGGTGTTTTAGGTCAGGTTCCAAATGAATCTTTTGATTGCATTTCTTGCCAAACTGCCAAACAACCTGCTTTATCTTTTCACAATAATTCATCTCTTGCTTGCTCTCCTTTTGATATCATTCACTCTGATGTTTGGGGCCCCGCTCCCACTGCCTCTATGGGCGGAGCTCGATACTTTGTCGTTTTCATTGATGATTATTCCCATTTTACTTGGGTTTATTTGATGACTAATCGCCATGAGTTACCTCAGATCTATATCAATTTTGCTACTATGATTAAAACTCAGTTTTCCAAGGTCATTAAGGTTTTCCGACGTGATAATGCTATGGAATACCGTGATTCCAAACTCTTAGCCTTTCTTGCAGAACAGGGCACTCTGTCTGAGTTTTCTTGTCCTGGTACGTCTCAACAAAATGGTAGAGCTGAACGCAAACACCGTCACATTCTTGACTCCATCCGTGCAATGCTCCTTTCTTCTTCGTGTCCTGAGCGTACTTGGGGTGAAGCTGTTCTTATTGCTGTTCATGTTATCAATAGACTCCCTTCTTCTGTTCTTGGTAATGTTACTCCCTTTGAGTGTCTTTATCATACCCCCCCAGATTATAGTTATCTTCGAGTTTTTGGTTGTGTATGTTTTGTTCTTCTTCAGCCTCATGAACATAGTAAACTTGAACCTCGGGCTCGTATGTGTTGTTTTCTTGGTTATGGCACTGAACACAAGGGTTATCGTTGTTGGGATCCTCTCTCTAAACGTATTCGTATATCTCGTCATGTTGTCTTCTGGGAGCACCACATGTTTTCTCGGTTCTCATCCTTTGAGTCGATTCCTACTACTCAGTCACCTTTGTTTACTAACCCCAATGTTGATCTTTTTTCTAGTGATGATTCTATAGGTTCTATCTCGAGTGACCCTCCATAGCCTCCTGTTCCTCCGCCTTCTCCATCTCCCGATGATTCCAGACCGGACGATGATCATGCTCCTACCGTCATGCCTCCTCCTCCCGCTCGTTCTTCTAGGGTAAGGAATCCACCTCCTCATCTTCTTGATTACCATTGCTTTTCTGCTATTCTTCATCAACATGAACCTAAGACATTCAGAGAAGCCTCCTCAAACCTAAATTGGCAACAAGCAATGCAAGAAGAATTACAGGCACTTGAAAAGGCACACACCTGGGATCTGGTTGATCCTCCTTCTGATCAGGAAGTTGTGGGCAGTAGATGGGTCTACAAGATCAAGACTCGCTCTGATGGCTCTATTGACCGTTATAAGGCCCGCTTGGTTGCTCAAGGTTGTACGCAAGAGTATGGTATTGATTATGAAGAGACTTTTGCCCCTGTCGCTCGTCTTACGTCTGTTAGAGCTTTTCTTGCCATCGCCGCGGTTAAAAAATGGTCTCTCAGTCAGATGGATGTGAAGAATGCATTTCTTAATGGGAATTTGAAAAAGATAGTCTATATGAAACCACCTCTGGGATATCCTTGTCCTTCTAATAAGGTTTGTCTCCTTCGCAAGGCACTTTATGGACTTAAACAAGCTCCTCGTGAATGGTTTGACAAGTTCAGCACTACCATATGCAGTCTTGGTTTTACTTCTAGCCCTCATGAGAATGCGCTCTTCATTCATAAAAGCGAACGTGGAGTTGTTCTTTTACTTTTGTATGTTGATGACATGATAATTACTGGGGATGATGTTGATGGTATCTCTGATCTCAAGGCCTCACTTCACCGTACCTTTGAGATGAAAGATTTTGGTTCTCTCAGCTATTTTCTTGGTCTCGAGGTCATCTCCACCGATGATGGAATCTATCTCTCTCAGGCTAAGTATGCTTCAGATTTTCTTGCTCGCGCTGGGATTACAGATAGTCGCACTGAGTCTACTCCTCTTGAGCCTAATGTTCGATTTACCCCTATGGATGGCACTGTTTTGGATAATCCGATTCTCTATCGACAGTTAGTTGGCGGTCTCGTCTACTTGACTGTCACCCGACCAGACATCGCCTATCCGGTTCATGTACTTAGCCAGTTCTTGTCAGCTCCTCGTACTACTCACTATGCGGCAGTTCTACGCATTCTTCGCTACATCAAAGGCACTCTCTTTCATGGCCTTTATTTTTCTGCCCATTCCTCTTTGTCTCTTCAGGCTTACTCTGATGCTGATTGGGCTGGTGATCCCACTGATCGTCGTTCTACTACTGGTTACTGTTTGTTTCTTGGCGTGCTAAGAAGCAAACGTTCACTGCTCGCTCAAGCACAGAAGCTGAGTACCGTGCCCTCGCTGACACCACTGCTGAAGTTGTCTCGGTTCGTTGGCTTCTCGAAGATTTGGGTGCTCCTCAGCCGTCCCCTACTGATATTTTTTGTGATAACCGCAGTGCTATTCAGATCGCTCATAATGATGTATTTCATGAACGCACTAAACACATTGAGCTTGATTGTCACTTTGTTCGGCAACGTATTCTTATTGATGCTATTCGTCTCATTGCTGTTGGAACACTAGATCAGACTGCTGATATCTTCACGAAAACTCATCACCCGACTCGTTTCCAGACTTTGTTATCCAAACTCAAGTTGGTATCCTTAGCTCCTACTTGAGTTTGAGGGGGGCTGTTAGAGAATCATTAGCATCAATTTAGATCAATTAGTATCGTCTATATTTATATAGTATATCTGTATATTAATTATAGGATTCTATGCCTTTATTACTCTGATTCATTTAGCACCTATAAATACCTCTTGTATATTGTACCTTTGATCAGATTGAATAATACACTCTTCAGATTATTAGCTCAGTCTCTTGTTTCTAACAGTAACAAACCTAAACGTACGCAGAGTGAACACAGAAGATATAATTTCTTGCTTCAAGTGAACGGACTTTTGGGATGCAAAATCACGTCTGTGTTCAGAGAAGAAAAGTTGCCAAACATCAAAGAACAGCGTTCAAAACACTTAAACGCACTTTTATCATCTTCAACGTGTTTGCCAAACACACCCTTAAACTCACCTTATGGAACAAATGTGCCGCAATTTGAAATTCATCCAACCGATTGAGGTTCTCCTCCACATTAACCCACCCTCACGAGGTGGCCACGCCGCCGGCGAGATGGGCCAATTCGTTGCCGCTGCCCCTGGGTTGGACGTGTGCGCCCGGACCTTACTTGGTCCATTTCGTGCTTGCCAGGTGCGACGTGGGGGACCTGCATGATTCCTGCTGCTGTCTACTCCATTTCATGGACGCCGGACCTGTAATGGAGTGAAACTCCACTTCGCGTGCGCCATCCATGAATTGACCATGTGTATTCTTGGAAGAGTTTTGCCTGGTGCATATTTTGGTAATTAATGTTTTATTTATTTATTTATATAAAAAAGCCCCTTAAAGAGTTACGTTATTCTATTATCTCGAAAGGACAACGAGGCCCCTGTGCCAAAAAAAAGTCAATGTTATTTTTTTTTTTTTTGCACAGGAGCCAATCTGTCCCAAAAAAAATCAGGGGCCGGATTGGGTGTTTTTTTTTTCTTGGGAGCCTCGTTGTCCTTTCGAGATAATTGTTAGGGACCGGATAGAGTATTCACTCTAAAAAATTTCAATGTCAAAATTAAAAAATTTTATGTATCACGTTTAAAAATTTTGATGTTATTTTTCTAATAAATTTTGCACAATTCAAAACTCTTCTTTTTTCACATTCTCATAATTCTTATTTTACCCTCTTAATAAAAATCTATGTCACGGACTCATGGACGGACCTAGAGGGGGCAAGTAGTGGCCTCGGTTCCATAAATTTTAAGAAACTATACTTATATATGAGATATGTGCTTAAAAAATAGTAATTTAGTAGTTTTATATATATTATTTTTCACTATGTGATGGATTTATATTTTAATTAATTCACTAATATTTTTCACTTAACTAATTTAATATCATACCCTCAAGTTTTTATACCTTTCAAATTAGTTTTTATATAATAATCTCTATATTTATTTTTAAAAAATCATTTGTTTTTTTATATTAACGTATTTAATATTTATATTATTATATTAATAATAACTTAAGTAGTTATATTTTGGTAATCACATTATGTACTTTAAATATTCTTTTCTTGTAAAAAATACTCATTTTTTTTCTAAATTTACGTTGTTAAAAAAATTTATAAATATATCTTATATCTTGTATTCTATAAGGGTAATGTATCTTTTAAATAATTAATAATTTATAATTTATTTTCAAATTTTTTAAAATTTTTGAAAGAATTAATTTTAATTAATAAGATATGTGATCATTTTTAACTAAACATGCTATACATTATTGGTATTTTATAATTTTATAATGTATTATTGATATTGTTATTTTTTTTATATAACTATCATATTAAAAATAAAATTATGAAAAAGAATTTATAATTATAATTATAATTATATATATATATATATATATATATATATATATATATATATATATATATATAACTATATGTTAATTAACTCTAATAACTATATTAATTATTTTTATGGAATAAAAAAAATTATCTAAAATTCGGCCCCTCCATATTAAAATTTTTGGATCCGTCTCTAGTTATAGTTAAAAAATTTCAGTGTCAAAATTAAAAAAATTCTTGTGTCACAGTTAAAAAATTTCGGTGCTATTTTTTATTAAATTCTGCAAAACTCAAACTCCTTCTTTTTCTCTTCTTCTTCAGTTTAATATCACATAATCAATTTAGTGATAACAAAATACATCATTTAATTAGAAATAACACATAATTTTTTAGTAAATGACACAAAAAAATCTTTAAAGAATCACAAGTCCAAAATCTTAACTCACTCAACCAACAAAATACATTTAAATATGTTTTAAAAAAATACATCAATTTATTATAAATAACATAAAAATGGCTAAATCTCTTATATATATGAATTCAATATCACCCAACTAGTTTAATGATAAGAAAAGTACATTATTTAGTTGGAAATGATACAGTAAAAAAATTTCTATATCATAGTTAAGAAATTCTGGTATCAAAATTAAAAAACTTTTTATGTCATGGTTAAAAAATTTTGGTGTTATTTTCTAATAAATTATGCATAACTCAGAATCCATGTTTTTCTTCATTTCTGATAAAAGGTACCATCTGCGCTTGCAATGCTCGCTCCATAGCCTGAAACCAGGTATCAGCTTCAGTCGGGCTAGTGGTTCCCTTGAACTTAGGTGGATTAACCTTTAAGAAGGTTGCCAGTGTCATCGGGCCCTGAGCTCCACTTCCGTCATTGCCATGGTTGTTCATCTGTTGTCCAAAGGCCGCAGCAGTGGCCTGCATAGCAGCAGCCATATTCTCCAACGCCGCCATAAAATCTACCGGGTTATTTGGGTTAGCTCCCGGTCCCTGAGTACTAGTACGACCTCTCCCACGACCTCGACCGCGTCCACGAGGCGCCATCTGGTTCCTATACGCACCAAACAATCGATATTAAGTTGATCAGTCTCAATATCGGAAGTCTAGTGCTTCAAAGTCCCAAATGCATGCTCATGAATGTTTATGCCAGTTATATCAATTAGATATCCTAATAGCACATAAACACAGACACAGAGAATGCACAGAAGTATAGTCAGTCCGTCCCTCATGCTCTACAGGAACGAACTGATCTGATACCAAAATGTAACACCCTACCACACAGAACCTTATGCTTAAGTCATAAGATAGAGGTGGCGAGGTATTACGACCTCTAGAAATAAAACTAGTAATTGTAGTATTGTGAAAGATGTTTATAACTAGGAGCCTTTGAAGAAAAGGGGGGTAAAACAAAATCGTAACTCGAAGAGCGCAACACTCCGATCGATAACGTAACGAAACACATAAAGGGTAAACCAACGCGAGAATATATATAAAGAATTCCAAAAACACAAATATCCAAAACTCAGGATCCAGTTGCGAAGAAAGCCAGCCCGAGCATAGAAGTATATACAAGCATATATATATATATATATATATAGCAAGAAACCCAAAGGGCGAGAAACAAAACCTATTCTCCAAAACAACCTCTAAGAGGAGTCAAAACAGTATATATATACATTGTTTAGTGGAGATAGAAGTATCTAAGTGAAAACATAAAACCAAAGTAAAGTCCCAAGAACCAAAGATCTTCGCTAATCTAGAAGTCTCCAGCATACCTCAGCGAGATACCTCACGTCCTACATCTAAAAACCACAAAATTTGGATGGGTGAGAACCGGAGGTTCTCAGTATGGTAACAGTACCCACATATCTAACATGTAATGTCCTGAGAAAGCCGAAGGCAATCCTAGAACTTCCACCAGATAAATTAAAGCTTATAAACAGACTAAACCATAATTGGCAACTGAATAAAGATTCTTCAGTCTAACTAATACTTCCCTTTCCAATTTTTGTAGAGCTCCCAACCGCCAACAGTAATATAATATGGCAAACATAATTATATCAAACAAGAAGATCTACAGATAGGAAGCAGATATGACATTTAGACAATTACCAGGTAATATGCAGTCAATTAGGCAATTCCAAAAAATTCACATAGTATGCATATGATGAATGCTTGTCCTAATGGCTGATGATATCATTTGTCGGTTATATAGCCAACCCGACAAGTCATGGTAGCTAACCATTGGACTGTCCCTCTGTCGTGCATCCCCAACTCGAGTTATACTCATTCATAAATCATAATATATATCCAAAACCTTCACTGGTGTATATTCTTGGGGGCGAGCTCATCCGGAACTTTCACAGTGTCCGGCCACACTTACGACATAGGGTCAGTAGAGTATCGAGTCTCCACCTGGAGCACATGGTGGCTAGCCACTGCTTTCTTCCAGGGAAACTCGTATCTCAGATAGTGGAAGTGCAACATTCACATTTCATTCAATACACATATATGCAATCATACTCAGCCATAATTAAATAATAGCTCAGACGTAACTCGGCAATATCTCAGCCATTCGGCTCATAATACAATCCATAACCAGCCAATTCATTAACAATTACAGCCCTTCGGCTCATGGTATATCAAGCACTTCCATATTCATCCTTCGTATCTCATATGATGATCCTTTATCAACGTTCATCATTAATTCTCCCATTTCTTCATCCACAAGTTACCACATTTACTAGCCCTTCTCATTGCTAAGCATATCATCAAGTTTTAGGACATAAGGGGTGAGATCGGAGGCTTAGAAGTATGAGATTTGGCTTTGAAAACTCAAAAATCAACTTTGGGAGGAAAACAGGGTCACGCGTGCGCGTCGCCCACGCGCACGCGTGGATGGGAGAAAAACCAAGTGACGCCTACGCGTCAGCCACGTGTACGCGTGGGTGCGTTTTGTGCCACAGGCACAAAACCAGTACAACTCAGGCACAACTCTCTGGAATTTGGCTGGGCCAATTGAATTCACTCATCGACGCGTATGCGTGGGCCACACGCACGCGTGGGTAGTGAATGTTTGAAAACCATGCGTGCGCGTCGGCCATGTCTACGCGTGGGAGTGCGTTCCCAAAAATTTTACTAAGTTAAAAAGTTGCAGAATTCACAGTTTCAAACTCCAATCTTCCGACAGGCGTAACTTCTCCGTTTCAAATCATTTTTCACCCGTTCTTCAAACGGCATAAAAATCCCGGATCCAATTTTATTTCTAAACAAATTTTGCACAAATCATGGATCGGGAGTCTAGGTTATGCTCCGTCAAAGTATGCCCAAAAACCACATTTTCATACAAAATCACAAATTGCCATTTTCAAAACAAACCAATTCTAACCCTTTTTGAAATCAACCAAAACATACCAAAAACCAACCTCAAGCCTCCTCAACTCATACAATAATATTTTCATCAAAAATCACAAACCAACATCCCACCATTTTAACCCATATCAATCAAATAGTCCAATTTCAACATAATATTATGCCATATGTATTTTTCTCATTCTAATTTCCAACAACACCATTTCAAATCAACTATCAATACATATAATCATCACCATCCTCACTCTCAACATGGTCTCATCCACATTTTAATCTCAACCAATCATTAATCATATGTCAAAACATGCATTCCTCTCATGCATCATACCATCAAAACACCAATATTCATAATCACATATATGACCACACAATATATCCCAACCATTCAACAACAGCAACCATTCAATTCCTATCTTAGGGCCTCTAGCCTAAGTTTTCACATCACATTACATTTTAGATACAGGAAACCGAGACCATACCTTAGCCGATTTTCCCGCTCAATCCAGATCACTTCCAAATCACTTTTCCACAAGCTCTCAAGGCCTCAACGTCTCTAAGAACAAATTTTTAGATCACCAAAGCCCTTTTTTCAAGCTTTCCAAAATCTCAATCAAGCTTCAATATTCACATACACACTACCTAAGCCACAATCATCATATTCAAACACAACAACTCAATACCCAACATCATAAACCAACAAATTTCACTAGGGTTGAGAGTTTTACCACACCCAAGGATCAAGGAGACAAGATTACTCTTCTCCTTCAAGCTAGTTGGGTCTTATAACATCAAAGAGCCCAAAATCTCAACACTTTTCACCCAAAAATTTGAATTTAAGGCTGAGAAAATTGGACTAATTTTGTGACTTACCTCAAGAACAAAGTAGTGGTTTTTGTAGAGGTCTTCGCGGTGAACGCGTGGCCGCAAACGGTGCGACAATCGGAGCTCCGGATCAAAGTTATGGTGGTTTGAAGATCAAACAAGGGTAGAACTTTGGAGAAGTGTTCTTCCCCCTTTCATTCTCATTTCAGTGTTTTTGAGGATTTAGAGGAGAGAGAGTGCTGTTTTTAGGGTTTTAGGTTTAGTTTGGTTGGGCCAAGGGCCCAATATGGGTCTGGTTGGCCCAGTTTGGCCCGTTCGGTCTAATCTTAGACCGATTTCTATAAAATTAGTATCGAAATTCTCGTTTTAGTCTCCTCTATCACATTAAGCCATAAAAATCACATTTTTGAATTTCTAGAATAAATTCTCATTTATGGGCTAATTAGTCATTAATTAACCGGGTTTTACATGGAGTGCATTTGTTCGCACTTCTATTGGCCTAATATGCAAAGGATGATCCATGATTATGTGCTTTGCTGTCCTATATGTCAAAAGGCCAAGACTGAGACACAATATCCAGCTGGTTTGCTACATTCTTTACCTATTACTTCACAAGTTTGGGAAGACATTTGCATGGATTTTATCACTTGCTTGCCGCCTGCTCAAGGTTATTCCGTCATCATGGTTGTGATTGATCGTTTGACGAAGTTCGCTCATTTTATTGCTTTGCGGAGAGACTTTGATAGTAAGAGTGTTGCAACGGCATTCATTAAAGACATTGTCAAATTGCATGGTTTTCCAAAATCGATCGTTTCGGATAGATATAAAGTCTTTATCATCAAATTTGGGCAACAATTATTCATATCACGGGGCACCAACTTAGCCATGAGCTCCGCATATCATCCCGAAACAGATGGCCAGAGTGAGGTGTTGAACAAGACCTTGGAAATGTATCTTCGTTGTTTTTGCTTTGAAAACCCCAAGAAATGGCTAGACATGTTGGCCCGGGCCCATTTCTAGTACAATACATCCTTTCACAACAGCATCAAAATGTCCCCTTACAAAGCCTTATATGGTCGTGATCCTCCTTTGCTAATTTGATATGAGTTCTCCCCTCAAGATGAGCCATCATCGCAAGAGTTGTTGGGTGAAAAGGACAAAATTTTGGCTCAATTGAAGCTTAACTTACATCGTTCACAACAGTTTATGAAAAGTTTTGCTGATCGCTCTCGAAGACACATAAAATTTTAGGAAGGTGACTTGGTCTTAGTGAAATTGCAGCTTTATCGCCAACATTCTATTGCTTTGCGGAAGAATAAAAAACTTGGTATGCGATACTTTGGTCCTTTTCATGTCTGCAAGAAGCTCAGTACAATTGCCTATAAGTTTGAGTTGTCACCTAAAACTCATATCCATGATGTTTTTCATGTTTCTATGCTCAAAAAATTTCGAGGAAAGGAGTATCATCAATATTTACCCATGCCCTTACAAACCTCAGTATTGGGTCCAATCTTATCCCCATCTGAGGTTGTAGACAATAAAACTGTGCTGCAAAATGATAAAGAAATACACTAGTTTCTAATCAATTGGGGCCAAGGTTCGGGTGCAACCTCTACATGGGAGAATACATCAGAGTTTATGAAGGATTATCCTTATTTTAACCTTGAGGACAAGGTTGATGTTAAAGAAGGGGATAATGTTATAAGTAAAAGAAAAAATAAGGAAAGAAATATTGTAATAAACTCCAAAATGAAGGAAGTGCACACCACTAACGAAGATGAGGAGTAGGTTAAGCAAGAAGGACAAATGTCAGACAATGTACAAATTTAGAATCATAGAAGGGGCAACAGAATGAGAGCTACAAATGAAAGGTTGAAGGATTTTTTGTGGTAGTTGGATGTGGTATTTGTCTTCTTCTTCTTCTCCTTTTTTAAAATTGTCTCTTGTTTCTTACTCTCTAAATTGTTCTAACTCTTCCTTTTCTCTCTTCTTAAGTCCTTAACGTAGGAAATTTTCTGTTGCAGTTCCCTACATCCTCGTACTTATACTATTTTTTTATTTCTCAAGTTGACTATATTTTCTTGATTTTCATTTGTTTTATACTAGACTTGTGGTTTCGTTAAATACTGAATTTCTGCTACTGTTTTATTAACTGTTGTTGTAATTTTTTGCTTAATTCTTGATTCAATACATTACACACTTCCAACAATGTATCCAGAGACACTAAATTAATGTATTTCGTGTCCATTCTGATAGAAAGGATATAAAGATATTAATAAGAGATGTAACTTAATTTTTTTATTATTATTCTTGTTATTTTTTTATAATTATATTTTTTATTATTATATTTTTCTTCCCAAAATTTTTAAATAAAAAAATAAGAATAAATTAAAATTTCATAATTTATTCTAGTTTATCACCTAACAAAATATAAAAATACTAATTTTTGTATTTCTAATATGTGTCTTATTTTTAGTATTTTATCTTATTTTATCCTCAGAACCAAATATAGCCTAAGTAAAGACAAAAAATAATAAATTATGATAACTCTATAGTATTTTTCTATATTTTTAACACTCTAAATAAGCGTGAGGTGTATTATGAGTAAAATAGAACAGAATGAAATTGAGTAATGACAAAATCCATCTTTATCCGGCTCATTGCCTTCCCTAATTGGCTCCCAGTTTCACACAAAAATTGGCACACTTCAATCCGGTGCAGCAAAACATGCTCTAATATTTTCGCTAGGAGTAGGAAATACCACTATCTTATATTAAAAAGATTGTCCGAGTTAGAAGGATGCATAAACATTTATGGTACCATAAACAAACGTCTAAAGCATATATATCCTCGTATATAAGCTCCATTTGATGCATATACATCAATAAACGCAATAAGTTAAAATAGTAATTTCTATTACTTTTAAGAGTGGATGAAGTTAATATAAATGGAGTAATCGTAGCTAGTTGGTATCCGCTAGATATGGTTGGTTTGGTGAGAAGTTAGAGGGGGCTCCAAAACCCAAAACCCAGAAGCCAGAGAGGAGTTGGAGGGCCAGAGTGTTGAGTCAGATAGTACCAACAGGACCACAATGTCCCTGCACAGTGGCTCCCATTGCATTAACTTCATTATTCCTCTCTCTGTCTCTCACATTCACATTACTACCCACTTTCAACTTTCAATCTCTTCCTTCTCACTTAGCCTTAGCCATCCCCCTTTCTTTCAAATTCTCATCACATGTCTCATCATCTGTGTCTAGAAGCTATAGTGCTCATAGTAGTAGTAGAAGTCTCTTTGAGTCTAACACTTACCTAACTTGAGTTCACAAAAACAAACAGGACTTAAATATCTACCAACAATGGATAATGAGAATACTTACTCTACTACTACTACTACTACTTCCTCCACAAAAGCAGCTTCAAGCATGAAGAAGAAGTTCTTGAAGGCTTCTAAGGAACAAAGGTCAAGGCTCTACATACTAAAGAGGTGTATTATTATGTTACTGTGTTGGCACAAGTACGAGCAGTAGTAGTATATATATAAGTGTATAAGTATAACTTTATATTATTGCAAAATATATATATCTCAATCTATACTTTTAGCAGGTGATGATGGATACCATCATTATTAATACACACCAACCCCACTGTATTTACTACTTAAGGTAACCCCTTCAAGTTTGTTAGTATATCTGTATATGTATGTAGCAATCACAATGTTATGTGTAATTAATTACTATGGGGGGTTCTGTTAATTAATGAATCATAATCATCTCTTGGCTACCTAGCTAGCTGCCTATAGCTAGATCCCGTGACCATATATGCATCTTCGGCATATTAAAGAACATACTATGTTTGTTCAAATTAATATACTAGGATTATTATTAAGTAGAATGATGAGAGGCGTTGCAGGCAGGGTTTGAAGGAACTTTACTCTGGTAAAAGAGGCAACAGTGAATTGAGGTTGTTTTTTAGTGTAAAAGAAGATGAAACTTGAAAGGAATAGACACCATTTCACATGAGGATAGGGACAAGTACAGAGGTAGTTTTGGACAAGAATAAGGCTTGCCCAGTTTTCTGCTTACTTTTTGCCAGTTATAATAATAACATTTGCATGTATAAAAGCTGCTTTCAATTCAATTAAGAAGCTTCGCCTTTAATTTTCTTACACTTTCCATTCGCCTTTGCTATCATCATCAACCATCTTCTGTTTTGTCCTTCCACTTCCAAAATTTCACTTGGTTTCTTTATTATTTTTCATTATTAATTTTCTTTAAAGAAACCAAATAGAAGAAAATATAAAGTTGATGCTTGAAATATTAAGTGCGAGTAATTTAGAAAAACCTCATCTAACATATCAAATCTAATCTAACATATGTTGTTCCTCCATGCTCTATGGACCAATATTATTAAAACATAAATACGTACTCGACGATTGCTGTACCCTTGTCTCTCTGTATTTATTTGGATTTGACATTCGGCCAACCCTCTTGTCTAATTTCGAATTCCATCCTTCCACCTTGGATTACAAAATTCCATTTTGTGAACATCAATGTGGACTGTTATATTTCGGATTGGACCAACTTATAAGATGAAACAGGACAGAGCATAGTGATACTGCTTCTTTGGTTAAGCATTACTTGATTGATCGTGTTTATAGCAAATTCTTCAAATTAAACTCAATTAATTTGGCTAACCAAAGGTTAATTTATTTCATTATTAATTGTACAAAATTGTGACTGTATGGGAACGTGTTGACGAAGTAAAAGTCGTAAACATAGAAATCGTGGCCTTATTTATGGGCACTGCTTGCGGGGAAAAATACAACTACAACCAACTAATCACAAGGAGGTCCCACTTCATCTATCAGATTCTCAAATCTCAACTAATTAACGCTCACACTGGGAATCTATTCTGCTACCACCCAAATCATGAATTTAAATTCTCTAAATTTTGAATTTTTATTTTAGAGGATAAAGTGTAATTTCTCATTTTTAAATGATTTTTTTTATATTTTTTTAGTCTTACTTATAAAATATATGATAAAAAATTATACTTTTTCTCTTAAATAAAATTCAAAATTTAAAAGATCCAAATCCCAAAACATTGAAAACTAGAATTACTCACAAAAATTGACAATTTCATGGATAAATTTGTCTTTCATACCAAACTTTTAAAAATACTAGATCATTTTTTTTATGATTAAGAGTGTCCATATATAATCTTTTGTTTGAAAAATGATATTTTAAGAGTATATTTTTCATTTTAATCTTCTATTTTTACAAAAAAAAATAATAATACAAAAGATTAGTAACATCGTAAGATATGTAGAACCAAAATGTAGGCACCTCAATGAATAAACAGAAAGTCTCAGAAAATATAATAGTTAATTGATGGCTACAAATCATAAAATATGTCGGCACTAACATTACTGATGAATAAATTATATGTACCTCCAACCAACAGAGCTTTCATTGATTGATTACGGAAACGGGACGGCCTTCAGTTATTTTATTTTGTGGAGAGGGGGGTAACAACTAAAACGTACCGTAATCATGATTACCTGATTTATGTAATAAAAATCCAAAGAACAAAAAGAGGCAGAAAATTTGATATTCTTAGGAATGTTAGTAACAGTGACAGATCACCTCTTCCATATGATTCTTGTATATTCTCTTATTTTTTATTTTTTTGGATGTAGAAAAAAGCACCAATCAATAAACATCATGAAAAATTAACATGCAGTGCAGCCCCCCCCCCCTTTCCTCTTCTCTCTCTTCTTCTCTTCCTTCCTTCTCCTTTAATGGATTTATGGTAACTAACTCCACTTAGTGATGTATCTAACTTCCTTTAAATGTGGAAGAAAGTTGTGAGGTGTTTTATATTCTATTGAAAATTGATGGAACTCAACCTAATTTGATTCTAAATGGTTCAACAGAAAATCCGTGACATGCAGGCATACTCAATCAACACACAGCAATTACTGAGACTCACAAATTTTTTGGCACCAACCAACCACTGACTAATTTTGCAAAAAGGCAAAAGCTATTTTGAAAATTGATATAACCCCCTGTGACTGGGAGGGCCGGGAGGGAGGCTCATAAATATGAAAACCTGGAACCTAAACTCAATGTCTTGTCTAACGTAACTGCCTTTATTTTCTTTTGATTATTCAAGATATGCCTTTCTCCAATCTCACAATTTAATGTGCTCCCTTCCTATTCGCTGCTTGGTCGTTGCCACATTAAATGCCTCCCTTAGAATCTCTCTCATAAGAATGGACACACCCATCAAGCCTTAGCTTCTTCACCACTCTTTCTTTTCCTTCTCCTCACTCATAATGCAACTACTCACGTAAAACTTTAAACCTTCTCCTCCTCCTCCTTCTTCCTGGATCTTCCCTTGCATTGTATTGGACGTATCTAAGGGTAAGTTTTTTCTTGTCACAAATTAATAATAAAGTTTTCATCTGCAAAAGAGCAGGATCATTGGCGGATCGAATTGGATTGGATTGGAGTTGCATGCAGTAATTATTAATAACTTGGGATATTGGTAAGGTTCAATCAGAAGGCGGCACTTTGTAATACAAAAGCTCCGTGTTATTTGATTGAGCCGTGCCAATATCACATGTAAGTATGTAACTGATCTCTGCCAATCTCAGTTTCTTGTATCCATGGCAAATTGGCGATCGAGCTCATGATGGAAGGTGGTTTTAGCTGTTGTTTTTTGCTTACGGTATACATGTTATTGAATCATATGCTTTAATTTAATTTGAGTTCATGAGCAGGAGTGAAAATCCACATAAGATGTGAACTTACGTACGTCAATGAACGACAGTAGTGAGTAGACTACCACTAATTGATTCATTTCCTGTGCAGATTTTATCTTTAGCAATTTGGTTTAGGCGGAAAACTATTCTTAGCAGATAAGCAAAATCATCAATTTCGGTGCACAAATATTGCTTCTATTTTTCTTTTTCTTTTTTCTTGCTTCTTTGTGGATGGTACTGCTGGTAGGAACTTCTGTGGAGGGCAGATCAAGTGGCAATTTAGTAGAACTTTCTTTACTTCACTTTTCTTCTACATAAAGCTCTTCTCTTTTTGAACAAAGTTGAATAAAAAATAGGAAAAGTCTAGGGGCAGCAACTTTTGTGTTTTGTGGCTAGCACTTAATCATCAAAAGAAAAGTGAGTGATCTCCCACCATTGGATGTAATCTCACACCATTAAAAACACTATTGATGGCCAATTGATAGTTATAAAATACAAAAGTTGCTGGCCTCCTAGCACTCCTCTAAAAAATATTATGTACATCTAAAATTAGTCATTATGTGTATAAATACATATATTATTTTATATAATTTTAATATATATTTTATATTTTAATATGAATTTATTCGATTAACTCATTTGATAATTGCTTTTTTACGTAGACATAGCATAGTTCAGATTGAATTATAGCAGCTGATGATATCCCCAGCTTCCTCTTAACTGCTTTTTTGTTACTTTAAAACAGGTTAAGGACAATGTTATAATCTCTTTGGAAATATTTCCTCCGGAAAGGTCCTTAAAAGAGATCTCTAAGTATAACATGTGTTATAAATTGGGTGCTCCTATAATCAATTCTCTAACCTGAGTTGTTAACCAGTGATCATCTCTGTTTAACCAGTGATTATTTCTTTTTGGAGTCTCTTTTTTTCTTTAGTGTTTAGTACTTTAGTTCATACTAGAAGAATTAAGGATCTGATAGCAAGTCCTTCTCTTGTAGACTATAACAATATAATTAAGTTGGATTGGTCTAGTGGTTAGCTCACTAGTCCGCTTAAGCAAGTGTCGGAGGTTCAAATCCCGCATTGTACATGCAGCAACCCATTAGCCAGCGACAAACCCTTAAATGGAGCTCAGTACCGCGACGGATTAGTCCTTGACCTGCCGGGTTTGGGGATACCGTGGGAAACCAAAAAAAAAAATACAATAATCGACCAAAATAATAATAATAATAACAATAACACATATATGTAGACTATAGTGATTTATTGGTGAGAAGCAATTATTATTTAGAGTTAGAGATGGCAGAGAACAAGAAATATATATATAAAGTCCTCAGGCCATTACTAAAAGAATGTGGGTTGGGTTGGTTGGTCATACAACTATACTCTTTCATTCTCTTCTATTCTCTTCTCCAAAATACTAAGCTGCAAGTGTTGACTATTGAACCTTCTACTACTCGCATACATATTATGTATAAGTATCTGCATGCTTCATTCATATCTTCTTCTCCTTAAGGTTTCATATCAAAATGTTGCAGTCCACAGTGCATTTTCATCCTCGCCGCAGCGCTGGTGAACCACCTTTATTCTCTCCACAGACCTGCAAATCCCACTGCATCTCCAATCGAAAGTAGCTATACACATGTTGCCTGCCTGTGCTTTCCACTCACAATCTGCATCAACCACCACTACTGCTATTATTACATTATTTCAAACTGTCTAACAACATTCAGATTCAAAGTTTTCATTAGTTCTTCTGGTGCTTTCCGAAGAGCAGAGGATCAATGATGATATATGGTGCTATCTGTCAAAATTTTTATTAAAAATAAAATGTGATTATAATAACAATTAAAATAGCATACCCGGGGGTGTGCCGCAGCACATTCTCCTGTCATCGATATGCTCCACGTCTAAACCAATGAACCAAGATCCCAAAGAAACATCTTCATTTGCATATTTATGCAGCACGTCCCTGCCATTATAAGCCAAATCATTTCCTATGCTAATTAGTTATCCCAAATTGCAAGCTTGTCCTTGTTTATACACAATGAGGATCTTGATTCCACTTTTAACAGTTCTCAGCGATGAAAGCAAAACTTACTGATTAGTTGATATATAAGTAGCCAAATCTTGTGAAATGGCATATAGTTGTCCGGTAGCATGACGAAAGTACTTGTTTCCTACCTCACCAAACTTCCAGTATTCAGGTTCATGATATTTCACTCCCCTGTGGTAAAACAGTTACACTAGGAAAGGATTTGAATTTAGTTTATCTGAAAAGTAAAAGCGAAGCCTTTCTTACTTCTGAGCAAGCACAGGGCCGGATTTCATGCACCCAATATACACTCGAGGTTTCATACGGTGCATACTCAGAGTCAATCCAAGTGTTGCTGTGAAGACAGGAACAAGATAAGGAAAATTAGGAAAATGATTCATGGTTATAAGAATTCTCAGATATTCCCATAGAATGCCCTTTGATTTTTATTTTTTTCCACTTTCTAAAAGCTTCTAAAAAATAAAATGCAGAATAGGAATTTCCATATCTAGTCTTAATTTGATAAAATTAAGGAAAATGTTCCTAAAGTAAAATTGCAAATTCAAAGTTCTATAGGACTATTTAGTATTTACCTAAATTCACATGGACATCATCATCAACTTTGACATAAAAATCTGCATCCCACAGAGCAACAGCAGTTGAAAAATAGGTCTTTGTCTTTGCTGATAGTTCAAGGTAGCCCTCAACATGGTTCTGCATAAATATGGATGCATTTTTTTGTTAGTAAAAATAAGTCGGCACAAATTATAGCCTTATACATTTAAATGAAAAAAGATAGGAGAAATAGATCACCAGCCTCAAAAAGTCGCCATGAAGCTTCTCCTCAGCTTCTATAGCTCTATCAAGAATGCCACCTGATGTAGAACTATAGATAAAATGGCTAAGTGTGGTTGATTATTTAACAGCAGAAGGAATATTTTCAACTAACCACATAGGAATTCATCATATACATTAGCCCAAAGGTTTCAAGATTTGTCATCGATTTGACAATAATTACTTATCGATTTCTTCATTTAACACAATGTTCTCATATTATATGCATACTACCAATCCATAAAATACAAAGCAATCACGCTAGATATTAAATAGACACCAATGCATCAGAATGAGAAAGAAACAGTTCAGTTTGAAATAAGTTGATGCTAAGGCAACAAAACAAAGTTCTAAGGAGCAAACACATAAGAACATAACAGCAATGGAATAATCATAAATAGGTTAAAGCCATAGACACTGAATATTAGGACACACTGAATCTGACCTGTGACCTATAACAAAACGTATGACTATGCCCTTTTCATCCTCCAACTTCTTTCTTTCCTCAACTGATGACGTTCCATTTCAAACCATGAATCAGATACAATGAATAAGAAAGGAAAAACTAGAAAATGGGCTAAAATGTCACTTGATCACCTTGTGGCATCCAAGTTGCACGAACAGAATCTCTTCGCTTTCTGCTACTAAAAGCTGTATTGATCCCTATAACCACGAAACATTTTTTCCTTGAAGTTGATTCAACTGTTTGTGTGTTTCCTGGTACATGAGAACCATTCATAAAAAACTCAGAACTCTACCAAAGGTAACTAAATATTCACTCCAGAGCCGATATTGTCTTACTCTGTTTCCTGCAATTCGTAAGTAGTATGTTTAGCATCAGATTACTTTTGATAGGTATGTAAGTAAATTCACAGCAAAACAAGAACGGGCTTAGCTTACCTGATGACATGTGTATTTGAAACTTCGACTTGACTGTAATTGGAGTTAGACTTTACAACCTTTGAACAAAGACAAATGTTACGAAAGAAAAGTGTCACCATCACAGATTTTTCCCGCTAAATAACAAAAGATGCAGCAAGAATTCATAAAGCCTGAGACTTAAGTACAGAAATCTAGAGTTACATAAGGCAGAAAAAAAAATTCGCCTTGAACAAATCTTGACTTCCATCGCAGACTTAATATTTAAAACAAAGTAGAGCCATTACATGACATTAGACTGTCGACAAAGCGACAGGTCAACCCTTGTGGCACAATCTTGTATCAAAATTAAGCACTCTGCAATGAATAGCTTCAAGCCCAAAGGACTTTAACATGATGGAATATTATAACAAACCAAATCAAGTTCACCCCCTACTACTATATACAAATCTAGAAAACTAAGATCCATTAATAACATTTTAACATTGAATTATACGAGATGTAAGCAGCACAAGTAGGTAATGACAGAATTAGAGACTAGGGAAGAGGTAAGACTGACAGACTTACTAGATTTACATTACAATCCTCAGAGTTTAATTTTAGCTGATCAAACTCACTAGAAGTTCTTGATATTTCTTTAAATTCAGGCGTCAACCACATCCTGTTACGAAATTAGTGGTTAGCATTGTACATGTAGTGATTAGTTTACTTGAGGTGTAATGTACTAATACAAATAGATTAAATTGAACAATGTAAAACAAGAATGCAGGACCAAAATCAAAGGAGATGAACAAAAATCCATATTATTTCTTTTGGTAAACCAATCAAAGCTCAACATATTGAATGCACTAGGTGTACGATCCATGACATTGACAATGCAGTTCAGATACCATAGATTATATTCATACATTAGAAACAGAAAACACAGCCGACACTGATTCAGAGCAAGCTTCTCTAAATCAATAATGCAATTTCCCTAAAAATATCCTTGCAACCAGGAAACAAAAAATAAAGTGATTATTTTTATGGCAAACATGGCGAATTCTCATATTAGAAGCTTAACCAACAATTACCATACAATCCCATTTGCACCATAAGATATAGAAACTCACAGTCCCTAAAAATTAAAACTTGATGCTCAAATGTAGATACCCAGAAGCTCAAGTACCTATTGGAGAAGAACATTCCAGCACAGAAGCTTCCCACACAAAGAAAAAGAGCCCATTTTCTATGAAGCACACCCCTTGCATTCACTTCCACAGCTCCACCCTTGCTCTTCATACTCATTTTTCTCTTCTTTGCTTACCTCACTATCAAATAAATAAATAAATCAGGCAAGGAAAGAAAATGCACAAGAAGAAACAAAGATTAAACAAACCGCAAAATGTAAAAAAAAAAAAAAAAAAAGAGAGAGGAAAAAAGAAAGATGGAAACTTTACAGGTCGTGTGGCACAGAGTGCCTTTGGGGTAAGTGAAGAAGACTAAGTTAGAAACCCTTCTTATTCTTTCAATGATAAAGAACCGAAACTGCTCTTCATCATCAATAAAATTTGAAGAATTAACTTGTAACATATAAAGATAACAGTTAAGTGCTTAACACGGTTTTATCAGATCTTGTTCTCTCTCTACCTTCAGTTTTTGTTTTCACCTGAAAAAACTGCTGTATGTTTCTTTCAACATTTTTTCTTTTTTCAGCTCAACTCGGTGTAGTTCACATTAAAAAAAAAATTCTTTTTTTTTTCTTTTGCATGCAGTAATTAGAATTATCATACGAGAATAGAAGTTATTTATTTTGCTTATAATTTGCCTAGGGAAAGTGTCGGTAAAGTAATTATCACTGCAAATATTTATCAAGAAAACATAAATTTGTTGAATCCAGTTGGGATGTGAAGTGGGATCCCACTGGAGTCTTTTTATGTAAACCATGTATGCTATATTTGAAGTCTAACTATATAATTATGAGTTATCTTATCTGCTAATAGTATCTATTTAATTTATAGGCTTTGCACTATCATAATTTCTGTCTGAAAAGGTAAAAGTAAGCTATGGTTGATCTTATTGAAGACAATGAGCCCAAAAAAAGGGATCACGTTTCTTAGAAAAAAGTTACTTTTGGTTAGCACTTAGCAGGAATAGCAATATGATTTATGATATGATAAATCAAGATTCACCATGTTACTTAATCTAATCTTCATTATCTAAATTTATATGCACACACTAGTTGGTGTTATCGTGAATGAATGGCAGACAAAGCAGCAGATGATATTTAAATTAGAAAAATAAAAATTATAGAATTTCGTAGGAAATAATAACTTCAAAAAAACTCTTTTTTTTTTATAATAATTTTCAAAAAAAATAGTATAATATTATTTACTGATATATGATGCTCAAGAAAAACAATTTGCTCTTGACGAATTCATTTTTTGAAAATAAAAAAATATATATAAAAAAAAAAGAATTTGTCACGAGTGAATTTGTTTTTGCTTTTTTATAAAAAAAAATGTATCATCAATCCCGAACGAATTCTCTTGGTCTTGATATTTCTGAAAATCACTAACATTCCCATTTTTTAAAATTTCACCTCCCAAATAAAATTATTTAAATTTTTTTAACCATTTTTTGGGCCTTGATACCTTTTCTCTCTCTAATTAAGTAATTATAATACACTTTTTGTTACCGTTATCTTATTACTGTGTATAATATTAACACCTTCTGTGCACAAAAACTTGGTTTAACCATAGGTTTTTTGTCCATTTATCTTGATGTAAAAGTGAAAAAATAAAACTGTTGAGTGTTGAGGCTGTATGTTACCATACACAGAAGAGAAAGATTTTGTTTCAGGTATAAGTTTTTAGTCTAATAGAATATGTATTCTAATTTGGTTCTAAAAGGTTTAAATTTTCTTAGCAGAAGGACATACAACTGCAAGGCCAAAAACAATGATTAGAGGACATACAAATTAAATAAGCATAAATATTTAGTCAAATGATTAAAAAAACCAACTACAATAGAAAGCTAAATCATAAATCATAAATACAAAACAGAGAACAAGAAACTCCCTACTCCCAGAAAATGTAGAACAAGAAATAAACAAAAGAAAATTAAAAGGTTTATGATGGGACACTATTTCAAGTTTGAAGCTCTTGGGGTTGTAGCAGCACCTCACAATAAATTAATGCTATAATATTAGTGCGGGTAATCAAATATAAAAGATTGCATGGGATTTGATCCGAATCTGAGTCTAACAATGATGATGAATACTACTACTAATGTGCTATAACTATAGATAGTGGTGACTCCAAAACCATAACATATAACATATGATTATGAAGCTGATAATGACATGACCATAGAACATGACAACACTAACATTACTCAATGAAACCGGTTTTGGTCAAAATGGCATTCCTCACTTTGCTAAGATCTCTCCCTTTGAGTGTTCTTCCAATGCCTTCACACACAGAGAATGAAGAGATCTGGCTCCTTGCAAGCTTCCTAGCAATCAATTCATGTGGTGGAATGATCATACCATCTTCATCATCATCCTCATTCTCATCATCATCATCAATATCATCATCAAACCCATCATCCTTTTTCTTGCCATAAATCTTTGACCAGTCAGGGATGTCCATTGGTGCTGAGGACCCTCTAAGACTTGCTTGCCCATCATGATCTTCATCAGAAGAGGGTAATAAGACTCCATTATTAGCCCTTGGTATCTTTCTTGTAGAGGTAGCATTGTGCCATGCAGAACAGGAAGAATATCCAGATGATGATGATGATGAGTACTTCTTAGACTTAGAAACCATTGTTTTTGTGGTTGAATAATCCTTCTTGTCCTTGGTGATCATAGCAGTTCCCCACACATCTTGCTCATCAAACTCTTCACCCCAATCAGCCATTGTTGTGTTTGTTCTGCCTCCTGTAAATGCAAATGGCTAGGTGGTTATGAGAAAAACAGAACAGAACAAGGGAAATGGATTAACAACTGTGATATGATGACACATACATTCATCTATTTTCAGCATTTATAGACATTGATGACACTAGAAAAGTAGAAACCTTGTTTCTTTTTTCACCTAAAGACATCAATATATATTATCATAGCTGCTAGTGAGATAAGATGCTCTCTTTTCTTTCTCTCTCTTTTTCTTCCTCGGGAATTAAAAAACAGATCAGAAAGGTGTAAGAGAATAATAAGAGGAATCTAACTTGCCTTTGGCCTCCAAAAGGAAAGACCTTTGAAGAGATTTATCTCAAATGGGGAACACACTGATGATGAACCCTTAAAAAAACCAACCAGGACAAAGGGAAGAAGCCTTGAAAATCCCTTCCACTGACCTTATAATAGTAGATAGTAGATGCCTCCAAAGAAAGATCACAGGTTTCAAGAGACCAGTCTCTCACAGAATAGTACCTGAAAAAATGAAATAAAAGACAAGATAGAGGGCAGAAAAAGACAACAGATTAAAGCAGCAGAAAGATGTGTATGCGTATGCATATATACACATGCATATGAATGAGAAAAGGTTGTATTTATAGTTTGGCCCATAAAAGAACCACATGCACAGTAAAGAAAGCAAAAAGAAAATGATGGGTCTTGTAGTGAGTTACAGTTATTGATTGATCTCTCTACCTCTCTATAATAGTAGTATCTTGTTTAGTTTACCTGAGCTGAGCATAAGAGAAAAAGGGGGTGTGGTTTTAATTGCAAGAGTCCAAAAGGGACAGAGATGAAGGACAATAAGGAGGTGGGGATAGCGGCATGCAGCAATGAAAGAAGAGAAGAGAGCAAGTCCCATCATAGCCCCATTAAAGAAGAGGGAAAGAGAACACTACTATAGCTGTGTGGCTGGCTGTATGCTGCCGAATTTATCACTCAGCAGTTGCTGTTGCAGGCCACATAAAACTTAAATTGTTTTCTTTTCTCAATAGACATAATCTCTGAAAAGCTGCATCTTGATTGGCTCGAATGTACCTCCAACCTTATCCTCTTCCCCTCCTAATCCAATGCAACAAAGAGCAGAAGTTGAAGCACAAGAGAACTCATTGAGGTAGGTGAGGCTGAGAGACTGAGGTAGTAATAGTATTGTATTAGAGTAACTGTGAGCCTAGGCAAATACTACTACTACACTGCCTATTATGTTGGTGGCTGAGGAGAGAATGCAAGTAGAAATGCTGTTTGGTTGGGTGTTAATATAACACACACAGTGAAAAACCTACATCGATATATGTAGCGGGTTATTGCTAGCGAATGAAAATGAGACTTCCACCACTACTCAGTCACTTGGTATGGTAGTAATATTCATTATTCAGTGCTTCCTTTGCTTCCTGGCTTGCAGGATGCGGGATCACATTAATTAACTATACAACTCACAATTGAGTGAATGTGGTACGTATTATGGTAATTAGGAGAGTATTGTTATAAATTCATAGTTTATTGAGTTTATGAGCTAGTAGTTTTATTAAAATTTGGTCTATTTAACTAATAAAAAGAAAGTGAATAATTTTATATTATTAGATGTAATTTCACATTATTAAAAATATTAATAATGACTATAAATTATAAAATTTGCTGATCTCCTAACACTTTTCTATTTATATTATGTTTAGATAGTTATATTTTTTGTTATTATTTTTAAATAATTTATAGAGTAAAGTAACGTTTTTGTCCCCAACGTTTAGGATAAGTCTTATTTGTGCCCTTAACGTTTAAATCGTTCTATTTGTATCCTTAACGTTCATAAAAATGATTCAATGTTATCCTACTATCAATTATACTAATAAATCAAATTATATTTTTCAATTATTCTCACTTGGATGTATTCATTTTCAATTAGGTCTCATTTGGATGTGTTCGATTTTAATATTATACCCACTATTTATGTTTAGATTCAATTATGTCCAGGTAAATTATGTAAATGTTGTAGGAATTAGTTTCAACATTTTGGTGAGTTATTTTTCTGAGTAGATCATCAATTCTATCCCAGATATTTGTATTCTAACTTCAAAAAGAGATTTTTAAAACTCAAACTAAAACGTTCATGATGTGTAATTGATGGCAAGATAACATTGAATTACTTTTACAAACTTTAGGGATACAAATAGGACGATTTAAACATTAGGACACAAATAGAATTTACCCCAAACGTTGGAACAAAAACAATACTTTACTCTAATTTATAAATATAAAAATATTTTTTATTTTTTGAATTAGATTTTAAAATTGATAAACTCACTTAATTTTAGTTTTAATAGGATGTTAAAGTCAATTTGATCTAATATTGTTGATTATTTATTTACAAATATTTACATGCTAAATATTTTACAAAATTAATTTGAGTACATCAAGCACTCAACTCAATTTTTTTTGTTAAATTCTAATTTACTATGTATTTTAATTTTCTCACTTTATTTTCATGTAGTATGGTACTACTCAATTTAAAATTTTTTTTTTTTCATATTCTCTAAATATCCAATTATTACTTGTTATTTTGTTAAAGAGGAATGATAGGGACAGTAATTTTGGTGTTTTGTAACCATCAATTGGCCATCAATAATATTTTTAATGGTGTAAAATTATATCTAATAATAAAAAATTACTCATTTTTATTTTGATGATTAAGTGTTAGTAAAAAAATACAAAAATTACTGCTCCTAAATTTTTCCTTTGCTAAATCTAAATCAGTACTATCTCCCCTCACACCAAAAATATGCAATCTACTCCTTTGTCATTATTTAAGTAAAAAAATGTCATTCAATTTTAAGATTATTCTAATACTTAATTTTGGATTATAATCTTTTAAATCGAATAAATTAATAAAATAAAAAATTAATTTTTTAAATTAAAATAATAAAATAAATATTTTATAAAAATTATAAATTTAATGATTATTCATTTTTATTTTATCATTTTAATAATTTTTTATTTTAAAATATTTAAATTCTTTAATTTTTTCTCAGATATTTTTTTTGAAATAAAAATAGAGAGTTATTTATACACAATAAGTTAATCTCTTAAATAAAGTTTTTTATTTTATTTTAGAACACAAATCTTTGTTGTAACAAAATCACCTTTTATATTCAATTTTTTAAACTAATTATATTTTTCACTTCTTAAATTTATTGAAAAAATAATATTCAACTTGGAAATGTGAACATTTTCTAGTGACTAGCCATTATTTATTTTCCTTTACCGTTTTCTTGTGCTAGGCAAAGTGATGTTCTTATCCACTCATAAATATTCATTAATGCAATTCCATTCTAGTATATTCTGCTATGGTGGTAGGAGTAGTACTATTTTATAATCCAGTTGGCGATTATGCACGTTTATCAATTTACATTTATTACCTAGGATTTGTTACAAGCAGTTTTGCAAGCATTGCCAGCTATCTCGCACAAAAAACCACATTCTATTGCTACTGAGAAATTGTTTTTAGGACATCAAAATTATTATTAACAAAAAATTAATTTTTTAACAAAATATTATTATAAATATCTTTAAAACTTCAAAAATTTAATTTTGTTCATAAATTTTTTCATTGAAGACTTTAATTTATTTCAGGAACCTAAATCTAAACTTTAAATAGGTTTAGTACTTTTATTTTATCAACTCGGATATATATATTTCTAACTTTTTTTTTTCTACCAATCTCAATTTCATCTTAGTAAAATAATAATAATATTTTTTAAAAATGTTAAATTACCAATATTTTAATATTTCAATATTTTAAAAAGTAAGGCAACAATGTTCTCCTTTGATATTGACTGGGGTCAAATATTTTAAAGAAGTATTTGAGTACAAATTAAAATTATGTCTAAATATATCAAATGTTGAATGTATCAAATTATCAATTTTGTTTAACTAATATTTATTTTTTTAATTTTTAATCGATTTATATTAATGTATTTAAATATTGTAGTTAATCAAAGAATGTATTGATATCATCATATTTAAGACTGAAGCCTTAAAAATATTAATATTAGATAAAAAAATAAAAATATTTTTGAAATTTAAAATTTTTTAAAAATTAATGACTATTTTTATCAATATATTAATAATAATTAATTTGTTTAATTTTTTTTAACAACAATGTACTAACATGAATTTATTTACAATTTCAAAACTAGAAGGAGTAAAATTCGAAGAAACGAGACATAAAATGCTTAGGGCTAGGAACATAATTCCTAAATACTAGAATCATAAAATAATTTTTTGAGTAATTATTTAAATTAATTTTTAAAAATTTTAAAAATAAATATTTTAGTCTCTAAAAATATTAATACACAGAAATATTTTTAAGATTTTATTTTGGTAGACAAATTAGTCTTCAGTTTATTTTTAGATAGAGTAATTATTCAAATTAGTTCTAAAAAATTTTAAAAGCAAACATTTTACTCTCCAAAAAAATTATTACACAAATCAATTCTCCACATTTTTTTTGTCAGACATAACAATTTTCTGTCTATTTTTTGGCGTAACTCACTAACGAAAAATGCAATTGTGACACACTTTTTTTGTTAACATGATTTTTGAACAAATTATAAATCAAAGAAAAATAATATGTATGTGCCACATAGATGTGTATGTTAAGTTAGTCTAATTATGAAGTAGAAATTCAGTTAATTTGTTGAGTTAATTGATAATTTGATGAAGAAGTTGAGATTCAAATAAAAATTAGAAGAATACCTTTAATTATACTTCATTCTTAACTATCACACCAAGTTAAATTATATTAAATACAAAAATATCAAATGATTTTAATATAAATGTCTTGTAGAATAATCTCTAATAGCTTTATGAAACAACATTATTATTATTATTATTATTATTATTATTATTATTATTATTATTATTATTATTATTATTATTATTATTATTATTGAGTGATATATATATATATATATATATATATATATATATATATATACCTTTTATATTTTTTATGCAAATTTTTTTTAGGGCAAAACACTATAATAAGCCAACATCAATCCAAATTTACCTATATGAGCCAAAATGAAAATCGATACAGCAATGAGCCAGATCATATTTTTATGTAATTCGAACCAGGGTAGTTCGAACTTCATCCTCAAATAATTCGAACCAGACCAGTTCGAATTTCGAAGAAAAAATTGAATGTAAATCGAACCAGACTGGTTCGAACTACCTATGCAAGTAATTCGAACCACTCCAGTTCGAATTAGGGGGAAATGTGTTCTTCATGTAATTCGAACCACCCTGATTCGAATTACGCTTAAGCAAGGTTGTTAGTAATTCGAACCACCCTGGTTCGAATTACTAGGGAATGGGCTATATAAGGAGTTCGAATCAGCCTCATTCGAACCATTCTCACCTTCCCCTGCCCCACCAAATCTCAGAGAAAACGACCCAGATTCTCTCCGCGAAAGAGCTGAACGCAATATTCTGCTCATGGGAGACGATCCGGCGCGGTTATATCGCTTGGACGGAGTAGCCCATATAGCTGGGGTCATCAACGAAGAGGTTAGTACGGAAATAACTTTGTTTTACCGGTACATGTGAGTTTGTGGTTTGACATGCGAGTAAGATATTGGTTTAGTTGGTGGTTTATTTTAGTGGTTTATGTTAGTGATTTCTGTAAATGGTTTATGTTAGTGGTTTTTGTAAGTGATTTATGTTGGTGGTTTATCTTAGTGGTTTATCTTAGTGGTTTATGTCAGTGGTTTATCTTAGTGGTTTAGGTATATGGTTTATGTAAGCGGTTTACGTTAACGGTTTACGTTTGTGGTTTTTGTTAGCGGTTTATGTTGGTGGTTTATGTTAGTGGTTTATGTTAGTGGTTTATGTTAGTGGTTTATGTATGTGGTTTATGTATGTGGTTTATGTATGTGGTTTATGTAAGCGGTTTACGTTAACGGTTTACGTTAGTGGTTTTTGTTAGTGGTTTATGTTAGTGGTTTATCTTAGTGGTTTATGTTAGTGGTTTATGTTAGTGGATTATGTTACTGGTTTATGTATGTGGTTTATGTAAGCGGTTTACGTTAACGGTTTACGTTAGTGGTTTCTAGTAGTGGTTTATGTAAGCGGTTTAGTTGTGGTTTTATAATGTTAGATCTTTCATGTCAGTAGCCTATGGGGGATTCTAATTTAAGTTTCTTATGCAAATGGTTCTCGTTCTTGGTATTTTTAAGCGGCTATACATAGTAAGATTTTTTGGTTTATCAATTATCGTGTTGATTATGTTTGTCACCGGTAATTAAGCTGGTTCTAAGAATGCGGTTCATTTCTTCCGCAGCCTCAGCGATGCATCAGGAGCATGCGGCGGCAGCAGGACATGGTCCTGGATGACAGATACGTTCCGTACCTGCAGATGGCTGGTCTTTACCATCTTGCAAGGTTGAACGATAGATGGTTCCGGTTGGACGAGGCCCTTGTGAGTGCGTTTGTTGAGCGATGGCGTCCGGAGACTCACACGTTTCATATGCCGTTCGGAGAGTGCACTATCACACTGCAGGACGTGGCATACCAGCTGGGTTTGCCAGTGGACGGGCGTTACGTCAGCGGCTGCCTATCAGAGTTCCATATATACATCGAGGGTGGCCGTCCAGCCTGGGTTTGGTTCGAGGAGTTGTTTGGAGTGGTACCTCCTCCTAGCCAGGTTCAGAAGTACGCGGTCAACTGCAGCTGGTTTCAGGAGACATTTGGTGAGTGCCCGGAGGGAGCTGATGAGGATACTGTGCGTCGTTATGCCCGTGCGTACATCATGATGTTGTTGGGCACGCAGCTTTTTGCGGACAAGTCGGGCAACCGCGTTCACATCAGATGGCTTCCGTTTGTAGCTAGGCTGGAGGAGATGGGGACCTACAGCTGGGGTTCTGCAGCACTGGCATGGTTGTACCGGTGCATGTGCCGTGTGGCGAACAGAAATGTTATCAAGCTAGCGGGCCCACTTCAGCTACTTCAGTCATGGATTTTCTGGCAATTTCCTCGGTTTAGGCCTGCAGGATTTGAGACGTTCAGCTGGCCACTGGCCTCGAGGTACTTCCCTAATCTTTGTAGATGGAGGTAACCAACCCCCGTCCGGAGCCTCAAGCGCAGCCTTTATGCCGTTATGCCTGTCCGATATAACCAGAAGACCGGGCTGCGGTGTCACGTGCTGTCTAAGGTGGGAGAGAAAGAATGACCAAGACTCTGCATTCTCACCTTCTACTAGTGCGAATGCAACGGGTAGAATGTTCGAGTTCCCGTCCTGTGCAATCGCGATGAGCAAAGTACCCCCGTACTTCCCATACAGATGGGTCCCATCAATGCTAACTAAAGGCTTGCAATGGCGAAATGCCTGGATGAGCGGTGGAAACGTCCAGAAAAGTCTGTGAAAAAAAGCTTGAGACTCGTCTACTTGTCCACTAACTCGAACGGGGCTCGTCCGTAGGATTGCAACAGTACCGGGCATCGTCAATTGGACTCCCAAAACCCACCTGGGGAGCTCGTTGTATGACTCATCCCAGTCACCATATACGAGGGCAATTGCCTTCTGCTTTGCCATCCAGACCCTCCTGTAAGTCGGCCTAAACCCGAAGTGTGCTGCCGTGGCATTTAGGAGCACCTTGATGCTGACGGATGCATCGGCCCTAACCATTGGCATAACGAACGCGGAAATCACATGATAATCCAAGCTCCTGTGGTCACTCGAGATGGAGGTCGCAAGACAAGTGTGAGGTCCATTGTACCGCTTGACCTCCCAAATGCCCTTGCGCTTCCGCAGACTCAGTCGAATCAACCATGTGCACCCATTCCCAAACTCAGAACACTTGCCCACATAACGGCGATGATCAGACTCCACAACCTTGTACTGTACCCCTCGCCGGATGCTGTAAGTCTTCACACTTAACAGGGCCTCGTCTTTATCCTGAAATTGCTGACCAACCTGGAACTCTGTCAAACCAGCAGTCCCTTCAGCATCTCTAGCTCCGAATCCAACAGAGTGCCCTGAAACACCCTCTTGCCTCATGGCATCTAGGTCCAAAGAGGAAAAATGTGGTGGATACTGCTGTGTGCCAGAACTAGAACCACCGACTACCAAAGCAGGCTCAGTCGCTCCAACCTCGTCGCCGCTGTCATCCTCAATCATATCCGGCTCGACGTCATCCTCCTCTACATCACCCAACACTCCGTCACCGACGCCAACCGGTGGAACTCCCTGTAAAGCGTTCGGCAGAATATCAACTGATCCTACCACGTCGCCTACTCCATCATTCAGATCAACAGCAAAAGACGGGGAGGCGACTGGTTCGACCGCTGGCTCGTACACAGGGACGGACGAAGAAGCAATGGCAGGCCTTGAACTCGAACCGGCTGCCGCTGCTTCAGTGGTGGCATTCCGGTTCGAACCCCCTGAGCTGGATACCACATCAACCAACTTTGCCAACAACTCTGGTGTCCTAACCTCGGGAAACTGCCTCCGACATAGAAACATGACTTGCAGGTCCTCATCACTACCAATCGTGAAGCAATCATACTTCACCGTATCCTGCAAGACAGTGATTGGAATGCGATAGAAAAACTTCTTCACTCGCTTCGCACCTTCCAGACCGAGTTTCATCAGCACAGATCTAACAAGATCATCATAGCTCGTCGTTGGTTTCACGACGATACAGAGAGGATCCTTATCTGTGAACTTCACACCGGAGCGAGTTTTTCTCTTAATGGATCCTCTATGGTGAACCAAAACCCCAAAACTCTCCTCACTAGCCATATTACACCCTCTATGAGAGCAACTCACGTTTAGAACCATATATATACTGCACTGTCTACCGTTAATTCGAACCGGACTGGTTCGAATTCAATTTGTGTAATTCGAACCAGCCTGGTTCGAATTACTTGATGCAGCTTCTCCCTATATAATTCGAACCAGTGTGGTTCGAATTATGTGATACGTTTTCCTCCCAAGTAATTCGAACCACCCTGGTTCGATTTACTTGAATGAATTTCCCTCTTCATAATTCGAACCACTCTGGTTCGAATTACTAATGACTTGAGTTCGAACCACACTGGTTCGAATTATATAAATATAGGGTTTGGCTCATTACAGAAACGAATTTCAGTTTGGCTTATTTAAGTAATTTTCAACTTCCCTTGGTTTATTCTGGTTTTTTGCCCTTTTTTTTTATATTATGAATACATATATAAGAATCTAATGAATAAATGTATTATTATTTTTGTCAAAAAAACATACAAAAAATTATGGTACAGTATTATTATGTAATTAATAATAATAATTATTATTTTATTTTACTTTTTTTATGTGGTATAATTGATACTAATGAATATCACTAAATGTGTATTTGGTGACGATAATTGTATGAACATATCTACTTACAATTTTATATAGTGCATACACATGTATATAATTTATGTTCAGACCACTTCTTAACATAACAAAATGAAACATACAAATAATAAAACATGAAAACTAAATAAACCACAATAATATGCTTTTAGTATAAGAGAATATGAGATTTTGTACATCTCTTTTTAGATTTGAAATTGTGTTTATAGTGAGGATGATTCAATAATAAGTTTTTTGAAAAAATACCATATTAGAAATCAAATAAGTTTAACTTAACCTTAAAAGTTAATTTGATTATAATATCTACTAATATTTTTTTCTAATAAACACTTGAAGAATTTAGTGAGTCATGCTAAAAAATAGACGGGAGATTGTTATATTTGACGGAAAAAAATATTGATGATTGATCTGTGTATTAATTTTTCTTGGGAACTAAAATGACCGATTTTATAATTCTTGAGTAATGATTTGGGTAACTAGTCTGGCAAAAAATGATTAAAGACTGATTTGTGTTGGAGTAAAATCTTGAAAATATTTTTGCATATTAATTTTTCTTAAGAACTAAAATGTACGTTTTTTAAAATTTTTTGGATTGATTTGAGTATCTTTAAGTAGTTAATATTAATTAATTTTTATTATAAAATTATGTTTTAATTCTTATTTTTTAGAAAATTTAAAAATAAAATTTAAAATTTTTAAAAATAAACTGATGTTAACAGAAAAAACTTATCTTTTTAGTTTAACTCTATATTTTATTTTTTATTTTTAAAATAACAGCTCAAGTGGGAAGAAAGTTTACGGGCCACAAACTTCACAGTTCTAATGCATTTTGAGGTCACTTATTTGAAATCACTTACTAAGTGGGCCAATTAACTTACTAAGTGGGCCAATTAACGGATTAACCACTTCTGACTTAACCACCACTAACGAATCCTCTAACATTAGATAAGTAAGCTCATTTCTAATCATGGTAAACCGTTCCTTAGTTCCATGATTTCCAATATATATAATATATAATATAAAATATTTGATAATGAAGCACAACTGTGACTGGTCCAACTTTTTTTTCTCATTTTATTGACGAGCACTACCTAATAAATAAATGGAGGAAAAGTGGCATCTCAAAAGCAGAAACCAATAATAAGCAATTGAAGATCCTCCATTTAATTTGCTCTCAGACTATATACATAGCAAGCCGTCCCTGTTAGTCACACATCTATCATTTCCACATAGCCTTTTGTCGCTTCAATGCACTCCCAAATATGAACAAACTTTAGTGGTAAGTGGCAAGATAGGGGACCTTCCTAAACAATTCACTTAGATGCCACCTATCCGATTAGAAATTTAGGTCATTGACGTGTCCCATGTAATATGTTTCCACATAAAAGATATCACCCACTCACTTCCCTCCTTTGTCTACATGCATGATATACATATATAGTATAGCTTGAAAACGATGTTGGTAATCGTATAGTGCCATATGATCAGCGGCCAAAATAGTTGTAATCTAATGGAGAGTTTAAATAGATAAAAGTTACAAAGTAAGCAACACAAAGATTAATAATATAACTCATTGACAATAGTCATTCAACAACAAACTTGTTAAGCTACAGAGTCAAGAACATGAG
The DNA here is from genome assembly GCF_059453495.1 of Arachis ipaensis. Lineage (NCBI taxonomy): Eukaryota > Viridiplantae > Streptophyta > Magnoliopsida > Fabales > Fabaceae > Arachis > Arachis ipaensis. The sequence continues at coordinate 141,135,740 of NC_142436.1, forward strand.
ATTCAGAAGATAGGACACTTCTGCTTACAAACTAACAATACAAAAGAGAACTTAAAAAAAGTATCACAAGGTTCATGAAGGAGAAGTAGCAAGATTTCTGATCCTACTTGAACGCCTAACAGGAGTTACTATTCCCACATCCCCATCTCCCTGCAAAAACAATGCAATGAAAAGAAACAAATTTATAGTGGATAAAAGATATTTGTTTTGTTAGGTTTTGTGACAATAAAATAAAGGGAAAAAAAATACATACCTGCTTGCTTGGAATTTTCTCGTACACTGTTAAGCTTCCATAGGATGATTTCGAACCCATGGAATAGTCTGAAGAGGCCCAAGATTCTCTCCTATAGTGCTTGTTGCGCTTCTTCTCTACGCTATGATCTTCATCCGACTGGTTCATTGCTTTATCACCTTGGGTTGAACCCTGCTGAAAGCTGCTCATTTCTGAAGGGCAAGGCTCTTCAAGTTCAAGCACGTCCATTTCTATGGGTCCGTTCCTGAGAGATGACTTCTCTGGAGAAATTTGCTTTTTGTTCAGAGTTTGCAATGAGTTGTTGGCATGCAACTCCTTACCAATCAAAGGTTGCTCCACAGAGCTGGTGACCCTTTTGCTTCCGATTTTACCTTTCCTTGAAAAGTTGAAAGATACAAGAGCAATTATAAGTGCACCTCCACAGAGCAGCAAATATAGCATCATACGTGGAGTTATGTCAGTTGTTTCAGATCTCCTTTCATTCCTGGTGATTGCAGCATCTACTGTTGCATAATTTCCCTCTGCTTCTTCATCATAGACTTCAGCATGAATTTCTTCAACTTCTGAGCCTAAACTAGGCAAATGCTCTAGACCTTCGTTACTTGGTTTTTCAATATTGAACCTGGCACCATCTCCTAGTGTCTGCTTCACATCAATATGGATATCAGAGTCTTCAACATTGAAGAAGTGAGCATCCTCTTCTTGTGCATGCATTGCTTCTGAAATTTCTGCTTCAGCCAGTTGCAAAGCCTGCTCTGGTATAATTTCTGCTTGGCCCTTAAGTATTTCATCCAATTCTGAAACACCTTCAACATTGAAATAAACGTTGCCTTCTTGTTCTTGCTTTGCATCTGAATTTCCCGCTTCAGTCAGTTGCAAAGACTGCTCTGGTTGTGGAGCATCTAAAGCACTTTCAGCTTCAGTAATTACTCCCAATTCTTGTTGAATTTGTTCTTCATATATTTCATAATGCTCTTCTGAAATATCTTCACCATCATCCTCATCATCAGCATCAATGTCTGAGATGACTTCACTTTCTTGAATGTGAAGTACTGTTGATTGGATTTCGGCATCAACAACTTCATTTATGCCCTTACGAAATACATGGTACTGATTAACCACGACATGATCCGGCACAACGGTCAAGTTGTAATATTGCAACTGGGCCAAACTATGAATTTGTAGTTCTCTAACTTTGGATATCAGCTCAGATATTGATGTTAAGGACTTAATAAACCGGATATGGAGATTCTGAGCTAAGCAATCGAATTTTGCTTTTGCAAACTGGGTGAATTGATCAAAGTTGGCCCTTGCAAACTCTGAAAGTTGAGACGCTTCATAAGCCTCATACATGTCTTCAAACACTGTATGATGAACCACCGGAGAATTGATGACTGAGATGGAGAGAACAGCAAATGAGAGGAGAATAATCAAACCAAAAGCCAATGATTTCATAGAGAAGCGGCGCTTAGGGTTGGCTTCAATGGTTCCCTCAGCAGGACTTGGTTCATCAGAACTTTGGCTTTCTTCCTCCATAACTGCCTCATCCGAAGAGACCTCCTCTGCTTCCTTCTGTGAACCTTCGGACTGAGAATCCTCTGTAACTTCTGTATCAGAGAAGCTACCAGATATGATATTCTCACTGCAAAGTTCCGTCCTTGGTCTAGGTTTGTAATGAAGAAACTGCGGTCTAGGGGAGAGATAGTTTGTTTTAGGATCGTAAGGTGGCATCAAGGGATCGGCATCAAGAGGAGCTAAGATGGTAGCTGTGGATGAAGCTGGAGGTGGGGTAGGACTAAGCTTGAAAGTTGGGTCAAGGTTAACACAATCATGATCGAGGGAAACAGTTTCAAATGAAGGTTCTGTCTCAATTTTATCATCCTCTAGAACCAAAGGAACATTCAGATCATGTTCAGCCTCAAATGACACATCAGTGTCATTATTTGGAACCAAAGGAACACTGATATCATGGACAGTTTCACTTTCATCGCTCAAATCTTCCTCAGATGTCAAACTAGAGCGGCTACTATGTGATTCCTCAAAATTTGGAACCCCATCAAATATAGAATCAAGTTTTCTCTCTTCTACTAGATCAAGGTGGTCTAATTGCAAACCACCACATTCCAAGGGTTCTGCAAAAGTTACCTTGCGAACGTTGCTTTTGGCCTCTGCAGATGGAACAGAATCTGGAACTGGCCCATTCCTCTCAATCAGCACTTTTTTCCTCGGAGATTCAATAATCTTGCAGGAAGCAGAGATGGTCGGAGACATGAAATTCTTTGAGCCCTTCAAGCAAGTAGCTGGTGATCGAACCTTCCCGGGATTCAATTTCTGATCTTTCCCATTTTCTTTGTCATCAACGTACCGCAAAGACCCCCCACTTTCTCTGCCCGCAACACTGTTCCTTACCTGAAAATCTACAGGATACCAAAAGTCCAAAACCACAAATTGAAAATTAAGTAGTGAACCGGAAACCCTAAACTGTTTTGACTTTTGAGAAAGCTAAAATCTTTTGAACATAAATCTAAGCACATTTCAAACAATCAGTAATAAGCAAATAGGAGGGAAAAAAAATATAAGAGGAAAGGAAAAAAAAGGAAAGGAACCTGAAGGACTGTTGGCGGGAGTGTTGGGGAAAACGGATCTAGAACTAGTAGGGTTTGCGACTAGGGAGGGTTTAGAGAATGGGTTTCCGATAAAACTCTTCCTGATAGGGTTGCTGATTTCTGAACTTCTTCTAGGGCTTGAATTTGATGCCACTGATGGCAAGGACTTGTTGTTAGAAGGCATGGCCACGAATTGAGTAGGAACAGAATGATAGTGACAAAGAAGAAGGAGGAGGAGGATTTGAGAAATTCTCGACTGGGATATAATTGTAACGTCTATATTTTTCCAAACGAGAATTTAAATTTGAGTCTGGAAATTTAAACGGTCAACAAATCTGAACGGTTGGAATAAGCTAGCCGTTAGAGGAATAGAGGGTAGAGGCTAACTTTTTCATATGGGCTGGGCTTATACACTGACAATGTAACCGTTGCACATGCAAATAATATTGCAATTCCTTCCAAATTAATAATAATAATAATAATAATAATAATAATAATAAATTATATTTTTTATTTCTGAAGTTTGTCAAAAATTTTAAAAATATTTTTAATTTTTATTTTATTTTAATTTTGTCCTTAAAATTTTTTATTTACATTAAATATGTTATTGACAGCTAAATTTTTAAAAATTTCAAAAAATTTAAGACTAATTCAGTAATAATATATGATATTTATGTCTGATTTGCTTGTATAGAAGGTTATTGTTGTAAAATTGTTACTAAATTCATCCTAAATTTTTTGAAAAATTAGCCATCAGAGATATATTTAATGCAAATAAAAAATTTTTGGGACAAAATTGAAACAAAATAAAATTTAGGAGTATTTTCTATATCTTAACAAATTTTAAGGACAAAAAAATATACTTTATCCTAATAATAATAATATATATTTTTATTTGAGAACCGTTAGATGATTTGACATGTTTAACTAAATTATTATCTAACGATTCTTAACTATCAATTTTATAGACAACGTGTTAATTGATTCATTCCCTCTTTTATAATCTGCATGCAATATCTCATAATACTCCATAGTTTGCACCTATTACAAATTATTTAGTATTCCATATCTTTCCTCCAAATTTTTCAAAACATTAAAAAGATAAGTTGAAGAGTGATTTCAAATATTATATTTAGGATGATCTTACTTGTGGAGATATGGAGCATACCAAATAATTCAAAAGTGTGCGTCGAAAAACCAAATTCCAATTCATCCTTCAATTTCGCCACTCATTTGAAATTAGAGGCCACTTTGACCTCAAAGAACTGCTAGGAAGATATTAGATTGTAAATTTTGGTGGTCCAAACTATTCAAAGATGCAAACCACTTTTGTAATCTTACATCAATGTCAAAAATTTGAAAACACATTCCAAAGTGATAAATTGTCCCAGCAACCTATGTTGATTTGTGAAGTTTTTGATGTTTGGGATATTAATTTCATGGGACCATTTTCTAGTTTAAATAATTTTTTTTACATCTTGTTAATGGTTGACTATGTTTTAAAGTGGGGTGGAACTAATTTCAATCCACAATGATGATGCTAACATCACTGTATCTTTTATAAGAAACAATATTGTTTGTCGTTTTGGGTCACCACAAGCAATCATGAGTGACTAAGGAACTGACTTTTATAATAAGAAAATAGAGACATTGATAAAGTATAGAGTGGTTCACAAGGTTGCAACCACCTACCACCTCAAACAAATGGCCAAACGAAGGTGTCAAATAGAAAAATCAAGAGTTAGGAGATGCTCTATGGACATACTAGACTACTTACAAGACACCAATTGGAATGAGTTCATTCTGGATTATTTATGACAAAGCTTGTCATTGTTCACTGAAAATAGAGCACAAGGTTTATTGGACGATGAAAGAGTGCAATATGGACTTAAAGAAGGTGGGCACCGAGAGGAAGTTTCAATGGAAGGAATTGGCATGCCTAAGACTAGAAGCCTATAAAAATGCTAGACTTTACAAAGACAAAGCCAATATATTTTATGATCTTAACATTCGGAGAAAAAATTTCTTGGTTAGTGATGGAGTGTTGCTCTATAATTTAAGACTTTGGTTGATGTCGAGCAAATTGAGATCAAGATGGGACGGGTCATATAAGGTGGAGAAGGTCATGTCTTATGAAGTAATAGAATTGAACCACCTTCAAGCGGAACAACTTTCTTAGTCATTGGACTTCTGGTGAAACTCTACTACAAGCAACATCACAATAAGGAAGTTGAGGTATTTTTCTTGAAAAATACATCCAAAGAGATGCATTGAAATTTATGAATGTCCAATTTAAGAATAATAAACAAAAGTGTTAGGTGGAAGACATCACATCATGGTAATATCTTTCAATCTCTTTATGTTCGTAGATTTCTTTATTTTTTGAACCACTTTAATTTTCATTTGCTTGGTTATAGGTTTAATTTGCTTAATTTTGATGTTAGAATTTGTTTTAGAGTGTATACATGTGTTAGAATATGTTAGAATGTTTCTTATTCCTTATTTAAAAAAAAAGGTCAGTAGCGAATCGCTGCTTGCACAACCTTTTTATGTGCGCGCGAGACTAGTTAGAAGCAAAATCGTGCATGCATGGCCCTTTTGTGCACGCGAGACCTTGGTTAGTGTGAAAACCAAGGTTACGAGAACCGAACCGTTTGTTGAACTGAGTTTAATGGTTCAATTAGAGTCGAACCTAGTTAAACTGGTTTAATTAAATATACAATAAAATTATTAAAAATTCAATATATAATTTTAAATATTCAAATTCAATGATTTCTAAACTAATAAAATTCAAAGTTTTACAAATTTCACTTAACAAATTATTCATATTTTATCATTAAAAATTCACAGAATAAAAAATCTATAATTAACTTCTAAATTCTAATAGTGTAATCAGCAATAATATTCATCACATCAGCAGTAAAAATTTAGAATAAAAAAAATTTCAACAATAACTTCTAATAATCAAGTAATCAGCAATGATGAAAAATCATAATTCTAAAAATTGGACTGGTTTGACCAGTGTAATTGCAAACCAGACATCAATGTTATTAAGCTCAATGTCAAAAACTGATGTCCTTAAAATTGGCTAAAATCGATGAACCGGCCAAAAACTAGCTAGTTAGATTGAATTGGAATCCAACTGGTTCTCATGAAGCGACGTCATTTTGCGCGTTGTATGTTAAGAAAAAGAATGCACTAGGTTCTCCTCAGTCCTCACCCCATTACTCCGGTGCCGACTGCGGCGGAGACAATAAACGCTAATGGAAGGTATCGATCTTGATTTCAAGTTTCAACGGTAGAAGAAACTAGAAAGAGAAAAGAGAAGACCAAGAGGCTTTGTGTGCGAAGTGTGAACTGAACTCAGATTATGATTTTTTTATTTTGGATCCAAATCTAGATCTAGATCTAAGACTGTTTAAATAGTTTGGATTAAAAACTAAACTATAAAATGGATACAATTTAGTCAATGTTCTGAAAATCGGACCGAATCGATCGATCGGTTGTGGTTCGGTCCGCTGAACAAAACCGCTATTTCCAAAACCGCCAAAAAACCGTTGAATCGGCCGGAAACTGGCCGGTCAGATCGAACGGGACCGGCCGGTTTTTAGTAAACGCCGTTCGTTTTCAGTTTTAAGGAAAAAGGGGAACTTCGAATCCGACTCCCCATCTCTCCTCATTCTCACGATCTCACCTCACCTTCAAATTCAATAAACCTTCAGAGCTCTTCCCTCAAAAGTAACCCTAGCCTCCTCCACCGCCGCCGCTGTTCTTCTTACTGCTGCTGTCCATCGCGCTCACGATCTTCGTCTGTTATTCATGCTCCAGCCTCTCTCCTCATTCGCCAATATCCAGCTTCTTCGTCGTGCTCGTTGAGTCGGTGTGCTCCAACCCCAATTCCTGCTCACTCGCGCTTCGCCCGCCGTCCCTCGCCGTCCCTCGTTGTCTGTCGCCGTCAACATTAAATTTCAAGTTTGGAATTTAGGTAACAACTTTACTCATCTTGATTCAATGCAAATGTTTTTGGCGGATTTGTGGTACTAGATTTGGAACCAAATAAAGAAATTATTCTAAATGAATGCCAGTTTAGAAACTTGGCAACCCATGATCAGAAATTACTTAGTCACCCAATGGTTTAGATGACTACACAGTTAAAATTTGTGTCTCTGTTTCTGAATGTGTTTGGGAGGGGGGGATTCATCACTGGTTGCTGTACACATACAATGTGAAATTACTCTATCTCATGCTAAATACATTCCTACAACTAGTTATAATGCACTGAGGTTTTGTTAAAATTGTTCTGAAAATCTTGATGAGTAGAAAAAATTGTACTGTGTTGTTTGTGCTGAGGTTTTGTACTGCTACATACTTGGGATTCAGGGTTTTTGTTGATTATTTGTTGATGATTTATTTGAGTCTTCCTCCGCCGCAGTCAGTGGTCGCTTCTTTCTTGTTCCTTTTTTTTAATGCTCTTTTCAGAAATCATTGAATGTTTTATGTTTTTATTGAATGATTATCTGATTAATGATTATTGATTAGCTCTGACTGCTCTGTTATGCTGTTGTTGTGTGGTTTATGATTTTTTTTGGGTAGTGATATGCTGCTGGTGATGTGGTGCTTTGTGTTTCTATTTTGTGACTTAATTATGCCTAGATTGTGACTACTCTGTTCTTGCTGTCCTTTGAATGCTGGAAATAACCTTAGAAATTATTGGTGAATGTTCTTGCAGAAATTATTGGTGAATCCAGAAGTAAACAAATGCTTCTGATATCATTTTGATGTAGTTTCATAGATAAATTAGATACAGTTGTTCATTCTGTTGTACTTATTGTAATGAAAGTGAAAGAAATGTCTGTATAGGCAAAGTTATGACTCTGGAAATTGACAATTTTTTGCACTTAATTCTAATATTCTTTTGTTATTATGAGAAAGGAACATGTAAAGTAGCAATTGCAGCACACTTATAAACTCAATTAAGCACTAAAGTAACGAGAACCATGTCACAGGAGCCGATATGTTGAAGCAATTGAAACTAATCCATATATTGAAGAATGACTATCTTGTCAAAAGTTGCATCTATAATTTAAAACAAAGGCTCTAAGATAATGCAGCATCACAAGATATATTCAGTTAACTATGAACTATCACTGTCCAGCATATAATTTATTTATTATTTTATTCTAAAACGGTTTTTTTGGTTAAATTACGGTTGGACCAGTTGAATCAATGAACCAGTAAATTAGTGACTAGAGCAGTTTGATGACCGGTTTGGTTCTCAAAACTTTAAATTTAGTTTGAATTTTTTTCATTTAATACGAGTTTTTTTTTAATGGTTTGGTTTGGATTGGATTTAAAATCCAAAATCTGAAATTTTTTGCACAGCCCTACTGGCATGCATAAGTGTCAAATATTCAAAATAAATACATCTAAGTATCAATTAACGACAATTTCTAAATCAACACAATAACAACGGAAAATCATGAAACAATTTCAGCAAAACAAGCAATCCAGAGAAAATCATCAACAGAGTCAAGCATTATCAAATCTTTCAGCAACAATGAGCAGTTCAAGTTCAACAACAGCCATCAATAACAGTTAAGTATTTTTCAAACACTTTCAGTGATCCATAGTCTAATAATCTAGTCTAATCCTATCTTAACCACCTAAATCCACTAAAACAGACAAATAAATCTAACTAAATTCTAATAACTAACTAAAAATTAACCTAAGCAACCTCAAATTAACTAAAAATTAGCCTAATTTTTCTTCTTGATCAAGTATTTCTTTTTCATCTTTATTTAGTCTATGTGGATGTTCTTCTTGATCAAGTATTTCTTTTTCATTTTTGGGGAAGTATTGAGTTCTAATTTGGTTGGTTAATTCCTAAATGCATTATGTGCGTTTAAAAATTTGCAGCTGCTGAATAATAGAGTTATCAACTAGAATGGTTAATTGTAACTTTAGTAGACGTTTGGATTTTTACCCTGAGCTGTGATCCGCCATCATTATCAATTTATCACAGTCGAGGTTACTAATTTCCTTTTTTTTTTTTCTATTTCAGGTTCAGTCCCTGGTTGAGGTTGATATTAAGCAACTTCCCGAATAGATTGATATTATGGAAGCAATTTCGGTTTTCGAATCACACTCTCCATTGGAGGCTTTTTTTAGTTCGCGCAACACATTAGCCTCACTAGCTTGTAGCCCCTTTCACCTCATCTTCTATGATGTTCTTCTTCCTCTTCACTTTCTTTTCTCGTTTCTCTTTCTATCTTCACCTTTTAACGTTAGCAACCAAATAACACAAATATAAGATGACACTCTACATGCCATTGTTCAGGACATGTTCTACCTTAAGATCACTCACCCAGCTCCATGCCCATCTTATCGTAACTGGACTCCACAACGACCCACTTCCCTCCACAAAGCTCATTGAGTCATATTCTCAAATGGGTTCCCTCCATTCATCAAGGCTCGTTTTTGACACCCACCCATCTCCTGATTCCTTCATGTTAGGTGTCCTCATCAAGTGTTATCTCTGGAACCACCTTTTTCACCAAGTGGTTTCACTCTACCATAGTCACATTCACATGGGTAGCTTCGTTTTTGTGTACCCTTCTGTTCTGAAGGCTGTCTCTGGTGTTGGGGACTTGGTTACTGGAAGAAAGGTCCATGGTACGGTGATTAAGTCTGGCCTCGAAGCAGATGCTGTAATTGGAACCTCGTTGTTGGGTATGTATGGTGAATTGTGCTGTTTGGATGATGCCCAGAAGGTGTTCGATGAAATGCCTCAGAGGGACTTGGTTTCGTGGAGTTCTGTTATCTCTTGTTATGTTGAGAATGGAAGGCCCAGTGAAGGGTTGAAGATGTTTCGCCGGATGGTTTCGGAGCAAATTAGTCCTGACAAGATCACTTTGCTTAGTGTAGCCGAAGGTTGTGCTAAAGTTGGTTGCCTGAGGCTGGTGAAATCAATCCACGGGTATGCAATCAGAAGTGACATGGTTGGTGATGCCAGTTTGAGTAATGCACTTATCATTATGTATGGCCAATGCGGTCACTTGCAAAGAGCAGAAGGGCTCTTTAAATTCCTCGCTGATCGAAGTACTGCCTGTTGGACTTCTATGATTTCGTCCTATAATCGAAATGAGTGCTTTAGAGAAGCACTTGCGAGTTTTATCCGGATGCAGGAGTCACAAGTGGAACCAAATGCAGTGACAATGATTAATGCTCTGTATCCATGTGCTAGATTAGGCCGGTTGAAAGAGGGGAAGTCAGTTCATTGCTTTATTTTAAGAAAAGCAATGGATTTAGGAGATCTTGATCTCGGTCCTCCGCTAGTGGAGTTTTATGCTGCATGTTGGGAACCAAGTAGTTGTCATAAACTTCTTTATATAACTGAAAATATTGTGTCATGGAATATACTTATATCGTTTTATGCTAGGGAGGGTTTACATGACAATGCAATGGTACTCTTTGCTAATATGTTGGGTAAGGGGTTAATGCCGGACTCATATAGCCTAGCAAGTTCTATTTCAGCGAGTGCGAGCATTGGTTCGATAGAATTCGGACAGCAGATACACAACCATGCCATGAAAAGAGGCTTCATAGATGAATTTGTTCAGAACTCCTTGATAGACATGTATTTAAAATGCGGCTTTGCAGACTTGGCATACCTGGTTTTTGACAAGATTACAGAAAAAAGCATTGTGACATGGAACTGCATGATTTCTGGGCTTTCTCAGAATGGGCTTTCGGTAGCAGCACTCAAACTATTTGATCAGATGTACTTCAATTGTCTGAAAATTGATGAAGTAACCTTGTTATGTGCAATTCAAGCTTGTTCCAATTTGGGCTATCTTGAGGAGGGAAAATGGATTCATCATAAGATCATTGTATTTGGTGTACAGAGTGACCTTTATATTAATACAGCCTTGGTTGATATGTATGCCAAATCTGGAGACCTTCAAACAGCCAAACGAGTTTTCGATATCATGCCAGAGAAAAGCGTGGTGACATGGAGTGCCATGATTGCTGCTTATGGTGTACACGGTCAAATGATTGCGGCTGGTTCACTCTTCACAAAAATGGTAGAGTCAGGCATCAGACCAAATGAAGTAACCTTCATGAATATCTTATCTGCATGCAGGCATGCTGGATCAATGGAGGCTGGAAAATTCTATTTCAACTCGATGAGGGATTATGGCATAGAGCCTAACATAGAACATTTTGCCTCTATAGTCGACCTCCTAAGCCGCGCTGGCGATCTTGATGGAGCGCACAAAATAATTAAATCAATGCTCTTCCCTATAGATTCTAGCATATGGGGAGCTCTACTTAACGGATGCCGAATTCACGGTAGGAAAGACCTGATTCGACAAATCAACAAAGACCTTCAAGAAATAAGCACAGATGATACAGGGTACTATACGTTGTTATCTAATATATATGCCGAAGGAGGATACCTCCAAGAATCCAGAGCGGTGAGAACAAAGATGGAAGGGATGGGACTAAAGAAGGTTCCTGGGTATAGCACTGTTGAGGTTAATAAGAAAATCTACAGATTTGGAGCTGGGGATGCTTCTGAATGTAGAGAAATTTACATGTTTGAAAAACACTTACGAAGTTTGGGACAACTATGTGACATTGAAGGCTATAATAGTATATTTTCTGAGGATTATAATGTTAAGAGCTTGCAGAGAAAAGCTAGTAGTTATATTTGCAATAAATTGGTCACACTTTAGAAATAATGGCATACTTTAAAAACTTAAGGACCTTTTCCAAAACCTTTTAGAAGTAGAGTCAAACTTAACCTTTTGTTATTGTTACTGATTGATGCTTGCTTGATCATACCTAGGTAAATTACATTAACCTCCCTTGTTAAGAAACATTACACTCAACATGCGTTGTTGATCATCCCAAAAAAGAGGCCAATGTAATGTTTAGTGTGACATTCTATAAAATACAAGAATACAGTGTGCTATAATTTAAATAAGATATAAGATATATTTACAAATAGAGAGGTAGCATATGTATATCGCCTAACTCAAACGAGGTTAGCACTAGTTAGTATTATGCCTCATAAGATGGAGAAACCCTAAACTTGAACCAATCTCTTGCTGCATCATGCTAAAGCTTTTGTCACATGAAAGATGTTACTTGGACAAATTTCATCACCAACTATTATGTGAATGTTACTGCAAGTTTTTATTTTTTATTTCTTTTCTAGTATTCCGCTTCTATTTATAATATATTAAAAATAAACTAAGGTAAACTTATGCCTGAAGGCAATTAAAGTCATTTTGCAATCCTTATTTTCGTTATGCTGAGAGCTTTTGTTTAGCATGATAGTCAATTTTGGATCAGTAATTTTGGGTCTAGTTAGTAGGAACTGGTTGGGGGTAACTTGCCTCAGTAGGATTGGTGGTGTTTGGATTTGGTCACTAGTTTGGTCAAGAAAGGTGCTCAGAAAATAACACTTAGTATTGGTGATGGGGCCAATGATGTTAGCATGATTCAAGCTGCTCACGTTGGTGTTGGCATAAGTGGCTTGGAGGGGATGCAAGCTGTGATGGCCAGTGATTTTGCTATTGCGCAGTTTCGATATCTTGCTGACTTGCTTCTTGTTCATGACCGGTGGTCATATCTTCGAATATGCAAGGTGTTATATGTTTGCTAATTATACAGTTGTTTATGTGACTTTTTTCTCCTGTTTCAGTGTTTGTAACACCCTTGAATTTGGTTGTTTCAGGTGATGACACACTTCTTTTACAAGAATCTCACATTCACTCTTACCCAATTTTGGTTTACATTTCAAGCTGGGTTTTCTGGCCAGAGATTCTATGACGATTGGTTTCAGTCATCATATAATGTCATCTTCACAGCACTGCCTGTGATCATTGTTGGACTATTTGACAAGGTGGCATATTATCTCCCTCATTATTTCTGATAACAACTCAACTTTCAGGAAATAAAGTAATAGAATTTTAGTAGCACTGTCTAGTGTAGAAACACACACCATTTGCTTGTTCCCATTGCCTTAAGTGTTTGACTAGTATCACCTTTAGGGTAAACCCGTAATTTCATGCTTTGATTATTTACTTGTACCTTTGCCAGGATGTCAGCGCTTCTCTGTCCAAGAAGTATCCTGAACTATACATGGAGGGAACAAGAAATGAGTTTTTTAAGTGGAGAGTTGTGGCTATATGGCCAGTTTTCTCTGTTCATATCTTCTCTGTTCATAGTTTACATAAGGATGCATCACTTTGGCATGAAACATTACATACATTGATTGTCACAAAAAAGAGTCCTTTAATCAAAATATCGATGTTATTACCAATTTCCACTTTCAAGAACTACATACATTTTACTATAGATGTTTAATTCGTGATAGTCTTTGCTGCATTTGCTTTAATTTAATGATAATCACTTTCACAAGATAACCTTTTTATTTTTTCTGTGTCCTTTTTTATTAATGGACACTTGCATCTATGGTATGAGTGGACTAATAAGGAAGCCGACAACTGAAAAGAAAAGCACACTGGGTTTGCTTTCGATTCACCTGGTCGCGAGTCATTTTTTGCCGCACTGCTTGGTGTATTTGCTCCAACAAAGGCATGAGATGTTGCAAGACGTGCTAGCATGAAATCTCTCGGCCAAAGATTGGACATAAGTAATCAGACAACAAAGAAACTTGGAGGAAGATGCTTGTACATTGACCGTAGTTTTGGTTTTTCATTGAGAGGCAGCCTAGGATTGTTACACATGTATATTCCACTATTTTAGTTTCTCACATCCATATTTTTCCCCCTAGAAAAAGAAAAGTGTGAATCAATTTTCATTTGGAAAAGATAATTGATTCTCCAATCTGGAATACCTTTGCTTCCAGGCATAATCAAAATTCAGAGCCTGTGACAAAAGTTATGCTTAGTATTAATATAACAAAAGAAAACATAAACTTGGTGTTAAAGATGAGGTTGGAAAGGACGAAAGGTCAAGTTGGAGGAATATACGAGTAATGATTTATTAATTATCCTTCTCTTAATCCTACAACAAGGAAAGTATCATATTCATTCAATACCTTGCAAACATAAGAAGGCATAAACACTCGTTTTAACTTGTGGAAATTAGAGATCCGATTAAGAGAAGAAATAACCAGACAAACCTTGGAAAATCTTCTCATCTTTTATCTAGTGGCGGAATTTTCGTTAATCCGACTAAGATTGAAGTGATTTTTAGCTTGTCTTACTCTGCTACGGTGTGGAAATTTTCTCTTTTCTTGATTACATAGGTTTTTATAGGAAGTTCATTAAGGACTTTAGTAAAATTGTTCTACCGCCTTCAAGATTGTTCAAAAAAAAATGTCGAATTTGAATTTAATAAGGATTGTAAGAAAGCATTCAACAAGCTCAAGAAAGCACTCACCACTGCGTAGTTCGGATTGGAATCCATAACTTATGCTTCCAAAACTTTTAAATGTGACTCAATTCAACTATACCACTAAGAAAAAAGAGTTTTTACCTATTGTTTTTGCTCTTGACAAATTTAGACTATATTTGTTAAGCTCCAAAATAGTGATATATTTGAACTCTTAAAGTATAATAGTATATATTAGAAAATCAAAACCTAAATTAATTAGGTGGATGTTGCTCTTACAAAAATTTGATTTGAAAATGAAGAATAAGAATGAGTCACAAAATTTAGTAACAGACTACTTGAGTTGCTTTGAGAAAATAAAGTGACTCATTTTCTATCATTATATTTGGAAAAAAAATTAAATTGATATTGAACTTTGTTCAATTTAAAATTATCTGAAAAAGGGGGAGTACTGATATTAATATTTTTCTAATACATGTTCTATTTTTTCTCCTTATATTATAGGAAGGTTATCAGGTGTACCCGAAATACTGGTGTTCCAGTTGTTTTAACCGTTGATCTGAATTATAAAAAATATATATAACATATATTAATTCAGATTAACGGTTAAAACAACTTGAACACCAATATTCCTGAGTACACCTGATAACTTTCCTATATTATAATATCAAAATATAATACTAACAAAAAATAGATACATAATGAAAAAGTGAAACCAATGTTATAAGACTTCCAGGTTGGTAGTACTTTTCCTTAACAAATCAATGAATAAAATGCATCTTTATTTTTTATTTTTCCTACCCAAAAACGTCTTTTCAAATTCAATGGTATATTTAACATGTCATGATGGCAATGTTCTCATTCAAAAGTCAAAACTAATTAATATTGTCAAACTCAAATATCTGAGCATATTCATTTGCTAGTGGAGGAGCTTTGTGAGACAAATTAGAAAGGCATGTGTGACACAATTAACCTAGCATGAGAACTATAGGTGAATTGCATAAGTCAATCTCTAATATCCAGAGTTTCTGGTGTAAAAGGTGAAATTTTTTCACTTGAGTTGATGACTTGAAGCACAAGTGAATTTTAAACGAGTCAGTCAGATAAAAGCGGCCAATATATATTAGATGAAATAAGCATGGTGAATTTAAAATGACCAAATCGGAGAAAAGCAGATAAATAATTAACTTATGTCTAAAAAAAGTTTGAATTACAGTTGTTCAACGAACATAAAAATTTCATTCCGATAAATTGAATGTCGTGACTCTCAATGAGAGCACAATGTTAGTATTCACTGGATCAATACCAGTACTCTTCTTGAGTTAGGAAGAAAAATTTTAAATTGAACTAAGTTTATTATTAATTTATTAATTTTTTAAAATACAATAATAATTAATTTTTTTATAATCTTAATTCATTAAGTAATTTAAAATAATAGTTAAATTAGTTCTTAAAAAATGAGTTATTATCTAAATTTATTTCTAAAAAATGTTATCAATCAAATTATTTCTTAAATATTATAAATTAATAATTTTTATGTTTATGTTACTAAGTTAATAGTTCTATTAACGATTCATTGATATTATAAATTGTTAACTAATAGCGACACCTAATGTGTTTAATTAGAGGCTAAACAAATATTTTTATAAAAATCTATTAATTTAGTTTATTTTTTCAATTAAATAAACCTTATTCCTAGTATAACCTAGGTGTCATGTATGATGTGAACGTTTCATATCATTAATTGTTAACAAAATTGTTAAGTGAGTGATTGAATGACAAAAATAATTAATTTATAATTTTAAAAAAATCAATTTAATTGATAAATTTTTTTAAAGATTAATTTGAAGAATAAATAATTTTTTAAGAATCAATTTAACAATTAATCCTAAGTAATTTCTATGGACTTAACTAGTGATTCATCTTATGAAATTACATGTCAATTTTCACCTCAGATAAAAAATAAATAAATAAAATTGTAATTTGCTAAGGATGCAGATTATGTACCGAGTCAATATTACTGCCATCATCTACCAAGTCAAATTATTATAATAAATAATAATGCAGATTTAAATAAAAATTTAATTTGTATTCACTGCCTATCAAAATTTTTATACCTATTTCGTCCTATATTTCCCTTTAAAAACTATTGCAAATAAAAGTTTAGAACTGGGTTGGTTATAACTTATAACCCAGTTGTTGCATCATTCATGTTTGTGCTTCGGACACCCAAATATTAGATAATAAATATTAAAATTTAGTTAATATGTGTCCTCATGTACCAAAATTAATATTGATAAAAGTGTGGAAAGTTTTTATTTTAATATATGCATAATAAATATATTAAAAACTTAAATTCTATATTTT
The DNA here is from genome assembly GCF_059453495.1 of Arachis ipaensis. Lineage (NCBI taxonomy): Eukaryota > Viridiplantae > Streptophyta > Magnoliopsida > Fabales > Fabaceae > Arachis > Arachis ipaensis. The sequence goes on from NC_142436.1 coordinate 141,152,336, forward strand.
TATAAATATTTTCTTAAAGAATAATTTTAACGTATATCTTTAAAACATATATTAACTAAATTCTAAATATTATTATAATTTAGCATCCAATATTCTTTAACATGAATGTTTTTGGGTGACTTCTTTAACATGGATTTAATTTCTGTACACGTAGTACAAGAGTATTTTTACTATATTTTATAACAATCAATCATAGGTTACACAGGTAATTTTTCTTTCTTGAGACAGATCCTAAGTGTCAACTATTTTAATTACAGCCATTTTTTGGTATTCACTTAAACTTGGATTTAAAAAAAAAAAAGAGATTAAAATTTATATTTACATACATATTTTTAAAATTTTCATATTTCTACACTCTATTACTTATTTAGTTGTCATTGCAAAGTGCAAACGATATAGACAACATACATATATCTCCTTTATTATATATACCTATTTTATTTGCAATGGCAATAAGTTGATAATAGAGTGTAAAAATATAAAATTTTATTTATTTATAATAAAAACCCCTTAAACTTTTCAACATACATCGAGAATCCATTCTGGACTTCAGGCAATCCATTTTATAGTTACAATTTGTTATGGGTCACAATTGCATTACAAATCCAAAAAAAGGAGAATCACAAAGCTTCCAAATTAACATTCAGCAACGACAAGAATTCATGCAATTTCCCAATTTCAATGTTAACATCTGAATAATTGTCTTATTCTCCAAATAATTGCAATCACTACAGACTACACAACTTATAGGAGTCTCTCATTCTGACAATGCATAGGCATAGCTCGATCTTCCAGAGCAAGTGTCGAATGGAAAGTATCGGTCAAAATTTTTTACTCTACACAACATTATTCGTTGCCAATAGACATTATTTAAGCTCAAGCAAAATTTGAACACCTTATACCTGTAAAACTATTACATCACAATTCAGGGGTTCAATAATCTAATTTGTCTAAAGGCATAGTCACTTATAAGTACCCAATTGTGTAGAAGAAAACTTATTTTATTGCAAGCTAACAAAAATGAACCATTTGAAGCTCATCCGTAAAAGCACGTCACCTCTTAATTATTTTCGAGTGGGATTCACCATATGCAATCAATTTATCTTTAACTGCCACTTGCTAGAAACCTGTACAAACGGAAGAAACTTAATTTGCACCTCCCTTTCCATCTACTAACTTGCATGCGGACTGATAAAGCTCCAGATAATCAAGAGCAGGTCGGTTCCATGACCAGTCTTGCTCCATCACTGCCTTGCATAAACTGTTAAACCAATCACGAGCATCATACCAAGCTGATATTGCCCTGAAATAATCCATTGTAAAATTTATATTGCAACCACAAAAAAATATAGGACTAGAAAGCAGGTGTCTGTGTGTTTGCGCGAATAATGTAATTAGAAAAAAGGAAATTCCATTTCTTAGTAAGAATGAATTGTACGCATGTAACAAGGAAAGTGTATAATTGAGCTTGACATGCATAACATAAGGACCTTGTCCCTACAACTGTTTTGCCCTGAAAGAATTTAGAATCCATCACGGATTATGATGGCGATGATTTTACTTCTGAAAATTCTGACAATGAAATGTCAACTATTGGAGTTGTACTGTTGAAAAATTTGGTTTTCTCAAGTTGGAATACAGATGCCAGGTCACACAGTACAGCATATAACTCACCTATTAAGAGCATAATCAACACCTCCAACATCAGCTCCATCAAAACTAAACCCATTTGGTTCAAGACCCTGTGCCTCTGCTCTATCCGTATCATGATCAACGTCAAATACAGTATCGTAAAGTCCTGCAAAATTATATTCAGATGTGTAACTGTACCAAACCATAGTGGAAAGAACATGAAAGCTGACTACAGATTCATTTCTAATTGTTTATATGATGGACATCACTGTTTGAAAGAAGCAAAACTAGACTATCAGATGCATTACCAAGGGAAAAATGAAACTGTATATCACATGTTAAGATATATGGACCTCGTAAACCAACCACATATAAGTTATATAAAATGATGGTACGCCAACAAGAAAAATTATTATTTAGCTGAATAATAATAATAAAACACGAACAAACCTCCAGTTTTTCGTACTACAGGTATTGAGCCATATCTCATTGCTGTGAGCTGAGTAAGACCACATGGCTCAAAAATTGAAGGAACTAGAATGAAATCTGCACCAGCATATATCTAGAACAAAAATGTTCAAATGAGCATCAATGCCCCATTAGGCCGTACATAAAAACAAGGTAAAATGTTATTGAAGATTTTCAATTACCAAGTGTGACAGAGGCTCATTGTAAGAAAGACAGAATCTAGCATGGTCATGATGAGCGGATTGCAATTGACTGGCTAAATCCTCAAATTCGCGTTGAATACGAGGATCTGGAGCTGAACCAAGTAATACAACCTGCATTCAATTATTTCACAACCCATGGTAAAGCATTTGAAGTAGAAAGCAAAATAAAAAAATTTTCCATATCCCATGGTAAAGCATTGAAGTAGAAAGCTAAATAAACATTAGTATTCCTTGCTTTCAAATCAATCCTTCGATTATAATCAATAACAAGGATGGCCTAGTAGATTCTCATCTTGTCGGGCCTTAAGCCTTAACTCTTAACTCTTAAGAGGATAAATATATGCAACTTTATCCCCACAATCAAAGAGCCTGTTCTGGGAAATAAACCCACAGCTTCTAAGTTACCAGGTTAACCACTGCCACAAGACTTACCCCCATTTGGCTTATAAGTTATAATCAATATCACAACAAAATAATCACATACCCAATGCAGAAAGATGTCTGAGGGGAAGATACCACTCATCATCTACAGTTAGCATCTCTAACCTAAACTATTTAAAATCTGGATCTCTTACGAGACAACCCGAAACTGGCTTCTTATATATGTGATAGGATGATGAGGAATGAACCTAACACAACCTAGTCAAAGAAGCTTCGACTAATACCTTGTCAATTATCAAAGAACTACTTGATCTTAAAGCTTGACTATATTCTAGCAAAAATAATATTGTTGCAAGTCAACATTCTGCCATCATGCAGGCATCATGTGTACATGATAGTTGCCTGTTGATATAAAACAGAAAAAGGAGACAACCTGTCCACCACGTTCTAGGGTGCGCCACATGGCATGCTTGATGAGATGGATTCCTTTCTGATGAGTTAACCGGGAAATAACTCCCACTAAAGGAAGATCACCTCTTTTCAAGCCAAGCCTTTGTTGCAAGGCTTCTTTAGCAGCTCTTTTGCCTTCAACAACATTTTCTGATGTATATGGTACCTGCAAAAAAGTTATATTGGAACTTTGGAACTATTCAAAACTAGATAATTGAAACTGTAAATATCCTCATAAAATTAATAAAACAACCAACTAGAAAATTAGTACAGGTCAGGTAAAAGGGGTACACTAATGTTATTGCTATCAACTAATTGCGGTTGTTACCGAACTCAACAGCACACACTATTTCATCAGTCCATTTGAGTTACATAAGATGACGACCATTTGCATTGTTTTCGGGACACGGATAATAACTAATATAAGATAGGAGTCATCAATCTAATCTAAGACAAACAAAAAGACAGGAAGAACAGATGGTTATTCAGCACCTATGTTGCATATGTATACAGATTTGAGTATCTATACATCTATACAATCTTTCAAAACTTCAAGGAGAAAGTTTTGGGGTTTGGATTTAAACTTGACATAAATAAAATAAAACAAAAACAGACAAGAAACTCTGTTTTTTACTTACAGGAATGAAATCATCATTATATGGGTCCCATATATCTGGGTCAATTCCATTTATTATACCATGGAACTTGTGAAGATGTGGAGCAACTGCAGGATTTCCAGCAACCTCCCTAGAGTAAGTGGGGGATACCTGCCAATATGTTCATTAAGAATATCACATTACCAAAAAGATGGAAAATAATAATCAAGCTTATCCTACCTTCCAATACTACTGGTTCTTTAGTGTTAACATTCAAATGTGCATCTGTTGGCAAGATTTATATTAAAGGTATATTATGAGGTGGAAAAGATTTTCGTTTCATAGCATAGATTTGTAAGTGTGCGATACAACAAATTCTAGCTAGATGAGATGATATATGTCCACAATATTTTCCTAACCAACTTATTTTTTTTCCCTTTCCATTAAATCGAATTTTTTTCCCTTTCCATTAAATTGAGCTTTAAATATCTAAACATTACAGGGGGAGAGGGGGGAAATCAGTACTATATGCTTGCAAATTCCTCTAACATATTGAGAGAAGAAATATGAACTTCAGAATGAATAAAGGAAATATTAAAGCTGAATAATAGTGCAACATGAAAGTTAGCAAACAAGTACTTACAGTTGTAGCCTTGTCAGCATAAGCCATAGCTTTTCCAATGAGTTGGGCTCCAAATTCAAGGTTATGAATTGTAAAGACAACCTTTGCTTTACTTAGACCATGATGCGTATACTGTTCTTTAGATAGCCATGCAACTGGTGCACTTGACCAATCGTGACAGTGGATTATATCCTGCCCATTGTCAAGAGACAATTAAATACAAAGTAGGAAACAAACTATTAATTAAATTAAAGTGTACTCTTCTGCCAAAAAAAATGACAAACAAATGATTGATATTTGGTAAAGCAGTTGTTGCTCATATAATACATATTCTTTCATTGTATTTATTTTATGTATAGGAAGCTTTTGGGTTCAATTACACAAATAAATGCAAATAAATCTACTTTTCAGCTACTATCTCTCTGCAGGGATGCTAATGAACCAGATAATAATTTCCCGCACTTTAAATTTTTGGCTTTAGTGGAATGAGAGAGAATGTTGAGTCAGTAGTCAGTATCAATAAAATGCGCACTTTAAGTCCCACTCTTATGACTAGAAGAAACGTGTCATGAAAGTTATAATACAGTTGAGTCACTAAAATGATATATCTTACAGGATGAAATCCATTTTGAAGTAGAAATTCAAGAGCAGCATGACAAAAAAAACCAAATCTTTCCGCATCATTCTGACAACCATATACACAGCCAGTATTGAAGAATCTGCAGAAAAGAATATATAATCTTGTTAATGATCATCTTAAAAACAACGATCATGAAGGTAACAAATGCTTCAAAAAGATATACTTACTGGATGTGTTTATAAAGGCATAAACATTGCAGATACAATCTTAAAACCAATTATCAATATAGACTTCTGAGGTTTTCACAAGTGATAATGACACATTGGATTTTTTTTTCAGTTTTTTCATGTTTCCTTGTGATTTAATATGTTTCCACATGAAGAAAATATCTTCCTGCATTCAACTGATTTTGAAGTGGTGATAGAGATTATCTCATTGGCCATGGTTGGTACTCCCCAAAAACTATCATTCAACCTTCTATTGTACTGCTTATGTCTGCAAGAGTACTTCTGTAAAAATTACTCCATAATGAGACACACCTAAATAGCAGAATCTTCTAATACCTGAAAGTATTTAGTCCCCATTTTTGGTATTAAGTAGCTTAGATCTCCCTAAGTTTGTTGAAAGTGTACCAAGCAAATTTCTCATAAGCATGGTTTGACCACCATCACCCTACCAATTTTCTAAAAAGATGGTGCCAACCCTATCAAAGGAATGAACATCCAACAGGAAGATTACATTATTTACATGCAATCAAATGATCTCTAATGGAATCCAAACCTTAGGTTGTTATCAAGGAATTTATTAATAAATAAATATCAAGTTCAACTACAAAATATAGTAAGTGCAGCTTATTTTTGCATGTCATATCAAGCCTCAAAGCAAGCATTACTCTAGCATAAAAATTCATCCATCACTGGATTTAAAGTAAATACAAAGGTTACACACCATTGATTGTTAATAAATTATAAAGTAATTTCAGTTCCACATCTTCAGGGCAGATAAGAATTCAATATAGTTTACTTTGCTCTGATTAAAATCATCGAAGGTGCTAGCTCTTTAGAATTTCAATGTTTGTATGTATAAAACTACTCATGAGTTGAACCAATAAACCACAAAAAGTAAGAATTTCAAGGCTGGAGAACTAAAACACTTACCCATTTTGAGGCTCCAGAAAGTAGACAGAAAGGCCTTCCACTTTTCCATGCCAGACTTTTATTTCAGTCCCATTCCAAAAATAGGTTTTGTGAAAATTAAAGTCTTTTACCTGAATCAAAAGAAAAAAGTTACAGCTATTACAGGAATAAAAATAACATGAACACACTTACACTATATAGATTTCAATCCAATATGGAGAAATCTCTAGCCATCTATAACTTTGAACAGAACCACTAAAAGAGATGCTTGAAGGTCAACTGCAAGGCATGCTCAACTCATAAAATTTGTCTTCCCCTCCCCCCACCCCCGTCGATTATCAATTAATTTCATTTAAGCTATATCACTCTTTGAAAAGAACATACCAGAAAACTCATGAGAATTTAAATATCTAACGTGGAGTTTTAAGATGTAACAAGTGTCAAGGCAATGGAAAAAGGCTTACATTGCTCAGGTTCAAACAATCATACTTTGGAAGAACAATGTCGACATTGTGATTTAAATCCTGAACTGCCCTGGACAGACTAGTGACAACATCACCAAGGCCTCCAACCTGCAAAAGATACAGACCATCAAAATTAGATGTTCAAATCATCCCCCCCCCCCCCCCCTCCAAAAAAAATATATATACACACACATATGTATATATATGTATATATATTGACACCTAAAAGTCTAAAACTTTCCAGATGCTAACTCAACAAAAGTGAGAATTTTTCAATCATACAACATTTGAAATTCCCCTTTGTCATAGACAGGCATGCAGACAGTAACAACAATCTGCAACTGGTGTGAAGATTTCTTTAATAAAGAGCTCAGAGCATAATTCTCTAAGACAAAAATATTTTCTGCTTCGCACACAGGATAAATGGTAAGGTTTCTTCCTTGTAAATTCCAAAAAAAAAAAAAATTGACAATAGAATGATAAGATAGGCATAACATGAACAAGCTAACTTACCTTTGCAATTGGAGCCATCTCAACAGCAATATGGATGATATGCATAGGTGGTTCCTTCGCAATACCTCCAAAAACAGGTACATGATAATCCATTCCAAATTTATTGTCAAAAATTCCACCATCTTCTTTCTCAGAAAATACAAAGTCCATCATGTATGCATCTAGTGGAACCCTAACTGAAAAAGCATCATAGAACTTATTCAGCAATAAGGGTAAGGCAGACACATATACATTATTTCCATTTTTTTACTTTAAAAAAAATACATTATTTCCTTGAAGTCATGGACCTAAACCCGTGAAAATATTATGAAATTGTCCATCTTAATATGCTATTGTAATATGATACAATGTTCATGGACAACCATTCTGACAATAGATAGTAACTCATGCATTTCACAAATGCCCTAGAGCTTTCTTCATAACCTTTCACAAGAAAACACTCAGCATGTAGATCAATGGCTAGACTACAGTTTGGAAAACACCTTACGAACACAACCCATTAAATAGAAAGACCAGGAATCTGCTAACCACAATTGTACCAGCTAATTCTAGCAGGAGATAATAAAAAACGACCAAGCAACTAAAGAAACATTAAAATCCCCAATACTAATACGTGACAGTTTAATAGGTTCAAATTATGTGTCAAATGTAAAGTAGGAACAGACTCACCAGAGGCTTTGACATGAGTAGTATTCTCTGCAGGTAACATTCTCTGAGGTGGCAATGGACCATTTCGATGGGTCCAACGATTAAATGAGCCTCTAAACCAAACCTCTGGTTTTCCATTCAGATTTGTGTTAGAGGGGTTATAAAATACTGTCGCTGTGCTCCCTGCTTGAACATCAAGAGGCTCAGTAAAGACAATATGCTTTTGAGAAAGCAAAAAACTTTTCAAAGTTCTTTCCTTAGTTTCAGCTTTCATGAGAGCTGTTTTTTCAGCCTGCAACAAGAAAAAGTCCAATAACTAAGATTACCGGCTTGAACAGATGTCATCAAATTCAATTCTATTAGAAACCGAATTCAATTGTATTATGAATGAGTTCTTATATTTGAAATACACCGGTAAATTACATAATTAAATTCAATTACATATTGTTTGGACTGTATATGAAATTAATTGAATTCTTTATTTTGACTATCTCGTCCTTCATGAATAAAAGAGGCAACATACTAGATAATGTTTAAGGGTGTTTTGGATATATTAATTTAAATTGTAAGTCTTACTGAAACAAATTAGACCTATCTTGGTCTAATTTACTTTTGAACGTTTTTACATAATTGAATTCTCTTTGCATTTTAATTACAGGCCAGGGAATTGAATTCAAATTCTTTATAAAATTCAATTCCAGGGATCTCCAAACAACCTGGAAACTAGAATTCTTGTACGTGACATCTAATATTTCAGATAAACAGTGCATTAAGGATCAATCTAGCATAGCACAGCCATCACAGCTTAAGAATTCAAAGTATCAGCCTTACCAAAACCAACATGGTGAATTTCATATACTGTACATGAGATACCACATTACAATCATATATTCCCCACTAATTTTTCCATATTTTCAAATAGAAAAGAACATAAGCAGAAACAGACAGCCTAAATATTTTATTTATGCCAACATGGTATGTTAGCTAGAGCCTCATTATGGTAATCTGGAAGTCATTTCATGTAAAGACTAACCTTGGCACGTATAGCTTCCTCCCTTAGCCTCCTTTCCTGCTGGAGTTTTTGATATACCAACTGCTCTTCCCCAGCCCAATACTCTTCATCAGGTGTAAACTTTGTGACACTAGCATGGAAGTCTTGACGGCGATTGTTATCATACACATTTGCTTTGCCAGGAGGACCATTAGCAAAGACCCAATCCAGGACAACGGCTTCATCAGGCACAACAACTGCATCAAATGAGAGAGAACTAAAGAAGTTGCTTTAACATCAAGATAATTCTAAGGAAAAGCTCAAGATTCCCATTTTTAATATTAAGGATATCATCGAAATAGCTGTTTATCTTTTCTTATGGCCTTAACAAGTAATTGACCTGACCTGCTTTGAACATTAATAACTTATTCTAAGCCACTTCCAAAAGTATCACATTTTGACACCTCACAAAAGAAATTTGTATATCTCTTTGTCAGCAAGAATGCTGACAATAGAAACCAAAATAATGAGTTAGAAATGCTAATACAATTTTTAAAATTCAAAATTTTGAATAAGATGGAGGATAACTACATAAATCTCCTAACCCCAAACTCTGCAAACACAATCATGTATCAACAGAACCATAAAATATAGCATTACAATACAACACATTTACATAGTTTTTTTAACTTCAATTACATCTACGGATCTGTTTCTAAGATAAACAGATCTCACATAGCGGTTGTTCCTAACTTCCTACACTTTCTGTACCCATTAAAAAATTAATTTCAATGAAAAAGATATAAAAGAACAGAAGATAAGGAATAGAAGATGTAAGTCAGCATACCATCAGCATACCACCAATCACCGTCTTCTGAACCTGAGTTGAGAAGCCTTTCAGCAATTGACAATCCATCCTTCCAATCATTATACCCGCCATGAATCCATACTTCATTTGAATGTGCAAGAGGCCCAGAGCTTCTGTTATAACATAATCTGACCGAGTCCTTGCCTTCAAATTCATTAGGTTCCACATACCAAACGGTGTCGACGGATTTCGTAGCCTTTTGCATTAATTGCTGCAACACTTCTCTCCTTCTCGCGATCTCCCCCCTAGCCAGTGACCTGTCCTCTTCTTGAGCAATTCTCTCTGCTTCAATTTGCCTCTGCTCTTCTTCCTGTCTTTCCCTTTCAGCCTGTTCCTTTGCCAGCCTTTCTGATTCTTTACGTTTCTCGTCAAGTAAGAAATCTTCAAATGCATTTGCACTCATTCCACCATCAACAGGTATCGAGTAATCATTTTTGTCATTATTGTCATACACACTTTGCCCATTGAAGAACACAAAGTTTACTTTATAAGCTTCCATTGGAACATGCACCTGGCAAGACCACCAATCACCATTAAGATGTGTTTTATTTAACTTTATAGTAAAAGACTTCCACTTCCAATCATTAAATGCACCCATAATCAGAACATCTGGCTCGTTACTTAAAATTGAAAGACTCCTGTTAAGGAACAGTTCTATATCTTGATTGGGCTTAACTACGGGAGGATATACAAACAGCTTGTTCCCCAGTGAAATGTTTTCCTCTGCAATCCTCTCTATTTCTTGTTTACGATAATTTGCTTCCAACCCTAACTTGAAAAGATGTGAAGCTTCTTCATTTACTTTATCATCAACATCAATTTCTGCATAGTCTAGTGGCTTTGCCTCTTTATCTTCTCCATTCGCAACATCCCCAATGGAAGTGTCTACAACATTCCCCTCATCAATTGCAGAAACTTCTGCATGTTCTCCAACGGCGCCTTCTTCCTCGGCATCAATGTTAACATCAAGGGTTTTCTTATCATCCCCTGACACCTCACTAACTGTTGGGGTCAAAGAATCACCCTTGATTCCAGTACTTTTTTTATCCCTCTTCCGATTGCTTGTTTCAATTGGTGATTTAGGTGTGAAACCCTTTGAACCAGGCCCACCCTTAGGCCTTGCAGGGGACACTCTCTTGTGTCTCCTACGCGGAAAATCTAACAAAAGACAAAGGCCAATTACAGAAACGAAAACGGGTGGTTTGGGACATCATCACTATAAGTATGACGAAGCAAAAGAACAAACCTGAAGAACTAGCGTTAATGCAAGAAGAAACACAACCAGCCTTGAAGTCACGTCTCCACTGTGAACACCGAAGCAAATAAAGTGTGATTCGGAGATATTTAGCAAATGCATGAAATCGAGATCTAACAAACCACCGTTCGTAATGATTAAATTAAAATAGCATTAAGAAAGCATGAAATTGGAATGACTTCAGAAACCAAACAAATAATATATATATATCACGGGAATAAGGAGTGACTGACAGTTGATGCTCCGTGAGGAGAGAAGAAAAAGAAGGCCGGAGCACCAAATGGCGTCGTCTTCTTCAGCTGAAAAAAGCTTCTTCTATCGCCAAACGCCGTCGTTTTGCAGTGCACTTGCAGTTGCAGCGACATCTCCATTCCTATTAGTATGTGCCTTCCAATTCCTTCCAATAATTCTTCCTCACAACAACTACACTATTACGTAAATTTAAATATACGAGCAATTATTCATCCAGCAATCATTCTCCCTTTGAACCTGTCCAATCAAAACAATTAATCTTTCGTATTATAAATAATAAATTAATATAATGCTGTAAGAATTAGGGGACGAAATAATATATATAGTTGTAGTGTACTGATAACGGCGGAGAAGAGTGTAGTATCTGAGCCATACGTTGATTATGATACTCTGTATATTAGCCGCATCGTATTGGTTTTGGAGCGGTAAGGCGATCGTTGGTTTCTCTTTCCTTGTGTTGTATTGATGAAATTGACGGTGGATGTTGATCTTGTGATTGGTGTTAACGTGGGGTTGGATGCAGAGTAGAGGGGACCAGAGATATTGGTTGAGAAAGCAACGGTGAGAAAAGGAATTGGTCTCAATTTGCGATTTGCACGTAAATTTCAATTCAATTTATGAAATCTTTATTTATTTATTTAATATCTACCTTTTATGAATTTGACTAGTATTATATTTTAAAATATTTTTTATGCATAAATATTAAAAGAATATTGACATTGTTAATTGGATATCATATTAGACTTTATAAAATAATTATTATTTTAATTTTGATATTCAAATAATTTAAAAATAACTAATTTATAAATAGTATTTATTAAAAAAAATTTTCCAAAACAAGACTCATTTTTTTATGAATTTCTATGATATATTGAGTTTGTATGTTTTTAATTATATGAAGTTAATTTTTTTAAATTCCAAAATACAAATTAAATATACTGAATTAGGGGAGAAAAACTTATGGTCAGTTTAATTCAAATTTCGGAGATTCATAAATTTAAGGATTATATTTGTGTAAATTCATAGATTAGAGAATCGATTTTGTGTTTTAAAAATTTTTAAAAAGTTAAATTTTACAAATTGAATGGTCACATTTATAATTTTCATATAAAAAAAATACCAAATTTTACACATGGTTAAAAAATACTGTTCTAAATCCAAAATCAAAATTAAAAAATGTCAAAACAAATGATACATATCATTTTTGGGATAATGTGAGTAAGAATGGCAAAAAAAAAAAAAAAAACCAACAGGAAGTAATGGGACTTACAAAATCTCTATAAGGGCGGAATTTATTCCGCGAATGAAGTGAGGATTGAAATATTCACTTCATAAGAGATCCATGAAATTCTCATGAAAAAATATTTAAATATCTTTATATAAGTTTATATTTAATGGCCTTTATTTTTTTAAAATTTTTTCAAAGAAATAAATTAATGATATATATAATATTTAAATTTACCATAGCTAATTATTTAAATTTGTGTTGTTAATAGAATTTTTTTATTTTATTTTGTTTTAATTTATATGTTAGAGATTTTTGTATATGTTAATTACGTTGAATTTTTGTTTGGATTATATTCTATTTGGATTATATTCTAATTATTTAAATTTGTATCGTTATAAGAAGAGAATACTATCACCAAATTATAATAGAAATTTTTTTTATTTTAATTTGTATGTTGAAGATTTTTGTGTAGGTTAATTATGTTGAATTTTTGTTTGGATTATATTCTAATTTGATACATTTAGTTAAATAGTATTTGATTTTAGGATGTATTTATCATCTATCCTAAAGGCACGTGTTAAGACTATAAAATAAAATTTTTTTTATTAAAAATATAAAAAAATTAAGTTTTCAATGTATTTATTTTATATTCATTAAAATGAAAACTTTTAAATTTTTTTATTAATAATAAACTTATCATGTACTTTTAAAACATATGTTAGCTAATTCCATAAATTATGATTGTGTTATTTTTTTTTAAAAAAAATTAAAACTTAATATCTTTATATACCTGTGAGTATCCGCTTCTTCCACAAGAAGAAAATAAACAAAAATCCATAAAGAAATAAAAGGGATATAAAAAACGTTTTATTAAATAAAATAGAAGACAGGGAGCATCTTCTCCACTAAAATTCTATTGTCATTCTTAAATATGAGTCATATTTATAAAATTTAAAAACTAAAAATTGAAACTTACTTACAAATTTAAAGATCAATTTGAGTATTAAGTCGTCATTTAGATTCATGTCATCAAATGGAGGCTTGCCATGTAGGGAACTTTACACGAGGTTTGTGCCAATTGCCAAATCCAGACATGTATTAATTCCCTATTTGCATTAATTTATGGGTAAACTGTTGTTTGTTGTCCTTTTGTTAGTTTTGGGTTAAGTTTTATTTTTGTTTTTAGATTTTATTGCCATATTTTTATATTTTAATCAAAATTAAATATTTTTTATTCTTTAATTCTTTTTTCTTTTGGAATATTATTTTTTTATTATTTTTTTTATTCTTATATTATTTTTACTATTAAACACTAGTTACCATTATGGTTCCTATAATTATGATTATTGCTGTTATTTAAAAGAAAATAATAATAGAAAAATGAATATGTTGGGAAAAAATTAATTTTAACAAAACTAAAATTAAATAAAATAAGATGTTTGAAATAAAAAATACAAATATTAAAAACAAAATTAAAATTTAGCACTAAAACTTTATGCTTCATAAAGATTCACTTAAATTAACTGGAAAAAAAATTAAGTGAAATCTAATCTTTAAATAATTTGTTCAATTTTCTTTATGGCGAGAGAGAGAGAGAGAGGAGTAGGTTAAGCTTGTAATCAACTAGTTAATACACGTGCATGGTGTGCTCTTATTTTGGTTTACATGAGATCTGTGTAATTTTGTTCAAAGGCTCTGAGCAATTTATGCTTTCCTACTATTACGAGGTCAAAAATAAATATGCGGCGATTATTTTTAGAATTACTATATCTCAGAATGTGATTATGTCTGAGTTAGTTATAACTGTCATTTTATTCTATTATGCATAGTTACTAGTTTATAATTATTCATGTAAAATTTACACATTCAAAAATTTCAAAAACTACACACTCGAATTTTTAGAACTGTACATCCCAAATCCTGTTGACTAATTATTGGCTAATTTGTATTTTTTTTTCTAATTTTATCCTATTTCAAAAATGTTGCAATAACTGCTATCAGCTATAATTATATTAACATATACTATAATTTTAGTATCTGAAATGTGACCTATTCTTTTTGATAAATTTATTAAAAAGGAATCATGCTTGTATAAATTATTTAAATCTCATCATTGTTGCATTCTACTTTATCGAGTAAATTTTCTAACATCAAATTAAAGAATATAGATATATTTTTTCCATAGAAAATACAGTGGCTGACAATCCTCCAGCTAAGCGCATAAATATAGAAGGTTCTTTACATGAATGAATGGCTAAAACAAAAAAAAAATGATGTTATTCAAGAATTAAAATCCAGAAATAAGAGCTATGTTACCTCAATTGGTTTGTTAAGACTATTCAAAAAATATATTTTAATTTATAAATCATACATAATAAATCAAGCTGCATATCAATTTATGTATCAAAAATTAGCAAAATGCACTTTCAGTGTACAATAGTTAATATATAATGAAGAAAAGATAAGCTAATGTAGGACATCAAAATTAAAATGAAATAATATGAATTGACAGAAATGTGGTTGGTACACCAAAGAATGAATGGTATGATCTGTTAGTGTTAAAAAAAAATGGAGAAGTGACAAACTGTGAGACCGAACAACCTTTTACACTGCTATACATGTATTATGACTTTTTCTTTCTTCCTTCTTCTAAAAGAAGTGGTGCTACAACGGTATCATATGTTTTCTGGTGAGGGACTACTCCCTTTAGAATCATGTAGTCATGCAATGCAATCACCTCGTCAGGACTACATGTCTTGATGAAGTGAGTAACAAGTGTAGTGTATGTTACAAAATCAGGCCGAATACCCTGGACAATCATCATCTTCGTCAATTCGTTTGCTTCTTCCTCGCAACCACACTTGCAGAGAAGGTTTATCAGTGTATTATACGTGACTCTATTCGCAGAAATTCCCAAGCTCTTCATTTCGATACTTTATCAATCTGTCCGCCAGTGCAATATCCACTAATTAAGGTATTAAAGGTCGTTGCATCAAATAATCTTCTCTTTCGCAATTCATCAACTATGTATTCTACAGCATCTATTGAGGCCATTTTACACAGACCATTAATGACAGAATTTTATATTGTCAAGTTAGGCTTCTCATCCATCTTTATCATCCAATCAAAAACTTGAAGCGCGTCGTTTGTGTTACCTAGTTTACAGTATCCATCAATCACAGTTCCATATGTATAAACATCAGGAGCTAGGCCACGGGTAATCATGCTGCCCAATAGTTGCTTGGCAACCGCCATGTTTTTCCTTTTGCATATATGGTTAAGAAGTATGTTATGAAAAAAAGAATCCTGTATTAGGTTATGTTCTAAAATCTGGCTATGAAGCTTAAGAGCTTCAGTCAGATATCCTTTTCTGCAAAGGCCTTTGGTAAGGATTGCATAGGAGTAGTGATCAGGGCATATATGCTTATCAATCATGTCAGCTAGTAGCAAAGAAGCTTCCTCAATACCTCATTCATGATAAAGCCAATGTAAAATCGAATTGTAAACAACATTATTAGGGACCAATCCCCTTTCCACCATTACATTACAGAGCCTCAGTGCCTCCTCCAAACTTCCCCACCTAGCATAACCATCTATCAAAGTAGCATATGTTCGAACACTCGGCTCTATACCTATCTTGACCATTTTACGAAGCATCTCTTCTGCAAGTAATAATTTCCCATTCTTACAGAATCCGTTGATTATGGAGTTGTAAGTAACAGAATTGGGCCAAACAAAATCCCCCTAACATCATGGTCATCTTTTTAAAAAGTTTCAAGGAAAGACCCAAGTTGCTAATCTTGCATGCCGCGTCTATGATTATGTTAAACGAGACTACACTGGGGAAAATTTCACCCTTCATCATCTTATATAACACTGAAATAGCTTCCACTAGTCGGCATTCCTTACACAGAGCATAAATAACCAAGTTAAAAGTATTCACATTTTCCATGTAACCAAAAGAACCCATTCCTCTATACAAATTCCAAAACCTATCGATTTCATTCAATTGCAACAAGTGATTTAGGAAATTGTTCCAAGCATGAATAGCAATGAAACAATCCCGGCTCCTTAAATTATAGATGACATCATAAGCACCTTCAGTAGCCCCAACCTGAGTACAAGCCCTCACCAATGCATCAAAAGCCGCAATACTAGAGCAACATCTTCGATAACTCTCTATCAATACTTCCAACAACACCAATGGAGGAGTGCCCTCTTCAGTAATCAAGTTTCTCAGAAGAAATAATGCCTCATCGAATCTTCTTGACTTTACCAGCAGATGAACCAAAGTGCAACAGGAATCTAATGAGTGAGGGAACAACCCTCCAACCCAGTTATAAAAATCTAAAGCCAACTATGGCGAGTTCTGGAACAACTAAGAATTAATGACATTTTTTTATTACATTCTTCTTTAATTCTTAGTTGTTCTAGTTTTAGTCCTAACAATAAACTTGGTAAGATGGCATCACATATAATATACGATATGTAATGGAAATAGCCTTCAAAGGGGATGATGTCTACGCTTGAAGGAATGCCTTGGTGTGATGGAGCAATTTATGCTGAGGAGGCATGAGTTCTTTGATAATTGGAATGTCAATAAAAGCATGGAACCATGAGTAAAGCTTAGGTATTGACTCTGCATCAATAAGGTTGATGGCCACAACTTCCTCAGCTATTCCGATCCAGTATGGAAGCCAGCCAATAGCAATGTCCGCAAAGCCAATGTTATCACCTCCAAAGAAGCGTTTTCCCTCAAGTCCAACCTCAAGCCTCTTCAGATTCTCTCGAGCTTCTTCTGCTGCCTTCTGTTGCTCTTCTCCTACATTGGAAAACGCTGCCACAACCGTTAGCATACACTGTGAAGAGTTAAGAGTCACACCCAATTAAATTAACTCGTGTCCACAAAAAATAGCCACTAAATCAGCAACTTGCATATAATACATATGAGAATACAAATTTATCTACTTAATATATTAAAATTGGGTTTTCCCAACTAATGAAAGTGAGGTGTCGATCCCTCGTGACTCCGTTTTCCCTCCAAAATAAATACACTTTTCTCTATTCTAAATTATTTTATAAAAAATATTTTTATTATAATTATATTATAATTAATATTTAATGAATAATACATAATTATACTAATTTAAGAATATATCTTCATTATAATTATATTAAATCACTATTTAATGCATTATTAAACTACTTTTTAATTATCAATTGAAAATACTTTTAATAATAATAATAATAATAATAATAATAATAATAATATATGATAATGATATGATAATGGCACCGGTCGTGGTAATGATGATAAAAATATTTTATTCTAATCATAAAATGATCAAATCTTATGATATTAATAACGCAAATTAATTTTAAATATTTTTAGTCATTTTAATTATATTAATTTTAAAAATATTGATATAATTATAATTCTTATTTATTATCCAATAATAATAATAATAACTTGAAAAACCTGTATATAAACTATTTCAATTATCCGTGTATTATTATTAAAATTTTATCTACTTAATATATTAAAATTGTGTTTTCCCCCAACTAATGAAAGTGAGGCGTCAATTCCTCATGAATTTATTTTTCTGCCAAAATGAATGCATTATTTTCTCTTCTAAGTTTATTTTATAAAAATATCTTTATTATAATTATACTATAATTAGCATTTAAGTAATAATGCATAATTATACTAATTTAGGAAAATATCTTTATTTTTAGAAAGTACTATTCTCATGTAATGAAAGCACTATTCTCTCTTTTAAAATTATTTTTAGAAAAATATCTTTATTATAATTATATTACAATTAGTATTTAATGAATAATACATAATTATACTAATTTTAAAAAATATATTTATTTTTAAAAAGTACTATTCTCATGTAATGAAAGCATTATTCTCTCTTCTAAAATTATTTTTAGAAAAATATCTTTATTATAATTATATTACAATTAGCATTTAATGAATAATGCATGATTATACTAATTTAGAAAAATATCTTTATTATAATTATATAAAATAATCTACTTAATATACTAAAATTGGATTTTTCCCTAACTAATGAAAGTAAGGTGTCAATTTCTCATGAATTTATTTTCTTTTCAAAATAAATATACTATTCTCTCTTCTAAATTTATTTTAAAAAATATCTTTATTAGAATTATATTACAATTAGAAATTAATGAATAATGCATAATTATACTAATTTAGAAAAATATCCTAATTATAATTATATAAAAAATTAAACATAAATTTATAATTCTAATTGCCATAAATATGTTACTAATGTTCATAGTGGTAAATTGATATTGCAATAATTAATTTCTATAATTATTTTTGTACTACTAAAGGCTATATATAGTATTTCTTTGTGGTTAGTGAGTCTAAATCTAAGAATCAAAGCATTCTTTTTTTCTAATCTATTATTCTTCTTTGATTGGCCAATTGTTTCTAAGGAGCTTTGTAGGTCAAGTTCAACTCACATCCCCTCCATGTTTTCTACGTTTGTCCGAAAATATTTGAAGTGGAGCATATAATGAGATTGAATTTCCTCAATTTAGGTTCAGTTTCGAAAAATTTGTGTTAACCTTGAAAATGCAATTCAAATATTGGTACTATATTTAAATTTTCTTCTATTAAGCTTTTTGTATTAAAAATAATTTTATAACATATTGTGATTTTTTTCAGAAACTACCGGCTTTCTGGTGCATTAATGTAATACTATTGAAGAGAATAAAAGTCAATTTAGTTTGACAATTTTAACAAAAAGATAGTCTAAATTTGTACGGATTCTATGTGTTCGATCGTATGATGTTATTTCGGTTGGTTGTTACGAGAATAACTCTAATCTATACGTATTTAAGGATTAGAATAGATTAAATATTATTTAAGTAATTTAGTTCTAATATTGGTATTATTTGATTAAATTAGTTTTAGAGAAATTTAAATTGTTGTCTCAATTTATATATTATGACTATTCTTTTTGGATATGTTATTTTTAAACTTTTTAATATGAAAATTTTTTCTTTTTTTTTTTTATTTTTAAGTTTGTTTTTTTTTTGGATATATGTATCACCATTTTTTTATTTCAGATTAGTAATGTAATTATTAAGAGAAATATAATTCATCAATAGATTAGAATGATTAAAAATTTAATTATATTGTGTGGACACAAGATTGATTAATTAAGATTAAGGCGTGAAAAAAAAGAGTCATAATACGTGATTTTGCTTTCTTGCTAATATATAAAAATACGTGAAAAATTTTTAAAATATCATCATTAAAAAAAATTTGTTAGTCATGCATATAAAAAGAGATTGGAGGGGATGAATGGGTATAAAAAATAAAAAATTATTATTTGATTAGAAAAAAAATAATTATATATATATATATATATATATATATAAAATCATAACAAAAAAATAATTAATATATGTGACTTAAATTTTTATATGTACAATTAATATATATATGTGTGTTATAAATGAATATTTAGAATTATATAACAAAATTATTATATATGTATAGATAAATAAAAAATTATTATAATTTATGAAAATTACAACATTAATAATAAAGAATAAAAAAAATTATCGAATAATTATAGACTCAAAAAAAATTAATTATGATAAAAAAATTAATATATATGATTTAAATATATTTACATACAATTTATATATATAGATATATAAACTACATAAAGAAGTATTTAAAATTAGGTTTAATTACTCTGTTGGTCCCTATAGTTTCATAAAATTTTCAATTAGGTTCTTATACTTTTTTTCTTTCTAATTGGGTCCCTGCACTAATTTTTTTTCAATTAAGTCCCTCTTAGTAGTAATTGGCTAAATTTTATAGGGACCCAACTAAAAAAAAAAAAAATTGGTATAGGAACCTAAATAGAAGAAAAAAAAAAGTGTAGGGACCCAATTAAAAAAAAAAATTGGTACAAAGACTCAATTAAAAGGAAAAAAAGTATAGGAACCTAATTGAAAATTTCGCGAAACTATAAGGACCAACAGAGTAATTAAACATTAAAATTATTTAACAAAGTAAATATATTCTAAAAATAAAAAAATTATTAACTAAACAATTGATATATATACATATAAATAAATACAAAAATTAGTATGATTTATGAATATTATTATGCGTATGATGGTATTAATAGAATAACAAAATCATTGAATGATCGTAGGCTAAAAAAAATATTTATAATAAAAAAATAAAAAAATAATTAATATATGTGACTTAATATATATGTATACTTAAATAAGGAAATATTTAAAATTATATAAATAAAATAAGTAAATGTATCTTAGGAATAAAAAATTTATTGACTAATCGATCAATATATACTGGTAGTACAAATAAAAAAACCATTAAATAAAAAAAGAATAGTATGTTTTTAATTTTGGGAATAAAACGTAAATAATTATAATATAATAATTTCTTTAATTATTAATATTTATAATTGTTATTTTAAATCATAAATTTAGAAAAAAAGTAGATTAACAAAAACGATTAATAACTATATTAGAGTTGATACATATAATACTAGATTAAGAAAAAATAAACGCATAACATGTTACTTTTTTATTAATCAAATTACTACAATCAACTTAATTTCAATAAAATAATTTAAAATTATAATTTTAACTTTATCACATAGTACAAATTATTGAACAATTTATTATCATGTACATGGCATGGATTATTAAACAATTTTTCATATATTAATTATATTCCGTTACGGTATTAAGACTTTGAACATAATTTTAATTTAATTTTGGACAATATCAAAAATAAATAAATATATATATATATATATATATGATATGATATTTAGGTATTAATTATTGTTATTTATTAACTTATTTTTGGTATTTAATTATTAAAATATTATATATTAATTATATTCCGTTTACCGTGTTAAGACTTTAGACATAATTTCAATTTAATTTTGAAAAATATTGGAAGCAAATATATATATATATATATATATATATAATATTAAATTAAAAGAGTAGATTTTAATTTTACATAAAATAATATAATAGATATAGAGTATAAATAAATTTACTTGACAAATATAATTATTCATAGTGTGATATTTTATTACGATAACATATCTTTGTGTATCGGCTCCCTATATAGCAATAACATATATATATATATATATATATATATATATATTTCTTTTTAGCTTATTATTTTTCTATCACATGACATATTTATTATTATATTTCAAATTTAGAGTTTCTTTGATCTAACATTGCGGTGAAAGAATGGCAAGCAAAAAAAAATGAAAAAAAAAATATAGGAACATTCCAAACATAATTACGGCTAATATTTTTTTCTTTGGTTTTCAAATATATTATTTATTTTATTTATTTAGAGTAATAACTAAATTTATTATAACTGTAGTACAATTATCCTTAAACTATTAGTATTATTAGTATATTTTAAAATTTTTGACATATTATTAGTATATATAATAAGCAATAGTAAATTTTCTTTCATGTTTATCATTTAAAAAATTTATAATTTTGATATAGTCTTTATTCTATTTTTTTTCCATGCTAATGACGATTGATTATGATTCTATCAATAGTATCACCTATAGTAGATTATACGAAGAGAAATTATGGAAAATAAAGACAATAATTATAAGCCTATAGAAAGTCTAATCCAAGTTTGACAAGAGCAAGACGGCTTACATAGAAATAGTTCTAATAGATGATAAGATTAGTTGATTCATTTACTAAATTTTTTCAAGTAATGCTAAGTTCAATTTATAAATAGAGTTTAATTTTGATGCACTGACAGTGTAAAGCGTTTTACACAGTCGTGCAATCACATCTGTTCTTTTTGGATGACCATTCACGCGGTCAATGTGAAAGGTATTTATTTTTATTGATGTGTCATTACGTAATTGGATGCACGTGTAAAACTACTTTACACTGTTAGTGCATCAAAATTAATTCTTATAACTATTTGTAGTTCATATTTTAAGTTAATTTTATTAGTACACCATTTCACAAGTTAAAGACAATTCTTTTTAATAGCTTTTATATTTAATTTATTTTGCAGTACGATAAAATTCATTGTTCAATCAAGAATTATTTGATAAAAATATTTGAGAATGAATTGGTAGAAAGGAAGGTCTATGTCTTTTCAAATTTTGAGATTGAGAAATCAAGCAGAATATATCTTGTGACTGTACACACGTGCAAAATATATTTTAAGAGTTTATATTAACCCACACAAAATTATTTTCCTTTTGATTTTAAATTTTGCCAAAAAATTGTATAATAATATCATTTTATTGATAACAAAAATTTTAACAGTTTATTTATGAAAATATTTGAAATTGTATTGTGACTTTTTTAAAAGGTATATTCTTTTATTAATATACTATTGTTAGTTTTATCGTTTAAAATAAAATAAATCAGTAAATTCTCTTTATTTTATACACGTACGAAGTTATAATTTCTTATATTATTCACTCATTTGTCCTTAATTTGGTACTTTTAATTCAATTTTTTTTGTTCAATTAGATGTTATTGGACTCCTGAGTGGAAAAGAAAAACTTATATCATGGTCAAAAATAGAGAGAAGTGACCAGTACATTGTGATTGATCTTCATGATTTGCAGTATGTAAAATTTTAATATTTTAATATGAATATTTCTTTTGGTAATAATTATGTGTTGTGGTGCAAATTTTTTTTTCTTTATGTATTACTACTTACTCTCTTAATTCTCGCTTTCATTCAAAAATGAGAAAAAAATAAGATGTATACTATGAGATCAATTTACAATCCAATTACTTGATCATTTATATGATCACTGAGTAACTGAATATATAATTTATTCTCTAATTTATAAAATTTAACAAAGATATTGGTAACATATTGGTTTCGCATTTATTTATATATTTTATTTATTTATGTTATATTTGTAATTACATTATATCTATTTTTATCAATATATTTTTTAAAAAAAAATACCGTTAGTGTTAGTACATGGTGTATTAAATAAATTAAATGGTAGAAACACGTAACTATTTTTTTTTTCAGTCAAGATTCAGTAAAATACTATAATTTAGACTTGCAATATCAATATATTAATAATAAAGTGGAGAAAAAAATGTAATATTATATCAAAGAAAATTTTTTAAATCATAATTGTAATTTATGATTGAAATCATAATTTAAATATTTTAAATGGAATAATCTATCTACTTAATATATTAAAACTGGGTTTTCCCCCAACTAATGAAGATGAGGTATCGATCTCTCGTGACTCCGTTTTCCCTCTAAAATGAACTTTCCTATTCTCTATTCTAAATTATTTTATAAAAAATATCTTTATTATAATTATATTATAATTAATATTTAATGAATAATACATAATTATACTAATTTAGAAACATATCTTTATTATAATTATATCAAATCAATATTTAATGCATTATTAAACTACTCATCAATTATCAATTAAAAATACTTTTAATCATTTTAATAATAATAATAATAATAATAATAATAATAATATATGATAATGATAATTACCCGTGATATCATTTATTGAAAAAATATAACATAAAAAATATCATTTATTTAAAATGCCATTTATTGTATATAATTCATAAAAAAATATATTTCACTTTTATTATTGATTAGAAGATAACTTATTTATATTTTGATTAATTTTATTTATTATTATTATTATATTTAATTTACAGAAAAATAAATTAATAACCATATTATTATTTATCAATAAATTAATATTGATAATGATTACATAAAAATTATTTAATATTTAATATTTTTATATTATTTATTTTTTATATATTTTGATATATTTATAAATATTTTTTATTATTTTTATATGCTATATGTTTACCTCCACTATTTAAAATTTTTGGATTCGTCACTACTTTTGAGCGTGTTTCTTAATTTATTTTTTATAATTCATTGAATACAATTTATTACAGTAAATTAATTATATCAACTAATTGATTTGATTAGATATTTAAATATCACACGATTTATTATAATTCATATCAATCAAATAATTGTAATTTATTATATCAATTATTTTATTTCATTAATTTATAAGGTACATAATAACATAGATGATTTGTTACTTATAATGATTAAATACAATAAATACAAATTAATTTAGTTTAAAAAATCATTGTGTCATATGTTTTCCTATTTATTTTTTTAATTTATTAAATCCAATCAATTATAATAAATTAATTATATCAAGTAATTAATTAAATCAATTATTTCCTAATTTATTTTTTTGAATTCAATAAATCAAATAAAATCAATTATACTAATTATTTGTATCAACTAACTGATTTGATTAATTCTTAAAAATATTTTTATTTAATTTATTTTATTTATTTAAATACATGAATTATAACTGATTAGTTATTTAATTTTATTACGATAAATATGAAATTCTATTCCGAGTATAAAAATATAAAATTTTATTCCTTTCATTTTTATTTTACCACTATAAAAGACCATATATGCTAGAAGAAAATATCGTTCATTTATCAATTACTCTTTCATTAGGTAGCTTTTACAACAATTCTTTTTCTTCCTATGAGGCGTCGTCGCAAGAAATCAACTATCGTGGATACAAACCACCACACACTCTTCAACTCCCGTGTTCATCATTCAGAGCAATATATGATATGTTATCCATGAAGCATTTATAGACCATGGTGTTATCATGTATGCATAAATAAAAAAATTTTCGTAATTAAGCTTAAGTCATTTACCTGTTTGTGTGGTATATTATAGTGTGAAATTACTTTCAATTTGTGTTGTGCAATGATATTATGGTTTAATTTAAACTTTTGTTTTAGAATTGTGTTATGATTTTATCGCATCATTTTCTCTTAGATATCAAGTTGATGTATTTTTATTTATTATTATTGAAACGGATGTGATATAAAATTTGTAAAAAAAAAAATAAAATTCTCACACTTAATTTATTTTATTGTAGTCTTTTATCTCTTCTATTTCTTTTTATTTTCTTCTTATTCATTTTATTTTTTTTAAATATCATATAATTTATTATAATTTATACCAATTAATTAATTATAATTTATTATATTAGTTAGTTTAATTCATTAATTTATAATATGCATGATAAAATAGATTATTTATTACTTATACGTTTATTCTTCTAAATTCTAAATCTGAATAATTATATTTTTAGTTTTAGTTATGAACAAAATATTATTAATAATAAATGATAATTAACCACTCATATTTTTAATCAAAGTGTTTAGATGATTTTTATATTTATTAATATTAATTATTGATTATTTTTTGTCAATAAAGCATATTATAATTTTATGTTAGTTCATAATTGATTAATGATTAATATTCATGAAGCTATGTTATTCTAAATATTTTATTTAAATGTATTTTAAACATAAAAATGTATTATTTTTAATAAATCATACTTTTACTTTTTTTAATTATTCTAAAGGAATATTTTATCAAATACTAATTAAAGCCATCCTTCCATTTGCTTTTACTAATTTATTATCTAATTATTATTTAAAATTAAAATTGTATTAATAAATTTAATATTAAAATTAATTTGGTTTTTTATTTAGAGTGTTTTTCGATTTTTTTAATCTAATCAAACAAAACTATTCAATTATAAATAGTCACTTCTATCTTATTTTATATTATTAACTAATTAAAATTACTAAAATTTAATAATACAATTCTGTTTTATATTTTTATTTTTAGTTCAATCCATCTAAGCTATATATAATTATTTTAATTTTTATATTTTATAATGTAATACTACAAACATTAATAGCAAAATAACATAGTAAATTTTCATGTTTTAATATTAAATATAAAATTAATACGTACAAAAATTTTTAAGCTTTTAAATCAATACGAATCATTGTAAATAATACTTATTTATGGCATAAACAAAGAAATACAAAATCTTAAGTTTAGCATATAAAAATTTAGGAACATGTTATATGTAGAAATGTAATCGCATAGTATCATTTTTTTTAATGGTGTAGACCAACAACTCTAATTTTATTTCACGGTCAAATTTAAAAAAAAAGTTGTAATTTTAAAGGTAGTCAGAAAAAAATAACAAAATTAATAAAAAAAATAGCTAACTTATATTATTCTATTAATTTATTTAATATAATAAATTATTTTTATTTATATTAAGATTAATTTTAAATATTTTAAAATAAAAAGTATAATTAATTATAATTTACATCTTAAATTATGTTGAGTACATGATATTCTATTGTGCTGCTAAAAGTAAAAATGAGATAACAAATATAATTTTATTTCTTAATTCAGTATATTTATTTATATTTTATACTTTTTTTACGATTAATTTTGTACGATGTTGGTATATTAAATAAAAATACCTGTTATAATAACAAAAAATAAAATAAAATTTCAATCAATAGTTTTATATTCTTTACTTTTTTTTTCAATTTTATTTTGAATTTTAATTTATTACTAAAAGGTAGTGAAATTCTATTAATACTGAAATAAAGTTGCAAAAAGGTCCATAGGGTAGAATAAGTAAAATAATGTGATACCCATATTACAACATCCAAATAAAACAACCTAAGATCTAAAATGTTTATCTGTCTCTTTCTCCCGTCTATTATATTATCGATTCTATTATATAAAAATCGATTTTTTACATTTAATGATAGAATCAACGTAGCATGTTTCTGAGAATGTTTCTTAATTTATTTTATTTAACTCATTAAATACAATTCATTATGATGCATTAATTATATCAACTAATTGATTTGATTAGATATTTAAGTATCACACAATTTAAAATTATGTATATTGATTTGATTTTTATGATATATAAATTTAAGGAATAAATTAAAATAATATAACTTATTACTTATTTAATTTGAATACAACAAATACAAAATTAATTTAGTCAAAAGTTTATTATTTTCTAATCTTCTATACATAAAAATGACAAAACAAATTGTAAAAATAATCTTTTTATCATTTTTGCTATTTTAATTTTATTTTCTTTGCTTTTTTTATGTGTACTTTTATTTTACATTAACTTTGTGTATTTAATAACAAAATATACTCATATTAATTCTATCATATAATAATATATTTTTCTCCTATGTTAATCAAAGAATTTCAATAGTTATCAACTACATCTAATAGAATGATTGAGAAGTGAGAACTACGACAAGTTAAACCCAGATTTAAAATGCTGAAACGAAGGAAAGAAAACAGTGGATATATGATTAGAGAAAAATATATAATAACGAGAAATATATAAAATTGGATTTTTCCTCCAACTAATAAAAGTGAGGTGTCAATTTCTCATGAATTCATTTTTTCTCTAAAATGAAATCACTTTTTTCTCTTCTAAATTTATTTTAGAAAAATATCTTTATTATAATTATATTACAATTAACATTTAACGAATAATGCATGATTATACTAATTTAGGAAAATATCTTTATTATAATTATATAAAATCAATATTTAATACATTATCAACTAATAAAAGTGAAGTGTCAATTCCTCATGAATTCATTTTTCCTCCAAAATAAAAGCACTATTCTCTCTTCTAAATTTATTTTAGAAAAATATCTTTATTATAATTATATTACAAGTAGCATTTAATGAATAATGCATAATTATAGTAATTTAGAAAAATAAAATAAAGTCCAGTAATTTATCTTTCGACTACACACGTATGTAGAATAACTTTTAAGAAGGAGTCACGTATAGTAAATACGGTCGATGATTGTAAAACTGTATACTAACATTGATATAATATTATTTCAGGTATATGTTTTGCAGGTATCAAAGAAAAGTGTTGAGTTATTTTTTGGTGGGTTTAAATTATTTATTGTTTATTAGAGAGTTTTGTGCATTAGAATTCTCTAATAATTTATTATTTATTTTGAGCTGATTTTGATATATTCTTACTTGACAGTAAAACAACATATAAAAAATTTTTGGTGGGTCTAAATATTACTAGGTTATTTATGGTCACATTGAGTATATATGTTTGATTTATTGAAAAAAGTAAATTACTAAAACTAATTAATAACTATTTTAGAGTTAATACATTTAATACTAGATTAAGAAAAAATAAACAATACATAATATGTTACATTTTTATTAATCAAATTATTATAATTCAAATTAATCTTAACAAAAGAATTTAAAATTATAATTTCAATCTTATCACGTGCATGGCACGGACTATTACACTTGTTTCATTTAAAAAATTCATAATTCAAACATAATTTTTATACACTTAATAGCTACATTTGAGTTAATACATTTAATATTATATTTAAAAAACACGAACAATGCACATCATATTATTTATTTATTAATTAAATTATTACAATTTAAATTAATTTTAATAGAATAATTTAAAATTTTAATTTTAATTTTCTCACGTGCATGGCACGGGTTATTACACTTGTATATACTGAAAACAGGATCTGTCTATCAACTCTTTTGAACTTTTCTGATGTGCACAAATAATAATTTATAGATATGCCTCATATGCGAGTTTAATAGTAATTATTATTTTTTTACATTTACCACAAATTCCTTTCGTTTTTGCTTCTCTTCGTACGCACTCCATCCTCTGCCACCGTGACTGCGTCTTTCTTCACTGCCGCCGCCGCCTGAAGCTCTGCTCTGTTCAACTGGTGGAAAGAAGCTGTGATATTTTTCTGTATCTCCTCAGCCCAGTACCTCATTGTCTCATTCATTCTCAGTATCTATCTTCTCTCTTCGCGTCATTCGTCAGCCTCAGAGTGGTGGCGTGGGTCTCAGCAAGTCAGCATCATCGTCAGCGCTGTGGTGCTCTACTTCCAGAGTTTCAATGGAGCCTCAGACTTAGGTATATATGAATTTGCTTCATTGATTGATTTCATTTTTTTTGTTCCTTTTATCTTCTTGCTGTACGAATTTGTTTCATTGAATTCATTCAATTATTTTTTTTTATACTTATTTTTTTGTTAAGGTTTTTTGTATGAGTAAATTTCATTCATTTCATTCAATTATTTGTTTTGTTCTGTTTATTTGGTTGTTTGAATTTTTTTGGGTTCTAGTTATGAGGGTTAAAAAATTTTGGTATTTGTTTTTAGAGTAAAGTATCGTTTTTGTCCCTAACGTTTGGGGTAAGTCCTATTTGTGTCCCTAACGTTTAAATCGTCCTATTTGTATCCTTAACGTTTATAAAAGTGATTCAATGTTATCCTACTATCAATTATACTAACAAATCAGATTATATTTTTCAATTATTCTCACTTGGATATATTTATTATCAATTAGGTCTCACTTGGATGTGATCGATTTTAATATTATATCCACTATTTGTGTTTAGATTCAATTATGTCCCTAGAAAAGTAAATTATGTAAATATTGTAGGAATTAGTTTCAACATTTGATGAGTTATTTTTCGGAGTAGATCATCGATTCTATCCCAGACATTTGTATTCTAACATCAAGAAGAGATTTTTAAAACTCAAACTAAAGCATTCATGATGTGTAATTGACGGCAGGATAACATTGAATCACTTTTACAAACGTTAGGGATACAAATAGGACGATTTAAACGTTAGGGACACAAATAGGATTTACTCCAAACGTTGGGGACAAAAACGATACTTTACTCTTGTTTTTATAATTTTGATTTCAATTTCTGTGTTTATGTTTCTGTTCATGATGTTCTAGTTTAATTTCTGTGTTTATGTCTCTTAAATCTCAGGGGCAAATGATGATGATGAGGCGGAGCAGAACCATCCATTGCATCAATAAAAGAAGAGTTTAAATTCCTTTGTTTATGTTTCTTTAAAATTATGCCTGGTCCGTTTGTGATGTAGCAGAATAATTTTGAACTGGCCTGACTCATCTTGTGTTTGATTTATATAATAAACATATTCTTAATAATTTTTTGTAGTTCAAAATTTGTTAGCAAAGTTAGCAGTGTACCAAAATGTGTAATTTGGAACTAGATTATTCCTATGGATTTCTTTCCATAGTAGTCGGATCTCTGACAGGGCAGAATATTTATAGGACAGGATAGAAACTTTGACATTTGAGGTTGTGTTCTCTGCCTAAGTGCCTAACTGTTTCAAAAATTGTTTCTGCTTGTTTATTCAAGGTTCTTCGTATAATGTTCGGTGACATGGTCATGGACACGAGTTTGCAGATGCAGCACCATTACAGCGGTCTTCTGTTAGAAGAGCCACTTGAATCATTCAGTGGGAAGCTATCTCTTGACAAATACATGCCTGCATATTGGGATAGGGACAACAAAGCAAGAAGGACTTCATGTGAAGATGACATTTAAAAAGGGGTCGATACTTGATGATCAAAATTGAAAAATGCTTTTTACTGGTTATGCTAAATATGTTTATTTTCTCTCCTATTTTGTAGTTTTGCATTTTTCTAGCTATCTATCTACAGTGAGATCTAATTTTGCATTTGTGTATAATAGCAGGGTGAAAGTAGGATCGGTAAAAAATATAGATGCTTTTGAAATTCTTCTAGAAAAATCATATACACACTATGGTGCCTAAAAGGGCCGCTTTCTGGTGGTGCCTTTTGACCATGCTGTCTTCTTTTATAAGATTTGATGCTGGTATAGTTTGGATGAAGTATGATGTATCATTGATATTTTCTTTTCCGAATTGCTTTTAAGTAGTTTTTTATACATTAAGTTGTTACCGATGAATGAATAATTTATTTAGACTTTTAGTTAATCATATTGCAAGCCTTTAACATTGCTTTATATTGAATCCTTCGTGGAGCCTAAATGATGAAAATTTGATGAAGAAACTTAACCATTCTTTTTATACTTACAATATACAATTTTGTATGATTTTTTTGTGTTTTGATCTTACATCCTACACCATATCAAGAAAACTTTGGTTAATATTTTACCTCCAATTCAACTACCAAAGCTTTATGCCATGCTAAATCGCCATTCAAATAAGTTATGTAATACTCAAAAGCTTTTCACGTACAATTTCATGACAAGAAAGTTTTATGTCTGTCAAAGATTCGTCTAAACCAAAGCTACTAACCATATGAAAACCTGAAGAATATAGCTCAAAAATTTGGAAGATGTCATTAATTTTTTGATTGAGAAGGGGGATAGAGGCCCAAAACAAGAAAACTAATTAGCCATTTACTATTCTCGCAAACACTCGTTGCCTCCTATCAGCTTCAATTGTTGGAACAAGAAAGGGGAGAGGCAAAACAAAATGGTGGAGCCCTGCCGGAAGATTATGGGCATGCTTGGCTAGAACGTCGGCACTAAAATTGGCTTCTCTCAAGACGTGTTTCACTCGGAAGTCACCTGGATTTGCCTGGAGCTCTTTAATTGCACGGATGAGGGAGGTGCTATTATGGAGGTCCGTAGATGCATGCTGCAACAGATTCACTGCACAGGTAGAATCTGTCTCTACTTGTACCTTCTCCATTCCCATATCAATTGCAATTTTAAGACCTGTGTAGATTGCCCAAAGTTCTGCTTTAGTAATGGTTACCTTTCCAATGTTCATCATCAACCCTGCCATAACCAGGCCGTTCGAATCTCTGAGAATGCCGCCACACGAGCCAGAATTTGAAGTTTGCAGGACCGAGCCATCAACGTTAAGTTTGCTCCAGCCCGCTTCCGGTGGCTTCTAACCAATAAGGATCGAGTTTGTCACTCTGAAGGTTTTGATGCTTCTCTCTGTAAGGTCTAACGCTTCTTCATAGTTTCTGGCCACCCCTCTAATTTCTGGGATTACTCTTTCAAAAGGGATGTTATCTTGATTGAAAATTAATTCATTTCTTTTCCGCCAGATAATATTACAAGAAGTGAGAAAGAAAGTGGGACATGAAGTCCCACAGCTAGTGCGAGAAGTCCTGGACAGGTTATCGTAGAGCCAGTCTTGCAGATTCTGGCTGAAGAAAGGGTCCTGCAGGTCTCTATTTGAGTTGCTCATCCAAATGCCTTGGGCGTATGGGCAGTCCCTCAGCACATGGAGCAGACTCTCTTCAAGATTCGGGCATCTCGGACAGCAATCATTATCGGTAAGCCCCCGAACACTTCTTTTTAGATTAGTTAGCAGCGCGTTATGGCTTAGGAGCCAAGCAAAGGTTCTCAGTCTCTGGGGAACCCTGGTTTTCTAGCAAATTCTATAAATCTGGTCTGAGTCCCTATCTTCAACATAGTAGCTTTTGTAGGCTCATTTGATAGAGAAACTGCCCTGAGGTTTTGGTAGCCATCCTAGGGAATCCGGTCCGAGGGAGTGGTGGGGAGCTTTAACAGTACGAATCATAACGATAATCTCCTCTGGGATTAGCTGAGCTAACCTCTCCCAATTCCAACATCCTTCCGTCGTAGCATAGGTTGCTAAATCCTCGTCAGCTCTGTCTTCCCCGATCTGTTCCATCGATAACTCGCTCAGATCTGAGATACCAGGAATCCAGTGATCTTTCCAGAATTTAATGCTTCTTCCATTTCCAATCCTCCAGATTAAATTGCTTTGAAATCGGTCCCAAATTTTAACAATACCTCTCCAAGCATTAGAGCACTTCGCTTTTTTAGTAACCTTTGGAATAAGGCTGTCCCCGCAACTATACTTCGCTTTCATTACTTTCACCCAGAGAGCTTGTTCATTATGCACCAGCCCCCAAGCTAATTTCATGAGAAAAAGGTCGTTGGATTCTTGAGCCTTCCGCAATCCTAGCCCTCCTAATTCCTTTGGCTGGCAAATGGTATCCCAATTCAAAAGATGAATTTTCTTGTTCTCTACATTAGATCCCCAGAGAAAGTCTCTACACATTTTATCAATTTTATTACAGACCTCCTTAGGCATCTTCATTGTTTGCATAGTATAGCTCGGAATGGTAGACAAAACCGATTGAACAAGGGTGCATCTTCCGGCAAGAGAAAAGGTTTTCATGTTCCAACTTGACAATTTGGCCTGCATCTTGTCTAGAATTGGTTGAAAGTGGTGTTTTTCGCACTTCTCGTAGATGAGCGGTACGCCGAGGTAATTTCCTAAATTGCTGGTTAGCGGAATACCAAGATCTTTGCTGAGCTCCTCTCTTCTGTTGTGATTAACATTCTTGGAGAAAAAGATGCAGAATTTGCTAGGGCTGACTTTCTGACCAGAAGCTTTACAAAAGGTCTCCAAAGCTTCCTTGATTACTCGAACCTGCTCCTTGCTTGCTTCCGCGAAAAGAACGAGATCATCTGCAAAACAAAGATGAGATAGATGAGGACCATTCCTAGTCAACTTGATAGGTTTCCATTTTTTCTGCTCTATTAAGGAGTTAATTAGTTGAGAGAGTCTTTCAATACATAGGACAAAAGATAAGGGGATAAGGGGTCTCCCTGTCTAATGCCTCTTATTGGGTTGAAAGTCTCTGATGGAGAACCATTCCAAAGCAAACTCATAGTAGGGGAGGAGATGCAGAAGTGAATAACATTCACAATATTCTTCGGGATGCCAATATCTTTGAGAGTGTCAATGATAAAATTCCAATTTAGACGGTCATAGGCCTTCTCCAAGTCTATTTTGATTGCCATGAGTCCTTTACCACTAGCTCTCATCCTCATAGTATGGATCACCTCTTGTGCTACCAGAATGTTATCTGCACTAATTCTTCCTGGGATGAAACTAGCCTGGGTGTTAGAGACAATGTACCCCAAGTGCGCCTTTATTCTTTCTGCAATAACTTTAGTAACAATTTTATAGCAGACGTTACAAAGACTGATAGGTCTGAACTGTGCAAAGTTTTCAGGTGAGGGAACTTTAGGAATGATAGAAATTAAGGTTTGATTTGCTCCAGCTATATTCTCAGGATTTCTAAAGATCATATGCACCCAATTCACCACCGAATCAGATACAATGTCCCAGGAATGCTGGAAAAATTTTGCTGGCAGTCCATCACTTCCTGGCGCCTTCCAGCTTCCCATATTGAACACAGCATGTTTAACTTCTTCATGGGTAATATTTCTGCTCAAATGGTTTAACTCAGCCTCAGTCAGCCTAGGGAACTTACCTGTGACAGGAAAATCAGGTAAAAATAAATTGTAGTTATTAGGAGCATATAAAGATTTGAAAAAGGATACTCCGAGCTCCTTCAGTTCTTCCACGTTATCAATCCATTCATCCTCGCTATTTTTTTAGAGCATGAAATCCAATATGATTTTCACAAGGAAAAAGAGCAAGTTTCTTGGCCAAAGAAGAAAGTTATCCAAATTTATTGAATTCAGTTATACACATAACATCATAAACAACCAATTCAATATAATAAAAAATAAAAAATGGAACAAAAAGAATCATCTAGGTTCACTAATAACAAAACTGAACTCTTTAGCTCAAATAAAATGAAATTATTCAATAAAATAACAATTGAGACATTCTTTCATCCATTTTCTTAGTACATCAGAAGATAGTGATAACTACATTTCTTTTCAAGAATGACACAAGGATGATATTCCCAATCACATATCATCATGTATGGCGGGTACATCACTCCCTCGATTGGATCCTCCTTGATTAGATCCAAAAGTAGTTCGCCTGCTCATGTTGGCTCGCTGCACCAACTGTACTAAGGCTTGAGCCACTTCTGATATTGGTGGTTGGAATCCAGGCTCCAGCTGTGCCAAAAGTTTATTAGTAGAATGAAACAAAAATATGCTAAAAGGTTTTATGACCACCTGCTCCCAATCTCCATTGGTGAATGAAATTTCACTCTTGATTCTGATGCCTCTATTGTCATGGACTTAACTTAGACTCACCAAATTAGAAGTTTAATAGACCTAAATCACACAAAAGTAAAAACAAGCCAATAAGTCAAAATGAGAGAATTCTGAACTAAGCTTAATGCTCATGCATTTAGTTATTTTTCCTAGTTCTCTGAATAGTAAGAAGCATTTGGGACATAATGGTCAGAGGGAATATATTTCAAGAGTAGTGGACTTTCAAATTTCAATGGTAAGGCTCAAAGGAGTTGACCAGAATAGTTTTGCTATCATATTTGACTGTTCAGATTTAACTATTGAAACAAGGCAGGTAGGTAAGCATAGAAATTTACAATTTATTCTAATACAAAGGAGGAAAATCACAATAAAGTAATTAATGTCTTCTACAAACAATAGAATCATAATGAAAAATCAAAAAAATTGCAACCCATGAAGCTCCCTTTGATATCCACATAATCAGAAATTGAATGCAAGTACTATGTAAATTCTTAT
The DNA here is from genome assembly GCF_059453495.1 of Arachis ipaensis. Taxonomy (NCBI): domain Eukaryota; kingdom Viridiplantae; phylum Streptophyta; class Magnoliopsida; order Fabales; family Fabaceae; genus Arachis; species Arachis ipaensis. Next base: position 141,187,944 of record NC_142436.1, read on the forward strand.
TTTAAACCTTCTTCCAGTAATATAGCATAAAATTTCCAGAATTAAATCTTTGCACACAAAAAATTGTTATCGTACAATCTGCAATTGTGATTTTGCTTTTCATATTATAATAATTACAATCTTGAGTGTAGTTCTACTGAGATCTAACAAGTGATTTCTCAAAAATTGGCATTGAAAAAATCTTACGAGATTCGAGAAGGAGCTCGAAACCATCAACGGGGCGTCAATGACCACGGTAACACATGGTTATATCCCCATCCGTGTCTTCTTGTCACCTAAACCATGTAATCTTGCTCTTCCCCTTCACCGTTGTCCTCGACAACATCGGTGTCATGGCCTTCTTGGCACTAACATTGGTAACACCGGCATTCGGGATGATGTCGTCGGCATTCATCCAAGGAAGCGTTTCCCAGATTAGCACACAGAGACAGTGTAGGGTTTCGTTTTAATCTGCCTAACTGCCTTACCCAGATTAGTAGACAGGTGGGGAGGGTTTCGTTTTACTCTAAGGAAGAGGAGGGGTCTTTTTAGAATTTTGAACCATATTATATCCTTTGATTTAATTTTTAAAAAGTTTTAAAAATTAATATCATCTCAACCGTGGGATTTTTTTTAACATAATCCAATGATCTTAATTACATGGTGCATCAGATGTGTTCAAAATGCTTGGGCTGATTTTACACTGATAATAATATATATATATATATATATTTTATTTATACACAAATACATAAAGCTGATTTTTCATGAACAAATACGTAACATTTTTTAAAAATTACCCTTCATTTGTAATAAGAAATTCTATCATCTCTGTGAAGTACACAATTTTGACTCCACATTTAATTATAACCACTTATTAATAGAAATTTGTGCAATTTGTAATATGTCTAAAATCTAGTAATAAAGACAAGAGACACAATTTTATGTCATATTTTTGTCTCTATATTTTGGAGTTATTCTTAACTGTATGGAGAATAAATCATTATTCTTGCTCTCATTAATTAATTGTCTTGCACATTAGCATTACAGGTAAAATAAAAATATTAATAAAAAAAAAACTAACATCAAACTAAGACAATAAATAGTCAAGAGTAAGAGCATTTATCTGCTCTCATAGCACACACAGAAAAATTATATATTTTGTGTTTGAATATATCTTTACTAAAAATAAATGCTTTCAGTGTTTTTAGTAACTAAATGATTCAGAGGATTTGATAATTCATAATAGTCTCTAAGACCATTTTTTTCAGTTCTATAAATGATTGATACTAAATATGGTGCTGCAACTCTCTTACCTTGTCATCAACGAATTTGGACTAGAATCTTGCCTGGGCCCTTTCATAAGGAGAATGTGGAAGAAGAGGGTTTTGCTTCCAAGTCTGGGTTTTACTTCCAAGTCTCATCAATATAATCAAGAATGAGCAGTGATTCAGCAAGGGGCTTACCCTGGTGCACAAGAACAGGTACCTTTTTGTAGACAGGGTTGTATTTAAAGAGCATGTCACTCTTGTTGCTGAGATCTTCTTCCACATATTGGCACTCTATTCCTTTAACTGCTAGTGCCCACTTCACTCTTAGAACAGCTGGACTACCCCAAAATCCTATTAACTTCACTGAATCTCCTTCCATCTTTTTGTCTTCTCAATTAATTTGTTAATCCAAAAGGAAAACTAATTGGATAAAGATGACTTTGATATCAATACCCGAAAAAGAAGGATGGCTTTGCTATCCTTCAAAATATGCCTATTTAACCTTAAAAATTAAGATAAAAAAATTCCCTAAACTACAAAGATGATTGATCATAGTCATATTACCAGGCAAAGAAGCAAAGCAATATTCCCTGAGACTTCATGTGAAGAGAGAGAGTATAAGAAGAAAGAAAGATCCAGAGCAATGTGACATAAGTTAATGAAATATTCATCATTCATTATTCAGTACAATGTGTGCCAAAGACATCGGTTTGGTTGACAGGTATACAAGTAAAATACATGGCGCAATTGGCAAGACCAAGCATGATTTCTATGAGAGTTAAATGTTCATCTGTCTTTTGGTTTTAAGCTTTATTTATATAATTTCTTTTATTTAAAAAAACACTTCTTGGTAGAATTTCTGCTGCTTGTAAGTTTTAAATATATCCTCAGAAAGGGGTCTATAGAATACAGAATTGAAAAAGTCCCGACATTCCCAGGCTACTTCAAAGATGCCAGTGCAGATGTAACATTTCGTGATATTCGCTCATGTATTGGCTCCTGCAAAAGGAAATGGAGTTATATTCCTATGACTTTATCAGATAATAGATAGCCAAAACGAAATGTTGAAACATATGGATTACCTCAGACGACAGCACCTCAAACTTTGATTTTGTTATAGTCTCATACAAGAAAATGTATCTGTCCAACAGAATTAGTATAACGACAAGATTATACGTTGGTTTGGAGAAATAAAGCAGCAGGTAGATCTATTTGAATGAGGATTAGACATAACAGACGTGCCATGCAACCAAAACCATGGTTGAAGCATCCTTGTGTAAAAATTGAATGATTAATTCAAGCAATTCTGGTTTCGAAAACCAAGAAACACATAATTCTATAGGCAATTTATTTGTGTATTTATCACAAAGAAGCACATAAAGTGGAAAAAAAAAAGGAGGAAGTTTTAGAAATACCGCCAAGACAATTCGCAAATAAGATCTTCAGGAGCTTCAGGAAGAACCTAAACAAGATTCGTTAGTGTGATTTGAAACTTTATTAAAGCATACAATCTAGTAGATTACAAGTATAAAATAAAAAATACCTCATCTTCATAAGGGTTGCAGTGATTTTTGAACCACAGCCTCAAGAACTCCTAAAAATTTATTTTTTAAAGATCAACAGATTATTTAATTGTCCATATTTTATGAAGAGAACAAAGACTAGTAATTTAGAATAAGCTACCATATCTCTAAACCTTTAAGTAAAAAAATAAAATATATAGAGCACCTTATCAACATTTTCAGGCTCCAAACCATTTTGAAAGCGCTCAAGATAAGAATTGGCAATCCAATATCTACTTGAATCAGGAGTGTGCACCTACAATTTTCAAAAATGAAACTTTATTCTATTTTCATAAACTGTGTGGAGTGCATTTCAGAATCTAATAAACATCAGGGATTCACTGAACCTCATCAATCAACATAATTGAACCGTCCTCTGCCTTCCCAAATTCATACTTTGTGTCAACCAATATAAGGCCATGTTCTGAAGCCACACACTGGAAATTCAAATTTCATCAAAGCAAGCCAATGTCAAAAGTTAAATTGCATAACAACAATAATAAAGATAAGCTTCCCACTCATCACAAGGAGATGGTATTTATACTTTTGTTCCAGTAAGGCATTATTGAAAAGAATCATGGACAAGTTAGAGATTTTCATTGAAAAATAAGTGTACACCATCTATTCATCTCTATAATCCAAATAACAGATAGCACATACATTGAGAATGTGTCGTTACTGTCTTGGGATACATTGAGAAAGCATGCCATTATTGTTTTTCATTTCACAAAATTTACGAATGACATGATAAAATGCTTAATTACCTGACCGTATTCAAATAGACTTAAAGCTTTTCTGCTGACTTCCTCATAATCAGCTCTTGTCATTAATCCCCTTTCTATAATCTGCAAAGAAAATGGATTATAAAAAGAATTGAAAAGGTTAGATAAAAGAAAACTATTAAAAAATAGTAAAAACATTATCCATCATTGATCATAACCTCACTAGTATCAAGAAGCAGCTGTACTGTATGATATGAACTAGGCTCTTAAGAAAATAATATTATCCACATGAAGAAAAACATTGACGCTGTCTTCTTTAAAAAAAAGGAAGAAAAAACCAGCATAATAAGATAGATCTACCTATTGTTTTTGTTTCTTATTCTTGCAACATTATTTGATCTGCCTATTCATTCCTTTGGTCTCTAAAACTAGTCTTTCACTGTAACTAATTGTATTTTAAAGAAAGATGCAGATGAGAGTTCAAGGAATAATACCTCATCTAGAGTTACAGGAACATCATGATCTGCAGCTTTGGTTGTAGGTGTGAGTATATTTGCAGCCATCTTTTGGTTTTTTACCAAACCTGTTATATAACATTATAGCCTATTAAATAAAGAGACAAACAATTGTAAGAATGCAAAACAAAAAATATAGGGACCTCACCATCTGGGAGGGCATTGCCACAATAGTTCCGGATGCCTTTATTGTAGACTGTCCATAATGAAGTATCAGTACTTCCGGTCACAAACCCTCTAGCTACAAACCAACAGTAATAAAGTGTCAACAAACAGTTTCTAGAATCATCATCTCCGCTTTTGTAAAGAAAATATTTTGATAATATTGATAGCAACATGAATAAAGAATGAGCTTAGCATGTTGAAGTTTGGGTAGCATGAATAAACTTAGAGCACTTAATGATAAATGCAATGTTTACTTTTATCCTAGTTGCTCCGGGGAAATATATTCTATTTCTATCGTACTTTTCAAGCTATCATTTTCAGCAAACTAACTCCTCCTCCACAACCTATACCAAGCATATATGCCAATTCATAGCCATTGAAATCATTTGATAAAATGTGTATGCAAGCACCAATTCGAAATACCAATTAACAAAATACTCACCAACAAACTCAACAGGGAAAACAGAACATTTCTTTGCTATGGTAACATTAGGATCAGGAGTGGACACAACGGCATTAGCAGTTATATGCTGGGTTCTCTCAAACCACCACAAGCTTGTCTGGTTAAGAACCTGCAAGTGGTAATAAAGAACATTAAGTGTGATCCATGATCAACCAAGTAAACTGTTCATACAAAGAACAAGGATAGAGAATAAGAACACAAAACCTGTCCCTTGAAGGGAATTGAAGCAAGGATTCTATCAAATGCACTCTGGCGATCAGTAGTAACCAAAACAAGGTACTCTCCACTATCATATATGTCTCTAACCTGTGCAATAAGACCACAAGTAAACAAATTCATCAATTTTTCAAATGATTTTTTTTAGTACAATGTTTTCTGCTTTTATATTACTTTTGCAATTTTACTAGAAATCTCGATTTCCATTCATTTGTATTAATGAGTAGATAAATTGGAGAGGGATTAAAGAAGGAAATATGCACCTTTCCCCTGGTTTTGGAGGTGAGGGCGGGAACCGTATGGTGAAGATTTGTTTCGGAGAGGCAGTTGAAGGGGGATGTGGTTCTGATGGATTGGAGCACTTGGTTCTTGCGTGTGCTGTTGCGAAGAGTGTCGAGTAGAGCGGCGTGTTCTTGTTGTTGTGGTTGTGCGGCGGCGGAGAGTGTGGGGAAGTTGTTGTTTGGTTTGAAAGTGAGTGCGGAGGAGGTTGGGGGAGGCAGAAGAGCGGGTGTGAGGATGATTTTGAAGGGGGTTTTGGGAGGGTTTAACGCAGCAGCCATAAACATGGATTCACTCATCGCACTGCAGGCTTCAGGTACCGTTTATTGTAAAGAATAATGCCACTTTTTCAACACATAAGCAACAAAAACTAAATTGAATCCAATTCCAAACTCAGAATGAAAATTAAATTGAATTCAGAATCGCACCAGCATTCAACAAATTAAATAAATTAACCATCAATAAAATTAACTCATGAAATTAGAAAATCAGAAATCCAGCAACAATATTATTTCAGAAAATAAGCAACTCAGAATAAGCAAAAATTAACAAAATCAGTAATTCAGTATCATTATCTCAGCAACTCAGAATCAGCATTATTACAAAACAAGCAAAAATTTATTGAAGCAGCAGTGCTTACCGGCGGCGAGGGAGGAAGGGAAGTGGCGGCAACGGAAGAATGAGAAGTGATGGCGACAACGGCAGTTCCACCCGGCGGCAAGGGTTCGGTGATGAAAGTGGGATGGTGGCTGGGTATCGAAGAGGGTTTAGGGTTGGGTTTTTGAGTTCTATACTTCTTTCCAAGTTTTCAGAGGGAGAAAGGGCCAAAGGGTATCTATCAAAGGGGATTTTGATTTCTGAATCTGTTTTTTTTTAATGAAAAAATAAAAAAGACGGCGTTTGGAGGCCTTTCGTTTTGAACCGGTAACACTCCAAAAACCGGGCTGGTCTAACAATTGTTAATTACTGGCATAGGGCTGGTCTAACAATTGTTATTTTATACTTGTAAATAAGGTTCTAAAAACAGGACCGATCATCAAACCGCTCTAGTCACTGGTTCACTGGTTTACTGGTCCAACCGGTCCAACTGATGGTTCAACCGAAAAAACCGTTATAGAATAAAATAATAAATAAATTATAAATAAACATCCTAAAATATTTTCCAAATTTAAAACACTACACAAAAAATCATCAACCAAATTCATATGATCTTATCAAAATACAAACTCAAAAGTTAAATAGTAAAAAGAAATATCTAAATATTAAATTTTGACTTTGAGGGTTAACAGGATCACTTAACACCTCAGATTCTAATTTATTCTAATTTAGAAATGTCAGGAGAGTGAGGAGACAAAGGATTATCAATTTCAAAAGAATGTTGAGATAGAAAATGTTGATCATTCTGTGGTATTATGCTAACTCAACATGAACCTGAACCTTGCAAGATGACCTTTTCGGTTTAATCTTAGGCAGCGTTGCGTTCATCTGTTGTAAGAGAGCTCTCTTAGCAACAGATTCTTCTTGCTGAGCAAGCCATAAACGGGATCTAGTGTTGTTTCCAAGTTGAGGTATCAACATAACAAGTAGTCATTGAATAAGAAAGCATAACATATCACCAACTACCTATACACTTTGACTCTCCTTCCACTACCATCATCATCATTCATTAGTTTATTTATATATGGCATTGGCAGGTAGCTACCTACTCATTCAGCAACAACCAGCATTTGATTTGATTTCCATTTTTAGCATTCAACAACAACCATTACAAAACAGCAGCATAACAACAGCAGCAGCTTAACAAGTCACTAATCAGAAATTCCAAATTTAATTAGCAATCCTATTCTTGTTTCGTGCATTTAATTACTCATAAACAAAACTCAACTCCACTTGAATTGTTAATTTAACCTTGGTCTTATGGAATCATAAATAGGAATACATTACATTGCTCTTTCTTCTAAAATTCAAGCAACAACATATGATTTCACAATTTAAAACCTTATTCACCAGCTTCTCTTCTAATTCATTTGGAATATGCACAAATGCACTTTACAGTATCCAAATATCCAAATACAACAACTCAATAATCTCAAGTTCTCAACTCTCAAGCATAGTTGTAAGAACCGAACCGGTCATCAAACCGGTTAGGCTACTGGTTTACTGATTTACTGGTTCAACCGATAAATCGCTAGTTAAACCGATAAAACTGGTCCCACATAAATAAAAAATATAAAATAGTAAAAAATTTGAAAAATTTAAAATACATATCATCAATAGTATCTTAATTTGACACAATAAAAATAATAATCTTTAAAATTAGTTGTACTACTACAATTGAATTAATGTTCTCGGACAATATTCAATCACTCCTGAATTCACCATCATGGCATGTTCATCCAACTTATAGCAGGTAATAATAATAATAATCCTATCCTTGTCATATAGTTTTAGTTCATATATATGGTCACCTTATTCAAATTAAAGTCTTAAAAAGCCTTTCAAAATCACATTATACTATTGATTCTTTTTTCTAATTTCAAAACTAACAATAAATTTTCCAACACTATGCAGCAACATTATTATTAAAGGCACCATCAACATAAAAATCAACAATCTGCCATTAACTAGTTCAACAATATAACAAGTTATAACTCAACAATATATACATGATCAACAATTTGCCATTAACCTATCAGTTATTCACTCCCTTCAACAAATTAAAATCTAGTTTGCAGACCAATCTGGATGAGACAGATTCTGGCACAGCAATGTTACATCAACAAAAACAACTATACCCACTACGAATCAGAAAAAAAAAATCAACAATCTGTCATTAACTAGTTCAACAATATAACAAGTATAACTCAACAATATATACATAATCAACAATCTGCCATTAACCTATCAGTTATTCACTCCCTTCATCAAATTAAAATCCAACTAAATAACTAAAAAAAACAGAGAACATATTTCACAGTTTGGAGACCAACCTGGATGAGGCAGATTCCGGCGACGGAGAGACAGCACAGCAGCAGCGACGGAGGAGACGCGACGGAGAGGTAGCACCGCAGCAGCGACGCAGGAGACGCGACGACGATGACGAGAGACGCGGAGCCACGAACCCGACGTACTCGGACACACTGTGAAGCCGGCGAGACGAAGCAGAGGAAGAGAACCTTCGAGACTGAGAGAGACTGCGAGGAAGAGAGTGTTGGTGTGATGAGGGGAGGAAGAGACTCGAGAAGTTGAGACTCGAGATTGTTGGTGTGATGAGGTGAGGAAGAGAGGCTTCCAGAGCTCCAGCCTCCAGGTCCAGGGGTCAGGGGAGGGGTACTGGGGATTGGGGTAGCCGTTTAGGCAGCGTTAGGGCTTTTTCTCTCTTTTTTTAAAGAAACAAAACGACAGCGTTTTCGGCAAGAAAAGAAAAGAAAAAAAAAAAAAAGAGATTTCCGAACCGGCCGGGTTTCACAAAATCACAGGTTTGCCGGTTTTAATCCAAAACCAGGCGGTTCAAACGGTTCTCTCCGGTTTTGTTCTTTATGCGGTCGATTTACTCAACCGGACTGGCCAAATGACCAGTCACCGATTTTTTGGTCGAACCGGCCGGTCCGGTCCAGTTCTTACAACTATGCTCTCAAGGACAGCAACAGGTATACAACAAAAAAAAAATTAACATCGAAAGACAGAAGCAGAACCATAACAGAATCAAACAAAATCAGTCAATCACTATAAAAACTAAAATTCAAAATAGAAATTAAAGACAATAGAACTACAAATTATCAATCCTAAACCACAGACAACAATAATTGAAGAAGAAAAATGAAAAATCAGTAAATCACAAATTCAAAATTATTAATTAACAATATTCAACCATTATTCAACCTATTATTCAGCCTAAGAATTCATAGATTAATTAACAATTATTCAACCAATAAGGCCATAACAAGTTCAGAGATTATTCAACAATTATTGTTAAAAAAAATAGTAAAATACCTAGAAGAACAGAGCTGGTGGCGACGGTGGAGCAGAGCTTGCGACGGAGGAACAAAGCTACGCGACGGAGGCAGGAGGCGAGCTCGGCAACTGTGCTTCCACTGCTGAGAGTCTGAGATGTTAGCTGAGTGAGGGACCGACTGTGCTTCGAAGCTCCAACCGGCGACGGCGTCAAGAGCAGTCCGGCGGCTGAACGAAAGGGAGGGATTGAGCTCGCCGGTGTTGAGAGGAACGGCCAGCTCGAGGATGATGGGAGGGACGAGAGAGGGAGTGTGTGCTGCGCTGTTGGAGAGTTGGAGGGAGTTAGGGTTGGTAGGGTTAGGGGTGTTTTACTGAATGCTAAACGGCTGCGTTTTGGCGTTTTTGTGCAAAATAAAAAAATCGGCCAGGTCCCGGTTCGGTCCGATCGACCGGTTCTCGACCGGTTCAGCGGTTTGAAAATGGTTTTGATTCTGGGGATTTTTGATGTTGAACCGAACCGTACAAGTCACCAGTTTGCGGTTAAACCGGTCAGACCGGCCGGTTCGGTCTGGTTTTCAGAATGTAATTAACTAGATTGCATGCTTTAATAAGGTTTCAAATCACACCAATGAATCTTGTTAAGGTTCTTCCTGAAGCTCCTGAAGATCTTGTTTGCGATTGTCTTGGCGGTATTTCTCTAAAACTTCCTCCTTTTTTTTTCCACTTGATATGTGCTTCTTTGTGATAAATACACAAATAAATTGCCTATAGAATTATGTGTTTCTTGGTTTTGGGAATCAGAATTGCTTGAATTAATCATTCAATTTTTACACAAAGATGCTTCAACCATGGTTTTGGTTGCATGGCACGTCTGTCATGTCTAATCCTCATTCAAATAGATCTACCTGCTGCTTTATTTCTCCAAACCAACGTGTAATCTTGTCGTTATACTAATTCTGTTGGACAGATACATTTTCTTGTATGAGACTATAACAAGATCAAAGTTTGAGGTGCTGTCGTCTGAGGTAATCCATATGTTTCAACATTTCATTTTGGCTATCTATTATCTGATAAAGTCATAGGAATATAACTCCATTTCCTTTTGCAGGAGCCAATACATGAGCGAATATCACGAAATGTTGCATCTGCACTGGCATCTTTGAAGTAGCCTGGGAATGTCAGGACTTTTTCAATTCTGTGTTCTATAAACCCCTTTCTAAGGATATATTTAAAACTTACAAGTAGCAGAAATTCTACCAAGAAGTTTTTTTAAATAAAAGAAATTATATAAATAAAGCTTAAAACCTAAAGACAGATGAACATTTAACTCTCATAGAAATCATGCTTGGTCTTTGCCAATTGCACCATGTATTTAACTTGTATACTTGTCAACCAAACCGATGTCTTTGGCACACATTGTTACTGAATAATGAATGATGAATATTTCATTAACTTATGTCACATTGTTCTGGATCTTTCTTTCTTCTTATACTCTCTCTCCTCACATGAAGTCTCAGAATATTGCTCTGCTTCTTTGCTTGGTAATATGACTATGATTAATCATCTTTGTAGTTTAGGGAATTTTTTTATCTTAATTTTTAAGGTTAAATAGGCATATTTTGAAGGATATCAAAGCCATCCTTCTTTTTCGGGTATTGATATCAAAGTCATCTCTATCCAATTAGTTTTCCTTTTGGATTAACAAATTAATTGAGAAGACAAAAAGATGGAAGGAGATCAGTGAAGTTAATAGGATTTTGGGGTAGTCCAGCTGTTCTAAGAGTGAAGTGGGCACTAGCAGTTAAAGGAATAGAGTGCCAATATGTGGAAGAAGATCTCAGCAACAAGAGTGACATGCTCCTTAAATACAACACTGTCTACAAAAAGGTACCTGTTCTTGTGCACCAGGGTAAGCCCCTTGCTGAATCACTGCTCATTCTTGATTATATTGATGAGACTTGGAAGCAAAATACTCTTCTTCCACATTCTCCTTATGAAAGGGCCCAGGCAAGATTCTGGTCCAAATTCGTTGATGACAAGGTAAGAGAGTTGCAGCACCATATTTAGTATCAATCATTTATAGAACTGAGAAAAATGGTCTTAGAGACTATTATGAATTATCAAATCCTCTGAATTATTTATTTACTAAAAACACTGAAAGCATTTATTTTTAGTAAAGATATATTCAGACACAAAATATAGATTGGGACGTTTCTCCCATGGTGAACCAGGTGTCATACAGACTATCTGCCGGCTCATTCAAGTTGACCACGTACTATGCCTGATAATCCGTTGCCTGAACCTGGATCTCTGGCATCTGTGCATGGTGAGCTGGGGCATCGGACTGGATCTCTGGCATTTGTGGATGGTAAGCAGGTGCATCAGCCTGGACCTGGGGATGTTTGGCATCTATGTCCGTCATCATGCTTTGCCCTTTAATGCTTCACATACTATGTATAACAATTCTTTGGAGTTAATTTTCACTGACATATGGGAGCCATCTCCAATCATCTCTAGAAATAGAATGAGATGTTATATTAGTTTTGTAGATATTTCAATTAAGTATACTTTTGTATATTTCCTAACTAATAAGTCACAGGCACTTAATGTCTTTCAAACTTTTCGAAATCAGATTGAAACCCTTACTGACCACAAGATTAAAGCCTTACAAATGGATAATGGTGGAGTTTGTGTCAAATTCTTTCACTACCTTCTTATCTCGGCATGGTATACATACAACATAGACTTTTTTGTCCCTATACACACTAAAAACAGGATATTGTAAAGAGGAGACACCGAAGTATTGTTGAGATTGGCTTATCTTTATTGGCAACATCCTCCATTTCTATAAAATTTTGGGAGGATGCTTTTGGAACTGCTGTTTACTTGATGAATCGGCTACCTACTATTGTGCTTAACTACACCTTTCCATATGAAAAATTATATCAAAGAAAACTAGATTAGTTTGATAAATGTCTTTGGGTGTTCTTGCTTTCCTTAACTAAGACCATACAATAAGCATAAACTTGAATATAGTTATGAGAAATGTCTCTTCCTTGGTTATGATTCTCAATTTTGTGGATATAAGTGTATGAATAAAAATGGAAAGGTGTATATGATTCTCTTCCACAAAATGAGTTGTTTTTAAATCACTCTAGCTACAATACTAACACTAATTCTGCAGCTATGAATTCTATAGCTTCTTATTACAGTGTGTCTTCCATTTCCACACATCAATTTGTGCCTACTTCACAAAATCAAAGTTCACCACATGATGTGACAACTAATTCTCTACCAATTGAAGAGACTTTAGGTGGAAGTGGATCAACTCAATATATAAATCATGAGCACATATCACAAGACAGTACCTCACGTAGTGCTTCTCAGGGGGCTATTGACCAAAGACTTGATTTCCACTCAATTCAACATCAACAACCCACCACAAGCACACACAAGATGGTAACACGGTCTAAACTTGGTATTTACAAACCAAAAGCATATTATGCACATAATGAGATTGATCTATTTCAACAAATACCAAAATAGTCACACAAGCAATCCAAACTCCTCATTGGAAGGATGCTATGGATGCTGAGTTCAGGGTATTAAACCAATGCAATATGTGGACTTTAGTTAATTCACCACCCAATGCAAACATAATTGGAAGCAAGTGGGTATTCGCTATCAAAAGAAATACAAAAGGAGAGCTAGTAAGATACAAAGCTCGTCTAGTTTTTGCATCAGTCGAAGGCATAGAGTATGAGCAAATTTACTCACCTGTAATAAGACCCTCTTCAGCAAGGATTGTTTTGACTTCAGCTATCACTCAAGGATGGGTCTTGCATCAATTTGATTTTAATAACACATTTTTAAATGAAGTTTTGATTGAGCAGATTTTTATGACACAGCCACAAGGTTATGAGGATTCGAATCCTAACCTTGTTTGCAAGTTGAATAGAGCATTATACGGTTGAAAACAGGCACCGAGGGCCTAGTATCTCACATTAAGGGACACATTGATAAGGTTTGGGTTTGTAAGTACTCACTCTGATGTATCATTGTTTGTAAGAAAACTGCAAAATCAGTAATTTACATGCTTATATATGTCGATAACATAGTGGTAACAGGAAATAATTCAAGTGAAATTCAGTACTTAATACAATAATTAAACAAAATCTTTCCTCTTAAAGACCTTGGAAATCTTAGTTTCTTCCTTGGAATAGAATTCACACATTTGCAGGGTGGAAAATTTCATTTGTCACAAAAGAAATATGCTTTAGAGATTCTTCGAAAAGCAAACATGGAAAATGCAAGCGAGATGCCTACACCAAAGGTGGCAAACTTGAAGCTCTATGCAAATGACTCCGACCCGTGTCATGATCTGCAACAGTATCACTCTATAGTAGGAGCTCTTCAATATTTGACAATGGCACGGCCTGACCTTGCATTCTTTGTGAATAGGGTGTCACAGTTCATGCATAACCCAACATACAATCCCTGGAAGGCTGTGAAAAGAATCTTGCGGTACCTGAAAGGAACGGTAAGTATGAAATTTTATTTTCCAGCTATACTGACTATAGACTGTTGGAGTTTGCAGATGCATACTAAGCCAGTGATCTCAATGATCGACGTTCTATAATAGGCTATTGTGTATACTTAGGGACAAACCTCATCTCATGGAAGTGTCACAAGCAGTCAAAAGTGAGTCATAGTAGCAGTGAGGTAAAATATTGTGGCCTTACGTCTGTGCAGTCAGAGATGGTCTCTTTGCAGCAGCTTCTTACTGAGCTTGGAGTTCCACAATTGGTAGTGCCAACGATCTACTGCGACAATTAGAGCGCTGTACATTAGCAGCAAATCCAGTACTTTACAGCCGGTGCAAACATCTGGAATTAGACCAACATTCGTTGAGGGAAATGGTTAATAAGAAGGAATTATATGTAGTTAACATTCCTGTCCTTGATCAGATAGTAGATGTATTAACAAAACCATTATCTGCCAGATTATTTGATGGTTTTAAAGTCAAATTTCGGGTCAGCAATTTACTTCCCCAAAGTTTGAGGGGGGTGTAAGTGATATAAATGAAGTAGGATAGCAGTAATTAGAAAATCAAGATCAAGAAGTGTTTGTTGAGGTTGTTACTTTAAGTACACAATATTATTGTACACAACTCTGCATTTATATAATGCAGAAGTACTTGGCCTTGTAAACACGTTAATTCTCTGCATCTAGTGCAATTGATATTCAGTTCTTTACTTTTCTCTGAGTTTACTCAAAACGTGTTATCAATATCATGTTTAGTTTAAGATAAATATAGAGACTGAATAGTAGATTTGTAATTTAAAAAGTTAAATGAGAGTATTTTTGAAAAAAAAAATGTTATAAAAGTTTCAATCTTCGTCCCCGGAAATTTTAGTCCCGTATGTCCCAACTTTCTGGAGGTATTAAAGGGACTGAAATTTTGTGTCGGAACTGAAATTTTATTTCTAATCTCTAGTCACCAAACACAATACTCAGTCCCCAATCTCAATCCCAGTTTTAGGAAACAAACGCAATCTAAAAATATTAAAAAAGAAAAAACTATTATTTATGAGCTGCGTTTGACCTTGTGATATTGATATTTACCATTTTTCATGACTAAGCTCGTGGTTCCTCTTTATTAATATGGAGAGAATTTTGTGAATGACAATAAAGAGATACTACATTACATAAATGACAGTGTTAAGAAGTTTTTTTTTCCCTAGATGTTAACTTGGTGAATTTTTTTTATTTGAAGAAACTTTTTAAAGATATTAGTTATCATGCATACAAACAAATATACTGATTTAACCCGAAAGTGTGTGACAACAGGAAGGAGAACAAGGATAGAGATGAGCTTTATTTATTTTTCGATCATTATATTTTAAATAATGTGATCTTAAGTAGTAGTGAAGAAGAAAACAATAGTAAAACTAGAGATGATAACGTTGTAGATATGGAATTTTCTAATGTTGCAATTTCTCATGAAATATAGGCCTCCACTTTTAAGTTTTAAGGAGGATGATAGTGAAGAAGTCACAATGTGCAATTTTTTTCCCAATAAGGCTGCAAGTAATTAAAACAACATCAGGTTCTCCAAGACTTGAATATCACTTCAATTCAACTAACGAAAGGTTCAATTCAATCAATAACATTATTACCTTGAATTAAGGACAACTAAAGAATGATCTTTTTGGGTTCTTTGTATGCTAGACTCTATGACAATGGTATATGCTCCACAATGACGTTTTAAGTTTACTTCTTTAGCCTTTCAATTTCTTCCTCCATTTGATACACAATTAATGCTTTAATCATCACTAACACTTTTTACTCGTAGGCGACATGGAGTTGACGAGCTTTCAAGGGTCGCAATGTTCACCAATCACATACCTAAATTGGGGAAAGAATTTGTTTCAAAATAATGGTTAGGATCATGGAGAATAGGAGCAATATTCAAGGAAACGGAGTGTCATTTGTGCACAAATAGGCCTAGAAACCAATTTGTCTTTTATGCATGCGTGATATTTAACGTCTGACACGATAACTTAACGTGATAAATAAGATAGTTCTGTTAAGAGTTGAAGGAGCAAAATGGGTTAGAGACCAATGTGACTTACCAAATGAATTGTTGGGGATTAATAAGCTAATTAAATTTAATTGGGGGTTTAAATGTCTAATCTAGAATTTGTTGGAGACAAAAATAGCATGGTTCTAAAAAATCAGATCGGACGATTTGATTGGATTAACCGATTTTTTTACCGGTCCAGTAAGAATAAGAACTGCTTGGTAAAAAATGGTATACAAACCGGTCGAACTAGTAATTAACAATTGTTAGAGCAGCCTGATTTTTGGAGTGTTACCGGTTTAGAACTAAAGTCCCCCAAACGCCGTCATTTTTATTTTTTCATTTAAAAAAAAAACATTCAGAAATCAAAATCCCCTCTTTGATACCCTTTGGCCCTTTCTCGCTCTGAAAACTAGAAAAGAAGTAAAGAACTCAAAAACCCAACCCGGTAGCGTTTGGTGGAGAGACAGAGACGGAAAGGCTGAGACTAAGAGACAGAGATTGAAATAAATTTCAGTATTCTATTTGGTACAAAGTGGGAGACAGGAATTGAAATAAGAATAAAACTCTAATTTAATTTGCACAAGGGTAAAATTGAAATTAATTAATTGAAATGAGAATATTTTAGATATAAAATATTATTAAAATTTCAGTCTCCATCTCTAAAAATTTTAGTCCTCTGTGTCTCTACTTTTTGAAAGTACTGAAATACTAAAATTTTTGGGATAGAGACAGAAATTTTAGTACCAGTCTCTGAACTAACAAACATAATATTGAATCTCAATCTTCCGATTTTTGTCTCAGTACCTCAAAACAAACGCTACCCCTCTTCGATATTCAGCCACCATTCCACTTCAGAGCTCAAATTCATCGTCGAACCCTTCTCCTGGGGTGGAGGATTTATTAAAATAAAATTGTTATAAGATATATGAATAAATCTTAGTGCTAGTCATATAACTTAAGAAAAATACTATATGAACAAATGTTTTTGTGTTGTCTCATTCTTTAATCCTTATTTTAACACCTAGCAAGTTCTTGTTATGTTGACACCTAAATTTGTTTAGACTTAGTTGAATATCACTTGTATATCTAACACTGCTCATAAATAAACATGCTTATTTTGAATAATGTAACATAAAAAAAAAAGTTCTACAAATAAAAATATTACGAATATAAAAGGCTAGAGAGTAGATAATTAGTATGAAGAAAATTAGAATTTATAAGAGAGAATAAAAAATTTTCAATTCAAATATTAAATTTCGTTTACCATGCTGCACATATACGTCAAATATTAAACATTTTATATCGACTAACATATTAATATTATATTTCTAACACTTCAACATCTTTACAATGATAGAAAAAGTAAGAAATTATTAATTCCATCAATTGTATTTTTCCAGTAAAGCTCAATCTAGGTTTACAAGTTTTATCCAAACCAATATTTTGAAAATTGAGCCAATCATCGAACTAATAGAGTTAAAATTTTCAAAGTTCAAGGTTTAACTGAGATTTAATTAAGATTAAATCAAATATAATAAAATAATATATTTATATATAAATATATATATTTTTAAACAAATTATATTTTATTATTTTAAATCGGTTAATCATTGAAAACTAGGTCAGTAGATCAGTTACCCAAATTTTTAAATTTTTGACCAGTTTACTAAAGACAATTGGATTTTACCCCAAACTAGATCGGTCTAATAATCAATTCTCGGTTAAAACTAATAAAACTAGTATGAATCATGATCCAAACACATTCTTTTTGTTTCACACAGCCTTAACTAATATTGGGGATGGCCAATAGAAAATCAAACGCACACCAAACTCCAAAAGAGATTATTTCTGAAAGTTTTCTAGTGACTTAAGAGAGGGGAATTGAATTAAGAAAACACAATATATAATAACTTTTACAGATTATACATAACCTAGAAAAACAAGAGATTGTTTTTAATTTTATCTCAATACAGAAGAGAGAAAGAGAGATAGGTTGTCACCACGATATATAGCATGGTTTGGTCTCCTATTCACTGAGACCTACGTCCAATTTTTACCATAAATCACTCAAGAATAAAGAAGAAAACTCGAGCTTCATTGGCTGGATATGCAAACTATTTGTTGCTTTCTTCCTTAAAAAGAATATTCATATATAGAGAATTCGGTTTACTGTTGATGGAGAGAAGTATTTTCTCTTTTGTTCCTTCAGCCGTTGCATACAATCTGACATAGACCATTGGCTTTATTGAGGAGAACTTCCTTATTTTACTTCACAATAAGTGCAACATCTTTTTTTTTTTTGTGCTTGATATGTTGTGGAATATTGTATGCTTGTTGTTTTGTCCTTGATCATGATTTCCTGATATCAAAACCTGCAAAACTTGAAATAGAAAGTTAGTCAATTTAGGCAAAATTAAATGTTTGTCATTATCAAGGTAGTTATGACAATGCTTGACTCAACAATCTCCTCTTTGATGACGAACACTTTTAAACTGAATCAGAGTGATAGGATAAAGATAACTTCCCTGATAATGCAACCAGCTCTCGTTGTCTATGTGCGCTAATGCCATAAGATAAATGAATAATCCATCATAAGAATAATATAAGCAAAACAAAATTCAAGCAAAATATTTGATAAGTCATAAATTAGTTTAATTTCTCTCTTTTTGTCATCAAGGATGAAAATTAAAAGCACCTACACCAGAGATAAAGTCCTAGTAATCCAAAGAAAATTAAAGGTTATTACGGTCATCTTTCAGCAGAATAAAATAGGAGATAAAAAAAGTCTCTTAAAAACTCAACTTCAACAGCAGTAGCATAGAGATATTTTTTGGTATCAGAGGTAAACTCATAAGATGATTCCTCTTCCTCTTCACCAGACAAGTAGGACTCATTGTTGAGTTCATCAAGGTAGCTCTTGAGGATGTGTATCCGTTGCTTGGATTTTCTTAAGGCCAATTCTTGTTCACTTTCTTGCCTCCATTGGAGTTCAGTGCTTGTAATCATTAAGACAGTGAGACATAATACTTCTTGAATCAAATCTTTGACAATGCCTGCAAGAATCTTCAGCTTTGAACCTTTGGTAGGCTTCTCGGATCAATAGGCGAGTCTGGGATAGTAAAATATCCAGAAATCTCAGCATGGGATTGAAATTGTCCATCCAGCTATCTTTTTTGTCGTACCACCTCCTTCCAATAGTGTTATTCTCCTCGTAATTTCATAAGAGAAATCAACATTATTAAAAGCAAATATCATTGTAAGAAATGTAACACAGCAGGGTAGTTTTTTTTTTTTTTTTTCACACACATACATGTGCGTCATCATTAAATAACCAAAGAAAATATTAATTCTGTGAATAAGAGCATATAAAATATTAATTAGTAGGGGGCTGAGTACTCAGAATCAAATAATTTTAGGAGAGCGGATAACAGGCTGGAGACCGCAGCAGCACAGATAAATATTTCCGTCCAATTCTTCCTACTTTATTCATTCACTCTCATTAGTTTTATAGTAACCCTTTAATTTTAACGAAATTTCTGCACAATTATTATTTTCTCTGGATGCGTAATTAAATAATAACACATTACAATTCTTTTTCTAAGGAATGGCCGTTTAATTGCAACAAGAATGAGAAGCTACATAAGAATTTATACAGCTGTTTTTATCCATATGTAACTCAAAACTTGGTTAATAAAACTCCTATTTCCACTGTGCTTTATCAAATAACAGTATTATACAATCTAGGACCAAGTTTTTCCCTTTTTCCCATTTGCCGTTATTTTTTTGACACATTTTAATTGGCTATTATCACTAAAATTCAAAGCATCTATGATCTATCTGTGTGTAATGGTGATCTTAGCTAAGACCTATTACCAACATCTTCAAATATTAGATAGGGAGTAAAATCTTTTTACTATTCCGACTAATTGATCCTAAGAGATATCATTAGAGATGATGCTTATTTAAGTCTTTAATTAGAAGATAAAGAGAATTCTTAGGTTTTTTTCCTGTTTTCATATTCAGTTGATATGCTTTCACGACAATAACACAAATGACGCCTCATTTTAATTTTATATCATGCTTGCAGTTTTACCTAAAAACAATGGCAAAAATAGGCAAACAAAAGGAGGCAAAGTTTCATTATCTTAATCATCCTAATCATGCTTATAAACATATCAACTTAAAAAAATAAAAAATAAAAACAGATTCAATACGGAGACAAAACTAAAGTAATGCAGCACAGAGCAGACACCACTTATCACTCTTGGATAAAAACAAAAATCAGTTTGAATGCATCCTTTGGAAGTGTCACACCTAACTCTTCTTCGAGGGGTTCAGCTCCAAGCGTATCTGGCTCATGCATCAACATGGTTTACTCTCAAATTTCAACATTCTAATTGAAATATAAGAAACAAATAAGAGCATAGTTGTTGTGTTTGTGATTATCGAGCAGAAACCGGTTTCTAAAATCGGAACCCTAAACCCCGTCAAATTTCAGAACCAAATACAAATTAATACATACCTAATCAACGACGTGAGCACAGAGAGGACGATGAGAAGCGCAGAGATCGACGATGGTGAGAGCGGCCCAGCAACGATCAGTGCAGGAGGGTCGAGAAGGAGCGACGGTCGAGTGGTGAGTGTGTGCAGCGATGTGGTGAGTGCGTGCAGCGATGTGGTGAGTGGGGGGCGAAGACGGTCAATGGCGATAGCGAGAGGGTTTTCGATCTTCGCGATGGTGAGCTCTTTGAAAGTGTTTTCTTCGGGTTTTGGAGGTGAGTGATGAGCTTTGGAGGGAAAGGAAAAAAATTTCACTGAATGTGTGAGTTGAGTGTGCTTTCAGGTAAAAAGAGAAAAAAAAATTCACGAAGTGTCAAGTTTTTGCCTCTAGATACATTAGGCATCACTTTTGAAGTGCACCCAAAATTTAACAAATAAGTTACTCTCTAAAAGCGCTCTCTTTGATACGAAAAGTGCACCCAAAGATATCAACATACGGCTACGCTTTATAAGTGATTTCTATAATACCTAAGGCTACACTTTTTAAACTATGCCACAATTGTGTTTCCTTTTCTCTTATAAAAACGCAACACGGAGAAAAGCGTAGCCTATCAAATAGGCTACGCTTTTCAAATGTAGCTAAAAAAAATGTGGCTGGATGGGTACTTTTCTTGTAGTCTCGTCGCTGTCGCACGAAGGTCTGCGACTCCGAGTTGAGCTCGTGGCGTTGAGGTCTCATTGTGCTCTCTCTCTCTCTCTGTGTTAAGGTCTCATCGTTCTCTCTCACTCTTTGTCCGAGCTCAACGTCCCTCTTCGAGCTCTCTCTCGCTCTCTCTGTTCGAGCTCAAATCACTCGCCGTCACTTCTCATTCCTCCGTCGCTGCCACTTCCATTCCTCCATCGCCGCCGGCAAACACTGCTGCTTCAATATATTTTTGCTTATTTTGTAATAATGTTGATTCTGAGTTGCTGAGATAATGATTCTAAATTACTGATTTTGTTAATTTTTGCTTATTCTGTGTTGCTGATTTTCTGGAGTAATGTTGCTGATTTCCTAAAATATTGTTGCTGGATTTTGATTTTCTGATTTCCTGAGTTAATTTTAATAATGGTTAATTTATTTAATTTGTTGAATGCTGGTGTGATTCTGAATTCAATTTAATTTGAATTCTGAGTTTGGAATTGGATTCAATTTAGTTTTTGTTGCTATTTAGTTTGGATTTAGAAGTCACAACCACGTTGCTGAGTAATGGATTAGAATCCCAAAAACTAAATATGATTATATGCTTTGGCTCTGTTATATTCAACAGATTTAAGAATTTGTAATTGAATTGAACTTTGTTTTGTGTTACGAATGTATGATTCTTGGTTAGAGGATTTTTACTGTTCAATTCTTTTATGTGAGATGGAAATGATACTCTTATTAAAAGTTATTGATTACTTGATTATTAGAAGTTATTGTTGATTACTTGATTGAAACTTAGAAATTAATTAAAAAGATTTATTTTCTGAACTTTTAATGATAAATTACGGACATTTTGAAATTAGGTTAGAAATTATTAAATTTGAATAACTGAAATTATATATTGAATTTTTAATAAATTTATTGTATATTTAAGTAAATCGGTTCAATCACAGTTCGATCCCAGTTGAACCTATCACTTGATCAGTTCAATAACCGGTTCAGTTCTTGCAACCTTGGAAAATAGGTCAATACTCCTAAAAAGTTTGCAGTGCAATGAGTGAATCCATGTTTATGGCTGCTGCGTTACACCCTTCAAACTCAACCTCACCCGCTTTTCCGCCTCCCCCAACCTCCACCGCACTCACTTTCAAAGCAAACAACAACTTCCCCACACTCTCCGCCACCGTAGAACCACAAAAACACGCCGCTCTACCTGACACTCTTCTCAACAGCACACGCAAGAATCAAGTGCTCCAATTCATTAGAACCACCCCCTTCAACTACCTCTCCGAAACAAATTTTTACCATACAGTTCCCGCCCTCACCTCCAAAACCAGGGGAAAGGTGCATATTTCCGTCTTTGATCCCTCTCCAATTTATCTACTCATTAATACAAATGAATGGAAGTCAAGATTTCTGGTAAAATTGCAATAGTAATATAAAAGCAGAAAACATTGACTAAAAAAAATCATCTGAAAAATTAATGAATTTGCTTACTTGTGGTCTTATGGCACAGGTTAGAGACATATGATAATGGAGAGTACCTTGTTCTAGTTACTACTGTTGATAGAGTCATTAACTCAATTCCCTTCAAGGGACAGGTTTTGTGCTCTTATTCTCTGTATGAACTATTTACTTGGTTTATCATGGATCACACTCAATGTTCTTTATTCCCACTTGCAGGTGCTTAACCAGACAAGCTTGTGGTGGTTTGAGAGAACCCAACATATAACTACTAATGCCGTTGTGTCCACTCCTGATCCTAATGTTATCATAGCAAGAAATGTTCTGTTTTTCTATTGAGTATTTTGTTAATTGGTATTTCGGATTGGTGCTTGCATACACATTTTATCAAATGATTTCAACGGCTATGAATTAACATATATGTTTGGTATAGGTTGTGGAGGAGGAGTTAGTTTGTTGGAAATGATAGCTTGAAAAGTATGATAAAAATAGAATATATTTCTCCGGAACTGGAATAAAAGTAAACATTGCAGTTATCATTAAGTGCTCTAAGTTTATTCATGCTACCCAAATTTCAACATGCCAAGCTTATTCTTTATTCATGTTGCCGTCAATATTATTAAAATATTTTCTTTACAAAAGTGTAGATGAAAATTCTAGAAATTATTTGTTGACACCTTATTACGGCTGTTTGTAGCTAGAGGGTTTGTGACCGGAAAGATTGATACTTCACTATGGACAGTCTATAACAAAGGCATTCAGAACTATTGTGGCAATGTCCTCCCGTTGGTGAGGTCCCTATATTTTTTGTTTTGCATTCTTACAATTGTTTTTCTCTTTATTTTATACGCTATAACGTTATATAACACATAACAAATTTGGTAAAAAACCAAAAAGCTGGTTGAAAATATATTCACGCCTACAACCAAAGTTGCAGATCATGATGTTCCTGTACTTCCAGATGAGGTATTATTCCTTGTACTTTCATCTGCATCTATCTTTTCAATACAATTGAAGTTATAGTGGAGGACCAGATTTAGAGACCCAAGGAATGAATAGGCAGATCAAATAATGTTGCAAGAATAAGAAACAATAGGCAGATTTATCTTATTATGCTGTTTTTTTCTTCTTCTTTTTTAAGGCAACGTCAATGTTTTTCTGGATAATATTATTTTCTTAAGAGCCTAGTTCATATCATACAGTACAATTGCTTCTTGATACTAGTGAGGATATGATTAATGATGGATAATGTTTTTACTATTTTTTAATAGTTTTTTATCTAACCTTTTCAATTCTTTTTATAATCCGTTTCCCTTGCAGATTATAGAAAGGGATTAATGACAAGAGTTGATTACGAGAAAGTCAGCAGAAAAACTTTTAAGTCTTTTGAATAGGTAATTAAGTATTTTATCATGTCATTTATAAATTTGATGAAATGAAAAAAAGTAATGACATGCCTTCTCAATGTATCTCGAGATAGTAACGACACACTCTCAATGTATGTGCTATTTATTATTTGAATTATAGAGATGAATAGTTGGTGTAGACTTATTCTTCAGAATTGTCAGTCTGTTGCACTGGATCACTTCTAGTTCAATGAAAATCTCGAACTTGTCCATGTATTCTTTTCAATAATGCCTTACTGGAACAAAAGTATAAATACCATTTCTCTATGATGAGTGGGAAACTTATTGTTATTATTGCTGTGATGCAATTTGACTTTTGACATTGGCTTGCTTTGATGAAATTTGAATTTCCAGTAGCTTCAAAACATAGCCTTATATTAGTTGACACATTATGAATTTGGGAAGGCAGAAGATGATTCAATTATGTTAATTGATGAAGTTCATTGGAATCCCTTATGTTTATTAGATTCTAAAATGCACTCCACACAATTTATGAATATAGAATAGTTTCGTTTTAGAAGATATTGGGTTGCCAATTCTTATCTTGAGCGCTTTCAAAATGGTTTGGAGTTTGAAAATGTTGATAATGTACTCTATCTGTATCAATAACATTATTTTCTATGTAGAGTGCATTATATTTTATTTTTTGCTTAAAGGTCTAGGGATATGTTATTTTATCCCGAATAAAATAACATATCCCTAAACCTTTAAGCAAAAAATAAAATATAATGCACTCTACATAGGAAATATAATTACTCATATATATATATATATATATATATATATATATATATATATATATATATATATATATATAACACTTTATCAAACATTTTCAGGCTCCAAACCATTTTGAAAGCGCTCAAGATAAGAATTGGCAATCCTCTACTTGAATCAAGAGTGTGCACCTACAATTTTCAAAAACAACTTTATTCTATATTCTTAAATTGTGCAAAGTACATTTCAGAATCTAATAAACATCAAGAATTCCAATGAACCTCATCAATCAACATAATTGAACCGTCCTCTGCCTTCCAAAATTCATACTTTGTGTTAACCAATATAAAGCCATGTTCTGAAGCCACACGCGCGGGAAATTCAAATTTCATCAAAGCAACACCAATATCAAAAAATCAAATTGCATCACAACAATAATAACGATAAACTTCCTGCTTATCACATGTATTTATACTTTTGTTCCAGTGCAACAGACCGACAATTCTAAAAAACAAGTCTACACCATCTATTCATCTCTATATTCCAAATAACAGATAGCACATACATTGAGAGTGTGTCGTTACCATCTTGGGATACATTGAGAAGGCATATCATTACTTTTTTCATTTCACAAAATTTATAAATGACATGTTAAAATGTTTAATTACCTTACCGTATTTAAACAAACTTAAAACTTTTCTATTGACTTCCTCATAATCAACTCTTGTCATTATTCCCTTTCTATAATCTACAAAGGAAATTGATTATAAAAAGAACTGAGAAAGCTAGATAAAAGAAAACTATTAAAAAATAGTAAAACATTATCTATCATTAATCATATCCTCGCTAGTATCAAGAAGCAACTGTACGGTATGATATGAACTAGGCTCTTAATAAAATAATATTATCCACCTGATGCTGCCTTAAAAAAAAGAAAAAAAGAGCATAATAAGATAGATTTGACTATTGTTTCTTATTCCTACAACATTATTTGATCTGTCTATTGATTCTTTGGGTTTCTAAATCTAGTCTTTTACTGTAACTTCAATTGTATTGAAAAGATAGATGCAGATGAGAGTACAAGGAATAATACCTCATCAGCCAACTTTTGGTTTTTTTTACCAAACCTGTGATGTGTTATATAACATTATAGCCTATTAAATAAAGAGACAAACAATAGTAAGAATGCAAAACAAAAAATATAGGGACTTCACCATCCGGGAAGGCATTGCCACAATAGTTTCAGATGCATTTATTGTAGACTGTCCATAATGAAGTTTAGTACTTCCGGTCACAAACCCTTTAGCTACCGCAGTAATAAGGTGGCAACAAACACTTTCTAAAATCCTCCTCTCTGTTTTGTAAAGAAAATATTTTGATAATATTGAGAACAATATGAATAAAGAATGAGCATAGCATGTTGAAGTTTGGGTAGCATGAATAAACTTAAAGCACTTAATGATAACTGCAATATTTACTTTTATCCCGTTGCTCCGAAAAAATATATTCTATTTTTATCGTACTTTTCAAGTTATCATTTCCAGCAAACTAACTCCTCCTCCACAACCTATACCAAATATATATGCCAATTCATAGCCATTGAAATCATTTGATAAAATGTGTATGCAAGCACCAATCCGAAATACCAATTAACAAAACACTCACCAACAAACTCAACCGGAAAAACATAACATTTCTTTGTTATGATAACAATAGGATCAGGAGTGAACACAACGGCATTAGCAGTTATATACTGAGTTTTCTCAAATCATCACAAGCTTGTCTGGTTAAGCACCAAGTAAACAGTTCATACAGAGAACAAGGATAGAGAATAAGAACACAAAAACCTGTCCCTTGAAGGGAATTGAGGCAAGGACTCTATCAAATGCACTCTGCCATAAGACCACAAGTAACCAAATTCATCAATTTTTCAAATGATTTTTTTAGTACAATGTTATGTGCTTTTATGTTACTGCTGCAATTTTACCAGAAATCTCGACTTCCATTCATTTGTATTAATGAGTAGATAAATTGGAGAGGGATTAAAGAGATAAATATGCACCATTCCCCTGGTTTTGGAAGTGAGAGCGAGAACTGTATAGTGAAGATTTGTTTCGGAGAGGTAGTTGAAAGGGGAGGTGGTTCTGATGGATTGGAACACTTGGTTCTTGCGTGTGCTGTTGAGAAGAGTATCGAGCAGAGCGGCGTGTTCTTGTTGTGGTTGTGCGGCGGCGGAGAGTGTGGGGAAGTTGTTGTTTGATTTGAAAGTGAGTGCGGAGGAGGTTAGGGGAGGCAGAAGAGCGGGTGTGGGGTTGATTTTGAAGGAGGTTTTGGGACGGTTTAACGCAGCAGCCATAAACATGGATTCACTCATTGCACTGCAGGCTTCAGGTACCATTTATTCTAAAGAATAACGCCACTTTTTCAACACATAAAGCAACAAAAACTAAATTGAATCCAATTCCAAACTCAGAATGCAAATTAAATTGAATTTAGAATCGCACCAGCATTCAACAAATTAAATAAATTAACCATCAATAAAATTAACTCATGAAGTCAGAAAATCAGAAATCCAGCAACATTGGACTTGTTTGGGTGAGCTTCTAAGAAAAGATCTTTTTTCGAGTTATCTTTTTTTAAAAGATCTTATGAAAAAAATAAAAGTAATTTTATGTTTGGGTATCTCATGTATCAATTATGTTTGGATATAACAATATAAAAATACTTTTTTGTTTATTTATTACATGAAAAACATCTTTGTTTTAAGAAAAAAAGATCTTTTAAAAAAAGATGTAAATTACATCTTCTCAAAAAAGATGTTTTTTTTTCTAGTGCTTTTATTTTTACTACTAGAAATTTGCCAAACACGCCAAAAAAGGATCTTTTTTCAATCCTTTTTTCATTGAAAAAAGATCTTTTTTTATCAAAATAACGGCCACCAAACAAGCACAATATTATTTCAAAAAATCAGCAACTCAGCAAAAATTAACAAAATCAGTAATTTAGTATCATTATCACAGCAACTCAAAATCAGCATTATTACAAAACAAGCAAAAATATATTGAAACAGCAGTGCTTACCAGCGGCAACAGAGGAAGGAAAGTGGCAGCAACGGAAGAATGAGAAGTGATGTCGACAACAGCAGTTCCACGGGGCGGCAAAAGCACCCTCCACCCGAGGAGAAGGGTTTGGCGATGAATTTGAGCTCTGAGGTGGGATGGTGGCTCGGTATGGAAGAGGGTTTAGGATTGGGTTTTTGAGTTCTATACGTCTTTCCAAGTTTTCAGAGAGAGAAAGGGCCAAAGGTATCGATGAGGGGATTTGATTTCTGAATCTATTTTTTTGTTTTAACGAAAGAATTAAAACGACCACATTTGGAGGCCTTTGGTTTTGAACCGGTAACACTCCAAAAACCGAGCTGGTCTAACAATTGTTAATTTATACTTGTAATTAACTAGATTGCATGCTTTAATAAGGTTTCAAATCACACTAATGAATCTTGTTTGCAAATTATCTTGGCAGTATTTCTCTAAAACTTCCTCCTTTTTTTTCCACTTGATATGTGCTTCTTTGTGATAAATATACAAATAAATTACCTATAGAATTATGTGTTTTTTGGTATTGGGAATCAGAATTGCTTGAATTAATCATTCAATTTTTACACAAAGATGCTTCAACCATGGTTTTGGTTGCATGGCATGTCTGTCATGTCTAATCCTCATTCAAATTGATCTACCTGCTGCTTTATTTCTCCAAACCAACGTGTAATCTTGTCGTTATACTAATTCTGTTGGACAGATACATTTTCTTGTATGAGACTATAACAAAATCAAAGTTTGAGGTGCTGTCGTCTGAGCTAATCCATATGTTTCAACATTTCGTTTTGGCTATCTATTATCTGATAAAGTCATAGGAATATAACTCCATTTCCTTTTGCAGGAGCCAATACATGAGCGAATATCACGAAATGTTGCATCTGCACTGGCATCTTTGAAGTAGCCTGGGAATGTCGAGACTTTTTCAATTCTGTATTCTATAGACCCCTTTCTGAGGATATATTTAAAACTTACAAGCAGCAGAAATTCTACCAAGAAGTGTTTTTTCAAATAAAAGAAATTATATAAATAAAGCTTAAAACCAAAAGACAGATGAACATTTAACTCTCATAGAAATCATGCTTGGTCTTTGCTAATGGCGCCATGTATTTAACTAGTATACTTGTCAACCAAACCGATGTCTTTGGCACACATTGTTACTGAATAATGACTGATGAATATTTCATTAACTTATGTCACATTGCTCTGGATCTTTCTTTCTTCTTATACTCTCTCTCTTCACATGAAGTCCCAGGGAATATTGCTCTGCTTCTTTGCTTGGTAATATGCCTATGATCAATCATCTTTGTAGTTTAGGGAATTTTTTTATCTTAATTTTTAAGGTTAAATAGGCATATTTTGAAAGATATCAAAGCCATCCTTCTTTTTCGGGTATTGATATCAAAGCCATATTTATCCAATTAGTTTTCCTTTTGGATTTACAAATTAATTGAGAAGACAAAAATAAGCTTTTCACAATATCCTATTTGAAAAGAGAAAACAAAGAAACCTAATACCAAGAACAGAAAATCTACAACTCCAGCACAAAATCTATAAGAACTCGTTCTAGCTAGAAAGATAGATTCCATCACATGGAGTGTAGAAAGAAATACTGGGCTGCTTCCCATTTGACACGGGTATAAAGTTAGAAGCAAGTTAAAAAGTCAGATCACTTTATCTTTTGTTGTAGTGGATGTGAAAATGACTAAACTAATTCGCAATTATAAAAATAAAAAAAGAACCACAACAATTTGGATACCATCACAGCCTTTATCTTTTCTTTCTTGAATTACCTTTCATCTATATAGTAAATTGAGTGAGATCATCTTGATTCACTCTTCCATTCTGTTTTGCTGTTTTGTTCCATGTTAGGTACCAGTTGTTAATACATTAATATCGTGTCTTTCTTGATCCTTAAACTATTAACAAAACAGAGGCATAACAAAAATAAAGAGCAAGCTGAAGTTGATGCATGCCAAAAGAAAATTTCCCTAAACTTTCTTAGTAACAATCATCTGAATAACTATCAAGGACAACATCATGTACATCATCAAGACACTTCTGAGCAATCTCGATGCACTTCTCAAACATCACATCAAATTAATTAAGATTAAGAAGAGAACTAGATGAAGTTAGTGTTGTTGGTTGGGTTAGCTGCAGCCTGGTTTTTATATTGGAATTTAATCATGATGAATTGAAAAAAAACATACCTTAGCTGCTCTTGTTCTTGCCCTTGCCCACCTTGACACAGCAGATTCTTGTTTCTCCACATCAAAGAATGAAACTGAACTCCTTTTAAGAGCAGCAAAATCCAATGCCTTCCACCTTCATCATTCAAAAACATTCAATTATTTACATGTATAAGATAGAAATTTAATCAAACACCTAGCGCGCACCAACAAAAAAAAGGCATGTTTTCATGAAAAACTAACCATAGTTCCTCCACCACCACAGCACAATCTGCCCAGTATCTTCTGGTATGGTAACTCTTATAAACCTTCTGCAGCTTAGTGGCAGCTGCATTGAATTCGCTTTGGAGAAAAAGAAATTAACAAAAACACAAAAAATGCTTGACAATTAGTACTATAGTAGTAGTAGTAGGCAAGGAATCAAATTTCTGGAAGCTTTGGAGGAAGTTATGCATGTCTTCCATAAAGGACTAACTAACTATATATAGTATTTAAAAGAAACGACAATACAGGGGGAAATAAGAGGAAAGTTACAGTGGAACCCTACCCTACCATGTTATTAATTAGTAGGGGGCTGAGTACTCAGAATCAAATAATTTTAGGAGAGCGGATAACAGGCTGGAGACCGCAGCAGCACAGATAAATATTTCCGTCCAATTCTTCCTACTTTATTCATTCACTCTCATTAGTTTTATAGTAACCCTTTAATTTTAACGAAATTTCTGCACAATTATTATTTTCACTGGATGCGTAATTAAATAATAACACATTACAATTCTTTTTCTAAGGAATGGCCGTTTAATTGCAACAAGAATGAGAAGCTACATAAGAATTTATACAGCTGTTTTTCTCCATATGTAACTCAAAAACTTGGTTAATAAAACTCCTATTTCCACTGTGCTTCATCAAATAACAGTATTATACATTCTAGGACCAAGTTTTTCCCTTTTTCCCATTTGCTGTTATTTTTTTGACACATTTTAATTGGCTATTATCACTAAAATTCAAAGCATCTATGATCTATCTGTGTGTAATGGTGATCTTAGCTAAGACCTATTACCAACATCTTCAAATATTTGATAGGGAGTGAAATCTTTTTACTATTCCGACTAATTGATCCTAAGAGATATCATTAGAGATGATGCTTATTTAAGTCTTTAATTAGAAGATAAAGAGAATTCTTAGGTTTTTTTCCTGTTTTCATATTCAGTTGATATGCTTTCACGACAGTAACACAAATGACGCCTCATTTTAATTTTATATCATGCTTGCAGTTTTACCTAAAAACAATGGCAAAAATAGGCAAACAAAAGGAGGCAAAGTTTCATTATCTTAATCATCCTAATCATGCTTATAAACGTATCAACTTAAAAAAATAAAAAAATAAAAACAGATTCAATACGGAGACAAAACTAAAGTAATGCAGCAGAGAGCAGACACCACTTACCACTCTTGGATAAAAACAAAAATCAGTTCGAATGCATCCTTTGGAAGTGTCACACCTAACTCTTCTTCGAGGGGTTCAGCTCCAAGGGTATCTGGCTCATGCATCAACTTGGTTTACTCTCAAATTTCAACATTCTAATTGAAATATAAGAAACAAATAAGAGCATAGTTGTTGTGTTTCTGATTACCGAGCAGAAACCGGTTTCTAAAATCGGAACCCTAAACCCCGTCAAATTTCAGAACCAAATACAAATTAATACATACCTAATCAACGACGTGAGCACAGAGAGGACGATGAGAAGCGCAGAGATCGACGATGGTGAGGGCGGCGCAGCAACAATCAGTGCAGGAGGGTCGAGAAGGAGCGACGGTCGAGTGGTGAGTGTGTGCAGCGATGTGGTGAGTGCATGCAGCGATGTGGTGAGTGGGGGGCGAAGACGGTCAATGGCGATAGCGAGAGGGTTTTCGATCTTCGCGATGGTGAGCTCTTTGAAAGTGTTTTCTTCGGGCTTTGGAGGTGAGTGATGAGCTTTGGAGGGAAAGGAAAAAGATTTCACCGAGTGTGTGAGTTGTGTGCTTTCACGTAAAAAGAGGAAAAAAATTTACGAAGCGTCAAGTTTTTGCCTCTAGAGTAGATGTTACAATACTCCACTGTTGTTTGGAATTTTAAAATTTCTTTTTATTAATATTATTATAATATATATTGGCACAGTATTTTAGAAGACATTATATTAATAGAATTTTTAATGCATATTGATAAAATTATTAAGCAATTAATATATTATTCTTGTAAAACTATAAAAAAATATTTATATTTAAATTATAAATACTTATTAATAAACTTTTATAGAACTCGTTAATACTTTTATTATACTTTTAACATACACAATATTTTATTCTTCTATTTTATATCATATTTTTATTATACTATAAAAATTATTAATAAGTACAATAAAACATATTAGTAAGTATTATAAAAAATATTATTGAATAATTATTTTATTATATTCATTAATATTTTTTATAGTAACATTTAAATATGGTATGAAAAAAGGACTGAAAATAAATATAGTGTAAAATAGAGGAATAAAAAAATAGTCTAACAAATTACCAAAATTTTGAATGATCTGTGTCCTAACAAAAGAAAAATGGATTCATGTAATTAAAGATGTTTTTATTTGTTTTGAAAATTAAAAAATTACTTTAATTCATTTAAATATTTTTTTCATATATTAGTCTTTTATAATTAAATTTAAATTTTGAATTTCTAATATTAGTAAATAAAATTAATTATAAAAATTACAAAATTTGAATCCAAAAAATTATTTTTAAAAGAGACATCTTGAAATGAATATTAATTTTAGTAGATGGGTGTTTGACAATATTTCCCAAAAGGGAAAAATGAAAAATTATTATTCTACATTCTAAAATGAAATTTATTTTTATTTTAAAATTTTAATACGTTAATAGTTTAATATATCTAAATGTATAAACCTCATATTTCTAAGAAATTTTCTCAAAAATAATGTTAATAAAATGTTTATACGTATAGATATCTAGAAAATAATTGATATATAGAAAAAAATATTGTTTAAATTTAAACAATAGCTTATGTTGTGACATGGATAGATAAGGATGATGGATGTCCATTCATGAGAACTGAGAAACACATTTTTCCTATGTTGAAGGAAATAA
The DNA here is from genome assembly GCF_059453495.1 of Arachis ipaensis. Taxonomy (NCBI): domain Eukaryota; kingdom Viridiplantae; phylum Streptophyta; class Magnoliopsida; order Fabales; family Fabaceae; genus Arachis; species Arachis ipaensis. Next base: position 141,220,853 of record NC_142436.1, read on the forward strand.
ATTCTTAGAATGAAGAAGTTTGAAACGTAAACTTTATGTGCCTATAAATACATGTAGTGAGGCAAAGGGAATATACACAGAAATAATAAAACACTATTTTCTCTCTTGAGTCACTACTAATAGTTTTCTCTCTCTTTCTTTTATTACTGTATATAAATAAAAGAATAATTTTATTGAGCTAATTATATTAATACTAGAGTCTTCTATTTACACATCTCTATTTTATATGTAGTATATCTTTTATTTATTTTACAACACGTTATCAGCACGAGACTCTTATCAAAATTTAGGAAGACTCAGGTAACAAATTTTCATTATGTCGAAGCTCTCTCATCTTGAATTCAATGCTCTTGATATTTCTGGAAACCATTATTTATCATGGATATTAGATGCTGAAATCCATCTTGATTCAATGGATCTTGGAGATACCATTAAGGCTGAAAATAATGCATTCCAGAAGAATAAAGCCAAGGCCATGATTTTTCTTCATCGTCATCTTGACGAAGGATTGAAAAATGAATATCTCACATTAAAAGATCCTACAGATCTTTGGAAAGACCTTGAAGAAAGGTATAATCATAAAAAAACGGTGATACTTCCTCAAACCCGATATGAATGGACGTACTTGCGTCTACAGGATTTTAAATCCATAAATGAATATAATTTTGCAATGTTTTGAATCACCTCACGAATGAAATTATGTGGGGAAAATATAACTGATCATGATATGTTGGAGAAAACTTTCTCAACCTTCCATGCCTCGAATGTGCTCCTGCAGCAGCAGTATCGAGAAAAAGGGTTTAAAAAATATTCCGAGTTAATTTCTTGCCTTCTTGTTGTTGAACGCAACAATGAGTTGCTCTTGAAAAATCATGAAGCGCACCCAGCTGGCGCCGCCCCATTTCCTGAAATAAATGCGGCAAATTACCCCAGAAGAGGTAAATGGCAATCTTTTAATAACAAGAAAAATTATGGAAGGAAAAGGAATTATGTTCAAAAGAGAGGATCTTACCAGAAGTGGGATAAAGAAAGAAATATTGGGCAAAATAAATCAACAGATGATAAGTGTTTCCGTTGTGGTGGAAAGGGTCATTGGTCACATACCTGTCGTACCCCAAGGCACCTAGTCGATCTTTACCAGACATCTTTGAAAAAGGATGACAAAGGAAACGAAACAAATTTTGTTTCAAATGATGCTAAAAATTCCACCACTCATTATGATGTATCTGATTTCTTTGAAGATCCTGAAGGAAATATTGGTCATTTGATCAATGATGGAATAGTTTAATATGTGAGATTGTTAAGTATCCATGCAAATAAATAATGTAAAGAACTTATTGTTAAGTTTTATTTTTTGTGTATTTAAGTTTCAAATGTGATGTATATAAATAATGAAATATTAATGTTTATGATTTTTGAAATCATTAAATGTGTCATGTTTAAAAAACAAAGTTTTAGTATATGACATTATTTTTATGTACTGTATTTCTTACAAAAAATAATTTCGATCAAGTATTCAATTTAACTGTGCATACTACTCATTTTATGATTATTTGTCTTTGAAAAAAATGGCAAGGATATATAATGAAGATGTGGTATGCCTTGCGGATAGTGCAAGTTCGCACACTATTCTCAAAAGTGATATATATTTTACCCATCTGGTACCAAAAGAAGAATGTGTTAATACTATTATTGGCTCAGGCAATGTGATAGAAGGCTTTGGAAGAGCTATAATTTTGTTTCCTGGAGGAACAAAATTTATAATAAACAATGCACTATTATCTACCAAGTCTCTGAGTGTAACACCCTACCATACGGAGTCTTATGCTTAAGTCATAATTCAGAGATGGCAAGGTATTACGACCTCTAAAATAAAAAAATTTAGTACGAATAGTAGTATGAATGATGCTTATAACTAGGAGCCTTTGAAGAAAAAGGGGTAAACAAAAATCGTAACTCGAAAAGCGCAATACTCTGATCGATAACGTAGCGAACAAGAATAACCAAAGCGAGATATATATACGAAAGGGTGTCAAAAACGGGAATATCAAAACTTAAAATTCGGTTGCGAAGATAACCGGTCCGAGCATAGCAATATATACATATAATAAAATAAGAAAAACCCCAAAGGAAACCCAAAGGGACATAAAAACAGAGAACCTATTCTCCAAAATCTCCTATAAGAGGAGTCATTACAGTTTGTATTATGTAATGGAGATAAAAGTATCTAAGCAAAACATATAAACCAAGACAGAGTCCCGAGAACAAAGGATCTTCGCTAATCCAGAAGTCTCCAGCATGTCTCAACGAGAAGCCTCGCGTCCTGCATTTGAAAACCACAAAATCCGCATGGGTGAGAACCAGAGGTCCCCAGCATGGTAACAGCTTCCACATATATAATACATAATAATAGAGGAAAGCCGAAGGCAATCCTAGAACTTCCTCCAAATAATATCAAAGCTTATAAGCAAGCTAAACCGTAAGTGACAACTGACTAAAGATCCTTCAGTCTAACTAATACTTTCCTTTCCAATTCCTTCAGACCTCTCAACCACCAGCAGGAGTAATATATAGCAAACATAGTTATATCAGACAAGAGATTTACAATTAGGAACAGATAAGGCATTTAGACAGTTAGCAAGTAATATACAGTCAAATAGGCAATCTCAAACAATTCATATAGTATGCATATGATGAATGCCTGTCCCTAGTGGCTGATGATATCATCTGTCGGTTATAGAGCCAACCCGACAAGTCTTGGTAGCTAACCATTGGACTGTCCCTCTATCGTGTCTCCCCAACTCGGACGCGCGGGTTGAAAAATAGCCAAACGGCGCGCAAGCGTCAGCCACGCGTACGCGTGGGTGCTCTTGCGCCCCAGGCACAAAACTGGCACAACTCTGGCACAACTCTCTGGAAAATGGCTGGGCACTTGGTGCAGCGCATCGGCGCGCTCGCGCACACCACGCGCACGCGTAGATGGTGCTTTCTCGAAGAACGGCGCGTACGCGCCAAGTGCGCCTACGCGCGGGGGTCATTCTGCTAAAAATTTTCTAAGTTAAAAGCTGCAGAATTCACAGATTCAACCCCCAATCTTCCGATGGACATAACTTTCTCGTTTTAAATCGCTTTTCGCCCGTTCTTCGAACGGCATGGACATCCCGGATCCAATTTCATTTCTAAATAAGTTTGGTACAAAACGGGGAAATGTAGTCCAAGTTATGTCCTGTCAAAACATGCCCAAAAACCATATTTTCATAAAAAACCACAAGGTGCCATTTTCAAAACAAACCATTTTCAACTCTTTTCAAAATCAACCCAAAACATGCCAATTTCAACCCTTTTTGAAATCAATCAAAATGTACCAAAATCAACATCAAGCCATCCTCAACTCACACATTGACACTTTACCAAAATTCCCAAAACCACCATCCAACCATTTTAACACTTCTCAATCAAGTGGCTAAAGGACAAACACAATATCATGTCATACATCCTTCCTCATCCCAATTTCCAATAATACTATTTCCAATCAATCATCATTATACATAATCATCATCATACTCACCATCAACATGGTACCACTCACAATTCAACCTTAATCAATTATCAAGCATATATCACAACATGCATATTTCTCATACATCATACCATCAATGCATTAATAATCATCATCACATATATGACCACATCATATATCTCAACCATTCGACAATATCAACAATTCAATGCCTATCTTAGGGCCATCTAGTCTAAGTATTTCCTACCACATTACATATTAGATACGAGAAACCGAGACCATACCTTAGTCGATTTCCCAAACTCAACCGGAGCACTTCCAAATTACTTGTCCACAAGTCCTCTAGGTCTCAACACCTCCAAGAACTGATTTTATCACACAAAACCCTCTTCCAAGCTTTCCAAAATCACCAATCAAGCTCTAATTTTCACGTATACACAACCTAAGCCACAATCATCATACCCATACACAACATCTCAATACCCAAACATCATAGAACAACAAATTACACTAGGGTTGAGAATCTTACCATACCCAAGGTCCAAGGAGACAAGATTAACCTTCTCCTTCAAGAGAGTTAGGTCCTATAACATCAAAGAGCCCAAAATCTCAACATTTTTGCTCATGAAACTCGAAAGTAAAGGTTGGAATTTCAAAGAGCAAAACGTGGCTTACCTCAAAATTGGTTGTATAGGTTTTGTAGAGCTCTCCGCGGTGAACGCGTGGCCGTAAATGGTGCGGCAATCGGAGCTCTAGATCAAAAGTTATGGTAGTTTGAAGATCAAGTGAGATATAGAAGTTTGAGAGAGTGTTCTTCCCCTCCCTTACTCCATTTCAGCGTGTTTGAGTGATAAGTGAGGAGAGAGAGTGCTGAAAACTAGGGTTTTGGTTTAGTTTAGTTGGGTCAAGGGCCCACTTTGGGTCCGGTTGGTCCGGTTTGGCTCGTTCGATCCAATCTTAGTCTGATTTCTATAAAATTGGTACCGAAATTCTCGTCTCAATCTCCTCTATCACATTTAGCCATAAAAATCACGTTTTTGGCTTTCTAGATTAAATTCTCATTTATGGGTTAATTAGTCGTTAATTAACCGGGTCTTACACTGAGGAACTTGTTAAGTTTCAAAGATATTCACCGAAATGGATATCATATTGAGACTATGAATGAGGGAAGTCATGAGTATTTATGTATCACAACTCATGATTTAAATAAAAAAGTTATACTAGAAAAGTTACCCTCACTTTCATCTGGGTTATATTATACCAAGATTAGTGCAATTGAATCACATGCCACTGTAAACCAGAAGTTTGCTAGCCCAAATGAATTTATAACTTGGCATGACCGATTGGGTCATCCGGGAACAACTATGATGCAGAGAATTATTGAAAACTCCCATGGTCATTCACTAAAGAATCAGAAGATTCTTAAATCTAGTGAATTTTGTTGTGCTGCATGTTCTCAGGAAAAGTTAATTTTAAGGCCATCACCAGTAAAGATTAGATTTGAGTCCCCTAAATTCCTAGAAAGGATTCAAGGTGATATATGTGGACCTATTCATCCACCATGTGGATCTTTTAGATATTTTATAGTCCTGATAGACGCATCTTCGAGATGGTCACATGTGTGCTTATTGTCTTCTCGCAACCTGGCGTTTGCGAGATTACTGGCTCAAATTATTCGATCAAAAGCACAATTTCCAGAAAATCCAATCAAAGCAATTCGTCTTGATAATGCTGGTGAATTTACTTCCCAAGCCTTTGATGCTTATTGTATGGCTAATGAAATAAGTGTTGAATATCCAGTAGCTTATGTTCACACACAAAATGGGTTAGCAGAATCACTTATTAAACGCCTCCAATTAATTGCTAGACTGACGTTGGGGTTTTTGCCAGTAAAGAAGTTCATAAAAACAGTCGCGTTGTAGATATAGTCTCTAAACCGACAGAAATCCCTTCGTACAAACATTTTGGTTGTCACAAGTAACAAACCCCTAAATAAATTGATAACCGAAGTATTCAAACCTCGGGTCGTCTTCTCAAGGAACTGCAGGGAAGTATGTTCTTATTATTGGCTATAGAGATTGTAAATTGGGGTTTAGAAGATGAGAAGCAAGTGATTTAAATGACAAATAAAGTAAATGAAGAACAAGTAATTTAAATAGCAAGTAAATTAAATAAATGACCGTAAATGGGCTTTTGGCAAGGTATGAGAAATTAGAGGTCCTATCCTAGCTATCCTTATCAAAGATGATGATAATTGAATCTTAACTCCGCTTTGTTAACCTTTACTAAAGTGAAGGAAGGTCAAGGGATTAATTAATTGATCTTCGAATCCTATTTGTTTCCTAAGAAAAGATTGGAATTATTGAAACTCAAATTAACCAAGATAACAATTGTCAAGCACGTTTGAGGTTGATAACTCCTGAGTTACTGAATTCTTAACCAAGACCAAAAAGGAGAAAAATAAATCTACCGGAATAAAAATATCTTCAGATTGGGAATGACAATAACATAAATAAAAGAAAGCAATATTAAACTGATATACCTCAAATAACATAAATTCAAAATAGAAATCTGTAACATGGGAGTATTCATAAATTAAATTATAAAAGTAAACAATCAACTGAAGTAATGAATAAAAGAAAAAGGGAAATTTAAAGTAAAGGAATATTAAAACCTGGGATCGAGAGTTACTCCTAAAGAGAGAAGTTCTAAATCCTAATCCTAAAGAGAGAGAGAATGTAACGACCCAATTTCTGGTACGTCATGATCATACTAGAAACTGAGCGTTACTAACTTGTCTTCCTAATTATTATCTATTATTTATTATATGAGCCTGATTCGTTGTTAAAAGCGTAGTTATTTTACGAGGTACTTTTTTTTTTCTAAAAACGTTTGGATTAATAAACAGAATCATTAATAATCAAGTCATAAATGATAACAGATAATACAGTTATAAACAACCACACATAAATACATCACAAGCAGTTGACAACATTCGGTGATTCAGCCTTTATTAGAGTAAAGATCTTTAGTTAGAACACCCCTAGATATAGCTAAATAATAACTATATACATATATATATATACAATATCCCAGGTCCTGACCTGTTCAAGAAGTCCCTAAGCTGGCACCCAGGCTAGCCTAGACCCTATACTCACCTAGTCCCTCTAAACTACTAAAGCGAGGGAAAGTACGTTCTAGGTCGTCAAAACTCAAGTCAGGTGGATCGTCATCAAAAGGTGGAAGGTCGTCTACTAATCCTCTGCACGATCATATGTCATCAAAGAGCGTCTCTCAAGTACTTCATCGAGTGGCCACATAACAGCAACATCGTACGGAGGACTTAGGTTAAGGTTCACGTACAAACGGGGTGCAGACGTTGGCTGGTCTCACAGTATATACATATAAATAGAGAACGAGATTCACCCTAGACTCAGAAGACTACCTAGAGTGGAATCCTCTTTGCGAACGATCGTCAGTAAATTACGGAAGGGTACTCACGCTTCCATCTGAAGGGGGAAGGGAGAGAGAAGGGGTAAGAACTGGGGAGTTCTTAGTAGGGCCGGGGTTATTAGTTACATTCATTAATTCTATGTTGTTTTGCAGACTATTAGTAGAATAAAAGGAAGCAATAATTAGAAAACACAGATAAGTAGAGAAGATAGAGAAAACAGATAGCAGAACACAAACAAAAGAATACAAGAAAATAACACAAACACAGAGAATAGAATACAAACAAGGAAAGCATACATTCATACCACAATCATAACAAAGGAAATGTGCAACCAAGTATGATGCATGTCTAGCCCTAGCGCAGGTAATGAGCTCATTTGTCGGTTACATACCCGCTCCCGACGTTACCCAGCAACCTCTGTCTGGATAAGGCTTTCCTGTTGGCAATACCCACTGCAAGCAACCTTTGTCTTGCAGGGCAGCACTTATTAGCCGATATACGCCCAACACACTCACTGTAAGCAACCTCTGTCTTACAGGAGCAACAACACACTCACTGTAAGCAACCTCTGTCTTACAGGAGCAACAACACACTCACTGTAAGCAACCTCTGTCTTACAGGAGCGCACTGATCTTGATACCTCTGTAAGCAACCTCTGTCTTACAGCAAAGCATTATAGCAAGGTATCCCAGGAAAGCGTTCTCAGTGGTCGTACCACCATCTATCTGACTGCCTCTCTGCAGCAGATTCTTACATAATCATTCTCATTATCATCATTCATCATCACTTTCAAATTCTTATGCAGTACCTCTTTCTTTCTCTGTTCAATCATACTATACAAACTTTACATCTTTCACTTTTACAATATCTTGGCTCAAACCATTTCTCTTTATCATATTACTCTTTTCTCTTTGTATCTCTTTATTCTGCTCTGGTTACACTGTTCTCTGTGTTTCTTTACTCTGCTCTGATTTCTCTGTTTAACGTATGTATTTAAAGCTTATGTAAATTTCGGTATGAATAGTTAGTCTGTCCCAAGTATAGGTTCATTAAGTCTATACTGAAACAGTTTAACTTTTCATATAATACCTAACCCTAGTCGCAACTCAAGTACTAACTAAGTTGCCCTAGTTCGTTCACTAATCTCTGTCTGTTTTTCTGTCATTAAAACTTTACAGACTTTTTCTTCGATTTTTATCTTTTCTTCAACTTTTTATCTTTTATTTATCTTTGCCTCACTAATATGTTTTTACCACTCCCTAAGTGTTTTATGAAAGTATTTATGAGATTCTGTGCTTAAAGTTGTCTTTCTAAAGCTTTTACAGAAAACTGCCTTTTTCGCATTATTTTATTATTTTTATTAAAATATTATTTTATTAATATATTTTCGAAAATTAACTTATCTTTTACTTTTAACCTTTAAAATTTACTTTTTACCACCCGTAACTTTTAATATTTCTACTTTTACCACCCTAACTTTCAGAAATTACCAAATAACCCCTCAAACACCAAAATATTTACTTCTTTGCCCTTTCTAAGATCTAAAAGGTGTTCTTCAATATTCTTCACCACACTCAAAGTGTTCTTCGTGTTCTTCGTAAATTCTTCAGATTCTTTCTTTGTTTTTACCCGTTTTTCAGTCTTTTCAGCAACCGATTTTTACCATAATTCAAAATAAATTCCCAGCCACTAAAACCCCATCTTTTCTACATGATTTTAACACAAATTGAACCCCAATTTAAAGCCTAGGGTTTCGTTTTCCAGCTGCTCCAAGAACACACATTCATAGCTTGAATTTCATCAAATTTCATTAAAATTTCACCAAATTTTCACCAAGAATCAATCATATATGCAACCAATTTTTAGCACAGCCAAAAAATACAACATTCACACATCTCAAACACAAATAATCAAGGTTAATTTCGTGACACCCTACCTGGTTTTGCTGCTCCTAATTCAATTAAACTTTCAGGTGGTCCTTAAGCACTTTTTCCTCCTAAATCACATCAAGAAAACACATATTTAACCATGTTTCCTTGAAACCGAATCAAAAGAGAGATGGTGCAGCCAACTCACCTTGATTCCAGCCTTGATAAGTCATATGATCATGTAGAGAAAGAAGAGAGGATCATTTTGGTCGGATTGGAATTTTGATTTGAGTTTTAGTTCAGCAGAAATCAAGCTTTGAAGATTTGGAACTAAGAACTTTTCTCTCTTTTTCTCTCTACCTATTTTCGGCCACAAAGTGAAAATGAGCCAGCCTTGAGGGTTTTGGGGGTGTAGGGTGAGTTGTGATTGGTTGGCTTGGAGGTGGATTAAAATAATATTAAAATATCTCAGGTGTATAACTACTAAAACTAGATGTATCGGAACACTTGTAAAAACATCTCTAAAAATTATTTTCTGAGCTACTAGTATAAATGACACTAGTAACATATTTATTATGAGAATAGAACATGTATAATGACGCCTTAGAATTGCTAAAGTCATCAGAGAGTGCTGGTGCTAAGCTGCACCAGTGAACCGTAAACCCAGTTAAACTGATTTTCTGTTTTTAACAAAAACAGATCAGGTAACCTTATAATATCATTCAAGCATTTTCTAATACTAATATAATGATAATATTATACTATTATCTCTCTCCTCTCATGAATCGAGTCCGGTTCGTCAAATTGAGACTATTTACGAAAAACAGAATCAAAACTCTTAACCGATACGGTTCAAAAACTGGGTTTTTCGTGACTACATTATCGAGCGTGCCTCAGAAAATTTCTATCTTAAAGATGACATAATGACAATGAGGATTGAGATACTTGATGATATATCAGAGGTTCTCCCCTTACTGATCTTCCGAAGGATTCCGTGCCTTCGGAAAAGATCTCGTATACTCAAAAATCAGGGTTGTTACATTCTACCCTCCTAAAAGAAAATTTTGCCCTCAAAATTTAACATACGCATAAGAAGTTATAGTATTATCTAGCACAAACAAAACCATAGTGTGGTACTCACCTCGAGTGGAAGAATTAGGTGCATTAGTGTTGCCAGCAGTTACGGTAAAAACCCTTCCTTGTTGTTGTGGCCTAGCTGGATTTCGAACAAACCTTTTTGGGCAAATTCCTCGATATATGTCCATACTCTCCGCAAGAGAAACAAGTGTGTGTCCCAAATCTACAAGCTCTATTACCATGATCCTTCCCACACCTTGAGCATACTGAAATATCCTGAGTTTGCTGAGATTGACCTCCTTCTTCCTCTCCCAAATTATAGTTGTCGTGGTTGCCATTGTTATGAGCAAGAAAGTTACCATTCCGTTTATTTCCATTTTGGCGCTGGAACTGACCATTGACCTTAAAGTTACGACCTTTAGGGGCTAGATCATGAATAAAGTCTCTTCTTGAGGCCTCCCTACGATTTTCTCGAGCTATCGCCACCTTCTTCGAACATTCTTCCACTAGTTTACTTTTATTCACTAGTTCAGCAAAATTTCTTATCTCTAGCGGAACAACGGAGTTCATTAGTTCTTCTCGGAGTCCTCCTTCAAATTTCAAACACTTCCATTCCTCAAAGTCAGCAGGATTCCCTTGGCAGATCTTGGAAAAACGGCACAAGTCATCAAACTTTTGGGCATATTCTGCAATAGTTGTATTACCCTGTTTTAGCTGCATAAGTTCCATCTCCTTAACGTCACGAGCTGCCCTCGGAAAATACTTCTTATAAAATTCATCCTTAAAAGTATTCCAAGGAATATCGCCTTCATCTTGTTGCAACAGTCGCTGTATCCCCTGCCACCAATGCTCAGCTTCTCCTTCCAGCATATAAGTAGCAAACTCCACGTGTTGGCCTTCCGGAACATGCTGCGCTCGCAGTGATCGTTCGATAGCTCGAAACCAGTTGTCAGCATCAGTCGCAATGAGTGTACCTTTAAACTTAGGCGGTTTAACCTTCAGAAAAGTCGCAAGGGTCATAGGTCTTTCGAGATGCCCCAAGTTATTCTCATCATTTCCACTATCTTCCCCATGCTCATTCTCATTCTCGGAGGGGATGTTAGCGCCCTGTCGGATCATCAGTTTCAGATGTGAATAGCGTTGCCTGCTGCGACGCTCCAATCTCTCATACCGGCGTCGGTTATGGCGCTTCATCTGATCAAGCTGTCGGAATAGGCAGTGCACGAGGCGGTATACGGGCTCAGAGGCAGGTAGAGGTGCAGTGGTGGCAGCAAGGGCAGCTGTGGATGAAGAGGGGCCAGCAGACGGTGGAGCTGTCTCATCAGTAGCAGTAAAGGGTGGTGGTCTGTAGCCCAAAGCTAGGAAGTTCCTGCTGTGAGGAATGATCTTCCTACAGTCTGCCGCTGGTGGTCTCTCATCGGCATCCTCCCATGGCACGTCAGCTCAACGGCCTAGCTGTGTAACCAGATACGGAAAAGGGAGGGTGCCTCGGACGTGGACCCTGGCCATATAGTGCCGGATAAAGCGTGGCAGATAAAGGTCCTTACCCTCCATCACACACCATAGGAGGGTGATCATGGCAGCCGGGATCTTCGTCTCATGAGTACTCGGCATCACATAGTTGCTCAAGATCTGGTGCCATAACCGAGCCTCATCATTTAAGTACACCCTCTTGATCCCTCTAGGCATGGTGGTGTCCTGACCCATCTCCCAAGGAACAGTCGGGTCGAGAGCAATCCGTGCCTTCACAGCATCCCAATCAAACCGCATCAGGCTCATGTCCTCTTCAGCCTTTTGATAACCATCAGGCTGATCGGACTTGGCCGGGAGCTGGAGAATGTGTTCTATGGCCTCCTCAGTGACCAGAATCGGTTTTCCTCTCAGGTTCACTGCATCTAGGGTAGTGATATAGTAGTTGCAGTAGAATTCCCGTACCCAAGATGCATTGACCTCTGTCAGTGCTCTTTCCAGAAAGAACCAGCCTCTTTGCTTGATTTGCTCAGTGGTGTACTACTGGAGTGCTTCTGGAATCTTCAGAGTTCTCTCCAAGTATAGGTTCCTGGAGGTTGCAAATACCGGATATTTCAGTTCATAGTACCGGTTTGCAAATTTTATAGAATCATTTGCAGGGAGCAGCTGGTCAGCTTTTTCCTGCGGGGTGAAGTTCTTCTCCCGCCATGAGGAATCATGCATGAGGTCAATGATGGACTGTGAGGAATCTCCTCTTTTGCGCTTGCCAGTAGCCTTGCCCTTTCCTTTCCTCTGTGAGGCAGACATCCTGAAAAATGGAAAACCAGGATATATAAAAATAGGAAAGCAAGTAGGCATATAGTCAAAGAAAACACAAAGTGGCAAGGGAGAATTAGAATGAGGTAAATGAGTTAAGTAAATGTGCATTAAGGATTGTATAGTAGTTTAAAAGTTTGAAAGGAAGAATTTACAATCCAAAATGTATCAGAATTAAGTTAAATGGAAAAATTCTCAGTATGCCATGGTTAGAAAGTTAGAGGAAAGTGAAAAATCAGAAAGGATATTTTAAAAGGTTAGTATGGTGAGAATTTGAAAAAGAAGTCAGTAAATTAAAATTAGTGAGTCAGTAAAAAGGGGGTTAAGGTAAGTGGCATAAAGAAAATATTCTATGTAACAAGGATTCACAGGTAGGAACTATAGTAACTCATAACCAAACAAGAAAAACAGGGTGATGTTGATTCAAATAGATAGAAAGAAAGCAAAAATTAGAATCAAAACATCACAAATGCAGTTTATGAACCAGGAAATCAAAAAGGGTAAGAAAGCATGCCCTGGCATTCATGAAATGGTTTGGTTAAAGCAGTGGAAAACAGAGTTCAAATTACCAAACTGAAATATGAATGAAATTCTTATAGAAATTTGGGCAGCATTCCGACTAAAATTGGATTATCCCGGAAAATAAACAGCAAGCAAAGCAGTTCATATGAATTAAAAAGTCAAGCTGTAAGTACATATAGATAATATAAACATGAAAATTCAATGTAAATAGCAGCAATACACAAGAAACACAGCATATGAACAAGATTACAGTAACAGCAGATTTGCGAATTGGATAAAACAGAAACAAGAACAGTGCAAATAAACAGACCTAGAGCCACTAACCACATCCTAGGCTACCTAACAACCTAAAAATCTACTACAGCATGCATATCTATCTATCCTAATTATGAACAGAAACAGAAAAAATAAGAATAACTACGAACGGATAAAAGGGGTTGCGTGTTGTGGAACCTGGAAGGCTGAATAATGAAAGTAGGCAAGAAGGTGGTTGGGTGGTGGTGATGGTGGCCTCCGGTGGTCGACGCGGCGGTTGGCAGTGGTGGGCATGTGGTTGAGAGGAGAAGAAGAAGAGAGGGAGAAGGGGGTTGGGGGGCTGCGTGACTGATAGGGTTCGCGTGGCTGGGGGGTTATATTTTCAAATCCACGCGATCGCGTGGGGGACGCGGTCGCGTGGTGGGGGTGATAATGGGGTGACGCGATCACGTGGGTCGTGCGATCGCATAAAAGGGGTGGAAGAGGGGATGACGCGATCGCGTGGGTCGCGCGATCGCATAAAAGGGGTAGAAGAGGGGATGACGCGATCGCGTGCGTTGCGCGATCGCGTCGCTGGAAATTGTGCTAAACGCACGACTCTAGCACCGTTTCAGCGCAAATCTCTGTCTCCTTCTGGGATGATGTGCAATCCATGCGACGCGATCGCGTCGCTCACGCGGTCGCGTGGGATTGGTATTGTGCAAGTGACGCGATCGCATGGGGCATGCGATCGCGTGGGCCAATTTGTGCAAAACGCACAAGGGCCGCGCGATTCCAGCCTAACTTTCTGGACGTTGGATATTTACGCCGATCTCCAGGTCACGCGGCCGCGTGGGGCACGCGGTCGCGTGGGTTGTGTTTTTGCAATATGACGCGATCGCCTAGGGTATGCGGTCGCGTCGTGCACCCTTTTTTTTTCTTTTTTTTATATGCATGAGAAATGCAGAATGCAATGATGAATGAGATGCAAAATTCCAGGTTCAATATAATAAACTAAAATAAAACTTGAAAACAAATAAAACGAAATAAAAATTGAAAAATGAATGATCATACCATGGTGGGTTGTCTCCCACCTAGCACTTTTAGTTAAAGTCCTTAAGTTGGACATTGGAGGAGCTTCCTGCTATGGCGGCTTATGTTTAAATTCGTCCAAAAATCTCCACCAATGCTTGGAATGCCAATAGCCTCCGGAGTCCCAAACTAGGCATGTAAAGCTTTTGAGCAGCTTCAAATAGATTGTTAGGCTCACGGGGTGACAAATGTCAGAATGGAATCTATAATCCCAAGCCTTGCTTTTAAATCCGCCTCCGTCTTGATTTACACATTTCCTTCCGGGCGGTTTAAAAAGTAAATTCTCACCATGGTGACCAAACGTTCTCTGTGATCCCTTCAATTGAACATGAGACCAATCCGTGCACTTCAAGTTGAAGTGTGGAACCTTATTGAACCTTGTGCACCAGCTCTGAGCATGAGCCATTTCCCTTTTACTCTTAAAGCCGCAGAGAGCTCTAAGCTGGCCATCTGTTTCAAGCAAACCATATTCAAGTGAATAAGTAAAGCTATAGGTCAAGGATTGTACCCACTTGAAGCTTGTATTAGGTGATAATGGCCTTGGGGTAGGTGATTCCAATGGTTCTGTAAGTTCTACTCCCTGGTAATCTTCTGTGAATTCCTCTACTTCTTTGCAAGGGTCTTCAAATGCATCATCATCCTGGTCAAAATCTTCTATGTCTTCCTCATCACTCGAGTCATAGATTAGAGGTTGAGAGAAATCTACCTCTGCATCATCTTCGTATTCACTTGGGGAAGATTCTTCAATCTCTGAGAATTCACTTGCGGATGCAAGTTCATTACTAAGAGAACTAGACTTGTGACTATCATCATCAAGGGAATTTGTGTCCTGGGTTATTCCGTCTGATTCTTCATAAACGACTTGCCTTGGGGATTGTGCACTATCCTCCTTAGCATCAACTGTAATGTCCCTGACGGAGTTCTCCTTAACTCTGGATTCCCATGGAGGTTCAGCATCTCCTAGATCTTCAACCAACTCTTCTTCTTGAACAATGGCAGCTTCTTCTACTTGTTCTAGTACGAATTCATACTCTGTCTTGTCCACTGGAGTCTCTAGTATTTCTTTCATGCTACGCTCTTCGTTAGATTGTCCACATGGGGCTGTGGT
Source organism: Arachis ipaensis (assembly GCF_059453495.1). Lineage (NCBI taxonomy): Eukaryota > Viridiplantae > Streptophyta > Magnoliopsida > Fabales > Fabaceae > Arachis > Arachis ipaensis. The sequence goes on from NC_142436.1 coordinate 141,236,014, forward strand.
TGGTCCTTGAATATTTGAGCGTCTAGAAACCCATTGCATTACTGCTTGCTCCAGTTGTCGAATGGTTGTTTGAAGTTTATTTACTGTTTCCTTTAGGCGAACCTCTGATTCTCGGGGTGCTGGATTTGGACATGATACATAGGAAAGTGGTGGTGATTGGGAGTGATTGGATTGGTACTGGGGTAAGGAAGGATCATATGGTGGCGAATGGCGAAGAGAAGCTTGTGAGTGTAGTGGTTCGAGGTTATGTTGAAAGGATGGTCTATATGCACGGCGTGGGGCTTGTTGGTAGTTACAAGGTTGTCCACCATATCTTACAGCCGGGTATGCATTGTAGAATGGTCCTTGTCCATGATATCTCGGAGGGTGTTATTGCCTAAAGGGTTGATTAGATCCTCTTGGCTCCATCCATCCTTGATTGGTTTGACCTTGATGCATATTCCTGCTGTAACTTCTATTTCCTTCAACAAAGTTAGAACAAAACTCAAAGCGAGAGGGGTGAGAGTTCATGGTAGCAAATAAAAATAAAAAGGAAAAACAAAAATAAATAAACAAGCAAAAGAAAAATATTTACAATAACCAATAATAAGGCACACGTTAGCAATTCCCCGGCAACGGCGCCATTTTGACGTTGTGGTTTTTGCCAGTAAAGAAGTTCATAAAAACAGTCGCGTTGTAGATATAGTCTCTAAACCGACAGAAATCCCTTCGTACAAATGTTTTGGTTGTCACAAGTAACAAACCCCTAAATAAATTGATAACCGAAGTATTCAAACCTCGGGTCGTCTTCTCAAGGAACTGCAGGGAAGTATGTTCTTATTATTGGCTATAGAGATTGTAAATTGGGGTTTAGAAGATGAGAAGCAAGTGATTTAAATGACAAATAAAGTAAATGAAGAACAAGTAATTTAAATAGCAAGTAAATTAAATAAATGACTGTAAATGGGCTTTTGGCAAGGTATGAGAAATTAGAGGTCCTATCCTAGCTATCCTTATCAAAGATGATGATAATTGAATCTTAACTCCGCTTTGTTAACCTTTACTAAAGTGAAGGAAGGTCAAGGGATTAATTAATTGATCTTCGAATCCTATTTGTTTCCTAAGAAAAGATTGGGATTATTGAAGCTCAAATTAACCAAGATAATAATTGTTAAGCACGTTTAAGGTTGATAACTCCTGAGTTACTGAATTCTTAACCAAGACCAAAAAGGGGAAAAATAAATCTACCGGAATAAAAATATCTTCAGATTGGGAATGACAATAACATAAATAAAAGAAAGCAATATTAAACTGAAATACCTCAAATAACATAAATTCAAAATAGAAATCTGTAACATGGGAGTATTCATAAATTAAATTATAAAAGTAAACAATCAACTGAAGTAATGAATAAAAGAAAAAGGGAAATTTAAAGTAAAGGAATATTAAAACCTGGGATCGAGAGTTACTCCTAAAGAGAGAAGTTCTAAATCCTAATCCTAAAGAGAGAGAGAATCTCTCTCTAAACTAAATCTAAATTATGAAAACTAAACTAAATGGGCGAGCTCTCCCTGAATGGATGCATTCCTCCAGTTTATAACCTCTAATCTGCGCTGTTTGTACTTGGATCTAGGCCAAAAGGGCTTCAGAATACGCTGCAAACGTTTTCTGCAATTTCTGGTGCGTGGCCCCTGTCACGCGTCCGCGTGGGTCACGCGGTCGCGTCGTCTTGGAGTTTTCCTTGTGACGCAGTCGCGTCGGTCACGCGTCCGTGTCGTATGTGATTCGCTCAAGTCGCGCGGTTGCGTCAGTCATGCGGCCGCGTCGCTGCTTCTTCGCTCTTGGCACGCGATCGCGTCGTCCATGCGATCGCGTGGGTGCCGTTTCTTCAGAACTCCGTTTCGCACTTTCCTTCCATTCTTGTACGTTTCCTTTTCCATCCTTTAAGTCATTCTGCCTTAGAGAATCTGAAACGACTCAACACACTAATCACGACATCGAATGGAATTAAAGGTAATTAAAATAATTAATTTTAAAGCATAGGAAACATGTTTTTCACATATATCACATAATAAGGAATGGAAAGTAAAACCATGCAATTAATATGAATAAGTGGGTGAAGGATTGAATAAATCACTCAAACTAAGCACAAAATATCTCATAAAATATGGGTTTATCATAGACCCTTGCTTATGAGAACAAATCTCCCAACCTCGGTTTGGGGGCATGCTATTTTACATGCCGCAGCACTTATTCGTTTGAGGCCAACGAGTTACCATCAGTTCTCTCCTATGCAATTAGCATTTGGCCACCAGCCAAATGTTTCCTATTTAAGAATATTTGGGTGTGCAATATATGTTCCCATTGCACCACCTAATCGCACCAAAATGGGACCCCAAAGAAAATTGGGGATATATGTTGGATATGATTCTCCCTCTATAGTGAGGTATCTTGAGATACAAATGGGAGATGTATTTAAAGTTCGATTTGAGGATTGTCATTTTGATGAATCAAAATTTCCAACATTAGGGGGAGAGAATAAGCTTCCTGAAAAGAAACTTAATTGGAATGCATCATCGTTGATGCATTTAGATCCTCGATCAGGGCAATATGAACTAGAAGTTCAAAAGATTATACATTTGCAAAGAATAGCAAATGAATTGCCTGATGCATTTTTCGATACAAAGAGGATAACCAAATCTTATATACCAGCGAAAACTGCCCCAATTCGAATTGATGTCCCAGTAGGACAAGTAGCCACTGAAGCAAATTCATGCCAGAAGCGTGGTAGGCATGTCGGTTCCAAAGACAAAAATCTTCGAAAGAGAAAAGAGGTTAATACTATTCTTGTAGAAAAAGACATAGTAAAGACACCTACAGTTGTCCAAAATTCTGATATAATTTTAACGCCAGAAGACGTTTAGGTACCTGAAAATTGTGAAAATGACGAGATCTCGATAAATTATGTCTTTACAGGAAAAAAATGAGACCGAAATAAGACAATTATCAATGAAATATTTGCATATAATGTGGCATTAAATATCATGCATGAAAGTAAGGATCTGGAGCCAAGATCAGTCGAAGAATGTCAACAAAGAAATGATTGGCAAAAACAGAAAGAAGCCATGAAGGCTGAATTAGACTCACTTGCAAAACGTGAAGTTTTTGGACCTGTAGTCCGTACACCAAAAGATGTAAAACCTGTTGGATACCGATGGGTATTTGTAAGAAAACGAAATAAGAAAAATGAAGTTGTGCGCTACAAAGCCCGACTCGTGGCACAAGGGTTTTCACAAAGGCCCGGTATAGATTATGAAGAAACGTATTCTCCTGTAGTGGATGCGATAATATTGCGTTATTTGGTCAGTTTATCTGCATATCATAAACTGCATATGCATTTAATGGATGTGGTAACAGCCTATTTATACGGCTCATTAGATCGGGATATCTATATGAAAGTCCCTGAAGGACTAAAGATATCTAAACCATCCAATGAATATTCACAAGGGTTATACTCAGTCAAATTGCAAAGATCTTTATATGGTCTGAAGCAATCTGGACGAATGTGGTATAATCGTCTTACTGAGTATCTGGCCAAAAATGGATTCAAGAATGATGATATCTGTCCATGTGTTTTCATAAAGAAAACTGCATCTGGATTCATTATAATTGCTGTGTACGTTGATGATTTAAATATCATTGGGACTCCTGAAGAGATTCCAACAATTATAAAAGCTCTAAAAGAAGAGTTTGAGATGAAAGATCTTGGAAGAACTAAATTTTGTCTAGGCCTGCAGATCGAGCATACAAAAAATGGGATCTTTATTCATCAAGCGACATACACAGAGAAGATCTTGAAGAGATTTTATATGGATAAGTCACATCTATTAAGTACTCTAATGATCGTAAGATCTTTGGATGTGAAAAATGATCAATTCCGTCCTAAAGAAGAGAATGAAGATATTCTTGGTCCTGAAGTACCATATCTTAGTGCCATTGGAGCACTAATGTATCTTGCTATTAATACACGTCCCGATATATCATTTGCTGTGAATTTACTAGTAAGGTATAGTTCCTCTCCAACCAGAAGACATTGGAGTGGAATCAAGCAAATATTTTGATATCTTCATGGAATAGTTGATAGGGGATTGTTTTATCCCTATGGATCCAAGTCACAATTAGTTGGCTATGCAGATACTTGATACTTGTCTGATCCACATAAAGGGAGATCTCAAACAGGATACCTGTTCACATATGGTGGAATGGCTATATCTTGGTGGTCCACGAAACAGACGATTACTGCAACATCTTCTAATCATGCCGAAATAATAGCGATTCATGAAGCAAGTCGCGAGTGTTTTTGGCTCAGGAATTTGATCCAATATATTCTGTCATCATGTAGACTGATTGATCATAAGATAGCTCCAACTGTCCTGTTCGAAGATAATATAGCATGCATTGCTCAACTTAAAGGCGGATACATCAAAGGTGATAGAACAAAGCATATTTCTCCCAAATTCTTCTTCACTCATTATCTTCAAACTCAAGGGACAATTGATGTCCAACAGATCCATTCAAGTGACAATCTGGTAGATTTATTTACAAAGTCACTCCCAAAATTCTCCTTTAAAAGATTGGTACATGAGATTGGGATGCGCCGATTTCGAGACATTAAATGATGTCGGCAAGAGGGGGAGACTGTACTCTTTTTTCCTTGGTCAGGTTTTTTTTCCCATTGGGTTTTTTTTGACAAGGTTTTTAATGAGGCAGTCTCCATCACAAAGGATATTGTACTCTTTTTCCTTCACTAAAGCTTTTTTCCCGTTGGATTTTTCTTTAGAAAGGTTTTAATGAGGCAATAACCCTAAATGGTCATCCAAGGGGGAGTGTTGTGACATGGATAGATAAGGATGATGGATGCCCATTTATGAGAAGCACATTTTCCCTATGTTAAGGAAATAAATTCTTAGAATGAAGAAGTTTGAAACGTAAACTTTATGTGCCTATAAATACATGTACTGAGGCAAAGGGAATATACACAGAAATAATAAAACACTCTTTTCTCTCTTGAGTCACTACTAATAGTTTTCTTTCTCTTTCTTTGATTACTGCATATAAATATAAGAATAATTTTATTGAGCTAAATATATTAATACTAGAGTCTTCTATTTACACATCTCTATTTTATATGTTTTATTTATTTTACAACAGCTTATAGTTTTTCTGTTAAATTTATACTATATATTCCAATTCAGTTTAGGATATTGGTGTAATTTTATTTGATTTACCATGTATATACTGTACCAATAGTAAATTGAATAAGCCTAATTTAATTTATTATTGGTATAGATTATTGACATTTCTTACTCTTAAGTTAATTATTTATTTATTTATTATTAATTTTAAAACATAAATATCAATAAAACATACTCACATTTAGATTCAAATAAAATATAAAAAAATCAAAATAAATAAAAATAAAAATTCAACTTTTGTATTTTAGTTCAAATAATAAAAAAATAAAACAAAAAAGAGAAAGACGGGTGTTTTTAATTAATCTTTAAATATATATTTTAAAATTAATCCTCAAAAGTAGTAATTTTAACATTCTAAATTCAAATATAAATTTTTTATATTTAAAATAATCAAACAACTTTAATTTTAAAAGAACATTTTTGTATTTTAAAAATTAACTAATATTATAGGTTACTTTTTTAAAATTAAATCATATTTTTAATTCAAATTAAATCATTTTAATTTTAAATTATATTTTAATTTTTTAAAATTAACAGTAAAAAGATATTCTTATTTTATTAGTTTTTTTTACCTTTTATTTTTGTTTTTATTATGATAGTTCAATATCATTTCAAAATAATATAGCCCAAAACAAAAATAATAAAATAAAAAAATTTTAATCCAAACAAATTTTAAATAAAAAATTATAAAATTATTTTTTTATTGCTATAGTTTTTAATTTTAACTCACTACAATTTTAAATAAAAAAATTAATTATAACTTAAAATGAATTTGAGACAAAAATAAACGTAAAATAAATTTTAGTGACCCAATATTAAAACATAACTGAATTTAGTTTAAAATAAAACAAAAACCAATAAAAAATTTGTTTCTCTCTCTTCGCATTTAAGAGCTTTTAAAATTAAATGCAAACTTTACTCCTTCTTTTTTCATGGAGTTTTAAAATTCCATTTATCTTTGGAGTACCTAATCGCGTCCCTAGATACACTAGGCATTACTTTTGAAGTACACCCAAAATTTAACAAATAAATTACTCTCTAAAAGCGCACTCTTTGATACGAAAAGTGTACCCAAAGATATCAACATACGACTACGTTTTATAAGTGATTTCTATAATACCTAAGGCTACACTTTCTAAACGATGCCACAATTGTGTTTCCTTTTCTCTTATAAAAAGGCAACACGGAGAAAAGCGTAGCCTATTCTATAAATAAGCTATGCTTTTCAAATGTAGCTTAAAAAAATGTGGCTGAATGGATATTTTTCTTGTAGTCTCATCGCCGTCGCACGAAGGTCTGCGACTCCGTATTGAGCTCGTCGCGTTGAGGTCTCATTGTGCTCTTTCTCTCTCTCTGTGTTGAGGTCTCATCGTTCTCTCTCACTCTCTGTCCGAGCTCAACGTCCCTCTTCGAGCTCTCTCTCGCTCTCTTTGTTCGAGCTCAAATCCGTCGCCGTCACTTCTCATTCCTCCGTCGCCGCCACTTCCATTCCTCCATCGCCGCTGGCAAACACTGCAGCTTCAATATATTTTTGCTTGTTTTTGTAATAATGTTGATTCTGAGTTGCTGAGATAATGATTCTGAATTATTGATTTTGTTAATTTTTGCTTATTCTGTGTTGCTGATTTTTTTGAAATAATGTTGCTAATTTCCTGAAATAATATTGTTGCTGGATTTTGATTTTATGATTTCGTGAGTTAATTTTATTAATGGTTAATTTATTGAATTTGTTGAATGCTGGAGTGATTCTGAATTCAATTTAATTTGAATTCTGAGTTTGGAATTAGATTCAATTTAGTTTTTGTTGCTGTTTAGTTTGGATTTAGAAGTCAGAACCATGTTGCTGATTAATGGATTAGAATCCCAAAAACTAAATATGATTATATGCTTTGGCTCTGTTATATTCAACAGATTTAAGAATTTGTAATTGAATTGAACTTTATTTTGTGTTACGAATGTATGATTCTTGATTAGAGGATTTTTACTGTTCAGTTCTTTTATGTGAGATGGAAATGATACTCTTATTAAAAGTTATTGATTACTTGATTATTAGAAGTTATTGTTGATTACTTGATTGAAACTTAGAAATTAATTAAAAAGATTTATTTTGTGAACTTTTAATGATAAATTATGGACATTTTGAAATTAGTTTAGAAATTATTAAATTTGAATAACTGAAATTATATATTGAATTTTTAATAATTTATTGTATATTTAAGTAAATCAGTTTAATCACGGTTCGATCCTAGTTGAACCATTGAACCTATCACTCGATCAGTTCAATAACCGGTTCGGTTCTTGCAATCTTGGAAAGTAGGTCAATACTCCTAAAAAGTTTGCAATGCGATGAGTGAATCCATGTTTATGGCTGCTGTGTTAAACCCTCCCAAAACCCCCTTTCAAACTCAACCTCACACCTGCTTTTCCGCCTCCCCCAACCTCCACCGCACTCACTTTCAAACCAAACAACAACTTTCCCACACTCTCCACCACCATACAACCACAAAAACACGCCGCTCTACTTGACACTCTTCTCAACAGCACACACAAAAATCAAGTGCTCTAATCTATTAGAACCACCTCCCCCTTCAACTGCCTATCCGAAACAAATCTTCACCATACAGTTCCCGCCCTCACCTCCAAAACCAGGGGAAAGGTGCATATTTCCCTCTTTGATTCCTCTCCAATTTATCTACTCATTAATACAAATGAATGGAAGTCGAGATTTCTGGTAAAATTGCAACAGTAATATAAAAGCAGAAAACATTGACTAAAAAAATCATCTGAAAAATTAATGAATTTGCTTACTTGTGGTCTTATGGTACAGGTTAGAAACGTATGATAATGGAGAGTACCTTGTTCTAGTTACTATTGTTGATAGAGTCCTTGCCTCAATTCCCTTCAAGGGACAGGTTTTGTGTTCTTATTCTCTATCCTTGTTCTCTGTATGAGCTGTTTACTTGGTTCATCATGGATCACACTCAATGTTCTTTATTCCCACTTGCAGGTGGTTAACCAGACAAGCTTGTGGTGGTTTGAGAGAACCCAACATATAACTGCTAATGCCGTTGTGTTCACTCCTGATCCTAATGTTATCATAGCAAAGAAATGTTCTATTTTTCTGTTGAGTTTGTTGGTGAGTATTTTGTTAATTGGTATTTCAGATTGGTGCTTGCATACACATTTTATCAAATGATTTCAATGGTTATGAATTGGCATATATGTTTGGTATAGGTTGTGGAGGAGGAGTTAGTTTGCTAGAAATGATAGCTTGAAAAATATGATAGAAATAAAATATATTTCCCCGGAACTAGGATAAAAGTAAACATTGCATCATTAAGTGCTCTAAGTTTATTCATGCTACCCAAATTTCAACATGCCATGCTCATTCTTTATTCATGTTGCCGTCAATATTATCAAAATATTTTCTTTACAAAAGTGTAGATGAGGATTCTAGAAACTATTTGTTGACACCTTATTACGGCTGGTTTGTAGCTAGAGGGTTTGTGACCAGAATGACTGATACTTCACTATGAACAGTCTATAATAAAGGCATTCAGAACTATTGTGGCAATGTCCTCCCGATGGTGAGGTCCCTATATTTTTTGTTTTTCATTCTTACAATTGTTTGTCTCTTTATTTTATAGGCTATAATGTTATATAACACATAACAAGTTCGGTAAAAAACCAAAAGCTGGTTGAAAATATATTCACGCCTAGAACCAAAGTTGCAGATCATGATGTTCCTGTACTTCCAGATGAGGTATTATTCCTTGTACTCTCATCTGCATCTATCTTTTCAATACAATTGAAGTTATAGTAGAGGACTAGATTTAGAGACCCAAGGAATGAATAGGCAGATCAAATAATGTTGCAAGAATAAGAAATAATAGGCAGATTCATCTTATTATGCTGTTTTTTCTTCTTCTTTTTTTAAGGCAACGTCAATGTTTTTCTGGATAATATTATTTTCTTAAGAGCCTAGTTCATATCATACAGTACAATTGCTTCTTGATACTAGTGAGGATATGATTAATGATGGATAATATTTTTACTATTTTTTAAAAGTTTTCTTTTATCTAACCTTTTCAATTCTTTTTATAATCTGTTTTCCTTGCAGATTATAGAATGGGGATTAATGACAAGAGCTGATTATGAGGAAGTCAGCAGAAATGCTTTAAGTCTTTTGAATACCGTCAGGTAATTAAGCATTTTATCATGTCATTTATAAATTTGGTGAAATGAAAAAAGTAATGGCATGCCTTCTCAATGTATCCCGAGATAGTAACGACACACTCTCAATGTATGTGTTATCTGTTATTTGGATTAAAGAGATGAATAGATGGTGTAGACTTATTCTTCAGATTTGTCAGTCTGTTGCACTGGATCACTTCTAGTTCAATGAAAATCTCGAACTTGTCCATGTATTCTTTTCAATAATGCCTTACTGGAACAAAAGTATAAATAGCATTTCTCTATGATGAATGGAAAGCTTATCGTTATTATTGCTATGATGCAATTTGACTTTTGACATTGGCTTGCTTTGATGAAATTTGAATTTCCAGTGGCTTCATAACATAGCCTTATATTGGTTGACACAAAGTATGAATTTGGGTTGCTTTGATGAAATTTGAATTTCCAGTGGCTTCAGAACATAGCCTTATATTGGTTGACACAAAGTATGAATTTGGGAAGGCAGAAGATGGTTCAATTATGTTGATTGATAAAGTTCATTGGAATCCCTGATGCTTATTAGATTCTAAAATGCACTCCACACAATTTATGGATATATAATAGAGTTTCGTTTTAGAAGATATTGGGTTGCCAATTCTTATCTTGAGCGCTTTCAAAATGGTTTGGAGTCTGAAAATGTTGATAATGTGCTATATCTGTATCAATAACTTTATTTCCTATGTAGAGTGCATTATATTTTATTTTTTGCTTAAAGATTTAGGGATATGTTAGCTTATTCGGAATAAAATAACATATCCCTAAACCTTTAAGCAAAAAAAAAAAAATATAATGCACTCTACATAGGAAATAAAGTTACTGATATATATAGAGCACTTTATCAACATTTTCAGGCTCTAAACCATTTTGAAAGTGCTCAAGATAAGAATTGGCAATCCTCTACTTGAATCAGGAATGTGCGCCTGCAATTTTCAAAAACTAAACTTTATTCTATATTCTTAAATTGTGCAGAGTACATTTCAGAATCTGTTCCGAGGGTTATCTGAAACTGTAGGTCGATCTCGGACGAGATCTTCTCTACTGGTTGGAGATGACGTGTCCGGCAGGTGGGTGGCGGCCGGAGCTGTCGTGTCCGACTTGTGAGACTGGCTGCACTGCTGATCCTTCATTATCGGAGGGTGGGGGGTACCTGCAAGGGACTCCGATGCTTAAGTTAGCAAGGGTATTAGCAGGTTTTTTGTAGAATCAGAGTATAAGTTATACCTGGGTGCTCCAGTGTATTTATAATGGTGTGGAGTGACCTTTTTAGATAAGATAAGTTAGTTATCTTATCTTATCTTATCTTATCTTTGAGTGAGGTCATCTTATCTTTAAGGGAACCGTCCTTATCTTTGTAGGCTCGGGCTGCCTTTGGGTTTGGGTCGTGTTCCTCTATTTGGGCCCTTTATTGGGCTTTCTTGGCAATTTGGCCGAGCTCTTTGAGAAGAGGTCGGATAGTCTGACCTGAAGAGGTCGGTCGCCTTGTCGCTAAACATCCCGGGTCGGACAGCTCGACCCAGGGTATGAACAGTGCCCCTGCTCGAGCTCGGTCTTTCTTTTGAGGTCGAGTCTTGGTTTTAGGACTTCGATCCTTCTCTGGTGAAGTCAAACTTGAGCATTTTGTCGACTTCTTCTTTGTAGAGTTCTCCTTTGAATGCGGAACGTTTTCTTTTGAATTTTTATTCTTTTGAAAACGCGAGTCACCTTGCTTTGGGAATGCGCGAGGGTTAATAACCTCATTAATTCTTTTTAATGCTCCGTTTCTTCGTTCATTTTGAACTTTTCACAAAAACGGTTTCTCTTCTCTATTTCTTTGCTGTAACTTCCTCCTTTTCTTTCTCACTTTCTGTTTTCGTCTGAAATTTGTATTTTCGCGTTTCTCCTTGTGACGTCACTTGGTGATTGTTGGTGCTTTCTTTGTTCTAAAAGGCGATTCCGAATTCTATCTTTCCGTCCTCGATTTCCTTCGAAGCTTTCTCCTTTTTCCAGGTTGGTTCTTCTTTCTGCTTTTTTATTTCTTTTGCTTTGCCTTCGGTTCTTGGTAAAGTTTTGGTTTTGCTTGAATGCATGTTTGGAAAGCTTGAACCTTTTTGCGTCGTCGTGCTCGATTGTCGCTGTGCTGCATGTTTTTCTGGTTTTTATGAACCTGTTTACTTTACCCAAAAGGTTGCTCCTTTTGATTGTTGATGATTTTACTGATGAACCTTTGTAGAAAGTAACGATTTTTTCTAGTGGCTCGTTTTGATTTTCTTCGTGTCGTTTGTTTGTTTGGGTGTTTATTTTTTAAAAAAGGTGGCGTCTTTGATGACTTCTTCTTGATACTTTCGTTGCTTGGTAGTTCCGTCTGCGACTGTGAATTTGGGAGGTGTTCATACCCTGGGTCGAGCTGTCCGACCCGGGATGTTCTACCGACAGGACGACCGACCTCTTCAGGTCAGGACAATTCGACCTCTTCTCAAAGAGATCGGCCAAATCACCAGGAAAGCCCAAAAAAGGGTCCAAATGGAGGAACACGACCCAAGTCCAAAGGCAGCCCAAGCCTATAGAGATAAGGGCGGTTCCCTTGAAGATAAGATGACCTCACTCAAAGATAAGATAAGATAAGATAAGATAACTAACTTATCTTATCTAAGAAGGTCACTCTACACCATTATAAATACACTAGAGCACCCAGGTATAACTCATACTCTGATTCTACTAAAAAACCTGCTTAATACCCTTGCTAACTTAAGCATCGGAGTCCCTTGCAGGTACCACCACCCTCCGGTGACAAAGGATCAGCAGCACAGCCAGTCCAACAAGTCGGACACGACCGCTCCGGCCGCCACCCACCAGCCGGACACATCATCTCCGACCAGTACAGAAGATCTCGTCTGAGATCGACCTACAGTTTCAGGTAACCCTCGGAACATTGGCGCCGTTGCCGGGGAACCTGGAAGTCATCCCATCACCATGGCGGATGACCATGACAACGACCACGATTCGGACCTTGAAGATAGAATGCCGCATAAGAAGTCGGCCCAAAAAACCAAAACGTTATAAAAAGTGATCCCTAAACAGAGACCTAACAAAAGTCCAAACAAAACGGATCACTAGAAATAACTTCAGGCCGAAGTAAGGAAGTCGACATACAAGTTGGACCCAAATCAAGCCGCAAGTATGAAAATACAAAGGCAATCCAAAGAGGTCGGATAATAAGGCTCCAACACTCCCAAAAAACCTAAAAGGTACCAGATAGATGCAGACAAACGTGTCATAAAAAGCACAAAATATAATAATAACAAACTCAAGAGGCTACCAAAATCAGTCCCAAGAGCTTGAAAACTACTTTGTTTTTCAAAATAAAGTTGCTAAACAAGCAACTAAGAAAGTAGCAAAAAATCAGAACCACCATTTACAAAATATAAAAAGTTCAAAAGCCCACAAGCCGGGCTATCTACACAAAAATCTATAATAAATCATTGAGGATCCGAAGACTTCTCAGCAGCATCAACACGGGGTGAAGGAGGACGAGTCTGAAGAGGCACCGCATCCACTGTCCCATCATCCCGGTTCAAGATTTGACAATCAGGTTCTGACTCGGGATGACCAACCTCAGTTGAAGGAGCTGAAGAAGTTGGCACAACAGAGGCTTTGACGGTAGGCACTGAAGGAGGGTTGACATCATCATCATCATCAAGGTCATCAGGGACAATCTTACCGTCCTTCACAACGTTGTCCAAACTGAAGAGAGTAAGGTCAAGCTCGGGTGCAAGAACCAGAACCTGCTCCTTCAGGTTCTCATAAGCAGCAGTTATGCTGCCTACAAGGTGACCCTGGAGTTTGGCATAATCAGCCCGGGCAGACTCCAAATCATCCCTGAGACGCATCATCTCTTTATAGGTCGTGACATAACTCTCCTTGTGCCTCAACGCTGTGTCTTCAGCCAACTTCACAAAAGCCGCCAAGGCAACAACACTAGCCTTTTCACCCTGCAACTCTTTCTCTAACTTGGTCACCTTCACCTCGAGCTCCTCCTTCAAACCCTTCATCTGATCGAACTCCAACTTGGCCTCCTCTATAAAGGCCTTTGTAGCATGAAGGGGAAGATCTTGGGCAGTCCGATATAAGGCCACCCCCATGTGTGCCATCTTGATGCTGCTTCGAGTAATAAAATCCAGATGGCGAAGAAGAGAAACATCATCAGTAGGAATGGTACCATGAGGACCGATTTGCTGGTCCACAAACTCGACAGCATCGAAGTCAGGGGCATCAAGGTTAAAGGGCTTAGCTGTTTTTTGCTTTTTCGGTGGAGGAGCGCCAGAGGTAGCGACAGAAGCCTGTGGAGGATCAACCAAACGAACCCGAGGAGTAGGGATCATCCTCCTCGGTCCAGGAGAGCTCGGTATGGATGGCTTCGACTGAACCTGAGAGGACCCCTCCCCGGCCATCTTGGCCGAGATGTTCTGAGCTGCAGTAGCTTTCCTTGCCTTCTTAAAGGCCTTCATAGATTCATTATTTTTCACCATCTCTGAAAAAAACACAAATATTATTACAAATTAAGAGAAAAAGAAATAAACTCGACAAAATAAGCAAAAAACAAAAGAGAAATCAACCACTACCCAGCTCTGCTCGGAGGAGAGAGGGATTTCCTAAGAATTTCTTCGTATCAAGATGGGGAGGCTGCCCCAGTTTTCTTCCAGCACAGTCACAAAGGCCTGCTCAGCCTCATCTAACATCTCCCACGTATATTTAGACACCACTACATTCTTTTGCCATTCCAAAAGAAAGGCAGGCTCGTCATTCTCATCCAGAAAAAAGGGTCGAGCTCCTTCAACAGTTCGGACCCTGAAAAAGTAATTCTTAAAGTCGCGAAAAGATTCATCAAACATGGAAAAAACCTTCTTTCCCTGGGAAGCTCCGAAAGAAACCCAGGCGGCCTTCTTCTTAACCACCCCAGGCTTTGTCAAAACAAAGAGATAAAAGAAGAGGGATTGCGAAGCAGGCACACCTAGTTCGTGACACAGCAACTGAAAATTTTTTATAAAACCCCAGGAGTTGGGGTGAAGCTGGGATGGAGCTACATTACAAGACCACAATAGGTTGGTCTCAAAGGGGGTAAAAGGAAGAGTAATATTCATTTGACTAAAAAGAAGTCGTATGCATAGAAAAAGGGAGGTTCTCCAACAATTCGTGTAGAGAAACAAACCCTTTCTTCAGAATTGGGATATACATGCTCATAATTCTTTTTATCACTACCATTACTACAAATCCTATGAAATTGCCTAAGCTGCTGACAAAACTCGGAGTCAACCAACGAAACACACAGAAGAACCATAGAATCCACCAAATCAGCCATGCCCTCAGGGACTTGGGAAGATGTCTCAACAATATTTTTGCGAGAAGACATGAGGTCAACTAATCCTACAGTAAGAAAGAAGAAAATAGATTACTAACCAAAATATCTCGGGCAAAGTCAAAATCAACTCATAGCAGAGCATGACTCAATCATACAAACAAATAAAAGGAAAACCCCAAGAAAAGGTCCAGGGGCATCCTTTGGAGGAAGTAACAAAGTAAAGACTCAGAAAAATTTACAAAACTAACATCCCAACAAAACTCTCAGCAAAGAAAAACCCTTTTTCAAAAGGCAACATCCCGAGAAAAAAGAGATAAAGTCAAAACAAAGTAAAAAAGGAGCAACAAAAATAGCAGCTCAATCAGAAAGCAAACAACAAAACACGCCAAGCGAAGGACATCAAAGACGCAACATTTTTTCAAAAGAATCAAATGAAGCCATTACCCCAGAAAGCTACAAAATCAAATAAAAAGGCAGCAAAACATGCAAAGCCCTAAAAAACCTCAATCATCATGAGAAATGCCAGAAACATGCATCACAGCAAACAATTGAGCATAACAACGCGAAAAGATTCAAACTTTCCAGCATGCATTCAGACGAAAAATCAAAGCTTTACCAAAGAACCGAAGGCAAAGCGACGAAAGAAGTAAAGAAGCAGAAAGTAGAACCAACCTGGAAAAAGAAGAAAGCTTCAAAGAAGTTGAAAACAGAAGATAGAATCTGGAATTACCTTTCAGAACAAAGAAAGCACCAACAGCGTCGCAAAGGAAACGCGAAACAAGAAGATAGAGAGAAAAAGGAGGGGAAGTTACAGAGAAAAGGAAAACCGTTTTTTGTGTAAAATTCAAAATAAAAGGGTCAAGAGAAAGGGAGCATTAAAAACCAATTAATGAGGGTATTAAACCCTCGCACATTCCCAAGGCTAGAGCGCTAATGCAAAAGCACGCATTTTTAAAAAAACGAAAAGGAAAAACATTCCACATTCAAAAAAGAAGAAGACTCTACAAAGAAGAAGTCGACAAAATGCTCGAGTTCGGCTTCACCAGAGAAGGATCAAAGTCCTAAAACTAAGACTCGACCTCCAAAAAGAAAGACCGAGCTCGAGCAGGGGCACTGTTCATACCCTGGGTCGAGCTGTCCGACCCGGGATGTTCTACCGACAAGACGACCGACCTCTTCAGGTCAGGACAATCTAACTTCTTCTCAAAGAGATCGGCCAAATCACCAGGAAAGCCCAAAAAGGGTCCAAATGGAGGACCACGACCCAAATCCAAAGGTAGCCCAAGCCTATAGAGATAAGGGCGGTTCCCTTGAAGATAAGATGACCTCACTCAAAGATAAGATAAGATAAGATAACTAACTTATCTTATCTAAGAAGGTCACTCTACACCATTATAAATACACTGGAGCACCCAGGTATAACTCATACTCTGATTCTACTAAAAAACTTGCTTAATACCCTTGCTAACTTAAGCATCGGAGTCCCTTGCAGGTACCACCACTCTCCAGTGACAAAGGATCAGCAGTGCAGCCAGTCCAACAAGTCGGACACGACCGCTCCGGCCGCCACCCACCAGCCAGACACGTCATCTCTGACCAGTACAGAAGATCTCGTCCGAGGTCGACCTACAGTTTCAGGTAACCCTCGGAACAGGAGGTAGTTATTTTGATGACTTTATTTGATTTGTAGCTCGTGGCTTTCTTTTCAGAGTGTTATCTTCCTGTTAGGATGTGTAGATATGTAGACTTGTAGGTTTTCCTGAGTCTTTGTTCCATAACTTGCCTCCAAAGGATGCCCCTGGATCTTTAGTGTGGGTCCTGGGGTTTCCTTTTGTTGCTTGTATTGCCCTGTGTCATGCTTGTCTGATCTGTTCTGATTTCGTCTGAGATGTTTTTTTAGTAATCCATTTTCTTTTCTTGTTTGTAGGACTAGTTTACCTCATGTCTTCTCGTAAAAATATTGTCGAGACATCCTCCCAAGTCCCTGATGGCATGGCCGACTGGGTGGATCCTATGGTTCTTCTGTGTATTTCGCTGGTTGATTCTGAATTTTGTGAGCAGCTTAGGAAGTTTCACAGGGTTTGTAGTAATAGTAGTGATGAAAAGAATTATGAGCTTGTATCTCCTACTTCTGAAGAGAGAGTTTGCTTTTCTACTCGGGTCGTTGGAGACCGTCCCCTTTTCTATGCGTATGACTTCTTTTTTAGTCAGATGAATATTACTCTTCATTTCACTCCTTTTGAGACCAACCTGTTATGGTCTTGTAATGTAGCTCCATCCCAACTCCACCCCAACTCCTGGGGCTTTATAAAGATCTTTCAATTGCTGTGTCGTGAGCTAGGTGTCCATCCTTCCCAATCCCTCTTCTTTTACCTTTTTGTTTTAACAAAACCTGGGGTGGTTAAGAAGAAGGCCGCCTGGGTTTCTTTCCGAGCTTCTCAGGGAAAGAAAGTTTTTTCCATGTACAACGAATCTTTCTGTGATTTTAAGAACTACTTTTTCAAGGTCCGAGCTATTGAAGGAGCTCAGCCCTTTTTTCTGGATGAGAATGATGAACCTACCTTTCTTTTAGAGTGGCAAAAGAATGTTGTTGTGTCGAGGTATTCGTGGGAGATGTTGGATGAGGTCGAGCAGGCCTTTGTGAGTGTATTGGAGGAGAATTGGGGGCAACCTCCTTATCTTGACACTAAGAGGTTTCTAGGGGACCCCTCGCTTCTCCGAACCAAGCTGGGTAGTGGTCGACTTCTTTCTTCTATCTGTTTTTACTTCTTTTCTAATTTGTCTTCTTTTCTGATTTGTAACTTGGCTTTGTTGGTCTTCTGTTTGTTTCAGAGATGGCCAAGACTTCAAATTCCATGAAGGCCTTTAAGAAGGCCAAGAAGGCTACCGCAGCTCAGCTTGCTTCGTCCAAGGCTGCTGGCGAGGGATCTTCCCAGGTTCTTCCTAAGAAACCGGTCTCAGTTGCTTCAGGGCCGGGAAGAATAATCCCTACCCCTCCAACTCGTTTAGTTGATCCTCCTCAGTCTTCTGCTGCTAACTCTTCTCTTACCGGCGCTCCTCCTCCAAAAAAGCAAAAAACAGCCGAGCCTTTTAACCTTGATGCCCCTGATTTCGATGCTGTCGAATTTGTGGACCAGCAAATCGGTCCTTATCGTATCGTCCTTACTGACGATGTAACTCTTCTTCGCCATCTGGATTTTATTACTCGAAGCAAAATCAAGATGGCACACATGGGGGCGGCCTTATATCAGACTGCCCAATATCTTCCCCTTCATGCTACAAAGGCCTTTATGGAGGAGGCCAAGTTGGAGTTCGATCGGATGAAGGGTTTGAAAGAGGAGCTCGAGGTGAAGGTGACCAAGCTAGAGAAGGAGTTGGAGGGTGAGAAGACTAGTTCTGTTGCCTTGGCGGCTTCTGTGAAGTTGGCTGAAGACACGGCGTTGAGGCACAAGGAGAGTTATGTCACGACCTATAGAGAAATGATGCGTCTCAGGGATGATCTGGAGTCTGCCCGAGCTGATTATGCCGAGCTCTAGGGTCACCTTGTAGGCAGCGTAAATGCTGCTTATGAAAACCTGAAGGAGCAGGTTCGGGTTCTTGCACCCGAGCTCGACCTTACTCTCTTCAGCTTGGACAATGTTGTGAAGGACGATAAGATTGTCCCTGATGACCCTGATGATGATGACCCTGATTGCCAAATCTTGAACTGGGATGGTGGGACAGTGGATGCGGTGCCTCTTCAGACTCGCCCTCCTTCACCCCGTGTTGATGCTGCTGAGAAGCCTTCAGATCCTCAATGATTATTCTGGATGTTTGTGTAAATAGCCCGGCTTGTGGGTTTTGAACCTTTTATATTTTGTAATTGGTAGCTCTGACTTTTTGATACTCTCTTAGTTGCTTGTTTAGCAACTTTATTTTGAAAAACAAAGTGGTTTCTCAAGCTCTTGGGGCTGACTTTTGATAGCCTCTTGAGTTTGTTATTATTATAACTTGTGCTTTTTCATAACATGTTTGACTGCATCTGTCTGCGTCTGTTTGGGAGTGTTGGAGTCTTATTGTCCGACCTCTTTAGATTGCCTTTGTATTTTCATACTTGTGGCTCGATTCTTTTGGGGTTGTGGATGTTTGAGTCCAACTTGTATGTCGACTTCCTCACTTCGGCCTGAAGTTATTTCTAGTAATCCGTTTTGTGTGGACCTTTGTTAGGTCTCTGTTAGGAATTTCTTTTTATAACTTTATGTTCTGGGCCGACTTCATCATGTCGGGCCTTTCTAAGTTATTTTAGTAATCCTTTTTTTTTGGACCTTGTTCAGGTCTCTTTCAGGGATTACTTTTATAACTTTATGTTCTGGGCCGACTTCATCCGGTCGGGCCCTTCTTAGTTATTTTAGTAATCCTCTTTTTTGGACCTTGTTCAGGTCTCTTTCAGGGATTACTTTTATAACTTTATGTTCTGGGCCGACTTCATCCGGTCGGGCCCTTCTAAGTTATTTTAGTAATCCTCTTTTTTGGACCTTGTTCAGGTCTTTTTCAGGGATTAATTTTATAACTTTATGTTCTGGGCCGACTTCATCCGGTCGGGCCCTTCAAAATTATTTTAGTAATCCTCTTTTTTGGACCTTGTTCAGGTCTCTTTCAGGGATTACTTTTATAACTTTATGTTCTGGGCCGACTTCATCCGGTCGGGCCCTTCTAAGTTATTTTAGTAATCCTCTTTTTTGGACCTTGTTCAGGTCTCTTTCAGGGATTACTTTTATAACTTTATGTTCTGGGCCGACTTCATCCAGTCGGGCCCTTCTAAGTTATTTTAGTAATCCTCTTTTTTGGACCTTGTTCATGTCTCTTTCAGGGATTACTTTTATAACTTTATGTTCTGGGCCGACTTCAACAGGTCGGCCCTTCTAAGTTATTTTAGTAATCCTCTTTTATAGGGCTGGCCAGACCTCTTTCCAGGGATTTACTTTTTATAACTTTGGTTATTGTGACTGGTCCGACTTCTTTTACGTCGGCCAGTCTTTAAGTTATTTTTTAGCAATCCATTTTATTAAGACCTCGTCAGGTCCTTTCTATGGATCACTTTCGATAACTTGCATTATTCTGTTTTCATCTTTGCTGATTTTGTAGAAATTGGGTTTAACCCCCGTTTGGTTGACCTTTTGATGAATTTGGTTTTCATCTTTGTTGGTCTTTATCGTGATCGTGCAGTGAATTTGATTTTCACTTTCTACCGATCTGTAGCTTTATAATCGGGCGATGAATTTTTAGCATTTCAGTTTAATGCGTCTTGAGAATTTGTAGAAAATCTAAACAATTTTTATTCAAAAGAAAATGCAGATATATACATGTGGGAGTTTTTTTCTAAGTCGGGCAATTTGTAGGTCTTGGCTTGGCACCTCATTAAAAAACCTTTTCAGGAAAAAGAGTGCGCCTTATCCTAAGATCCTTTATCACCCCTAACTATAATACCTTCTTAGGTTGCAGGCGTGCCATGACCTAGGGAGCTCTCGCCCTTCGAGTTTGGACAGTCTGTAGTAGCCCTTTCCAAGTACTTCTATGACTCGGTAGGGTCCATTCCAATTTGTTGCCAGCTTTCCTTCTCCAGGTCGAGTTGTTCCGATATCATTTCGGATTAGGATGAGGTCGTTCTCGGCAAAACTTTGCGGTACTACCTTTTGATTGTATCTCGAAGCCATTCGACGTTTCAATGCCTCTTCCCTGATCCGAGCTCTTTCTTGGATTTCTGGAAGTAGGTCGAGTTCTTTCCTTTGAAGTTGGGAGTTGGCTTCTTCATTATAGTGGATTACTCTGGGCGACCCTTCTTCAATCTCCACTGGGATCATTGCCTCCATTCCATACGCTAATCGGAAGGGTGATTCCTTTGTGGTAGAATGTGGCGTTGTTTGGTATGCGCATAGGACTTGTGGGAGCTCTTCCACCCAGGCTCCCTTTGCGTCCTGTAATATCCATTTTAGCGCAGCCAATATGACTTTGTTGGCAGCTTCAGCTTGTCCATTGGCTTGGGGATGTTCTACGGAAGTGAATTGGTGTTTTATGGTTAAGTCGGCCACTAACTTTCTGAAGCCTGCATCTGTGAATTGGGTACCATTGTCTGTGGTGATGGAGTATGGAACCCTGAACCTTGTGATAATATTTCTATATAGGAATTTTTGACTTCTTTGAGCAGTGGCTTTATCTAGAGGTTCTGCCTCGATCCATTTTGTGAAGTAGTCTACCCCTACTATGAGGAATTTGACTTGTCCTGATCCCTGAGGGAAAGGTCCGAGAAGGTCGAGTCCCCATTTTGTGAATGGCCAAGGTGAGGTTACGCTGATGAGCTCCTCTGGCGGGGCGATGTGAAAGCTGGCATGTTTCTGACTTGGTGGACACGTCTTTACGAACTCTGTGGCTTCTTTTTGTAGAGTTGGCCAATAAAATCTGGCTCGGAGTACTTTTTTGGTAAGTGTCTGTGCTCCGAGATGATTGCCACAGATGCCACTGTGTACTTCTTCTAAAACTTCCTTTGTGTTGGAAGTCGGTACACATTTTAACAATGGTATTGAAATTCCTCTTTTGTATAGAGTATTGTTTATGATAGTGTAGTACTGTGCCTCCCATTTTAACCTCTTTGCCTCCTTTTCATCTGTGGGGAGTGTTTCTGTTTTGAGGTAGTTAATTATGGGAGTCATCCATCCTTGATCCAGACCTGTTATGGCTAGGACTTTTTCTTCATCCGAGATTGACGGGTTCTGCAGCATTTCTTGGATAAGGCTTCTATTGTTGCCCCCTGGTTTGGTGCTGGCTAGTTTTGAGAGTGCATCAGCTCTGGCGTTCTGTTCTCGGGGTATGTGGTGGACCTCGTATTCCCCGAGTTGTGCGAGCTGTTCCCTGGTTTTGTCCAAGTACTTTTTCATGGTGGGATCCTTGGCTTGGTAGCTCCCTGCTATTTGTGAAGTGACTACTTGTGAATCGCTGAAGATGATAAGCTTTTGAGCTCCAACCTCCCTAGCCAGCTTCAAACCAGCTAGTAGCGCCTCATATTCAGCTTGGTTGTTTGAGGCAGGGAACCCAAATTTGAGGGAAAGTTCGATTTGGGTTCCCTGGTCGCTTTCAATTATCACACTCGCACCGCTTCCAGTTTTATTTGAGGAACCGTCTACATAGAGATTCCATTCTGTAGGGATTTTCGGGGTGTCTGTAAATTCTGCAATGAAGTCGGCCAGATATTGCGATTTGATGGCTGTCCGAGCTTCGTATTGAAGGTCGAATTCGGACAACTCGATTGCCCATTACAAGATTCTGCCTGCTAAGTCTGTTTTCTGTAAAATTCCTTTCATGGGTTGGTTGGTCTGAACCCTAATAGTGTGGGCTTGGAAATATGGGCGAAGTCGTCGAGATGTTAAGATGAAAGCATAGGCGAATTTTTCTATTTTTTGGTAGTTCAGCTCGGATCCTTGTAGTGCCTTGCTGATGAAGTATACGGGTTGTTGCCCACTGTCATTTTCTCGGACCAATACTGAGGCCACTGCCCGACTTCCTACTGCGAGGTATAATACAAGGGGTTCTCCTTCCCGTGGCCGAGTTAGGATAGGAGGTTGTCCCAAGAATTTTTTGAAATCTTGGAAGGCCTGTTCGCACTCTGTTGTCCATTCAAACCTCTTTCCCTTCCTTAGAGTAGCATAGAAGGGGAGAGATCTTATCGCTGATCCCGCTAGAAATCTGGACAAGGCTGCCAATCTTCCATTGAGCTGTTGTACCTCTTTGACGCAAGTTGGGCTCTTCATATCGAGTATGGCCTGGCATTTATCCGGATTTGCCTCGATTCCTCTTTATGTGAGCATAAAACCCAAGAATTTGCCAACTTCTACTGCGAAGGTGCATTTTGCAGGATTAAGTCGCATGCCATGCCTTCTTATAGTGTCGAATACTTGGGTGAGGTCGGACAATAACATCTCTTTACTTTGTGTCTTTATTAACATATTTTCCACATAGACTTCCATGATTTTTCCGATGTAATCCATAAAGACCTTATTCATTAACCTCTGGTAAGTAGCTCCTGCATTTTTAAGTCCAAAAGGCATGACGATGTAGCAGTAGTTTGCTTTTGGGGTTAAGAATGAAGTTTTTTCTTGGTCGGGTGGGTACATTGGGATTTGATTGTATCCTGAATATGCGTCCATAAACGAGAGGTATTTATATTCGGAGGAGGCATCCACTAGAGCGTCGATACTTGGGAGTGGGTAAGGATCTTTTGGGCAGGCTTTGTTGAGATCAGTGTAGTCGGTGCACATCCGCCACTTCTCATTTGATTTCTTCACCAAGACGATGTTAGCTAGCCATAGTGGGTACTTGACTTCTCTTATAAATCCTGCCTCCAGTAGAGCTTGTACTTGCTCCTTCACAACTTGGGATCGTTCTGGTCCAAGCTTTCTACATCTCTGTTGTACTGGCCGAGATCCTGGGTAGATTGCTAGCTTGTGGCACATTAACTTGGGGTCTATGCCTGGCATGTCTGCAGCCTTCCATGCAAAGAGGTCGACGTTATCTCATAAGAACTATACGAGTGATTCTTTTGTGTCTCCTTTTAGGATTGTACCGATATTGGTTGTTTTGTCCGGGATGTCTCCAATCTGAACATTTTTTTACTTCACCTTCCGGTTGCAGGCGGAGTTCTTCCCGCCTCTGAACTTCACCGAGTTCGATGGTGTGGAATTCTTCTCCTCTGCCTCTGAGGTTTAGACTTTTGTTGTAACAGCGGCGCACCGTCTTCTGGTCTGCTTTTATTGTAGCTATCCCCTCTGATGTTGGGAACTTCATGCATAGATATGGAGACAAGACTACTGCACCGAGCTGATTTAATGTTGTCTGACCTATTAAGGCGTTGTAGGCTGAACTCATGTCGACCACGATGTAGTCTATCTTGAGTATTCTTGACTGGTTTCCTTTTTCGAAGGTCGTGTGTAGTGAGATGTATCCAAGTGGCTGAACTGGAGTGTCTCCCAGTCCGAACAGGCTGTTCGGATATGCTCTGAGTTCTTTTTCTTCCAGGCTGAGTTTGTCGAAGGCAGTTTTGAACAAGATGTCGGTGGAGCTTCCTTGGTCTACCAGCGTACGGTGGAGGTTTGCGTTTGCCAGTATGATAGTGATGAGCATGGGATCGTCGTGTCTTGAGATGATACCAGATGCGTCCTCTTTGGTAAAAGTAATTGTGGGGATGTCGGGTGCTTCCTCTTTTCCCTCGACATGATATACTTCTTTAAGATATCTTTTGCGAGATGATTTGGAGATTCCTCCTCCCACAAATCCTTTGTGTATCATGTGGACGTGTCTCTCTGGTGTACGAGGTGATTGCTCAGTTCGTCCGACATCTTCGTCCCGTCTTCTTTTTCTTTGCTCATCAACTCGGCTGGCTAGGTACCGATCTAATTTTCCTTCTCTTACCAGTTTTTCTATAACATTTTTTAAATCAAAGAATTTGTTGGTGGAATGTGCACGGAGTCGATGGTATTCACAATATTCGGTCCGATTTTCTCCCCCTTTCTTGCTTTTGAGTGGTCGAGCCGGGGGTATTTTTTCAGTATGAAAAACTTCTCTGTAGACATCCACAGGGAACACCCGAAGAGGGGTGTAATTGTGGTATTTTTTAATTTTTTCCCCATGTTGATCTTCTTTCTTTTTGGACTCTTTATCCTTATCTCGGGAGGAGTAGGAAAATCCGGATTTTGAGGTCTCTCCTAGTCGAGAGTTCTCCTCCATGTTAATGTACTTCTCTGCTCGTTCTTGCACTTTGTTCAGAGATGTGGGATGTTTTTTCGATATAGATTGGCTAAAAGGTCCTTCTCGCAAGCCATTGATGAGACCCATAATGGCGGCCTCTGTTGGTAGGCTTTGTATGTCTAGACAAGCTTTGTTGAATCTTTCCATGTAGCTGCGGAGACTTTCCTGATCTCCTTACTTGATTCCCAATAGACTTGGGGCGTGCTTAGCTTTGTATTTTTGGATGGAGAGTCTGGCCAGAAACTTCTTGGCTAAGTCGTCGAAACTTGAGATAGACTTAGGGGGTAGATTGTCGAACCATTTAATTGCGGTCTTTGTTAGATTGTCGAACTACATCTGACGCGTCGGAGAGGTATATTCTACTTCTGAAATTACTGAGATGATGGCCGGGATCTGCTGTGCCATCGTATAAAGTTATGTCGGGAAGTTTGAAGTCCTTTGGGATTTTGGTCCTCATGATCTCTTTGGTGAATGGGTCTTGGTCCTTACGGGAGTTGCCTTCATGTTTGGATCGAGTATTTTTGGCCTTGAGATCTACTTCGAGTTTTAGGAATTTGTCTTCTAACTCGCGGCGTCGCTTAACTTCCCTTTGTAGGTCTCTCTCAGCTTCTCGTTGATGCTCCACCTCTTTTTCGAGTTATTTTAGGCGATTTTGAAGTGCCTCCATGGCTTCCGTGTTTGGCGAATTTTTATCTTTGTTAGGTTGTGGGGTATCTTTTGGTGTAGAGTCCGTGTTTTTGTGCGGCGTTCTATCTTCTAGATCCGAGTCATGATCGTTGTCATGGTCGTCCGCCATGGTGGTGGGATGACTTCCAGGTCCCCGGCAACGGCGCCAATGTTCCGAGGGTTACCTGAAACTATAGGTCGATCTCGGACGAGATCTTCTGTACTGGTCAGAGATGACGTGTCCGGCTGGTGGATGGCGGCCAGAGCTGTCGTGTCCGACTTGTGGGACTGGCTGCACTACTGATCCTTCATCACCGGAGGGTGGGGGTACCTGCAAGGGACTCCGATGCTTAAGTTAGCAAGGGTATTAGCAGGTTTTTTATAGAATCAGAGTATGAGTTATACCTGGATGCTCTAGTGTATTTATAATGGTGTGGAGTGACCTTTTAGATAAGATAAGTTAGTTATCTTATCTTATCTTATCTTTGAGTGAGGTCATCTTATCTTTAAGGGAACCGCCCTTATCTTTGTAGGCTCGGGCTGCCTTTGGATTGGGGTCATGTTCCTCTATTTGGGCCCTTTATTGGGCTTTCCTGGCAATTTGGCCGAGCTCTTTGAGAAGAGGTCGGATAGTTTGACCTGAAGAGGTCGGTTGCCTTGTCGCTAAACATCCCGGGTCGGACAGCTCGACCCAGGGTATGAACAGAATCTAATAAACATCAAGGATTCTAATAAACCTCATCAATCAACATAATTGAACCGTCATCTGCCTTCCCAAATTCATACTTTGTGTCAACCAATATAAAGCCATGTTCTGAAGCCACACGCGAGAAATTCGAATTTCATCAAAGCAAGCCAATGTCAAAGAGTCAAATTGCATCACAACAATAATAATGATAAGTTTCCTACTCATCACAGGTATTTATACTTTTGTTCCAGTAAGGCATTATTGAAAAGAATACAAGGACAAGTTTGAGATTTTCATTGAACTAGAAGTGATCCAGTGCAACAGACCGACAATTCTAAAAAATAAGTCTACACCATCTATTCATCTCTATAATCCAAATAACAGATAGCACATACACTGAGAGTGTGTTGTTATCGTCTTGGGATACATTGAGAAGGCATATCATTACTTTTTTCATTTCACAAAATTTATAAATGACATATAAAATGCTTAATTACCTTACCGTATTTAAATAGACTTAAAACTTTTTTGTTGACTTCCTCATAATCAACTCTTATCATTAATTCCCTTTCTATAATCTACAAGGGAAATTGATCATAAAAAGAATTGAGAAAGCTAGATAAAAGAAAACTATAAAAAAAATAGTAAAAACATTATCCACCATTAATCATATCCTCGCTAGTATCAAGAAGCAACTGTACGGTATGATATGAACTAGGCTCTTAAGAAAATAATATTATCCACCTGAAGAAGAAAAACATTGACGCTGCCTTAAAAAAAAAAAGAAAAAAACAGCATAATAAGATAGATTTGCCTATTGTTTCTTATTCCTGCAACATTATTTGATCTGTCTATTCATTCCTTGGGTATCTAAATCTAGTCTTTTACTGTAACTTTAATTGTATTAAAAAGATAGATGCAGATGAGAGTACAAGGAATAATACCTCATCAGCCAGCTTTTGGTTTTTTACCAAAACTGGGATGTGTTATATAACATTATAGCCTATTAAATAAAGAGACAAACAATTGTAAGAATGCAAAACAAAAAATATAAGGACCTCACCATCCGGGAGGGCATTGCCACAATAGTTCCAGATGCCTTTATTGTAGACTGTCCATAATGAAGTATAGTACTTTCGGTCATAAACCCTTTAGCTACAGCAGTAATAAGGTGGCAACAAACAGTTTCTAGAATCCTCATCTCTGCTTTTGTAAAGAAAATATTTTGATAATATTGAGAACAATATGAATAAAGAATGAGCATAGCATGTTGAAGTTTGGGTAGCATGAATAAACTTAGAGCACTTAATGATAACTGCAATATTTACTTTTATCCCAGTTACTCCGAAAAAATATATTCTATTTTTATCGTACTTTTCAAGCTATGATTTCCAGCAAACTAACTCCTCCTCCACAACCTATACCAAATATATATGCCAATTCATAACCATTGAAATCATTTGATAAAATGTGGATGCAAGCACTAATCCGAAATACCAATTAACAAAACACTCACCAACAAACTCAACAGGAAAAACATAACATTTCTTTGCTATGGTAACATTAGGATCAGGAGTGGACACAACGACATTAGCAGTTATATACTGGGTTCTCTCAAATCATCACAAGCTTGTCTGGTTAAGCACCAAGTAAACAGTTCATATAGAGAACAAGGATAGAGAATAAGAACACAAAACCTGTCCCTTGAAGGGAATTGAGGCAAGGACTCTATCAAATGCACTCTGTCATATGACCACAAGTAACCAAATTCATCAATTTTTCAAATGATTTTTTTAGTACAATGTTTTCTGCTTTTATATTACTGTTGCAATTTTACTAGAAATCTCGACTTCCATTCATTTGTATTAATGAGTAGATAAATTAGAGAGGGATTAAAGAAGGAAATATGCACCTTTCCCCTGGTTTTGGAGGTGTTGGCAGGAACCGTATGGTGAAGATTTGTTTCGGAGAGGCAGTTAAAGGGGGAGGTGGTTCTGATGGATTGGAGCACTTGGTTCTTGCGTGTGCTATTGAGAAGAGTGTCGAGCAGGGCGGCGTGTTCTTGTTGTTGTGGTTGTGCGGCGGCGGAGAGTGTGGGAAGTTGTTGTTTGGTTTGAAAGTGAGCGCGCAGGAGGTTGGGGGAGGTGGAAGAGTGGGTGTGAGGTTGATTTTGAAAGGGGTTTTAGGAGGGTTAAACGTAGCAGCCATAAACATGGATTCACTCATCGCACTGTGTAACACCCTAATTAGCCTAAGCTTTACCTCGCATCGTAAAGCAAAGGTTAATCAGAGATTGCGACAGTTCTAAACTCATACATATTATATATATAGAAAGAATAGTATAATCTAGAAGCCCGATGAAGGATATAGCTTAAATTTTGGATTTGAAAAGCGCAAAACGTACTAAGGAAACTACTAGCTTAAGGCACAAGAAACAGATAAGATACAAAAAAATATAAGTATATAATATCATAGGAAACTAGCCTCGACTCGCGGAGTTTAAGCCGGCTAGCCATATACAGGTATACAGAACCATACAGTGAAAACAGCTTATACAAGTTTTTCTCTCCTAAAACAAGCCTCTAAGCAAAGACAAAATATAAAAGAGAGGTGTATAAACAAGATAAACCAAAAAGACTCCAAAAGAATCCAAGATCCTCCACTTCTGTCACCATCCAAAGCAACTCACCGAGGTGAGTTGTGACCTGCTTCTGAAAAACACAACAAAGATATGGTGTGAGAATCAGAGGTTCTCAAGATGGTAACAGTGCCCAGTGATGTAGAATATAAGACCCCAGGATGCCAAAGACAATTTGTTCTGAGGGTTACCTGAAACTGTAGGTCAATCTCGAACGAGATCTTCTGTGCTAATCGGCGCTGACGTGTCTGACTTGTAAGTGGTGGCTGGAGCTATCGCGTCTGATTTGTTGGACTGGTGGTGATGCTAATCCTTTGTCACCGGAGGGTGGTGGTACCTGCAAGGGACTCCGATGTTTAAGTTAGCAAGGGTATTAAGCAGGTTTTTAGTAGAATCAGAGTATGAGTTATACCTGGGTGCTCCAGTGTATTTATAATGGTGCGGAGCAACTTCATTGGAGATAAGATAGTTATCTTATCTTATCTTATCTTATCTTTTGAGTAAAGTCATCTTATCTTCAAGGGAACCGCCCTTATCTCTATAGGCCTGGGCTGCCTTTAGATTTGGGTCGTGTTCCTCTGTTTGGGCCTTTTTGGGCCTCTATAGTGATTTGGCCGAGCTCTTGGAGAAGAGGTCAGATGTTCCTGACCTGAAGAGGTCGGTTGGCTTGTCGTCAATCATCCCGGGTCGAACATCTCGACCCAGGGTATGAACAGTGCCCCTGCTCGAGTGTGGTCTTCCTTTTGAAGTCGAGTCCTTAGTTTTAGGACTTCAATCTTTCTCTGGAGAAGCCGAGCTCGAGCATCGTCGATTTCTTCCTTGTAGAGTTTCTATTCCGAGGGTTACCTGAAACAGGAGGTCGATCTCGGATGAGATCTTCTGTACTGGTCGGTGCTGACATGTCTGGCTTGTGAGTGGCGGCCGGAGC
The DNA here is from genome assembly GCF_059453495.1 of Arachis ipaensis. Classification (NCBI taxonomy): domain Eukaryota; kingdom Viridiplantae; phylum Streptophyta; class Magnoliopsida; order Fabales; family Fabaceae; genus Arachis; species Arachis ipaensis. The sequence continues at coordinate 141,265,510 of NC_142436.1, forward strand.
GGTTGCATCCGACTTGTTGGACCGACTGCACTGCTGATCCTTTGTCACCGGAGGGTGGGGGGTACCTGTAAGGGACTCCGATGCTTAAGTTAGCAAGGGTATTAAGCAGGTTTTTAGTAGAATCAGAGTATGAGTTATACCTGGGTGCTCCAGTGTATTTATAATAGTTGTAGAGTGACCTTTTTAGATAAGATAAGTTAGTTATCTTATCTTATCTTATCTTTGAGTGAGGTCATCTTATCTTCAAGGGAACCGCCCTTTATCTCTATAGGCTTGGGCTGCCTTTAGATTTGTGTCGTGTTCCTCTGTTTGAGCCCCTTACTGGGCTTTTCCGTCGATTTGACCGAGCTCTTTGAGAAGAGGTTGGGTATTCTGACCTGAAGAGATCAGTCGCTTTATTACTGAACATCCTGGATCGGATAGCTCAACCCAGGGTGTGAACAGTGCCCCTGCTTGAGCTCGGTCTTCTACTTTGAGGTCGAGTGTTTGACTTCGATCTTTCTCTAGTGAAGCCGAACTCGAGCATTTTGTCGATTCTTTTCTTTGTAGAATCTTTTTGAATGTGGAATGTTTTCTTCTAAAAGTGTGCATTTTTATATCAGCACTTTGTTCTTGGGAACGTGCGAGGGTTTAATACCTTCATTAATTGGTATTAATTTTCCCGTTTCCCTTGGCTTTATTTTGAATTTTTTTGCAATCAGAAATGGTTTCTCTCCTTCATCCTTCTTTGTAACTTTTCCCTTCGTTCTCTCGCTTTCTGTTTCTCGCCTACATTTTGCCTTTCCTTGCGTTGCGGCGTCATTCCACGATCCGGCGATTCCGTCTTTCCATCTTCAACTCCTCCGGTTTTTTCAGGTTGGTTCCATTTATAGTTTCTTCACTTTGCTCTGTCTTTTGGTTTTCTGGTAAGTCCTTGATATTTGACTGCATGTCGAAAAAGCTTGAACCTTTCTATGATCTTGTGTTTGCTTGTCGCTGTAATGTGTTTTATCTGACTTTCTTTTTCGTTTTTACGCATACTCCTGGTATTTCTGTTTGAGGCTTCCTAGGGCTTTGCACATTCTACTGCCTCTTCTGACATCAAGGTTGAAAAAGCTGTATCTTGCTTTAACCATTCAAAAGATTGTCCCTTGATTTCTGCCCTGTTTGGTGGCTTTTCTCACTGCTGATCTTTGTAGATAACGACACTTGTTAAGATTTTCTTTGTTTGTTTGGGATGCATCTTTGATGACTATTTCTTCTGGACATTTTGTTGCTATCTGCTTTCGTTTTTTATTTTGGATTGGGACGGTGAGTTTGGGAGGTAGCTCATTTGGATGGCCGCGTTTGATTTGTGGTTTGTGGCCTTCGAGGTGTTGTTTTGGTTGTAGACCAGAGAGGGTTTGTTATTTTCTTGTGTCGAGACGTACGCCTGTTTTTCCTAAATCCTTGTCCTGTTGACTGCCTCCAAAGGATGCCCCTTGATCTTTTTGGTATGGGTCCAAGGGTTTCCTTTGTTGCTTGTACTATACTAGATTATGTTGGCTGAGTTATTCTGATTTCGTCTAGGATGTTTTTTAGTAATCCAATCTTCTTTTCTTATTTGTAGGACTCGTTTGGCCATGTCTTCTCGCAATAACATTGTAGAGATGTCTTCTAAAGTTCCCGAGGGGATGTCCGATTGGCTGGACTCCCTTGTCTTAATGTGTGTCTCTGTGGTGGATGCTGAGTTTTGTGTAGAGCTGAGGAAACGTCATAGGGTTTGTGGTGGCGGTGCCCGAGAGAGGGATTATGAGCTTGTAGCGCCCGACTCTGACGAGAGGGTTAGTTTTCCTACTTTGGTCGAGGGAAAGCGTCCCTTCTTCTACGCCTATGAATATTTCTTTAGCTAGTTGGATATTACTTTTCCCTTTACTGCTATCGAGACCGACTTGTTGTGGTCGTGTAACATTGCCCCATCCCAGCTTCATCCGAATTCCTGGGGTTTTATCAAGATCTTTCAGCTGCTTTGCCAAGAGTTAGGCGTAACACCTTCTCAGACTCTTTTCCTCTATCTTTTTTTTTCTGCCAAGCCTGGAGCTTCTTCCAAAAAGAAGGCTTCCTGGGTTTCTTTCAGGTCTGCCCAGGGGCATAAAGTTTTTGCCATGTATGATGAATCTTTTAAGGATTTTAAGAATTATTTCTTTAGAGTCCGCGCTGTTGAGGGGGTCCGCCCCTTTTTTCTTGATGAGAATGACGAGCCTGCTTTCCCTCTAGAATGGCAAAAGGATATGAGAGTGTCTCGTTATACCTGGGAGATGCTTGACGAGGTTGAACGGGCTTTTGTAATTGTTCTTGAAGATTTATGGGGGGAACCACCCCATCTTGATACAAAAAAGTTTTTGAGTGACCCGTCTCTGGTTCGAACTGCTTTGGGTACTCTCTGATTTGTTTCTGTACTTGTTTCTTAGTTTTACTTCTTCTTTTTGTGATTGTAACCTATTACTGTGGTTGATTCTGTATTTTCAGAGATGTCTAAAAACAATGATTCCATGAAGGCCTTCAAAAAGGCAAGGAAGGCTGCTGCTGCTCAAAATATCTTGGCCAAGGTGACAGGAGAGGGATCTTCTCAAGTTCAGGTGAAGCCGCCCGTGCCAAGTTCTCCTGGGCCGAGGAAGGTGATCCCCACTCCTTGGGTTCGTCTGGCCGACCCTCCACAGACTTCTGCTGCTACTTTTGGTGCTCCTCCCAACAAGAAACAAAAAACAATTGAGCCTTTCAACCTTGATGCTCCTGACTTCGATGCGGTGGAGTTCGTTGATCAGCAAATCAGTCCTTATGGTGCCCTCTCCATGGATGATGTATCACTCCTTCGCCATTTAGATTTTATAACTCGGAGTAGCATCAAGATGGCATATGTGGGGCTGCCCTATATCGTACTGCCCAAAATCTTCCCCTTCACGCTACCAAAGCCTTCATGGAGGAGGCTAAACAGGAGTTCGATCGGATGAAGGTCTTGAAGGAGGAGCTTGAAGTAAAAGTAGCAAAACTGGAAAAGGAACTGAAGAACGAGAAGGCTAGCTCTCTTGCCCTGGCAGCTTCTGTGAGGTTGGCCGAGGACACTGCATTGAGGCATAAAGACAGTTACGTCACATCCTATCGGGAGGTGATGCGTCTGAGGGAGGAGTTGGAGTCTGCCTGAGTTGATTACTCCGAGCTTCAAGGTCACCTTGTCGACAGCGTAAATGCTGCTTTTGATAACCTGAAGGAGCAGGTTCAAGTTCTTGCTCCTGAGGTTGACCTTACTCTCTTAAGCTTGGACAATGTTGTGAGGGATGGTGATGATGATGTCGGACCTCCCTTTGCGCCTGATGCTAAAGTGTCGACTTCTACAGTTCCTCCAGCTGGGATCGTTCATCCTGTATCCGATCTGGACTGTCAAATCCTGAATCGGGATGATGGGACCGTGGATGCTGTGCCCGTTCAGATTCGCCCTCCTTCACCCCGTGCTGATGCTCCCGGGAAGGTGTTCATATCCTGGGTCAAGCTGTCCGTCCCGGGATGTTTAGCGACAAGTCGACCGACCTCATCAGGTCAAACTATCCAACCTCTTCTCAAAGAGCTTGGCCAATATCCGACCTCTTCACAAAGAGCTCGGCCAAAATCACTACAGAGGTCCAAGAAGGCCCAAATAAAGGGACACAGCCCAATCTAAAGGTGGTTAAAGCCTAGAAAGATAAGGACAGTTCCCCAGAAGATAAGATGACCCCACTCAGAGATAAGATAAGATAAGATAAGATAACTAACTTATCTTATCCAAAAAGGTCACTATCTCACCATTATAAATACACTGGAGCACCCATGTATAACTCATACTCTGATTCTACATAAAACCTGTTTAATACCCATGCTAACTTAAGCATCGGAGTCTCTTGCAGGTACCCCCACCCTCCGGTGACAAAGGATCAACAGTGTAGTCAGTTTAACAAGTCGAACACGGCAGCTCTGACCGCCACCTACCAGCCAGACACGTCAGCACCAACCAGTACAGAAGATCTCATCCGAGATCGACCTCCAGTTTTAGGTAACCATCAGAATATTGGCGCCGTTGCCGGGGACCTGGAAGTCATCCCACCATCATGGCGGACAACCATGACAACGACCACGATTCAGATCTAGAAGATAGAACGCTGCACGAGAATGCGGATACTACACCAAAAGATACTCCTCAACCCAATAAAGGCAAGAATTCGCCAAACGAGGAGGCCATGGAGGCACTTCTAGATCGCTTAAAGCAACTCGAAAAAGAGGTGGAGCACCAACGAAAAGCTGAGAGAGACCTACGGAGGGAAGTTAGGTGACACCGCGAGTTAGAGGACAAGCTCCTAAAACTTGAAGCAGATCTCAAGACCAAGACTACTCGATCCGGTCACGAAGATGAATCCCACAAAGATCAAGATCCATTCACCAAGGAGATCATGAAAGCTAAAGTCCCAAAGGACTTCAAAGCTAACGACATGACTCCGTATGACGGCACATCGGATCCAAGCCATCATCTTAGCAATTTCAGAAGCAGGATGTATCTCACGGAAGCCTCAGATGCAATCCATTATTTTCCATCCAGAAGGACAAAGCCAAGCACGCCCAAAGTCTATCAAGCAAGGAGATCGGAAAAGTCTCCGCAGCTACATGGAAAGATTCAACAAAGCATGCCTCGACATACAAAGTCTTCCAACAGAAGCGGCCATCATAGGACTCATCAATGGCCTAAGAGAAGGACCTTTCCGCCACTCAATATCCAAGAAGTACCCAACATCTCTAAACGAGGTTCAAGAAAGGGCGGAAAACTATATCAATATGGAGGAGAACTCCCGATTGGGAGACAGCTCAAAAACTGGATTCTCCTAACCCACCACGAGACAAGGACAAAGAATCCAAGAAAAAAGAAAATCAACCCGGTGAGAAGCCTAGAAAATATCACAATTACACCCCTCTTCGGGTGTCTCTTGTGGATGTTTACCGAGAAATATGCAACACTGAGAAGATCCCACCACCTCGCCCAATCAAACACAAAAGAGGTCGGACGAATTGAAGGTCCACCTCACACCAAAGAGGTCGGACGAATTGAAGGTCCACCTCACACCAAAGAGGTCGGACGAGTTGAAGGTCCACCTCACACCAAAGAGGTCGGACTTGTTGAAGGTCCACCTCACACCAAAGAGGTCGGGCGAGTTGAAGGTCCACATCACACCAAAGAGGTCGGACGAGTTGAAGGTCCGCCTCACACCAAAGAGATCAGACGTGTTGAAGGTCCACCTCACACCAAAGAGATCGGACGAGTTGAAGGTCCACCTCACAACAAAGAGGTCGGACGAGTTGACAGTTCACCTTACAACAAAGAGGTCGGACAAATTGAAGGTCCACCTCACACCAAAGAGGTCGGACGAGTAGAAGGTCCACCCCACACTGAAGAGGTCGGACGAGTGGAACATCCACCTCACACCGAAGAGGTCGGACGAGTTGAAGGTCCACCTCAGACCGAAGAGGTCGGACAAAGGTCCACCTCACACCAAAGAGGTCGGACGAGTTGAACGTCCACCTCACACCAAAGAAGTTGGACAATTTGAAGGAAGAGGTCGGACGAGTTAAACGTCTACCTCACACCGAAGAAGTCGGACGAGTTGAACGTCCGTCTTACACCCCTGAGAGATTTGTTCATATGATAAATGGAGGATTCGCAGGAGGAAGGATCTCTAACTCATCTCGCAAAAGACACCTCAAAGAGGTATATTAAGGAAGGGAGAGAGGTTCGAAAAGGACAACGGAATGCGAACAAGCCTTCCGAGATTTCAAAAATTCTTGGGGCGACCACCCGTTCTCACCAGACCCCGGGAAAGTGAAAAACTCATATTATACCTCGCAGTGGAAAATCGGGCAATAGCCTTAGCACTAGTCAGAGAGGACGAAAGTGGGCAACAACCCGTCTACTTCATCAGCAAAGCTCTACAAGGGGCCGAACTAAACTATCAAAAGATAGAAAAAGTTTGCCTACGCCCTCGTACTCACCTCTCAACGACTCCACCCATACTTTCAAGCTCACACTATCAGAGTTCGGACCAACCAGCCCATAAAAGGCATCCTACAGAAAACAAACTTAGCTGGAAGAATCCTACAGAGGACAGCTCAGATAATTCAGGGGACCCTGGACAAAACCAGAGAATATCTCGGACAATTCGGGGGACCCTGGACAAAAACAGCCAACAACTCGGACAAAATTGGGGAAAATGAAGACTGACACATAGAATGCCCGAGCTGATGCATTTTCAAAACTACGAAATCCAGCCAATCAGACTTGCTGTCCGGGATCTTAGCAGACATCTCAAAGATATAGGTCGACTATGGGGTTACTACCAGACAACTCGGGTAAATAAGGAAACAACTCGGACAATAACAGTAAAATATTAAATGACAGACGTGGCAGTAAAAGGGAAACCCCAAGACTCACAAGAAAGTCCAGGGGCACCCTTTGGAGGCAACAACAGGGCAAGAACACAGAAAAAAGAAGTCGACAATCTATACCTAAACAGTCCGAACACCTCTCAAACAAAAGGTCAAAAAAAAAGCTAGAACTTTTGTACAAAAGAAGTCAGGCAACGATGAAAAGAAATAGGAACAGCAACCAAATCCTAAGCAAAGCACACATTCTCCTCAAAGGCGAACGACAAAAGAAAAGTCACAACAAATGATCAAAGACACAAACTTTTTGCAGAAAGAACCAAAGTTCTTTAGATCAAAAGGGAGCTTGGGCTGAAGAGCTCCCACAAGTCCTATGGCCATATTGGACAACTCCACGCTTCACCACGAAGGAATCACCTTTCCGATTAGCTTACGGAATGGAGGCAATGATCCCAGTGGAGGTCAAAGAAGGATCGCCCAGAGTGATCCACTACAGTGAAGAGGCCAACTCCCAACTTCAAAAGGAAGAACTCAACCTACTTCCAAAAACCCGAGACTCGGATCAAGGAAGAAGCGTTAAAACGTCAAATGGCCTCAAGATACAATCAGAAAGTAATCTAGCAACAACGATCTCATTCTAATCCGAAATGACATCAGAATAGGTTGGTCAGGAGAAGAGAAGCTAGCAGCCAACTGGAAAGGACCATACCAAGTTGTTCAGAAGAATTGGGAAAGGTTGCTACAAAGTGTCCAACCTCGAGGGGCAAGAGCTACCAAGGTCATGGCATGCCTGCAATCTAAAAAGGGCGCCAGGCCGAGATCCAAAAAGATTGCCCGACCTAGAAAGGTAAGTACTAACATGTACACACTCTTATCTTCATTTTATTGTTTAAAAGATTGCAGATTCCCTAAAAAGTTTCCTACCAAGACGCCCGACTACGGCAGATCGGCAAGGTGAACACCAAATTCACCGCCCGATCACGACAAAGTCGGCAAGATGAAAACCAAATTCATCATCCGATTACAAAGCGACAAGTCGGCAAGGTGAAAACCAACTTCACCGCCCGACCACGATGAAAACCGAATTCATCGGTCGACAAAGTGAAAACAAAATTCACTGCTATACCAAGACGCATTAATCTGAAACGCAAATTTCACTGCCGGATCACGACAAGGTCGGCGGGGTGAAAACCAAATTCACCGCCCGATCACGATAAAAGTCGGCAAAGATGAAACCAGAATTCATCGCCCGATTTCGACAAGGTCGGCAAAAAAGTGAAAGCAGAATTCATCGCCCGATTATAAAGCAACAGATCGGCAGAAAGTGAAAAAACAATTTCACTGCACGATCATGATAAAGAAAATCGTTCGATAAAGGTGAAAACGCGATTCACCTAAAAGACGATCTAAAGATAGCAACCACCTTCTACAAATCGGCAAAGATGAACACAGAATAATGCAAGAAGTTATCGAAAGTGATCCGAAAAAAGAACCTGACGAGGTCTTAATAGATTGCTAAATAGTAACTTAAAGACTGGCCGACGTTAAGAAGTCGGACCAAGTCAACCCAAGTTATAAGTAAACCCTGGAAAGAGGTCTGGCCAACCCTATAAAAGAGGATTACTTTAACTTAGAAGGGCTCAACATGACAAAGTCGGCCCAAAACATAAAAGTTATAAAAGTAATCCCTGAAAGAGACTTGACAAAGGTCCAAGAAAGAGGATTACGAAATAACTTAAAAGAGATCGACATAAAGAAGTCGTTCTCCTACAACGGACAAGTTATAAAAGTAATCCCTGAAAGAGACCTGACAAAGGTCCAAGAAAGAGGATTACAAAAATAACTTAGAAGGGCCCGACATGAAGAAGTCAGCCCAAGCCAATTAAAGCGACAGATTGGACCGACGAGAAGAAGTCGGACCAACAAAAGCTACAGCTTGGACCGACAAGAAGAAGTCGGACCAACGAAAGCTACAGCTTGGACCGACAAGAAGAAGTCAGACCAACGAAAGCTACAAATTGGACCGACAAGAAGAAGTCGGACCAACGAAAGCTACAGATTGGACCGATGAGAAGAAGTCGGACCAACGAAAGCTACAGCTTGGACCGACAAGAAGAAGTCGGACCAACAAAAGCTACAGATTGGACCGACGAGAAGAAGTCGTACCAACGAAGTACCAAACCTCTAGAAAAATCTACAAAGATTGCAAAGCAATGAAGAAAACAAGACAGACAGATGCTTGAGCATGACTTCCAAAGAGATTGAAGCTCTGAAAAGCACGATCTCACAGAAAGATCGAACTCAAGCAGGGGCACTGTTCATATCCTGGGTCAAGCTGTCCGACCCAGGATGTTTAGCGACAAGCCGACCGACCTCTTCAGGTCAGACTATCCGACCTCTTCTCAAAGAGCTCGGCCAATATCCGACCTCTTCACAAAGAGCTCGGCCAAAATCACTACAGAGGCCCAAGAAGGCCCAAATAAAGGGACACAGCCCAATCTAAAGGCGGTTAAAGCCTAGAAAGATAAGGGCAGTTCCCCAGAAGATAAGATGACCCCACTCAGAGATAAGATAAGATAAGATAAGATAACTAACTTATCTTATCCAAAAAGGTCACTATCTCACCATTATAAATACACTGGAGCACCCAGGTATAACTCATACTCTGATTCTACATAAAACTTGTTTAATACCCATGCTAACTTAAGCATCGGAGTCTCTTACAGGTACCCCCCACCCTCCGGTGACAAAGGATCAACAGTGCAGTCAGTTCAATAAGTCGGACACGGCAGCTCTGGCCGCCACCTACCAGCCGGACACGTCAGCACCGACCAGTACAGAAGATCTCATCCGAGATCGACCTCTAGTTTCAGGTAACCCTCGGAACAGAAGGCTTCTGATGTTTAACTGAACTTTTTTATTTTGATTGTGTAGATAGCCCGACTTGTGGGCTTTTAAACTCTTTATTTTGTAAATTTCATTTTGCTGACTGTTGACACTTGTTTAGTTGCTTGTTTAGCAACTTTAGGCTAAAAAACAAAAAATAGCTTCCAAGTTCTTGGGGCTGATTTGAGTAGCCCCTTTGAATTTGTTTTTATCACAACTTCACGCCTTTAATATCATGTCGATCTTTATCTCGTCTAGGCACTTTTTCTAGGCTTTTGGTAGTGCTGGAGCCTTGTCGCTCGATCTCTTTGAGTTGCTTTGTGCTTGTGATCTTTGATTCTTTTTGAGGCAACAAACAAAAATCCTGTTTTGTTTGGACCTTTTGTGAGATCTCTGCCAAGTATCACTTTTTGTAGTTTTCGCACTTTATGTGGGTCGACCTCGTCATGTCGGGTCCTTCCTTATGTGAACCACTTTCGTCGTGTCGGATCAAGTTATTTCGTAATCCTCTTTCTTGGACTTTTGTTCAAGTCTCTTTCAGGGATTACGTTTATAATTTTAGGTTTTGGACCGACTTCATCGTGTCGGGCTCTTCTAAGTTAGTTTTGTAATCCTCTTTCTTGGACCTTGTTCAGGTCTTTTTCAGGGATTACTCTTATAACTTTATGTTTTGGGCCGACTTCGTCATGTCGGGCCCTTCTAAGTTATTTTTGTAATCTTCTTTCTTGGACCTTGTTCAGGTCTCTTTCAGGGATTACTTTTATAACTTTATGTTTTGGGCCGACTTTGTCATGTCGGGCCCTTCTAAATTATTTTTGTAATCCTCTTTCTTGGACCTTGTTCAGGTCTCTTTCAGGGATTACTTTTATAACTTTATGTTTTGGGCCGACTTCGTCATGTCGGGCCCTTCTAAGTTAAAGTAATCCTCTTTAATAGGGTTGGCCAGACCTCTTTCCAGGGTTTACTTATAACTTGGGTTGACTTGGTCTGACTTCTTAACGTCGGCCAGTCTTTAAGTTATTATTTAGCAATCCATAAGACCTCGTCAGGTTCTTTTTCCGGATCACTTTCGATAACTTCTTGCATTATTCTGTTATCATCTTTGCCGATTTGTAGAGGGTGGTTTCAATCTTCATTTGGTCGACCTTTAGATGAATTGTGTTTTCATTTCTGTTGATCTTTATCGTGATCGTGCAATGAATTTGTTTTTCACTTTCTGCCGATCTGTTGCTTTATAATCGGACGATGAATGTTTCAGATTAATGCATCTTGAGAATTTGTAGAATATCTAAAATATATTTTATTCAAAAGAAAATGCAAATATATACATGCGGTAGTTTTTCATCCCTTTAAGTCGGATAGTTTGTAGGTCTTAGCTTGGTACCTCATTAAAAACCCTTTTTCAGGAAAAAGAGTGTACCTTATACCAAGATCCTTTATCATCCCTAGCTATAGTACCTTCTTAGGTTACAGGCGTGCCACAATCTAGGAAGCTCTCGTCCATCGAGTTCGGACAGTCTGTAGTAGCCCTTCCCAAGTACTTCTATGACTTGGTAGGGTCCTTTCCAGTTTGCTGCCAGCTTTCCTTCTCCAGGTCGAGTTGTTCCGATATCATTTAGGATTAGGGTGAGGTCGTTTTCCGCGAAACCTCGTGCCACTACTTTTTGATTATATTTCAAAGCCATTCGACGCTTTAGTGCTTCCACCCTGATCCGAGCTCTTTCCTGGACTTCCGGGAGTAGGTCGAGTTCTTTCCTTTGCAGTTGGGAGTTGGCTTCTTCATTATAGTGGACTACTCTAGGCGACCCTTCTTCAATTTCTACCGGGATCATTGCCTCCACTCCGTATGCTAATCGGAAGGGTGATTCCTTTGTGGTGGAATGTGGTGTTGTTCGATATGCCCATAGGACTTGTGGGAGTTCCTCAGCCCAAGCTCCCTTTGCGTCCTGTAATCTCCGTTTTAACCCGGCCAATATGAATTTGTTGGCAGCTTCGGCTTGTCCATTGGCTTGGGGATGTTCGACGGAGGTGAACTGGTGCTTTATGTTCAAATTGGCTACTAATTTTCTGAAGCCTGCATCTGTGAATTGGATGCCATTGTCTGTGGTGATGGAGTATGGGACCCCGAACCTTGTAACAATATTTCTATATAGGAATTTTCGACTTCTTTGAGTAGTGGCGTTAGCTAGGGGTTCTGCCTCGATCCACTTTGTGAAGTAGTCTACCCCTACTATGAGGAATTTAACTTGTCCCGATCCCTGAGGAAAGGGTCCGAGAAGGTCGAGTCCCTATTTTGCAAATGGCCAAGGTGAAGTTACGCTGATGAGCTCTTCTGGTGGGGCGATGTGAAAGTTGGCATGCTTTTGACATGGTGGGCATGTCTTTACGAACTCTGTGGCCTCCTTTTGTAGCGTTGGCCAATAAAATCCTGCCCAAAGTACTTTTTTGGTGAGTGCTTGTGCTCCGAGATGATTGCCACAGATGTCGCTGTGTACTTCTTCTAGAACTTCCTTTGTGTTGGAAGTTGGTACACATTTTAACAATGGGATTGAAATTCCTCTTTTATAAAGAGTATTGTTTATGATGGTGTAGTATTGTGCCTCCCGTTTTAACCTCTTTGCCTCCTTCTCATCTGTAGAGAGTGTTTCTGTTTTCAGGTAGTTAATTATGGGAGTCATCCATCCTTTATCTAGGCCTGTTATGGCTAGGACTTTCTCCTCTTCCGAGATTGACGGGTTCTATAGTGTTTCCTGGATGAGGCTTCTATTATTGTCCCCTGATTTGGTGCTGGCTAATTTTGAGAGTGCATCAGCCCGGCATTTTGTTCACGGGGTATGTGACAGATCTTATACTCCCTGAGTTGTCCGAGTTGTTCCCTGGTTTTATCCAAGTACTTTTTCATGGTGGGGTCCTTAGTTTGGTAGCTTCCTGCTATTTGTGAAGTGACCACCTGGGAATCGCTGAAGATGATGAGTCTTTGAGCCCCGACCTCTTTAGCCAGCTTCAAACCAGCTAGTAGTGCCTCATATTCAGCTTGGTTGTTTGAGGCAGGAAACCCGAATTTGAGATAAAGTTCGATTTGGGTTCCTTGATTACTTTCAATTATCACGCTCACACCACTTCCTGTTTTATTTGAGAGAAAGTTCGATTTGGGTTCCTTGATTATTTTCAATTATCACGCCCGCACCACTTCCTGTTTTATTTGAGGAGCCATCCACGTAAAGATTCCATTCTGAGGGGATTTCCGCGGTGTCTGTAAATTCTGTAATAAAGTCGGCTAAGTACTGTGATTTGATCGCTGTCCGAGCTTCATATTGTAGGTCGAACTCAGATAACTCGACTGCCCATTGTAAGATTCAGCCTGCTAGATTTGTTTTCTGTAATATCCCTTTTATGGGCTGGTTGGTCCGAACCTTAATGGTGTGAGCTTGGAAGTACGGGCGAAGTCGTCGAGATGTTACTATGAGAGCATAAGCAAACTTTTCTATTTTTTGGTAGTTCAGCTCGGATCCTTGTAGTGCTTTACTGGTGAAGTATACGGGTTGTTGCCCACTGTCGTCTTCTCGAACTAATGCTGAGGCTACTGCCCGGCTTCCTACCGCGAGGTATAGTATGAGTGGTTCTCCTTCTCGTGGCCGAGATAGTATAGGTGGCCGTCCTAGAAATCTTTTGAAATCTTGGAAGGCTTTTTCGCACTCTGTTGTCTATTCGAACTTTTTTCCTTTCCTTAGAGTAGCATAGAAAGGAAAAGATTTTATCCCTGATTTCGCTAAGAATCTGGACAAGACTGCCAACCTCCCGTTGAGTTGTTGACCTCTTTGACACAAGTTGGGCTCTTCATGTTGAGTATGGCCTGGCATTTATCTGGATTTGCCTCAATTCCTCTTTGTGTGAGCATAGAACCTAAGAATTTGCCCGCTTCTACTGCAAAGGTGCATTTTGCAGGATTGAGTCGCATGCCGTGCTTTCTTATAGTGTCGAACACTTGGACCAGGTCGGACAATAATGCCTCTTCACTTTGTGTCTTTATCAACATGTCGTCCACGTAGACTTCCATGATTTTTCCGATATGATCAGAAAAGACTTTATTCATTAGCCTTTGATAAGTAGCTTCCGCATTCTTAAGACCAAAGGGCATCACAATGTAGCAGTAATTTGCTTTTGGTGTTAAAAACGAGGTATTTTCTTGATCTGGTGGATACATGGGGATTTGATTGTATCCGGAATATGCATCCATAAATGAGAGGTATTTATATCCGGAGGAGGCATCTACCAGGGCGTCGATGCTTGGGAGTGGATAAGGGTCTTTTGGGCAGGCTTTGTTGAGATATGTATAGTCGGTGCACATTCGCCACTTCCCGTTTGATTTTTTCACCAAGACGACATTAGCTAACCACAGTGGGTACTTGACTTCTCTTATGAAACCTGCCTCCAGTAGAGCTTGTACCTGCTCCTCCACAACTTGGGATCTTTCGGGTCTGAGCTTTCTACGCCTTTGTTGTACTGGCCGAGATCCAGGGTAGACTGCTAGCTTATGACACATTATCTCGGGGTCTATGCCTGGCATGTCTGCAGCCTTCCAGCAAAGAGGTCGACGTTGTCTCGTAAGAACTGTACGAGTGATTCTTTTATGTCTCCTTTTAGTGTTGTGCCAATATTGGTTGTTTTGTCCGGGATGTCCCCGATATGGACTTTCTCTATTTCACCTTCGGGTTGTGGACGGAGTTCTTCTCGCCTCTGAACTCCACCAAGTTTGATTGTGTGGAATTCTTCTCCTCTGCCTCTGAGGTTTAGACTTTCGTTATAACAGCGGCGCGCCATCTTCTGATCTGCTTTTATCGTAGCTATCCCTTCTGCGGTTGGGAATTTCATGCATAGATGCGGAGTTGAAACTATTGCGCCGAGTTGATTTAATGTTGTCCGACCTATTAGGGCGTTGTAGGCTGAACTCACATCGACCACGATGTAGTCTATTTTGAGTGTTCTGGATTGATTTCCTTTTTTAAAGGTTGTGTGTAGCGGGACGTATCCCAGTGGTTGCACTGGAGTGTCTCCCAGTCCGAATAGGCTGTTTGGATATGCTTTGAGTTCTTTTTCTTCTAAGCCGAGCTTATCGAAGGCAGTTTTGAATAAGATGTCGGCGGAGCTTCCTTGGTCTATTAATGTGCGGTGGAGATTGGCGATTGCCAGTATGATGGTGATGACCATGGGATCGTCGTGTCCTGAGATGATACCGGATGCGTCTTCTTTGGTGAACGTGATTGCAGGGATGTTAGGTGCTTCCTCCTTTCCTTCGACATGATATACTTCTTTAAGATATCTTTTGCGGAATGATTTGGAGATTCCTCCTCCTGCAAATCCTCCGTGTATCATATGGACATGTCTTTCTGGTGTACGAGGTGATCGCTCGGTTCGTCCGACCTCCTCGTCCCTCCTCCTTTTTCTTTGTTCATCATCTCGGGTCGCCAAATACCGATCTAGTTTTCCTTCTCTTACTAACTTTTCTATGACATTTTTTAGATCGAAGCATTTGTTGGTGGAATGTCCACGGACACGATGGTATTCACAATACTCGTTTCGGTTTCCTCCTCCTCTTTTGCCTTTGAGTGGTCGAGTTGGGGTATTTTTTCTGTGTGGCAGACTTCCTTGTATACATCCACAAGGGATACCCGGAGGGGGGTGTAATTATGATATTTTTTAATTTTTTCCCCTTGTCGATCTTCCTTCTTTTTGGACTCTTTATCCTAATCCCAGTAGGTGAATCCGGGTTTTGAAGTTTTCCCTAGTCGAGAATTTTCTTCCATGTTGATGTATTTCTCTGCTCGTTCTTGCACTTCATCCAGAGATGTAGGATACTTCTTTGATATGGATTGGCTAAAAGGTCCCTCTCGTAGGCCATTGATGAGGCCCATGATGGCGGCCTCTGTTGGTAGACTTTGTATATCTAGACATGTTTTGTTGAATCTTTCCATGTAGTTTTAAAGACTTTTCTGATCTCTTTGCTTGATTCCTAATAGACTGGGGGCGCACTTAGCCTTGTCTTTTTGGATGGAAAATCTGGCCAGGAACTTTTTTGCTAAGTCATCAAAGTTTGAGATGGACTTTGGAGGTAGGTTGTCGAACCATCTGATTGCTGTCTTTGTGAGAGTTGTTGGAAAAGCTTTGCAGCGAACTGCATCTGAGGCGTCGGTAAGGTACATTCTACTTCAGAAATTGCTGAGGTGATGGTTGGGATCTGTAGTGCCATCGTACAAAATCATATCCGGAAGTTTGAAGTCCTTAGGGATTTTGGTCTTCATGATTTCCCTAGTAAACGGATCTTGATCTTTGTGAGCTTTATCCTTAGGGGTGGACCGAGTAGTTTTGGTGTTGAGGTCGGTTTCGAGTTTTAGAAGTTTATCTTCTAATTCTTTTTCCAGTTGCTTTAAACGATCTTGAAGCGCTACTATTACTCCCGGATTTGATGAGTTTTTGTCCCCGTTAGATTCTGGGGTATCTTTCAGTGTATTGCCTGCGTTTTTGTGCGGTGTTCTATCCTATAGATCTGAGTCGTGGTCGTTGTCATGGTCGTCCGCCATGGTGATGGGATGACTTCCAGGTTCCCCGGCAACGGCGCCAATGTTCCGAGGGTTACCTGAAACAGGAGGTCGATCTCGGATGAGAACTTCTGTACTGGTCGGTGCTGACGTGTCCGGCTGGTGAGTGGCGATCGGAGCGGTTGCGTCCAACTTGTTGGACCGATTGCACTGCTGATCCTTTGTCACCGGAGGGTGGGGGTACCTGCAAGGGACTCCGATGCTTAAGTTAGCAAGGGTATTAAGCAGGTTTTTAGTAGAATCTGAGTATGAGTTATACCTGGGTGCTCCAGTGTATTTATAATAGTTGTAGAGTGACCTTTTTAGATAAGATAAGTTAGTTATCTTATCTTATCTTATCTTTGAGTGAGGTCGTCTTATCTTCAAGGGAACCGCCCTTTATCTCTATAGGCTTGGGCTGCCTTTGGATTTGGGTCGTGTTCCTCTGTTTGAGCCCCTTACTGGGCTTTCTCGTCGATTTGACCGAGCTCTTTGAGAAGAGGTCGGGTATTCTGACCTGAAGAGGTCGGTCGCTTTATTACTGAACATCCCGGATCGGATAGCTCGACCCAGGGTGTGAACAGTTTCGTTTTGAATGCGGAACGTTTTTCTTTCTTCTTCTTTAATTTTTGGAAACGCGTGTTCCTTACCTTGGGAACGTGTGATGGTTTTTAATGCCCCATTAATTCTTTTAATGTTCCATTTCCTTTGCCTCCCGCTTTCTCATTTCATTTTGAATTACACTAAAACTTTCTCCTTTCTGTTTCTTCTTTCTCTTTTCTCGCTGTAACTTCCTTCTTTCTCTTTTATTCTTTTGATTCGTTTGTGCCTCTTCATTCTCTGGCTCCAAGTTTTCACGTCTTCGTGCCTTCCTTGGAGTGGTTGTTGGTGTGGGCTCGCCGTCGGTCTTCATCGCCTTTCTTACTTTTATAGGTTGGTCCTCTTTTCTTCTTCTTTCTTCCCGCATTTTTGGAAAGTTTTGATCTTGCTTGAGAGGTGTTCAAACTGTTTGGGTATTGTTCATACCCTGGGTCAAGCTATCCGACCCGGGATGTTCAGTAATAAGGCTACCGACCTCTTCAGGTCAGATTATCCGACCTCTTCTCAAAGAGCTCGGCCAAATCGACAAAAAAGCCCAGTAAAGGGCCCAAATAGAGGAACACGACCCAAATCCAAAGGCAATCCAAGCCTATAGAGATAAAGGCGGTTCCCTTGAAGATAAGCTGACCTCACCCAAAAGATAAGATAACTTATCTTATCTAAGAAGGTCAGCCCACGACCATTATAAATACACTGGAGCACCCAGGTATAACTCATACTCTGATTCTACTAAAAACCTATTTAATACCCATGCTAACTTAAGCATCGGAGTCTCTTGCAGGTACCTCCCACCCTCCGGTGACGAAGGATCAGCAGCACATCCAGTATAACAAGTCGAACACGACAGCTCCGGCCGCCACTCACAGCCAGACACGTCATCTCCGATCAGCCCAGAAGATCTCATCTGAGATCGGCCTACAGTTTCAGGTAACCCTCAGAACATTGGCGCCGTTGCCGGGGAACCTGGAAGTCATCCCATCACCATGGCAGACGACCATGACAACGACCACGACTCAGATCTAGAGGATAGAACACCGCACAAAAATACGGACACAACACTGAAAGATACCCCGGAATCTAACGGGGACAAAAACTCATTAAATTCAGGAGTGATAGAAGCGCTTCAAGATCGTTTAAAGCAACTTGAAAAAGAAACCCAGCATCAACGAGAAGTGGGAAAGGATCTACAAAGAGAGGTAAGGCGACGCCGAGAATTAGAAGATAAACTTCTAAAACCCTAAGCCGATCTCAAAGCCAAAGCTACTCGGTCCACCCCTGAGGACAACTCTCGCAAAGATCAAGATCCATTCACTAGGGAGATCATGAAGACCAAAATCCCCAAGGACTTCAAACTTCCGGATATGACTTTATACGATGGCACTACAGATCCCAACCATCACCTCAGCAATTTCAGAAGTAGAATGTACCTCACCGACACCTCAGATGCAGTTTGCTGCAAAGCTTTTTCAACTACTCTCACAAAGACAGCAATTAGATGGTTCGATAACTTACCTCCAAAGTTCATCTCAAGCTTTGATGACTTAGCCAAAAAGTTCCTGGCCAGATTCTCCATCCAAAAAGATAAGGCTAAGCACGCCCTCAGTCTACTAGGAATCAAGCAAGGAGATCGGGAAAGTCTTCACAACTACATAGAAAGATTCAACAAAATATGCCTAGACATACAAAGCCTACCAACAGAGGCCGCCATCATGGGCCTCATCAATGGCCTACGAGAGGGACCTTTTAGCCAATCTATATCAAAGAAATACCCCACATCTCTGGATGAAGTGCAAGAACGAGCGGAGAAATACATCAACATGGAAGAAAATTCTCGACTAGGAGAAACCTCAAAATCCAGATCTACCTACCGAGATAAAGATAAAGAGCCCAAAAAGAAAGAAGATCAACAAGGGGAAAAAATTAAAAAATATCATAATTACACCCCCTCTTCGGGTGTCCCTTGTGGATGTTTACAAAGAAGTCTGCCACACAGAAAAAAGATCCCCAGCTCGGCCACTCAAAGGCAAAAGAGGAGGAGGAAACCGGAACGAATATTGTGAATACCATCGCGTCCGTGGACATTCCACCAACGAATGCTTCGACCTAAAAAATGTCATAGAAAAATTGGTAAGAAAAGGAAAACTAGATCGATATCTGGCCACCCGAGACGATGAGCAAAGAAAAAGGAGGAGGGACGAGGAGGTTGGACGAACTGAGCGATCACCTCGTACACCAGAAAGACATGTTCATATGATACATGGAGGGTTTGCAGGAGGAGGAATCTCCAAATCATCTCGCAAAAGATATCTCAAAAAAGTATATCATGTCGAAGGAAAGGAGAAAGCACCCAACATCCCTGCAATTACGTTTACAAAGAAGATGCATCCGGTATCATCTCAGGACACGACAATCCCATGGTCTCACCATTATACTGGCAAATGCAAATCTCCACTGCACACTGATAGACCAAGGGAGCTCCGCTGACATATTATTCAAAACTGCCTTCGACAAGCTCGGCTTGGAAGATAAAGAACTTAGAGCATATCCAAACAGCCTGTTCGGACTGGGAGACACCCCAGTGCAACCACTTGGATACATCTCACTACACACAATGTTCGGAAGAGGAAACCAATCCAGAACACTCAAAATAGACTACATCGTGGTCGACGTGAGTTCAGCCTACAATGCTTTAATAGGTCGGACAACATTAAATCAACTCGACGCAATAGTCTCCACTCCACATCTATGCATGAAATTCCCAACGACAGAAGGGATAGCTACAATAAAAATAGATCAGAAGATGGCGCGCCGATATTATAACAAAAGTCTAAACCTTAGAGGCAGAGGAGAAGAATTCCACACAATTGAACTTGGTGGAGTTTAGAGGCGGAAAGAACTCCGTCCACAACCTGAAGGAGAAGTAGAGAAAGTCCAGATCGGAGACCTCCCGGACAAGACAACTAATATTGGCACGATTCTAAGAGGAGACATAAATGAATCACTCGTACAGTTCTTACGAGATAACGTCGATCTCTTTGCATGGAAAGCTGCAGACATGCCAGGGATAGACCCCGAACTGATGTGGCACAAGTTGGCAGTTTACCCAGGATCTCAGCCCATACAGCAAAGACGAAGAAAACTTGGGCCAGAACGATCCCAAGATATGGAAGAGCAGGTACAAGCCCTATTAGAGGCAGGATTTATAAGAGAAGTCAAGTACCCACTATGGCTAGCAAACGTCGTCTTGGTGAAAAAGTCAAACGGGAAGTGGCGAATGTGCACTGATTACACTGATCTCAACAAAGCCTGCCCAAAAGACCCTTATCCACTCCCAAGTATCGACGCTCTGGTGGACGCCTCATCCGGATACAAGTACCTCTCATTTATGGATGTATATTCCGGATACAATCAAATCCCAATGTATCCACCCGATCAAGAAAAAACTCGTTTCTAACACCAAAAGCAAACTACTGCTACATCGTAATTCCTTTTAGTCTTAAAAATGCGGGAGCTACTTATCAAAGGTTAATGAATAAAGTCTCTTCAGATCATATCGGAAAAATCATGGAAGTCTATGTGGACGATATGTTAATAAAGACAAAAAGTGAAGAAACATTATTGTTTGACCTGGTCCAAGTGTTCGACACCATAAGGAAGCATGGCATGCGACTCAATCCTGCAAAATGCACCTTTGCAGTAGAAGCTGGCAAGTTCTTGGGTTTTATGCTCACACAAAGAGGAATCGAGGCAAATCCGGATAAATGTCAGGCCATACTCAACATGAAGAGTCCAACTTGTGTCAAAGAGGTACAACAACTCAACGGGAGGTTGGCAGCCTTGTCCAGATTTCTAGCAGGATCGGCAATAAGGTCTCTCCCCTTCTACACCACTCTAAGAAAGGGAAAGAAGTTCGAATGGACAACGGAGTGCAAACAAGCCTTCCAAAATTTCAACAGATTCCTAGGACAGCCACCTATCCTATCTCGGCCACGAGAAAGAGAACCACTCATATTATACCTCGCGGTAGGGAGTCGGGCAATAGCTTCAGCGCTAATTCGGGAAGACGACAGTGGGCAACAACCTGTATACTTCATTAGTAAAGCACTACAAGGATCCAAGCTGAACTACCAAAAAATAGAGAAATTTGCCTATGCTCTCATACTAACATCTCGACGACTCCGCCTGTACTTCCAGGCTCACACTATTAAGGTTCGGACCAACCAGCCCATAAAAGGGATATTGCAGAAAACAGATCTAGCAGGCAGAATCTTGCAATGGGCAGTCGAGTTGTCCGAATTCGACCTTCAATACGAAGCTCGGACGGCCATCAAATCACAACACCTGGCCGACTTCATTGCAGAATTTACAGACACTCTGGAAACCCCACAGAATGGAATCTCTACGTGGACGGCTCCTCAAATAAGACAGGAAGTGGCGCGGGCGTGATAATTGAATGTAATCAAGGAACCCAAATCGAACTTTCTCTCAAATTCGGGTTCCCTGCCTCAAACAACCAAGCCAAATATAAGGCACTACTAGCTGGTTTGAAGCTGGCTAAAGAGGTTGGAGCTCAAAAACTCATCATCTTCAGCGATTCGCAGGTGGTCACTTCACAAATAGCAGGAAGCTACCAAGCCAAGGACCCCACCATGAAAAAGTACTTGGATAAAACCAGGGAACAGCTCGGACAACTCGGGGAGTATAAGATCCGCCCCATACCCCGCGAACAAAATACCTGGGCTGATGCACTCTCAAAATTAGCCAGCACCAAATCAGGGGGCAAAAATAGAAGCCTCATCCAGGAAACACTACAGAACCCGTCAATCTCAGAAGAGGAAAAAGTCCTAGCCATAACAAGTCTAGATCAAGGATGGATGACTCCTATAATTAACTACCTTAAAACAGAAATACTCCCTACAGATAAGAGGGAGGCAAAGAGGTTAAAGCGGGAGGCACAATACTACACCATCATAAACAATACTCTTTATAAAAGAGGAATTTCATTCCCATTGTTAAAATGTGTACCGACTTCCAACACAAAGGAAGTTCTAGAAGAAGTACACAGCGGCATCTGTGGCAATCATCTCGGAACACAAGCACTCACCAAAAAAGTACTTCGGGCAGGATTTTATTGGCCAACTCTACAAAAAGAGGCCACAGAGTTTGTAAAGACATGTCCACCGTATGAAAAACATGCCAACATTCACATCGCCCTGCCAGAAGAGCTCATCAGCGTAACCTCACCTTGGCCATTTGCAAAATGGGGACTCGACCTTCTCGGACCCTTTCCTCAGGGATCGGGACAAGTTAAATTCCTCATAGTAGGGATAGACTATTTCACAAAGTGAATCGAGGCAGAACCCCTAGCTAACGCCACTGCTCAAAGAAGTCGAAAATTCCTATACAGAAATATTGTCACAAGGTTCGGGGTTCCATACTCCATCACCACAGACAGTGGCACCCAATTCACAGATGCAGGCTTCAGAAAATTAGTAGCCGACTTGAACATAAAGTACCTGTTTACTTTCGTCGAACATCCCCAAGCCAATGGACAAGCCGAAGCTGCCAACAAAGTCATATTGGCCGAGTTAAAACAGAGATTACAGGACGCAAAGGGAGCTTGGGCTGAAGAACTCCCACAAGTCTTATGGGCATATCGAACAACGCCACATTCCACCACAAAGGAATCACCCTTCCGATTAGCGTACGGAGTGGAGGTAATGATCCCAGTAGAGATTGAAGAAGGGTCGCCTAGAGTAGTCCACTACAATGAAGAAGCCAACTCCCAACTGCAAGGGGAAGAACTCGACCTACTTCCGGAAGTCCAGGAAAGAGCTCGGATCAGGGAAGAAGCACTAAAGCATCGAATGGCTTCAAGATATAATCAAAAGGTAGTGCCACGAGGTTTCACGGAAAATGACCTCACCCTAATCTGAAATGATATCGGAACAACTCGACCTGGAGAAAGAAAGCTGGCAGCAAACTGGAAAGGACCCTACCGAGTCGTAGAAGTACTTGGGAAGGGCTACTACAGACTGTCCAAACTCGATGGACGAGAGCTTCCTAGATCGTGGCACGCCTGCAACCTAAGAAGGTACTATAGTTAGGGATGATAAAGGATCTTGGTATAAGGTACACTCTTTTTCCTGAAAAGGTTTTTTAATGAAGTACCAAGTTAAGACCTACAAACTATCCGACTTAAAGGGATGAAAAACTCCCGCATGTATATATTTGCACTTTCTTTTGAGTAAAATATGTTTTAGATATTCTACAAATTCTCAAGACGCATTAATCTGAAACATTCATCGTCCGATTATATAGCAACAGATCGGCAGAAAGTGAAAAACAAATTCACTGCACGATCACGATAAAGACCAACAGAGATGAAAACACAATTCATCTAAAGGTCGACCAAACAAAGATTGAACTCACCTTCTACAAATCGGCAAAGATGAAAATAGAATAATGCAAGAAGTTATCGAAAGTGATCCGGAGAAAGGACCTGACGAGGTCCTAATGGATTGTTAAATAATAACTTAAAGACTAGCCGACGTTAAGAAGTCAGACCAAGTCAACCAAAGTTATAAGTAAACCCTGGAAAGAGGTCTGGCCAACCCTATTAAAGAGGATTACTTTAACTTAGAAGGGCTCGACATGACGAAGTTGGCCCAAAACATAAAAGTTATAAAAGTAATCCCTGAAAGAGACCTGAACAAGGTCCAAGAAAGAGGATTACAAAAATAACTTAGAAGGGCCCGACATGGCGAAGTCGGCCCAAAACATAAAAGTTATAAAAGTAATCCCTGAAAGAGACCTGAACAAGGTCCAAGAAAGAGGATTACAAAAATAACTTAGAAGGGCCCGACATAGCGAAGTCGGCCCAAAACATAAAAGTTATAAAAGTAATCCCTGAAAGAGACCTAAACAAGGTCCAAGAAAGTGGATTACAAAAATAACTTAGAAGGGCCCGACATGGCCAAGTCAGCCCGAAACATAAAAGTTATAAAAGTAATCCCTGAAAGAGACCTGAACAAGGTCCAAGAAAAAGGATTACAAAAATAACTTAGAAGGGCCCGACATGGCAAAGTCGGCCCAAAACATAAAAGTTATAAAAGTAATCCCTGAAAGAGACCTGAACAAGGTCCAAGAAAGTGGATTACAAAATAACTTAGAAGGGCTCAACGTGAAGAAGTCGGCCCAAAACGTAAGGTAATCCCTGAAAGAGACCTAAGCAAGGTCCAAAAAAGAGGATTACTAACAACAACTTGGACAAAACCGACATGGCGAGATCGGGCTTCCGAAAGCTTTAGCGTTATACCAAGTAAATTCGGATAAAGACCCGAATGAGGTCCAAACAACACAAATTACTAGAAACAACTTCAGGAGGCCGACATTCACAACCTCAAAGGAACCAAGCCACAAGTATGAAAAACAGAGGCAATCCAAAGAGGTCGAACAAACGAGGCTCCAACACTTCCAAAAAACCAAGAAAGATAAAGACCGACATGATATTAAAAGCATGAAGTTATAATAGAAACAAGTTCAAAGAGGCTACCCAAATCAGCCCCAAGAACTTGGGAAGCTATTTTTGTTTTCCAAAAGGAAGTTGCTAAACAAGCAACTGAAAAGTGTCAACAGTCAGCAACATCACTTACAAAATAAAAAGTTTAAAAAATCCCACAAGCCAGGCAATCTACACCAGCAGTTAGAAAATTCAGTTAACATCAGAAGGCTTTGCGGCAGCATCGACACGGGGTGAAGGAGGGCGAGTCTGAAGAGGCACTGCATCCACCGTCCCGTCATCCCGATTTAATATCTGACAATTAGGCTCTGGTTCGGGATGACTAATCCCAGCAGGAGGAGCTGAAGAACTCGGCACAACAATGACTTTGGCGACCGGCACAGGAAGGGGTTCGACATCATCGTCATCGGGATCATCAAGGACAATCTTGCCATCCTTCACAACATTATCCAGACTGAAGAGAGTAAGGTCGGCCTCATGTGCAAGAACCTGAACCTGCTCCTTCAGGTTCTCATAAGCAGCAGTTACGTTGCCTACAAGGTAACCCTGGAGCTCGGCATAATCAACCCGGGCAGACTCCAACTCCTCCCTAAGACGCATCACCTCCCTGTAGGCCGTAACATAGCTATCCTTGTGCCTCAAAGCCGTGTCTTCAGCCAACTTTACAGAAGCCGCCAAGGCAATAGAACTAGCCTTCTCACCCTCCAACTCTTTCTCAAGCTTGGACACCTTCACCTCGAGCTCCTCCTTCAAACCTTTCATCCGATCGAACTCTAATTTGGCCTCCTCCATAAAGGCCTTCGTAGCATGAAGAGGAAGATCTTGAGCAGTCTGATATAAGGCCGCCCCCATATGTGCCATCTTGACACTACTTCGAGTTATAAAGTCTAAATGGTGAAGGAGTGACACATCATCCATAGGGAGGGCACCATAAGGACCGATCTGCTGGTCGACAAACCCAACAGCATCGAAGTCAGGGGCATCCAGATTGAAGGGTTCAACAGTTCGAGATCTTTTGGAAGGTGGAACAACCGGAGGAGAAGACGCAGCAGCAGCAGAAGACTGTGGAAGATCCACCACATGGACTCGAGGAGTAGGGATCATTCTCCTCGGGTCGGGAGAGCTCTGCACAGACGGTTTTGACGTCACCTGTGAAGACCCTTCCCCATCCGTTTTGGCCAAGATGTTCTGAGCGGCAGCAGCCTTTCTCGCCTTCTTGAAAGCTTTCATCGAGTCATTATTCTTGGCCATCTCTGTAAAATAGAAACCAGTAGTTTTACAGACCAGGAAAAGAGAGGAAAGCAAAGTAAAGACAAGAAGCAATATATATCAAGTAATACCCAATGCGGTTCGGACAAGGGAGGGGTCCTCCAAGGATTTCTTAGTATCTAGATGAGGAGGTTCCCCCCAAAGGTCCTCCAAAACAGTTACAAAAGCCTGCTCAATCTCGTCAAGTATTTCCCACGTATATCGAGATACTACTACATTCTGCTGCCAACACAAAGGGAAGGATGGCTCATCATTCGCTTCCAGAAAAAAGGGGCGAGCTCCCTCAACAGCTCGAACCTTGAAGAAATAATTCTTGAAGTCCCTAAAGGACTCGTCATACATGGTAAAAACCTTATGTCCTTGTGCAGATCTAAAAGAAACCCACGAGGCTTTCTTTTTCGAAGAAACCCCGGGCTTAGTTAAAACAAACAAGTAAAGGAAAAGAGTTTGAGAAGGGGTAACATCCAATTCTTTGCAAAGAAGCTGAAAAATCTTAATAAAATCCCAAGAGTTCGGGTGAAGCTGGGATGGAGCTACATTACACGACCATAGCAAATCGGTCTCAAAGGAAGTAAAAGGAAAAGTAATGTCCAACTGGCTGAAAAAATAGTCGTAAGCATAAAAGAAAGGGCGCTCCCCTTGGGTTGGGACAAGAAAGCAAACCCTCTCCTCGGAGTCAGGTGCCACCAATTCATAATTCCTCTCTTGACCTCTACTCTTGCAGAGACGGTGATGTTTTCTAAGCTCTACACAAAATTCAGAATTGGCTAAAGAAACACACAGCAACACCAGGGAGTCTAACCAATCAGACATTCCCTCGGGAACTTTAGAAGATGCCTCGACAATATTTTTGCAAGAAGACATGGCCAACTAGTCCTACAAACAAGAAAAGAAGAGCGTATAACTAAAAAACATATCGGACAAAAGTCAAAACAACTCAGCTAGTATAGTTCAGACAGCACAAACAACAAAAGGAAAACCCCAGGACCCACACCAAAGATCCAGGGGCATCCTTTGGAGGCAGTGACAGAGTAAGGACCCAGGAAAAATCTACAAGGCTAAAATCTGGACAAAACCCTCGACGAAGAAAAAACCCCCTTTTCCAGACAAACAACAACACGAAGAGAAAGACAAAGCAAAAGAAAGAACGTTATCTGCTACAAAGTCTATCAGCAAAGAAAATCACAAAAGGCACAGTCTTTTTCAAAAGATCATCAAACAGTTCATCAACCCAAAATTCCAAAATATGAAGGCGACAGTCAGAAATAGTAAGCAAACATGCAAACAAGCAAAACCTCAATCATCGGAAGAAACGCCAAAAGCATGCATTACAACAGTAAATTTGAGCATAACGACGCAAAAGGTTCAGACTTTCCAGCATACATTCCGAAAATTAAAGCTTTATCAAAAGACAACCGAAGGCAAAACGATGAAAGAAGTGAAGAAACAGAAAGAAAAATCAACCTGAACAAAGGAGGAAGCTTCGATAGGAGATGGAAGATGGAGAGACGGAATCGCCTTTCAAAGAAACACCCAGAAATTGCCAAATGACGCCGCAACGCAAAAAATGCAAAATTCAGGCGAGAACAGAAAGCGAGAGAATAAAAGGGGAAGTTACAAAGAGAAACGAAGAAGAGAAACCGTTTTTGTGTAAAATTCAAAATAAAAGAGCCAAGGGAAACGGAGCATTAAAAAGCAATTAATAAAGGTATTAAACCCTCGCACATTCCCAAGGCTAGGACGCTAATACAAAAAGCGCGCGCTCTCAGAGGAAAACGAAAGAAGAAACGTTCCACATTCAAAAATAAAGACTCTACAAAGAAAGAAAGAAGTCGACGAATGCTCTAGTTCGGCTTCATCAAAGAAGGATCGAAGTCCTAAGAACTAGGACTCGACCTCAAAAAAGACCGAGCTCGAGCAGGGGCACTGTTCATACCCTGGGTCAAGCTATCCGACCCGGGATGTTCAGTAACAAGGCGACCGACCTCTTCAGGTCAGATTATCCGACCTCTTCTCAAAGAGCTCGGCCAAATCGACTGGAAAGCCTAGTAAAGGGCCCAAATAGAGGAACACGACCCAAATCCAAAGGTAATCTAAGCCTATAGAGATAAAGGCGGTTCCCTTGAAGATAAGCTGACCTCACCCAAAAGATAAGATAAGATAACTAACTTATCTTATCTAAGAAGGTCAGCCCACGACCATTATAAATACACTGGAGCACCCAGGTATAACTCATACTCTGATTCTACTAAAAACCTGTTTAATACCCATGCTAACTTAAGCATCGGAGTCTCTTGCAGGTACTCCCCACCCTCCGGTGATGAAGGATCAGCAGCGCATCCAGTATAACAAGTCGGACACGACAGCTCCGGCTGCCACTCACAGCCGGACACGTCATCTCCGATCAGCTCAGAAGATCTCGTCCGAGATCGGCCTACAGTTTCAGGTAACCCTTGGAACAGGTATAGATTGTTGACTTCTCTTCTCTGTGTTCTTACCCTGTTGTTGCCTCCAAAGGGTGCCCCTGGACTTTCGTGTAAGTCCTGGGGTTTCCCTTTTACTGCTGTATCTGACACTTGATGTTTTGCTGTTATTGTCCGAATTGTTTCCTTATTTGCCTGAGTTGTTTGGTAGTAACCCCATTTTTCTTTTTCTCACTAACATTGCTAAGATGTCTACTAAGATCCCGGATGGCATGTCTGACTGGCTGGATTCCATAGTTTTAATGTGTGTTACTATGGCTGACCCTGAGTACTGTGTGCAACTTAGGAGGTTCCATAGAATATGTAGGGATAGGGATGAGGAGAAGAATTATGAGTTGGTGTCGCCGGACTCTGAGGAGAGGGTTTGTTTTCCTTCCTTAACTCCGGGGGAACGACCCTGACCTGATATGGTTAGGACCTTTTCTTCCTCCGAGGTTGATGGATTTTGTAGTATTTCTTGGATGAGGCTTCTATTATTGCCCCCTGGTTTGGTGTTGGCTAGTTTTGAAAGTGCACCAGCTCAGGTATTCTGTTCCTAAGGTATATGTCGGACCTCATATCCCCCGAATTGTCCGAGCTGTTGGTGCTGGTTAGTTTTGAAAGTGCATCAGCTCGGGCATTCTGTTCCCGAGGTATATGTCGGACCTCATATCCCCCGAATTGTCTGAGCTGTTCTCTGGTTTTGTCCAGGGTCCCCCAAATTGTCCGTGCTGTTCTCTAGTTTTGTCCAGGGTCCCTCGAATTGTCCGAGGTATTTTTTCATGGTGGGATCCTTAGCTTGGAATCTTCCTTCTATTTGTGAGGTGACTACTTGTGAATCACTGGACACGGTAAGCTCCTACCTTCTTAGCCAGCCTTAAACCAGCCAGTAGTGCCTCGTATTCAGTTTGGTTATTTGGCTCGATTTAGGTTACCTTATCGCTTTCTATAATTACACCTGCACCACTCTCGGTTTTGTTTGAAGAGTCATCCACGTAGAGATTCCATTTTGTGGGAGTTCCCGGGGTGTCAGTGTACTCTATAATGAAGTCGGCAAGATATTGTGATTTGATGGCTGTCCAAGCTTCATATCAAAGATCAAATTCGGATAACTCGACTGCCCACTATAGGATTCTTCCAGCTAAGTCTGTTTTCTGTAAGATGCCTTTTATGGGCTGGTTGGTCCGAACTCTGATAGTGTGAGCTTGAAAGTATGGGTGGAGTCATCGAGAAGTGAGTATGAGGGCGTAGGCAAACTTTTTCTATCTTTTGATCGTTTAGTTTGGCCCCTTGTAGAGCTTTGCTAATGAAGTAGAGGGGTTGTTGCCTACTTTCGTCTTCTCTGACTAGTGCTGAGGCTATTTCCCGACTTCCCACTACGAGGTATAATATGAGTTCTTCACTTTCCCGTGGTCTGGTAAGAATGGGTGGTTGCCCCAAGAATTTTTGAAATCTCAGAAGGCTTGTTCGCACTCCGTTGCCCTTTTCAAACCTCTTTCCCTTCCTTAATATACCTCTTTGAGGTGTCTTTTTGTGAGATGATTTAGAGATCCCTCCTCCTGCGAATCCTCCATTTATCATATAAACATGTCTCTCAGGGGTGTGAAGTGGACGTTCAACTTGTGCGACCTCTTCGGTGTGAGGTGGACGTTCAACTCGTCTGTCCTCTTTGGTGTGAGGTGGACGTTCAACGCGTCCGACCTCTTCGGTGTGAGGTGGACGTTCAACTCGTCCGACCTCTTCGTCCCTTCTTCTTTTTCTTGGTTCATCCACTTTATTGGCTAAGTACCGATCTAATCGCCCTCCTCTTGCCAATTTCTCTATGACATTCTTTAGGTCGAAACACTCGTTAGTAGGATGGTGGTACTCGTAGTATTCTGTCCGACTTCCTCCTCCTTTTTTGCTTCTGATTGGGCGAGGTGGTGGGATCTTCTCAGTGTTGCATATTTCTCGGTAAACATCCACAAGAGATAGGTTTCTCAGTGGGTTGGTCTTCTTTCTTCCTGGATTCTTTATCCTTGTCTTGTGGTGGTTTAGGAGAATCCGGTTTTTGAGCTGTCTCCCCTTCGGGAGTTCTCCTCCATATTGATATATTTTTCCGCCCTTTTGTGAACCTTGTTTAGAGATGTTGGGTACTTCTTGGATATTGAGTGGCTGAAAGGTCCTTCTCTTAGGCCATTGATGAGTCCCATGATGGCCGCTTCTGTTGGAAGACTTTGTATGTCAATGCATGCTTTGTTGAATCTTTCCATGTAGCTGTGAAGGCTTTTCCGATCTCCTTATTTAATTCCTAGCAAGCTTGGAGCGTGTTTGCCTTTATCCTTCTAGATGGAGAACCTGGCAAGGAACTTTTTAGCAAGGTCGTCAAAACTTGTGATGGATCTTGGAGGCAAACTGTCGAACCACTTTATTGTTGTCTTCATTAGGGTAGTCGGGAAGGCTTTGCAACAAATAGCGTCCGAGGCATTAGTGAGATATATTCTGCTTCTGAAATTATTGAGGTGATGGCTTGGATCCGATGTGCCGTCGTACGGGGCCATGTCGGGAGCTTTGAAGTCCTTTGGGACTTTAGCTTTCATGATCTCTTTGGTGAATGGGTCTTGATCTTTGTGGGGGCTATCTTCATGACTGGATCGAGCGGTCTTGGTTTCGAGATCGGCTTCGAGCCTTAAGAGCTTGTCCTCTAGCTTTCGACGTCGTCTTGTTTCTCTCCGAAGGTCTCTTTCGGCTTCACGTTCATGTTCAGCTTCTTGTTCTAGCTGTTTAAGGCGATTCTGTTGCTCACGGATAGCTTCCAAAATTTTTGTGTTTGGGGGTTGCTTATCTCCCCCATTTTGAGGTGTGTCTTTGGAGGTGGCGTCCGTGTTTTTGTTTGGCGTTCTGCCCACCAAACCAGAGTTGTGGTCATTGTCATGGTCGTCCGCCATGGTGTTTTTGTCTATGCTTAGGGAATTTCTACTCTAACCAAACACCGCTGTCCCACAGCCTTCGCCAACCTATCCTCCATGCGATCCCATCGCCATCGCCTTCCGAACCTCCTCAATCCCAGTAGAAAGCACAATTAATAACAATGCAAGTAATTCACAAGTAAAAGCATACGAAGCAAGTAGATCAAGTAAGCAAATAGGCATGTTATTTAATTAGGCATACAATTACAAGTCGGCAAAGCAAACAAACAGATAGAAAATGCATACGATGAATGCCTGCCCTACTGGCTATGATATCACATTGTCGGTTCAACTGCCAACCCGACACATCTCCATGGAGACGTCGCCCTTCAGAATTATCAATGGGAACCCCCGAGATATAGTGCTCGAATCATTGTCCAGGGTTTTGCGCCTGCACGCTCTATTGATCTGAAGGGATGCGAGTAGAATACTCTTGCCTCAGACCTCACATCTCAACGTAAGCGGGATTAACCACCGTCCTTACGCCGCCACCGCTACCTCGACAGGCGGGATTAACCACCGTCCCTGCTGGGTGCATAGCATCTCATAATCTCAGTAAAAACATTATTTCAGTGGTTTTCAAAAAAAAAATTTCAGTATACAGAGATTCATCATCTCAATCCGAGTCCTCAACTCATCTCAACCACTGTCCATTCATAACTCAGTTTCCAAATATCAAAAGTTCATCATTCCTCATCACATACATCAATCATCCTTCACCTAATGTCAAACCATTCTCAGCACGTCAGAAACCTAGGCCTCCGTTTTCTAATTTATCATAACATCATGTACTAGAACCCTTAAGTTATATCCCATGTTCTATTACTCAAAACTAGGCCCAAAAGTCCTAAAATGGTGTTATAGAGGCTTACAACCTTGTTAGGAAGGTAGAATAGTTGAAAAACAAGAAAAATTTGAGAAACAGGACGTGTGCGTCCGCACAGGGGTCTGTGCGTGCACATGCCCAGGAAATTTTTAAAAGTGTGCATACGCACAGGTGTCAAAACTAAAAAGGTCTATTCACACGCACAACCTGTGTCAGTGCCCCCAATAGACTGGCCTTCCCGACGTGTGTGTCCGCACAGGCCTGTGCATCCGCACAGGCCTGTGCGTCCGCACAGGTTGAAATTATTCTTTAGATATGCACGCGCACAAGCTGTGCTAGCGCTGCAAACAGAACGCAGTTCCCTGCCTGTGCATGCGCACAGGTGTGTGCATCCGCACAGGTCAAAATTTTTCGCAGGGTGTGCGTCCGCACGAGAGTGTGCGCTCGCACATATCAGAAATCATGAAAGTATGCAACTTTGAATGATCATAACTTCCTCTTCAAAATTTCAATTTTCATA
Organism: Arachis ipaensis; assembly: GCF_059453495.1. Lineage (NCBI taxonomy): Eukaryota > Viridiplantae > Streptophyta > Magnoliopsida > Fabales > Fabaceae > Arachis > Arachis ipaensis. Next base: position 141,297,532 of record NC_142436.1, read on the forward strand.
AAATTTATATCGATTTAAAAGGTTTTCAAAGATCTTTAATTCTAAATAATTTTCAATCAATTTTGAAAACCGAGGCAAAAGTTATGATCGAACAAAGTTCATCAAGAACTAACTTTTACCCAAAATTACAATTTCCACAATTCCTTTATAAAACACAACCAAGACCAAACCAAACCATTCCAAACTCCAATTCTCATCAAAATCAACACCCTATGGCATATTACACCAAGCTTACCACATATTTCTTCACTTTACCTCGTCCTCAATCTCCATATTGATATATCACATATAATCAAACCTCATTAATATATTCCCAATCAATTAACATCAATATCACATTTATCAACATAATTCACTCCCCAACTTCAAAAATCATTCATCCTCATCATACCACTATCAATTATCAATATCTAACTCAAAAATCATCATTTTATCATACATCATCATACAATAGCATCCAACAACTCATCAACCATTCAAATCCAATCCTATCCTATGGGTCACTAGCCTAAGTGTCCATGAATATTATATACTACATAGAGGAAACTAAAATCATACCTTGGGCGATCCCCTATATGTCCAAAACTCAAAATTGAGCACTAGAGAGCTTTTAACCAAAATCCAAACTTTCACTTCCACTCCAATAAACACAATTAAGTTCCAAAAGCTCCCAAAGCCACAATAATCAAACTATATACATATAAATCACTTCAATCAACCTAGGGTTCCAATTAAATATAAATTCACAAGGGTTTAATGGCTCTTACCTATTCCAACAGATTTGGATGTCAAAACCCAATACTAAGCAAGGCTTAGAGCAAACCTAAACATCCAAAACACAAGATTTCACTCAAAACCAAACCAAAAAATTCGAATTTCACAAGGGCACGAAAACTGGGCAGAGAATCTCGAGAAACTTACCACATGGCCTAGATAGAAATGACGGGCTCGGCGAGAGCTTCGCGTAGCCGCTGACGGCACGCGAATTGGAGCACCGTAGCTCGAGATATCGCGACTTGAAGTGAGAAGTGAATAGTATTTTCCCCCTTCTCTTTTCTCTCTTCTCATGCAGCTGGTGTTTATGTTGTGTGAGTGGTTTATGGATGAAAAGGGTTCACTTAAAGGACTTATATATGTCGGGCTTGGGCCCAACTTGGTTCCGGTCCAACCCATTAGCGTTTTTAGCCCGTTTGGCCCAACTTCGGACCAAACTTTTAAAATTAATGCCTGGTTTTCCATTTCTAATGTTTTTCTAAGGTTTTTGACAGTTTTCACTTTTTCTCATGCAATACCGGGCAGAGTTGAACCGGTTCAACTGTTAGTTCGCAATTTTTTACGATTTTTCGTAGAAGACACATTTTCTGACTCAGAAAAATCCACTAAGTCCAAAAATCACCTTTAAATCCTCAAATTCTCTCTCTAACTTTTCGGAATCTAATTTAAGCAATATTAATTGTTTAATTAACCGGTTGATTAATTGCGGTTCTTACACACTACAGGCTTCAGGTACCATTTATTGTAAAGAATAACTTCACTTTTTCCACACATAAGCAACAAAAACTAAATTGAATCTAATTCCAAACTCAGAATGAAAATTAAATTGAATTCAGAATCGCACCAGCATTCAACAAATTAAATAAATTAACCATCAATAAAATTAACTCATGAAATCAGAAAATCAGAAATCCAGCAACAATATTATTTCAGAAAATAAGCAACTCAGAATAAGCAAAAATTAACAAAATCAGTAATTCAATATCGTTATCTCAGCAACTTAGAATCGGCATTATTACAAAACAAGCAAAAATATATTAAAGCAGCAATGCTTACCGGCGGCGAGGGAGGAAGGGAAGTGGCGGCGATGAAAGAATGAGAAGTGATGGCGACAACGACAGTTCCACCCGCCGGCAAGGGTTCGGCGATGAAAATGGGGTGGTGGCTGGGTATCGAAGAGGGTTTAGGGCTGGGTTTTTGAGTTTTATACTTCTTTCCAAGTTTTCAGAGGGAGAAAGGGCCAAAGGGTATCTATCGAAGAGGGAATTTTGATTTTTGAATCTGTTTTTGTTTTTTAATGAAAAAATAAAAACGACGGCATTTGGAGGCCTTTCGTTTTGAACTGGTAACACTCTAAAAATCGGGCTGGTCTAACAATTGTTAATTACTGGCATAGGGCTGGTCTAACAATTGTTATTTTATACTTGTAATTAACTAGATTGCATGCTTTAATAAGGTTTCAAATCACACTAATGAATCTTGTTCAGGTTCTTCCTGAAGCTCCTGAAGATCTTGTTTGCGATTGTCTTGGCGGTATTTCTCTAAAATTTTCTCCTTTTTTTCCACTTGATATGTGCTTCTTTGTGATAAATACACAAATAAATTGCCTATAGAATTATTTGTTTCTTGGTTTTGAGAATCAGGATTGCTTGAATTAATCATTCAATTTTTACACAAAGATGCTTCAACCATGGTTTTGGTTGCATGGCACGTCTGTCATGTCTAATCCTCATTCAAATAGATCTACCTGCTGCTTTATTTCTCCAAACCAACGTGTAATCTTGTCGTTATACTAATTCTGTTGGACAGATATATTTTCTTGTATGAGACTATAACAAAATCAAAGTTTGAGGTGCTGTCGTCTGAGGTAATCCATGTTTCAACATTTCATTTTGGCTATCTATTATCTGATAAAGTCATAGGAATATAACTCCATTTCCTTTTGCAGGAGCCAATACATGAGCGAATATCACGAAATGTTGCATCTGCACTGGCATCTTTGAAGTAGACTGGGAATGTTGGGACTTTTTCAATTCTGTATTCTATAGACCCCTTTCTGAGGATATATTTAAAACTTACAAGCAGCAAAAATTCTACCAAAAAGTGTTTTTTTAAATAAAAGAAATTATATAAATAAAGCTTAAAACCAAAAGACAGATGAACATTTAACTCATAGAAATCATGCTTGGTCTTTGCCAATTGCGCCATGTATTTAACTTGTATACTTATCAACCAAACCGATGTCTTTGGCACACATTGTTACTGAATAATGAATGATGAATATTTCATTAACTTATGTCACATTGCTCTGGATCTTTCTTTCTTCTTATACTCTCTCTCTTCACATGAAGTCTCAGGGAATATTGCTCTTCCAATTTTGCCTCCGATTCTCTTCTACAATTCCTCCGCCTCTCTTTCTCGTTGTCAGATCCATTTAGTTCTCTGTTTTTTTTAATTCATATATTATTTTTTTATTTAAATGTTGATTTAAAATTGTGTTTATATATTAAATTAGATTGGATCTGAATTTTTTATTTATTCTGTATTTGTTATTATTAATAGTTATAATTTGTTTTGAAATGGTGGTAGAGAGGTGGTTATGGTGATTTTAATGGTAGTAATTTGAATTGAAATAATGGTAAAAAAGTGGTGTTGATGGTTTGTGGTAGGGATAACATTGTCATTTTCTTAGAATCATAAATTACATATAGTGTTATGTCCTTGAGTACCAAACAAGTTCTCAAATTTCATGTGTCATTGTGTCTATGTCATTTTGTATATTTGTGTCTGTGTCTTATTTATCTCCACCCACTAACCAAACGAAGCCAAGTACACATTATTATTGTACACAGCTCTGCATATAATGCAGAAGTACTTGGCCTTGTAAACACGTTAATTCTCTGCACCTAGTGCAATTGATATTCAGTTCTTTACTTTTCTCTGAGTTTACTCAAAACGTGTTATCAATATCATGTTTAGTTTAAGATAAATATAGAGGCTGAATAGTAGATTTGTAATTTAAAAAGTTAAATGAGAATATTTTTGAAAAGAAATGTTATAAAAGTTTCAATCTTCGTCCCCAGAAATTTTAGTCCCGTATGTCCCAACTTTCTGGAGGTATTAAAGGGACTGAAATTTTGTGTCGGAACTGAAATTTTATTTCTAATCTCTAGTCACCAAACACAATACTCAGTCCCCAATCTCAATCCCAGTTTTAGGAAACAAACGCTATCTAAAAGTATTAAAAAAGAAAAAACTATTATTTATGAGCTGCGTTTGACCTTGTGATATTGATATTTACCATTTTTCATGACTAAGCTCGTGGTTCCTCTTTTTTAATATGGAGAGAATTTTGTGAATGACAATAAAAAGATACTACATTACATAAATGACAGTGTTAAGTTTTTTTTTTCCTAGATGTTAACTTGGTGAATTTTTTTTATTTAAAGAAATTTTTTAAAGATATTAGTTATCATGCATACAAACAAATATACTGATTTAACCCGAAAGCTATTTACCTTGAATTCCGGATTTCACACTATCTATGGAGACAAGGAGATTAAAAAAATGTGTGACAACAAGAAGGAGAACAAGGATAGAGATGAGCTTTATTTATTTTTCGATCATTATATTTTAAATAATGTGATCTTAAGTAGTAGTGAAGAAGAAAACAATAGTACAACTGGAGATATGGAATTTTCTAATGTTGCAATTTCTCATGAAATATAGGCCTCCACTTTTAAGTTTTAAGGAGGATGATAGTGAAGAAGTCACAATGTGCAATTTTTTTCCCAATAAGGCTGCAAGTAATTAAAACAATATCAGGTTCTCCAAGACTTGAATATCACTTCAATTCAACTAACGAAAGGTTCAATTCAATCAATAACATTATTACCTTGAATTAAGGACAACTAAAGAATGATCTTTTTGGGTTCTTTGTATGCTAGACTCTATGACAATGGTATATGCTCCACAATGACGTTTTAAGTTTTCTTCTTTAGCCTTTCAATTTCTTCCTCCATTTGATACACAATTAATGCTTTAATCATCACTAACACTTTTTTTCTCGTAGGCGACATGGAGTTGACGAGCTTTCAAGGGTCGCAATGTTCACCAATCACATACCTAAATTGGGAAAAGAATTTGTTTCAAAATAATGGTTAGGATCATGGAGAATAGGAGCAATATTGAAGGAAACAGAGTGTTATTTGTGCACAAATAGGCGTAGAAACCAATTTGTCTTTTATGTATGCGTGATATTTAACGTCTGACATAATAACTTACCGTGATAAATAAGATAGTTCTGTTAAGAGTTGGCGGAGCAAAATGGGTTAGAAACCAATGTGACTTACCAAATGAATTGTTGGGGATTAATAAGCTAATTAAATTTATTTGGGGATTTAAATGTCTAATCTAGAATTTGTTGGAGACAAAAATAGCATGGTTCTAAAAAATCAGACTGGACGATTTGATCGGATTAACTGATTTTTTTACCGGTCCGGTAAGGATAAAAACTGTCTGGTAAAAAATGGTATACAAACCGGTCGAACCAATAATTAACAATTGTTAGACCAGTCCGATTTTTGGAGTGTTACTGGTTCAGAACCAAAGTCCCCCAAACGCCGTCATTTTTATTTTTTCATTTAAAAAAAACATTCAGAATGATACCCTTTGGCCCTTTCTCGCTCTGAAAACTAGAAAAGAAGTAAAGAACTCAAAAACCCAACCCTAAACTCTCTTCAATATTCAGCCACCATTCTATTTCAGAGCTCAAATTCATCGCCAAACCCTTCTCCTCAGGTGGAAGATTTATTAAAATAAAATTGTTATAAGATATATGAATAAATCTTAGTGCTAGTCATATAACTTAAGAAAAATACTATATGAACAAATGTTTTTGTGTTGTCTCACTCTTTAATCCTTATTTTAACATCTAGCAAGTTCTTGTTATGTTGACACCTAAATTGTTTAGACTTAGTTGAATATCACTTGTATATCTAACACTGCTCATAAATAAACATGCTTATTTTGGATAATGTAACATAAAAAAAAAAGTTCTACAAATAAAAATATTACGAATATAAAAGGCTAGAGAGTAGATAATTAGTACGAAGAAAATTAGAATTCTTAAAAGAGAGAATAAAAAATTTTCAATTCAAATATTAAATTTTATTTACTATGCTGCACATATACGTCAAATATTAAATATTTTATATCGACTAACATATTAATATTATATTTCTAACACTTCAACATCTTTACAATGATAGAAAAAGTAAGAAATTATTAATTCCATCAATTGTATTTTTCCAGTAAAGCTCAATCTAGGTTTACAAGTTTTATCCAAACCAAGATTTTGAAATTAAAATTGAGCCAATCATCGAACTAATAGAGTTAAAAATTTCAAAGTTTAAGGTTTAACTGAGATTTAATTAAGACTAAATCAAATATAATAAAATAATATATTTATATATAAATATATATTCTTAAACAAATTATATTTTATTATTTTAAATCGTTTAATCATTAAAAACTAGGTCAGTAAATCAGTTACCCAAATTTTTAATTTTTGACCAGTTTTTTTTTTTTGTGACAATTTTTGACCAGTTTGCTAAAGACAATTGGATTTTACCCTAAACTAGATCGGTCTTTCTCGGTTAAAACTAATAAAACTAGTATGAATCATGATCCAAACACATTCTTTTTGTTTCACCAGCCTTATCTAATATTGGGGATGGCCAATAGAAAATCAAACGCACACCAAACTCCAAAAGAGATTATTTCTGAAAATTTTCTAGTGACTTAAGAGAGGGGAATTGAATTAAGAAAACACAATATATAGTAACTTTTACAGATTATACATAACCTAGAAAAACAAGAGATTATTTCTAATTTTATCTCGTAACACAGAAGAGAGAAAGAGAGATAGGTTGACACCAGGATATATAGCATGGTTTGGTCTCCTATTCACTGAGACCTACGTCCAATTTTTACCATAAATCACTCAAGAATAAAGAAGAAAACTCGAGCTTCATTGGCTGGATATGCAAACTATTTGTTGCTTTCTTCCTTAAAAAGAATATTCTCTTTTGTTCCTTCAGCCGTTGCATACAATCTGACATAGACCGTTTGGCTTGATTGAGGAGAACTTCCTTGTTTTACTTCACAATAAGTGCAACATCTTTTTTTTTTTTTTTGTGCTTGATATGTTGTGGAATATTGTATGCTTGTTGTTTTGTCCTTGATCATGATTTCCTGATATCAAAACCTGCAAAACATGAAATAGAAAGTTAGTCAATTTAGGCAAAATTAAATGTTTGTCATTATCAAGGTAGTTATGACAATGCTTGACTCAACAATCTCCTCTTTGATGACGAACACTTTTAAACTGAATCAGAGTGACAGGATAAAGATAACTTCCCTGATAATGCAACCAGCTAGCTCTCGTTGTCTATGTGCGCTAATGCCATAAGATAAATGAATAATCCATCATAAGAATAATATAAGCAAAACAAAATTCAAGCAAAACATTTGATAAGTCATAAATTAGTTTAATTTCTCTCTTTTTGTCATCAAGGATGAAAATTAAAAGCACCTACACCAGAGATAAAGTCCTAGTAATCCAAAGAAAATTAAAGGTTATTAAGGTCATCTTTCAGCAGAATAAAATAGGAGATAAAAAAAAGTCTCTTAAAAACTCAACTTCAACAGCAGTAGCATAGAGATATTTTTTGGTATCAGAGGTAAACTCATAAGATGATTCCTCTTCCTCTTCACCAGAAAAGTAGGATTCATTGTTGAGTTCATCAAGGTAGCTCTTGAGGATGTGCATCCGTTGCTTGGATTTTCTTAAGGCCAATTCTTGTTCACTTTCTTGCTTCCATTGGAGTTCAGTGCTTGTAATCATTAAGACAGTGAGACATAATACTTCTTGAATCAAATCTTTGACAATGCCTGCGAGAATCTTCAGCTTTGAACCTTTGGTAGGCTTCTCGGATCAATAAGCGAGTCTGGGATAGTAAAATATCCAGAAATCTCAGCATGGGATTGAAATTGTCCATCCAGCTATCTTTTTTATCGTACGTGTCCTTCCAATAGTGTTATTCTCCTCGTAATTTCATTAGAGAACCCAACCCTAAACCCTCTTCGATACCCAGCCACCATCCCATCTCAAACTCATCGCCAAACCCTTCTCCTCGGGTGGAGGGTGCTGTTGCCGGATGGAACCGATTGTGGTGCCGTTGTCGCCTGTGGAATGGCCCTCTTCTCATCGTTCCTCTTCTCGTTGCCGTCGCACGAAAGTCTGCGACTCCGTGTTGAGCTCGTGGCGTTGAGATCTCATTACTCTCTCTCTGCGTTGAGGTATCATCGTTCTCTCTCTTCGAGCTCAACGTCCCTCTTCGAGCTCTCTCTGTCCGAGCTCAAATCCGTCTCCGTCACTTTCTCATTCCTCCGTCGCCGTCACTTTCTCAGCAACATGGTTCTGACTTCAGAATCCAAACTAAACTGAAAACACATCAGCAACAAAAACTACATTGAATCCAATTTCAAACTCAGAATTCAAATTAAATTGAATTCAAAATCACACAAGCATTCAACAAATTAAATAATTAAGCATCAATAAAATTAACTCATGAAATCAGGCAGAAATCCAGTAACAATATTATTTCAGAAAATCAGAAACAACATTATTTCCAAAAATCAACAACTCGGAATAAGCAAAAATTAACAAAATCAGTAATTCAGTATCATTATCTCAGCAACTCAGAATCAGCAGTGCTTACCGGCGGTTTGGGAGGAAGGAAAGTGGCGGCGATGGAGGAATAAGAAGTGACGGCGACGGATTTGAGCTCGGACAGAGAGAGCCAGAGAGAGCTCGAAGAGGAACGTTGAGCTCGGACAGAGAGAGCAAAACGATGAGACCTCAATGCAGAGAAAGAGAGAGCACAATGAGACCTCACCACCACGAGCGCAACACAGAGTTGCAGACCTTCGTGCGATGGCGAAAGAAGAGAAACGACGAGAAGAGGACAGTTCCACAAACGACGTCGGCACCACAGTCGGTTTCGTCCGGCGGCAACAGCACCCTCCACGCGAAGAGAAGAGTTCGGCGATAAATTTGAACTCTGAAGTGGGATGGTCGCTGGGTATCGAAGAAGGTTTAGGGTTGGGTTTTTGAGTTCTATATTTCTTTCCAAGTATTCAGAGGGAGAAAGTGCAATTTTGATTTCTGAATCTGTTTTTTTTTTTAATGAAAAAATAAAAACAATCGCGTTTGGAGGCCTTTGGTTTTAAACCAATAACATTCTAAAAATTGGACTGGTCTAACAATTGTTAATTACTGGTATAGGACTGGTCTAATAATTGTTATTTTATACTTGTAATTAACTAGATTGCATGCTTTAATAAGGTTTCAAATCACACTAATGAATCTTGTTCACGCTCTTCTTGAAGTTCCTGAAGATCTTGTTTGCGATTGTCTTGGTGGTATTTCTCTAAAACTTTTTTTTTTCCACTTGATATGTGTTTCTTTGTGATAAATACACAAATAAATTGCCTATAGAATTATGTGTTTTTTGGTTGAGAATTAGAATTGTTTGAATTAATCATTTAATTTTTACACAAAGATGTTTTAATCATGGTTTTGGTTGCATGGCACGTCTGTCATGTCTAATCTTCATTCAAATAGATCTATCTACTGCTTTATTTCTCCAAACCAACGTGTAATCTTGTCGTTATACTAATTATGTTGGACAGATACCTTTTTTTGTATGAGACTATAACAAGATCAAAGTTTGAGGTGCTGTCATCTGAAGTAATCCATATGTTTCAACATTTCATTTTGGCTATCTATTATCTGATAAAGTTATAGGATTCAATTATGTATTCTATAGACCCTTTTCTGAGGATATATTTAAAACTTACAAGCAGCAAAAATTCTACCAAGAAGTGTTTTTTTAAATAAAAAAAATTATATAAATAAAGCTTAAAACCAAAAGACGGATGAACATTTAACTCATAGAAATCATGCTTGATCTTTGCCAATTGCACCATGTATTTAACTTGTATACTTGTCAACCAAATCGATGTCTTTGGCCCACATTGTTACTGAACAATGAATGATGAATATTTCATTAGCTTATGTCACATTGCTCTGGATCTTTCTTTCTTCTTAGACCAACCCGATTTTTGGAGTGTTACCGGTTTAGAACCAAAGTCCTCCAATCGCTATCATTTTTATTTTTTCCTTAAAAAAAACATTCAGAAATCAAAATCCCCTCTTTGATACCTTTTGGCCCTTTCTCGCTTTGAAAACTAGAAAAGAAGTAAAGAACTCAAAAATCCAACCCTAAACCCTCTTTGATATTCAGCCATCGCCGAACCCTTCTCCTCGGGTGGAGGATTTATTAAAATAAAACTGTTATAAGATATATGAATAAATCTTAGTGCTAGTCATATAACTTAAGAAAAATACTATATAAACAAATGTTTTTGTGTTGTCTCACTCTTTAATCCTTAGATCTTTTATTGTTTTTTTTTTAATTTTCTGTATATATATATATATATATATATATATATATTCTAATAATTTTTTTCTATAACCTAATATTTAGTAATATGATTATATATATAATTGTGCATTTTTAATTAAATTAGTCAAATATAAAATAAAAATAAATACATAATAATACTATATAATATTCTTCAAATAATAAAAATTATGCTTAAACAAATATATTTATAATGAACCAAAAATATTGGAATGATTATAATTTTGAATATTCATACATCTCATATTAAAATAAAAAAAAAAGTAAAATTAAATTAGCTTCTACAAAATGAATAGAGTTATTCCTTAGCACATCTATAATACACTGCTGTTTATATAATTGTAAACAATTAGCAACAAAAGTCTTCGTAAACAGAAATAAACTAATCGAGGAACTTACGCTCTCTATCAATAAACTAATCGAGGAACTTACGCTCTCTATCAATTAGTTCTTCCTTTGTCTCTCTAGCATTAGCCTTCCACCAAATATACTCATTGCTATCTAGCTGAAAACAAAATAAAAGGACACTTAACATAAAGAAATGTGCCATTTTATACCAAACCACAAGGGTTCTTAAATCAAAGTCATGAATTCTAGGAACATGGCAGTGTAAAATCAATTGCAGAAAACAAATGTTGTACAAATACAGAGCAACACCATGCACTTTTGCATCAAATAGAAACTGAAAATAGAGAAAATAAAATAAAAGCCTATGCAACTTGATTCTTTAATTTGAAAGCATGATAAGGAGTGAAGCAAAAGACAGTTACTAATCAGCAAGATTCACAAACTTGACAAAGGCATTAAAATAAATGAGCACTAAATTTTAGCAATCATAATTATTTATACTCTAACTATATCAGAATTGCAAATTGAGCAAGCAATATAATATAATTTGAAATACTAACAACAGAAACAGCAGAAAGCACTTCTCCAAAAGGACTTTGCACAACAGTAACAAGAGAGTACACTGGGATAACTGGGGCAAGAACAAGTGCAGAATTTTGGAAGAATGCAGCAGATTCCGAAGTCGTCTCTATCTTGGCAGCACGCATTTTGATTGAAGACAAGAGAAACTGAAACAGATCCTCCTCCTCCATTTTGATTGATGGAGGGAAGACAATTGCACCTGCAGCAATTGCATGGCCTGCAGCAGTGATACAAACAAAATTAGGAATCGCTCAGAGTTTCAATCTTCAAAGCTAAACAATATTAACATACTATTCATATGTGAAAATCAAAGAAAGAAAGGCAAAGTTACGGCAACAACATTGAGGAGTGTGATAGGATCAAGGTTAATAACTCAGTGTAGTACTACAATTAATAGTCAAGACTTAAATGCTGTAGTAGGTTAGGACATTACCAATAATTTAGAATGTCACCAGAAACTTTTCTGAATTTGACAAAACCAAATTCTATATGCATTGAAAAACCTAAGCAATGTGCATTAAGAGGTTGCATATCAGATAACCCGTCAATCGTCTGATGACAACAACTAAACACGATAAAGACAACAAGCAATGAATTATATAATGAACACATTTAATCAATAATTCTAATTCACTAAACTAACCAGAGATCTGGAACCAGTTAGACAATCACAGACATTTATAAAATTATTATTTCCTCTAACAGCAAGAAATCATCATTAATTCATTATTTATTGATGGCATCAATTGAATAAAACAAGCGAAATAGAAACTGCGTATCATTGAATCCAGTTGTGTAAATACTACTAAATAGCCAAGTAAAACACTGCACCTGAAGCCCGAGGGCCCATTTTCTCTCAACAGGGATCTGTGGTCTCATTCCTACTCGATAGTCCATATAACCTGGAAGGTGCCCAACAACTGGAGAAGAAACTTCACTGGAATGATTACGATTGAAACCAGCATCCTAAACAGTTACATTATAAAACCAAAAATAAGCTTTTCACAATATCCTAATTGAAAAGAGAAAACAAAGAAACCTAATATCAAGAATAGAAAATCTACAACTCCAGCACAAAATCCATAAGAACTCGTTCTAGCTAGAAAGATAGATTCCATCACATGGAGTGTAGAAAGAAATACTGGGCTGCTTCCCATTTGACACGGGTATAAAGTTAGAAGCAAGTTAAAAAGTCAGATCACTTTATCTTTTGTTGTAGTGGATGTGAAAATGACTAAACTAATTCACAATTATAAAAATAAAAAAAGAACCACAACAATTTGGATACCATCACAGCCTTTATCTTTTCTTTCTTGAATTACCTTTCATCTATATCAGTAAATTGAGTGAGATCATCTTGATTCACTCTTCCATTCTGTTTTGCTGTTTTGTTCCATGTTAGGTACCAGTTGTTAATACATTAATATCATGTCTTTCTTGATCCTTAAACTATTAACAAAACAGAGGCATAACAAAAATAAAGAGCAAGCTGAAGTTGATGCATGCCAAAAGAAAATTTTCCTAAACTTTCTTAGTAACAATCATCTGAATAACTATCAAGGACAACATCATGTACATCATCAAGACACTTCTGAGCAATCTCGATGCACTTCTCAAACATCACATCAAATTAATTAAGATTAAGAAGAGAACTAGATGAAGTTAGTGTTGTTGGTTGGGTTAGCTGCAGCCTGGTTTTTATATTGGAATTTAATCATGATGAATTGAAAAAAAACATACCTTAGCTGCTCTTGTTCTTGCCCTTGCCCACCTTGACACAGCAGATTCTTGTTTCTCCACATCAAAGAATGAAACTGAACTCCTTTTAAGAGCAGCAAAATCCAATGCCTTCCACCTTCATCATTCAAAAACATTCAATTATTTACATGTATAAGATAGAAATTTAATCAAACACCTAGCGCGCACCAACAAAAAAAAGGCATGTTTTCATGAAAAACTAACCATAGTTCCTCCACCACCACAGCACAATCTGCCCAGTATCTTCTGGTATGGTAACTCTTATAAACCTTCTGCAGCTTAGTGGCAGCTGCATTGAATTCGCTTTGGAGAAAAAGAAATTAACAAAAACACAAAAAATGCTTGACAATTAGTACTATAGTAGTAGTAGTAGGCAAGGAATCAAATTTCTGGAAGCTTTGGAGGAAGTTATGCATGTCTTCCATAAAGGACTAACTAACTATATATAGTATTTAAAAGAAACGACAATACAGGGGGAAATAAGAGGAAAGTTACAGTGGAACCCTACCCTACCATGTTATTAATTAGTAGGGGGCTGAGTACTCAGAATCAAATAATTTTAGGAGAGCGGATAACAGGCTGGAGACCGCAGCAGCACAGATAAATATTTCCGTCCAATTCTTCCTACTTTATTCATTCACTCTCATTAGTTTTATAGTAACCCTTTAATTTTAACGAAATTTCTGCACAATTATTATTTTCACTGGATGCGTAATTAAATAATAACACATTACAATTCTTTTTCTAAGGAATGGCCGTTTAATTGCAACAAGAATGAGAAGCTACATAAGAATTTATACAGCTGTTTTTATCCATATGTAACTCAAAACTTGGTTAATAAAACTCCTATTTCCACTGTGCTTCATCAAATAACAGTATTATACATTCTAGGACCAAGTTTTTCCCTTTTTCCCATTTGCTGTTATTTTTTTGACACATTTTAATTGGCTATTATCACTAAAATTCAAAGCATCTATGATCTATCTGTGTGTAATGGTGATCTTAGCTAAGACCTATTACCAACATCTTCAAATATTAGATAGGGAGTGAAATCTTTTTACTATTCCGACTAATTGATCCTAAGAGATATCATTAGAGATGATGCTTATTTAAGTCTTTAATTAGAAGATAAAGAGAATTCTTAGGTTTTTTTCCTGTTTTCATATTCAGCTGATATGCTTTCACGACAGTAACACAAATGACGCCTCATTTTAATTTTATATAATGCTTGCAGTTTTACCTAAAAACAATGGCAAAAATAGGCAAACAAAAGGAGGCAAAGTTTCATTATCTTAATCATCCTAATCATGCTTATAAACGTATCAACTTAAAAAAATAAAAAATAAAAACAGAATCAATACGGAGACAAAACTAAAGTAATGCAGCAGAGAGCAGACACCACTTACCACTCTTGGATAAAAACAAAAATCAGTTCGAATGCATCCTTTGGAAGTGTCACACCTAACTCTTCTTCGAGGGGTTCAGCTCCAAGCGTATCTGGCTCATGCATCAACTTGGTTTACTCTCAAATTTCAACATTCTAATTGAAATATAAGAAACAAATAAGAGCATAGTTGTTGTGTTTGTGATTACCGAGCAGAAACCGGTTTCTAAAATCGGAACCCTAAACCCCGTCAAATTTCAGAACCAAATAGAAATTAATACATACCTAATCAACGACGTGAGCACAGAGAGGACGATGAGAAGCGCAGAGATCGACGATGGTGAGGGCGGCGCAGCAACGATCAGTGCAGGAGGGTCGAGAAGGAGCGACGGTCGAGTGGTGAGTGTGTGCAGCGATGTGGTGAGTGCGTGCAGCGATGTGGTGAGTGGGGGGCGAAGACGGTCAATGGCGATAGCGAGAGGGTTTTCGATCTTAGCGTAGGTGAGCTCTTTGAAAGTGTTTTCTTCGGGCTTTGGAGGTGAGTGATGAGCTTTGGAGGGAAACGAAAAAAATTTCACCGAGTGTGAGTTGAGTGTGCTTTCAGGTAAAAAGAGGAAAAAAATTTACCGAAGTGTCAAGTTTTTGCTTCTAGATAGAGGTGGATGTTAGAATACTCCCTCATGTTTGGAGTTTTAAAATTTTTTTATATTATCAATATTGTAATATATGTTGGCACAATTTTTTAACAAGTATTCTATTAATAGAGTCTTTATTATATATTGATAACATCATCAAACAATTAATGCCAACAAATTATACTTTTTAAAGTTAATATTTAAAAAATTAACACTAACATAAAATTATACTTTTAAATAAAAATTATAAAATAATAATAAAATATTAATCTTCCACCTTTACTTATTAAGCAACATTTTTTCTTAATTAGTGTTTTATTAGTGTTAATTTTTTTATTGAAATAAAATAAAAAATTATTGTTTTTCATAACAATTTTTTTATTTTTATCTTTTAAGATTTATTTTGTTTTAGAATTTCATAAACTCATTCCAGTACGATCTAAATCATACTGGTATATTTTAATTTTTATTTAATCTAATTTTATTCACATAATTTAAAATTTTAAATTATAAAAATTTTAAATTAAAGGTTAAATAAATATAATTTCATTAATAACTTAATTTAATTTAATAAAAATAAACATATTCATATTATTATATTCATATGATTAATTATATTTATTCGATTTAAAAAAATAACTATATAAAATCATTAATTATAAATTAAAAAATTAATATACTCATATTATTTTTAATACGATTATGTTTACAATACTTCCTAATAGTTTGGTGAATCAACCGTGTATAAAGTTTTTAATTATTTAATAAATCAATACTCCATATATTTTTATTTTCAAATTAGTTTTTTGCAGTTAAAATTTTCATTATTTTTTTATATTTATTTTACCTCTTCTGCTTTAAATTAAAAAATCCTTTATATTTATTTTACCTCGTAGCTCTCTTTCTTAAATCTCACTTCTAACCAAATCTATCACCGTTGCACTACCGTCACCGGTGTCTTGTTTAACGTTACATATCCTTCGTCATTTTCTATTCGTATTATTTTTATTATCTTAAGTAAAAAATATCTCTAACTATATTTTTTAGGTAAGATTTATTAATCTTTTCAGATATTATGTACTTATATATACACTCTAGTATTATTAATTTGAAAGATTACATATATCTATCTCTTTTGTTGAGATATTTAAAAATCATATTTAACCGCTTTAAAAAAATAATACGAATATGCTTGTTTAAATAAAAAAAATTTAGAATAATAAGAGTATTATGTCCTTTTAATTCTTTTAAATTTTTATTTTTATCATAATTTTATAATAATTTAATGTCAATCTAAAAATAAAATAAATTTAAATTAAAACAAAAAATTTAACCCAAATAGAATTTAATAATTTATTGCTTATTTTCCCAAGACGTTGCAAACAGGATTTTGTCAGTTAAAATTCAGCAGAGCAGGGACAAATTGCAATGGAATTTGAACAAATCCAAGCAATATGATACAGCTTCAGGTTACAGAATTGGCTATTTATTTTACCATCCGCCTCTGGAGCTTTGCCCTAATTATATGCAGCAAAAAAAGCCGTGGATTGATCTATGGAAGTTGAACTTGCCTCACAAAATTAAGCTATTTATCTGGAAAGCTCTCCATGGCCGACTTCCGGTGCTTGCTCAGATTCATCACCACATCTCATCTATATCACCAATATGCCCCTGCTGTCATGAAGCAATGGAAACAGTCACTCATTGTTTGATCGATTGCTCTAGAATTAAAGACGTATGGTCTCAGAGTTATCTTCGTGACTGTCTTCTCCCTCAAAGTCCTAACGACTTTTGGACATGGTGGACTGCATCAACAGAGATACTTAACTCGTTGAAGAATGCTGACCGTAATCCTCAATTACTTGCCATCATTTGCTGGAACTGCTGGAAAGCTTGCAACCAGTTGATTTTTGAAGGTTCTATTTCTATGCCGTCTGCCATTCTAGCAAGCTATGTCCAAAGAACTCCCAGTTTAGGTCATCATCTCCATGAGGCAAGCTCTTAGTTGCATTCAATTTGATTTATCATTCTTTCTTCTTTAAGATTTTTCTTCGTTTTTCGACCACGCACCGTTGGATGAATGCCTTCAGTGTAGTGTTTTTGGGAAATCCTCACCTTTTATTATGCTGTCCTGCCTTTGGACATCTTTGTATTTCATTTTTCAATAATTAATGAAATATAACATACTATCTTTGGGAAAAAAATGATGATTCTTCTCTCTCTTCTTAATTAAGGAGCACTAAAACTCCAAACAAGTTTTTTCTCTTACTTTTAATTAAAGAGCACTAAAACTCCAAACAACTTTGGAGTATCAAATCACATCCCCTAGATACATTAGGCATCACTTTTGAAGTGCACCCAAAACTTAACAAATAAGTTATTCTCTAAAAGCGCTCTCTTTGATACGAAAAGTGCACCCAAAGATATCATCATACGGCTACGCCTTATAAGTAAGTTCTATAATACCTAAGGCTACACTTTTTAAACGATGCCACAATTGTGTTTCCTTTTCTCTTATAAAAAGGTAACACGGAGAAAAGCGTAGCCTATTCTATAAATAGGCTACGCTTTTCAAATGTAGCTTAAAAAAATGTGGCTGAATGGGTATTTTTCTTGTAGTCTCGTCGCCGTCGCACGAAGGTCTGCGACTCCGTGTTGAGCTCATGGCGTTGAGGTCTCATTGTGCTCTCTCTCTCTGTGTTGAGGTCTCACCGTTCTCTCTCACTCTCTGTCCGAGCTCAATGTCCTTCTTCGAGCTCTCTCTCGCTCTCTCTGTTCGAGCTCAAATCCGTCGCCGTCACTTCTCATTCCTCCGTCGCCGCCACTTCCTTTCCTCCATCACCGCCGGCTAACACTACTGCTTCAATATATTTTTGTTTGTTTTGTAATAATGTTGATTCTGAGTTGCTGAGATAATGATTCTGAATTACTGATTTTGTTAAATTTTGCTTATTCTGTGTTGCTGATTTTTTGAAATAATGTTGCTAATTTTCTGAAATAATATTGTTGCTGGATTTTGATTTTCTGATTTCGTGAGTTAATTTTATTAATGGTTAATTTATTTAATTTGTTAAATACTGGTGTGATTCTGAATTCAATTTAATTTGAATTCTGAGTTTGGAATTGGATTCAATTTAGTTTTTGTTGTTGTTTAGTTTGGATTTAGAAGTCAGAACCATGTTGCTGATTAATGGATTAGAATCCCAAAAACTAAATATGATTATATGCTTTGGCTCTGTTATATTCAACAGATTTAAGAATTTGTGATTGAATTGAACTTTGTTTTGTGTTACGAATGTATGATTCTTGGTTAGAGGATTTTTACTGTTCTGTTCTTTTATGTGAGATGGAAATGATACTCTTATTAAAAGTTATTGATTACTAGATTATTAGAAGTTATTGTTTATTACTTGATTGAAACTTAGAAATTAATTAAAAAGATTTATTTTGTGAACTTTTAATGATAAATTACGGACATTTTGAAATTAGTTTAGAAATTATTAAATTTGAATAAATGAAATTATATATTGAATTTTTAATAATTTTATTGTATATTTAAGCAAATCGGTTCAATCACGGTTCGATCCCAGTTGAACCATTGAACCTATCACTCGATCAGTTCAATAACCGGTTTGGTTCTTGCAACCTTGGAAAGTAGGTCAATACTCCTAAAAAGTTTGCAATGCGATGAGTGAATCCATGTTTATGGCTGCTGCGTTAAACCCTCCCAAAACCCCCCTTCAAACTCAACCTCACACCCGCTTTTCCGCCTGCCCCAACCTCCACCGCACTCACTTTCAAACCAAACAACAACTTCCCCACATTCTCCGCCACCGTACAACCACAAAAACACGCCGCTCTACTTGACACTCTTCTCAACAGCACACGCAAGAATCAAGTGCTCCAATCCATTAGAACCACCTCCCCCTTCAACTGCCTCTCCGAAACAAAACTTCACCATACAGTTCCAGTCCTTACCTCCAAAACCAGGGAAAAGGTGCATATTTCCCTCTTTGATCCCTCTCCAATTTATCTACTCATTAATACAAATGAATGGAAGTTGAGATTTCTGGTAAAATTGCAACAGTAATATAAAAGCAGAAAATATTGACTAAAAAAAATCATCTAAAAAATTAATGAATTTGCTTATTTGTGGTCTTATGGCACAAGTTAGAGACATATGATAATGGAGAGTACCTTGTTCTAGTTACGTTGATAGAGTCCTTGCCTCAATTCCCTTCAAGGGACATGTTTTGTGTTCTTATTCTCTATCCTTGTTCTCTGTATGAACTGTTTACTTGGTTCATCATGGATCACACTCAATGTTCTTTATTCCCACTTGTAGGTGCTTAACCAGACAAGCTTGTGTTGGTTTGAGAGAACCTAACATATAAATGCTAATTCCGTTGTGTCCATTCCTGATCCTAATGTTATCATAGCAAAGAAATGTTCTATTTTTCTGTTGAGTTTGTTGGTGAGTGTTTTGTTAATTGGTATTTCGGATTGGTGCTTGCATACACATTTTATCAAATGATTTCAATGGCTATGAATTGGCATATATGTTTGGTATAGGTTGTGGAGGAGGAGTTAGTTTGCTGGAAATGATAGCTTGAAAAGTATGATAGAAATAGATTATATTTTCTCGGAACTGGGATAAAAGTAAACATTGCAATTATCATTAAGTGCTCTAAGTTTATTCATGCTACCCAAATTTCAACATGCCATGCTCATTCTTTATTCATGTTGCCGTCAATATTATCAAAATATTTTCTTTACAAAAGTGTAGATGAAGATTCTAGAAACTATTTGTTGACACCTTATTACGGCTGGTTTGTAGCTAGAGGGTTTGTGACCGGAAGGACTAATACTTCACTATGGACAGTCTATAATAAAGGCATTCGGAACTATTGTGGCAATGTCCTCCCGATAGTGAGGTCCCTATATTTTTTGTTTTGCTTTCTTATAATTGTTTGTCTCTTTATTTTATAGGCTATATTGTTATACAACACATAACAAGTTTGGTAAAAAACCAAAAGCTAGTTGAAAATATATTCACGCCTACAACCAAAGTTGCAGATCATGATGTTCCTGTACTTCCAGATGAGGTATTATTCCTTGTACTCTCATCTGCATCTATCTTTTTAATACATTTGAAGTTATAGTGGAGGACTAGATTTAGAGACCCAAGAAATGAATAGGCAGATCAAATAATGTTGCAAGAATAAGAAACAATAAGCAGATTTATCTTATTATGCTGTTTTTTCTTCGTCTTTTTTTAAGGCAGCGTCAATGTTTTTCTGGATAATATTATTTTCTTAAGAGCCTAGTTCATATCATACAGTACAATTGCTTCTTGATACTAGTGAGGATATGATTAATGATGGATAACATTTTTACCATTTTTTAATAGTTTTCTTTTATCTAACCTTTTCAATTTTTTTTATAATCCGTTTCCCTTGCAGATTATAGAAAGGGGATTAATGACAAGAGCTGATTATGAGGAAGTCTGCAGAAAAGCTTTAAGTCTTTTGAATACCGTCAGGTAATTAAGCATTTTATCATGTCATTTATAAATTTGGTGAAACAAAAAAAAGTAATGGCATGCCTTCTCAATGTATCCCGAGATAGTAACGACACACTCTCAATGTATGTGCTATCTGTTATTTGGATTATAGAGATGAATAGATGGTGTAGACTTATTCTTCAGAATTGTCGGTCTGTTGCACTGGATCACTTCTAGTTCAATGAAAATCTCGAACTTGTCCGTGTATTCTTTTCAATAATGCTTTACTGGAACAAAAGTATAAATTGCATTTCTCTATGATGAGTGGGAAGCTTATCATTATTCTTGCTGTGATGCAATTTGACTTTTGACATTGGCTTGCTTTGATGAAATTTGAATTTCCAGTGGCTTCAGAACATAGCCTTATATTGGTTGACACAAAGTATGAATTTGAGAAGGCAAAAGATGGTTCAATTATGTTGATTGATGAGGTTCATTAGAATCCCTGATGTTTATTAGATTCTAAAATGCACTCCACACAATTTATCAATATAGAATAGAGTTTCGTTTTAGAAGATATTAGGTTGCCAATTCTTATCTTGAACGCTTTAAAAATGGTTTGAAGCCTGAAAATGTTAATAAGGTGCTCTATCTGTATCAATAACTTTATTTCCTATGTAGAGTGCATTATATTTTATTTTTTGCTTAAAGATTTAGGGATATGTTAGCTTATTCGGAATAAAATAACATATCCCTAAACCTTTAAGCAAAAAATAAAATATAATACACTCTACATAGAAAATAAAGTTACTGATATATATAGAGCACTTTATCAACATTTTCAGTCTCTAAACCATTTTGAAAGCGCTCAAGATAAGAATTGGCAATCCTCTACTTGAATCAGGAGTGTGCACCTGCAATTTTCAAAAACTAAACTTTTATTCTATATTCTTAAATTGTGCAGAGTACATTTCAGAATTTAATAAACATCAAGGATTCCAATGAACCTCATCAATCAACATAATTGAACCGTCCTCTGCCTTCCCAAATTCATACTTTGTGTCAACCAATATAAAGCCATGTTCTGAAGCCACACGTGGGAAATTCGAATTTCATCAAAGCAAGCCAATGTCAAAAAGTCAAATTGCATCACAACAATAATAACGATAAGCTTCCTGCTCATCACAGGTATTTATACTTTTGTTCCAGTAAGGCATTATTGAAAAGAATACATGGACAAGTTCGAGATTTTCATTGAACTAGAAGTGATCCAGTGCAACAGACCGACAATTCTAAAAAATAAGTCTACACCATCTATTCATCTCTATAATCCAAATAACAGATAGCACATACACTGAGAGTGTGTCGTTACCGTCTTGGGATACATTGAGAAGATATATCATTACTTTTTTTATTTCACAAAATTTATAAATGACATGATAAAATGCTTAATTACCTTACCGTATTTAAACAGACTTAAAACTTTTCTGTTGACTTCCTCATAATCAACTCTTGTCATTAACTCCCTTTCTATAATCTACAAGGGAAATTGATTATAAAAAGAATTGAGAAAGCTAGATAAAAGAAAACTATTAAAAAATAGTAAAAACATTATCCATCATTAATCATATCCTCGCTAGTATCAAGAAGCAACTGTACAGTATGATATGAACTAGGCTCTTAAGAAAATAATATTATCCACCTGAAGAAGAAAAACATTGACGCTGCCTTAAAAAAAAAAGAAAAAAATAACATAATAAGATAGATTTGCCTATTGTTTCTTATTCCTGCAATATTATTTGATCTGTCTATTCATTCCTTGGGTTTCTAAATCTAGTCTTTTACTGTAACTTCAATTGTACTGAAAAGATAGATGCAGATGAGAGTACAAGGAATAATACCTCATCAGCCAGCTTTTGGTTTTTTACCAAAACTGTGATGTGTTATATAACATTATAGCCTATTAAATAAAGAGACAAAAAATTGTAAGAATGCAAAACAAAAAATATAAGGACCTCACCATCCGGGAGGACATTGCCACAATAGTTCCAGATGCCTTTATTGTAGACTGTCCATAATGAAGTATAGTACTTCCGGTCATAAACCCTCTAGCTACAGAAGTAATAAGGTGGCAACAAACAGTTTCTATAATCCTCGTCTCTGCTTTTGTAAAGAAAATATTTTGATAAAATTGAGAACAATATGATAAAGAATAAGCATAGCATGTTGAAGTTTGGGTAGTATGAATAAACTTAGAGCACTTAATGATAACTGCAATATTTACTTTTATCCCAGTTGCTCCGGGAAATTCTATTTTTATCGTACTTTTCAAGCTATCATTTCTAGCAAACTAACTCGTCCTCCATAACCTATACCAAATATATATGCCAATTCATAGCGATTGAAATCATTTGATAAAATGTGTTTGCAAGCACCAATCCGAAATACCAAT
The DNA here is from genome assembly GCF_059453495.1 of Arachis ipaensis. Taxonomy (NCBI): domain Eukaryota; kingdom Viridiplantae; phylum Streptophyta; class Magnoliopsida; order Fabales; family Fabaceae; genus Arachis; species Arachis ipaensis. The sequence goes on from NC_142436.1 coordinate 141,320,519, forward strand.
TAACAAAACACTCACCAACAAACTCAACGGGAAAAACATAACATTTCTTTGCTATGGTAACATTAGGATCAGGAGTGGACACAACGGCATTAGCAGTTATATATTGGGTTCTCTCAAATCATCACAAGCTTGTCTAGTTAAGCACCAAGTAAACAGTTCATACAGAGTACAAGAATAGAGAATAATAACACAAAACCTGTCCCTTGAAGGGAATTGAGGCAAGGACTCTATCAAATGCACTCTGTCATAAGACCATAGGTAACCAAATTCATCAATTTTTTAAATGATTTTTTTAGTACAATGTTATGTGCTTTTATATTACTGTTGCAATTTTACCAGAAATCTCGACTTCCATTCTTTTGTATTAATGAGTAGATAAATTGGAGAGGGATTAAAGAGAGAAATATGTACCGTTTCCCTGGTTTTGGAGGTGAGGGCGGGAATTGTATGGTGAAGATTTGTTTCGAAGAGGTAGTTGAAGGGGGAGGTGGTTCTGATGGATTGGAACACTTGTTCTTGCGTGTGCTGTTGAGAAGAGTGTCGAGCAGAGCGGTGTGTTCTTGTTGTTGTGGTTGTGCAGCGACGGAGAGTGTGGGGATGTTGTTGTTTGGTTTGAAAGTGAGTGTGGAGGAGGTTGGGGGAGGCGGAAGAGCGGGTGTGGGGTTGATTTTGAAGGAGGTTTTGGGACAGTTTAACACAGCAGCCATAAACATGGATTCACTCATCGCACTGCAGGTTTCAGGTACCGTTTATTCTAAAGAATAACGGCACTTTTTTAACACATAAGCAATAAAAACTAAATTGAATCCAATTCCAAACTCAGAATGCAAATTAAATTGAATTCAGAATCGCACCAGCATTCAACAAATTAATAAATTAACCATCAATAAAATTAACTCATGATGTCAGAAAATCTGAAATCCAGCAAATTCCCTATTTGAATTAATTTATGGGTAAACTATTCTTTGTTGTCCTTTTGTTAGTTTTGGGTTAAGTTTTATTTTGTTTCTAGATTTTATTGCCATATTTTTATATTTTAATCAAAATTAAATATTTTTTCAAACATTTTTTATTCTTTAAATCTTTTTTCAGAATATTATTTTTTCTTTTATTATTCTTCTATTATTTTTACTATTAAACACTAATTACCATTATGGTTCCTATAATTATGATTGTTGCTGTTATTTAAAAGAAAATAATAATAGAAAAATGAATATGTTGGGAAAAAATTAATTTTAACAAAACTAAAATTAAATAAAATAAGATGTTTGAAATAAAAAAAATGCAAATATTAAAAACAAAATAAAAATTTAGCACTAAAACTTTATGCTTCATAAAGATTCACTTAAGCTTGTATGTTGTGCATTTAATAGCCTATGTTAATTGTCTCATGCGTGACCTTATGAATTATGATCATTTTGTTATACTGTGTAATTGACTCTTATTAATACAGCCAGACCTAGCTAGTAGCTAGAATCAACTAGTTAATACACGTGGTGTGCTCTTATTTTGGTTTACATGAGATCTGTGTAATTTTGTTCAAAGGCTCTGAGCAATTTATGCTTTCCTACTATTACCAGGTCAAAAATAAACATGCAGTGATTTTTTTTTTTGAAAAGAAAGAGCTCAACACAATACAGTGGAGCAGTCAAATAGAAGCTAACAATCAAATAAAATAAACATAGTACCAATAAAAGAAGCTTCTTGTCATTTCCGGCATTGCCATCAACAACTAAAGGGATCTACACAACTCCACTCTTTGTGGCTCAACACAGTCATGTGAGTGATATCTTCAACACCTTTGCTTTTATTCTGGAAGATCTTTCTATTTCTCTCTAGCCAGATATTCTAAACGATCGCACAGAAGCATCTCAGTCGTTGCTCTCTATCCTCTCTCCTTCTTGGTCCCTCTGTCCAACTCAAAAAATGTTCCCTCATTGACCCTGCAACAGACCATTGTTGTCCAATCATCGCTAACCAAGCACTCCACACCTGTCAAGTAAAATCATAGCATAGAAACAAGTGGTGCACGTGCTCCGCATACTTATTACATAGAACACAGACGTTGTTGTCCTGATTAATGATCCCCAACCGGCTTAACCGTTCCTTTGTATTCACCCTATCCAGTAGGACAAACCAAGCAAATAGTTCTACTCTAGGGGGAACTAACCCTTTCCAGATGGTCTTTGTAAAGCTGTAGCTTGTCACCTCCTCCGGGAGTATCGCTTCCTGCAAAACCTGAACAAATGAGTTAGTTGTATAAATTCCTTGTCTCTCATATTTCCATACTACCTTATCCTCTCTGTTAACTACTAGTTACACAGGTCTCAATGTCTCATGTAATTGACCCAGTAGGCCCAACTCCCATTGAAAGAGCTCTCTCCTCCATTAGAAGTTCCAAATCCATTCTAACCCGTCCCAAAACCCACAATCCCCTATAACAGATCCACGTTGGTTTGAAACAGAGAAAAGCCTGGGAAACCGCTCTTTTAGAGGCCCACCAAGCAACCAAATATCCTCCCAAAACCGCGTACGGCGCCCATCACCAACCTCCATAGACAAGCCTGTAATCATCTTATCCTTTATATGGTCATTCACTATATATAGATGGCAGATATCCTTCCACGGTCCTCCTCTAATAGGTAACACTTGAGTTGACAGCATCTCATAGGGGTTCAGATTATAGCAGGAGCAAACCACCTTCTTCCACAATGGGCAATCCTCCTTAGCAAACCTCCACCACCACTTAAACAACATAGCGGTGTTACAAACCATAGCATCCCCAACTCCCAACCCGCCTAGTTTTTTCGGGGCCTGCACCACTTCCCATTTGACTAATGCCATTCCATTACTACCATCATCCTTACTCCACAAGAACCTCCTTTGCGGTGAAATCAATTTCTCAGCAATAGCTTTCAGCAGCTTGAACAAACTCAAATAGTACACAGGCAGACTATTTAAGACTGATTTTATCAGAACCAACTTCCCAGCCTTATTCAAAAGTTTAGCTTTTCACAGACTGAGCTTCTCCTCGACTTTGTCTATTATAGACTTCCAGGTCTTCACTAACCTCGGATTTCCTCGTAAGGGGATACCCAAGTATTTAACTGGAAGGGTCTCACCTTTACACCCCAGCAACTGGCACATATTCTGGATCCATTGTTCTTCACAGTTTATCGGAATCAAGCTCGACTTGTCAAAATTAATACTGAGACCTGACATCAACTCAAAGCATCTCAATAGCCGCTTGTAATTCTTGATAGTGTCCTCCTCTGGTGGGCAAAACAGAATCGTATCATCAGCAAATTAAAGATGTGACAGAGCTACACTATCCCTACCGATCAACAAAGGTGATATCCGCCCACTCCTGACTGCCTCTCCCACCAACCGATGTAAAACATCCACAACCAGTACAAATAAGAACGGAGAAAGTGGGTCACCTTGTCTCAGACCTCTTTCCATCTTGAACGGCTTGGAAGGTGACCCATTTATCAGAACCGACATAGACGCTGTGGAGACACACTCCATAACCCACGATCTCCATTTATGGCCAAACCCCATTTTTTGCAGTACTATGTCCACAAAGCTCCACTTGACTCTATCATATGCCTTTTGGAAGTCTAGCTTGATTAGGGCCGCCTCCTTTTTTCTCACTTTAAGCCAATTTACTGTTTCACATGCGATAAGTGCCCCCATCATGTATCTTCCTACCCCTTACAAACACACTCTGAGTTTCCCCTACTAATGCTGGCATCACTGGTCTTATCCTCTTGACCAGCACCTTGGAAATAACCTTGTAAACGCATCCTACCATGCTGATAGGTCGTAGATCTTTAATCTCCTTTGCCCCTATGAACTTTGGTGCTAACGCCACCCAAGTGATGTTAGAGTCTGTTGGCAACCTTGACGTCTGAAAGAACCCCAGCACTGCAGCCGTGAATTCAGGCCCAATCTCGCCCCAACACCTCTTAACAAAATTCATGTTGTACCCATCGCACCCTGGTGCCTTAGAAGACTCACAATCCCACACAGCTTCCCTGATCTCCTCAGCTGTCAGCATCACCTCCAACTTTACAGCATCTTTCTGCTCTATCCTACTTACCAAACCATCTCTGAAGCTCAGCATAGGGGAATTTTCCTGGCGATATAAATCTTTGTAGTACTCCTTGATAGCAATTTTTATTCTAGCTTGGTTCCTCACCAATCTACCGTCTATTATCAATGTATCAATCCTATTGTTCCTCCGTCTTGCTGAGGCTATGTTGTGAAAGTATCTTGTATTTTTGTCCATCTCCTTTGCTTGACGTGACCGGGACATCTGTTTCCAATGGACTTCTTTTCTGACATACCACTTCTCACAGCAAGTAACCAACACCTTTCTTCTAGCCTCCATCGTTCCATCATACACGCCATTGCTTACCAAGTCATCAATCTTCTTGATTTCTTCCTCAAACTTCGTAATCTTCTTGTCCATGTCCCCAAAATTAGTCTTATGCCAATTCCTTAACAGGATTGTCAAAGCCTTCAACTTGTCAGTGAACTGCATCTCCCCCAAACCTCTCCACTCCTCCTTCACGAAGCTAAGAAAGCTTGCATGAGTAAACCATGAATCTAGGCTTCGGAATGGCCTTGGACCTCCTCTCTGCCTCATGTACTCTAAGATGATAGGACAGTGAGAATTACTACATCTCAGAATGTGATTATGTCTGAGTTAGTTATAACTTTTATTTTATTTTATTATGCATAGTTACTAGTTTACAATTATTTATGTAAAGTTTGCACATCTAAAAATTCCAAAAACTACACACTTGAATTTTTAGAACTATACATCCAAAATGCATGTTGACTAATCATTGGCTAATTTTTATTTTTCTTTAATTTTATCCTATTTTAAAAATACCTAAATGTTGCAATAACTGCTATTAGCTGTAATTATATTAACATATACTATAATTTTATTATCTGAAATGTGACCTATTCTTTTTGATAAATTTATGAAAAAGGAATCATGCTTGTATAAATTATTTAAATCCCTCGTCATTGTTGCATTCTACATTATCCAATAAATATTCTAACATCAAAGAATATAGATATATTTTTCTCATAGAAAGTACAGTGTGGCTCACAATCCTCCAGCTAAGCACATAAATATATAAGGTTCTTTACATTAATGAATGGCTAAAACAAAAAAAATGAAGTTGTTATTCAAGAATCAAAATCCAGCAATAAGAGCTATGTTATCTCAATTAGTTTGTTAAAGACTATTCAAAAAATATATTTTTATTTATAAATCATACATAATAGATCAAGCTGCATATTAATTTATATACCAAAAATTAGCAAAATGCACTTCCAGTGTACAATAATATATAATTAAGAAAATATAAGTTGATGTAGGACATCAAAATTAAAATAAAATAATATGAATTGACAGAAATGTGGTTGGTACACCAAAGAATGAATGGTATGATCTGTTAGTGTTAAAAAAAATGGAAAAGTGACAAATTGTGAGACCGAACAACCTTTTACACTGTTATACATGTATTATGACTTTTTCTTTCTTCCTTCTTCTAAAAGAAGTGGTGCTACAATGGTATCACATGTTTTCTGGTGAGGGACTACTCCCTTTAGAATCATGTAGTCATGCAATGCAATCACCTCATTAGGACTACATGTCTTGATGAAGTGAGTAACAAGTGTAGTGTATGTTACAAAATCAGGACGAATACCCTGGACAATCATCATCTTCATCAATTCTTTTGCTTCTTCCTCGCAACCACACTTGCAGAGAAGGTTTATCAGTGTATTATACGTGACTCTACTCACAGAAATTCCCAAGCTCTTCATTTCCATAGTCAAATTAAACACTTTATCAATCTGTCCACCAGTTCAATATCCACTAATTAAGGTATTAAAGGTCGTTGCATCAAATAATCTTCTCTTTCGTAATTCATCAACTATGTATTCTGCAGCATCTATTGAGGCCATTTTACACAGACCATTAATGACAGAATTGTATATTGTCAAGTTAGGCTTCTCATCCATCTTTATCATCCAATCAAAAACTTGAAGCGCATCGTTTGTGTTACCTAGTTTACAGTAAACATCAGGAGCCAGGCCACGAGTAATCATGCTGCCCAATAGTTGCTTGGCTACTGCCATGTTTTTCTTTTTGCATATATAGTTAAGAAGTATGTTGTGAGAAAAAGAATCCTGTATTAGATTATGTTCTAAAATCTGGCTATGAATCTTAAGAGCTTCAGTCAGATATCCATTTCTGCAAAGGCCTTTGGTAAGGATTGCATAAGAGTACTGATCAGGGCATATATGCTTATCAATCATGTCAGCTAGTAGCAAAGAAGCTTCCTCAATACTTCCTTCACGATAAAACCAATGTAAAATCGAATTGTAAACAACATTATTAGGGACCAATCCCCTTTCCACCATTACATACAGAGCCTCAGTGCCTCCTCCAAACTTCCCCACCTAGCATAACCATCTATCAAAGTAGCATATGTTCGAACACTCGGCTCTATACCTATCTTGACCATTTTACGAAGCATTTCTTCTGCAAGTAATAATTTCCCATTCTTGCAGAATCCGTTGATTATGGAGTTGTAAGTAACAGAATTGGGCCAAACAAAATCCCCTGACATCATGGTCATCTTTTTAAAAAGTTTCAAGGAAAGACCCAAGTTGCCAATCTTGCATGCCGCGTCTATGATTATGTTAAACGAGACTACACTGGGGAAAATTTTACCCTTCATCATCCTATATAACACTGACATAGCTTCCACTAGTCGGCATTCCTTACACAGAGCATAGATAACTAAGTTAAAAGTATTCACATTTTCCATGTAACCAAAAGAACCCATTCCTCTATACAAATTGTTGAGTTAAGAAATTAACCAAATTAATTAGTGATGACAAACATTATTTTTGGACAAAATAAATAATTAGTGTTGATTAATTATATTTACTTATTACTAATTGTTTATTGTTGCAGGCCAAAATTCCATAGCCCAAATGGAATGAAAAGCAATCAGCAAGGATGGTGGGCTGAAAACAAAATTAAGAGCCCAAGGAAAAGCAAAGAAAGAAGCCAAAGAAATCAAAAATGGGCCAAGCATATCACTACCCGATCCAATCCCGAATTGAATTTCAATTCCCTCTCACTTGCTTTCACCAAATAAACGTTCCTTTCCTCTCTATCTCAGTCAAGTCAGAAACTCAGAAAAGTAAGAAAGAGAGAAAGAGCTTCTTCCCTAAGCTAGTAACCAAAGAAGTAAGAGAGAGAAGGTTTAAGCTTGAAAGACAGAATGTCAAATCAACAAGTTCAAGCCAAATCAAGCTTAAGAAGAGATCAAAGGTAAACCATTTCCTCATACATGCAAATCGGTTTCTTCTCTTCTTCCCAACTCTCTGTTCTATCCGAAATGGGATACAAGGGAAAGAAGATTTCTGTTCTTCTCTGCTATGTATCCACTGTCTTAAACATGACTTGGGGACCAAGTTGGTTTTCAAGGGTTCAGATCAAGTTGACCATTGGAAGATTTCTATGGTTGCTGCTTTATGGCTTTCGGTCAAGGTGAGGAAGTCAGAAGAAGAGTTTCTACTCTGGGGAATAAGGTGAAAAAGTGAATCTGTAGGTTGGTGAAGCTCAAGGCTCAAGGTGTTGACCTTGGAAGAAGAACCCAATAACATGCAAGGAGATAAAAGAGGTTCCTCTACTTGGATAATGCTTTCTTTAAAAGAAGCATTCGGCCAATACTGAAGAACTGTATCTGAGGTTTGCGAATATGGTTTTGCACATAGCAAAGAGGCTGCTGATGAAGTCAATCTCCTTCATGTTTTACTGATTGTAATGTACTTTTCTAAGTTTATCTTTCTGTAATTTCTTGTGAGAAAAGGCATTGTGAGAAAGCTCAAGTAAAAGCCATGAGTGAAAAAAGGCTGAGTGATACACTTGAGAAAAAAGCCTAGAGTTATTTCAGATTTCTTTAGGTATGTTTATGTCTTGTATCTTGTACCTGTGAGGTATCCTTTTCTTAGTTGGGTTAGCACTAAGAGTGAAATAGTTAGGTATTAGCATAGCCAATGTCAAGTTAGGTTAGAACTTGAGTGTGAAAGGATTGGGTCAATCCTATGAAATTGGTGTATGTAATACTATTAACTATAGTAAAAATTCTTCCACTGTTGTGGAGGAGACTGGATGTAGGTTGCATAGCACAAGGCAACCGAACCAGGATACATGCTGGTGTTAGCTTCTCTCTTCTCTACTGTGTTCTGTTTTCTGATATTCATGAGACAAAAATAAATTGTCTCATAAATTTTCGCTGCTAAGTACAAACAGAATCAGAATTGAAAGTTTATTTTAAAGGGTCATAATAGCAACTAAAAAGGAAGGCATAGATTCAACCCCCCTTCTCTAAGCCTACTACAACCTTCAATTGGTATCAGGAGCTAAGGTCTCAAGAATCAAGCTTAACCACTTAGAGCAAAGATCCAATGGCGAACAACTTGGGCACAACCACAGTTGCCTACACCCTCACTGATGGCCAGTCAAACAACCGGCCACCTTTCTTCAACGGGAAGAACTACTCCTACTGGAAAGAAAGGATAAGGATTTTCATCCAATCCATTGACTACAACATATGGAAGATTATTGTGAGTGGTCCCAAGATCCCAACAAAAACAAATGCTGATGGAGTGGTGACTCCAAAAGAAGAAGCTGAATTGAATGAAGATGATAAGAAGAAGATAGAGCTGAATGCTAAAGCAATCAACCTTCTTCACTGTGCTATCAGTTTTGAAGAGTACCGGAAGGTGTCTAGATGCAAGACAGCCAAAGAAATCTAGAAAAAACTCCAGGTTACACACGAAGGCACTAAACAAGTCAAAGAAACGAGGATTGATATGCTGCGAAAAGAGTACGAGATGTTTAGCATGAAGGATGGAGAAAGCATTGATGAAGCGTTTGAGAGATTCTCAAATCAACAACCTTGATGCTATGGGTACAAACTATGTAGAACAAATCTTGGTGAGAAAACTCCTTAGAAGCCTCACAAAAGAATGGGAAAATACTGCCACTGTCCTAACCGAGAGTAACAACATAAATCCCATAACCTATGATGAGCTGAGAGGAAAACTCCTTGCCTATGAAGCCACACACACAAACACAAACTCAAAGAAAAAGGGAATAGCTCTCAAGTCACAAATAGAACCAAAAGAGAGTGAGTCTAGTGATGGTATTTCAGATGACGAGCTTTTGTTTTTTGCTAGGAGATTTAGAAGGATGATGAAGAACAAGGGCAAATACAAGGGTTCAAGTTCAAAGGAGCACAAGCTCGACTTGAGCAAGGTGACGTGCCATCACTGCAAGGAGGCTGGACACTTCAAGCTAAACTGTCCAAAGCTCAAAAAGGAGGACAAAGGAAAGAAAGAAAGGAAGAGAGTACTCATGACAGCTTGGGAGGATCTTGAGAACGACTCAAATGAAGAAGAAGAATCTGAAGGAGATGACAAAGATTACTTCATGGCTGGAAACAACAATCTTGATGAGATAAATTACTATGATTTGACCATTGAGGATTTACATGCTATTATTGATGATCTCACTTTAAACACCTCAAAATTGTTTGACAAGTACAATGAATGCAGATCTGAAAGAGATGTGTTAAGAGCTGAAAATGATTTTTTAAAAGAAAAAGTGAAAAAAACTGAATGTGCTTTGGACATCATTGAAGAAAACAGATTTCTGAAATCTGAACTTGAAAAATTAAAAGGAAAGCACATTGTGGATCCTTCTCATGAGTTAATTGCTGAAAATGAAATATTAAATGATATGATTAAAAGGCTAAATGGTGACTTAGCAAAATTTGCTCAAAGTTCTAGTAACTTGGACAAATTACTTGCAAGTCAAAGACCATTATTTGAAAAATCTGGTTTAGGCTACATAGCCAAGGAAGATGCAGTTTCCAATACTTCCTCTATAAAATTTGTGGCTTCTTCATCAAATACCAAATCCATACCAAACAAATCGGGTATTGGATATGTTTCAACTTTTGAAGAAAAATTTCATGAAGTATACACAAGTGAAACTGAACCTTCACCAAGAACTGATCTGAGTTCAAACCGGCCAGGTTTGGGTTACATTTCGAAAAATGAGGCTGTTTTCAAGAAACCACCATTTTACGACAAAACCTCATTTTTTTAGCGACATGGCGACCGACCTCTTCAGGTCCGACTAGCCGACCTCTTCTCAAAGAGCTTGGTCAAATCTACAGAAGAGCCCAGTAAAGGGCCCAAATAGAGGAACACGACCCAAATCCAAAGACAATCCAAAGCCTATAGAGATAAAGGCGATTCCCTTGAAGATAAGCTGACTTCACTCAAAATAAGATAAGATAAGATAAGATAACTAACTTATCTTATCGGAAAGGTCAGCCCACACTACTATAAATACACTGAAGCACCCAGGTATAACTCATACTCTGATTCTACATAAAACCTGTTTAATACCCATGCTAACTTAAGCATCGGAGTCTCTTGCAGGTACCCCCACCCTCCGGTGACAAAGGATCAACAGTGCAGTCAGTCCAACAAGTCGGACACGACAGCTCTGGCCGCCACTTACCAGCCGGACACGTCAGCACCGACCAGTACAGAAGATCTCACCCGAGATCGACCTCCAGTTTCAGGTAACCCTCGGAACATTGGCGCTGTTGCCAGGGAACCTGGAAGTCATCCTAACACCATGGCAGACGGTCATGACAATGACCATGATTCAGATCTGGAAAACAGAACACCGCACAAGAACGCGGACACTACATTAAAGGATACTCCAGAATCCAACGGGGACAAAAACTCATCAAATCCGAGGGTAATAGAAGCACTTCAAGACCGTTTAAAGCAACTTGAAAAAGAAACTCAACAACAACGAGAGGTCGGAAAGGATCTACAAAGAGAGGTACGGCGACGTCGAGAATTGGAAGATAAACTACTGCAATTAGAAGCCGACCTCAAATCAAAAGCTCCTCGGACCACTTCTGAGGAAAACTCACGCAAGGAGCAAGATCCATTCACCAGGGAAATCATGAAAACCAAAATTCCAAAAGACTTCAAACTCCCGGATATGACTTTGTATGATGGCACTACAGACCCCAATCATCATCTCAGCAACTTCAGGAGCAGAATGTACCTCACCGACGCCTTAGATGCAGTTCGCTGCAAAGCTTTTCCAACAACTCTCACAAAAACAACAATCAGATGGTTTGATAACCTACCTCCAAAATCTATCTCAAACTTTGACGACCTGGCCAAAAAATTCCTAGCCAGATTCTCCATCCAGAAAGATAAGGTCAAACACGCCCCCAGTTTATTGGGGATCAAGCAAGGAGATCGGGAGAGCCTCCGCAACTACATGAAAAGATTTAACAAAACATGCATGGACATACAAAGCTTGCCAACAGAGGCCGCCATCATGGGACTCATCAACGGCCTACGAGAAGGACCTTTTAGCCAATCTATATCAAAGAAGTACCCTACCTCCTTAGACGAAGTACAGGAGCTAGCAGAAAAATATATCGACATGGAAGAAAATGCTCGGTTAGGAGAAACTTCCAAATCTGGGGTCCCCTGCCGAGACAAAGACAAGGAATCCAAAAGGAAAGAAGATCGGCAAGGGGAGAAAATCAAAAAATACCACAATTACACCCCTCTCAAGGTATCCCTAGTCGACGTATATAAAGAAGTCTGCCATACGGAGAAAATACCACCAGCTCGGCCACTCAAAGGCAAAAGAGGGGGAGGAAACCGGAATGAGTATTGTGAATATCATCGAGTGTGAGGGCACTCCACCAACGAGTGCTTCGATTTGAAGAACATCATAGAGAAATTGGTGAGGGAAGGAAAACTAGATCGGTTCCTGGCAACCCGAGATGATGATCAAAGAAAGAGACGAAGGGACAAAGATACCAGACGAACCACGCGATCACCTCGTACACCAGAAAGACACGTCCACATGATACACGGCGGATTCGCAGGGGGAGGAATCTCCAAATCATCTCGTAAAAGATATCTCAAAGAAGTATATCATGTCGAGGGAAAGGAGGAAGCACCCGACATCCCTGCAATCACATTCACTAAAGAAGACACATCTGGTATCATCTCGGGGCACGACGACCCCATGGTCATCACCATCATACTAGCAAACGCCAATCTCCATCGCACATTAATAGATCAAGGGAGCTCCACCGACATCTTATTCAAAACTGCCTTCGACAAACTCGGCCTAGAAGACAAGGAGCTTAGGGCATACCCGAACAGTCTGTTCGGACTAGGAGATACCCCGGTACAACCACTGGGATACATATCATTACATACAACCTTCGGAAAAGGGAACCAATCCAGGACACTCAAAATAGACTACATTGTGGTCGACGTGAGTTCAGCCTACAATGCTCTCATAGGTCGGACAACACTAAATCAACTCGGTGCAATAGTCTCGACTCCATATCTATGCATGAAATTCCCGACTACAGAGGGGATAGCCACAATAAAAGCAGATCAAAAGATGGCACGCCGATGTTATAACGAAAGTCTAAACCTTAGAGGCAGAGGAGAAGAGTTTCATGCAATTGAGCTTGGCGGAGTTTAGAGATGAGAAGAACTCCGTCCGCAGCCAGAAGGTGAGATAGAGAAGGTTCAGATCGGAGACACCTCGGACAAAACAACTAACATCGGTACGATCCTAAAAGGAGACTCGAAAGAATTACTGGTACAATTATTACGAGACAATGTTGATCTCTTCGCATGGAAAGCCGCAGACATGCCAGGCATAGACCCCAAGCTAATGTGCCACAAATTAGCGGTCTATCCAGGATCTCGGCCGGTACAGCAGAGATGAAGAAAACTTGGGCCAGAACGATCCCAAGCTGTGGAAGAACAGGTACAAGCACTACTGGAGGCAGGGTTCATAAGAGAAGTAAAGTACCCACTATGGCTAGCTAACGTCGTCTTGGTGAAAAAATCAAATGGGAAGTGGCGAATGTGCACCGACTACACCGATCTCAACAAAGCCTGCCCAAAAGATCCTTATCCACTCCCAAGTATCGACGCTCTGGTAGACACTTCATCCGGATATATATACCTCTCGTTTATGGATGTATATTCCGGATACAACCAAATCCCCATGTATCCACCAGATCAAGAAAAAACCTCGTTTTTGACACCAAAAGCAAATTACTGCTACATTGTGATGCCCTTCGGTCTCAAGAACGCAGGAGCTACTTATCAAAGGCTAATGAATAAAGTCTTCTCAAATCACATCAGAAAAATCATGGAAGTCTATGTAGACAACATGTTAATAAAGACACAAAGCGAAGAGACACTATTGTCCGACCTGGCTCAAGTATTCGACACTATAAGTAAGCATGACATGCGACTTAATCCTGTAAAATACACCTTTGCAATAGAAGCGGGCAAATTCTTAGGTTTTATGCTAACACAAAGAGGAATTGAGGCAAATCCGGATAAATGTCAAGCCATACTCAACATGAAGAGCCCAATCTGTGTCCAAGAAGTACAGCAACTCAACGGGAGATTGGCCGCCCTATCCAGGTTCTTAGCAGGGTCAGCAATAAGATCTCTATGCTACTTTAAGGAAGGGAAAGCAGTTCGAATGGACAGCAAAATGTGAACAAGCCTTCCAAAACTTCAAGGAATTCTTAGGACGGCCACCCATCCTATCTCGGCCACGAGAAGGAGAACCACTCGTATTATATCTCGCAGTAGGAAGCCGGGCAATAGCCTCAGCACTAGTCAGAGAAGACAAAAGTGGGCAACAACCCGTCTACTTCATTATTAAAGCGCTACAGGGATCCGAGTTGAATTACCAGAAAATAGAAAAGTTTTCCTACACCCTCATTATAACATCTCGACGACTTTGCCCGTACTTCCAGGCTCACACCATTAGGGTTCGAACTAACCAGCCTATAAAAGGAATATTGCAGAAAGCAGACTTAGCAGGCAGAATTTTACAATGGGCAGTTGAGTTATCCGAGTTCGACCTCCAATATGAAGCTCGGACGGCCATCAAGTCACAGTATCTGGCCGACTTCATCGCAGAATTCACGGATACCCTGGAAACCCCTACAGAATGGAATCTCTACGTGGATGGCTCTTCGAATAAGACTGGAAGCGGCGCAGGTGTGATAATAGAAAGCAACCAAGGAACCCAAGTCGAGCTCTCCCTCAAATTTGGTTTCCCGGCCTCAAACAACCAAGCGGAATATGAAGCATTACTAGATGGTTTGAAGCTGGCTAAGGAGGTCGGAGCTCATAAACTCAACATTTTCAGCGATTCGCAAGTAGTCACCTCACAAATCACAGGGAGCTACCAAGCCAAAGACCCCACCATGAAAAAGTACTTGGATAAAACCAAGGAACAGCATGGACATCTCGGGGAATATAAGATCTGCCACATACCCGCGAACAAAATGCCCAAGCTAACGCACTCTCGAAGCTAGCCAGCACCAAACCAGGGGGCAACAATAGAAGCCTCATCCAGGAAATGCTACAGAACCCGTCAATCTCGGGAGAGGAAAAATCCCTAGCCATAACAAGTCAGGACCAAGGATGGATGGCCCCCATAATCAACTACCTCAAAGCAGAAACACTGCCCATAGAAGAAAAGGAGGCAAAAAGGTTAAAAAAGGAGGCGCAATACTACACCATCATAAATAACATTCTGTACAAAAGAGGGATCTTAATACCATTACTAAAATGCGTGCCGACCTCCAACACAAGGGAAGTGCTAGAAGAAATACACGGCAGCATTTGTGGCAATCATCTCGGAGCACGAGCTCTTGCCAAAAAAGTACTCCGGGCGGTATTTTATTAGCCAACTCTACAAAAAGAAGCTACAGAATTTGTAAAGACATGTCCACCATGCCAGAAACATGCCAACTTTCACATCGCGCCGCCAGAAGAGCTCATCAGCGTAACCTCACCTTGGCCATTTGCAAAATGGGGACTTGACCTTCTCGGACCTTTCCCCCAGGGATCAGGACAAGTTAAATTCCTCATAGTAGGGGTAGACTATTTCACAAAATGGATCGAGGCAGAGCCCCTAGCCAACACCACCGCTCAAAGAAGCCAAAAATTCCTATACAGGAACATTGTCACGAGGTTCGGGGTTCTATACTCCATCACCACAGACAATGGCACTCAATTCACAGACGCAGGCTTCAGAAGACTAGTAGCCGACTTGAATATAAAGCACCAGTTCACCTCCGTCGAACACCCTCAAGCCAATGGACAGGCCGAAGCCGCCAACAAAGTCATATTGGCTGGGTTGAAACGGAGACTGCAAGATGCAAAGGGAGCTTGGGCCGAAGAACTTTTACAAGTCCTATGGGCATATCGAACAACGCCACACTCCACCACAAACGAATCACCGTTTCGACTAGCATATGGAGTGGAGGCAATGATCCCAGTAGAGATCGAGGAAGGGTCATCCAGAGTAGTCCACTACAATGAAGAAGCCAACTCTCAACTTCAGAGGGAAGAACTCGACCTACTACCTGAAATCCAAGAAAGAGCTCGAATCAGGGAAGAAGCGCTAAAACGTCGAATGGCCTCCAGATATAACCAAAGGGTAGTACCGAAAAGTTTCGTGGAGAATGATCTCATCCTAATCCGAAATGATATAGGCACAACCCGACCAGGAGAAGGAAAGTTGGCAGCAAACTGGAAAGGACCCTACCGAGTTGTAGAAGTACTTGGGAAGGGCTACTACAGACTGTCCGAACTCGACGAACGAGAGCTTCCCAGATCATGGCACGCCTGCAACCTAAGAAGGTACTACAGCTAGAAAAAGTAAAAGATCTCATTATTGGATGCACTCTTTTTCCTGAAAAGGTTTTTTAATGAGGCACCAAGTGAGACTCAGACACTATCCGGCTTAAAGGGATGAAAAAATCCCATATGTATATATTTGCACTTTCCTTTAAATAAAATATATTTTTAGATATTCTACAAGTTTTCAAGACGCATTAATCTAAAGCATTCATCGTCTGATTATAAAGCAACAGATCGGCATAAAGTGAAAAAACAACTTCACTGCACGATCACGATAAAGAAAATCGTCCGATAAAGGTGAAAACGCAATTCACTTAAAAGACGATCTAAAGATAGCAACCACCTTCTACAAATCGGCAAAGATGAACACAGAATAATATAAGAAGTTATCGAAAGTTATCCGAAAAAAGAACCTGGCGAGGTCTTATGGATTGCTAAATAATAACTTAAAGACTGGCCGACGTTAAGAAGTCGGACCAAGTCAGCCCAAGTTATAAGTAAACCCTGGAAAGAGGTCTGGCCAACCCTATTAAAGAGGATTACTTTAACTTAGAAGGGCCCGACATGACAAAGTCGGCCCAAAATGAAAAAGTTATAAAAGTAGTCCCTGAAAGAGACCTGACAAAGGTCCAAAAAAGAGGACTACAAAATTAACTTAGAAAGAGGACGACGCAAAAAAGTCGACCTCCTACAAACAAGTTATAAAAGTAATCCCTGAAAGAGATCTGACAAAGATCCAAGAAAGAGGATTACAAAAATAACTTAGAAGAGATCGATATAACGAAGTCGGTCTCCTACAACAAACAAGTTATAAAAGTAATCCCTGAAAGAGATCTAACAAAGATCCAAGAAAGAGGATTACAAAAATAACTTAGAAGAGATCGATATAACGAAGTCGGTCTCCTACAACAAACAAGTTATAAAAGTAATCCCTGAAAGAGATCTGACAAAGATCCAAGAAAGAGGATTACAAAAATAACTTAGAAGAGATCGATATAACGAAGTCGGTCTCCTACAACAAACAAGTTATAAAAGTAATCCCTGAAAGAGATCTGACAAAGATCCAAGAAAGAGGATTACAAAAATAACTTAGAAGAGATCGATATAACGAAGTCGGTCTCCTACAACAAACAAGTTATAAAAGTAATCCCTGAAAGAGATCTGACAAAGATCCAAGAAAGAGGATTACAAAAATAACTTAGAAGAGATTAAGTCGGTCTCCTACAACAAATAAGTTATAAAAGTAATCCCTGAAAGAAACCTGACAAAGGTCCAAGAAAGAGGATTACAAAAATAACTTAGAAGAGATCAAGTCGGTCTCCTACAACAAATAAGTTATAAAAGTAATCCCTGAAAGAGACTTGACAAAGGTCAAAGAAAGAGGATTACAAAAATAACTTAGAAGAGGACGACGTAGTCGGCCTACTACCAAACAAGTTATAAAAGTAGTCCCTGAAAGAGACCTGACAAAGGTCCAAAAAAGAGGACTACCAAAATAACTTAGAGGACCAACTTGAAGAAATCGGTTATGGATCGAGAAAACTGAAAAACAAATTGGACACACACAGCCACAACCTCAAAGGATCCAAGCTACAAACTATAAAGTACAAAGCAATCCAAAGAGGCCAAGCCGCAAGGTTCCAACACTCTCAGAAACCAGAAGAGATACCAAGTTAAGCGCAAAAAAGCATGATATAATCTACAAAGTTATAAAGCTTCAGAGGCCACCAAAATTTACCTCAAAAAGCTAGCAAGCTACTTTTGTTTTTTAAAAGTTGCTAGACAAGCAACTAGAAAGTGTCGGCAAAACAATAAAAGTTTAAGAGTCCACAAGCCGGGCCAGCTTCACAAATATCCAGAGAGAAATCAACAAACATCGGGAGCCTTCTTGGCAGCATTAGGATAAGGAGAAGGAGGGCGAGTCTGAATAGGCACAGCATCTACCGTACCATCGTCCCGGTTTAAAATCTGGTAGTCAGGATCAGAAGCAGGAGGGCCGACCTCGGCAGGAGGAACAGTAGGAGCTGACACCTTGGCAGAAGGCACAGGGAACGGTTCGACATCATCATCATCCTCATCATCAGGGACAATCTTACCATCCCTAACAACGTTATCCAGGCTGAAGAGGGTGAGATCGGCCTCGGGAGCAATAATCCGAACCTGCTCTTTCAGGTTCTCATAGGCAGCAGTTACACTGCCAACAAGATGACCTTGGAGCTCGGAGTAATCAGCTCGGGCATTCTCCAACTCCTCCCTCAGGCGCATCACCTCCCGATAAGATGTCACATAACTGTCCTTATGTCTCATAGCCGTGTCCTCGGCCAGCCTCACAGAAACCGCCAGAGAGATGGAACTTGCCTTCTCATTCTCCAAATCCTTCTCCAACTTGGCTACCTTTACCTCAAGCTCTTCCTTCAGGCCCTTCATACGATCAAACTCCTGTTTAGCCTCCTCCATAAAGGCTTTGGTGGCATGGAGAGGAACATTTTGAGCAGTCCGGTATAGGGCAGCCCCCATATACACCATTCTAACACTACTTCGAGTTATAAAGTCCAGATGGCGAAGGAGCGACACATCGTCCATAGGAAGGACACCGTAGGGACCGATTTGCTGATCCACAAATTCAATTGCATTAAGGTCAGGAGCATCAAGGTTGAAAGGCTCAGCTATTTTTTGTTTCTTGTTGGGAGGAGCACCAGAGCTAGAGGCAGAAGTCGGTGGAGGGTCAGCCAGATGAACTCGAGGAGTGTGGATCACTTTCCTCGGGCCAGGAGAACTCGGCACAGGCGGTTTCACTTGCACTTGGGAGGATCCTTCCCCGGTCGCCTTGGCCGAAATATTTTGAGCAGCAGTCGCCTTCTTTGCCCTCTTGAAGGCCTTCATGGAGTCATTGTTTTTTGACATCTCTGCAAAATCAGCCACAGTAAAAGGTTACAATCACAAGATAAGGAAGTCAAACTAAGAAACAAGCATAGAAACAAGTCAGGCAAATACCCAAAACAGCCCGGACCAGGGATATGTCATTTAAAAACCTTTTGGTATCAAGATGGGGTGGTGCCCCCCATAAATCCTCAAGGACAACAACAAAGGCACGCTCAACATCGTCAAGCATCTCCCAAGTATAGCGAGACACTCTCGCATCCTTCTGCCACTCCAGAGGAAAAGAGGGCTCATCATTTTCATCAAGAAAAAAGGGACGAGCCCCTCGACAGCACGAACTTTGAAAAAGTAATTCTTGAAATCCTTAAAGGATTCATCATACATAGCAAACACTTTATGGCCCTGGGCAGACCTGAAAGAAACCCAAGAAGTTTTTTTTTCGAAGAACCACCAGGCTTGGCAGAAACAAACAGATAAAGGAAGAGAGTCTGAGAAGGCGTTACACCTAACTCTTGGCAAAGTAGCTGAAAAATTTTGATAAAGCCCCAGGAATTCGGGTGAAGCTGTGATGGGGCAATATTACACGACCACAACAGATCGGTCTCAAAAGCAGTAAAAGGAAAAGTAATGTCCAGTTGGCTGAAGAAATGTTCGTAGGCATAGAAGAAGGGACGCTCCCCCTCGATGGAGGTCGGAAAACAGACCCTCTCATCAGAATCAGGAGCAACAAGCTCGTAATCCCTCTCCTAGGCACTGTTACCACAAATCCTATGACGCTTCCTCAGCTTTATGCAAAATTCAGCATCCACAACAGAAACACACATCAAGACAAGGGAGTCCAGCCAATTGGACATCCCCTCGGGAACTCTGGAAGACATCTCGACAATGTTATTGCGAGAAGACATGAGGCCAACTAATCCTACAAATAAGAAAAAGAGAGGGGATTACTAAAAATATCTCGGACAAGGGATAAAACAACTCAATCAAAACAATACAGTCAAACAAGCAGAAAAGGAAAACCCCAAGACCCAAACCAAAAATCTTGGGGCATCCTTTGGAGGCAGTAACAAAGCAAGGTTCTCAGGAAAAAATCTATAACTCGCATCCCAGCACCTCTCAAACAAGAAAAGAAGACGGCAAACAGCAAGAGTGCATCCCTAAACATCAAGGCACGACAAGAAGAAACCACCAAAGATGCAACCTTTTTCAGAATCAGACAAAAGCAATCTTCAAACAAAATGAGAAAAAGATGCAGATTCTCTGGTTATTGGTATCAGACAGAAATAACAGAACATGCAAAAGCCCTAAAAGGCATCAAGTAACAGGAAAGGCAAAAAGGATCTTACAGAAGATGAAGGAACTCCTAGAACACATAACAATTAGGTGCGACAAAACAGAAAGATCCAAACTTTCTCTAAAGCAAAATCAAAACTTGATCACAAAGCCAAAGTAGCGAAAGAGAAAGAAAATACGAATGGAACTCACCTGGAGAAGGAAGAAGCTTCGAAGGAAAGAAGGAGGCATAAAAATGGAAGCTGCCCAGAAAATTCGCCGAGCGACGCCGCAACGCAAGAAAAAGCAGAAACAAGGGCAAGAAACAGAGAGCGAGAGAACAAAGGAAGAAAATGTGAAGAAGTTACAAAAGACCAAAGAAGAGAAACCGTTTCTGGGTTTTCAAAAATCAAAATAAAGCTTCAAAGGAAAACGGGGCAATTAATGCTAATTAATGAAAGTATTAAACCCTCATACGTTTCCAAAAGCGCTGATATAAAAGCGGGCGCTTTTAAAGAAAAACGTTCTACATTCAAAAGATTCTACAGAAGGAAAAAATCGACTAAAATGCTTGAGTTCGGCTTCGCTAGAGAAGGACCGAAGTCAAGGACTCGACCTCAAAAAAGAAGACCGAGCTCAAGCAGGGGCACTGTTCATACCCTAGGTCGAGCTGTCCGACCTGGGATATTTAGCGACATGGCGACCGACCTCTTCAGGTTCGACTAGCCGACCTCTTCTCAAAGAGCTCGGCCCCAGTAAAGGGCCCAAATAGAGGAACACGACCCAAATCCAAAGGCAATCCAAAGCCTATAGAGATAAGGCAGTTCCCTTGAAGATAAGCTGACTTCACTCAAAATAAGATAAGATAAGATAAGATAACTAACTTACCTTATCGGAAAGGTCAGCCCACACTACTATAAATATACTGGAGCACCCAGGTATAACTCATACTCTGATTCTACATAAAACCTGTTTAATACCCATGCTAACTTAAGCATCGAAGTCTCTTTCAGGTACCCCCACCCTCCGGTGACAAAGGATCAGCAGTGCAGTCAGTCCAACAAGTCGGACATGACAGCTCTGGCCGCCACTTACCAGCCGGACACGTCAGCACCGACCAGTACAGAAGATCTCACCCAAGATCAACCTCCAGTTTCAGGTAACCCTTGGAACAGGATATGTTTCAACTTTTGAAGAAAAATTTGATGAAGTATACACAAGTGAAACTGAACCTTTACCAAGAACTGATATGAGTTCAAACCGGCCAGGTTTGGGTTACATTTCGAAAAATGAGACTGTTTTCAAGAAACCACCATTTTACAACAAAACCTCATTTTTGAAAGGTAAAAATGTTCAAAGAAATTCTGGTGAAAATGCTTTTGCAAAGAGGAATAACTTTAAGAAAAACCAGTTTGTCAAAAGGAATGCATCTCCTCCAAAAATCAGAAAATTTCAACACTTTAATAATTTCAAGCAATATAACTCACCCCAATTTCAGCGACACACATCAAAAAATCATTATGTCGATTGCAAGAAAATTGGTCACTCATATGCACAATGCTTCATTGAAAAAAGAGTTATAGGAAATAAAGTTTACCATGTTGTTTGTGATTTCAATGCACTTGGGCAACCAAGATGGATTAACTTCAAAGGATCCAAATTAATTTGGATACCTAAGGCTACTTGAAACTCTTCATGCAGATTTGCCTAGCATCCAAGAACAAAAAGGACATGTGGTACATGGATAGTGGATGTTCAAGGCACATGACTGGAAGGTCAACCTACTTCATCAAACTAAATAAGTATGATGGAGGTTTTGTGACCTTTGGAGATGATGGTAAAGGTAAAATCATTGCTGTTGGAAAAGTAGGTAATGAACAATCTACTTTTATTGATGATGTACTTTTGGTATGTGGTTTGAAGCACAATCTTTTGAGTATAAGTCAGCTGTGTGACTTAGGATATTTGGTAGTTTTCAAAAGACTTGAATGCTGTGTTGTTAATGAAAAGACAAATGAAATGATGTTTGTTGCCAAACGTTTTAATAATATGTATGGACTTACTCTTGATGAACTAAAGGATCAAAATGTAGCTTGTCTTCACTCTAAAGAATCTGAAAAGTGGTTATGGCACAAGAGATTGGGCCATGCAAGTATGTTTCAAATAAACAAACTTGTAAAGAAAGAATTAGTAAGAGGTCTTCCTTTGATATAGTTTGACAAAGACATCACTTGTATGCTTGCCAAATGGGAAAACAAATAAAAAGTTCTTTTAAACCAAAGGAAGACATCTCTACTAAAAGACCACTTGAGTTGCTACACATTGATTTATTTGGTCCAACAAGAACTCAAAGCCTAGGTGGTAAACATTATGGTTTAGTAATTGTGGATGACTATACTAGGTTTGGTTGGGTTTTATTTCTTGCACACAAAAATGAAGCCTTTTCGGCCTTTGAACCTTTTTGCAAGAAAATTTAAAATGAAAAGGATTTGAAAATCTCTTCTATAAGAAGCGATCATGGAACTGAATTTGAAAATAATTTATTTGAATCCTTTTGTGAGGAATTTAGAATATCTCACAACTTCTCTTGTCCAAGAACACCACAACAAAAATGGTGTTGTGGAAAGAAGAAATAGAATCATACAAGAGATGACAAGAGCTATGCTTTGTGAAAGTAATGTTCCAAAATTCCTTTGGGCTGAAGCGGTTAACACGGCTAGCCACATTTTGAATAGAACAATCATAAGAAAATTTATGAAGAAAACCCCTTATGAACTTTGGAAAGGCTACCCACCAAACTTAGATTACTTGCACATCTTTGGATGCAAATATTTTGTTTTAAATAACAAAGAAAATTTGGGTAAATTTGATCCAAAGGCTTATGAGTGTTTGTTTGTAGGATATTCCACAACTAGTAAAGCATATATGGTTTATCATCAAGATGCTAGAATTATTGAGGAGTCCATACATGTTACATTTTGTGATACTAACTTGGTACAAAGCATTTTGGAAGATTGTGATGCAGGAAATCAAGCACAAAAGGAAGTTGAAACTGTGCAAAATCAAGAGAATGGAAATTCTGTTCAAGCTGAACCAGAAACTGCTGTTGCTAAAAATTTAAGAGACAATTCTATTTTGTCTCACGAATCTGAAGGATACCCTGAAGCCAGCAGCACCTAGAATCCCTTGGTAACTGAATCTGCCTCCAAGTCCACCAGACCTCGTGAATGGAGATTCTTGAAGAATTATCCTGAGGAATTTGTCATTGGGGACGTCTCTCATGGAGTGCAAACACGGTCCTCCACTAGAAAGGCAAATGAAGGATCAAACATTGCCCTTCTTTCACAAATAGAGCCTCAAAATGTCAAGGAAGCCCTTAGTGACCCTTCTTGGGTTAAAGCTATGGAGGATAAGCTTCTTGAGTTTAAAAAGAACTAAGTGTGGACTTTGGTCCCAAGGCCAAGTGGAAAGAAAGTGACCGGAACCAAGTGGATATTTCGGAACAAGTTGGGAGAAGATGGTAGCATTGCAAGAAACAAGGCAAGGCTAGTGGCACAAGGATATGACCAAGAAGAAGGAATAGACTTTGATGAATCCTTTGCCCCTGTTGCCCGAATGGGAGCCATAAGACTTCTCTTAGCTTATGCTGCATTTTGTGGTTTTAAATTATATCAAATGGATGTGAAATGTGCATTTTTGAATGGTGTGATAGATAGAGAAGTGTATGTGGAGCAGCCTCCTGGTTTTGAAAATAAAGAGCATTCTAATCATGTTTTCAAATTATCAAAAGCTCTCTATGGTTTAAGACAAGCTCCTAGAGCTTGGTATGAGAGAATTAGCTCATTTCTTTTGAAAAATGGTTTTCAAAGAGGCACCACTAACACAACTCTATTTATCAAGAATTCTAATGATTCTTTTATTCTAGTCCAAATATATGTTGATGACATTATTTTTGGATCAGCTAATGAATCCCTTTGTTCTGAATTTGGAAAACTCATGACAAGTGAATTTGACATGAGTATAATGGGTGAACTTAATTTTTTCCTAGGGCTAAAAATTAAACAAACTGAAAAAGGTATTTTCATTTATCAAGAAAAGTATGCCAAGGAATTAGTTAAGAAATTTGATATGAAAAATGCCAAACCTATGGGAACTCCCATGCATCCTAATTCAAAATTAGATAAGGGAGAAACTGAGAAAGATGTTGATGAGACTAGGTATAGAGGAATGATTGGTTCTCTTATGTACTTAACTTCCTCTAGACCCGATATTGTGCAAAGTGTTGAATTGTGTTCTAGGTTCCAATCCAAACCAAAAGAGTCACATCTTTCTGCAGTTAAAAGGATCATTAGATATGTTCATGGCCCATCCAATTTTGGTCTTTGGTATCCTAAGATTGATGATTTTTCTACAGTTGGTTATTGTGATGCAGATTTTACTGGTGATAGAGTTGATAGAAGGAGCACTTCAGGTTTATGTTGCTTCCTTGGAAAGTCCCTAAATGTTTGGTCAAGTAAGAAGCAACCAACTGTGGCCTTATCCACTGCAGAGGCTGAGTATATAGCTGCTTCTTCTTGTTGTTCTCAACTTCTATGGTTAAAAACACAGCTTGCTGATTACAAACTAAATGCTAAAAATATTCCCTTGATGTGTGATAATATGAGTGCTATTAATATTTCTAAAAATCCAGTTTTGCACTCTAGGACTAAGCATATTGAAGTGAAATTTCACTCAATAAGAGAAGATGTCCAAAAAGGGGATATTAGTATTCAATTTGTTAAATCAGAGGAGCAATTAGCAGATATTTTTACAAAACCATTAGCTGAGGATAGATTCTGCATGCTTAGGACTTGTCTAGGAATTTTGAGTTATGATTCTTTATTTGAAAAATACTGATGTATTTGCTGGAGCTTTTTGTCTCATAAACAGGTATGAGATAATTCTGGGCAGATGATGAATATTTCCTTCAAATCAGCGTGTTCTGGGCTCGTTTCAAGTGAAACTCAATCTGGGCCAACTTCAAAATTCAGATCATGAGTGGTCCAAATGTGTTTCCTTAAGTCCAACCATCTCTGGGCCCAAATATGAATGTTACAATTTTTGGTTAATAATTTTTGTTGGCCTGTGTGATTAATTTTTTTTGAAAAAGTTTTATTTTAATTTTTTTTCAAAAAGGCTTTTCAGTTTGATTTAATTTTTTCTTTTTAAGGATTTCAAAAATTTAAAATTTAAAATTTCTTTGTTTTTAAAATCAAATCAAATCTTTCTTTTATAAGGTCATGTCTTTTCAAGTCTTTTCAAATGGTGATGCAATTGCATGGTTTTGGAAATCTACTTTTGGGTACGGTTACCAACACTCCCTCTCTTCCCTCCATAACTCCTTCTCTATCCCTTCGGTTCTCACCACTACCCTCATTACTCTTTTTCTTCTTAAACCAAATAACCACCAAATGAGGAAGAAAACCATAGCACACAAGCCTCCTCGTGAAAAGGTGTATAAACTTCCATCCAAGCCTTCAACTCGCTCCCAAGATAGAACCTTCACACCTTCACCATCTCCTCCTACCTTTCCTCCTCGCACTGCTCCCATGGCGCAAACCAAGACCACACCAAGGTACCCTGCCCCTGCCAAACTTACGCCACCACCTAAGGCAACGCCATCCAAACCAAGCTCTTCGAAACCTGGCTCATCCAAGGGTAAGCGTTCTGCTGTTGAAGAACCTGTTCCTGAGACAGCAAAACCTAAGTCAAGGTCTGTTCCTGTGCGCTCACAAAGAGGTAACCTTCATCGCCCTCTCAAATCTGTTAGAGAACCAGACATTGATCCTTTTGCTCACAAATCACACTACATGACATCTCACTCAGACTATAACCCCCATCGTTTCAAATCTGCCATGAACCACGATTTTTATAAGGGAGTTATTCAGTATCGTACTCTATGTCCCTCCTTTCTTGCGAATTTACCTGATTTGAAAAAGAAAGGTTTTTCTTTTGTTGAAAATTTGGAATTTTTAGACTGGAATCACCTTTTCAAAATCAAAAAACCTGTATATCCTTAGTTAGTCAAAGAATTTTATGCAAACATGACTTACCATGAAGGAAGTGTGCATTCTTATGTTAAGGGCAGAGACATTATTTTGAATAATGAAACTGTCAGTGATTCTTTGAAGTACACTGATGTTGGGCCGTGTGCTTACACGTCTGTAAAGTGGGATGAAGGAGTTGGTATTTCTTACCATGATGCTTTGGCTCATATCTGTGAACATGTTTTCTTAATTGATGGCATCACACCCACTCACAAAGCCCTAGGATATGAACGTGCTCAGTTGCACCGAATTGTCAACCACATTTTACTTCTTCAAAGTGGTTCATATCAAAGGGTATCTTACACAGACATACTGGTTTTGTATGCCCTAATCACTAAAACAGAAATCTCTTTTGCCTATTTGATGGCTAGATACATGTTTGATTCTGTTAGAAGTGAGAAAGATAAAGCACTACCTTATGGCATGTTTTTAAGTTGCATATTTGAGAATTTTGGTGTTGACCTGTCAAATGAGGATTATGAAAACAGACATTCATACCTAAAAGGGGGTGGTTCAGTGAAACAGCAAAAGAGACTAACTTGATCTGAGAGAGTGGCTCTAGATGATGATGATGAAGAGTTCATTCCAGATGACTCTCCTCCTCCTTCCACCGAGGGTACTTCCATCTCTACTGGGAAGAAATCTGCTCTGCTGAATGTGGTCAAGGATATCGCTCAAGAGTTTGTTTCCCAATCAAATCACATGATTGCCATGAGCAAGGAACAAAGGAAGCTAGCTAGCAAGCATGAGAACTTTCTGAGAAAATCAAGGGATAGGGTGGCTGTGCTCATGACCTTCATTGATAATCTTCAAAAGGATGAAGACATTGCCACTGATGTTGAAGAAGAAGCTGTTTCGAAGGGGAATGGTTTTGATGCCTAGGATTTGTCTCATGAAATTTGCTGCTGCTGCTGCTGCTCTCTTTTTGTCTCATGAACTCTGTTTTATTTTGCTACTATTAAACTGTTTTATCTTGGATGACTGTAATAACTCTAAATACTACTGCACTGTTGTTAGTTAGTTAGAACTTTGGACTGTGATCTAACCTTTTCTTGCAGGATTTGTATTGTTGTTTTTGTTGATTATCCGCCCTTGATGACAAAAGGGGGAGTAAGAAAATAGGTGCATTAAAACTTGATTACACATGCTGAATCCCTTTTGCTACT
This sequence comes from Arachis ipaensis, assembly GCF_059453495.1. Lineage (NCBI taxonomy): Eukaryota > Viridiplantae > Streptophyta > Magnoliopsida > Fabales > Fabaceae > Arachis > Arachis ipaensis. Next base: position 141,347,784 of record NC_142436.1, read on the forward strand.
GATATTAGCTTGATGTTGGGCTGATTATATAGTGTTGCTTATCTGATATCCCTTAGATAAATGTGTATAGCTCTTCATTGTGGTCTCTTTAAGTGTAATATAAAATAGGAACAAAGAGGAGGCATAAATCAAGGGGGAGCTAATCTTGAAAAGGAAAGGGGAGCAACACAATAGCAAATGACAAAAATCAAAGGGAGTTTCTAAACTTACTCAAATTCATTTCCTTTTTATTATTGCTTAAACCATGTTTGTCATCAAGGGGGAGGTTGTTGAGTTAAGAAATTAACCAAATTAATTAGTGATGACAAACATTATTTTTGGGCAAAATAAATAATTAGTGTTGATTAATTATATTTACTTATTACTAATTGTTTATTGTTGCAGGCCAAAATTCCATAGCCCAAATGGAATGAAAAGCAATCAGTAAGGATGGTGGGCTGAAAACAAAATTAAGACCCCGAGGAAAAGCAAAGAAAGAAGCCAAAGAAATAAAAAACGGGCCAAGCATATCACTACCCGATCCAAGCCCGAATTGAATTTCAATTCCCTCTCACTTGCTTTCACCAAATAAACGTTCCTTTCCTCTCTATCTCAGTCAAGTCAGAAACTCAGAAAAGTAAGAAAGAGAGAAAGAGCTTCTTCCCTAAGCTAGTAACCAAAGAAGCAAGAGAGAGAAGGTTTAAGCTTGAAAGACAGAATGTTAAATCAACAAGTTCAAGCCAAATCAAGCTTAAGAAGAAATCAAAGGTAAACCATTTCCTCATACATGCAAATCGGTTTCTTCTCTTCCTCCCAACTCTCTGTTCTATCCGAAATGGGATACAAGGGAAAGAGGATTTCTGTTCTTCTCTGCTGTGTATCCACGGTCTTAAACATGACTTGGGGACCAAGTTGGTTTTCAAGGGCTCAGATCAAGTTGACCATTGGAAGATTTCTATGGTTGCTGCTTTATGGCTTTCGGTCAAGGTGAGGAAGTCAGAAGAACAGTTTCTACTCTGGGGAATAAGGTGAAAAAGTGAATCTGTGGGTTGGTGAAGCTCAAGGCTCAAGGTGTTGACCTTGGAAGAAGAACCCAGCAACATGCAAGGAGATAAAAGAGGTTTGCTGTTCACTCAAAAACTAAGGAGAGAAAACCAGAGTGTGAGAATAGAGTTCTGCAAAGAAGTTCCCCTACTTGGATAATGCTTTCTTTAAAAGAAGCATTCGGCCAATACTAAAGAACTGTATCTGAGGTTTGCGAATCTGGTTTTGCACATAGCAAAGAGGCTGCTGATGAAGTCAATCTCCTTCATGTTTTACTGATTGTAATGTACTTTTCTAAGTTTATCTTTCTGTAATTTCTTGTGAGAAAAGGCATTGTGAGAAAGCTCAAGTAAAAGCCATGAGTGAAAAAAGGCTGAGTGATACACTTGAGAGAAAAGCCTAGAGTTATTTCAGATTTCTTTAGGTATGTTTATGTCTTGTATCTTGTACCTGTGAGGTATCCCTTTCTTAGTTGGGTTAGCACTAAGAGTGAAATAGTTAGGTATTAGCATAGCCAATGTCAAGTTAGGTTAGAACTTGAGTGTGAAAGGATTGGGTCAATCCTGTGAAATTGGTGTATGTAATACTATTAACTATAGTGAAAATTCTTCCACTGTTGTGGAGGAGACTGGATGTAGGTTGCATAGCACAAGGCAACCGAACCAGAATACATGCTGGTGTTAGCTTCTCTCTTCTCTGCTGTGTTCTGTTTTCTGATATTCATGAGACAAAAATAAATTGTCTCATAAATTTCTGCTGCTAAGTACAAACAGAATCAGAATTGAAAGTTTGTTTTAAAGGATCATAACAGCAACTAAAAAGGAAGGCATAGATTCAACCCCCCCTTCTCTAAGCCTACCACAACCTTCACAAATTCCAAAACCTATCGATTTCATTCAATTGCAACAAGTGATTTAGGAAATTGTTCCAAGCATGAATAAGAATGAAACAATCCCGGCTCCTTAAATTATAGATGACATCGTAAGCACTTTCAGTAGCCCCAACCTGAGTACAAGCCCTCACCAATGCATCAAAAGCCGTAATACTAGAGCAACATCTTCGATAACTCTCTATCAATACTTCCAACAACACCAATGGAGGAGTGCCCTCTTTAGTAATCAAGTTTCTCAGAAGAAATAATGCCTCATCGAATCTTCTTGACTTCACCAGCACATGAACCAAAGTGCAATAGGAATCTAATGAGTGAGGGAACAACCCTCCAACCCAGTTATAAAAATCTAAAGCCAACTGTGGCGAGTTCTGGAACAACTAAGAATTAATGACATTTTTTTTTTACATTCTTCTTTAATTCTTAGTTGTTCTAGTTTTAGTCCTAACAATAAACTTGGTAAGATGGCATCACATATAATATACGATATGTGAATGGAAATACCCTTCAAAGGGGATGATGTCTACGCTTGAAGGAATGCCTTGGTGTTATGGAGCAATTTATGCCGAGGAGGCATGAGTTCTTTGATAATTGGAATGTCAATAAAAGCATGGAACCATGAGTAAAGCTTAGGCATTACTCTGCATCAATAAGGTTGATGGCCACAACTTCCTCAACTATTCCGATCCAGTATGGAAGCCAGCCAATAGCAATGTCTGCAAAGCCAATGTTATCACCTCCAAAGAAGCGTTTTCCCTCAAGTCCAACCTCAAGCTTCTTCAGATTCTCTCGAGCTTCTTCTGCCGCCTTCTGTTGCTCTTCTCCTACATTGGAAAATGCTGCCACAACCGTTGGCATACACTGTGAAGAGTTAAAAGTCACACACAATTAAATTAACTCGTGTCCACAAAAAATAGCCACTAAATCAACAACTTGCATATAATACATATGAGAATACAAATATATACTGAAAACAGTGTCTATCTATCAACTCTTTTGAGCTTTTCTGATGTGCACAAATAATAATTTATAAATATGCCTCATATGGGAGTTTAATAGTAATTATTATTTTTTTACATTTACCACAAATTCCTTTCGTTTTTGCTTCTCTTCGTACGCACTCCATTCAACCCTAAGTCCACATTTTTCTCCATCCTCTGCCACCGTGACTGTGTATTTCTTCACCGCCGCCGCCGCCTGAAGCTCTGCTCTGTTCAATTGGAGCTATAATTCAGGTTTCCTCTCTCAACATTGTGCTTCATTTCTAACTTGATTTTTCGATGTTATGAAAAGTAAAATCATATTTTTACTTGTCAATGTAGAGTTAATAGTGTGAGTTGTGTTTGGAAGTTGATTTAGGGTTTGATTAATGAGTTCCTAGATTTGTCAATTGCATAGAATTTTTCAATTAAGAACTTAAAGCGATTAAAAAAAATGGTGGAAAGAAGCTGTGATATTTTTCTACATCTCCTCAGTGATGACAAGTCATCCTAGCCTATTTTAGCTAGTCTTTTTCTTTTGTTTTCATTAGAATTATGCACTTTCTTGAGCTACAAGCAAGCGAATTGAGTAGATTTTCATGTTTCCCTTGATTGAACCAACCATATATGAATTCATGTCATTTCATGAGGTTTTAGGCTATATTTGTTGCATATTATGAAAGATTGAATATCTCATGATTTTGAGCATAGCTTTGATGAGTTTGGTTGATTAATGATAGGTGAAGAAAGCTTGGAGAAAGGTTGAAGCAAAGAGGAATGGCTAGGAGTGAAGAGAGGACAATGGAATAAGTGAAATTGAACCAGGAAGCAAGAAGTTAGCCCCAACGTTAGCCCCCTAACTTGGAGGCTAACGTTGGAACTTGAAATTTCCTCTCTGGCCATCCCACGTTTGCGCCAACGTTAGCCCCCTAACTTGGAGGCTAACGTTGGCACATAAATATTCAAGGAAGAGGAGCAAAAGTTAGCCCCAACGTTAGCCCCCTAACTTGGAGGCTAACGTTGGAACTTGAGAAGATCTCCCCTGGGCACCAACGTTTGCGCCAACGTTAGCCCCCTAACTTGGAGGCTAACGTTGGCACATGAATTACAAAGGGAGAAGGGCCAACGTTTGCGCCAACGTTAGCCCCCTAACTTGGAGGCTAACGTTGGCGCCACAAGCACACAAGGCAAGGCCAACGTTGATGGCAGCAAATTATGTGGGCTGCTATGAAAAGTTGGAGCCAAAGTTAGACCCCTAACTTTAGCTCCAACTTCAGCTCCAACTTTTGCAAAACTCAAACCCGGTTCAATTGGTTCACTTTGGTTCTTCTCCAAACTCCAAGAGCAATCAACCAAGGCCTCTTTCAACCCAATTCCACCAAGAGCAAAGGCCCAACTCAAGGCTTGAGGATCAATTGAAGAAAGTGTATAAATAGGATAGAATTCAAGTTATTCGGGGAGCTTTCTTTTGGAATTTTCATAATAGTTTTCGGAGAGCTTTGGATATTGAGTGATCTTTAATTTCTTTGTCTTGGGGAAGGAGAATTCACTTCTCTTCCTCTCAGTTTTATTGTTTTCAATTTCAATTACAATTGTCTTGGATCTTGGGTTGGAGAATTGGAGAAATTCTGTTTCAATCTCATCCTTGGATCTCTCTGCTTTATTTCCTGAATTTGAATTTCCGTTTCTATTACTTGATTCTCATCTACTTTCCTTGCAATTTACAATTCCCTTACAATTGTTCTTGTTGGATCTAGGAAGGCATTGAGATCTAGACTTGGTTTTCTAGTCTCTGGGTCCTGAGATCTAAATTCCCATTTTAATTCTCTGTTTACTGCTTTCTATGTTCATTTACTTTTCTGCTTCATATCCGATTCAATCCCAATTCTCTTTTACTCTTCTGTTTGATGCTATTTACTTTCCTTTGTTTAAATTCTGCAAATCCAATCCCCAATCCCCTTTACATTTCCAGCCATTTACATTTCTTGCACTTTAAGTTTCTGCCATTTAATTTCTTGTTCTTTAAGATTCAGCACTTTAATTCCCTGTTCTCTTTACTTCCATGCAATTTAATTTCTGCAAGTCACAAAACACTCAACCAAATCTTGATTCGCTTGACTAAATTAACCACTAAGCTAAAATTGCTCAATCCTTCAATCCCTGTGGGATCGACCTCACTCCCGTGAGTTTTTATTACTTGATACGACCCGGTACACTTGCCGGTTAGATTCGTGTGTTTTGGGAGAAATTTATTTTTCACCAAAATAACTCATCACTCAGCCCAGTACCTCATTGTCTCATTCATTCTCAGTATCTCTCTTCTCTCTTCGCGTCATTCGTCTTCAGCCTCAGAGTGGTGGCGTGGGTCTCAGCGAGTCAGCATCGTCGTCAGCGCTGTGGTGCTCTACTTCCAGAGTTTCAATGGAGCCTCAGACTTAGGTATATATGAATTTGCTTCATTGATTGATTTCATTTTTTTTTTGTTCCTTTTATGTTCTTGATGTATGAATCTGTTTCGTTGAATTCATTCAATTGTTTTTTTGTTGTACTTATTATTTTTTATGAGTTTATTTCATTCATTTCATTCAATTATTTGTTTTGTTCTGATTATTTGGTTGTTTGAATTTTTTTGGGTTCTGTTTATGAGGGTTAAAAAATTTTGGTATTTGTTTTTATGATTTTGATTTCAATTTCTGTGTTTATGTTTCTGTTCATGATGTTCTAGTTCAATTTCTGTGTTTATGTCTCTTAAATCTTAGGGGCAAATGATGATGATGAGGCGGAGCAGAACCATCCATTGCATCAATCAAAGAAGAGTTTAAATTTCTTTGTTTATGTTTCTTTAAAATTATGCCTGGTCCGTTTGTGATGTAACAGAATAATTTTGAACTGGCCTGACTCAATCTTGTATTTGATTTATATAATAAACATATTCTTAATAATTTTTTGTAGTTCAAAATTTGTTAGCAAAGTTAGCAGTGTACCAAAATGTGTAATTTGGAACTAGATTATTCCTATGGATTTCTTTCCATAGTAGTTGGATCTCTGACAGGGCAGAATATTTATAGGACAGGATAGAAGCTCTGACATTTGAGGTTGTGTTCTCTGCCTAAGTGCCTAACTGTTTCAAAAATTGTTTCTACTTGTTTATTCAAGGTTCTTCGTATACTGAATGGTGACATGGTCATGGACACGAGTTTGTAGATGCAGCAACATTACAGCGGTCTTCTGTTAGAAGAGCCACTTGAATCATTTAGTGGGAAACTATCTCTTGACAAATACATGCCTGCATATTGGGATAGGGACAACAAAGCAAGAAGGACTTCATGTGAAGATGACATTTAAAAAGGGGTCGATACTTGATCAAAATTGAAAAATGCTTTTTAATGGTTATGCTAAATATGTTTATTTTCTCTCCTATTTTGTAGTTTTGCATTTTTCTAGCTATCTATCTACAATGAGATCTAATTTTGCATTTGTGTATAATAGCAGGGTGAAAGTAGGATTGGTAAAAAATATAGAAGCTTTTGAAATTCTTCTAGGAAAATCATATACACACTATTGTGCCTAAAAGGGCCGCTTTCTGGTGGTGCCTTTTGACCATGCTGTCTTCTTTTATAAGATTTGATGCTAGTATAATTTGGATGAAGTATGATGTATCATTGATATTTTCTTTTCCGAATTGCTTTTAAGTAGTTTTTTATACATTAAGTTGTTACCGATGAATGAATAATTTATTTTAGACTTTTAGTTAATCATATTGCAAGTCTTCAATATTGCTTTATATTGAATCCTTCGTGGAATCTAAATGATGAAAAATTGATGAAGAAACTTAACCATTCTTTTTATACTTACAATATACAGTTTTGTATGATTTTTTTGTGTTTTGATCTTACATCCTACACCATATCAAGAAAACTTTGGTTAATATTTTACCTCCAATTCAACCATCGAAGCTTTATGCCATGCTAAATTGCCATTCAAATCAGTTATGCAATAATCAAAAGCTTTTCAAGTACAATTTCATGACAAGAAAGTTTTATGTCTGTCAAAGATTCGTCTAAACCAAAGTTACTAACCATATGAAAACCTAAAGAATATAGCTAAAAAATTTGGAAGATGTCATTAATATATATGCATGAAAGTAATAATTCTTCAGATATCAACCTCAAAGTTGCAAGAAATCCAATATGATTTTCACAAGGAAAAAAGAGCAAGTTTCTTGGCCAAAGAAAAAAGTTATCCAAATTTATTGAATTCAGCTATACACATAACATTATAAACAACCAATTCAATATAATAAAAAATAAAAAATGGAACAAAAAGAATCATCTAGGTTCACTAATAACAAAACTGAACTCTTTAGCTCAAATAAAATAAAATTATTCAATAAAATAACAATTGAGACATTCTTTCATCCATTTTCTTAGTACATCAGAAGATAGTGATAACTACATTTCTTTTCAAGAATGACACAAGGATTATGTTCCCATTCACATATCATCATATATGGCGGGTACATCACTCCCTCAATTGGATCCTCCTTGATCAGATCCAAATGTAGTTTGCCTGCTCATGTTGGCTCGCTGCACCAACCGTACTAAGACTTGAACCACTTCTGATATTGGTGGTTGGAATTCAGGCTCCAGCTGTGCCAAAAGTTTATTAGTAGAATGAAACAAAAATATGCTAAAAGGTTTTATGACCACCTGCTCCCAATCTCCATTGGTGAATGAAATTTCACTCTTGATTCTGATGCCTCTATTGTCATGGACTTAACTTAGACTCACCAAATTAGAAGTTTAATAGACCTAAACCACACAAAAGTAAAAACAAGCCAATAAGTCAAAATGAGAGAATACTAAACCAAGCTTAATGCTCATGCATTTAGTTATTTTTCCTAGTTCTATGAATAGTAAGAAGCATTTGGGACATAATGGTCAGAGGGGATATATTTCAAGAGTAGTGGACTTTCAAATTTCCATGGCAAGGCTCAAAGGAGTTGACCAGAATAGTTTTGCTGTCATATTTAACTGTTCATATTTAACTATTGAAACAAGGCAGGTAGGTAACCATATTACAATTTATTCTAACACAAAGGAGAAAAATCACAATAAAGTAATTAACGTCTTCTACAAACAATAGAATCATAATGAAAAAATCAACAAAATTGCAACCCATGAAGCTCCCTTTTATATCCACATAATCAGAAATTGAATGCAAGTACTATGTAAATTCTTATTTTAAACCTTCTTCCAGTAATATAGCATAAAATTTTCAGAATTAAATCTTTGCACACAAAAAATTGTTATCGTACAATCTGCAATTGTGATTTTGTTGAATTTGCTTTCTATATTATAGTAATTACAATCTTGAGTGTAGTTCTACTGAGATCTAACAAGTGATTTCTCAGAAATTGGCATTGAAAAAATTCTTACGAGATTCGAGAAGGAGCTCGAAACCACCAACGGGGCGTCAATGACCACAGTAACACATGATTATATCCCCATCCGTGTCTTCTTGTCACCTAAACCATGTAATCTTGCTCTTCCCCTTCACCATTGTCCTCGACAACATCGGTGTCATGGCATTCTTGGCATTAACATTGGTAACGCTGGCATTCGGGATGATGTCGTCGGCATTCGTCCAAGAAAGCATTTCCCAGATTAGCACACAGAGACAGAGTAGGATTTCGTTTTAATCTGCCTTACCCAGATCAGCAGACAGGCAGGGAGGGTTTTGTTTTACTCTAAGGAAGAGGATGGGTCTTTTTAGAATTTTGAAACATATTATATCCTTTGATTTAATTTTTAAAAAGTTTTAAATTAATATCATCTCAACCGTTGGATTTTTTTTAACATAATCCAATGATCTTAATTACATGGTGCATCATTGTGTTCAAAATGCTTGGACTGATTTTAGACTGATAACATATATATATATATATATATATATATATATATATATATATATATATATATATATATATATATATATATATATATATACATAAAGCTGATTTTTCATGAATAAATACGTAACATTTTTTAAAATTATCCTTCATTTGTAATAAGAAATTCTATCATCTTTGTGAAGTACACAATTTTGACTCCACATTTAATTATAACCACTTATTTATAGAAATTTGTGCAATTTGTAATATGTCTAAAATCTAGTAATAAAGACAGAGACACAATTTTAGGTCATATTTTTGTCTCTATATTTTGGAGTTATTCTTAAGTGTATGGAGAATAAATCATTATTCTTGCTCTCATTAATTAATTGTCTTGCACATAAGCATTACAGGTAAAATAAAAATATTAATAAAAAAAAACTAACATCAAACTAAGACAATAAATAGTCAAGAGTATGAGCATTTATCTGCTCTCATAGCACACACAGAAAAATTCTATATTTTGTGTCTGAATATATCTTTACTAAAAATAAATGCTTTTAGTGTTTTTAGTAACTAAATGATTCAGAGGATTTGATAATTCATAATAGTCTCTAAAACTATTTTTCTCAGTTCTATAAATGATTGATACTAAATATGGAGTTGCAACTCTCTTACCTTGTCATCAACAAATTTGGACCAGAATCTTACCAAGGCCCTTTCATAAGGAGAATGTGGAAGAAGAGGGTTTTGCTTCCAAGTCTCATCAATATAATCAAGAATGAGCAGTGATTCAGCAAGGGGCTTACCCTGGTGCACAAGAACAGGTACCTTTTTGTAGACAGGGTTGTATTTAAGGAGCATGTCACTCTTGTTGTTGCTGAGATCTTCTTCCACATATTGGCACTCTATTCCTTTAACTGCTAGTGCCCACTTCACTCTTAGAACAGCTGGACTACCCCAAAATCCTATTAACTTCACTGAATCTCCATCCATCTTTTTGTCTTCTCAATTAATTTGTTAATCCAAAAGGAAAACTAATTGAATAAAGATGACTTTGATATCAATACCCAAAAAAAAGGATGGCTTTGCTATCCTTCAAAATATACCTATTTAACCTTAAAAATTAAGATAAAAAAATTCCCTAAACTACAAAGATGACTGATCATAGTTATATTACCAAGCAAAGAAGCAGAGCAATATTCCCTGAGACTTCATGTGAAGAGAGAGAGTATAAGAAGAAAGAAAGATCCAGAGCAATGTGACATAAGTTAATGAACTATTCATCATTCGTTATTCAGTAACAATGTGTGCCAAAGACATCGGTTTGGTTGACAAGTATACAAGTTAAATACATGGCGCAATTGGCAAAGACCAAGCATGATTTCTATGAGAGTTAAATGTTCATTTGTCTTTTGGTTTTAAGCTTTATTTATATAATTTCTTTTATTTAAAAAAACACTTCTTGGTAGAATTTCTGCTGCTTGTAAGTTTTAAATATATCCTCAGAAAGGGGTCTATAGAATACATAATTGAAAAAGTCTCGACATTCCCAAGCTACTTCAAAGATGCTAGTGTAGATGCAACATTTCGTGATATTTGCTCATGTATTGGCTCCTGCAAAAGGAAATGGAGTTATATTCCTATGACTTTATCAGATAATAGATAGCCAAAACAAAATGTTGAAACATATGGATTACCTCAGACTGCAGCACCTCAAACTTTGATTTTGTTATAGTCTCATACAAGAAAATGTATCTGTCCAACAGAATTAGTATAACGACAAGATTACACGTTGGTTTGGAGAAATAAAGCAGCAGATAGATCTATTTGAATGAGGATTAGACATGACAGACGTGCCATGCAACCAAAACCATGGTTGAAGCATCCTTGTGTAAAAATTGAATGATTAATTCAAGCAATTCTGGTTCCTAAAACCAAGAAACACATGATTCTATAGGCAATTTATCTGTGTATTTATCACAAAGAAGCTCATATCAAGTGGAAAAAAAGGAGGAAGTTTTAGAAATACCGCCAAGACAATTCGCAAACAAGATCTTCAGGAGCTTCAGGAAGAACCTGAACAAGATTCGTTAGTGTGATTTGAAACCTTATTAAAGCATACAATCTAGTTAATTACAAGCATAAAATAAAAATACCTCATCTTCATAAGGGTTGCAGTGATTTTTGAACCACAGCCTCAAGAACTCCTAAAAATTTATTTTTTAAAAATCAACAGATTATTTAATTGTCCATATTTTATGAATGAAGAGAACAAAAACTAGTAATTTAGAATAAGCTAACATATTCCTAAACCTTTAAGCAAAAAAATAAAATATATAGAGCACCTTATCAACATTTTCAGGCTCCAAACCATTTTGAAAGCGCTCAAGATAAGAATTGGCAATCCAATATCTACTTGGATCAGGAGTGTGCACCTACAATTTTCAAAAATGAAACCTTATTCTATATTCATAAATTGTGTGGAGTGCATTTCAGAATCTAATAAACATCAGGGATTCACTGAACCTCATCAGTCAACATAATTGAACCGTCCTCTGCCTTCCCAAATTCATACTTTGTGTCAACCAATATAAGGCCATGTTCTGAAGCCACACACTGGAAATTCAAATTTTATCAAAGCAAGCCAATGTCAAAAGTCAAATTGCATCACAACAATAATAAAGATAAGCTTTCCACTCATCACAAGGAGATGGTATTTATACTTTTGTTCCAGTAAGGCATTATTGAAAAGAATACATGGACAAGTTAGAAATTTTCATTGAAAAATAAGTGTACACCATCTATTCATCTCTATAATCCAAATAACAGATAGCACATACATTGAGAATGTGTCGTTACTGTCTTGGGATACATTGAGAAGGCATGTTGTTATTTTTTTTCGTTCACAAAATTTACAAATGACATGATAAAATGCTTAATTACCTGACCGTATTCAAATAGACTTAAAGCTTTTTTGCTGACTTCCTCATAATCAGCTCTTGTCATTAATCCCCTTTCTATAATCTGCAAGGGAAATAGATTATAAAAAGAATTGAGAAGGTTAGATAAAAGAAAACTATTAAAAAATAGTAAAAATATTATCCATCATTAATCATAACCTCACTAGTATCAAGAAGCAAATGTACTGTATGATATGAACTAGGTTCTTAAGAAAATAATCTTATCCACATGAAGAAAAACATTGACGCTGTCTTTTTTAAAAAAAGAAGGAAGAAAAAAACATCATAATAAGATAGATCTACCTATTATTTCTTATTCCTGCAACATTATTTGATCTGCCTATTCATTCCTTTGGTCTCTAAAACTAGTCTTTCACTGTAACTAATTGTATTGAAAAGATAGATGCAGATGAGAGTACAAGGAATAATACCTCATCTGGAGTTACAGGAACATCATGATCTGCAGCTTTGGTTGTAGGTGTGAGTATATTTTCAGCCAGCTTTTGGTTTTTAACCAAACCTGTTATGTGTTATATAATATTATAGCCTATTAAATAAAGAGACAAACAATTGTAAGAATGCAAAACAAAAAATATAGGGACCTCACCATCTGGGAGGGCATTGCCACAATAGTTCCGGATGCCTTTATTGTAGACTGTCCATAATGAAGTATCAGTACTTCCGATCACAAACCCTCTAGCTACAAACCAACAGTAATAAAGTGTCAACAAACAGTTTCTGGAATCCTCATCTCCGCTTTTGTAAAGAAAATATTTTGACAATATTGATAGCAACATGAATAAAGAATGAGCATAGCATGTTGAAGTTTGGGTAGCGTGAATAAACGTAGAGCACTTAATGATTACTGCAATGTTTACTTCTATCCCAGTTGCTCCGGAAAAATATATTCTATTTCTATCGTACTTTTCAAGCTATCATTTCCAGTAAACTAACTCCTCCTCCACAACTTATACCAAACATATATGCCAATTCATAGCCATTGAAATCATTTGATAAAATGTGTATGCAAGCACCAATCCAAAATACCAATTAACAAAATACTCACCAACAAACTCAACAGGGAAAACAGAATATTTCTTTGCTATGGTAACATTAGGATCAGGAGTGGACACAACGGCATTAGCAGTTATATGCTGGGTTCTCTCAAACCACCACAAGCTTGTCTGGTTAAGAACCTGCAAGTGGGAATAAAGAACATTGAGTGTGATCCATGATCAACCAAGTAAACTGTTCATACAAAGAACAAGGATAGAGAATAAGAACACAAAACCTGTCCCTTGAAGGGAATTGAAGCAAGAATTCTATCAAATGCACTTTGGCGATCAGTAGTAACCAAAACAAGGTACTCTTCACTATCATATATGTCTCTAACATGTGCCATAAGACCACAAGTAACCAAATTCATCAATTTTTCAAATGATTTTTTTTAGTACAATGTTTTTGCTTTTATATTACTGTTGCAATTTTACTAGAAATCTCAACTTCCATTCATTTGTATTAAGGAGTAGATAAATTGGAGAGGGATTAAAGAAGGAAATATGCACCTTTCCCCTGGTTTTGGAGGTGAGGGCAGGAACCGTATGGTGAAGATTTGTTTCGGAGAGGCAGTTGAAGGGGGAGGTGGTTCTGATGGATTGGAGCACTTGGTTCTTGCATGTGCTGTTGCGAAGAGTGTCGAGCAGAGGGGCGTGTTCTTGTTGTTGTGGTTGTGCGGCGGCGGAGAGTGTGGCGAAATTGTTGTTTGGTTTGAAAGTGAGTGCGGAGGAGGTTGGGGGAGGCGGAAGAGCGGGTGTGAGGTTGATTTTGAAGGGTTTTTGGGAGGGTTTAACGCAACAGCCATAAACATGGATTCACTCATCGCACTGCAGGCTTCAGGTACCCTTTATTGTAAAGAATAACGCCACTTTTTCAACACATAAACAACTCAAAACTAAATTGAATCCAATTCCAAACTCAGAATGAAAATTAAATTGAATTCAGAATCTTTCCAGCATTCAATAAATTAAATAAATTAACCATCAATAAAATTAACTCATGAAATCAGAAAATCAGAAATCCAGCAAATTCCCTATTTGCATTAATTTATGGGTAAACTATTCTTTGTTGTCCTTTTGTTAGTTTTGGGTTAAGTTTTATTTTGTTTCTAGATTTTATTGCCATATTTTTATATTTTAATTAAAATTAAATATTTTTTCAAACATTTTTTTATTCTTTAAATCTTTTTTCGGAATATTATTTTTTTCTTTTATTATTCTTCTATTATTTTTACTATTAAACACTAATTACCATTATGGTTCCTATAATTATGATTGTTGCTGTTATTTAAAAGAAAATAATAATAATAGAAAAATGAATATGTTGGGAAAAAAATTAATTTTAACAAAACTAAAATTAAATAAAATAAGATGTTTGAAATAAAAAAATGCAAATATTAAAAACAATTAAAATTTAGCACTAAAACTTTATGCTTCATAAAGATTCACTTAAATTAACTTGAAAAAAAATTAAGTGAAATCTAATCTTTAAATAACTTATTCAATTGAGAGAGAGAGAGAGAGAGAGAGAGAGAGAGAGAGAGAGAGAGAGAGAGAGAGAGAGTAGGTTAAGCTTGTATGTTGTGCATTTAATAGCCTATGTTAATTGTCTCATGCATGACCTTATGAATTATGATCATTTTGTTATACTGTGTAATTGACTCTTATTAATACAGCCAGACCTAGCTAGTAGCTAGAATCAACTAGTTAATACATGTGGTGTGCTCTTATTTTGGTTTACATGAGATCTGTGTAATTTTGTTCAAAGGCTTTCAGCAATTTATGCTTTCCTACTATTACCAGGTCAAAAATAAATATGCAGCGATTATTTTTAGAATTACTACATCTCAGAATGTGATTATATCTGAGTTAGTTATAACTGTCATTTTATTCTATTATGCATAGTTACTAGTTTATAATTATTTATGTAAAGTTTGCACATCTAAAACTTCCAAAAACTACACACTCGAATTTTTAGAACTGTACGTCCAAAATGCATGTTGACTACTTATTGGCTAATTTTTATTTTTCTCTAATTTTATCTTATTTTAAAAATGTCTAAATGTTGCAATAACTGCTATCAGCGGTAATTATATTAACATATACTATAATTTTATTATCTGAAATGTGACCTATTCTTTTTGATAAATTTATGAAAAAGGAATCATGCTTGTATAAATTATTTAAATCCCTCATCATTGTTACATTCTACTTTATCGAGTAAATATTCTAAGTTTCTAACATCAAAGAATATAAATATATTTTTCCCATAGAAAATACAGTGGCTCACTGGCTCACAATCCTCCAGCTAAGCGCATAAATATAGAAGGCTCTTTACATTAATGAATGGCTAAAAAAAAAAATGACGTTATTCAAGAATCAAAATCCAGCAATAAGAGCTATGTTACCTCAATTGGTTTGTTGAGACTATTCAAAAAATATATTTTTATTTATAAATCATACATAATAAATCAAGCTGCATATCAATTTATGTATCAAAAATTAGCAAAATGCACTTCCAGTGTACAATATATAATTAAGAAAAGATAAGCTAATGTAGGACATCAAAATTAAAATGAAATAACATGAATTGACAGAAATGTGGTTGGTACACCAAAGAATGAATGGTATGATCTGTTAATGTTAAAAAAAAAAATGGAAAAGTGACAAACTGTGAGACCGAACAACCTTTTACACTGCTATACATGTATTATGACTTTTTCTTTCTTCCTTCTTCTAAAAGAAGTGGTGCTACAACGGTATCATATGTTTTCTGGTGAGGGACTACTCCCTTTAGAATCATGTAGTCATGCAATGCAATCACCTCATCAGGACTACATGTCTTGATGAAGTGAGTAACAAGTGTAGTGTATGTTACAAAATCAGGCCGAATACCCTGGACAATCATCATCTTCATCAATTCGTTTGCTTCTTCCTCGCAACCACACTTGCAGAGAAGGTTTATCAGTGTATTATACGTGACTCTATTCGCAGAAATTCCCAAGCTCTTCATTTCGATACTTTATCAATCTGTCCGCCAGTGCAATATCCACTAATTAAGGTATTAAAGGTCGTTGCATCAAATAATCTTCTCTTTCGCAATTCATCAACTATGTATTCTACAGCATCTATTGAGGCCATTTTACACAGACCATTAATGACAGAATTTTATATTGTCAAGTTAGGCTTCTCATCCATCTTTATCATCCAATCAAAAACTTGAAGCGCATCGTTTGTGTTACCTAGTTTACAGTATCCATCAATCACAGTTCCATATGTATAAACATCAGGAGCTAGGCCATGGGTAATCATGCTGCCCAATAGTTGCTTGGCAACCGCCATGTTTTTCCTTTTGCATATATGGTTAAGAAGTATGTTATGAAAAAAAGAATCCTGTATTAGGTTATGTTCTAAAATCTGGCTATGAAGCTTAAGAGCTTCAGTCAGATATCCTTTTCTGCAAAGGCCTTTGGTAAGGATTGTATAGGAGTAGTGATCAGGGCATATATGCTTATCAATCATGTCAGCTAGTAGCAAAGAAGCTTCCTCAATACCTCATTCATGATAAAGCCAATGTAAAATCGAATTGTAAACAACATTATTAGGGACCAATCCCCTTTCCACCATTACATTACAAAGCCTCAGTGCCTCCTCCAAACTTCCCCACCTAGCATAACCATCTATCAAAGTAGCATATGTTCGAACACTCGGCTCTATACCTATCTTGACCATTTTACGAAGCATCTCTTCTGCAAGTAATAATTTCCCATTCTTACAGAATCCGTTGATTATGGAGTTGTAAGTAACAGAATTGGGCCAAACAAAATCCCCCTAACATCATGGTCATCTTTTTAAAAAGTTTCAAGGAAAGACCCAAGTTGCTAATCTTGCATGCCGCGTCTATGATTATGTTAAACGAGACTACACTGGGGAAAATTTCACCCTTCATCATCTTATATAACACTGAAATAGCTTCCACTAGTCGGCATTCCTTACACAGAGCATAAATAACCAAGTTAAAAGTATTCACATTTTCCATGTAACCAAAAGAACCCATTCCTCTATACAAATTCCAAAACCTATCGATTTCATTCAATTGCAACAAGTGATTTAGGAAATTGTTCCAAGCATGAATAGTAATGAAACAATCCCGGCTCCTTAAATTATAGATGACATCATAAGCACCTTCAGTAGCCCCAACCTGAGTACAAGCCCTCACCAATGCATCAAAAGCCGCAATACTAGAGCAACATCTTCGATAACTCTCTATCAATACTTCCAACAACACCAATGGAGGAGTGCCCTCTTCAGTAATCAAGTTTCTCAGAAGAAATAATGCCTCATCGAATCTTCTTGACTTTACCAGCAGATGAACCAAAGTGCAACAGGAATCTAATGAGTGAGGGAACAACCCTCCAACCCAGTTATAAAAATCTAAAGCCAACTATGGCGAGTTCTGGAACAACTAAGAATTAATGACATTTTTTTATTACATTCTTCTTTAATTCTTAGTTGTTCTAGTTTTAGTCCTAACAATAAACTTGGTAAGATGGCATCACATATAATATACGATAGTAATGGAAATAGCCTTCAAAGGGGATGATGTCTACGCTTGAAGGAATGCCTTGGTGTGATGGAGCAATTTATGCTGAGGAGGCATGAGTTCTTTGATAATTGGAATGTCAATAAAAGCATGGAACCATGAGTAAAGCTTAGGTATTGACTCTGCATCAATAAGGTTGATGGCCACAACTTCCTCAGCTATTCCGATCCAGTATGGAAGCCAGCCAATAGCAATGTCCGCAAAGCCAATGTTATCACCTCCAAAGAAGCGTTTTCCCTCAAGTCCAACCTCAAGCCTCTTCAGATTCTCTCGAGCTTCTTCTGCTGCCTTCTGTTGCTCTTCTCCTACATTGGAAAACGCTGCCACAACCGTTAGCATACACTGTGAAGAGTTAAGAGTCACACCCAATTAAATTAACTCGTGTCCACAAAAAATAGCCACTAAATCAGCAACTTGCATATAATACATATGAGAATACAAATTTATCTACTTAATATATTAAAATTGGGTTTTCCCAACTAATGAAAGTGAGGTGTCGATCCCTCGTGACTCCGTTTTCCCTCCAAAATAAATACACTTTTCTCTATTCTAAATTATTTTATAAAAAATATTTTTATTATAATTATATTATAATTAATATTTAATGAATAATACATAATTATACTAATTTAAGAATATATCTTCATTATAATTATATTAAATCACTATTTAATGCATTATTAAACTACTTTTTAATTATCAATTGAAAATACTTTTAATAATAATAATAATAATAATAATAATAATAATAATAATAATAATAATAATAATAATAATATATGATAATGATATGATAATGGCACCGGTCGTGGTAATGATGATAAAAATATTTTATTCTAATCATAAAATGATCAAATCTTATGATATTAATAACGCAAATTAATTTTAAATATTTTTAGTCATTTTAATTATATTAATTTTAAAAATATTGATATAATTATAATTCTTATTTATTATCCAATAATAATAATAATAACTTGAAAAACCTGTATATAAACTATTTCAATTATCCGTGTATTATTATTAAAATTTTATCTACTTAATATATTAAAATTGTGTTTTCCCCCAACTAATGAAAGTGAGGCGTCAATTCCTCATGAATTTATTTTTCTGCCAAAATGAATGCATTATTTTCTCTTCTAAGTTTATTTTATAAAAATATCTTTATTATAATTATACTATAATTAGCATTTAAGTAATAATGCATAATTATACTAATTTAGGAAAATATCTTTATTTTTAGAAAGTACTATTCTCATGTAATGAAAGCACTATTCTCTCTTTTAAAATTATTTTTAGAAAAATATCTTTATTATAATTATATTACAATTAGTATTTAATGAATAATGCATAATTATACTAATTTTAAAAAATATATTTATTTTTAAAAAGTACTATTCTCATGTAATGAAAGCATTATTCTCTCTTCTAAAATTATTTTTAGAAAAATATCTTTATTATAATTATATTACAATTAGCATTTAATGAATAATGCATGATTATACTAATTTAGAAAAATATCTTTATTATAATTATATAAAATAATCTACTTAATATACTAAAATTGGATTTTTCCCTAACTAATGAAAGTAAGGTGTCAATTTCTCATGAATTTATTTTCTTTTCAAAATAAATATACTATTCTCTCTTCTAAATTTATTTTAAAAAATATCTTTATTAGAATTATATTACAATTAGAAATTAATGAATAATGCATAATTATACTAATTTAGAAAAATATCCTAATTATAATTATATAAAAAATTAAACATAAATTTATAATTCTAATTGCCATAAATATGTTACTAATGTTCATAGTGGTAAATTGATATTGCAATAATTAATTTCTATAATTATTTTTGTACTACTAAAGGCTATATATAGTGTTTCTTTGTGGTTAGTGAGTCTAAATCTAAGAATCAAAGCATTCTTTTTTTCTAATCTATTATTCTTCTTTGATTGGCCAATTGTTTCTAAGGAGCTTTGTAGGTCAAGTTCAACTCACATCCCCTCCATGTTTTCTACGTTTGTCCGAAAATATTTGAAGTGGAGCATATAATGAGATTGAATTTCCTCAATTTAGATTCAGTTTCGAAAAATTTGTGTTAACCTTGAAAATGCAATTCAAATATTGGTACTATATTTAAATTTTCTTCTATTAAGCTTTTTGTATTAAAAATAATTTTATAACATATTGTGATTTTTTTCAGAAACTACCGGCTTTCTGGTGCATTAATGTAATACTATTGAAGAGAATAAAAGTCAATTTAGTTTGACAATTTTAACAAGAAGATAGTCTAAATTTGTACGGATTCTATGTGTTCGATCGTATGATGTTATTTCGGTTGGTTGTTACGAGAATAACTCTAATCTATACGTATTTAAGGATTAGAATAGATTAAATATTATTTAAGTAATTTAGTTCTAATATTGGTATTATTTTATTAAATTAGTTTTAGAGAAATTTAAATTGTTGTCTCAATTTATATATTATGACTATTCTTTTTGGATATGTTATTTTTAAACTTTTTAATATGAAAATTTTTTCTTTTTTTTTTTATTTTTAAGTTTGTTTTTTTTTTTGATATATGTATCACCTTTTTTTTATTTCAGATTAGTAATGTAATTATTAAGAGAAATATAATTCATCAATAGATTAGAATGATTAAAAATTTAATTATATTGTGTGGACACAAGATTGATTAATTAAGATTAAGGCGTGAAAAAAAAGAGTCATAATACGTGATTTTGCTTTCTTGCTAATATATAAAAATACGTGAAAAATTTTTAAAATATCACCATTAAAAAAAATTTGTTAGTCATGCATATAAAAAGAGATTGGAGGGGATGAATGGGTATAAAAAATAAAAAATTATTATTTGATTAGAAAAAAAATAATTATATATATATATATATATATATATATATATATATATATATAATCTTAACAAAAAAATAATTAATATATGTGACTTAAATTTTTATATGTACAATTAATATATATATGTGTGTTATAAATGAATATTTAGAATTATATAACAAAATTATTATATATGTATAGATAAATAAAAAATTATTATAATTTATGAAAATTACAACATTAATAATAAAGAATAAAAAAAATTATCGAATAATTATAGACTCAAAAAAATTAATTATGATAAAAAAATTAATATATATGATTTAAATATATTTACATACAATTTATATATATAGATATATAAACTATATAAAGAAGTATTTAAAATTAGGTTTGATTACTCTATTGGTCCCTATAGTTTCATAAAATTTTCAATTAGGTTCTTATACTTTTTTTCTTTCTAATTGGGTCCCTGCACTAATTTTTTTTCAATTAAGTCCCTCTTAGTAGTAATTGGCTTAATTTTATAGGGACCCAACTAAAAAAAAAAAAAGAATTGGTATAGGGACCTAAATAGAAGAAAAAAAAAAGTGTAGGGACCCAATTAAAAAAAAAATTGGTACAAAGACTCAATTAAAAGGAAAAAAAGTATAGGAACCTAATTGAAAATTTCGCGAAACTATAAGGACCAACAGAGTAATTAAACATTAAAATTATTTAACAAAATAAATATATTCTAAAAATAAAAAAATTATTAACTAAACAATTGATATATATACATATAAATAAATACAAAAATTAGTATGATTTATGAATATTATTATGCGTATGATGGTATTAATAGAATAACAAAATCATTGAATGATCGTAGGCTAAAAAAAATATTTATAATAAAAAAATAAAAAAATAATTAATATATGTGACTTAATATATATGTATACTTAAATAAGGAAATATTTAAAATTATATAAATAAAATAAGTAAATGTATCTTATGAATAAAAAATTTATTGACTAATCGATCAATATATACTGGTAGTACAAATAAAAAAACCATTAAATAAAAAAAGAATAGTATGTTTTTAATTTTGGGAATAAAACGTAAATAATTATAATATAATAATTTCTTTAATTATTAATATTTATAATTGTTATTTTAAATCATAAATTTAGAAAAAAAGTAGATTAACAAAAACGATTAATAACTATATTAGAGTTGATACATATAATACTAGATTAAGAAAAAATAAACGCATAACATGTTACTTTTTTATTAATCAAATTACTACAATCAACTTAATTTCAATAAAATAATTTAAAATTATAATTTTAACCTTATCACATGCATAGTACAAATTATTGAACAATTTATTATCATGTACATGGCATGGATTATTAAACAATTTTTCATATATTAATTATATTTCGTTACGGTATTAAGACTTTGAACATAATTTTAATTTAATTTTGGACAATATCAAAAATAAATAAATAAATAAATATATATATATATATATATATATATATATATATATATGATATGATATGATATGATATTTAGGTATTAATTATTGTTATTTATTAACTTATTTTTGGTATTTAATTATTAAAATATTATATATTAATTATATTCCGTTTACCGTGTTAAGACTTTAGACATAATTTCAATTTAATTTTGAAAAATATTGGAAGCAAATATATATATATATATATAATATTAAATTAAAAGAGTAGATTTTAATTTTACATAAAATAATATAATAGATATAGAGTATAAATAAATTTACTTGACAAATATAATTATTCATAGTGTGATATTTTATTACGATAACATATCTTTGTGTATCGGCTCCCTATATAGCAATAACATATATATATATTTCTTTTTAGCTTATTATTTTTCTATCACATGACATATTTATTATTATATTTCAAATTTAGAGTTTCTTTGATCTAACATTGCGGTGAAAGAATGGCAAGCAAAAAAAAAATGAAAAAAAAAATATAGGAACATTCCAAACATAATTACGGCTAATATTTTTTTCTTTGGTTTTCAAATATATTATTTATTTTATTTATTTAGAGTAATAACTAAATTTATTATAACTGTAGTACAATTATCCTTAAACTATTAGTATTATTAGTATATTTTAAAATTTTTGACATATTATTAGTATATATAATAAGCAATAGTAAATTTTCTTTCATGTTTATCATTTAAAAAATTTATAATTTTGATATAGTCTTTATTCTATTTTTTTTCCATGCTAATGACGAGGACTATGATTCTATCAATAGTATCACCTATAGTAGATTATACGAAGAGAAATTATGGAAAATAAAGACAATAATTATAAGCCTATAGAAAGTCTAATCCAAGTTTGACAAGAGCAAGACGGCTTACATAGAAATAGTTCTAATAGATGATAAGATTAGTTGATTCATTTACTAAATTTTTTCAAGTAATGCTAAGTTCAATTTATAAATAAAGTTTAATTTCGATGTACTGACAGTGTAAAGCGTTTTACACAGTCGTGCAATCACATCTGTTCTTTTTAGATGACCATTCACGCGGTCAATGTGAAAGGTATTTATTTTTATTGATGTGTCATTACGTAATTGGATGCACGTGTAAAACTACTTTACACTGTTAGTGCATCAAAATTAATTCTTATAACTATTTGTAGTTCATATTTTAAGTTAATTTTATTAGTACACCATTTCACAAGTTAAAGACAATTCTTTTTAATAGCTTTTATATTTAATTTATTTTGCAGTACGATAAAATTCATTGTTCAATCAAGAATTATTTGATAAAAATATTTGAGAATGAATTGGTAAAAAGGAAGGTCTATGTCTTTTCAAATTTTGAGATTGAGAAATCAAGCAGAATATATCTTGTGACTGTACACACGTGCAAAATATATTTTAAGAGTTTATATTAACCCACACAAAATTATTTTCCTTTTGATTTTAAATTTTGCCAAAAAATTGTATAATAATATCATTTTATTGATAACAAAAATTTTAACAGTTTATTTATGAAAATATTTGAAATTGTATTGTGACTTTTTTAAAAGGTATATTCATTTATTAATATACTATTGTTAGTTTTATCGTTTAAAATAAAATAAATCAGTAAATTCTCTTTATTTTATACACGTACGAAGTTATAATTTCTTATATTATTCACTCATTTGTCCTTAATTTGGTACTTTTAATTCAATTTTTTTTGTTCAATTAGATGTTATTGGACTCCTGAGTGGAAAAGAAAAACTTATATCATGGTCAAAAATAGAGAGAAGTGACCAGTACATTGTGATTGATCTTCATGATTTGCAGTATGTAAAATTTTAATATTTTAATATGAATATTTCTTTTGGTAATAATTATGTGTTGTGGTGCAAATTTTTTTTTCTTTATGTATTACTACTTACTCTCTTAATTCTCGCTTTCATTCAAAAATGAGAAAAAAATAAGATGTATACTATGAGATCAATTTACAATCCAATTACTTGATCATTTATATGATCACTGAGTAACTGAATATATAATTTATTCTCTAATTTATAAAATTTAACAAAGATATTGGTAACATATTGGTTTCGCATTTATTTATATATTTTATTTATTTATGTTATATTTGTAATTACATTATATCTATTTTTATCAATATATTTTTTAAAAAAAATACCGTTAGTGTTAGTACATGGTGTATTAAATAAATTAAATGGTAGAAACACGTAACTATTTTTTTTTTCAGTCAAGATTCAGTAAAATACTATAATTTAGACTTGCAATATCAATATATTAATAATAAAGTGGAGAAAAAAATGTAATATTATATCAAAGAAAATTTTTTAAATCATAATTGTAATTTATGATTGAAATCATAATTTAAATATTTTAAATGGAATAATCTATCTACTTAATATATTAAAACTGGGTTTTCCCCCAACTAATGAAGATGAGGTATCGATCTCTCGTGACTCCGTTTTCCCTCTAAAATGAACTTTCCTATTCTCTATTCTAAATTATTTTATAAAAAATATCTTTATTATAATTATATTATAATTAATATTTAATGAATAATACATAATTATACTAATTTAGAAACATATCTTTATTATAATTATATCAAATCAATATTTAATGCATTATTAAACTACTTATCAATTATCAATTAAAAATACTTTTAATCATTTTAATAATAATAATAATAATAATAATAATAATAATAATAATAATAATAATGATAATGATAATTACCCGTGATATCATTTATTGAAAAAATATAACATAAAAAATATCATTTATTTAAAATGCCATTTATTGTATATAATTCATAAAAAAATATATTTCACTTTTATTATTGATTAGAAGATAACTTATTTATATTTTGATTAATTTTATTTATTATTATTATTATATTTAATTTACAGAAAGATAAATTAATAACCATATTATTATTTATCAATAAATTAATATTGATAATGATTACATAAAAATTATTTAATATTTAATATTTTTATATTATTTATTTTTTATATATTTTGATATATTTATAAATATTTTTTATTATTTTTATATGCTATATGTTTACCTCCACTATTTAAAATTTTTGGATTCGTCACTACTTTTGAGCGTGTTTCTTAATTTATTTTTTATAATTCATTGAATACAATTTATTACAGTAAATTAATTATATCAACTAATTGATTTGATTAGATATTTAAATATCACACGATTTATTATAATTCATATCAATCAAATAATTGTAATTTATTATATCAATTATTTTATTTCATTAATTTATAAGGTACATAATAACATAGATGATTCGTTACTTATAATGATTAAATACAATAAATACAAATTAATTTAGTTTAAAAAATCATTGTGTCATATGTTTTCCTATTTATTTTTTTAATTTATTAAATCCAATCAATTATAATAAATTAATTATATCAAGTAATTAATTAAATCAATTATTTCCTAATTTATTTTTTTGAATTCAATAAATCAAATAAAATCAATTATACTAATTATTTGTATCAACTAACTGATTTGATTAATTCTTAAAAATATTTTTATTTAATTTATTTTATTTATTTAAATACATGAATTATAACTGATTAGTTATTTAATTTTATTACGATAAATATGAAATTCTATTCCGAGTATAAAAATATAAAATTTTATTCCTTCCATTTTTATTTTACCACTATAAAAGACCATATATGCTAGAAGAAAATATCGTTCATTTATCAATTACTCTTTCATTAGGTAGCTTTTACAACAATTCTTTTTCTTCCTATGAGGCGTCGTCGCAAGAAATCAACTATCGTGGATACAAACCACCACACACTCTTCAACTCCCGTGTTCATCATTCAGAGCAATATATGATATGTTATCCATGAAGCATTTATAGACCATGGTGTTATCATGTATGCATAAATAAAAAAATTTCCGTAATTAAGCTTAAGTCATTTACCTGTTTGTGTGGTATATTATAGTGTGAAATTACTTTCAATTTGTGTTGTGCAATGATATTATGGTTTAATTTAAACTTTTGTTTTAGAACTGTGTTATGATTTTATCGCATCATTTTCTCTTAGATATCAAGTTGATGTATTTTTATTTATTATTATTGAAACGGATGTGATATAAAATTTGTAAAAAAAAAAATAAAATTCTCACACTTAATTTATTTTATTGTAGTCTTTTATCTCTTCTATTTCTTTTTATTTTCTTCTTATTCATTTTATTTTTTTTAAATATCATATAATTTATTATAATTTATACCAATTAATTAATTATAATTTATTATATTAGTTAGTTTAATTCATTAATTTATAATATGCATGATAAAATAGATTATTTGTTACTTATACGTTTATTCTTCTAAAATCTAAATCTGAATAATTATATTTTTAGTTTTAGTTATGAACAAAATATTATTAATAATAAATGATAATTAACCACTCATATTTTTAATCAAAGTGTTTAGATGATTTTTATATTTATTAATATTAATTATTGATTATTTTTTGTCAATAAATCATATTATAATTTTATGTTAGTTCATAATTGATTAATGATTAATATTCATGAAGCTATGTTATTCTAAATATTTTATTTAAATGTATTTTAAACATAAAAATGTATTATTTTTAATAAATCATACTTTTACTTTTTTTAATTATTCTAAAGGAATATTTTATCAAATACTAATTAAAGCCATCCTTCCATTTGCTTTTACTAATTTATTATCTAATTATTATATAAAATTAAAATTATATTAATAAATTTAATATTAAAATTAATTTGGTTTTTTATTTAGAGTGTTTTTCGATTTTTTTAATCTAATCAAACAAAACTATTCAATTATAAATAGTCACTTCTATCTTATTTTATATTATTAACTAATTAAAATTACTAAAATTTAATAATACAATTCTGTTTTATATTTTTATTTTTAGTTCAATCCATCTAAGCTATATATAATTATTTTAATTTTTATATTTTATAATGTAATACTACAAACATTAATAGCAAAATAACATAGTAAATTTTCATGTTTTAATATTAAATATAAAATTAATACGTACAAAAATTTTTAAGCTTTTAAATCAATACGAATCATTGTAAATAATACTTATTTATGGCATAAACAAAGAAATACAAAATCTTAAGTTTAGCATATAAAAATTTAGGAACATGTTATATGTAGAAATGTAATCGCATAGTATCATTTTTTTTAATGGTGTAGACCAACAACTCTAATTTTATTTCACGGTCAAATTTAAAAAAAAAGTTGTAATTTTAAAGGTAGTCAGAAAAAAATAACAAAATTAATAAAAAAAATAGCTAACTTATATTATTCTATTAATTTATTTAATATAATAAATTATTTTTATTTATATTAAGATTAATTTTAAATATTTTAAAATAAAAAGTATAATTAATTATAATTTACATCTTAAATTATGTTGAGTACATGATATTCTATTGTGCTGCTAAAAGTAAAAATGAGATAACAAATATAATTTTATTTCTTAATTCAGTATATTTATTTATATTTTATACTTTTTTTACGATTAATTTTGTACGATGTTGGTATATTAAATAAAAATACCTGTTATAATAACAAAAAATAAAATAAAATTTCAATCAATAGTTTTATATTCTTTACTTTTTTTTTTCAATTTTATTTTGGATTTTAATTTATTACTAAAAGGTAGTGAAATTCTATTAATACTGAAATAAAGTTGCAAAAAGGTCCATAGGGTAGAATAAGTAAAATAATGTGATACCCATATTACAACATCCAAATGAAACAACCTAAGATCTAAAATGTTTATCTTTCTCTTTCTCCCGTCTATTATATTATCGATTCTATTATATAAAAATCGATTTTTTACATTTAATGATAGAATCAACGTAGCATGTTTCTGAGAATGTTTCTTAATTTATTTTATTTAACTCATTAAATACAATTCATTATGATGCATTAATTATATCAACTAATTGATTTGATTAGATATTTAAGTATCACACAATTTAAAATTATGTATATTGATTTGATTTTTATGATATATAAATTTAAGGAATAAATTAAAATAATATAACTTATTACTTATTTAATTTGAATACAACAAATACAAAATTAATTTAGTCAAAAGTTTATTATTTTCTAATCTTCTATACATAAAAATGACAAAACAAATTGTAAAAATAATCTTTTTATCATTTTTGCTATTTTAATTTTATTTTCTTTGCTTTTTTTATGTGTACTTTTATTTTACATTAACTTTGTGTATTTAATAACAAAATATACTCATATTAATTCTATCATATAATAATATATTTTTCTCCTATGTTAATCAAAGAATTTCAATAGTTATCAACTACATCTAATAGAATGATTGAGAAGTGAGAACTACGACAAGTTAAACCCAGATTTAAAATGCTGAAACGAAGGAAAGAAAACAGTGGATATATGATTAGAGAAAAATATATAATAACGAGAAATATATAAAATTGGATTTTTCCTCCAACTAATAAAAGTGAGGTGTCAATTTCTCATGAATTCATTTTTTCTCTAAAATGAAATCACTTTTTTCTCTTCTAAATTTATTTTAGAAAAATATCTTTATTATAATTATATTACAATTAACATTTAACGAATAATGCATGATTATACTAATTTAGGAAAATATCTTTATTATAATTATATAAAATCAATATTTAATACATTATCAACTAATAAAAGTGAAGTGTCAATTCCTCATGAATTCATTTTTCCTCCAAAATAAAAGCACTATTCTCTCTTCTAAATTTATTTTAGAAAAATATCTTTATTATAATTATATTACAAGTAGCATTTAATGAATAATGCATAATTATAGTAATTTAGAAAAATAAAATAAAGTCCAGTAATTTATCTTTCGACTACACACGTATGTAGAATAACTTTTAAGAGGGAGTCACGTATAGTAAATACGGTCGATGATTGTAAAACTGTATACTAACATTGATATAATATTATTTCAGGTATATGTTTTGCAGGTATCAAAGAAAAGTGTTGAGTTATTTTTTGGTGGGTTTAAATTATTTATTGTTTATTAGAGAATTTTGTGCATTAGAATTCTCTAATAATTTATTATTTATTTTGAGCTGATTTTGATATGTTCTTACTTGACAGTAAAACAACATATAAAAAATTTTTGGTGGGTCTAAATATTACTAGGTTATTTATGGTCACATTGAGTATATATGTTTGATTTATTGAAAAAAGTAAATTACTAAAACTAATTAATAACTATTTTAGAGTTAATACATTTAATACTAGATTAAGAAAAAATAAACAATACATAATATGTTACATTTTTATTAATCAAATTATTATAATTCAAATTAATCTTAACAAAAGAATTTAAAATTATAATTTCAATCTTATCACGTGCATGGCACGGACTATTACACTTGTTTCATTTAAAAAATTCATAATTCAAACATAATTTTTATACACTTAATAGCTACATTTGAGTTAATACATTTAATATTATATTTAAAAAACACGAACAATGCACATCATATTATTTATTTATTAATTAAATTATTACAATTTAAATTAATTTTAATAGAATAATTTAAAATTTTAATTTTAATTTTCTCACGTGCATGGCACGGGTTATTACACTTGTATATACTGAAAACAGGATCTGTCTATCAACTCTTTTGAGCTTTTCTGATGTGCACAAATAATAATTTATAGATATGCCTCATATGCGAGTTTAATAGTAATTATTATTTTTTTACATTTACCACAAATTCCTTTCGTTTTTGCTTCTCTTCGTACACACTCCATCCTCTGCCACCGTGACTGCGTCTTTCTTCACTGCCGCCGCCGCCTGAAGCTCTGCTCTGTTCAACTGGTGGAAAGAAGCTGTAATATTTTTCTGTATCTCCTCAGCCCAGTACCTCATTGTCTCATTCATTCTCAGTATCTATCTTCTCTCTTCGCGTCATTCGTCTTCAGCCTCAGAGTGGAGGCGTGGGTCTCAGCAAGTCAGCATCATCGTCAGCGCTGTGGTGCTCTACTTCCAGAGTTTCAATGGAACCTCAGACTTAGGTATATATGAATTTGCTTCATTGATTGATTTCATTTTTTTTGTTCCTTTTATCTTCTTGCTGTACGAATTTGTTTCATTGAATTCATTCAATTATTTTTTTTTTATACTTATTTTTTTGTTAAGGTTTTTTGTATGAGTTTATTTCATTCATTTCATTCAATTATTTGTTTTGTTCTGTTTATTTGGTTGTTTGAATTTTTTTGGGTTCTAGTTATGAGGGTTAAAAAATTTTGGTATTTGTTTTTAGAGTAAAGTATCGTTTTTGTCCCTAACGTTTGGGGTAAGTCCTATTTATGTCCCTAACGTTTAAATCGTCCTATTTGTATCCTTAACGTTTATAAAAGTGATTCAATGTTATCCTACTATCAATTATACTAACAAATCAGATTATATTTTTCAATTATTCTCACTTGGATATATTTATTATCAATTAGGTCTCACTTGGATGTGATCGATTTTAATATTATATCCACTATTTGTGTTTAGATTCAATTATGTCCCTAGAAAAGTAAATTATGTAAATATTGTAGGAATTAGTTTCAACATTTGATGAGTTATTTTTCGGAGTAGATCATCGATTCTATCCCAGACATTTGTATTCTAACATCAAGAAGAGATTTTTAAAACTCAAACTAAAGCATTCATGATGTGTAATTGACGGCAGGATAACATTGAATCACTTTTACAAACGTTAGGGATACAAATAGGACGATTTAAACGTTAGGGACATATAGGATTTACCCCAAACGTTGGGGACAAAAACGATACTTTACTCTTGTTTTTATAATTTTGATTTCAATTTCTGTGTTTATGTTTCTGTTCATGATGTTCTAGTTTAATTTCTGTGTTTATGTCTCTTAAATCTCAGGGGCAAATGATGATGATGAGGCGGAGCAGAACCATCCATTGCATCAATAAAAGAAGAGTTTAAATTCCTTTGTTTATGTTTCTTTAAAATTATGCCTGGTCCGTTTGTGATGTAGCAGAATAATTTTGAACTGGCCTGACTCATCTTGTGTTTGATTTATATAATAAACATATTCTTAATAATTTTTTGTAGTTCAAAATTTGTTAGCAAAGTTAGCAGTGTACCAAAATGTGTAATTTGGAACTAGATTATTCCTATGGATTTCTTTCCATAGTAGTCGGATCTCTGACAGGGCAGAATATTTATAGGACAGGATAGAAACTCTGACATTTGAGGTTGTGTTCTCTGCCTAAGTGCCTAACTGTTTCAAAAATTGTTTCTGCTTGTTTATTCAAGGTTCTTCGTATAATGTTCGGTGACATGGTCATGGACACGAGTTTGCAGATGCAGCACCATTACAGCGGTCTTCTGTTAGAAGAGCCACTTGAATCATTCAGTGGGAAGCTATCTCTTGACAAATACATGCCTGCATATTGGGATAGGGACAACAAAGCAAGAAGGACTTCATGTGAAGATGACATTTAAAAAGGGGTCGATACTTGATGATCAAAATTGAAAAATGCTTTTTACTGGTTATGCTAAATATGTTTATTTTCTCTCCTATTTTGTAGTTTTGCATTTTTCTAGCTATCTATCTACAGTGAGATCTAATTTTGCATTTGTGTATAATAGCAGGGTGAAAGTAGGATCGGTAAAAAATATAGATGCTTTTGAAATTCTTCTAGAAAAATCATATACACACTATGGTGCCTAAAAGGGCCGCTTTCTGGTGGTGCCTTTTGACCATGCTGTCTTCTTTTATAAGATTTGATGCTGGTATAGTTTGGATGAAGTATGATGTATCATTGATATTTTCTTTTCCGAATTGCTTTTAAGTAGTTTTTTATACATTAAGTTGTTACCGATGAATGAATAATTTATTTAGACTTTTAGTTAATCATATTGCAAGCCTTTAACATTGCTTTATATTGAATCCTTCGTGGAGCCTAAATGATGAAAATTTGATGAAGAAACTTAACCATTCTTTTTATACTTACAATATACAATTTTGTATGATTTTTTTGTGTTTTGATCTTACATCCTACACCATATCAAGAAAACTTTGGTTAATATTTTACCTCCAATTCAACTACCAAAGCTTTATGCCATGCTAAATCGCCATTCAAATAAGTTATGTAATACTCAAAAGCTTTTCACGTACAATTTCATGACAAGAAAGTTTTATGTCTGTCAAAGATTCGTCTAAACCAAAGCTACTAACCATATGAAAACCTGAAGAATATAGCTCAAAAATTTGGAAGATGTCATTAATTTTTTGATTGAGAAGGGGGATAGAGGCCCAAAACAAGAAAACTAATTAGCCATTTACTATTCTCGCAAACACTCGTTGCCTCCTATCAGCTTCAATTGTTGGAACAAGAAAGGGGAGAGGCAAAACAAAATGGTGGAGCCCTGCCGGAAGATTATGGGCATGCTTGGCTAGAACGTCGGCACTAAAATTGGCTTCTCTCAAGACGTGTTTCACTCGGAAGTCACCTGGATTTGCCTGGAGCTCTTTAATTGCACGGATGAGGGAGGTGCTATTATGGAGGTCCGTAGATGCATGCTGCAACAGATTCACTGCACAGGTAGAATCTGTCTCTACTTGTACCTTCTCCATTCCCATATCAATTGCAATTTTAAGACCTGTGTAGATTGCCCAAAGTTCTGCTTTAGTAATGGTTACCTTTCCAATGTTCATCATCAACCCTGCCATAACCAGGCCGTTCGAATCTCTGAGAATGCCGCCACACGAGCCAGAATTTGAAGTTTGCAGGACCGAGCCATCAACGTTAAGTTTGCTCCAGCCCGCTTCCGGTGGCTTCTAACCAATAAGGATCGAGTTTGTCACTCTGAAGGTTTTGATGCTTCTCTCTGTAAGGTCTAACGCTTCTTCATAGTTTCTGGCCACCCCTCTAATTTCTGGGATTACTCTTTCAAAAGGGATGTTATCTTGATTGAAAATTAATTCATTTCTTTTCCGCCAGATAATATTACAAGAAGTGAGAAAGAAAGTGGGACATGAAGTCCCACAGCTAGTGCGAGAAGTCCTGGACAGGTTATCGTAGAGCCAGTCTTGGAGATTCTGGCTGAAGAAAGGGTCCTGCAGGTCTCTATTTGAGTTGCTCATCCAAATGCCTTGGGCGTATGGGCAGTCCCTCAGCACATGGAGCAGACTCTCTTCAAGATTCGGGCATCTCGGACAGCAATCATTATCGGTAAGCCCCCGAACACTTCTTTTTAGATTAGTTAGCAGCGCGTTATGGCTTAGGAGCCAAGCAAAGGTTCTCAGTCTCTGGGGAACCCTGGTTTTCTAGCAAATTCTATAAATCTGGTCTGAGTCCCTATCTTCAACATAGTAGCTTTTGTAGGCTCATTTGATAGAGAAACTGCCCTGAGGTTTTGGTAGCCATCCTAGGGAATCCGGTCCGAGGGAGTGGTGGGGAGCTTTAACAGTACGAATCATAACGATAATCTCCTCTGGGATTAGCTGAGCTAACCTCTCCCAATTCCAACATCCTTCCGTCGTAGCATAGGTTGCTAAATCCTCGTCAGCTCTGTCTTCCCCGATCTGTTCCATCGATAACTCGCTCAGATCTGAGATACCAGGAATCCAGTGATCTTTCCAGAATTTAATGCTTCTTCCATTTCCAATCCTCCAGATTAAATTGCTTTGAAATCGGTCCCAAATTTTAACAATACCTCTCCAAGCATTAGAGCACTTCGCTTTTTTAGTAACCTTTGGAATAAGGCTGTCCCCGCAACTATACTTCGCTTTCATTACTTTCACCCAGAGAGCTTGTTCATTATGCACCAGCCCCCAAGCTAATTTCATGAGAAAAAGGTCGTTGGATTCTTGAGCCTTCCGCAATCCTAGCCCTCCTAATTCCTTTGGCTGGCAAATGGTATCCCAATTCAAAAGATGAATTTTCTTGTTCTCTACATTAGATCCCCAGAGAAAGTCTCTACACATTTTATCAATTTTATTACAGACCTCCTTAGGCATCTTCATTGTTTGCATAGTATAGCTCGGAATGGTAGACAAAACCGATTGAACAAGGGTGCATCTTCCGGCAAGAGAAAGGGTTTTCATGTTCCAACTTGACAATTTGGCCTGCATCTTGTCTAGAATTGGTTGAAAGTGGTGTTTTTCGCACTTCTCGTAGATGAGCGGTACGCCGAGGTAATTTCCTAAATTGCTGGTTAGCGGAATACCAAGATCTTTGCTGAGCTCCTCTCTTCTGTTGTGATTAACATTCTTGGAGAAAAAGATGCAGAATTTGCTAGGGCTGACTTTCTGACCAGAAGCTTTACAAAAGGTCTCCAAAGCTTCCTTGATTACTCGAACCTGCTCCTTGCTTGCTTCCGCGAAAAGAACGAGATCATCTGCAAAACAAAGATGAGATAGATGAGGACCATTCCTAGTCAACTTGATAGGTTTCCATTTTTTCTGCTCTATTAAGGAGTTAATTAGTTGAGAGAGTCTTTCAATACATAGGACAAAAGATAAGGGGATAAGGGGTCTCCCTGTCTAATGCCTCTTATTGGGTTGAAAGTCTCTGATGGAGAACCATTCCAAAGCAAACTCATAGTGGGGGAGGAGATGCAGAAGTGAATAACATTCACAATATTCTTCGGGATGCCAATATCTTTGAGAGTGTCAATGATAAAATTCCAATTTAGACGGTCATAGGCCTTCTCCAAGTCTATTTTGATTGCCATGAGTCCTTTACCACTAGCTCTCATCCTCATAGTATGGATCACCTCTTGTGCTACCAAAATGTTATCTGCACTAATTCTTCCTGGGATGAAACTAGCCTGGGTGTTAGAGACAATGTACCCCAAGTGCGCCTTTATTCTTTCTGCAATAACTTTAGTAATAATTTTATAGCAGACGTTACAAAGACTGATAGGTCTGAACTGTGCAAAGTTTTCAGGTGAGGGAACTTTAGGAATGATAGAAATTAAGGTTTGGTTTGCTCCAGCTATATTCTCAGGATTTCTAAAGATCATATGCACCCAATTCACCACCGAATCAGATACAATGTCCCAGGAATGCTGGAAAAATTTTGTTGGCAGTCCATCACTTCCTGGCGCCTTCCAGCTTCCCATATTGAACACAGCATGTTTAACTTCTTCATGGGTAATATTTCTGCTCAAATGGTTTAACTCAGCCTCAGTCAGCCTAGGGAACTTACCTGTGACAGGAAAATCAGGTAAAAATAAATTGTAGTTATTAGGAGCATATAAAGATTTGAAAAAGGATACTCCGAGCTCCTTCAGTTCTTCCACGTTATCAATCCATTCATCCTCGCTATTTTTTTAGAGCATGAAATCCAATATGATTTTCACAAGGAAAAAGAGCAAGTTTCTTGGCCAAAGAAAAAAGTTATCCAAATTTATTGAATTCAGTTATACACATAACATCATAAACAACCAATTCAATATAATAAAAAATAAAAAATGGAACAAAAAGAATCATCTAGGTTCACTAATAACAAAACTGAACTCTTTAGCTCAAATAAAATGAAATTATTCAATAAAATAACAATTGAGACATTCTTTCATCCATTTTCTTAGTACATCAGAAGATAGTGATAACTACATTTCTTTTCAAGAATGACACAAGGATGATATTCCCATTCACATATCATCATGTATGGCGGGTACATCACTCCCTCGATTGGATCCTCCTTGATTAGATCCAAAAGTAGTTCGCCTGCTCATGTTGGCTCGCTGCACCAACTGTACTAAGGCTTGAGCCACTTCTGATATTGGTGGTTGGAATCCAGGCTCCAGCTGTGCCAAAAGTTTATTAGTAGAATGAAACAAAAATATGCTAAAAGGTTTTATGACCACCTGCTCCCAATCTCCATTGGTGAATGAAATTTCACTCTTGATTCTGATGCCTCTATTGTCATGGACTTAACTTAGACTCACCAAATTAGAAGTTTAATAGACCTAAATCACACAAGTAAAAACAAGCCAATAAGTCAAAATGAGAGAATTCTGAACTAAGCTTAATGCTCATGCATTTAGTTATTTTTCCTAGTTCTCTGAATAGTAAGAAGCATTTGGGACATAATGGTCAGAGGGAATATATTTCAAGAGTAGTGGACTTTCAAATTTCAATGGTAAGGCTCAAAGGAGTTGACCAGAATAGTTTTGCTATCATATTTGACTGTTCAGATTTAACTATTGAAACAAGGCAGGTAGGTAACCATAGAAATTTACAATTTATTCTAATACAAAGGAGGAAAATCACAATAAAGTAATTAATGTCTTCTACAAACAATAGAATCATAATGAAAAATCAACAAAATTGCAACCCATGAAGCTCCCTTTGATATCCACATAATCAGAAATTGAATGCAAGTACTATGTAAATTCTTATTTTAAACCTTCTTCCAGTAATATAGCATAAAATTTCCAGAATTAAATCTTTGCACACAAAAAATTGTTATCGTACAATCTGCAATTGTGATTTTGCTTTTCATATTATAATAATTACAATCTTGAGTGTAGTTCTACTGAGATCTAACAAGTGATTTCTCAAAAATTGGCATTGAAAAAATCTTACGAGATTCGAGAAGGAGCTCGAAACCATCAACGGGGCGTCAATGACCACGGTAACACATGGTTATATCCCCATCCGTGTCTTCTTGTCACCTAAACCATGTAATCTTGCTCTTCCCCTTCACCGTTGTCCTCGACAACATCGGTGTCATGGCCTTCTTGGCACTAACATTGGTAACACCGGCATTCGGGATGATGTCGTCGGCATTCATCCAAGGAAGCGTTTCCCAGATTAGCACACAGAGACAGTGTAGGGTTTCGTTTTAATCTGCCTAACTGCCTTACCCAGATTAGTAGACAGGTGGGGAGGGTTTCGTTTTACTCTAAGGAAGAGGAGGGGTCTTTTTAGAATTTTGAACCATATTATATCCTTTGATTTAATTTTTAAAAAGTTTTAAAAATTAATATCATCTCAACCGTGGGATTTTTTTTAACATAATCCAATGATCTTAATTACATGGTGCATCAGATGTGTTCAAAATGCTTGGGCTGATTTTACACTGATAATAATATATATATATTTTTTATTTATACACAAATACATAAAGCTGATTTTTCATGAACAAATACGTAACATTTTTTAAAAATTACCCTTCATTTGTAATAAGAAATTCTATCATCTCTGTGAACTACACAATTTTGACTCCACATTTAATTATAACCACTTATTAATAGAAATTTATGCAATTTGTAATATGTCTAAAATCTAGTAATAAAGACAAGAGACACAATTTTATGTCATATTTTTGTCTCTATATTTTGGAGTTATTCTTAACTGTATGGAGAATAAATCATTATTCTTGCTCTCATTAATTAATTGTCTTGCACATTAGCATTACAGGTAAAATAAAAATATTAATAAAAAAAAAACTAACATCAAACTAAGACAATAAATAGTCAAGAGTAAGAGCATTTATCTGCTCTCATAGCACACACAGAAAAATTATATATTTTGTGTCTGAATATATCTTTACTAAAAATAAATGCTTTCAGTGTTTTTAGTAACTAAATAATTCAGAGGATTTGATAATTCATAATAGTCTCTAAGACCATTTTTTTCAGTTCTATAAATGATTGATACTAAATATGGTGCTGCAACTCTCTTACCTTGTCATCAACGAATTTGGACCAGAATCTTGCCTGGGCCCTTTCATAAGGAGAATGTGGAAGAAGAGGGTTTTGCTTCCAGGTCTGGGTTTTACTTCCAAGTCTCATCAATATAATCAAGAATGAGCAGTGATTCAGCAAGGGGCTTACCCTGGTGCACAAGAACAGGTACCTTTTTGTAGACAGGGTTGTATTTAAAGAGCATATCACTCTTGTTGCTGAGATCTTCTTCCACATATTGGCACTCTATTCCTTTAACTGCTAGTGCCCACTTCACTCTTAGAACAGCTGGACTACCCCAAAATCCTATTAACTTCACTGAATCTCCTTCCATCTTTTTGTCTTCTCAATTAATTTGTTAATCCAAAAGGAAAACTAATTGGATAAAGATGACTTTGATATCAATACCCGAAAAAGAAGGATGGCTTTGCTATCCTTCAAAATATGCCTATTTAACCTTAAAAATTAAGATAAAAAAATTCCCTAAACTACAAAGATGATTGATCATAGTCATATTACCAGGCAAAGAAGCAAAGCAATATTCCCTGAGACTTCATGTGAAGAGAGAGAGTATAAGAAGAAAGAAAGATCCAGAGCAATGTGACATAAGTTAATGAAATATTCATCATTCATTATTCAGTACAATGTGTGCCAAAGA
Source organism: Arachis ipaensis (assembly GCF_059453495.1). Lineage (NCBI taxonomy): Eukaryota > Viridiplantae > Streptophyta > Magnoliopsida > Fabales > Fabaceae > Arachis > Arachis ipaensis. Next base: position 141,385,997 of record NC_142436.1, read on the forward strand.
CATCGGTTTGGTTGACAGGTATACAAGTAAAATACATGGCGCAATTGGCAAGACCAAGCATGATTTCTATGAGAGTTAAATGTTCATCTGTCTTTTGGTTTTAAGCTTTATTTATATAATTTTTTATTTAAAAAAACACTTCTTGGTAGAATTTCTGCTGCTTGTAAGTTTTAAATATATCCTCAGAAAGGGGTCTATAGAATACAGAATTGAAAAAGTCCCGACATTCCCAGGCTACTTCAAAGATGCCAGTGCAGATGTAACATTTCGTGATATTCGCTCATGTATTGGCTCCTGCAAAAGGAAATGGAGTTATATTCCTATGACTTTATCAGATAATAGATAGCCAAAACGAAATGTTGAAACATATGGATTACCTCAGACGACAGCACCTCAAACTTTGATTTTGTTATAGTCTCATACAAGAAAATGTATCTGTCCAACAGAATTAGTATAACGACAAGATTATACGTTGGTTTGGAGAAATAAAGCAGCAGGTAGATCTATTTGAATGAGGATTAGACATGACAGACGTGCCATGCAACCAAAACCATGGTTGAAGCATCCTTGTGTAAAAATTGAATGATTAATTCAAGCAATTCTGGTTTCGAAAACCAAGAAACACATAATTCTATAGGCAATTTATTTGTGTATTTATCACAAAGAAGCACATAAAGTGGAAAAAAAAAAGGAGGAAGTTTTAGAAATACCGCCAAGACAATTCGCAAATAAGATCTTCAGGAGCTTCAGGAAGAACCTAAACAAGATTCGTTAGTGTGATTTGAAACTTTATTAAAGCATACAATCTAGTAGATTACAAGTATAAAATAAAAAATACCTCATCTTCATAAGGGTTGCAGTGATTTTTGAACCACAGCCTCAAGAACTCCTAAAAATTTATTTTTTAAAGATCAACAGATTATTTAATTGTCCATATTTTATGAAGAGAACAAAGACTAGTAATTTAGAATAAGCTACCATATCTCTAAACCTTTAAGTAAAAAAATAAAATATATAGAGCACCTTATCAACATTTTCAGGCTCCAAACCATTTTGAAAGCGCTCAAGATAAGAATTGGCAATCCAATATCTACTTGAATCAGGAGTGTGCACCTACAATTTTCAAAAATGAAACTTTATTCTATTTTCATAAATTGTGTGGAGTGCATTTCAGAATCTAATAAACATCAGGGATTCACTGAACCTCATCAATCAACATAATTGAACCGTCCTCTGCCTTCCCAAATTCATACTTTGTGTCAACCAATATAAGGCCATGTTCTAAAGCCACACACTGGAAATTCAAATTTCATCAAAGCAAGCCAATGTCAAAAGTTAAATTGCATCACAACAATAATAAAGATAAGCTTCCCACTCATCACAAGGAGATGGTATTTATACTTTTGTTCCAGTAAGGCATTATTGAAAAGAATACATGGACAAGTTAGAGATTTTCATTGAAAAATAAGTGTACACCATCTATTCATCTCTATAATCCAAATAACAGATAGCACATACATTGAGAATGTGTCGTTACTGTCTTGGGATACATTGAGAAAGCATGCCATTATTGTTTTTCATTTCACAAAATTTACGAATGACATGATAAAATGCTTAATTACCTGACCGTATTCAAATAGACTTAAAGCTTTTCTGCTGACTTCCTCATAATCAGCTCTTGTCATTAATCCCCTTTCTATAATCTGCAAAGAAAATGGATTATAAAAAGAATTGAAAAGGTTAGATAAAAGAAAACTATTAAAAAATAGTAAAAACATTATCCATCATTGATCATAACCTCACTAGTATCAAGAAGCAGCTGTACTGTATGATATGAACTAGGCTCTTAAGAAAATAATATTATCCACATGAAGAAAAACATTGATGCTGTCTTCTTTAAAAAAAAGGAAGAAAAAACCAGCATAATAAGATAGATCTACCTATTGTTTTTGTTTCTTATTCTTGCAACATTATTTGATCTGCCTATTCATTCCTTTGGTCTCTAAAACTAGTCTTTCACTGTAACTAATTGTATTTTAAAGATAGATGCAGATGAGAGTTCAAGGAATAATACCTCATCTAGAGTTACAGGAACATCATGATCTGCAGCTTTGGTTGTAGGTGTGAGTATATTTGCAGCCATCTTTTGGTTTTTTACCAAACCTGTTATATAACATTATAGCCTATTAAATAAAGAGACAAACAATTGTAAGAATGCAAAACAAAAAATATAGGGACCTCACCATCTGGGAGGGCATTGCCACAATAGTTCCGGATGCCTTTATTGTAGACTGTCCATAATGAAGTATCAGTACTTCCGGTCACAGCCTCTAGCTACAAACCAACAGTAATAAAGTGTCAACAAACAGTTTCTAGAATCATCATCTCCGCTTTTGTAAAGAAAATATTTTGATAATATTGATAGCAACATGAATAAAGAATGAGCTTAGCATGTTGAAGTTTGGGTAGCATGAATAAACTTAGAGCACTTAATGATAAATGCAATGTTTACTTTTATCCTAGTTGCTCCGGGGAAATATATTCTATTTCTATCGTACTTTTCAAGCTATCATTTTCAGCAAACTAACTCCTCCTCCACAACATATACCAAGCATATATGCCAATTCATAGCCATTGAAATCATTTGATAAAATGTGTATGCAAGCACCAATTCGAAATACCAATTAACAAAATACTCACCAACAAACTCAACAGGGAAAACAGAACATTTCTTTGCTATGGTAACATTAGGATCAGGAGTGGACACAACGGCATTAGCAGTTATATGCTGGGTTCTCTCAAACCACCACAAGCTTGTCTGGTTAAGAACCTGCAAGTGGTAATAAAGAACATTGAGTGTGATCCATGATCAACCAAGTAAACTGTTCATACAAAGAACAAGGATAGAGAATAAGAACACAAAACCTGTCCCTTGAAGGGAATTGAAGCAAGGATTCTATCAAATGCACTCTGGCGATCAGTAGTAACCAAAACAAGGTACTCTCCACTATCATATATGTCTCTAACCTGTGCCATAAGACCACAAGTAAACAAATTCATCAATTTTTCAAATGATTTTTTTTAGTACAATGTTTTCTGCTTTTATATTACTGTTGCAATTTTACTAGAAATCTCGATTTCCATTCATTTGTATTAATGAGTAGATAAATTGGAGAGGGATTAAAGAAGGAAATATGCACCTTTCCCCTGGTTTTGGAGGTAAGGGCGGGAACCGTATGGTGAAGATTTGTTTCGGAGAGGCAGTTGAAGGGGGATGTGGTTCTGATGGATTGGAGCACTTGGTTCTTGCGTGTGCTGTTGCGAAGAGTGTCGAGTAGAGCGGCGTGTTCTTGTTGTTGTGGTTGTGCGGCGGCGGAGAGTGTGGGGAAGTTGTTGTTTGGTTTGAAAGTGAGTGCGGAGGAGGTTGGGGGAGGCAGAAGAGCGGGTGTGAGGATGATTTTGAAGGGGGTTTTGGGAGGGTTTAACGCAGCAGCCATAAACATGGATTCACTCATCGCACTGCAGGCTTCAAGTACCGTTTATTGTAAAGAATAATGCCACTTTTTCAACACATAAGCAACAAAAACTAAATTGAATCCAATTCCAAACTCAGAATGAAAATTAAATTGAATTCAGATTCGCACCAGCATTCAACAAATTAAATAAATTAACCATCAGTAAAATTAACTCATGAAATTAGAAAATCAGAAATCCAGCAACAATATTATTTCAGAAAATAAGCAACTCAGAATAAGCAAAAATTAACAAAATCAGTAATTCAGTATCATTATCTCAGCAACTCAGAATCAGCATTATTACAAAACAAGCAAAAATATATTGAAGCAGCAGTGCTTACCGGCGGCGAGGGAGGAAGGGAAGTGGCGGCAACGGAAGAATGAGAAGTGATGGCGACAACGGCAGTTCCACCCGGCGGCAAGGGTTCGGTGATGAAAGTGGGATGGTGGCTGGGTATCGAAGAGGGTTTAGGGTTGGGTTTTTGAGTTCTATACTTCTTTCCAAGTTTTCAGAGGGAGAAAGGGCCAAAGGGTATCTATCAAAGAGGGGATTTTGATTTCTGAATCTGTTTTTTTTTAATGAAAAAATAAAAAAGACGGCGTTTGGAGGCCTTTCGTTTTGAACCGGTAACACTCCAAAAACCGGGCTGGTCTAACAATTGTTAATTACTGGCATAGGGCTGGTCTAACAATTGTTATTTTATACTTGTAAATAAGGTTCTAAAAACAGGACCGATCATCAAACCGCTCTAGTCACTGGTTCACTGGTTTACTGGTCCAACCGGTCCAACCGATGGTTCAACCGAAAAAACCGTTATAGAATAAAATAATAAATAAATTATAAATAAACATCCTAAAATATTTTCCAAATTTAAAACACTACACAAAAAATCATCAACCAAATTCATATGATCTTATCAAAATACAAACTCAAAAGTTAAATAGTAAAAAGAAATATCTAAATATTAAATTTTGACTTTGAGGGTTAACAGGATCACTTAACACCTCAGATTCTAATTTATTCTAATTTAGAAATGTCAGGAGAGTGAGGAGACAAAGGATTATCAATTTCAAAAGAATGTTGAGATAGAAAATGTTGATCATTCTGTGGTATTATGCTAACTGAACATGAACCTGAACCTTGCAAGATGACATTTTCGGTTTAATCTTAGGCAGCGTTGCGTTCATCTGTTGTAAGAGAGCTCTCTTAGCAACAGATTCTTCTTGCTGAGCAAGCCATAAACGGGATCTAGTGTTGTTTCCAAGTTGAGGTATCAACATAACAAGTAGTCATTGAATAAGAAAGCATAACATATCACCAACTACCTATACACTTTGACTCTCCTTCCACTACCATCATCATCATTCATTAGTTTATTTATATATGGCATTGGCAGGTAGCTACCTACTCATTCAGCAACAACCAGCATTTGATTTGATTTCCATTTTTAGCATTCAACAACAACCATTACAAAACAGCAGCATAACAACAGCAGCAGCTTAACAAGTCACTAATCAGAAATTCCAAATTTAATTAGCAATCCTATTCTTGTTTCGTGCATTTAATTACTCATAAACAAAACTCAACTCCACTTGAATTGTTAATTTAACCTTGGTCTTATGGAATCATAAATAGGAATACATTACATTGCTCTTTCTTCTAAAATTCAAGCAACAACATATGATTTCACAATTTAAAACCTTATTCACCAGCTTCTCTTCTAATTCATTTGGAATATGCACAAATGCACTTTACAGTATCCAAATATCCAAATACAACAACTCAATAATCTCAAGTTCTCAACTCTCAAGCATAGTTGTAAGAACCGAACCGGTCATCAAACCGGTTAGGCTACTGGTTTACTGATTTACTGGTTCAACCGATAAATCGCTAGTTAAACCGATAAAACTGGTCCCACATAAATAAAAAATATAAAATAGTAAAAAATTTGAAAAATTTAAAATACATATCATCAATAGTATCTTAATTTGACACAATAAAAATAATAATCTTTAAAATTAGTTGTACTACTACAATTGAATTAATGTTCTCGGACAATATTCAATCACTCCTGAATTCACCATCATGGCATGTTCATCCAACTTATAGCAGGTAATAATAATAATAATCCTATCCTTGTCATATAGTTTTAGTTCATATATATGGTCACCTTATTCAAATTAAAGTCTTAAAAAGCCTTTCAAAATCACATTATACTATTGATTCTTTTTTCTAATTTCAAAACTAACAATAAATTTTCCAACACTATGCAGCAACATTATTATTAAAGGCACCATCAACATAAAAATCAACAATCTGCCATTAACTAGTTCAACAATATAACAAGTTATAACTCAACAATATATACATGATCAACAATTTGCCATTAACCTATCAGTTATTCACTCCCTTCAACAAATTAAAATCTAGTTTGCAGACCAATCTGGATGAGACAGATTCTGGCACAGCAATGTTACATCAACAAAAACAACTATACCCACTACGAATCAGAAAAAAAAAATCAACAATCTGTCATTAACTAGTTCAACAATATAACAAGTATAACTCAACAATATATACATAATCAACAATCTGCCATTAACCTATCAGTTATTCACTCCCTTCATCAAATTAAAATCCAACTAAATAACTAAAAAAAACAGAGAACATATTTCACAGTTTGGAGACCAACCTGGATGAGGCAGATTCCGGCGACGGAGAGACAGCACAGCAGCAGCGACGGAGGAGACGCGACGGAGAGGTAGCACCGCAGCAGCGACGCAGGAGACGCGACGACGATGACGAGAGACGCGGAGCCACGAACCCGACGTACTCGGACACACTGTGAAGCCGGCGAGACGAAGCAGAGGAAGAGAACCTTCGAGACTGAGAGAGACTGCGAGGAAGAGAGTGTTGGTGTGATGAGGGGAGGAAGAGACTCGAGAAGTTGAGACTCGAGATTGTTGGTGTGATGAGGTGAGGAAGAGAGGCTTCCAGAGCTCCAGCCTCCAGGTCCAGGGGTCAGGGGAGGGGTACTGGGGATTGGGGTAGCCGTTTAGGCAGCGTTAGGGCTTTTTCTCTCTTTTTTTAAAGAAACAAAACGACAGCGTTTTCGGCAAGAAAAGAAAAGAAAAAAAAAAAAAAAGAGATTTCCGAACCGGCCGGGTTTCACAAAATCACAGGTTTGCCGGTTTGAATCCAAAACCAGGCGGTTCAAACGGTTCTCTCCGGTTTTGTTCTTTATGCGGTCGATTTACTCAACCGGACTGGCCAAATGACCAGTCACCGATTTTTTGGTCGAACCGGCCGGCCCGGTCCAGTTCTTACAACTATGCTCTCAAGGACAGCAACAGGTATACAACAAAAAAAAAAAATTAACATCGAAAGACAGAAGTAGAACCATAACAGAATCAAACAAAATCAGTCAATCACTATAAAAACTAAAATTCAAAATAGAAATTAAAGACAATAGAACTACAAATTATCAATCCTAAACCACAGACAACAATAATTGAAGAAGAAAAATGAAAAATCAGTAAATCACAAATTCAAAATTATTAATTAACAATATTCAACCATTATTCAACCTATTATTCAGCCTAAGAATTCATAGATTAATTAACAATTATTCAACCAATAAGGCCATAACAAGTTCAGAGATTATTCAACAATTATTGTTAAAAAAAAATAGTAAAATACCTAGAAGAACAGAGCTGGTGGCGACGGTGGAGCAGAGCTTGCGACGGAGGAACAAAGCTACGCGACGGAGGCAGGAGGCGAGCTCGGCAACTGTGCTTCCACTGCTGAGAGTCTGAGATGTTAGCTGAGTGAGGGACCGACTGTGCTTCGAAGCTCCAACCGGCGACGGCGTCAGGAGCAGTCCGGCGGCTGAACGAAAGGGAGGGATTGAGCTCGCCGGTGTTGAGAGGAACGGCCAGCTCGAGGATGATGGGAGGGACGAGAGAGGGAGTGTGTGCTGCGCTGTTGGAGAGTTGGAGGGAGTTAGGGTTGGTAGGGTTAGGGGTGTTTTACTGAATGCTAAACGGCTGCGTTTTGGCGTTTTTGTGCAAAATAAAAAAATCGGCCAGGTCCCGGTTCGGTCCGATCGACTGATTCTCGACCGGTTCAGCAGTTTGAAAATGGTTTTGATTCTGGGGATTTTTGATGTTGAACCGAACCGTACAAGTCACCAGTTTGCGGTTAAACCGGTCAGACCGGCCGGTTCGGTCTGGTTTTCAGAATGTAATTAACTAGATTGCATGCTTTAATAAGGTTTCAAATCACACCAATGAATCTTGTTAAGGTTCTTCCTGAAGCTCCTGAAGATCTTGTTTGCGATTGTCTTGGCGGTATTTCTCTAAAACTTCCTCCTTTTTTTTTTCCACTTGATATGTGCTTCTTTGTGATAAATACACAAATAAATTGCCTATAGAATTATGTGTTTCTTGGTTTTGGGAATCAGAATTGCTTGAATTAATCATTCAATTTTTACACAAAGATGCTTCAACCATGGTTTTGGTTGCATGGCACGTCTGTCATGTCTAATCCTCATTCAAATAGATCTACCTGCTGCTTTATTTCTCCAAACCAACGTGTAATCTTGTCGTTATACTAATTCTGTTGGACAGATACATTTTCTTGTATGAGACTATAACAAGATCAAAGTTTGAGGTGCTGTCGTCTGAGGTAATCCATATGTTTCAACATTTCATTTTGGCTATCTATTATCTGATAAAGTCATAGGAATATAACTCCATTTCCTTTTGCAGGAGCCAATACATGAGCGAATATCACGAAATGTTGCATCTGCACTGGCATCTTTGAAGTAGCCTGGGAATGTCAGGACTTTTTCAATTCTGTGTTCTATAAACCCCTTTCTAAGGATATATTTAAAACTTACAAGTAGCAGAAATTCTACCAAGAAGTTTTTTTAAATAAAAGAAATTATATAAATAAAGCTTAAAACCTAAAGACAGATGAACATTTAACTCTCATAGAAATCATGCTTGGTCTTTGCCAATTGCACCATGTATTTAACTTGTATACTTGTCAACCAAACCGATGTCTTTGGCACACATTGTTACTGAATAATGAATGATGAATATTTCATTAACTTATGTCACATTGTTCTGGATCTTTCTTTCTTCTTATACTCTCTCTCCTCACATGAAGTCTCAGAATATTGCTCTGCTTCTTTGCTTGGTAATATGACTATGATTAATCATCTTTGTAGTTTAGGGAATTTTTTTATCTTAATTTTTAAGGTTAAATAGGCATATTTTGAAGGATATCAAAGCCATCCTTCTTTTTCGGGTATTGATATCAAAGTCATCTCTATCCAATTAGTTTTCCTTTTGGATTAACAAATTAATTGAGAAGACAAAAAGATGGAAGGAGATCAGTGAAGTTAATAGGATTTTGGGGTAGTCCAGCTGTTCTAAGAGTGAAGTGGGCACTAGCAGTTAAAGGAATAGAGTGCCAATATGTGGAAGAAGATCTCAGCAACAAGAGTGACATGCTCCTTAAATACAACACTGTCTACAAAAAGGTACCTGTTCTTGTGCACCAGGGTAAGCCCCTTGCTGAATCACTGCTCATTCTTGATTATATTGATGAGACTTGGAAGCAAAATACTCTTCTTCCACATTCTCCTTATGAAAGGGCCCAGGCAAGATTCTGGTCCAAATTCGTTGATGACAAGGTAAGAGAGTTGCAGCACCATATTTAGTATCAATCATTTATAGAACTGAGAAAAATGGTCTTAGAGACTATTATGAATTATCAAATCCTCTGAATTATTTATTTACTAAAAACACTGAAAGCATTTATTTTTAGTAAAGATATATTCAGACACAAAATATAGATTGGGACGTTTCTCCCATGGTGAACCAGGTGTCATACAGACTATCTGCCGGCTCATTCAAGTCGACCACGTACTATGCCTGATAATCCGTTGCCTGAACCTGGATCTCTGGCATCTGTGCATGGTGAGCTGGGGCATCGGACTGGATCTCTGGCATTTGTGGATGGTAAGCAGGTGCATCAGCCTGGACCTGGGGATGTTTGGCATCTATGTCCGTCATCATGCTTTGCCCTTTAATGCTTCACATACTATGTATAACAATTCTTTGGAGTTAATTTTCACTGACATATGGGAGCCATCTCCAATCATCTCTAGAAATAGAATGAGATGTTATATTAGTTTTGTAGATATTTCAATTAAGTATACTTTTGTATATTTCCTAACTAATAAGTCACAGGCACTTAATGTCTTTCAAACTTTTCGAAATCAGATTGAAACCCTTACTGACCACAAGATTAAAGCCTTACAAATGGATAATGGTGGAGTTTGTGTCAAATTCTTTCACTACCTTCTTATCTCGGCATGGTATACATACAACATAGACTTTTTTGTCCCTATACACACTAAAAACAGGATATTGTAAAGAGGAGACACCGAAGTATTGTTGAGATTGGCTTATCTTTATTGGCAACATCCTCCATTTCTATAAAATTTTGGGAGGATGCTTTTGGAACTGCTGTTTACTTGATGAATCGGCTACCTACTATTGTGCTTAACTACACCTTTCCATATGAAAAATTATATCAAAGAAAACTAGATTAGTTTGATAAATGTCTTTGGGTGTTCTTGCTTTCCTTAACTAAGACCATACAATAAGCATAAACTTGAATATAGTTATGAGAAATGTCTCTTCCTTGGTTATGATTCTCAATTTTGTGGATATAAGTGTATGAATAAAAATGGAAAGGTGTATATGATTCTCTTCCACAAAATGAGTTGTTTTTAAATCACTCTAGCTACAATACTAACACTAATTCTGCAGCTATGAATTCTATAGCTTCTTATTACAGTGTGTCTTCCATTTCCACACATCAATTTGTGCCTACTTCACAAAATCAAAGTTCACCACATGATGTGACAACTAATTCTCTACCAATTGAAGAGACTTTAGGTGGAAGTGGATCAACTCAATATATAAATCATGAGCACATATCACAAGACAGTACCTCACGTAGTGCTTCTCAGGGGGCTATTGACCAAAGACTTGATTTCCACTCAATTCAACATCAACAACCCACCACAAGCACACACAAGATGGTAACACGGTCTAAACTTGGTATTTACAAACCAAAAGCATATTATGCACATAATGAGATTGATCTATTTCAACAAATACCAAAATAGTCACACAAGCAATCCAAACTCCTCATTGGAAGGATGCTATGGATGCTGAGTTCAGGGTATTAAACCAATGCAATATGTGGACTTTAGTTAATTCACCACCCAATGCAAACATAATTGGAAGCAAGTGGGTATTCGCTATCAAAAGAAATACAAAAGGAGAGCTAGTAAGATACAAAGCTCGTCTAGTTTTTGCATCAGTCGAAGGCATAGAGTATGAGCAAATTTACTCACCTGTAATAAGACCCTCTTCAGCAAGGATTGTTTTGACTTCAGCTATCACTCAAGGATGGGTCTTGCATCAATTTGATTTTAATAACACATTTTTAAATGAAGTTTTGATTGAGCAGATTTTTATGACACAGCCACAAGGTTATGAGGATTCGAATCCTAACCTTGTTTGCAAGTTGAATAGAGCATTATACGGTTGAAAACAGGCACCGAGGGCCTAGTATCTCACATTAAGGGACACATTGATAAGGTTTGGGTTTGTAAGTACTCACTCTGATGTATCATTGTTTGTAAGAAAACTGCAAAATCAGTAATTTACATGCTTATATATGTCGATAACATAGTGGTAACAGGAAATAATTCAAGTGAAATTCAGTACTTAATACAATAATTAAACAAAATCTTTCCTCTTAAAGACCTTGGAAATCTTAGTTTCTTCCTTGGAATAGAATTCACACATTTGCAGGGTGGAAAATTTCATTTGTCACAAAAGAAATATGCTTTAGAGATTCTTCGAAAAGCAAACATGGAAAATGCAAGCGAGATGCCTACACCAAAGGTGGCAAACTTGAAGCTCTATGCAAATGACTCCGACCCGTGTCATGATCTGCAACAGTATCACTCTATAGTAGGAGCTCTTCAATATTTGACAATGGCACGGCCTGACCTTGCATTCTTTGTGAATAGGGTGTCACAGTTCATGCATAACCCAACATACAATCCCTGGAAGGCTGTGAAAAGAATCTTGCGGTACCTGAAAGGAACGGTAAGTATGAAATTTTATTTTCCAGCTATACTGACTATAGACTGTTGGAGTTTGCAGATGCATACTAAGCCAGTGATCTCAATGATCGACGTTCTATAATAGGCTATTGTGTATACTTAGGGACAAACCTCATCTCATGGAAGTGTCACAAGCAGTCAAAAGTGAGTCATAGTAGCAGTGAGGTAAAATATTGTGGCCTTACGTCTGTGCAGTCAGAGATGGTCTCTTTGCAGCAGCTTCTTACTGAGCTTGGAGTTCCACAATTGGTAGTGCCAACGATCTACTGCGACAATTAGAGCGCTGTACATTAGCAGCAAATCCAGTACTTTACAGCCGGTGCAAACATCTGGAATTAGACCAACATTCGTTGAGGGAAATGGTTAATAAGAAGGAATTATATGTAGTTAACATTCCTGTCCTTGATCAGATAGTAGATGTATTAACAAAACCATTATCTGCCAGATTATTTGATGGTTTTAAAGTCAAATTTCGGGTCAGCAATTTACTTCCCCAAAGTTTGAGGGGGGTGTAAGTGATATAAATGAAGTAGGATAGCAGTAATTAGAAAATCAAGATCAAGAAGTGTTTGTTGAGGTTGTTACTTTAAGTACACAATATTATTGTACACAACTCTGCATTTATATAATGCAGAAGTACTTGGCCTTGTAAACACGTTAATTCTCTGCATCTAGTGCAATTGATATTCAGTTCTTTACTTTTCTCTGAGTTTACTCAAAACGTGTTATCAATATCATGTTTAGTTTAAGATAAATATAGAGACTGAATAGTAGATTTGTAATTTAAAAAGTTAAATGAGAGTATTTTTGAAAAAAAAAATGTTATAAAAGTTTCAATCTTCGTCCCCGGAAATTTTAGTCCCGTATGTCCCAACTTTCTGGAGGTATTAAAGGGACTGAAATTTTGTGTCGGAACTGAAATTTTATTTCTAATCTCTAGTCACCAAACACAATACTCAGTCCCCAATCTCAATCCCAGTTTTAGGAAACAAACGCAATCTAAAAATATTAAAAAAGAAAAAACTATTATTTATGAGCTGCGTTTGACCTTGTGATATTGATATTTACCATTTTTCATGACTAAGCTCGTGGTTCCTCTTTATTAATATGGAGAGAATTTTGTGAATGACAATAAAGAGATACTACATTACATAAATGACAGTGTTAAGAAGTTTTTTTTTCCCTAGATGTTAACTTGGTGAATTTTTTTTATTTGAAGAAACTTTTTAAAGATATTAGTTATCATGCATACAAACAAATATACTGATTTAACCCGAAAGTGTGTGACAACAGGAAGGAGAACAAGGATAGAGATGAGCTTTATTTATTTTTCGATCATTATATTTTAAATAATGTGATCTTAAGTAGTAGTGAAGAAGAAAACAATAGTAAAACTAGAGATGATAACGTTGTAGATATGGAATTTTCTAATGTTGCAATTTCTCATGAAATATAGGCCTCCACTTTTAAGTTTTAAGGAGGATGATAGTGAAGAAGTCACAATGTGCAATTTTTTTCCCAATAAGGCTGCAAGTAATTAAAACAACATCAGGTTCTCCAAGACTTGAATATCACTTCAATTCAACTAACGAAAGGTTCAATTCAATCAATAACATTATTACCTTGAATTAAGGACAACTAAAGAATGATCTTTTTGGGTTCTTTGTATGCTAGACTCTATGACAATGGTATATGCTCCACAATGACGTTTTAAGTTTACTTCTTTAGCCTTTCAATTTCTTCCTCCATTTGATACACAATTAATGCTTTAATCATCACTAACACTTTTTTTCTCGTAGGCGACATGGAGTTGACGAGCTTTCAAGGGTCGCAATGTTCACCAATCACATACCTAAATTGGGGAAAGAATTTGTTTCAAAATAATGGTTAGGATCATGGAGAATAGGAGCAATATTCAAGGAAACGGAGTGTCATTTGTGCACAAATAGGCCTAGAAACCAATTTGTCTTTTATGCATGCGTGATATTTAACGTCTGACACGATAACTTAACGTGATAAATAAGATAGTTCTGTTAAGAGTTGAAGGAGCAAAATGGGTTAGAGACCAATATGACTTACCAAATGAATTGTTGGGGATTAATAAGCTAATTAAATTTAATTGGGGGTTTAAATGTCTAATCTAGAATTTGTTGGAGACAAAAATAGCATGGTTCTAAAAAATCAGATCGGACGATTTGATTGGATTAACCGATTTTTTTACCGGTCCAGTAAGAATAAGAACTGCTTGGTAAAAAATGGTATACAAACCGGTCGAACTAGTAATTAACAATTGTTAGAGCAGCCTGATTTTTGGAGTGTTACCGGTTTAGAACTAAAGTCCCCCAAACGCCGTCATTTTTATTTTTTCATTTAAAAAAAAACATTCAGAAATCAAAATCCCCTCTTTGATACCCTTTGGCCCTTTCTCGCTCTGAAAACTAGAAAAGAAGTAAAGAACTCAAAAACCCAACCCGGTAGCGTTTGGTGGAGAGACAGAGACGGAAAGACTGAGACTAAGAGACAGAGATTGAAATAAATTTCAGTATTCTATTTGGTACAAAGTGGGAGACAGGAATTGAAATAAGAATAAAACTCTAATTTAATTTGCACAAGGGTAAAATTGAAATTAATTAATTGAAATGAGAATATTTTAGATATAAAATATTATTAAAATTTCAGTCTCCATCTCTAAAAATTTTAGTCCTCTGTGTCTCTACTTTTTGAAAGTACTGAAATACTAAAATTTTTGAGACAGAGATAGAAATTTTAGTACCAGTCTCTGAACTAACAAACATAATATTGAATCTCAATCTTCCGATTTTTGTCTCAGTACCTCAAAACAAACGCTACCCCTCTTCGATATTCAGCCACCATTCCACTTCAGAGCTCAAATTCATCGTCGAACCCTTCTCCTGGAGTGGAGGATTTATTAAAATAAAATTATTATAAGATATATGAATAAATCTTAGTGCTAGTCATATAACTTAAGAAAAATACTATATGAACAAATGTTTTTGTGTTGTCTCATTCTTTAATCCTTATTTTAACACCTAGCAAGTTCTTGTTATGTTGACACCTAAATTTGTTTAGACTTAGTTGAATATCACTTGTATATCTAACACTGCTCATAAATAAACATGCTTATTTTGAATAATGTAACATAAAAAAAAAAAAAGTTCTACAAATAAAAATATTACGAATATAAAAGGCTAGAGAGTAGATAATTAGTATGAAGAAAATTAGAATTTATAAAAGAGAGAAAAAAAATTTTCAATTCAAATATTAAATTTCGTTTACCATGCTGCACATATACGTCAAATATTAAACATTTTATATCGACTAACATATTAATATTATATTTCTAACACTTCAACATCTTTACAATGATAGAAAAAGTAAGAAATTATTAATTCCATCAATTGTATTTTTCCAGTAAAGCTCAATCTAGGTTTACAAGTTTTATCCAAACCAATATTTTGAAAATTGAGTCAATCGTCGAACTACTAGAGTTAAAAATTTCAAAGTTCAAGGTTTAACTGAGATTTAATTAAGATTAAATCAAATATAATAAAATAATATATTTATATATAAATATATATATTTTTAAACAAATTATATTTTATTATTTTAAATCGGTTAATCATTGAAAACTAGGTCAGTAGATCAGTTACCCAAATTTTTAAATTTTTGACCAGTTTACTAAAGACAATTGGATTTTACCCCAAACTAGATCGGTCTAATAATCAATTCTCGGTTAAAACTAATAAAACTAGTATGAATCATGATCCAAACACATTCTTTTTTTTCACACAGCCTTAACTAATATTGGGGATGGCCAATAGAAAATCAAACGCACACCAAACTCCAAAAGAGATTATTTCTGAAAGTTTTCTAGTGACTTAAGAGAGGGGAATTGAATTAAGAAAACACAATATATAATAACTTTTACAGATTATACATAACCTAGAAAAACAAGAGATTATTTTTAATTTTATCTCATAATACAGAAGAGAGAAAGAGAGATAGGTTGTCACCACGATATATAGCATGGTTTGGTCTCCTATTCACTGAGACCTACGTCCAATTTTTACCATAAATCACTCAAGAATAAAGAAGAAAACTCGAGCTTCATTGGCTGGATATGCAAACTATTTGTTGCTTTCTTCCTTAAAAAGAATATTCATATATAGAGAATTCGGTTTACTGTTGATGGAGAGAAGTATTTTCTCTTTTGTTCCTTCAGCCGTTGCATACAATCTGACATAGACCATTGGCTTTATTGAGGAGAACTTCCTTATTTTACTTCACAATAAGTGCAACATCTTTTTTTTTTTGTGCTTGATATGTTGTGGAATATTGTATGCTTGTTGTTTTGTCCTTGATCATGATTTCCTGATATCAAAACCTGCAAAACTTGAAATAGAAAGTTAGTCAATTTAGGCAAAATTAAATGTTTGTCATTATCAAGGTAGTTATGACAATGCTTGACTCAACAATCTTCTCTTTGATGACGAACACTTTTAAACTGAATCAGAGTGATAGGATAAAGATAACTTCCCTGATAATGCAACCAGCTCTCGTTGTCTATGTGCGCTAATGCCATAAGATAAATGAATAATCCATCATAAGAATAATATAAGCAAAACAAAATTCAAGCAAAATATTTGATAAGTCATAAATTAGTTTAATTTCTCTCTTTTTGTCATCAAGAATGAAAATTAAAAGCACCTACACCAGAGATAAAGTCCCTAGTAATCCAAAGAAAATTAAAGGTTATTACGGTCATCTTTCAGCAGAATAAAATAGGAGATAAAAAAAAGTCTCTTAAAAACTCAACTTCAACAGCAGTAGCATAGAGATATTTTTTGGTATCAGAGGTAAACTCATAAGATGATTCCTCTTCCTCTTCACCAGACAAGTAGGACTCATTGTTGAGTTCATCAAGGTAGCTCTTGAGGATGTGTATCCGTTGCTTGGATTTTCTTAAGGCCAATTCTTGTTCACTTTCTTGCCTCCATTGGAGTTCAGTGCTTGTAATCATTAAGACAGTGAGACATAATACTTCTTGAATCAAATCTTTGACAATGCCTGCGAGAATCTTCAGCTTTGAACCTTTGGTAGGCTTCTCGGATCAATAGGCGAGTCTGGGATAGTAAAATATCTAGAAATCTCAGCATGGGATTGAAATTGTCCATCCAGCTATCTTTTTTGTCGTACCACCTCCTTCCAATAGTGTTATTCTCCTCGTAATTTCATAAGAGAAATCAACATTATTAAAAGCAAATATCATTGTAAGAAATGTAACACAGCAGGGTAGTTTTTTTTTTTTTTTTCACACACATACATGTGCGTCATCATTAAATAACCAAAGAAAATATTAATTCTGTGAATAAGAGCATATAAAATATTAATTAGTAGGGGGCTGAGTACTCAGAATCAAATAATTTTAGGAGAGCGGATAACAGGCTGGAGACCGCAGCAGCACAGATAAATATTTCCGTCCAATTCTTCCTACTTTATTCATTCACTCTCATTAGTTTTATAGTAACCCTTTAATTTTAACGAAATTTCTGCACAATTATTATTTTCTCTGGATGCGTAATTAAATAATAACACATTACAATTCTTTTTCTAAGGAATGGCTGTTTAATTGCAACAAGAATGAGAAGCTACATAAGAATTTATACAGCTGTTTTTATCCATATGTAACTCAAAACTTGGTTAATAAAACTCCTATTTCCACTGTGCTTTATCAAATAACAGTATTATACATTCTAAGACCAAGTTTTTCCCTTTTTCCCATTTGCCGTTATTTTTTTGACACATTTTAATTGGCTATTATCACTAAAATTCAAAGCATCTATGATCTATCTGTGTGTAATGGTGATCTTAGCTAAGACCTATTACCAACATCTTCAAATATTAGATAGGGAGTAAAATCTTTTTACTATTCCGACTAATTGATCCTAAGAGATATCATTAGAGATGATGCTTATTTAAGTCTTTAATTAGAAGATAAAGAGAATTCTTAGGTTTTTTTCCTGTTTTCATATTCAGTTGATATGCTTTCACGACAATAACACAAATGACGCCTCATTTTAATTTTATATCATGCTTGCAGTTTTACCTAAAAACAATGGCAAAAATAGGCAAACAAAAGGAGGCAAAGTTTCATTATCTTAATCATCCTAATCATGCTTATAAACATATCAACTTAAAAAAATAAAAAATAAAAACAGATTCAATACGGAGACAAAACTAAAGTAATGCAGCACAGAGCAGACACCACTTATCACTCTTGGATAAAAACAAAAATCAGTTTGAATGCATCCTTTGGAAGTGTCACACCTAACTCTTCTTCGAGGGGTTCAGCTCCAAGCGTATCTGGCTCATGCATCAACATGGTTTACTCTCAAATTTCAACATTCTAATTGAAATATAAGAAACAAATAAGAGCATAGTTGTTGTGTTTGTGATTATCGAGCAGAAACCGGTTTCTAAAATCGGAATCCTAAACCCCGTCAAATTTCAGAACCAAATACAAATTAATACATACCTAATCAACGACGTGAGCACAGAGAGGACGATGAGAAGCGCAGAGATCGACGATGGTGAGAGCGGCCCAGCAACGATCAGTGCAGGAGGGTCGAGAAGGAGCGACGGTCGAGTGGTGAGTGTGTGCAGCGATGTGGTGAGTGCGTGCAGCGATGTGGTGAGTGGGGGGCGAAGACGGTCAATGGCGATAGCGAGAGGGTTTTCGATCTTCGCGATGGTGAGCTCTTTGAAAGTGTTTTCTTCGGGCTTTGGAGGTGAGTGATGAGCTTTGGAGGGAAAGGAAAAAAATTTCACTGAATGTGTGAGTTGAGTGTGCTTTCAGGTAAAAAGAGAAAAAAAAATTCACGAAGTGTCAAGTTTTTGCCTCTAGATACATTAGGCATCACTTTTGAAGTGCACCCAAAATTTAACAAATAAGTTACTCTCTAAAAGCGCTCTCTTTGATACGAAAAGTGCACCCAAAGATATCAACATACGGCTACGCTTTATAAGTGATTTCTATAATACCTAAAGCTACACTTTTTAAACTATGCCACAATTGTGTTTCCTTTTCTCTTATAAAAACGCAACACGGAGAAAAGCGTAGCCTATCAAATAGGCTACGCTTTTCAAATGTAGCTAAAAAAAATGTGGCTGGATGGGTACTTTTCTTGTAGTCTCGTTGCTGTCGCACGAAGGTCTGCGACTCCGAGTTGAGCTCGTGGCGTTGAGGTCTCATTGTGCTCTCTCTCTCTCTGTGTTAAGGTCTCATCGTTCTCTCTCACTCTTTGTCCGAGCTCAACGTCCCTCTTCGAGCTCTCTCTGTTTGAGCTCAAATCACTCGCCGTCACTTCTCATTCCTCCGTCGCCGCCACTTCCATTCCTCCATCGCCGCCGGCAAACACTGCTGTTTCAATATATTTTTGCTTATTTTGTAATAATGTTAATTCTGAGTTGCTGAGATAATGATTCTAAATTACTGATTTTGTTAATTTTTGCTTATTCTGTGTTGCTGATTTTCTGGAGTAATGTTGCTGATTTCCTAAAATATTGTTGCTGATTTTGAT
Organism: Arachis ipaensis; assembly: GCF_059453495.1. Taxonomy (NCBI): domain Eukaryota; kingdom Viridiplantae; phylum Streptophyta; class Magnoliopsida; order Fabales; family Fabaceae; genus Arachis; species Arachis ipaensis. The sequence goes on from NC_142436.1 coordinate 141,405,332, forward strand.
TTTCTGATTTCCTGAGTTAATTTTAATAATGGTTAATTTATTTAATTTGTTGAATGCTGGTGTGATTCTGAATTCAATTTAATTTGAATTCTGAGTTTGGAATTGGATTCAATTTAGTTTTTGTTGCTATTTAGTTTGGATTTAGAAGTCACAACCACGTTGCTGAGTAATGGATTAGAATCCCAAAAACTAAATATGATTATATGCTTTGGCTCTGTTATATTCAACAGATTTAAGAATTTGTAATTGAATTGAACTTTGTTTTGTGTTACGAATGTATGATTCTTGGTTAGAGGATTTTTACTGTTCAATTCTTTTATGTGAGATGGAAATGATACTCTTATTAAAAGTTATTGATTACTTTATTATTAGAAGTTATTGTTGATTACTTGATTGAAACTTAGAAATTAATTAAAAAGATTTATTTTCTGAACTTTTAATGATAAATTACGGACATTTTGAAATTAGGTTAGAAATTATTAAATTTGAATAACTGAAATTATATATTGAATTTTTAATAAATTTATTGTATATTTAAGTAAATCGGTTCAATCACAGTTCGATCCCAGTTGAACCTATCACTTGATCAGTTCAATAACTGGTTCAGTTCTTGCAACCTTGGAAAATAGGTCAATACTCCTAAAAAGTTTGCAGTGCAATGAGTGAATCCATGTTTATGGCTGCTGCGTTACACCCTTCAAACTCAACCTCACCCGCTTTTCCGCCTCCCCCAACCTCCACCGCACTCACTTTCAAAGCAAACAACAACTTCCCCACACTCTCCGCCACCGTAGAACCACAAAAACACGCCGCTCTACCTGACACTCTTCTCAACAGCACACGCAAGAATCAAGTGCTCCAATTCATTAGAACCACCCCCTTCAACTACCTCTCCGAAACAAATTTTCACCATACAGTTCCCGCCCTCACCTCCAAAACTAGGGGAAAGGTGCATATTTCCGTCTTTGATCCCTCTCCAATTTATCTACTCATTAATACAAATGAATGGAAGTCAAGATTTCTGGTAAAATTGCAATAGTAATATAAAAGCAGAAAACATTGACTAAAAAAAATCATCTAAAAAATTAATGAATTTGCTTACTTGTGGTCTTATGGCACAGGTTAGAGACATATGATAATGGAGAGTACCTTGTTCTAGTTACTACTGTTGATAGAGTCATTAACTCAATTCCCTTCAAGGGACAGGTTTTGTGCTCTTATTCTCTGTATGAACTATTTACTTGGTTTATCATGGATCACACTCAATGTTCTTTATTCCCACTTGCAGGTTCTTAACCAGACAAGCTTGTGGTGGTTTGAGAGAACCCAACATATAACTGCTAATGCCGTTGTGTCCACTCCTGATCCTAATGTTATCATAGCAAGAAATGTTCTGTTTTTCTATTGAGTATTTTGTTAATTGGTATTTCGGATTGGTGCTTGCATACACATTTTATCAAATGATTTCAACGGCTATGAATTAACATATATGTTTGGTATAGATTGTGGAGGAGGAGTTAGTTTGTTGGAAATGATAGCTTGAAAAGTATGATAAAAATAGAATATATTTCTCCGGAACTGGAATAAAAGTAAACATTGCAGTTATCATTAAGTGCTCTAAGTTTATTCATGCTACCCAAATTTCAACATGCCAAGCTTATTCTTTATTCATGTTGCCGTCAATATTATTAAAATATTTTCTTTACAAAAGTGTAGATGAAGATTCTAGAAATTATTTGTTGACACCTTATTACGGCTGTTTGTAGCTAGAGGGTTTGTGACCGGAAAGATTGATACTTCACTATGGACAGTCTATAATAAAGGCATTCAGAACTATTGTGGCAATGTCCTCCCGTTGGTGAGGTCCCTATATTTTTTGTTTTGCATTCTTACAATTGTTTTTCTCTTTATTTTATACGCTATAACGTTATATAACACATAACAAATTTGGTAAAAAACCAAAAAGCTGGTTGAAAATATATTCACGCCTACAACCAAAGTTGCAGATCATGATGTTCCTGTACTTCCAGATAAGGTATTATTCCTTGTACTTTCATCTGCATCTATCTTTTCAATACAATTGAAGTTATAGTGGAGGACCAGATTTAGAGACCCAAGGAATGAATAGGCAGATCAAATAATGTTGCAAGAATAAGAAACAATAGGCAGATTTATCTTATTATGCTGTTTTTTTCTTCTTTTTTAAGGCAACGTCAATGTTTTTCTGGATAATATTATTTTCTTAAGAGCCTAGTTCATATCATACAGTACAATTGCTTCTTGATACTAGTGAGGATATGATTAATGATGGATAATGTTTTTACTATTTTTTAATAGTTTTTTATCTAACCTTTTCAATTCTTTTTATAATCCGTTTCCCTTGCAGATTATAGAAAGGGATTAATGACAAGAACTGATTACGAGAAAGTCAACAAAAAAGCTTTTAAGTCTTTTGAATAGGTAATTAAGTATTTTATCATGTCATTTATAAATTTGATGAAATGAAAAAAAGTAATGACATGCCTTCTCAATGTATCTCGAGATAGTAACGACACACTCTCAATGTATGTGCTATCTATTATTTGAATTATAGAGATGAATAGTTGGTGTAGACTTATTCTTCAGAATTGTCAATCTGTTGCACTGGATCACTTCTAGTTCAATGAAAATCTCGAACTTGTCCATGTATTCTTTTCAATAATGCCTTACTGGAACAAAAGTATAAATACCATTTCTCTATGATGAGTGGGAAACTTATTGTTATTATTGCTGTGATGCAATTTGACTTTTGACATTGGCTTGTTTTGATGAAATTTGAATTTCCAGTAGCTTCAAAACATAGCCTTATATTAGTTGACACATTATGAATTTGGGAAGGCAGAAGATGATTCAATTATGTTGATTGATGAGGTTCATTGGAATCCCTTATGTTTATTAGATTCTAAAATGCACTCCACACAATTTATGAATATAGAATAGAGTTTCGTTTTAGAAGATATTGGGTTGCCAATTCTTATCTTGAGCGCTTTCAAAATAGTTTGGAGTTTGAAAATGTTGATAATGTACTCTATCTGTATCAATAACATTATTTTCTATGTAGAGTGCATTATATTTTATTTTTTGCTTAAAGGTCTAGGGATATGTTATTTTATCCCGAATAAAATAACATATCCCTAAACCTTTAAGCAAAAAATAAAATATAATGCACTGCACATAAGAAATATAATTACTGATATATATATATAGAACACTTTATCAAACATTTTCAGGCTCCAAACCATTTTGAAAGCGCTCAAGATAAGAATTGGCAATCCTCTACTTGAATCAGGAGTGTGCACCTACAATTTTCAAAAACAACTTTATTCTATATTCTTAAATTGTGCAAAGTACATTTCAGAATCTAATAAACATCAAGAATTCCAATGAACCTCATCAATCAACATAATTAAACTGTCCTCTGCCTTCCAAAATTCATACTTTGTGTTAACCAATATAAAGCCATGTTCTGAAGCCACACGCGCGGGAAATTCAAATTTCATCAAAGCAACACCAATATCAAAAAATCAAATTGCATCACAACAATAATAACGATAAACTTCCTGCTTATCACAGGTATTTATACTTTTGTTCCAGTGCAACAGACCGACAATTCTAAAAAACAAGTCTACACCATCTATTCATTTCTATGTTCCAAATAACAGATAGCACATACATTGAGAGTGTGTCGTTACCATCTTGGGATACATTGAGAAGGCATATCATTACTTTTTTCATTTCACAAAATTTATAAATGACATGATAAAATGTTTAATTACCTTACCGTATTTAAACAAACTTAAAACTTTTCTATTGACTTCCTCATAATCAACTCTTGTCATTAATTCCCTTTCTATAATCTACAAAGGAAATTGATTATAAAAAGAACTGAGAAAGCTAGATAAAAGAAAACTATTAAAAAATAGTAAAACATTATCTATCATTAATCATATCCTCGCTAGTATCAAGAAGCAACTGTACGGTATGATATGAACTAGGCTCTTAATAAAATAATATTATCCACCTGATGCTGCCTTAAAAAAAAGAAAAAAAGAGCATAATAAGATAGATTTGACTATTGTTTCTTATTCCTACAACATTATTTGATCTGTCTATTGATTCTTTGGGTTTCTAAATCTAGTCTTTTACTGTAACTTCAATTGTATTGAAAAGATAGATGCAGATGAGAGTACAAGGAATAATATCTCATCAGCCAACTTTTGGTTTTTTTTACCAAACCTGTGATGTGTTATATAACATTATAGCCTATTAAATAAAGAGACAAACAATTGTAAGAATGCAAAACAAAAAATATAGGGACTTCACCATCCGGGAAGGCATTGCCACAATAGTTTCAGATGCATTTATTGTAGACTGTCCATAATGAAGTTTAGTACTTCCGGTCACAAACCCTTTAGCTACCGCAGTAATAAGGTGGCAACAAACACTTTCTAAAATCCTCCTCTCTGTTTTGTAAAGAAAATATTTTGATAATATTGAGAACAATATGAATAAAGAATGAGCATAGCATGTTGAAGTTTGGGTAGCATGAATAAACTTAAAGCACTTAATGATAACTGCAATATTTACTTTTATCCCGTTGCTCCGAAAAAATATATTCTATTTTTATCGTACTTTTCAAGTTATCATTTCCAGCAAACTAACTCCTCCTCCACAACCTATACCAAATATATATGCCAATTCATAGCCATTGAAATCATTTGATAAAATGTGTATGCAAGCACCAATCCGAAATACCAATTAACAAAACACTCACCAACAAACTCAACCGGAAAAACATAACATTTCTTTGTTATGATAACAATAGGATCAGGAGTGAACACAACGGCATTAGCAGTTATATACTGAGTTTTCTCAAATCATCACAAGCTTGTCTGGTTAAGCACCAAGTAAACAGTTCATACAGAGAACAAGGATAGAGAATAAGAACACAAAAACCTGTCCCTTGAAGGGAATTGAGGCAAGGACTCTATCAAATGCACTCTGCCATAAGACCACAAGTAACCAAATTCATCAATTTTTCAAATGATTTTTTTAGTACAATGTTATGTGCTTTTATGTTACTGCTGCAATTTTACCAGAAATCTCGACTTCCATTCATTTGTATTAATGAGTAGATAAATTGGAGAGGGATTAAAGAGATAAATATGCACCATTCCCCTGGTTTTGGAAGTGAGAGCGAGAACTGTATAGTGAAGATTTGTTTCGAAGAGGTAGTTGAAAGGGGAGGTGGTTCTGATGGATTGGAACACTTGGTTCTTGCGTGTGCTGTTGAGAAGAGTATCGAGCAGAGCGGCGTGTTCTTCTTGTTGTGGTTGTGCGGCGGCGGAGAGTGTGGGGAAGTTGTTGTTTGATTTGAAAGTGAGTGCGGAGGAGGTTAGGGGAGGCGGAAGAGCGGGTGTGGGGTTGATTTTGAAGGAGGTTTTGGGACGGTTTAACGCAGCAGCCATAAACATGGATTCACTCATTGCACTGCAGGCTTCAGGTACCATTTATTCTAAAGAATAACGCCACTTTTTCAACACATAAAGCAACAAAAACTAAATTGAATCCAATTCCAAACTCAGAATGCAAATTAAATTGAATTTAGAATCACACCAGCATTCAACAAATTAAATAAATTAACCATCAATAAAATTAACTCATGAAGTCAGAAAATCAGAAATCCAGCAACATTAGGCTTGTTTGGGTGAGCTTCTAAGAAAAGATCTTTTTTCGAGTTATCTTTTTTTAAAAGATCTTACGAAAAAAATAAAAGTAATTTTATGTTTGGGTATCTCATGTATCAATTATGTTTGGATATAACAATATAGAAATACTTTTTTGTTTATTTATTACATGAAAAACATCTTTGTTTTAAGAAAAAAAGATCTTTTAAAAAAAGATGTAAATTACATCTTCTCAAAAAAGATATTTTTTTTTCTAGTGCTTTTATTTTTACTACTAGAAATTTGCCAAACACGCCAAAAAAGGATCTTTTTTCAATCCTTTTTTCATTGAAAAAAGATCTTTTTTTATCAAAATAACGGCCACCAAACAAGCACAATATTATTTCAAAAAATCAGCAACTCAGCAAAAATTAACAAAATCAGTAATTTAGTATCATTATCACAGCAACTCAAAATCAGCATTATTACAAAACAAGCAAAAATATATTGAAACAGCAGTGCTTACCAGCGGCAACAGAGGAAGGAAAGTGGCAGCAACGGAAGAATGAGAAGTGATGTCGACAACAGCAGTTCCACGGGGCGGCAAAAGCACCCTCCACCCGAGGAGAAGGGTTCGGCGATGAATTTGAGCTCTGAGGTGGGATGGTGGCTCGGCATGGAAGAGGGTTTAGGATTGGGTTTTTGAGTTCTATACGTCTTTCCAAGTTTTCAGAGAGAGAAAGGGCCAAAGGTATCGATGAGGGGATTTGATTTCTGAATCTATTTTTTTGTTTTAACGAAAGAATTAAAACGACCGCGTTTGGAGGCCTTTGGTTTTGAACCGGTAACACTCCAAAAACCGAGCTGGTCTAACAATTGTTAATTTATACTTGTAATTAACTAGATTGCATGCTTTAATAAGGTTTCAAATCACACTAATGAATCTTGTTTGCAAATTATCTTGGCAGTATTTCTCTAAAACTTCCTCCTTTTTTTTCCACTTGATATGTGCTTCTTTGTGATAAATATACAAATAAATTACCTATAGAATTATGTGTTTCTTGGTTTTGGGAATCAGAATTGCTTGAATTAATCATTCAATTTTTACACAAAGATGCTTCAACCATGGTTTTGGTTGCATGGCATGTCTGTCATGTCTAATCCTCATTCAAATTGATCTACCTGCTGCTTTATTTCTCCAAACCAACGTGTAATCTTATCGTTATACTAATTCTGTTGGACAGATACATTTTCTTGTATGAGACTATAACAAAATCAAAGTTTGAGGTGCTGTCGTCTGAGGTAATCCATATGTTTCAACATTTCGTTTTGGCTATCTATTATCTGATAAAGTCATAGGAATATAACTCCATTTCCTTTTGCAGGAGCCAATACATGAGCGAATATCACGAAATGTTGCATCTGCACTGGCATCTTTGAAGTAGCCTGGGAATGTCGGGACTTTTTCAATTCTGTATTCTATAGACCCCTTTCTGAGGATATATTTAAAACTTACAAGCAGCAGAAATTCTACCAAGAAGTGTTTTTTCAAATAAAAGAAATTATATAAATAAAGCTTAAAACCAAAAGACAGATGAACATTTAACTCTCATAGAAATCATGCTTGGTCTTTGCTAATGGCGCCATGTATTTAACTAGTATACTTGTCAACCAAACCGATGTCTTTGGCACACATTGTTACTGAATAATGACTGATGAATATTTCATTAACTTATGTCACATTGCTCTGGATCTTTCTTTCTTCTTATACTCTCTCTCTTCACATGAAGTCCCAGGGAATATTGCTCTGCTTCTTTGCTTGGTAATATGCCTATGATCAATCATCTTTGTAGTTTAGGGAATTTTTTTATCTTAATTTTTAAGGTTAAATAGGCATATTTTGAAAGATATCAAAGCCATCCTTCTTTTTCGGGTATTGATATCAAAGCCATATTTATCCAATTAGTTTTCCTTTTGGATTTACAAATTAATTGAGAAGACAAAAATAAGCTTTTCACAATATCCTATTTGAAAAGAGAAAACAAAGAAACCTAATACCAAGAACAGAAAATCTACAACTCCAGCACAAAATCTATAAGAACTCGTTCTAGCTAGAAAGATAGATTCCATCACATGGAGTGTAGAAAGAAATACTGGGCTGCTTCCCATTTGACACGGGTATAAAGTTAGAAGCAAGTTAAAAAGTCAGATCACTTTATCTTTTGTTGTAGTGGATGTGAAAATGACTAAACTAATTCGCAATTATAAAAATAAAAAAAGAACCACAACAATTTGGATACCATCACAGCCTTTATCTTTTCTTTCTTGAATTACCTTTCATCTATATAGTAAATTGAGTGAGATCATCTTGATTCACTCTTCCATTCTGTTTTGCTGTTTTGTTCCATGTTAGGTACCAGTTGTTAATACATTAATATCGTGTCTTTCTTGATCCTTAAACTATTAACAAAACAGAGGCATAACAAAAATAAAGAGCAAGCTGAAGTTGATGCATGCCAAAAGAAAATTTCCCTAAACTTTCTTGGTAACAATCATCTGAATAACTATCAAGGACAACATCATGTACATCATCAAGACACTTCTGAGCAATCTCGATGCACTTCTCAAACATCACATCAAATTAATTAAGATTAAGAAGAGAACTAGATGAAGTTAGTGTTGTTGGTTGGGTTAGCTGCAGCCTGGTTTTTATATTGGAATTTAATCATGATGAATTGAAAAAAAACATACCTTAGCTGCTCTTGTTCTTGCCCTTGCCCACCTTGACACAGCAGATTCTTGTTTCTCCACATCAAAGAATGAAACTGAACTCCTTTTAAGAGCAGCAAAATCCAATGCCTTCCACCTTCATCATTCAAAAACATTCAATTATTTACATGTATAAGATAGAAATTTAATCAAACACCTAGCGCGCACCAACAAAAAAAAGGCATGTTTTCATGAAAAACTAACCATAGTTCCTCCACCACCACAGCACAATCTGCCCAGTATCTTCTGGTACGGTAACTCTTATAAACCTTCTGCAGCTTAGTGGCAGCTGCATTGAACTCGATTTGGAGAAAAAGAAATTAACAAAAACACAAAAAGTGCTTGACAATTAGTACTATAGTAGTAGTAGTAGGCAAGGAATCAAATTTCTGGAAGCTTTGGTGGAAATTATGCATGTCTTCCATAAAGGACTAACTAACTATATATAGTATTTAAAAGAAACGACAATACAGGGGGAAATAAGAGGAAAGTTACAGTGGAACCCTACCCTACCATGTTATTAATTAGTAGGGGGCTGAGTACTCAGAATCAAATAATTTTAGGAAAGCGGATAACAAGCTGGAGACCGCAGCAGCACAGATAAATATTTCCGTCCAATTCTTCCTACTTTATTCATTCACTCTCATTAATTTTATAGTAACCCTTTAATTTTAACGAAATTTCTGCACAATTATTATTTTCTCTGGATACGTAATTAAATAATAACACATTACAATTCTTTTTCTAAGGAATGGCCGTTTAATTGCAACAAGAATGAGAAGCTACATAAGAATTTATACAGCTGTTTTTCTCCATATGTAACTCAAAAACTTGGTTAATAAAACTCCTATTTCCACTGTGCTTCATCAAATAACAGTATTATACATTCTAGGACCAAGTTTTTCCCTTTTTCCCATTTGCTGTTATTTTTTTGACACATTTTAATTGGCTATTATCACTAAAATTCAAAGCATCTATGATCTATCTGTGTGTAATGGTGATCTTAGCTAAGACCTATTACCAACATCTTCAAATATTTGATAGGGAGTGAAATCTTTTTACTATTCCGACTAATTGATCCTAAGAGATATCATTAGAGATGATGCTTATTTAAGTCTTTAATTAGAAGATAAAGAGAATTCTTAGGTTTTTTTCCTGTTTTCATATTCAGTTGATATGCTTTCACGACAGTAACACAAATGACGCCTCATTTTAATTTTATATCATGCTTGCAGTTTTACCTAAAAACAATGGCAAAAATAGGCAAACAAAAGGAGGCAAAGTTTCATTATCTTAATCATCCTAATCATGCTTATAAACGTATCAACTTAAAAAAATAAAAAAATAAAAACAGATTCAATACGGAGACAAAACTAAAGTAATGCAGCAGAGAGCAGACACCACTTACCACTCTTGGATAAAAACAAAAATCAGTTCGAATGCATCCTTTGGAAGTGTCACACCTAACTCTTCTTCGAGGGGTTCAGCTCCAAGGGTATCTGGCTCATGCATCAACTTGGTTTACTCTCAAATTTCAACATTCTAATTGAAATATAAGAAACAAATAAGAGCATAGTTGTTGTGTTTCTGATTACCGAGCAGAAACCGGTTTCTAAAATCGGAACCCTAAACCCCGTCAAATTTCAGAACCAAATACAAATTAATACATACCTAATCAACGACGTGAGCACAGAGAAGACGATGAGAAGCGCAGAGATCGACGATGGTGAGGGCGGCGCAGCAACAATCAGTGCAGGAGGGTCGAGAAGGAGCGACGGTCGAGTGGTGAGTGTGTGCAGCGATGTGGTGAGTGCATGCAGCGATGTGGTGAGTGGGGGGCGAAGACGGTCAATGGCGATAGCGAGAGGGTTTTCGATCTTCGCGATGGTGAGCTCTTTGAAAGTGTTTTCTTCGGGCTTTGGAGGTGAGTGATGAGCTTTGGAGGGAAAGGAAAAAGATTTCACCGAGTGTGTGAGTTGTGTGCTTTCACGTAAAAAGAGGAAAAAAATTTACGAAGCGTCAAGTTTTTGCCTCTAGAGTAGATGTTACAATACTCCACTGTTGTTTGGAATTTTAAAATTTCTTTTTATTAATATTATTATAATATATATTGGCACAGTATTTTAGAAGACATTATATTAATAGAATTTTTAATGCATATTGATAAAATTATTAAGCAATTAATATATTATTCTTGTAAAACTATAAAAAAATATTTATATTTAAATTATAAATACTTATTAATAAACTTTTATAGAACTCGTTAATACTTTTATTATACTTTTAACATACACAATATTTTATTCTTCTATTTTATATCATATTTTTATTATACTATAAAAATTATTAATAAGTACAATAAAACATATTAGTAAGTATTATAAAAAATATTATTGAATAATTATTTTATTATATTCATTAATATTTTTTATAGTAACATTTAAATATGGTATAAAAAAAGGAGTGAAAATAAATATAGTGTAAAATAGAGGAATAAAAAAATAGTCTAACAAATTACCAAAATTTTGAATGATCTGTGTCCTAACAAAAGAAAAATGGATTCATGTAATTAAAGATGTTTTTATTTGTTTTGAAAATTAAAAAATTACTTTAATTCATTTAAATATTTTTTTCATATATTAGTCTTTTATAATTAAATTTAAATTTTGAATTTCTAATATTAGTAAATAAAATTAATTATAAAAATTACAAAATTTGAATCCAAAAAATTATTTTTAAAAGAGACATCTTGAAATGAATATTAATTTTAGTAGATGGGTGTTTGACAATATTTTCCAAAAGGGAAAAATGAAAAATTATTATTCTACATTCTAAAATGAAATTTATTTTTATTTTAAAATTTTAATACGTTAATAGTTTAATATATCTAAATGTATAAACCTCATATTTCTAAGAAATTTTCTCAAAAATAATGTTAATAAAATGTTTATACGTATAGATATCTAGAAAATAATTGATACATAGAAAAAAATATTGTTTAAATTTAAACAATAGCTTATGTTGTGACATGGATAGATAAGGATGATGGATGTCCATTCATGAGAACTGAGAAACACATTTTTCCTATGTTGAAGGAAATAAATTCTTAGAATGAAGAAGTTTGAAACGTAAACTTTATGTGCCTATAAATACATGTACTGAGGCAAAGGGAATATACACAGAAATAATAAAATACTATTTTCTCTCTTGAGTCACTACTAATAGTTTTCTCTCTCTTTCTTTTATTACTGCATATAAATAAAAGAATAATTTTATTGAGCTAATTATATTAATACTAGAGTCTTCTATTTACACATCTCTATTTTATATGTAGTATATCTTTTATTTATTTTACAACACGTTATCAGCACGAGACTCTTATCAAAATTTAGGAAGACTCAGGTAACAAATTTTCATTATGTCGAAGCTCTCTCATCTTGAATTCAATGCTCTTGATATTTCTGGAAACCATTATTTATCATGGATATTAGATGCTGAAATCCATCTTGATTCAATGGATCTTGGAGATACCATTAAGGCTGAAAATAATGCATTCCAGAAGAATAAAGCCAAGGTCATGATTTTTCTTCGTCGTCATCTTGACGAAGGATTGAAAAATGAATATCTCACATTAAAAGATCCTACAGATCTTTGGAAAGACCTTGAAGAAAGGTATAATCATAAAAAAACGGTGATACTTCCTCAAACCCGATATGAATGGACGTACTTGCGTCTACAGGATTTTAAATCCATAAATGAATATAATTTTGCAATGTTTTGAATCACCTCACGAATGAAATTATGTGGGGAAAAGATAACTGATCATGATATGTTGGAGAAAACTTTCTCAACCTTCCATGCCTCGAATGTGCTCCTGCAGCAGCAGTATCGAGAAAAAGGGTTTAAAAAATATTCCGAGTTAATTTCTTGTCTTCTTGTTGTTGAACGCAACAATGATTTGCTCTTGAAAAATCATGAAGCGCCCAGCTGGCGCCGCCCCATTTCCTGAAATAAATGCGGCAAATTACCCCAGAAGAGGTAAATGGCAATCTTTTAATAACAAGAAAAATTATGGAAGGAAAAGGAATTATGTTCAAAAGAGAGGATCTTACCAGAAGTGGGATAAAGAAAGAAATATTGGGCAAAATAAATCAACAGATGATAAGTGTTTCCGTTGTGGTGGAAAGGGTCATTGGTCACATACCTGTCGTACCCCAAGGCACCTAGTCGATCTTTACCAGGCATCTTTGAAAAAGGATGACAAAGGAAACGAAACAAATTTTGTTTCAAATGATGCTAAAAATTCCACCACTCATTATGATGTATCTGATTTCTTTGAAGATCCTGAAGGAAATATTGGTCATTTGATCAATGATGGAATAGTTTAATATGTGAGATTGTTAAGTATCCATGCAAATAAATAATGTAAAGAACTTATTGTTAAGTTTTATTTTTTGTGTATTTAAGTTTCAAATGTGATGTATATAAATAATGAAATATTAATGTTTATGATTTTTGAAATCATTAAATGTGTCATGTTTAAAAAACAAAGTTTTAGTATATGACATTATTTTTATGTACTGTATTTCTTACAAAAAATAATTTCGATCAAGTATTCAATTTAACTGTGCATACTACTCATTTTATGATTATTTGTCTTTGAAGAAAATGGCAAGGATATATAATGAAGATGTGGTATGCCTTGCGGATAGTGCAAGTTCGCACACTATTCTCAAAAGTGATATATATTTTACCCATCTGGTACCAAAAGAAGAATGTGTTAATACTATTATTGGCTCAGGCAATGTGATAGAAGGTTTTGGAAGAGCTATAATTTTGTTTCCTGGAGGAACAAAATTTATAATAAACAATGCACTATTATCTACCAAGTCTCTGAGTGTAACACCCTACCATACGGAGTCTTATGCTTAAGTCATAATTCAGAGATGGTAAGGTATTACGACCTCTAAAATAAAAAAATTTAGTACGAATAGTAGTATGAATGATGCTTATAACTAGGAGCCTTTGAAGAAAAAGGGGTAAACAAAAATCGTAACTCGAAAAGCGCAACACTCCGATCGATAACGTAGCGAACAAGAATAACCAAAGCGAGATATATATACGAAAGGGTGTCAAAAACGGGAATATCAAAACTCAAAATTCGGTTGCGAAGATAACCGGTCCGAGCATAGCAATATATACATATAATAAAATAAGAAAAACCCCAAAGGGACATAAAAACAGAGAACCTATTCTCCAAAATCTCCTATAAGAGGAGTCATTACAGTTTGTATTATGTAATGGAGATAAAAGTATCTAAGCAAAACATATAAACCAAGACAGAGTCCCGAGAACAAAGGATCTTCGCTAATCCAGAAGTCTCCAGCATGCCTCAACGAGAAGCCTCGCGTCCTGCATTTGAAAACCACAAAATCCGCATGGGTGAGAACCAGAGGTCCCCAGCATGGTAAAAGCTTCCACATATATAATACATAATAATAGAGGAAAGCCGAAGGCAATCCTAGAACTTCCTCCAAATAATATCAAAGCTTATAAGCAAGCTAAACCGTAAGTGACAACTGACTAAAGATCCTTCAGTCTAACTAATACTTTCCTTTCCAATTCCTTCAGACCTCTCAACCACCAGCAGGAGTAATATATAGCAAACATAGTTATATCAGACAAGAGATTTACAATTAGGAACAGATAAGGCATTTAGACAGTTAGCAAGTAATATACAGTCAAATAGGCAATCTCAAACAATTCATATAGTATGCATATGATGAATGCATGTCCCTAGTGGCTGATGATATCATCTGTCGGTTATAGAGCCAACCCGACAAGTCTTGGTAGCTAACCATTGGACTGTCCCTCTATCGTGTCTCCCCAACTCGAGTTATACTCAATATAAATTTGATCATAATCATGATCCATATCCATCACCCTCACTGGTGAATATTTATGGGGGTGAGCTCCTCTGGGGCTTTCACAGTGCCCGGCCACCCTGACGACATAGGGTCAAAAGAGTTTCGAGTCTCAACCTGGAGCACGTGGTGGCTAGCCACTGCTTCCTCCCAGGGAAACCCTCATCTCCGATAGTGGAAGTGCAAACATTCACAATTCATTCAACAGCATATATGCATTTATACTTAGCCATAATCATGGCTCCGCCGTAACACGGCAATAATCCAGCCATCCGGCTCACGGTTAAATCCATAACCAGCCAATTCATTAACAATTAGGGCCCTTCGGCCCATGGCATAACAAGCACTTCCACCGCCATCCTCTGCATCTCACATAATCATCTTTGATCCTCATTGATCATTCATTTTTCCCTTGCTTCACTCGCAAGTTACCACATTCACTAGCTTCTTGTCTCATTGCTAGGCATATCATAATGATTTAAGACATAAATGGTGAGATCGGAGGCTTAGAAGTATGAAATTTGGCTTTTAAAACTCAAAAATCAACTTTGGGATGAAAATAGGGCCACGCGTACGCGCACTCCACGCGCACGCGTGGATGGCCACAAACCTCATCGACGCGCAAGCGTCATACGCGCGGACGCGCGGGTTGAAAAATAGCCAAATGGCGCGCAAGCGTCAGCCACGCGTACGCGTAGGTGCTCTTGCGCCCCAGGCACAAAACTGGCACAACTCTGGCACAACTCTCTGGAAAATGGCTGGGCACTTGGTGCAGCGCATCGGCGCGCTCGCACACACCACGCGCACGCGTAGATGGTGCTTTCTCGAAGAACGGCGCGTACGCGCCAAGTGCGCCTACGCGCGGGGGTCATTCTGCTAAAAATTTTCTAAGTTAAAAGCTGCAGAATTCACAGATTCAACCCCCAATCTTCCGATGGACATAACTTTCTCGTTTTAAATCGCTTTTCGCCCGTTCGTCGAACGGCATGGACATCTCGGATCCAATTTCATTTCTAAATAAGTTTGGTACAAAATGGGGAAACGTAGTCCAAGTTATGTCCTGTCAAAACATGCCCAAAAATCATATTTTCATACAAAACCACAAGGTGCCATTTTCAAAACAAACCATTTTCAACTCTTTTCAAAATCAACCCAAAACATGCCAATTTCAACCCTTTTTGAAATCAATCAAAATGTACCAAAATCAACATCAAGCCATCCTCAACTCACACATTGACACTTTACCAAAATTTCCAAAACCACCATCCAACCATTTTAACACTTCTCAATCAAGTGGCTAAAGGATAAACACAATATCATGTCATACATCCTTCCTCATCCCAATTTCCAATAATACTATTTCCAATCAACCATCATTATACATAATCATCATCATACTCACCATCAACATGGTGCCACTCACAATTCAACCTTAATCAATTATCAAGCATATATCACAACATGCATATTTCTCATACATCATACCATCAATGCATTAATAATCATCATCACATATATGACCACATCATATATCTCAACCATTCGACAATATCAACAATTCAATGCCTATCTTAGGGCCATCTAGCCTAAGTATTTCCTACCACATTACATATTAGATACGGGAAACCGAGACCATACCTTAGCCGATTTCCCAAACTCAACCGGAGCACTTCCAAATTACTTGTCCACAAGTCCTCTAGGTCTCAACACCTCCAAGAACTGATTTTATCACACAAAAACCTCTTCCAAGCTTTCCAAAATCACCAATCAAGCTCTAATTTTCACGTATACACAACCTAAGCCACAATCATCATACCCATACACAACATCTCAATACCAAAACATCATAGAACAACAAATTACACTAGGGTTGAGAATCTTACCATACCCAAGGTCCAAGGAGACAAGATTAACCTTCTCCTTCAAGAGAGTTAGGTCCTATAACATCAAAGAGCCCAAAATCTCAACATTTTTGCTCATGAAACTCGAAAGTAAAGGCTGGAATTTTGAAGAGCAAAACGTGGCTTACCTCAAGATTGGTTGTATAGGTTTTGTAGAGCTCTCCGCGGTGAACGCGTGGCCGTAAACGGTGCGGCAATCGGAGCTCTAGATCAAAAGTTATGGTAGTTTGAAGATCAAGTGAGATATAGAAGTTTGAGAGAGTGTTCTTCCCCTCCCTTACTCCATTTCAGCGTGTTTGAGTGATAAGTGAGGAGAGAGAGTGCTGAAAACTAGGGTTTTGGTTTAGTTTAGTTGGGTCAAGGGCCCACTTTGGGTCCGGTTGGTCCGGTTTGGCCCGTTCGGTCCAATCTTGGTCCGATTTCTATAAAATTGGTACCGAAATTCTCGTCTCAATCTCCTCTATCACATTTAGCCATAAAAATCACGTTTTTGGCTTTCTAGATTAAATTCTCATTTATTGGTTAATTAGTCGTTAATTAACCGGGTCTTACACTGAGGAACTTGTTAAGTTTCAAAGATATTCACCGAAATGGATATCATATTGAGACTATGAATGAGGGAAGTCATGAGTATTTATGTATCACAACTCATGATTTAAATAAAAAAGTTATACTAGAAAAGTTACCCTCACTTTCATCTGGGTTATATTATACCAAGATTAGTGCAATTGAATCACATGCCACTGTAAACCAGAAGTTTGCTAGCCCAAATGAATTTATAACTTGGCATGACCGATTGGGTCATCCGGGAACAACCATGATGCAGAGAATTATTGAAAACTCCCATGGTCATTCACTAAAGAACCAGAAGATTCTTAAATCTAGTGAATTTTGTTGTGTTGCATGTTCTCAGGAAAAGTTAATTTTAAGGCCATCACCAGTAAAAATTAGATTTGAGTCCCCTAAATTCCTAGAAAGGATTCAAGGTGATATATGTGGACCTATTCATCCACCATGTGGATCTTTTAGATATTTTATAGTCCTGATAGACGCATCTTCGAGATGGTCACATGTGTGCTTATTGTCTTCTCGCAACCTGGCGTTTGCGAGATTACTGGCTCAAATTATTCGATTAAAAGCACAATTTTCAGAAAATCCAATCAAAGCAATTCGTCTTGACAATGCTGGTGAATTTACTTCCCAAGCCTTTGATGCTTATTGTATGGCTAATGAAATAAGTGTTGAACATCCAGTAGCTTATGTTCACACACAAAATGGGTTAGCAGAATCACTTATTAAATGCCTCCAATTAATTGCTAGACTGACGTTGGGGTTTTTGCCAGTAAAGAAGTTCATAAAAACAGTCACGTTGTAGATATAGTCTTTAAACCAACAGAAATCCCTTCGTACAAACGTTTTGGTTGTCACAAGTAACAAACCCCTAAATAAATTGATAACCGAAGTATTCAAACCTCGGGTCGTCTTCTCAAGGAACTGCAGGGAAGTATGTTCTTATTATTGGCTATAGAGATTGTAAATTGGGGTTTAGAAGATGAGAAGCAAGTGATTTAAATGACAAATAAAGTAAATGAAGAACAAGTAATTTAAATAGCAAGTAAATTAAATAAATGACTGTAAATGGGCTTTTGGCAAGGTATGAGAAATTAGAGGTCCTATCCTAGCTATCCTTATCAAAGATGATGATAATTGAATCTTAACTCCGCTTTGTTAACCTTTACTAAAGTGAAGGAAGGTCAAGGGATTAATTAATTGATCTTCGAATCCTATTTGTTTCCTAAGAAAAGATTGGGATTATTGAAGCTCAAATTAACCAAGATAATAATTGTCAAGCACGTTTGAGGTTGATAACTCCTGAGTTACTGAATTCTTAACCAAGACCAAAAAGGGAAAAAATAAATCTACCGGAATAAAAATATCTTCAGATTGGGAATGACAATAACATAAATAAAAGAAAGCAATATTAAACTGAAATACCTCAAATAACATAAATTCAAAATAGAAATCTGTAACATGGGAGTATTCATAAATTAAATTATAAAAGTAAACAATCAACTGAAGTAATGAATAAAAGAAAAAGGGAAATTTAAAGTAAAGGAATATTAAAACCTGGGATCGAGAGTTACTCCGAAAGAGAGAAGTTCTAAATCCTAATCCTAAAGAGAGAGAGAATCTCTCTCTAAACTAAATCTAAATCATGAAAACTAAACTAAATGGGGAGCTCTCCCTGAATTGATGCATTCCTCCAGTTTATAACCTCTAATCTGCGCTGTCTGTACTTGGATCTGGGCCAAAAGGGCTTCAGAATACGCTGTAAACGTTTTCTGCAATTTTTGGTGCGTGGCCCCTGTCACGCGTCCGCGTGGATCACGCGGTCGCGTCGTCTTGGAGTTTTCCTTGTGACGCAGTCGCGTCGGTCACGCGTCCGCGTCGTATGCGATTCGCTCAAGTCGCGCGGTCGCGTCAGTCATGCGGTTGCGTCGCTGCTTCTTCGCTCTTGGCACGCGATCGCGTCGTCCATGCGATCGCGTGGGTGCCGTTTCTTCAGAACTCCATTTCACACTTTCCTTCCATTCTTGTACGTTTCCTTTTCCATCCTTTAAGTCATTCTGCCTTAGAGAATCTGAAACGACTCAACACACTAATCACGGCATCGAATGGAATTAAAGGTAATTAAAATAATTAATTTTAAAGCATAGAAAACATGTTTTTCACATATATCACATAATAAGGAAGGGAAAGTAAAACCATGCAATTAATATGAATAAGTGGGTGAAGGATTGAATAAATCACTCAAACTAAGCACAAAATATCTCATAAAATATGGCTTTATCAACCTCCCCACACTTAAATAATAGCATGTCCTCATGCTAAATCCAAGATAAAGAATAAGGTAAGGTTAAAGTGGTGGAATGTTATGCAATGCAACCTATTCTAAATGCATCTACCTAAATGAGTCATGCAATTCTAATTTATCCACTCATATATAAAGCTTACATATAGTTAAATTAATTCACATTCTCAAGGAGTCATATATATAGCCAACCCTCAAATAATAAAGCATTTTTGCAAATGAGATGGGAAATAAAGATATTGTACAAACTTGCAAAACAATTAGTAGATTAAGCACAGATATATGTTGATGAGTTATTGAACCCTCACTGGATTGTGTTTACTCTCTAGTCACTCAGTGTTTATTGGGTTTATTCACTCTACTTTTCTTTTTTTATTCTTACTTTTTATAACTTTGTTCTTCATCTAACCAATCAACAATTATAGAATACAGTCATACCAAAAATCATGAGGTCTTTAATTAAGGTTGTAATGGGGCCAAGGTAAAGGTAAGGATATATGTATAAGGCTAAGTGAGCTAATAAGTGAATCCTTAATTAGACTAAGATCTCACCTAACATACATATTTAGTAAAACAAAACTTGTTTACCTATTTTCCCATATTTTTCCACTTGTTGTTACATGCTCATGCTTCAATTTTTATTTTTATCCCATGTGCATTGCTTTTATTTTGCATATGGGGAATTCTTTTTGTATCCCCTTATTCACATACTTGAAAAATAAATAACTTTTTTTTTAATGCACATGGTAATTTATTTTGATTTCACATGAGCATGCTTCCCAAAAATTCTCATTTGGATTTATTTTTGTTCTTTTCAACTTTTCTACCTTTTATT
Organism: Arachis ipaensis; assembly: GCF_059453495.1. Lineage (NCBI taxonomy): Eukaryota > Viridiplantae > Streptophyta > Magnoliopsida > Fabales > Fabaceae > Arachis > Arachis ipaensis. The sequence continues at coordinate 141,425,338 of NC_142436.1, forward strand.
TTTATCATCCATGTTCCCAATGTGTTTCCCATATTTTAAACTATTCATAATTTTCTATCTTAAGCTAACCAAGGATTCAACTTGGGATTTTATTTTGTTTTTCTGCTTAAGGCTAGTAGTGTGGCTAATAGAATAAAAAAAAAAGATTTAAAGGCTCAAGGGGGCTAACAAGGTTGATGTGAAAGGTAGGTTATTTTGGGATAAGTGAGTTGAAATCAAATAATGGCCTCAATCATTCTTTTCGGATGTATCTATATTCTATAATTGGACATATAGACTAAAACAAAGTAAAGAACATCAGAATAAAAAAGAAGCGAAACACACAGGAATGAAATTATGGTTTGAATGTAACCATACAATTAAGCTCAAGACTCACAGGCTGTGTGTTCTTTAACTCAAGCATCATATATCATTCATATATGTTATGCAGGTTTAGTTAAAAATTCCCATTATTCTCATAAAAAAAATTATTTAGGGTAGCCTTTAAAGTTTTAATGTTTCTCCTTGATGAAATGTTGTTAACTTAACTATATGATGTAATGCTATATATACAAGATTTTATGGATCTAAATCTGTTATGTTCAAGTTCCTAGCTTACTCCTTTTTATATTTATCAATTTAAACTAAGCTATAACTAAGCTATCTTATGTAAAAAAGGTAAACTATACTAATTAATCCATTAATAAGTTAGAATTGCAAACTAAACTAATAAACTAAATAACTAAAATATGAACTAAAAAATGCAAAATGCAGCAAATAGAGTAGAAATACATAAAAGTAGCAATGTATAAGTACTCAGAAGATAAAAATAAAAAGGAAAATATAGAAAAATATCCAAAATAAAAGAAAAGAGATGTAGTGGTTCACCAAAATAAAACGCCAGAGATGGCGACCTCCCCACACTTAAAATGAAGCATCGTCCCTGATGCTCAGTCAAGCCGGGTGTGAAGGGGTGTCATCACTGGTAGGGATGGTAGCTGGAGGCTCTGTGGTGGTGGTGGGCTGAGGGTCTGGCTGCTGTAGAGGAGGTGCTGACTGGATCGGGATCTCCGGGTCTGCAGCCTCGATCTGATGCGCAACCTCCTGATGTGGTGCAGCCTGCTCTGTGCCTGCCTGCGGATGGGTCTCCTCCTGGGGCTCATCCTCCTCCTCCTCTGATGGCTCTGATGGTGTGTCGGACTCGGAGGGGATGTCAGCGCCCTGTCGGATTATCAGCTTCAGATGTGAATAGCGTCGCCTTCTGCGACGCTCCAATCTCTCATACCGGCGTCGGTTACGGCGCTTCATCTGATCAAGCTGTCGGAATAGGCAGTGCACGAGGCGGTATACGGGCTCAGAGGCAGGTAGAGGTGCAGTGGTGGCAGCAGGGGCAGCTGTGGATGAAGAGGGGCCAGCAGACGGTGGAGCTGTCTCATCAGTAGCAGTGAAGGGTGGTGGTCTGTAGCCCAAAGCTAGGAAGTTCCTGCTGTGAGGAATGATCTTCCTGCAGTCTGCCGCTGGTGGTCTCTCATCGGCATCCTCCCATGGCACGTCAGCTCGACGGCCTAGCTGTGTAACCAGATACGGAAAAGAGAGGGTGCCTCGGACGTGGACCCTGGCCATATAGTGCCGGATAAAGTGTGGCAGATAAAGGTCCTTACCCTCCATCACACACCATAGGAGGGTGATCATGGCAGCCGGGATCTTTGTCTCATGAGTACTCGGCATCACATAGTTGCTCAAGATCTGGTGCCATAACCAAGCCTCATCATTTAAGTACACCCTCTTGATCCCTCTAGGCATGGTGGTGTCCTGACCCATCTCCCAAGGAACAGTCGGGTCGAGAGCAATCCGTGCCTTCACAGCATCCCAATCAAACCGCATCAGGCTCATGTCCTCTTCAGCCTTTTGATAACCATCAGGCTGATCGGACTTGGCCGGGAGCTGGAGAATGTGTTCTATGGCCTCCTTAGTGACCAGAATCGGTTTTCCTCTCAGGTTCACTGCATCTAGGGTAGTGATATAGTAGTTGCAGTAGAATTCCCGTACCCAAGATGCATTGACCTCTATCAGTGCTCTTTCCAGAAAGAACCAGCCTCTTTGCTTGATTTGCTCAGTGGTGTACTGCTGGAGTGCTTCTGGAATCTTCAGAGTTCTCTCCAAGTATAGGTTCCTGGAGGTTGCAAATACCGGATATTTCAGTTCATAGTACCGGTTTGCAAATTTTATAGAATCATTTGCAGGGAGCAGCTGGTCAGCTTTTTCCTGCGGGGTGAAGTTCTTCTCCTGCCATGAGGAATCATGCATGAGGTCAATGATGGACTGGGAGGAATCTCCTCTTTTGCGCTTGCTAGTAGCCTTGCCCTTTCCTTTCCTCTGTGAGGCAGACATCCTGAAAAATAGAAAACCAGGATATATAAAAATAGGAAAGCAAGTAGGCATATAGTCAAAGAAAACACAAAGTGGCAAGGGAGAATTAGAATGAGGTAAATGAGTTAAGTAAATGTGCATTAAGGATTGTATAGTAGTTTAAAAGTTTGAAAGGAAGAATTTACAATCCAAAATGTATCAGAATTAAGTTAAATGGAAAAATTCTCAGTATGCCATGGTTAGAAAGTTAGAGGAAAGTGAAAAATCAGAAAGGATATTTTAAAAGGTTAGTATGGTGAGAATTTGAAAAAGAAGTCAGTAAATTAAAATTAGTGAGTCAGTAAAAAGGGGGTTAAGGTAAGTGGCATAAAGAAAATATTCCATGTAACAAGGATTCACAGGTAGGAACTATAGTAACTCATAACCAAACAAGAAAAACAGGGTGATGTTGATTCAAATAGATAGAAAGAAAGCAAAAATTAGAATCAAAACATCACAAATGCAGTTTATGAACCAGGAAATCAAAAAGGGTAAGAAAGCATGCCCTGGCATTCATGAAATGGTTTGGTTAAAGCAGTGGAAAACAGAGTTCAAATTACCAAACCGAAATATGAATGAAATTCTTATAGAAATTTGGGCAGCATTCCGACTAAAATTGGATTATCCCGGAAAATAAACAGCAAGCAAAGTAGTTCATATGAATTAAAAAGTCAAGCTGCAGGTACATATAGATAATATAAACATGAAAATTCAATGTAAATAGCAGCAATACACAAGAAACACAGCATATGAACAAGATTACAGTAACAGCAGATTTGCAAATTGGATAAAACAGAAACAAGAACAGTGCAAATAAACAGACCTAGAGCCACTAACCACATCCTAGGCTACCTAACAACCTAAAAATCCACTACAGCATGCATATCTATCTATCCTAATTATGAACAGAAACAGAAAAAATAAGAATAACTACGAACGGATAAAAGGGGTTGCGTGTTGTGGAACCTGGAAGGCTGAATAATGAAAGTAGGCAGGAAGGTGGTTGGGTGGTGGTGATGGTGGCCTCCGGTGGTCGACGCGGCGGTTGGCGGTGGTGGGCATGTGGTTGAGAGGAGAAGAAGAAGAGAGGGAGAAGGGGGTTGGGGGGCTGCGCGACTGATAGGGTTCGCGTGGTTGGGGGGTTATATTTTCAAATCCACGCGATCGCGTGGGGGACGCGGTCGCGTGGTGGGGGTGATAATGGGGTGACGCGATCGTGTAGGTCGCGCGATCGCATAAAAGGGGTGGAAGAGGGGATGACGCGATCGTGTGGGTCGCGCGATCGCATAAAAAGGGTGGAAGAGGGGATGACGCGATTGCGTGGGTCGCGCGATCGCGTCGCTGGAAATTGTGCTAAACGCACTACTCCAGCACCGTTTCAGCGCAACTCTCTGTCTCCTTCTGGGATGATGTGCAATCCATGCGACGCGATCGTGTCGCTCACGCGGTCGCGTGGGATTGGTATTGTGCAAGTGACGCGATCGCATGGGGCATGCGATCGCGTGGGCCAATTTGTGCAAAACGCACAAGGGCCGCACGATTCCAGCCTAACTTTCTGGACGTTGGATATTTATGCCGATCTCCAGGTCACGCGGCCGCGTGGGGCACGCGGTCGCGTGGGTTGTGTTTTTGCAATATGACGCCATCGCCTAGGGTATGCGGTCGCGTCGTGCACCCTTTTTTTTTTCTTTTTTTTATATGCATGAGAAATGCAGAATGCAATGATGAATGAGATGCAAAATTCCAGGTTCAATATAATAAACTAAAATAAAACTTGAAAACAAACAAAACGAAATAAAAATTGAAAAATGAACGATCATACCATGGTGGGTTGTCTCCCACCTAGCACTTTTAGTTAAAGTCCTTAAGTTGGACATTGGAGGAGCTTCCTGCTATGGCGGCTTATGTTTAAATTCGTCCAAAAATCTCCACCAATGCTTGGAATGCCAATAGCCTCCGGAGTCCCAAACTAGGCATGTAAAGCTTTTGAGCAGCTTCAAACAGATTGTTAGGCTCCTGGGGTGACAAATGTCAGAATGGAATCTATAATCCCAAGCCTTGCTTTTAAATCCGCTTCCGTCTTGATTTACACATTTCCTTCCGGGCGGTTTAAAAAGTAAATTCTCACCATGGTGACCAAACGTTCTCTGTGATCCCTTCAATTGAACATGAGACCAATCCGTGCACTTCAAGTTGAAGTGTGGAACCTTATTGAACCTTGTGCACCAGCTCTGAGCATGAGCCATTTCCCTTTTACTCTTAAAGCCGCAGAGAGCTCTAAGCTGGCCATCTGTTTCAAGCAAACCATATTCAAGTGAATAAGTAAAGCTATAGGTCAAGGATTGTACCCACTTGAAGCTTGTATTAGGTGGTAATGGCCTTGGGGTAGGTGATTCCAATGGTTCTGTAAGTTCTACTCCCTGGTAATCTTCTGTGAATTCCTCCACTTCTTTGCAAGGGTCTTCAAATGCATCATCATCCTGGTCAAAATCTTCTATGTCTTCCTTATCACTCGAGTCATAGATTAGAGGTTGAGAGAAATCTACCTCTGCATCATCTTCGTATTCACTTGGGGAAAATTCTTCGATCTCCGAGAATTCACTTGCGGATGCAAGTTCATTACTAAGAGAACTAGACTTGTGACTATCATCATCAAGGGAATTTGTGTCTTGGGTTATTCCGTCTGATTCTTCATAAACGACTTGCCTTGGGGATTGTGCACTATCCTCCTTAGCATCAACTGTAACATCCCTGATGGAGTTCTCCTCAACTCTGGATTCCCATGGAGGTTCAGCATCTCCTAGATCTTCAACCAACTCTTCTTCTTGAACAATGGCAGCTTCTTCTACTTGTTCTAGTACGAATTCATGCTCTGTCTTGTCCACTAGAGTCTCTAGTATTTCTTTCATGCTACGCTCTTCGTTAGATTGTCCACATGGGGCTGTGGTTGGTCCTTGAATGTTTGAGCGTCTAGAAACCCATTGCATTACTGCTTGCTCCAGTTGTCGAATGGTTGTTTGAAGTTTATTTACTGTTTCCTTTAGGCGAACCTCTGATTCTCGGGGTGCCGGATTTGGACATGATACATAGGAAAGTGGTGGTGATTGGGAGTGATTGGATTGGTACTGGGGTAAGGAAGGATCATATGGTGGCGAATGGCGAAGAGAAGCTTGTGAGTGTGGTGGTTCGAGGTTATGTTGAAAGGATGGTCTATATGCACGGGGTGGGGCTTATTGGTAGTTACAAGGTTGTCCACCATATCTTACAGTCGGGTATGCATTGTAGAATGGTCCTTGTCCATGATATCTCGGAGGGTGTTGTTGCCTAAAGGGTTGATTAGATCCTCTTGGCTCCATCCATCCTTGATTGGTCTGACCTTGATGCATATTCCTGCTGTAACTTCTATTTCCTTCAACAAAGTTAGAACAAAACTCAAAGCGAGAGGGGTGAGAGTTCATGGTAGCAAATAAAAATAAAAAGGAAAAACAAAAATAAATAAACAAGCAAAAGAAAAATATTTACAATAACCAATAATAAGGCACACGTTAGCAATTCCCCGGCAACGGCGCCATTTTGACGTTGTGGTTTTTGCCAGTAAAGAAGTTCATAAAAACAGTCGCGTTGTAGATATAGTCTCTAAACCGACAGAAATCCCTTCGTACAAACGTTTTGGTTGTCACAAGTAACAAACCCCTAAATAAATTGATAACCGAAGTATTCAAACCTCGGGTCGTCTTCTCAAGGAACTGCAGGGAAGTATGTTCTTATTATTGGCTATAGAGATTGTAAATTGGGGTTTAGAAGATGAGAAGCAAGTGATTTAAATGACAAATAAAGTAAATGAAGAACAAGTAATTTAAATAGCAAGTAAATTAAATAAATGACTGTAAATGGGCTTTTGGCAAGGTATGAGAAATTAGAGGTCCTATCCTAGCTATCCTTATCAAAGATGATGATAATTGAATCTTAACTCCGCTTTGTTAACCTTTACTAAAGTGAAGGAAGGTCAAGGGATTAATTAATTGATCTTCGAATCCTATTTGTTTCCTAAGAAAAGATTGGGATTATTGAAGCTCAAATTAACCAAGATAATAATTGTCAAGCACGTTTGAGGTTGATAACTCCTGAGTTACTGAATTCTTAACCAAGACCAAAAAGGGGAAAAATAAATCTACCGGAATAAAAATATCTTCAGATTGGGAATGACAATAACATAAATAAAAGAAAGCAATATTAAACTGAAATACCTCAAATAACGTAAATTCAAAATAGAAATCTGTAACATGGGAGTATTCATAAATTAAATTATAAAAGTAAACAATCAACTGAAGTAATGAATAAAAGAAAAAGGGAAATTTAAAGTAAAGGAATATTAAAACCTGGGATCGAGAGTTACTCCTAAAGAGAGAAGTTCTAAATCCTAATCCTAAAGAGAGAGAGAATCTCTCTCTAAACTAAATCTAAATCATGGAAACTAAACTAAATGGGGAGCTCTCCCTGAATGGATGCATTCCTCCAGTTTATAACCTCTAATCTGCGCTGTCTGTACTTGGATCTGGGCCAAAAGGGCTTCAGAATACGCTGCAAACATTTTTTGCAATTTCTGGTGCGTGGCCCCTGTCACGCGTCCGCGTGGGTCACGCGGTCGCGTCGTCTTGGAGTTTTCCTTGTGACGCAGTCGCGTCGGTCACACGTCCGTGTCGTATGCGATTCGCTCAAGTCGCACGGTCGCGTCAGTCATGCGGCCGCGTCGCTGCTTCTTCGCTCTTGGCACGCGATCGCGTCGTCCATGCGATCGCGTGGGTGCCGTTTCTTCAGAACTCCGTTTCGCACTTTCCTTCCATTCTTGTACGTTTCCTTTTCTATCCTTTAAGTCATTCTGCCTTAGAGAATCTGAAACGACTCAACACACTAATCACGACATCGAATGGAATTAAAGGTAATTAAAATAATTAATTTTAAAGCATAGGAAACATGTTTTTCACATATATCACATAATAAGGAAGGGAAAGTAAAACCATGCAATTAATATGAATAAGTGGGTGAAGGATTGAATAAATCACTCAAGCTAAGCACAAAATATCTCATAAAATATGGGTTTATCATAGACCCTTGCTTATGAGAACAAATCTCCCAACCTCGGTTTGGGGGCATGCTATTTTACATGCCGCAGCACTTATTCGTTTGAGGCCAACGAGTTACCATCAGTTCTCTCCTATGCAATTAGCATTTGGCCACCAGCCAAATGTTTCCTATTTAAGAATATTTGGGTGTGCAATATATGTTCCCATTGTACCACCTAATCGCACCAAAATGGGACCCCAAAGAAAATTGGGGATATATGTTGGATATGATTCTCCCTCTATAGTGAGGTATCTTGAGATACAAACGGGAGATGTATTTAAAGTTCGATTTGAGGATTGTCATTTTGATGAATCAAAATTTCCAACATTAGGGGGAGAGAATAAGCTTTCTGAAAAGAAACTTAATTGGAATGCATCATCGTTGATGCATTTAGATCCTCGATCAGGGCAATATGAACTAGAAGTTCAAAAGATTATACATTTGCAAAGAATAGCAAATGAATTGCCTGATGCATTTTCCGATGCAAAGAGGATAACCAAATCTTATATACCAGCGGAAAATGCCCCAATTCGAATTGATGTCCCAGTAGGACAAGTAGCCACTGAAGCAAATTCATGCCAGAAGCGTGGTAGGCATGTCGGTTCCAAAGACAAAAATCTTCGAAAGAGAAAAGAGGTTAATACTATTCTTGTAGAAAAAGACATAGTAAAGACACCTGCAGTTGTCCAAAATTCTGATATAATTTTAATGCCAGAAGACGCTCAGGTACCTGAAAATTGTGAAAATGACGAGATCTCGATAAATTATGTCTTTACAGGAAAAAAATGGGACCGAAATAAGACAATTGTCAATGAAATATTTGCATATAATGTGGCATTAAATATCATGCATGAAAGTAAGGATTTGGAGCCAAGATCAGTCAAAGAATGTCAACAAAGAAATGATTGGCCAAAACAGAAAGAAGCCATGAAGGCTGAATTAGACTCACTTGCAAAACGTGAAGTTTTTGGACCTGTAGTCCGTACACCAAAAGATGTAAAACCTGTTGGATACAGATGGGTATTTGTAAGAAAACGAAATAAGAAAAATGAAGTTGTGTGCTACAAAGCCCGACTCGTGGCACAAGGGTTTTCACAAAGGCCCGGTATAGATTATGAAGAAACGTATTCCCCTGTAGTGGATGCGATAATATTGCGTTATTTGGTCAGTTTATCTGCATATCATAAACTACATATGCATTTAATGGATGTGGTAACAGCCTATTTATACGGCTCATTAGATCGGGATATCTATATGAAAGTCCCTGAAGGACTAAAGATATCTAAACCATCCAATGAATATTCGCAAGGGTTATACTCAGTCAAATTGCAAAGATCTTTATATGGTCTGAAGCAATCTGGACGAATGTGGTATAATCGTCTTACTGAGTATCTGGCCAAAAATGGATTCAAGAATGATGATATCTGTCCATGTGTTTTCATAAAGAAAACTGCATCTGGATTCATTATAATTGCTGTGTACGTTGATGATTTAAATATCATTGGGACTCCTGAAGAGATTCCAACAATTATAAAAGCTCTAAAAGAAGAGTTTGAGATGAAAGATCTTGGAAGAACTAAATTTTGTCTAAACCTGCAGATCGAGCATACAAAAAATGGGATCTTTATTCATCAAGCGACATACACAGAGAAGATCTTGAAGAGATTTTATATGGATAAGTCACATCTATTAAGTACTCTAATGATCGTAAGATCTTTGGATGTGAAAAATGATCAATTCCGTCCTAAAGAAGAGAATGAAGATATTCTTGGTCCTGAAGTACCATATCTTAGTGCCATTGGAGCACTAATGTATCTTGCTATTAATACACGTCCCGATATATCATTTGTTGTGAATTTACTAGTAAGGTATAGTTCCTCTCCAACCAGAAGACATTGGAGTGGAATCAAGCAAATATTTTGATATCTTCATGGAACGATTGATATGGGATTGTTTTATCCCTATGGATCCAAGTCACAATTAGTTGGCTATGCAGATACTTGATACTTGTCTGATCCACATAAAGGGAGATCTCAAACAGGATACCTGTTCACATATGGTGGAATGGCTATATCTTGGTGGTCCACGAAACAGATGATTACTGCAACATCTTCTAATCATGCCGAAATAATAGCGATTCATGAAGCAAGTCGCGAGTGTTTTTGGCTCAGGAATTTGATCCAATATATTCTGTCATCATGTAGACTGATTGATCATAAGATAGCTCCAACTGTCCTGTTTGAAGATAATATAGCATGCATTGCTCAACTTAAAGGCGGATACATCAAAGGTGATAGAACAAAGCATATTTCTCCCAAATTCTTCTTCACTCATTATCTTCAAACTCAAGGGACAATTGATGTCCAACAGATCCATTCAAGTGACAATCTGGTAGATTTATTTACAAAGTCACTCCCAAAATCCTCCTTTAAAAGATTGGTACATGAGATTGGGATGCGCCGATTTCGAGACATTAAATGATGTCGGCAAGAGGGGAGACTGTACTCTTTTTTCCTTGGTCAGGTTTTTTTTTCCATTGGGTTTTTTTTGACAAGGTTTTTAATGAGGCAGTCTCCATCACAAAGGATATTATACTCTTTTTCCTTCACTAAAGTTTTTTTCCCGTTGGATTTTTCTTTAGAAAGGTTTTAATGAGGTAATAACCCTAAATGGCCATCCAAGGGGGGGTGTTGTGACATGGATAGATAAGGATGATGGATGCCCATTTATGAGAAGCACATTTTCCCTATGTTAAGGAAATAAATTCTTAGAATGAAGAAGTTTGAAACGTAAACTTTATGTGCCTATAAATACATGTACTGAGGCAAAGGGAATATACACAGAAATAATAAAACACTCTTTTCTCTCTTGAGTCACTACTAATAGTTTTCTTTCTCTTTCTTTTATTACTGCATATAAATATAAGAATAATTTTATTGAGCTAATTATATTAATACTAGAGTCTTCTATTTACACATCTCTATTTTATATGTAGTATATGTTTTATTTATTTTACAACAGCTTATAGTTTTTTCTGTTAAATTTATACTATATATTCCAATTCAGTTTAGGATATTGGTGTAATTTTATTTGATTTACCATGTATATACTGTACCAATAGTAAATTGAATAAGCCTAATTTAATTTATTATTGGTATAGATTATTGACATTTCTTACTCTTAAGTTAATTATTTATTTATTTATTATTAATTTTAAAACATAAATATCAATAAAACATACTCACATTTAGATTCAAATAAAATATAAAAAAAATCAAAATAAATAAAAATAAAAATTCAACTTTTGTATTTTAGTTCAAATAATAAAAAAATAAAACAAAAAAGAGAAAGACGCGTGTTTTTAATTAAGCTTTAAATATATATTTTAAAATTAATCCTCAAAAGTAGTAATTTTAACATTCTAAATTCAAATATAAATTTTTTATATTTAAAATAATCAAACAACTTTAATTTTAAAAGAACATTTTTGTATTTTAAAAATTAACTAGTATTATAGGTTACTTTTTTAAAATTAAATCATATTTTTAATTCAAATTAAATCATTTTAATTTTAAATTATATTTTAATTTTTTAAAATTAACAGTAAAAAGATATTCTTATTTTATTAGTTTTTTTACCTTTTATTTTTGTTTTTATTATAATAGTTCAATATCATTTTAAAATAATATAGCCCAAAACAAAAATAATAAAATAAAAAAATTTTAATCCAAACAAATTTTAAATAAAAAATTATAAAATTATTTTTTTATTGCTATAGTTTTTAATTTTAACTCACTACAATTTTAAATAAAAAAATTAATTATAACTTAAAATGAATTTGAGACAAAAATAAACGTAAAATAAATTTTAGTGACCCAATATTAAAACATAACTGAATTTAGTTTAAAATAAAACAAAAACCAATAAAAAATTTGTTTCTCTCTCTTCGCATTTAAGAGCTTTTAAAATTAAATGCAAACTTTACTCCTTCTTTTATTCATGGAATTTTAAAATTCCATTTATCTTTGGAGCACCTAATCGCGTCCCTAGATACACTAGGCATTACTTTTGAAGTACACCCAAAATTTAACAAATAAATTACTCTCTAAAAGCGCACTCTTTGATACGAAAAGTGTACCCAAAGATATCAACGTACGACTACGTTTTATAAGTGATTTCTATAATACCTAAGGCTACACTTTTTAAACGATGCCACAATTGTGTTTCCTTTTCTCTTATAAAAAGGCAACACGGAGAAAAGCGTAGCCTATTCTATAAATAAGCTATGCTTTTCAAATGTAGCTTAAAAAAATGTGGCTGAATGGATATTTTTCTTGTAGTCTCATCGCCGTCGCACGAAGGTCTGCGACTCCGTGTTGAGCTCGTGGCGTTGAGGTCTCATTGTGCTCTCTCTCTCTCTCTCTCTGTGTTGAGGTCTCATCGTTCTCTCTCACTCTCTGTCCGAGCTCAACGTCCCTCTTCGAGCTCTCTCTCGCTCTCTTTGTTCGAGCTCAAATCCGTCGCCGTCACTTCTCATTCCTCCGTCGCCGCCACTTCCATTCCTCCATCGCCGCCGGCAAACACGGCAGCTTCAATATATTTTTGCTTGTTTTTGTAATAATGTTGATTCTGAGTTGCTGAGATAATGATTCTGAATTACTGATTTTGTTAATTTTTGCTTATTCTGTGTTGCTGATTTTTTTGAAATAATGTTGCTAATTTCCTGAAATAATATTGTTGCTGGATTTTGATTTTATGATTTCGTGAGTTAATTTTATTAATGGTTAATTTATTGAATTTGTTGAATGCTGGAGTGATTCTGAATTCAATTTAATTTGAATTCTAAGTTTGGAATTAGATTCAATTTAGTTTTTATTGCTGTTTAGTTTGGATTTAGAAGTCAGAACCATGTTGCTGATTAATGGATTAGAAGCCCAAAAACTAAATATGATTATATGCTTTGGCTCTGTTATATTCAACAGATTTAAGAATTTGTAATTGAATTGAACTTTATTTTGTGTTACGAATGTATGATTCTTAATTAGAGGATTTTTACTGTTCAGTTCTTTTATGTGAGATGGAAATGATACTCTTATTAAAAGTTATTGATTACTTGATTATTAGAAGTTATTGTTGATTACTTGATTGAAACTTAGAAATTAATTAAAAAGATTTATTTTGTGAACTTTTAATGATAAATTATGGACATTTTGAAATTAGTTTAGAAATTATTAAATTTGAATAACTGAAATTATATATTGAATTTTTAATAATTTATTGTATATTTAAGTAAATCAGTTTAATCACGGTTCGATCCTAGTTGAACCATTGAACCTATCACTCGATCAGTTCAATAACCGGTTCGGTTCTTGCAATCTTGGAAAGTAGGTCAATACTCCTAAAAAGTTTGCAATGCGATGAGTGAATCCATGTTTATGGCTGCTGTGTTAAACCCTCCCAAAACCCCCCTTTCAAACTCAACCTCACACCTGCTTTTCCGCCTCCCCCAACCTCCACCGCACTCACTTTCAAACCAAACAACAACTTTCCCACACTCTCCACCACCATACAACCACAAAAACACGCCGCTCTACTTGACACTCTTCTCAACAGCACACACAAAAATCAAGTGCTCTAATCTATTAGAACCACCTCCCCCTTCAACTGCCTATCCGAAACAAATCTTCACCATACAGTTCCCGCCCTCACCTCCAAAACCAGGGGAAAGGTGCATATTTCCCTCTGATTCTACTAAAAAACCTGCTTAATACCCTTGCTAACTTAAGCATCGGAGTCTCTTGCAGATACCACCACCCTCCGATGACAAAGGATCAGCAGCGCAGCCAGTCCAACAAGTCGGACACGACCGCTCCGGCCGCCACCCACCAGCCGGACACATCATCTCCGACCAGTACAGAAGATCTCGTCTGAGATCGACCTACAGTTTCAGGTAACCCTCGGAACATTGGCGCCGTTGCCGGGGAACCTGGAAGTCATCCCATCACCATGGTGGATGACCATGACAACGACCACGATTCGGACCTAGAAGATAGAACGCCGCATAAGAAGTCGGCCCAAAAAACCAAAACGTTATAAAAAGTGATCCCTAAACAGAGACCTAACAAAAGTCCAAACAAAACGGATCACTAGAAATAACTTCAGGCCGAAGTAAGGAAGTCGACATACAAGTTGGACCCAAATCAAGCCGCAAGTATGAAAATACAAAGGCAATCCAAAGAGGTCGGACAATAAGGCTCCAACAGTCCGAAAAAACCTAAAAGGTACCAGACAGATGCAGACAAACGTGTCATAAAAAGCACAAGATATAATAATAACAAACTCAAGAGGCTACCAAAATCAGTCCCAAGAGCTTGAAAACTACTTTGTTTTTCAAAATAAAGTTGCTAAACAAGCAACTAAGAAAGTAGCAAAAAATCAGAACCACCATTTACAAAATATAAAAAGTTCAAAAGCCCACAAGCCGGGCTATCTACACAAAAATCCATAATAAATCATTGAGGATCCGAAGACTTCTTAGCAGCATCAACACGGGGTGAAGGAGGACGAGTCTGAAGAGGCACCGCATCCACTGTCCCATCATCCCGGTTCAAGATTTGACAATCAGGTTCTGACTCGGGATGACCAACCTCAGTTGAAGGAGCTGAAGAAGTTGGCACAACAGAGGCTTTGATGGTAGGCACTGAAGGAGGGTTGACATCATCATCATCATCAAGGTCATCAGGGACAATCTTACCATCCTTCACAACGTTGTCCAAATTGAAGAGAGTAAGATCAAGCTCGGGTGCAAGAACCAGAACCTGCTCCTTCAGGTTCTCATAAGCAGCAGTTATGCTGCCTACAAGGTAACCCTGGAGTTTGGCATAATCAGCCCGGGCAGACTCCAAATCATCCCTGAGACGCATTATCTCTTTATTGGTCGTGACATAACTCTCCTTGTGCCTCAACGCTGTGTCTTCAGCCAACTTCACAAAAGCCGCCAAGGCAACAAAACTAGCCTTTTCACCCTGCAACTCTTTCTCTAACTTGGTCACCTTCACCTCGAGCTCCTCCTTCAAACCCTTCATCTGATCGAACTCCAACTTGGCCTCCTCCATAAAGGCCTTTGTAGCGTGAAGGGGAAGATCTTGGGCAGTCCGATATAAGGCCACCCCCATGTGTGCCATCTTGATGCTGCTTCGAGTAATAAAATCCAGATGGCGAAGAAGAGAAACATCATCAGTAGGAATGGTACCATGAGGACCGATTTGCTGGTCCACAAACTCGACAGCATCGAAGTCAGGGGCATCAAGGTTAAAGGGCTCAGCTGTTTTTTGCTTTTTCGGTGGAAGAGCGCCAGAGGTAGCGACAGAAGCCTGTGGAGGATCAACCAAACGAACCCGAGGAGTAGAGATCATCCTCCTCGGTCCAGGAGAGCTCGGTATGGATGGCTTCGACTGAACCTGAGAGGACCCCTCCCCGGCCATCTTGGCCGAGATGTTCTGAGCTGCAGTAGCTTTCCTTGCCTTCTTAAAGGCTTTCATAGATTCATTATTTTTCACCATCTCTGGAAAAAACACAAATATTATTACAAATTAAGAGAAAAAGAAATAAACTCGACAAAATAAGCAAAAAACAAAAGAGAAATCGACCACTACCCAGCTCTGCTCGGAGGAGAGAGGGATTTCCTAAGAATTTCTTCGTATCAAGATGGGGAGGCTGCCCCCAGTTTTCTTCCAGCACAGTCACAAAGGCCTGCTCAGCCTCATCTAACATCTCCCACGTATATTTAGACACCACTACATTCTTTTGCCATTCCAAAAGAAAGGCAGGCTCGTCATTCTCATCCAGAAAAAAGGGTCGAGCTCCTTCAACAGTTCGGACCCTGAAAAAGTAATTCTTAAAGTCGCGAAAAGATTCATCAAACATGGAAAAAATCTTCTTTCCCTGGGAAGCTCCGAAAGAAACCCAGGCGGCCTTCTTCTTAACCACCCCAGGCTTTGTCAAAACAAAGAGATAAAAAAAGAGGAATTGCGAAGCAGGGATACTTAGTTCGTGACACAGCAACTAAAAATTTTTTATAAAACCCCAGGAGTTGGGGTGAAGTTGGGATGGAGCTACATTACAAGACCACAATAGGTTGGTCTCAAAGGGGGTAAAAGGAAGAGTAATATTCATTTGACTAAAAAAGAAGTCGTATACATAGAAAAAGGGACGTTCTCCAACAATTCGGGTAGAGAAACAAACCCTTTCTTCAGAATTGGGATATACAAGCTCATAATTCTTTTTATCACTACCATTATTACAAATCCTATGAAATTGCCTAAGCTGCTGACAAAACTCGGAGTCAACCAACGAAACACACAGAAGAACCATAGAATCCACCCAATCAGCCATGCCCTCAGGGACTTGGGAAGATGTCTCAACAATATTTTTGCAAGAAGACATGAGGTCAACTAATCCTACAGCAAGAAAGAAGAAAATAGATTACTAACCAAAATATCTCGGGCAAAGTCAAAATCAACTCATAGCAGAGCATGACTCAATCATACAAACAAATAAAAGGAAAACCCCAAGAAAAGGTCCAGGGGCATCCTTTGGAGGAAGTGACAAAGTAAAGACTCAGAAAAATTTACAAAACTAACATCCCAACAAAACTCTCAGCAAAGAAAAACCCTTTTTCAAAAGGCAACATCCCGAGAAGAAAGAGATAAAGTCAAAACAAAGTCAAAAAGGAGCAACAAAAATAGCAGCTCAATCAGAAAGCAAACAACAAAACACGCCAAGCGGAGGACATCAAAGACGCAACATTTTTTCAAAAGAATCAAATGAAGCCATTACCCTGGAAAGCTACAAAATCAAATAAAAAGGCAGCAAAACATGCAAAGCCCTAAAAAACCTCAATCATCATGAGAAATGCCAGAAACATGCATCACAGCAAACAATTGAGCATAACAACGCGAAAAGATTCAAACTTTCCAGCATGCATTCAGACGAAAAATCAAAGCTTTACCAAAGAACCGAAGGCAAAGCAACGAAAGAAGTAAAGAAGCAGAAAGTAGAACCAACCTGGAAAAAGAAGAAAGCTTCAAAGAAGTTGAAAACGGAAGATAGAATCTGGAATCACCTTTCAGAACAAAGAAAGCACCAACAGCGTCGCAAAGGAAACGCGAAACAAGAAGACAGAGAGAAAAAGGAGGGGAAGTTACAGAGAAAAGGAAAACCATTTTTTGTGTAAAATTCAAAATAAAAGGGTCAAGAGAAAGGGAGCATTAAAAACCAATTAATGAGGGTATTAAACCCTCGCACATTCCCAAGGCTAGAGCGCTAATGCAAAAGCGCGCATTTTTAAAAAAACGAAAAGGAAAAACATTCCACATTCAAAAAAGAAGAAGACTCTACAAAGAAGAAGTCGACAAAATGCTCGAGTTCGGCTTCACCAGAGAAGGATCAAAGTCCTGAAACTAAGACTCGACTTCCAAAAAGAAAGACCGAGCTCGAGCAGGGGCACTGTTCATACCCTGGGTCGAGCTGTCCGACCTGGGATGTTCTACCGACAAGACGACCGACCTCTTCAGGTCAGGACAATCTAACTTCTTCTCAAAGAGATCGGCCAAATCACCAGGAAAGCCCAAAAAGGGACCAAATGGAGGACCACGACCCAAATCCAAAGGCAGCCCAAGCCTATAAAGATAAGGGCGGTTCCCTTGAAGATAAGATGACCTCACTCAAAGATAAGATAAGATAAGATAAGATAAGATAACTAACTTATCTTATCTAAGAAGGTCACTCTACACCATTATAAATACACTGGAGCACCCAGGTATAACTCATACTCTGATTCTACTAAAAAACCTGCTTAATACCCTTGCTAACTTAAGCATCGGAGTCCCTTGCAGGTACCACCACTCTCCAGTGACAAAGGATCAGCAGCGCAGCCAGTCCAACAAGTCGGACACGACCGCTCCGGCTGCCACCCACCAGCCGGACACGTCATCTCTGACCAGTACAGAAGATCTCGTCCGAGATCGACCTACAGTTTCAGGTAACCCTCGGAACAGGAGGTAGTTATTTTGATGACTTTATTTGATTTGTAGCTCGTGGCTTTCTTTTCAGAGTGTTATCTTCCTGTTAGGATGTGTAGATATGTAGACTTGTAGGTTTTCCTGAGTCTTTGTTCCATAACTTGCCTCCAAAGGATGCCCCTGGATCTTTAGTGTGGGTCCTGGGGTTTCCTTTTGTTGCTTGTATTGCTCTGTGTCATGCTTGTGTGAGCTGTTCTGATTTCATCTGAGATGTTTTTTTAGTAATCCATTTTCTTTTCTTGTTTGTAGGACTAGTTGACCTCATGTCTTCTCGTAAAAATATTGTCGAGACATCCTCCCAAGTCCCTGATGGCATGGCCGACTGGGTGGATCCTATGGTTCTTCTGTGTATTTCGCTGGTTGATTCTGAATTTTGTGAGCAGCTTAGGAAGTTTCACAGGGTTTGTAGTAATAGTAGTGATGAAAAGAATTATGAGCTTGTATCTCCTACTTCTGAAGAGAGAGTTTGCTTTTCTACTCGGGTTGTTGGAGACCGTCCCTTTTTCTATGCGTATGACTTCTTTTTTAGTCAGATGAATATTACTCTTCATTTCACTCCTTTTGAGACCAACCTGTTATGGTCTTGTAATGTAGCTCCATCCCAACTCCACCCCAACTCCTGGGGCTTTATAAAGATCTTTCAATTACTGTGTCGTGAGCTAGGTGTCCATCCTTCCCAATCCCTCTTCTTTTACCTTTTTGTTTTAACAAAACCTGGGGTGGTTAAGAAGAAGGCCGCCTGGGTTTCTTTCCGAGCTTCTCAGGGAAAGAAAGTTTTTTCCATGTACGACGAATCTTTCTGTGATTTTAAGAACTACTTTTTCAAGGTCCGAGCTATTGAAGGAGCTCAGCCCTTTTTTCTGGATGAGAATGATGAACCTACCTTTCCTTTAGAGTGGCAAAAGAATGTTGTTGTGTCGAGGTATTCGTGGGAGATGTTGGATGAGGTCGAGCAGGCCTTTGTGAGTGTGTTGGAGGAGAATTGGGGGCAACCTCCTTATCTTGACACTAAGAGGTTTCTAGGGGACCCCTCGCTTCTCCGAACCAAGCTGGGTAGTGGTCGACTTCTTTCTTCTATCTGTTTTTACTTCTTTTCTAATTTGTCTTCTTTTCTGATTTGTAACTTGGCTTTGTTGGTCTTCTGTTTGTTTCAGAGATGGCCAAGACTTCAGATTCCATGAAGGCCTTTAAGAAGGCCAAGAAGGCTACCGCAACTCAGCTTGCTTCGTCCAAGGCTGCTGGCGAGGGATCTTCCCAGGTTCTTCCTAAGAAACCGGTCTCAGTTGCTTCAGGGCCGGGAAGAATAATCCCTACCCCTCCAACTCGTTTAGTTGATCCTCCTCAGTCTTCTGCTGCTAACTCTTCTCTTACCGGCGCTCCTCCTCCAAAAAAGCAAAAAACAGCCGAGCCTTTTAACCTTGATGCCCCTGATTTCGATGCTGTCGAGTTTGTGGACCAGCAAATCAGTCCTTATGGTACCGTCCTTACTGACGATGTAACTCTTCTTCGCCATCTGGATTTTATTACTCGAAGCAAAATCAAGATGGCACACATGGGGGCGGCCTTATATCAGACTGCCCAATATCTTCCCCTTCATGCTACAAAGGCCTTTATGGAGGAGGCCAAGTTGGAGTTCGATCGGATGAAGGGTTTGAAAGAGGAGCTCGAGGTGAAGGTGACCAAGCTAGAGAAGGAGTTGGAGGTTGAGAAGACTAGTTCTGTTGCCTTGGCGGCTTTTGTGAAGTTGGCTGAAGACACGGCGTTGAGGCACAAGGAGAGTTATGTCACGACCTATAGAGAAATGATGCGTCTCAGGGATGATCTGGAGTCTGCCTGAGCTGATTATGCTGAGCTCCAGGGTCACCTTGTAGGCAGCGTAAATGCTACTTATGAAAACCTGAAGGAGCAGGTTCGGGTTCTTGCACCCGAGCTCGACCTTACTCTCTTCAGCTTGGACAATGTTGTGAAGGACGATAAGATTGTCCCTGATGACCCTGATGATGATGACCCTGATTGCCAAATCTTGAACTGGGATGGTGGGACAGTGGATGCGGTGCCTCTTCAGACTCGCCCTCCTTCACCCCGTGTTGATGCTACTGAGAAGCCTTCAGATCCTCAATGATTATTCTGGATGTTTGTGTAAATAGCCCGGCTTGTGGGTTTTGAACCTTTTATATTTTGTAATTGGTAGCTCTGACTTTTTGATACTCTCTTAGTTGCTTGTTTAGCAACTTTATTTTGAAAAACAAAGTGGTTTCTCAAGCTCTTGGGGCTGACTTTTGATAGCCTCTTGAGTTTGTTATTATTATAACTTGTGCTTTTTCATAACATGTTTGTCTGCATCTGTCTGCGTCTGTTTGGGAGTGTTGGAGTCTTATTGTCCGACCTCTTTGGATTGCCTTTGTATTTTCATACTTGTGGCTCGATTCTTTTGGGGTTGTGGATGTTTGAGTCCAACTTGTATGTCGACTTCCTCACTTCGGCCTGAAGTTATTTCTAGTAATCCGTTTTGTGTGGACCTTTGTTAGGTCTCTGTTAGGAATTTCTTTTTATAACTTTATGTTCTGGGCCGACTTCATCATGTCGGGCCTTTCTAAGTTATTTTAGTAATCCTTTTTTTTGGACCTTGTTCAGGTCTCTTTCAGGGATTACTTTTATAACTTTATGTTCTGGGCCGACTTCATCCGGTCGGGCCCTTCTTAGTTATTTTAGTAATCCTCTTTTTTGGACCTTGTTCAGGTCTCTTTCAGGGATTACTTTTATAACTTTATGTTCTGGGCCGACTTCTAAGTTATTTTAGTAATCCTCTTTTTTGGACCTTGTTCAGGTCTTTTTCAGGGATTACTTTTATAACTTTATGTTCTGGGCCGACTTCATCCGGTCGGGCCCTTCTAAGTTATTTTAGTAATCCTCTTTTTTGGACCTTGTTCAGGTCTTTTTCAGGGATTACTTTTATAACTTTATGTTCTGGGCCGACTTCATCCGGTCGGGCCCTTCAAAATTATTTTAGTAATCCTCTTTTTTGGACCTTGTTCAGGTCTCTTTCAGGGATTACTTTTATAACTTTATGTTCTGGGCCGACTTCATCCGGTCGGGCCCTTCTAAGTTATTTTAGTAATCCTCTTTTTTGGACCTTGTTCAGGTCTCTTTCAGGGATTACTTTTATAACTTTATGTTCTGGGCCGACTTCATCCAGTCGGGCCCTTCTAAGTTATTTTAGTAATCCTCTTTTTTGGACCTTGTTCAGGTCTCTTTCAGGGATTACTTTTATAACTTTATGTTCTGGGCCGACTTCAACAGGTCGGGCCCTTCTAAGTTATTTTAGTAATCCTCTTTTATAGGGCTGGCCAGACCTCTTTCCAGGGATTTACTTTTTATAACTTTGGTTATTGTGACTGGTCCGACTTCTTTTACGTCGGCCAGTCTTTAAGTTATTTTTTAGCAATCCATTTTATTAAGACCTCGTCAGGTCCTTTCTATGGATCACTTTTGATAACTTCTTGCATTATTCTGTTTTCATCTTTGCTGATTTTGTAGAAATTGGGTTTAACCCCCGTTTGGTCGACCTTTTGATGAATTTGGTTTTCATCTTTGTTGGTCTTTATCGTGATCGTGCAGTGAATTTGATTTTCACTTTCTACCGATCTGTAACTTTATAATCGGGCGATGAATTTTTAACATTTCAGATTAATGCGTCTTGAGAATTTGTAGAAAATCTAAACAATTTTTATTCAAAAGAAAATGCAGATATATACATGTGGGAGTTTTTTTCTAAGTCGGGCAATTTGTAGGTCTTGGCTTGGCACCTCATTAAAAAACCTTTTCAGGAAAAAGAGTGCGCCTTATCCTAAGATCCTTTATCACCCCTAACTATAATACCTTCTTAGGTTGCAGGCGTGCCATGACCTAGGGAGCTCTCACCCTTCGAGTTTGGACACTCTGTAGTAGCCCTTTCCAAGTACTTCTATGACTCGGTAGGGTCCTTTCCAATTTGTTGCCAGCTTTCTTTCTCCAGGTCGAGTTGTTCCGATATCATTTCGGATTAGGATGAGGTCGTTCTCGGCAAAACTTTGCGGTACTACCTTTTGATTGTATCTCAAAGCCATTCGACGTTTCAATGCCTCTTCCCTGATCCGAGCTCTTTCTTGGATTTTTGGAAGTAGGTCGAGTTCTTTCCTTTGAAGTTGGGAGTTGGCTTCTTCATTATAGTGGATTACTCTGGGCGACCCTTCTTCAATCTCCACTGGGATCATTGCCTCCATTCCATACGCTAATCAGAAGGGTGATTCCTTTGTGGTAGAATGTGGCGTTGTTTGGTATGCGCATAGGACTTGTGGGAGCTCTTCCACCCAGGCTCCCTTTGCGTCCAGTAATCTCCGTTTTAGCGCAGCCAATATGACTTTGTTGGCAGCTTCAGCTTGTCCATAGGCTTGGGGATGTTCTACGGAAGTGAATTGGTGTTTTATGTTTAAGTCGGCCACTAACTTTCTGAAGCCTGCATCTGTGAATTGGGTACCATTGTCTGTGGTGATGGAGTATGGAACCCCGAACCTTGTGATAATATTTCTATATAGGAATTTTTGACTTCTTTGAGCAGTGGCTTTAGCTAGAGGTTCTGCCTCGATCCATTTTGTGAAGTAGTCTACCCCTACTATGAGGAATTTGACTTGTCCTGATCCCTGAGGGAAAGGTCCGAGAAGGTTGAGTCCCCATTTTGTGAATGGCCAGGGTGAGGTTACGCTGATGAACTCCTCTGGCGGGGCGATGTGAAAGCTGGCATGTTTCTGACATGGTGGACACGTCTTTACAAACTCTGTGGCTTCTTTTTGTAGAGTTGGCCAATAAAATCTGGCTCGGAGTACTTTTTTGGTAAGTGTCTGTGCTCTGAGATGATTGCCACAGATGCCACTGTGTACTTCTTCTAAAACTTCCTTTGTGTTGGAAGTCGGTACACATTTTAACAATGGTATTGAAATTCCTCTTTTGTATAGAGTATTGTTTATGATAGTGTAGTACTGTGCCTCCCGTTTTAACCTCTTTGCCTCCTTTTCATCTGTGGGGAGTGTTTCTGTTTTGAGGTAGTTAATTATGGGAGTCATCCATCCTTGATCCAGACCTGTTATGGCTAGGACTTTTTCTTCATCCGAGATTGACGGGTTCTGCAGCATTTCTTGGATAAGGCTTCTATTGTTGCCCTCTGGTTTGGTGCTGGCTAGTTTTGAGAGTGCATCAGCTCTGGCGTTCTGTTCTCGGGGTATGTGGTGAACCTCGTATTCCTCGAGTTGTCCGAGCTGTTCCCTGGTTTTGTCCAAGTACTTTTTCATGGTGGGATCCTTGGCTTGGTAGCTCCCTGCTATTTGTGAAGTGACTACTTGTGAATCGCTGAAGATGATAAGCTTTTGAGCTCCAACCTCCCTAGCCAGCTTTAAACCAGCTAGTAGCGCCTCATATTCAGCTTGGTTGTTTGAGGCAGGGAACCCAAATTTGAGGGAAAGTTCGATTTGGGTTCTCTGGTCGCTTTCAATTATCACACTCGCACCGCTTCCAGTTTTATTTGAGGAACCATCTACATAGAGATTCCATTCTGTAGGGATTTTCGGGGTGTTTGTAAATTCTGCAATGAAGTCGGCCAGATATTGCGATTTGATGGCTGTCCGAGCTTCGTATTGAAGGTCGAATTCGGACAACTCGACTGCCCATTACAAGATTCTGCCTGCTAAGTCTGTTTTCTGTAAAATTCCTTTCATGGGTTGGTTGGTCTGAACCCTAATAGTGTGGGCTTGGAAATATGGGCGAAGTCGTCGAGATGTTAAGATGAAAGCATAGGCGAATTTTTCTATTTTTTGGTAGTTCAGCTCGGATCCTTGTAGTGCCTTGCTGATGAAGTATACGGGTTATTGCCCACTGTCATTTTCTCGGACCAATACTGAGGCCACTGCCCGACTTCCTACTGCGAGGTATAATACAAGGGGTTCTCCTTCCCGTGGCCGAGTTAGGATAGGAGGTTGTCCCAAGAATTTTTTGAAATCTTGGAAGGCCTGTTCGCACTCCGTTGTCCATTCAAACCTCTTTCCCTTCCTTAGAGTAGCATAGAAGGGGAGAGATCTTATCGCTGATCCCGCTAGAAATCTGGACAAGGCTGCCAATCTTCCATTGAGCTGTTGTACCTCTTTGACGCAAGTTGGGCTCTTCATATCGAGTATGGCCTGGCATTTATTCGGATTCGCCTCGATTCCTCTTTGTGTGAGCATAAAACCCAAGAATTTGCCAGCTTCTACTGCGAAGGTGCATTTTGCAGGATTAAGTCGCATGCCATGCCTTCTTATAGTGTCGAATACTTGGGTGAGGTCGGACAATAACGTCTCTTCACTTTGTGTCTTTATTAACATATCTTCCACATAGACTTCCATGATTTTTCCGATGTGATCCATAAAGACCTTATTCATTAACCTCTGGTAAGTAGCTCCTGCATTTTTAAGTCCAAAAGGCATGACGATGTAGCAGTAGTTTGCTTTTGGGGTTAAGAATGAAGTTTTTTCTTGGTCGGGTGGGTACATTGGGATTTGATTGTATCCTGAATATGCGTCCATAAACGAGAGGTATTTATATTCGGAGGAGGCATCCACTAGAGCGTCGATACTTGGGAGTGGGTAAGGATCTTTTGGGCAGGCTTTGTTGAGATCAGTGTAGTCGGTGCACATCCGCCACTTCCCATTTGATTTCTTCACCAAGACGACGTTAGCTAGCCATAGTGGGTACTTGACTTCTCTTATAAATCCTACCTCCAGTAGAGCTTGTACCTGATCCTTCACAGCTTGGGATCGTTCTGGTCCAAGCTTTCTACATTTCTGTTGTACTGGCCGAGATCCTGGGTAGATTGCTAGCTTGTGGCACATTAACTTGGGGTCTATGCCTGGCATGTCTGCAGCCTTCCATGCAAAGAGGTCGACGTTATCTCATAAGAACTGTACGAGTGATTCTTTTGTGTCTCCTTTTAGGATTGTACCAATATTGGTTGTTTTGTCCGGGATGTCTCCAATCTGAACTTTTTTTACTTCACCTTCGGGTTGCAGGCGGAGTTCTTCCCGCCTCTGAACTTCACCGAGTTCGATGGTGTGGAATTCTTCTCCTCTTCCTTTGAGGTTTAGACTTTTGTTGTAACAGCGGCGCACCGTCTTTTGGTCTGCTTTTATTGTAGCTATCCCCTCTGATGTTGGGAACTTCATGCATAGATATGGAGACAAGACTACTGCACCGAGCTGATTTAATGTTGTCTGACCTATTAAGGCGTTGTAGGCTGAACTCATGTCGACCACGATGTAGTCTATCTTGAGTGTTCTTGACTGGTTTCCTTTTTCGAAGGTCGTGTGTAGTGAGATGTATCCAAGTGGCTGAACTGGAGTGTCTCCCAGTCCGAACAGGCTGTTCGGATATGCTCTGAGTTCTTTTTCTTCCAGGCTGAGTTTGTCGAAGGCAGTTTTGAACAAGATGTCGGTGGAGCTTCCTTGGTCTACTAGCGTGTGGTGGAGGTTTGCGTTTGCCAGTATGATAGTGATGAGCATGGGATCGTCGTGCCTTGAGATGATACCAGATGCGTCCTCTTTGGTAAAAGTAATTGTGGGGATGTCAGGTGCTTCCTCTTTTCCCTCGACATGATATACTTCTTTAAGATATCTTTTGCGAGATGATTTGGAGATTCCTCCTCCCACAAATCCTTCGTGTATCATGTGGACGTGTCTCTCTGGTGTACGAGGTGATCGCTCAGTTTGTACGACATCTTCGTTCCGTCTTATTTTTCTTTGCTCATCGACTCGGCTGGCTAGGTACCGATCTAATTTTCCTTCTCTTACCAATTTTTCTATAACATTTTTTAAATCAAAGCATTCGTTGGTGGAATGTGCACGGAGTCGATGGTATTCACAATATTCGGTCCGATTTTCTCCCCCTTTCTTGCTTTTGAGTGGTCGAGCTGGGGGTATTTTTTCAGTATGGCAAACTTCTCTGTAGACATCCACAGGGAACACCCGAAGAGGGGTGTAATTGTGGTATTTTTTGATTTTTTTCCCCATGTTGATCTTCTTTCTTTTTGGACTCTTTATCCTTATCTCGGGAGGAGTAGGAAAATCTGGATTTTGAGGTCTCTCCTAGTCGAGAGTTCTCCTCCATGTTAATGTACTTCTCTGCTCGTTCTTGCACTTTGTTCAGAGATGTGGGATGTTTTTTCGATATAGATTGGCTAAAAGGTCCTTCTCGCAAGCCATTGATGAGACCCATAATGGCGGCCTCTATTGGTAGGCTTTGTATGTCTAGACAAGCTTTGTTGAATCTTTCCATGTAGCTGCGGAGACTTTCCTGATCTCCTTACTTGATTCCCAATAGACTTGGGGCGTGCTTAGCTTTGTATTTTTGGATGGAGAGTCTGGCCAGAAACTTCTTGGCTAAGTCATCGAAACTTGAGATAGACCTAGGGGGTAGATTGTCGAACCATTTAATTGCGGTCTTTGTTAAAGTAGTCAGGAAGGCTTTGTAGCGAACTACATCTGACGCGTCGGTGAGGTACATTCTACTTCTGAAATTACTGAGATGATGGCCGGGATCTACTGTGCCATCGTATAAAGTCATGTCGGGAAGTTTGAAGTCCTTTGGGATTTTGGTCCTCATGATCTCTTTGTTGAATGGGTCTTGGTCCTTACGGGAGTCGCCTTCATGTTTAGATCGAGTATTTTTGGCCTTGAGATCTACTTCGAGTTTTAGGAATTTGTCTTCTAACTCGCGGCGTCGCTTAACTTCCCTTTGTAGGTCTCTCTCAGCTTCTCGTTGATGCTCCACCTCTTTTTCGAGTTGTTTTAGGCGATTTTGAAGTGCCTCCATGGCTTCCGTGTTTGGCGGATTTTTATCTTTGTTAGGTTGTGGGGTATCTTTTGGTGTAGAGTCCGTGTTTTTGTGCGGCGTTCTATCTTCTAGATCTGAGTCGTGATCGTTGTCATGGTCGTCCGCCATGGTGGTAGGATGACTTCTAGGTCCCCGGCAACGGCGCTAATGTTCCGAGGGTTACCTGAAACTATAGGTCGATCTCGGACGAGATCTTCTGTACTGGTCGGAGATGACGTGTCCGGCTGGTGGATGGTGGCCAGAGCTGTCGTGTCCGACTTGTGGGACTGGCTGCACTACTGATCCTTCATCACCGGAGGGTGGGGGTACCTGCAAGGGACTCCGATGCTTAAGTTAGCAAGGGTATTAGCAGGTTTTTTGTAGAATCAGAGTATGAGTTATACCTGGATGCTCTAGTGTATTTATAATGGTGTGGAGTGACCTTTTAGATAAGATAAGTTAGTTATCTTATCTTATCTTATCTTTGAGTGAGCTCATTTTATCTTTAAGGGAACCGCCCTTATCTTTGTAGGCTCGGGCTGCCTTTGGATTGGGGTCATGTTCCTCTATTTGGGCCCTTTATTGGGCTTTCCTGGCAATTTGGCCGAGCTCTTTGAGAAGAGGTCGGATAGTTTGACCTGAAGAGGTCGGTTGCCTTGTCGCTAAACATCCCGGGTCGGACAGCTCGACCCAGGGTATGAACAGAATCTAATAAACATTAAAGATTCCAATAAACCTCATCAATCAACATAATTGAACCGTCATCTGCCTTCCCAAATTCATACTTTGTGTCAACCAATATAAAGCCATGTTCTGAAGCCACACGCGAGAAATTCGAATTTCATCAAAGCAAGCCAATGTCAAAAAGTCAAATTGCATCACAACAATAATAACGATAAGTTTCCTGCTCATCACAAGTATTTATACTTTTGTTCCAGTAAGGCATTATTGAAAAGAATACAAGGACAAGTTTGAGATTTTCATTGAACTAGAAGTGATCCAGTGCAACAGACCGACAATTCTAAAAAATAAGTCTACACCATCTATTCATCTCTATAATCCAAATAACAGATAGCACATACACTGAGAGTGTGTCGTTATCGTCTTGGGATACATTGAGAAGACATATCATTACTTTTTTCATTTCACAAAATTTATAAATGACATATAAAATGCTTAATTACCTTACCGTATTTAAATAGACTTAAAACTTTTTTGTTGACTTCCTCATAATCAACTCTTATCATTAATTCCCTTTCTATAATCTACAAGGGAAATTGATCATAAAAAGAATTGAGAAAGCTAGATAAAAGAAAACTATAAAAAAAATAGTAAAAACATTATCCACCATTAATCATATCCTCGCTAGTATCAAGAAGCAATTGTACGGTATGATATGAACTAGACACTTAAGAAAATAATATTATCCACCTGAAGAAGAAAAACATTGACGCTGCCTTAAAAAAAAGAAAAAAACAGCATAATAAGATAGATTTGCCTATTGTTTCTTATTCCTGCAACATTATTTGATCTGTCTATTCATTCCTTGGGTATCTAAATCTAGTCTTTTACTGTAACTTTAATTGTATTGAAAAGATAGATGCAGATGAGAGTACAAGGAATAATACCTCATCAGCCAGCTTTTGGTTTTTTACCAAAACTGGGATGTGTTATATAACATTATAGCCTATTAAATAAAGAGACAAACAATTGTAAGAATGCAAAACAAAAAATATAAGGACCTCACCATCCGGGAGGGCATTGCCACAATAGTTCCAGATGCCTTTATTGTAGACTGTCCATAATGAAGTATAGTACTTTCGGTCATAAACCCTCTAGCTACAGCAGTAATAAGGTGGCAACAAACAGTTTCTAGAATCCTCATCTCTGATTTTGTAAAGAAAATATTTTGATAATATTGAGAACAATATGAATAAAGAATGAGCATAGCATGTTAAAGTTTGGGTAGCATGAATAAACTTAGAGCACTTAATGATAACTGCAATATTTACTTTTATCCCAGTTGCTCCGAAAAAATATATTCTATTTTTATCGTACTTTTCAAGCTATGATTTCCAGCAAACTAACTCCTCCTCCACAACCTATACCAAATATATATGCCAATTCATAACCATTGAAATCATTTGATAAAATGTGGATGCAAGCACTAATCCGAAATACCAATTAACAAAACACTCACCAACAAACTCAACAGGAAAAACATAACATTTCTTTGCTATGGTAACATTAGGATCAGGAGTGGCCACAACGACATTAGCAGTTATATACTGGGTTCTCTCAAATCATCACAAGCTTGTCTGGTTAAGCACCAAGTAAACAGTTCATACAGAGAACAAGGATAGAGAATAAGAACACAAAACCTGTCCCTTGAAGGGAATTGAGGCAAGGACTCTATCAAATGCACTCTGTCATAAGACCACAAGTAACCAAATTCATCAATTTTTCAAATGATTTTTTTAGTACAATGTTTTCTGCTTTTATATTACTGTTGCAATTTTACTAGAAATCTCGACTTCCATTCATTTGTATTAATGAGTAGATAAATTAGAGAGGGATTAAAGAAGGAAATATGCACCTTTCCCCTGGTTTTGGAGGTGTTGGCAGGAACCGTATGGTGAAGATTTGTTTCGGAGAGGCAGTTAAAGGGGGAGGTGGTTCTGATGGATTGGAGCACTTGGTTCTTGCGTGTGCTATTGAGAAGAGTGTCGAGCAGAGCGGCGTGTTCTTGTTGTTGTGGTTGTGCGGCGGCGGAGAGTGTGGGAAGTTGTTGTTTGGTTTGAAAGTGAGCGCGCAGGAGGTTGGGGGAGGTGGAAGAGTGGGTGTGAGGTTGATTTTGAAAGGGGTTTTATGAGGGTTTAACGTAGCAGCCATAAACATGGATTCACTCATCGCACTGTGTAACACCCTACTTAGCCTAAGCTTTACCTCGCATCGTAAAGCAAAGGTTAATCAGAGATTACGACAGTTCTAAACTCATACATATTATATATATAGAAAGAATAGTATAATCTAGAAGCCCGATGAAGGATATAGCTTAAATTTTGGATTTGAAAAGCGCAAAACGTACTAAGGAAACTACTAGCTTAAGGCACAAGAAACAGATAAGATACAAAAAAATATAAGTATATAATATCATAGGAAACTAGCCTCGACTCGTGGAGTTTAAGCCGGCTAGCCATATACAGGTATACAGAACCATACAGTGAAAACAACTTATACAAGTTTTTCTCTCCTAAAACAAGCCTCTAGGCAAAGACAAAATATAAAAGAGAGGTGTATAAACAAGATAAACCAAAAAGACTCCAAAAGAATCCAAGATCCTCCACTTCTGTCACCATCCAAAGCAACTCACCGAGGTGAGTTGTGACCTGCTTCTGAAAAACACAACAAAGATATGGTGTGAGAACCAGAGGTTCTCAAGATGGTAACAGTGCCCAGTGATGTAGAATATAAGACCCCAGGATGCCAAAGACAATCTGTTCTGAGGGTTATCTGAAACTGTAGGTCGATCTCGAATGAGATCTTCTGTGCTAATCGGCGCTGACGTGTCTGACTTGTAAGTGGTGGCTGGAGCTATCGCGTCTGATTTGTTGGACTGGTGGTGATGCTGATCCTTTGTCACCGGAGGGTGGTGGTACCTGCAAGGGACTCCGATGTTTAAGTTAGCAAGGGTATTAAGCAGGTTTTTAGTAGAATCAGAGTATGAGTTATACCTGGGTGCTCCAGTGTATTTATAATGGTGCGGAGCAACTTCATTGGAGATAAGATAGTTATCTTATCTTATCTTATCTTTTGAGTGAAGTCATCTTATCTTCAAGGGAACCACCCTTATCTCTATAGGCCTGGGCTGCCTTTAGATTTGGGTCGTGTTCCTCTGTTTGGGCCTTCTTGGGCCTCTGTAGTGATTTGGCCAAGCTCTTGGAGAAGAGGTCAGATGTTCCTGACCTGAAGAGGTCGGTTGGCTTGTCGTCGATCATCCTGGGTCGAACATCTCGACCCAGGGTATGAACAGTGCCCCTGCTCGAGTGTGGTCTTCCTTTTGAAGTCAAGTCCTTAGTTTTAGGACTTCAATCTTTCTCTGGAGAAGCCGAGCTCGAGCATCGTCGATTTCTTCCTTGTAGAGTTTCTGTTCCGAGGGTTACCTGAAACAGGAGGTCGATCTCGGATGAGATCTTCTGTACTGGTCGGTGCTGACATGTCTGGCTTGTGAGTGGCGGCCGGAGCGGTTGCATCCGACTTGTTGGACCGACTACACTGCTGATCCTTTGTCACCGGAGGGTGGGGGGTACCTGCAAGGGACTTCGATGCTTAAGTTAGCTAGGGTATTAAGCAGGTTTTTAGTAGAATCAGAGTATGAGTTATACCTGGGTGCTCAAGTGTATTTATAATAGTTGTAGAGTGACCTTTTTAGATAAGATAAGTTAGTTATCTTATCTTATCTTATCTTTGAGTGAGGTCATCTTATCTTCAAGGGAACCGCCCTTTATCTCTATAGGCTTGGGCTACCTTTAGATTTGTGTCGTGTTCCTCTGTTTGAGCCCCTTACTGGGATTTTCCGTCGATTTGACCGAGCTCTTTGAGAAGAGGTTGGGTATTCTGACCTGAAGAGATCGGTCGCTTTATTACTGAACATCCCGGATCGGATAGCTCGACCCAGGGTGTGAACAGTGCCCCTGCTTGAGCTCGGTCTTCTACTTTGAGGTCGAGTGTTTGACTTCGATCTTTCTCTAGTGAAGCCGAACTCGAGCATTTTGTTGATTCTTTTCTTTGTAGAATCTTTTTGAATGTGGAACGTTTTCTTCTAAAAGTGCGCACTTTTATATCAGCAATTTTTTCTTGGGAACGTGCGAGGGTTTAATACCTTCATTAATTGGTATTAATTGTCCCGTTTTCCTTGGCTTTATTTTGAATTTTTTTGCAATCAGAAATGGTTTCTCTCCTTCATCCTTCTTTGTAACTTTTCCCTTCGTTCTCTCGCTTTCTGTTTCTCGCCTACATTTTGCCTTTCCTTGCGTTGCGGCGTCATTCCACGATCCGGCGATTCCGTCTTTCCATCTTCAACTCCTCCGATTTTTCCAGGTTGGTTCCATTTATAGTTTCTTCACTTTGCTCTGTCTTTTGGTTTTCTGGTAAGTCCTTGATATTTGACTGCATGTCGAAAAAGCTTGAACCTTTCTATGATCTTGTGTTTGCTTGTCGCTGTAATGTGTTTTATCTGACTTTCTTTTTCGTTTTTACGCATACTCCTGGTATTTCTGTTTGAGGCTTCCTAGGGCTTTGCACATTCTACTGCCTCTTCTGACATCAAGGTTGAAAAAGCTGTATCTTGCTTTAACTATTCAAAAGATTGTCCCTTGATTTTTGCCCTGTTTGGTGGCTTTTCTCACTGTTGATCTTTGTAGATAACGACACTTGTTAAGATTTTCTTTGTTTGTTTGGGATGCATCTTTGATGACTATTTCTTCTGGACATTTTGTTGCTATCTGCTTTTGTTTTTTATTTTGGATTGGGACGGTGAGTTTGGGAGGTAGCTCATTTGGATGGCCGCATTTGATTTGTGGTTTGTGTCCTTCGAGGTGTTGTTTTGGTTGTAGACCAGAGAGGGTTTGTTATTTTCTTGTGTCGAGACGTACGCTTGTTTTTCCTAAATCCTTGTCCTGTTGACTGCCTCCAAAGGATGCCCCTTGATCTTTTTGGTATGGGTCCAGGGGTTTCCTTTGTTGCTTGTACTATACTGGATTATGTTGGCTGAGTTATTCTGATTTCGTCCAGGATGTTTTTTAGTAATCCAATCTTCTTTTCTTATTTTTAGGACTAGTTTGGCCATGTCTTCTCGCAATAACATTGTAGAGATGTCTTCTAAAGTTCCCGAGGGGATGTCCGATTGGCTGGACTCCCTTGTCTTAATGTGTGTCTCTGTGGTGGATGCTGAGTTTTGTGTAGAGCTGAGAAAACGTCATAGGGTTTGTGGTGGCGGTGCCCGGGAGAGGGATTATGAGCTTGTGGCGCCCGACTCTGACGAGAGGGTTAGTTTTCCCACTTTGGTCGAGGGGAAGCGTCCCTTCTTCTACGCCTATGAATATTTCTTTAGCTAGTTGGATATTACTTTTCCCTTTACTGCTATCGAGACCGACTTGTTGTGGTCGTGTAACATTGCCCCATCCCAGCTTCATCCGAATTCCTGGGGTTTTATCAAGATCTTTCAGCTGCTTTGCCAAGAGTTAGGCGTAACACCTTCTCATACTCTTTTCCTCTATCTTTTTGTTTCTGCCAAGCCTGGAGCTTCTTCCAAAAAGAAGGCTTCCTGGGTTTCTTTCAGGTCTGCCCAGGGGCATAAAGTTTTTGCCATGTATGATGAATCTTTTAAGGATTTTAAGAATTATTTCTTTAGAGTCCGCGCTGTTGAGGGGGTCCGCCCCTTTTTTCTTGATGAGAATGACGAGCCTGCTTTCCCTCTAGAATGGCAAAAGGATATGAGAGTGTCTCGTTATACCTGGGAGATGCTTGACGAGGTTGAACGGGCTTTTGTAATTGTTCTTGAAGATTTATGGGGGGAACCACCCCATCTTGATACAAAAAAGTTTTTGAGTGACCCGTCTCTGGTTCGAACTGCTTTGGGTACTCTCTGATTTGTTTCTGTACTTGTTTCTTAGTTTTGCTTCTTCTTTTTGTGATTGTAACCTATTACTGTGGTTGATTCTGTATTTTCAGAGATGTCTAAAAATAATGATTCCATGAAGGCCTTCAAAAAGGCAAGGAAGGCTGCTGCTGCTCAAAATATCTTGGCCAAGGTGACAGGAGAGGGATCTTCTCAAGTTCAGGTGAAGCCGCCCGTGCCGAGTTCTCCTGGGCCGAGGAAGGTAATCCCCACTCCTTGGGTTCGTCTGGCCGACCCTCCACAGACTTCTGCTGCTACTTTTGGTGCTCCTCCCAACAAGAAACAAAAAACAATTGAGCCTTTCAACCTTGATGCTCCTGACTTCGATACGGTGGAGTTCGTTGATCAGCAAATCAGTCCTTATGGTGCCCTCCCCATGGATGATGTATCACTCCTTCGCCATTTAGATTTTATAACTCGGAGTAGCATCAAGATGGCATATGTGGGGCTGCCCTATATCGTACTGCCCAAAATCTTCCCCTTCACGCTACCAAAGCCTTCATGGAGGAGGCTAAACAGGAGTTCGATCGGATGAAGGTCTTGAAGTAAAAGTAGCAAAACTGGAGAAGGAACTGAAGAACGAGAAGGCTAGCTCTCTTGCCCTGGCAGCTTCTGTGAGGTTGGCCGAGGACACTGCATTGAGGCATAAAGACAGTTACCTCACATCCTATCGGGAGGTGATGCGTCTGAGGGAGGAGTTGGAGTCTGCCTGAGTTGATTACTCCGAGCTTCAAGGTCACCTTGTCGACAGCGTAAATGCTGCTTTTGATAACCTGAAGGAGCAAGTTCAAGTTCTTGCTCCTGAGGTTGACCTTACTCTCTTAAGCTTGGACAATGTTGTGAGGGATGGTGATGATGATGTCGGACCTCCCTCTGCGCCTGATGCTAAAGTGTCGACTTCTACAGTTCCTCCAGCTGGGATTGTTCATCCTGTATCCGATCCAGACTGTCAAATCCTGAATCGGGATGATGGGACCGTGGAGGCTGTGCCCGTTCAGATTCGCCTTCCTTCACCCCGTGCTGATGCTCCCGGGAAGGTGTTCATATCCTGGGTCAAGCTGTCCGACCCGGGATGTTTAGCGACAAGTCGACCGACCTCATCAGGTCAGACTATCCAACCTCTTCTCAAAGAGCTCGGCTAATATCCGACCTCTCCACAAAGAGCTCGGCCAAAATCACTACAGAGGCCCAAGAAGGCCCAAATAAAGGGACATATCCCAATCTAAAGGCGGTTAAAGCCTAGAAAGATAAGGACAGTTCCCCAGAAGATAAGATGACCCCACTCAGAGATAAGATAAGATAAGATAAGATAACTAACTTATCTTATCCAAAAAGGTCACTATCTCACCATTATAAATACACTGGAGCACCCATGTATAACTTATACTCTGATTCTACATAAAACCTGTTTAATACCCATGCTAACTTAAGCATCGGAGTCTCTTGCAGGTACCCCCTACCCTCCAGTGACAAAGGATCAACAGTGCAGTCGGTTCAACAAGTCGGACACGGCAGCTCTGGCCGCCACCTACCAGCCGGACACGTCAGCACCAACCAATACAGAAGATCTCATCCGAGATCGACCTCCAATTTTAGGTAACCCTCGGAATATTGGCGCCGTTTCCGGGGACCTGGAAGTCATCCCACCATCATGGCGGACAACCATGACAACGACCACGATTCAGATCTAGAAGATAGAACGCTACACGAGAATGCGGATACTACACCAAAAGATACTCCTCAACCCAACAAAGGCAAGAATTCGCCAAACGAGGAGGCCATGGAGGCACTTCTAGATCGCTTAAAGCAACTCGAAAAAGAGGTGGTGCACCAACGAGAAGCTGAGAGAGACCTACGGAGGGAAGTTAGGCGACGCCGCGAGTTAGAGGACAAGCTCCTAAAAGATATAGGTCGACTATGGGGTTACTACCAAACAACTCGGGCAAATAAGGAAACAACTCGGACAATAACAGCAAAATATTAAATGACAGACGTGGCAGTAAAAGGGAAACCCCAGGATTCACAAGAAAGTCCAGGGGCACCCTTTGGAGGCAACAACAGGGCAAGATACCAGAAAAAAGAAGTCGACAATCTATACCTAAACAGTCCGAACACCTCTCAAACAAAAGGTCAAAACAAAAGCTAGAACTTTTGTACAAAAGAAGTCAGGCAACGATGAAAAGAAACAGGAACAGCAACCAAATCCTAAGCAAAGCACACATTCTCCTCAAAGGCGAACGACAAAAGAAAAGTCACAACAAATGATCAAAGACACAAACTTTTTGCAGAAAGAACCAAAGTTCTTCAGATCAAAAGGGAGCTTGGGCTGAAGAGCTCCCACAAGTCCTATGGCCATATCGGACAACTCCACGCTTCACCACGAAGGAATCACCTTTCCGATTAGCTTACGGAATGGAGGCAATGATCCCAGTGGAGGTCAAAGAAGGATCGCCCAGAGTGATCCACTACAGTGAAGAGGCCAACTCCCAACTTCAAAAGGAAGAACTCGACCTACTTCCAGAAACCCGAGAAAGAACTCGGATCAAGGAAGAAGCGTTAAAACGTCAAATGGCCTCAAGATACAATCAGAAAGTAATCTAGCAACAACGATCTCATTCTAATCCGAAATGACATCAGAATAGGTTGGTCAGGAGAAGAGAAGCTAGCAGCCAACTGGAAAGGACCATACCAAGTTGTTCAGAAGAATTGGGAAAGGTTGCTACAAAGTGTCCAACCTCGAGGGGCAAGAGCTACCAAGGTCATGGCATGCCTGCAATCTAAAAAGGGCGCCAGGCCGAGATCCAAAAAGATTGCCCGACCTAGAAAGGTAAGTACTAACATGTACACACTCTTATCTTCATTTTATTGTTTAAAAGATTGCAGATTCCCTAAAAAGTTTCCTACCAAGACGCCCGACTACGGCAGATCGGCAAAGTGAACACCAAATTCATCGTCCGATCACGACAAAGTCGGCAAGATGAAAACCAAATTCATCATCCGATTACAAAGCGACAAGTCGGCAAGGTGAAAATCAACTTCACCGCCCGACCACGATGAAAACTGAATTCATCGGTCGACAAAGTGAAAACAAAATTCACTGCTATACCAAGACGCATTAATCTAAAACGCAAATTTCACTGCCGGATCACGACAAGGTCGGCGGGGTGAAAACCAAATTCACCGCCCGATCACGATAAAAGTCGGCAAAGATGAAACCAGAATTCATCGCCCGATTTCGACAAGGTCGGCAAAAAAGTGAAAGCAGAATTCATCGCCCGGTTATAAAGCAACAGATCGGCAGAAAGTGAAAAAATAATTTCACTGCACGATCATGATAAAGAAAATCGTTCGATAAAGGTGAAAACGCGATTCACCTAAAAGACGATCTAAAGATAGCAACCACCTTCTACAAATCGGCAAAGATGAACACAGAATAATGCAAGAAGTTATCGAAAGTGATCCGAAAAAAGAACCTGACGAGGTCTTAATAGATTGCTAAATAGTAACTTAAAGACTGGCCGACGTTAAGAAGTCGGACCAAGTCAACCCAAGTTATAAGTAAACCCTGGAAAGAGGTCTGGCCAACCCTATAAAAGAGGATTACTTTAACTTAGAAGGGATCAACATGACAAAGTCGGCCCAAAACATAAAAGTTATAAAAGTAATCCCTGAAAGAGACTTGACAAAGGTCCAAGAAAGAGGATTACGAAATAACTTAAAAGAGATCGACATAAAGAAGTCGGTCTCCTACAATGGACAAGTTATAAAAGTAATCCCTGAAAAAGACCTGACAAAGGTCCAACAAAGAGGATTACAAAAATAACTTAGAAGGGCCCGACATGAAGAAGTCAGCCCAAGCCAATTAAAGCGACAGATTGGACCGACGAGAAGAAGTCGGACCAACAAAAGCTACAGCTTGGACCGACAAGAAGAAGTCGGACCAACGAAAGCTACAGCTTGGACCGACAAGAAGAAGTCGGACCAACGAAAGCTACAAATTGGACCGACAAAAGGAAGTCGGACCAACGAAAGCTACAGCTTGGACCGACAAGAAGAAGTCGGACCAACGAAAGCTACAGATTGGACCGATGAGAAGAAGTCGGACCAACGAAAGCTACAGCTTGGACCGACAAGAAGAAGTCGGACCAACAAAAGCTACAGATTGGACCGACGAGAAGAAGTCGGACCAACGAAAGCTACAACTTGGACCGACAAGAAGAAGTCGGACCAACAAAAGCTACAAATTGGACCGACAAGAAGAAGTCAGACCAACAAAAAACGTGCGCTAAAACGGACATAGCTCCGCCCAAAAAGCCACGGCTCCACGACAAGGCTATCAAAATTGTTCAGAATGACTAAAAAGTGTTCTACGAGAACACTAAAAAGTCGTCGGACAAGTTAGCCCCGAGGACCACCTTGACCAAGCAGAAAGTAGACAAAACCAGAAGTGATCAAAAGAGGTCGGACAACAAAATAGCGACACTCTACAAAGATCCACAAAGGGGACAAAGACATCTCGCAAATGGCCATGGAAAGGTCGAAAGACCAAAGCCAGAAGTGCTTCGCTGAAAAGTACAAAGTCTTGAAAAAAGACACTACTTAAAAAGTGAAAAGCACGGCCTCAAAGACGGAGCTAAAAAGTCATCCAAACAAACTATAAAAAGGTTCCCCATCGGAAACACTACCTAAAAAAGTTGTTGGATTTTGACTAAAAAGCCCAAGCAGTGAAGACAAACAAGTCGGAAGAAGGCTGAAAAGACCTCTCAACAAACTAAAAAGGGGCAACACCAAACTCGCACAAGGAGAAACTACTCAAGATCGACCAAAGTCAGGATGCTTGAGCACGACTTCCTCAAAGAGATCAAAACTCTGAAAGCACGATCTCACGGAAAGATCCGAACTCAAGCAGGGGCAAAGGCGTACAGGTCAACGTCAGCTAAGAAGAGGCGCAAGTACGATCTCAAAAAAGAAGCCAAAAGGTTGGGAAACAACTTAAGGCTCAAATGTGCTTAGCCAAAAGGGATACAACTCCACTCAAAGAAGGCACAATCTCAAACAGGGCTACGAACGTCATCCGAGACTAAAAAAGGTTCTATATAAAGAACACTAAAAAGTCATCGGACAAGTCACTAAAAGCCCGAATATCAAGCCACAAGGATAACTTCGCCAAAGCAGAGGATTGTCAACACAAACTTAAAGCAAGGCGTGATCCAGAAGGCATGGGTAGAAAACCCACACTACCACTCAAAAGAGGTTGGACTGCGAAGTACCAAACCTCTAGAAAAATCTACAAAGATTGCAAAGCAATGAAGAAAACAAGACAGACAGATGCTTGAGCATGACTTCCAAAGAGATCGAAGCTCTGAAAAGCACGATCTCACGGAAAGATCGAACTCAAGCAGGGGCACTGTTCATATCCTGGGTCAAGCTGTCTGACCCGGGATGTTTAGCGACAAGCCGACCGACCTCTTCAGGTCAGACTATCCGACCTCTTCTCAAAGAGCTCGGCCAAAATCACTACAGAGGCCCAAGAAGGCCCAAATAAAGGGACACAGCCCAATCTAAAGGCGGTTAAAGCCTAGAAAGATAAGGGCAGTTCCCCAGAAGATAAGATGACCCACTCAGAGATAAGATAAGATAAGATAAGATAACTAACTTATCTTATCCAAAAAGGTCACTATCTCACCATTATAAATACACTGGAGCACCCAGGTATAACTCATACTCTGATTCTACATAAAACATGTTTAATACCCATGCTAACTTAAGCATCGGAGTCTCTTACAGGTACCCCCCCACCCTCTGGTGACAAAGGATCAACAGTGCAGTCAGTTCAACAAGTCAGACACGGCAGCACCGACCAGTACAGAAGATCTCATCCGAGATCGACCTCCAGTTTCAGGTAACCCTCGGAACAGAAGGCTTCTGATGTTTAACTGAACTTTTTTATTTTGATTGTGTAGATAGCCCGACTTGTGGGCTTTTAAACTCTTTATTTTGTAAATTTCATTTTGCTGACTGTTGACACTTGTTTAATTGCTTGTTTAGCAACTTTAGGCTAAAAAACAAAAAATAGCTTCCAAGTTCTTGGGGCTGATTTGAGTAGCCCCTTTGAATTTTTTTTTATCACAACTTCACGCCTTTAATATCATGTCAATCTTTATCTCATCTAGGCACTTTTTCTAGGCTTTTGGTAGTGCTGGAGCCTTGTCGCTCGATCTCTTTGAGTTGCTTTGTGCTTGTGATCTTTGATTCTTTTTGAGGCAACAAACAAAAATCCTGTTTGTTTGGACCTTTTGTGAGATCTCTGCCAAGTATCACTTTTTGTAGTTTTCGCACTTTATGTGGGTCGACCTCGTCATGTCGGGTCCTTCCTTATGTGAACCACTTTCGTCGTGTCGGATCAAGTTATTTCGTAATCCTCTTTCTTGGACTTTTGTTCAAGTCTCTTTCAGGGATTACGTTTATAATTTTAGGTTTTGGACCGACTTCATCGTGTCGGGCTCTTCTAAGTTAGTTTTGTAATCCTCTTTCTTAGACCTTGTTCAGGTCTTTTTCAGGGATTACTCTTATAACTTTATGTTTTGGGCCGACTTCGTCATGTCGGGCCCTTCTAAGTTATTTTTGTAATCTTCTTTCTTGGACCTTGTTTAGGTCTCTTTCAGGGATTACTTTTATAA
Organism: Arachis ipaensis; assembly: GCF_059453495.1. NCBI lineage: Eukaryota > Viridiplantae > Streptophyta > Magnoliopsida > Fabales > Fabaceae > Arachis > Arachis ipaensis. Next base: position 141,465,162 of record NC_142436.1, read on the forward strand.
CTTTATGTTTTGGGCCGACTTTGTCATGTCGGGCCCTTCTAAATTATTTTTGTAATCCTCTTTCTTGGACCTTGTTCAGGTCTCTTTCAGGGATTACTTTTATAACTTTATGTTTTGGGCCGACTTCATCATGTTGGGTCCTTCTAAGTTAAAGTAATCCTCTTAAATAGGGTTGGCCAGACCTCTTTCCAGGGTTTACTTATAACTTGGGTTGACTTGGTCTGACTTCTTAACGTCGGCCAGTCTTTAAGTTATTATTTAGCAATCCATAAGACCTCGTCAGGTTCTTTTTCCGGATCACTTTCGATAACTTCTTGCATTATTCTATTTTCATCTTTACCAATTTGTAGAGGGTGGTTTCAATCTTCATTTGGTCGACCTTTAGATGAATTGTGTTTTCATTTCTGTTGGTCTTTATCGTGATCGTGCAATGAATTTGTTTTTCACTTTCTGCCGATCTGTTGCTTTATAATCGGACGATGAATGTTTCAGATTAATGCATCTTGAGAATTTGTAGAATATCTAAAATATATTTTATTCAAAAGAAAATTCAAATATATACATGCAGGAGTTTTTCATCCCTTTAAGTCGGATAGTTTGTAGGTCTTAGCTTGGTACCTCATTAAAAACCCCCTTTTCAGGAAAAAGAGTGTACCTTATACCAAGATCCTTTATCATCCCTAGCTATAGTACCTTCTTAGGTTACAGGCGTGCCACAATCTAGGAAGCTCTCGTCCATCGAGTTCGGACAGTCTGTAGTAGCCCTTCCCAAGTACTTCTATGACTTGGTAGGGTCCTTTCCAGTTTGCTGCCAGCTTTCCTTCTCCAGGTCGAGTTGTTCTGATATCATTTAGGATTAGGGTGAGGTCGTTTTCTGCGAAACCTCGTGCCACTAATTTTTTATTATATTTCAAAGCCATTCGACGCTTTAGTGCTTCCACCCTGATCCGAGCTCTTTCCTGGACTTCCGGGAGTAGGTCGAGTTCTTTCCTTTGCAGTTGGGAGTTGGCTTCTTCATTATAGTAGACTACTCTAGGTGACCCTTCTTCAATTTCTACCGGGATCATTGCCTCCACTCCGTATGCTAATCGGAAGGGTGATTCCTTTGTGGTGGAATGTGATGTTGTTCGATATGCCCATAGGACTTGTGGGAGTTCCTTAGCCCAAGCTCCCTTTGCGTCCTGTAATCTCCGTTTTAACCCGGCCAATATGAATTTGTTGGCAGCTTCGGCTTGTCCATTGGCTTGGGGATGTTCGACGGAGGTGAACTGGTGCTTTATGTTCAAATTGGCTACTAATTTTTTGAAGCCTGGATCTGTGAATTGGGTGCCATTGTCTGTGGTGATGGAGTATGGGACCCCAAACCTTGTAACAATGTTTCTATATAGGAATTTTCGACTTCTTTGAGCAGTGGCGTTAGCTAGGGGTTCTGCCTCGATCCACTTTGTGAAGTAGTCTACCCCTACTATGAGGAATTTAACTTGTCCCGATCCCTGAGGAAAGGGTCCGAGAAGGTCGAGTCCCTATTTTGCAAATGGCCAAGGTGAAGTTACGCTGATGAGCTCTTCTGGTGGGGCGATGTGAAAGTTGGCATGCTTTTGACATGGTGGGCATGTCTTTACGAACTCTGTGGCCTCCTTTTGTAGTGCTGGCCAATAAAATCCTGCCCAAAGTACTTTTTTGGTGAGTGCTTGTGCTTCGAGATGATTGCCACAGATGTCGCTGTGTACTTCTTCTAGAACTTCCTTTGTGTTGGAAGTTGGTACACATTTTAACAATGGGATTGAAATTCCTCTTTTATAAAGAGTATTGTTTATGATGGTGTAGTATTGTGCCTCCCGTTTTAACCTCTTTGCCTCCTTCTCATCTGTAGGGAGTGTTTCTGTTTTGAGGTAGTTAATTATGGGAGTCATCCATCCTTTATCTAGGCCTGTTATGGCTAGGACTTTCTCCTCTTCCGAGATTGACGGGTTCTGTAGTGTTTCCTGGATAAGGCTTCTATTATTGCCCCCTGGTTTGGTGCTGGCTAATTTTGAGAGTGCATCAGCCCGGGCATTTTGTTCACGGGGTATGTGACAGATCTTATACTCCCTGAGTTGTCCGAGCTGTTCCCTGATTTTATCCAAGTACTTTTTCATGGTGGGGTCCTTAGTTTGGTAGCTTCCTGCTATTTGTGAAGTGACCACCTGGGAATCGCTGAAGATGATGAGTCTTTGAGCTCCGACCTCTTTAGCCAGCTTCAAACCAGCTAGTAGTGCCTCATATTCAGCTTGGTTGTTTGAGGCAGGGAACCCGAATTTGAGAGAAAGTTCGATTTGGGTTCCTTGATTACTTTCAATTATCACGCTCACACCACTTCTTGTTTTATTTGAGAGAAAGTTCGATTTGGGTTCCTTGATTATTTTCAATTATCACGCCCGCACCACTTCCTGTTTTATTTGAGGAGCCATCCACGTAAAGATTCCATTCTGAGGGGATTTCCGCGGTGCCTGTAAATTCTGTAATAAAGTCGGCCAAGTACTGTGATTTGATCGCTGTCTGAGCTTCATATTGTAGGTCGAACTCAGATAACTTGACTGCCCATTGTAAGATTCAGCCTGTTAGATCTGTTTTCTGTAATATCCCTTTTATGGGCTGGTTGGTTCGAACCTTAATGGTGCGAGCTTGGAAGTACGGGCGAAGTCGTCGAGATGTTACTATGAGAGCATAGGCAAACTTTTCTATTTTTTGGTAGTTCAGCTCGGATCCTTGTAGTGCTTTACTGATGAAGTATACGGGTTGTTGCCCACTGTCGTCTTCTCGAATTAATGCTGAGGCTACTGCCCGGCTTCCTACCGCAAGGTATAGTATGAGTGGTTCTCCTTCTCGTGGCCGAGATAGTATAGGTGGCCGTCCTAGAAATCTTTTGAAATCTTGGAAGGCTTGTTCGCACTCTGTTGTCCATTCAAACTTTTTTCCTTTCCTTAGAGTAGCATAGAAGGGAAGAGATTTTATCGTTGATTCCGCTAAGAATCTGGACAAGGCTGCCAACCTCCCGTTGAGTTGTTGACCTCTTTGACACAAGTTGGGCTCTTCATGTTGAGTATGGCCTGGCATTTATCTGGATTTGCCTCAATTCCTCTTTGTGTGAGCATAGAACCTAAGAATTTGCCCGCTTCTACTGCAAAGGTGCATTTTGCAGGATTGAGTCGCATGCCGTGCTTTCTTATAGTGTCGAACACTTGGACCAGGTCGGACAATAATGCCTCTTCACTTTGTGTCTTTATCAACATGTCGTCCACGTAGACTTCCATGATTTTTTCGATATGATCAGAAAAGACTTTATTCATTAGCCTTTGATAAGTAGCTTCCGCGTTCTTAAGACCAAAGGGCATCACAATGTAGTAGTAATTTGCTTTTGGTGTTAAAAACGAGGTCTTTTCTTGATCTGGTGGATACATGGGGATTTGATTGTATCCGGAATATGCATCCATAAACGAGAGGTATTTATATCCGGAGGAGCCATCTACCAGGGCGTCGATGCTTGGGAGTGGATAAGGGTCTTTTGGGCAGGCTTTGTTGAGATCTGTATAGTCGGTGCACATTCACCACTTCCCGTTTGATTTTTTCACCAAGATGACATTAGCTAACCACAGTGGGTACTTGACTTCTCTTATGAAACCTGCCTCCAGTAGAGCTTGTACCTGCTCCTCCACAGCTTGGGATCTTTCGGGTCTGAGCTTTCTACGCCTTTGTTGTACTGGCCGAGATCCAGGGTAGACTGCTAGCTTATGACACATTATCTCGGGGTCTTTGCCTGGCATGTCTGCAGCCTTCCACGCAAAGAGGTCGACGTTGTCCCGTAAGAACTGTACGAGTGATTTTTTTATGTCTCCTTTTAGTGTTGTGCCAATATTGGTTGTTTTGTCCGGGATGTCCCCGATCTGTACTTTCTCTATTTCACCTTCGGGTTGTGGACGGAGTTCTTCTCGCCTCTAAACTCCACCAAGTTCGATTGTGTGGAATTCTTCTCCTCTGCCTCTGAGGTTTAGACTTTTGTTATAACAGCAGCGCGCCATCTTCTGATATGCTTTTATCGTAGCTATCCCTTCTGCGGTTGGGAATTTCATGCATAGATGTGGAGTTGAAACTATTGCGCCGAGTTGATTTAATGTTGTCCGACCTATTAGGGCGTTGTAGGCTGAACTCACATCGACCACGATGTAGTCTATTTTGAGTGTTCTGGATTGATTTCCTTTTTCGAAGGTTGTGTGTAGCGGGACGTATCCCAGTGGTTGCATTGGAGTGTCTCCCAGTCCGAACAGGCTGTTTGGATATGCTTTGAGTTCTTTTTCTTCTAAGCCGAGCTTATCGAAGGCAGTTTTGAATAAGATGTCGGCGGAGCTTCCTTGGTCTATTAATGTGCGGTGGAGATTGGCGATTGCCAGTATGATGGTGATGACCATGGGATCGTTGTGTCCTGAGATGATACCGGATGTGTCTTCTTTGGTGAACGTGATTGCAGGGATGTCAGGTGCTTCCTCCTTTCCTTCGACATGATATACTTCTTTAAGATATCTTTTTCGGGATGATTTGGAGATTCCTCCTCCTGCAAATCCTCCGTGTATCATATGGACATGTCTTTCTGGCGTACGAGGTGATCGCTCGGTTCGTCCGACCTCCTCGTCCCTCCTCCTTTTTCTTTGTTCATCATCTCGGGTCGCCAAATACCGATCTAGTTTTCCTTCTCTTACTCACTTTTCTATGACATTTTTTAGATCGAAGCATTCGTTGGTGGAATGTCCACGGACACGATGGTATTCACAATACTCCTTTCGGTTTCCTCCTCCTCTTTTGCCTTTGAGTGGTCGAGTTGGGGGTATTTTTTCTGTGTGGCAGACTTCCTTGTATACATCCACAAGGGATACCCAGAGGGGGGTGTAATTATGATATTTTTTAATTTTTTCCCCTTGTCGATCTTCCTTCTTTTTGGACTCTTTATCCTTATCCCGGTAGGTGAATCTGGGTTTTGAAGTTTTCCCTAGTCGAGAATTTTCTTCCATGTTGATGTATTTCTCCGCTCGTTCTTGCACTTCATCTAGAGATGTGGGGTACTTCTTTGATATGGATTGGCTAAAAGGTCCCTCTCGTAGGCCATTGATGAGGCCCATGATGGCGGCCTCTGTTGGTAGACTTTGTATATCTAGACATGTTTTGTTGAATTTTTCCATGTAGTTGCGAAGACTTTCCCGATCTCTTTGCTTGATTCCTAATAGACTGGGGGCGCACTTAGCCTTGTCTTTTTGGATGGAAAATCTGGCCAGGAACTTTTTGGCTAAGTCATCAAAGCTTGAGATGGACTTTGGAGGTAGGTTGTCGAACTATCTGATTACTGTCTTTGTGAGAGTTGTTGGAAAAGCTTTGCAGCGAACTGCATCTGAGGCGTCGGTAAGGTACATTCTACTTCTGAAATTGCTGAGGTGATGGTTGGGATCTGTAGTGCCATCGTACAAAATCATATCCGGAAGTTTGAAGTCCTTAGGGATTTTGGTCTTCATGATTTCCCTAGTGAACGGATCTTGATCTTTGTGAGCTTTATCCTCAGGGGTGGACCGAGTAGTTTTGGTGTTGAGGTCGGTTTCGAGTTTTAGAAGTTTATCTTCTAATTCTCGACGTCGCGTTACCTCCCTTTGTAGATCCTTCTCAACTTCTCGTTGGCGCTGGGTTTCTTTTTCCAGTTGCTTTAAATGATCTTGAAGCGCTACTATTACTCTCGGATTTGATGAGTTTTTGTCCCCGTTAGATTCTGGGGTATCTTTCAGTGTATTGCCTGCGTTTTTGTGCGGTGTTCTATCCTCTAGATCTGAGTCATGGTCGTTGTCATGGTCGTCCGCCATGGTGATAGGATGACTTCCAGGTTCCCCGGCAACGGCGCCAATGTTCCGAGGGTTACCTGAAACAGGAGGTCGATCTCGGATGAGAACTTCTGTACTGGTCGGTGCTGACGTGTCCGGCTGGTGAGTGGCGATCGGAGCGGTTGCGTCCGACTTGTTGGACCGAGTGCACTGCTGATCCTTTGTCACCGGAAGGTGGGGGGTACCTGCAAGGGACTCCGATACTTAAGTTAGCAAGGGTATTAAGCAGGTTTTTAGTAGAATCAGAGTATGAGTTATACCTGGGTGCTCCAGTGTATTTATAATAGTTGTAGAGTGACCTTTTTAGATAAGATAAGTTAGTTATCTTATCTTATCTTATCTTTGAGTAAAGTCGTCTTATCTTCAAGGGAACCGCCCTTTATCTCTATAGGCTTGGGCTGCCTTTGGATTTGAGTCGTGTTCCTCTGTTTGAGCCCCTTACTGGGCTTTCTCGTCGATTTGACCGAGCTCTTTGAGAAGAGGTCGGGTATTCTGACCTGAAGAGGTCGGTCGCTTTATTACTGAACATCCCGGATCGGATAGCTCGACCCAGGGTGTGAACAGTTTCCTTTTGAATGCAGAACGTTTTTTTTTCTTCTTCTTTAATTTTTGGAAACGCGTGTTCCTTACCTTGGGAACGTGTGATGGTTTTTAATGCCCCATTAATTCTTTTAATGTTCCATTTCCTTTGCCTCCCGCTTTCTCATTTCATTTTGAATTACACTAAAACTTTCTCCTTTCTGTTTCTTCTTTCTCTTTTCTCGCTGTAACTTCCTTCTTTCTCTTTTATTCTTTTGATTCGTTCGTGCCTCTTCATTCTCTGGCTCCAAGTTTTCATGTCTTCGTGCCTTCCTTGGAGTGGTTGTTGGTGTGGGCTCGCCGTCCGTCTTCATCGCCTTTCTTACTTTTATAGGTTGGTCCTCTTTTCTTCTTCTTTCTTCCCACATTTTTGGAAAGTTTTGATCTTGTTTGAGAGGTGTTCGAACTATTTGGGTATTGTTCATACCCTGGGTCGAGCTATCTGACCCGGGATGTTCAGTAACAAGGTTACCGACCTCTTCAGGTCAGATTATCCGATCTCTTCTCAAAGAGCTCGGCCAAATCGATAGGAAAGCCCAGTAAAGGGCCCAAATAGAGGAACACGACCCAAATCCAAAGGCAATCCAAGCCTATAGAGATAAAGGCGGTTCCCTTGAAGATAAGCTGACCTCACCCAAAAGATAAGATAACTTATCTTATCTAAGAAGGTCAGCCCACGACCATTATAAATACACTGGAGCACCCAGGTATAACTCATACTCTGATTCTACTAAAAACCTATTTAATACCCATGCTAACTTAAGCATCGGAGTCTCTTGCAGGTACCTCCCACCCTCCGGTGATGAAGGATCAGCAGCGCATCCAGTATAACAAGTCAGACACGACAGCTCCGGCCGCCACTCACAGCCAGACACGTCATCTCTGATCAGCCCAGAAGATCTCATCCGAGATCGGCCTACAGTTTCAGGTAACCCTCGGAACATTGGCGCCGTTGCCGGGGAACCTGGAAGTCATCCCATCACCATGGCAAATGACCATGACAACGACCACGACTCAGATCTAGAGGATAGAACACCGCACAAAAATACGGACACAACACTGAAAGATACCCCGGAATCTAACGGGGACAAAAACTCATCAAATTCGGGAGTGATAGAAGCGCTTCAAGATCGTTTAAAGCAACTTGAAAAAGAAACCCAGCATCAACGAGAAGTGGGAAAGGATCTACAAAGAGAGGTAAGGCGACGCCGAGAATTAGAAGATAAACTTCTAAAACTCGAAGCCGATCTCAAAGCCAAAGCTACTCGGTCCACCCCTGAGGACAACTCTCGCAAAGATCAAGATCCATTCACTAGGGAGATCATGAAGACCAAAATCCCCAAGGACTTCAAACTTCCGGATATGACTTTATACGATGGCACTACAGATCCCAACCATCACCTCAGCAATTTCAGAAGTAGAATGTACCTCACCGACACCTCAGATGCAGTTCGCTGCAAAGCTTTTTCAACTACTCTCACAAAGACAGCAATTAGATGGTTCGATAACCTACCTCCAAAGTCCATCTCAAGCTTTGATGACTTAGCCAAAAAGTTCCTGGCCAGATTCTCCATCCAAAAAGATAAGGCTAAGCACGCCCTCAGTCTACTAGGAATCAAGCAAGGAGATCGGGAAAGTCTTCACAACTACATAGAAAGATTCAACATAATATGCCTAGACATACAAAGCCTACCAACAGAGGCCGCCATCATGGGCCTCATCAATGGCCTACGAGAGGGACCTTTTAGCCAATCTATATCAAAGAAATACCCCACATCTCTGGATGAAGTGCAAGAACGAGCGGAGAAATACATCAACATGGAAGAAAATTTTCGACTAGGAGAAACCTCAAAATCCAGATCTACCTACCGAGATAAAGATAAAGAGCCCAAAAAGAAAGAAGATCAACAAGGGGAAAAATTAAAAAATATCATAATTATACCCCTCTTCGGGTATCCCTTGTGGATGTTTACAAAGAAGTCTGCCACACAGAAAAAATATCCCCAGCTCGGCCACTCAAAGGCAAAAGAGGAGGAGGAAACCGGAACGAATATTGTGAATACCATCGCGTCCGTGGACATTCCACCAACGAATGCTTCGACCTAAAAAATGTCATAGAAAAATTGGTAAGAGAAGGAAAACTAGATCGATATCTGGCCACCCGAGACGATGAGGTTGGACGAACTGAGCGATCACCTCGTACACCAGAAAGACATGTTCATATGATACACGGAGGGTTTGCAGGAGGAGGAATTTCCAAATCATCTCGCAAAAGATATCTCAAAGAAGTATATCATGTCGAAGGAAAGGAGGAAGCACCCGACATCCCTGCAATTACGTTTACCAAAGAAGATGCATCCGGTATCATCTCAGGACACGACAATCCCATGGTCATCACCATTATACTGGCAAATGCAAATCTCCACTGCACACTGATAGACCAAGGGAGCTCCGCCGACATCTTATTCAAAACTGCCTTCGACAAGCTCGGCTTGGAAGATAAAGAACTTAGAGCATATCCAAACAGCCTGTTCGGACTGGGAGACACCCCAGTGCAACCACTTGGATACATCTCACTACACACAATGTTCGGAAGAGGAAACCAATCCAGAACACTCAAAATAGACTACATCGTGGTCGACGTGAGTTCAGCCTACAATGCTTTAATAGGTCAGACAACATTAAATCAACTCGGCGCAATAGTCTCCACTCCACATCTATGCATAAAATTCCCAACGACAGAAGGGATAGCTACAATAAAAATAGATCAGAAGATGGCGCGCCGATGTTATAACGAAAGTCTAAACCTTAGAGGCAGAGGAGAAGAATTCCACACAATTGAACTTGGTGGAGTTTAGAGGCGGAAAGAACTCCGTCCACAACCTGAAGGAGAAGTAGAGAAAGTCCAGATCGGAGACCTCCCGGACAAGACAACTAATATTGGCACGATTCTGAGAGGAGACATAAATGAATCACTCGTACAGTTCTTACGAGATAACGTCGATCTCTTTGCATGGAAAGCTGCAGACATGCCAGGCATAGACCCCGAACTGATGTGGCACAAGTTGGTAGTTTACCCAGGATCTCAGCCCATACAGCAAAGACGAAGAAAACTTGGGCCAGAACGATCCCAAGATGTGGAAGAGCAGGTACAAGCCCTATTAGAGGCAGGATTTATAAGAGAAGTCAAGTACCCACTATGGCTAGCAAACGTCGTCTTGGTGAAAAAGTCAAACGGGAAGTGGCGAATGTGCACTGATTACACTGATCTCAACAAAGCCTGCCCAAAAGACCCTTATCCACTCCCAAGTATCGACGCTCTGGTGGACGCCTCATCCGGATACAAGTACCTCTCGTTTATGGATGTATATTCCGGATACAATCAAATCCCAATGTATCCACCCGATCAAGAAAAAACTCGTTTCTAACACCAAAAGCAAACTACTGCTACATCGTAATGCCTTTTAGTCTTAAAAATGCGGGAGCTACTTATCAAAGGTTAATGAATAAAGTCTCTTCAGATCATATCGGAAAAATCATGGAAGTCTATGTGGACGATATGTTAATAAAGACACAAAGTGAAGAAACATTATTGTCTGACCTGGTCCAAGTGTTCGACACCATAAGGAAGCATGGCATGCGACTCAATCCTGCAAAATGCACCTTTGCAGTAGAAGCTGGCAAGTTCTTGGGTTTTATGCTCACACAAAGAGGAATCGAGGCAAATCCGGATAAATGTCAGGCCATACTCAACATGAAGAGTCCAACTTGTGTCAAAGAGGTACAACAACTCAACGGGAGGTTGGCAGCCTTGTCCAGATTTCTAGCATGATCGGCAATAAGGTCTCTCCCCTTCTACACCACTCTAAGAAAGGGAAAGAAGTTCGAATGGACAACGGAGTGCGAACAAGCCTTCCAGAATTTCAAAAGATTCCTAGGACAGCCACCTATCCTATCTCGGCCACGAGAAAGAGATCCACTCATATTATACCTCGCGGTAGGGAGTCGGGCAGTAGCTTCAGCGCTAATTCGGGAAGACGACAGTGGGCAACAACCTGTATACTTCATTAGTAAAGCACTACAAGGATCCGAGCTGAACTACCAAAAAATAGAAAAATTTTCCTATGCTCTCATACTAACATCTCGACGACTCCGCCCGTACTTCCAGGCTCACACCATTAAGGTTCGGACCAACCAGCCCATAAAAGGGATATTGCAGAAAACAGATCTAGCAGGCAGAATCTTGCAATGGGCAGTCGAGTTGTCCGAATTCGACCTTCAATACGAAGCTCGGACGGCCATCAAATCACAACACCTTGCCGACTTCATTGCAGAATTTACAGACACCCTGGAAACCCCACAGAATGGAATCTCTACGTGGACAACTCCTCAAATAAGACAGGAAGTGGCGCGGGCGTGATAATTGAAAGTAATCAAGGAACCCAAATCGAACTTTCTCTCAAATTCGGGTTCCCTGCCTCAAACAACCAAGCCAAATATAAGGCACTACTAGCTGGTTTGAAGCTGGCTAAAGAGGTTGGAGCTCAAAAACTCATCATCTTCAGCGATTCACAGGTGGTCACTTCACAAATAGCAGGAAGCTACCAAGCCAAGGACCCCACCATGAAAAAGTACTTGGATAAAACCAGGGAACAGCTCAGACAACTCGGGGAGTATAAGATCCGCCACATACCCCGCGAACAAAATGCCCGGGCTGATGCACTCTCAAAATTAGCCAGCACCAAATCAGGGGGCAAAAATAGAAGCCTCATCCAGGAAACACTACAGAACCCGTCAATCTCGGAAGAGGAAAAAGTCCTAGCCATAACAAGTCTAGATCAAGGATGGATGACTCCTATAATTAACTATCTCAAAATAGAAACACTCCCTACAGATAAGAAGAAGGCAAAGAGGTTAAAGCGGGAGGCACAATACTACACCATCATAAACAATACTCTTTACAAAAGAGGAATTTCATTCCCATTGTTAAAATGTGTACCGACTTCCAACACAAAGGAAGTTCTAGAAGAAGTACACAGCGGCATCTGTGGCAATCATCTCGGAACACAAGCACTCACCAAAAAAGTACTTCGGGCAGGATTTTATTGGCCAACTCTACAAAAAGAGGCCACAGAGTTTGTAAAGACATGTCCACCGTATGAAAAACATGCCAACTTTCACATCGCCCCGCCAGAAGAGCTCATCAGCGTAACCTCACCTTGGCCATTTGCAAAATGGGGACTCGACCTTCTCGGACCCTTTCCTCAGGGATCAGGACAAGTTAAATTCCTCATAGTAGGGGTAGACTATTTCACAAAGTGGATCGAGGCAGAACCCCTAGCTAACGCCACTGCTCAAAGAAGTCAAAAATTCCTATACAGAAATATTGTCACAAGGTTCGGGGTTCCATACTCCATCACCACAGACAGTGGCACCCAATTCACAGATGCAGGCTTCAGAAAATTAGTAGCCGACTTGAACATAAAGTACCAGTTTATTTCCGTCGAACATCCCCAAGCCAATGGACAAGCCGAAGCTGCCAACAAAGTCATATTGGCCGGGTTAAAACAGAGATTACAGGACGCAAAGGGAGCTTGGGCTGAAGAACTCCCACAAGTCTTATGGGCATATCGAACAACGCCACATTCCACCACAAAGGAATCACCCTTCCGATTAGCGTACGGAGTGGAGGTAATGATCCCAGTAGAGATTGAAGAAGGGTTGCCTAGAGTAGTCCACTACAATGAAGAAGCCAACTCCCAACTGCAAGGGGAAGAACTCGACCTACTTCCGGAAGTCCAGGAAAGAGCTCGGATCAGGGAAGAAGCACTAAAGCATCGAATGGCTTCAAGATATAATCAAAAGGTAGTGCCACGAGGTTTCACGGAAAATGACCTCACCCTAATCTGAAATGATATTGGAACAACTCGACCTGGAGAAAGAAAGCTGGCAGCAAACTGGAAAGGACCCTACTGAGTCGTAGAAGTACTTGGGAAGGGCTACTACAGACTGTCCGAACTCGATGGACGAGAGCTTCCTAGATCATGGCACGCCTGCAACCTAAGAAGGTACTATAGTTAGGGATGATAAAGGATCTTGGTATAAGGTACACTCTTTTTCCTGAAAAGGTTTTTTAATGAGATACCAAGTTAAGACCTACAAACTATCCGACTTAAAGGGATGAAAAACTCCCGCATGTATATATTTGCACTTTCTTTTGAGTAAAATATGTTTTAGATATTCTACAAATTCTCAAGACGCATTAATCTGAAACATTCATCGTTCGATTATATAGCAACAGATCGGCAGAAAGTGAAAAACAAATTCACTGCACGATCACGATAAAGACCAACAGAGATGAAAACACAATTCATCTAAAGGTTGACCAAACAAAGATTGAACTCACCTTCTACAAATCGGCAAAGATGAAAACAGAATAATGAAAGAAGTTATCGAAAGTGATTCGGAGAAAGGACCTGACGAGGTCCTAATGGATTGTTAAATAATAACTTAAAGACTAGCTGACGTTAAGAAGTCGGACCAAGTCAACCAAAGTTATAAGTAAACCCTGGAAAGAGGTCTGGCCAACCCTATTAAAGAGGATTACTTTAACTTAGAAGGGCTCGACATGACGAAGTCGGCCCAAAACATAAAAGTTATAAAAGTAATCCTTGAAAGAGACCTGAACAAGGTCCAAGAAAGAGGATTACAAAAATAACTTAGAAGGGCCCGACATGGCGAAGTCAGCCCAAAACATAAAAGTTATAAAAGTAATCCCTGAAAGAGACCTGAACAAGGTCCAAGAAAGAGGATTACAAAAATAACTTAGAAGGGCCCGACATAGCGAAGTCGGCCCAAAACATAAAAGTTATAAAAGTAATCCCTGAAAGAGACCTAAACAAGGTCCAAGAAAGTGGATTACAAAAAGAACTTAGAAGGGCCCGACATGGCCAAGTCGGCCCGAAACATAAAAGTTATAAAAGTAATCCCTGAAAGAGACCTGAACAAGGTCCAAGAAAAAGGATTACAAAAATAACTTAGAAGGGCCCGACATGGCAAAGTCGGCCCAAAACATAAAAGTTATAAAAGTAATCCCTGAAAGAGACCTGAACAAGGTCCAAGAAAGTGGATTACAAAATAACTTAGAAGGGCTCAACGTGAAGAAGTCGGCCCAAAACGTAAGGTAATCCCTGAAAGAGACCTAAGCAAGGTCCAAAAAAGAGGATTACTAACAACAACTTGGACAAAACCGACATGGCGAGATCGGGCTTCCGAAAGCTTTAGCGTTATACCAAGTAAATTCGGATAAAGACCCGAACGAGGTCCAAACAACACAAATTACTAGAAACAACTTCAGGAGGCCGACATTCACAACCTCAAAGGAACCAAGCCACAAGTATGAAAAACAGAGGCAATCCAAAGAGGTCGAACAAACGAGGCTCCAACACTTCCAAAAAACCAAGAAAGATAAAGACCGACATGATATTAAAAGCATGAAGTTATAATAGAAACAAGTTCAAAGAGGCTACCCAAATCAGCCCCAAGAACTTGGGAAGCTATTTTTGTTTTCCAAAAGGAAGTTGCTAAACAAGCAACTAAAAAGTGTCAACAGTCAGCAACATCACTTACAAAATAAAAAGTTTAAAAAAGCCCACAAGCCGGGCAATCTACACCAGCAGTTAGAAAATTCAGTTAACATCAGAAGGCTTTGCGGCAGCATCGACACGGGGTGAAGGAGGGCGAGTCTGAAGAGGCACTGCATCCACCGTCCCGTCATCCCGATTTAATATCTGACAATTAGGCTCTGGTTCGGGATGACTAATCCCAGCAGGAGGAGCTGAAGAAGTCGGCACAACAGTGACTTTGGCGACCGGCACAGGAAGGGGTTCGACATCATCGTCATCGGGATCATCAGGGACAATCTTGCCATCCTTCACAACATTATCCAGACTGAAGAGAGTAAGGTCGGCCTCAGGTGCAAGAACCTGAACCTGCTCCTTCAGGTTCTCATAAGCAGCAGTTACGTTGCCTACAAGGTGACCCTGGAGCTCGGCATAATCAACCCGGGCAGACTCCAACTCCTCCCTAAGACGCATCACCTCCCTGTAGGCCGTAACATAGCTATCCTTGTGCCTCAAAGCCGTGTCTTCAGCCAACTTTACAGAAGCCGCCAAGGCAATAGAACTAGCCTTCTCACCCTCCAACTCTTTCTCAAGCTTGGACACCTTCACCTTGAGCTCCTCCTTCAAACCTTTCATCCGATCGAACTCTAATTTGGCCTCCTCCATAAAGGCCTTCGTAGCATGAAGAGGAAGATCTTGAGCAGTCTGATATAAGGCCGCCCCCATATGTGCCATCTTGACACTACTTCGAGTTATAAAGTCTAAATGGTGAAGGAGTGACACATCATCCATAGGGAGGGCACCATAAGGACCGATCTGCTGGTCGACAAACCCAACAGCATCGAAGTCAGGGGCATCCAGATTGAAGGGTTCAACAGTTCGAGATCTTTTGGAAGGTGGAACAACCAGAGGAGAAGACGCAGCAGCAGCAGAAGACTGCGGAAGATCCACCACACGGACTCGAGGAGTAGGGATCATTCTCCTCGGGCCGGGAGAGCTCTGCATAGACGGTTTTGACGTCACCTGTGAAGACCCTTCCCCAGGTCACTCCCCTTGGGTCGGGACAAGAAAGCAAACCCTCTCCTCAGAGTCAGGTGCCACCAATTCATAATTCCTCTCTTGACCTCTACTCTTGCAGAGACGGTGATGTTTTCTAAGCTCTACACAAAATTCAGAATTGGCTAAAAAAACACACAGCAACACCAGGGAGTCTAACCAATCAGACATTCCCTCGGGAACTTTAGAAGAAGCCTCGACAATATTTTTGCAAGAAGACATGGCCAACTAGTCCTACAAACAAGAAAAGAAGAGCGTATAACTAAAAAACATATCGGACAAAAGTCAAAACAACTCAGCTAGTATAGTTCAGACAGCACAAACAACAAAAGGAAAACCCCAGGACCCACACCAAAGATCCAGGGGCATCCTTTGGAGGCAGTGACAGGGTAAGGACCCAGAAAAAATCTACAATGCTAAAATCTGGACAAAACCCTCGACGAAGAAAAAAACCCCCTTTTCCAGACAAACAACAACACGAAGAGAAAGACAAAGCAAAAGAAAGAACGTTATCTGCTACAAAGTCTATCAGCAAAGAAAACCACAAAAGGCACAGTCTTTTTCAAAAGATCATCAAACAGTTCATCAACCCAAAATTCCAAAATATGAAGGCGACAGTCAGAAATAGTAAGCAAACATGCAAACAAGCAAAACCTCAATCATCGGAAGAAATGCCAAAAGCATGCATTACAACAGTAAATTCGAGCATAACGACGCAAAAGGTTCAGACTTTCCAGCATACATTCCGAAAATTAAAGCTTTATCAAAAGACAACCGAAGGCAAAACGATGAAAGAAGTGAAGAAACAGAAAGAAAAATCAACCTGAACAAAGAAGGAAGCTTCGATAGGAGATGGAAGATGGAGAGACAGAATCGCCTTTCAAAGAAACACCCAGAAATTGCCAAATGACGCCGCAACGCAAAAAACGCAAAATTCAGGCGAGAACAGAAAGCGAGAGAATAAAAGGGGAAGTTACAAAGAGAAACGAAGAAGAGAAACCGTTTTTGTGTAAAATTCAAAATAAAAGAGCCAAGGGAAACGGAGCATTAAAAAGCAATTAATAAAGGTATTAAACCCTCGCACATTCCCAAGGCTAGGACGCTAATACAAAAAGCGCGCGCTCTCAGAGGAAAACGAAAGAAGAAACGTTCCACATTCAAAAACAAAGACTCTACAAAGAAAGAAAGAAGTCGACGAATGCTCTAGTTCGGCTTCATCAAAGAAGGATCGAAGTCCTAAGAACTAGGACTCGACCTCAAAAAAGACCGAGCTCGAGCAGGGGCACTGTTCATACCCTGGGTCGAGCTATCCGACCCGGGATGTTCAGTAACAAGGCGACCGACCTCTTCAGGTCAGATTATCCGACCTCTTCTCAAAGAGCTCGGCCAAATCGACTGGAAAGCCCAGTAAAGGGCCCAAATAGAGGAACACGACCCAAATCCAAAGGCAATCTAAGCCTATAGAGATAAAGGCGGTTCCCTTGAAGATAAGCTGACCTCACCCAAAAGATAAGATAAGATAACTAACTTATCTTATCTAAGAAGGTCAGCCCACGACCATTATAAATACACTGGAGCACCCAGGTATAACTCATACTTTGATTCTACTAAAAACCTGTTTAATACCCATGCTAACTTAAGCATCGGAGTCTCTTGCAGGTACTCCCCACCCTCCGATGACGAAGGATCAGCAGCGCATCCAGTATAACAAGTCGGACACGACAGCTCCGGCTGCCACTCACAGCCGGACACGTCATCTCCGATAAGCTCAGAAGATCTCGTCTGAGATCGGCCTACAGTTTCAGGTAACCCTCGGAACAGGTATAGATTGTCGACTTCCCTTCTCTGTGTTCTTACCCTGTTGTTGCCTCCAAAGGGTGCCCCTGGACTTTCGTGTAAGTCTTAGGGTTTCCCTTTTACTGCTGTATCTAACACTTGATGTTTTGCTGTTATTGTCTGAATTGTTTCCTTATTTGCTTGAGTTGTTTGGTAGTAACCCCATTTTTCTTTTTCTCACTAACATTGCTGAGATGTCTACTAAGATCCCGGATGGCATGTCTGACTGGCTGGATTCCATAGTTTTAATGTGTGTTACTATGGCTGACCCTGAGTACTATGTGCGACTTAGGAGGTTCCATAGAATATGTAGGGATAGGGATGAGGAGAAGAATTATGAGTTGGTGTCGCCGGACTCTGAGGAGAGGGTTTGTTTTCCTTCCTTAACTCCGGGGGAACGACCCTGACCTGATATGGTTAGGACCTTTTCTTCCTCCGAGGTTGATGGATTTTGTAGTATTTCTTGGATGAGGCTTCTATTATTACTCCCTGGTTTGGTGTTGGCTAGTTTTGAAAGTGCACCAGCTCAGGTATTATGTTCCTAAGGTATATGTCGGACCTCATATCCCCCGAATTGTCCGAGCTGTTGGTGCTGGTTAGTTTTGAAAGTGCATCAGCTCGGGCATTCTGTTCCCGAGGTATATGTCGGACGTCATATCCCCCGAATTGTCCGAGCTGTTCTCTGGTTTTGTCCAGGGTCCCCCAAATTGTCCGTGCTGTTCTCTAGTTTTGTCCAGGGTCCCTCGAATTGTCTGAGGTATTTTTTCATGGTGGGATCCTTAGCTTGGTATCTTCCTTCTATTTGTGAGGTGACTACTTGTGAATCACTGGACACGGTAAGCTCCTACCTTCTTAGCCAGCCTTAAACCAGTCAGTAGTGCCTCGTATTCAGTTTGGTTATTTGGCTCGATTTAGGTTACCTGATCGCTTTCTATAATTACACCTGCACCACTCTCGGTTTTGTTTGAAGAGTCATCCACGTAGAGATTCCATTTTGTGGGAGTTCCCGGGGTGTCAGTGTACTCTATAATGAAGTCGGCAAGATATTGTGATTTGATGGCTGTCCAAGCTTCATATCGAAGATCAAATTCGGATAACTCGACTGCCCACTGTAGGATTCTTCCAGCTAAGTCTGTTTTCTGTAAGATGCCTTTTATGGGCTGGTTGGTCCGAACTCTGATAGTGTGAGCTTGAAAGTATGGGTGGAGTCATCGAGAAGTGAGTATGAGGGCGTAGGCAAACTTTTTCTATCTTTTGATAGTTTAGTTTGGCCCCTTGTAGAGCTTTGCTAATGAAGTAGAGGGGTTGTTGCCCACTTTCGTCTTCTCTGACTAGTGCTGAGGCTATTTCCCGACTTCCCACTACGAGGTATAATATGAGTTCTTCACTTTCCCGTGGTCTGGTAAGAATGGGTGGTTGCCCCAAGAATTTTTGAAATCTCGGAAGGCTTGTTCGCACTCCTTGCCCTTTTCAAACCTCTTTCCCTTCCTTAATATACCTCTTTGAGGTGTCTTTTTGTGAGATGATTTAGAGATCCCTCCTCCTGCGAATCCTCCATTTATCATATAAACATGTCTCTCAGGAGTGTGAAGTGGACGTTCAACTTGTGCGACCTCTTCGGTGTGAGGTGGACGTTCAACTCGTCTGTCCTCTTTGGTGTGAGGTGGACGTTCAACGCGTCCGACCTCTTCGGTGTAAGGTGGACGTTCACCTCGTCCGACCTCTTCGTCCCTTCTTCTTTTTCTTGGTTCATCCACTTTATTGGCTAAGTACCGATCTAATCGCCCTCCTCTTGCCAATTTCTCTATGACATTCTTTAGGTCGAAACACTCGTTAGTAGGATGGTGGTACTCGTAGTATTCTGTCCGACTTCCTCCTCCTTTTTTGCTTCTGATTGGGCGAGGTGGTGGGATCTTCTCAGTGTTGCATATTTCTCGGTAAACATCCACAAGAGATAGGTTTCTCAGTGGGTTGGTCTTCTTTCTTCCTGGATTCTTTATCCTTGTCTTGTGGTGGTTTAGGAGAATCCGGTTTTTGAGCTGTCTCCCCTTCGGGAGTTCTCCTCCATATTGATATATTTTTCCGCCCTTTTGTGAACCTTGTTTAGAGATGTTGGGTACTTCTTGGATATTGAGTGGCTGAAAGGTCCTTTTCTTAGGCCATTGATGAGTCCCATGATGGCCGCTTCTGTTGGAAGACTTTGTATGTCAATGCATGCTTTGTTGAATCTTTCCATGTAGCTGTGAAGGCTTTTCCGATCTCTTTATTTAATTCCCAGCAAGCTTGGAGTGTGTTTGCCTTTATCCTTCTAGATGGAGAACCTGGCAAGGAACTTTTTAGCAAGGTCGTCAAAACTTGTGATGGATCTTGGAGGCAAACTGTCGAACCACTTTATTGTTGTCTTCATTAGGGTAGTCGGGAAGGCTTTGCAACAAATAGCGTCCGAGGCATTAGTGAGATACATTCTGCTTCTGAAATTGTTGAGGTGATGGCTTGGATCCGATGTGCCGTCGTACGGGGTCATGTCGGGAGCTTTGAAGTCCTTTGGGACTTTAGCTTTCATGATCTCTTTGGTGAATGGGTCTTGATCTTTGTGGGGGCTATCTTCATGACTGGATCGAGCGGTCTTGGTTTCGAGATCAGCTTCGAGCCTTAAGAGCTTGTCCTCTAGCTTTCGACGTCGTCTTGTTTCTCTCCGAAGGTCTCTTTCAGCTTCACGTTCATGTTCAGCTTCTTGTTCCAGCTGTTTAAGGCGATTCTGTTGCTCACGGATAGCTTCCAAAATTTTTGTGTTTGGGGGTTGCTTATCTCCCCCGTTTTGAGGTGTGTCTTTGGAGGTGGCGTCCGTGTTTTTGTTTGGCATTCTGCCCACCAAACCAGAGTTGTGGTCATTGTCATGGTCGTCCGCCATGGTGATGGGATGACTTCCAGGTTCCCCGGCAACGGCGCCAATGTTCCGAGGGTTACCTGAAACTGTAGGTCAATCTCGAACGAGATCTTCTGTGCTAATCGGCGCTGACGTGTCCAACTTGTAAGTGGTGGCCGGAGCTATCGCGTCCGATTTGTTGGACTGGTGGTGATGCTGATCCTTTGTCACCAGAGGGTGGTGGTACCTGCAAGGGACTTCGATGCTTAAGTTAGCAAGGGTATTAAGTAGGTTTTTAGTAGAATCAGAGTATGAGTTATACCTGGGTGCTCTAGTGTATTTATAATGGTGAGGAGCGACTTCTTTGGAGATAAGATAGTTATCTTATCTTATCTTATCTTTTGAGTGAAGTAATCTTATCTTCAAAGGAACCGCCCTTATCTCTATAGGCTTGGGCTGCCTTTAGATTTGGGTCGTGTTCCTCTGTTTGGGCCTTCTTGGGCCTTTGTAGTGATTTGGCCGAGCTCTTGGAGAAGAGGTCGGATGTTCCTAACCTGAAGAGGTCGGTTGGCTTGTCGTCGATCATCCCGGGTCGGACATCTCGACCCAGGGTATGAACACAATCCTAAGCTCCATATCCATCACAAGATTCAAACTTAAGCATTCTAAAACAAATAAGCATAATATAACAATATTAACTTAAATAAACCGGGTAATCTATCTTAGGAAATTTCTACTCTAACCAAACACCGCTGTCCCACAGCCTTCGCCAACCTATCCTCCATGTGATCCCATCGCCATCGCCTTCCGAACCTCCTCAATCCCAGTAGAAAGCACAATTAATAAAAATGCAAGTAATTCACAAGTAAAAGCATACGAAGCAAGTAGATCAAGTAAGCAAATAGGCATGTTATTTAATTAGGCATACAATTACAAGTCGGCAAAGCAAACAAACAGATAGAGAATGCATACGATGAATGCCTGCCCTACTGGCTATGATATCACATTGTCGGTTCAACTGCCAACCCGACACATCTCCATGGAGACGTCGCCCTTCAGAATAATCAATGGGAACCCCCGAGATATAGTGCTCGGATCATTGTCCAGGGTTTTGCGCCTGCACGCTCTATTGATCTGAAGGGATGCGAGCAGAATACTCTTGCCTCAGACCTCACATCTCAATGTAAGCGGGATTAACCACCGTCCTTACGCCGCCGCCGCTACCTCGACAGGCGGGATTAACCACCGTCCCTGCTGGGCGCATAGCGTCTCATAATCTCAGTAAAAACATTATTTCAGTGGTTTTCAAAAAAAAATTTCAGTATACAGAGATCCATCATCTCAATCCGAGTCCTCAACTCATCTCAACCACTGTCCATTCATAACTCAGTTTCCAAATATCAAAAGTTCATCATTCCTCATCACATACATCAATCATCCTTCACCTAATGTCAAACCATTCTCAGCACGCCAGAAACCTAGGCCTCCGTTTTCTAATTTATCATAACATCATGTACTAGAACCCTTAAGTTATATCCCATGTTCTATTACTCAAAACTAGGCCCAAAAGTCCTAAAATGGTGTTATAGAGGCTTACAACCTTGTTAGGAAGGTAGAATAGTTGAAAAACAAGAAAAATTTGAGAAACAGGACGTGTGCGTCCGCAAAGGGGTTTGTGCGTGCACATGCCCAGCAAATTTTTAAAAGTGTGCGTACGCACAGGTGTCAAAACTAAAAAGGTCTGTTCACACGCAAAACCTGTGTCAGTGCCCCCAACAGACTGGCCTTCCCGACGTGTATGTCCGCACAGGCCTGTGCATCCGCACAGGTTGAAATTATTCTTTAGATATGCACGCGCACAAGCTGTGCTAGCGCTGCAAACAGAACGTAGTTCCCTGCCTGTGCATGCGCACAGGTGTGTGCATCCGCACAGGTCAAAATTTTTCGCAGGGTGTGCGTCCGCACGAGAGTGTGCGCTCGCACATATCAGAAATCATGAAATTATGCAACTTTGCAGAATTTCAGATTTTTAACACCAACTTTGAATGATCATAACTTCCTCTTCAAAATTTCAATTTTCACAAAATTTATATCGATTTAAAAGGTTTTCAAAGATCTTTAATTCTAAACAATTTTCAATCAATTTTGAAAATCGAGGCAAAAGTTATGATCGAACAAAGTTCATCAAGAACTAACTTTTACCCAAAATTACAATTTCCACAATTCCTTTATAAAACACAACCAAGACCAAACCAAACCATTCCAAACTCCAATTCTCATCAAAATCAACACCCTATGGCATATTACACCAAGCTTAACACATATTTCTTCACTTTACCTCGTCCTCAATCTCCATATTGATATATCACATATAATCAAACCTCATTAATATATTCCCAATCAATTAACATCAATATCACATTTATCAACATAATTCACTCCCCAACTTCACAAATCATTCATCCTCATCATACCACTATCAATTATCAATATCTAACTCAAAAATCATCATTTTATCATACATCATCATACAATAGCATCCAACAACTCATCAACCATTCAAATCCAATCCTATCCTATGGGTCACTAGCCTAAGTGTCCATGAATATTATATACTACATAAAGGAAACTAAAACCATACCTTGGGCGATCCCCTATATGTCCAAAACTCAAAATTGAGCACTAGAGAGCTTTTAACCAAAATCCAAGCTTTCACTTCCACTCTAATAAGCACAATTAAGTTCCAAAAGCTCCCAAAGCCACAATAATCAAACTATATACATATAAATCACCTCAATCAACCTAGGGTTCCAATTAAACATAAATTCACAAGGGTTTAATGGCTCTTACCTCTTCCAACAGATTTGGATGTCAAAACCCAATACTAAGCAAGGCTTAGAGTAAACCTAAACATCCAAAACACAAGATTTCACTCAAAACCAAACCCAAAAATTCGAATTTCACAAGGGCATGAAAATTGGGCAGAGAATCTCGAGAAACTTACCACATGGCCTAGATAGAAATGACGGGCTCGGTGAGAGCTTCGCGTAGCCACTGACAGCATGCGAATCGGAGCACCATAGCTCGAGATATCGCGACTTGAAGTGAGAAGTGAATAGTGTTTTCCCCCTTCTCTTTTCTCTCTTCTCATGCAGCTGGTGTTTATGTTGTGTGAGTGGTTTATGGCTGAAAAGGGTTCACTTAAAGGACTTATATATGTTGGGCTTGGGCCCAACTTGGGCCTGGTCCAACCCGTTAGCGTTTTTAGCCCGTTTGGCCCAACTTCGGGCCAAACCTTTAAAATTAACGCCCCGTTTTCCATTTCTAATGGTTTTCTAAGATTTTTGACGATTTTCACTTTTCCTCATGTGGTACCGGGCAGACTTGAACCGGTTCAACTGATTTAACTGCCGGTTCGCAGTTTTTCATGGTTTTTCGCAGAAGGCACATTTTCTGACTCAGAAAAACCCACTGAGTCCAAAAATCACCTTTAAATCCTCAAATTCTCTCTCTAACTTTTCGGAATCTAATTTGGACAATATTAATTACTTAATTAACTGGGTGATTAATTGCGGCTCTTACATTCTCCCCACCAAATAAGAAATTTTTCCCTCAAAATTTGAATTACCTGAAAAAAGTTCGGGATAATCCTTTCGCATTTCGGACTCCAATTCCCACATATGCTCTTCTACTCCTGCTCGCTCCCAAGCAACTTTAACCAATGAAACGTCCTTTCCTCGCAGCTTCTTCACACTAGTGTCGTCGATCCTCACTGGCGTCACTTGGAAGGTTAAGTTCTCCTTCAACTCCACCGACTTGGGCTCCAATACATGAGCCGCATCCGACGTGTACTTGCGGAGTTGTGACACGTGGAATACGTCATGCAAGTTAGACAGATGAGGTGGCAAAGCTACTTGATACGCCGCCGGCCCGAATTGCCTTAAAACCTCAAACGGTCCTATATACCTCGGATTCAACTTCTTGGCCTTGATTGCTCTTCCAATCCCAGTTGTCGGTGTCACCCGAAGAAATACATATTCTCCCACTTCAAACTCTAACAGTTTCCTTCTCTGGTCCGCGTAGCTCTTCTGTCGACTTTGAGCAGTTAGAATCCTTGCACGAATCTTCTTAATGTTCTCAATAGTCTCTGCTATCACCTCAGGACCCAAAACACTTGCTTCACCAGATTCACACCAACAAAGTGGAGACTGGCA
Organism: Arachis ipaensis; assembly: GCF_059453495.1. NCBI lineage: Eukaryota > Viridiplantae > Streptophyta > Magnoliopsida > Fabales > Fabaceae > Arachis > Arachis ipaensis. The sequence continues at coordinate 141,489,229 of NC_142436.1, forward strand.
CTTTCGTCCATACAAGGCTTCATACGGAGCCATCCCTATGCTCGCATGAAAGCTGTTGTTATACGCAAACTCCACCAATGGCATGTAACGATCCCAACTCCCGGGTTGATCCAATACACATGCTTTTAGTATGTCTTCCAACGTCTGAATAGTTCTTTCCGACTGTCCATCGGTTTGTGGATGATATGCGGTACTGAGACATAGCTTCGTACCAAAAGCTCTTTGGAAATCTCCCCAAAACTTTGATGTGAATGATCACGGTCCGACACTATGCTTGATGGCACACCATGCAACCTTACTATCTCCTTGATGTACAATCTCGCCAACTCCTCCATAAAACAATTTACTCGGATAGGCAGAAAATGAGTGGATTTGGTTAAGCGATCCACGATCACCCAAATTGAGTCAAATCCCGACCTAGTCCTCGGTAAACCGTTCACAAAATCCATTGCAATTCCTTCCCACTTCCACTGGGGAATCTCAAGTGGTTGTAGCATTCCCGACAGTTTCTGATGCTCTATCTTCACCTTCTGGCAAGTTAAACACTTGGATACCACTGTTGTTGCATCACCCTTCATCCCAAGCCACCAGAACATCTTCTTTAGGTCATAATACATCTTCGTGCTCCTGGGATGAATAGAAAACCCACTGTTGTGAGCTTCCGACAACAAATCTCACCTCAAACTTCCTACATCCGGTATGTAAATCCTTCCCTTGTATCTTATAACCCTTCATCATCCTTAGTGAATTCTTCGCGCCTCTTATCACCAACTGGTTGAAACAATTGCAGAAGCTTCTGCCCATCTTGCTGAGCCTTTTGTATTTCTGATTTAAAAGTGCTTGAGATTTGTAGCTGGTTCAAACAAGCTCTTCCGGCAACTTCACCAATATCCAGTTTAAGATCCACAAACTTATCTACTAGCTCCTCTTCCTTGATTCTCATCCAAGCTATTGTTAAAGATTTCCGACTCAAGGCATCTGCTACTACATTCGCCTTTCCAGGATGATAACTCAACTCAAAATCATAATCTTTAAGCAACTCCATCCACCTTCTCTGACGCATATTTAGCTCTTTCTGATCAAAGATGTACTCGAGACTCTTATGATCAGAAAAGACGTTAAACCTCACTCCATACAAGTGGTGTCTCCAAATCTTCAATGCAAACACAATCGCCGCTAATTCCAAGTCATGAGTGGGGTAATTCACCTCATGCGGTCTCAGCTGACGCGATGCGTAAGCCACCACATTCCGATGTTGCATCAACACGCAACCCAAACCTTTCAGTGATGCATCACAAGATACTTTGAATGGTTCATGCGGTTCTGGCAAAATCAAAACTGGCGCTGAAGTTAACTTCTGCTTCAAAGTTTGAAAAGTCTCTTCACACTCCAACCTCCACACAAATGGCACCTTTTTCCTTGTTAATTTCGTCATTGGTAGCACAATCCGGGAAAATCCTTCGATAAATCTTCGGTAATATCCGGCTAAACCCAAAAAGCTCCTGACTTCCGTCACAGTCGTTGGTCTTTCCCATTCCATCACCGCTTCTACCTTAGAAGGATCTATAGCTATTCCTCATTTGCTCACCACGTGGCCTAAAAACTTTACTTCTTCCTTCCAAAACTCGCACTTTGACAACTTAGCGTACAACTTCCGCTCCTTTAAGAATTACAACACAATCCTCAAGTGTTCCTCATGCTCCTTTGCCGTCTTAGAGTATACCAAGATGTCATCTATGAAAACCACCACGAATTTGTCCAAAAAGGAAAATAGCAGGTGCATTCGTTAACCCAAAGGACATTACCGCAAACTCGTAGTGTCCATAGCGTGTTCTAAATGCAGTCTTAGGAATATCATCCTCCTTCACCCTTATCTGATGGTAACCGGATCTCAAATCGATCTTGGAAAACACTCCAGCTCCTTGCAATTGATCCATCAAGTCATCTATCCTTGGCAGCGGGTACTTGTTCTTCACGGTCACTTTGTTTAACTGTCAGTAATCCATGCACAAGCGCATTCCTTCATCCTTCTTCTTTACCAATAAAACTGGCGCTCCCCATGGTGATACACTCGGTCGAATGAACCTCTTGTTCAGAAGCTCTTCTAACTGAGTTTTTAACTCTGCCAACTCTATCGGAGCTATTTTATACAGCGCAATTGATATTGGCCCGGCTCCCGGCACCAATTCAATCACAAATTCAATTTCCCTTTGAGGTGGAAACTCAGGGATATCTTCCGGGAATACCTCAGGAAAATTTCTAACCACCGGTATCTGATCCAAGTTCTGAGCATCACCCAACGCATTAGCAGCCAACAGAATATAGCCCTGACACTCCTTCCCACTACAATGCACCATTATGGAGTTCAGGTAATATCCCGCAGCTACCACCGCTCCATTTTCTCCGTCCAGCATAAACCGAATTGTCCGTTCAAAACAATCCAACAAAACCCGATTCTTCGACAACCAATCAAACCCCAAAATCATTTCTAGCCCCACCATTGGTAAACAGATCAAATCATGCACAAAATCTCTACCCTCAAGCTTGAAACCTACTTGTCTACAACCTAATCTAGTCATAACTGTCTGATGCGGAGTATGTACATGCAGATCAAAAGGTAACTCTGACATTTTCAAACCTAATTCCTCAACTTTAGCAAACGAAATAAATGAATGCGAAGCTCCAGTATCATACAATGCAACTAAGGATTTGTCACCAATTAAACATATACCTCTCATCAATGGATTCGCCTTAGAAGCATCCTTGGCATTCACAGCAAAGACTCGACCTTGATGTTAATTCTGGCCCGCATTCTGGTTCCTCCCACGAATGCAATCCCTCGCAATGTGGCCAGGCAACCCACAACTGAAGCAACCACCTAAACCAATTTTGCATGAGTCATAAGGATGGAAATGCCTACAACGTACACAAGTCAAATCCATAGAATTTTTACTCTGATTTCCTCTCCCCTTAGCATACTGAAACTGAGTCTGAGTGTTCTTCCTGAAACCTCCTTGACCTTGAGGTGCATATCCTCCTCTTTTGAAGCTTTGACCTCTAGGATGGAAATACTTGTCACACCCTCGACTAGAGATCCCTCCATGAGTGTCCTTGGATGCCGACACGGTCTTGGCATATTCTTCCGCCACTCTCGCCTTGTTCACTACGTCGGAGAAGACACGGATCTCCATGGGCGCCACAGCAGTCATAATGCTATCCCTTAAACCTCTCTGGTACTTAATGCACTTCCAGCTCTCGTAAGTCTCCGGGGCACCTTGACATACCCTAGAAAACCTACAGAGTTCCTCAAACTTGTTGGAGTAATCTGCCACAGACATGGAACCTTGCTTCAGTTGCATCAGTTCTATCTCCTTTGCTTTCCTTGCAGACTCAGGGAAATACTTCTTATAGAAGGCCGCTTGGAATACCTCCCATGGAATGTCAGCATTTTGAAGTAGTAGCAAGCGACACTCTGCTTGCTACCAGGGCTGGTACTCTCCCGCTAGCTGATAAGCGGCAAACTCGACATACTGATTGAGGGAAACATGCTGCGCCTGTAAAGCACGCTCCATAGCCTGAAACCAGTGATCCGCTTCAGTAGGATTAGTGGATCCTCGGAAAGTGGGCGGATGAACCTTAAGGAACGTCACCAAGGTCATCGGAAATCCTCCCGTGTTATCATCATTTCCCTCAGCATTATCATTGGCATTTCCTTCTCCGTTTCCATTGCCATTCCCCGCCGGTTGGCCTAACCTCTACACAGCTTGCAGAGTCGCAGCAGCATTAGCTTCCATGGTATTTGCGAGATTCGCCATTGCCGCCATGAATTCGGCATGGTTGTTAGCCGGTTGCTCATTTATACTTTCTCGTGTACGTGTTCGACCTCGTCCGCGAGTAGCCATGTAGGGTTCCTGTCTACACCAAACAATCGATATCAAGGTGATCAGTCTCAATATCAAAAGCCTAGTGCTTCAATTATCCCAAACAGGCACTCATAAACAAGCATGCTATGCAATATCAAACAGATAACCTAATAGCATCAAAGAAAAGACATGCAGAGTATGCAATGAAGCACAATCAGTCTATCCCTCAGGCTCACAAGGACGAACTACTCTGATACCACTAAATGTAACACCCTAATTAGCCTAAGCTTTACCTCGCATCGTAAAGTAAAGGTTAATCAAAGATTACGATAGTTCAAAGCTCATACATATTATATATATAGAAAGAATAGTATAATCTAGAAGCCCGATGAAGGATATAGCTCAAATTTTGGATTTGAAAAGCGCAAAATGCACTAACGAAACTACTAGCTTAAGGCACAAGAAACAGATAAGATACAACAAAATATAAGTATATAATATCATAGGAAACTAGCCTCGACTCGTGGAGTTTAAGCCGACTAGCCATATACAGGTATACAAAACCATACAGTGAAAACAGCTTATACAAGTTTTTCTCTCCTAAAATAAGCCTCTAGGCAAAGACAAAATACAAAAGAGAGATGTATAAACAAGATAAACCAAAAGGACTCCAAAAGAATCCAAGATCCTCCGCTTCTGTCACCATCTAAAGCAACTCACCGAGGTGGGTTGCGACCTACATCTGAAAAATACAACAAAGATATGGTATGAGAACTGGAGGTTCTCAGTATGGTAACAGTGCCTAGTGATGTAGGATATAAAACAAGATTCAAACTTAAGCATTCTAAAACAAATAAACATAATATAACAACATTAACTTAAATAAACCGCGTAATTCATCTTAGGGGATTTCTACACTAACCAAACACCACTATCCCACAGCCTTCACCAACCTATCCTCCATGCGATCCCATCGCCACCGCCTTCCGAACCTCCTCAATCCCAGTAGAAAGCACAATTAATAACAATGCAAGTAATTTACAAGTAAAAGCATACGAAGTAAGTAGATCAACTAAGCAAATAGGCATATTATTCAATTAGGCATACAATTACAAGTTGGCAAAGCAAACAAACAGATAGAAAATGCATATGATGAATGCCTGCCCTACTGGCTGTGATATCACATTGTCGGTTCAACTGCCAACCCGACACATCTCCATGGAGACGTCGCCCTTCGGAATTATCAATGAGAACCCCCGAGATATAGTGCTCGGATCATTGTCCAGGGTTTTGCGCCTGCACGCTCTATTGATCCGAAGGGATGCGAGCGGGATACTCTTACCTCAGACCTCACATCTCAACGTAAGCGGGATTAACCACCGTTCTTACGCCGCCGCCGCTACCTCAACAGGCGGGATTAACCACCGTCCCTGCCGGGCGCATAGCATCTCATAATCTTAGTAAAAACAATATTTCAGTGGTTTTCAAAAAAACATTTTCAGTATACAGAGATCCATTATCTCAATCCGAGTCCTCGACTCATCTCAACCACTGTCCATTCATAACTCAGTTTCCAAATATCAAAAGTTTATCATTCCTCATCTCATACATCAATCATCCTTCACCTAACGTCAAACCATTCTCAGCACGCCAAAAACCTAGGCCTCCATTTTCTAATTTATTATAACATCATGTACTAGAATCCTTAAGTTATATCCCATGTTCTATTACTCAAAACTAGGCCCAAAAGTCCTAAAATGGTGTTATAGAGGCTTACAACCTTGTTAGGAAGGTAGAATAGTTGAAAAATAAGAAAAATTTGAGAAATAGGACGTGTGCGGCCGCACAGGGGCCTGTGCGTGCGCACGCCCAGAAAATTTTTAAAAGTATGCGTACGCACAGGGGTGTGCGTACGCACAGGTGTCAAAAATAAAAAGGTCTGTTCACTCGTACAACCTGTGCCAGCGCCCCCAACAGGTTGGCCTTTCCGACGTGTGCGTCCGCACAAGTTGAAATTATTCTTTAGATATGCGCGCGCACAAGCTGTGCTAGCGCTGCAAACAGAACGCACTTCCCTGCCTGTGCGTGCGCACAGGTGTGTGTGTCCGCCATGGTTTTGAAAACCGAACCGGACCGGCTGGTTCAACTGGAAAAACTGGAAACCGGTCACCTAACCGGTCCGAGTAAGGTCAGAAACCGCCTGACAAAAAACCGGTGAAAAAACTGGTCGAACCGGTGGTTAACCGATGAACCGGGAGAACCGTCCGGTTTTTTGGCGGTTTTTTTTGAAAACCAAACTATTAAATAGCGTCGTTTTGAAGGTGAGAAAAAAAAAACAACGAAAGAAAGGCCAAAAAGGCCCCAATCCCCACCCCACCCCTTTCTGTCTCTCTCTCTCACTCATACCCACCAGAAAACCCTAGTCCCACCCATAATCCTCTCCTCTCTTCGAATTCCAAGAATAGCCACCACCCACCATCCCATTTCAGAGCTTAAACTCATTGCCGACCCCTTCTCTACTTGTCGCCCTCTCTGTCCGAGCTCGCTTTGTCGTCGTGAGTCGCGCCGCTTCGCTGCTCCTCGCCGTGGGTCGCGCCGCTTCGCTGCTCCTCGCCGTCGCCGTGTGTCATTTCTTAGTCTCTGCTTCAACCCTCTCAGGTCTCAGATCTCAGTTCTCAGTTTTCGGGTTTCTTCTCCTCTGATTCAAGCCTTCAACCCTCTCAGGTCTCAAGTCTGAGTCTCTAACACTCCCTGATTCTGTTTCCCATCCCCCATCACGTCCTTGTCATCGCCGAGCTCACCTTCTCTGTGTTCGCCGATGTCGCTTCCTCTGTTGTCACCGTTGCTCGCCTTCATCCTCGTCGTCGGTAAGCCTCGCCTCCTCTGTTCGCAGTTTCGCCTTCCTCCTCTGCTTGCTGGTTTATTGTTCGCTGGAATGGATTTATGTGTTATCTTTTATTTTCTATTCATGATTTTCTGATTTATTTGTTTGATGGATTCATGATTTTCATTTATTTTGATTTTTTGAGTTGTTTCTGATTTATTTGTTATTTGTTGTTTCTGATTTATTTGTTATTTATTCATGAGTTTGTTGCTGATGCTATTGTTTGCTGAGGATCTGAGGTTATTATTTGCATGTTGAAGTTGAAGAAGAGAATGGATCAGTGTTTGAGATGCTTTTGTATTGAAATATAGCTGTGGAGGTTTTGTTGTCAACTGAGATTGGAGCTGTGGTGGTTTTGCAGCCATGAAGTACCTGCTTGGAACAATGTTGGCATGGACTAAACATTGATGCCAATAACTATAGGAAGTTTTTTTTTTTTTTGAGATAATGTACTTCATAAGAATGTCTAAAAAATTTGAAAGAATATTTTTTATGGCTGAAGATTTATTTTGTTAAATGTAATTTATACTGTGTGATTTCTGTTTAAAATTTATCAAATTTAAATATTGAAAATTATATATTAATTTTTTATAATTTTATTTTATATTTAACTAAACCGGTTGAACCCCGGTTGGACCACGGTCAGACCACTGGACCGCTGAACCGGTTACTCTACCGGTTTATTGACCGGTTCGGTTTTCGCAACCTTGGTGTCCGCACAAATCAAAATTTTTCGCAGGGTGTGCGTCCGCACGAGAGTGTGCGCTCGCACATATCAGAAATCATGAAATTATGCAACTTTGCAGAATTTCAGATTTTTAACACCAACTTTGAATGATCATAACTTTCTCTTCAAAATTCTAATTTTCACAAACTTTATATCGATTTAAAGGGTTTTCAAAGATCTTTAATTCTAAATAATTTTCAATCAATTTTGAAAACCGAGGCAAAAGTTATGATCGAACAAAGTTCATCAAAAACTAACTTTTACCCAAAATCATAATTTCCACAATTCCTTTATAAAACACAACCAAGACCAAACCAAACCATTCCAAACTCCAATTCTCATCAAAATCAACACCCTATGGCATATTACACCAAGCTTACCACATATTTCTTCACTTTACCTCGTCCTCAATCTCCATATTGATATATCACATATAATCAAACCTCATTAATATATTCCCAATCAATTAACATCAATATCACATTTATCAACATAATTCACTCTCCAACTTCACAAATCATTCATCCTCATCATACCACTATCAATTATCAATATCAAACTCAAAAATCATCATTTTATCATACATCATCATACAATAGCATCCAACAACTCATCAACCATTCAAATCCAGTCCTATCCTATGGGTCACTAGCCTAAGTGTCCATGAATATTATATACTACATAGAGGAAACCGAAACCATACCTTGGTCGATCCCCTATATGTCCAAAACTCAAAATTGAGCACTAGAGAGCTTTCAACCAAAATCCAAACTTTCACTTCCACTCCAATAAGCACAATTAAGTTCCAAAAGCTCCCAAAGCCACAATAATCAAACTATATACATATAAATCACCTCAATCAACCTAGGGTTCCAATTAAATATAAATTCACAAGGGTTTAATGACTCTTACCTATTCCAACAGATTTGGATGTCAAAACCCAATGCTAAGCAAGGCTTAGAGCAAACCTAAACATCCAAAACACAAGATTTCACTCAAAACCAAACCAAAAAATTCGAATTTCACAAGGGCACGAAAACTGGGCAGATAATCTCGAGAAACTTACACATGGCCTAGATAGAAATGACGGGCTCGGCAAGAGCTTCGCGTAGCCGCTGACGGCACGCGAATTGGAGCACCGTAGCTCGAGATATCGCGACTTGAAGTGAGAAGTGAATAGTGTTTTCCCCCTTCTCTTTTCTCTCTTCTCATGCAGCTGGTGTTTATGTTGTGTGAGTGGTTTATGGCTGAAAAGGGTTCACTTAAAGGACTTATATATGTCGGGCTTGGGCCCAACTTGGTTCCGGTCCAACCCGTTAGCGTTTTTAGCCCGTTTGGCCCAACTTCGGACCAAACCTTTAAAATTAATGCCTGGTTTTCCATTTCTAATGTTTTTCTAAGGTTTTTTACGGTTTTCACTTTTTCTCATGCAATACCGGGCAAAGTTGAACCGGTTCAACCGGTTCAACTGTTGGTTCGCAATTTTTTACGATTTTTCGTAGAAGACACATTTTCTGACTCAGAAAAATCCACTAAGTCCAAAAATCACCTTTAAATCCTCAAATTCTCTCTCTAACTTTTCGGAATCTAATTTAAGCAATATTAATTGTTTAATTAACCGGTTGATTAATTGCGGTTCTTACACACTACAGGCTTCAGGTACCATTTATTGTAAAGAATAACTTCACTTTTTCCACACATAAGCAACAAAAACTAAATTGAATCTAATTCCAAACTCAGAATGAAAATTAAATTGAATTCAGAATCGCACCAGCATTCAACAAATTAAATAAATTAACCATCAATAAAATTAACTCATGAAATCAGAAAATCAGAAATCCAGCAACAATATTATTTCAGAAAATAAGCAACTCAGAATAAGCAAAAATTAACAAAATCAGTAATTCAGTATCATTATCTCAGCAACTTAGAATCGGCATTATTACAAAACAAGCAAAAATATATTAAAGCAGCAATGCTTACCGGCGGCGAGGGAGGAAGGGAAGTGGCGGCGATGAAAGAATGATAAGTGATGGCGACAACGACAGTTCCACCCGCCGGCAAGGGTTCGGCGATGAAAGTGGGGTGGTGGCTGGGTATCGAAGAGGGTTTAGGGCTGGGTTTTTGAGTTTTATACTTCTTTCCAAGTTTTCAGAGGGAGAAAGGGCCAAAGGGTATCTATCGAAGAGGGAATTTTGATTTTTGAATCTGTTTTTGTTTTTTAATGAAAAAATAAAAACGACGGCATTTGGAGGCCTTTCGTTTTGAACTGGTAACACTCTAAAAATCGGGCTGGTCTAACAATTGTTATTTTATACTTGTAATTAACTAGATTGCATGCTTTAATAAGGTTTCAAATCACACTAATGAATCTTGTTCAGGTTCTTCCTGAAGCTCCTGAAGATCTTGTTTGCGATTGTCTTGGCGGTATTTCTCTAAAATTTTCTCCTTTTTTTTCCACTTGATATGTGCTTCTTTGTGATAAATACACAAATAAATTGCCCATAGAATTATTTGTTTACTGGTTTTGAGAATCAGGATTGCTTGAATTAATCATTCAATTTTTACACAAAGATGCTTCAACCATGGTTTTGGTTGCATGGCACGTCTGTCATGTCTAATCCTCATTCAAATAGATCTACCTGCTGCTTTATTTCTCCAAACCAACGTGTAATCTTGTCGTTATACTAATTCTGTTGGACAGATATATTTTCTTGTATGAGACTATAACAAATCAAAGTTTGAGGTGCTGTCGTCTGAGGTAATCCATATGTTTCAACATTTCATTTTGGCTATCTATTATCTGATAAAGTCATAGGAATATAACTCCATTTCCTTTTGCAGGAGCCAATACATGAGCGAATATCACGAAATGTTGCATCTGCACTGGCATCTTTGAAGTAGACTGGGAATGTTGGGACTTTTTCAATTCTGTATTCTATAGACCCCTTTCTGAGGATATATTTAAAACTTACAAGCAGCAAAAATTCTACCAAGAAGTGTTTTTTTAAATAAAAAAATTATATAAATAAAGCTTAAAACCAAAAGACAGATGAACATTTAACTCATAGAAATCATGTTTGGTCTTTGCCAATTGCGCCATGTATTTAACTTGTATACTTATCAACCAAACCGATGTCTTTGGCACACATTGTTACTGAATGATGAATGATGAATATTTCATTAACTTATGTCACATTGCTCTGGATCTTTCTTTCTTCTTATACTCTCTCTCTTCACATGAAGTCTCAGGGAATATTGCTCTTCCAATTTCGCCTCCGGTTCTCTTCTACAATTCCTCCGCCTCTCTTTCTCGTTGTCAGATCTATTTAGTTCTCTGTTTTTTTTAATTCATATATTATTTTTTTTATTTAAATGTTGATTTAAAATTGTGTTTATATATTAAATTAGATTGGATCTGAATTTTTTATTTATTCTGTATTTGTTATTATTAATAGTTATAATTTGTTTTGAAATGGTGGTAGAGAGGTGGTTATGGTGATTTTAATGGTAGTAATTTGAATTGAAATAATGGTAAAGAAGTGGTGTTGATGGTTTGTGGTAGGGATAACATTGTCATTTTGTTAGAATCATAAATTACATATAGTGTTATGTCCTTGAGTACCAAACAAGTTCTCAAATTTCATGTGTCATTGTGTCTATGTCATTTTGTATATTTGTGTCTGTGTCTTATTTATCTCCACCCACTAACCAAACGAAGCCAAGTACACATTATTATTGTACACAGCTCTGCATATAATGCAGAAGTACTTGGCCTTGTAAACACGTTAATTCTCTGCATCTAGTGCAATTGATATTCAGTTCTTTACTTTTCTCTGAGTTTACTCAAAACGTGTTATCAATATCATGTTTAGTTTAAGATAAATATAAAGGCTGAATAGTAGATTTGTAATTTAAAAAGTTAAATGAGAATATTTTTGAAAAGAAATGTTATAAAAGTTTCAATCTTCGTCCCCGGAAATTTTAGTCCCGTATGTCCCAACTTTCTGGAGGTATTAAAGGGACTGAAATTTTGTGTCGGAACTGAAATTTTATTTCTAATCTCTAGTCACCAAACACAATACTCAGTCCCCAATCTCAATCCCAGTTTTAGGAAACAAACGCTATCTAAAAGTATTAAAAAAGAAAAAACTATTATTTATGAGCTGCGTTTGACCTTGTGATATTGATATTTACCATTTTTCATGACTAAGCTCGTGGTTCCTCTTTTTTAATATGGAGAGAATTTTGTGAATGACAATAAAAAGATACTACATTACATAAATGACAGTGTTAAGTTTTTTTTTTCCTAGATGTTAACTTGGTGAATTTTTTTTATTTGAAGAAATTTTTTAAAGATATTAGTTATCATGCATACAAACAAATATACTGATTTAACCCGAAAGCTATTTACCTTGAATTCCGGATTTCACACTATCTATGGAGACAAGGAGATTAAAAAAATGTGTGACAACAAGAAGGAGAACAAGGATAGAGATGAGCTTTATTTATTTTTCGATCATTATATTTTAAATAATGTGATCTTAAGTAGTAGTGAAGAAGAAAACAATAGTACAACTGGAGATATGGAATTTTCTAATGTTGCAATTTCTCATGAAATATAGGCCTCCACTTTTAAGTTTTAAGGAGGATGATAGTGAAGAAGTCACAATGTGCAATTTTTTTCCCAATAAGGCTGCAAGTAATTAAAACAATATCAGGTTCTCCAAGACTTGAATATCACTTCAATTCAACTAACGAAAGGTTCAATTCAATCAATAACATTATTACCTTGAATTAAGGACAACTAAAGAATGATCTTTTTGGGTTCTTTGTATGCTAGACTCTATGACAATGGTATATGCTCCACAATGACGTTTTAAGTTTTCTTCTTTAGCCTTTCAATTTCTTCCTCCATTTGATACACAATTAATGCTTTAATCATCACTAACACTTTTTTTCTCGTAGGCGACATGGAGTTGACGAGCTTTCAAGGGTCGCAATGTTCACCAATCACATACCTAAATTGGGAAAAGAATTTGTTTCAAAATAATGGTTAGGATCATGGAGAATAGGAGCAATATTGAAGGAAACAGAGTGTCATTTGTGCACAAATAGGCGTAGAAACTAATTTGTCTTTTATGTATGCGTGATATTTAACGTCTGACACAATAACTTACCGTGATAAATAAGATAGTTCTGTTAAGAGTTGACGGAGCAAAATGGGTTAGAGACCAATGTGACTTACCAAATGAATTGTTGGGGATTAATAAGCTAATTAAATTTATTTGGGGATTTAAATGTCTAATCTAAAATTTGTTGGAGACAAAAATAGCATGGTTCTAAAAAATCAGACTGGACGATTTGATCGGATTAACTGATTTTTTTACCGGTCCGGTAAGGATAAAAACTGTCTGGTAAAAAATGGTATACAAACCGGTCGAACCAATAATTAACAATTGTTAGACCAGTCCGATTTTTGGAGTGTTACTGGTTCAGAACCAAAGTCCCCCAAACGCCGTCATTTTTATTTTTTCATTTAAAAAAAACATTCAGAATGATACCCTTTGGCCCTTTCTCGCTCTGAAAACTAGAAAAGAAGTAAAGAACTCAAAAACCCAACCCTAAACCCTCTTCAATATTCAGCCACCATTCTATTTCAGAGCTCAAATTCATCACCAAACCCTTCTCCTCGGGTGGAGGATTTATTAAAATAAAATTGTTATAAGATATATGAATAAATCTTAGTGCTAGTCATATAACTTAAGAAAAATACTATATGAACAAATGTTTTTGTGTTGTCTCACTCTTTAATCCTTATTTTTAACACCTAGCAAGTTCTTGTTATGTTGACACCTAAATCATCTGAATAACTATCAAGGACAACATCATGTACATCATCAAGACACTTCTGAGCAATCTCGATGCACTTCTCAAACATCACATCAAATTAATTAAGATTAAGAAGAGAACTAGATGAAGTTAGTGTTGTTGGTTGGGTTAGCTGCAGCCTGGTTTTTATATTGGAATTTAATCATGATGAATTGAAAAAAAACATACCTTAGCTGCTCTTGTTCTTGCCCTTGCCCACCTTGACACAGCAGATTCTTGTTTCTCCACATCAAAGAATGAAACTGAACTACTTTTAAGAGCAGCAAAATCCAATGCCTTCCACCTTCATCATTCAAAAACATTCAATTATTTACATGTATAAGATAGAAATTTAATCAAACACCTAGCGCGCACCAACAAAAAAAAGGCATGTTTTCATGAAAAACTAACCATAGTTCCTCCACCACCATAGCACAATCTGCCCAGTATCTTCTGGTATGGTAACTCTTATAAACCTTCTACAGCTTAGTGGCAGCTGCATTGAATTCGCTTTGGAGAAAAAGAAATTAACAAAAACACAAAAAATGCTTGACAATTAGTACTATAGTAGTAGTAGTAGGCAAGGAATCAAATTTCTGGAAGCTTTGGAGGAAGTTATGCATGTCTTCCATAAAGGACTAACTAACTATATATAGTATTTAAAAGAAACGACAATACAGGGGGAAATAAGAGGAAAGTTACAGCGGAGCCCTACCCTACCATGTTATTAATTAGTAGGGGGCTGAGTACTCAGAATCAAATAATTTTAGGAGAGCGGATAACAGGCTGGAGACCGCAGCAGCACAGATAAATATTTCCGTCCAATTCTTCCTACTTTATTCATTCACTCTCATTAGTTTTATAGTAACCCTTTAATTTTAACGAAATTTCTGCACAATTATTATTTTCACTGGATGCGTAATTAAATAATAACACATTACAATTCTTTTTCTAAGGAATGGCCGTTTAATTGCAACAAGAATGAGAAGCTACATAAGAATTTATACAGCTATTTTTATCCATATGTAACTCAAAACTTGGTTAATAAAACTCCTATTTCCACTGTGCTTCATCAAATAACAGTATTATACATTCTAGGACCAAGTTTTTCCCTTTTTCCCATTTGCTGTTATTTTTTTGACACATTTTAATTGGCTATTATCACTAAAATTCAAAGCATCTATGATCTATCTGTGTGTAATGGTGATCTTAGCTAAAACCTATTACCAACATCTTCAAATATTAGATAGGGAGTGAAATCTTTTTACTATTCCGACTAATTGATCCTAAGAGATATCATTAGAGATGATGCTTATTTAAGTCTTTAATTAGAAGATAAAGAGAATTCTTAGGTTTTTTTCCTGTTTTCATATTCAGCTGATATGCTTTCACGACAGTAACACAAATGACGCCTCATTTTAATTTTATATCATGCTTGCAGTTTTACCTAAAAACAATGGCAAAAATAGGCAAACAAAAGGAGGCAAAGTTTCATTATCTTAATCATCCTAATCATGCTTATAAACGTATCAACTTAAAAAAATAAAAAAATAAAAACAGATTCAATACGGAGACAAAACTAAAGTAATGCAGCAGAGAGCAGACACCACTTACCACTCTTGGATAAAAACAAAAATCAGTTCGAATGCATCCTTTGGAAGTGTCACACCTAACTCTTCTTCGAGGGGTTCAGCTCCAAGGGTATCTGGCTCATGCATCAACTTGGTTTACTCTCAAATTTCAACATTCTAATTGAAATATAAGAAACAAATAAGAGCATAGTTGTTGTGTTTGTGATTACCGAGCAGAAACCGGTTTCTAAAATCGGAACCCTAAACCCCGTCAGATTTCAGAACCAAATAGAAATTAATACATACCTAATCAACGACGTGAGCACAGAGAGGACGATGAGAAGCGCAGAGATCGACGATGGTGAGGGCGGCGCAGCAACAATCAGTGCAGGAGGGTCGAGAAGGAGCGACGGTCGAGTGGTGAGTGTGTGCAGCGATGTGGTGAGTGCGTGCAGCGATGTGGTGAGTGGGGGGCGAAGACGGTCAATGGCGATAGCGAGAGGGTTTTCGATCTTCGCGATGGTGAGCTCTTTGAAAGTGTTTTCTTCGGGCTTTGGAGGTGAGTGATGAGCTTTGGAGGGAAAGGAAAAAGATTTCACCGAGTGTGTGAGTTGTGTGCTTTCACGTAAAAAGAGGAAAAAAATTTACGAAGCGTCAAGTTTTTGCCTCTAGAGTAGATGTTACAATACTCCACTGTTGTTTGGAATTTTAAAATTTCTTTTTATTAATATTATTATAATATATATTGGCACAGTATTTTAGAAGACATTATATTAATAGAATTTTTAATGCATATTGATAAAATTATTAAGCAATTAATATATTATTCTTGTAAAACTATAAAAAAATATTTATATTTAAATTATAAATACTTATTAATAAATTTTTATAGAACTCGTTAATACTTTTATTATACTTTTAACATACACAATATTTTATTTTTTTATTTTATATCATATTTTTATTTATACTATAAAAATTATTAATAAGTACAATAAAACATATTAGTAAGTATTATAAAAAATATTATTGAATAATTATTTTATTATATTCATTAATATTTTTTATAGTAACATTTAAATATGGTATGAAAAAAGGAGTGAAAATAAATATAGTGTAAAATAGAGGAATAAAAAAATAGTCTAACAAATTACCAAAATTTTGAATGATCTGTGTCCTAACAAAAGAAAAATGGATTCATGTAATTAAAGATGTTTTTATTTGTTTTGAAAATTAAAAAATTACTTTAATTCATTTAAATATTTTTTTCATATATTAGTCTTTTATAATTAAATTTAAATTTTGAATTTCTAATATTAGTAAATAAAATTAATTATAAAAATTACAAAATTTGAATCTAAAAAATTATTTTTAAAAGAGACATCTTGAAATGAATATTAATTTTAGTAGATGGGTGTTTGACAATATTTCCCAAAAGGGAAAAATGAAAAATTATTATTCTACGTTCTAAAATGAAATTTATTTTTATTTTAAAATTTTAATACGTTAATAGTTTAATATATCTAAATGTATAAACCTCATATTTCTAAGAAATTTTCTCAAAAATAATGTTAATAAAATGTTTATACATATAGATATCTAGAAAATAATTGATACATAGAAAAAAATATTGTTTAAATTTAAACAATAGCTTATGTTGTGACATGGATAGATAAGAATGATGGATGTCCATTCATGAGAACTGAGAAACACATTTTTCCTATGTTGAAGGAAATAAATTCTTAGAATGAAGAAGTTTGAAACGTAAACTTTATGTGCCTATAAATACATGTACTGAGGCAAAGGGAATATACACAGAAATAATAAAACACTATTTTCTCTCTTGAGTCACTACTAATAGTTTTCTCTCTCTTTCTTTTATTACTGCATATAAATAAAAGAATAATTTTATTGAGCTAATTATATTAATACTAGAGTCTTCTATTTACACATCTCTATTTTATATGTAGTATATCTTTTATTTATTTTACAACACGTTATCAGCATGAGACTCTGATCAAAATTTAGGAAGACTCAGGTAACAAATTTTCATTATGTCGAAGCTCTCTCATCTTGAATTCAATGCTCTTGATATTTCTGGAAACCATTATTTATCATGGATATTAGATGCTGAAATCCATCTTGATTCAATGGATCTTGGAGATACCATTAAGGCTGAAAATAATGCATTCCAGAAGAATAAAGCCAAGGCCATAATTTTTCTTCGTCGTCATCTTGACGAAGGATTGAAAAATGAATATCTCACATTAAAAGATCTTACAGATCTTTGGAAAGACCTTGAAGAAAGGTATAATCATAAAAAAACGGTGATACTTCCTCAAGCCCGATATGAATGGACGTACTTGCGTCTACAGGATTTTAAATCCATAAATGAATATAATTTTGCAATGTTTCGAATCACCTCACGAATGAAATTATGTGGGGAAAAGATAACTGATCATGATATGTTGGAGAAAACTTTCTCAACCTTCCATGCCTCGAATGTGCTCCTGCAGCAGCAGTATCGAGAAAAAGGATTTAAAAAATATTCCAAGTTAATTTCTTGCCTTCTTGTTGTTGAACGCAACAATGAGTTGCTCTTGAAAAATCATGAAGCGCGCCCAGCTGGCGCCGCCCCATTTCCTGAAATAAATGCGGCAAATTACCCCAGAAGAGGTAAATGGCAATCTTTTAATAACAAGAAAAATTATGGAAGGAAAAGGAATTATGTTCAAAAGAGAGGATCTCACCAGAAGTGGGATAAAGAAAGAAATATTGGGCAAAATAAATCAACAGATGATAAGTGTTTCCGTTGTGGTGGAAAGGGTCATTGGTCACATACCTGTCGTACCCCAAGGCACCTAGTCGATCTTTACCAGGCATCTTTGAAAAAGGATGACAAAGGAAAGGAAACAAATTTTGTTTCAAATGATGCTAAAAATTCCACCACTCATTATGATGTATCTGATTTCTTTGAAGATCCTGAAGGAAATATTGGTCATTTGATCAATGATGGAATAGTTTAATATGTGAGATTGTTAAGTATCCATGCAAATAAATAATGTAAAGAACTTATTGTTAAGTTTTATTTTCTGTGTATTTAAGTTTCAAATGTGATGTATATAAATAATGAAATATTAATGTTTATGATTTTTGAAATCATTAAATGTGTCATGTTTAAAAAACAAAGTTTTAGTATATGACATTATTTTTATGTACTGTATTTCTTACAAAAAATAATTTCGATCAAGTATTCAATTTAACTGTGCATACTACTCATTTTATGATTATTTGTCTTTGAAGAAAATGGCAAGGATATATAATGAAGATGTGGTATGCCTTGCGGATAGTGCAAGTTCGCACACTATTCTCAAAAGTGATATATATTTTACCCATCTGGTACCAAAAGAAGAATGTGTTAATACTATTATTGGCTCAGACAATGTGATAGAAGGCTCTGGAAGAGCTATAATTTTGTTTCCTGGAGGAACAAAATTTATAATAAACAATGCACTATTATCTACCAAGTCTCTGAGTGTAACACCCTACCATACGGAGTCTTATGCTTAAGTCATAATTCAGAGATGGCAAGGTATTACGACCTCTAAAATAAAAAAATTTAGTACGAATAGTAGTATGAATGATGCTTATAACTAGGAGCCTTTGAAGAAAAAGGGGTAAACAAAAATCGTAACTCGAAAAGTGCAACACTCCGATCGATAACGTAGCGAACAAGAATAACCAAAGCGAGATATATATATATACGAAAGGGTGTCAAAAACGGGAATATCAAAACTCAAAATTCAGTTGCGAAGATAACCGGTCCGAGCATAGCAATATATACATATAATAAAATAAGAAAAACCCCAAAGGAAACCCAAAGGGACATAAAAACAGAGAACCTATTCTCCAAAATCTCCTATAAGAGGAGTCATTACAGTTTGTATTATGTAATGGAGATAAAAGTATCTAAGCAAAACATATAAACCAAGACAGAGTCCCAAGAACAAAGGATCTTCGCTAATCCAGAAGTCTCCAGCATGCCTCAACGAGAAGCCTCGCGTCCTGCATTTGAAAACCATAAAATCCGCATGGGTGAGAACCAGAGGTCCCCAGCATGGTAACAGCTTCCACATATATAATACATAATAATAGAGGAAAGCCGAAGGCAATCCTAGAACTTCCTCCAAATAATATCAAAGCTTATAAGCAAGCTAAACCGTAAGTGACAACTGACTAAAGATCCTTCAGTCTAACTAATACTTTCCTTTCCAATTCCTTCAGACCTCTCAACCACCAGCAGGAGTAATATATAGCAAACATAGTTATATCAGACAAAAGATTTACAATTAGGAACAGATAAGGCATTTAGACAGTTAGCAAGTAATATATAGTCAAATAGGCAATCTCAAATAATTCATATAGTATGCATATGATGAATGCCTGTCCCTAGTGGCTGATGATATCATCTGTCGGTTATAGAGCCAACCCGACAAGTCTTGGTAGCTAACCATTGGACTGTCCCTCTATCGTGTCTCCCTAACTCGAGTTATACTCAATATAAATTTGATCATAATCATGATCCATATCCATCACCCTCATTGGTGAATATTTATGGGGGTGAGCTCCTCTGGGGCTTTCACAGTGCCCGGCTACCCTGACGACATAGGGTCAAAAGAGCTTCGAGTCTCAACCTGGAGCACGTGGTGGCTAGCCACTGCTTCCTCCCAGGGAAACCCTCATCTCCGATAGTGGAAGTGCAAACATTCACAATTCATTCAACAGCATATATGCATTTATACTTAGCCATAATCATGGCTCCGCCGTAACACGGCAATAATCCAGCCATCCGACTCACGGTTAAATCCATAACCAGCCAATTCATTAACAATTAGGGCCCTTCGGCCCATGGCATAACAAGCACTTCCACCGCCATCCTCTGCATCTCACATAATCATCTTTGATCCTCATTGATCATTCATTTTTTTCTTGCTTCACTCGCAAGTTACCACATTCACTAGCTTCTTGTCTCATTGCTAGGCATATCATAATGATTTAAGACATAAATGGTGAGATCAGAGGCTTAGAAGTATGAAATTTGGCATTTAAAACTCAAAAATCAACTTTGGGATGAAAATAGGGCCACGCGTACGCGCACTCCACGCGCACGCGTGGATGGCCACAAACCTCATCGACGCGCGGACGCGCGGGTTGAAAAATAGCCAAACGGCGCGCAAGCGTCAGCCACGCGTACGCGTGGGTGCTCTTGCGCCCCAGGCACAAAACTGGCACAACTCTGGCACAACTCTCTGGAAAATGGCTGGGCACTTGGTGCAGCGCATCGGCGCGCTCGCGCACACCACGCGCACGCGTAGATGGTGCTTTCTCGAAGAACGGCGCGTACGCGCCAAGTGCGCCTACGCGCGGGGGTCATTCTGCTAAAAATTTTCTAAGTTAAAAGCTGCAGAATTCACAGATTCAACCCCCAATCTTCCGATGGACATAACTTTCTCGTTTTAAATCGCTTTTCGCCCGTTCTTCGAACGGCATGGACATCCCGGATCCAATTTCATTTCTAAATAAGTTTGGTACAAAACGGGGAAATGTAGTCCAAGTTATGTCCTGTCAAAACATGCCCAAAAACCATATTTTCATAAAAAACCACAAGGTGCCATTTTCAAAACAAACCATTTTCAACTCTTTTCAAAATCAACCCAAAACATGCCAATTTCAACCCTTTTTGAAATCAATCAAAATGTACCAAAATCAATATCAAGCCATCCTCAACTCACACATTGACACTTTACCAAAATTCCCAAAACCACCATCCAACCATTTTAACACTTCTCAATCAAGTGGCTAAAGGACAAACACAATATCATGTCATACATCCTTCTTCATCCCAATTTCCAATAATACTATTTCCAATCAACCATCATTATACATAATCATCATCATACTCACCATCAACATGGTACCACTCACAATTCAACCTTAATCAATTATCAAGCATATATCACAACATGCATATTTCTCATACATCATACCATCAATGCATTAATAATCATCATCACATATATGACCACATCATATATCTCAACCATTCGACAATATCAACAATTCAATGCCTATCTTAGGGCCATCTAGCCTAAGTATTTCCTACCACATTACATATTAGATACGAGAAACCGAGACCATACCTTAGCCGATTTCCCAAACTCAACCGGAGCACTTCCAAATTACTTGTCCACAAGTCCTCTAGGTCTCAACACCTCCAAGAACTGATTTTATCACACAAAACCCTCTTCCAAGCTTTCCAAAATCACCAATCAAGCTCTAATTTTCACGTATACACAACCTAAGCCACAATCATCATACCCATACACAACATCTCAATACCCAAACATCATAGAACAACAAATTACACTAGGGTTGAGAATCTTACCATACCCAAGGTCCAAGGAGACAAGATTAACCTTCTCCTTCAAGAGAGTTAGGTCCTATAACATCAAAGAGCCCAAAATCTCAACATTTTTGCTCATGAAACTCGAAAGTAAAGGTTGGAATTTCAAAGAGCAAAACATGGCTTACCTCAAGATTGGTTGTATAGGTTTTGTAGAGCTCTCCGCGGTGAACGTGTGGCCGTAAATGGTGCGGCAATCGGAGCTCTAGATCAAAAGTTATGGTAGTTTGAAGATCAAGTGAGATATAGAAGTTTGAGAGAGTGTTCTTCCCCTCCCTTACTCCATTTCAGCATGTTTGAGTGATAAGTGAGGAGAGAGAGTGCTGAAAACTAGGGTTTTGGTTTAGTTTAGTTGGGTCAAGGGCCCACTTTGGGTCCGGTTGGTCCGGTTTGGCTCGTTCGATCCAATCTTGGTCTGATTTCTATAAAATTGGTACCGAAATTCTCGTCTCAATCTCCTCTATCACATTTAGCCATAAAAATCACGTTTTTGGCTTTCTAGATTAAATTCTCATTTATGGGTTAATTAGTCGTTAATTAACCGGGTCTTACACTGAGGAACTTGTTAAGTTTCAAAGATATTCACCGAAATGGATATCATATTGAGACTATGAATGAGGGAAGTCATGAGTATTTATGTATCACAACTCATGATTTAAATAAAAAAGTTATACTAGAAAAGTTACCCTCACTTTTATCTGGGTTATATTATACCAAGATTAGTGCAATTGAATCACATGCCACTGTAAACCAGAAGTTTGCTAGCCCAAATGAATTTATAACTTGGCATGACCGATTGGGTCATCCGGGAACAACTATGATGCAGAGAATTATTGAAAACTCCCATGGTCATTCACTAAAGAACCAGAAGATTCTTAAATCTAGTGAATTTTGTCGTGCTGCATGTTCTTAGGAAAAGTTAATTTTAAGGCCATCACCAGTAAAGATTAGATTTGAGTCCCCTAAATTCCTAGAAAGGATTCAAGGTGATATATGTGGACCTATTCATCCACCATGTGGATCTTTCAGATATTTTATAGTCCTGATAGACGCATCTTCGAGATGGTCACATGTGTGCTTATTATCTTCTCGCAACCTGGCGTTTGCGAGATTACTGGCTCAAATTATTCGATCAAAAGCACAATTTCCAGAAAATCCAATCAAAGCAATTCGTCTTGATAATGCTGGTGAATTTACTTCCCAAGCCTTTGATGCTTATTGTATGGCTAATGAAATAAGTGTTGAACATCCAGTAGCTTATGTTCACACACAAAATGGGTTAGCAGAATCACTTATTAAACGCCTCCAATTAATTGCTAGACTGACGTTGGGGTTTTTGCCAGTAAAGAAGTTCATAAAAACAGTCGCGTTGTAGATATAGTCTCTAAACCGACAGAAATCCCTTCGTACAAACGTTTTGGTTGTCACAAGTAACAAACCCCTAAATAAATTGATAACCGAAGTATTCAAACCTTGGGTCGTCTTCTCAAGGAACTGCAGGGAAGTATGTTCTTATTATTGGCTATAGAGATTGTAAATTGGGGTTTAGAAGATGAGAAGCAAGTGATTTAAATGACAAATAAAGTAAATGAAGAACAAGTAATTTAAATAGCAAGTAAATTAAATAAATGACTGTAAATGGGCTTTTGGCAAGGTATGAGAAATTAGAGGTCCTATCCTAGCTATCCTTATCAAAGATGATGATAATTGAATCTTAACTCCGCTTTGTTAACCTTTACTAAAGTGAAGGAAGGTCAAGGGATTAATTAATTGATCTTCGAATCCTATTTGTTTCCTAAGAAAAGATTGGAATTATTGAAACTCAAATTAACCAAGATAACAATTGTCAAGCACGTTTGAGGTTGATAACTCCTGAGTTACTGAATTCTTAACCAAGACCAAAAAGGAGAAAAATAAATCTACCGGAATAAAAATATCTTCAGATTGGGAATGACAATAACATAAATAAAAGAAAGCAATATTAAACTGATATACCTCAAATAACATAAATTCAAAATAGAAATCTGTAACATGGGAGTATTCATAAATTAAATTATAAAAGTAAACAATCAACTGAAGTAATGAATAAAAGAAAAAGGGAAATTTAAAGTAAAGGAATATTAAAACCTGGGATCGAGAGTTACTCCTAAAGAGAGAAGTTCTAAATCCTAATCCTAAAGAGAGAGAGAATCTAACGACCCAATTTCTGGTACGTCATGATCATACTAGAAACTGAGCGTTACTAACTTGTCTTCCTAATTATTATCTATTATTTATTATGTGAGCCTGATTCGTTGTTAAAAGCGTAGTTATTTTACGAGGTACTTTTTTTTTCTAAAAACGTTTGGATTAATAAACAGAATCATTAATAATCAAGTCATAAATGATAACAGATAATACAGTTATAAACAACCACACATAAATACATCACAAGCAGTTGACAACATTCGGTGATTCAGCCTTTATTAGAGTAAAGATCTTTAGTTAGAACACCCCTAGATATAGCTAAATAATAACTATATACATATATATACATACAATATCCCAGGTCCTGACCTGTTCAAGAAGTCCCTAAGCTGGCACCTAGGCTAGCCTAGACCCTATACTCACCTAGTCCCTCTAAACTACTAAAGCGAGGGAAAGTACGTTCTAGGTCGTCAAAACTCAAGTCAGGTGGATCGTCATC
Organism: Arachis ipaensis; assembly: GCF_059453495.1. Taxonomy (NCBI): domain Eukaryota; kingdom Viridiplantae; phylum Streptophyta; class Magnoliopsida; order Fabales; family Fabaceae; genus Arachis; species Arachis ipaensis. The sequence goes on from NC_142436.1 coordinate 141,513,294, forward strand.
AAAAGGTGGAAGGTCGTCTACTAATCCTCTGCACGATCATATGTCATCAAAGAGCGTCTCTCAAGTACTTCATCGAGTGGCCACATAACAGCAACATCGTACGGAGGACTTAGGTTAAGGTTCACGTACAAACGGGGTGCAGACGTTGGCTAGTCTCACAGTATATACATATAAATAGAGAACGAGATTCACCCTAGACTCAGAAGACTACCTAGAGTGGAATCCTCTTTGCGAACGATCGTCAGTGAATTACGGAAGGGTACTCACGCTTCCATCTGAAGGGGGAAGGGAGAGAGAAGGGGTAAGAACTGGGGAGTTCTTAGTAGGGCCGGGGTTATTAGTTACATTCATTAATTCTATGTTGTTTTGCAGACTATTAGTAGAATAAAAGGAAGCAATAATTAGAAAACACAGATAAGTAGAGAAGATAGAGAAAACAGATAGCAGAACACAAACAAAAGAATACAAGAAAATAACACAAACACAGAGAATAGAATACAAACAAGGAAAGCATACATTCATACCACAATCATAACAAAGGAAATGTGCAACCAAGTATGATGCATGTCTAGCCCTAGCGCAGGTAATGAGCTCATTTGTCGGTTACATACCCGCTCCCGACGTTACCCAGCAACCTCTGTCTGGATAAGGCTTTCCTGTTGGCAATACCCACTGCAAGCAACCTTTGTCTTGCAGGGCAGCACTTATTAGCCGATATACGCCCAACACACTCACTGTAAGCAACCTCTGTCTTACAGGAGCAACAACACACTCACTGTAAGCAACCTCTGTCTTACAGGAGCAACAACACACTCACTGTAAGCAACCTCTGTCTTACAGGAGCGCACTGATCTTGATACCTCTGTAAGTAACCTCTGTCTTACAGCAAAGCATTATAGCAAGGTATCCCAGGAAAGCGTTCTCAGTGGTCGTACCACCATCTATCTGACTGCCTCTCTGCAGCAGATTCTTACATAATCATTCTCATTATCATCATTCATCATCACTTTCAAATTCTTATGCAGTACCTCTTTCTTTCTCTGTTCAATCATACTATACAAACTTTACATCTTTCACTTTTACAATATCTTGGCTCAAACCATTTCTCTTTATCATATTACTCTTTTCTCTTTGTATCTCTTTATTCTGCTCTGGTTACACTGTTCTCTGTGTTTCTTTACTTTGCTCTGATTTCTCTGTTTAACGTATGTATTTAAAGCTTATGTAAATTTCGGTATGAATAGTTAGTCTGTCCCAAGTATAGGTTCATTAAGTCTATACTGAAACAGTTTAACTTTTCATATAATACCTAACCCTAGTCGCAACTCAAGTACTAACTAAGTTGCCCTAGTTCGTTCACTAATCTCTGTCTGTTTTTCTGTCATTAAAACTTTACAGACTTTTTCTTCGATTTTTATCTTTTCTTCAACTTTTTATCTTTTATTTATCTTTGCCTCACTAATATGTTTTTACCACTCCCTAAGTGTTTTATGAAAGTATTTATGAGATTCTGTGCTTAAAGTTGTCTTTCTAAAGCTTTTACAGAAAACTGCCTTTTTCGCATTATTTTATTATTTTTATTAAAATATTACTTTATTAATATATTTTCGAAAATTAACTTATCTTTTACTTTTAACCTTTAAACTTTACTTTTTACCACCCGTAACTTTTAATATTTCTACTTTTACCACCCTAACTTTCAGAAATTACCAAATAACCCCTCAAACACCAAAATATTTACTTCCTTGCCCTTTCTAAGATCTAAAAGGTGTTCTTCAATGTTCTTCACCACACTCAAAGTGTTCTTCATGTTCTTCATAAATTCTTCAGATTCTTTCTTTGTTTTTACCCATTTTTCAGTCTTTTCAGCAACCGATTTTTACCATAATTCAAAATAAATTCCCAGCCACTAAAACCCCATCTTTTCTACATGATTTTAACACAAATTGAACCCCAATTTAGGGCCTAGGGTTTCGTTTTCCAGCTGCTCCAAGAACACACATTCATAGCTTGAATTTCATCAAATTTCATCAAAATTTCACCAAATTTTCACCAAGAATCAATCATATATGCAACCAATTTTTAGCACAGCCAAAAAATACAACATTCACACATCTCAAACACAAATAATCAAGGTTAATTTCGTGACACCCTACCTGGTTTTGCTGCTCCTAATTCAATTAAACTTTCAGGTGGTCCTTAAGCACTTTTTCCTCCTAAATCACATCAAGAAAACACATATTTAACCATGTTTCCTTGAAACCGAATCAAAAGAGAGATGGTGCAGCCAACTCACCTTGATTCCAGCCTTGATAAGTCATATGATCATGTAGAGAAAGAAGAGAGGATCATTTTGGTCGGATTGGAATTTTGATTTGAGTTTTAGTTCAGCAGAAATCAAGCTTTGAAGATTTGGAACTAAGAACTTTTCTCTCTTTTTCTCTCTACCTATTTTCGGCCACAAAGTGAAAATGAGCCAGCCTTGAGGGTTTTGGGGGTGTAGGGTGAGTTGTGATTGGTTGGCTTGGAGGTGGATTAAAATAATATTAAAATATCTCAAGTGTATAACTACTAAAACTAGATGTATCGGAACACTTGTAAAAATATCTCTAAAAATTATTTTCTGAGCTACTAGCATAAATGACACTAGTAACATATTTATTATGAGAATAGAACATGTATAATGAGGCCTTAGAATTGCTAAAGTCATCAGAGAGTGCTGGTGCTAAGCTGCACCAGTGAACCGTAAACCCGGTTAAACCGATTTTCTGTTTTTAACAAAAACAGACCAGGTAACCTTATAATATCATTCAAGCATTTTCTAATACTAATATAATGATAATATTATACTATTGTCTCTCTCCTCTCATGAATCGAGTCCGGTTCGTCAAACTGAGACTATTTACGAAAAACAGAATCAAAACTCTTAACCGATACGGTTCAAAAACTGGGTTTTTTGTGACTACATTATCGAGCGTGCCTCAGAAAAGTTCTATCTTAAAGATTACATAATGACAATGAGGATTGAGATACTTGATGATATATCAGAGGTTCTCCCCTTACTGATCTTCCGAAGGATTCCATGCCTTCGGAAAAGATCTCGTATACTCGAAAATCAGGGTTGTTACATTCTACCCTCCTAAAAGAAAATTTTGCCCTCAAAATTTAACATACGCATAAGAAGTTATAGTATTATCTAGCACAAACAAAACCATAGTGTGGTACTCACCTCGAGTGGAAGAATTAGGTGCATTAGTGTTGCTAGCAGTTACGGTAAAAACCCTTCCTTGTTGTTGTGGCCTAGCTGGATTTCGAACAAACCTTTTTGGGCAATTCCTCGATATATGTCCATACTCTCCGCAAGAGAAACAAGTGTGTGTCCCAAATCTACAAGCTCTATTACCATGATCCTTCCCACACCTTGAGCATACTGAAATATCCTGAGTTTGCTGAGATTGACCTCCTTCTTCCTCTCCCAAATTATAGTTGTCGTGGTTGGCATTGTTATGAGCAAGAAAGTTACCATTCCATTTATTTCCATTTTGGCGCTAGAACTGACCATTGACCTTAAAGTTACGACCTTTAGGGGCTAGATCATGAATAAAGTCTCTTCTTGAGGCCTCCCTACAATTTTCTCGAGCTATCGCCACCTTCTTCGAACATTCTTCCACTAGTTTACTTTTATTCACTAGTTCAGCAAAATTTCTTATCTCTAGCGGAACAACGGAGTTCATTAGTTCTTCTCGGAGTCCTCCTTCAAATTTTAAATACTTCCATTCCTCAAAGTCAGCAGGATTCCCTTGGCAGATCTTGGAAAAACGGCACAAATCATCAAACTTTTGGGCATATTCTGCAATAGTTGTATTACCCTGTTTCAGCTGCATAAGTTCCATCTCCTTAGCGTCACGAGCTGCCCTCGGAAAATACTTCTTATAAAATTCATCCTTAAAAGTATTCCAAGGAATATCGCCTTCATCTTGTTGCAACAGTCGCTGTATCCCCTGCCACCAATGCTCAGCTTCTCCTTCCAGCATATAAGTAGCAAACTCCACGTGTTGGCCTTCCGGAACATGCTGCGCTCGCAGTGCTCGTTCGATAGCTCGAAACCAGTTGTCAGCATCAGTCGCAATGAGTGTACCTTTAAACTTAGGCGGTTTAACCTTCAGAAAAGTCGCAAGGGTCATAGGTCTTTCGAGATGCCCCAAGTTATTCTCATCATTTCCACTATCTTCCCCATGCTCATTCTCATTCTCGTTTCTCACTCCAAGACGGTCAACAGCCCTAGCCGCTGCTACTGCAGCCTCACACACTGCCTCAGCCACAGCATTCATGGTAGTCATAAACGTTTCCTGTTCCCTCTCGTAGTTAACATTAGGAATTCCTTCCCGTACGCCTCGTCTCTGTGAACCCATTGTAGTCCTGTTCACACCAAACAATCATTATTAAGGTGATCAGTCTTAACACTTCAAGTCAAGTGTGAACATTCCCAAAATGAAAACACAGAGACAATCATGCAACACATATCATCAAGATATCCTATAAGCATGAGACACACAAGCAGAGTATGCAATGAAGCATAGTCAGTCCACTCCCCAGGCTCTACTGGGAACGAACTGCTCTGATACCAAATTGTAACGACCCAATTTCTGGTACGTCATGATCATACTAGAAACTGAGCGTTACTAACTTGTCTTCCTAATTATTATCTATTATTTATTATGTGAGCCTGATTCGTTGTTAAAAGCGTAATTATTTTATGAGGTACTTTTTTTTTTCTAAAAACATTTGGATTAATAAACAGAATCATTAATAATCAAGTCACAAATGATAACAGATAATACAGTTATAAACAACCACACATAAATACATCACAAGCAGTTGACAACATTCGGTGATTCAGCCTTTATTAGAGTAAAGATCTTTAGTTAGAACACCCCTAGATATAGCTAAATAATAACTATATACATATATATACATACAATATCCCAGGTCCTGACCTGTTCAAGAAGTCCCTAAGCTGGCACCCAGGCTAGCCTAGACCCTATACTCACCTAGTCCCTCTAAACTACTAAAGCGAGGGAAAGTACGTTCTAGGTCGTCAAAACTCAAGTCAGGTGGATCGTCATCAAAAGGTGGAAGGTCGTCTACTAATCCTCTACACGATCATATCTCATCAAAGAGCGTCTCTCAAGTACTTCATCGAGTGGCCACATAACAGCAACATCGTACAGAGGACTTAGGTTAAGGTTCACGTACAAATGGGGTGCAGACGTTGGCTGGTCTCACAGTATATACATATAAATAGAGAACGAGATTCACCCTAGACTCAGAAGACTACCTAGAGTGGAATCCTCTTTGCGAACGATCGTCAGTGAATTACGGAAGGGTACTCACGCTTCCATCTGAAGGGGGAAGGGAGAGAGAAGGGGTAAGAACTGGGGAGTTCTTAGTAGGGCCGAGGTTATTAGTTACATTCATTAATTCTATGTTGTTTTGCAGACTATTAGTAGAATAAAAGGAAGCAATAATTAGAAAACACAAATAAGTAGAGAAGATAGAGAAAACAGATAGCAGAACACAAACAAAAGAATACAAGAAAATAACACAAACACAGAGAATAGAATACAAATAAGGAAAGCATACATTCATACCACAATCATAACCAAGGAAATGTGCAACCAAGTATGATGCATGTCTAGCCCTAGCGCAGGTAATGAGCTCATTTGTCGGTTACATACCCGCTCCCGACGTTACCCAGCAACCTCTGTCTGGATAAGGCTTTCCTGTTGGCAATACCCACTGCAAGCAACCTTTGTCTTGCAGGGCAGCACTTATTAGCCGATATACGCCCAACACACTCACTGTAAGCAACCTCTGTCTTACAGGAGCAACAACACACTCACTGTAAGCAACCTCTGTCTTACAGGAGCAACAACACACTCACTGTAAGCAACCTCTGTCTTACAGCAAAGCATTATAGCAAGGTATCCCAGGAAAGCGTTCTCAGTGGTCGTACCACCATCTATCTGACTGCCTCTCTGCAGCAGATTCTTACATAATCATTCTCATTATCATCATTCATCATCACTTTCAAATTCTTATGCAGTACCTCTTTCTTTCTCTGTTCAATCATACTATACAAACTTTACATCTTTCACTTTTACAATATCTTGGCTCAAACCATTTCTCTTTATCATATTACTCTTTTCTCTTTGTATCTCTTTATTCTGCTCTGGTTACACTGTTCTCTGTGTTTCTTTACTTTGCTCTGATTTCTCTGTTTAACGTATGTATTTAAAGCTTATGTAAATTTCGGTATGAATAGTTAGTCTGTCCCAAGTATAGGTTCATTAAGTCTATACTGAAACAGTTTAACTTTTCATATAATACCTAACCCTAGTCGCAACTCAAGTACTAACTAAGTTGCCCTAGTTCGTTCACTAATCTCTGTCTGTTTTTCTGTCATTAAAACTTTACAGACTTTTTCTTCGATTTTTACCTTTTCTTCAACTTTTTATCTTTTATTTATCTTTGCCTCACTAATATGTTTTTACCACTCCCTAAGTGTTTTATGAAAGTATTTATGAGATTCTGTGCTTAAAGTTGTCTTTCTAAAGCTTTTACAGAAAACTGCCTTTTTCGCATTATTTTATTATTTTTATTAAAATATTATTTTATTAATATATTTTCGAAAATTAACTTATCTTTTACTTTTAACCTTTAAAATTTACTTTTTACCACCCGTAACTTTTAATATTTCTACTTTTACCACCCTAACTTTCAGAAATTACCAAATAACCCCTCAAACACCAAAATATTTACTTCTTTGCCCTTTCTAAGATCTAAAAGGTGTTCTTCAATGTTCTTCACCACACTCAAAGTGTTCTTTGTGTTCTTCATAAATTCTTCAGATTCTTTCTTTGTTTTTACCCGTTTTTCAGTCTTTTCAGCAACCGATTTTTACCATAATTCAAAATAAATTCCCAGCCACTAAAACCCCATCTTTTCTACATGATTTTAACACAAATTAAACCCCAATTTAGGGCCTAGGGTTTTGTTTTCCAGCTGCTCCAAGAACACACATTCATAGCTTAAATTTCATCAAATTTCATCAAAATTTCACCAAATTTTCACCAAGAATCAATCATATATGCAACCAATTTTTAGCACAGCCAAAAAATACAACATTCACACATCTCAAACACAAATAATCAAGGTTAATTTCGTGACACCCTACCTGGTTTTGCTGCTCCTAATTCAATTAAACTTTCAGGTGGTCCTTAAGCACTTTTTCCTCCTAAATCACATCAAGAAAACACATATTTAACCATGTTTCCTTGAAACCGAATCAAAAGAGAGATGGTGCAGCCAACTCACCTTGATTCCAGCCTTGATAAGTCATATGATCATGTAGAGAAAGAAGAGAGGATCATTTTGGTCGGATTGGAATTTTGATTTGAGTTTTAGTTCAGCAGAAATCAAGCTTTGAAGATTTGGAACTAAGAACTTTTCTCTCTTTTTCTCTCTACCTATTTTCGGCCACAAAGTGAAAATGAGCCAGCCTTGAGGGTTTTGGGGGTGTAGGGTGAGTTGTGATTGGTTGGCTTGGAGGTGGATTAAAATAATATTAAAATATCTCAGGTGTATAACTACTAAAACTAGATGTATCGGAACACTTGTAAAAACATCTCTAAAAATTATTTTCTGAGCTACTAGCATAAATGACACTAGTAACATATTTATTATGAGAATAGAACATGTATAATGAGGCCTTAGAATTGCTAAAGTCATCAGAGAGTGCTGGTGCTAAGCTGCACCAGTGAACCGTAAACCCGGTTAAATCGATTTTCTGTTTTTAACAAAAACAGACCAGGTAACCTTATAATATCATTCAAGCATTTTCTAATACTAATATAATGATAATATTATACTATTATCTCTCTCCTCTCATGAATCGAGTCCGGTTCGTCAAACTGAGACTATTTACGAAAAACAGAATCAAAACTCTTAACCGATACGGTTCAAAAACTGGGTTTTTTGTGACTACATTATCGAGCGTGCCTCAGAAAATTTCTATCTTAAAGATGACATAATGACAATAAGGATTGAGATACTTGATGATATATCAGAGGTTCTCCCCTTACTGATCTTCCGAAGGATTCCGTGCCTTCGGAAAAGATCTCGTATACTCGAAAATCAGGGTTGTTACATTCTACCCTCCTAAAAGAAAATTTTGCCCTCAAAATTTAACATACGCATAAGAAGTTATAGTATTATCTAGCACAAACAAAACCATAGTGTGGTACTCACCTCGAGTGGAAGAATTAGGTGCATTAGTGTTGCCAGCAGTTACGGTAAAAACCCTTCCTTGTTGTTGTGGCCTAGCTGGATTTCGAACAAACCTTTTTGGGCAATTCCTCAATATATGTCCATACTCTCCGCAAGAGAAACAAGTGTGTGTCCCAAATCTACAAGCTCTATTACCATGATCCTTCCCACACCTTGAGCATACTGAAATATCCTGAGTTTGCTGAGATTGACCTCCTTCTTCCTCTCCCAAATTATAGTTGTCGTGGTTGCCATTGTTATGAGCAAGAAAGTTACCATTCCGTTTATTTCCATTTTGGCGCTGGAACTGACCATTAATTTTAAAGTTACGACCTTTAGGGGCTAGATCATGAATAAAGTCTCTTCTTGAGGCCTCCCTACGATTTTCTCGAGCTATCGCCACCTTCTTCGAACATTCTTCCACTAGTTTACTTTTATTCACTAGTTCAGCAAAATTTCTTATCTCTAGCGGAACAACGGAGTTCATTAGTTCTTCTCGGAGTCCTCCTTCAAATTTCAAACACTTCCATTCCTCAAAGTCAGCAGGATTCCCTTGGCAGATCTTGGAAAAACGGCACAAGTCATCAAACTTTTGGGCATATTCTGCAATAGTTGTATTACCCTGTTTCAGCTGCATAAGTTCCATCTCCTTAGCGTCACGAGCTGCCCTCGGAAAATACTTCTTATAAAATTCATCCTTAAAAGTATTCCAAGGAATATCACCTTCATCTTGTTGCAACAGTCGCTGTATCCCCTGCCACCAATGCTCAGCTTCTCCTTCCAGCATATAAGTAGCAAACTCCACGTGTTGGCCTTCCGGAACATGCTGCGCTCGCAGTGATCATTCGATAGCTCGAAACCAGTTGTCAGCATCAGTCGCAATGAGTGTACCTTTAAACTTAGGCGGTTTAACCTTCAGAAAAGTCGCAAGGGTCATAGGTCTTTCGAGATGCCCCAAGTTATTCTCATCATTTCCATTATCTTCCCCATGCTCATTCTCATTCTCGAAGGGGATGTTAGCGCCCTGTCGGATCATCAGTTTCAGATGTGAATAGCGTTTCCTGCTGCGACGCTCCAATCTTTCATACCGGCGTCGGTTACGGCACTTCATCTGATCAAGCTGTCGGAATAGGCAGTGCACGAGGCGGTATACGGGCTCAGAGGCAGGTAGAGGTGCAGTGGTGGCAGCAAGGGCAGCTGTGGATGAAGAGGGGCCAGCAGACGGTGGAGCTGTCTCATCAGTAGCAGTGAAGGGTGGTGGTCTGTAGCCCAAAGCTAGGAAGTTCCTGCTGTGAGGAATGATCTTCCTACAGTCTGCCGCTGGTGGTCTCTCATCGGCATCCTCCCATGGCACGTCAGCTCAACGGCCTAGCTGTGTAACCAGATACGGAAAAGGGAGGGTGCCTCGGACGTGGACCCTGGCCATATAGTGCCGGATAAAGCGTGGCAGATAAAGGTCCTTACCCTCCATCACACACCATAGGAGGGTGATCATGGCAGCCGGGATCTTCGTCTCATGAGTACTCGGCATCACATAGTTGCTCAAGATCTGGTGCCATAACCGAGCCTCATCATTTAAGTACACCCTCTTGATCCCTCTAGGCATGGTGGTGTCCTGACCCATCTCCCAAGGAACAGTCGGGTCGAGAGCAATCCGTGCCTTCACAGCATCCCAATCAAACCGCATCAGGCTCATGTCCTCTTCAGCCTTTTGATAACCATCAGGCTGATCGGACTTGGCCAGGAGCTGGAGAATGTGTTCTATGGCCTCCTCAGTGACCAGAATCGGTTTTCCTCTCAGGTTCACTGCATCTAGGGTAGTGATATAGTAGTTGCAGTAGAATTCTCGTACCCAAGATGCATTGACCTCTGTCAGTGCTCTTTCCAGAAAGAACCAGCCTCTTTGCTTGATTTGCTCAGTGGTGTACTGTTGGAGTGCTTCTGGAATCTTCAGAGTTCTCTCTAAGTATAGGTTCCTGGAGGTTGCAAATACCGGATATTTCAGTTCATAGTACCGGTTTGCAAATTTTATAGAATCATTTGCAGGGAGCAGCTGGTCAGCTTTTTCCTGCGGGGTGAAGTTCTTCTCCCGCCATGAGGAATCATGCATGAGGTCAATGATGGACTGGGAGGAATCTCCTCTTTTGCGCTTGCCAGTAGCCTTGCCCTTTCCTTTCCTCTGTGAGGCAGACATCCTGAAAAATGGAAAACCAGGATATATAAAAATAGGAAAGCAAGTAGGCATATAGTCAAAGAAAACACAAAGTGGCAAGGGAGAATTAGAATGAGGTAAATGAGTTAAGTAAATGTGCATTAAGGATTGTATAGTAGTTTAAAAGTTTGAAAGGAAGAATTTACAATCCAAAATGTATCAGAATTAAGTTAAATGGAAAAATTCTCAGTATGCCATGGTTAGAAAGTTAGAGGAAAGTGAAAAATCAGAAAGGATATTTTAAAAGGTTAGTATGGTGAGAATTTGAAAAAGAAGTCAGTAAATTAAAATTAGTGAGTCAGTAAAAAGGGGGTTAAGGTAAGTGGCATAAAGAAAATATTCTATGTAACAAGGATTCACAGGTAGGAACTATAGTAACTCATAACCAAACAAGAAAAACAGGGTGATGTTGATTCAAATAGATAGAAAGAAAGCAAAAATTAGAATCAAAACATCACAAATGCAGTTTATGAACCAGGAAATCAAAAAGGGTAAGAAAGCATGCCCTGGCATTCATGAAATGGTTTGGTTAAAGCAGTGGAAAACAGAGTTCAAATTACCAAACTGAAATATGAATGAAATTCTTATAGAAATTTGGGCAGCATTCCGACTAAAATTGGATTATCCCGGAAAATAAACAGCAAGCAAAGCAGTTCATATGAATTAAAAAGTCAAGCTGTAGGTACATATAGATAATATAAACATGAAAATTCAATGTAAATAGCAGCAATACACAAGAAACACAGCATATGAATAAGATTACAGTAACAGCAGATTTGCGAATTGGATAAAACAGAAACAAGAACAGTGCAAATAAACAGACCTAGAGCCACTAACCACATCCTAGGCTACCTAACAACCTAAAAATCTACTACAGCATGCATATCTATCTATCCTAATTATGAACAGAAACAGAAAAAATAAGAATAACTACGAACGGATAAAAGGGGTTGCGTGTTGTGGAACCTGGAAGGCTGAATAATGAAAGTAGGCAAGAAGGTGGTTGGGTGGTGGTGATGGTGGCCTCCGGTGGTCGACGCGGCGGTTGGCGGTGGTGGGCATGTGGTTGAGAGGAGAAGAAGAAGAGAGGGAGAAGGGGGTTGGGGGGCTGCGTGACTGATAGGGTTCGCGTGGCTGGGGGGTTATATTTTCAAATCCACCCGATCGCGTGGGGGACGCGGTCGCGTGGTGGGGGTGATAATGGGGTGACGCGATCACGTGGGTCGTGCGATTGCATAAAAGGGGTGGAAGAGGGGATGACGCGATCGCGTGGGTCGCGCGATCGCATAAAAGGGGTAGAAGAGGGGATGACGTGATCGCGTGCGTTGCGCGATCGCGTCGCTGGAAATTGTGCTAAACGCACGATTCCAGCACCGTTTCAGCGCAACTCTCTGTCTCCTTCTGGGATGATGTGCAATCCATGCGATGCGGTCGCGTGGGATTGGTATTGTGCAAGTGACGCGATCGCCTGGGGCATGCGATCGCGTGGGCCAATTTGTGCAAAACGCACAAGGGCCGCGCGATTCCAGCCTAACTTTCTAGACGTTGGATATTTACGCCGATCTCCAGGTCACGCGGCCGCGTGGGGCACGCGGTCGCGTGGGTTGTGTTTTTGCAATATGACGCGATCGCCTAGGGTATGCGGTCGCGTCGTGCACCCTTTTTTTTTCTTTTTTTTATATGCATGAGAAATGCAGAATGCAATGATGAATGAGATGCAAAATTCCAGGTTCAATATAATAAACTAAAATAAAACTTGAAAACAAATAAAACGAAATAAAAATTGAAAAATGAACGATCATACCATGGTGGGTTGTCTCCCACCTAGCACTTTTAGTTAAAGTCCTTAAGTTGGACATTGGAGGAGCTTCCTGCTATGGCGGCTTATGTTTAAATTCGTCCAAAAATCTCCACCAATGCTTGGAATGCCAATAGCCTCCGGAGTCCCAAACTAGGCATGTAAAGCTTTTGAGCAGCTTCAAACAGATTGTTAGGCTCCCGGGGTGACAAATGTCAGAATGGAATCTATAATCCCAAGCCTTGCTTTTAAATCCGCCTCCGTCTTGATTTACACATTTCCTTCCGGGCGGTTTAAAAAGTAAATTCTCACCATGGTGACCAAACGTTCTCTGTGATCCCTTCAATTGAACATGAGACCAATCCGTGCACTTCAAGTTGAAGTGTGGAACCTTATTGAACCTTGTGCACCAGCTCTGAGCATGAGCCATTTCCCTTTTACTCTTAAAGCCGCAGAGAGCTCTAAGCTGGCCATCTGTTTCAAGCAAACCATATTCAAGTGAATAAGTAAAGCTATAGGTCAAAGATTGTACCCACTTGAAGCTTGTATTAGGTGGTAATGGCCTTGGGGTAGGTGATTCCAATGGTTCTGTAAGTTCTACTCCCTGGTAATCTTCTGTGAATTCCTCCACTTCTTTGCAAGGGTCTTCAAATGCATCATCATCCTGGTCAAAATCTTCTATGTCTTCCTCATCACTCGAATCATAGATTAGAGGTTGAGAGAAATCTACCTCTGCATCATCTTCGTATTCACTTGGGGAAGATTCTTCAATCTCTGAGAATTCACTTGCGGATGCAAGTTCATTACTAAGAGAACTAGACTTGTGACTATCATCATCAAGGGAATTTGTGTCCTGGGTTATTCCGTCTGATTCTTCATAAACGACTTGCCTTGGGGATTGTGCACTATCCTCCTTAGCATCAACTGTAACGTCCCTGACGGAGTTCTCCTTAACTCTGGATTCCCATGGAGGTTCAGCATCTCCTAGATCTTCAACCAACTCTTCTTCTTGAACAATGGCAGCTTCTTCTACTTGTTCTAGTACGAATTCATACTCTGTCTTGTCCACTGGAGTCTCTAGTATTTCTTTCATGCTACGCTCTTCGTTAGATTGTCCACATGGGGCTGTGGTTGGTCCTTGAATGTTTGAGCGTCTAGAAACCCATTGCATTACTGCTTGCTCCAGTTGTCGAATGGTTGTTTGAAGTTTATTTACTGTTTCCTTTAGGTGAACCTCTGATTCTCGGGGTGCTGGATTTGGACATGATACATAGGAAAGTGGTGGTGATTGGGAGTGATTGGATTGGTACTGGGGTAAGGAAGGATCATATGGTGGCGAATGGCGAAGAGAAGCTTGTGAGTGTAGTGGTTCGAGGTTATGTTGAAAGGATGGTCTATATGCACGGCGTGGGCTTGTTGGTAGTTACAAGGTTGTCCACCATATCTTACAGCCGGGTATGCATTGTAGAATGGTCCTTGTCCATGATATCTCGGAGGGTGTTATTGCCTAAAGGGTTGATTAGATCCTCTTGGCTCCATCCATCCTTGATTGGTTTGACCTTGATGCATATTCCTGCTGTAACTTTTATTTCCTTCAACAAAGTTAGAACAAAACTCAAAGCGAGAGGGGTGAGAGTTCATGGTAGCAAATAAAAATAAAAAGGAAAAACAAAAATAAATAAACAAGCAAAAGAAAAATATTTACAATAACCAATAATAAGGCACACGTTAGCAATTCCCCGGCAACGGCGCCATTTTGACGTTGTGGTTTTTGCCAGTAAAGAAGTTCATAAAAACAGTCGCGTTGTAGATATAGTCTCTAAACCGACAGAAATCCCTTCGTACAAACGTTTTGGTTGTCACAAGTAACAAACCCCTAAATAAATTGATAACCGAAGTATTCAAACCTCGGGTCGTCTTCTCAAGGAACTGCAGGGAAGTATGTTCTTATTATTGGCTATAGAGATTGTAAATTGGGGTTTAGAAGATGAGAAGCAAGTGATTTAAATGACAAATAAATTAAATGAAGAACAAGTAATTTAAATAGCAAGTAAATTAAATAAATGACTGTAAATGGGCTTTTGGCAAGGTATGAGAAATTAGAGGTCCTATCCTAGCTATCCTTATCAAAGATGATGATAATTGAATCTTAACTCCGCTTTGTTAACCTTTACTAAAGTGAAGGAAGGTCAAGGGATTAATTAATTGATCTTCGAATCCTATTTGTTTTCTAAGAAAAGATTGGGATTATTGAAGCTCAAATTAACCAAGATAATAATTGTCAAGCACGTTTGAGGTTGATAACTCCTGAGTTACTGAATTCTTAACCAAGACCAAAAAGGGGAAAAATAAATCTACCGGAATAAAAATATCTTCAGATTGGGAATGACAATAACATAAATAAAAGAAAGCAATATTAAACTGAAATACCTCAAATAACATAAATTCAAAATAGAAATCTGTAACATGGGAGTATTCATAAATTAAATTATAAAAGTAAACAATCAACTGAAGTAATGAATAAAAGAAAAAGGGAAATTTAAAGTAGAGGAATATTAAAACCTGGGATCGAGAGTTACTCCTAAAGAGAGAAGTTCTAAATCCTAATCCTAAAGAGAGAGAGAATCTCTCTCTAAACTAAATCTAAATTATGAAAACTAAACTAAATGGGCGAGCTCTCCCTGAATGGATGCATTCCTCCAGTTTATAACCTCTAATCTGCGCTGTCTGTACTTGGATCTAGGCCAAAAGGGCTTCAGAATACGCTGCAAATGTTTTCTGCAATTTCTGGTGCGTGGCCCCTGTCACGCGTCCGCGTGGGTCACGCGGTCGCGTCGTCTTGGAGTTTTCCTTGTGACACAGTCGCGTCGGTCACACGTCCGTGTCGTATGCGATTCGCTCAAGTCGCGCGGTCGCGTCAGTCATGCGGCCGCATCGTTGCTTCTTCGCTCTTGGCACGCGATCGCGTCGTCCATGCGATCGCGTGGGTGCCGTTTCTTCAGAACTCCGTTTCGCACTTTCCTTCCATTCTTGTACGTTTCCTTTTCCATCCTTTAAGTCATTCTGCCTTAGAGAATCTGAAACGACTCAACACACTAATCACGACATCGAATGGAATTAAAGGTAATTAAAATAATTAATTTTAAAGCATAGGAAACATGTTTTTCACATATATCACATAATAAGGAATGGAAAGTAAAACCATGCAATTAATATGAATAAGTGGGTGAAGGATTGAATAAATCACTCAAACTAAGCACAAAATATCTCATAAAATATGGGTTTATCATAGACCCTTGCTTATGAGAACAAATCTCCCAACCTCGGTTTGGGGGCATGCTATTTTACATGCCGCAGCACTTATTCGTTTGAGGCCAACGAGTTACCATCAGTTCTCTCCTATGCAATTAGCATTTGGCCACCAGCCAAATGTTTCCTATTTAAGAATATTTGGGTGTGCAATATATGTTCCCATTGCACCACCTAATCGCACCAAAATGGGACCCCAAAGAAAATTGGGGATATATGTTGGATATGATTCTCCCTCTATAGTGAGGTATCTTGAGATACAAATGGGAGATGTATTTAAAGTTCGATTTGAGGATTGTCATTTTGATGAATCAAAATTTCCAACATTAGGGGGAGAGAATAAGCTTCCTGAAAAGAAACTTAATTGGAATGCATCATCGTTGATGCATTTAGATCCTCGATCAGGGCAATATGAACTAGAAGTTCAAAAGATTATACATTTGCAAAGAATAGCAAATGAATTGCCTGATTCATTTTTCGATACAAAGAGGATAACCAAATCTTATATACCAGCGGAAAATGCCCCAATTCGAATTGATGTCCCAGTAGGACAAGTAGCCACTGAAGCAAATTCATGCCAGAAGCGTGGTAGGCATGTCGGTTCCAAAGACAAAAATCTTCGAAAGAGAAAAGAGGTTAATACTATTCTTGTAGAAAAAGACATAGTAAAGACACCTACAGTTGTCCAAAATTCTAATATAATTTTAACGCCAGAAGACGTTTAGGTACCTGAAAATTGTGAAAATGACGAGATCTCGATAAATTATGTCTTTACAGGAAAAAAATGAGACCGAAATAAGACAATTGTCAATGAAATATTTGCATATAATGTGGCATTAAATATCATGCATGAAAGTAAGGATCTGGAGCCAAGATCAGTCGAAGAATGTCAACAAAGAAATGATTGGCCAAAATAGAAAGAAGCCATGAAGGCTGAATTAGACTCACTTGCAAAACGTGAAGTTTTTGGACCTGTAGTCCGTACACCAAAAGATGTAAAACCTGTTGGGTACCGATGGGTATTTGTAAGAAAACGAAATAAGAAAAATGAAGTTGTACGCTACAAATCCCGACTCGTGGCACAAGGGTTTTCACAAAGGCCCGGTATAGATTATGAAGAAACGTATTCTCCTGTAGTGGATGCGATAATATTGCGTTATTTGGTCAGTTTATCTGCATATCATAAACTGCATATGCATTTAATGGATGTGGTAACAGCCTATTTATACGGCTCATTAGATCGGGATATCTATATGAAAGTCCCTGAAGGACTAAAGATATCTAAACCATCCAATGAATATTCACAAGGGTTATACTCAATCAAATTGCAAAGATCTTTATATGGTCTGAAGCAATCTGGACGAATGTGGTATAATTGTCTTACTGAGTATCTGGCCAAAAATGGATTCAAGAATGATGATATCTGTCCATGTGTTTTCATAAAGAAAACTGCATCTGGATTCATTATAATTGCTGTGTACGTTGATGATTTAAATATCATTGGGACTCCTGAAGAGATTCCAACAATTATAAAAGCTCTAAAAGAAGAGTTTGAGATGAAAGATCTTGGAAGAACTAAATTTTGTCTAGGCCTGCAGATCGAGCATACAAAAAATGGGATCTTTATTCATCAAGCGACATACACAGAGAAGATCTTGAAGAGATTTTATATGGATAAGTCACATCTATTAAGTACTCTAATGATCGTAAGATCTTTGGATGTGAAAAATGATCAATTCCGTCCTAAAGAAGAGAATGAAGATATTCTTGGTCCTGAAGTACCATATCTTAGTGCAATTGGAGCACTAATGTATCTTGCTATTAATACACGTCCCGATATATCATTTGCTGTGAATTTACTAGTAAGGTATAGTTCCTCTCCAACCAGAAGACATTGGAGTGGAATCAAGCAAATATTTTGATATCTTCATGGAACAGTTGATAGGGGATTGTTTTATCCCTATGGATCCAAGTCACAATTAGTTGGCTATGCAGATACTTGATACTTGTCTGATCCACATAAAGGGAGATCTCAAATAGGATACCTGTTCACATATGGTGGAATGGCTATATCTTGGTGATCCACGAAACAGACGATTACTGCAACATCTTCTAATCATGCCGAAATAATAGCGATTCATGAAGCAAGTCGCGAGTGTTTTTGGCTCAGGAATTTGATCCAATATATTCTGTCATCATGTAGACTGATTGATCATAAGATAGCTCCAACTGTCTTGTTTGAAGATAATATAGCATGCATTGCTCAACTTAAAGGCGGATACATCAAAGGTGATAGAACAAAGCATATTTCTCCCAAATTCTTCTTCACTCATTATCTTCAAACTCAAGGGACAATTGATGTCCAACAGATCCATTCAAGTGACAATCTGGTAGATTTATTTACAAAGTCACTCCCAAAATTCTCCTTTAAAAGATTGGTACATGAGATTGGGATGCGCCGATTTCGAGACATTAAATGATGTCGGCAAGAGGGGGAGACTGTACTCTTTTTTCCTTGGTCAGATTTTTTTTCCCATTAGGTTTTTTTTGACAAGGTTTTTAATGAGGCAGTCTCCATCACAAAGGATATTGTACTCTTTTTCCTTCACTAAAGTTTTTTTCCCGTTGGATTTTTCTTTAGAAAGGTTTTAATGAGGCAATAACCCTAAATGGTCATCCAAGGGGGAGTGTTGTGACATGGATAGATAAGGATGATGGATGCCCATTTATGAGAAGCACATTTTCCCTATGTTAAGGAAATAAATTCTTAGAATGAAGAAGTTTGAAACGTAAACTTTATGTGCCTATAAATACATGTACTGAGGCAAAGGGAATATACACAGAAATAATAAAACACTCTTTTCTCTCTTGAGTCACTACTAATAGTTTTCTTTCTCTTTCTTTTATTACTGCATATAAATATAAGAATAATTTTATTGAGCTAAATATATTAATACTAGAGTCTTCTATTTACACATCTCTATTTTATATGTAGTATATGTTTTATTTATTTTACAACAGCTTATAGTTTTTCTGTTAAATTTATACTATATATTCCAATTCAGTTTAGGATATTGGTGTAATTTTATTTGATTTACTATGTATATACTGTACCAATAGTAAATTGAATAAGCCTAATTTAATTTATTATTGGTATAGATTATTGACATTTCTTACTCTTAAGTTAATTATTTATTTATTTATTATTAATTTTAAAACATAAATATCAATAAAACATACTCACATTTAGATTCAAATAAAATATAAAAAAATTAAAATAAATAAAAATAAAAATTCAACTTTTGTATTTTAGTTCAAATAATAAAAAAATAAAACAAAAAAGAGAAAGACGCGTGTTTTTAATTAATCTTTAAATATATATTTTAAAATTAATCCTCAAAAGTAGTAATTTTAACATTCTAAATTCAAATATAAATTTTTTATATTTAAAATAATCAAACAACTTTAATTTTAAAAGAACATTTTTGTATTTTAAAAATTAACTAATATTATAGGTTACTTTTTTAAAATTAAATCATATTTTTAATTCAAATTAAATCATTTTAATTTTAAATTATATTTTAATTTTTTAAAATTAACAGTAAAAAGATATTCTTATTTTATTAGTTTTTTTTACCTTTTATTTTTGTTTTTATTATGATAGTTCAATATCATTTCAAAATAATATAGCCCAAAACAAAAATAATAAAATAAAAAAATTTTAATCCAAACAAATTTTAAATAAAAAATTATAAAATTATTTTTTTATTGCTATAGTTTTTAATTTTAACTCACTACAATTTTAAATAAAAAAATTAATTATAACTTAAAATGAATTTGAGACAAAAATAAACGTAAAATAAATTTTAGTGACCCAATATTAAAACATAACTGAATTTAGTTTAAAATAAAACAAAAACCAATAAAAAATTTGTTTCTCTCTCTTCGCATTTAAGAGCTTTTAAAATTAAATGCAAACTTTACTCCTTCTTTTATTCATGGAGTTTTAAAATTCCATTTATCTTTGGAGTACCTAATCGCGTCCCTAGATACACTAGGCATTACTTTTGAAGTACACCCAAAATTTAACAAATAAATTACTCTCTAAAAGCGCACTATTTGATACGAAAAGTGTACCCAAAGATATCAACATACGACTACGTTTTATAAGTGATTTCTATAATACCTAAGGCTACACTTTCTAAACGATGCCACAATTGTGTTTCCTTTTCTCTTATAAAAAGGCAACACGGAGAAAAGCGTAGCCTATTCTATAAATAAGCTATGCTTTTCAAATGTAGCTTAAAAAAATGTGGCTGAATGGATATTTTTCTTGTAGTCTCATCGCCGTCGCACGAAGGTCTGCGACTCCGTATTGAGCTCGTCGCGTTGAGGTCTCATTGTGCTCTCTCTCTCTCTCTGTGTTGAGGTCTCATCGTTCTCTCTCACTCTCTGTCCGAGCTCAACGTCCCTCTTCGAGCTCTCTCTCGCTCTCTTTGTTCGAGCTCAAATCCGTCGCCGTCACTTCTCATTCCTCCGCCGCCGCCACTTCCATTCCTCCATCGCCGCCGGCAAACACTGCATTATTGATTTTGTTAATTTTTGCTTATTCTGTGTTGCTGATTTTTTTGAAATAATGTTGCTAATTTCCTGAAATAATATTGTTGCTGGATTTTGATTTTATGATTTCGTGAGTTAATTTTATTAATGGTTAATTTATTGAATTTGTTGAATGCTGGAGTGATTCTGAATTTAATTTAATTTGAATTCTGAGTTTGGAATTAGATTCAATTTAGTTTTTGTTGCTGTTTAGTTTGGATTTAGAAGTCAGAACCATGTTGCTGATTAATGGATTAGAATCCCAAAAACTAAATATGATTATATGCTTTGGCTCTGTTATATTCAACAGATTTAAGAATTTGTAATTGAATTGAACTTTATTTTGTGTTACGAATGTATGATTCTTGATTAGAGGATTTTTACTGTTCAGTTCTTTTATGTGAGATGGAAATGATACTCTTATTAAAAGTTATTGATTACTTGATTATTAGAAGTTATTGTTGATTACTTGATTGAAACTTAGAAATTAATTAAAAAGATTTATTTTGTGAACTTTTAATGATAAATTATGGACATTTTGAAATTAGTTTAGAAATTATTAAATTTGAATAACTGAAATTATATATTGAATTTTTAATAATTTATTGTATATTTAAGTAAATCAGTTCAATCACGGTTCGATCCCAGTTGAACCATTGAACCTATCACTCGATCAGTTCAATAACCGGTTCGGTTCTTGCAATCTTGGAAAGTAGGTCAATACTCTTAAAAAGTTTGCAATGCGATGAGTGAATCCATGTTTATGGCTGCTGTGTTAAACCCTCCCAAAACCCCCTTTCAAACTCAACCTCACACCTGCTTTTCCGCCTCCCCCAACCTCCACCGCACTCACTTTTAAACCAAACAACAACTTCCCCACACTCTCCACCACCATACAACCACAAAAACATGCCGCTCTACTTGACACTCTTCTCAACAGCACACGCAAAAATCAAGTGCTCCAATCCATTAGAACCACCTCCCCCTTCAACTGCCTATCCGAAACAAATCTTCACCATACAGTTCCCGCCCTCACCTCCAAAACCAGGGAAAAGGTGCATATTTCCCTCTTTGATCCCTCTCCAATTTATCTACTCATTAATACAAATGAATGGAAGTCGAGATTTCTGGTAAAATTGCAACAGTAATATAAAAGCAGAAAACATTGACTAAAAAAATCATCTGAAAAATTAATGAATTTGCTTACTTGTGGTCTTATGGTACAGGTTAGAAACGTATGATAATGGAGAGTACCTTGTTCTAGTTACTATTGTTGATAGAGTCCTTGCCTCAATTCCCTTCAAGGGACAGGTTTTGTGTTCTTATTCTCTATCCTTGTTCTCTGTATGAACTGTTTACTTGGTTCATCATGGATCACACTCAATGTTCTTTATTCCCACTTGCAGGTGGTTAACCAGACAAGCTTGTGGTGGTTTGAGAGAACCCAACATATAACTGCTAATGCCGTTGTGTCCACTCCTGATCCTAATGTTATCATAGCAAAGAAATGTTCTATTTTTCTGTTGAGTTTGTTGGTGAGTATTTTATTAATTGGTATTTCGGATTGGTGCTTGCATACACATTTTATCAAATGATTTCAATGGTTATGAATTGGCATATATGTTTGGTATAGGTTGTGGAGGAGGAGTTAGTTTGCTAGAAATGATAGCTTGAAAAGTATGATAGAAATAGAATATATTTCCCCGGAACTAGGATAAAAGTAAACATTGCATCATTAAGTGCTCTAAGTTTATTCATGCTACCCAAATTTCAACATGCGATGCTCATTCTTTATTCATGTTGCCGTCAATATTATCAAAATATTTTCTTTACAAAAGTGTAGATTAGGATTCTAGAAACTATTTGTTGACACCTTATTATGGCTGGTTTGTAGCTAGAGGGTTTGTGACCAGAATGACTGATACTTCACTATGAACAGTCTATAATAAAGGCATTCGGAACTATTGTGGCAATGTCCTCCCGATGGTGAGGTCCCTATATTTTTTGTTTTGCATTCTTACAATTGTTTGTCTCTTTATTTTATAGGCTATAATGTTATATAACACATAATAAGTTCGGTAAAAAACCAAAAGCTGGTTGAAAATATATTCACGCCTAGAACCAAAGTTGCAGATCATGATGTTCCTGTACTTCCAGATGAGGTATTATTCCTTGTACTCTCATCTGCATCTATCTTTTCAATACAATTGAAGTTATAGTAGAGGACTAGATTTAGAGACCCAAGGAATGAATAGGCAGATCAAATAATGTTGCAAGAATAAGAAACAATAGGCAGATTCATCTTATTATGCTGTTTTTTCTTCTTCTTTTTTTAAGGCAGCGTCAATGTTTTTCTGGATAATATTATTTTCTTAAGAGCCTAGTTCATATCATACAGTACAATTGCTTCTTGATACTAGTGAGGATATGATTAATGATGGATAATATTTTTACTATTTTTTAAAAGTTTTCTTTTATCTAACCTTTTCAATTCTTTTTATAATCTGTTTCCCTTGCAGATTATAGAATGGGGATTAATGACAAGAGCTGATTATGAGGAAGTCAGCAGAAATGCTTTAAGTCTTTTGAATACCGTCAGGTAATTAAGCATTTTATCATGTCATTTATAAATTTGGTGAAATGAAAAAAGTAATGGCATGCCTTCTCAATGTATCCCGAGATAGTAACGACACACTCTCAATGTATGTGTTATCTGTTATTTGGATTAAAGAGATGAATAGATGGTGTAGACTTATTCTTCAGATTTGTCGGTCTGTTGCACTGGATCACTTCTAGTTCAATGAAAATCTCGAACTTGTCCATGTATTCTTTTCAATAATGCCTTACTGGAACAAAAGTATAAATAGCATTTCTCTATGATGAATGGAAAGCTTATCGTTATTATTGCTATGATGCAATTTGACTTTTGACATTGGCTTGCTTTGATGAAATTTGAATTTCCAGTGGCTTCATAACATAGCCTTATATTGGTTGACACAAAGTATGAATTTGGGTTGCTTTGATGAAATTTGAATTTCCAGTGGCTTCAGAACATAGCCTTATATTGGTTGACACAAAGTATGAATTTGGGAAGGCAGAAGATGGTTCAATTATGTTGATTGATAAAGTTCATTGGAATCCCTGATGCTTATTAGATTCTAAAATGCACTCCACACAATTTATGAATATAGAATAGAGTTTCGTTTTAGAAGATATTGGGTTGCCAATTCTTATCTTGAGCGCTTTCAAAATGGTTTGGAGTCTGAAAATGTTGATAATGTGCTATATCTGTATCAATAACTTTATTTCCTATGTAGAGTGCATTATATTTTATTTTTTGCTTAAAGATTTAGGGATATGTTAGCTTATTCGGAATAAAATAACATATCCCTAAACCTTTAAGCAAAAAAAAAAATATAATGCACTCTACATAGGAAATAAAGTTACTGATATATATAGAGCACTTTATCAACATTTTCTGGCTCTAAACCATTTTGAAAGTGCTCAAGATAAGAATTGGCAATCCTCTACTTGAATCAGGAATGTGCACCTGCAATTTTCAAAAACTAAACTTTATTCTATATTCTTAAATTGTGCAGAGTACATTTCAGAATCTGTTCCGAGGGTTATCTGAAACTGTAGGTCGATCTCGGATGAGATCTTCTGTACTGGTTGGAGATGACGTGTCCAGCAGGTGGGTGGCGGCCGGAGCTGTCGTGTCCGACTTGTGAGACTGGCTGCACTGCTGATCCTTCATTACCGGAGGGTGGGGGGTACCTGCAAGGGACTCCGATGCTTAAGTTAGCAAGGGTATTAGCAGGTTTTTTGTAGAATCAGAGTATAAGTTATACCTGGGTGCTCCAGTGTATTTATAATGGTGTGGAGTGACCTTTTTAGATAAGATAAGTTAGTTATCTTATCTTATCTTATCTTATCTTTGAGTGAGGTCATCTTATCTTTAAGGGAACCGTCCTTATCTTTGTAGGCTCGGGCTGCCTTTGGGTTTGGGTCGTGTTCCTCTATTTGGGCCCTTTATTGGGCTTTCTTGGCAATTTGGCGGAGCTCTTTGAGAAGAGGTCGGATAGTCTGACCTGAAGAGGTCGGTCGTCTTGTTGCTAAACATCCCGGGTCGGACAGCTCGACCCAGGGTATGAACAGTGCCCCTGCTCGAGCTCGGTCTTTCTTTTGAGGTCGAGTCTTGGTTTTAGGACTTCGATCCTTCTCTGGTGAAGTCAAACTTGAGCATTTTGTCGACTTCTTCTTTGTAGAGTTCTCCTTTGAATGCGGAACGTTTTCTTTTGAATTTTTATTCTTTTGAAAACGCGAGTCACCTTGCTTTGGGAATGCGCGAGGGTTAATAACCTCATTAATTCTTTTTAATGCTCCGTTTCTTCGTTCATTTTGAACTTTTCACAAAAACGGTTTCTCTTCTCTATTTCTTTGCTGTAACTTCCTCCTTTTCTTTCTCACTTTCTGTTTTCGTCTGAAATTTGTATTTTCGCGTTTCTCCCTGTGACGTCGCTTGGTGATTGTTGGTGCTTTCTTTGTTCTAAAAGGCGATTCCGAATTCTATCTTTCCATCCTCGATTTCCTTCGAAGCTTTCTCCTTTTTCCAGGTTGGTTCTTCTTTTTGCTTTTTTATTTCTTTTGCTTTGCCTTCGGTTCTTGGTAAAGTTTTGGTTTTGCTTGAATGCATGTTTGGAAAGCTTGAACCTTTTTGCGTCGTCGTGCTCGATTGTCGCTGTGCTGCATGTTTTTCTGGTTTTTATGAACCTGTTTACTTTACCCAAAAGGTTGCTCCTTTTGATTGTTGATGATTTTACTGATGAACCTTTGTAGAAAGTAACGATTTTTTCTAGTGGCTCGTTTTGATTTTCTTCGTGTCGTTTGTTTGTTTGGGTGTTTATTTTTTGAAAAAGGTGGCGTCTTTGATGACTTCTTCTTGATACTTTCGTTGCTTGGTAGTTCCGTCTGCGACTGTGAATTTGGGAGGTGTTCATACCCTGGGTCGAGCTGTCCGACCCGGGATGTTCTACCGACAGGACGACCGACCTCTTCAGGTCAGGACAATTCGACCTCTTCTCAAAGAGATCGGCCAAATCACCAGGAAAGCCCAAAAAAGGGTCCAAATGGAAGAACACGACCCAAATCCAAAGGCAGCCCAAGCCTATAGAGATAAGGGCGGTTCCCTTGAAGATAAGATGACCTCACTCAAAGATAAGATAAGATAAGATAAGATAACTAACTTATCTTATCTAAGAAGGTCACTCTACACCATTATAAATACACTAGAGCACCCAGGTATAACTCATACTCTGATTCTACTAAAAAACCTGCTTAATACCCTTGCTAACTTAAGCATCGGAGTCCCTTGCAGGTACCACCACCCTCCGGTGACAAAGGATCAGCAGCACAGCCAGTCCAACAAGTCAGACACGACCGCTCCGGCCGCCACCCACCAGCCGGACACATCATCTCCGACCAGTACAGAAGATCTCGTCTGAGATCGACCTACAGTTTCAGGTAACCCTCGGAACATTGGCGCCGTTGCCGGGGAACCTGGAAGTCATCCCATCACCATGGCGGATGACCATGACAACGACCATGATTCGGACCTAGAAGATAGAACGCCGCATAAGAAGTCGGCCCAAAAAACCAAAACGTTATAAAAAGTGATCCCTAAACAGAGACCTAACAAAAGTCCAAACAAAACGGATCACTAGAAATAACTTTAGGCCGAAGTAAGGAAGTCGACATACAAGTTGGACCCAAATCAAGCCGCAAGTATGAAAATACAAAGGCAATCCAAAGAGGTCGAATAATAAGGCTCCAACACTCCCAAAAAACCTAAAAGGTACCATACAGATGCAGACAAACGTGTCATAAAAAGCACAAAATATAATAATAACAAACTCAAGAGGCTACCAAAATCAGTCCCAAGAGCTTGAAAACTACTTTGTTTTTCAAAATAAAGTTGCTAAACAAGCAACTAAGAAAGTAGCAAAAAATCAGAACCACCATTTACAAAATATAAAAAGTTCAAAAGCCCACAAGCCGGGCTATCTACACAAAAATCTATAATAAATCATTGAGGATCCGAAGACTTCTCAGTAGCATCAACACGGGGTGAAGGAGGACGAGTCTGAAGAGGCACCGCATCCACTGTCCCATCATCCTGGTTCAAGATTTGACAATCAGGTTCTGACTCGGGATGACCAACCTCAGTTGAAGTAGCTGAAGAAGTTGGCACAACAAAGGCTTTGATGGTAGGCACTGAAGGAGGGTTGACATCATCATCATCATCAAGGTCATCAGGGACAATCTTACCGTCCTTCACAACGTTGTCCAAACTGAAGAGAGTAAGGTCAAGCTCGGGTGCAAGAACCAGAACCTGCTCCTTCAGGTTCTCATAAGCAGCAGTTATGCTGCCTACAAGGTGACCCTGGAGTTTGGCATAATCAGCCCGGGCAGACTCCAAATCATCCCTGAGACGCATCATCTCTTTATAGGTCGTGACATAACTCTCCTTGTGCCTCAACGCTGTGTCTTCAGCCAACTTCACAAAAGCCGCCAAGGCAACAAAACTAGCCTTTTCACCCTGCAACTCTTTCTCTAACTTGGTCACCTTCACCTCGAGCTCCTCCTTCAAACCCTTCATCTGATCGAACTCCAACTTGGCCTCCTCCATAAAGGCCTTTGTAGCATGAAGGCGAAGATCTTGGGCAGTCCGATATAAGGCCACCCCCATGTGTGCCATCTTGATGCTGCTTCGAGTAATAAAATCCAGATGGCGAAGAAGAGAAACATCATCAGTAGGAAGGGTACCATGAGGACCGATTTGCTGGTCCAAAAACTCGACAGCATCGAAGTCAGGGGCATCAAGGTTAAAGAGCTTAGCTGTTTTTTGCTTTTTCGGTGGAGGAGCGCCAGAGGTAGCGACAGAAGCCTGTGGAGGATCAACCAAACGAACCCGAGGAGTAGGGATCATCCTCCTCGGTCCAGGAGAGCTCGGTATGGATGGCTTCGATTGAACCTGAGAGGACCCCTCCCCGGCCATCTTGGCCGAGATGTTCTGAGCTGCAGTAGCTTTCCTTGCCTTCTTAAAGGCCTTCATAGATTCATTATTTTTCACCATCTCTGGAAAAAACACAAATATTATTACAAATTAAGAGAAAAAGAAATAAACTCGACAAAATAAGCAAAAAACAAAAGAGAAATCAACCACTACCCAGCTCTGCTCGGAGGAGAGAGGGATTTCCTAAGAATTTCTTCGTATCAAGATGGGGAGGCTGCCCCCAGTTTTCTTCCAGCACAGTCACAAAGGCCTGCTCAGCCTCATCTAACATCTCCCACGTATATTTAGACACCACTACATTCTTTTGCCATTCCAAAAGAAAGGCAGGCTCGTCATTCTCATCCAGAAAAAAGGGGTCGAGCTCCTTCAACAGTTCGGACCCTGAAAAAGTAATTCTTAAAGTCGCGAAAAGATTCATCAAACATGGAAAAAACCTTCTTTCCCTGGGAAGCTCTAAAAGAAACCCAGGCGGCCTTCTTCTTAACCACCCCAGGCTTTGTCAAAACAAAGAGATAAAAGAAGAGGGATTGCGAAGCAGGGATACCTAGTTCGTGACACAACAACTGAAAATTTTTTATAAAACCCCAGGAGTTGGGGTGAAGCTGGGATGGAGCTACATTACAAAACCACAATAGGTTGGTCTCAAAGGGGGTAAAAGGAAGAGTAATATTCATTTGACTAAAAAGAAGTCGTATGCATAGAAAAAGGGACGTTCTCCAACAATTCGGGTAGAGAAACAAACCCTTTCTTCAGAATTGGGATATACAAGCTCATAATTCTTTTTATCACTACCATTACTACAAATCCTATGAAATTTCCTAAGCTGCTGACAAAACTCGGAGTCAACCAACGAAACACACAGAAGAACCATAGAATCCACCCAATCAGCCATGCCCTCAGGGACTTGGGAAGATGTCTCAACAATATTTTTGCGAGAAGACATGAGGTCAACTAATCCTACAGTAAGAAAGAAGAAAATAGATTACTAACCAAAATATCTCGGGCAAAGTCAAAATCAACTCATAGCAGAGCATGACTCAATCATACAAACAAATAAAAGGAAAACCCCAAGAAAAGGTCCAGGGGCATCCTTTGGAGGAAGTAACAAAGTAAAGACTCAGAAAAATTTACAAAACTAACATCCCAACAAAACTCTCAGCAAAGAAAAACCCTTTTTCAAAAGGCAACATCCCGAGAAAAAAGAGATAAAGTCAAAACAAAGTAAAAAAGGAGCAACAAAAATAGCAGCTCAATCAGAAAGCAAACAACAAAACACGCCAAGCGAAGGACATCAAAGACGCAACATTTTTTCAAAAGAATCAAATGAAGCCATTACCCCGGAAAGCTACAAAATCAAATAAAAAGGCAGCAAAACATGCAAAGCCCTAAAAAACCTCAATCATCATGAGAAATGCCAGAAACATGCATCATAGCAAACAATTGAGCATAACAACGCGAAAAGATTCAAACTTTCCAGCATGCATTCAGACGAAAAATCAAAGCTTTACCAAAGAACCGAAGGCAAAGCGACGAAAGAAGTAAAGAAGCAGAAAGTAGAACCAACCTGGAAAAAGAAGAAAGCTTC
This sequence comes from Arachis ipaensis, assembly GCF_059453495.1. Taxonomy (NCBI): domain Eukaryota; kingdom Viridiplantae; phylum Streptophyta; class Magnoliopsida; order Fabales; family Fabaceae; genus Arachis; species Arachis ipaensis. The sequence continues at coordinate 141,542,200 of NC_142436.1, forward strand.
AAAGAAGTTGAAAACAGAAGATAGAATCTGGAATCACCTTTTAGAACAAAGAAAGCACCAACAACGTCGCAAAGGAAACGCGAAACAAGAAGACAGAGAGAAAAAGGAGGGGAAGTTACAGAGAAAAGGAAAACCGTTTTTTGTGTAAAATTCAAAATAAAAGGGTCAAGAGAAAGGGAGCATTAAAAACCAATTAATGAGGGTATTAAACCCTCGCACATTCCCAAGGCTAGAGCGCTAATGCAAAAGCGCGCATTTTTAAAAAAACGAAAAGGAAAAACATTCCACATTCAAAAAAGAAGAAGACTCTACAAAGAAGAAGTCGACAAAATGCTCGAGTTTGGCTTCACCAGAGAAGGATCAAAGTCCTAAAACTAAGACTCGACCTCCAAAAAGAAAGAATGAGCTCGAGCAGGGGCACTGTTCATACCCTGGGTCGAGCTGTCCGACCCGGGATGTTCTACCGACAAGACGACCGACCTCTTCAGGTCAGGACAATCTAACTTCTTCTCAAAGAGATCGGCCAAATCACCAGGAAAGCCCAAAAAGGGTCCAAATGGAGGACCACGACCCAAATCCAAAGGCAGCCCAAGCCTATAGAGATAAGGGCGGTTCCCTTGAAGATAAGATGACCTCACTCAAAGATAAGATAAGATAAGATAAGATAACTAACTTATCTTATCTAAGAAGGTCACTCTACACCATTATAAATACACTGGAGCACCCAGGTATAACTCATACTCTGATTCTACTAAAAAACTTGCTTAATACCCTTGCTAACTTAAGCATCGGAGTCCCTTGCAGGTACCACCACTCTCTAGTGACAAAGGATCAGCAGTGCAGCCAGTCCAACAAGTCGGACACGACCGCTCTGGCCGCCACCCACCAGCCAGACACGTCATCTCTGACCAGTACAGAAGATCTCGTCCGAGGTCGACCTACAGTTTCAGGTAACCCTCGGAACAGGAGGTAGTTATTTTGATGACTTTATTTGATTTGTAGCTCGTGGCTTTCTTTTCAGAGTGTTATCTTCCTGTTAGGATGTGTAGATATGTAGACTTGTAGGTTTTCCTGAGTCTTTGTTCCATAACTTGCCTCCAAAGGATGCCCCTGGATCTTTAGTGTGGGTCCTGGGGTTTCCTTTTGTTGCTTGTATTGCCTTGTGTCATGCTTGTCTGAGCTGTTCTGATTTCGTCTGAGATGTTTTTTTAGTAATCCATTTTCTTTTCTTGTTTGTAGGACTAGTTGACCTCATGTCTTCTCGTAAAAATATTGTCGAGACATCCTCCCAAGTCCCTGATGGCATGGCCGACTGGGTGGATCCTATGGTTCTTCTGTGTATTTCGCTGGTTGATTCTGAATTTTGTGAGCAGCTTAGGAAGTTTCACAGGGTTTGTAGTAATAGTAGTGATGAAAAGAATTATGAGCTTGTATCTCCTACTTCTGAAGAGAGAGTTTGCTTTTCTACTCGGGTCGTTGGAGACCGTCCCCTTTTCTATGCGTATGACTTCTTTTTTAGTCAGATGAATATTACTCTTCATTTCACTCCTTTTGAGACCAACCTGTTATGGTCAATGTAGCTCCATCCCAACTCCACCCCAACTCCTGGGGCTTTATAAAGATCTTTCAATTGCTGTGTCGTGAGCTAGGTGTCCATCCTTCCCAATCCCTCTTCTTTTACCTTTTTGTTTTAACAAAACCTGGGGTGGTTAAGAAGAAGGCCGCCTGGGTTTCTTTCCGAGCTTCTCAGGGAAAGAAAGTTTTTTCCATGTACGATGAATCTTTCTGTGATTTTAAGAACTACTTTTTCAAGGTCCGAGCTATTGAAGGAGCTCAGCCCTTTTTTCTGGATGAGAATGATGAACCTACCTTTCTTTTAGAGTGGCAAAAGAATGTTGTTGTGTCGAGGTATTCGTGGGAGATATTGGATGAGGTCGAGCAGGCCTTTGTGAGTGTATTAGAGGAGAATTGGGGGCAACCTCCTTATCTTGACACTAAGAGGTTTCTAGGGGACCCCTCGCTTCTCCGAACCAAGCTGGGTAGTGGTCGACTTCTTTCTTCTATCTGTTTTTACTTCTTTTCTAATTTGTCTTCTTTTCTGATTTGTAACTTGGCTTTGTTGGTCTTCTGTTTGTTTCAGAGATGGCCAAGACTTCAGATTCCATGAAGGCCTTTAAGAAGGCCAAGAAGGCTACCGCAGCTCAGCTTGCTTCGTCCAAGGCTGCTGGCGAGGGATCTTCCCAGGTTCTTCCTAAGAAACCGGTCTCAGTTGCTTCAGGGCCGGGAAGAATAATCCCTACCCCTCCAACTCGTTTAGTTGATCCTCCTCAGTCTTCTGCTGCTAACTCTTCTCTTACCGGCGCTCCTCCTCCAAAAAAGCAAAAAACAGCCGAGCCTTTTAACCTTGATGCCCCTGATTTCGATGCTGTCGAGTTTGTGGACCAGCAAATCGGTCCTTATGGTATCGTCCTTACTGACGATGTAACTCTTCTTCGCCATCTGGATTTTATTACTCGAAGCAAAATCAAGATGGCACACATGGGGGCGGCCTTATATCAGACTGCCCAATATCTTCCCCTTCATGCTACAAAGGCCTTTATGGAGGAGGCCAAGTTGGAGTTCGATCGGATGAAGGGTTTGAAGGAGGAGCTCGAGGTGAAGGTGACCAAGCTAGAGAAGGAGTTGGAGGGTGAGAAGACTAGTTCTGTTGCCTTGGCGGCTCCTGTGAAGTTGGCTGAAGACACGGCGTTGAGGCACAAGGAGAGTTATGTCACGACCTATAGAGAAATGATGCGTCTCAGGGATGATCTGGAGTCTGCCCGAGCTGATTATGCTGAGCTCCAGGGTCACCTTGTAGGCAGCGTAAATGCTGCTTATGAAAACCTGAAGGAGCAGGTTCGGGTTCTTACACCCGAGCTCGACCTTACTCTCTTCAGCTTGGACAATGTTGTGAAGGACAATAAGATTGTCCCTGATGACCCTGATGATGATGACCCTGATTGCCAAATCTTGAACTGGGATGGTGGGACAGTGGATGCGGTGCCTCTTCAGACTCGCCCTCCTTCACCCCATGTTGATGCTGCTGAGAAGCCTTCAGATCCTCAATGATTATTCTGGATGTTTGTGTAAATAGCCCGGCTTGTGAGTTTTGAACCTTTTATATTTTGTAATTGGTAGCTCTGACTTTTTGATACTCTCTTAGTTGCTTGTTTAGAAACTTTATTTTGAAAAACAAAGTGGTTTCTCAAGCTCTTGGGGCTGACTTTTGATAGCCTCTTGAGTTTGTTATTATTATAACTTGTGCTTTTTCATAACATGTTTGTCTGCATCTGTCTGCGTCTGTTTGGGAGTGTTGGAGTCTTATTGTCCGACCTCTTTGGATTGCCTTTGTATTTTCATACTTGTGGCTCGATTCTTTTGGGGTTGTGGATGTTTGAGTCCAACTTGTATGTCGACTTCCTCACTTCGGCCTAAAGTTATTTCTAGTAATCCGTTTTGTGTGGACCTTTGTTAGGTCTCTGTTAGGAATTTCTTTTTATAACTTTATGTTCTGGGCCGACTTCATCATGTCGGGCCTTTCTAAGTTATTTTAGTATTCCTTTTTTTTGGACCTTGTTCAGGTCTCTTTCAGGGATTACTTTTATAACTTTATGTTCTGGGCTGACTTCATCCGGTCGGGCCCTTCTTAGTTATTTTAGTAATCCTCTTTTTTGGACCTTGTTCAGGTCTCTTTCAGGGATTACTTTTATAACTTTATGTTCTGGGCCGACTTCATCCGGTCGGGCCCTTCTAAGTTATTTTAGTAATCCTCTTTTTTGGACCTTGTTCAGGTCTTTTTCAGGGATTACTTTTATAACTTTATGTTCTGGGCCGACTTCATCCGGTCGGGCCCTTCAAAATTATTTTAGTAATCCTCTTTTTTGGACCTTGTTCAGGTCTCTTTCAGGGATTACTTTTATAACTTTATGTTCTGGGCCGACTTCATCCGGTCGGGCCCTTCTAAGTTATTTTAGTAATCCTCTTTTTTGGACCTTGTTCAGGTCTCTTTCAGGGATTACTTTTATAACTTTATGTTCTGGGCCGACTTCATCCAGTCGGGCCCTTCTAAGTTATTTTAGTAATCCTCTTTTTTGGACCTTGTTCAGGTCTCTTTCAGGGATTACTTTTATAACTTTATGTTCTGGGCCGACTTCAACAGGTCGGGCCCTTCTAAGTTATTTTAGTAATCCTCTTTTATAGGGCTGGCCAGACCTCTTTCCAGGGATTTACTTTTTATAATTTTGGTTATTGTGACTGGTCCGACTTCTTTTACGTCGGCCAGTCTTTAAGTTATTTTTTAGCAATCCATTTTATTAAGACCTCGTCAGGTCCTTTCTATGGATCACTTTCGATAACTTCTTGCATTATTCTGTTTTCATCTTTGTTGATTTTGTAGAAATTGGGTTTAACCCCCGTTTGGTCGACCTTTTGATGAATTTGGTTTTCATCTTTGTTGGTCTTTATCGTGATCGTGCAGTGAATTTGATTTTCACTTTCTACCGATCTGTAGCTTTATAATCGGGCGATGAATTTTTAGCATTTCAGTTTAATGCGTCTTGAGAATTTGTAGAAAATCTAAACAATTTTTATTCAAAAGAAAATGCAGATATATACATGTGGGAGTTTTTTTCTAAGTCGGGCAATTTGTAGGTCTTGGCTTGGCACCTCATTAAAAAACCTTTTCAGGAAAAAGAGTGCGCCTTATCCTAAGATCCTTTATCACCCCTAACTATAATACCTTCTTAGGTTGCAGGCGTGCCATGACCTAGGGAGCTCTCGCCCTTCGAGTTTGGACAGTCTGTAGTAGCCCTTTCCAAGTACTTCTATGACTCGGTAGGGTCCTTTCCAATTTGTTGCCATCTTTCCTTCTCCAGGTCTAGTTTTTCCGATATCATTTCGGATTAGGATGAGGTCGTTCTCGGCAAAACTTTGCGGTACTACCTTTTGATTGTATCTCGAAGCCATTCGACGTTTCAATGCCTCTTCCCTGATCCGAGCTCTTTCTTGGATTTCTGGAAGTAGGTCGAGTTCTTTCCTTTGAAGTTGGGAGTTGGCTTCTTCATTATAGTGGATTACTCTGGGCGACCCTTCTTCAATCTCCACTGGGATCATTGCCTCCATTCCATACGCTAATCGGAAGGGTGATTCCTTTGTGGTAGAATGTGGCGTTGTTTGGTATGCGCATAGGACTTGTGGGAGCTCTTCCACCCAGGCTCCCTTTGCGTCTTGTAATCTCCATTTTAGCGCAGCCAATATGACTTTGTTGGCAGCTTCAGCTTGTCCATTGGCTTGGGGATGTTCTACGGAAGTGAATTGGTGTTTTATGTTTAAGTCGGCCACTAACTTTCTGAAGCCTGCATCTGTGAATTGGGTACCATTGTCTGTGGTGATGGAGTATGGAACCCCGAACCTTGTGATAATATTTCTATATAGGAATTTTTGACTTCTTTGAGCAGTGGCTTTAGCTAGAGGTTCTGCCTCGATCCATTTTGTGAAGTAGTCTACCCCTACTATGAGGAATTTGACTTGTCCTGATCCCTGAGGGAAAGGTCCGAGAAGGTCGAGTCCCCATTTTGTGAATGGCCAAGGTGAGGTTACGCTGATGAGCTCCTCTGGCGGGGCGATGTGAAAGCTGGCATGTTTCTGACATGGTGGACACGTCTTTACGAACTCTGTGGCTTCTTTTTGTAGAGTTGGCCAATAAAATCTGGCTCGGAGTACTTTTTTGGTAAGTGTTTGTGCTCCGAGATGATTGCCACAGACGCCACTGTGTACTTCTTCTAAAACTTCCTTTGTGTTGGAAGTCGGTACACATTTTAACAATGGTATTGAAATTCCTCTTTTGTATAGAGTATTGTTTATGATAGTGTAGTACTGTGCCTCCCGTTTTAACCTCTTTGCCTCCTTTTCATCTGTGGGGAGTGTTTCTGTTTTGAGGTAGTTAATTATGGGAGTCATCCATCCTTGATCCAGACCTGTTATGGCTAGGACTTTTTCTTCATCCGAGATTGACGGGTTCTGCAGCATTTCTTGGATAAGGCTTCTATTGTTGCCCCCTGGTTTGGTGCTGGCTAGTTTTGAGAGTGCATCAGCTCTGGCGTTCTGTTCTCGGGGTATGTGGTGGACCTCGTATTCCCCGAGTTGTGCGAGCTGTTCCCTGGTTTTGTCCAAGTACTTTTTCATGGTGGGATCCTTGGCTTGGTAGCTCCCTGCTATTTGTGAAGTGACTACTTGTGAATCGCTGAAGATGATAAGCTTTTGAGCTCCAACCTCCCTAGCCAGCTTCAAACCAGCTAGTAGCGCCTCATATTCAGCTTGGTTGTTTGAGGCAGGGAACCCAAATTTGAGGGAAAGTTCGATTTGGGTTCCCTGGTCGCTTTCAATTATCACACTCGCACCGCTTCCAGTTTTATTTGAGGAACCGTCTACATAGAGATTCTATTCTGTAGGGATTTTCGGGGTGTCTGTAAATTCTGCAATGAAGTCGGCCAGATATTGCGATTTGATGGCTGTCCGAGCTTCGTATTGAAGGTCGAATACGGACAACTCGATTGCCCATTACAAGATTCTGCCTGCTAAGTCTGTTTTCTGTAAAATTCCTTTCATGGGTTGGTTGGTCTGAACCCTAATAGTGTGGGCTTGGAAATATGGGCGAAGTCGTCGAGATGTTAAGATGAAAGCATAGGCGAATTTTTCTATTTTTTGGTAGTTCAGCTCGGATCCTTGTAGTGCCTTGCTGATGAAGTATACGGGTTGTTGCCCACTGTCATTTTCTCGGACCAATACTGAGGCCACTGCCCGACTTCCTACTGCGAGGTATAATACAAGGGGTTCTCCTTCCCGTGGCCGAGTTAGGATAGGAGGTTGTCCCAAGAATTTTTTGAAATCTTGGAAGGCCTGTTCGCACTCCGTTGTCCATTCAAACCTCTTTCCCTTCCTTAGAGTAGCATAGAAGGGGAGAGATCTTATCGCTGATCCCGCTAGAAATCTGGACAAGGCTGCCAATCTTCCATTGAGCTGTTGTACCTCTTTGACGCAAGTTGGGCTCTTCATATCGAGTATGGCCTGGCATTTATCCGGATTCGCCTCGATTCCTCTTTATGTAAGCATAAAACCCAAGAATTTGCCAGCTTCTACTGCGAAGGTGCATTTTGCAGGATTAAGTCGCATGCCATGCCTTCTTATAGTGTTGAATACTTGGGTGAGGTCGGACAATAACGTCTCTTTACTTTGTGTCTTTATTAACATATTTTCCACATAGACTTCCATGATTTTTCTGATGTAATCCATAAAGACCTTATTCATTAACCTCTGGTAAGTAGCTCCTGCATTTTTAAGTCCAAAAGGCATGACGATGTAGCAGTAGTTTGCTTTTGGGGTTAAGAATGAAGTTTTTTCTTGGTCGGGTGGGTACATTGGGATTTGATTGTATCCTGAATATGCGTCCATAAACGAGAGGTATTTATATTCGGAGGAGGCATCCACTAGAGCGTCGATACTTGGGAGTGGGTAAGGATCTTTTGGGCAAGCTTTGTTGAGATCAGTGTAGTCGGTGCACATCCGCCACTTCCCATTTGATTTCTTCACCAAGACGACGTTAGCTAGCCATAGTGGGTACTTGACTTCTCTTATAAATCCTGCCTCCAGTAGAGCTTGTACCTGCTCCTTCACAACTTGGGATCGTTCTGGTCCAAGCTTTCTACATCTCTGTTGTACTGGCCGAGATCCTGGGTAGATTGCTAGCTTGTGGCATATTAACTTGGGGTCTATGCCTGGCATGTCTGCAGCCTTCCATGCAAAGAGGTCGACGTTATCTCATAAGAACTATACGAGTGATTCTTTTGTGTCTCCTTTTAGGATTGTACCGATATTGGTTGTTTTGTCCGGGATGTCTCCAATCTGAACATTTTTTTACTTCACCTTCCGGTTGCAGGCGGAGTTCTTCCCGCCTCTGAACTTCACCGAGTTCGATGGTGTGGAATTCTTCTCCTCTGCCTCTGAGGTTTAGACTTTTGTTGTAACAGCGGCGCACCGTCTTCTGGTCTGCTTTTATTGTAGCTATCCCCTCTGATGTTGGGAACTTCACATTTAATGTTGTCTGACCTATTAAGGCATTGTAGGCTGAACTCATGTCGACCACGATGTAGTCTATCTTGAGTATTCTTGACTGGTTTCCTTTTTCGAAGGTCGTGTGTAGTGAGATGTATCCAAGTGGCTGAACTGGAGTGTCTCTCAGTCCGAACAGGCTATTCGGATATGCTCTGAGTTCTTTTTCTTCCAGGCTGAGTTTGTCGAAGGCAGTTTTGAACAAGATGTCGGTGGAGCTTCCTTGGTCTACCAGCGTACGGTGGAGGTTTGCGTTTGCCAGTATGATAGTGATGAGCATGGGATCGTCGTGTCTTGAGATGATACCAGATGCGTCCTCTTTGGTAAAAGTAATTGTGGGGATGTCGGGTGCTTCCTCTTTTCCCTCGACATGATATACTTCTTTAAGATATCTTTTGCGAGATTATTTGGAGATTCCTCCTCCCACAAATCCTTCGTGTATCATGTGGACGTGTCTCTCTGGTGTACGAGGTGATTGCTCAGTTCGTCCGACATCTTCGTCCCGTCTTCTTTTTCTTTACTCATCGACTCGGCTGGCTAGGTACCGATCTAATTTTCCTTCTCTTACCAGTTTTTCTATAACATTTTTTAAATCAAAGAATTTGTTGGTGGAATGTGCACGGAGTCGATGGTATTCACAATATTCGGTCCGATTTTCTCCCCCTTTCTTGCTTTTGAGTGGTCGAGCCGGGGGTATTTTTTCAGTATGAAAAACTTCTCTGTAGACATCCACAGGGAACACCCGAAGAGGGGTGTAATTGTGGTATTTTTTAATTTTTTCCCCATGTTGATCTTCTTTCTTTTTGGACTCTTTATCCTTATCTCGGGAGGAGTAGGAAAATCCGGATTTTGAGGTCTCTCCTAGTCGAGAGTTCTCCTCCATGTTAATGTACTTCTCTGCTCGTTCTTGCACTTTGTTCAGAGATGTGGGATGTTTTTTCGATATAGATTGGCTAAAAGGTCCTTCTCGCAAGCCATTGATGAGACCCATAATGGCGGCCTCTGTTGGTAGGCTTTGTATGTCTAGACAAGCTTTGTTGAATCTTTCCATGTAGCTGCGGAGACTTTCCTGATTTCCTTGCTTGATTCCTAATAGACTTGGGGCGTGCTTAGCTTTGTATTTTTGGATGGAGAGTCTGGCCAGAAACTTCTTGGCTAAGTCGTCGAAACTTGAGATAGACCTAGGGGGTAGATTGTCGAACCATTTAATTGCGGTCTTTGTTAAAGTAGTCAGGAAGGCTTTGCAGCGAACTACATCTGACGCGTCGGAGAGGTATATTCTACTTCTGAAATTACTGAGATGATGGCCGGGATCTGCTGTGCCATCGTATAAAGTCATGTCGGGAAGTTTGAAGTCCTTTGGGATTTTGGTCCTCATGATCTCTTTGGTGAATGGGTCTTGGTCCTTACGGGAGTCGCCTTCATGTTTGGATCGAGTATTTTTGGCCTTGAGATCTACTTCGAGTTTTAGGAATTTGTCTTCTAACTCGCGGCGTCGCTTAACTTCCCTTTGTAGGTCTCTCTCAGCTTCTCGTTGATGCTCCACCTCTTTTTCGAGTTATTTTAGGCGATTTTGAAGTGCCTCCATGGCTTCCGTGTTTGGCGGATTTTTATCTTTGTTAGGTTGTGGGGTATCTTTTGGTGTAGAGTCTGTGTTTTTGTGCGGCGTTCTATCTTCTAGATCCGAGTCATGATCGTTGTCATGGTCGTCCGCCATGGTGGTGGGATGACTTCCAGGTCCCCGGCAACGGCGCCAATGTTCCGAGGGTTACCTGAAACTATAGGTCGATCTCGGACGAGATCTTCTGTACTGGTCGGAGATGACGTGTCCGGCTGGTGGATGGTGGCCGGAGCTGTCGTGTCCGACTTGTGGGACTGGCTGCACTACTGATCCTTCATCACCGGAGGGTGGGGGTACCTGCAAGGGACTCCGATGCTTAAGTTAGCAAGGGTATTAGCAGGTTTTTTATAGAATCAGAGTATGAGTTATACCTGGATGCTCTAGTGTATTTATAATGGTGTGGAGTGACCTTTTAGATAAGATAAGTTAGTTATCTTATCTTATCTTATCTTTGAGTGAGGTCATCTTATCTTTAAGGGAACCGCCCTTATCTTTGTAGGCTCGGGCTGCCTTTGGATTGGGGTCATGTTCCTCTATTTGGGCCCGTTATTGGGCTTTCCTGGCAATTTGGCCGAGCTCTTTGAGAAGAGGTCGGATAGTTTGACCTGAAGAGGTCGGTTGCCTTGTCGCTAAACATCCCGGGTCGGACAGCTCGACCCAGGGTATGAACAGAATCTAATAAACATAAAGGATTCTAATAAACCTCATCAATCAACATAATTGAACCGTCATCTGCCTTCCCAAATTCATACTTTGTGTCAACCAATATAAAGCCATGTTCTGAAGCCACACGCGAGAAATTCGAATTTCATCAAAGCAAGCCAATGTCAAAGAGTCAAATTGCATCACAACAATAATAACGATAAGTTTCCTACTCATCACAGGTATTTATACTTTTGTTCCAGTAAGGCATTATTGAAAAGAATACAAGGACAAGTTTGAGATTTTCATTGAACTAGAAGTGATCCAGTGCAACAGGCCGACAATTCTAAAAAATAAGTCTACACCATCTATTCATCTCTATAATCCAAATAACAGATAGCACATACACTGAGAGCGTGTTGTTATCGTCTTGGGATACATTGAGAAGGCATATCATTACTTTTTTCATTTCACAAAATTTATAAATGACATATAAAATGCTTAATTACCTTACCGTATTTAAATAGACTTAAAACTTTTTTGTTGACTTCCTCATAATCAACTCTTATCATTAATTCCCTTTCTATAATCTACAAGGGAAATTGATCATAAAAAGAATTGAGAAAGCTAGATAAAAGAAAACTATAAAAAAATAGTAAAAACATTATCCACCATTAATCATATCCTCGCTAGTATCAAGAAGCAACTGTACGGTATGATATGAACTAGGCTCTTAAGAAAATAATATTATCCACCTGAAGAAGAAAAACATTGACGCTGCCTTAAAAAAAAAAAAGAAAAAAACAGCATAATAAGATAGATTTGCCTATTGTTTCTTATTCCTGCAACATTATTTGATCTGTCTATTCATTCCTTGGGTATCTAAATCTAGTCTTTTACTGTAACTTTAATTGTATTAAAAAGATAGATGCAGATGAGAGTACAAGGAATAATACCTCATCAGCCAGCTTTTGGTTTTTTACCAAAACTGGGATGTGTTATATAACATTATAGCCTATTAAATAAAGAGACAAACAATTGTAAGAATGCAAAACAAAAAATATAAGGACCTCACCATCCGGGAGGGCATTGCCACAATAGTTCCAGATGCCTTTATTGTAGACTGTCCATAATGAAGTATAGTACTTTCGATCATAAACCCTCTAGCTACAGCAGTAATAAGGTGGCAACAAACAGTTTCTAGAATCCTCATATCTGCTTTTGTAAAGAAAATATTTTGATAATATTGAGAACAATATGAATAAAGAATGAGCATAGCATGTTGAAGTTTGGGTAGCATGAATAAACTTAGAGCACTTAATGATAACTGCAATATTTACTTTTATCCCAGTTACTCCGAAAAAATATATTCTATTTTTATCGTACTTTTCAAGCTATGATTTCCAGCAAACTAACTCCTCCTCCACAACCTATACCAAATATATATGCCAATTCATAACCATTGAAATCATTTGATAAAATGTGGATGCAAGCACTAATCCGAAATACCAATTAACAAAACACTCACCAACAAACTCAACATGAAAAACATAACATTTCTTTGCTATGGTAACATTAGGATCAGGAGTGGACACAACGACATTAGCAGTTATATACTGGGTTCTCTCAAATCATCACAAGCTTGTCTGGTTAAGCACCAAGTAAACAGTTCATACAGAGAACAAGGATAGAGAATAAGAACACAAAACCTGTCCCTTGAAGGGAATTGAGGCAAGGACTCTATCAAATGCACTCTGTCATAAGACCACAAGTAACCAAATTCATCAATTTTTCAAATGATTTTTTTAGTACAATGTTTTCTGCTTTTATATTACTGTTGCAATTTTACTAGAAATCTCGACTTCCATTCATTTGTATTAATGAGTAGATAAATTAGAGAGGGATTAAAGAAGGAAATATGCACCTTTCCCCTGGTTTTGGAGGTGTTGGCAGGAACCGTATGGTGAAGATTTGTTTCGGAGAGGCAGTTAAAGGGGGAGGTGGTTCTGATGGATTGGAGCACTTGGTTCTTGCGTGTGCTATTGAGAAGAGTGTCGAGCAGAGCGGCGTGTTCTTGTTGTTGTGGTTGTGCGGCGGCGGAGAGTGTGGGAAGTTGTTGTTTGGTTTGAAAGTGAGCACGCAGGAGGTTGGGGGAGGTGGAAGAGTGGGTGTGAGGTTGATTTTGAAAGGGGTTTTAGGAGGGTTAAACGTAGCAGCCATAAACATGGATTCACTCATTGCACTGTGTAACACCCTAATTAGCCTAAGCTTTACCTCGCATCGTAAAGCAAAGGTTAATCAGAGATTACGACAGTTCTAAACTCATACATATTATATATATAGAAAGAATAGTATAATCTAGAAGCCCGATGAAGGATATAGCTTAAATTTTGGATTTGAAAAGCGCAAAACGTACTAAGGAAACTACTAGCTTAAGGCACAAGAAACAGATAAGATACAAAAAAATATAAGTATATAATATCATAGGAAACTAGCCTCGACTCGCGGAGTTTAAGCCGGCTAGCCATATACAGGTATACAGAACCATACAGTGAAAACAGCTTATACAAGTTTTTCTCTCCTAAAACAAGCCTCTAGGCAAAGACAAAATATAAAAGAGAGGTGTATAAACAAGATAAACCAAAAAGACTCCAAAAGAATCCAAGATCCTCCACTTCTGTCACCATCCAAAGCAACTCACCGAGGTGAGTTGTGACCTGCTTCTGAAAAACACAACAAAGATATGGTGTGAGAATCAGAGGTTCTCAAGATGGTAACAGTGCCCAGTGATGTAGAATATAAGACCCCAGGATGCCAAAGACAATTTGTTCTGAGGGTTACCTGAAACTGTAGGTCGATCTCAAACGAGATCTTCTGTGCTAATCGGCGCTGACGTGTCTGACTTGTAAGTGGTGGCTGGAGCTATCGCGTCTGATTTGTTGGACTGGTGGTGATGCTAATCCTTTGTAATCGGAGGGTGGTGGTACCTGCAAGGGACTCCGATGTTTAAGTTAGCAAGGGTATTAAGCAGGTTTTTAGTAGAATCAGAGTATGAGTTATACCTGGGTGCTCCAGTGTATTTATAATGGTGCGGAGCAACTTCATTGGAGATAAGATAGTTATCTTATCTTATCTTATCTTATCTTTTGAGTGAAGTCATCTTATCTTCAAGGGAACCGCCCTTATCTCTATAGGCCTGGGCTGCCTTTAGATTTGGGTCGTGTTCCTCTGTTTGGGCCTTCTTGGGCCTCTGTAGTGATTTGGCCGAGCTCTTGGAGAAGAGGTCAGATGTTCCTGACCTGAAGAGGTCGGTTGGCTTGTCGTCAATCATCCCGGGTCGAACATCTCGACCCAGGGTATGAACAGTGCCCCTGCTCGAGTGTGGTCTTCCTTTTGAAGTCGAGTCCTTAGTTTTAGGACTTCAATCTTTCTCTGGAGAAGCCGAGCTCGAGCATCATCGATTTCTTCCTTGTAGAGTTTCTGTTCCGAGGGTTACCTGAAACAGGAGGTCGATCTCGGATGAGATCTTCTGTACTGGTCAGTGCTGACATGTCTGGCTTGTGAGTGGCGGCCGGAGCGGTTGCATCTGACTTGTTGGACCGACTGCACTGCTGATCCTTTGTCACCGGAGGGTGGGGGGTACCTGCAAGGGACTCCGATGCTTAAGTTAGCAAGGGTATTAAGCAGGTTTTTAGTAGAATCAGAGTATGAGTTATACCTGGGTGCTCCAGTGTATTTATAATAGTTGTAGAGTGACCTTTTTAGATAAGATAAGTTAGTTATCTTATCTTATCTTATCTTTGAGTGAGGTCATCTTATCTTCAAGGGAACCGCCCTTTATCTCTATAGGCTTGGGCTGCCTTTAGATTTGTGTCGTGTTCCTCTGTTTGAGCCCCTTACTGGGCTTTTCCGTCGATTTGACCGAGCTCTTTGAGAAGAGGTTGGGTATTCTGACCTGAAGAGATCGGTCGCTTTATTACTGAACATCCTGGATCGGATAGCTCAACCCAGGGTGTGAACAGTGCCCCTGCTTGAGCTCGGTCTTCTACTTTGAGGTCGAGTGTTTGACTTCGATCTTTCTCTAGTGAAGCCGAACTCGAGCATTTTGTCGATTCTTTTCTTTGTAGAATCTTTTTGAATGTGGAATGTTTTCTTCTAAAAGTGCGCATTTTTATATCAGCACTTTGTTCTTGGGAATGTGTGAGGGTTTAATACCTTCATTAATTGGTATTAATTTTCCCGTTTCCCTTGGCTTTATTTTGAATTTTTTTGCAATCAGAAATGGTTTCTCTCCTTCATCCTTCTTTGTAACTTTTCCCTTCGTTCTCTCGCTTTCTGTTTCTCGCCTACATTTTGCCTTTCCTTGCGTTGCGGCGTCATTCCACGATCCGGCGATTCCGTCTTTCCATCTTCAACTCCTCCGGTTTTTCCAGGTTGGTTCCATTTATAGTTTCTTCACTTTGCTCTGTCTTTTGGTTTTCTGGAAGTCCTTGATATTTGACTGCATGTCGAAAAAGCTTGAACCTTTCTATGATCTTGTGTTTGCTTGTCGCTGTAATGTGTTTTATCTGACTTTCTTTTTCGTTTTTACGCATACTCCTGGTATTTCTGTTTGAGGCTTCCTAGGGCTTTGCACATTCTACTGCCTCTTCTGACATCAAGGTTGAAAAAGCTGTATCTTGCTTTAACCATTCAAAAGATTGTCCCTTGATTTCTGCCCTGTTTGGTGGCTTTTCTCACTGCTGATCTTTGTAGATAACGACACTTGTTAAGATTTTCTTTGTTTGTTTGGGATGCATCTTTGATGACTATTTCTTCTGGACATTTTGTTGCTATCTGCTTTCGTTTTTTATTTTGGATTGGGACGGTGAGTTTGGGAGGTAGCTCATTTGGATGGCCGCGTTTGATTTGTGGTTTGTGGCCTTCGAGGTGTTGTTTTGGTTGTAGACCAGAGAGGGTTTGTTATTTTCTTGTGTCGAGACGTACGCCTGTTTTTCCTAAATCCTTGTCCTGTTGACTGCCTCCAAAGGATGCCCCTTGATCTTTTTGGTATGGGTCCAGGGGTTTCCTTTGTTGCTTGTACTATACTGGATTATGTTGGCTGAGTTATTCTGATTTCGTCTAGGATGTTTTTTAGTAATCCAATTTTCTTTTCTTATTTGTAGGACTAGTTTGGCCATGTCTTCTCGCAATAACATTGTAGAGATGTCTTCTAAAGTTCCCGAGGGGATGTCCGATTGGCTGAACTCCCTTGTCTTAATGTGTGTCTCTGTGGTGGATGCTGAGTTTTGTGTAGAGCTGAGGAAACGTCATAGGGTTTGTGGTGGCGGTGCCCGAGAGAGGGATTATGAGCTTGTAGCGCCCGACTCTGACGAGAGGGTTAGTTTTCCTACTTTGGTCGAGGGAAAGCGTCCCTTCTTCTACGCCTATGAATATTTCTTTAGCTAGTTGGATATTACTTTTCCCTTTACTGCTATCGAGACCGACTTGTTGTGGTCGTGTAACATTGCCCCATCCCAGCTTCATCCGAATTCCTGGGGTTTTATCAAGATCTTTCAGCTGCTTTGCCAAGAGTTAGGCGTAACACCTTCTCAGACTCTTTTCCTCTATCTTTTTGTTTCTGCCAAGCCTGGAGCTTCTTCCAAAAAGAAGGCTTCCTGGGTTTCTTTCAGGTCTGCCCAGGGGCATAAAGTTTTTGCCATGTATGATGAATCTTTTAAGGATTTTAAGAATTATTTCTTTAGAGTCCGCGCTGTTGAGGGGGTCCGCCCCTTTTTTCTTGATGAGAATGACGAGCCTGCTTTCCCTCTAGAATGGCAAAAGGATATGAGAGTGTCTCGTTATACCTGGGAGATGCTTGACGAGGTTGAACGGGCTTTTGTAATTGTTCTTGAAGATTTATGGGGGGAACCACCCCATCTTGATACAAAAAAGTTTTTGAGTGACCCGTCTCTGGTTCGAACTGCTTTGGGTACTCTCTGATTTGTTTCTGTACTTGTTTCTTAGTTTTACTTCTTCTTTTTGTGATTGTAACCTATTACTGTGGTTGATTCTGTATTTTCAGAGATGTCTAAAAACAATGATTCCATGAAGGCCTTCAAAAAGGCAAGGAAGGCTGCTGCTGCTCAAAATATCTTGGCCAAGGTGACAGGAGAGGGATCTTCTCAAGTTCAGGTGAAGCCGCCCGTGCCGAGTTCTCCTGGGCCGAGGAAAGTGATCCCCACTCCTTGGGTTCGTCTGGCCGACCCTCCACAGACTTCTGCTGCTACTTTTGGTGCTCCTCCCAACAAGAAACAAAAAACAATTGAGCCTTTCAAACTTGATGCTCCTGACTTCGATGCGGTGGAGTTCGTTGATCAGCAAATCAGTCCTTATGGTGCCCTCTCCATGGATGATGTATCACTCCTTCGCCATTTAGATTTTATAACTCGGAGTAGCATCAAGATGGCATATGTGGGGCTGTCCTATATCGTACTGCCCAAAATCTTCCCCTTCACGCTACCAAAGCCTTCATGGAGGAGGCTAAACAGGAGTTCGATCGGATGAAGGTCTTGAAGGAGGAGCTTGAAGTAAAAGTAGCAAAACTGGAAAAGGAACTGAAGAACGAGAAGGCTAGCTCTCTTGCCCTGGCAGCTTCTGTGAGGTTGGCCGAGGACACTGCATTGAGGCATAAAGACAGTTACGTCACATCCTATCGGGAGGTGATGCGTCTGAGGGAGGAGTTGGAGTCTGCCTGAGTTGATTACTCCGAGCTTCAAGGTCACCTTGTCGACAGCGTAAATGCTGCTTTTGATAACCTGAAGGAGCAGGTTCAAGTTCTTGCTCCTGAGGTTGACCTTACTCTCTTAAGCTTGGACAATGTTGTGAGGGATGGTGATGATGATGTCGGACCTCCCTTTGCGCCTGATGCTAAAGTGTCGACTTCTACAGTTCCTCCAGCTGGGATCGTTCATCCTGTATCCGATCTGGACTGTCAAATCCTGAATCGGGATGATGGGACCGTGGATGCTGTGCCCGTTCAGATTCACCCTCCTTCACCCCGTGCTGATGCTCCCGGGAAGGTGTTCATATCCTGGGTCAAGCTGTCCGTCCCAGGATGTTTAGCGACAAGTCGACCGACCTCATCAGGTCAAACTATCCAACCTCTTCTCAAAGAGCTCGGCCAATATCCGACCTCTTCACAAAGAGCTCGGCCAAAATCACTGCAGAGGTCCAAGAAGGCCCAAATAAAGGGACACAGCCCAATCTAAAGGTGGTTAAAGCCTAGAAAGATAAGGACAGTTCCCCAGAAGATAAGATGACCCCACTCAGAGATAAGATAAGATAAGATAAGATAACTAACTTATCTTATCCAAAAAGGTCACTATCTCACCATTATAAATACACTGGAGCACCCATGTATAACTCATACTCTGATTCTACATAAAACCTGTTTAATACCCATGCTAACTTAAGCATCAGAGTCTCTTGCAGGTACCCCCACCCTCCGGTGACAAAGGATCAACAGTGTAGTCAGTTTAACAAGTCGAACACGGCAGCTCTGACCACCACCTACCAGCCGGACACGTCAGCACCAACCAGTACAGAAGATCTCATCCGAGATCGACCTCCAGTTTTAGGTAACCCTCGGAATATTGGTGCCGTTGCCGGGGACCTGGAAGTCATCCCACCATCATGGCGGACAACCATGACAACGACCACGATTCAGATCTAGAAGATAGAACGCTGCACGAGAATGCGGATACTACACCAAAAGATACTCCTCAACCCAATAAAGGCAAGAATTCGCCAAACGAGGAGGCCATGGAGGCACTTCTAGATCGCTTAAAGCAACTCGAAAAAGAGATGGAGCACCAACGAAAAGCTGAGAGAGACCTACGAAGGGAAGTTAGGTGACACCGCGAGTTAGAGGACAAGCTCCTAAAACTTGAAGCAGATCTCAAGACCAAGACTACTCGATCCGGTCACGAAGATGAATCCCACAAAGATCAAGATCCATTCACCAAGGAGATCATGAAAGCTAAAGTCCCAAAGGACTTCAAAGCTAACGACATGACTCCGTACGACGGCACATCGGATCCAAGCCATCATCTTAGCAATTTCAGAAGCAGGATGTATCTCACAGAAGCCTCAGATGCAATCCATTATTTTCCATCCAGAAGGACAAAGCCAAGCACGCCCAAAGTCTATCAAGCAAGGAGATCGGAAAAGTCTCCGCAGCTACATGGAAAGATTCAACAAAGCATGCCTCGACATACAAAGTCTTCCAACAGAAGCGGCCATCATAGGACTCATCAATGGCCTAAGAAAAGGACCTTTCCGCCACTCAATATCCAAGAAGTACCCAACATCTCTAAACGAGGTTCAAGAAAGGGCGGAAAACTATATCAATATGGAGGAGAACTCCCAATTGGGAGACAGCTCAAAAACTGGATTCTCCTAACCCACCACGAGACAAGGACAAAGAATCCAAGAAAAAAGAAAATCAACCCGGTGAGAAGCCTAGAAAATATCACAATTACACCCCTCTTCGGGTGTCTCTTGTGGATGTTTACCGAGAAATATGCAACACTGAGAAGATCCCACCACCTCGCCCAATCAAACACAAAAGAGGTCGGACGAATTGAAGGTCCACCTCACACCAAAGAGGTCGGACGAGTTGAAGGTCCACCTCACACCAAAGAGGTCGGACGTGTTGAAGGTCCACCTCACACCAAAGAGGTCGGGCGAGTTGAAGGTCCACATCACACCAAAGAGGTCGGACGAGTTGAAGGTCCGCCTCACACCAAAGAGGTCGGACGTGTTGAAGGTCCACCTCACACCAAAGAGATCGGACGAGTTGAAGGTCCACCTCACAACAAAGAGGTCGGACGAGTTGACAGTTCACCTTACAACAAAGAGGTCGGACAAATTGAAGGTCCACCTCACACCAAAGAGGTCGGACGAGTAGAACGTCCACCCCACACTAAAGAGGTCGGACGAGTGGAACATCCACCTCACACCGAAGAGGTCGGACGAGTTAAAGGTCCACCTCAGACCGAAGAGGTCGGACAAAGGTCCACCTCACACCAAAGAGGTCGGACGAGTTGAACGTCCACCTCACACCAAAGAAGTCGGACAATTTGAAGGAAGAGGTCGGACGAGTTAAACGTCTACCTCACACCGAAGAAGTCGGACGAGTTGAACGTCCGTCTTACACCCCTGAGAGATATGTTCATATGATAAATGGAGGATTCGCAGGAGGAAGGATCTCTAACTCATCTCGCAAAAGACACCTCAAAGAGGTATATTAAGGAAGGGAGAGAGGTTCGAAAAGGACAACGGAATGCGAACAAGCCTTCCGAGATTTCAAAAATTCTTGGGGCGACCACCCGTTCTCACCAGACCCCGGGAAAGTGAAAAACTCATATTATACCTCGCAGTGGAAAATCGGGCAATAGCCTTAGCACTAGTCAGAGAGGACGAAAGTGGGCAACAACCCGTCTACTTCATCAGCAAAGCTCTACAAGGGGCCGAACTAAACTATCAAAAGATAGAAAAAGTTTGCCTACGCCCTCGTACTCACCTCTCAACGACTCCACCCATACTTTCAAGCTCACACTATCAGAGTTCGGACCAACCAGCCCATAAAAGGCATCCTACAGAAAACAAACTTAGCTGGAAGAATCCTACAGAGGACAGCTCAGATAATTCAGGGGACCCTGGACAAAAACAGCCAACAACTCGGACAAAATTGGGGAAAATAAAGACTGACACATAGAATGCCCGAGCTGATGCATTTTCCAAACTACGAAATCCAGCCAATCAGACTTGCTGTCCGGGATCTTAGCAGACATCTCAAAGATATAGGTCGACTATGGGGTTACTACCAAACAACTCGGGTAAATAAGGAAACAACTCGGACAATAACAGCAAAATATTAAATGACAGACGTGGCAGTAAAAGGGAAACCCCAAGACTCACAAGAAAGTCCAGGGGCACCCTTTGGAGGCAACAACAGGGCAAGAACACAGAAAAAAGAAGTCGACAATCTATACCTAAACAGTCCGAACACCTCTCAAACAAAAGGTCAAAAAAAAGCTAGAACTTTTGTACAAAAGAAGTCAGGCAACGATGAAAAGAAACAGGAACAGCAACCAAATCCTAAGCAAAGCACACATTCTCCTCAAAGGCGAACGACAAAAGAAAAGTCACAACAAATTATCAAAGACACAAATTTTTTGCAGAAAGAACCAAAGTTCTTCAGATCAAAAGGGAGCTTGGGCTGAAGAGCTCCCACAAGTCCTATGGCCATATTGGACAACTCCACGCTTCACCACGAAGGAATCACCTTTCCGATTAGCTTACGGAATGGAGGCAATGATCCCAGTGGAGGTCAAAGAAGGATCGCCCAGAGTGATCCACTACAGTAAAGAGGCCAACTCCCAACTTCAAAAGGAAGAACTCGACCTACTTCCAGAAACCCGAGAAAGAACTCGGATCAAGGAAGAAGCGTTAAAACGTCAAATGGCCTCAAGATACAATCAGAAAGTAATCTAGCAACAACGATCTCATTCTAATCCAAAATGACATCAGAATAGGTTGGTCAGGAGAAGAGAAGCTAGCAGCCAACTGGAAAGGACCATACCAAGTTGTTCAGAAGAATTGGGAAAGGTTGCTACAAAGTGTCCAACCTCGAGGGGCAAGAGCTACCAAGGTCATGGCATGCCTGCAATCTAAAAAGGGCGCCAGGCCGAGATCCAAAAAGATTGCCCGACCTAGAAAGGTAAGTACTAACATGTACACACTCTTATCTTCATTTTATTGTTTAAAAGATTGCAGATTCCCTAAAAAGTTTCCTACCAAGACGCCCGACTACGGCAGATCGGCAAGGTGAACACCAAATTCACCGCCCGATCACGACAAAGTCGGCAAGATGAAAACCAAATTCATCATCCGATTACAAAGCGACAAGTCGGCAAGGTGAAAACCAACTTCACCGCCCGACCACGATGAAAACCGAATTCATCGGTCGACAAAGTGAAAACAAAATTCACTGCTATACCAAGACGCATTAATCTGAAACGCAAATTTCACTGCCGGATCACGACAAGGTCGGCGGGGTGAAAACCAAATTCACCGCCCGATCACGATAAAAGTCAGCAAAGATGAAACCAGAATTCATCTCCCGATTTCGACAAGGTCGGCAAAAAAGTGAAAGCAGAATTCATTGCCCGATTATAAAGCAACAGATCGGCAGAAAGTGAAAAAACAATTTCACTGCACGATCATGATAAAGAAAATCGTTCGATAAAGGTGAAAACGCGATTCACCTAAAAGACGATCTAAAGATAGCAACCACCTTCTACAAATCGGCAAAGATGAACACAGAATAATGCAAGAAGTTATCGAAAGTGATCCGAAAAAAGAACCTGACGAGGTCTTAATAGATTGCTAAATAGTAACTTAAAGACTGGCCGACGTTAAGAAGTCGGACCAAGTCAACCCAAGTTATAAGTAAACCCTGGAAAGAGGTCTGGCCAACCCTATAAAAGAGGATTACTTTAACTTAGAAGGGCTCAACATGACAAAGTCGGCCCAAAACATAAAAGTTATAAAAGTAATCCCTGAAAGAGACTTGACAAAGGTCCAAGAAAGAGGATTACGAAATTATGATATTTTTTAATTTTTTCCCCTTGTCGATCTTCCTTCTTTTTGGACTCTTTATCCTAATCCCAGTAGGTGAATCCGGGTTTTGAAGTTTTCCCTAGTCGAGAATTTTCTTCCATGTTGATGTATTTCTCCGCTCGTTCTTGCACTTCATCCAGAGATGTAGGATACTTCTTTGATATGGATTGGCTAAAAGGTCCCTCTCGTAGGCCATTGATGAGGCCCATGATGGCGGCCTCTGTTGGTAGACTTTGTATATCTAGACATGTTTTGTTGAATCTTTCCATGTAGTTTTAAAGACTTTTCTGATCTCTTTGCTTGATTCCTAATAGACTGGGGGCGCACTTAGCCTTGTCTTTTTGGATGGAAAATCTGGCCAGGAACTTTTTTGCTAAGTCATCAAAGTTTGAGATGGACTTTGGAGGTAGGTTGTCGAACCATCTGATTGCTGTCTTTGTGAGAGTTGTTGGAAAAGCTTTGCAGCGAACTGCATCTGAGGCGTCGGTAAGGTACATTCTACTTCTGAAATTGCTGAGGTAATGGTTGGGATCTGTAGTGCCATCGTACAAAATCATATCCGGAAGTTTGAAGTCTTTAGGGATTTTGGTCTTCATGATTTCCCTAGTGAACGGATCTTGATCTTTGTGAGCTTTATCCTTAGGGGTGGACCGAGTAGTTTTGGTGTTGAGGTCGGTTTCGAGTTTTAGAAGTTTATCTTCTAATTCTTTTTCCAGTTGCTTTAAACGATCTTGAAGCGCTACTATTACTCCCGGATTTGATGAGTTTTTGTCCCCGTTAGATTCTGGGGTATCTTTCAGTGTATTGCCTGCGTTTTTGTGCGGTGTTCTATCCTATAGATCTGAGTCGTGGTCGTTGTCATGGTCGTCCGCCATGGTGATGGGATGACTTCCAGGTTCCCCGGCAACGGCGCCAATGTTCCGAGGGTTACCTGAAACAGGAGGTCGATCTCGGATGAGAACTTCTGTACTGGTCGGTGCTGACGTGTCCGGCTGGTGAGTGGCGATCGGAGCGGTTGCGTCCGACTTGTTGGACCGATTGCACTGCTGATCCTTTGTCACCGGAGGGTGGAGGGTACCTGCAAGGGACTCCGATGCTTAAGTTAGCAAGGGTATTAAGCAGGTTTTTAGTAGAATCAGAGTATGAGTTATACCTGGGTGCTCCAGTGTATTTATAATAGTTGTAGAGTGACCTTTTTAGATAAGATAAGTTAGTTATCTTATCTTATCTTATCTTTGAGTGAGGTCGTCTTATCTTCAAGGGAACCGCCCTTTATCTCTATAGGCTTGGGCTGCCTTTGGATTTGGGTCGTGTTCCTCTGTTTGAGCCCCTTACTGGGCTTTCTCGTCGATTTGACTGAGATCTTTGAGAAGAGGTCGGGTATTCTGACCTGAAGAGGTCGGTCGCTTTATTACTGAACATCCCAGATCGGATAGCTCAACCCAGGGTGTGAACAGTTTCCTTTTGAATGCGGAACGTTTTTCTTTCTTCTTCTTTAATTTTTGCAAACGCGTGTTCCTTACCTTGGGAACGTGTGATGGTTTTTAATGCCCCATTAATTCTTTTAATGTTCCATTTCCTTTGCCTCCCGCTTTCTCATTTCATTTTGAATTACACTAAAACTTTCTCCTTTCTGTTTCTTCTTTCTCTTTTCTCGCTGTAACTTCCTTCTTTCTCTTTTATTCTTTTGATTCGTTCGTGCCTCTTCATTCTCTGGCTCCAAGTTTTCACGTCTTCGTGCCTTCCTTGGAGTGGTTGTTGGTGTGAGCTCGCCGTCCGTCTTCATCGCCTTTCTTACTTTTATAGGTTGGTCCTCTTTTCTTCTTCTTTCTTCCCGCATTTTTGGAAAGTTTTGATCTTGCTTGAGAGGTGTTCGAACTGTTTGGGTATTGTTCATACCCTGGGTCGAGCTATCCGACCCGGGATGTTCAGTAATAAGGCTACCGACCTCTTCAGGTCAGATTATCCGACCTCTTCTCAAAGAGCTCGGCCAAATCGACAGGAAAGCCCAGTAAAGGGCCCAAATAGAGGAACACGACCCAAATCCAAAGGCAATCCAAGCCTATAGAGATAAAGGCGGTTTCCTTGAAGATAAGCTGACCTCACCCAAAAGATAAGATAACTTATCTTATCTAAGAAGGTCAGCCCACGACCATTATAAATACACTGGAGCACCCAGGTATAACTCATACTCTGATTCTACTAAAAACCTATTTAATACCCATGCTAACTTAAGTATCGGAGTCTCTTGCAGGTACCTCCCACCCTCCGGTGACGAAGGATCAGCAGCACATCCAGTATAACAAGTCGGACACGACAGCTCCGCCACTCACAGCCAGACACGTCATCTCTGATCAGCCCAGAAGATCTCATCTGAGATCGGCCTACAGTTTCAGGTAACCCTCGGAACATTGGCGCCGTTGCCGGAGAACCTGGAAGTCATCCCATCACCATGGCAGACGACCATGACAATGACCACGACTCAGATCTAGAGGATAGAACACCGCACAAAAATACGGACACAACACTGAAAGATACCCCGGAATCTAACGGGGACAAAAACTCATTAAATTCAGGAGTGATAGAAGCGCTTCAAGATCGTTTAAAGCAACTTGAAAAAGAAACCCAGCATCAACGAGAAGTGGGAAAGGATCTACAAAGAGAGGTAAGGCGACGCCGAGAATTAGAAGATAAACTTCTAAAACTCGAAGCCGATCTCAAAGCCAAAGCTACTCGGT
Organism: Arachis ipaensis; assembly: GCF_059453495.1. NCBI lineage: Eukaryota > Viridiplantae > Streptophyta > Magnoliopsida > Fabales > Fabaceae > Arachis > Arachis ipaensis. The sequence continues at coordinate 141,567,013 of NC_142436.1, forward strand.
CCACCCCTGAGGACAACTCTCGCAAAGATCAAGATCCATTCACTAGGGAGATCATGAAGACCAAAATCCCCAAGGACTTCAAACTTCCGGATATGACTTTATACGATGGCACTACAGATCCCAACCATCACCTCAGCAATTTCAGAAGTAGAATGTACCTCACCGACACCTCAGATGCAGTTCGCTGCAAAGCTTTTTCAACTACTCTCACAAAGACAGCAATTAGATGGTTCGATAACTTACCTCCAAAGTTCATCTCAAGCTTTGATGACTTAGCCAAAAAGTTCCTGGCCAGATTCTCCATCCAAAAAGATAAGGCTAAGCACGCCCTCAGTCTACTAGGAATCAAGCAAGGAGATCGGGAAAGTCTTCACAACCACATAGAAAGATTCAACAAAATATGCCTAGACATACAAAGCCTACCAACAGAGGCCGCCATCATGGGCCTCATCAATGGCCTACGAGAGGGACCTTTTAGCCAATCTATATCAAAGAAATACCCCACATCTCTGGATGAAGTGCAAGAACGAGCGGAGAAATACATCAACATGGAAGAAAATTCTCGACTAAGAGAAACCTCAAAATCCAGATCTACCTACCGAGATAAAGATAAAGAGCCCAAAAAGAAAGAAGATCAACAAGGGGAAAAAATTAAAAAATATCATAATTACACCCCTCTTCGGGTGTCCCTTGTGGATGTTTACAAAGAAGTCTGCCACACAGAAAAAATATCCCCAGCTCGGCCACTCAAAGGCAAAAGAGGAGGAGGAAACCGGAACGAATATTGTGAATACCATCGCGTCCGTGGACATTCCACCAACGAATGCTTCGACCTAAAAAATGTCATAGAAAAATTGGTAAGAGAAGGAAAACTAGATCGATATCTGGCCACCCGAGACGATGAGCAAAGAAAAAGGAGGAGGGACGAGGAGGTTGGACGAACTGAGCGATCACCTCGTACACCAGAAAGACATGTTCATATGATACACGGAGGGTTTGCAGGAGGAGGAATCTCCAAATCATCTCGCAAAAGATATCTCAAAGAAGTATATCATGTCGAAGGAAAGGAGAAAGCACCCAACATCCCTGCAATTACGTTTACCAAAGAAGATGCATCCGGTATCATCTCAGGACACGACAATCCCATGGTCTCACCATTATACTGGCAAATGCAAATCTCCACTGCACACTGATAGACCAAGGGAGCTCCGCTGACATCTTATTCAAAACTACCTTCGACAAGCTCGGCTTGGAAGATAAAGAACTTAGAGCATATCCAAACAGCCTGTTCGGACTGGGAAACACCCCAGTGCAACCACTTGGATACATCTCACTACACACAATGTTCGGAAGAGGAAACCAATCCAGAACACTCAAAATAGACTACATCGTGGTCGACGTGAGTTCAGCCTACAATGCTTTAATAGGTCGGACAACATTAAATCAACTCGACGCAATAGTCTCCACTCCACATCTATGCATGAAATTCCCAACGACAGAAGGGATAGCTACAATAAAAATAGATCAGAAGATGGCGCGCCGATATTATAACAAAAGTCTAAACCTTAGAGGCAGAGGAGAAGAATTCCACACAATTGAACTTGGTGGAGTTTAGAGGCGGAAAGAACTCCGTCCACAACTTGAAGGAGAAGTAGAGAAAGTCCAGATCGGAGACCTCCCGGACAAGACAAATAATATTGGCACGATTCTAAGAGGAGACATAAATGAATCACTCGTACAGTTCTTACGAGATAACGTTGATCTCTTTGCATGGAAAGCTGCAGACATGCCAGGCATAGACCCCGAACTGATGTGGCACAAGTTGGCAGTTTACCCAGGATCTCAGCCCATACAGCAAAGACGAAGAAAACTTGGGCCAGAACGATCCCAAGATGTGGAAGAGCAGGTACAAGCCCTATTAGAGGCAGGATTTATAAGAGAAGTCAAGTACCCACTATGGCTAGCAAACGTCGTCTTGGTGAAAAAGTCAAACGGGAAGTGGCGAATGTGCACTAATTACACTGATCTCAACAAAGCCTGCCCAAAAGACCCTTATCCACTCCCAAGTATCGACGCTCTGGTGGACGCCTCATCTGGATACAAGTACCTCTCGTTTATGGATGTATATTCCGGATACAATCAAATCCCAATGTATCCACCCGATCAAGAAAAAACTCGTTTCTAACACCAAAAGCAAACTACTGCTACATCGTAATGCCTTTTAGTCTTAAAAATGCGGGAGCTACTTATCAAAGGTTAATGAATAAAGTCTCTTCAGATCATATCGGAAAAATCATGGAAGTCTATGTGGACGATATGTTAATAAAGACACAAAGTGAAGAAACATTATTGTCTGACCTGGTCCAAGTGTTCGACACCATAAGGAAGCATGGCATGCGACTCAATCCTGTAAAATGCACCTTTGCAGTAGAAGCTGGCAAGTTCTTGGGTTTTATGCTCACACAAAGAGGAATCAAGGCAAATCCGGATAAATGTCAGGCCATACTCAACATGAAGAGTCCAACTTGTGTCAAAGAGGTACAACAACTCAACGGGAGGTTGGCAGCCTTGTCCAGATTTCTAGCAGGATCGGCAATAAGGTCTCTCCCCTTCTACACCACTCTAAGAAAGGGAAAGAAGTTCGAATGGACAATGGAGTGCAAACAAGCCTTCCAGAATTTCAAAAGATTCCTAGGACAGCCACCTATCCTATCTCGGCCACGAGAAAGAGAACCACTCATATTATACCTCGCGGTAGGGAGTCGGGCAATAGCTTCAGCGCTAATTCGGGAAGACGACAGTGGGCAACAACCTGTATACTTCATTAGTAAAGCACTACAAGGATCCGAGCTAAACTACCAAAAAATAGAGAAATTTGCCTATGCTCTCATACTAACATCTCGACGACTCCGCCTGTACTTCCAGGCTCACACTATTAAGGTTCGGACCAACCAGCCCATAAAAGGGATATTGCAGAAAACAGATCTAGCAGGCAGAATCTTGCAATGGGCAGTCGAGTTGTCCAAATTCGACCTTCAACGAAGCTCGGACGGCCATCAAATCACAACACCTGGCCGACTTCATTGCAGAATTTACAGACACTCTGAAAACCCCACAGAATGGAATCTCTACGTGGACGGCTCCTCAAATAAGACAGGAAGTGGCGCGGGCGTGATAATTGAATGTAATCAAGGAACCCAAATCAAACTTTCTCTCAAATTCGGGTTCCCTGCCTCAAACAACCAAGCCAAATATAAGGCACTACTAGCTGGTTTGAAGCTGGCTAAAGAGGTTGGAGCTCAAAAACTCATCATCTTCAGCGATTCGCAGGTGGTCACTTCACAAATAGCAGGAAGCTACCAAGCCAAGGACCCCACCATGAAAAAGTACTTGGATAAAACTAGGGAACAGCTCGGACAACTCGGGGAGTATAAGATCCGCCACATACCCCGCGAACAAAATGCCTGGGCTGATGCACTCTCAAAATTAGCCAGCACCAAATCAGGGGGCAAAAATAGAAGCCTCATCCAGGAAACACTACAGAACCCGTCAATCTCAGAAGAGGAAAAAGTCCTAGCCATAACAAGTCTAGATCAAGGATGGATGACTCCTATAATTAACTACCTTAAAACATAAATACTCCCTACAGATAAGAGGGAGGCAAAGAGGTTAAAGCGGGAGGCACAATACTACACCATCATAAACAATACTCTTTACAAAAGAGGAATTTCATTCCCATTGTTAAAATGTGTACCGACTTCCAACACAAAGGAAGTTCTAGAAGAAGTACACAGCGGCATCTGTGGCAATCATCTCGGAACACAAGCACTCACCAAAAAAGTACTTCAGGCAGGATTTTATTGGCCAACTCTACAAAAAGAGGCCACATAGTTTGTAAAGACATGTCCACCGTATGAAAAACATGCCAACTTTCACATCGCCCCACCAGAAGAGCTCATCAGTGTAACCTCACCTTGGCCATTTGCAAAATGGGGACTCGACCTTCTCAGACCCTTTCCTCAGGGATCGGGACAAGTTAAATTCCTCATAGTAGGGATAGACTATTTCACAAAGTGAATCGAGGCAGAACCTCTAGCTAACGCCACTGCTCAAAGAAGTCGAAAATTCCTATACAGAAATATTGTCACAAGGTTCGGGGTTCCATACTCCATCACCACAGACAGTGGCACCCAATTCACAGATGCAGGCTTCAGAAAATTAGTAGCCGACTTGAACATAAAGTACCTGTTTACTTTCGTCGAACATCCCCAAGCCAATGGACAAGCCGAAGCTGCCAACAAAGTCATATTGGCCGGGTTAAAACAGAGATTACAGGACGCAAAGGGAGCTTGGGCTGAAGAACTCCCACAAGTCTTATGGGCATATCGAACAACACCACATTCCACCACAAAGGAATCACCCTTCCGATTAGTGTACGGAGTGGAGGTAATGATCCCAGTAGATATTGAAGAAGGGTCGCCTAGAGTAGTCCACTACAATGAAGAAGCCAACTCCCAACTGCAAGGGGAAGAACTCGACCTACTTCCGGAAGTCCAGGAAAGAGCTCGGATCAGGGAAGAAGCACTAAAGCATCGAATGGCTTCAAGATATAATCAAAAGGTAGTGCCACGAGGTTTCACGGAAAATGACCTCACCCTAATCTGAAATGATATCGGAACAACTCGACCTGGAGAAAGAAAGCTGGCAGCAAACTGGAAAGGACCCTACCGAGTCGTAGAAGTACTTGGGAAGGGCTACTACAGACTGTCCGAACTCGATGGACGAGAGCTTCCTAGATCGTGGCACGCCTACAACCTAAGAAGGTACTATAGTTAGGGATGATAAAGGATCTTGGTATAAGGTACACTCTTTTTCCTGAAAAGGTTTTTTAATGAGGTACCAAGTTAAGACCTACAAACTATCCGACTTAAAGGGATGAAAAACTCCCGCATGTATATATTTGCACTTTCTTTTGAGTAAAATATGTTTTAGATATTCTACAAATTCTCAAGACGCATTAATCTGAAACATTCATCGTCCGATTATATAGCAACAGATCGGCAGAAAGTGAAAAACAAATTCACTGCACGATCACGATAAAGACCAACAGAGATGAAAACACAATTCATCTAAAGGTCGACCAAACAAAGATTGAACTCACCTTCTACAAATTGGCAAAGATGAAAATAGAATAATGCAAGAAGTTATCGAAAGTGATCCGGAGAAAGGACCTGACGAGGTCCTAATGGATTGTTAAATAATAACTTAAAGACTAGCCGACGTTAAGAAGTCGGACCAAGTCAACCAAAGTTATAAGTAAACCCTGGAAAGAGGTCTAGCCAACCCTATTAAAGAGGATTACTTTAACTTAGAAGGGCTCGACATGACGAAGTTGGCCCAAAACATAAAAGTTATAAAAGTAATCCCTAAAAGAGACCTGAACAAGGTCCAAGAAAGAGGATTACAAAAATAACTTAGAAGGGCCCGACATGGCGAAGTCGGCCCAAAACATAAAAGTTATAAAAGTAATCCCTGAAAGAGACCTGAACAAGGTCCAAGAAAGAGGATTACAAAAATAACTTAGAAGGGCCCGACATAGCGAAGTCGGCCCAAAACATAAAAGTTATAAAAGTAATCCCTGAAAGAGACCTAAACAAGGTCCAAGAAAGTGGATTACAAAAATAACTTAGAAGGGCCCGACATGGCCAAGTCGGCCCGAAACATAAAAGTTATAAAAGTAATCCCTGAAAGAGACCTGAACAAGGTCCAAGAAAAAGGATTACAAAAATAACTTAGAAGGGCCCGACATGGCAAAGTCGGCCCAAAACATAAAAGTTATAAAAGTAATCCCTGAAAGAGACCTGAACAAGGTCCAAGAAAGTGGATTACAAAATAACTTAGAAGGGCTCAACATGAAGAAGTCGGCCCAAAACGTAAGGTAATCCCTGAAAGAGACCTAAGCAAGGTCCAAAAAAGAGGATTACTAACAACAACTTGGACAAAACCGACATGGCGAGATCGGGCTTCCGAAAGCTTTAGCGTTATACCAAGTAAATTCGGATAAAGACCCGAACGAGGTCCAAACAACACAAATTACTAGAAACAACTTCAGGAGGCCGACATTCACAACCTCAAAGGAACCAAGCCACAAGTATGAAAAACAGAGGCAATCCAAAGAGGTCGAACAAACGAGGCTCCAACACTTCCAAAAAACCAAGAAAGATAAAGACCGACATGATATTAAAAGCATGAAGTTATAATAGAAACAAGTTCAAAGAGGCTACCCAAATCAGCCCCAAGAACTTGGGAAGCTATTTTTGTTTTCCAAAAGGAAGTTGCTAAACAAGCAACTGAAAAGTGTCAACAGTCAGCAACATCACTTACAAAATAAAAAGTTTAAAAAATCCCACAAGCCAGGCAATCTACACCAGCAGTTAGAAAATTCAGTTAACATCAGAAGGCTTTGCGGCAGCATCGACACGGGGTGAAGGAGGGCGAGTCTGAAGAGGCACTGCATCCACCGTCCCGTCATCCCGATTTAATATCTGACAATCAGGCTCTGGTACGGGATGACTAATCCCAGCAGGAGGAGCTGAAGAACTCGGCACAACAATGACTTTGGCGACCGGCACAGGAAGGGGTTCGACATCATCGTCATCGGGATCATCAAGGACAATCTTGCCATCCTTCACAACATTATCCAGACTGAAGAGAGTAAGGTCGGCCTCATGTGCAAGAACCTGAACCTGCTCCTTCAGGTTCTCATAAGCAGCAGTTACGTTGCCTACAAGGTAACCCTGGAGCTCGGCATAATCAACCCGGGCAGACTCCAACTCCTCCCTAAGACGCATCACCTCCCTGTAGGCCGTAACATAGCTATCCTTGTGCCTCAAAGCCGTGTCTTCAGCCAACTTTACAGAAGCCGCCAAGGCAATAGAACTAGCCTTCTCACCCTCCAACTCTTTCTCAAGCTTGGACACCTTCACCTCGAGCTCCTCCTTCAAACCTTTCATCCGATCGAACTCTAATTTGGCCTCCTCCATAAAGGCCTTCGTAGCATGAAGAGGAAGATCTTGAGCAGTCTGATATAAGGCCGCCCCCATATGTGCCATCTTGACACTACTTCGAGTTGAAGGAGTGACACATCATCCATAGGGAGGGCACCATAAGGACCGATCTGCTGGTCGACAAACCCAACAGCATCGAAGTCAGGGGCATCCAGATTGAAGGGTTCAACAGTTCGAGATCTTTTGGAAGGTGGAACAACCGGAGGAGAAGACGCAGCAGCAGCAGAAGACTGTGGAAGATCCACCACATGGACTCGAGGAGTAGGGATCATTCTCCTCGGGTCGGGAGAGCTCTGCACAGACGGTTTTGACGTCACCTGTGAAGACCCTTCCCCATCCGTTTTGGCCAAGATGTTCTGAGCGGCAGCAGCCTTTCTCGCCTTCTTGAAAGCTTTCATCGAGTCATTATTCTTGGCCATCTCTGTAAAATAGAAACCAGTAGTTTTACAGACCAGGAAAAGAGAGGAAAGCAAAGTAAAGACAAGAAGCAATATATATCAAGTAATACCCAATGCGGTTCGGACAAGGGAGGGGTCCTCCAAGGATTTCTTAGTATCTAGATGAGGAGGTTCCCCCCAAAGGTCCTCCAAAATAGTTACAAAAGCCTGCTCAATCTCGTCAAGTATTTCCCACGTATATCGAGATACTACTACATTCTGCTGCCAACACAGAGGGAAGGATGGCTCATCATTCGCTTCCAGAAAAAAGGGGCGAGCTCCCTCAACAGCTCGAACCTTGAAGAAATAATTCTTGAAGTCCCTAAAGGACTCGTCATACATGGTAAAAACCTTATGTCCTTGTGCAGCTCTAAAAGAAACCCACGAGGCTTTCTTTTTCGAAGAAACCCCGGGCTTAGTTAAAACAAACAAGTAAAGGAAAAGAGTTTGAGAAGGGGTAACATCCAATTCTTTGCAAAGAAGCTGAAAAATCTTAATAAAATCCCAAGAGTTCGGGTGAAGCTGGGACGGAGCTACATTACACGACCATAGCAAATCGGTCTCAAAGGAAGTAAAAGGAAAAGTAATGTCCAACTGGCTGAAAAAATAGTCGTAAGCATAAAAGAAAGGGCGCTCCCCTTGGGTTGGGACAAGAAAGCAAACCCTCTCCTCGGAGTCAGGTGCCACCAATTCATAATTCCTCTCTTGACCTCTACTCTTGCAGAGACGGTGATGTTTTCTAAGCTCTACACAAAATTCAGAATTGGCTAAAGAAACACACAGCAACACCAGGGAGTCTAACCAATCAGACATTCCCTCGGGAACTTTAGAAGACGCCTCGACAATATTTTTGCAAGAAGACATGGCCAACTAGTCCTACAAACAAGAAAAGAAGAGCGTATAACTAAAAAACATATCGGACAAAAGTCAAAACAACTCAGCTAGTATAGTTCAGACAGCACAAACAACAAAAGGAAAACCCCAGGACCCACACCAAAGATCCAGGGGCATCCTTTGGAGGCAGTGACAGAGTAAGGACCCAGGAAAAATCTACAAGGCTAAAATCTGGACAAAACCCTCGACGAAGAAAAAACCCCCTTTTCCAGACAAACAACAACACGAAGAGAAAGACAAAGCAAAAGAAAGAACGTTATCTGCTACAAAGTCTATCAGCAAAGAAAACCACAAAAGGCACAGTCTTTTTCAAAAGATCATCAAACAGTTCATCAACCCAAAATTCCAAAATATGAAGGCGACAGTCAAAAATAGTAAGCAAACATGCAAACAAGCAAAACCTCAATCATCGGAAGAAACGCCAAAAGCATGCATTACAACAGTAAATTTGAGCATAATGACGCAAAAGGTTCAGACTTTCCAGCATACATTCCGAAAATTAAAGCTTTATCAAAAGACAACCGAAGGCAAAACGATGAAAGAAGTGAAGAAACAGAAAGAAAAATCAACCTGAACAAAGGAGGAAGCTTCGATAGGAGATGGAAGATGGAGAGACGGAATCGCCTTTCAAAGAAACACCCAGAAATTGCCAAATGACGCCGCAACGCAAAAAACGCAAAATTCAGGTGAGAACAGAAAGCGAGAGAATAAAAGGGGAAGTTACAAAGAGAAACGAAGAAGAGAAACCATTTTTGTGTAAAATTCAAAATAAAAGAGCCAAGGGAAACAGAGCATTAAAAAGCAATTAATAAAGGTATTAAACCCTCGCACATTCCCAAGGCTAGGACGCTAATACAAAAAGCGCGCGCTCTCAGAGGAAAACGAAAGAAGAAACGTTCCACATTCAAAAACAAAGACTCTACAAAGAAAGAAAGAAGTCGACGAATGCTCTAGTTCGGCTTCATCAAAGAAGGATCGAAGTCCTAAGAACTAGGACTCGACCTCAAAAAAGACCGAGCTCGAGCAGGGGCACTGTTCATACCCTGGGTCGAGCTATCCGACCCGGGATGTTCAGTAACAAGGCGACCGACCTCTTCAGGTCAGATTATCCGACCTCTTCTCAAAGAGCTCGGCCAAATCGACTGGAAAGCCCAGTAAAGGGCCCAAATAGAGGAACATGACCCAAATCCAAAGGTAATCTAAGCCTATAGAGATAAAGGCGGTTCCCTTGAAGATAAGCTGACCTCACCCAAAAGATAAGATAAGATAACTAACTTATCTTATCTAAGAAGGTCAGCCCACGACCATTATAAATACACTGGAGCACCCAGGTATAACTCATACTCTGATTCTACTAAAAACCTGTTTAATACCCATGCTAACTTAAGCATCGGAGTCTCTTGCAGGTACTCCCCACCCTCCGGTGACGAAGGATCAGCAGCGCATCCAGTATAACAAGTCGGACACAACAGCTCCGGCTGCCACTAACAGCCGGACACGTCATCTCCGATCAGCTCAGAAGATCTCGTCCGAGATCGGCCTACAGTTTCAGGTAACCCTCGGAACAGGTATAGATTGTTGACTTCTCTTCTCTGTGTTCTTACCCTGTTGTTGCCTCCAAAGGGTGCCCCTGGACTTTCGTGTAAGTCCTGGGGTTTCCCTTTTACTGCTGTATCTGACACTTGATGTTTTGCTGTTATTGTCCGAATTGTTTCCTTATTTGCCTGAGTTGTTTGGTAGTAACCCCATTTTTCTTTTTCTCACTAACATTGCTAAGATGTCTACTAACATTGCTAAGATGGCATGTCTGACTGGCTGGATTCCATAGTTTTAATGTGTGTTACTGTGGCTGACCCTGAGTACTGTGTGCAACTTAGGAGGTTCCATAGAATATGTAGGGATAGGGATGAGGAGAAGAATTATGAGTTGGTGTCGCCGGACTCTGAGGAGAGGGTTTGTTTTCCTTCCTTAACTCCGGGGGAACGACCCTGACCTGATATGGTTAGGACCTTTTCTTCCTCCGAGGTTGATGGATTTTGTAGTATTTCTTGGATGAGGCTTCTATTATTGCCCCCTGGTTTGGTGTTGGCTAGTTTTGAAAGTGCACCAGCTCAGGTATTCTGTTCCTAAGGATATGTCGGACCTCATATCCCCCGAATTGTCCGAGCTGTTGGTGCTGGTTAGTTTTGAAAGTGCATCAGCTCGGGCATTCTGTTCCCGAGGTATATGTCGGACCTCATATCCCCCGAATTGTCCGAGCTGTTCTCTGGTTTTGTCCAGGGTCCCCCAAATTGTCCGTGCTGTTCTCTAGTTTTGTCCAGGGTCCCTCGAATTGTCCGAGGTATTTTTTCATGGTGGGATCCTTAGCTTGGAATCTTCCTTCTATTTGTGAGGTGACTACTTGTGAATCACTGGACACGGTAAGCTCCTACCTTCTTAGCCAGCCTTAAACCAGCCAGTAGTGCCTCGTATTCAGTTTGGTTATTTGGCTCGATTTAGGTTACCTTATCGCTTTCTATAATTACACCTGCACCACTCTCGGTTTTGTTTGAAGAGTCATCCACGTAGAGATTCCATTTTGTGGGAGTTCCCGGGGTGTCAGTGTACTCTATAATGAAGTCGGCAAGATATTGTGATTTGATGGCTGTCCAAGCTTCATATCAAAGATCAAATTCGGATAACTCGACTGCCCACTGTAGGATTCTTCCAGCTAAGTCTGTTTTCTGTAAGATGCCTTTTATGGGCTGGTTGGTCCGAACTCTGATAGTGTGAGCTTGAAATTGTGACGTATAAAGGCTCCAAAGACTTGGTGCTCTGATCTCAATACATAATTGTCACAACCTCGATACAACTAACCAGCAAGTGCACTGGGTCGTCCAAGTAATACCTTACGTGAGTAAGGGTCGAATCCCACGGAGATTGTTGGTATGAAGCAAGCTATAGTCACCTTGCAATTCTCAGTCAGGCAGATATAAATGGATAATGATGTTTTCGAATTTTAAATAATAGAATAGGGATAGAGGTACTTATGTAAATCATTGGTGAGAGTTTCAGATAAGCGTATGGAGATGCTTTCGTTCCTCTGAACCTCTGCTTTCCTGCTGTCTTCATCCAATCAGTCTTGCTCCTTTCCATGGCTGGCTTTATGTAATGCATCCCATTGTCAATGGCTACTTTCGGTCATCTCTCGGGAAAATGATCCAGTGCCCTGTCACGGCACGGCTAATCGTCTGGAGGCATCACCCTTGTCAATGGTTGCATCTTGTCCTCTCTGTGAATACTATGCAAACATGCTCTGTCACAGCATGGCTATTCATCCGTCGGTTCTCGATCATGTCGGAATAGAATCCATTGATTCTTTTGCGTCTGTCACTAACGCCCCACACTCGCGAGTTTGAAGCTCGTCACAGTCATTCATTCATTGAATCCTACTCGGAATACCACAGACAAGGTTTAGACCTTCCGGATTCTCTTGAATGCCGCCATCATTCTAGCTTACGCCACGAAGATTCTGGTTAGGAGATCTAAGAGATAATCATTCAGTCTAATGTAGAACGGAAGTGGTTGTCAGGCACGCGTTCATAGGGAATGATGATGATTGTCACATTCATCACATTCAGGTTGAACTGCGAATGAATATCTTAGAAGCGAAACAAGATGAATTGAATAGAAACAGTAGTACTTGCATTAATCTTTGAGGAACAGCAGAGCTCCACACCTTAATCTATGGAGTGTAGAAACTCTACCGTATGAAAATACATAAGTGAAGGTCCAGGCATGGCCGAGATGGCCAGCCCCTCTGATCTAAGAACAATGCGCTCAAAGATGATCAAAGGATCAAAAGGTAATCCAAAGATGTCTAATACAATAGTAAAATGTCCTATTTATAATAAACTAGCTACTAGGGTTTACATGAGTAAGTAATTGGTGCATAAATCCACTTCTGGGGCCCACTTGGTGTGTGCCTGGGCTGAGCTTTAAGTGTTGCACGTGTAGAGGCCATTTGTGGAGTTGAACGCCAGTTTTAGTGCCAGTTTGGGCGTTCAACTCTGGTTTTGGCTCCTTTCTGGCGCTGGACTCCAGAATTGAGCAGAGAGCTGGCGTTGAATGCCGGTTTACGTCGTCTAAACTTAGCCAAAGTATGGACTATTATATATTTCTGGAAAGCCCTGGATGTCTACTTTCCAACGCAATTGGAAGCGCGCCATTTCGAGTTCTGTAGCTCCAGAAAATCCACTTTGAGTGCAGGGAGGTCAGAATCCAACAGCATCAGCAGTCCTTCTTCAACCTCTGAATCTGATTTCTGCTCAAGTCCCTCAATTTCAGCCAGAAAATACCTGAAATCACAGAAAAACACACAAACTCATAGTAAAGTCCAGAAATGTGAATTTAGCATAAAAACTAATGAAAACATCCCTAGTAATGACTAAATCCTACTAAAAACATACTAAAAACAATGCCAAAAAGCGTATAAATTATCCGCTCATCACAACACCAAACTTAAATTGTTGCTTGTCCCCAAGCAACTAGAAATCAAATAGGATAAAAAGAAGAGAATATACTATAAATTCCAAACTATCAATGAAACAGAGCTTCAATCAGATGAGCGGGACTTATAGCTTTTTGCCTCTTGAATAGTTTTGGCATCTCACTTTATCCATTGAAGTTCAGAATGATTGGCTTCTATAGGAACTCAGAGTTCAGATAGTGTTATTGATTCTCCTAGTTCAGTATGATGATTCTTGAACACAGCTTATTTTATGAGTCTTGGCCGTGGCCCTAAGCACTTTGTTTTCCAGTATTACCACCGGATACATAAATGCCACAGACACATAATTGGGTGAACCTTTTCAGATTGTGACTTAGCTTTGCCAAAGTCCCCAATTAGAGGTGTCCAGGGTTCTTAAGCACACTCTTTTTTTTTTTGCTTTGCCCTTGCCTTTTGGTTTTAAGGGATATTGGCTTTTTCTGCTTGCTTTTTTTTTTTCTTTCTATTTTTTTTCGCCTATTTTTTTTTTTTTGAATACAAGCTTTGTTCTTTGCTGCTTTTTCTTGCTTCAAGAATCATTTTTTTGTGATTTTTCAGATTATCAAATAACATGTCTCCTAGTCATCATTCTTTCAAGAGCCAACATATTTAACATTCTTAAACAACAACTTCAAAAGACATATGCACTGTTCAAGCATACATTCAGAAAACAAGAAGCATTGTCACCACATCAATATAATTAAACTAAGTTCAAGGATAAATTAAAAACTCATGTACTTCTTGTTCTTTTGAATTAAAACATTTTTCATTTAAGAGAGGTGATGGATTCATAGGACATTCATAACTTTAAGACATAGTTACTAACTACTAATGATCATGTAATGAAAACACAAACATAGATAAGCACATAACATAAAAAAAACGAAAAACAGAAGAAATAAGAACAAGGAATGAGTCCACCTTAGTGATGATGGCGTTTCCTTCTTGAGGCACCAAGGATGTCCTTGAGCTCTTCTATGTCTCTTCCTTGTCTTTGTTGCTCCTCCTTCATTGCTTTTTGATCTTCTCTTATTTCATGAAGGATGACGGAGTGCTCTTGCTGTTCCACCCTTAATTGTCCCATGTTGGAACTCAATTCTTCTAGGGAGGTATTAATTTGCTCCCAATAGTTTTGTGGAGGAAAATGCATTTGAGGCATCTCCGGGATCTCATGGTGATGAGCTTCCTGCGCCTCTTGAGCTCCATGAGTGGGCTCTCTTGCTTGCTCCATCTTTTTCTTAGTGATGGGCTTGTCTTCCTTAATAGGAATGTCCCCTTCTATGAATGCTCCAGCTGAGTAACATAGATGGCAAATAAGATGAGGAAAAGCTAGCCTTGCCATGGGAGAGGACTTGTCAGCTATTTTGTAGAGTTCGTGAGGTATAATCTCATGAACTTCCACCTCTTCTCCAATCATGATACTATGGATCATGATGGCCCGGTCTATAGTAACTTCAGACCGGTTGCTAGTGGGAATGATTGAGCACTGAATGAACTCCAACCATCCTCTAGCTACAGGCTTGAGGTCCAATCTTCTCAGTTGAACCGGCTTGCCTTTGGAGTCAATCTTCCATTGAGCTCCTTCCTCACATATGTCCATAAGGACTTGGTCCAACCTTTGATCAAAGTTGACCCTTCTTGTGTAGGGGCGTTCATCTCCTTGCATCATAGGCAAGTTAAATGCCAACCTCACATTTTCCGGACTAAAATCTAAGTATTTCCCCCGAACCATTGTTACATAGTTCTTTGGATCCGGGTTCTTACTTTGATCATGGTTCTTGGTGATCCATGCATTGGCATAGAACTCTTGAACCATTAGGATGCCGACTTGTTGGATGGGTTTTGTTAGAACTTCCCAACCTCTTCTTTGAATCTCATGTCGGATCTCCGGATACTCATTTCTTTTGAGTTGGAAGGGGACCTCGGGGATCACCTTCTTCTTGGCCACAACATCATAGAAGTGGTCTTGATGGGATTTAGAGATGAACCTTTACATCTCCCATAACTCGTATGTGGAAGCTTTTGTCTTCCCTTTCCCTCTTCTAGAGGATTCTCCGGTCTTAGGTGCCATCAATGGTAATGGAAAAACAAAAAAAAGCTATGCTTTTACCACACCAAACTTAGAATATTGCTCACCCTCGAGCAATAAACAAAAGAATAGAAGAAGAAGAAGAAGAAGAAAGAAGGAGAGGGAGAGGGGGATATGGTTTCGGCCAAGAGGAGTGTGTTGTGTGAATTTGGTGGAGAATGGAGAGCTTTATATAGGGAAGGGAGGGGGGTTTAAAGTTCGGCCATATGGGTGGGTTTGGGTGGGAAATTGGTTTTGAATTTTGAAGGTAGGTGGGGTTTATGAGGTAGGTTTATGGGGAAGAGTGGATGGATGTGAGTGGTGAAGAGGTGATGGGGAGGAGAGATTGAGGTGATTGGTGAAGGGTTTATGGGAAAGAGTGTTTATGGGGTTGTGTGAAAGAAGGGTGAGAAGAAGTGAGTGGAGGTAGTGGGGATCCTGTGGGGTCCACAGATCCTGAGTGGATCCTGTGGGGTCCACAGATCCTGAGGTGTTCAAGGATTTCAACCTTACACCCTTTAGGCATGTAAAAATGCCTTTGCACCCAACTCTGGGCGTTCAGCGCCAGGTTGGTGCCCATTTTGGGCGTTCAGCGCCCATTTGTGTGCCATTTCTGGCGTTGAACGCCAGAACCATGCTTGTTCTGGGCGTTCAGCGCCAGAATGTTGCCATTTTGGGCGTTCAGCGCCAGAACCATGCTCTGTTCTGGCGCTGAACGCCAGACAGATGCTCCTCCAGGGTGTGATTTTTTTCTTCTGCTGTTTTTGATTCCATTTTTGATTTTTTTTTTTTGTTTATTTTGTGGCTCCACATGATCATGAACCTATAAAGACATAAAACTTAGAAAGATATAGTTAGATAAATAAAAATTGGGTTGCCTCCCAACAAGCGCTTCTTTAATGTCAATAGCTTGACAGTGGGCTCTCATGGAGCCTCACAGATGTGCAGAGCTTTGTTGAAACTCTCCAACACCAAACTTGGAGTTTGGATATGGGAGTTCAACACCAAACTTAGAGTTTGGATATGGCCGCCCAACACCAAACTTAGAGTTTGACTGTGGGGGCTCTGGTTGACTCTGCTTTGAGAGAAGCTTTTTCTGCTTCCTCTCCATGATGGCAGAGGGAGATCCTTGAGTTTTAAGCACAAGGGAGTTCTCATTCCATTGAAGGACTATTTCACCTCTGTCAACATCAATCACAGCTCTTGCTGTGGCCAGGAAAGGTCTTCCTAGGATGATGGATTCATCCTCTTCCTTTCCAGTGTCCAGGACTATGAAATCAGCAGGGATGTAAAGGCCCTCAACCTTTACTAATATGTCCTCTACTTGTCCATAAGCCTGTTTTCTTGAATTGTCTGCCATCTCTAATGAGATTTTAACAGCTTGCACCCCATAGATTCCCAGTTTCTCTATTACAGAGAGGGGCATGAGGTTTATCCCTGAACCAAGGTCACACAATGCTCTGAATGTCATGGTGCCTATGGTACAAGGTATTAGGAACTTTCCAGGATCCTGTTTCTTCTGAGGCAATCTCAGTTGATCCAGATCACTCAGTTCACTGGTGAACAGGGGAGGTTCATCTTTCCAAGTCTCAATACCAAATAATTTGGCATTCAGCTTCATGATTGCACCAAGAAACTTGGCAGTTTGCTCTTCAGTGACATCCTCATTCTCTTCAGAAGAGGAATACTCATCAGAGCTCATGAAGGGCATAAGGAGGTTCAATGGAATCTCTATGGTCTCTAGATGAGCCTCAGATTCCTTTGGTTCCTCAGAGGGAAGCTCCTTATGGATCACTGGACATCCCAGGAGGTCTTCCTCTTGGGGATTCACGTCCTCCACTCCCCTTGTAGGTTCGGCCATTTTGCTTATGTCAATGGCCTTGCACTCTCCTTTTGGGTTCTCTTCTGTATTGCTTGGGAGAGTACTGGGAGGGATTTCAGTGATCCTTTTACTCAGCTGGCCCACTTGTGCTTCCAGATTTCTAATGGAAGACCTTGTTTCATTCATGAAACTTATAATGGCCTTAGATAGATCAGAGACTAAGTTTGCTAAATTAGAAGAATTTTGTTCAGAGTTCTCTGTCTGTTGCTGAGTGGATGATGGAAAAGGTTTATTATTGTTAAACCTGTTTCTTCCACCATTATTAAAGCCTTGTTGAGGCTTTTGATCCTTCCATGAGAAATTTGGATGATTTCTCCATGATGAGTTATAGGTGTTCCCATAAGGTTCACCTAAGTAATTTACCTCTGCTATTGCAGGGTTCTCAGGATCATAGGCTTCTTCTTCAGAAGGTGCCTCTTGAGTACTGTTGGATGCAGTTTGCATTCCATTCAGACTCTGAGAAATCATATTGACTTGTTGAGTCAATATTTTATTCTGAGCCAATATGGCATTCAGAGTATCAATCTCAAGAACTCCCTTCTTCATAGGCGTCCCATTACTCACAGGATTCCTTTCAGAAGTGTACATGAACTGGTTATTAGCAACCATGTCAATGAGTTCTTGAGCTTCTGCAGGCGTTTTCTTTAGGTGAATGGATCCACCTGCAGAGGTGTCCAATGACATCTTTGATAAGTCAGACAGACCATCATAGAATATGTTCAGGATGGTCCATTCTGAAAGCATGTCAGAGGGACACTTTTTGGTCAGTCCTTTGTATCTCTCCCAAGCTTCATAGAGGGATTCACCATCCTTCTGTTTGAAGGTTTGAACATCCACTCTAAGCTTACTAAGCTTTTGAGGAGGAAAGAACTTGGCTAAGAAAGCCTTGACCAGCTTATCCCAAGAGTCCAGGCTGTCTTTAGGTTGAGAATCCAACCATATTCTAGCTCTGTCTCTTACAGCAAAAGGGAAAAGCATGAGCCTGTAGACTTCAGGATCTACTCCATTAGTCTTAACAGTATCACATATCTGCAAGAATTCAGTTAAGAACTGAAAGGGATCTTCAGATGGAAGTCCATGAAACTTGCAGTTTTGCTGCATCAGAGAAACTAATTGAGGTTTCAGCTCAAAGTTGTTTGCTCCAATGGCAGGAATGGAGATGCTTCTTCCATAAAGATTGGAATTAGGTGCAGTAAAGTCACCAAGCATTCTCCTTGCATTATTGTTGGGTTCGGCTGCCATCTCCTTTACTTGTTCGAAATTTTCAATCAAGTTGTCTCTGGATTGTTGTAATTTAGCTTCTCTTAATTTTCTCTTCAGAGTCCTTTCAGGTTCTGGATCAGCTTCAACAAGAATGCCTTTTTCTCTGTCCCTGCTCATAAGAAAGAGGAGAGAAAAAGAAAAGAAGAGGAATCCTCTATGTCACAGTAAAGAGGTTCCTTATTGTTAGTAGAAGAAAAGAAGAAATTCGAACACAGATAGAAGAGGGGGTTCGAATTTGGTGATGATGTGAGGAAGAGATGTTAGTAGATGGATAAATAATAAGAAGGAGATGAGAGGGAGAGAGAATTTTCGAAAAATATTTTTGAAAAAAAAAGAGTTAGTGATTTTTGAAAATTGTTTTTGAAAAAGGTTAGTAGTTTTTCGAAAATTCAAATAAAAAGATAAAATAATTAGTTAATTAAAAAGAAATTTTGAAAAAGGGGAAGGATGTTTTCGAAAATTAGAGAGAGAGAGTTAGTTAGGTGGTTTTGAAAAAGATAAGAAACAAACAAAAAGTTAGTTAGTTAATTGAAACAAATTTTGAAAGGGTGAGAAGTTAGGAAGTTAGAAAAGATATTTTGAAATCAAATTTTTGAAAAAGATAAGATAAGAAGATATTTTTTTTTAAAAGATATGATTGAAATTAGTTTTGAAAAAGATTTGATTTTAAAAATCTCAATTAATGACTTGATTCATAAGAAATCACAAGATATGATTCTAGAACTTAAAGTTTGAATCTTTCTTAACAAGCAAGTAACAAACTTCAAATTTTTGAATCAAAACATTAATTGATTAAGTTATTTTCGAAAATTTTATATAAAAATAGGAAAAAGATTTTTGAAAAATATTTTTGAAATTTTCGAAAATAACTAAGAATTTTGAAAAAGATTTGATTTTTGAAAAAGATTTTGAAAAAGATGAGATTTTCAAATTGAAAATTTGATTTGACTCATAAGAAACAACTTGATTTTAAAAATTTTTGAAAAAGTCAACTCAAATTTTCGAATTTGATGAGAGAAAAAGGGAAAAATATTTTTTTTTTTATTTTTGAATTTTTATGATGCAAGAGAAAAACACTAAAAAGATGCAATGCATGAAATTTTTAGATCAAAACATGTGATGCATGCAAGAATGCTATGAATGTCAAGATGAACACCAAGAACACTATGAATGTCAAGATGAACATCAAGAACAAAATTTTGAAAAATTTTGATGCAAAGAAAACATGCAAGACACCAAACTTAGAAATCTTTCATGTATAGACACTAAGATTTCAATAATGCATATGAAAAACATGAAAAGACACCAAACAAAAAATCATCAAGATCAAACAAGAGGACTTACCAAGAACAACTTGAAGATCATGAAGAACACTATGAATGCATGAAATTTTCGAAAAATGCAAGATGCATATGCAAGTGACACCAAACTTATAACATGACTCAAGACTCAAACAAGAAACATGAAATATTTTTTATTTTTATGATTTTCTAATTTTTTTGGATTTTTTTCGAAAATTATATGAAAAAGAAAAATAAGGATTCCAAAATTTTTAATATGAATTCCAGGAATCTTGCCATGTTAGTCTAAAGCTTCAGTCCAGGAATTAGACATGGCTCACTAGCCAGCCAAGCTTTCAATGAAAGCTCCAGTCCAAAACACTAGACATGGCCAATGGCCAGCCAAGCTTCAGCATGTAAAAAATCAGGCATATAAGTTTTCTTTTTTGTCATGTGGAAGCCTCAGTCCAAGAGAATTTAGACATGGCTTTACAACCAGCCAGGCTTCAACATGCTTCATGAAACACTAGAATTCATTCTTAAAAATTTTGAATAAATTTTTTTTTTTTTTGAAAACATTTTTATTTTTTTTTTTCGAAAGCAGATGAGAAAATTTTAGAAATATTTTTGAAAAATTTTTGAAAATAAAAAAGAAAATTACCTAATATGAGCAACAAGATGAACCGTTAGTTGTCCAAACTCGAACAATCCCCGGCAACGGCGCCAAACTCTTTGTGCTGTTGCCGGATCGAACTTGGCACTGATGTTACCGGACCAAAAGCTTGCCGAAAACTCGAACAATCCCCGGCAACGGCGCCAAAAACTTGGTGCACGAAATTGTGATGTCTAAAGGCTCCAAAGACTTGGTGCTCTGATCTCAATACATAATTGTCACAACTTCGATACAACTAACCAGCAAGTGCACTGGGTCGTCCAAGTAATACCTTACGTGAGTAAGGGTCGAATCCCACGGAGATTGTTGGTATGAAGCAAGCAATAGTCACCTTGCAATTCTCAGTCAGGCAGATATAAATGGATAATGATGTTTTCGAATTTTAAATAATAGAATAGGGATAGAGGTACTTATGTAAATCATTGGTGAGAGTTTCAGATAAGCGTATGGAGATGCTTTCGTTCCTCTGAACCTCTGCTTTCCTGCTGTCTTCATCCAATCAGTCTTGCTCCTTTCCATGGCTGGCTTTATGTAATGCATCCCATTGTCAATGGCTACTTTCGGTCATCTCTCGGGAAAATGATCCAGTGCCCTGTCACGGCACGGCTAATCGTCTGGAGGCATCACCCTTGTCAATGGTTGCATCTTGTCCTCTCTGTGAATACTATGCAAACATGCTCTGTCACAGCATGGCTATTCATCCGTCGGTTCTCGATCATGTCGGAATAGAATCCATTGATTCTTTTGCGTCTGTCACTAACGCCCCACACTCGCGAGTTTGAAGCTCGTCACAGTCATTCATTCATTGAATCCTACTCGGAATACCACAGACAAGGTTTAGACCTTCCGGATTCTCTTGAATGCCGCCATCATTCTAGCTTACGCCACGAAGATTCTGGTTAGGAGATCTAAGAGATAATCATTCAGTCTAATGTAGAACGGAAGTGGTTGTCAGGCACGCGTTCATAGGGAATGATGATGATTGTCACATTCATCACATTCAGGTTGAACTGCGAATGAATATCTTAGAAGCAAAATAAGATGAATTGAATAGAAATAGTAGTACTTGCATTAATCTTTGAGGAACAGCAGAGCTCCACACCTTAATCTATGGAGTGTAGAAACTCTACCGTATGAAAATACATAAGTGAAGGTCCAGGCATGGCCGAGATGGCTAGCCCCTCTGATCTAAGAACAATGCGCTCAAAGATGATCAAAGGATCAAAAGGTAATCCAAAGATGTCTAATACAATAGTAAAATGTCCTATTTATAACAAACTAGCTACTAGGGTTTACATGAGTAAGTAATTGGTGCATAAATCCACTTCTGGGGCCCACTTGGTGTGTGCCTGGGCTGAGCTTTAAGTGTTGCACGTGCAGAGGCCATTTGTGGAGTTGAACGCCAGTTTTAGTGCCAGTTTGGGCGTTCAACTCTGGTTTTGGCTCCTTTCTGGCGCTGGACTCCAGAATTGAGCAGAGAGCTGGCGTTGAACGCCGGTTTACGTCGTCTAAACTTAGGCAAAGTATGGACTATTATATATTGCTGGAAAGCCCTGGATGTCTACTTTCCAACGCAATTGGAAGAGCGCCATTTCGAGTTCTGTAGCTCCAGAAAATCCACTTTGAGTGCAGGGAGGTCAGAATCCAACAGCATCAGCAGTCCTTCTTCAACCTCTGAATCTGATTTCTGCTCAAGTCCCTCAATTTCAGCCAGAAAATACCTGAAATCACAGAAAAACACACAAACTCATAGTAAAGTCCAGAAATGTGAATTTAGCATAAAAACTAATGAAAACATCTCTAGTAATGACTAAATCCTACTAAAAACATACTAAAAACAATGCCAAAAAGCGTATAAATTATCCGCTCATCACAACACCAAACTTAAATTGTTGCTTGTCCCCAAGCAACTAGAAATCAAATAAGATAAAAAGAAGAGAATATACTATAAATTCCAAACTATCAATGAAACAGAGCTTCAATCAGATGAGCGGGACTTATAGCTTTTTGCCTCTTGAATAGTTTTGGCATCTCACTTTATCCATTGAAGTTCAGAATGATTGGCTTCTATAGGAACTCAGAGTTCAGATAGTGTTATTGATTCTCCTAGTTCAGTATGATGATTCTTGAACACAGCTTATTTTATGAGTCTTGGCCGTGGCCCTAAGCACTTTGTTTTCCAGTATTACCACCGGATACATAAATGCCACAGACACATAATTGGGTGAACCTTTTCAGATTGTGACTTAGCTTTGCCAAAGTCCCCAATTAGAGGTGTCCAGGGTTCTTAAGCACACTCTTTTTTTTTGCTTTGCCCTTGCCTTTTGGTTTTAAGGGATATTGGCTTTTTCTGCTTGCTTTTTCTTTTTCTTTCTATTTTTTTCGCCTTTTTTTTTTTTTTTGAATACAAGCTTTGTTCTTTGCTGCTTTTTCTTGCTTCAAGAATCATTTTTTTGTGATTTTTCAGATTATCAAATAACATGTCTCCTAGTCATCATTCTTTCAAGAGCCAACATATTTAACATTCTTAAACAACAACTTCAAAAGACATATGCACTGTTCAAGCATACATTCAGAAAACAAGAAGCATTGTCACCACATCAATATAATTAAACTAAGTTCAAGGATAAATTCGAAACTCATGTACTTCTTGTTCTTTTGAATTAAAACATTTTTCATTTAAGAGAGGTGATGGATTCATAGGACATTCATAACTTTAAGACATAGTTACTAACTACTAATGATCATGTAATGAAAACACAAACATAGATAAGCACATAACATAAAAAAAACGAAAAACAGAAGAAATAAGAACAAGGAATGAGTCCACCTTAGTGATGATGGCGTTTCCTTCTTGAGGCACCAAGGATGTCCTTGAGCTCTTCTATGTCTCTTCCTTGTCTTTGTTGCTCCTCCTTCATTGCTTTTTGATCTTCTCTTATTTCATGAAGGATGACGGAGTGCTCTTGCTGTTCCACCCTTAATTGTCCCATGTTGGAACTCAATTCTTCTAGGGAGGTATTGATTTGCTCCCAATAGTTTTGTGGAGGAAAATGCATTTGAGGCATCTCCGGGATCTCATGGTGATGAGCTTCCTGCGCCTCTTGAGCTCCATGAGTGGGCTCTCTTGCTTGCTCCATCTTTTTCTTAGTGATGGGCTTGTCTTCCTTAATAGGAATGTCCCCTTCTATGAATGCTCCAGCTGAGTAACATAGATGGCAAATAAGATGAGGAAAAGCTAGCCTTGCCATGGGAGAGGACTTGTCAGCTATTTTGTAGAGTTCGTGAGGTATAATCTCATGAACTTCCACCTCTTCTCCAATCATGATACTATGGATCATGATGGCCCGGTCTATAGTAACTTCAGACCGGTTGCTAGTGGGAATGATTGAGCACTGAATGAACTCCAACCATCCTCTAGCTACAGGCTTGAGGTCCAATCTTCTCAGTTGAACCGGCTTGCCTTTGGAGTCAATCTTCCATTGAGCTCCTTCCTCACATATGTCCATAAGGACTTGGTCCAACCTTTGATCAAAGTTGACCCTTCTTGTGTAGGAGCATTCATCTCCTTGCATCATAGGCAAGTTAAATGCCAACCTCACATTTTCCAGACTAAAATCTAAGTATTTCCCCCGAACCATTGTTACATAGTTCTTTGGATCCGGGTTCTTACTTTGATCATGGTTCTTGGTGATCCATGCATTGGCATAGAACTTTTGAACCATTAGGATGCCGACTTGTTGGATGGGTTTTGTTAGAACTTCCCAACCTCTTCTTTGAATCTCATGTCGGATCTCCGGATACTCATTTCTTTTGAGTTGGAAGGGGACCTCGGGGATCACCTTCTTCTTGGCCACAACATCATAGAAGTGGTCTTGATGGGCTTTAGAGATGAACCTTTCCATCTCCCATAACTCGTATGTGGAAGCTTTTGTCTTCCCTTTCCCTCTTCTAGAGGATTCTCCGGTCTTAGGTGCCATCAATGGTAATGGAAAAACAAAAAAAAGCTATGCTTTTACCACACCAAACTTAGAATATTGCTCACCCTCGAGCAATAAACAAAAGAATAGAAGAAGAAGAAGAAGAAAGAAGGAGAGGGAGAGGGGGATATGGTTTCGGCCAAGAGGAGTGTGTTGTGTGAATTTGGTGGAGAATGGAGAGCTTTATATAGGGAAGGGAGGGGGGTTTAAAGTTCGGCCATATGGGTGGGTTTGGGTGGGAAATTGGTTTTGAATTTTGAAGGTAGGTGGGGTTTATGAGGTAGGTTTATGGGGAAGAGTGGATGGATGTGAGTGGTGAAGAGGTGATGGGGAGGAGAGATTGAGGTGATTGGTGAAGGGTTTATGGGAAAGAGTGTTTATGGGGTTGTGTGAAAGAAGGGTGAGAAAAAGTGAGTGGAGGTAGGTGGGGATCCTGTGGGGTCCACAGATCCTGAGTGGATCCTGTGGGGTCCACAGATCCTGAGGTGTTCAAGGATTTCAACCTTACACCCTTTAGGCATGTAAAAATGCCTTTGCACCCAACTCTGGGCGTTCAGCGCCAGGTTGGTGCCCATTTTGGGCGTTCAGCGCCCATTTGTGTGCCATTTCTGGCGTTGAATGCCAGAACCATGCTTGTTCTGGGCGTTCAGCGCCAGAATGTTGCCATTTTGGGCGTTCAGCGCCAGAACCATGCTCTGTTCTGGCGCTGAACGCCAGACAGATGCTCCTCCAGGGTGTGATTTTTTTCTTCTGCTGTTTTTGATTCCATTTTTGATTTTTTTTGTTTATTTTGTGGCTCCACATGATCATGAACCTATAAAGACATAAAACTTAGAAAGATATAGTTAGATAAATAAAAATTGGGTTGCCTCCCAACAAGCGCTTCTTTAATGTCAATAGCTTGACAGTGGGCTCTCATGGAGCCTCACAGATGTGCAGAGCTTTGTTGAGACTCTCCAACACCAAACTTGGAGTTTGGATATGGGAGTTCAACACCAAACTTAGAGTTTGGATATGGCCGCCCAACACCAAACTTAGAGTTTGACTGTGGGGGCTCTGGTTGACTCTGCTTTGAGAGAAGCTTTTTCTGCTTCCTCTCCATGATGGCAGAGGGAGATCCTTGAGTTTTAAGCACAAGGGAGTTCTCATTCCATTGAAGGACTATTTCACCTCTGTCAACATCAATCACAGCTCTTGCTGTGGCCAGGAAAGGTCTTCCTAGGATGATGGATTCATCCTCTTCCTTTCCAGTGTCCAGGACTATGAAATCAGCAGGGATGTAAAGGCCCTCAACCTTTACTAATATGTCCTCTACTTGTCCATAAGCCTGTTTTCTTGAATTGTCTGTCATCTCTAATGAGATTTTAACAGCTTGCACCCCATAGATTCCCAGTTTCTCTATTACAGAGAGGGGCATGAGGTTTATCCCTGAACCAAGGTCACACAATGCTCTGAATGTCATGGTGCCTATGGTACAAGGTATTAGGAACTTTCCAGGATCCTGTTTCTTCTGAGGCAATCTCAGTTGATCCAGATCACTCAGTTCACTGGTGAACAGGGGAGGTTCATCTTCCCAAGTCTCAATACCAAATAATTTGGCATTCAGCTTCATGATTGCACCAAGAAACTTGGCAGTTTGCTCTTCAGTGACATCCTCATTCTCTTCAGAAGAGGAATACTCATCAGAGCTCATGAAGGGCATAAGGAGGTTCAATGGAATCTCTATGGTCTCTAGATGAGCCTCAGATTCCTTTGGTTCCTCAGAGGGAAGCTCCTTATGGATCACTGGACATCCCAGGAGGTCTTCCTCTTGGGGATTCACGTCCTCCACTCCCCTTGTAGGTTCGGCCATTTTGCTTATGTCAATGGCCTTGCACTCTCCTTTTGGGTTCTCTTCTGTATTGCTTGGGAGAGTACTGGGAGGGATTTCAGTGATCCTTTTACTCAGCTGGCCCACTTGTGCTTCCAGATTTCTAATGGAAGACCTTGTTTCATTCATGAAACTTATAATGGCCTTAGATAGATCAGAGACTAAGTTTGCTAAATTAGAAGAATTTTGTTCAGAGTTCTCTGTCTGTTGCTGAGTGGATGATGGAAAAGGTTTATTATTGTTAAACCTGTTTCTTCCACCATTATTAAAGCCTTGTTGAGGCTTTTGATCCTTCCATGAGAAATTTGGATGATTTCTCCATGATGAGTTATAGGTGTTCCCATAAGGTTCACCTAAGTAATTTACCTCTGCTATTGCAGGGTTCTCAGGATCATAGGCTTCTTCTTCAGAAGGTGCCTCTTGAGTACTGTTGGATGCAGTTTGCATTCCATTCAGACTCTGAGAAATCATATTGACTTGTTGAGTCAATATTTTATTCTGAGCCAATATGGCATTCAGAGTATCAATCTCAAGAACTCCCTTCTTCATAGGCGTCCCATTACTCACAGGATTCCTTTCAGAAGTGTACATGAACTGGTTATTAGCAACCATGTCAATGAGTTCTTGAGCTTCTGCAGGCGTTTTCTTTAGGTGAATGGATCCACCTGCAGAGGTGTCCAATGACATCTTTGATAAGTCAGACAGACCATCATAGAATATGTTCAGGATGGTCCATTCTGAAAGCATGTCAGAGGGACACTTTTTGGTCAGTCCTTTGTATCTCTCCCAAGCTTCATAGAGGGATTCACCATCCTTCTGTTTGAAGGTTTGAACATCCACTCTAAGCTTACTAAGCTTTTGAGGAGGAAAGAACTTGGCTAAGAAAGCCTTGACCAGCTTATCCCAAGAGTCCAGGCTGTCTTTAGGTTGAGAATCCAACCATATTCTAGCTCTGTCTCTTACAGCAAAAGGGAAAAGCATGAGCCTGTAGACTTCAGGATCTACTCCATTAGTCTTAACAGTATCACATATCTGCAAGAATTCAGTTAAGAACTGAAAGGGATCTTCAGATGGAAGTCCATGAAACTTGCAGTTTTGCTGCATCAGAGAAACTAATTGAGGTTTCAGCTCAAAGTTGTTTGCTCCAATGGCAGGAATGGAGATGCTTCTTCCATAAAGATTGGAATTAGGTGCAGTAAAGTCACCAAGCATTCTCCTTGCATTATTGTTGGGTTCGGCTGCCATCTCCTTTACTTGTTCGAAATTTTCAATCAAGTTGTCTCTGGATTGTTGTAATTTAGCTTCTCTTAATTTTCTCTTCAGAGTCCTTTCAGGTTCTGGATCAGCTTCAACAAGAATGCCTTTTTCTCTGTCCCTGCTCATAAGAAAGAGGAGAGAAAAAGAAAAGAAGAGGAATCCTCTATGTCACAGTAAAGAGGTTCCTTATTGTTAGTAGAAGAAAAGAAGAAATTCGAACACAGATAGAAGAGGGGGTTCGAATTTGGTGATGATGTGAGGAAGAGATGTTAGTAGATGGATAAATAATAAGAAGGAGATGAGAGGGAGAGAGAATTTTCGAAAAATATTTTTGAAAAAAAAAGAGTTAGTGATTTTTGAAAATTGTTTTTGAAAAAGGTTAGTAGTTTTTCGAAAATTCAAATAAAAAGATAAAATAATTAGTTAATTAAAAAGAAATTTTGAAAAAGGGGAAGGATGTTTTCGAAAATTAGAGAGAGAGAGTTAGTTAGGTGGTTTTGAAAAAGATAAGAAACAAACAAAAAGTTAGTTAGTTAATTGAAACAAATTTTGAAAGGGTGAGAAGTTAGGAAGTTAGAAAAGATATTTTGAAATCAAATTTTTGAAAAAGATAAGATAAGAAGATATTTTTTTTTTAAAAGATATGATTGAAATTAGTTTTGAAAAAGATTTGATTTTAAAAATCTCAATTAATGACTTGATTCATAAGAAATCACAAGATATGATTCTAGAACTTAAAGTTTGAATCTTTCTTAACAAGCAAGTAACAAACTTCAAATTTTTGAATCAAAACATTAATTGATTAAGTTATTTTCGAAAATTTTATATAAAAATAGGAAAAAGATTTTTGAAAAATATTTTTGGAATTTTCGAAAATAACTAAGAATTTTGAAAAAGATTTGATTTTTGAAAAAGATTTTGAAAAAGATGAGATTTTCAAATTGAAAATTTGATTTGACTCATAAGAAACAACTTGATTTTAAAAATTTTTGAAAAAGTCAACTCAAATTTTCGAATTTGATGAGAGAAAAAGGGAAAAATATTTTTTTTTTTATTTTTGAATTTTTATGATGCAAGAGAAAAACACTAAAAAGATGCAATGCATGAAATTTTTAGATCAAAACATGTGATGCATGCAAGAATGCTATGAATGTCAAGATGAACACCAAGAACACTATGAATGTCAAGATGAACATCAAGAACAAAATTTTGAAAAATTTTGATGCAAAGAAAACATGCAAGACACCAAACTTAGAAATCTTTCATGTATAGACACTAAGATTTCAATAATGCATATGAAAAACATGAAAAGACACCAAACAAAAAATCATCAAGATCAAACAAGAGGACTTACCAAGAACAACTTGAAGATCATGAAGAACACTATGAATGCATGAAATTTTCGAAAAATGCAAGATGCATATGCAAGTGACACCAAACTTATAACATGACTCAAGACTCAAACAAGAAACATGAAATATTTTTTATTTTTATGATTTTCTAATTTTTTTGGATTTTTTTTCGAAAATTATATGAAAAAGAAAAATAAGGATTCCAAAATTTTTAATATGAATTCCAGGAATCTTGCCATGTTAGTCTAAAGCTTCAGTCCAGGAATTAGACATGGCTCACTAGCCAGCCAAGCTTTCAATGAAAGCTCCAGTCCAAAACACTAGACATGGCCAATGGCCAGCCAAGCTTCAGCATGTAAAAAATCAGGCATATAAGTTTTCTTTTTTGTCATGTGGAAGCCTCAGTCCAAGAGAATTTAGACATGGCTTTACAACCAGCCAGGCTTCAACATGCTTCATGAAACACTAGAATTCATTCTTAAAAATTTTGAATAAATTTTTTTTTTTTTTGAAAACATTTTTATTTTTTTTTTTCGAAAGCAGATGAGAAAATTTTAGAAATATTTTTGAAAAATTTTTGAAAATAAAAAAGAAAATTACCTAATATGAGCAACAAGATGAACCGTTAGTTGTCCAAACTCGAACAATCCCCGGCAACGGCGCCAAACTCTTTGTGCTGTTGCCGGATCGAACTTGGCACTGATGTTACCGGACCAAAAGCTTGCCGAAAACTCGAACAATCCCCGGCAACGGCGCCAAAAACTTGGTGCACGAAATTGTGATGTCTAAAGGCTCCAAAGACTTGGTGCTCTGATCTCAATACATAATTGTCACAACTTCGATACAACTAACCAGCAAGTGCACTGGGTCGTCCAAGTAATACCTTACGTGAGTAAGGGTCGAATCCCACGGAGATTGTTGGTATGAAGCAAGCAATAGTCACCTTGCAATTCTCAGTCAGGCAGATATAAATGGATAATGATGTTTTCGAATTTTAAATAATAGAATAGGGATAGAGGTACTTATGTAAATCATTGGTGAGAGTTTCAGATAAGCGTATGGAGATGCTTTCGTTCCTCTGAACCTCTGCTTTCCTGCTGTCTTCATCCAATCAGTCTTGCTCCTTTCCATGGCTGGCTTTATGTAATGCATCCCATTGTCAATGGCTACTTTCGGTCATCTCTCGGGAAAATGATCCAGTGCCCTGTCACGGCACGGCTAATCGTCTGGAGGCATCACCCTTGTCAATGGTTGCATCTTGTCCTCTCTGTGAATACTATGCAAACATGCTCTGTCACAGCATGGCTATTCATCCGTCGGTTCTCGATCATGTCGGAATAGAATCCATTGATTCTTTTGCGTCTGTCACTAACGCCCCACACTCGCGAGTTTGAAGCTCGTCACAGTCATTCATTCATTGAATCCTACTCGGAATACCACAGACAAGGTTTAGACCTTCCGGATTCTCTTGAATGCCGCCATCATTCTAGCTTACGCCACGAAGATTCTGGTTAGGAGATCTAAGAGATAATCATTCAGTCTAATGTAGAACGGAAGTGGCTGTCAGGCACGCGTTCATAGGGAATGATGATGATTGTCACATTCATCACATTCAGGTTGAACTGCGAATGAATATCTTAGAAGCGAAACAAGATGAATTGAATAGAAACAGTAGTACTTGCATTAATCTTTGAGGAACAGCAGAGCTCCACACCTTAATCTATGGAGTGTAGAAACTCTACCGTATGAAAATACATAAGTGAAGGTCCAGGCATGGCCGAGATGGCTAGCCCCTCTGATCTAAGAACAATGCGCTCAAAGATGATCAAAGGATCAAAAGGTAATCCAAAGATGTCTAATACAATAGTAAAATGTCCTATTTATAACAAACTAGCTACTAGGGTTTACATGAGTAAGTAATTGGTGCATAAATCCACTTCTGGGGCCCACTTGGTGTGTGCCTGGGCTGAGCTTTAAGTGTTGCACGTGCAGAGGCCATTTGTGGAGTTGAACGCCAGTTTTAGTGCCAGTTTGGGCGTTCAACTCTGGTTTTGGCTCCTTTCTGGCGCTGGACTCCAGAATTGAGCAGAGAGCTGGCGTTGAACGCCGGTTTACGTCGTCTAAACTTAGGCAAAGTATGGACTATTATATATTGCTGGAAAGCCCTGGATGTCTACTTTCCAACGCAATTGGAAGAGCACCATTTCGAGTTCTGTAGCTCCAGAAAATCCACTTTGAGTGCAGGGAGGTCAGAATCCAACAGCATCAGCAGTCCTTCTTCAACCTCTGAATCTGATTTCTGCTCAAGTCCCTCAATTTCAGCCAGAAAATAACTGAAATCACAGAAAAACACACAAACTCATAGTAAAGTCCAGAAATGTGAATTTAGCATAAAAACTAATGAAAACATCCCTAGTAATGACTAAATCCTACTAAAAACATACTAAAAACAATGCCAAAAAGCGTATAAATTATCCGCTCATCACAACACCAAACTTAAATTGTTGCTTGTCCCCAAGCAACTAGAAATCAAATAGGATAAAAAGAAGAGAATATACTATAAATTCCAAACTATCAATGAAACAGAGCTTCAATCAGATGAGCGGGACTTATAGCTTTTTGCCTCTTGAATAGTTTTGGCATCTCACTTTATCCATTGAAGTTCAGAATGATTGGCTTCTATAGGAACTCAGAGTTCAGATAGTGTTATTGATTCTCCTAGTTCAGTATGATGATTCTTGAACACAGCTTATTTTATGAGTCTTGGCCGTGGCCCTAAGCACTTTGTTTTCCAGTATTACCACCGGATACATAAATGCCACAGACACATAATTGGGTGAACCTTTTCAGATTGTGACTTAGCTTTGCCAAAGTCCCCAATTAGAGGTGTCCAGGGTTCTTAAGCACACTCTTTTTTTTTTGCTTTGCCCTTGCCTTTTGGTTTTAAGGGATATTGGCTTTTTCTGCTTGCTTTTTCTTTTTCTTTCTATTTTTTTTCGCCTATTTTTTTTTTTTTTTGAATACAAGCTTTGTTCTTTGCTGCTTTTTCTTGCTTCAAGAATCATTTTTTTGTGATTTTTCAGATTATCAAATAACATGTCTCCTAGTCATCATTCTTTCAAGAGCCAACATATTTAACATTCTTAAACAACAACTTCAAAAGACATATGCACTGTTCAAGCATACATTCAGAAAACAAGAAGCATTGTCACCACATCAATATAATTAAACTAAGTTCAAGGATAAATTCGAAACTCATGTACTTCTTGTTCTTTTGAATTAAAACATTTTTCATTTAAGAGAGGTGATGGATTCATAGGACATTCATAACTTTAAGACATAGTTACTAACTA
Organism: Arachis ipaensis; assembly: GCF_059453495.1. NCBI lineage: Eukaryota > Viridiplantae > Streptophyta > Magnoliopsida > Fabales > Fabaceae > Arachis > Arachis ipaensis. The sequence continues at coordinate 141,598,917 of NC_142436.1, forward strand.
CTAATGATCATGTAATGAAAACACAAACATAGATAAGCACATAACATAAAAAAAACGAAAAACAGAAGAAATAAGAACAAGGAATGAGTCCACCTTAGTGATGATGGCGTTTCCTTCTTGAGGCACCAAGGATGTCCTTGAGCTCTTCTATGTCTCTTCCTTGTCTTTGTTGCTCCTCCTTCATTGCTTTTTGATCTTCTCTTATTTCATGAAGGATGACGGAGTGCTCTTGCTGTTCCACCCTTAATTGTCCCATGTTGGAACTCAATTCTTCTAGGGAGGTATTGATTTGCTCCCAATAGTTTTGTGGAGGAAAATGCATTTGAGGCATCTCCGGGATCTCATGGTGATGAGCTTCCTGCGCCTCTTGAGCTCCATGAGTGGGCTCTCTTGCTTGCTCCATCTTTTTCTTAGTGATGGGCTTGTCTTCCTTAATAGGAATGTCCCCTTCTATGAATGCTCCAGCTGAGTAACATAGATGGCAAATAAGATGAGGAAAAGCTAGCCTTGCCATGGGAGAGGACTTGTCAGCTATTTTGTAGAGTTCGTGAGGTATAATCTCATGAACTTCCACCTCTTCTCCAATCATGATACTATGGATCATGATGGCCCGGTCTATAGTAACTTCAGACCGGTTGCTAGTGGGAATGATTGAGCACTGAATGAACTCCAACCATCCTCTAGCTACAGGCTTGAGGTCCAATCTTCTCAGTTGAACCGGCTTGCCTTTGGAGTCAATCTTCCATTGAGCTCTTTCCTCACATATGTCCATAAGGACTTGGTCCAACCTTTGATCAAAGTTGACCCTTCTTGTGTAGGGGCGTTCATCTCCTTGCATCATAGGCAAGTTAAATGCCAACCTCACATTTTCCGGACTAAAATCTAAGTATTTTCCCCGAACCATTGTTACATAGTTCTTTGGATCCGGGTTCTTACTTTGATCATGGTTCTTGGTGATCCATGCATTGGCATAGAACTCTTGAACCATTAGGATGCCGACTTGTTGGATGGGTTTTGTTAGAACTTCCCAACCTCTTCTTTGAATCTCATGTCGGATCTCCGGATACTCATTTCTTTTGAGTTGGAAGGGGACCTCGGGGATCACCTTCTTCTTGGCCACAACATCATAGAAGTGGTCTTGATGGGCTTTAGAGATGAACCTTTCCATCTCCCATAACTCGGATGTGGAAGCTTTTGTCTTCCCTTTCCCTCTTCTAGAGGATTCTCCGGTCTTAGGTGCCATCAATGGTAATGGAGAAACAAAAAAAAGCTATGCTTTTACCACACCAAACTTAGAATATTGCTCACCCTCGAGCAATAAACAAAAGAATAGAAGAAGAAGAAGAAGAAAGAAGGAGAGGGAGAGGGGGATATGGTTTCGGCCAAGAGGAGTGTGTTGTGTGAATTTGGTGGAGAATGGAGAGCTTTATATAGGGAAGGGAGGGGGTTTAAAGTTCGGCCATATGGGTGGGTTTGGGTGGGAAATTGGTTTTGAATTTTGAAGGTAGGTGGGGTTTATGAGGTAGGTTTATGGGGAAGAGTGGATGGATGTGAGTGGTGAAGAGGTGATGGGGAGGAGAGATTGAGGTGATTGGTGAAGGGTTTATGGGAAAGAGTGTTTATGGGGTTGTGTGAAAGAAGGGTGAGAAGAAGTGAGTGGAGGTAGGTGTGGATCCTGTGGGGTCCACAGATCCTGAGGTGTTCAAGGATTTCAACCTTACACCCTTTAGGCATGTAAAAATGCCTTTGCACCCAACTCTGGGCGTTCAGCGCCAGGTTGGTGCCCATTTTGGGCGTTCAGCGCCCATTTGTGTGCCATTTCTGGCGTTGAACGCCAGAACCATGCTTGTTCTGGGCGTTCAGCGCCAGAATGTTGCCATTTTGGGCGTTCAGCGCCAGAACCATGCTCTGTTCTGGCGCTGAACGCCAGACAGATGCTCCTCCAGGGTGTGATTTTTTTCTTCTGCTGTTTTTGATTCCATTTTTGATTTTTTTTTGTTTATTTTGTGGCTCCACATGATCATGAACCTATAAAGACATAAAACTTAGAAAGATATAGTTAGATAAATAAAAATTGGGTTGCCTCCCAACAAGCGCTTCTTTAATGTCAATAGCTTGACAGTGGGCTCTCATGGAGCCTCACAGATGTGCAGAGCTTTGTTGAGACTCTCCAACACCAAACTTGGAGTTTGGATATGGGAGTTCAACACCAAACTTAGAGTTTGGATATGGCCGCCCAACACCAAACTTAGAGTTTGACTGTGGGGGCTCTGGTTGACTCTGCTTTGAGAGAAGCTTTTTCTGCTTCCTCTCCATGATGGCAGAGGGAGATCCTTGAGTTTTAAGCACAAGGGAGTTCTCATTCCATTGAAGGACTATTTCACCTCTGTCAACATCAATCACAGCTCTTGCTGTGGCCAGGAAAGGTCTTCCTAGGATGATGGATTCATCCTCTTCCTTTCCAGTGTCCAGGACTATGAAATCAGCAGGGATGTAAAGGCCCTCAACCTTTACTAATATGTCCTCTACTTGTCCATAAGCCTGTTTTCTTGAATTGTCTGTCATCTCTAATGAGATTTTAACAGCTTGCACCCCATAGATTCCCAGTTTCTCTATTACAGAGAGGGGCATGAGGTTTATCCCTGAACCAAGGTCACACAATGCTCTGAATGTCATGGTGCCTATGGTACAAGGTATTAGGAACTTTCCAGGATCCTGTTTCTTCTGAGGCAATCTCAGTTGATCCAGATCACTCAGTTCACTGGTGAACAGGGGAGGTTCATCTTCCCAAGTCTCAATACCAAATAATTTGGCATTCAGCTTCATGATTGCACCAAGAAACTTGGCAGTTTGCTCTTCAGTGACATCCTCATTCTCTTCAGAAGAGGAATACTCATCAGAGCTCATGAAGGGCATAAGGAGGTTCAATGGAATCTCTATGGTCTCTAGATGAGCCTCAGATTCCTTTGGTTCCTCAGAGGGAAGCTCCTTATGGATCACTGGACATCCCAGGAGGTCTTCCTCTTGGGGATTCACGTCCTCCACTCCCCTTGTAGGTTCGGCCATTTTGCTTATGTCAATGGCCTTGCACTCTCCTTTTGGGTTCTCTTCTGTATTGCTTGGGAGAGTACTGGGAGGGATTTCAGTGATCCTTTTACTCAGCTGGCCCACTTGTGCTTCCAGATTTCTAATGGAAGACCTTGTTTCATTCATGAAACTTATAATGGCCTTAGATAGATCAGAGACTAAGTTTGCTAAATTAGAAGAATTTTGTTCAGAGTTCTCTGTCTGTTGCTGAGTGGATGATGGAAAAGGTTTATTATTGTTAAACCTGTTTCTTCCACCATTATTAAAGCCTTGTTGAGGCTTTTGATCCTTCCATGAGAAATTTGGATGATTTCTCCATGATGAGTTATAGGTGTTCCCATAAGGTTCACCTAAGTAATTTACCTCTGCTATTGCAGGGTTCTCAGGATCATAGGCTTCTTCTTCAGAAGGTGCCTCTTGAGTACTGTTGGATGCAGTTTGCATTCCATTCAGACTCTGAGAAATCATATTGACTTGTTGAGTCAATATTTTATTCTGAGCCAATATGGCATTCAGAGTATCAATCTCAAGAACTCCCTTCTTCATAGGCGTCCCATTACTCACAGGATTCCTTTCAGAAGTGTACATGAACTGGTTATTAGCAACCATGTCAATGAGTTCTTGAGCTTCTGCAGGCGTTTTCTTTAGGTGAATGGATCCACCTGCAGAGGTGTCCAATGACATCTTTGATAAGTCAGACAGACCATCATAGAATATGTTCAGGATGGTCCATTCTGAAAGCATGTCAGAGGGACACTTTTTGGTCAGTCCTTTGTATCTCTCCCAAGCTTCATAGAGGGATTCACCATCCTTCTGTTTGAAGGTTTGAACATCCACTCTAAGCTTACTAAGCTTTTGAGGAGGAAAGAACTTGGCTAAGAAAGCCTTGACCAGCTTATCCCAAGAGTCCAGGCTGTCTTTAGGTTGAGAATCCAACCATATTCTAGCTCTGTCTCTTACAGCAAAAGGGAAAAGCATGAGCCTGTAGACTTCAGGATCTACTCCATTAGTCTTAACAGTATCACATATCTGCAAGAATTCAGTTAAGAACTGAAAGGGATCTTCAGATGGAAGTCCATGAAACTTGCAGTTTTGCTGCATCAGAGAAACTAATTGAGGTTTCAGCTCAAAGTTGTTTGCTCCAATGGCAGGAATGGAGATGCTTCTTCCATAAAGATTGGAATTAGGTGCAGTAAAGTCACCAAGCATTCTCCTTGCATTATTGTTGGGTTCGGCTGCCATCTCCTTTACTTGTTCGAAATTTTCAATCAAGTTGTCTCTGGATTGTTGTAATTTAGCTTCTCTTAATTTTCTCTTCAGAGTCCTTTCAGGTTCTGGATCAGCTTCAACAAGAATGCCTTTTTCTCTGTCCCTGCTCATAAGAAAGAGGAGAGAAAAAGAAAAGAAGAGGAATCCTCTATGTCACAGTAAAGAGGTTCCTTATTGTTAGTAGAAGAAAAGAAGAAATTCGAACACAGATAGAAGAGGGGGTTCGAATTTGATGATGTGAGGAAGAGATGTTAGTAGATGGATAAATAATAAGAAGGAGATGAGAGGGAGAGAGAATTTTCGAAAAATATTTTTGAAAAAAAAAGAGTTAGTGATTTTTGAAAATTGTTTTTGAAAAAGGTTAGTAGTTTTTCGAAAATTCAAATAAAAAGATAAAATAATTAGTTAATTAAAAAGAAATTTTGAAAAAGGGGAAGGATGTTTTCGAAAATTAGAGAGAGAGAGTTAGTTAGGTGGTTTTGAAAAAGATAAGAAACAAACAAAAAGTTAGTTAGTTAATTGAAACAAATTTTGAAAGGGTGAGAAGTTAGGAAGTTAGAAAAGATATTTTGAAATCAAATTTTTGAAAAAGATAAGATAAGAAGATATTTTTTTTTTAAAAGATATGATTGAAATTAGTTTTGAAAAAGATTTGATTTTAAAAATCTCAATTAATGACTTGATTCATAAGAAATCACAAGATATGATTCTAGAACTTAAAGTTTGAATCTTTCTTAACAAGCAAGTAACAAACTTCAAATTTTTGAATCAAAACATTAATTGATTAAGTTATTTTCGAAAATTTTATATAAAAATAGGAAAAAGATTTTTGAAAAATATTTTTGGAATTTTCGAAAATAACTAAGAATTTTGAAAAAGATTTGATTTTTGAAAAAGATTTTGAAAAAGATGAGATTTTCAAATTGAAAATTTGATTTGACTCATAAGAAACAACTTGATTTTAAAAATTTTTGAAAAAGTCAACTCAAATTTTCGAATTTGATGAGAGAAAAAGGGAAAAATATTTTTTTTTTTATTTTTGAATTTTTATGATGCAAGAGAAAAACACTAAAAAGATGCAATGCATGAAATTTTTAGATCAAAACATGTGATGCATGCAAGAATGCTATGAATGTCAAGATGAACACCAAGAACACTATGAATGTCAAGATGAACATCAAGAACAAAATTTTGAAAAATTTTGATGCAAAGAAAACATGCAAGACACCAAACTTAGAAATCTTTCATGTATAGACACTAAGATTTCAATAATGCATATGAAAAACATGAAAAGACACCAAACAAAAAATCATCAAGATCAAACAAGAGGACTTACCAAGAACAACTTGAAGATCATGAAGAACACTATGAATGCATGAAATTTTCGAAAAATGCAAGATGCATATGCAAGTGACACCAAACTTATAACATGACTCAAGACTCAAACAAGAAACATGAAATATTTTTTATTTTTATGATTTTCTAATTTTTTTGGATTTTTTTCGAAAATTATATGAAAAAGAAAAATAAGGATTCCAAAATTTTTAATATGAATTCCAGGAATCTTGCCATGTTAGTCTAAAGCTTCAGTCCAGGAATTAGACATGGCTCACTAGCCAGCCAAGCTTTCAATGAAAGCTCCAGTCCAAAACACTAGACATGGCCAATGGCCAGCCAAGCTTCAGCATGTAAAAAATCAGGCATATAAGTTTTCTTTTTTGTCATGTGGAAGCCTCAGTCCAAGAGAATTTAGACATGGCTTTACAACCAGCCAGGCTTCAACATGCTTCATGAAACACTAGAATTCATTCTTAAAAATTTTGAATAAATTTTTTTTTTTTTTGAAAACATTTTTATTTTTTTTTTTCGAAAGCAGATGAGAAAATTTTAGAAATATTTTTGAAAAATTTTTGAAAATAAAAAAAAAATTACCTAATCTGAGCAACAAGATGAACCGTTAGTTGTCCAAACTCGAACAATCCCCGGCAACGGCGCCAAAAACTTGGTGCTGTTGCCGGATCGAACTTGGCACTGATGTTACCGGACCAAAAGCTTGCCGAAAACTCGAACAATCCCCGGCAACGGCGCCAAAAACTTGGTGCACGAAATTGTGATGTCTAAAGGCTCCAAAGACTTGGTGCTCTGATCTCAATACATAATTGTCACAACTTCGATACAACTAACCAGCAAGTGCACTGGGTCGTCCAAGTAATACCTTACGTGAGTAAGGGTCGAATCCCACAGAGATTGTTGGTATGAAGCAAGCTATAGTCACCTTGCAATTCTCAGTCAGGCAGATATAAATGGATAATGATGTTTTCGAATTTTAAATAATAGAATAGGGATAGAGGTACTTATGTAAATCATTGGTGAGAGTTTCAGATAAGCGTATGGAGATGCTTTCGTTCCTCTGAACCTCTGCTTTCCTGCTGTCTTCATCCAATCAGTCTTGCTCCTTTCCATGGCTGGCTTTATGTAATGCATCCCATTGTCAATGGCTACTTTCGGTCATCTCTCGGGAAAATGATCCAGTGCCCTGTCACGGCACGGCTAATCGTCTGGAGGCATCACCCTTGTCAATGGTTGCATCTTGTCCTCTCTGTGAATACTATGCAAACATGCTCTGTCACAGCATGGCTATTCATCCGTCGGTTCTCGATCATGTCGGAATAGAATCCATTGATTCTTTTGCGTCTGTCACTAACGCCCCACACTCGCAAGTTTGAAGCTCGTCACAGTCATTCATTCATTGAATCCTACTCGGAATACCACAGACAAGGTTTAGACCTTCCGGATTCTCTTGAATGCCGCCATCATTCTAGCTTACGCCACGAAGATTCTGGTTAGGAGATCTAAGAGATAATCATTCAGTCTAATGTAGAACGGAAGTGGTTGTCAGGCACGCGTTCATAGGGAATGATGATGATTGTCACATTCATCACATTCAGGTTGAAGTGCGAATGAATATCTTAGAAGCGAAACAAGATGAATTGAATAGAAACAGTAGTACTTGCATTAATCTTTGAGGAACAGCAGAGCTCCACACCTTAATCTATGGAGTGTAGAAACTCTACCGTATGAAAATACATAAGTGAAGGTCCAGGCATGGCCGAGATGGCCAGCCCCTCTGATCTAAGAACAATGCGCTCAAAGATGATCAAAGGATCAAAAGGTAATCCAAAGATGTCTAATACAATAGTAAAATGTCCTATTTATAATAAACTAGCTACTAGGGTTTACATGAGTAAGTAATTGGTGCATAAATCCACTTCTGGGGCCCACTTGGTGTGTGCCTGGGCTGAGCTTTAAGTGTTACACGTGCAGAGGCCATTTGTGGAGTTGAACGCCAGTTTTAGTGCCAGTTTGGGCGTTCAACTCTGGTTTTGGCTCCTTTCTGGCGCTGGACTCCAGAATTGAGCAGAGAGCTGGCGTTGAACGCCGGTTTACATCATCTAAACTTAGCCAAAGTATGGACTATTATATATTGCTGGAAAGCCCTGGATGTCTACTTTCCAACGCAATTGGAAGCGCGCCATTTCGAGTTCTGTAGCTCCAGAAAATCCACTTTGAGTGCAGGGAGGTCAGAATCCAACAGCATCAGCAGTCCTTCTTCAACCTCTGAATCTGATTTCTGCTCAAGTCCCTCAATTTCAGCCAGAAAATACCTGAAATCACAGAAAAACACACAAACTCATAGTAAAGTCCAGAAATGTGAATTTAGCATAAAAACTAATGAAAACATCCCTAGTAATGACTAAATCCTACTAAAAACATACTAAAAACAATGCCAAAAAGCGTATAAATTATCCGCTCATCAAAGGTCGTCAAAACTTGTGATGGATCTTGGAGGCAAACTGTCGAACCACTTTATTGTTGTCTTCATTAGGGTAGTCGGGAAGGCTTTGCAACAAATAGCATCCGAGGCATTAGTGAGATACATTCTGCTTCTGAAATTGTTGAGGTGATGGCTTGGATCCGATGTGCCGTCGTACGGGGTCATGTCGGGAGCTTTGAAGTCCTTTGGGACTTTAGCTTTCATGATCTCTTTGGTGAATGGGTCTTGATCTTTGTGGGGGCTATCTTCATGACTGGATCGAGCGGTCTTAGTTTCGAGATCGGCTTCTAGCCTTAAGAGCTTGTCCTCTAGCTTTCGACGTCGTCTTGTTTCTCTCCGAAGGTCTCTTTCGGCTTCATGTTCATGTTCAGCTTCTTGTTCTAGCTGTTTAAGGTGATTCTGTTGCTCATGGATAGCTTCCAAAATTTTTGTGTTTGGGGGTTGCTTATCTCCCCCATTTTGAGGTGTGTCTTTGGAGGTGGCATCCGTGTTTTTGTTTGGCGTTCTACCCACCAAACCAGAGTTGTGGTCATTGTCATGGTCGTCCGCCATGGTGTTTTTGTCTATGCTTAGGGAATTTCTACTCTAACCAAACACCGCTGTCCCACAGCCTTCGCCAACCTATCCTCCATGCGATCCCATCGCCATCGCCTTCCGAACCTCCTCAATCCCAGTAGAAAGCACAATTAATAACAATGCAAGTAATTCACAAGTAAAAGCATACGAAGCAAGTAGATCAAGTAAGCAAATAGGCATGTTATTTAATTAGGCATACAATTACAAGTCGGCAAAGCAAACAAACAGATAGAAAATGCATACGATGAATGCCTGCCCTACTGGCTATGATATCACATTGTCGGTTCAACTGCCAACCCGACACATCTCCATGGAGACGTCGCCCTTCAGAATTATCAATGGGAACCCCCGAGATATAGTGCTCGAATCATTGTCCAGGGTTTTGCGCCTGCACGCTCTATTGATCTGAAGGGATGCGAGTAGAATACTCTTGCCTCAGACCTCACATCTCAACGTAAGCGGGATTAACCACCGTCCTTACGCCGCCGCCGCTACCTCGACAGGCGGGATTAACCACCGTCCCTGCTGGGCGCATAGCGTCTCATAATCTCAGTAAAAACATTATTTTAGTGGTTTTCAAAAAAAAAATTTCAGTATACAGAGATTCATCATCTCAATCCGAGTCCTCAACTCATCTCAACCACTGTCCATTCATAACTCAATTTCCAAATATCAAAAGTTCATCATTCCTCATCACATACATCAATCATCCTTCACCTAATGTCAAACCATTCTCAGCACGTCAGAAACCTAGGCCTCCGTTTTCTAATTTATCATAACATCATGTACTAGAACCCTTAAGTTATATCCCATGTTCTATTACTCAAAACTAGGCCCAAAAGTCCTAAAATGGTGTTATAGAGGCTTACAACCTTGTTAGGAAGGTAGAATAGTTGAAAAACAAGAAAAATTTGAGAAACAGGATGTGTGCGTCCGCACAGGGGTCTGTGCGTGCACATGCCCAGGAAATTTTTAAAAGTGTGCATACGCACAGGTGTCAAAACTAAAAAGGTCTATTCACATGCACAACCTGTGTCAGTGCCCCCAACAGACTGGCCTTCCCGACGTGTGTGTCCGCACAGGCCTGTGCGTCCGCACAGGTTGAAATTATTCTTTAGATATGCACGCGCACAAGCTGTGCTAGCACTGCAAACAGAACGCAGTTCCCTGCCTGTGCATGCGCACAGGTGTGTGCATCCGCACAGGTCAAAATTTTTCGCAGGGTGTGCGTCCGCACGAGAGTGTGCGCTCGCACATATCAGAAATCATGAAATTATGCAACTTCGCAGAATTTCAGATTTTTAACACCAACTTTGAATGATCATAACTTCCTCTTCAAAATTTCAATTTTCAAAAAATTTATATCGATTTAAAAGGTTTTCAAAGATCTTTAATTCTAAACAATTTTCAATTAATTTTGAAAACCGAGGCAAAAGTTATGATCGAACAAAGTTCATCAAGAACTAACTTTTACCCAAAATTACAATTTCCACAATTCCTTTATAAAACACAACCAAGACCAAACCAAACCATTCCAAACTCCAATTCTCATCAAAATCAACACCCTATGGCATATTACACCAAGCTTACCACATATTTCTTCACTTTACCTCGTCCTCAATCTCCATATTGATATATCACATATAATCAAACCTCATTAATATATTCCCAATCAATTAACATCAATATCACATTTATCAACATAATTCACTCCCCAACTTCAAAAATCATTCATCCTCATCATACCACTATCAATTATCAATATCTAACTCAAAAATCATCATTTTATCATACATCATCATACAATAGCATCCAACAACTCATCAACCATTCAAATCCAATCCTATCCTATGGGTCACTAGCCTAAGTGTCCATGAATATTATATACTACATAGAGGAAACTAAAATCATACCTTGGGCGATCCCCTATATGTCCAAAACTCAAAATTGAGCACTAGAGAGCTTTTAACCAAAATCCAAACTTTCACTTCCACTCCAATAAGCACAATTAAGTTCCAAAAGCTCCCAAAGCCAGAATAATCAAACTATATACATATAAATCACCTCAATCAACCTAGGGTTCCAATTAAATATAAATTCACAAGGGTTTAATGGCTCTTACCTATTCCAACAGATTTGGATGTCAAAACCCAATGCTAAGCAAGGCTTAGAGCAAACCTAAACATCCAAAACACAAGATTTCACTCAAAACCAAACCAAAAAATTCGAATTTCACAAGGGCACGAAAACTGGGCAGAGAATCTCGAGAAACTTACCACATGGCCTAGATAGAAATGACGGGCTCGGCGAGAGCTTCGCGTAGCCGCTGACGGCACGCGAATTGGAGCACCGTAGCTCGAGATATCGCGACTTGAAGTGAGAAGTGAATAGTATTTTCCCCCTTCTCTTTTCTCTCTTCTCATGCAGCTGGTGTTTATGTTGTGTGAGTGGTTTATGGATGAAAAGGGTTCACTTAAAGGACTTATATATGTCGGGCTTGGGCCCAACTTGGTTCCGGTCCAACCCATTAGCGTTTTTAGCCCGTTTGGCCCAACTTCGGACCAAACTTTTAAAATTAATGCCTGGTTTTCCATTTCTAATGTTTTTCTAAGGTTTTTGACAGTTTTCACTTTTTCTCATGCAATACCGGGCAGAGTTGAACCGGTTCAACTGTTGGTTCGCAATTTTTTACGATTTTTCGTAGAAGACACATTTTCTGACTCAGAAAAATCCACTAAGTCCAAAAATCACCTTTAAATCCTCAAATTCTCTCTCTAACTTTTCGGAATCTAATTTAAGCAATATTAATTGTTTAATTAACCGGTTGATTAATTGCGGTTCTTACACACTACAGGCTTCAGGTACCATTTATTGTAAAGAATAACTTCACTTTTTCCACACATAAGCAACAAAAACTAAATTGAATCTAATTCCAAACTCAGAATGAAAATTAAATTGAATTCAGAATCGCACCAGCATTCAACAAATTAAATAAATTAACCATCAATAAAATTAACTCATGAAATCAGAAAATCAGAAATCCAGCAACAATATTATTTCAGAAAATAAGCAACTCAGAATAAGCAAAAATTAACAAAATCAGTAATTCAGTATCATTATCTCAGCAACTTAGAATCGGCATTATTACAAAACAAGCAAAAATATATTAAAGCAGCAATGCTTACCGGCGGCGAGGGAGGAAGGGAAGTGGCGGCGATGAAAGAATGAGAAGTGATGGCGACAACGACAGTTCCACCCGCCGGCAAGGGTTCGGCGATGAAAGTGGGGTGGTGGCTGGGTATCGAAGAGGGTTTAGGGCTGGGTTTTTGAGTTTTATACTTCTTTCCAAGTTTTCAGAGGGAGAAAGGGCCAAAGGGTATCTATCGAAGAGGGAATTTTGATTTTTGAATCTGTTTTTGTTTTTTAATGAAAAAATAAAAACGACGGCATTTGGAGGCCTTTCGTTTTGAACTGGTAACACTCTAAAAATCGGGCTGGTCTAACAATTGTTATTTTATACTTGTAATTAACTAGATTGCATGCTTTAATAAGGTTTCAAATCACACTAATGAATCTTGTTCAGGTTCTTCCTGAAGCTCCTGAAGATCTTGTTTGCGATTGTCTTGGCGGTATTTCTCTAAAATTTTCTCCTTTTTTTTCCACTTGATATGTGCTTCTTTGTGATAAATACACAAATAAATTGCCCATAGAATTATTTGTTTACTGGTTTTGAGAATCAGGATTGCTTGAATTAATCATTCAATTTTTACACAAAGATGCTTCAACCATGGTTTTGGTTGCATGGCACGTCTGTCATGTCTAATCCTCATTCAAATAGATCTACCTGCTGCTTTATTTCTCCAAACCAACGTGTAATCTTGTCGTTATACTAATTCTGTTGGACAGATATATTTTCTTGTATGAGACTATAACAAATCAAAGTTTGAGGTGCTGTCGTCTGAGGTAATCCATATGTTTCAACATTTCATTTTGGCTATCTATTATCTGATAAAGTCATAGGAATATAACTCCATTTCCTTTTGCAGGAGCCAATACATGAGCGAATATCACGAAATGTTGCATCTGCACTGGCATCTTTGAAGTAGACTGGGAATGTTGGGACTTTTTCAATTCTGTATTCTATAGACCCCTTTCTGAGGATATATTTAAAACTTACAAGCAGCAAAAATTCTACCAAGAAGTGTTTTTTTAAATAAAAAAATTATATAAATAAAGCTTAAAACCAAAAGACAGATGAACATTTAACTCATAGAAATCATGTTTGGTCTTTGCCAATTGCGCCATGTATTTAACTTGTATACTTATCAACCAAACCGATGTCTTTGGCACACATTGTTACTGAATAATGAATGATGAATATTTCATTAACTTATGTCACATTGCTCTGGATCTTTCTTTCTTCTTATACTCTCTCTCTTCACATGAAGTCTCAGGGAATATTGCTCTTCCAATTTCGCCTCCGGTTCTCTTCTACAATTCCTCCGCCTCTCTTTCTCGTTGTCAGATCTATTTAGTTCTCTGTTTTTTTTAATTCATATATTATTTTTTTTATTTAAATGTTGATTTAAAATTGTGTTTATATATTAAATTAGATTGGATCTGAATTTTTTATTTATTCTGTATTTGTTATTATTAATAGTTATAATTTGTTTTGAAATGGTGGTAGAGAGGTGGTTATGGTGATTTTAATGGTAGTAATTTGAATTGAAATAATGGTAAAGAAGTGGTGTTGATGGTTTGTGGTAGGGATAACATTGTCATTTTGTTAGAATCATAAATTACATATAGTGTTATGTCCTTGAGTACCAAACAAGTTCTCAAATTTCATGTGTCATTGTGTCTATGTCATTTTGTATATTTGTGTCTGTGTCTTATTTATCTCCACCCACTAACCAAACGAAGCCAAGTACACATTATTATTGTACACAGCTCTGCATATAATGCAGAAGTACTTGGCCTTGTAAACACGTTAATTCTCTGCATCTAGTGCAATTGATATTCAGTTCTTTACTTTTCTCTGAGTTTACTCAAAACGTGTTATCAATATCATGTTTAGTTTAAGATAAATATAAAGGCTGAATAGTAGATTTGTAATTTAAAAAGTTAAATGAGAATATTTTTGAAAAGAAATGTTATAAAAGTTTCAATCTTCGTCCCCGGAAATTTTAGTCCCGTATGTCCCAACTTTCTGGAGGTATTAAAGGGACTGAAATTTTGTGTCGGAACTGAAATTTTATTTCTAATCTCTAGTCACCAAACACAATACTCAGTCCCCAATCTCAATCCCAGTTTTAGGAAACAAACGCTATCTAAAAGTATTAAAAAAGAAAAAACTATTATTTATGAGCTGCGTTTGACCTTGTGATATTGATATTTACCATTTTTCATGACTAAGCTCGTGGTTCCTCTTTTTTAATATGGAGAGAATTTTGTGAATGACAATAAAAAGATACTACATTACATAAATGACAGTGTTAAGTTTTTTTTTTCCTAGATGTTAACTTGGTGAATTTTTTTTATTTGAAGAAATTTTTTAAAGATATTAGTTATCATGCATACAAACAAATATACTGATTTAACCCGAAAGCTATTTACCTTGAATTCCGGATTTCACACTATCTATGGAGACAAGGAGATTAAAAAAATGTGTGACAACAAGAAGGAGAACAAGGATAGAGATGAGCTTTATTTATTTTTCGATCATTATATTTTAAATAATGTGATCTTAAGTAGTAGTGAAGAAGAAAACAATAGTACAACTGGAGATATGGAATTTTCTAATGTTGCAATTTCTCATGAAATATAGGCCTCCACTTTTAAGTTTTAAGGAGGATGATAGTGAAGAAGTCACAATGTGCAATTTTTTTCCCAATAAGGCTGCAAGTAATTAAAACAATATCAGGTTCTCCAAGACTTGAATATCACTTCAATTCAACTAACGAAAGGTTCAATTCAATCAATAACATTATTACCTTGAATTAAGGACAACTAAAGAATGATCTTTTTGGGTTCTTTGTATGCTAGACTCTATGACAATGGTATATGCTCCACAATGACGTTTTAAGTTTTCTTCTTTAGCCTTTCAATTTCTTCCTCCATTTGATACACAATTAATGCTTTAATCATCACTAACACTTTTTTTCTCGTAGGCGACATGGAGTTGACGAGCTTTCAAGGGTCGCAATGTTCACCAATCACATACCTAAATTGGGAAAAGAATTTGTTTCAAAATAATGGTTAGGATCATGGAGAATAGGAGCAATATTGAAGGAAACAGAGTGTCATTTGTGCACAAATAGGCGTAGAAACTAATTTGTCTTTTATGTATGCGTGATATTTAACGTCTGACACAATAACTTACCGTGATAAATAAGATAGTTCTGTTAAGAGTTGACGGAGCAAAATGGGTTAGAGACCAATGTGACTTACCAAATGAATTGTTGGGGATTAATAAGCTAATTAAATTTATTTGGGGATTTAAATGTCTAATCTAAAATTTGTTGGAGACAAAAATAGCATGGTTCTAAAAAATCAGACTGGACGATTTGATCGGATTAACTGATTTTTTTACCGGTCCGGTAAGGATAAAAACTGTCTGGTAAAAAATGGTATACAAACCGGTCGAACCAATAATTAACAATTGTTAGACCAGTCCGATTTTTGGAGTGTTACTGGTTCAGAACCAAAGTCCCCCAAACGCCGTCATTTTTATTTTTTCATTTAAAAAAAACATTCAGAATGATACCCTTTGGCCCTTTCTCGCTCTGAAAACTAGAAAAGAAGTAAAGAACTCAAAAACCCAACCCTAAACCCTCTTCAATATTCAGCCACCATTCTATTTCAGAGCTCAAATTCATCACCAAACCCTTCTCCTCGGGTGGAGGATTTATTAAAATAAAATTGTTATAAGATATATGAATAAATCTTAGTGCTAGTCATATAACTTAAGAAAAATACTATATGAACAAATGTTTTTGTGTTGTCTCACTCTTTAATCCTTATTTTTAACACCTAGCAAGTTCTTGTTATGTTGACACCTAAATCATCTGAATAACTATCAAGGACAACATCATGTACATCATCAAGACACTTCTGAGCAATCTCGATGCACTTCTCAAACATCACATCAAATTAATTAAGATTAAGAAGAGAACTAGATGAAGTTAGTGTTGTTGGTTGGGTTAGCTGCAGCCTGGTTTTTATATTGGAATTTAATCATGATGAATTGAAAAAAAACATACCTTAGCTGCTCTTGTTCTTGCCCTTGCCCACCTTGACACAGCAGATTCTTGTTTCTCCACATCAAAGAATGAAACTGAACTACTTTTAAGAGCAGCAAAATCCAATGCCTTCCACCTTCATCATTCAAAAACATTCAATTATTTACATGTATAAGATAGAAATTTAATCAAACACCTAGCGCGCACCAACAAAAAAAAGGCATGTTTTCATGAAAAACTAACCATAGTTCCTCCACCACCATAGCACAATCTGCCCAGTATCTTCTGGTATGGTAACTCTTATAAACCTTCTACAGCTTAGTGGCAGCTGCATTGAATTCGCTTTGGAGAAAAAGAAATTAACAAAAACACAAAAAATGCTTGACAATTAGTACTATAGTAGTAGTAGTAGGCAAGGAATCAAATTTCTGGAAGCTTTGGAGGAAGTTATGCATGTCTTCCATAAAGGACTAACTAACTATATATAGTATTTAAAAGAAACGACAATACAGGGGGAAATAAGAGGAAAGTTACAGCGGAGCCCTACCCTACCATGTTATTAATTAGTAGGGGGCTGAGTACTCAGAATCAAATAATTTTAGGAGAGCGGATAACAGGCTGGAGACCGCAGCAGCACAGATAAATATTTCCGTCCAATTCTTCCTACTTTATTCATTCACTCTCATTAGTTTTATAGTAACCCTTTAATTTTAACGAAATTTCTGCACAATTATTATTTTCACTGGATGCGTAATTAAATAATAACACATTACAATTCTTTTTCTAAGGAATGGCCGTTTAATTGCAACAAGAATGAGAAGCTACATAAGAATTTATACAGCTATTTTTATCCATATGTAACTCAAAACTTGGTTAATAAAACTCCTATTTCCACTGTGCTTCATCAAATAACAGTATTATACATTCTAGGACCAAGTTTTTCCCTTTTTCCCATTTGCTGTTATTTTTTTGACACATTTTAATTGGCTATTATCACTAAAATTCAAAGCATCTATGATCTATCTGTGTGTAATGGTGATCTTAGCTAAAACCTATTACCAACATCTTCAAATATTAGATAGGGAGTGAAATCTTTTTACTATTCCGACTAATTGATCCTAAGAGATATCATTAGAGATGATGCTTATTTAAGTCTTTAATTAGAAGATAAAGAGAATTCTTAGGTTTTTTTCCTGTTTTCATATTCAGCTGATATGCTTTCACGACAGTAACACAAATGACGCCTCATTTTAATTTTATATCATGCTTGCAGTTTTACCTAAAAACAATGGCAAAAATAGGCAAACAAAAGGAGGCAAAGTTTCATTATCTTAATCATCCTAATCATGCTTATAAACGTATCAACTTAAAAAAATAAAAAAATAAAAACAGATTCAATACGGAGACAAAACTAAAGTAATGCAGCAGAGAGCAGACACCACTTACCACTCTTGGATAAAAACAAAAATCAGTTCGAATGCATCCTTTGGAAGTGTCACACCTAACTCTTCTTCGAGGGGTTCAGCTCCAAGGGTATCTGGCTCATGCATCAACTTGGTTTACTCTCAAATTTCAACATTCTAATTGAAATATAAGAAACAAATAAGAGCATAGTTGTTGTGTTTGTGATTACCGAGCAGAAACCGGTTTCTAAAATCGGAACCCTAAACCCCGTCAGATTTCAGAACCAAATAGAAATTAATACATACCTAATCAACGACGTGAGCACAGAGAGGACGATGAGAAGCGCAGAGATCGACGATGGTGAGGGCGGCGCAGCAACAATCAGTGCAGGAGGGTCGAGAAGGAGCGACGGTCGAGTGGTGAGTGTGTGCAGCGATGTGGTGAGTGCGTGCAGCGATGTGGTGAGTGGGGGGCGAAGACGGTCAATGGCGATAGCGAGAGGGTTTTCGATCTTCGCGATGGTGAGCTCTTTGAAAGTGTTTTCTTCGGGCTTTGGAGGTGAGTGATGAGCTTTGGAGGGAAAGGAAAAAGATTTCACCGAGTGTGTGAGTTGTGTGCTTTCACGTAAAAAGAGGAAAAAAATTTACGAAGCGTCAAGTTTTTGCCTCTAGAGTAGATGTTACAATACTCCACTGTTGTTTGGAATTTTAAAATTTCTTTTTATTAATATTATTATAATATATATTGGCACAGTATTTTAGAAGACATTATATTAATAGAATTTTTAATGCATATTGATAAAATTATTAAGCAATTAATATATTATTCTTGTAAAACTATAAAAAAATATTTATATTTAAATTATAAATACTTATTAATAAATTTTTATAGAACTCGTTAATACTTTTATTATACTTTTAACATACACAATATTTTATTTTTTTATTTTATATCATATTTTTATTTATACTATAAAAATTATTAATAAGTACAATAAAACATATTAGTAAGTATTATAAAAAATATTATTGAATAATTATTTTATTATATTCATTAATATTTTTTATAGTAACATTTAAATATGGTATGAAAAAAGGAGTGAAAATAAATATAGTGTAAAATAGAGGAATAAAAAAATAGTCTAACAAATTACCAAAATTTTGAATGATCTGTGTCCTAACAAAAGAAAAATGGATTCATGTAATTAAAGATGTTTTTATTTGTTTTGAAAATTAAAAAATTACTTTAATTCATTTAAATATTTTTTTCATATATTAGTCTTTTATAATTAAATTTAAATTTTGAATTTCTAATATTAGTAAATAAAATTAATTATAAAAATTACAAAATTTGAATCTAAAAAATTATTTTTAAAAGAGACATCTTGAAATGAATATTAATTTTAGTAGATGGGTGTTTGACAATATTTCCCAAAAGGGAAAAATGAAAAATTATTATTCTACGTTCTAAAATGAAATTTATTTTTATTTTAAAATTTTAATACGTTAATAGTTTAATATATCTAAATGTATAAACCTCATATTTCTAAGAAATTTTCTCAAAAATAATGTTAATAAAATGTTTATACATATAGATATCTAGAAAATAATTGATACATAGAAAAAAATATTGTTTAAATTTAAACAATAGCTTATGTTGTGACATGGATAGATAAGAATGATGGATGTCCATTCATGAGAACTGAGAAACACATTTTTCCTATGTTGAAGGAAATAAATTCTTAGAATGAAGAAGTTTGAAACGTAAACTTTATGTGCCTATAAATACATGTACTGAGGCAAAGGGAATATACACAGAAATAATAAAACACTATTTTCTCTCTTGAGTCACTACTAATAGTTTTCTCTCTCTTTCTTTTATTACTGCATATAAATAAAAGAATAATTTTATTGAGCTAATTATATTAATACTAGAGTCTTCTATTTACACATCTCTATTTTATATGTAGTATATCTTTTATTTATTTTACAACACGTTATCAGCATGAGACTCTGATCAAAATTTAGGAAGACTCAGGTAACAAATTTTCATTATGTCGAAGCTCTCTCATCTTGAATTCAATGCTCTTGATATTTCTGGAAACCATTATTTATCATGGATATTAGATGCTGAAATCCATCTTGATTCAATGGATCTTGGAGATACCATTAAGGCTGAAAATAATGCATTCCAGAAGAATAAAGCCAAGGCCATAATTTTTCTTCGTCGTCATCTTGACGAAGGATTGAAAAATGAATATCTCACATTAAAAGATCTTACAGATCTTTGGAAAGACCTTGAAGAAAGGTATAATCATAAAAAAACGGTGATACTTCCTCAAGCCCGATATGAATGGACGTACTTGCGTCTACAGGATTTTAAATCCATAAATGAATATAATTTTGCAATGTTTCGAATCACCTCACGAATGAAATTATGTGGGGAAAAGATAACTGATCATGATATGTTGGAGAAAACTTTCTCAACCTTCCATGCCTCGAATGTGCTCCTGCAGCAGCAGTATCGAGAAAAAGGATTTAAAAAATATTCCAAGTTAATTTCTTGCCTTCTTGTTGTTGAACGCAACAATGAGTTGCTCTTGAAAAATCATGAAGCGCGCCCAGCTGGCGCCGCCCCATTTCCTGAAATAAATGCGGCAAATTACCCCAGAAGAGGTAAATGGCAATCTTTTAATAACAAGAAAAATTATGGAAGGAAAAGGAATTATGTTCAAAAGAGAGGATCTCACCAGAAGTGGGATAAAGAAAGAAATATTGGGCAAAATAAATCAACAGATGATAAGTGTTTCCGTTGTGGTGGAAAGGGTCATTGGTCACATACCTGTCGTACCCCAAGGCACCTAGTCGATCTTTACCAGGCATCTTTGAAAAAGGATGACAAAGGAAAGGAAACAAATTTTGTTTCAAATGATGCTAAAAATTCCACCACTCATTATGATGTATCTGATTTCTTTGAAGATCCTGAAGGAAATATTGGTCATTTGATCAATGATGGAATAGTTTAATATGTGAGATTGTTAAGTATCCATGCAAATAAATAATGTAAAGAACTTATTGTTAAGTTTTATTTTCTGTGTATTTAAGTTTCAAATGTGATGTATATAAATAATGAAATATTAATGTTTATGATTTTTGAAATCATTAAATGTGTCATGTTTAAAAAACAAAGTTTTAGTATATGACATTATTTTTATGTACTGTATTTCTTACAAAAAATAATTTCGATCAAGTATTCAATTTAACTGTGCATACTACTCATTTTATGATTATTTGTCTTTGAAGAAAATGGCAAGGATATATAATGAAGATGTGGTATGCCTTGCGGATAGTGCAAGTTCGCACACTATTCTCAAAAGTGATATATATTTTACCCATCTGGTACCAAAAGAAGAATGTGTTAATACTATTATTGGCTCAGACAATGTGATAGAAGGCTCTGGAAGAGCTATAATTTTGTTTCCTGGAGGAACAAAATTTATAATAAACAATGCACTATTATCTACCAAGTCTCTGAGTGTAACACCCTACCATACGGAGTCTTATGCTTAAGTCATAATTCAGAGATGGCAAGGTATTACGACCTCTAAAATAAAAAAATTTAGTACGAATAGTAGTATGAATGATGCTTATAACTAGGAGCCTTTGAAGAAAAAGGGGTAAACAAAAATCGTAACTCGAAAAGTGCAACACTCCGATCGATAACGTAGCGAACAAGAATAACCAAAGCGAGATATATATATATACGAAAGGGTGTCAAAAACGGGAATATCAAAACTCAAAATTCAGTTGCGAAGATAACCGGTCCGAGCATAGCAATATATACATATAATAAAATAAGAAAAACCCCAAAGGAAACCCAAAGGGACATAAAAACAGAGAACCTATTCTCCAAAATCTCCTATAAGAGGAGTCATTACAGTTTGTATTATGTAATGGAGATAAAAGTATCTAAGCAAAACATATAAACCAAGACAGAGTCCCAAGAACAAAGGATCTTCGCTAATCCAGAAGTCTCCAGCATGCCTCAACGAGAAGCCTCGCGTCCTGCATTTGAAAACCATAAAATCCGCATGGGTGAGAACCAGAGGTCCCCAGCATGGTAACAGCTTCCACATATATAATACATAATAATAGAGGAAAGCCGAAGGCAATCCTAGAACTTCCTCCAAATAATATCAAAGCTTATAAGCAAGCTAAACCGTAAGTGACAACTGACTAAAGATCCTTCAGTCTAACTAATACTTTCCTTTCCAATTCCTTCAGACCTCTCAACCACCAGCAGGAGTAATATATAGCAAACATAGTTATATCAGACAAAAGATTTACAATTAGGAACAGATAAGGCATTTAGACAGTTAGCAAGTAATATATAGTCAAATAGGCAATCTCAAATAATTCATATAGTATGCATATGATGAATGCCTGTCCCTAGTGGCTGATGATATCATCTGTCGGTTATAGAGCCAACCCGACAAGTCTTGGTAGCTAACCATTGGACTGTCCCTCTATCGTGTCTCCCTAACTCGAGTTATACTCAATATAAATTTGATCATAATCATGATCCATATCCATCACCCTCATTGGTGAATATTTATGGGGGTGAGCTCCTCTGGGGCTTTCACAGTGCCCGGCTACCCTGACGACATAGGGTCAAAAGAGCTTCGAGTCTCAACCTGGAGCACGTGGTGGCTAGCCACTGCTTCCTCCCAGGGAAACCCTCATCTCCGATAGTGGAAGTGCAAACATTCACAATTCATTCAACAGCATATATGCATTTATACTTAGCCATAATCATGGCTCCGCCGTAACACGGCAATAATCCAGCCATCCGACTCACGGTTAAATCCATAACCAGCCAATTCATTAACAATTAGGGCCCTTCGGCCCATGGCATAACAAGCACTTCCACCGCCATCCTCTGCATCTCACATAATCATCTTTGATCCTCATTGATCATTCATTTTTTTCTTGCTTCACTCGCAAGTTACCACATTCACTAGCTTCTTGTCTCATTGCTAGGCATATCATAATGATTTAAGACATAAATGGTGAGATCAGAGGCTTAGAAGTATGAAATTTGGCATTTAAAACTCAAAAATCAACTTTGGGATGAAAATAGGGCCACGCGTACGCGCACTCCACGCGCACGCGTGGATGGCCACAAACCTCATCGACGCGCGGACGCGCGGGTTGAAAAATAGCCAAACGGCGCGCAAGCGTCAGCCACGCGTACGCGTGGGTGCTCTTGCGCCCCAGGCACAAAACTGGCACAACTCTGGCACAACTCTCTGGAAAATGGCTGGGCACTTGGTGCAGCGCATCGGCGCGCTCGCGCACACCACGCGCACGCGTAGATGGTGCTTTCTCGAAGAACGGCGCGTACGCGCCAAGTGCGCCTACGCGCGGGGGTCATTCTGCTAAAAATTTTCTAAGTTAAAAGCTGCAGAATTCACAGATTCAACCCCCAATCTTCCGATGGACATAACTTTCTCGTTTTAAATCGCTTTTCGCCCGTTCTTCGAACGGCATGGACATCCCGGATCCAATTTCATTTCTAAATAAGTTTGGTACAAAACGGGGAAATGTAGTCCAAGTTATGTCCTGTCAAAACATGCCCAAAAACCATATTTTCATAAAAAACCACAAGGTGCCATTTTCAAAACAAACCATTTTCAACTCTTTTCAAAATCAACCCAAAACATGCCAATTTCAACCCTTTTTGAAATCAATCAAAATGTACCAAAATCAATATCAAGCCATCCTCAACTCACACATTGACACTTTACCAAAATTCCCAAAACCACCATCCAACCATTTTAACACTTCTCAATCAAGTGGCTAAAGGACAAACACAATATCATGTCATACATCCTTCTTCATCCCAATTTCCAATAATACTATTTCCAATCAACCATCATTATACATAATCATCATCATACTCACCATCAACATGGTACCACTCACAATTCAACCTTAATCAATTATCAAGCATATATCACAACATGCATATTTCTCATACATCATACCATCAATGCATTAATAATCATCATCACATATATGACCACATCATATATCTCAACCATTCGACAATATCAACAATTCAATGCCTATCTTAGGGCCATCTAGCCTAAGTATTTCCTACCACATTACATATTAGATACGAGAAACCGAGACCATACCTTAGCCGATTTCCCAAACTCAACCGGAGCACTTCCAAATTACTTGTCCACAAGTCCTCTAGGTCTCAACACCTCCAAGAACTGATTTTATCACACAAAACCCTCTTCCAAGCTTTCCAAAATCACCAATCAAGCTCTAATTTTCACGTATACACAACCTAAGCCACAATCATCATACCCATACACAACATCTCAATACCCAAACATCATAGAACAACAAATTACACTAGGGTTGAGAATCTTACCATACCCAAGGTCCAAGGAGACAAGATTAACCTTCTCCTTCAAGAGAGTTAGGTCCTATAACATCAAAGAGCCCAAAATCTCAACATTTTTGCTCATGAAACTCGAAAGTAAAGGTTGGAATTTCAAAGAGCAAAACATGGCTTACCTCAAGATTGGTTGTATAGGTTTTGTAGAGCTCTCCGCGGTGAACGTGTGGCCGTAAATGGTGCGGCAATCGGAGCTCTAGATCAAAAGTTATGGTAGTTTGAAGATCAAGTGAGATATAGAAGTTTGAGAGAGTGTTCTTCCCCTCCCTTACTCCATTTCAGCATGTTTGAGTGATAAGTGAGGAGAGAGAGTGCTGAAAACTAGGGTTTTGGTTTAGTTTAGTTGGGTCAAGGGCCCACTTTGGGTCCGGTTGGTCCGGTTTGGCTCGTTCGATCCAATCTTGGTCTGATTTCTATAAAATTGGTACCGAAATTCTCGTCTCAATCTCCTCTATCACATTTAGCCATAAAAATCACGTTTTTGGCTTTCTAGATTAAATTCTCATTTATGGGTTAATTAGTCGTTAATTAACCGGGTCTTACACTGAGGAACTTGTTAAGTTTCAAAGATATTCACCGAAATGGATATCATATTGAGACTATGAATGAGGGAAGTCATGAGTATTTATGTATCACAACTCATGATTTAAATAAAAAAGTTATACTAGAAAAGTTACCCTCACTTTTATCTGGGTTATATTATACCAAGATTAGTGCAATTGAATCACATGCCACTGTAAACCAGAAGTTTGCTAGCCCAAATGAATTTATAACTTGGCATGACCGATTGGGTCATCCGGGAACAACTATGATGCAGAGAATTATTGAAAACTCCCATGGTCATTCACTAAAGAACCAGAAGATTCTTAAATCTAGTGAATTTTGTCGTGCTGCATGTTCTTAGGAAAAGTTAATTTTAAGGCCATCACCAGTAAAGATTAGATTTGAGTCCCCTAAATTCCTAGAAAGGATTCAAGGTGATATATGTGGACCTATTCATCCACCATGTGGATCTTTCAGATATTTTATAGTCCTGATAGACGCATCTTCGAGATGGTCACATGTGTGCTTATTATCTTCTCGCAACCTGGCGTTTGCGAGATTACTGGCTCAAATTATTCGATCAAAAGCACAATTTCCAGAAAATCCAATCAAAGCAATTCGTCTTGATAATGCTGGTGAATTTACTTCCCAAGCCTTTGATGCTTATTGTATGGCTAATGAAATAAGTGTTGAACATCCAGTAGCTTATGTTCACACACAAAATGGGTTAGCAGAATCACTTATTAAACGCCTCCAATTAATTGCTAGACTGACGTTGGGGTTTTTTCCAGTAAAGAAGTTCATAAAAACAGTCGCGTTGTAGATATAGTCTCTAAACCGACAGAAATCCCTTCGTACAAACGTTTTGGTTGTCACAAGTAACAAACCCCTAAATAAATTGATAACCGAAGTATTCAAACCTTGGGTCGTCTTCTCAAGGAACTGCAGGGAAGTATGTTCTTATTATTGGCTATAGAGATTGTAAATTGGGGTTTAGAAGATGAGAAGCAAGTGATTTAAATGACAAATAAAGTAAATGAAGAACAAGTAATTTAAATAGCAAGTAAATTAAATAAATGACTGTAAATGGGCTTTTGGCAAGGTATGAGAAATTAGAGGTCCTATCCTAGCTATCCTTATCAAAGATGATGATAATTGAATCTTAACTCCGCTTTGTTAACCTTTACTAAAGTGAAGGAAGGTCAAGGGATTAATTAATTGATCTTCGAATCCTATTTGTTTCCTAAGAAAAGATTGGAATTATTGAAACTCAAATTAACCAAGATAACAATTGTCAAGCACGTTTGAGGTTGATAACTCCTGAGTTACTGAATTCTTAACCAAGACCAAAAAGGAGAAAAATAAATCTACCGGAATAAAAATATCTTCAGATTGGGAATGACAATAACATAAATAAAAGAAAGCAATATTAAACTGATATACCTCAAATAACATAAATTCAAAATAGAAATCTGTAACATGGGAGTATTCATAAATTAAATTATAAAAGTAAACAATCAACTGAAGTAATGAATAAAAGAAAAAGGGAAATTTAAAGTAAAGGAATATTAAAACCTGGGATCGAGAGTTACTCCTAAAGAGAGAAGTTCTAAATCCTAATCCTAAAGAGAGAGAGAATCTAACGACCCAATTTCTGGTACGTCATGATCATACTAGAAACTGAGCGTTACTAACTTGTCTTCCTAATTATTATCTATTATTTATTATGTGAGCCTGATTCGTTGTTAAAAGCGTAGTTATTTTACGAGGTACTTTTTTTTTCTAAAAACGTTTGGATTAATAAACAGAATCATTAATAATCAAGTCATAAATGATAACAGATAATACAGTTATAAACAACCACACATAAATACATCACAAGCAGTTGACAACATTCGGTGATTCAGCCTTTATTAGAGTAAAGATCTTTAGTTAGAACACCCCTAGATATAGCTAAATAATAACTATATACATATATATACATACAATATCCCAGGTCCTGACCTGTTCAAGAAGTCCCTAAGCTGGCACCTAGGCTAGCCTAGACCCTATACTCACCTAGTCCCTCTAAACTACTAAAGCGAGGGAAAGTACGTTCTAGGTCGTCAAAACTCAAGTCAGGTGGATCGTCATCAAAAGGTGGAAGGTCGTCTACTAATCCTCTGCACGATCATATGTCATCAAAGAGCGTCTCTCAAGTACTTCATCGAGTGGCCACATAACAGCAACATCGTACGGAGGACTTAGGTTAAGGTTCACGTACAAACGGGGTGCAGACGTTGGCTAGTCTCACAGTATATACATATAAATAGAGAACGAGATTCACCCTAGACTCAGAAGACTACCTAGAGTGGAATCCTCTTTGCGAACGATCGTCAGTGAATTACGGAAGGGTACTCACGCTTCCATCTGAAGGGGGAAGGGAGAGAGAAGGGGTAAGAACTGGGGAGTTCTTAGTAGGGCCGGGGTTATTAGTTACATTCATTAATTCTATGTTGTTTTGCAGACTATTAGTAGAATAAAAGGAAGCAATAATTAGAAAACACAGATAAGTAGAGAAGATAGAGAAAACAGATAGCAGAACACAAACAAAAGAATACAAGAAAATAACACAAACACAGAGAATAGAATACAAACAAGGAAAGCATACATTCATACCACAATCATAACAAAGGAAATGTGCAACCAAGTATGATGCATGTCTAGCCCTAGCGCAGGTAATGAGCTCATTTGTCGGTTACATACCCGCTCCCGACGTTACCCAGCAACCTCTGTCTGGATAAGGCTTTCCTGTTGGCAATACCCACTGCAAGCAACCTTTGTCTTGCAGGGCAGCACTTATTAGCCGATATACGCCCAACACACTCACTGTAAGCAACCTCTGTCTTACAGGAGCAACAACACACTCACTGTAAGCAACCTCTGTCTTACAGGAGCAACAACACACTCACTGTAAGCAACCTCTGTCTTACAGGAGCGCACTGATCTTGATACCTCTGTAAGTAACCTCTGTCTTACAGCAAAGCATTATAGCAAGGTATCCCAGGAAAGCGTTCTCAGTGGTCGTACCACCATCTATCTGACTGCCTCTCTGCAGCAGATTCTTACATAATCATTCTCATTATCATCATTCATCATCACTTTCAAATTCTTATGCAGTACCTCTTTCTTTCTCTGTTCAATCATACTATACAAACTTTACATCTTTCACTTTTACAATATCTTGGCTCAAACCATTTCTCTTTATCATATTACTCTTTTCTCTTTGTATCTCTTTATTCTGCTCTGGTTACACTGTTCTCTGTGTTTCTTTACTTTGCTCTGATTTCTCTGTTTAACGTATGTATTTAAAGCTTATGTAAATTTCGGTATGAATAGTTAGTCTGTCCCAAGTATAGGTTCATTAAGTCTATACTGAAACAGTTTAACTTTTCATATAATACCTAACCCTAGTCGCAACTCAAGTACTAACTAAGTTGCCCTAGTTCGTTCACTAATCTCTGTCTGTTTTTCTGTCATTAAAACTTTACAGACTTTTTCTTCGATTTTTATCTTTTCTTCAACTTTTTATCTTTTATTTATCTTTGCCTCACTAATATGTTTTTACCACTCCCTAAGTGTTTTATGAAAGTATTTATGAGATTCTGTGCTTAAAGTTGTCTTTCTAAAGCTTTTACAGAAAACTGCCTTTTTCGCATTATTTTATTATTTTTATTAAAATATTACTTTATTAATATATTTTCGAAAATTAACTTATCTTTTACTTTTAACCTTTAAACTTTACTTTTTACCACCCGTAACTTTTAATATTTCTACTTTTACCACCCTAACTTTCAGAAATTACCAAATAACCCCTCAAACACCAAAATATTTACTTCCTTGCCCTTTCTAAGATCTAAAAGGTGTTCTTCAATGTTCTTCACCACACTCAAAGTGTTCTTCATGTTCTTCATAAATTCTTCAGATTCTTTCTTTGTTTTTACCCATTTTTCAGTCTTTTCAGCAACCGATTTTTACCATAATTCAAAATAAATTCCCAGCCACTAAAACCCCATCTTTTCTACATGATTTTAACACAAATTGAACCCCAATTTAGGGCCTAGGGTTTCGTTTTCCAGCTGCTCCAAGAACACACATTCATAGCTTGAATTTCATCAAATTTCATCAAAATTTCACCAAATTTTCACCAAGAATCAATCATATATGCAACCAATTTTTAGCACAGCCAAAAAATACAACATTCACACATCTCAAACACAAATAATCAAGGTTAATTTCGTGACACCCTACCTGGTTTTGCTGCTCCTAATTCAATTAAACTTTCAGGTGGTCCTTAAGCACTTTTTCCTCCTAAATCACATCAAGAAAACACATATTTAACCATGTTTCCTTGAAACCGAATCAAAAGAGAGATGGTGCAGCCAACTCACCTTGATTCCAGCCTTGATAAGTCATATGATCATGTAGAGAAAGAAGAGAGGATCATTTTGGTCGGATTGGAATTTTGATTTGAGTTTTAGTTCAGCAGAAATCAAGCTTTGAAGATTTGGAACTAAGAACTTTTCTCTCTTTTTCTCTCTACCTATTTTCGGCCACAAAGTGAAAATGAGCCAGCCTTGAGGGTTTTGGGGGTGTAGGGTGAGTTGTGATTGGTTGGCTTGGAGGTGGATTAAAATAATATTAAAATATCTCAAGTGTATAACTACTAAAACTAGATGTATCGGAACACTTGTAAAAATATCTCTAAAAATTATTTTCTGAGCTACTAGCATAAATGACACTAGTAACATATTTATTATGAGAATAGAACATGTATAATGAGGCCTTAGAATTGCTAAAGTCATCAGAGAGTGCTGGTGCTAAGCTGCACCAGTGAACCGTAAACCCGGTTAAACCGATTTTCTGTTTTTAACAAAAACAGACCAGGTAACCTTATAATATCATTCAAGCATTTTCTAATACTAATATAATGATAATATTATACTATTATCTCTCTCCTCTCATGAATCGAGTCCGGTTCGTCAAACTGAGACTATTTACGAAAAACAGAATCAAAACTCTTAACCGATACGGTTCAAAAACTGGGTTTTTTGTGACTACATTATCGAGCGTGCCTCAGAAAAGTTCTATCTTAAAGATTACATAATGACAATGAGGATTGAGATACTTGATGATATATCAGAGGTTCTCCCCTTACTGATCTTCCGAAGGATTCCATGCCTTCGGAAAAGATCTCGTATACTCGAAAATCAGGGTTGTTACATTCTACCCTCCTAAAAGAAAATTTTGCCCTCAAAATTTAACATACGCATAAGAAGTTATAGTATTATCTAGCACAAACAAAACCATAGTGTGGTACTCACCTCGAGTGGAAGAATTAGGTGCATTAGTGTTGCTAGCAGTTACGGTAAAAACCCTTCCTTGTTGTTGTGGCCTAGCTGGATTTCGAACAAACCTTTTTGGGCAATTCCTCGATATATGTCCATACTCTCCGCAAGAGAAACAAGTGTGTGTCCCAAATCTACAAGCTCTATTACCATGATCCTTCCCACACCTTGAGCATACTGAAATATCCTGAGTTTGCTGAGATTGACCTCCTTCTTCCTCTCCCAAATTATAGTTGTCGTGGTTGGCATTGTTATGAGCAAGAAAGTTACCATTCCATTTATTTCCATTTTGGCGCTAGAACTGACCATTGACCTTAAAGTTACGACCTTTAGGGGCTAGATCATGAATAAAGTCTCTTCTTGAGGCCTCCCTACAATTTTCTCGAGCTATCGCCACCTTCTTCGAACATTCTTCCACTAGTTTACTTTTATTCACTAGTTCAGCAAAATTTCTTATCTCTAGCGGAACAACGGAGTTCATTAGTTCTTCTCGGAGTCCTCCTTCAAATTTTAAATACTTCCATTCCTCAAAGTCAGCAGGATTCCCTTGGCAGATCTTGGAAAAACGGCACAAATCATCAAACTTTTGGGCATATTCTGCAATAGTTGTATTACCCTGTTTCAGCTGCATAAGTTCCATCTCCTTAGCGTCACGAGCTGCCCTCGGAAAATACTTCTTATAAAATTCATCCTTAAAAGTATTCCAAGGAATATCGCCTTCATCTTGTTGCAACAGTCGCTGTATCCCCTGCCACCAATGCTCAGCTTCTCCTTCCAGCATATAAGTAGCAAACTCCACGTGTTGGCCTTCCGGAACATGCTGCGCTCGCAGTGCTCGTTCGATAGCTCGAAACCAGTTGTCAGCATCAGTCGCAATGAGTGTACCTTTAAACTTAGGCGGTTTAACCTTCAGAAAAGTCGCAAGGGTCATAGGTCTTTCGAGATGCCCCAAGTTATTCTCATCATTTCCACTATCTTCCCCATGCTCATTCTCATTCTCGTTTCTCACTCCAAGACGGTCAACAGCCCTAGCCGCTGCTACTGCAGCCTCACACACTGCCTCAGCCACAGCATTCATGGTAGTCATAAACGTTTCCTGTTCCCTCTCGTAGTTAACATTAGGAATTCCTTCCCGTACGCCTCGTCTCTGTGAACCCATTGTAGTCCTGTTCACACCAAACAATCATTATTAAGGTGATCAGTCTTAACACTTCAAGTCAAGTGTGAACATTCCCAAAATGAAAACACAGAGACAATCATGCAACACATATCATCAAGATATCCTATAAGCATGAGACACACAAGCAGAGTATGCAATGAAGCATAGTCAGTCCACTCCCCAGGCTCTACTGGGAACGAACTGCTCTGATACCAAATTGTAACGACCCAATTTCTGGTACGTCATGATCATACTAGAAACTGAGCGTTACTAACTTGTCTTCCTAATTATTATCTATTATTTATTATGTGAGCCTGATTCGTTGTTAAAAGCGTAATTATTTTATGAGGTACTTTTTTTTTTCTAAAAACATTTGGATTAATAAACAGAATCATTAATAATCAAGTCACAAATGATAACAGATAATACAGTTATAAACAACCACACATAAATACATCACAAGCAGTTGACAACATTCGGTGATTCAGCCTTTATTAGAGTAAAGATCTTTAGTTAGAACACCCCTAGATATAGCTAAATAATAACTATATACATATATATACATACAATATCCCAGGTCCTGACCTGTTCAAGAAGTCCCTAAGCTGGCACCCAGGCTAGCCTAGACCCTATACTCACCTAGTCCCTCTAAACTACTAAAGCGAGGGAAAGTACGTTCTAGGTCGTCAAAACTCAAGTCAGGTGGATCGTCATCAAAAGGTGGAAGGTCGTCTACTAATCCTCTACACGATCATATCTCATCAAAGAGCGTCTCTCAAGTACTTCATCGAGTGGCCACATAACAGCAACATCGTACAGAGGACTTAGGTTAAGGTTCACGTACAAATGGGGTGCAGACGTTGGCTGGTCTCACAGTATATACATATAAATAGAGAACGAGATTCACCCTAGACTCAGAAGACTACCTAGAGTGGAATCCTCTTTGCGAACGATCGTCAGTGAATTACGGAAGGGTACTCACGCTTCCATCTGAAGGGGGAAGGGAGAGAGAAGGGGTAAGAACTGGGGAGTTCTTAGTAGGGCCGAGGTTATTAGTTACATTCATTAATTCTATGTTGTTTTGCAGACTATTAGTAGAATAAAAGGAAGCAATAATTAGAAAACACAAATAAGTAGAGAAGATAGAGAAAACAGATAGCAGAACACAAACAAAAGAATACAAGAAAATAACACAAACACAGAGAATAGAATACAAATAAGGAAAGCATACATTCATACCACAATCATAACCAAGGAAATGTGCAACCAAGTATGATGCATGTCTAGCCCTAGCGCAGGTAATGAGCTCATTTGTCGGTTACATACCCGCTCCCGACGTTACCCAGCAACCTCTGTCTGGATAAGGCTTTCCTGTTGGCAATACCCACTGCAAGCAACCTTTGTCTTGCAGGGCAGCACTTATTAGCCGATATACGCCCAACACACTCACTGTAAGCAACCTCTGTCTTACAGGAGCAACAACACACTCACTGTAAGCAACCTCTGTCTTACAGGAGCAACAACACACTCACTGTAAGCAACCTCTGTCTTACAGCAAAGCATTATAGCAAGGTATCCCAGGAAAGCGTTCTCAGTGGTCGTACCACCATCTATCTGACTGCCTCTCTGCAGCAGATTCTTACATAATCATTCTCATTATCATCATTCATCATCACTTTCAAATTCTTATGCAGTACCTCTTTCTTTCTCTGTTCAATCATACTATACAAACTTTACATCTTTCACTTTTACAATATCTTGGCTCAAACCATTTCTCTTTATCATATTACTCTTTTCTCTTTGTATCTCTTTATTCTGCTCTGGTTACACTGTTCTCTGTGTTTCTTTACTTTGCTCTGATTTCTCTGTTTAACGTATGTATTTAAAGCTTATGTAAATTTCGGTATGAATAGTTAGTCTGTCCCAAGTATAGGTTCATTAAGTCTATACTGAAACAGTTTAACTTTTCATATAATACCTAACCCTAGTCGCAACTCAAGTACTAACTAAGTTGCCCTAGTTCGTTCACTAATCTCTGTCTGTTTTTCTGTCATTAAAACTTTACAGACTTTTTCTTCGATTTTTACCTTTTCTTCAACTTTTTATCTTTTATTTATCTTTGCCTCACTAATATGTTTTTACCACTCCCTAAGTGTTTTATGAAAGTATTTATGAGATTCTGTGCTTAAAGTTGTCTTTCTAAAGCTTTTACAGAAAACTGCCTTTTTCGCATTATTTTATTATTTTTATTAAAATATTATTTTATTAATATATTTTCGAAAATTAACTTATCTTTTACTTTTAACCTTTAAAATTTACTTTTTACCACCCGTAACTTTTAATATTTCTACTTTTACCACCCTAACTTTCAGAAATTACCAAATAACCCCTCAAACACCAAAATATTTACTTCTTTGCCCTTTCTAAGATCTAAAAGGTGTTCTTCAATGTTCTTCACCACACTCAAAGTGTTCTTTGTGTTCTTCATAAATTCTTCAGATTCTTTCTTTGTTTTTACCCGTTTTTCAGTCTTTTCAGCAACCGATTTTTACCATAATTCAAAATAAATTCCCAGCCACTAAAACCCCATCTTTTCTACATGATTTTAACACAAATTAAACCCCAATTTAGGGCCTAGGGTTTTGTTTTCCAGCTGCTCCAAGAACACACATTCATAGCTTAAATTTCATCAAATTTCATCAAAATTTCACCAAATTTTCACCAAGAATCAATCATATATGCAACCAATTTTTAGCACAGCCAAAAAATACAACATTCACACATCTCAAACACAAATAATCAAGGTTAATTTCGTGACACCCTACCTGGTTTTGCTGCTCCTAATTCAATTAAACTTTCAGGTGGTCCTTAAGCACTTTTTCCTCCTAAATCACATCAAGAAAACACATATTTAACCATGTTTCCTTGAAACCGAATCAAAAGAGAGATGGTGCAGCCAACTCACCTTGATTCCAGCCTTGATAAGTCATATGATCATGTAGAGAAAGAAGAGAGGATCATTTTGGTCGGATTGGAATTTTGATTTGAGTTTTAGTTCAGCAGAAATCAAGCTTTGAAGATTTGGAACTAAGAACTTTTCTCTCTTTTTCTCTCTACCTATTTTCGGCCACAAAGTGAAAATGAGCCAGCCTTGAGGGTTTTGGGGGTGTAGGGTGAGTTGTGATTGGTTGGCTTGGAGGTGGATTAAAATAATATTAAAATATCTCAGGTGTATAACTACTAAAACTAGATGTATCGGAACACTTGTAAAAACATCTCTAAAAATTATTTTCTGAGCTACTAGCATAAATGACACTAGTAACATATTTATTATGAGAATAGAACATGTATAATGAGGCCTTAGAATTGCTAAAGTCATCAGAGAGTGCTGGTGCTAAGCTGCACCAGTGAACCGTAAACCCGGTTAAATCGATTTTCTGTTTTTAACAAAAACAGACCAGGTAACCTTATAATATCATTCAAGCATTTTCTAATACTAATATAATGATAATATTATACTATTATCTCTCTCCTCTCATGAATCGAGTCCGGTTCGTCAAACTGAGACTATTTACGAAAAACAGAATCAAAACTCTTAACCGATACGGTTCAAAAACTGGGTTTTTTGTGACTACATTATCGAGCGTGCCTCAGAAAATTTCTATCTTAAAGATGACATAATGACAATAAGGATTGAGATACTTGATGATATATCAGAGGTTCTCCCCTTACTGATCTTCCGAAGGATTCCGTGCCTTCGGAAAAGATCTCGTATACTCGAAAATCAGGGTTGTTACATTCTACCCTCCTAAAAGAAAATTTTGCCCTCAAAATTTAACATACGCATAAGAAGTTATAGTATTATCTAGCACAAACAAAACCATAGTGTGGTACTCACCTCGAGTGGAAGAATTAGGTGCATTAGTGTTGCCAGCAGTTACGGTAAAAACCCTTCCTTGTTGTTGTGGCCTAGCTGGATTTCGAACAAACCTTTTTGGGCAATTCCTCAATATATGTCCATACTCTCCGCAAGAGAAACAAGTGTGTGTCCCAAATCTACAAGCTCTATTACCATGATCCTTCCCACACCTTGAGCATACTGAAATATCCTGAGTTTGCTGAGATTGACCTCCTTCTTCCTCTCCCAAATTATAGTTGTCGTGGTTGCCATTGTTATGAGCAAGAAAGTTACCATTCCGTTTATTTCCATTTTGGCGCTGGAACTGACCATTAATTTTAAAGTTACGACCTTTAGGGGCTAGATCATGAATAAAGTCTCTTCTTGAGGCCTCCCTACGATTTTCTCGAGCTATCGCCACCTTCTTCGAACATTCTTCCACTAGTTTACTTTTATTCACTAGTTCAGCAAAATTTCTTATCTCTAGCGGAACAACGGAGTTCATTAGTTCTTCTCGGAGTCCTCCTTCAAATTTCAAACACTTCCATTCCTCAAAGTCAGCAGGATTCCCTTGGCAGATCTTGGAAAAACGGCACAAGTCATCAAACTTTTGGGCATATTCTGCAATAGTTGTATTACCCTGTTTCAGCTGCATAAGTTCCATCTCCTTAGCGTCACGAGCTTCCCTCGGAAAATACTTCTTATAAAATTCATCCTTAAAAGTATTCCAAGGAATATCACCTTCATCTTGTTGCAACAGTCGCTGTATCCCCTGCCACCAATGCTCAGCTTCTCCTTCCAGCATATAAGTAGCAAACTCCACGTGTTGGCCTTCCGGAACATGCTGCGCTCGCAGTGATCATTCGATAGCTCAAAACCAGTTGTCAGCATCAGTCGCAATGAGTGTACCTTTAAACTTAGGCGGTTTAACCTTCAGAAAAGTCGCAAGGGTCATAGGTCTTTCGAGATGCCCCAAGTTATTCTCATCATTTCCATTATCTTCCCCATGCTCATTCTCATTCTCGAAGGGGATGTTAGCGCCCTGTCGGATCATCAGTTTCAGATGTGAATAGCGTTTCCTGCTGCGACGCTCCAATCTTTCATACCGGCGTCGGTTACGGCACTTCATCTGATCAAGCTGTCGGAATAGGCAGTGCACGAGGCGGTATACGGGCTCAGAGGCAGGTAGAGGTGCAGTGGTGGCAGCAAGGGCAGCTGTGGATGAAGAGGGGCCAGCAGACGGTGGAGCTGTCTCATCAGTAGCAGTGAAGGGTGGTGGTCTGTAGCCCAAAGCTAGGAAGTTCCTGCTGTGAGGAATGATCTTCCTACAGTCTGCCGCTGGTGGTCTCTCATCGGCATCCTCCCATGGCACGTCAGCTCAACGGCCTAGCTGTGTAACCAGATACGGAAAAGGGAGGGTGCCTCGGACGTGGACCCTGGCCATATAGTGCCGGATAAAGCGTGGCAGATAAAGGTCCTTACCCTCCATCACACACCATAGGAGGGTGATCATGGCAGCCGGGATCTTCGTCTCATGAGTACTCGGCATCACATAGTTGCTCAAGATCTGGTGCCATAACCGAGCCTCATCATTTAAGTACACCCTCTTGATCCCTCTAGGCATGGTGGTGTCCTGACCCATCTCCCAAGGAACAGTCGGGTCGAGAGCAATCCGTGCCTTCACAGCATCCCAATCAAACCGCATCAGGCTCATGTCCTCTTCAGCCTTTTGATAACCATCAGGCTGATCGGACTTGGCCAGGAGCTGGAGAATGTGTTCTATGGCCTCCTCAGTGACCAGAATCGGTTTTCCTCTCAGGTTCACTGCATCTAGGGTAGTGATATAGTAGTTGCAGTAGAATTCTCGTACCCAAGATGCATTGACCTCTGTCAGTGCTCTTTCCAGAAAGAACCAGCCTCTTTGCTTGATTTGCTCAGTGGTGTACTGTTGGAGTGCTTCTGGAATCTTCAGAGTTCTCTCTAAGTATAGGTTCCTGGAGGTTGCAAATACCGGATATTTCAGTTCATAGTACCGGTTTGCAAATTTTATAGAATCATTTGCAGGGAGCAGCTGGTCAGCTTTTTCCTGCGGGGTGAAGTTCTTCTCCCGCCATGAGGAATCATGCATGAGGTCAATGATGGACTGGGAGGAATCTCCTCTTTTGCGCTTGCCAGTAGCCTTGCCCTTTCCTTTCCTCTGTGAGGCAGACATCCTGAAAAATGGAAAACCAGGATATATAAAAATAGGAAAGCAAGTAGGCATATAGTCAAAGAAAACACAAAGTGGCAAGGGAGAATTAGAATGAGGTAAATGAGTTAAGTAAATGTGCATTAAGGATTGTATAGTAGTTTAAAAGTTTGAAAGGAAGAATTTACAATCCAAAATGTATCAGAATTAAGTTAAATGGAAAAATTCTCAGTATGCCATGGTTAGAAAGTTAGAGGAAAGTGAAAAATCAGAAAGGATATTTTAAAAGGTTAGTATGGTGAGAATTTGAAAAAGAAGTCAGTAAATTAAAATTAGTGAGTCAGTAAAAAGGGGGTTAAGGTAAGTGGCATAAAGAAAATATTCTATGTAACAAGGATTCACAGGTAGGAACTATAGTAACTCATAACCAAACAAGAAAAACAGGGTGATGTTGATTCAAATAGATAGAAAGAAAGCAAAAATTAGAATCAAAACATCACAAATGCAGTTTATGAACCAGGAAATCAAAAAGGGTAAGAAAGCATGCCCTGGCATTCATGAAATGGTTTGGTTAAAGCAGTGGAAAACAGAGTTCAAATTACCAAACTGAAATATGAATGAAATTCTTATAGAAATTTGGGCAGCATTCCGACTAAAATTGGATTATCCCGGAAAATAAACAGCAAGCAAAGCAGTTCATATGAATTAAAAAGTCAAGCTGTAGGTACATATAGATAATATAAACATGAAAATTCAATGTAAATAGCAGCAATACACAAGAAACACAGCATATGAATAAGATTACAGTAACAGCAGATTTGCGAATTGGATAAAACAGAAACAAGAACAGTGCAAATAAACAGACCTAGAGCCACTAACCACATCCTAGGCTACCTAACAACCTAAAAATCTACTACAGCATGCATATCTATCTATCCTAATTATGAACAGAAACAGAAAAAATAAGAATAACTACGAACGGATAAAAGGGGTTGCGTGTTGTGGAACCTGGAAGGCTGAATAATGAAAGTAGGCAAGAAGGTGGTTGGGTGGTGGTGATGGTGGCCTCCGGTGGTCGACGCGGCGGTTGGCGGTGGTGGGCATGTGGTTGAGAGGAGAAGAAGAAGAGAGGGAGAAGGGGGTTGGGGGGCTGCGTGACTGATAGGGTTCGCGTGGCTGGGGGGTTATATTTTCAAATCCACCCGATCGCGTGGGGGACGCGGTCGCGTGGTGGGGGTGATAATGGGGTGACGCGATCACGTGGGTCGTGCGATTGCATAAAAGGGGTGGAAGAGGGGATGACGCGATCGCGTGGGTCGCGCGATCGCATAAAAGGGGTAGAAGAGGGGATGACGTGATCGCGTGCGTTGCGCGATCGCGTCGCTGGAAATTGTGCTAAACGCACGATTCCAGCACCGTTTCAGCGCAACTCTCTGTCTCCTTCTGGGATGATGTGCAATCCATGCGATGCGGTCGCGTGGGATTGGTATTGTGCAAGTGACGCGATCGCCTGGGGCATGCGATCGCGTGGGCCAATTTGTGCAAAACGCACAAGGGCCGCGCGATTCCAGCCTAACTTTCTAGACGTTGGATATTTACGCCGATCTCCAGGTCACGCGGCCGCGTGGGGCACGCGGTCGCGTGGGTTGTGTTTTTGCAATATGACGCGATCGCCTAGGGTATGCGGTCGCGTCGTGCACCCTTTTTTTTTCTTTTTTTTATATGCATGAGAAATGCAGAATGCAATGATGAATGAGATGCAAAATTCCAGGTTCAATATAATAAACTAAAATAAAACTTGAAAACAAATAAAACGAAATAAAAATTGAAAAATGAACGATCATACCATGGTGGGTTGTCTCCCACCTAGCACTTTTAGTTAAAGTCCTTAAGTTGGACATTGGAGGAGCTTCCTGCTATGGCGGCTTATGTTTAAATTCGTCCAAAAATCTCCACCAATGCTTGGAATGCCAATAGCCTCCGGAGTCCCAAACTAGGCATGTAAAGCTTTTGAGCAGCTTCAAACAGATTGTTAGGCTCCCGGGGTGACAAATGTCAGAATGGAATCTATAATCCCAAGCCTTGCTTTTAAATCCGCCTCCGTCTTGATTTACACATTTCCTTCCGGGCGGTTTAAAAAGTAAATTCTCACCATGGTGACCAAACGTTCTCTGTGATCCCTTCAATTGAACATGAGACCAATCCGTGCACTTCAAGTTGAAGTGTGGAACCTTATTGAACCTTGTGCACCAGCTCTGAGCATGAGCCATTTCCCTTTTACTCTTAAAGCCGCAGAGAGCTCTAAGCTGGCCATCTGTTTCAAGCAAACCATATTCAAGTGAATAAGTAAAGCTATAGGTCAAAGATTGTACCCACTTGAAGCTTGTATTAGGTGGTAATGGCCTTGGGGTAGGTGATTCCAATGGTTCTGTAAGTTCTACTCCCTGGTAATCTTCTGTGAATTCCTCCACTTCTTTGCAAGGGTCTTCAAATGCATCATCATCCTGGTCAAAATCTTCTATGTCTTCCTCATCACTCGAATCATAGATTAGAGGTTGAGAGAAATCTACCTCTGCATCATCTTCGTATTCACTTGGGGAAGATTCTTCAATCTCTGAGAATTCACTTGCGGATGCAAGTTCATTACTAAGAGAACTAGACTTGTGACTATCATCATCAAGGGAATTTGTGTCCTGGGTTATTCCGTCTGATTCTTCATAAACGACTTGCCTTGGGGATTGTGCACTATCCTCCTTAGCATCAACTGTAACGTCCCTGACGGAGTTCTCCTTAACTCTGGATTCCCATGGAGGTTCAGCATCTCCTAGATCTTCAACCAACTCTTCTTCTTGAACAATGGCAGCTTCTTCTACTTGTTCTAGTACGAATTCATACTCTGTCTTGTCCACTGGAGTCTCTAGTATTTCTTTCATGCTACGCTCTTCGTTAGATTGTCCACATGGGGCTGTGGTTGGTCCTTGAATGTTTGAGCGTCTAGAAACCCATTGCATTACTGCTTGCTCCAGTTGTCGAATGGTTGTTTGAAGTTTATTTACTGTTTCCTTTAGGTGAACCTCTGATTCTCGGGGTGCTGGATTTGGACATGATACATAGGAAAGTGGTGGTGATTGGGAGTGATTGGATTGGTACTGGGGTAAGGAAGGATCATATGGTGGCGAATGGCGAAGAGAAGCTTGTGAGTGTAGTGGTTCGAGGTTATGTTGAAAGGATGGTCTATATGCACGGCGTGGGCTTGTTGGTAGTTACAAGGTTGTCCACCATATCTTACAGCCGGGTATGCATTGTAGAATGGTCCTTGTCCATGATATCTCGGAGGGTGTTATTGCCTAAAGGGTTGATTAGATCCTCTTGGCTCCATCCATCCTTGATTGGTTTGACCTTGATGCATATTCCTGCTGTAACTTTTATTTCCTTCAACAAAGTTAGAACAAAACTCAAAGCGAGAGGGGTGAGAGTTCATGGTAGCAAATAAAAATAAAAAGGAAAAACAAAAATAAATAAACAAGCAAAAGAAAAATATTTACAATAACCAATAATAAGGCACACGTTAGCAATTCCCCGGCAACGGCGCCATTTTGACGTTGTGGTTTTTGCCAGTAAAGAAGTTCATAAAAACAGTCGCGTTGTAGATATAGTCTCTAAACCGACAGAAATCCCTTCGTACAAACGTTTTGGTTGTCACAAGTAACAAACCCCTAAATAAATTGATAACCGAAGTATTCAAACCTCGGGTCGTCTTCTCAAGGAACTGCAGGGAAGTATGTTCTTATTATTGGCTATAGAGATTGTAAATTGGGGTTTAGAAGATGAGAAGCAAGTGATTTAAATGACAAATAAATTAAATGAAGAACAAGTAATTTAAATAGCAAGTAAATTAAATAAATGACTGTAAATGGGCTTTTGGCAAGGTATGAGAAATTAGAGGTCCTATCCTAGCTATCCTTATCAAAGATGATGATAATTGAATCTTAACTCCGCTTTG
Organism: Arachis ipaensis; assembly: GCF_059453495.1. Lineage (NCBI taxonomy): Eukaryota > Viridiplantae > Streptophyta > Magnoliopsida > Fabales > Fabaceae > Arachis > Arachis ipaensis. The sequence continues at coordinate 141,639,978 of NC_142436.1, forward strand.
TTAACCTTTACTAAAGTGAAGGAAGGTCAAGGGATTAATTAATTGATCTTCGAATCCTATTTGTTTTCTAAGAAAAGATTGGGATTATTGAAGCTCAAATTAACCAAGATAATAATTGTCAAGCACGTTTGAGGTTGATAACTCCTGAGTTACTGAATTCTTAACCAAGACCAAAAAGGGGAAAAATAAATCTACCGGAATAAAAATATCTTCAGATTGGGAATGACAATAACATAAATAAAAGAAAGCAATATTAAACTGAAATACCTCAAATAACATAAATTCAAAATAGAAATCTGTAACATGGGAGTATTCATAAATTAAATTATAAAAGTAAACAATCAACTGAAGTAATGAATAAAAGAAAAAGGGAAATTTAAAGTAGAGGAATATTAAAACCTGGGATCGAGAGTTACTCCTAAAGAGAGAAGTTCTAAATCCTAATCCTAAAGAGAGAGAGAATCTCTCTCTAAACTAAATCTAAATTATGAAAACTAAACTAAATGGGCGAGCTCTCCCTGAATGGATGCATTCCTCCAGTTTATAACCTCTAATCTGCGCTGTCTGTACTTGGATCTAGGCCAAAAGGGCTTCAGAATACGCTGCAAATGTTTTCTGCAATTTCTGGTGCGTGGCCCCTGTCACGCGTCCGCGTGGGTCACGCGGTCGCGTCGTCTTGGAGTTTTCCTTGTGACACAGTCGCGTCGGTCACACGTCCGTGTCGTATGCGATTCGCTCAAGTCGCGCGGTCGCGTCAGTCATGCGGCCGCATCGTTGCTTCTTCGCTCTTGGCACGCGATCGCGTCGTCCATGCGATCGCGTGGGTGCCGTTTCTTCAGAACTCCGTTTCGCACTTTCCTTCCATTCTTGTACGTTTCCTTTTCCATCCTTTAAGTCATTCTGCCTTAGAGAATCTGAAACGACTCAACACACTAATCACGACATCGAATGGAATTAAAGGTAATTAAAATAATTAATTTTAAAGCATAGGAAACATGTTTTTCACATATATCACATAATAAGGAATGGAAAGTAAAACCATGCAATTAATATGAATAAGTGGGTGAAGGATTGAATAAATCACTCAAACTAAGCACAAAATATCTCATAAAATATGGGTTTATCATAGACCCTTGCTTATGAGAACAAATCTCCCAACCTCGGTTTGGGGGCATGCTATTTTACATGCCGCAGCACTTATTCGTTTGAGGCCAACGAGTTACCATCAGTTCTCTCCTATGCAATTAGCATTTGGCCACCAGCCAAATGTTTCCTATTTAAGAATATTTGGGTGTGCAATATATGTTCCCATTGCACCACCTAATCGCACCAAAATGGGACCCCAAAGAAAATTGGGGATATATGTTGGATATGATTCTCCCTCTATAGTGAGGTATCTTGAGATACAAATGGGAGATGTATTTAAAGTTCGATTTGAGGATTGTCATTTTGATGAATCAAAATTTCCAACATTAGGGGGAGAGAATAAGCTTCCTGAAAAGAAACTTAATTGGAATGCATCATCGTTGATGCATTTAGATCCTCGATCAGGGCAATATGAACTAGAAGTTCAAAAGATTATACATTTGCAAAGAATAGCAAATGAATTGCCTGATTCATTTTTCGATACAAAGAGGATAACCAAATCTTATATACCAGCGGAAAATGCCCCAATTCGAATTGATGTCCCAGTAGGACAAGTAGCCACTGAAGCAAATTCATGCCAGAAGCGTGGTAGGCATGTCGGTTCCAAAGACAAAAATCTTCGAAAGAGAAAAGAGGTTAATACTATTCTTGTAGAAAAAGACATAGTAAAGACACCTACAGTTGTCCAAAATTCTAATATAATTTTAACGCCAGAAGACGTTTAGGTACCTGAAAATTGTGAAAATGACGAGATCTCGATAAATTATGTCTTTACAGGAAAAAAATGAGACCGAAATAAGACAATTGTCAATGAAATATTTGCATATAATGTGGCATTAAATATCATGCATGAAAGTAAGGATCTGGAGCCAAGATCAGTCGAAGAATGTCAACAAAGAAATGATTGGCCAAAATAGAAAGAAGCCATGAAGGCTGAATTAGACTCACTTGCAAAACGTGAAGTTTTTGGACCTGTAGTCCGTACACCAAAAGATGTAAAACCTGTTGGGTACCGATGGGTATTTGTAAGAAAACGAAATAAGAAAAATGAAGTTGTACGCTACAAATCCCGACTCGTGGCACAAGGGTTTTCACAAAGGCCCGGTATAGATTATGAAGAAACGTATTCTCCTGTAGTGGATGCGATAATATTGCGTTATTTGGTCAGTTTATCTGCATATCATAAACTGCATATGCATTTAATGGATGTGGTAACAGCCTATTTATACGGCTCATTAGATCGGGATATCTATATGAAAGTCCCTGAAGGACTAAAGATATCTAAACCATCCAATGAATATTCACAAGGGTTATACTCAATCAAATTGCAAAGATCTTTATATGGTCTGAAGCAATCTGGACGAATGTGGTATAATTGTCTTACTGAGTATCTGGCCAAAAATGGATTCAAGAATGATGATATCTGTCCATGTGTTTTCATAAAGAAAACTGCATCTGGATTCATTATAATTGCTGTGTACGTTGATGATTTAAATATCATTGGGACTCCTGAAGAGATTCCAACAATTATAAAAGCTCTAAAAGAAGAGTTTGAGATGAAAGATCTTGGAAGAACTAAATTTTGTCTAGGCCTGCAGATCGAGCATACAAAAAATGGGATCTTTATTCATCAAGCGACATACACAGAGAAGATCTTGAAGAGATTTTATATGGATAAGTCACATCTATTAAGTACTCTAATGATCGTAAGATCTTTGGATGTGAAAAATGATCAATTCCGTCCTAAAGAAGAGAATGAAGATATTCTTGGTCCTGAAGTACCATATCTTAGTGCAATTGGAGCACTAATGTATCTTGCTATTAATACACGTCCCGATATATCATTTGCTGTGAATTTACTAGTAAGGTATAGTTCCTCTCCAACCAGAAGACATTGGAGTGGAATCAAGCAAATATTTTGATATCTTCATGGAACAGTTGATAGGGGATTGTTTTATCCCTATGGATCCAAGTCACAATTAGTTGGCTATGCAGATACTTGATACTTGTCTGATCCACATAAAGGGAGATCTCAAATAGGATACCTGTTCACATATGGTGGAATGGCTATATCTTGGTGATCCACGAAACAGACGATTACTGCAACATCTTCTAATCATGCCGAAATAATAGCGATTCATGAAGCAAGTCGCGAGTGTTTTTGGCTCAGGAATTTGATCCAATATATTCTGTCATCATGTAGACTGATTGATCATAAGATAGCTCCAACTGTCTTGTTTGAAGATAATATAGCATGCATTGCTCAACTTAAAGGCGGATACATCAAAGGTGATAGAACAAAGCATATTTCTCCCAAATTCTTCTTCACTCATTATCTTCAAACTCAAGGGACAATTGATGTCCAACAGATCCATTCAAGTGACAATCTGGTAGATTTATTTACAAAGTCACTCCCAAAATTCTCCTTTAAAAGATTGGTACATGAGATTGGGATGCGCCGATTTCGAGACATTAAATGATGTCGGCAAGAGGGGGAGACTGTACTCTTTTTTCCTTGGTCAGATTTTTTTTCCCATTAGGTTTTTTTTGACAAGGTTTTTAATGAGGCAGTCTCCATCACAAAGGATATTGTACTCTTTTTCCTTCACTAAAGTTTTTTTCCCGTTGGATTTTTCTTTAGAAAGGTTTTAATGAGGCAATAACCCTAAATGGTCATCCAAGGGGGAGTGTTGTGACATGGATAGATAAGGATGATGGATGCCCATTTATGAGAAGCACATTTTCCCTATGTTAAGGAAATAAATTCTTAGAATGAAGAAGTTTGAAACGTAAACTTTATGTGCCTATAAATACATGTACTGAGGCAAAGGGAATATACACAGAAATAATAAAACACTCTTTTCTCTCTTGAGTCACTACTAATAGTTTTCTTTCTCTTTCTTTTATTACTGCATATAAATATAAGAATAATTTTATTGAGCTAAATATATTAATACTAGAGTCTTCTATTTACACATCTCTATTTTATATGTAGTATATGTTTTATTTATTTTACAACAGCTTATAGTTTTTCTGTTAAATTTATACTATATATTCCAATTCAGTTTAGGATATTGGTGTAATTTTATTTGATTTACTATGTATATACTGTACCAATAGTAAATTGAATAAGCCTAATTTAATTTATTATTGGTATAGATTATTGACATTTCTTACTCTTAAGTTAATTATTTATTTATTTATTATTAATTTTAAAACATAAATATCAATAAAACATACTCACATTTAGATTCAAATAAAATATAAAAAAATTAAAATAAATAAAAATAAAAATTCAACTTTTGTATTTTAGTTCAAATAATAAAAAAATAAAACAAAAAAGAGAAAGACGCGTGTTTTTAATTAATCTTTAAATATATATTTTAAAATTAATCCTCAAAAGTAGTAATTTTAACATTCTAAATTCAAATATAAATTTTTTATATTTAAAATAATCAAACAACTTTAATTTTAAAAGAACATTTTTGTATTTTAAAAATTAACTAATATTATAGGTTACTTTTTTAAAATTAAATCATATTTTTAATTCAAATTAAATCATTTTAATTTTAAATTATATTTTAATTTTTTAAAATTAACAGTAAAAAGATATTCTTATTTTATTAGTTTTTTTTACCTTTTATTTTTGTTTTTATTATGATAGTTCAATATCATTTCAAAATAATATAGCCCAAAACAAAAATAATAAAATAAAAAAATTTTAATCCAAACAAATTTTAAATAAAAAATTATAAAATTATTTTTTTATTGCTATAGTTTTTAATTTTAACTCACTACAATTTTAAATAAAAAAATTAATTATAACTTAAAATGAATTTGAGACAAAAATAAACGTAAAATAAATTTTAGTGACCCAATATTAAAACATAACTGAATTTAGTTTAAAATAAAACAAAAACCAATAAAAAATTTGTTTCTCTCTCTTCGCATTTAAGAGCTTTTAAAATTAAATGCAAACTTTACTCCTTCTTTTATTCATGGAGTTTTAAAATTCCATTTATCTTTGGAGTACCTAATCGCGTCCCTAGATACACTAGGCATTACTTTTGAAGTACACCCAAAATTTAACAAATAAATTACTCTCTAAAAGCGCACTATTTGATACGAAAAGTGTACCCAAAGATATCAACATACGACTACGTTTTATAAGTGATTTCTATAATACCTAAGGCTACACTTTCTAAACGATGCCACAATTGTGTTTCCTTTTCTCTTATAAAAAGGCAACACGGAGAAAAGCGTAGCCTATTCTATAAATAAGCTATGCTTTTCAAATGTAGCTTAAAAAAATGTGGCTGAATGGATATTTTTCTTGTAGTCTCATCGCCGTCGCACGAAGGTCTGCGACTCCGTATTGAGCTCGTCGCGTTGAGGTCTCATTGTGCTCTCTCTCTCTCTCTGTGTTGAGGTCTCATCGTTCTCTCTCACTCTCTGTCCGAGCTCAACGTCCCTCTTCGAGCTCTCTCTCGCTCTCTTTGTTCGAGCTCAAATCCGTCGCCGTCACTTCTCATTCCTCCGCCGCCGCCACTTCCATTCCTCCATCGCCGCCGGCAAACACTGCATTATTGATTTTGTTAATTTTTGCTTATTCTGTGTTGCTGATTTTTTTGAAATAATGTTGCTAATTTCCTGAAATAATATTGTTGCTGGATTTTGATTTTATGATTTCGTGAGTTAATTTTATTAATGGTTAATTTATTGAATTTGTTGAATGCTGGAGTGATTCTGAATTTAATTTAATTTGAATTCTGAGTTTGGAATTAGATTCAATTTAGTTTTTGTTGCTGTTTAGTTTGGATTTAGAAGTCAGAACCATGTTGCTGATTAATGGATTAGAATCCCAAAAACTAAATATGATTATATGCTTTGGCTCTGTTATATTCAACAGATTTAAGAATTTGTAATTGAATTGAACTTTATTTTGTGTTACGAATGTATGATTCTTGATTAGAGGATTTTTACTGTTCAGTTCTTTTATGTGAGATGGAAATGATACTCTTATTAAAAGTTATTGATTACTTGATTATTAGAAGTTATTGTTGATTACTTGATTGAAACTTAGAAATTAATTAAAAAGATTTATTTTGTGAACTTTTAATGATAAATTATGGACATTTTGAAATTAGTTTAGAAATTATTAAATTTGAATAACTGAAATTATATATTGAATTTTTAATAATTTATTGTATATTTAAGTAAATCAGTTCAATCACGGTTCGATCCCAGTTGAACCATTGAACCTATCACTCGATCAGTTCAATAACCGGTTCGGTTCTTGCAATCTTGGAAAGTAGGTCAATACTCTTAAAAAGTTTGCAATGCGATGAGTGAATCCATGTTTATGGCTGCTGTGTTAAACCCTCCCAAAACCCCCTTTCAAACTCAACCTCACACCTGCTTTTCCGCCTCCCCCAACCTCCACCGCACTCACTTTTAAACCAAACAACAACTTCCCCACACTCTCCACCACCATACAACCACAAAAACATGCCGCTCTACTTGACACTCTTCTCAACAGCACACGCAAAAATCAAGTGCTCCAATCCATTAGAACCACCTCCCCCTTCAACTGCCTATCCGAAACAAATCTTCACCATACAGTTCCCGCCCTCACCTCCAAAACCAGGGAAAAGGTGCATATTTCCCTCTTTGATCCCTCTCCAATTTATCTACTCATTAATACAAATGAATGGAAGTCGAGATTTCTGGTAAAATTGCAACAGTAATATAAAAGCAGAAAACATTGACTAAAAAAATCATCTGAAAAATTAATGAATTTGCTTACTTGTGGTCTTATGGTACAGGTTAGAAACGTATGATAATGGAGAGTACCTTGTTCTAGTTACTATTGTTGATAGAGTCCTTGCCTCAATTCCCTTCAAGGGACAGGTTTTGTGTTCTTATTCTCTATCCTTGTTCTCTGTATGAACTGTTTACTTGGTTCATCATGGATCACACTCAATGTTCTTTATTCCCACTTGCAGGTGGTTAACCAGACAAGCTTGTGGTGGTTTGAGAGAACCCAACATATAACTGCTAATGCCGTTGTGTCCACTCCTGATCCTAATGTTATCATAGCAAAGAAATGTTCTATTTTTCTGTTGAGTTTGTTGGTGAGTATTTTATTAATTGGTATTTCGGATTGGTGCTTGCATACACATTTTATCAAATGATTTCAATGGTTATGAATTGGCATATATGTTTGGTATAGGTTGTGGAGGAGGAGTTAGTTTGCTAGAAATGATAGCTTGAAAAGTATGATAGAAATAGAATATATTTCCCCGGAACTAGGATAAAAGTAAACATTGCATCATTAAGTGCTCTAAGTTTATTCATGCTACCCAAATTTCAACATGCGATGCTCATTCTTTATTCATGTTGCCGTCAATATTATCAAAATATTTTCTTTACAAAAGTGTAGATTAGGATTCTAGAAACTATTTGTTGACACCTTATTATGGCTGGTTTGTAGCTAGAGGGTTTGTGACCAGAATGACTGATACTTCACTATGAACAGTCTATAATAAAGGCATTCGGAACTATTGTGGCAATGTCCTCCCGATGGTGAGGTCCCTATATTTTTTGTTTTGCATTCTTACAATTGTTTGTCTCTTTATTTTATAGGCTATAATGTTATATAACACATAATAAGTTCGGTAAAAAACCAAAAGCTGGTTGAAAATATATTCACGCCTAGAACCAAAGTTGCAGATCATGATGTTCCTGTACTTCCAGATGAGGTATTATTCCTTGTACTCTCATCTGCATCTATCTTTTCAATACAATTGAAGTTATAGTAGAGGACTAGATTTAGAGACCCAAGGAATGAATAGGCAGATCAAATAATGTTGCAAGAATAAGAAACAATAGGCAGATTCATCTTATTATGCTGTTTTTTCTTCTTCTTTTTTTAAGGCAGCGTCAATGTTTTTCTGGATAATATTATTTTCTTAAGAGCCTAGTTCATATCATACAGTACAATTGCTTCTTGATACTAGTGAGGATATGATTAATGATGGATAATATTTTTACTATTTTTTAAAAGTTTTCTTTTATCTAACCTTTTCAATTCTTTTTATAATCTGTTTCCCTTGCAGATTATAGAATGGGGATTAATGACAAGAGCTGATTATGAGGAAGTCAGCAGAAATGCTTTAAGTCTTTTGAATACCGTCAGGTAATTAAGCATTTTATCATGTCATTTATAAATTTGGTGAAATGAAAAAAGTAATGGCATGCCTTCTCAATGTATCCCGAGATAGTAACGACACACTCTCAATGTATGTGTTATCTGTTATTTGGATTAAAGAGATGAATAGATGGTGTAGACTTATTCTTCAGATTTGTCGGTCTGTTGCACTGGATCACTTCTAGTTCAATGAAAATCTCGAACTTGTCCATGTATTCTTTTCAATAATGCCTTACTGGAACAAAAGTATAAATAGCATTTCTCTATGATGAATGGAAAGCTTATCGTTATTATTGCTATGATGCAATTTGACTTTTGACATTGGCTTGCTTTGATGAAATTTGAATTTCCAGTGGCTTCATAACATAGCCTTATATTGGTTGACACAAAGTATGAATTTGGGTTGCTTTGATGAAATTTGAATTTCCAGTGGCTTCAGAACATAGCCTTATATTGGTTGACACAAAGTATGAATTTGGGAAGGCAGAAGATGGTTCAATTATGTTGATTGATAAAGTTCATTGGAATCCCTGATGCTTATTAGATTCTAAAATGCACTCCACACAATTTATGAATATAGAATAGAGTTTCGTTTTAGAAGATATTGGGTTGCCAATTCTTATCTTGAGCGCTTTCAAAATGGTTTGGAGTCTGAAAATGTTGATAATGTGCTATATCTGTATCAATAACTTTATTTCCTATGTAGAGTGCATTATATTTTATTTTTTGCTTAAAGATTTAGGGATATGTTAGCTTATTCGGAATAAAATAACATATCCCTAAACCTTTAAGCAAAAAAAAAAATATAATGCACTCTACATAGGAAATAAAGTTACTGATATATATAGAGCACTTTATCAACATTTTCTGGCTCTAAACCATTTTGAAAGTGCTCAAGATAAGAATTGGCAATCCTCTACTTGAATCAGGAATGTGCACCTGCAATTTTCAAAAACTAAACTTTATTCTATATTCTTAAATTGTGCAGAGTACATTTCAGAATCTGTTCCGAGGGTTATCTGAAACTGTAGGTCGATCTCGGATGAGATCTTCTGTACTGGTTGGAGATGACGTGTCCAGCAGGTGGGTGGCGGCCGGAGCTGTCGTGTCCGACTTGTGAGACTGGCTGCACTGCTGATCCTTCATTACCGGAGGGTGGGGGGTACCTGCAAGGGACTCCGATGCTTAAGTTAGCAAGGGTATTAGCAGGTTTTTTGTAGAATCAGAGTATAAGTTATACCTGGGTGCTCCAGTGTATTTATAATGGTGTGGAGTGACCTTTTTAGATAAGATAAGTTAGTTATCTTATCTTATCTTATCTTATCTTTGAGTGAGGTCATCTTATCTTTAAGGGAACCGTCCTTATCTTTGTAGGCTCGGGCTGCCTTTGGGTTTGGGTCGTGTTCCTCTATTTGGGCCCTTTATTGGGCTTTCTTGGCAATTTGGCGGAGCTCTTTGAGAAGAGGTCGGATAGTCTGACCTGAAGAGGTCGGTCGTCTTGTTGCTAAACATCCCGGGTCGGACAGCTCGACCCAGGGTATGAACAGTGCCCCTGCTCGAGCTCGGTCTTTCTTTTGAGGTCGAGTCTTGGTTTTAGGACTTCGATCCTTCTCTGGTGAAGTCAAACTTGAGCATTTTGTCGACTTCTTCTTTGTAGAGTTCTCCTTTGAATGCGGAACGTTTTCTTTTGAATTTTTATTCTTTTGAAAACGCGAGTCACCTTGCTTTGGGAATGCGCGAGGGTTAATAACCTCATTAATTCTTTTTAATGCTCCGTTTCTTCGTTCATTTTGAACTTTTCACAAAAACGGTTTCTCTTCTCTATTTCTTTGCTGTAACTTCCTCCTTTTCTTTCTCACTTTCTGTTTTCGTCTGAAATTTGTATTTTCGCGTTTCTCCCTGTGACGTCGCTTGGTGATTGTTGGTGCTTTCTTTGTTCTAAAAGGCGATTCCGAATTCTATCTTTCCATCCTCGATTTCCTTCGAAGCTTTCTCCTTTTTCCAGGTTGGTTCTTCTTTTTGCTTTTTTATTTCTTTTGCTTTGCCTTCGGTTCTTGGTAAAGTTTTGGTTTTGCTTGAATGCATGTTTGGAAAGCTTGAACCTTTTTGCGTCGTCGTGCTCGATTGTCGCTGTGCTGCATGTTTTTCTGGTTTTTATGAACCTGTTTACTTTACCCAAAAGGTTGCTCCTTTTGATTGTTGATGATTTTACTGATGAACCTTTGTAGAAAGTAACGATTTTTTCTAGTGGCTCGTTTTGATTTTCTTCGTGTCGTTTGTTTGTTTGGGTGTTTATTTTTTGAAAAAGGTGGCGTCTTTGATGACTTCTTCTTGATACTTTCGTTGCTTGGTAGTTCCGTCTGCGACTGTGAATTTGGGAGGTGTTCATACCCTGGGTCGAGCTGTCCGACCCGGGATGTTCTACCGACAGGACGACCGACCTCTTCAGGTCAGGACAATTCGACCTCTTCTCAAAGAGATCGGCCAAATCACCAGGAAAGCCCAAAAAAGGGTCCAAATGGAAGAACACGACCCAAATCCAAAGGCAGCCCAAGCCTATAGAGATAAGGGCGGTTCCCTTGAAGATAAGATGACCTCACTCAAAGATAAGATAAGATAAGATAAGATAACTAACTTATCTTATCTAAGAAGGTCACTCTACACCATTATAAATACACTAGAGCACCCAGGTATAACTCATACTCTGATTCTACTAAAAAACCTGCTTAATACCCTTGCTAACTTAAGCATCGGAGTCCCTTGCAGGTACCACCACCCTCCGGTGACAAAGGATCAGCAGCACAGCCAGTCCAACAAGTCAGACACGACCGCTCCGGCCGCCACCCACCAGCCGGACACATCATCTCCGACCAGTACAGAAGATCTCGTCTGAGATCGACCTACAGTTTCAGGTAACCCTCGGAACATTGGCGCCGTTGCCGGGGAACCTGGAAGTCATCCCATCACCATGGCGGATGACCATGACAACGACCATGATTCGGACCTAGAAGATAGAACGCCGCATAAGAAGTCGGCCCAAAAAACCAAAACGTTATAAAAAGTGATCCCTAAACAGAGACCTAACAAAAGTCCAAACAAAACGGATCACTAGAAATAACTTTAGGCCGAAGTAAGGAAGTCGACATACAAGTTGGACCCAAATCAAGCCGCAAGTATGAAAATACAAAGGCAATCCAAAGAGGTCGAATAATAAGGCTCCAACACTCCCAAAAAACCTAAAAGGTACCATACAGATGCAGACAAACGTGTCATAAAAAGCACAAAATATAATAATAACAAACTCAAGAGGCTACCAAAATCAGTCCCAAGAGCTTGAAAACTACTTTGTTTTTCAAAATAAAGTTGCTAAACAAGCAACTAAGAAAGTAGCAAAAAATCAGAACCACCATTTACAAAATATAAAAAGTTCAAAAGCCCACAAGCCGGGCTATCTACACAAAAATATATAATAAATCATTGAGGATCCGAAGACTTCTCAGTAGCATCAACACGGGGTGAAGGAGGACGAGTCTGAAGAGGCACCGCATCCACTGTCCCATCATCCTGGTTCAAGATTTGACAATCAGGTTCTGACTCGGGATGACCAACCTCAGTTGAAGTAGCTGAAGAAGTTGGCACAACAAAGGCTTTGATGGTAGGCACTGAAGGAGGGTTGACATCATCATCATCATCAAGGTCATCAGGGACAATCTTACCGTCCTTCACAACGTTGTCCAAACTGAAGAGAGTAAGGTCAAGCTCGGGTGCAAGAACCAGAACCTGCTCCTTCAGGTTCTCATAAGCAGCAGTTATGCTGCCTACAAGGTGACCCTGGAGTTTGGCATAATCAGCCCGGGCAGACTCCAAATCATCCCTGAGACGCATCATCTCTTTATAGGTCGTGACATAACTCTCCTTGTGCCTCAACGCTGTGTCTTCAGCCAACTTCACAAAAGCCGCCAAGGCAACAAAACTAGCCTTTTCACCCTGCAACTCTTTCTTTAACTTGGTCACCTTCACCTCGAGCTCCTCCTTCAAACCCTTCATCTGATCGAACTCCAACTTGGCCTCCTCCATAAAGGCCTTTGTAGCATGAAGGGGAAGATCTTGGGCAGTCCGATATAAGGCCACCCCCATGTGTGCCATCTTGATGCTGCTTCGAGTAATAAAATCCAGATGGCGAAGAAGAGAAACATCATCAGTAGGAAGGGTACCATGAGGACCGATTTGCTGGTCCAAAAACTCGACAGCATCGAAGTCAGGGGCATCAAGGTTAAAGAGCTTAGCTGTTTTTTGCTTTTTCGGTGGAGGAGCGCCAGAGGTAGCGACAGAAGCCTGTGGAGGATCAACCAAACGAACCCGAGGAGTAGGGATCATCCTCCTCGGTCCAGGAGAGCTCGGTATGGATGGCTTCGATTGAACCTGAGAGGACCCCTCCCCGGCCATCTTGGCCGAGATGTTCTGAGCTGCAGTAGCTTTCCTTGCCTTCTTAAAGGCCTTCATAGATTCATTATTTTTCACCATCTCTGGAAAAAACACAAATATTATTACAAATTAAGAGAAAAAGAAATAAACTCGACAAAATAAGCAAAAAACAAAAGAGAAATCAACCACTACCCAGCTCTGCTCGGAGGAGAGAGGGATTTCCTAAGAATTTCTTCGTATCAAGATGGGGAGGCTGCCCCCAGTTTTCTTCCAGCACAGTCACAAAGGCCTGCTCAGCCTCATCTAACATCTCCCACGTATATTTAGACACCACTACATTCTTTTGCCATTCCAAAAGAAAGGCAGGCTCGTCATTCTCATCCAGAAAAAAGGGGTCGAGCTCCTTCAACAGTTCGGACCCTGAAAAAGTAATTCTTAAAGTCGCGAAAAGATTCATCAAACATGGAAAAAACCTTCTTTCCCTGGGAAGCTCTAAAAGAAACCCAGGCGGCCTTCTTCTTAACCACCCCAGGCTTTGTCAAAACAAAGAGATAAAAGAAGAGGGATTGCGAAGCAGGGATACCTAGTTCGTGACACAACAACTGAAAATTTTTTATAAAACCCCAGGAGTTGGGGTGAAGCTGGGATGGAGCTACATTACAAAACCACAATAGGTTGGTCTCAAAGGGGGTAAAAGGAAGAGTAATATTCATTTGACTAAAAAGAAGTCGTATGCATAGAAAAAGGGACGTTCTCCAACAATTCGGGTAGAGAAACAAACCCTTTCTTCAGAATTGGGATATACAAGCTCATAATTCTTTTTATCACTACCATTACTACAAATCCTATGAAATTTCCTAAGCTGCTGACAAAACTCGGAGTCAACCAACGAAACACACAGAAGAACCATAGAATCCACCCAATCAGCCATGCCCTCAGGGACTTGGGAAGATGTCTCAACAATATTTTTGCGAGAAGACATGAGGTCAACTAATCCTACAGTAAGAAAGAAGAAAATAGATTACTAACCAAAATATCTCGGGCAAAGTCAAAATCAACTCATAGCAGAGCATGACTCAATCATACAAACAAATAAAAGGAAAACCCCAAGAAAAGGTCCAGGGGCATCCTTTGGAGGAAGTAACAAAGTAAAGACTCAGAAAAATTTACAAAACTAACATCCCAACAAAACTCTCAGCAAAGAAAAACCCTTTTTCAAAAGGCAACATCCCGAGAAAAAAGAGATAAAGTCAAAACAAAGTAAAAAAGGAGCAACAAAAATAGCAGCTCAATCAGAAAGCAAACAACAAAACACGCCAAGCGAAGGACATCAAAGACGCAACATTTTTTCAAAAGAATCAAATGAAGCCATTACCCCGGAAAGCTACAAAATCAAATAAAAAGGCAGCAAAACATGCAAAGCCCTAAAAAACCTCAATCATCATGAGAAATGCCAGAAACATGCATCATAGCAAACAATTGAGCATAACAACGCGAAAAGATTCAAACTTTCCAGCATGCATTCAGACGAAAAATCAAAGCTTTACCAAAGAACCGAAGGCAAAGCGACGAAAGAAGTAAAGAAGCAGAAAGTAGAACCAACCTGGAAAAAGAAGAAAGCTTCAAAGAAGTTGAAAACAGAAGATAGAATCTGGAATCACCTTTTAGAACAAAGAAAGCACCAACAACGTCGCAAAGGAAACGCGAAACAAGAAGACAGAGAGAAAAAGGAGGGGAAGTTACAGAGAAAAGGAAAACCGTTTTTTGTGTAAAATTCAAAATAAAAGGGTCAAGAGAAAGGGAGCATTAAAAACCAATTAATGAGGGTATTAAACCCTCGCACATTCCCAAGGCTAGAGCGCTAATGCAAAAGCGCGCATTTTTAAAAAAACGAAAAGGAAAAACATTCCACATTCAAAAAAGAAGAAGACTCTACAAAGAAGAAGTCGACAAAATGCTCGAGTTTGGCTTCACCAGAGAAGGATCAAAGTCCTAAAACTAAGACTCGACCTCCAAAAAGAAAGAATGAGCTCGAGCAGGGGCACTGTTCATACCCTGGGTCGAGCTGTCCGACCCGGGATGTTCTACCGACAAGACGACCGACCTCTTCAGGTCAGGACAATCTAACTTCTTCTCAAAGAGATCGGCCAAATCACCAGGAAAGCCCAAAAAGGGTCCAAATGGAGGACCACGACCCAAATCCAAAGGCAGCCCAAGCCTATAGAGATAAGGGCGGTTCCCTTGAAGATAAGATGACCTCACTCAAAGATAAGATAAGATAAGATAAGATAACTAACTTATCTTATCTAAGAAGGTCACTCTACACCATTATAAATACACTGGAGCACCCAGGTATAACTCATACTCTGATTCTACTAAAAAACTTGCTTAATACCCTTGCTAACTTAAGCATCGGAGTCCCTTGCAGGTACCACCACTCTCTAGTGACAAAGGATCAGCAGTGCAGCCAGTCCAACAAGTCGGACACGACCGCTCTGGCCGCCACCCACCAGCCAGACACGTCATCTCTGACCAGTACAGAAGATCTCGTCCGAGGTCGACCTACAGTTTCAGGTAACCCTCGGAACAGGAGGTAGTTATTTTGATGACTTTATTTGATTTGTAGCTCGTGGCTTTCTTTTCAGAGTGTTATCTTCCTGTTAGGATGTGTAGATATGTAGACTTGTAGGTTTTTCTGAGTCTTTGTTCCATAACTTGCCTCCAAAGGATGCCCCTGGATCTTTAGTGTGGGTCCTGGGGTTTCCTTTTGTTGCTTGTATTGCCTTGTGTCATGCTTGTCTGAGCTGTTCTGATTTCGTCTGAGATGTTTTTTTAGTAATCCATTTTCTTTTCTTGTTTGTAGGACTAGTTGACCTCATGTCTTCTCGTAAAAATATTGTCGAGACATCCTCCCAAGTCCCTGATGGCATGGCCGACTGGGTGGATCCTATGGTTCTTCTGTGTATTTCGCTGGTTGATTCTGAATTTTGTGAGCAGCTTAGGAAGTTTCACAGGGTTTGTAGTAATAGTAGTGATGAAAAGAATTATGAGCTTGTATCTCCTACTTCTGAAGAGAGAGTTTGCTTTTCTACTCGGGTCGTTGGAGACCGTCCCCTTTTCTATGCGTATGACTTCTTTTTTAGTCAGATGAATATTACTCTTCATTTCACTCCTTTTGAGACCAACCTGTTATGGTCTTGTAATGTAGCTCCATCCCAACTCCACCCCAACTCCTGGGGCTTTATAAAGATCTTTCAATTGCTGTGTCGTGAGCTAGGTGTCCATCCTTCCCAATCCCTCTTCTTTTACCTTTTTGTTTTAACAAAACCTGGGGTGGTTAAGAAGAAGGCCGCCTGGGTTTCTTTCCGAGCTTCTCAGGGAAAGAAAGTTTTTTCCATGTACGATGAATCTTTCTGTGATTTTAAGAACTACTTTTTCAAGGTCCGAGCTATTGAAGGAGCTCAGCCCTTTTTTCTGGATGAGAATGATGAACCTACCTTTCTTTTAGAGTGGCAAAAGAATGTTGTTGTGTCGAGGTATTCGTGGGAGATATTGGATGAGGTCGAGCAGGCCTTTGTGAGTGTATTAGAGGAGAATTGGGGGCAACCTCCTTATCTTGACACTAAGAGGTTTCTAGGGGACCCCTCGCTTCTCCGAACCAAGCTGGGTAGTGGTCGACTTCTTTCTTCTATCTGTTTTTACTTCTTTTCTAATTTGTCTTCTTTTCTGATTTGTAACTTGGCTTTGTTGGTCTTCTGTTTGTTTCAGAGATGGCCAAGACTTCAGATTCCATGAAGGCCTTTAAGAAGGCCAAGAAGGCTACCGCAGCTCAGCTTGCTTCGTCCAAGGCTGCTGGCGAGGGATCTTCCCAGGTTCTTCCTAAGAAACCGGTCTCAGTTGCTTCAGGGCCGGGAAGAATAATCCCTACCCCTCCAACTCGTTTAGTTGATCCTCCTCAGTCTTCTGCTGCTAACTCTTCTCTTACCGGCGCTCCTCCTCCAAAAAAGCAAAAAACAGCCGAGCCTTTTAACCTTGATGCCCCTGATTTCGATGCTGTCGAGTTTGTGGACCAGCAAATCGGTCCTTATGGTATCGTCCTTACTGACGATGTAACTCTTCTTCGCCATCTGGATTTTATTACTCGAAGCAAAATCAAGATGGCACACATGGGGGCGGCCTTATATCAGACTGCCCAATATCTTCCCCTTCATGCTACAAAGGCCTTTATGGAGGAGGCCAAGTTGGAGTTCGATCGGATGAAGGGTTTGAAGGAGGAGCTCGAGGTGAAGGTGACCAAGCTAGAGAAGGAGTTGGAGGGTGAGAAGACTAGTTCTGTTGCCTTGGCGGCTCCTGTGAAGTTGGCTGAAGACACGGCGTTGAGGCACAAGGAGAGTTATGTCACGACCTATAGAGAAATGATGCGTCTCAGGGATGATCTGGAGTCTGCCCGAGCTGATTATGCTGAGCTCCAGGGTCACCTTGTAGGCAGCGTAAATGCTGCTTATGAAAACCTGAAGGAGCAGGTTCGGGTTCTTACACCCGAGCTCGACCTTACTCTCTTCAGCTTGGACAATGTTGTGAAGGACAATAAGATTGTCCCTGATGACCCTGATGATGATGACCCTGATTGCCAAATCTTGAACTGGGATGGTGGGACAGTGGATGCGGTGCCTCTTCAGACTCGCCCTCCTTCACCCCATGTTGATGCTGCTGAGAAGCCTTCAGATCCTCAATGATTATTCTGGATGTTTGTGTAAATAGCCCGGCTTGTGAGTTTTGAACCTTTTATATTTTGTAATTGGTAGCTCTGACTTTTTGATACTCTCTTAGTTGCTTGTTTAGAAACTTTATTTTGAAAAACAAAGTGGTTTCTCAAGCTCTTGGGGCTGACTTTTGATAGCCTCTTGAGTTTGTTATTATTATAACTTGTGCTTTTTCATAACATGTTTGTCTGCATCTGTCTGCGTCTGTTTGGGAGTGTTGGAGTCTTATTGTCCGACCTCTTTGGATTGCCTTTGTATTTTCATACTTGTGGCTCGATTCTTTTGGGGTTGTGGATGTTTGAGTCCAACTTGTATGTCGACTTCCTCACTTCGGCCTAAAGTTATTTCTAGTAATCCGTTTTGTGTGGACCTTTGTTAGGTCTCTGTTAGGAATTTCTTTTTATAACTTTATGTTCTGGGCCGACTTCATCATGTCGGGCCTTTCTAAGTTATTTTAGTATTCCTTTTTTTTGGACCTTGTTCAGGTCTCTTTCAGGGATTACTTTTATAACTTTATGTTCTGGGCTGACTTCATCCGGTCGGGCCCTTCTTAGTTATTTTAGTAATCCTCTTTTTTGGACCTTGTTCAGGTCTCTTTCAGGGATTACTTTTATAACTTTATGTTCTGGGCCGACTTCATCCGGTCGGGCCCTTCTAAGTTATTTTAGTAATCCTCTTTTTTGGACCTTGTTCAGGTCTTTTTCAGGGATTACTTTTATAACTTTATGTTCTGGGCCGACTTCATCCGGTCGGGCCCTTCAAAATTATTTTAGTAATCCTCTTTTTTGGACCTTGTTCAGGTCTCTTTCAGGGATTACTTTTATAACTTTATGTTCTGGGCCGACTTCATCCGGTCGGGCCCTTCTAAGTTATTTTAGTAATCCTCTTTTTTGGACCTTGTTCAGGTCTCTTTCAGGGATTACTTTTATAACTTTATGTTCTGGGCCGACTTCATCCAGTCGGGCCCTTCTAAGTTATTTTAGTAATCCTCTTTTTTGGACCTTGTTCAGGTCTCTTTCAGGGATTACTTTTATAACTTTATGTTCTGGGCCGACTTCAACAGGTCGGGCCCTTCTAAGTTATTTTAGTAATCCTCTTTTATAGGGCTGGCCAGACCTCTTTCCAGGGATTTACTTTTTATAATTTTGGTTATTGTGACTGGTCCGACTTCTTTTACGTCGGCCAGTCTTTAAGTTATTTTTTAGCAATCCATTTTATTAAGACCTCGTCAGGTCCTTTCTATGGATCACTTTCGATAACTTCTTGCATTATTCTGTTTTCATCTTTGTTGATTTTGTAGAAATTGGGTTTAACCCCCGTTTGGTCGACCTTTTGATGAATTTGGTTTTCATCTTTGTTGGTCTTTATCGTGATCGTGCAGTGAATTTGATTTTCACTTTCTACCGATCTGTAGCTTTATAATCGGGCGATGAATTTTTAGCATTTCAGTTTAATGCGTCTTGAGAATTTGTAGAAAATCTAAACAATTTTTATTCAAAAGAAAATGCAGATATATACATGTGGGAGTTTTTTTCTAAGTCGGGCAATTTGTAGGTCTTGGCTTGGCACCTCATTAAAAAACCTTTTCAGGAAAAAGAGTGCGCCTTATCCTAAGATCCTTTATCACCCCTAACTATAATACCTTCTTAGGTTGCAGGCGTGCCATGACCTAGGGAGCTCTCGCCCTTCGAGTTTGGACAGTCTGTAGTAGCCCTTTCCAAGTACTTCTATGACTCGGTAGGGTCCTTTCCAATTTGTTGCCATCTTTCCTTCTCCAGGTCTAGTTTTTCCGATATCATTTCGGATTAGGATGAGGTCGTTCTCGGCAAAACTTTGCGGTACTACCTTTTGATTGTATCTCGAAGCCATTCGACGTTTCAATGCCTCTTCCCTGATCCGAGCTCTTTCTTGGATTTCTGGAAGTAGGTCGAGTTCTTTCCTTTGAAGTTGGGAGTTGGCTTCTTCATTATAGTGGATTACTCTGGGCGACCCTTCTTCAATCTCCACTGGGATCATTGCCTCCATTCCATACGCTAATCGGAAGGGTGATTCCTTTGTGGTAGAATGTGGCGTTGTTTGGTATGCGCATAGGACTTGTGGGAGCTCTTCCACCCAGGCTCCCTTTGCGTCTTGTAATCTCCATTTTAGCGCAGCCAATATGACTTTGTTGGCAGCTTCAGCTTGTCCATTGGCTTGGGGATGTTCTACGGAAGTGAATTGGTGTTTTATGTTTAAGTCGGCCACTAACTTTCTGAAGCCTGCATCTGTGAATTGGGTACCATTGTCTGTGGTGATGGAGTATGGAACCCCGAACCTTGTGATAATATTTCTATATAGGAATTTTTGACTTCTTTGAGCAGTGGCTTTAGCTAGAGGTTCTGCCTCGATCCATTTTGTGAAGTAGTCTACCCCTACTATGAGGAATTTGACTTGTCCTGATCCCTGAGGGAAAGGTCCGAGAAGGTCGAGTCCCCATTTTGTGAATGGCCAAGGTGAGGTTACGCTGATGAGCTCCTCTGGCGGGGCGATGTGAAAGCTGGCATGTTTCTGACATGGTGGACACGTCTTTACGAACTCTGTGGCTTCTTTTTGTAGAGTTGGCCAATAAAATCTGGCTCGGAGTACTTTTTTGGTAAGTGTTTGTGCTCCGAGATGATTGCCACAGACGCCACTGTGTACTTCTTCTAAAACTTCCTTTGTGTTGGAAGTCGGTACACATTTTAACAATGGTATTGAAATTCCTCTTTTGTATAGAGTATTGTTTATGATAGTGTAGTACTGTGCCTCCCGTTTTAACCTCTTTGCCTCCTTTTCATCTGTGGGGAGTGTTTCTGTTTTGAGGTAGTTAATTATGGGAGTCATCCATCCTTGATCCAGACCTGTTATGGCTAGGACTTTTTCTTCATCCGAGATTGACGGGTTCTGCAGCATTTCTTGGATAAGGCTTCTATTGTTGCCCCCTGGTTTGGTGCTGGCTAGTTTTGAGAGTGCATCAGCTCTGGCGTTCTGTTCTCGGGGTATGTGGTGGACCTCGTATTCCCCGAGTTGTGCGAGCTGTTCCCTGGTTTTGTCCAAGTACTTTTTCATGGTGGGATCCTTGGCTTGGTAGCTCCCTGCTATTTGTGAAGTGACTACTTGTGAATCGCTGAAGATGATAAGCTTTTGAGCTCCAACCTCCCTAGCCAGCTTCAAACCAGCTAGTAGCGCCTCATATTCAGCTTGGTTGTTTGAGGCAGGGAACCCAAATTTGAGGGAAAGTTCGATTTGGGTTCCCTGGTCGCTTTCAATTATCACACTCGCACCGCTTCCAGTTTTATTTGAGGAACCGTCTACATAGAGATTCTATTCTGTAGGGATTTTCGGGGTGTCTGTAAATTCTGCAATGAAGTCGGCCAGATATTGCGATTTGATGGCTGTCCGAGCTTCGTATTGAAGGTCGAATACGGACAACTCGATTGCCCATTACAAGATTCTGCCTGCTAAGTCTGTTTTCTGTAAAATTCCTTTCATGGGTTGGTTGGTCTGAACCCTAATAGTGTGGGCTTGGAAATATGGGCGAAGTCGTCGAGATGTTAAGATGAAAGCATAGGCGAATTTTTCTATTTTTTGGTAGTTCAGCTCGGATCCTTGTAGTGCCTTGCTGATGAAGTATACGGGTTGTTGCCCACTGTCATTTTCTCGGACCAATACTGAGGCCACTGCCCGACTTCCTACTGCGAGGTATAATACAAGGGGTTCTCCTTCCCGTGGCCGAGTTAGGATAGGAGGTTGTCCCAAGAATTTTTTGAAATCTTGGAAGGCCTGTTCGCACTCCGTTGTCCATTCAAACCTCTTTCCCTTCCTTAGAGTAGCATAGAAGGGGAGAGATCTTATCGCTGATCCCGCTAGAAATCTGGACAAGGCTGCCAATCTTCCATTGAGCTGTTGTACCTCTTTGACGCAAGTTGGGCTCTTCATATCGAGTATGGCCTGGCATTTATCCGGATTCGCCTCGATTCCTCTTTATGTAAGCATAAAACCCAAGAATTTGCCAGCTTCTACTGCGAAGGTGCATTTTGCAGGATTAAGTCGCATGCCATGCCTTCTTATAGTGTTGAATACTTGGGTGAGGTCGGACAATAACGTCTCTTTACTTTGTGTCTTTATTAACATATTTTCCACATAGACTTCCATGATTTTTCTGATGTAATCCATAAAGACCTTATTCATTAACCTCTGGTAAGTAGCTCCTGCATTTTTAAGTCCAAAAGGCATGACGATGTAGCAGTAGTTTGCTTTTGGGGTTAAGAATGAAGTTTTTTCTTGGTCGGGTGGGTACATTGGGATTTGATTGTATCCTGAATATGCGTCCATAAACGAGAGGTATTTATATTCGGAGGAGGCATCCACTAGAGCGTCGATACTTGGGAGTGGGTAAGGATCTTTTGGGCAAGCTTTGTTGAGATCAGTGTAGTCGGTGCACATCCGCCACTTCCCATTTGATTTCTTCACCAAGACGACGTTAGCTAGCCATAGTGGGTACTTGACTTCTCTTATAAATCCTGCCTCCAGTAGAGCTTGTACCTGCTCCTTCACAACTTGGGATCGTTCTGGTCCAAGCTTTCTACATCTCTGTTGTACTGGCCGAGATCCTGGGTAGATTGCTAGCTTGTGGCATATTAACTTGGGGTCTATGCCTGGCATGTCTGCAGCCTTCCATGCAAAGAGGTCGACGTTATCTCATAAGAACTATACGAGTGATTCTTTTGTGTCTCCTTTTAGGATTGTACCGATATTGGTTGTTTTGTCCGGGATGTCTCCAATCTGAACATTTTTTTACTTCACCTTCCGGTTGCAGGCGGAGTTCTTCCCGCCTCTGAACTTCACCGAGTTCGATGGTGTGGAATTCTTCTCCTCTGCCTCTGAGGTTTAGACTTTTGTTGTAACAGCGGCGCACCGTCTTCTGGTCTGCTTTTATTGTAGCTATCCCCTCTGATGTTGGGAACTTCACATTTAATGTTGTCTGACCTATTAAGGCATTGTAGGCTGAACTCATGTCGACCACGATGTAGTCTATCTTGAGTATTCTTGACTGGTTTCCTTTTTCGAAGGTCGTGTGTAGTGAGATGTATCCAAGTGGCTGAACTGGAGTGTCTCTCAGTCCGAACAGGCTATTCGGATATGCTCTGAGTTCTTTTTCTTCCAGGCTGAGTTTGTCGAAGGCAGTTTTGAACAAGATGTCGGTGGAGCTTCCTTGGTCTACCAGCGTACGGTGGAGGTTTGCGTTTGCCAGTATGATAGTGATGAGCATGGGATCGTCGTGTCTTGAGATGATACCAGATGCGTCCTCTTTGGTAAAAGTAATTGTGGGGATGTCGGGTGCTTCCTCTTTTCCCTCGACATGATATACTTCTTTAAGATATCTTTTGCGAGATTATTTGGAGATTCCTCCTCCCACAAATCCTTCGTGTATCATGTGGACGTGTCTCTCTGGTGTACGAGGTGATTGCTCAGTTCGTCCGACATCTTCGTCCCGTCTTCTTTTTCTTTACTCATCGACTCGGCTGGCTAGGTACCGATCTAATTTTCCTTCTCTTACCAGTTTTTCTATAACATTTTTTAAATCAAAGAATTTGTTGGTGGAATGTGCACGGAGTCGATGGTATTCACAATATTCGGTCCGATTTTCTCCCCCTTTCTTGCTTTTGAGTGGTCGAGCCGGGGGTATTTTTTCAGTATGAAAAACTTCTCTGTAGACATCCACAGGGAACACCCGAAGAGGGGTGTAATTGTGGTATTTTTTAATTTTTTCCCCATGTTGATCTTCTTTCTTTTTGGACTCTTTATCCTTATCTCGGGAGGAGTAGGAAAATCCGGATTTTGAGGTCTCTCCTAGTCGAGAGTTCTCCTCCATGTTAATGTACTTCTCTGCTCGTTCTTGCACTTTGTTCAGAGATGTGGGATGTTTTTTCGATATAGATTGGCTAAAAGGTCCTTCTCGCAAGCCATTGATGAGACCCATAATGGCGGCCTCTGTTGGTAGGCTTTGTATGTCTAGACAAGCTTTGTTGAATCTTTCCATGTAGCTGCGGAGACTTTCCTGATTTCCTTGCTTGATTCCTAATAGACTTGGGGCGTGCTTAGCTTTGTATTTTTGGATGGAGAGTCTGGCCAGAAACTTCTTGGCTAAGTCGTCGAAACTTGAGATAGACCTAGGGGGTAGATTGTCGAACCATTTAATTGCGGTCTTTGTTAAAGTAGTCAGGAAGGCTTTGCAGCGAACTACATCTGACGCGTCGGAGAGGTATATTCTACTTCTGAAATTACTGAGATGATGGCCGGGATCTGCTGTGCCATCGTATAAAGTCATGTTGGGAAGTTTGAAGTCCTTTGGGATTTTGGTCCTCATGATCTCTTTGGTGAATGGGTCTTGGTCCTTACGGGAGTCGCCTTCATGTTTGGATCGAGTATTTTTGGCCTTGAGATCTACTTCGAGTTTTAGGAATTTGTCTTCTAACTCGCGGCGTCGCTTAACTTCCCTTTGTAGGTCTCTCTCAGCTTCTCGTTGATGCTCCACCTCTTTTTCGAGTTATTTTAGGCGATTTTGAAGTGCCTCCATGGCTTCCGTGTTTGGCGGATTTTTATCTTTGTTAGGTTGTGGGGTATCTTTTGGTGTAGAGTCTGTGTTTTTGTGCGGCGTTCTATCTTCTAGATCCGAGTCATGATCGTTGTCATGGTCGTCCGCCATGGTGGTGGGATGACTTCCAGGTCCCCGGCAACGGCGCCAATGTTCCGAGGGTTACCTGAAACTATAGGTCGATCTCGGACGAGATCTTCTGTACTGGTCGGAGATGACGTGTCCGGCTGGTGGATGGTGGCCGGAGCTGTCGTGTCCGACTTGTGGGACTGGCTGCACTACTGATCCTTCATCACCGGAGGGTGGGGGTACCTGCAAGGGACTCCGATGCTTAAGTTAGCAAGGGTATTAGCAGGTTTTTTATAGAATCAGAGTATGAGTTATACCTGGATGCTCTAGTGTATTTATAATGGTGTGGAGTGACCTTTTAGATAAGATAAGTTAGTTATCTTATCTTATCTTATCTTTGAGTGAGGTCATCTTATCTTTAAGGGAACCGCCCTTATCTTTGTAGGCTCGGGCTGCCTTTGGATTGGGGTCATGTTCCTCTATTTGGGCCCGTTATTGGGCTTTCCTGGCAATTTGGCCGAGCTCTTTGAGAAGAGGTCGGATAGTTTGACCTGAAGAGGTCGGTTGCCTTGTCGCTAAACATCCCGGGTCGGACAGCTCGACCCAGGGTATGAACAGAATCTAATAAACATAAAGGATTCTAATAAACCTCATCAATCAACATAATTGAACCGTCATCTGCCTTCCCAAATTCATACTTTGTGTCAACCAATATAAAGCCATGTTCTGAAGCCACACGCGAGAAATTCGAATTTCATCAAAGCAAGCCAATGTCAAAGAGTCAAATTGCATCACAACAATAATAACGATAAGTTTCCTACTCATCACAGGTATTTATACTTTTGTTCCAGTAAGGCATTATTGAAAAGAATACAAGGACAAGTTTGAGATTTTCATTGAACTAGAAGTGATCCAGTGCAACAGGCCGACAATTCTAAAAAATAAGTCTACACCATCTATTCATCTCTATAATCCAAATAACAGATAGCACATACACTGAGAGCGTGTTGTTATCGTCTTGGGATACATTGAGAAGGCATATCATTACTTTTTTCATTTCACAAAATTTATAAATGACATATAAAATGCTTAATTACCTTACCGTATTTAAATAGACTTAAAACTTTTTTGTTGACTTCCTCATAATCAACTCTTATCATTAATTCCCTTTCTATAATCTACAAGGGAAATTGATCATAAAAAGAATTGAGAAAGCTAGATAAAAGAAAACTATAAAAAAATAGTAAAAACATTATCCACCATTAATCATATCCTCGCTAGTATCAAGAAGCAACTGTACGGTATGATATGAACTAGGCTCTTAAGAAAATAATATTATCCACCTGAAGAAGAAAAACATTGACGCTGCCTTAAAAAAAAAAAAGAAAAAAACAGCATAATAAGATAGATTTGCCTATTGTTTCTTATTCCTGCAACATTATTTGATCTGTCTATTCATTCCTTGGGTATCTAAATCTAGTCTTTTACTGTAACTTTAATTGTATTAAAAAGATAGATGCAGATGAGAGTACAAGGAATAATACCTCATCAGCCAGCTTTTGGTTTTTTACCAAAACTGGGATGTGTTATATAACATTATAGCCTATTAAATAAAGAGACAAACAATTGTAAGAATGCAAAACAAAAAATATAAGGACCTCACCATCCGGGAGGGCATTGCCACAATAGTTCCAGATGCCTTTATTGTAGACTGTCCATAATGAAGTATAGTACTTTCGATCATAAACCCTCTAGCTACAGCAGTAATAAGGTGGCAACAAACAGTTTCTAGAATCCTCATATCTGCTTTTGTAAAGAAAATATTTTGATAATATTGAGAACAATATGAATAAAGAATGAGCATAGCATGTTGAAGTTTGGGTAGCATGAATAAACTTAGAGCACTTAATGATAACTGCAATATTTACTTTTATCCCAGTTACTCCGAAAAAATATATTCTATTTTTATCGTACTTTTCAAGCTATGATTTCCAGCAAACTAACTCCTCCTCCACAACCTATACCAAATATATATGCCAATTCATAACCATTGAAATCATTTGATAAAATGTGGATGCAAGCACTAATCCGAAATACCAATTAACAAAACACTCACCAACAAACTCAACATGAAAAACATAACATTTCTTTGCTATGGTAACATTAGGATCAGGAGTGGACACAACGACATTAGCAGTTATATACTGGGTTCTCTCAAATCATCACAAGCTTGTCTGGTTAAGCACCAAGTAAACAGTTCATACAGAGAACAAGGATAGAGAATAAGAACACAAAACCTGTCCCTTGAAGGGAATTGAGGCAAGGACTCTATCAAATGCACTCTGTCATAAGACCACAAGTAACCAAATTCATCAATTTTTCAAATGATTTTTTTAGTACAATGTTTTCTGCTTTTATATTACTGTTGCAATTTTACTAGAAATCTCGACTTCCATTCATTTGTATTAATGAGTAGATAAATTAGAGAGGGATTAAAGAAGGAAATATGCACCTTTCCCCTGGTTTTGGAGGTGTTGGCAGGAACCGTATGGTGAAGATTTGTTTCGGAGAGGCAGTTAAAGGGGGAGGTGGTTCTGATGGATTGGAGCACTTGGTTCTTGCGTGTGCTATTGAGAAGAGTGTCGAGCAGAGCGGCGTGTTCTTGTTGTTGTGGTTGTGCGGCGGCGGAGAGTGTGGGAAGTTGTTGTTTGGTTTGAAAGTGAGCGCGCAGGAGGTTGGGGGAGGTGGAAGAGTGGGTGTGAGGTTGATTTTGAAAGGGGTTTTAGGAGGGTTAAACGTAGCAGCCATAAACATGGATTCACTCATTGCACTGTGTAACACCCTAATTAGCCTAAGCTTTACCTCGCATCGTAAAGCAAAGGTTAATCAGAGATTACGACAGTTCTAAACTCATACATATTATATATATAGAAAGAATAGTATAATCTAGAAGCCCGATGAAGGATATAGCTTAAATTTTGGATTTGAAAAGCGCAAAACGTACTAAGGAAACTACTAGCTTAAGGCACAAGAAACAGATAAGATACAAAAAAATATAAGTATATAATATCATAGGAAACTAGCCTCGACTCGCGGAGTTTAAGCCGGCTAGCCATATACAGGTATACAGAACCATACAGTGAAAACAGCTTATACAAGTTTTTCTCTCCTAAAACAAGCCTCTAGGCAAAGACAAAATATAAAAGAGAGGTGTATAAACAAGATAAACCAAAAAGACTCCAAAAGAATCCAAGATCCTCCACTTCTGTCACCATCCAAAGCAACTCACCGAGGTGAGTTGTGACCTGCTTCTGAAAAACACAACAAAGATATGGTGTGAGAATCAGAGGTTCTCAAGATGGTAACAGTGCCCAGTGATGTAGAATATAAGACCCCAGGATGCCAAAGACAATTTGTTCTGAGGGTTACCTGAAACTGTAGGTCGATCTCAAACGAGATCTTCTGTGCTAATCGGCGCTGACGTGTCTGACTTGTAAGTGGTGGCTGGAGCTATCGCGTCTGATTTGTTGGACTGGTGGTGATGCTAATCCTTTGTAATCGGAGGGTGGTGGTACCTGCAAGGGACTCCGATGTTTAAGTTAGCAAGGGTATTAAGCAGGTTTTTAGTAGAATCAGAGTATGAGTTATACCTGGGTGCTCCAGTGTATTTATAATGGTGCGGAGCAACTTCATTGGAGATAAGATAGTTATCTTATCTTATCTTATCTTATCTTTTGAGTGAAGTCATCTTATCTTCAAGGGAACCGCCCTTATCTCTATAGGCCTGGGCTGCCTTTAGATTTGGGTCGTGTTCCTCTGTTTGGGCCTTCTTGGGCCTCTGTAGTGATTTGGCCGAGCTCTTGGAGAAGAGGTCAGATGTTCCTGACCTGAAGAGGTCGGTTGGCTTGTCGTCAATCATCCCGGGTCGAACATCTCGACCCAGGGTATGAACAGTGCCCCTGCTCGAGTGTGGTCTTCCTTTTGAAGTCGAGTCCTTAGTTTTAGGACTTCAATCTTTCTCTGGAGAAGCCGAGCTCGAGCATCATCGATTTCTTCCTTGTAGAGTTTCTGTTCCGAGGGTTACCTGAAACAGGAGGTCGATCTCGGATGAGATCTTCTGTACTGGTCAGTGCTGACATGTCTGGCTTGTGAGTGGCGGCCGGAGCGGTTGCATCTGACTTGTTGGACCGACTGCACTGCTGATCCTTTGTCACCGGAGGGTGGGGGGTACCTGCAAGGGACTCCGATGCTTAAGTTAGCAAGGGTATTAAGCAGGTTTTTAGTAGAATCAGAGTATGAGTTATACCTGGGTGCTCCAGTGTATTTATAATAGTTGTAGAGTGACCTTTTTAGATAAGATAAGTTAGTTATCTTATCTTATCTTATCTTTGAGTGAGGTCATCTTATCTTCAAGGGAACCGCCCTTTATCTCTATAGGCTTGGGCTGCCTTTAGATTTGTGTCGTGTTCCTCTGTTTGAGCCCCTTACTGGGCTTTTCCGTCGATTTGACCGAGCTCTTTGAGAAGAGGTTGGGTATTCTGACCTGAAGAGATCGGTCGCTTTATTACTGAACATCCTGGATCGGATAGCTCAACCCAGGGTGTGAACAGTGCCCCTGCTTGAGCTCGGTCTTCTACTTTGAGGTCGAGTGTTTGACTTCGATCTTTCTCTAGTGAAGCCGAACTCGAGCATTTTGTCGATTCTTTTCTTTGTAGAATCTTTTTGAATGTGGAATGTTTTCTTCTAAAAGTGCGCATTTTTATATCAGCACTTTGTTCTTGGGAATGTGTGAGGGTTTAATACCTTCATTAATTGGTATTAATTTTCCCGTTTCCCTTGGCTTTATTTTGAATTTTTTTGCAATCAGAAATGGTTTCTCTCCTTCATCCTTCTTTGTAACTTTTCCCTTCGTTCTCTCGCTTTCTGTTTCTCGCCTACATTTTGCCTTTCCTTGCGTTGCGGCGTCATTCCACGATCCGGCGATTCCGTCTTTCCATCTTCAACTCCTCCGGTTTTTCCAGGTTGGTTCCATTTATAGTTTCTTCACTTTGCTCTGTCTTTTGGTTTTCTGGAAGTCCTTGATATTTGACTGCATGTCGAAAAAGCTTGAACCTTTCTATGATCTTGTGTTTGCTTGTCGCTGTAATGTGTTTTATCTGACTTTCTTTTTCGTTTTTACGCATACTCCTGGTATTTCTGTTTGAGGCTTCCTAGGGCTTTGCACATTCTACTGCCTCTTCTGACATCAAGGTTGAAAAAGCTGTATCTTGCTTTAACCATTCAAAAGATTGTCCCTTGATTTCTGCCCTGTTTGGTGGCTTTTCTCACTGCTGATCTTTGTAGATAACGACACTTGTTAAGATTTTCTTTGTTTGTTTGGGATGCATCTTTGATGACTATTTCTTCTGGACATTTTGTTGCTATCTGCTTTCGTTTTTTATTTTGGATTGGGACGGTGAGTTTGGGAGGTAGCTCATTTGGATGGCCGCGTTTGATTTGTGGTTTGTGGCCTTCGAGGTGTTGTTTTGGTTGTAGACCAGAGAGGGTTTGTTATTTTCTTGTGTCGAGACGTACGCCTGTTTTTCCTAAATCCTTGTCCTGTTGACTGCCTCCAAAGGATGCCCCTTGATCTTTTTGGTATGGGTCCAGGGGTTTCCTTTGTTGCTTGTACTATACTGGATTATGTTGGCTGAGTTATTCTGATTTCGTCTAGGATGTTTTTTAGTAATCCAATTTTCTTTTCTTATTTGTAGGACTAGTTTGGCCATGTCTTCTCGCAATAACATTGTAGAGATGTCTTCTAAAGTTCCCGAGGGGATGTCCGATTGGCTGAACTCCCTTGTCTTAATGTGTGTCTCTGTGGTGGATGCTGAGTTTTGTGTAGAGCTGAGGAAACGTCATAGGGTTTGTGGTGGCGGTGCCCGAGAGAGGGATTATGAGCTTGTAGCGCCCGACTCTGACGAGAGGGTTAGTTTTCCTACTTTGGTCGAGGGAAAGCGTCCCTTCTTCTACGCCTATGAATATTTCTTTAGCTAGTTGGATATTACTTTTCCCTTTACTGCTATCGAGACCGACTTGTTGTGGTCGTGTAACATTGCCCCATCCCAGCTTCATCCGAATTCCTGGGGTTTTATCAAGATCTTTCAGCTGCTTTGCCAAGAGTTAGGCGTAACACCTTCTCAGACTCTTTTCCTCTATCTTTTTGTTTCTGCCAAGCCTGGAGCTTCTTCCAAAAAGAAGGCTTCCTGGGTTTCTTTCAGGTCTGCCCAGGGGCATAAAGTTTTTGCCATGTATGATGAATCTTTTAAGGATTTTAAGAATTATTTCTTTAGAGTCCGCGCTGTTGAGGGGGTCCGCCCCTTTTTTCTTGATGAGAATGACGAGCCTGCTTTCCCTCTAGAATGGCAAAAGGATATGAGAGTGTCTCGTTATACCTGGGAGATGCTTGACGAGGTTGAACGGGCTTTTGTAATTGTTCTTGAAGATTTATGGGGGGAACCACCCCATCTTGATACAAAAAAGTTTTTGAGTGACCCGTCTCTGGTTCGAACTGCTTTGGGTACTCTCTGATTTGTTTCTGTACTTGTTTCTTAGTTTTACTTCTTCTTTTTGTGATTGTAACCTATTACTGTGGTTGATTCTGTATTTTCAGAGATGTCTAAAAACAATGATTCCATGAAGGCCTTCAAAAAGGCAAGGAAGGCTGCTGCTGCTCAAAATATCTTGGCCAAGGTGACAGGAGAGGGATCTTCTCAAGTTCAGGTGAAGCCGCCCGTGCCGAGTTCTCCTGGGCCGAGGAAGGTGATCCCCACTCCTTGGGTTCGTCTGGCCGACCCTCCACAGACTTCTGCTGCTACTTTTGGTGCTCCTCCCAACAAGAAACAAAAAACAATTGAGCCTTTCAAACTTGATGCTCCTGACTTCGATGCGGTGGAGTTCGTTGATCAGCAAATCAGTCCTTATGGTGCCCTCTCCATGGATGATGTATCACTCCTTCGCCATTTAGATTTTATAACTCGGAGTAGCATCAAGATGGCATATGTGGGGCTGTCCTATATCGTACTGCCCAAAATCTTCCCCTTCACGCTACCAAAGCCTTCATGGAGGAGGCTAAACAGGAGTTCGATCGGATGAAGGTCTTGAAGGAGGAGCTTGAAGTAAAAGTAGCAAAACTGGAAAAGGAACTGAAGAACGAGAAGGCTAGCTCTCTTGCCCTGGCAGCTTCTGTGAGGTTGGCCGAGGACACTGCATTGAGGCATAAAGACAGTTACGTCACATCCTATCGGGAGGTGATGCGTCTGAGGGAGGAGTTGGAGTCTGCCTGAGTTGATTACTCCGAGCTTCAAGGTCACCTTGTCGACAGCGTAAATGCTGCTTTTGATAACCTGAAGGAGCAGGTTCAAGTTCTTGCTCCTGAGGTTGACCTTACTCTCTTAAGCTTGGACAATGTTGTGAGGGATGGTGATGATGATGTCGGACCTCCCTTTGCGCCTGATGCTAAAGTGTCGACTTCTACAGTTCCTCCAGCTGGGATCGTTCATCCTGTATCCGATCTGGACTGTCAAATCCTGAATCGGGATGATGGGACCGTGGATGCTGTGCCCGTTCAGATTCACCCTCCTTCACCCCGTGCTGATGCTCCCGGGAAGGTGTTCATATCCTGGGTCAAGCTGTCCGTCCCAGGATGTTTAGCGACAAGTCGACCGACCTCATCAGGTCAAACTATCCAACCTCTTCTCAAAGAGCTCGGCCAATATCCGACCTCTTCACAAAGAGCTCGGCCAAAATCACTGCAGAGGTCCAAGAAGGCCCAAATAAAGGGACACAGCCCAATCTAAAGGTGGTTAAAGCCTAGAAAGATAAGGACAGTTCCCCAGAAGATAAGATGACCCCACTCAGAGATAAGATAAGATAAGATAAGATAACTAACTTATCTTATCCAAAAAGGTCACTATCTCACCATTATAAATACACTGGAGCACCCATGTATAACTCATACTCTGATTCTACATAAAACCTGTTTAATACCCATGCTAACTTAAGCATCAGAGTCTCTTGCAGGTACCCCCACCCTCCGGTGACAAAGGATCAACAGTGTAGTCAGTTTAACAAGTCGAACACGGCAGCTCTGACCACCACCTACCAGCCGGACACGTCAGCACCAACCAGTACAGAAGATCTCATCCGAGATCGACCTCCAGTTTTAGGTAACCCTCGGAATATTGGTGCCGTTGCCGGGGACCTGGAAGTCATCCCACCATCATGGCGGACAACCATGACAACGACCACGATTCAGATCTAGAAGATAGAACGCTGCACGAGAATGCGGATACTACACCAAAAGATACTCCTCAACCCAATAAAGGCAAGAATTCGCCAAACGAGGAGGCCATGGAGGCACTTCTAGATCGCTTAAAGCAACTCGAAAAAGAGATGGAGCACCAACGAAAAGCTGAGAGAGACCTACGAAGGGAAGTTAGGTGACACCGCGAGTTAGAGGACAAGCTCCTAAAACTTGAAGCAGATCTCAAGACCAAGACTACTCGATCCGGTCACGAAGATGAATCCCACAAAGATCAAGATCCATTCACCAAGGAGATCATGAAAGCTAAAGTCCCAAAGGACTTCAAAGCTAACGACATGACTCCGTACGACGGCACATCGGATCCAAGCCATCATCTTAGCAATTTCAGAAGCAGGATGTATCTCACAGAAGCCTCAGATGCAATCCATTATTTTCCATCCAGAAGGACAAAGCCAAGCACGCCCAAAGTCTATCAAGCAAGGAGATCGGAAAAGTCTCCGCAGCTACATGGAAAGATTCAACAAAGCATGCCTCGACATACAAAGTCTTCCAACAGAAGCGGCCATCATAGGACTCATCAATGGCCTAAGAAAAGGACCTTTCCGCCACTCAATATCCAAGAAGTACCCAACATCTCTAAACGAGGTTCAAGAAAGGGCGGAAAACTATATCAATATAGAGGAGAACTCCCAATTGGGAGACAGCTCAAAAACTGGATTCTCCTAACCCACCACGAGACAAGGACAAAGAATCCAAGAAAAAAGAAAATCAACCCGGTGAGAAGCCTAGAAAATATCACAATTACACCCCTCTTCGGGTGTCTCTTGTGGATGTTTACCGAGAAATATGCAACACTGAGAAGATCCCACCACCTCGCCCAATCAAACACAAAAGAGGTCGGACGAATTGAAGGTCCACCTCACACCAAAGAGGTCGGACGAGTTGAAGGTCCACCTCACACCAAAGAGGTCGGACGTGTTGAAGGTCCACCTCACACCAAAGAGGTCGGGCGAGTTGAAGGTCCACATCACACCAAAGAGGTCGGACGAGTTGAAGGTCCGCCTCACACCAAAGAGGTCGGACGTGTTGAAGGTCCACCTCACACCAAAGAGATCGGACGAGTTGAAGGTCCACCTCACAACAAAGAGGTCGGACGAGTTGACAGTTCACCTTACAACAAAGAGGTCGGACAAATTGAAGGTCCACCTCACACCAAAGAGGTCGGACGAGTAGAACGTCCACCCCACACTAAAGAGGTCGGACGAGTGGAACATCCACCTCACACCGAAGAGGTCGGACGAGTTAAAGGTCCACCTCAGACCGAAGAGGTCGGACAAAGGTCCACCTCACACCAAAGAGGTCGGACGAGTTGAACGTCCACCTCACACCAAAGAAGTCGGACAATTTGAAGGAAGAGGTCGGACGAGTTAAACGTCTACCTCACACCGAAGAAGTCGGACGAGTTGAACGTCCGTCTTACACCCCTGAGAGATATGTTCATATGATAAATGGAGGATTCGCAGGAGGAAGGATCTCTAACTCATCTCGCAAAAGACACCTCAAAGAGGTATATTAAGGAAGGGAGAGAGGTTCGAAAAGGACAACGGAATGCGAACAAGCCTTCCGAGATTTCAAAAATTCTTGGGGCGACCACCCGTTCTCACCAGACCCCGGGAAAGTGAAAAACTCATATTATACCTCGCAGTGGAAAATCGGGCAATAGCCTTAGCACTAGTCAGAGAGGACGAAAGTGGGCAACAACCCGTCTACTTCATCAGCAAAGCTCTACAAGGGGCCGAACTAAACTATCAAAAGATAGAAAAAGTTTGCCTACGCCCTCGTACTCACCTCTCAACGACTCCACCCATACTTTCAAGCTCACACTATCAGAGTTCGGACCAACCAGCCCATAAAAGGCATCCTACAGAAAACAAACTTAGCTGGAAGAATCCTACAGAGGACAGCTCAGATAATTCAGGGGACCCTGGACAAAAACAGCCAACAACTCGGACAAAATTGGGGAAAATAAAGACTGACACATAGAATGCCCGAGCTGATGCATTTTCCAAACTACGAAATCCAGCCAATCAGACTTGCTGTCCGGGATCTTAGCAGACATCTCAAAGATATAGGTCGACTATGGGGTTACTACCAAACAACTCGGGTAAATAAGGAAACAACTCGGACAATAACAGCAAAATATTAAATGACAGACGTGGCAGTAAAAGGGAAACCCCAAGACTCACAAGAAAGTCCAGGGGCACCCTTTGGAGGCAACAACAGGGCAAGAACACAGAAAAAAGAAGTCGACAATCTATACCTAAACAGTCCGAACACCTCTCAAACAAAAGGTCAAAAAAAAGCTAGAACTTTTGTACAAAAGAAGTCAGGCAACGATGAAAAGAAACAGGAACAGCAACCAAATCCTAAGCAAAGCACACATTCTCCTCAAAGGCGAACGACAAAAGAAAAGTCACAACAAATTATCAAAGACACAAATTTTTTGCAGAAAGAACCAAAGTTCTTCAGATCAAAAGGGAGCTTGGGCTGAAGAGCTCCCACAAGTCCTATGGCCATATTGGACAACTCCACGCTTCACCACGAAGGAATCACCTTTCCGATTAGCTTACGGAATGGAGGCAATGATCCCAGTGGAGGTCAAAGAAGGATCGCCCAGAGTGATCCACTACAGTAAAGAGGCCAACTCCCAACTTCAAAAGGAAGAACTCGACCTACTTCCAGAAACCCGAGAAAGAACTCGGATCAAGGAAGAAGCGTTAAAACGTCAAATGGCCTCAAGATACAATCAGAAAGTAATCTAGCAACAACGATCTCATTCTAATCCAAAATGACATCAGAATAGGTTGGTCAGGAGAAGAGAAGCTAGCAGCCAACTGGAAAGGACCATACCAAGTTGTTCAGAAGAATTGGGAAAGGTTGCTACAAAGTGTCCAACCTCGAGGGGCAAGAGCTACCAAGGTCATGGCATGCCTGCAATCTAAAAAGGGCGCCAGGCCGAGATCCAAAAAGATTGCCCGACCTAGAAAGGTAAGTACTAACATGTACACACTCTTATCTTCATTTTATTGTTTAAAAGATTGCAGATTCCCTAAAAAGTTTCCTACCAAGACGCCCGACTACGGCAGATCGGCAAGGTGAACACCAAATTCACCGCCCGATCACGACAAAGTCGGCAAGATGAAAACCAAATTCATCATCCGATTACAAAGCGACAAGTCGGCAAGGTGAAAACCAACTTCACCGCCCGACCACGATGAAAACCGAATTCATCGGTCGACAAAGTGAAAACAAAATTCACTGCTATACCAAGACGCATTAATCTGAAACGCAAATTTCACTGCCGGATCACGACAAGGTCGGCGGGGTGAAAACCAAATTCACCGCCCGATCACGATAAAAGTCAGCAAAGATGAAACCAGAATTCATCTCCCGATTTCGACAAGGTCGGCAAAAAAGTGAAAGCAGAATTCATTGCCCGATTATAAAGCAACAGATCGGCAGAAAGTGAAAAAACAATTTCACTGCACGATCATGATAAAGAAAATCGTTCGATAAAGGTGAAAACGCGATTCACCTAAAAGACGATCTAAAGATAGCAACCACCTTCTACAAATCGGCAAAGATGAACACAGAATAATGCAAGAAGTTATCGAAAGTGATCCGAAAAAAGAACCTGACGAGGTCTTAATAGATTGCTAAATAGTAACTTAAAGACTGGCCGACGTTAAGAAGTCGGACCAAGTCAACCCAAGTTATAAGTAAACCCTGGAAAGAGGTCTGGCCAACCCTATAAAAGAGGATTACTTTAACTTAGAAGGGCTCAACATGACAAAGTCGGCCCAAAACATAAAAGTTATAAAAGTAATCCCTGAAAGAGACTTGACAAAGGTCCAAGAAAGAGGATTACGAAATTATGATATTTTTTAATTTTTTCCCCTTGTCGATCTTCCTTCTTTTTGGACTCTTTATCCTAATCCCAGTAGGTGAATCCGGGTTTTGAAGTTTTCCCTAGTCGAGAATTTTCTTCCATGTTGATGTATTTCTCCGCTCGTTCTTGCACTTCATCCAGAGATGTAGGATACTTCTTTGATATGGATTGGCTAAAAGGTCCCTCTCGTAGGCCATTGATGAGGCCCATGATGGCGGCCTCTGTTGGTAGACTTTGTATATCTAGACATGTTTTGTTGAATCTTTCCATGTAGTTTTAAAGACTTTTCTGATCTCTTTGCTTGATTCCTAATAGACTGGGGGCGCACTTAGCCTTGTCTTTTTGGATGGAAAATCTGGCCAGGAACTTTTTTGCTAAGTCATCAAAGTTTGAGATGGACTTTGGAGGTAG
The DNA here is from genome assembly GCF_059453495.1 of Arachis ipaensis. Taxonomy (NCBI): domain Eukaryota; kingdom Viridiplantae; phylum Streptophyta; class Magnoliopsida; order Fabales; family Fabaceae; genus Arachis; species Arachis ipaensis. Next base: position 141,676,872 of record NC_142436.1, read on the forward strand.
GTTGTCGAACCATCTGATTGCTGTCTTTGTGAGAGTTGTTGGAAAAGCTTTGCAGCGAACTGCATCTGAGGCGTCGGTAAGGTACATTCTACTTCTGAAATTGCTGAGGTAATGGTTGGGATCTGTAGTGCCATCGTACAAAATCATATCCGGAAGTTTGAAGTCTTTAGGGATTTTGGTCTTCATGATTTCCCTAGTGAACGGATCTTGATCTTTGTGAGCTTTATCCTTAGGGGTGGACCGAGTAGTTTTGGTGTTGAGGTCGGTTTCGAGTTTTAGAAGTTTATCTTCTAATTCTTTTTCCAGTTGCTTTAAACGATCTTGAAGCGCTACTATTACTCCCGGATTTGATGAGTTTTTGTCCCCGTTAGATTCTGGGGTATCTTTCAGTGTATTGCCTGCGTTTTTGTGCGGTGTTCTATCCTATAGATCTGAGTCGTGGTCGTTGTCATGGTCGTCCGCCATGGTGATGGGATGACTTCCAGGTTCCCCGGCAACGGCGCCAATGTTCCGAGGGTTACCTGAAACAGGAGGTCGATCTCGGATGAGAACTTCTGTACTGGTCGGTGCTGACGTGTCCGGCTGGTGAGTGGCGATCGGAGCGGTTGCGTCCGACTTGTTGGACCGATTGCACTGCTGATCCTTTGTCACCGGAGGGTGGAGGGTACCTGCAAGGGACTCCGATGCTTAAGTTAGCAAGGGTATTAAGCAGGTTTTTAGTAGAATCAGAGTATGAGTTATACCTGGGTGCTCCAGTGTATTTATAATAGTTGTAGAGTGACCTTTTTAGATAAGATAAGTTAGTTATCTTATCTTATCTTATCTTTGAGTGAGGTCGTCTTATCTTCAAGGGAACCGCCCTTTATCTCTATAGGCTTGGGCTGCCTTTGGATTTGGGTCGTGTTCCTCTGTTTGAGCCCCTTACTGGGCTTTCTCGTCGATTTGACTGAGATCTTTGAGAAGAGGTCGGGTATTCTGACCTGAAGAGGTCGGTCGCTTTATTACTGAACATCCCAGATCGGATAGCTCAACCCAGGGTGTGAACAGTTTCCTTTTGAATGCGGAACGTTTTTCTTTCTTCTTCTTTAATTTTTGCAAACGCGTGTTCCTTACCTTGGGAACGTGTGATGGTTTTTAATGCCCCATTAATTCTTTTAATGTTCCATTTCCTTTGCCTCCCGCTTTCTCATTTCATTTTGAATTACACTAAAACTTTCTCCTTTCTGTTTCTTCTTTCTCTTTTCTCGCTGTAACTTCCTTCTTTCTCTTTTATTCTTTTGATTCGTTCGTGCCTCTTCATTCTCTGGCTCCAAGTTTTCACGTCTTCGTGCCTTCCTTGGAGTGGTTGTTGGTGTGAGCTCGCCGTCCGTCTTCATCGCCTTTCTTACTTTTATAGGTTGGTCCTCTTTTCTTCTTCTTTCTTCCCGCATTTTTGGAAAGTTTTGATCTTGCTTGAGAGGTGTTCGAACTGTTTGGGTATTGTTCATACCCTGGGTCGAGCTATCCGACCCGGGATGTTCAGTAATAAGGCTACCGACCTCTTCAGGTCAGATTATCCGACCTCTTCTCAAAGAGCTCGGCCAAATCGACAGGAAAGCCCAGTAAAGGGCCCAAATAGAGGAACACGACCCAAATCCAAAGGCAATCCAAGCCTATAGAGATAAAGGCGGTTTCCTTGAAGATAAGCTGACCTCACCCAAAAGATAAGATAACTTATCTTATCTAAGAAGGTCAGCCCACGACCATTATAAATACACTGGAGCACCCAGGTATAACTCATACTCTGATTCTACTAAAAACCTATTTAATACCCATGCTAACTTAAGTATCGGAGTCTCTTGCAGGTACCTCCCACCCTCCGGTGACGAAGGATCAGCAGCACATCCAGTATAACAAGTCGGACACGACAGCTCCGCCACTCACAGCCAGACACGTCATCTCTGATCAGCCCAGAAGATCTCATCTGAGATCGGCCTACAGTTTCAGGTAACCCTCGGAACATTGGCGCCGTTGCCGGAGAACCTGGAAGTCATCCCATCACCATGGCAGACGACCATGACAATGACCACGACTCAGATCTAGAGGATAGAACACCGCACAAAAATACGGACACAACACTGAAAGATACCCCGGAATCTAACGGGGACAAAAACTCATTAAATTCAGGAGTGATAGAAGCGCTTCAAGATCGTTTAAAGCAACTTGAAAAAGAAACCCAGCATCAACGAGAAGTGGGAAAGGATCTACAAAGAGAGGTAAGGCGACGCCGAGAATTAGAAGATAAACTTCTAAAACTCGAAGCCGATCTCAAAGCCAAAGCTACTCGGTCCACCCCTGAGGACAACTCTCGCAAAGATCAAGATCCATTCACTAGGGAGATCATGAAGACCAAAATCCCCAAGGACTTCAAACTTCCAGATATGACTTTATACGATGGCACTACAGATCCCAACCATCACCTCAGCAATTTCAGAAGTAGAATGTACCTCACCGACACCTCAGATGCAGTTCGCTGCAAAGCTTTTTCAACTACTCTCACAAAGACAGCAATTAGATGGTTCGATAACTTACCTCCAAAGTTCATCTCAAGCTTTGATGACTTAGCCAAAAAGTTCCTGGCCAGATTCTCCATCCAAAAAGATAAGGCTAAGCACGCCCTCAGTCTACTAGGAATCAAGCAAGGAGATCGGGAAAGTCTTCACAACCACATAGAAAGATTCAACAAAATATGCCTAGACATACAAAGCCTACCAACAGAGGCCGCCATCATGGGCCTCATCAATGGCCTACGAGAGGGACCTTTTAGCCAATCTATATCAAAGAAATACCCCACATCTCTGGATGAAGTGCAAGAACGAGCGGAGAAATACATCAACATGGAAGAAAATTCTCGACTAAGAGAAACCTCAAAATCCAGATCTACCTACCGAGATAAAGATAAAGAGCCCAAAAAGAAAGAAGATCAACAAGGGGAAAAAATTAAAAAATATCATAATTACACCCCTCTTCGGGTGTCCCTTGTGGATGTTTACAAAGAAGTCTGCCACACAGAAAAAATATCCCCAGCTCGGCCACTCAAAGGCAAAAGAGGAGGAGGAAACCGGAACGAATATTGTGAATACCATCGCGTCCGTGGACATTCCACCAACGAATGCTTCGACCTAAAAAATGTCATAGAAAAATTGGTAAGAGAAGGAAAACTAGATCGATATCTGGCCACCCGAGACGATGAGCAAAGAAAAAGGAGGAGGGACGAGGAGGTTGGACGAACTGAGCGATCACCTCGTACACCAGAAAGACATGTTCATATGATACACGGAGGGTTTGCAGGAGGAGGAATCTCCAAATCATCTCGCAAAAGATATCTCAAAGAAGTATATCATGTCGAAGGAAAGGAGAAAGCACCCAACATCCCTGCAATTACGTTTACCAAAGAAGATGCATCCGGTATCATCTCAGGACACGACAATCCCATGGTCTCACCATTATACTGGCAAATGCAAATCTCCACTGCACACTGATAGACCAAGGGAGCTCCGCTGACATCTTATTCAAAACTACCTTCGACAAGCTCGGCTTGGAAGATAAAGAACTTAGAGCATATCCAAACAGCCTGTTCGGACTGGGAAACACCCCAGTGCAACCACTTGGATACATCTCACTACACACAATGTTCGGAAGAGGAAACCAATCCAGAACACTCAAAATAGACTACATCGTGGTCGACGTGAGTTCAGCCTACAATGCTTTAATAGGTCGGACAACATTAAATCAACTCGACGCAATAGTCTCCACTCCACATCTATGCATGAAATTCCCAACGACAGAAGGGATAGCTACAATAAAAATAGATCAGAAGATGGCGCGCCGATATTATAACAAAAGTCTAAACCTTAGAGGCAGAGGAGAAGAATTCCACACAATTGAACTTGGTGGAGTTTAGAGGCGGAAAGAACTCCGTCCACAACTTGAAGGAGAAGTAGAGAAAGTCCAGATCGGAGACCTCCCGGACAAGACAAATAATATTGGCACGATTCTAAGAGGAGACATAAATGAATCACTCGTACAGTTCTTACGAGATAACGTTGATCTCTTTGCATGGAAAGCTGCAGACATGCCAGGCATAGACCCCGAACTGATGTGGCACAAGTTGGCAGTTTACCCAGGATCTCAGCCCATACAGCAAAGACGAAGAAAACTTGGGCCAGAACGATCCCAAGATGTGGAAGAGCAGGTACAAGCCCTATTAGAGGCAGGATTTATAAGAGAAGTCAAGTACCCACTATGGCTAGCAAACGTCGTCTTGGTGAAAAAGTCAAACGGGAAGTGGCGAATGTGCACTAATTACACTGATCTCAACAAAGCCTGCCCAAAAGACCCTTATCCACTCCCAAGTATCGACGCTCTGGTGGACGCCTCATCTGGATACAAGTACCTCTCGTTTATGGATGTATATTCCGGATACAATCAAATCCCAATGTATCCACCCGATCAAGAAAAAACTCGTTTCTAACACCAAAAGCAAACTACTGCTACATCGTAATGCCTTTTAGTCTTAAAAATGCGGGAGCTACTTATCAAAGGTTAATGAATAAAGTCTCTTCAGATCATATCGGAAAAATCATGGAAGTCTATGTGGACGATATGTTAATAAAGACACAAAGTGAAGAAACATTATTGTCTGACCTGGTCCAAGTGTTCGACACCATAAGGAAGCATGGCATGCGACTCAATCCTGTAAAATGCACCTTTGCAGTAGAAGCTGGCAAGTTCTTGGGTTTTATGCTCACACAAAGAGGAATCAAGGCAAATCCGGATAAATGTCAGGCCATACTCAACATGAAGAGTCCAACTTGTGTCAAAGAGGTACAACAACTCAACGGGAGGTTGGCAGCCTTGTCCAGATTTCTAGCAGGATCGGCAATAAGGTCTCTCCCCTTCTACACCACTCTAAGAAAGGGAAAGAAGTTCGAATGGACAATGGAGTGCAAACAAGCCTTCCAGAATTTCAAAAGATTCCTAGGACAGCCACCTATCCTATCTCGGCCACGAGAAAGAGAACCACTCATATTATACCTCGCGGTAGGGAGTCGGGCAATAGCTTCAGCGCTAATTCGGGAAGACGACAGTGGGCAACAACCTGTATACTTCATTAGTAAAGCACTACAAGGATCCGAGCTAAACTACCAAAAAATAGAAAAATTTGCCTATGCTCTCATACTAACATCTCGACGACTCCGCCTGTACTTCCAGGCTCACACTATTAAGGTTCGGACCAACCAGCCCATAAAAGGGATATTGCAGAAAACAGATCTAGCAGGCAGAATCTTGCAATGGGCAGTCGAGTTGTCCAAATTCGACCTTCAACGAAGCTCGGACGGCCATCAAATCACAACACCTGGCCGACTTCATTGCAGAATTTACAGACACTCTGAAAACCCCACAGAATGGAATCTCTACGTGGACGGCTCCTCAAATAAGACAGGAAGTGGCGCGGGCGTGATAATTGAATGTAATCAAGGAACCCAAATCAAACTTTCTCTCAAATTCGGGTTCCCTGCCTCAAACAACCAAGCCAAATATAAGGCACTACTAGCTGGTTTGAAGCTGGCTAAAGAGGTTGGAGCTCAAAAACTCATCATCTTCAGCGATTCGCAGGTGGTCACTTCACAAATAGCAGGAAGCTACCAAGCCAAGGACCCCACCATGAAAAAGTACTTGGATAAAACTAGGGAACAGCTCGGACAACTCGGGGAGTATAAGATCCGCCACATACCCCGCGAACAAAATGCCTGGGCTGATGCACTCTCAAAATTAGCCAGCACCAAATCAGGGGGCAAAAATAGAAGCCTCATCCAGGAAACACTACAGAACCCGTCAATCTCAGAAGAGGAAAAAGTCCTAGCCATAACAAGTCTAGATCAAGGATGGATGACTCCTATAATTAACTACCTTAAAACATAAATACTCCCTACAGATAAGAGGGAGGCAAAGAGGTTAAAGCGGGAGGCACAATACTACACCATCATAAACAATACTCTTTACAAAAGAGGAATTTCATTCCCATTGTTAAAATGTGTACCGACTTCCAACACAAAGGAAGTTCTAGAAGAAGTACACAGCGGCATCTGTGGCAATCATCTCGGAACACAAGCACTCACCAAAAAAGTACTTCAGGCAGGATTTTATTGGCCAACTCTACAAAAAGAGGCCACATAGTTTGTAAAGACATGTCCACCGTATGAAAAACATGCCAACTTTCACATCGCCCCACCAGAAGAGCTCATCAGTGTAACCTCACCTTGGCCATTTGCAAAATGGGGACTCGACCTTCTCAGACCCTTTCCTCAGGGATCGGGACAAGTTAAATTCCTCATAGTAGGGATAGACTATTTCACAAAGTGAATCGAGGCAGAACCTCTAGCTAACGCCACTGCTCAAAGAAGTCGAAAATTCCTATACAGAAATATTGTCACAAGGTTCGGGGTTCCATACTCCATCACCACAGACAGTGGCACCCAATTCACAGATGCAGGCTTCAGAAAATTAGTAGCCGACTTGAACATAAAGTACCTGTTTACTTTCGTCGAACATCCCCAAGCCAATGGACAAGCCGAAGCTGCCAACAAAGTCATATTGGCCGGGTTAAAACAGAGATTACAGGACGCAAAGGGAGCTTGGGCTGAAGAACTCCCACAAGTCTTATGGGCATATCGAACAACACCACATTCCACCACAAAGGAATCACCCTTCCGATTAGTGTACGGAGTGGAGGTAATGATCCCAGTAGATATTGAAGAAGGGTCGCCTAGAGTAGTCCACTACAATGAAGAAGCCAACTCCCAACTGCAAGGGGAAGAACTCGACCTACTTCCGGAAGTCCAGGAAAGAGCTCGGATCAGGGAAGAAGCACTAAAGCATCGAATGGCTTCAAGATATAATCAAAAGGTAGTGCCACGAGGTTTCACGGAAAATGACCTCACCCTAATCTGAAATGATATCGGAACAACTCGACCTGGAGAAAGAAAGCTGGCAGCAAACTGGAAAGGACCCTACCGAGTCGTAGAAGTACTTGGGAAGGGCTACTACAGACTGTCCGAACTCGATGGACGAGAGATTCCTAGATCGTGGCACGCCTACAACCTAAGAAGGTACTATAGTTAGGGATGATAAAGGATCTTGGTATAAGGTACACTCTTTTTCCTGAAAAGGTTTTTTAATGAGGTACCAAGTTAAGACCTACAAACTATCCGACTTAAAGGGATGAAAAACTCCCGCATGTATATATTTGCACTTTCTTTTGAGTAAAATATGTTTTAGATATTCTACAAATTCTCAAGACGCATTAATCTGAAACATTCATCGTCCGATTATATAGCAACAGATCGGCAGAAAGTGAAAAACAAATTCACTGCACGATCACGATAAAGACCAACAGAGATGAAAACACAATTCATCTAAAGGTCGACCAAACAAAGATTGAACTCACCTTCTACAAATTGGCAAAGATGAAAATAGAATAATGCAAGAAGTTATCGAAAGTGATCCGGAGAAAGGACCTGACGAGGTCCTAATGGATTGTTAAATAATAACTTAAAGACTAGCCGACGTTAAGAAGTCGGACCAAGTCAACCAAAGTTATAAGTAAACCCTGGAAAGAGGTCTAGCCAACCCTATTAAAGAGGATTACTTTAACTTAGAAGGGCTCGACATGACGAAGTTGGCCCAAAACATAAAAGTTATAAAAGTAATCCCTAAAAGAGACCTGAACAAGGTCCAAGAAAGAGGATTACAAAAATAACTTAGAAGGGCCCGACATGGCGAAGTCGGCCCAAAACATAAAAGTTATAAAAGTAATCCCTGAAAGAGACCTGAACAAGGTCCAAGAAAGAGGATTACAAAAATAACTTAGAAGGGCCCGACATAGCGAAGTCGGCCCAAAACATAAAAGTTATAAAAGTAATCCCTGAAAGAGACCTAAACAAGGTCCAAGAAAGTGGATTACAAAAATAACTTAGAAGGGCCCGACATGGCCAAGTCGGCCCGAAACATAAAAGTTATAAAAGTAATCCCTGAAAGAGACCTGAACAAGGTCCAAGAAAAAGGATTACAAAAATAACTTAGAAGGGCCCGACATGGCAAAGTCGGCCCAAAACATAAAAGTTATAAAAGTAATCCCTGAAAGAGACCTGAACAAGGTCCAAGAAAGTGGATTACAAAATAACTTAGAAGGGCTCAACATCAAGAAGTCGGCCCAAAACGTAAGGTAATCCCTGAAAGAGACCTAAGCAAGGTCCAAAAAAGAGGATTACTAACAACAACTTGGACAAAACCGACATGGCGAGATCGGGCTTCCGAAAGCTTTAGCGTTATACCAAGTAAATTCGGATAAAGACCCGAACGAGGTCCAAACAACACAAATTACTAGAAACAACTTCAGGAGGCCGACATTCACAACCTCAAAGGAACCAAGCCACAAGTATGAAAAACAGAGGCAATCCAAAGAGGTCGAACAAACGAGGCTCCAACACTTCCAAAAAACCAAGAAAGATAAAGACCGACATGATATTAAAAGCATGAAGTTATAATAGAAACAAGTTCAAAGAGGCTACCCAAATCAGCCCCAAGAACTTGGGAAGCTATTTTTGTTTTCCAAAAGGAAGTTGCTAAACAAGCAACTGAAAAGTGTCAACAGTCAGCAACATCACTTACAAAATAAAAAGTTTAAAAAATCCCACAAGCCAGGCAATCTACACCAGCAGTTAGAAAATTCAGTTAACATCAGAAGGCTTTGCGGCAGCATCGACACGGGGTGAAGGAGGGCGAGTCTGAAGAGGCACTGCATCCACCGTCCCGTCATCCCGATTTAATATCTGACAATCAGGCTCTGGTTCGGGATGACTAATCCCAGCAGGAGGAGCTGAAGAACTCGGCACAACAATGACTTTGGCGACCGGCACAGGAAGGGGTTCGACATCATCGTCATCGGGATCATCAAGGACAATCTTGCCATCCTTCACAACATTATCCAGACTGAAGAGAGTAAGATCGGCCTCATGTGCAAGAACCTGAACCTGCTCCTTCAGGTTCTCATAAGCAGCAGTTACGTTGCCTACAAGGTAACCCTGGAGCTCGGCATAATCAACCCGGGCAGACTCCAACTCCTCCCTAAGACGCATCACCTCCCTGTAGGCCGTAACATAGCTATCCTTGTGCCTCAAAGCCGTGTCTTCAGCCAACTTTACAGAAGCCGCCAAGGCAATAGAACTAGCCTTCTCACCCTCCAACTCTTTCTCAAGCTTGGACACCTTCACCTCGAGCTCCTCCTTCAAACCTTTCATCCGATCGAACTCTAATTTGGCCTCCTCCATAAAGGCCTTCGTAGCATGAAGAGGAAGATCTTGAGCAGTCTGATATAAGGCCGCCCCCATATGTGCCATCTTGACACTACTTCGAGTTGAAGGAGTGACACATCATCCATAGGGAGGGCACCATAAGGACCGATCTGCTGGTCGACAAACCCAACAGCATCGAAGTCAGGGGCATCCAGATTGAAGGGTTCAACAGTTCGAGATCTTTTGGAAGGTGGAACAACCGGAGGAGAAGACGCAGCAGCAGCAGAAGACTGTGGAAGATCCACCACATGGACTCGAGGAGTAGGGATCATTCTCCTCGGGTCGGGAGAGCTCTGCACAGACGGTTTTGACGTCACCTGTGAAGACCCTTCCCCATCCGTTTTGGCCAAGATGTTCTGAGCGGCAGCAGCCTTTCTCGCCTTCTTGAAAGCTTTCATCGAGTCATTATTCTTGGCCATCTCTGTAAAATAGAAACCAGTAGTTTTACAGACCAGGAAAAGAGAGGAAAGCAAAGTAAAGACAAGAAGCAATATATATCAAGTAATACCCAATGCGGTTCGGACAAGGGAGGGGTCCTCCAAGGATTTCTTAGTATCTAGATGAGGAGGTTCCCCCCAAAGGTCCTCCAAAATAGTTACAAAAGCCTGCTCAATCTCGTCAAGTATTTCCCACGTATATCGAGATACTACTACATTCTGCTGCCAACACAGAGGGAAGGATGGCTCATCATTCGCTTCCAGAAAAAAGGGGCGAGCTCCCTCAACAGCTCGAACCTTGAAGAAATAATTCTTGAAGTCCCTAAAGGACTCGTCATACATGGTAAAAACCTTATGTCCTTGTGCAGCTCTAAAAGAAACCCACGAGGCTTTCTTTTTCGAAGAAACCCCGGGCTTAGTTAAAACAAACAAGTAAAGGAAAAGAGTTTGAGAAGGGGTAACATCCAATTCTTTGCAAAGAAGCTGAAAAATCTTAATAAAATCCCAAGAGTTCGGGTGAAGCTGGGACGGAGCTACATTACACGACCATAGCAAATCGGTCTCAAAGGAAGTAAAAGGAAAAGTAATGTCCAACTGGCTGAAAAAATAGTCGTAAGCATAAAAGAAAGGGCGCTCCCCTTGGGTTGGGACAAGAAAGCAAACCCTCTCCTCGGAGTCAGGTGCCACCAATTCATAATTCCTCTCTTGACCTCTACTCTTGCAGAGACGGTGATGTTTTCTAAGCTCTACACAAAATTCAGAATTGGCTAAAGAAACACACAGCAACACCAGGGAGTCTAACCAATCAGACATTCCCTCGGGAACTTTAGAAGACGCCTCGACAATATTTTTGCAAGAAGACATGGCCAACTAGTCCTACAAACAAGAAAAGAAGAGCGTATAACTAAAAAACATATCGGACAAAAGTCAAAACAACTCAGCTAGTATAGTTCAGACAGCACAAACAACAAAAGGAAAACCCCAGGACCCACACCAAAGATCCAGGGGCATCCTTTGGAGGCAGTGACAGAGTAAGGACCCAGGAAAAATCTACAAGGCTAAAATCTGGACAAAACCCTCGACGAAGAAAAAACCCCCTTTTCCAGACAAACAACAACACGAAGAGAAAGACAAAGCAAAAGAAAGAACGTTATCTGCTACAAAGTCTATCAGCAAAGAAAACCACAAAAGGCACAGTCTTTTTCAAAAGATCATCAAACAGTTCATCAACCCAAAATTCCAAAATATGAAGGCGACAGTCAAAAATAGTAAGCAAACATGCAAACAAGCAAAACCTCAATCATCGGAAGAAACGCCAAAAGCATGCATTACAACAGTAAATTTGAGCATAACGACGCAAAAGGTTCAGACTTTCCAGCATACATTCCGAAAATTAAAGCTTTATCAAAAGACAACCGAAGGCAAAACGATGAAAGAAGTGAAGAAACAGAAAGAAAAATCAACCTGAACAAAGGAGGAAGCTTCGATAGGAGATGGAAGATGGAGAGACGGAATCGCCTTTCAAAGAAACACCCAGAAATTGCCAAATGACGCCGCAACGCAAAAAACGCAAAATTCAGGTGAGAACAGAAAGCGAGAGAATAAAAGGGGAAGTTACAAAGAGAAACGAAGAAGAGAAACCATTTTTGTGTAAAATTCAAAATAAAAGAGCCAAGGGAAACAGAGCATTAAAAAGCAATTAATAAAGGTATTAAACCCTCGCACATTCCCAAGGCTAGGACGCTAATACAAAAAGCGCGCGCTCTCAGAGGAAAACGAAAGAAGAAACGTTCCACATTCAAAAACAAAGACTCTACAAAGAAAGAAAGAAGTCGACGAATGCTCTAGTTCGGCTTCATCAAAGAAGGATCGAAGTCCTAAGAACTAGGACTCGACCTCAAAAAAGACCGAGCTCGAGCAGGGGCACTGTTCATACCCTGGGTCGAGCTATCCGACCCGGGATGTTCAGTAACAAGGCGACCGACCTCTTCAGGTCAGATTATCCGACCTCTTCTCAAAGAGCTCGGCCAAATCGACTGGAAAGCCCAGTAAAGGGCCCAAATAGAGGAACATGACCCAAATCCAAAGGTAATCTAAGCCTATAGAGATAAAGGCGGTTCCCTTGAAGATAAGCTGACCTCACCCAAAAGATAAGATAAGATAACTAACTTATCTTATCTAAGAAGGTCAGCCCACGACCATTATAAATACACTGGAGCACCCAGGTATAACTCATACTCTGATTCTACTAAAAACCTGTTTAATACCCATGCTAACTTAAGCATCGGAGTCTCTTGCAGGTACTCCCCACCCTCCGGTGACGAAGGATCAGCAGCGCATCCAGTATAACAAGTCGGACACAACAGCTCCGGCTGCCACTAACAGCCGGACACGTCATCTCCGATCAGCTCAGAAGATCTCGTCCGAGATCGGCCTACAGTTTCAGGTAACCCTCGGAACAGGTATAGATTGTTGACTTCTCTTCTCTGTGTTCTTACCCTGTTGTTGCCTCCAAAGGGTGCCCCTGGACTTTCGTGTAAGTCCTGGGGTTTCCCTTTTACTGCTGTATCTGACACTTGATGTTTTGCTGTTATTGTCCGAATTGTTTCCTTATTTGCCTGAGTTGTTTGGTAGTAACCCCATTTTTCTTTTTCTCACTAACATTGCTAAGATGTCTACTAACATTGCTAAGATGGCATGTCTGACTGGCTGGATTCCATAGTTTTAATGTGTGTTACTGTGGCTGACCCTGAGTACTGTGTGCAACTTAGGAGGTTCCATAGAATATGTAGGGATAGGGATGAGGAGAAGAATTATGAGTTGGTGTCGCCGGACTCTGAGGAGAGGGTTTGTTTTCCTTCCTTAACTCCGGGGGAACGACCCTGACCTGATATGGTTAGGACCTTTTCTTCCTCCGAGGTTGATGGATTTTGTAGTATTTCTTGGATGAGGCTTCTATTATTGCCCCCTGGTTTGGTGTTGGCTAGTTTTGAAAGTGCACCAGCTCAGGTATTCTGTTCCTAAGGTATATGTCGGACCTCATATCCCCCGAATTGTCCGAGCTGTTGGTGCTGGTTAGTTTTGAAAGTGCATCAGCTCGGGCATTCTGTTCCCGAGGTATATGTCGGACCTCATATCCCCCGAATTGTCCGAGCTGTTCTCTGGTTTTGTCCAGGGTCCCCCAAATTGTCCGTGCTGTTCTCTAGTTTTGTCCAGGGTCCCTCGAATTGTCCGAGGTATTTTTTCATGGTGGGATCCTTAGCTTGGAATCTTCCTTCTATTTGTGAGGTGACTACTTGTGAATCACTGGACACGGTAAGCTCCTACCTTCTTAGCCAGCCTTAAACCAGCCAGTAGTGCCTCGTATTCAGTTTGGTTATTTGGCTCGATTTAGGTTACCTTATCGCTTTCTATAATTACACCTGCACCACTCTCGGTTTTGTTTGAAGAGTCATCCACGTAGAGATTCCATTTTGTGGGAGTTCCCGGGGTGTCAGTGTACTCTATAATGAAGTCGGCAAGATATTGTGATTTGATGGCTGTCCAAGCTTCATATCAAAGATCAAATTCGGATAACTCGACTGCCCACTGTAGGATTCTTCCAGCTAAGTCTGTTTTCTGTAAGATGCCTTTTATGGGCTGGTTGGTCCGAACTCTGATAGTGTGAGCTTGAAATTGTGACGTATAAAGGCTCCAAAGACTTGGTGCTCTGATCTCAATACATAATTGTCACAACCTCGATACAACTAACCAGCAAGTGCACTGGGTCGTCCAAGTAATACCTTACGTGAGTAAGGGTCGAATCCCACGGAGATTGTTGGTATGAAGCAAGCTATAGTCACCTTGCAATTCTCAGTCAGGCAGATATAAATGGATAATGATGTTTTCGAATTTTAAATAATAGAATAGGGATAGAGGTACTTATGTAAATCATTGGTGAGAGTTTCAGATAAGCGTATGGAGATGCTTTCGTTCCTCTGAACCTCTGCTTTCCTGCTGTCTTCATCCAATCAGTCTTGCTCCTTTCCATGGCTGGCTTTATGTAATGCATCCCATTGTCAATGGCTACTTTCGGTCATCTCTCGGGAAAATGATCCAGTGCCCTGTCACGGCACGGCTAATCGTCTGGAGGCATCACCCTTGTCAATGGTTGCATCTTGTCCTCTCTGTGAATACTATGCAAACATGCTCTGTCACAGCATGGCTATTCATCCGTCGGTTCTCGATCATGTCGGAATAGAATCCATTGATTCTTTTGCGTCTGTCACTAACGCCCCACACTCGCGAGTTTGAAGCTCGTCACAGTCATTCATTCATTGAATCCTACTCGGAATACCACAGACAAGGTTTAGACCTTCCGGATTCTCTTGAATGCCGCCATCATTCTAGCTTACGCCACGAAGATTCTGGTTAGGAGATCTAAGAGATAATCATTCAGTCTAATGTAGAACGGAAGTGGTTGTCAGGCACGCGTTCATAGGGAATGATGATGATTGTCACATTCATCACATTCAGGTTGAACTGCGAATGAATATCTTAGAAGCGAAACAAGATGAATTGAATAGAAACAGTAGTACTTGCATTAATCTTTGAGGAACAGCAGAGCTCCACACCTTAATCTATGGAGTGTAGAAACTCTACCGTATGAAAATACATAAGTGAAGGTCCAGGCATGGCCGAGATGGCCAGCCCCTCTGATCTAAGAACAATGCGCTCAAAGATGATCAAAGGATCAAAAGGTAATCCAAAGATGTCTAATACAATAGTAAAATGTCCTATTTATAATAAACTAGCTACTAGGGTTTACATGAGTAAGTAATTGGTGCATAAATCCACTTCTGGGGCCCACTTGGTGTGTGCCTGGGCTGAGCTTTAAGTGTTGCACGTGTAGAGGCCATTTGTGGAGTTGAACGCCAGTTTTAGTGCCAGTTTGGGCGTTCAACTCTGGTTTTGGCTCCTTTCTGGCGCTGGACTCCAGAATTGAGCAGAGAGCTGGCGTTGAATGCCGGTTTACGTCGTCTAAACTTAGCCAAAGTATGGACTATTATATATTTCTGGAAAGCCCTGGATGTCTACTTTCCAACGCAATTGGAAGCGCGCCATTTCGAGTTCTGTAGCTCCAGAAAATCCACTTTGAGTGCAGGGAGGTCAGAATCCAACAGCATCAGCAGTCCTTCTTCAACCTCTGAATCTGATTTCTGCTCAAGTCCCTCAATTTCAGCCAGAAAATACCTGAAATCACAGAAAAACACACAAACTCATAGTAAAGTCCAGAAATGTGAATTTAGCATAAAAACTAATGAAAACATCCCTAGTAATGACTAAATCCTACTAAAAACATACTAAAAACAATGCCAAAAAGCGTATAAATTATCCGCTCATCACAACACCAAACTTAAATTGTTGCTTGTCCCCAAGCAACTAGAAATCAAATAGGATAAAAAGAAGAGAATATACTATAAATTCCAAACTATCAATGAAACAGAGCTTCAATCAGATGAGCGGGACTTATAGCTTTTTGCCTCTTGAATAGTTTTGGCATCTCACTTTATCCATTGAAGTTCAGAATGATTGGCTTCTATAGGAACTCAGAGTTCAGATAGTGTTATTGATTCTCCTAGTTCAGTATGATGATTCTTGAACACAGCTTATTTTATGAGTCTTGGCCGTGGCCCTAAGCACTTTGTTTTCCAGTATTACCACCGGATACATAAATGCCACAGACACATAATTGGGTGAACCTTTTCAGATTGTGACTTAGCTTTGCCAAAGTCCCCAATTAGAGGTGTCCAGGGTTCTTAAGCACACTCTTTTTTTTTTTTGCTTTGCCCTTGCCTTTTGGTTTTAAGGGATATTGGCTTTTTCTGCTTGCTTTTTTTTTTTCTTTCTATTTTTTTTCGCCTATTTTTTTTTTTTTTGAATACAAGCTTTGTTCTTTGCTGCTTTTTCTTGCTTCAAGAATCATTTTTTTGTGATTTTTCAGATTATCAAATAACATGTCTCCTAGTCATCATTCTTTCAAGAGCCAACATATTTAACATTCTTAAACAACAACTTCAAAAGACATATGCACTGTTCAAGCATACATTCAGAAAACAAGAAGCATTGTCACCACATCAATATAATTAAACTAAGTTCAAGGATAAATTAAAAACTCATGTACTTCTTGTTCTTTTGAATTAAAACATTTTTCATTTAAGAGAGGTGATGGATTCATAGGACATTCATAACTTTAAGACATAGTTACTAACTACTAATGATCATGTAATGAAAACACAAACATAGATAAGCACATAACATAAAAAAAACGAAAAACAGAAGAAATAAGAACAAGGAATGAGTCCACCTTAGTGATGATGGCGTTTCCTTCTTGAGGCACCAAGGATGTCCTTGAGCTCTTCTATGTCTCTTCCTTGTCTTTGTTGCTCCTCCTTCATTGCTTTTTGATCTTCTCTTATTTCATGAAGGATGACGGAGTGCTCTTGCTGTTCCACCCTTAATTGTCCCATGTTGGAACTCAATTCTTCTAGGGAGGTATTAATTTGCTCCCAATAGTTTTGTGGAGGAAAATGCATTTGAGGCATCTCCGGGATCTCATGGTGATGAGCTTCCTGCGCCTCTTGAGCTCCATGAGTGGGCTCTCTTGCTTGCTCCATCTTTTTCTTAGTGATGGGCTTGTCTTCCTTAATAGGAATGTCCCCTTCTATGAATGCTCCAGCTGAGTAACATAGATGGCAAATAAGATGAGGAAAAGCTAGCCTTGCCATGGGAGAGGACTTGTCAGCTATTTTGTAGAGTTCGTGAGGTATAATCTCATGAACTTCCACCTCTTCTCCAATCATGATACTATGGATCATGATGGCCCGGTCTATAGTAACTTCAGACCGGTTGCTAGTGGGAATGATTGAGCACTGAATGAACTCCAACCATCCTCTAGCTACAGGCTTGAGGTCCAATCTTCTCAGTTGAACCGGCTTGCCTTTGGAGTCAATCTTCCATTGAGCTCCTTCCTCACATATGTCCATAAGGACTTGGTCCAACCTTTGATCAAAGTTGACCCTTCTTGTGTAGGGGCGTTCATCTCCTTGCATCATAGGCAAGTTAAATGCCAACCTCACATTTTCCGGACTAAAATCTAAGTATTTCCCCCGAACCATTGTTACATAGTTCTTTGGATCCGGGTTCTTACTTTGATCATGGTTCTTGGTGATCCATGCATTGGCATAGAACTCTTGAACCATTAGGATGCCGACTTGTTGGATGGGTTTTGTTAGAACTTCCCAACCTCTTCTTTGAATCTCATGTCGGATCTCCGGATACTCATTTCTTTTGAGTTGGAAGGGGACCTCGGGGATCACCTTCTTCTTGGCCACAACATCATAGAAGTGGTCTTGATGGGATTTAGAGATGAACCTTTACATCTCCCATAACTCGTATGTGGAAGCTTTTGTCTTCCCTTTCCCTCTTCTAGAGGATTCTCCGGTCTTAGGTGCCATCAATGGTAATGGAAAAACAAAAAAAAGCTATGCTTTTACCACACCAAACTTAGAATATTGCTCACCCTCGAGCAATAAACAAAAGAATAGAAGAAGAAGAAGAAGAAAGAAGGAGAGGGAGAGGGGGATATGGTTTCGGCCAAGAGGAGTGTGTTGTGTGAATTTGGTGGAGAATGGAGAGCTTTATATAGGGAAGGGAGGGGGGTTTAAAGTTCGGCCATATGGGTGGGTTTGGGTGGGAAATTGGTTTTGAATTTTGAAGGTAGGTGGGGTTTATGAGGTAGGTTTATGGGGAAGAGTGGATGGATGTGAGTGGTGAAGAGGTGATGGGGAGGAGAGATTGAGGTGATTGGTGAAGGGTTTATGGGAAAGAGTGTTTATGGGGTTGTGTGAAAGAAGGGTGAGAAGAAGTGAGTGGAGGTAGTGGGGATCCTGTGGGGTCCACAGATCCTGAGTGGATCCTGTGGGGTCCACAGATCCTGAGGTGTTCAAGGATTTCAACCTTACACCCTTTAGGCATGTAAAAATGCCTTTGCACCCAACTCTGGGCGTTCAGCGCCAGGTTGGTGCCCATTTTGGGCGTTCAGCGCCCATTTGTGTGCCATTTCTGGCGTTGAACGCCAGAACCATGCTTGTTCTGGGCGTTCAGCGCCAGAATGTTGCCATTTTGGGCGTTCAGCGCCAGAACCATGCTCTGTTCTGGCGCTGAACGCCAGACAGATGCTCCTCCAGGGTGTGATTTTTTTCTTCTGCTGTTTTTGATTCCATTTTTGATTTTTTTTTTTTGTTTATTTTGTGGCTCCACATGATCATGAACCTATAAAGACATAAAACTTAGAAAGATATAGTTAGATAAATAAAAATTGGGTTGCCTCCCAACAAGCGCTTCTTTAATGTCAATAGCTTGACAGTGGGCTCTCATGGAGCCTCACAGATGTGCAGAGCTTTGTTGAAACTCTCCAACACCAAACTTGGAGTTTGGATATGGGAGTTCAACACCAAACTTAGAGTTTGGATATGGCCGCCCAACACCAAACTTAGAGTTTGACTGTGGGGGCTCTGGTTGACTCTGCTTTGAGAGAAGCTTTTTCTGCTTCCTCTCCATGATGGCAGAGGGAGATCCTTGAGTTTTAAGCACAAGGGAGTTCTCATTCCATTGAAGGACTATTTCACCTCTGTCAACATCAATCACAGCTCTTGCTGTGGCCAGGAAAGGTCTTCCTAGGATGATGGATTCATCCTCTTCCTTTCCAGTGTCCAGGACTATGAAATCAGCAGGGATGTAAAGGCCCTCAACCTTTACTAATATGTCCTCTACTTGTCCATAAGCCTGTTTTCTTGAATTGTCTGCCATCTCTAATGAGATTTTAACAGCTTGCACCCCATAGATTCCCAGTTTCTCTATTACAGAGAGGGGCATGAGGTTTATCCCTGAACCAAGGTCACACAATGCTCTGAATGTCATGGTGCCTATGGTACAAGGTATTAGGAACTTTCCAGGATCCTGTTTCTTCTGAGGCAATCTCAGTTGATCCAGATCACTCAGTTCACTGGTGAACAGGGGAGGTTCATCTTTCCAAGTCTCAATACCAAATAATTTGGCATTCAGCTTCATGATTGCACCAAGAAACTTGGCAGTTTGCTCTTCAGTGACATCCTCATTCTCTTCAGAAGAGGAATACTCATCAGAGCTCATGAAGGGCATAAGGAGGTTCAATGGAATCTCTATGGTCTCTAGATGAGCCTCAGATTCCTTTGGTTCCTCAGAGGGAAGCTCCTTATGGATCACTGGACATCCCAGGAGGTCTTCCTCTTGGGGATTCACGTCCTCCACTCCCCTTGTAGGTTCGGCCATTTTGCTTATGTCAATGGCCTTGCACTCTCCTTTTGGGTTCTCTTCTGTATTGCTTGGGAGAGTACTGGGAGGGATTTCAGTGATCCTTTTACTCAGCTGGCCCACTTGTGCTTCCAGATTTCTAATGGAAGACCTTGTTTCATTCATGAAACTTATAATGGCCTTAGATAGATCAGAGACTAAGTTTGCTAAATTAGAAGAATTTTGTTCAGAGTTCTCTGTCTGTTGCTGAGTGGATGATGGAAAAGGTTTATTATTGTTAAACCTGTTTCTTCCACCATTATTAAAGCCTTGTTGAGGCTTTTGATCCTTCCATGAGAAATTTGGATGATTTCTCCATGATGAGTTATAGGTGTTCCCATAAGGTTCACCTAAGTAATTTACCTCTGCTATTGCAGGGTTCTCAGGATCATAGGCTTCTTCTTCAGAAGGTGCCTCTTGAGTACTGTTGGATGCAGTTTGCATTCCATTCAGACTCTGAGAAATCATATTGACTTGTTGAGTCAATATTTTATTCTGAGCCAATATGGCATTCAGAGTATCAATCTCAAGAACTCCCTTCTTCATAGGCGTCCCATTACTCACAGGATTCCTTTCAGAAGTGTACATGAACTGGTTATTAGCAACCATGTCAATGAGTTCTTGAGCTTCTGCAGGCGTTTTCTTTAGGTGAATGGATCCACCTGCAGAGGTGTCCAATGACATCTTTGATAAGTCAGACAGACCATCATAGAATATGTTCAGGATGGTCCATTCTGAAAGCATGTCAGAGGGACACTTTTTGGTCAGTCCTTTGTATCTCTCCCAAGCTTCATAGAGGGATTCACCATCCTTCTGTTTGAAGGTTTGAACATCCACTCTAAGCTTACTAAGCTTTTGAGGAGGAAAGAACTTGGCTAAGAAAGCCTTGACCAGCTTATCCCAAGAGTCCAGGCTGTCTTTAGGTTGAGAATCCAACCATATTCTAGCTCTGTCTCTTACAGCAAAAGGGAAAAGCATGAGCCTGTAGACTTCAGGATCTACTCCATTAGTCTTAACAGTATCACATATCTGCAAGAATTCAGTTAAGAACTGAAAGGGATCTTCAGATGGAAGTCCATGAAACTTGCAGTTTTGCTGCATCAGAGAAACTAATTGAGGTTTCAGCTCAAAGTTGTTTGCTCCAATGGCAGGAATGGAGATGCTTCTTCCATAAAGATTGGAATTAGGTGCAGTAAAGTCACCAAGCATTCTCCTTGCATTATTGTTGGGTTCGGCTGCCATCTCCTTTACTTGTTCGAAATTTTCAATCAAGTTGTCTCTGGATTGTTGTAATTTAGCTTCTCTTAATTTTCTCTTCAGAGTCCTTTCAGGTTCTGGATCAGCTTCAACAAGAATGCCTTTTTCTCTGTCCCTGCTCATAAGAAAGAGGAGAGAAAAAGAAAAGAAGAGGAATCCTCTATGTCACAGTAAAGAGGTTCCTTATTGTTAGTAGAAGAAAAGAAGAAATTCGAACACAGATAGAAGAGGGGGTTCGAATTTGGTGATGATGTGAGGAAGAGATGTTAGTAGATGGATAAATAATAAGAAGGAGATGAGAGGGAGAGAGAATTTTCGAAAAATATTTTTGAAAAAAAAAGAGTTAGTGATTTTTGAAAATTGTTTTTGAAAAAGGTTAGTAGTTTTTCGAAAATTCAAATAAAAAGATAAAATAATTAGTTAATTAAAAAGAAATTTTGAAAAAGGGGAAGGATGTTTTCGAAAATTAGAGAGAGAGAGTTAGTTAGGTGGTTTTGAAAAAGATAAGAAACAAACAAAAAGTTAGTTAGTTAATTGAAACAAATTTTGAAAGGGTGAGAAGTTAGGAAGTTAGAAAAGATATTTTGAAATCAAATTTTTGAAAAAGATAAGATAAGAAGATATTTTTTTTTAAAAGATATGATTGAAATTAGTTTTGAAAAAGATTTGATT
The DNA here is from genome assembly GCF_059453495.1 of Arachis ipaensis. NCBI lineage: Eukaryota > Viridiplantae > Streptophyta > Magnoliopsida > Fabales > Fabaceae > Arachis > Arachis ipaensis. The sequence continues at coordinate 141,698,005 of NC_142436.1, forward strand.
TTAAAAATCTCAATTAATGACTTGATTCATAAGAAATCACAAGATATGATTCTAGAACTTAAAGTTTGAATCTTTCTTAACAAGCAAGTAACAAACTTCAAATTTTTGAATCAAAACATTAATTGATTAAGTTATTTTCGAAAATTTTATATAAAAATAGGAAAAAGATTTTTGAAAAATATTTTTGGAATTTTCGAAAATAACTAAGAATTTTGAAAAAGATTTGATTTTTGAAAAAGATTTTGAAAAAGATGAGATTTTCAAATTGAAAATTTGATTTGACTCATAAGAAACAACTTGATTTTAAAAATTTTTGAAAAAGTCAACTCAAATTTTCGAATTTGATGAGAGAAAAAGGGAAAAATATTTTTTTTTTTATTTTTGAATTTTTATGATGCAAGAGAAAAACACTAAAAAGATGCAATGCATGAAATTTTTAGATCAAAACATGTGATGCATGCAAGAATGCTATGAATGTCAAGATGAACACCAAGAACACTATGAATGTCAAGATGAACATCAAGAACAAAATTTTGAAAAATTTTGATGCAAAGAAAACATGCAAGACACCAAACTTAGAAATCTTTCATGTATAGACACTAAGATTTCAATAATGCATATGAAAAACATGAAAAGACACCAAACAAAAAATCATCAAGATCAAACAAGAGGACTTACCAAGAACAACTTGAAGATCATGAAGAACACTATGAATGCATGAAATTTTCGAAAAATGCAAGATGCATATGCAAGTGACACCAAACTTATAACATGACTCAAGACTCAAACAAGAAACATGAAATATTTTTTATTTTTATGATTTTCTAATTTTTTTGGATTTTTTTCGAAAATTATATGAAAAAGAAAAATAAGGATTCCAAAATTTTTAATATGAATTCCAGGAATCTTGCCATGTTAGTCTAAAGCTTCAGTCCAGGAATTAGACATGGCTCACTAGCCAGCCAAGCTTTCAATGAAAGCTCCAGTCCAAAACACTAGACATGGCCAATGGCCAGCCAAGCTTCAGCATGTAAAAAATCAGGCATATAAGTTTTCTTTTTTGTCATGTGGAAGCCTCAGTCCAAGAGAATTTAGACATGGCTTTACAACCAGCCAGGCTTCAACATGCTTCATGAAACACTAGAATTCATTCTTAAAAATTTTGAATAAATTTTTTTTTTTTTGAAAACATTTTTATTTTTTTTTTTCGAAAGCAGATGAGAAAATTTTAGAAATATTTTTGAAAAATTTTTGAAAATAAAAAAGAAAATTACCTAATATGAGCAACAAGATGAACCGTTAGTTGTCCAAACTCGAACAATCCCCGGCAACGGCGCCAAACTCTTTGTGCTGTTGCCGGATCGAACTTGGCACTGATGTTACCGGACCAAAAGCTTGCCGAAAACTCGAACAATCCCCGGCAACGGCGCCAAAAACTTGGTGCACGAAATTGTGATGTCTAAAGGCTCCAAAGACTTGGTGCTCTGATCTCAATACATAATTGTCACAACTTCGATACAACTAACCAGCAAGTGCACTGGGTCGTCCAAGTAATACCTTACGTGAGTAAGGGTCGAATCCCACGGAGATTGTTGGTATGAAGCAAGCAATAGTCACCTTGCAATTCTCAGTCAGGCAGATATAAATGGATAATGATGTTTTCGAATTTTAAATAATAGAATAGGGATAGAGGTACTTATGTAAATCATTGGTGAGAGTTTCAGATAAGCGTATGGAGATGCTTTCGTTCCTCTGAACCTCTGCTTTCCTGCTGTCTTCATCCAATCAGTCTTGCTCCTTTCCATGGCTGGCTTTATGTAATGCATCCCATTGTCAATGGCTACTTTCGGTCATCTCTCGGGAAAATGATCCAGTGCCCTGTCACGGCACGGCTAATCGTCTGGAGGCATCACCCTTGTCAATGGTTGCATCTTGTCCTCTCTGTGAATACTATGCAAACATGCTCTGTCACAGCATGGCTATTCATCCGTCGGTTCTCGATCATGTCGGAATAGAATCCATTGATTCTTTTGCGTCTGTCACTAACGCCCCACACTCGCGAGTTTGAAGCTCGTCACAGTCATTCATTCATTGAATCCTACTCGGAATACCACAGACAAGGTTTAGACCTTCCGGATTCTCTTGAATGCCGCCATCATTCTAGCTTACGCCACGAAGATTCTGGTTAGGAGATCTAAGAGATAATCATTCAGTCTAATGTAGAACGGAAGTGGTTGTCAGGCACGCGTTCATAGGGAATGATGATGATTGTCACATTCATCACATTCAGGTTGAACTGCGAATGAATATCTTAGAAGCAAAATAAGATGAATTGAATAGAAATAGTAGTACTTGCATTAATCTTTGAGGAACAGCAGAGCTCCACACCTTAATCTATGGAGTGTAGAAACTCTACCGTATGAAAATACATAAGTGAAGGTCCAGGCATGGCCGAGATGGCTAGCCCCTCTGATCTAAGAACAATGCGCTCAAAGATGATCAAAGGATCAAAAGGTAATCCAAAGATGTCTAATACAATAGTAAAATGTCCTATTTATAACAAACTAGCTACTAGGGTTTACATGAGTAAGTAATTGGTGCATAAATCCACTTCTGGGGCCCACTTGGTGTGTGCCTGGGCTGAGCTTTAAGTGTTGCACGTGCAGAGGCCATTTGTGGAGTTGAACGCCAGTTTTAGTGCCAGTTTGGGCGTTCAACTCTGGTTTTGGCTCCTTTCTGGCGCTGGACTCCAGAATTGAGCAGAGAGCTGGCGTTGAACGCCGGTTTACGTCGTCTAAACTTAGGCAAAGTATGGACTATTATATATTGCTGGAAAGCCCTGGATGTCTACTTTCCAACGCAATTGGAAGCGCGCCATTTCGAGTTCTGTAGCTCCAGAAAATCCACTTTGAGTGCAGGGAGGTCAGAATCCAACAGCATCAGCAGTCCTTCTTCAACCTCTGAATCTGATTTCTGCTCAAGCCCCTCAATTTCAGCCAGAAAATACCTGAAATCACAGAAAAACACACAAACTCATAGTAAAGTCCAGAAATGTGAATTTAGCATAAAAACTAATGAAAACATCTCTAGTAATGACTAAATCCTACTAAAAACATACTAAAAACAATGCCAAAAAGCGTATAAATTATCCGCTCATCACAACACCAAACTTAAATTGTTGCTTGTCCCCAAGCAACTAGAAATCAAATAGGATAAAAAGAAGAGAATATACTATAAATTCCAAACTATCAATGAAACAGAGCTTCAATCAGATGAGCGGGACTTATAGCTTTTTGCCTCTTGAATAGTTTTGGCATCTCACTTTATCCATTGAAGTTCAGAATGATTGGCTTCTATAGGAACTCAGAGTTCAGATAGTGTTATTGATTCTCCTAGTTCAGTATGATGATTCTTGAACACAGCTTATTTTATGAGTCTTGGCCGTGGCCCTAAGCACTTTGTTTTCCAGTATTACCACCGGATACATAAATGCCACAGACACATAATTGGGTGAACCTTTTCAGATTGTGACTTAGCTTTGCCAAAGTCCCCAATTAGAGGTGTCCAGGGTTCTTAAGCACACTCTTTTTTTTTGCTTTGCCCTTGCCTTTTGGTTTTAAGGGATATTGGCTTTTTCTGCTTGCTTTTTCTTTTTCTTTCTATTTTTTTCGCCTTTTTTTTTTTTTTGAATACAAGCTTTGTTCTTTGCTGCTTTTTCTTGCTTCAAGAATCATTTTTTTGTGATTTTTCAGATTATCAAATAACATGTCTCCTAGTCATCATTCTTTCAAGAGCCAACATATTTAACATTCTTAAACAACAACTTCAAAAGACATATGCACTGTTCAAGCATACATTCAGAAAACAAGAAGCATTGTCACCACATCAATATAATTAAACTAAGTTCAAGGATAAATTCGAAACTCATGTACTTCTTGTTCTTTTGAATTAAAACATTTTTCATTTAAGAGAGGTGATGGATTCATAGGACATTCATAACTTTAAGACATAGTTACTAACTACTAATGATCATGTAATGAAAACACAAACATAGATAAGCACATAACATAAAAAAAACGAAAAACAGAAGAAATAAGAACAAGGAATGAGTCCACCTTAGTGATGATGGCGTTTCCTTCTTGAGGCACCAAGGATGTCCTTGAGCTCTTCTATGTCTCTTCCTTGTCTTTGTTGCTCCTCCTTCATTGCTTTTTGATCTTCTCTTATTTCATGAAGGATGACGGAGTGCTCTTGCTGTTCCACCCTTAATTGTCCCATGTTGGAACTCAATTCTTCTAGGGAGGTATTGATTTGCTCCCAATAGTTTTGTGGAGGAAAATGCATTTGAGGCATCTCCGGGATCTCATGGTGATGAGCTTCCTGCGCCTCTTGAGCTCCATGAGTGGGCTCTCTTGCTTGCTCCATCTTTTTCTTAGTGATGGGCTTGTCTTCCTTAATAGGAATGTCCCCTTCTATGAATGCTCCAGCTGAGTAACATAGATGGCAAATAAGATGAGGAAAAGCTAGCCTTGCCATGGGAGAGGACTTGTCAGCTATTTTGTAGAGTTCGTGAGGTATAATCTCATGAACTTCCACCTCTTCTCCAATCATGATACTATGGATCATGATGGCCCGGTCTATAGTAACTTCAGACCGGTTGCTAGTGGGAATGATTGAGCACTGAATGAACTCCAACCATCCTCTAGCTACAGGCTTGAGGTCCAATCTTCTCAGTTGAACCGGCTTGCCTTTGGAGTCAATCTTCCATTGAGCTCCTTCCTCACATATGTCCATAAGGACTTGGTCCAACCTTTGATCAAAGTTGACCCTTCTTGTGTAGGAGCGTTCATCTCCTTGCATCATAGGCAAGTTAAATGCCAACCTCACATTTTCCAGACTAAAATCTAAGTATTTCCCCCGAACCATTGTTACATAGTTCTTTGGATCCGGGTTCTTACTTTGATCATGGTTCTTGGTGATCCATGCATTGGCATAGAACTTTTGAACCATTAGGATGCCGACTTGTTGGATGGGTTTTGTTAGAACTTCCCAACCTCTTCTTTGAATCTCATGTCGGATCTCCGGATACTCATTTCTTTTGAGTTGGAAGGGGACCTCGGGGATCACCTTCTTCTTGGCCACAACATCATAGAAGTGGTCTTGATGGGCTTTAGAGATGAACCTTTCCATCTCCCATAACTCGTATGTGGAAGCTTTTGTCTTCCCTTTCCCTCTTCTAGAGGATTCTCCGGTCTTAGGTGCCATCAATGGTAATGGAAAAACAAAAAAAAGCTATGCTTTTACCACACCAAACTTAGAATATTGCTCACCCTCGAGCAATAAACAAAAGAATAGAAGAAGAAGAGGAAGAAAGAAGGAGAGGGAGAGGGGGATATGGTTTCGGCCAAGAGGAGTGTGTTGTGTGAATTTGGTGGAGAATGGAGAGCTTTATATAGGGAAGGGAGGGGGGTTTAAAGTTCGGCCATATGGGTGGGTTTGGGTGGGAAATTGGTTTTGAATTTTGAAGGTAGGTGGGGTTTATGAGGTAGGTTTATGGGGAAGAGTGGATGGATGTGAGTGGTGAAGAGGTGATGGGGAGGAGAGATTGAGGTGATTGGTGAAGGGTTTATGGGAAAGAGTGTTTATGGGGTTGTGTGAAAGAAGGGTGAGAAAAAGTGAGTGGAGGTAGGTGGGGATCCTGTGGGGTCCACAGATCCTGAGTGGATCCTGTGGGGTCCACAGATCCTGAGGTGTTCAAGGATTTCAACCTTACACCCTTTAGGCATGTAAAAATGCCTTTGCACCCAACTCTGGGCGTTCAGCGCCAGGTTGGTGCCCATTTTGGGCGTTCAGCGCCCATTTGTGTGCCATTTCTGGCGTTGAATGCCAGAACCATGCTTGTTCTGGGCGTTCAGCGCCAGAATGTTGCCATTTTGGGCGTTCAGCGCCAGAACCATGCTCTGTTCTGGCGCTGAACGCCAGACAGATGCTCCTCCAGGGTGTGATTTTTTTCTTCTGCTGTTTTTGATTCCATTTTTGATTTTTTTTGTTTATTTTGTGGCTCCACATGATCATGAACCTATAAAGACATAAAACTTAGAAAGATATAGTTAGATAAATAAAAATTGGGTTGCCTCCCAACAAGCGCTTCTTTAATGTCAATAGCTTGACAGTGGGCTCTCATGGAGCCTCACAGATGTGCAGAGCTTTGTTGAGACTCTCCAACACCAAACTTGGAGTTTGGATATGGGAGTTCAACACCAAACTTAGAGTTTGGATATGGCCGCCCAACACCAAACTTAGAGTTTGACTGTGGGGGCTCTGGTTGACTCTGCTTTGAGAGAAGCTTTTTCTGCTTCCTCTCCATGATGGCAGAGGGAGATCCTTGAGTTTTAAGCACAAGGGAGTTCTCATTCCATTGAAGGACTATTTCACCTCTGTCAACATCAATCACAGCTCTTGCTGTGGCCAGGAAAGGTCTTCCTAGGATGATGGATTCATCCTCTTCCTTTCCAGTGTCCAGGACTATGAAATCAGCAGGGATGTAAAGGCCCTCAACCTTTACTAATATGTCCTCTACTTGTCCATAAGCCTGTTTTCTTGAATTGTCTGTCATCTCTAATGAGATTTTAACAGCTTGCACCCCATAGATTCCCAGTTTCTCTATTACAGAGAGGGGCATGAGGTTTATCCCTGAACCAAGGTCACACAATGCTCTGAATGTCATGGTGCCTATGGTACAAGGTATTAGGAACTTTCCAGGATCCTGTTTCTTCTGAGGCAATCTCAGTTGATCCAGATCACTCAGTTCACTGGTGAACAGGGGAGGTTCATCTTCCCAAGTCTCAATACCAAATAATTTGGCATTCAGCTTCATGATTGCACCAAGAAACTTGGCAGTTTGCTCTTCAGTGACATCCTCATTCTCTTCAGAAGAGGAATACTCATCAGAGCTCATGAAGGGCATAAGGAGGTTCAATGGAATCTCTATGGTCTCTAGATGAGCCTCAGATTCCTTTGGTTCCTCAGAGGGAAGCTCCTTATGGATCACTGGACATCCCAGGAGGTCTTCCTCTTGGGGATTCACGTCCTCCACTCCCCTTGTAGGTTCGGCCATTTTGCTTATGTCAATGGCCTTGCACTCTCCTTTTGGGTTCTCTTCTGTATTGCTTGGGAGAGTACTGGGAGGGATTTCAGTGATCCTTTTACTCAGCTGGCCCACTTGTGCTTCCAGATTTCTAATGGAAGACCTTGTTTCATTCATGAAACTTATAATGGCCTTAGATAGATCAGAGACTAAGTTTGCTAAATTAGAAGAATTTTGTTCAGAGTTCTCTGTCTGTTGCTGAGTGGATGATGGAAAAGGTTTATTATTGTTAAACCTGTTTCTTCCACCATTATTAAAGCCTTGTTGAGGCTTTTGATCCTTCCATGAGAAATTTGGATGATTTCTCCATGATGAGTTATAGGTGTTCCCATAAGGTTCACCTAAGTAATTTACCTCTGCTATTGCAGGGTTCTCAGGATCATAGGCTTCTTCTTCAGAAGGTGCCTCTTGAGTACTGTTGGATGCAGTTTGCATTCCATTCAGACTCTGAGAAATCATATTGACTTGTTGAGTCAATATTTTATTCTGAGCCAATATGGCATTCAGAGTATCAATCTCAAGAACTCCCTTCTTCATAGGCGTCCCATTACTCACAGGATTCCTTTCAGAAGTGTACATGAACTGGTTATTAGCAACCATGTCAATGAGTTCTTGAGCTTCTGCAGGCGTTTTCTTTAGGTGAATGGATCCACCTGCAGAGGTGTCCAATGACATCTTTGATAAGTCAGACAGACCATCATAGAATATGTTCAGGATGGTCCATTCTGAAAGCATGTCAGAGGGACACTTTTTGGTCAGTCCTTTGTATCTCTCCCAAGCTTCATAGAGGGATTCACCATCCTTCTGTTTGAAGGTTTGAACATCCACTCTAAGCTTACTAAGCTTTTGAGGAGGAAAGAACTTGGCTAAGAAAGCCTTGACCAGCTTATCCCAAGAGTCCAGGCTGTCTTTAGGTTGAGAATCCAACCATATTCTAGCTCTGTCTCTTACAGCAAAAGGGAAAAGCATGAGCCTGTAGACTTCAGGATCTACTCCATTAGTCTTAACAGTATCACATATCTGCAAGAATTCAGTTAAGAACTGAAAGGGATCTTCAGATGGAAGTCCATGAAACTTGCAGTTTTGCTGCATCAGAGAAACTAATTGAGGTTTCAGCTCAAAGTTGTTTGCTCCAATGGCAGGAATGGAGATGCTTCTTCCATAAAGATTGGAATTAGGTGCAGTAAAGTCACCAAGCATTCTCCTTGCATTATTGTTGGGTTCGGCTGCCATCTCCTTTACTTGTTCGAAATTTTCAATCAAGTTGTCTCTGGATTGTTGTAATTTAGCTTCTCTTAATTTTCTCTTCAGAGTCCTTTCAGGTTCTGGATCAGCTTCAACAAGAATGCCTTTTTCTCTGTCCCTGCTCATAAGAAAGAGGAGAGAAAAAGAAAAGAAGAGGAATCCTCTATGTCACAGTAAAGAGGTTCCTTATTGTTAGTAGAAGAAAAGAAGAAATTCGAACACAGATAGAAGAGGGGGTTCGAATTTGGTGATGATGTGAGGAAGAGATGTTAGTAGATGGATAAATAATAAGAAGGAGATGAGAGGGAGAGAGAATTTTCGAAAAATATTTTTGAAAAAAAAAGAGTTAGTGATTTTTGAAAATTGTTTTTGAAAAAGGTTAGTAGTTTTTCGAAAATTCAAATAAAAAGATAAAATAATTAGTTAATTAAAAAGAAATTTTGAAAAAGGGGAAGGATGTTTTCGAAAATTAGAGAGAGAGAGTTAGTTAGGTGGTTTTGAAAAAGATAAGAAACAAACAAAAAGTTAGTTAGTTAATTGAAACAAATTTTGAAAGGGTGAGAAGTTAGGAAGTTAGAAAAGATATTTTGAAATCAAATTTTTGAAAAAGATAAGATAAGAAGATATTTTTTTTTTAAAAGATATGATTGAAATTAGTTTTGAAAAAGATTTGATTTTAAAAATCTCAATTAATGACTTGATTCATAAGAAATCACAAGATATGATTCTAGAACTTAAAGTTTGAATCTTTCTTAACAAGCAAGTAACAAACTTCAAATTTTTGAATCAAAACATTAATTGATTAAGTTATTTTCGAAAATTTTATATAAAAATAGGAAAAAGATTTTTGAAAAATATTTTTGGAATTTTCGAAAATAACTAAGAATTTTGAAAAAGATTTGATTTTTGAAAAAGATTTTGAAAAAGATGAGATTTTCAAATTGAAAATTTGATTTGACTCATAAGAAACAACTTGATTTTAAAAATTTTTGAAAAAGTCAACTCAAATTTTCGAATTTGATGAGAGAAAAAGGGAAAAATATTTTTTTTTTATTTTTGAATTTTTATGATGCAAGAGAAAAACACTAAAAAGATGCAATGCATGAAATTTTTAGATCAAAACATGTGATGCATGCAAGAATGCTATGAATGTCAAGATGAACACCAAGAACACTATGAATGTCAAGATGAACATCAAGAACAAAATTTTGAAAAATTTTGATGCAAAGAAAACATGCAAGACACCAAACTTAGAAATCTTTCATGTATAGACACTAAGATTTCAATAATGCATATGAAAAACATGAAAAGACACCAAACAAAAAATCATCAAGATCAAACAAGAGGACTTACCAAGAACAACTTGAAGATCATGAAGAACACTATGAATGCATGAAATTTTCGAAAAATGCAAGATGCATATGCAAGTGACACCAAACTTATAACATGACTCAAGACTCAAACAAGAAACATGAAATATTTTTTATTTTTATGATTTTCTAATTTTTTTGGATTTTTTTCGAAAATTATATGAAAAAGAAAAATAAGGATTCCAAAATTTTTAATATGAATTCCAGGAATCTTGCCATGTTAGTCTAAAGCTTCAGTCCAGGAATTAGACATGGCTCACTAGCCAGCCAAGCTTTCAATGAAAGCTCCAGTCCAAAACACTAGACATGGCCAATGGCCAGCCAAGCTTCAGCATGTAAAAAATCAGGCATATAAGTTTTCTTTTTTGTCATGTGGAAGCCTCAGTCCAAGAGAATTTAGACATGGCTTTACAACCAGCCAGGCTTCAACATGCTTCATGAAACACTAGAATTCATTCTTAAAAATTTTGAATAAATTTTTTTTTTTTTTGAAAACATTTTTATTTTTTTTTTTCGAAAGCAGATGAGAAAATTTTAGAAATATTTTTGAAAAATTTTTGAAAATAAAAAAGAAAATTACCTAATATGAGCAACAAGATGAACCGTTAGTTGTCCAAACTCGAACAATCCCCGGCAACGGCGCCAAACTCTTTGTGCTGTTGCCGGATCGAACTTGGCACTGATGTTACCGGACCAAAAGCTTGCCGAAAACTCGAACAATCCCCGGCAACGGCGCCAAAAACTTGGTGCACGAAATTGTGATGTCTAAAGGCTCCAAAGACTTGGTGCTCTGATCTCAATACATAATTGTCACAACTTCGATACAACTAACCAGCAAGTGCACTGGGTCGTCCAAGTAATACCTTACGTGAGTAAGGGTCGAATCCCACGGAGATTGTTGGTATGAAGCAAGCAATAGTCACCTTGCAATTCTCAGTCAGGCAGATATAAATGGATAATGATGTTTTCGAATTTTAAATAATAGAATAGGGATAGAGGTACTTATGTAAATCATTGGTGAGAGTTTCAGATAAGCGTATGGAGATGCTTTCGTTCCTCTGAACCTCTGCTTTCCTGCTGTCTTCATCCAATCAGTCTTGCTCCTTTCCATGGCTGGCTTTATGTAATGCATCCCATTGTCAATGGCTACTTTCGGTCATCTCTCGGGAAAATGATCCAGTGCCCTGTCACGGCACGGCTAATCGTCTGGAGGCATCACCCTTGTCAATGGTTGCATCTTGTCCTCTCTGTGAATACTATGCAAACATGCTCTGTCACAGCATGGCTATTCATCCGTCGGTTCTCGATCATGTCGGAATAGAATCCATTGATTCTTTTGCGTCTGTCACTAACGCCCCACACTCGCGAGTTTGAAGCTCGTCACAGTCATTCATTCATTGAATCCTACTCGGAATACCACAGACAAGGTTTAGACCTTCCGGATTCTCTTGAATGCCGCCATCATTCTAGCTTACGCCACGAAGATTCTGGTTAGGAGATCTAAGAGATAATCATTCAGTCTAATGTAGAACGGAAGTGGCTGTCAGGCACGCGTTCATAGGGAATGATGATGATTGTCACATTCATCACATTCAGGTTGAACTGCGAATGAATATCTTAGAAGCGAAACAAGATGAATTGAATAGAAACAGTAGTACTTGCATTAATCTTTGAGGAACAGCAGAGCTCCACACCTTAATCTATGGAGTGTAGAAACTCTACCGTATGAAAATACATAAGTGAAGGTCCAGGCATGGCCGAGATGGCTAGCCCCTCTGATCTAAGAACAATGCGCTCAAAGATGATCAAAGGATCAAAAGGTAATCCAAAGATGTCTAATACAATAGTAAAATGTCCTATTTATAACAAACTAGCTACTAGGGTTTACATGAGTAAGTAATTGGTGCATAAATCCACTTCTGGGGCCCACTTGGTGTGTGCCTGGGCTGAGCTTTAAGTGTTGCACGTGCAGAGGCCATTTGTGGAGTTGAACGCCAGTTTTAGTGCCAGTTTGGGCGTTCAACTCTGGTTTTGGCTCCTTTCTGGCGCTGGACTCCAGAATTGAGCAGAGAGCTGGCGTTGAACGCCGGTTTACGTCGTCTAAACTTAGGCAAAGTATGGACTATTATATATTGCTGGAAAGCCCTGGATGTCTACTTTCCAACGCAATTGGAAGAGCGCCATTTCGAGTTCTGTAGCTCCAGAAAATCCACTTTGAGTGCAGGGAGGTCAGAATCCAACAGCATCAGCAGTCCTTCTTCAACCTCTGAATCTGATTTCTGCTCAAGCCCCTCAATTTCAGCCAGAAAATACCTGAAATCACAGAAAAACACACAAACTCATAGTAAAGTCCAGAAATGTGAATTTAGCATAAAAACTAATGAAAACATCTCTAGTAATGACTAAATCCTACTAAAAACATACTAAAAACAATGCCAAAAAGCGTATAAATTATCCGCTCATCACAACACCAAACTTAAATTGTTGCTTGTCCCCAAGCAACTAGAAATCAAATAGGATAAAAAGAAGAGAATATACTATAAATTCCAAACTATCAATGAAACAGAGCTTCAATCAGATGAGCGGGACTTATAGCTTTTTGCCTCTTGAATAGTTTTGGCATCTCACTTTATCCATTGAAGTTCAGAATGATTGGCTTCTATAGGAACTCAGAGTTCAGATAGTGTTATTGATTCTCCTAGTTCAGTATGATGATTCTTGAACACAGCTTATTTTATGAGTCTTGGCCGTGGCCCTAAGCACTTTGTTTTCCAGTATTACCACCGGATACATAAATGCCACAGACACATAATTGGGTGAACCTTTTCAGATTGTGACTTAGCTTTGCCAAAGTCCCCAATTAGAGGTGTCCAGGGTTCTTAAGCACACTCTTTTTTTTTTGCTTTGCCCTTGCCTTTTGGTTTTAAGGGATATTGGCTTTTTCTGCTTGCTTTTTCTTTTTCTTTCTATTTTTTTTCGCCTATTTTTTTTTTTTTTTGAATACAAGCTTTGTTCTTTGCTGCTTTTTCTTGCTTCAAGAATCATTTTTTTGTGATTTTTCAGATTATCAAATAACATGTCTTCTAGTCATCATTCTTTCAAGAGCCAACATATTTAACATTCTTAAACAACAACTTCAAAAGACATATGCACTGTTCAAGCATACATTCAGAAAACAAGAAGCATTGTCACCACATCAATATAATTAAACTAAGTTCAAGGATAAATTCGAAACTCATGTACTTCTTGTTCTTTTGAATTAAAACATTTTTCATTTAAGAGAGGTGATGGATTCATAGGACATTCATAACTTTAAGACATAGTTACTAACTACTAATGATCATGTAATGAAAACACAAACATAGATAAGCACATAACATAAAAAAAACGAAAAACAGAAGAAATAAGAACAAGGAATGAGTCCACCTTAGTGATGATGGCGTTTCCTTCTTGAGGCACCAAGGATGTCCTTGAGCTCTTCTATGTCTCTTCCTTGTCTTTGTTGCTCCTCCTTCATTGCTTTTTGATCTTCTCTTATTTCATGAAGGATGACGGAGTGCTCTTGCTGTTCCACCCTTAATTGTCCCATGTTGGAACTCAATTCTTCTAGGGAGGTATTGATTTGCTCCCAATAGTTTTGTGGAGGAAAATGCATTTGAGGCATCTCCGGGATCTCATGGTGATGAGCTTCCTGCGCCTCTTGAGCTCCATGAGTGGGCTCTCTTGCTTGCTCCATCTTTTTCTTAGTGATGGGCTTGTCTTCCTTAATAGGAATGTCCCCTTCTATGAATGCTCCAGCTGAGTAACATAGATGGCAAATAAGATGAGGAAAAGCTAGCCTTGCCATGGGAGAGGACTTGTCAGCTATTTTGTAGAGTTCGTGAGGTATAATCTCATGAACTTCCACCTCTTCTCCAATCATGATACTATGGATCATGATGGCCCGGTCTATAGTAACTTCAGACCGGTTGCTAGTGGGAATGATTGAGCACTGAATGAACTCCAACCATCCTCTAGCTACAGGCTTGAGGTCCAATCTTCTCAGTTGAACCGGCTTGCCTTTGGAGTCAATCTTCCATTGAGCTCTTTCCTCACATATGTCCATAAGGACTTGGTCCAACCTTTGATCAAAGTTGACCCTTCTTGTGTAGGGGCGTTCATCTCCTTGCATCATAGGCAAGTTAAATGCCAACCTCACATTTTCCGGACTAAAATCTAAGTATTTTCCCCGAACCATTGTTACATAGTTCTTTGGATCCGGGTTCTTACTTTGATCATGGTTCTTGGTGATCCATGCATTGGCATAGAACTCTTGAACCATTAGGATGCCGACTTGTTGGATGGGTTTTGTTAGAACTTCCCAACCTCTTCTTTGAATCTCATGTCGGATCTCCGGATACTCATTTCTTTTGAGTTGGAAGGGGACCTCGGGGATCACCTTCTTCTTGGCCACAACATCATAGAAGTGGTCTTGATGGGCTTTAGAGATGAACCTTTCCATCTCCCATAACTCGGATGTGGAAGCTTTTGTCTTCCCTTTCCCTCTTCTAGAGGATTCTCCGGTCTTAGGTGCCATCAATGGTAATGGAGAAACAAAAAAAAGCTATGCTTTTACCACACCAAACTTAGAATATTGCTCACCCTCGAGCAATAAACAAAAGAATAGAAGAAGAAGAAGAAGAAAGAAGGAGAGGGAGAGGGGGATATGGTTTCGGCCAAGAGGAGTGTGTTGTGTGAATTTGGTGGAGAATGGAGAGCTTTATATAGGGAAGGGAGGGGGTTTAAAGTTCGGCCATATGGGTGGGTTTGGGTGGGAAATTGGTTTTGAATTTTGAAGGTAGGTGGGGTTTATGAGGTAGGTTTATGGGGAAGAGTGGATGGATGTGAGTGGTGAAGAGGTGATGGGGAGGAGAGATTGAGGTGATTGGTGAAGGGTTTATGGGAAAGAGTGTTTATGGGGTTGTGTGAAAGAAGGGTGAGAAGAAGTGAGTGGAGGTAGGTGTGGATCCTGTGGGGTCCACAGATCCTGAGGTGTTCAAGGATTTCAACCTTACACCCTTTAGGCATGTAAAAATGCCTTTGCACCCAACTCTGGGCGTTCAGCGCCAGGTTGGTGCCCATTTTGGGCGTTCAGCGCCCATTTGTGTGCCATTTCTGGCGTTGAACGCCAGAACCATGCTTGTTCTGGGCGTTCAGCGCCAGAATGTTGCCATTTTGGGCGTTCAGCGCCAGAACCATGCTCTGTTCTGGCGCTGAACGCCAGACAGATGCTCCTCCAGGGTGTGATTTTTTTCTTCTGCTGTTTTTGATTCCATTTTTGATTTTTTTTTGTTTATTTTGTGGCTCCACATGATCATGAACCTATAAAGACATAAAACTTAGAAAGATATAGTTAGATAAATAAAAATTGGGTTGCCTCCCAACAAGCGCTTCTTTAATGTCAATAGCTTGACAGTGGGCTCTCATGGAGCCTCACAGATGTGCAGAGCTTTGTTGAGACTCTCCAACACCAAACTTGGAGTTTGGATATGGGAGTTCAACACCAAACTTAGAGTTTGGATATGGCCGCCCAACACCAAACTTAGAGTTTGACTGTGGGGGCTCTGGTTGACTCTGCTTTGAGAGAAGCTTTTTCTGCTTCCTCTCCATGATGGCAGAGGGAGATCCTTGAGTTTTAAGCACAAGGGAGTTCTCATTCCATTGAAGGACTATTTCACCTCTGTCAACATCAATCACAGCTCTTGCTGTGGCCAGGAAAGGTCTTCCTAGGATGATGGATTCATCCTCTTCCTTTCCAGTGTCCAGGACTATGAAATCAGCAGGGATGTAAAGGCCCTCAACCTTTACTAATATGTCCTCTACTTGTCCATAAGCCTGTTTTCTTGAATTGTCTGTCATCTCTAATGAGATTTTAACAGCTTGCACCCCATAGATTCCCAGTTTCTCTATTACAGAGAGGGGCATGAGGTTTATCCCTGAACCAAGGTCACACAATGCTCTGAATGTCATGGTGCCTATGGTACAAGGTATTAGGAACTTTCCAGGATCCTGTTTCTTCTGAGGCAATCTCAGTTGATCCAGATCACTCAGTTCACTGGTGAACAGGGGAGGTTCATCTTCCCAAGTCTCAATACCAAATAATTTGGCATTCAGCTTCATGATTGCACCAAGAAACTTGGCAGTTTGCTCTTCAGTGACATCCTCATTCTCTTCAGAAGAGGAATACTCATCAGAGCTCATGAAGGGCATAAGGAGGTTCAATGGAATCTCTATGGTCTCTAGATGAGCCTCAGATTCCTTTGGTTCCTCAGAGGGAAGCTCCTTATGGATCACTGGACATCCCAGGAGGTCTTCCTCTTGGGGATTCACGTCCTCCACTCCCCTTGTAGGTTCGGCCATTTTGCTTATGTCAATGGCCTTGCACTCTCCTTTTGGGTTCTCTTCTGTATTGCTTGGGAGAGTACTGGGAGGGATTTCAGTGATCCTTTTACTCAGCTGTCTCACTTGTGCTTCCAGATTTCTAATGGAAGACCTTGTTTCATTCATGAAACTTACAGTGGCCTTAGATAGATCAGAGACTAAGTTTGCTAAATTAGAAGAATTTTGTTCAGAGTTCTCTGTCTGTTGCTGAGTGGATGATGGAAAAGGTTTATTATTGTTAAACCTGTTTCTTCCACCATTATTAAAGCCTTGTTGAGGCTTTTGATCCTTCCATGAGAAATTTGGATGATTTCTCCATGATGAGTTATAGGTGTTCCCATAAGGTTCACCTAAGTAATTTACCTCTGCTATTGCAGGGTTCTCAGGATCATAGGCTTCTTCTTCAGAAGGTGCCTCTTGAGTACTGTTGGATGCAGTTTGCATTCCATTCAGACTCTGAGAAATCATATTGACTTGTTGAGTCAATATTTTATTCTGAGCCAATATGGCATTCAGAGTATCAATCTCAAGAACTCCCTTCTTCATAGGCGTCCCATTACTCACAGGATTCCTTTCAGAAGTGTACATGAACTGGTTATTAGCAACCATGTCAATGAGTTCTTGAGCTTCTGCAGGCGTTTTCTTTAGGTGAATGGATCCACCTGCAGAGGTGTCCAATGACATCTTTGATAAGTCAGACAGACCATCATAGAATATGTTCAGGATGGTCCATTCTGAAAGCATGTCAGAGGGACACTTTTTGGTCAGTCCTTTGTATCTCTCCCAAGCTTCATAGAGGGATTCACCATCCTTCTGTTTGAAGGTTTGAACATCCACTCTAAGCTTACTAAGCTTTTGAGGAGGAAAGAACTTGGCTAAGAAAGCCTTGACCAGCTTATCCCAAGAGTCCAGGCTGTCTTTAGGTTGAGAATCCAACCATATTCTAGCTCTGTCTCTTACAGCAAAAGGGAAAAGCATGAGCCTGTAGACTTCAGGATCTACTCCATTAGTCTTAACAGTATCACATATCTGCAAGAATTCAGTTAAGAACTGAAAGGGATCTTCAGATGGAAGTCCATGAAACTTGCAGTTTTGCTGCATCAGAGAAACTAATTGAGGTTTCAGCTCAAAGTTGTTTGCTCCAATGGCAGGAATGGAGATGCTTCTTCCATAAAGATTGGAATTAGGTGCAGTAAAGTCACCAAGCATTCTCCTTGCATTATTGTTGGGTTCGGCTGCCATCTCCTTTACTTGTTCGAAATTTTCAATCAAGTTGTCTCTGGATTGTTGTAATTTAGCTTCTCTTAATTTTCTCTTCAGAGTCCTTTCAGGTTCTGGATCAGCTTCAACAAGAATGCCTTTTTCTCTGTCCCTGCTCATAAGAAAGAGGAGAGAAAAAGAAAAGAAGAGGAATCCTCTATGTCACAGTAAAGAGGTTCCTTATTGTTAGTAGAAGAAAAGAAGAAATTCGAACACAGATAGAAGAGGGGGTTCGAATTTGATGATGTGAGGAAGAGATGTTAGTAGATGGATAAATAATAAGAAGGAGATGAGAGGGAGAGAGAATTTTCGAAAAATATTTTTGAAAAAAAAAGAGTTAGTGATTTTTGAAAATTGTTTTTGAAAAAGGTTAGTAGTTTTTCGAAAATTCAAATAAAAAGATAAAATAATTAGTTAATTAAAAAGAAATTTTGAAAAAGGGGAAGGATGTTTTCGAAAATTAGAGAGAGAGAGTTAGTTAGGTGGTTTTGAAAAAGATAAGAAACAAACAAAAAGTTAGTTAGTTAATTGAAACAAATTTTGAAAGGGTGAGAAGTTAGGAAGTTAGAAAAGATATTTTGAAATCAAATTTTTGAAAAAGATAAGATAAGAAGATATTTTTTTTTTAAAAGATATGATTGAAATTAGTTTTGAAAAAGATTTGATTTTAAAAATCTCAATTAATGACTTGATTCATAAGAAATCACAAGATATGATTCTAGAACTTAAAGTTTGAATCTTTCTTAACAAGCAAGTAACAAACTTCAAATTTTTGAATCAAAACATTAATTGATTAAGTTATTTTCGAAAATTTTATATAAAAATAGGAAAAAGATTTTTGAAAAATATTTTTGGAATTTTCGAAAATAACTAAGAATTTTGAAAAAGATTTGATTTTTGAAAAAGATTTTGAAAAAGATGAGATTTTCAAATTGAAAATTTGATTTGACTCATAAGAAACAACTTGATTTTAAAAATTTTTGAAAAAGTCAACTCAAATTTTCGAATTTGATGAGAGAAAAAGGGAAAAATATTTTTTTTTTATTTTTGAATTTTTATGATGCAAGAGAAAAACACTAAAAAGATGCAATGCATGAAATTTTTAGATCAAAACATGTGATGCATGCAAGAATGCTATGAATGTCAAGATGAACACCAAGAACACTATGAATGTCAAGATGAACATCAAGAACAAAATTTTGAAAAATTTTGATGCAAAGAAAACATGCAAGACACCAAACTTAGAAATCTTTCATGTATAGACACTAAGATTTCAATAATGCATATGAAAAACATGAAAAGACACCAAACAAAAAATCATCAAGATCAAACAAGAGGACTTACCAAGAACAACTTGAAGATCATGAAGAACACTATGAATGCATGAAATTTTCGAAAAATGCAAGATGCATATGCAAGTGACACCAAACTTATAACATGACTCAAGACTCAAACAAGAAACATGAAATATTTTTTATTTTTATGATTTTCTAATTTTTTTGGATTTTTTTCGAAAATTATATGAAAAAGAAAAATAAGGATTCCAAAATTTTTAATATGAATTCCAGGAATCTTGCCATGTTAGTCTAAAGCTTCAGTCCAGGAATTAGACATGGCTCACTAGCCAGCCAAGCTTTCAATGAAAGCTCCAGTCCAAAACACTAGACATGGCCAATGGCCAGCCAAGCTTCAGCATGTAAAAAATCAGGCATATAAGTTTTCTTTTTTGTCATGTGGAAGCCTCAGTCCAAGAGAATTTAGACATGGCTTTACAACCAGCCAGGCTTCAACATGCTTCATGAAACACTAGAATTCATTCTTAAAAATTTTGAATAAATTTTTTTTTTTTTTGAAAACATTTTTATTTTTTTTTTTCGAAAGCAGATGAGAAAATTTTAGAAATATTTTTGAAAAATTTTTGAAAATAAAAAAAAATTACCTAATCTGAGCAACAAGATGAACCGTTAGTTGTCCAAACTCGAACAATCCCCGGCAACGGCGCCAAAAACTTGGTGCTGTTGCCGGATCGAACTTGGCACTGATGTTACCGGACCAAAAGCTTGCCGAAAACTCGAACAATCCCCGGCAACGGCGCCAAAAACTTGGTGCACGAAATTGTGATGTCTAAAGGCTCCAAAGACTTGGTGCTCTGATCTCAATACATAATTGTCACAACTTCGATACAACTAACCAGCAAGTGCACTGGGTCGTCCAAGTAATACCTTACGTGAGTAAGGGTCGAATCCCACAGAGATTGTTGGTATGAAGCAAGCTATAGTCACCTTGCAATTCTCAGTCAGGCAGATATAAATGGATAATGATGTTTTCGAATTTTAAATAATAGAATAGGGATAGAGGTACTTATGTAAATCATTGGTGAGAGTTTCAGATAAGCGTATGGAGATGCTTTCGTTCCTCTGAACCTCTGCTTTCCTGCTGTCTTCATCCAATCAGTCTTGCTCCTTTCCATGGCTGGCTTTATGTAATGCATCCCATTGTCAATGGCTACTTTCGGTCATCTCTCGGGAAAATGATCCAGTGCCCTGTCACGGCACGGCTAATCGTCTGGAGGCATCACCCTTGTCAATGGTTGCATCTTGTCCTCTCTGTGAATACTATGCAAACATGCTCTGTCACAGCATGGCTATTCATCCGTCGGTTCTCGATCATGTCGGAATAGAATCCATTGATTCTTTTGCGTCTGTCACTAACGCCCCACACTCGCAAGTTTGAAGCTCGTCACAGTCATTCATTCATTGAATCCTACTCGGAATACCACAGACAAGGTTTAGACCTTCCGGATTCTCTTGAATGCCGCCATCATTCTAGCTTACGCCACGAAGATTCTGGTTAGGAGATCTAAGAGATAATCATTCAGTCTAATGTAGAACGGAAGTGGTTGTCAGGCACGCGTTCATAGGGAATGATGATGATTGTCACATTCATCACATTCAGGTTGAAGTGCGAATGAATATCTTAGAAGCGAAACAAGATGAATTGAATAGAAACAGTAGTACTTGCATTAATCTTTGAGGAACAGCAGAGCTCCACACCTTAATCTATGGAGTGTAGAAACTCTACCGTATGAAAATACATAAGTGAAGGTCCAGGCATGGCCGAGATGGCCAGCCCCTCTGATCTAAGAACAATGCGCTCAAAGATGATCAAAGGATCAAAAGGTAATCCAAAGATGTCTAATACAATAGTAAAATGTCCTATTTATAATAAACTAGCTACTAGGGTTTACATGAGTAAGTAATTGGTGCATAAATCCACTTCTGGGGCCCACTTGGTGTGTGCCTGGGCTGAGCTTTAAGTGTTACACGTGCAGAGGCCATTTGTGGAGTTGAACGCCAGTTTTAGTGCCAGTTTGGGCGTTCAACTCTGGTTTTGGCTCCTTTCTGGCGCTGGACTCCAGAATTGAGCAGAGAGCTGGCGTTGAACGCCGGTTTACATCATCTAAACTTAGCCAAAGTATGGACTATTATATATTGCTGGAAAGCCCTGGATGTCTACTTTCCAACGCAATTGGAAGCGCGCCATTTCGAGTTCTGTAGCTCCAGAAAATCCACTTTGAGTGCAGGGAGGTCAGAATCCAACAGCATCAGCAGTCCTTCTTCAACCTCTGAATCTGATTTCTGCTCAAGTCCCTCAATTTCAGCCAGAAAATACCTGAAATCACAGAAAAACACACAAACTCATAGTAAAGTCCAGAAATGTGAATTTAGCATAAAAACTAATGAAAACATCCCTAGTAATGACTAAATCCTACTAAAAACATACTAAAAACAATGCCAAAAAGCGTATAAATTATCCGCTCATCAAAGGTCGTCAAAACTTGTGATGGATCTTGGAGGCAAACTGTCGAACCACTTTATTGTTGTCTTCATTAGGGTAGTCGGGAAGGCTTTGCAACAAATAGCATCCGAGGCATTAGTGAGATACATTCTGCTTCTGAAATTGTTGAGGTGATGGCTTGGATCCGATGTGCCGTCGTACGGGGTCATGTCGGGAGCTTTGAAGTCCTTTGGGACTTTAGCTTTCATGATCTCTTTGGTGAATGGGTCTTGATCTTTGTGGGGGCTATCTTCATGACTGGATCGAGCGGTCTTAGTTTCGAGATCGGCTTCTAGCCTTAAGAGCTTGTCCTCTAGCTTTCGACGTCGTCTTGTTTCTCTCCGAAGGTCTCTTTCGGCTTCATGTTCATGTTCAGCTTCTTGTTCTAGCTGTTTAAGGTGATTCTGTTGCTCATGGATAGCTTCCAAAATTTTTGTGTTTGGGGGTTGCTTATCTCCCCCATTTTGAGGTGTGTCTTTGGAGGTGGCATCCGTGTTTTTGTTTGGCGTTCTACCCACCAAACCAGAGTTGTGGTCATTGTCATGGTCGTCCGCCATGGTGTTTTTGTCTATGCTTAGGGAATTTCTACTCTAACCAAACACCGCTGTCCCACAGCCTTCGCCAACCTATCCTCCATGCGATCCCATCGCCATCGCCTTCCGAACCTCCTCAATCCCAGTAGAAAGCACAATTAATAACAATGCAAGTAATTCACAAGTAAAAGCATACGAAGCAAGTAGATCAAGTAAGCAAATAGGCATGTTATTTAATTAGGCATACAATTACAAGTCGGCAAAGCAAACAAACAGATAGAAAATGCATACGATGAATGCCTGCCCTACTGGCTATGATATCACATTGTCGGTTCAACTGCCAACCCGACACATCTCCATGGAGACGTCGCCCTTCAGAATTATCAATGGGAACCCCCGAGATATAGTGCTCGAATCATTGTCCAGGGTTTTGCGCCTGCACGCTCTATTGATCTGAAGGGATGCGAGTAGAATACTCTTGCCTCAGACCTCACATCTCAACGTAAGCGGGATTAACCACCGTCCTTACGCCGCCGCCGCTACCTCGACAGGCGGGATTAACCACCGTCCCTGCTGGGCGCATAGCGTCTCATAATCTCAGTAAAAACATTATTTTAGTGGTTTTCAAAAAAAAAATTTCAGTATACAGAGATTCATCATCTCAATCCGAGTCCTCAACTCATCTCAACCACTGTCCATTCATAACTCAATTTCCAAATATCAAAAGTTCATCATTCCTCATCACATACATCAATCATCCTTCACCTAATGTCAAACCATTCTCAGCACGTCAGAAACCTAGGCCTCCGTTTTCTAATTTATCATAACATCATGTACTAGAACCCTTAAGTTATATCCCATGTTCTATTACTCAAAACTAGGCCCAAAAGTCCTAAAATGGTGTTATAGAGGCTTACAACCTTGTTAGGAAGGTAGAATAGTTGAAAAACAAGAAAAATTTGAGAAACAGGATGTGTGCGTCCGCACAGGGGTCTGTGCGTGCACATGCCCAGGAAATTTTTAAAAGTGTGCATACGCACAGGTGTCAAAACTAAAAAGGTCTATTCACATGCACAACCTGTGTCAGTGCCCCCAACAGACTGGCCTTCCCGACGTGTGTGTCCGCACAGGCCTGTGCGTCCGCACAGGTTGAAATTATTCTTTAGATATGCACGCGCACAAGCTGTGCTAGCACTGCAAACAGAACGCAGTTCCCTGCCTGTGCATGCGCACAGGTGTGTGCATCCGCACAGGTCAAAATTTTTCGCAGGGTGTGCGTCCGCACGAGAGTGTGCGCTCGCACATATCAGAAATCATGAAATTATGCAACTTCGCAGAATTTCAGATTTTTAACACCAACTTTGAATGATCATAACTTCCTCTTCAAAATTTCAATTTTCAAAAAATTTATATCGATTTAAAAGGTTTTCAAAGATCTTTAATTCTAAACAATTTTCAATCAATTTTGAAAACCGAGGCAAAAGTTATGATCGAACAAAGTTCATCAAGAACTAACTTTTACCCAAAATTACAATTTCCACAATTCCTTTATAAAACACAACCAAGACCAAACCAAACCATTCCAAACTCCAATTCTCATCAAAATCAACACCCTATGGCATATTACACCAAGCTTACCACATATTTCTTCACTTTACCTCGTCCTCAATCTCCATATTGATATATCACATATAATCAAACCTCATTAATATATTCCCAATCAATTAACATCAATATCACATTTATCAACATAATTCACTCCCCAACTTCAAAAATCATTCATCCTCATCATACCACTATCAATTATCAATATCTAACTCAAAAATCATCATTTTATCATACATCATCATACAATAGCATCCAACAACTCATCAACCATTCAAATCCAATCCTATCCTATGGGTCACTAGCCTAAGTGTCCATGAATATTATATACTACATAGAGGAAACTAAAATCATACCTTGGGCGATCCCCTATATGTCCAAAACTCAAAATTGAGCACTAGAGAGCTTTTAACCAAAATCCAAACTTTCACTTCCACTCCAATAAGCACAATTAAGTTCCAAAAGCTCCCAAAGCCAGAATAATCAAACTATATACATATAAATCACCTCAATCAACCTAGGGTTCCAATTAAATATAAATTCACAAGGGTTTAATGGCTCTTACCTATTCCAACAGATTTGGATGTCAAAACCCAATGCTAAGCAAGGCTTAGAGCAAACCTAAACATCCAAAACACAAGATTTCACTCAAAACCAAACCAAAAAATTCGAATTTCACAAGGGCACGAAAACTGGGCAGAGAATCTCGAGAAACTTACCACATGGCCTAGATAGAAATGACGGGCTCGGCGAGAGCTTCGCGTAGCCGCTGACGGCACGCGAATTGGAGCACCGTAGCTCGAGATATCGCGACTTGAAGTGAGAAGTGAATAGTATTTTCCCCCTTCTCTTTTCTCTCTTCTCATGCAGCTGGTGTTTATGTTGTGTGAGTGGTTTATGGATGAAAAGGGTTCACTTAAAGGACTTATATATGTCGGGCTTGGGCCCAACTTGGTTCCGGTCCAACCCATTAGCGTTTTTAGCCCGTTTGGCCCAACTTCGGACCAAACTTTTAAAATTAATGCCTGGTTTTCCATTTCTAATGTTTTTCTAAGGTTTTTGACAGTTTTCACTTTTTCTCATGCAATACCGGGCAGAGTTGAACCGGTTCAACTGTTGGTTCGCAATTTTTTACGATTTTTCGTAGAAGACACATTTTCTGACTCAGAAAAATCCACTAAGTCCAAAAATCACCTTTAAATCCTCAAATTCTCTCTCTAACTTTTCGGAATCTAATTTAAGCAATATTAATTGTTTAATTAACCGGTTGATTAATTGCGGTTCTTACACACTACAGGCTTCAGGTACCATTTATTGTAAAGAATAACTTCACTTTTTCCACACATAAGCAACAAAAACTAAATTGAATCTAATTCCAAACTCAGAATGAAAATTAAATTGAATTCAGAATCGCACCAGCATTCAACAAATTAAATAAATTAACCATCAATAAAATTAACTCATGAAATCAGAAAATCAGAAATCCAGCAACAATATTATTTCAGAAAATAAGCAACTCAGAATAAGCAAAAATTAACAAAATCAGTAATTCAGTATCATTATCTCAGCAACTTAGAATCGGCATTATTACAAAACAAGCAAAAATATATTAAAGCAGCAATGCTTACCGGCGGCGAGGGAGGAAGGGAAGTGGCGGCGATGAAAGAATGAGAAGTGATGGCGACAACGACAGTTCCACCCGCCGGCAAGGGTTCGGCGATGAAAGTGGGGTGGTGGCTGGGTATCGAAGAGGGTTTAGGGCTGGGTTTTTGAGTTTTATACTTCTTTCCAAGTTTTCAGAGGGAGAAAGGGCCAAAGGGTATCTATCGAAGAGGGAATTTTGATTTTTGAATCTGTTTTTGTTTTTTAATGAAAAAATAAAAACGACGGCATTTGGAGGCCTTTCGTTTTGAACTGGTAACACTCTAAAAATCGGGCTGGTCTAACAATTGTTATTTTATACTTGTAATTAACTAGATTGCATGCTTTAATAAGGTTTCAAATCACACTAATGAATCTTGTTCAGGTTCTTCCTGAAGCTCCTGAAGATCTTGTTTGCGATTGTCTTGGCGGTATTTCTCTAAAATTTTCTCCTTTTTTTCCACTTGATATGTGCTTCTTTGTGATAAATACACAAATAAATTGCCTATAGAATTATTTGTTTCTTGGTTTTGAGAATCAGGATTGCTTGAATTAATCATTCAATTTTTACACAAAGATGCTTCAACCATGGTTTTGGTTGCATGGCACGTCTGTCATGTCTAATCCTCATTCAAATAGATCTACCTGCTGCTTTATTTCTCCAAACCAACGTGTAATCTTGTCGTTATACTAATTCTGTTGGACAGATATATTTTCTTGTATGAGACTATAACAAAATCAAAGTTTGAGGTGCTGTCGTCTGAGGTAATCCATGTTTCAACATTTCATTTTGGCTATCTATTATCTGATAAAGTCATAGGAATATAACTCCATTTCCTTTTGCAGGAGCCAATACATGAGCGAATATCACGAAATGTTGCATCTGCACTGGCATCTTTGAAGTAGACTGGGAATGTTGGGACTTTTTCAATTCTGTATTCTATAGACCCCTTTCTGAGGATATATTTAAAACTTACAAGCAGCAAAAATTCTACCAAAAAGTATTTTTTTAAATAAAAGAAATTATATAAATAAAGCTTAAAACCAAAAGTCAGATGAACATTTAACTCATAGAAATCATGCTTGGTCTTTGCCAATTGCGCCATGTATTTAACTTGTATACTTATCAACCAAACCGATGTCTTTGGCACACATTGTTACTGAATAATGAATGATGAATATTTCATTAACTTATGTCACATTGCTCTGGATCTTTCTTTCTTCTTATACTCTCTCTCTTCACATGAAGTCTCAGGGAATATTGCTCTTCCAATTTCGCCTCCGGTTCTCTTCTACAATTCCTCCGCCTCTCTTTCTCGTTGTCAGATCCATTTAGTTCTCTGTTTTTTTTAATTCATATATTATTTTTTTATTTAAATATTGATTTAAAATTGTGTTTATATATTAAATTAGATTGGATCTGAATTTTTTATTTATTCTGTATTTGTTATTATTAATAGTTATAATTTGTTTTGAAATGGTGGTAGAGAGGTGGTTATGGTGATTTTAATGGTAGTAATTTGAATTGAAATAATGGTAAAAAAGTGGTGTTGATGGTTTGTGGTAGGGATAACATTGTCATTTTCTTAGAATCATAAATTACATATAGTGTTATGTCCTTGAGTACCAAACAAGTTCTCAAATTTCATGTGTCATTGTGTCTATGTCATTTTGTATATTTGTGTCTGTGTCTTATTTATCTCCACCCACTAACCAAACGAAGCCAAGTACACATTATTATTGTACACAGCTCTGCATATAATGCAGAAGTACTTGGCCTTGTAAACACGTTAATTCTCTGCACCTAGTGCAATTGATATTCAGTTCTTTACTTTTCTCTGAGTTTACTCAAAACGTGTTATCAATATCATGTTTAGTTTAAGATAAATATAGAGGCTGAATAGTAGATTTGTAATTTAAAAAGTTAAATGAGAATATTTTTGAAAAGAAATGTTATAAAAGTTTCAATCTTCGTCCCCGGAAATTTTAGTCCCGTATGTCCCAACTTTCTGGAGGTATTAAAGAGACTGAAATTTTGTGTCGGAACTGAAATTTTATTTCTAATCTCTAGTCACCAAACACAATACTCAGTCCCCAATCTCAATCCCAGTTTTAGGAAACAAACGCTATCTAAAAGTATTAAAAAAGAAAAAACTATTATTTATGAGCTGCGTTTGACCTTGTGATATTGATATTTACCATTTTTCATGACTAAGCTCGTGGTTCCTCTTTTTTAATATGGAGAGAATTTTGTGAATGACAATAAAAAGATACTACATTACATAAATGACAGTGTTAAGTTTTTTTTTTCCTAGATGTTAACTTGGTGAATTTTTTTTATTTGAAGAAATTTTTTAAAGATATTAGTTATCATGCATACAAACAAATATACTGATTTAACCCGAAAGCTATTTACCTTGAATTCCGGATTTCACACTATCTATGGAGACAAGGAGATTAAAAAAATGTGTGACAACAAGAAGGAGAACAAGGATAGAGATGAGCTTTATTTATTTTTCGATCATTATATTTTAAATAATGTGATCTTAAGTAGTAGTGAAGAAGAAAACAATAGTACAACTGGAGATATGGAATTTTCTAATGTTGCAATTTCTCATGAAATATAGGCCTCCACTTTTAAGTTTTAAGGAGGATGATAGTGAAGAAGTCACAATGTGCAATTTTTTTCCCAATAAGGCTGCAAGTAATTAAAACAATATCAGGTTCTCCAAGACTTGAATATCACTTCAATTCAACTAACGAAAGGTTCAATTCAATCAATAACATTATTACCTTGAATTAAGGACAACTAAAGAATGATCTTTTTGGGTTCTTTGTATGCTAGACTCTATGACAATGGTATATGCTCCACAATGACGTTTTAAGTTTTCTTCTTTAGCCTTTCAATTTCTTCCTCCATTTGATACACAATTAATGCTTTAATCATCACTAACACTTTTTTTCTCGTAGGCGACATGGAGTTGACGAGCTTTCAAGGGTCGCAATGTTCACCAATCACATACCTAAATTGGGAAAAGAATTTGTTTCAAAATAATGGTTAGGATCATGGAGAATAGGAGCAATTGAAGGAAACAGAGTGTCATTTGTGCACAAATAGGCGTAGAAACCAATTTGTCTTTTATGTATGCGTGATATTTAACGTCTGACATAATAACTTACCGTGATAAATAAGATAGTTCTGTTAATAGTTGACGGAGCAAAATGGGTTAGAAACCAATGTGACTTACCAAATGAATTGTTGGGGATTAATAAGCTAATTAAATTTATTTGGGGATTTAAATGTCTAATCTAGAATTTGTTGGAGACAAAAATAGCATGGTTCTAAAAAATTAGACTGGACGATTTGATCGGATTAACTGATTTTTTTACCGGTCCGGTAAGGATAAAAACTGTCTGGTAAAAAATGGTATACAAACCGGTCGAACCAATAATTAACAATTGTTAGACCAGTCCGATTTTTGGAGTGTTACTGGTTCAGAACCAAAGTCCCCCAAACGCCGTCATTTTTATTTTTTCATTTAAAAAAAACATTCAGAATGATACCCTTTGGCCCTTTCTCGCTAAGAAGTAAAGAACTCAAAAACCCAACCCTAAACTCTCTTCAATATTCAGCCACCATTCTATTTCAGAGCTCAAATTCATCGCCAAACCCTTCTCCTCAGGTGGAGGATTTATTAAAATAAAATTGTTATAAGATATATGAATAAATCTTAGTGCTAGTCATATAACTTAAGAAAAATACTATATGAACAAATGTTTTTGTGTTGTCTCACTCTTTAATCCTTATTTTAACACCTAGCAAGTTCTTGTTATGTTGACACCTAAATTGTTTAGACTTAGTTGAATATCACTTGTATATCTAACACTGCTCATAAATAAACATGCTTATTTTGGATAATGTAACATAAAAAAAAAAGTTCTACAAATAAAAATATTACGAATATAAAAGGCTAGAGAGTAGATAATTAGTACGAAGAAAATTAGAATTCTTAAAAGAGAGAATAAAAAATTTTCAATTCAAATATTAAATTTTATTTACTATGCTGCACATATACGTCAAATATTAAATATTTTATATCGACTAACATATTAATATTATATTTCTAACACTTCAACATCTTTACAATGATAGAAAAA
The DNA here is from genome assembly GCF_059453495.1 of Arachis ipaensis. Lineage (NCBI taxonomy): Eukaryota > Viridiplantae > Streptophyta > Magnoliopsida > Fabales > Fabaceae > Arachis > Arachis ipaensis. The sequence goes on from NC_142436.1 coordinate 141,727,221, forward strand.
GTAAGAAATTATTAATTCCATCAATTGTATTTTTCCAGTAAAGCTCAATCTAGGTTTACAAGTTTTATCCAAACCAAGATTTTGAAATTAAAATTGAGCCAATCATCGAACTAATAGAGTTAAAAATTTCAAAGTTTAAGGTTTAACTGAGATTTAATTAAGACTAAATCAAATATAATAAAATAATATATTTATATATAAATATATATTCTTAAACAAATTATATTTTATTATTTTAAATCGTTTAATCATTAAAAACTAGGTCAGTAAATCAGTTACCCAAATTTTTAATTTTTGACCAGTTTTTTTTTTTTTTTTGTGACAATTTTTGACCAGTTTGCTAAAGACAATTGGATTTTACCCTAAACTAGATCGGTCTTTCTCGGTTAAAACTAATAAAACTAGTATGAATCATGATCCAAACACATTCTTTTTGTTTCACCAGCCTTATCTAATATTGGGGATGGCCAATAGAAAATCAAACGCACACCAAACTCCAAAAGAGATTATTTCTGAAAATTTTCTAGTGACTTAAGAGAGGGGAATTGAATTAAGAAAACACAATATATAGTAACTTTTACAGATTATACATAACCTAGAAAAACAAGAGATTATTTCTAATTTTATCTCGTAACACAGAAGAGAGAAAGAGAGATAGGTTGACACCAGGATATATAGCATGGTTTGGTCTCCTATTCACTGAGACCTACGTCCAATTTTTACCATAAATCACTCAAGAATAAAGAAGAAAACTCGAGCTTCATTGGCTGGATATGCAAACTATTTGTTGCTTTCTTCCTTAAAAAGAATATTCTCTTTTGTTCCTTCAGCCGTTGCATACAATCTGACATAGACCGTTTGGCTTGATTGAGGAGAACTTCCTTGTTTTACTTCACAATAAGTGCAACATCTTTTTTTTTTTTTTTGTGCTTGATATGTTGTGGAATATTGTATGCTTGTTGTTTTGTCCTTGATCATGATTTCCTGATATCAAAACCTGCAAAACATGAAATAGAAAGTTAGTCAATTTAGGCAAAATTAAATGTTTGTCATTATCAAGGTAGTTATGACAATGCTTGACTCAACAATCTCCTCTTTGATGACGAACACTTTTAAACTGAATCAGAGTGACAGGATAAAGATAACTTCCCTGATAATGCAACCAGCTAGCTCTCGTTGTCTATGTGTGCTAATGCCATAAGATAAATGAATAATCCATCATAAGAATAATATAAGCAAAACAAAATTCAAGCAAAACATTTGATAAGTCATAAATTAGTTTAATTTCTCTCTTTTTGTCATCAAGGATGAAAATTAAAAGCACCTACACCAGAGATAAAGTCCTAGTAATCCAAAGAAAATTAAAGGTTATTAAGGTCATCTTTCAGCAGAATAAAATAGGAGATAAAAAAAAGTCTCTTAAAAACTCAACTTCAACAGCAGTAGCATAGAGATATTTTTTGGTATCAGAGGTAAACTCATAAGATGATTCCTCTTCCTCTTCACCAGAAAAGTAGGATTCATTGTTGAGTTCATCAAGGTAGCTCTTGAGGATGTGCATCCGTTGCTTGGATTTTCTTAAGGCCAATTCTTGTTCACTTTCTTGCTTCCATTGGAGTTCAGTGCTTGTAATCATTAAGACAGTGAGACATAATACTTCTTGAATCAAATCTTTGACAATGCCTGCAAGAATCTTCAGCTTTGAACCTTTGGTAGGCTTCTCGGATCAATAAGCGAGTCTGGGATAGTAAAATATCCAGAAATCTCAGCATGGGATTGAAATTGTCCATCCAGCTATCTTTTTTATCGTACGTGTCCTTCCAATAGTGTTATTCTCCTCGTAATTTCATTAGAGAACCCAACCCTAAACCCTCTTCGATACCCAGCCACCATCCCATCTCAAACTCATCGCCAAACCCTTCTCCTCGGGTGGAGGGTGCTGTTGCCGGATGGAACCGATTGTGGTGCCGTTGTCGCCTGTGGAATGGCCCTCTTCTCATCGTTCCTCTTCTCGTTGCCGTTGCACGAAAGTCTGCGACTCCGTGTTGAGCTAGTGGCGTTGAGATCTCATTGCTCTCTCTCTGCGTTGAGGTATCATCGTTCTCTCTCTTCGAGCTCAACGTCCCTCTTCGAGCTCTCTCTGTCCGAGCTCAAATCCGTCTCCGTCACTTTCTCATTCCTCCGTCGCCGTCACTTTCTCAGCAACATGGTTCTGACTTCAGAATCCAAACTAAACTGAAAACACATCAGCAACAAAAACTACATTGAATCCAATTTCAAACTCAGAATTCAAATTAAATTGAATTCAAAATCACACCAGCATTCAACAAATTAAATAATTAAGCATCAATAAAATTAACTCATGAAATCAGGCAGAAATCCAGCAACAATATTATTTCAGAAAATCAGAAACAACATTATTTCCAAAAATCAACAACTCGGAATAAGCAAAAATTAACAAAATCAGTAATTCAGTATCATTATCTCAACAACTCAGAATCAGCAGTGCTTACCGGCGGTTTGGGAGGAAGGAAAGTGGCGGCGATGGAGGAATAAGAAGTGACGGCGACGGATTTGAGCTCGGACAGAGAGAGCCAGAGAGAGCTCGAAGAGGGACGTTGAGCTCGGACAGAGAGAGAAAAACGATGAGACCTCAATGCAGAGAAAGAGAGAGCACAATGAGACCTCAACATCACGAGCGCAACACAGACTTGCAGACCTTCGTGCGATGGCGAAAGAAGAGAAACGACGAGAAGAGGACAGTTCCACAAACGACGTCGGCACCACAGTCGGTTTCGTCCGGCGGCAACAGCACCCTCCACGCGAAGAGAAGAGTTCGGCGATAAATTTGAACTCTGAAGTGGGATGGTCGCTGGGTATCGAAGAGGGTTTAGGGTTGGGTTTTTGAATTCTATATTTCTTTCCAAGTATTCAGAGGGAGGAAGTGCGATTTTGATTTCTGAATCTGTTTTTTTTTTTAATGAAAAAATAAAAACAAGCGCGTTTGGAGGCCTTTGGTTTTAAACCAATAACATTCTAAAAATTGGACTGGTCTAACAATTGTTAATTACTGGTATAGGACTGGTCTAACAATTATTATTTTATACTTATAATTAACTAGATTGCATGCTTTAATAAGGTTTTAAATCACACTAATGAATCTTGTTCACTCTCTTCTTGAAGTTCCTGAAGATCTTGTTTGCGATTGTCTTGGCGGTATTTCTCTAAAATTTTCTTCTTTTTTTTCCACTTGATATGTGTTTCTTTGTGATAAATACACAAATAAATTGCCTATAGAATTATGTGTTTTTTGGTTGAGAATCAGAATTGTTTGAATTAATCATTTAATTTTTACACAAAGATGCTTTAATCATGGTTTTGGTTGCATGGCACGTCTGTCATGTCTAATCTTCATTCAAATAGATCTATCTACTGCTTTATTTCTCCAAACCAACGTGTAATCTTGTCGTTATACTAATTATGTTGGACAGATACATTTTTTTGTATGAGACTATAACAAGATCAAAGTTTGAGGTGCTGTCATCTGAAGTAATCCATATGTTTCAACATTTCATTTTGGCTATCTATTATCTGATAAAGTCATAGGATTCAATTATGTATTCTATAGACCCTTTTCTGAGGATATATTTAAAACTTACAAGCAGCAGAAATTCTACCAAGAAGTGTTTTTTTAAATAAAAAAAATTATATAAATAAAGCTTAAAACCAAAAGACGGATGAACATTTAACTCATAGAAATCATGCTTGATCTTTGCCAATTGCACCATGTATTTAACTTGTATACTTGTCAACCAAACCGATGTCTTTGGCCCACATTGTTACTGAACAATGAATGATGAATATTTCATTAGCTTATGTCACATTGCTCTGGATCTTTCTTTCTTCTTAGACCAACCCGATTTTTGGAGTGTTACCGGTCTAGAACCAAAGTCCTCCAATCGCTATCATTTTTATTTTTTCCTTAAAAAAAACATTCAGAAATCAAAATCCCCTCTTTGATACCTTTTGGCCCTTTCTCGCTCTGAAAACTAGAAAAGAAGTAAAGAACTCAAAAATCCAACCCTAAACCCTCTTCGATATTCAGCCATCGCCGAACCCTTCTCCTCGGGTGAAGGATTTATTAAAATAAAACTGTTATAAGATATATGAATAAATCTTAGTGCTAGTCATATAACTTAAGAAAAATACTATATAAACAAATGTTTTTGTGTTGTCTCACTCTTTAATCCTTAGATCCTTTATTGTTTTTTTTTAATTTTCTGTATATATATATATATATATATATATATATATATATATATATATATATATATATATATATATTTTCTAATAATTTTTTTCTATAATCTAATATTTAGTAATATGATTATATATATAATTGTGCATTTTTAATTAAATTAGTCAAATATAAAATAAAAATAAATACATAATAATACTATATAATATTCTTCAAATAATAAAAATTATGCTTAAACAAATATATTTATAATGAATCAAAAATATTGGAATGATTATAATTTTGAATATTCATACATCTCATATTAAAATAAAATAAAAAAGTAAAATTAAATTAGCTTCTACAAAATGAATAGAGTTATTCCTTAGCACATCTATAATACACTGCTGTTTATATAATTGTAAACAATTAGCAACAAAAGTCTTCGTAAACAGAAATAAACTAATCGAGGAACTTACGCTCTCTATCAATAAACTAATCGAGGAACTTACGCTCTCTATCAATTAGTTCTTCCTTTGTCTCTCTAGCATTAGCCTTCCACCAAATATACTCATTGCTATCTAGCTGAAAACAAAATAAAAGGACACTTAACATAAAGAAATGTGCCATTTTATACCAAACCACAAGGGTTCTTAAATCAAAGTCATGAATTCTAGGAACATGGCAGTGTAAAATCAATTGCAGAAAACAAATGTTGTACAAATACAGAGCAACACCATGCACTTTTGCATCAAATAGAAACTGAAAATAGAGAAAATAAAATAAAAGCCTATGCAACTTGATTCTTTAATTTGAAAGCATGATAAGGAGTGAAGCAAAAGACAGTTACTAATCAGCAAGATTCACAAACTTGACAAAGGCATTAAAATAAATGAGCACTAAATTTTAGCAATCATAATTATTTATACTCTAACTATATCAGAATTGCAAATTGAGCAAGCAATATAATATAATTTGAAATACTAACAACAGAAACAGCAGAAAGCACTTCTCCGAAAGGACTTTGCACAACAGTAACAAGAGAGTACACTGGGATAACTGGGGCAAGAACAAGTGCAGAATTTTGGAAGAATGCAGCAGATTCCGAAGTCGTCTCTATCTTGGCAGCACGCATTTTGATTGAAGACAAGAGAAACTGAAACAGATCCTCCTCCTCCATTTTGATTGATGGAGGGAAGACAATTGCACCTGCAGCAATTGCATGGCCTGCAGCAGTGATACAAACAAAATTAGGAATCGCTCAGAGTTTCAATCTTCAAAGCTAAACAATATTAACATACTATTCATATGTGAAAATCAAAGAAAGAAAGGCAAAGTTACGGCAACAACATTGAGGAGTGTGATAGGATCAAGGTTAATAACTCAGTGTAGTACTACAATTAATAGTCAAGACTTAAATGCTGTAGTAGGTTAGGACATTACCAATAATTTAGAATGTCACCAGAAACTTTTCTGAATTTGACAAAACCAAATTCTATATGCATTGAAAAACCTAAGCAATGTGCATTAAGAGGTTGCATATCAGATAACCCGTCAATCGTCTGATGACAACAACTAAACACGATAAAGACAACAAGCAATGAATTATATAATGAACACATTTAATCAATAATTCTAATTCACTAAACTAACCAGAGATCTGGAACCAGTTAGACAATCACAGACATTTATAAAATTATTATTTCCTCTAACAGCAAGAAATCATCATTAATTCATTATTTATTGATGGCATCAACTGAATAAAACAAGCGAAATAGAAACTGCGTATCATTGAATCCAGTTGTGTAAATACTACTAAATAGCCAAGTAAAACACTGCACCTGAAGCCCGAGGGCCCATTTTCTCTCAACAGGGATCTGTGGTCTCATTCCTACTCGATAGTCCATATAACCTGGAAGGTGCCCAACAACTGGAGAAGAAACTTCACTGGAATGATTACGATTGAAACCAGCATCCTAAACAGTTACATTATAAAACCAAAAATAAGCTTTTCACAATATCCTAATTGAAAAGAGAAAACAAAGAAACCTAATATCAAGAATAGAAAATCTACAACTCCAGCACAAAATCCATAAGAACTCGTTCTAGCTAGAAAGATAGATTCCATCACATGGAGTGTAGAAAGAAATACTGGGCTGCTTCCCATTTGACACGGGTATAAAGTTAGAAGCAAGTTAAAAAGTCAGATCACTTTATCTTTTTGTTGTAGTGGATGTGAAAATGACTAAACTAATTCACAATTATAAAAATAAAAAAAGAACCACAACAATTTGGATACCATCACAGCCTTTATCTTTTCTTTCTTGAATTACCTTTCATCTATATCAGTAAATTGAGTGAGATCATCTTGATTCACTCTTCCATTCTGTTTTGCTGTTTTGTTCCATGTTAGGTACCAGTTGTTAATACATTAATATCATGTCTTTCTTGATCCTTAAACTATTAACAAAACAGAGGCATAACAAAAATAAAGAGCAAGCTGAAGTTGATGCATGCCAAAAGAAAATTTTCCTAAACTTTCTTAGTAACAATCATCTGAATAACTATCAAGGACAACATCATGTACATCATCAAGACACTTCTGAGCAATCTCGATGCACTTCTCAAACATCACATCAAATTAATTAAGATTAAGAAGAGAACTAGATGAAGTTAGTGTTGTTGGTTGGGTTAGCTGCAGCCTGGTTTTTATATTGGAATTTAATCATGATGAATTGAAAAAAAACATACCTTAGCTGCTCTTGTTCTTGCCCTTGCCCACCTTGACACAGCAGATTCTTGTTTCTCCACATCAAAGAATGAAACTGAACTCCTTTTAAGAGCAGCAAAATCCAATGCCTTCCACCTTCATCATTCAAAAACATTCAATTATTTACATGTATAAGATAGAAATTTAATCAAACACCTAGCGCGCACCAACAAAAAAAAGGCATGTTTTCATGAAAAACTAACCATAGTTCCTCCACCACCACAGCACAATCTGCCCAGTATCTTCTGGTATGGTAACTCTTATAAACCTTCTGCAGCTTAGTGGCAGCTGCATTGAATTCGCTTTGGAGAAAAAGAAATTAACAAAAACACAAAAAATGCTTGACAATTAGTACTATAGTAGTAGTAGTAGGCAAGGAATCAAATTTCTGGAAGCTTTGGAGGAAGTTATGCATGTCTTCCATAAAGGACTAACTAACTATATATAGTATTTAAAAGAAACGACAATACAGGGGGAAATAAGAGGAAAGTTACAGTGGAACCCTACCCTACCATGTTATTAATTAGTAGGGGGCTGAGTACTCAGAATCAAATAATTTTAGGAGAGCGGATAACAGGCTGGAGACCGCAGCAGCACAGATAAATATTTCCGTCCAATTCTTCCTACTTTATTCATTCACTCTCATTAGTTTTATAGTAACCCTTTAATTTTAACGAAATTTCTGCACAATTATTATTTTCACTGGATGCGTAATTAAATAATAACACATTACAATTCTTTTTCTAAGGAATGGCGTTTAATTGCAACAAGAATGAGAAGCTACATAAGAATTTATACAGCTGTTTTTATCCATATGTAACTCAAAACTTGGTTAATAAAACTCCTATTTCCACTGTGCTTCATCAAATAACAGTATTATACATTCTAGGACCAAGTTTTTCCCTTTTTCCCATTTGCTGTTATTTTTTTTGACACATTTTAATTGGCTATTATCACTAAAATTCAAAGCATCTATGATCTATCTGTGTGTAATGGTGATCTTAGCTAAGACCTATTACCAACATCTTCAAATATTAGATAGGGAGTGAAATCTTTTTACTATTCCGACTAATTGATCCTAAGAGATATCATTAGAGATGATGCTTATTTAAGTCTTTAATTAGAAGATAAAGAGAATTCTTAGGTTTTTTTCCTGTTTTCATATTCAGCTGATATGCTTTCACGACAGTAACACAAATGACGCCTCATTTTAATTTTATATAATGCTTGCAGTTTTACCTAAAAACAATGGCAAAAATAGGCAAACAAAAGGAGGCAAAGTTTCATTATCTTAATCATCCTAATCATGCTTATAAACGTATCAACTTAAAAAAATAAAAAATAAAAACAGAATCAATACGGAGACAAAACTAAAGTAATGCAGCAGAGAGCAGACACCACTTACCACTCTTGGATAAAAACAAAAATCAGTTCGAATGCATCCTTTGGAAGTGTCACACCTAACTCTTCTTCGAGGGGTTCAGCTCCAAGCGTATCTGGCTCATGCATCAACTTGGTTTACTCTCAAATTTCAACATTCTAATTGAAATATAAGAAACAAATAAGAGCATAGTTGTTGTGTTTGTGATTACCGAGCAGAAACCGGTTTCTAAAATCGGAACCCTAAACCCCGTCAAATTTCAGAACCAAATAGAAATTAATACATACCTAATCAACGACGTGAGCACAGAGAGGACGATGAGAAGCGCAGAGATCGACGATGGTGAGGGCGGCGCAGCAACGATCAGTGCAGGAGGGTCGAGAAGGAGCGACGGTCGAGTGGTGAGTGTGTGCAGCGATGTGGTGAGTGCGTGCAGCGATGTGGTGAGTGGGGGGCGAAGACGGTCAATGGCGATAGCGAGAGGGTTTTCGATCTTAGCGTAGGTGAGCTCTTTGAAAGTGTTTTCTTCGGGCTTTGGAGGTGAGTGATGAGCTTTGGAGGGAAACGAAAAAAATTTCACCGAGTGTGAGTTGAGTGTGCTTTCAGGTAAAAAGAGGAAAAAAATTTACCGAAGTGTCAAGTTTTTGCTTCTAGATAGAGGTGGATGTTAGAATACTCCCTCATGTTTGGAGTTTTAAAATTTTTTTATATTATCAATATTGTAATATATGTTGGCACAATTTTTTAACAAGTATTCTATTAATAGAGTCTTTATTATATATTGATAACATCATCAAACAATTAATGCCAACAAATTATACTTTTTAAAGTTAATATTTAAAAAATTAACACTAACATAAAATTATACTTTTAAATAAAAATTATAAAATAATAATAAAATATTAATCTTCCATCTTTACTTATTAAGCAACATTTTTTCTTAATTAGTGTTTTATTAGTGTTAATTTTTTTATTGAAATAAAATAAAAAATTATTGTTTTTCATAACAATTTTTTTATTTTTATCTTTTAAGATTTATTTTGTTTTAGAATTTCATAAACTCATTCCAGTACGATCTAAATCATACTAGTATATTTTAATTTTTATTTAATCTAATTTTATTCACATAATTTAAAATTTTAAATTATAAAAATTTTAAATTAAAGGTTAAATAAATATAATTTCATTAATAACTTAATTTAATTTAATAAAAATAAACGTATTCATATTATTATATTCATATGATTAATTATATTTATTCGATTTAAAAAAATAACTATATAAAATCATTAATTATAAATTAAAAAATTAATATACTCATATTATTTTTAATACGATTATGTTTACAATACTTCCTAATAGTTTGGTGAATCAACCGTGTATAAAGTTTTTAATTATTTAATAAATCAATACTCCATATATTTTTATTTTCAAATTAGTTTTTTGCAGTTAAAATTTTCATTATTTTTTTATATTTATTTTACCTCTTCTGCTTTAAATTAAAAAATTCTTTATATTTATTTTACCTCGTAGCTCTCTTTCTTAAATCTCACTTCTAACCAAATCTATCACCGTTGCACTACCGTTACCGGTGTCTTGTTTAACGTTACATATCCTTCGTCATTTTCTATTCGTATTATTTTTATTATCTTAAGTAAAAAATATCTCTAACTATATTTTTTAGGTAAGATTTATTAATCTTTTCAGATATTATGTACTTATATATACACTCTAGTATTATTAATTTGAAAGATTACATATATCTATCTCTTTTGTTGAGATATTTAAAAATCATATTTAACCGCTTTAAAAAAATAATACGAATATGCTTGTTTAAATAAAAAAAATTTAGAATAATAAGAGTATTATGTCCTTTTAATTCTTTTAAATTTTTATTTTTATCATAATTTTATAATAATTTAATGTCAATCTAAAAATAAAATAAATTTAAATTAAAACAAAAAATTTAACCCAAATAGAATTTAATAATTTATTGCTTATTTTCCCAAGACGTTGCAAACAGGATTTTGTCAGTTAAAATTCAGCAGAGCAGGGACAAATTGCAATGGAATTTGAACAAATCCAAGCAATATGATACAGCTTCAGGTTACAGAATTGGCTATTTATTTTACCATCCGCCTCTGGAGCTTTGCCCTAATTATATGCAGCAAAAAAAGCCGTGGATTGATCTATGGAAGTTGAACTTGCCTCACAAAATTAAGCTATTTATCTGGAAAGCTCTCCATGGCCGACTTCCGGTGCTTGCTCAGATTCATCACCACATCTCATCTATATCACCAATATGCCCCTGCTGTCATGAAGCAATGGAAACAGTCACTCATTGTTTGATCGATTGCTCTAGAATTAAAGACGTATGGTCTCAGAGTTATCTTCGTGACTGTCTTCTCCCTCAGAGTCCTAACGACTTTTGGACATGGTGGACTGCATCAACAGAGATACGTAACTCGTTGAAGAATGCTGACCGTAATCCTCAATTACTTGCCATCATTTGCTGGAACTGCTGGAAAGCTTGCAACCAGTTGATTTTTGAAGGTTCTATTTCTATGCTGTCTGCCATTCTAGCAAGCTATGTCCAAAGAACTCCCAGTTTAGGTCATCATCTCCATGAGGCAAGCTCTTAGTTGCATTCAATTTGATTTATCATTCTTTCTTCTTTAAGATTTTTCTTCGTTTTTCGACCACGCACCGTTGGATGAATGCCTTCAGTGTAGTGTTTTTGGGAAATCCTCACCTTTTATTATGCTGTCCTGCCTTTGGACATCTTTGTATTTCATTTTTCAATAATTAATGAAATATAACATACTATCTTTGGGAAAAAAATGATGATTCTTCTCTCTCTTCTTAATTAAGGAGCACTAAAACTCCAAACAAGTTTTTTCTCTTACTTTTAATTAAAGAGCACTAAAACTCCAAACAACTTTGGAGTATCAAATCACATCCCCTAGATACATTAGGCATCACTTTTGAAGTGCACCCAAAACTTAACAAATAAGTTATTCTCTAAAAGCGCTCTCTTTGATACGAAAAGTGCACCCAAAGATATCATCATACGGCTACGCCTTATAAGTGATTTCTATAATACCTAAGGCTACACTTTTTAAACGATGCCACAATTGTGTTTCCTTTTCTCTTATAAAAAGGTAACACGGAGAAAAGCGTAGCCTATTCTATAAATAGGCTACGCTTTTCAAATGTAGCTTAAAAAAATGTGGCTGAATGGGTATTTTTCTTGTAGTCTCGTCGCCGTCGCACGAAGGTCTGCGACTCCGTGTTGAGCTCATGGCGTTGAGGTCTCATTGTGCTCTCTCTCTCTGTGTTGAGGTCTCACCGTTCTCTCTCACTCTCTGTCCGAGCTCAATGTCCTTCTTCGAGCTCTCTCTCGCTCTCTCTGTTCGAGCTCAAATCCGTCGCCGTCACTTCTCATTCCTCCGTCGCCGCCACTTCCTTTCCTCCATCACCGCCGGCTAACACTACTGCTTCAATATATTTTTGTTTGTTTTGTAATAATGTTGATTCTGAGTTGCTAAGATAATGATTCTGAATTACTGATTTTGTTAAATTTTGCTTATTCTGTGTTGCTGATTTTTTGAAATAATGTTGCTAATTTTCTGAAATAATATTGTTGCTGGATTTTGATTTTCTGATTTCGTGAGTTAATTTTATTAATGGTTAATTTATTTAATTTGTTAAATACTGGTGTGATTCTGAATTCAATTTAATTTGAATTCTGAGTTTGGAATTGGATTCAATTTAGTTTTTGTTGTTGTTTAGTTTGGATTTAGAAGTCAGAACCATGTTGCTGATTAATGGATTAGAATCCCAAAAACTAAATATGATTATATGCTTTGGCTCTGTTATATTCAACAGATTTAAGAATTTGTGATTGAATTGAACTTTGTTTTGTGTTACGAATGTATGATTCTTGGTTAGAGGATTTTTACTGTTCTGTTCTTTTATGTGAGATGGAAATGATACTCTTATTAAAAGTTATTGATTACTAGATTATTAGAAGTTATTGTTTATTACTTGATTGAAACTTAGAAATTAATTAAAAAGATTTATTTTGTGAACTTTTAATGATAAATTACGGACATTTTGAAATTAGTTTAGAAATTATTAAATTTGAATAAATGAAATTATATATTGAATTTTTAATAATTTTATTGTATATTTAAGCAAATCGGTTCAATCACGGTTCGATCCCAGTTGAACCATTGAACCTATCACTCGATCAGTTCAATAACCGGTTTGGTTCTTGCAACCTTGGAAAGTAGGTCAATACTCCTAAAAAGTTTGCAATGCGATGAGTGAATCCATGTTTATGGCTGCTGCGTTAAACCCTCCCAAAACCCCCCCTTCAAACTCAACCTCACACCCGCTTTTCCGCCTGCCCCAACCTCCACCGCACTCACTTTCAAACCAAACAACAACTTCCCCACATTCTCCGCCACCGTACAACCACAAAAACACGCCGCTCTACTTGACACTCTTCTCAACAGCACACGCAAGAATCAAGTGCTCCAATCCATTAGAACCACCTCCCCCTTCAACTGCCTCTCCGAAACAAAACTTCACCATACAGTTCCAGTCCTTACCTCCAAAACCAGGGAAAAGGTGCATATTTCCCTCTTTGATCCCTCTCCAATTTATCTACTCATTAATAAAAATGAATGGAAGTCGAGATTTCTGGTAAAATTGCAACAGTAATATAAAAGCAGAAAATATTGACTAAAAAAAATCATCTAAAAAATTAATGAATTTGCTTATTTGTGGTCTTATGGCACAAGTTAGAGACATATGATAATGGAGAGTACCTTGTTCTAGTTACGTTGATAGAGTCCTTGCCTCAATTCCCTTCAAGGGACATGTTTTGTGTTCTTATTCTCTATCCTTGTTCTCTGTATGAACTGTTTACTTGGTTCATCATGGATCACACTCAATGTTCTTTATTCCCACTTGTAGGTGCTTAACCAGACAAGCTTGTGTTGGTTTGAGAGAACCTAACATATAAATGCTAATTCCGTTGTGTCCATTCCTGATCCTAATGTTATCATAGCAAAGAAATGTTCTATTTTTCTGTTGAGTTTGTTGGTGAGTGTTTTGTTAATTGGTATTTCGGATTGGTGCTTGCATACACATTTTATCAAATGATTTCAATGGCTATGAATTGGCATATATGTTTGGTATAGGTTGTGGAGGAGGAGTTAGTTTGCTGGAAATGATAGCTTGAAAAGTATGATAGAAATAGATTATATTTTCTCGGAACTGGGATAAAAGTAAACATTGCAATTATCATTAAGTGCTCTAAGTTTATTCATGCTACCCAAATTTCAACATGCCATGCTCATTCTTTATTCATGTTGCCGTCAATATTATCAAAATATTTTCTTTACAAAAGTGTAGATGAAGATTCTAGAAACTATTTGTTGACACCTTATTACGGCTGGTTTGTAGCTAGAGGGTTTGTGACCGGAAGGACTAATACTTCACTATGGACAGTCTATAATAAAGGCATTCGGAACTATTGTGGCAATGTCCTCCCGATAGTGAGGTCCCTATATTTTTTGTTTTGCTTTCTTATAATTGTTTGTTTCTTTATTTTATAGGCTATATTGTTATACAACACATAACAAGTTTGGTAAAAAACCAAAAGCTAGTTGAAAATATATTCACGCCTACAACCAAAGTTGCAGATCATGATGTTCCTGTACTTCCAGATGAGGTATTATTCCTTGTACTCTCATCTGCATCTATCTTTTTAATACATTTGAAGTTATAGTGGAGGACTAGATTTAGAGACCCAAGAAATGAATAGGCAGATCAAATAATGTTGCAAGAATAAGAAACAATAAGCAGATTTATCTTATTATGCTGTTTTTTCTTCGTCTTTTTTTAAGGCAGCGTCAATGTTTTTCTGGATAATATTATTTTCTTAAGAGCCTAGTTCATATCATACAGTACAATTGCTTCTTGATACTAGTGAGGATATTATTAATGATGGATAACATTTTTACCATTTTTTAATAGTTTTCTTTTATCTAACCTTTTCAATTTTTTTTATAATCCGTTTCCCTTGCAGATTATAGAAAGGGGATTAATGACAAGAGCTGATTATGAGGAAGTCAGCAGAAAAGCTTTAAGTCTTTTGAATACCGTCAGGTAATTAAGCATTTTATCATGTCATTTATAAATTTGGTGAAATGAAAAAAAGTAATGGCATGCCTTCTCAATGTATCCCGAGATAGTAACGACACACTCTCAATGTATGTGCTATCTGTTATTTGGATTATAGAGATGAATAGATGGTGTAGACTTATTCTTCAGAATTGTCGGTCTGTTGCACTGGATCACTTCTAGTTCAATGAAAATCTCGAACTTGTCCGTGTATTCTTTTCAATAATGCTTTACTGGAACAAAAGTATAAATTGCATTTCTCTATGATGAGTGGGAAGCTTATCATTATTCTTGCTGTGATGCAATTTGACTTTTGACATTGGCTTGCTTTGATGAAATTTGAATTTCCAGTGGCTTCAGAACATAGCCTTATATTGGTTGACACAAAGTATGAATTTGAGAAGGCAAAAGATGGTTCAATTATGTTGATTGATGAGGTTCATTAGAATCCCTGATGTTTATTAGATTCTAAAATGCACTCCACACAATTTATCAATATAGAATAGAGTTTCGTTTTAGAAGATATTAGGTTGCCAATTCTTATCTTGAACGCTTTAAAAATGGTTTGAAGCCTGAAAATGTTAATAAGGTGCTCTATCTGTATCAATAACTTTATTTCCTATGTAGAGTGCATTATATTTTATTTTTTGCTTAAAGATTTAGGGATATGTTAGCTTATTCGGAATAAAATAACATATCCCTAAACCTTTAAGCAAAAAATAAAATATAATACACTCTACATAGAAAATAAAGTTACTGATATATATAGAGCACTTTATCAACATTTTCAGTCTCTAAACCATTTTGAAAGTGCTCAAGATAAGAATTGGCAATCCTCTACTTGAATCAGGAGTGTGCACCTGCAATTTTCAAAAACTAAACTTTTATTCTATATTCTTAAATTGTGCAGAGTACATTTCAGAATTTAATAAACATCAAGGATTCCAATGAACCTCATCAATCAACATAATTGAACCGTCCTCTGCCTTCCCAAATTCATACTTTGTGTCAACCAATATAAAGCCATGTTCTGAAGCCACACGTGGGAAATTCGAATTTCATCAAAGCAAGCCAATGTCAAAAAGTCAAATTGCATCACAACAATAATAACGATAAGCTTCCTGCTCATCACAGGTATTTATACTTTTGTTCCAGTAAGGCATTATTGAAAAGAATACATGGACAAGTTCGAGATTTTCATTGAACTAGAAGTGATCCAGTGCAACAGACCGACAATTCTAAAAAATAAGTCTACACCATCTATTCATCTCTATAATCCAAATAACAGATAGCACATACACTGAGAGTGTGTCGTTACCGTCTTGGGATACATTGAGAAGACATATCATTACTTTTTTTATTTCACAAAATTTATAAATGACATGATAAAATGCTTAATTACCTTACCGTATTTAAACAGACTTAAAACTTTTCTGTTGACTTCCTCATAATCAACTCTTGTCATTAACTCCCTTTCTATAATCTACAAGGGAAATTGATTATAAAAAGAATTGAGAAAGCTAGATAAAAGAAAACTATTAAAAAATAGTAAAAACATTATCCATCATTAATCATATCCTCGCTAGTATCAAGAAGCAACTGTACAGTATGATATGAACTAGGCTCTTAAGAAAATAATATTATCCACCTGAAGAAGAAAAACATTGACGCTGCCTTAAAAAAAAAAGAAAAAAACAACATAATAAGATAGATTTGCCTATTGTTTCTTATTCCTGCAATATTATTTGATCTGTCTATTCATTCCTTGGGTTTCTAAATCTAGTCTTTTACTGTAACTTCAATTGTACTGAAAAGATAGATGCAGATGAGAGTACAAGGAATAATACTTCATCAGCCAGCTTTTGGTTTTTTACCAAAACTGTGATGTGTTATATAACATTATAGCCTATTAAATAAAGAGACAAAAAATTGTAAGAATGCAAAACAAAAAATATAAGGACCTCACCATCCGGGAGGACATTGCCACAATAGTTCCAGATGCCTTTATTGTAGACTGTCCATAATGAAGTATAGTACTTCCGGTCATAAACCCTCTAGCTACAGAAGTAATAAGGTGGCAACAAACAGTTTCTATAATCCTCGTCTCTGCTTTTGTAAAGAAAATATTTTGATAAAATTGAGAACAATATGATAAAGAATAAGCATAGCATGTTGAAGTTTGGGTAGTATGAATAAACTTAGAGCACTTAATGATAATTGCAATATTTACTTTTATCCCAGTTGCTCCGGGAAATTCTATTTTTATCGTACTTTTCAAGCTATCATTTCTAGCAAACTAACTCGTCCTCCATAACCTATACCAAATATATATGCCAATTCATAGCGATTTAAATCATTTGATAAAATGTGTTTGCAAGCACCAATCCGAAATACCAATTAACAAAACACTCACCAACAAACTCAACGGGAAAAACATAACATTTCTTTGCTATGGTAACATTAGGATCAGGAGTGGACACAACGGCATTAGCAGTTATATATTGGGTTCTCTCAAATCATCACAAGCTTGTCTAGTTAAGCACCAAGTAAACAGTTCATACAGAGTACAAGAATAGAGAATAATAACACAAAACCTGTCCCTTGAAGGGAATTGAGGCAAGGACTCTATCAAATGCACTCTGTCATAAGACCATAGGTAACCAAATTCATCAATTTTTTAAATGATTTTTTTAGTACAATGTTATGTGCTTTTATATTACTGTTGCAATTTTACCAGAAATCTCGACTTCCATTCTTTTGTATTAATGAGTAGATAAATTGGAGAGGGATTAAAGAGAGAAATATGTACCGTTTCCCTGGTTTTGGAGGTGAGGGCGGGAATTGTATGGTGAAGATTTGTTTCGAAGAGGTAGTTGAAGGGGGAGGTGGTTCTGATGGATTGGAACACTTGTTCTTGCGTGTGCTGTTGAGAAGAGTGTCAAGCAGAGCGGTGTGTTCTTGTTGTTGTGGTTGTGCAGCGACGGAGAGTGTGGGGATGTTGTTGTTTGGTTTGAAAGTGAGTGTGGAGGAGGTTGGGGGAGGCGGAAGAGCAGGTGTGGGGTTGATTTTGAAGGAGGTTTTGGGACAGTTTAACACAGCAGCCATAAACATGGATTCACTCATCGCACTGCAGGTTTCAGGTACCGTTTATTCTAAAGAATAACGGAACTTTTTTAACACATAAGCAATAAAAACTAAATTGAATCCAATTCCAAACTCAGAATGCAAATTAAATTGAATTCAGAATCGCACCAGCATTCAACAAATTAATAAATTAACCATCAATAAAATTAACTCATGATGTCAGAAAATCTGAAATCCAGCAAATTCCCTATTTGAATTAATTTATGGGTAAACTATTCTTTGTTGTCCTTTTGTTAGTTTTGGGTTAAGTTTTATTTTGTTTCTAGATTTTATTGCCATATTTTTATATTTTAATCAAAATTAAATATTTTTTCAAACATTTTTTATTCTTTAAATCTTTTTTCAGAATATTATTTTTTCTTTTATTATTCTTCTATTATTTTTACTATTAAACACTAATTACCATTATGGTTCCTATAATTATGATTGTTGCTGTTATTTAAAAGAAAATAATAATAGAAAAATGAATATGTTGGGAAAAAATTAATTTTAACAAAACTAAAATTAAATAAAATAAGATGTTTGAAATAAAAAAAATGCAAATATTAAAAATAAAATAAAAATTTAGCACTAAAACTTTATGCTTCATAAAGATTCACTTAAGCTTGTATGTTGTGCATTTAATAGCCTATGTTAATTGTCTCATGCGTGACCTTATGAATTATGATCATTTTGTTATACTGTGTAATTGACTCTTATTAATACAGCCAGACCTAGCTAGTAGCTAGAATCAACTAGTTAATACACGTGGTGTGCTCTTATTTTGGTTTACATGAGATCTGTGTAATTTTGTTCAAAGGCTCTGAGCAATTTATGCTTTCCTACTATTACCAGGTCAAAAATAAACATGCAGCGATTTTTTTTTTGAAAAGAAAGAGCTCAACACAATACAGTGGAGCAGTCAAATAGAAGCTAACAATCAAATAAAATAAACATAGTACCAATAAAAGAAGCTTCTTGTCATTTCCGGCATTGCCATCAACAACTAAAGGGATCTACACAACTCCACTCTTTGTGGCTCAACACAGTCATGTGAGTGATATCTTCAACACCTTTGCTTTTATTCTGGAAGATCTTTCTATTTCTCTCTAGCCAGATATTCTAAACGATCGCACAGAAGCATCTCAGTCGTTGCTCTCTATCCTCTCTCCTTCTTGGTCCCTCTGTCCAACTCAAAAAATGTTCCCTCATTGACCCTGCAACAGACCATTGTTGTCCAATCATCGCTAACCAAGCACTCCACACCTGTCAAGTAAAATCATAGCATAGAAACAAGTGGTGCATGTGCTCCGCATACTTATTACATAGAACATAGACGTTGTTGTCCTGATTAATGATCCCCAACCGGCTTAACCGTTCCTTTGTATTCACCCTACCCAGTAGGACAAACCAAGCAAATAGTTCTACTCTAGGGGGAACTAACCCTTTCCAGATGGTCTTTGTAAAGCTGTAGCTTGTCACCTCCTCCGGGAGTATCGCTTCCTGCAAAACCTGAACAAATGAGTTAGTTGTATAAATTCCTTGTCTCTCATATTTCCATACTACCTTATCCTCTCTGTTAACTACTAGTTACACAGGTCTCAATGTCTCATGTAATTGACCCAGTAGGCCCAACTCCCATTGAAAGAGCTCTCTCCTCCATTAGAAGTTTCAAATCCATTCTAACCCGTCCCAAAACCCACAATCCCCTATAACAGATCCACGTTGGTTTGAAACAGAGAAAAGCCTGGGAAACCGCTCTTTTAGAGGCCCACCAAGCAACCAAATATCCTCCCAAAACCGCGTACGGCGCCCATCACCAACCTCCATAGACAAGCCTGTAATCATCTTATCCTTTATATGGTCATTCACTATATATAGATGGCAGATATCCTTCCACGGTCCTCCTCTAATAGGTAACACTTGAGTTGACAGCATCTCATAGGGGTTCAGATTATAGCAGGAGCAAACCACCTTCTTCCACAATGGGCAATCCTCCTTAGCAAACCTCCACCACCACTTAAACAACATAGCGGTGTTACAAACCATAGCATCCCCAACTCCCAACCCGCCTAGTTTTTTCGGGGCCTGCACCACTTCCCATTTGACTAATGCCATTCCATTACTACCATCATCCTTACTCCACAAGAACCTCCTTTGCGGTGAAATCAATTTCTCAGCAACAGCTTTCAGCAGCTTGAACAAACTCAAATAGTACACAGGCAGACTATTTAAGACTGATTTTATCAGAACCAACTTCCCAGCCTTATTCAAAAGTTTAGCTTTTCACAGACTGAGCTTCTCCTCGACTTTGTCTATTATAGGCTTCCAGGTCTCCACTAACCTCGGATTTCCTCGTAAGGGGATACCCAAGTATTTAACTGGAAGGGTCTCACCTTTACACCCCAGCAACTGGCACATATTCTGGATCCATTGTTCTTCACAGTTTATCGGAATCAAGCTCGACTTGTCAAAATTAATACTGAGACCTGACATCAACTCAAAGCATCTCAATAGCCGCTTGTAATTCTTGATAGTGTCCTCCTCTGGTGGGCAAAACATAATCGTATCATCAGCAAACTAAAGATGTGACAGAGCTACACTATCCCTACCGATCAACAAAGGTGATATCCGCCCACTCCTGACTGCCTCTCCCACCAACCGATGTAAAACATCCACAACCAGTACAAATAAGAACGGAGAAAGCGGGTCACCTTGTCTCAGACCTCTTTCCATCTTGAACGGCTTGGAAGGTGACCCATTTATCAGAACCGACATAGACGCTGTGGAGACACACTCCATAACCCACGATCTCCATTTATGGCCAAACCCCATTTTTTGCAGTACTATGTCCACAAAGCTCCACTTGACTCTATCATATGCCTTTTGGAAGTCTAGCTTGATTAAGGCCGCCTCCTTTTTTCTCACTTTAAGCCAATTTACTGTTTCACATGCGATAAGTGCCCCCATCATGTATCTTCCTACCCCTTACAAACACACTCTGAGTTTCCCCTACTAATGCTGGCATCACTGGTCTTATCCTCTTGACCAGCACCTTGGAAATAACCTTGTAAACGCATCCTACCATGCTGATAGGTCGTAGATCTTTAATCTCCTTTGCCCCTATGAACTTTGGTGCTAACGCCACCCAAGTGATGTTAGAGTCTGTTGGCAACCTTGACGTCTGAAAGAACCCCAGCACTGCAGCCGTGAATTCAGGCCCAATCTCGCCCCAACACCTCTTAACAAAATTCATGTTGTACCCATCGCACCCTGGTGCCTTAGAAGACTCACAATCCCACACAGCTTCCCTGATCTCCTCAGCTGTCAGCATCACCTCCAACTTTACAGCATCTTTCTACTCTATCCTACTTACCAAACCATCTCTGAAGCTCAGCATAGGGGAATTTTCCTGGCGATATAAATCTTTGTAGTACTCCTTGATAGCAATTTTTATTCTAGCTTGGTTCCTCACCAATCTACCGTCTATTATCAATGTATCAATCCTATTGTTCCTCCGTCTTGCTGAGGCTATGTTGTGAAAGTATCTTGTATTTTTGTCCATCTCCTTTGCTTGACGTGACCGGGACATCTGTTTCCAATGGACTTCTTTTCTGACATACCACTTCTCACAGCAAGTAACCAACGCCTTTCTTCTAGCCTCCATCGTTCCATCATACACGCCATTGCTTACCAAGTCATCAATCTTCTTGATTTCTTCCTCAAACTTCGTAATCTTCTTGTCCATGTCCCCAAAATTAGTCTTATGCCAATTCCTTAACAGGATTGTCAAAGCCTTCAACTTGTCAGTGAACTGCATCTCCCCCAAACCTCTCCACTCCTCCTTCACGAAGCTAAGAAAGCTTGCATGAGTAAACCATGAATCTAGGCTTCGGAACGGCCTTGGACCTCCTCTCTGCCTCATGTACTCTAAGATGATAGGACAGTGAGAATTACTACATCTCAGAATGTGATTATGTCTGAGTTAGTTATAACTTTTATTTTATTCTATTATGCATAGTTACTAGTTTACAATTATTTATGTAAAGTTTGCACATCTAAAAATTCCAAAAACTACACACTTGAATTTTTAGAACTATACATCCAAAATGCATGTTGACTAATCATTGGCTAATTTTTATTTTTCTTTAATTTTATCCTATTTTAAAAATACCTAAATGTTGCAATAACTGCTATTAGCTGTAATTATATTAACATATACTATAATTTTATTATCTGAAATGTGACCTATTCTTTTTGATAAATTTATGAAAAAGGAATCATGCTTGTATAAATTATTTAAATCCCTCGTCATTGTTGCATTCTACATTATCCAATAAATATTCTAACATCAAAGAATATAGATATATTTTTCTCATAGAAAGTACAGTGTGGCTCACAATCCTCCAGCTAAGCGCATAAATATATAAGGTTCTTTACATTAATGAATGGCTAAAACAAAAAAAATGAAGTTGTTATTCAAGAATCAAAATCCAGCAATAAGAGCTATGTTATCTCAATTAGTTTGTTAAAGACTATTCAAAAAATATATTTTTATTTATAAATCATACATAATAGATCAAGCTGCATATTAATTTATATACCAAAAATTAGCAAAATGCACTTCCAGTGTACAATAATATATAATTAAGAAAATATAAGTTGATGTAGGACATCAAAATTAAAATAAAATAATATGAATTGACAGAAATGTGGTTGGTACACCAAAGAATGAATGGTATGATCTGTTAGTGTTAAAAAAAATGGAAAAGTGACAAATTGTGAGACCGAACAACCTTTTACACTGTTATACATGTATTATGACTTTTTCTTTCTTCCTTCTTCTAAAAGAAGTGGTGCTACAATGGTATCATATGTTTTCTGGTGAGGGACTACTCCCTTTAGAATCATGTAGTCATGCAATGCAATCACCTCATTAGGACTACATGTCTTGATGAAGTGAGTAACAAGTGTAGTGTATGTTACAAAATCAGGACGAATACCCTGGACAATCATCATCTTCATCAATTCTTTTGCTTCTTCCTCGCAACCACACTTGCAGAGAAGGTTTATCAGTGTATTATACGTGACTCTACTCACAGAAATTCCCAAGCTCTTCATTTCCATAGTCAAATTAAACACTTTATCAATCTGTCCACCAGTTCAATATCCACTAATTAAGGTATTAAAGGTCGTTGCATCAAATAATCTTCTCTTTCGTAATTCATCAACTATGTATTCTGCAGCATCTATTGAGGCCATTTTACACAGACCATTAATGACAGAATTGTATATTGTCAAGTTAGGCTTCTCATCCATCTTTATCATCCAATCAAAAACTTGAAGCGCATCGTTTGTGTTACCTAGTTTACAGTAAACATCAGGAGCCAGGCCACGAGTAATCATGCTGCCCAATAGTTGCTTGGCTACTGCCATGTTTTTCTTTTTGCATATATAGTTAAGAAGTATGTTGTGAGAAAAAGAATCCTGTATTAGATTATGTTCTAAAATCTGGCTATGAATCTTAAGAGCTTCAGTCAGATATCCATTTCTGCAAAGGCCTTTGGTAAGGATTGCATAAGAGTACTGATCAGGGCATATATGCTTATCAATCATGTCAGCTAGTAGCAAAGAAGCTTCCTCAATACTTCCTTCACGATAAAACCAATGTAAAATCGAATTGTAAACAACATTATTAGGAACCAATCCCCTTTCCACCATTACATTACAGAGCCTCAGTGCCTCCTCCAAACTTCCCCACCTAGCATAACCATCTATCAAAGTAGCATATGTTCGAACACTCGGCTCTATACCTATCTTGACCATTTTACAAAGCTTTTCTTCTGCAAGTAATAATTTCCCATTCTTGCAGAATCCGTTGATTATGGAGTTGTAAGTAACAGAATTGGGCCAAACAAAATCCCCTGACATCATGGTCATCTTTTTAAAAAGTTTCAAGGAAAGACCCAAGTTGCCAATCTTGCATGCCGCGTCTATGATTATGTTAAACGAGACTACACTGGGGAAAATTTTACCCTTCATCATCCTATATAACACTGACATAGCTTCCACTAGTCGGCATTCCTTACACAGAGCATAGATAACTAAGTTAAAAGTATTCACATTTTCCATGTAACCAAAAGAACCCATTCCTCTATACAAATTGTTGAGTTAAGAAATTAACCAAATTAATTAGTGATGACAAACATTATTTTTGGACAAAATAAATAATTAGTGTTGATTAATTATATTTACTTATTACTAATTGTTTATTGTTGCAGGCCAAAATTCCATAGCCCAAATGGAATGAAAAGCAATTAGCAAGGATGGTGGGCTGAAAACAAAATTAAGAGCCCAAGGAAAAGCAAAGAAAGAAGCCAAAGAAATCAAAAATGGGCCAAGCATATCACTACCCGATCCAATCCCGAATTGAATTTCAATTCCCTCTCACTTGCTTTCACCAAATAAACGTTCCTTTCCTCTCTATCTCAGTCAAGTCAGAAACTCAGAAAAGTAAGAAAGAGAGAAAGAGCTTCTTCCCTAAGCTAGTAACCAAAGAAGTAAGAGAGAGAAGGTTTAAGCTTGAAAGACAGAATGTCAAATCAACAAGTTCAAGCCAAATCAAGCTTAAGAAGAGATCAAAGGTAAACCATTTCCTCATACATGCAAATCGGTTTCTTCTCTTCTTCCCAACTCTCTGTTCTATCCGAAATGGGATACAAGGGAAAGAAGATTTCTGTTCTTCTCTGCTATGTATCCACTGTCTTAAACATGACTTGGGGACCAAGTTGGTTTTCAAGGGTTCAGATCAAGTTGACCATTGGAAGATTTCTATGGTTGCTGCTTTATGGCTTTCGGTCAAGGTGAGGAAGTCAGAAGAAGAGTTTCTACTCTGGGGAATAAGGTGAAAAAGTGAATCTGTAGGTTGGTGAAGCTCAAGGCTCAAGGTGTTGACCTTGGAAGAAGAACCCAATAACATGCAAGGAGATAAAAGAGGTTCCTCTACTTGGATAATGCTTTCTTTAAAAGAAGCATTCGGCCAATACTGAAGAACTGTATCTGAGGTTTGCGAATATGGTTTTGCACATAGCAAAGAGGCTGCTGATGAAGTCAATCTCCTTCATGTTTTACTGATTGTAATGTACTTTTCTAAGTTTATCTTTCTGTAATTTCTTGTGAGAAAAGGCATTGTGAGAAAGCTCAAGTAAAAGCCATGAGTGAAAAAAGGCTGAGTGATACACTTGAGAGAAAAGCCTAGAGTTATTTCAGATTTCTTTAGGTATGTTTATGTCTTGTATCTTGTACCTGTGAGGTATCCTTTTCTTAGTTGGGTTAGCACTAAGAGTGAAATAGTTAGGTATTAGCATAGCCAATGTCAAGTTAGGTTAGAACTTGAGTGTGAAAGGATTGGGTCAATCCTATGAAATTGGTGTATGTAATACTATTAACTATAGTAAAAATTCTTCCACTGTTGTGGAGGAGACTGGATGTAGGTTGCATAGCACAAGGCAACCGAACCAGGATACATGCTGGTGTTAGCTTCTCTCTTCTCTACTGTGTTCTGTTTTCTGATTTTCATGAGACAAAAATAAATTGTCTCATAAATTTTCGCTGCTAAGTACAAACAGAATCAGAATTAAAAGTTTATTTTAAAGGGTCATAATAGCAACTAAAAAGGAAGGCATAGATTCAACCCCCCTTCTCTAAGCCTACTACAACCTTCAATTGGTATCAGGAGCTAAGGTCTCAAGAATCAAGCTTAACCACTTAGAGCAAAGATCCAATGGCGAACAACTTGGGCACAACCACAGTTGCCTACACCCTCACTGATGGCCAGTCAAACAACCGGCCACCTTTCTTCAACGGGAAGAACTACTCCTACTGGAAAGAAAGGATAAGGATTTTCATCCAATCCATTGACTACAACATATGGAAGATTATTGTGAGTGATCCCAAGATCCCAACAAAAACAAATGCTGATGGAGTGGTGACTCCAAAAGAAGAAGCTGAATTGAATGAAGATGATAAGAAGAAGATAGAGCTGAATGCTAAAGTAATCAACCTTCTTCACTGTGCTATCAGTTTTGAAGAGTACCGGAAGGTGTCTAGATGCAAGACAGCCAAAGAAATCTAGAAAAAACTCCAGGTTACACACGAAGGCACTAAACAAGTCAAAGAAACGAGGATTGATATGCTGCGAAAAGAGTACGAGATGTTTAGCATGAAGGATGGAGAAAGCATTGATGAAGCGTTTGAGAGATTCTCAATTATAATCAACAACCTTGATGCTATGGGTACAAACTATGTAGAACAAATCTTGGTGAGAAAACTCCTTAGAAGCCTCACAAAAGAATGGGAAAATACTGCCACTGTCCTAACCGAGAGTAACAACATAAATCCCATAACCTATGATGAGCTGAGAGGAAAACTCCTTGCCTATGAAGCCACACACACAAACACAAACTCAAAGAAAAAGGGAATAGCTCTCAAGTCACAAATAGAACCAAAAGAGAGTGAGTCTAGTGATGGTATTTCAGATGACGAGCTTTTGTTTTTTGCTAGGAGATTTAGAAGGATGATGAAGAACAAGGGCAAATACAAGGGTTCAAGTTCAAAGGAGCACAAGCTCGACTTGAGCAAGGTGACGTGCCATCACTGCAAGGAGGCTGGACACTTCAAGCTAAACTGTCTAAAGCTCAAAAAGGAGGACAAAGGAAAGAAAGAAAGGAAGAGAGTACTCATGGCAGCTTGGGAGGATCTTGAGAACGACTCAAATGAAGAAGAAGAATCTGAAGGAGATGACAAAGATTACTTCATGGCTGGAAACAACAATCTTGATGAGATAAATTACTATGATTTGACCATTGAGGATTTACATGCTATTATTGATGATCTCACTTTAAACACCTCAAAATTGTTTGACAAGTACAATGAATGCAGATCTGAAAGAGATGTGTTAAGAGCTGAAAATGATTTTTTAAAAGAAAAAGTGAAAAAAACTGAATGTGCTTTGGACATCATTGAAGAAAACAGATTTCTGAAATCTGAACTTGAAAAATTAAAAGGAAAGCACATTGTGGATCCTTCTCATGAGTTAATTGCTGAAAATGAAATATTAAATGATATGATTAAAAGGCTGAATGGTGACTTAGCAAAATTTGCTCAAAGTTCTAATAACTTGGACAAATTACTTGCAAGTCAAAGACCATTATTTGAAAAATCTGGTTTAGGCTACATAGCCAAGGAAGATGCAGTTTCCAATACTTCCTCTATAAAATTTGTGGCTTCTTCATCAAATACCAAATCCATACCAAACAAATCGGGTATTGGATATGTTTCAACTTTTGAAGAAAAATTTCATGAAGTATACACAAGTGAAACTGAACCTTCACCAAGAACTGATCTGAGTTCAAACCGGCCAGGTTTGGGTTACATTTCGAAAAATGAGGCTGTTTTCAAGAAACCACCATTTTACGACAAAACCTCATTTTTTTAGCGACATGGCGACCGACCTCTTCAGGTCCGACTAGCCGACCTCTTCTCAAAGAGCTTGGCCAAATCTACAGGAGAGCCCAGTAAAGGGCCCAAATAGAGGAACACGACCCAAATCCAAAGGCAATCCAAAGCCTATAGAGATAAAGGCGATTCCCTTGAAGATAAGCTGACTTCACTCAAAATAAAATAAGATAAGATAAGATAACTAACTTATCTTATCGGAAAGGTCAGCCCACACTACTATAAATACACTGAAGCACCCAGGTATAACTCATACTCTGATTCTACATAAAACCTGTTTAATACCCATGCTAACTTAAGCATCGGAGTCTCTTGCAGGTACCCCCACCCTCCGGTGACAAAGGATCAACAGTGCAGTCAGTCCAACAAGTCGGACACGACAGCTCTGGCCGCCACTTACCAGCCGGACACGTCAGCACCGACCAGTACAGAAGATCTCACCCGAGATCGACCTCCAGTTTCAGGTAACCCTCGGAACATTGGCGCCGTTGCCAGGGAACCTGGAAGTCATCCTAACACCATGGCAGACGGTCATGACAATGACCATGATTCAGATCTGGAAAACAGAACACCGCACAAGAACGCGGACACTACATTAAAGGATACTCCAGAATCCAACGGGGACAAAAACTCATCAAATCCGGGGGTAATAGAAGCACTTCAAGACCGTTTAAAGCAACTTGAAAAAGAAACTCAACAACAACGAGAGGTCGGAAAGGATCTACAAAGAGAGGTACGGCGACGTCGAGAATTGGAAGATAAACTACTGCAATTAGAAGCCGACCTCAAATCAAAAGCTCCTCGGACCACTCCTGAGGAAAACTCACGCAAGGAGCAAGATCCATTCACCAGGGAAATCATGAAAACCAAAATTCCAAAAGACTTCAAACTCCCGGATATGACTTTGTATGATGGCACTACAGACCCCAATCATCATCTCAGCAACTTCAGGAGCAGAATGTACCTCACCGACGCCTTAGATGCAGTTCACTGCAAAGCTTTTCCAACAACTCTCACAAAAACAACAATCAGATGGTTTGATAACCTACCTCCAAAATCTATCTCAAACTTTGACGACCTGGCCAAAAAATTCCTAGCCAGATTCTCCATCCAGAAAGATAAGGCCAAACACGCCCCCAGTTTATTGGGGATCAAGCAAGGAGATCGGGAGAGCCTCCGCAACTACATGAAAAGATTTAACAAAACATGCATGGACATACAAAGCTTGCCAACAGAGGCCGCCATCATGGGACTCATCAACGGCCTACGAGAAGGACCTTTTAGCCAATCTATATCAAAGAAGTACCCTACCTCCTTAGACGAAGTACAGGAGCTAGCAGAAAAATATATCGACATGGAAGAAAATGCTCGGTTAGGAGAAACTTCCAAATCTGGGGTCCCCTGCCGAGACAAAGACAAGGAATCCAAAAGGAAAGAAGATCGGCAAGGGGAGAAAATAAAAAAATACCACAATTACACCCCTCTCAAGGTATCCCTAGTCGACGTATATAAAGAAGTCTGCCATACGGAGAAAATACCACCATCTCGGCCACTCAAAGGCAAAAGAGGGGGAGGAAACCGGAATGAGTATTGTGAATATCATCGAGTGTGAGGGCACTCCACCAACGAGTGCTTCGATTTGAAGAACATCATAGAGAAATTGGTGAGGGAAGGAAAACTAGATCGGTTCCTGGCAACCCGAGATGATGATCAAAGAAAGAGACGAAGGGACAAAGATACCAGACGAACCACGCGATCACCTCGTACACCAGAAAGACACGTCCACATGATACACGGCGGATTTGCAGGGGGAGGAATCTCCAAATCATCTCGTAAAAGATATCTCAAAGAAGTATATCATGTCGAGGGAAAGGAGGAAGCACCCGACATCCCTGCAATCACATTCACTAAAGAAGACACATCTGGTATCATCTCGGGGCACGACGACCCCATGGTCATCACCATCATACTAGCAAACTCCAATCTCCATCGCACATTAATAGATCAAGGGAGCTCCACCGACATCTTATTCAAAACTGCCTTCGACAAACTCGGCCTAGAAGACAAGGAGCTTAGGGCATACCCGAACAGTCTGTTCGGACTAGGAGATACCCCGGTACAACCACTGGGATACATATCATTACATACAACCTTCGGAAAAGGGAACCAATCCAGGACACTCAAAATAGACTACATTGTGGTCGACGTGAGTTCAGCCTACAATGCTCTCATAGGTCGGACAACACTAAATCAACTCGGTGCAATAGTCTCGACTCCATATCTATGCATGAAATTCCTGACTACAGAGGGGATAGCCACAATAAAAGCAGATCAAAAGATGGCACACCGATGTTATAACGAAAGTCTAAACCTTAGAGGCAGAGGAGAAGAGTTTCATGCAATTGAGCTTGGCGGAGTTTAGAGATGAGAAGAACTCCGTCCGCAGCCAGAAGGTGAGATAGAGAAGGTTCAGATCGGAGACACCTCGGACAAAACAACTAACATCGGTACGATCCTAAAAGGAGACTCGAAAGAATTACTGGTACAATTATTACGAGACAATGTTGATCTCTTCGCATGGAAAGCCGCAGACATGCCAGGCATAGACCCCAAGCTAATGTGCCACAAATTAGCGGTCTATCCAGGATCTCGGCCGGTACAGCAGAGATGAAGAAAACTTGGGCCAGAACGATCCCAAGCTGTGGAAGAACAGGTACAAGCACTACTGGAGGCAGGGTTCATAAGAGAAGTAAAGTACCCACTATGGCTAGCTAACGTCGTCTTGGTGAAAAAATCAAATGGGAAGTGGCGAATGTGCACCGACTACACCGATCTCAACAAAGCCTGCCCAAAAGATCCTTATCCACTCCCAAGTATCGATGCTCTGGTAGACACTTCATCCGGATATATATACCTCTCGTTTATGGATGTATATTCCGGATACAACCAAATCCCCATGTATCCACCAGATCAAGAAAAAACCTCGTTTTTGACACCAAAAGCAAATTACTGCTACATTGTGATGCCCTTCGGTCTCAAGAACGCAGGAGCTACTTATCAAAGGCTAATGAATAAAGTCTTCTCAAATCACATCGGAAAAATCATGGAAGTCTATGTAGACAACATGTTAATAAAGACACAAAGCGAAGAGACACTATTGTCCGACCTGGCTCAAGTATTCGACACTATAAGTAAGCATGACATGCGACTTAATCCTGCAAAATACACCTTTGCAATAGAAGCGGGCAAATTCTTAGGTTTTATGCTAACACAAAGAGGAATTGAGGCAAATCCGGATAAATGTCAAGCCATACTCAACATGAAGAGCCCAATCTGTGTCCAAAAAGTACAGCAACTCAACGGGAGATTGGCCGCCCTATCCAGGTTCTTAGCAGGGTCAGCAATAAGATCTCTATGCTACTTTAAGGAAGGGAAAGCAGTTCGAATGGACAGCAAAATGTGAACAAGCCTTCCAAAACTTCAAGGAATTCTTAGGACGGCCACCCATCCTATCTCGGCCACGAGAAGGAGAACCACTCGTATTATATCTCGCAGTAGGAAGCCGGGCAATAGCCTCAGCACTAGTCAGAGAAGACAAAAGTGGGCAACAACCCGTCTACTTCATTATTAAAGCGCTACAGGGATCCGAGTTGAATTACCAGAAAATAGAAAAGTTTTCCTACACCCTCATTATAACATCTCGATGACTTTGCCCGTACTTCCAGGCTCACACCATTAGGGTTCGAACTAACCAGCCTATAAAAGGAATATTACAGAAAGCAGACTTAGCAGGCAGAATTTTACAATGGGCGGTTGAGTTATCCGAGTTCGACCTCCAATATGAAGCTCGGACGGCCATCAAGTCACAGTATCTGGCCGACTTCATCGCAGAATTCACGGATACCCTGGAAACCCCTACAGAATGGAATCTCTACGTGGATGGCTCTTCGAATAAGACTGGAAGCGGCGCAGGTGTGATAATAGAAAGCAACCAAGGAACCCAAGTCGAGCTCTCCCTCAAATTTGGTTTCCCGGCCTCAAACAACCAAGTGGAATATGAAGCATTACTAGATGGTTTGAAGCTGGCTAAGGAGGTCGGAGCTCATAAACTCAACATTTTCAGCGATTCGCAAGTAGTCACCTCACAAATCACAGGGAGCTACCAAGCCAAAGACCCCACCATGAAAAAGTACTTGGATAAAACCAAGGAACAGCACGGACATCTCAGGGAATATAAGATCTGCCACATACCCGCGAACAAAATTCCAAGGCTAACGCACTCTCGAAGCTAGCCAGCACCAAACCAGGGGGCAACAATAGAAGCCTCATCCAGGAAATGCTACAGAACCCGTCAATCTCGGGAGAGGAAAAATCCCTAGCCATAACAAGTCAGGACCAAGGATGGATGGCCCCCATAATCAATTACCTCAAAGCAGAAACACTGCCCATAGAAGAAAAGGAGGCAAAAAGGTTAAAAAAGGAGGCGCAATACTACACCATCATAAACAACATTCTGTACAAAAGAGGGATCTTAATACCATTACTAAAATGCGTGCCGACCTCCAACACAAGGGAAGTGCTAGAAGAAATACACGGCAGCATTTGTGGCAATCATCTCGGAGCACGAGCTCTTGCCAAAAAAGTACTCCGGGCGGTATTTTATTAGCCAACTCTACAAAAAGAAGCTACAGAATTTGTAAAGACATGTCCACCATGCCAGAAACATGCCAACTTTCACATCGCCCCGCCAGAAGAGCTCATCAGCGTAACCTCACCTTGGCCATTTGCAAAATGGGGACTTGACCTTCTCGGACCTTTCCCCCAGGGATCAGGACAAGTTAAATTCCTCATAGTAGGGGTAGACTATTTCACAAAATGGATCGAGGCAGAGCCCCTAGCCAACACCACCGCTCAAAGAAGCCAAAAATTCCTATACAGGAACATTGTCACGAGGTTCGGGGTTCTATACTCCATCACCACAGACAATGGCACTCAATTCACAGACGCAGGCTTCAGAAGACTAGTAGCCGACTTGAATATAAAGCACCAGTTCACCTCCGTCGAACACCCTCAAGCCAATGGACAGGCCGAAGCCGCCAACAAAGTCATATTGGCTGGGTTGAAACGGAGACTGCAAGATGCAAAGGGAGCTTGGGCCGAAGAACTTTTACAAGTCCTATGGGCATATCGAACAACGCCACACTCCACCACAAACGAATCACCGTTTCGACTAGCATATGGAGTGGAGGCAATGATCCCAGTAGAGATCGAGGAAGGGTCATCCAGAGTAGTCCACTACAATGAAGAAGCCAACTCTCAACTTCAGAGGGAAGAACTCGACCTACTACCTGAAATCCAAGAAAGAGCTCGAATCAGGGAAGAAGCGCTAAAACGTCGAATGGCCTCCAGATATAACCAAAGGGTAGTGCCGAAAAGTTTCGTGGAGAATGATCTCATCCTAATCCGAAATGATATAGGCACAACCCGACCAGGAGAAGGAAAGTTGGCAGCAAACTGGAAAGGACCCTACCGAGTTGTAGAAGTACTTGGGAAGGGCTACTACAGACTGTCCGAACTCGACGAACGAGAGCTTCCCAGATCATGGCACGCCTGCAACCTAAGAAGGTACTACAGCTAGAAAAAGTAAAAGATCTCATTATTGGATGCACTCTTTTTCCTGAAAAGGTTTTTTAATGAGGCACCAAGTGAGACTCAGACACTATCCGGCTTAAAGGGATGAAAAAATCCCATATGTATATATTTGCACTTTCCTTTAAATAAAATATATTTTTAGATATTCTACAAGTTTTCAAGACGCATTAATCTAAAGCATTCATCGTCTGATTATAAAGCAACAGATCGGCATAAAGTGAAAAAACAACTTCACTGCACGATCACGATAAAGAAAATCGTCCGATAAAGGTGAAAACGCAATTCACTTAAAAGACGATCTAAAGATAGCAACCACCTTCTACAAATCGGCAAAGATGAACACAGAATAATATAAGAAGTTATCAAAAGTTATCCGAAAAAAGAACCTGGCGAGGTCTTATGGATTGCTAAATAATAACTTAAAGACTGGCCGACGTTAAGAAGTCGGACCAAGTCAGCCCAAGTTATAAGTAAACCCTGGAAAGAGGTCTGGCCAACCCTATTAAAGAGGATTACTTTAACTTAGAAGGGCCCGACATGACAAAGTCGGCCCAAAATGAAAAAGTTATAAAAGTAGTCCCTGAAAGAGACCTGACAAAGGTCCAAAAAAGAGGACTACAAAATTAACTTAGAAAGAGGACGACGCAAAAAAGTCGACCTCCTACAAACAAGTTATAAAAGTAATCCCTGAAAGAGATCTGACAAAGATCCAAGAAAGAGGATTACAAAAATAACTTAGAAGAGATCGATATAACGAAGTCGGTATCCTACAACAAACAAGTTATAAAAGTAATCCCTGAAAGAGATCTAACAAAGATCCAAGAAAGAGGATTACAAAAATAACTTAGAAGAGATCGATATAACGAAGTCGGTCTCCTACAACAAACAAGTTATAAAAGTAATCCCTGAAAGAGATCTGACAAAGATCCAAGAAAGAGGATTACAAAAATAACTTAGAAGAGATCGATATAACGAAGTCGGTCTCCTATAACAAACAAGTTATAAAAGTAATCCCTGAAAGAGATCTGACAAAGATCCAAGAAAGAGGATTACAAAAATAACTTAGAAGAGATCGATATAACGAAGTCGGTCTCCTACAACAAACAAGTTATAAAAGTAATCCCTGAAAGAGATCTGACAAAGATCCAAGAAAGAGGATTACAAAAATAACTTAGAAGAGATTAAGTCGGTCTCCTACAACAAATAAGTTATAAAAGTAATCCCTGAAAGAAACCTGACAAAGGTCCAAGAAAGAGGATTACAAAAATAACTTAGAAGAGATCAAGTCGGTCTCCTACAACAAATAAGTTATAAAAGTAATCCCTGAAAGAGACTTGACAAAGGTCAAAGAAAGAGGATTACAAAAATAACTTAGAAGAGGACGACGTAGTCGGCCTACTACCAAACAAGTTATAAAAGTAGTCCCTGAAAGAGACCTGACAAAGGTCCAAAAAAGAGGACTACCAAAATAACTTAGAGGACCAACTTGAAGAAATCGGTTATGGATCGAGAAAACCGAAAAACAAATTGGACACACACAGCCACAACCTCAAAGGATCCAAGCTACAAAGTATAAAGTACAAAGCAATCCAAAGAGGCCAAGCCGCAAGGTTCCAACACTCTCAGAAACCAGAAGAGATACCAAGTTAAGCGCAAAAAAGCATGATATAATCTACAAAGTTATAAAGCTTCAGAGGCCACCAAAATTTACCTCAAAAAGCTAGCAAGCTACTTTTGTTTTTTAAAAGTTACTAGACAAGCAACTAGAAAGTGTCGGCAAAACAATAAAAGTTTAAGAGTCCACAAGCCGGGCCAGCTGCACAAATATCCAGAGAGAAATCAACAAACATCGGGAGCCTTCTTGGCAGCATTAGGATAAGGAGAAGGAGGGCGAGTCTGAATAGGCACAGCATCTACCGTACCATCATCCCGGTTTAAAATCTGGTAGTCAGGATCAGAAGCAGGAGGGCCGACCTCGGCAGGAGGAACAGTAGGAGCTGACACCTTGGCAGAAGGCACAGGGAACGGTTCGACATCATCATCATCCTCATCATCAAGGACAATCTTACCATCCCTAACAACGTTATCCAGGCTGAAGAGGGTGAGATCGGCCTCGGGAGCAATAATCCGAACCTGCTCTTTCAGGTTCTCATAGGCAGCAGTTACACTGCCAACAAGATGACCTTGGAGCTCGGAGTAATCAGCTCGGGCATTCTCCAACTCCTCCCTCAGGCGCATCACCTCCCGATAAGATGTCACATAACTGTCCTTATGTCTCATAGCCGTGTCCTCGGCCAGCCTCACAGAAACCGCCAGAGAGATGGAACTTGCCTTCTCATTCTCCAAATCCTTCTCCAACTTGGCTACCTTTACCTCAAGCTCTTCCTTCAGGCCCTTCATACGATCAAACTCCTGTTTAGCCTCCTCCATAAAGGCTTTGGTGGCATGGAGAGGAACATTTTGAGCAGTCCGGTATAGGGCAGCCCCCATATACACCATTCTAACACTACTTCGAGTTATAAAGTCCAGATGGCGAAGGAGCGACACATCGTCCATAGGAAGGACACCGTAGGGACCGATTTGCTGATCCACAAATTCAATTGCATTAAGGTCAGGAGCATCAAGGTTGAAAGGCTCAGCTATTTTTTGTTTCTTGTTGGGAGGAGCACCAGAGCTAGAGGCAGAAGTCGGTGGAGGGTCAGCCAGACGAACTCGAGGAGTGTGGATCACTTTCCTCGGGCCAGGAGAACTCGGCACAGGCGGTTTCACTTGCACTTGGGAGGATCCTTCCCCGGTCGCCTTGGCCGAAATATTTTGAGCAGCAGTCGCCTTCTTTGCCCTCTTGAAGGCCTTCATGGAGTCATTGTTTTTTGACATCTCTGCAAAATCAGCCACAGTAAAAGGTTACAATCACAAGATAAGGAAGTCAAACTAAGAAACAAGCATAGAAACAAGTCAGGCAAATACCCAAAACAGCCCGGACCAGGGATAGGTCATTTAAAAACCTTTTGGTATCAAGATGGGGTGGTGCCCCCCATAAATCCTCAAGGACAACAACAAAGGCACGCTCAACATCGTCAAGCATCTCCCAAGTATAGCGAGACACTCTCGCATCCTTCTGCCACTCCAGAGGAAAAGAGGGCTCATCATTTTCATCAAGAAAAAAGGGACGAGCCCCTCGACAGCACGAACTTTGAAAAAGTAATTCTTGAAATCCTTAAAGGATTCATCATACATAGCAAACACTTTATGGCCCTGGGCAGACCTGAAAGAAACCCAGGAAGTTTTTTTTTCGAAGAACCACCAGGCTTGGCAGAAACAAACAGATAAAGGAAGATAGTCTGAGAAGGCGTTACACCTAACTCTTGGCAAAGTAGCTGAAAAATTTTGATAAAGCCCCAGGAATTCGGGTGAAGCTGTGATGGGGCAATATTACACGACCACAACAGATCGGTCTCAAAAGCAGTAAAAGGAAAAGTAATGTCCATTTGGCTGAAGAAATGTTCATAGGCATAGAAGAAGGGACGCTCCCCCTCGATGGAGGTCGGAAAACAGACCCTCTCATCAGAATCAGGAGCAACAAGCTCGTAATCCCTCTCCTAGGCATTGTTACCACAAATCCTATGACGCTTCCTCAGCTTTATGCAAAATTCAGCATCCACAACAGAAACACACATCAAGACAAGGGAGTCCAGCCAATCGGACATCCCCTCGGGAACTCTGGAAGACATCTCGACAATGTTATTGCGAGAAGACATGAGGCCAACTAATCCTACAAATAAGAAAAAGAGAGGGGATTACTAAAAATATCTCAGACAAGGGATAAAACAACTCAATCAAAACAATACAGTCAAACAAGCAGAAAAGGAAAACCCCAAGACCCAAACCAAAAATCTTGGGGCATCCTTTGGAGGCAGTAACAAAGCAAGGTTCTCAGGAAAAAATCTATAACTCGCATCCCAGCACCTCTCAAACAAGAAAAGAAGACGGCAAACAGCAAGAGTGCATCCCTAAACATCAAGGCACGACAAGAAGAAACCACCAAAGATGCAACCTTTTTCAGAATCAGACAAAAGCAATCTTCAAACAAAATGAGAAAAAGATGCAGATTCTCCGGTTATTGGTATCAGACAGAAATAACAGAACATGCAAAAGCCCTAAAAGGCATCAAGTAACAGGAAAGGCAAAAAGGATCTTACAGAAGATGAAGGAACTCTTAGAACACATAACAATTAGGTGCGACAAAACAGAAAGATCCAAACTTTCTCTAAAGCAAAATCAAAACTTGATCACAAAGCCAAAGTAGCGAAAGAGAAAGAAAATACGAATGGAACTCACCTGGAGAAGGAAGAAGCTTCGAAGGAAAGAAGGAGGCATAAAAATGGAAGCTGCCCAGAAAATTCGCCGAGCGACGCCGCAACGCAAGAAAAAGCAGAAACAAGGGCAAGAAACAGAGAGCGAGAGAACAAAGGAAGAAAATGTGAAGAAGTTACAAAAGACCAAAGAAGAGAAACCGTTTCTGGGTTTTCAAAAATCAAAATAAAGCTTCAAAGGAAAACGGGGCAATTAATGCTAATTAATGAAAGTATTAAACCCTCATACGTTTCCAAAAGCGCTGATATAAAAGCGGGCGCTTTTAAAGAAAAACGTTCTACATTTAAAAGATTCTACAGAAGGAAAAAATCGACTAAAATGCTTGAGTTCGGCTTCGCTAGAGAAGGACCGAAGTCAAGGACTCGACCTCAAAAAAGAAGACCGAGCTCAAGCAGGGGCACTGTTCATACCCTGGGTCGAGCTGTCCGACCTGGGATATTTAGCGACATGGCGACCGACCTCTTCAGGTTCGACTAGCCGACCTCTTCTCAAAGAGCTCGGCCCCAGTAAAGGGCCCAAATAGAGGAACACGACCCAAATCCAAAGGCAATCCAAAGCCTATAGAGATAAAGGCAGTTCCCTTGAAGATAAGCTGACTTCACTCAAAATAAGATAAGATAAGATAAGATAACTAACTTACCTTATCGGAAAGGTCAGCCCACACTACTATAAATATACTGGAGCACCCAGGTATAACTCATACTCTGATTCTACATAAAACCTGTTTAATACCCATGCTAACTTAAGCATCGAAGTCTCTTTCAGGTACCCCCACCCTCCGGTGACAAAGGATCAGCAGTGCAGTCAGTCCAACAAGTCGGACATGACAGCTCTGGCCGCCACTTACCAGCCGGACACGTCAGCACCGACCAGTACAGAAGATCTCACCCAAGATCAACCTCCAGTTTCAGGTAACCCTTGGAACAGGATATGTTTCAACTTTTGAAGAAAAATTTGATGAAGTATACACAAGTAAAACTGAACCTTTACCAAGAACTGATATGAGTTCAAACCGGCCAGGTTTGGGTTACATTTCGAAAAATGAGACTGTTTTCAAGAAACCACCATTTTACAACAAAACCTCATTTTTGAAAAGTAAAAATGTTCAAAGAAATTCTGGTGAAAATGCTTTTGCAAAGAGGAATAACTTTAAGAAAAACCAGTTTGTCAAAAGGAATGCATCTCCTCCAAAAATCAGAAAATTTCAACACTTTAATAATTTCAAGCAATATAACTCACCCCAATTTCAGCGACACACATCAAAAAATCATTATGTCGATTGCAAGAAAATTGGTCACTCATATGCACAATGCTTCATTGAAAAAAGAGTTATAGGAAATAAAGTTTACCATGTTGTTTGTGATTTCAATGCACTTGGGCAACCAAGATGGATTAACTTCAAAGGATCCAAATTAATTTGGATACCTAAGGCTACTTGAAACTCTTCATGCAGATTTGCCTAGCATCCAAGAACAAAAAGGACATGTGGTACATGGATAGTGGATGTTCAAGGCACATGACTGGAAGGTCAACCTACTTCATCAAACTAAATAAGTATGATGGAGGTTTTATGACCTTTGGAGATGATGGTAAAGGTAAAATCATTGCTGTTGGAAAAGTAGGTAATGAACAATCTACTTTTATTGATGATGTACTTTTGGTATGTGGTTTGAAGCACAATCTTTTGAGTATAAGTCAGCTGTGTGACTTAGGATATTTGGTAGTTTTCAAAAGACTTGAATGCTGTGTTGTTAATGAAAAGACAAATGAAATGATGTTTGCTGCCAAACGTTTTAATAATATGTATGGACTTACTCTTGATGAACTAAAGGATCAAAATGTAGCTTGTCTTCACTCTAAAGAATCTGAAAAGTGGTTATGGCACAAGAGATTGGGCCATGCAAGTATGTTTCAAATAAACAAACTTGTAAAGAAAGAATTAGTAAGAGGTCTTCCTTTGATATAGTTTGACAAAGACATCACTTGTATGCTTGCCAAATGGGAAAACAAATAAAAAGTTCTTTTAAACCAAAGGAAGACATCTCTACTAAAAGACCACTTGAGTTGCTACACATTAATTTATTTGGTCCAACAAGAACTCAAAGCCTAGGTGGTAAACATTATGGTTTAGTAATTGTGGATGACTATACTAGGTTTGGTTGGGTTTTATTTCTTGCACACAAAAATGAAGCCTTTTCGGCCTTTGAACCTTTTTGCAAGAAAATTTAAAATGAAAAGGATTTGAAAATCTCTTCTATAAGAAGCGATCATGGAACTGAATTTGAAAATAATTTATTTGAATCCTTTTGTGAGGAATTTAGAATATCTCACAACTTCTCTTGTCCAAGAACACCACAACAAAAATGGTGTTGTGGAAAGAAGAAATAGAATCATACAAGAGATGACAAGAGCTATGCTTTGTGAAAGTAATGTTCCAAAATTCCTTTGGGCTGAAGCGGTTAACACGGCTAGCCACATTTTGAATAGAACAATCATAAGAAAATT
The DNA here is from genome assembly GCF_059453495.1 of Arachis ipaensis. NCBI lineage: Eukaryota > Viridiplantae > Streptophyta > Magnoliopsida > Fabales > Fabaceae > Arachis > Arachis ipaensis. The sequence continues at coordinate 141,766,974 of NC_142436.1, forward strand.
TATGAAGAAAACCCCTTATGAACTTTGGAAAGGCTACCCACCAAACTTAGATTACTTGCACATCTTTGGATGCAAATATTTTGTTTTAAATAACAAAGAAAATTTGGGTAAATTTGATCCAAAGGCTTATGAGTGTTTGTTTGTAGGATATTCCACAACTAGTAAAGCATATATGGTTTATCATCAAGATGCTAGAATTATTGAGGAGTCCATACATGTTACATTTTGTGATACTAACTTGGTACAAAGCATTTTGGAAGATTGTGATGCAGGAAATCAAGCACAAAAGGAAGTTGAAACTGTGCAAAATCAAGAGAATGGAAATTCTGTTCAAGCTGAACCAGAAACTGCTGTTGCTAAAAATTTAAGAGACAATTCTATTTTGTCTCACGAATCTGAAGGATACCCTGAAGCCAGCAGCACCCAGAATCCCTTGGTAACTGAATCTGCCTCCAAGTCCACCAGACCTCGTGAATGGAGATTCTTGAAGAATTATCCTGAGGAATTTGTCATTGGGGACGTCTCTCATGGAGTGCAAACACGGTCCTCCACTAGAAAGGCAAATGAAGGATCAAACATTGCCCTTCTTTCACAAATAGAGCCTCAAAATGTCAAGGAAGCCCTTAGTGACCCTTCTTGGGTTAAAGCTATGGAGGATAAGCTTCTTGAGTTTAAAAAGAACTAAGTGTGGACTTTGGTCCCAAGGCCAAGTGGAAAGAAAGTGACCGGAACCAAGTGGATATTTCGGAACAAGTTGGGAGAAGATGGTAGCATTGCAAGAAACAAGGCAAGGCTAGTGGCACAAGGATATGACCAAGAAGAAGGAATAGACTTTGATGAATCCTTTGCCCCTGTTGCCCGAATGGGAGCCATAAGACTTCTCTTAGCTTATGCTGCATTTTGTGGTTTTAAATTATATCAAATGGATGTGAAATGTGCATTTTTGAATGGTGTGATAGATAGAGAAGTGTATGTGGAGCAGCCTCCTGGTTTTGAAAATAAAGAGCATTCTAATCATGTTTTCAAATTATCAAAAGCTCTCTATGGTTTAAGACAAGCTCCTAGAGCTTGGTATGAGAGAATTAGCTCATTTCTTTTGAAAAATGGTTTTCAAAGAGGCACCACTAACACAACTCTATTTATCAAGAATTCTAATGATTCTTTTTTTCTAGTCCAAATATATGTTGATGACATTATTTTTGGATCAGCTAATGAATCCCTTTGTTCTGAATTTGGAAAACTCATGACAAGTGAATTTGACATGAGTATAATGGGTGAACTTAATTTTTTCCTAGGGCTAAAAATTAAACAAACTGAAAAAGGTATTTTCATTTATCAAGAAAAGTATGCCAAGGAATTAGTTAAGAAATTTGGTATGAAAAATGCCAAACCTATGGGAACTCCCATGCATCCTAATTCAAAATTAGATAAGGGAGAAACTGAGAAAGATGTTGATGAGACTAGGTATAGAGGAATGATTGGTTCTCTTATGTACTTAACTTCCTCTAGACCCGATATTGTGCAAAGTGTTGAATTGTGTTCTAGGTTCCAATCCAAACCAAAAGAGTCACATCTTTCTGCAGTTAAAAAGATCATTAGATATGTTCATGGCCCATCCAATTTTGGTCTTTGGTATCCTAAGATTGATGATTTTTCTGCAGTTGGTTATTGTGATGCAGATTTTACTGGTGATAGAGTTGATAGAAGGAGCACTTCAGGTTTATGTTGCTTCCTTGGAAAGTCCCTAAATGTTTGGTCAAGTAAGAAGCAACCAACTGTGGCCTTATCCACTGCAGAGGCTGAGTATATAGCTGCTTCTTCTTGTTGTTCTCAACTTCTATGGTTAAAAACACAGCTTGCTGATTACAAACTAAATGCTGAAAATATTCCCTTGATGTGTGATAATATGAGTGCTATTAATATTTCTAAAAATCCAGTTTTGCACTCTAGGACTAAGCATATTGAAGTGAAATTTCACTCAATAAGAGAAGATGTCCAAAAAGGGGATATTAGTATTCAATTTGTTAAATCAGAGGAGCAATTAGCAGATATTTTTACAAAACCATTAGCTGAGGATAGATTCTGCATGCTTAGGACTTGTCTAGGAATTTTGAGTTATGATTCTTTATTTGAAAAATACTGATGTATTTGCTGGAGCTTTTTGTCTCATAAACAGGTATGAGATAATTCTGGGCAGATGATGAATATTTCCTTCAAATCAGCGTGTTCTGGGCTCGTTTCAAGTGAAACTCAATCTGGGCCAACTTCAAAATTCAGATCATGAGTGGTCCAAATGTGTTTCCTTAAGTCCAACCATCTCTGGGCCCAAATATGAATGTTACAATTTTTGGTTAATAATTTTTGTTGGCCTGTGTGATTAATTTTTTTTGAAAAAGTTTTATTTTAATTTTTTTTCAAAAAGGCTTTTCAGTTTGATTTAATTTTTTCTTTTTAAGGATTTCAAAAATTTAAAATTTAAAATTTCTTTGTTTTTAAAATCAAATCAAATCTTTCTTTTATAAGGTCATGTCTTTTCAAGTCTTTTCAAATGGTGATGCAGTTGCATGGTTTTGGAAATCTACTTTTGGGTACGGTTACCAACACTCCCTCTCTTCCCTCCATAACTCCTTCTCTATCCCTTCGGTTCTCACCACTACCCTCATTACTCTTTTTCTTCTTAAACCAAATAACCACCAAATGAGGAAGAAAACCATAGCACACAAGCCTCCTCGTGAAAAGGTGTATAAACTTCCATCCAAGCCTTCAACTCGCTCCCAAGATAGAACCTTCACACCTTCACCATCTCCTCCTACCTTTCCTCCTCGCACTGCTCCCATGGTGCAAACCAAGACCACACCAAGGTACCCTGCCCCTACCAAACTTACGCCACCACCTAAGGCAACGCCATCCAAACCAAGCTCTTCGAAACCTGGCTCATCCAAGGGTAAGCGTTCTGCTGTTGAAGAACCTGTTCCTAAGACAGCAAAACCTAAGTCAAGGTCTGTTCCTGTGCGCTCACAAAGAGGTAACCTTCATCGCCCTCTCAAATCTGTTAGAGAATCAGACATTGATCCTTTTGCTCACAAATCACACTACATGACATCTCACTCAGACTATAACCCCCATCGTTTCAAATCTGCCATGAACCACGATTTTTATAAGGGAGTTATTCAGTATCGTACTCTATGTCCCTCCTTTCTTGCGAATTTACCTGATTTGAAAAAGAAAGGTTTTTCTTTTGTTGAAAATTTGGAATTTTTAGACTGGAATCACCTTTTCAAAATCAAAAAACTTGTATATCCTTAGTTAGTCAAAGAATTTTATGCAAACATGACTTACCATGAAGGAAGTGTGCATTCTTATGTTAAGGGCAGAGACATTATTTTGAATAATGAAACTATCAGTGATTCTTTGAAGTACACTGATGTTGGGCCGTGTGCTTACACGTCTGTAAAGTGGGATGAAGGAGTTGGTATTTCTTACCATGATGCTTTGGCTCATATCTGTGAACATGTTTTCTTAATTGATGGCATCACACCCACTCACAAAGCCCTAGGATATGAACGTGCTCAGTTGCACCGAATTGTCAACCACATTTTACTTCTTCAAAGTGGTTCATATCAAAGGGTATCTTACACAGACATACTGGTTTTATATGCCCTAATCACTAAAACAGAAATCTCTTTTGCCTATTTGATGGCTAGATACATGTTTGATTCTGTTAGAAGTGAGAAAGATAAAGCACTACCTTATGGCATGTTTTTAAGTTGCATATTTGAGAATTTTGGTGTTGACCTGTCAAATGAGGATTATGAAAACAGACATTCATACCTAAAAGGGGGTGGTTCAGTGAAACAGCAAAAGAGACCAACTTGATCTAAGAGAGTGGTTCTAGATGATGATGATGAAGAGTTCATTCCAGATGACTCTCCTCCTCCTTCCACCGAGGGTACTTCCATCTCTACTGGGAAGAAATCTGCTCTGCTGAATGTGGTCAAGGATATCGCTCAAGAGTTTGTTTCCCAATCAAATCACATGATTGCCATGAGCAAGGAACAAAGGAAGCTAGCTAGCAAGCATGAGAACTTTCTGAGAAAATCAAGGGATAGGGTGGCTGTGCTCATGACCTTCATTGATAATCTTCAAAAGGATGAAGACATTGCCACTGATGTTGAAGAAGAAGCTGTTTCGAAGGGGAATGGTTTTGATGCCTAGGATTTGTCTCATGAAATTTGCTGCTGCTGCTGCTGCTCTCTTTTTGTCTCATGAACTCTGTTTTATTTTGCTACTATTAAACTGTTTTATCTTGGATGACTGTAATAACTCTAAATACTGCTGCACTGTTGTTAGTTAGTTAGAACTTTGGACTGTGATCTAACCTTTTCTTGCAGGATTTGTATTGTTGTTTTTGTTGATTATCCGCCCTTGATGACAAAAGGGGGAGTAAGAAAATAGGTGCATTAAAACTTGATTACACATGCTGAATCCCTTTTGCTACTGATATTAGCTTGATGTTGGGCTGATTATATAGTGTTGCTTATCTGATATCCCTTAGATAAATGTGTATAGCTCTTCATTGTGGTCTCTTTAAGTGTAATATAAAACAGGAACAAAGAGGAGGCATAAATCAAGGGGGAGCTAATCTTGAAAAGGAAAGGGGAGCAACACAATAGCAAATGACAAAAATCAAAGGGAGTTTCTAAACTTACTCAAATTCATTTCCTTTTTATTATTGCTTAAACCATGTTTGTCATCAAGGGGGAGGTTGTTGAGTTAAGAAATTAACCAAATTAATTAGTGATGACAAACATTATTTTTGGGCAAAATAAATAATTAGTGTTGATTAATTATATTTACTTATTACTAATTGTTTATTGTTGCAGGCCAAAATTCCATAGCCCAAATGGAATGAAAAGCAATCAGTAAGGATGGTGGGCTGAAAACAAAATTAAGACCCCGAGGAAAAGCAAAGAAAGAAGCCAAAGAAATAAAAAACGGGCCAAGCATATCACTACCCGATCCAAGCCCGAATTGAATTTCAATTCCCTCTCACTTGCTTTCACCAAATAAACGTTCCTTTCCTCTCTATCTCAGTCAAGTCAGAAACTCAGAAAAGTAAGAAAGAGAGAAAGAGCTTCTTCCCTAAGCTAGTAACCAAAGAAGCAAGAGAGAGAAGGTTTAAGCTTGAAAGACAGAATGTTAAATCAACAAGTTCAAGCCAAATCAAGCTTAAGAAGAAATCAAAGGTAAACCATTTCCTCATACATGCAAATCGGTTTCTTCTCTTCCTCCCAACTCTCTGTTCTATCCGAAATGGGATACAAGGGAAAGAGGATTTCTGTTCTTCTCTGCTGTGTATCCACGGTCTTAAACATGACTTGGGGACCAAGTTAGTTTTCAAGGGCTCAGATCAAGTTGACCATTGGAAGATTTCTATGGTTGCTGCTTTATGGCTTTCGGTCAAGGTGAGGAAGTCAGAAGAACAGTTTCTACTCTGGGGAATAAGGTGAAAAAGTGAATCTGTGGGTTGGTGAAGCTCAAGGCTCAAGGTGTTGACCTTGGAAGAAGAACCCAGCAACATGCAAGGAGATAAAAGAGGTTTGCTGTTCACTCAAAAACTAAGGAGAGAAAACCAGAGTGTGAGAATAGAGTTCTGCAAAGAAGTTCCCCTACTTGGATAATGCTTTCTTTAAAAGAAGCATTCGGCCAATACTAAAGAACTGTATCTGAGGTTTGCGAATCTGGTTTTGCACATAGCAAAGAGGCTGCTGATGAAGTCAATCTCCTTCATGTTTTACTGATTGTAATGTACTTTTCTAAGTTTATCTTTCTGTAATTTCTTGTGAGAAAAGGCATTGTGAGAAAGCTCAAGTAAAAGCCATGAGTGAAAAAAGGCTGAGTGATACACTTGAGAGAAAAGCCTAGAGTTATTTCAGATTTCTTTAGGTATGTTTATGTCTTGTATCTTGTACCTGTGAGGTATCCCTTTCTTAGTTGGGTTAGCACTAAGAGTGAAATAGTTAGGTATTAGCATAGCCAATGTCAAGTTAGGTTAGAACTTGAGTGTGAAAGGATTGGGTCAATCCTGTGAAATTGGTGTATGTAATACTATTAACTATAGTGAAAATTCTTCCACTGTTGTGGAGGAGACTGGATGTAGGTTGCATAGCACAAGGCAACCGAACCAGAATACATGCTGGTGTTAGCTTCTCTCTTCTCTGCTGTGTTCTGTTTTTTGATATTCATGAGACAAAAATAAATTGTCTCATAAATTTCTGCTGCTAAGTAAAAACAGAATCAGAATTGAAAGTTTGTTTTAAAGGATCATAACAGCAACTAAAAAGGAAGGCATAGATTCAACCCCCCCTTCTCTAAGCCTACCACAACCTTCACAAATTCCAAAACCTATCGATTTCATTCAATTGCAACAAGTGATTTAGGAAATTGTTCCAAGCATGAATAAGAATGAAACAATCCCGGCTCCTTAAATTATAGATGACATCGTAAGCACTTTCAGTAGCCCCAACCTGAGTACAAGCCCTCACCAATGCATCAAAAGCCGTAATACTAGAGCAACATCTTCGATAACTCTCTATCAATACTTCCAACAACACCAATGGAGGAGTGCCCTCTTTAGTAATCAAGTTTCTCAGAAGAAATAATGCCTCATCGAATCTTCTTGACTTCACCAGCACATGAACCAAAGTGCAATAGGAATCTAATGAGTGAGGGAACAACCCTCCAACCCAGTTATAAAAATCTAAAGCCAACTGTGGCGAGTTCTGGAACAACTAAGAATTAATGACATTTTTTTTTTACATTCTTCTTTAATTCTTAGTTGTTCTAGTTTTAGTCCTAACAATAAACTTGGTAAGATGGCATCACATATAATATACGATATGTGAATGGAAATACCCTTCAAAGGGGATGATGTCTACGCTTGAAGGAATGCCTTGGTGTTATGGAGCAATTTATGCCGAGGAGGCATGAGTTCTTTGATAATTGGAATGTCAATAAAAGCATGGAACCATGAGTAAAGCTTAGGCATTACTCTGCATCAATAAGGTTGATGGCCACAACTTCCTCAACTATTCCGATCCAGTATGGAAGCCAGCCAATAGCAATGTCCGCAAAGCCAATGTTATCACCTCCAAAGAAGCGTTTTCCCTCAAGTCCAACCTCAAGCTTCTTCAGATTCTCTCGAGCTTCTTCTGCCGCCTTCTGTTGCTCTTCTCCTACATTGGAAAATGCTGCCACAACCGTTGGCATACACTGTGAAGAGTTAAAAGTCACACACAATTAAATTAACTCGTGTCCACAAAAAATAGCCACTAAATCAACAACTTGCATATAATACATATGAGAATACAAATATATACTGAAAACAGTGTCTATCTATCAACTCTTTTGAGCTTTTCTGATGTGCACAAATAATAATTTATAAATATGCCTCATATGGGAGTTTAATAGTAATTATTATTTTTTTACATTTACCACAAATTCCTTTCGTTTTTGCTTCTCTTCGTACGCACTCCATTCAACCCTAAGTCCACCTTTTTCTCCATCCTTTGCCACCGTGACTGTGTATTTCTTCACCGCCGCCGCCGCCTGAAGCTCTGCTCTGTTCAATTGGAGCTATAATTCAGGTTTCCTCTCTCAACATTGTGCTTCATTTCTAACTTGATTTTTCGATGTTATGAAAAGTAAAATCATATTTTTACTTGTCAATGTAGAGTTAATAGTGTGAGTTGTGTTTGGAAGTTGATTTAGGGTTTGATTAATGAGTTCCTAGATTTGTCAATTGCATAGAATTTTTCAATTAAGAACTTAAAGCGATTAAAAAAAATGGTGGAAAGAAGCTGTGATATTTTTCTACATCTCCTCAGTGATGACAAGTCATCCTAGCCTATTTTAGCTAGTCTTTTTCTTTTGTTTTCATTAGAATTATGCACTTTCTTGAGCTACAAGCAAGCGAATTGAGTAGATTTTCATGTTTCCCTTGATTGAACCAACCATATATGAATTCATGTCATTTCATGAGGTTTTAGGCTATATTTGTTGCATATTATGAAAGATTGAATATCTCATGATTTTGAACATAGCTTTGATGAGTTTGGTTGATTAATGATAGGTGAAGAAAGCTTGGAGAAAGGTTGAAGCAAAGAGGAATGGCTAGGAGTGAAGAGAGGACAATGGAATAAGTGAAATTGAACCAGGAAGCAAGAAGTTAGCCCCAACGTTAGCCCCCTAACTTGGAGGCTAACGTTGGAACTTGAAATTTCCTCTCTGGCCATCCCACGTTTGCGCCAACGTTAGCCCCCTAACTTGGAGGCTAACGTTGGCACATAAATATTCAAGGAAGAGGAGCAAAAGTTAGCCCCAACGTTAGCCCCCTAACTTGGAGGCTAACGTTGGAACTTGAGAAGATCTCCCCTGGACACCAACGTTTGCGCCAACGTTAGCCCCCTAACTTGGAGGCTAACGTTGGCACATGAATTACAAAGGGAGAAGGGCCAACGTTTGCGCCAACGTTAGCCCCCTAACTTGGAGGCTAACGTTGGCGCCACAAGCACACAAGGCAAGGCCAACGTTGATGGCAGCAAATTATGTGGGCTGCTATGAAAAGTTGGAGCCAAAGTTAGACCCCTAACTTTAGCTCCAACTTCAGCTCCAACTTTTGCAAAACTCAAACCCGGTTCAATTGGTTCACTTTGGTTCTTCTCCAAACTCCAAGAGCAATCAACCAAGGCCTCTTTCAACCCAATTCCACCAAGAGCAAAGGCCCAACTCAAGGCTTGAGGATCAATTGAAGAAAGTGTATAAATAGGATAGAATTCAAGTTATTCGGGGAGCTTTCTTTTGGAATTTTCATAATAGTTTTCGGAGAGCTTTGGATATTGAGTGATCTTTAATTTCTTTGTCTTGGGGAAGGAGAATTCACTTCTCTTCCTCTCAGTTTTATTGTTTTCAATTTCAATTACAATTGTCTTGGATCTTGGGTTGGAGAATTGGATAAATTCTGTTTCAATCTCATCCTTGGATCTCTCTGCTTTATTTCCTGAATTTGAATTTCCGTTTCTGTTACTTGATTCTCATCTACTTTCCTTGCAATTTACAATTCCCTTACAATTGTTCTTGTTGGATCTAGGAAGGCATTGAGATCTAGACTTGGTTTTCTAGTCTCTGGGTCCTGAGATCTAAATTCCCATTTTAATTCTCTGTTTACTGCTTTCTATGTTCATTTACTTTTCTGCTTCATATCCGATTCAATCCCAATTCTCTTTTACTCTTCTGTTTGATGCTATTTACTTTCCTTTGTTTAAATTCTGCAAATCCAATCCCCAATCCCCTTTACATTTCCAGCCATTTACATTTCTTGCACTTTAAGTTTCTGCCATTTAATTTCTTGTTCTTTAAGATTCAGCACTTTAATTCCCTGTTCTCTTTACTTCCATGCAATTTAATTTCTGCAAGTCACAAAACACTCAACCAAATCTTGATTCGCTTGACTAAATTAACCACTAAGCTAAAATTGCTCAATCCTTCAATCCCTGTGGGATCGACCTCACTCCCGTGAGTTTTTATTACTTGATACGACCCGGTACACTTGCCGGTTAGATTCGTGTGTTTTGGGAGAAATTTATTTTTCACCAAAATAACTCATCAAGTTTTTGGCGCCGTTGTCGGGGATTGATTAGATTGACAATGATTAGGTGAGGTGGTAGTTTAGATCAAGCACTTTTTCTTTAATTGTTAACTAACACGCTAACTGTTTGAAGTTTTGTCTCTACTGACTACACTGAAGAGTATCACTGTGTGTTTCATTGTTGAGTTATATGTCTTGTTTGCATGTCAGGGACACTGAAGAGTATCACTGTGTGTTCCATTGTTGAGTTATATGTCTTGTTTGCATGTCAGGGACAAGAAGAGTTACTCCAACCTTTCATGAACAAGACGAACGAACTCTCAGGAGATTAAGAAGGGCTGAAAGAGGGAAAAACATAGTTGGAGAAGAGGAATCAGAAGAGGAATTCCAAGATATGGAGGAACATTCAACAAATCCACCTGGTGGAGCAGACAACAACAATAACAACCCACCCCAGAGGAGAGTTTTGGCCTCCTATACCTTTGCAAATCCTAGACATTGTGGAAGCAGCATCTTAGCTCCAAATGTCAATGCTAACAATTTTGAACTCAAGCCACAACTCATCACTCTGGTTCAGAACAATTGCTCATTTGGTGGAGGACCACTTGAAGACCCGCATCAACACTTATCCACTTTCTTGAGGATATGCAACATTGTCAAAACTAATGGTGTGCCTCCTGACAGTTACAAGCTGATGCTATTCCCATTTTCTCTCAGGGACAAGGCCACTCAATGGTTGGAATCTTTTCCAAGGGATAGCATCAACAACTGGGATGATTTGGTAACCAAGTTTCTTGCCAAGTTCTATCCACCTCAGAGGATTATAAGGTTAAAGGCTGAGGTACAAACATTTACACAAATGGAGGCTGAACCCATCTATGAGGCATGGGAGAGATACAAGGCTCTGATCAGGAAATGTCCTCCTGCCATGTTTAATGAGTGGGAGAAGCTGCAGAACTTCTATGAAGGCCTAACTCTGAAATCCCAGGAAGCTTTGGATCATTCAGCCGGAGGGTCCTTACAACTCATGAAAACTGCAGAAGAGGCTCAAGAACTCATTGATATGGTGTCCAACAACCAATATTTCTTTGCTCACCAAAGAGGCCGCCAACCATCACAAAGGAGAGGAGTAATGGAGCTAGAAGGAGTGGATTCAATCCTGGCTCAAAACAAATTAATACAGCAGCAAATTCAACAACAGTTTGAGCAAATGACCAAGAGGATTGATAGCCTCCAAGTTGCAGCAGTTAACACCAGTCAACCATCAACCACATGGGGACAGAGTGAAGAAACTCAAGAAGAACAACCACAAGAGCAAGTACAGTATATGCACAACCAAGGACCAAATGAGGTGTATGGTGATACATACAACCCATCCTGGAAGAATCACCCAAACCTCAGATGGGGAGATAATCATACCCAAAACCAACAACCATGGCAGAGGAGCTCAAACCAAAACAACCCAAGAAGCAACCAAAACCACAACCAGCAGCAGCAGACTAACCAAAACCCCTACAGAAAACCTCAAAACAACTACCCCAATCCCAACCAATACCAATCTCATAACCAACCCACCACCCAAAATGCCTACCATCCACCACTCACATCTCATAACCCACCTCAAGTATCACCTGAAGCCCAAAGAATCACTAACTTGGAGGCCATGATAGAAAAAATGATGAAACACCAGGAAATGGTAACCAAGAATCAGGAAGCCTCTCTGAAAAGCCTAGAGAGACAGATGGGACAAATCTCCAAGCAGATTTCTATTGAGAGGCCTTCAAGCTCACTGCCCAGTGACACAATCCCAAATCCCAAGGAGGAATGCAAAGCAATACAATTGAGGAGTGGGAGAACATTGATGAGCAACAATGACACCACTAAGAAGCAAGTAGAAAGCAGCAAGAGACCAATGGAAGAGGAAGAGCCAACACACACAGAGGAAACCAAGGACGATGATGAAATGGCAAGCAAGGAAGCCTCAAAGCAAACTCAAGCAGAGGAGAAACAACCAAAAATCCAAAAAAAGGAGAATGAAGCAATTGAAAAGCCAACCAAGAATCAAAAGCAACAAGGAGAGAAAACATTTGTACCTCCACTACCATACCCCCAGAGGTTTAACAAAGAAACCAAGGACCAGCATTTTCACAAGTTCCTTGAGACTTTCAAGAAGCTAGAAATCAATATTCCCTTGGCCGAAGCACTGGAGCAAATGCCTCTGTATGCCAAGTTCTTGAAGGAGCTTATCAACAAGAAAAGAAGTTGGCTTGAGAAAGAAACCGTGTTACTCACCGAGGAATGCAGTGATTTGATTCAAAGGGGCATTCCACCAAAACTCAAGGATCCTGGAAGCTTTGTGGTCTCATGCACCATTGGCAGAGTAATTCTCAACAAGGCTTTATGTGACCTTGGTGCCAGCATCAACTTAATGCCTCTCTCAATGATGAGAAAACTTGCTATAGAAGAGCTTAAACCCACCAGGATGTCATTAGTTATGGCCGACAGATCAATCAAAACACCCACGGGAATTGTGGAAAATCTATTGGTAAAGGTTGGGGAGTTTATTTTCCCAGCAGATTTTGTAATTTTGGATACTGAAGAAGAGGGAAACAGCTCAATCATTCTGGGAAGGCCTTTCCTACACACAGCAAGGGCCATCATTGATGTAGAAAAAGGGGAAATGATCTTCAGGGTCCATAATGAACAAATGGTCATAAATGTGTTCAAATCAATGCAAAACGCTCCTGAGCAAGAGGATTACGTAAGAGTGGATATGATAGACAGTTTGGTGGAAGAAATATTGGAAGAAAATTTTCAAAAGCAAGAAGGAAATCAAGGGGCAACAGAGGAACAAGTGGCTGAGACCTCTACTAAGCAAGATGAAAGACAAGATAAGAAGGAAGATGTACGAAAACAAGAACTGAAACCTCTACCCACCCATCTCAAATATGCATTCCTTGGCACATCGGAGAGCCTCCCAGTAATCATTAGTTCATCCCTGACAAAGAAGGAAGAAGGAGAACTTCTGGACGTACTCAGAGCTCACAAAGATGCTTTAGGATGGACCATTGATGACTTGAAGGGAATCAGCCCTACAGTATGTATGCATAAGATCCTCTTGGAAGATAATTCCAAACCAGTAGTTCAACCGCAAAGAAGGCTGAACCCCACAATGAAGGAAGTTGTCCGGAAGGAAGTAATGAAGTTGTGGAATGCAGGGATAATCTTCCCAATATCTGACAGCCCATGGGTGAGCCCGGTTCAAGTTGTACCAAAGAAAGGAGGAATGACGGTCATCACCAATGAGAAGAATGAGTTGATCCCTACTAGAACAGTGACTGGGTGGAGGATGTGCATAGACTATAGAAGATTGAATGATGCCACCAGGAAGGATCATTTCCCTCTCCCATTCATTGATCAGATGCTGGAAAGGTTGGCCGGCCATGCCTATTATTGCTTTTTGGATGGATATTCTGGGTATAATCAAATCGCGGTGGACCCCAAGGACCAAGAGAAAACTGCCTTTACATGTCCATTTGGAGTTTTTGCGTATCGGAGGATGCCCTTTGGGCTTTGCAACGCCCCGGCCACATTTCAAAGGTGTATGCTCTCCATTTTCTCTGATATGGTCGAAAAGTTTTTAGAAGTCTTCATGGACGACTTCTCTGTTTTTGGTGATAATTTCAACGCTTGCCTAAACCATTTAACCCTTGTCTTAAAACGATGCCAAGAAACTAATTTAGTTTTGAACTGGGAAAAATGCCACTTTATGGTACCCGAAGGAATTGTTCTTGGCCATAAAGTTTCAAGAAAAGGGATAGAGGTTGATAAGGCAAAAGTTGAGATCATAGAAAAACTCCCTCCACCAATTAATGTGAAATCTGTTAGAAGTTTTTTGGGGCATGCCGGATTTTACAGAAGGTTTATCAAAGACTTTTCAAAAATAGCCAAACCTTTGAGTAATTTGTTAATGCTTGATAACCCTTTTGTTTTTGATGAAAACTGCCAGCATGCCTTTGAAACTTTAAAAAATAGACTCACAACAGCACCAATCATCACACCTCCAGATTGGGAATTGCCTTTTGAACTCATGTGTGATGCAAGTGACCTTGCAATCGGTGCTGTACTTGGGCAAAAGAAGGGAAATTTGCATCATGTCATATACTATGCAAGCAAAGTGTTGAATGAGGCCCAAAGAAATTACACCACAACAGAGAAAGATTTGCTAGTTGTAGTCTATGCATTTGATAAGTTTAGATCATATCTAGTAGGATCCAAAGTTGTGGTTTATACCGATCATGCTGCACTAAAGTATTTGATGTCAAAACAGGATGCTAAACCAAGACTTATCAGGTGGATATTGCTCTTACAAGAATTTGACATTGAGATAAGAGACAGGAAGGGCACTGAAAACTGGGTTGCTGACCATTTGTCGAGGTTACCACATGAAACAATTCAACAAGCATCTCAGCCCATTAACGAAAGCTTCCCAGACGAGTACCTTTTGCAGATTCAGCAAGCACCTTGGTTTGCTGACATAGCAAACTACAAAGTGGGAAGAAAGATACCTCAAGACTTTTCCAAGCAACAAGTGAAGAGATTAATCAATGAGGGGAAGAAATTCTTATAGGATGAACCCTTCCTGTTCAAGAGATGTTCTGATGGAGTAATTAGAAGATGTGTCCCTGAGAGTGAAATGAGGGATATCCTGTGGCACTGTCATGGTTCAGCTTATGGTGGACACTTTGGCCCAGAGAAGACAGCTGCAAAAATATTGCAGAGCGGCTTCTATTGGCCAACTATTTTCAAGGATGCCAGAGAATATGTCCACCAATGTAATGAATGCCAGAAAGCAGGGGGATTAACAAGAAGGAATGAGATGCCTCAAAATTTCATCTTGGAACTGGAATTATTTGATCTGTGGGGAATTGATTTCATGGGGCCTTTTCCCCCTTCCTATTCTTTCAAATATATCTTGGTCGCAGTAGAATATGTCTCAAAGTGGGTGGAAGCCATAGCTACTACCACTTGTGATGCACAGATTGTCCTCCAATTCCTTAAAAAGCACATTTTCACAAGATATGGAGTGCCCAAGGGTCTTATCAGTGATGGTGGGAGTCACTTTTGCAACAAACAGATGGAGAAGCTCCTCCACAAATATGGAGTAATCCATAAAGTAGCTACACCTTACCACCCTCAGACTAACGGCCAGGCTGAACTAGCAAACAGGGAGTTAAAGAAGATCCTAGAGAAAACAGTGGGGAGTACAAGAAAAGATTGGGCTAGGAAGCTAGAAGATGCATTATGGGCATACAGGACAGCTTTCAAAACTCCTATTGGCAAGTCACCTTTTCAGCTATTATATGGCAAATCCTGCCACCTTCCTGTAGAGCTTGAACACAGAGCTTTTTGGGCCACTAAATTCCTCAACCTTGATTCTCAAGCTGCAGGAGAAAAAAGGTTGCTGCAATTAAATGAGTTAGATGAATTCAGGATAGAGGCCTATGAGAGTGCTAAGATATACAAGGAAAAAGCTAAGAGATGGCATGACAAAAAAATCACAAAGAAGGAATTCAAGCCAGGACAGCAAGTGCTCCTGTATAATTCAAGGCTAAAGATTTTTCCTGGCAAACTGAAGTCAAGGTGGACTGGTCCATACTTGGTGACAAAGGTTTTTCCTTATGGGAGCATTGAACTGCTAGATGAAGCAACAAAGAATCGATTCACAGCAAATGGTCACAGAGCAAAGCTGTACTTGGAAGGACAGTGGGATAAGGAAAAAGAAGTTCAATACCTACAGCCCTCTTAAAAAGCATTGAAAGATGTCAAGCTAGTGACAATAAAAGAGCGCTTGTTGGGAGGCAACCCAACCCGAGGTAGTTTTCTTTTCATAACTTTTTCAATAAGAGTGTTGGATAATTGTTATGTATTGCAAGGAGCTAAGTTTGGTGTTGCACACCAAAGATAATCTAAGGGAGAATGCAGGATGCTAAGTTTGGTGTTCCACCAAAACTTCATCTAAAATTATATTATAACTTCCTGCACATTGCTAGTTCCAAACAATCAAACAGATTATTCAACAACTTAACTATTTTGTTTAGTCTCAATTTCATAACCTTTAGCAAGGACACAAGAATTTGCCCAGAGTTAACCTGTTGAATCAAAAGAAGTAGCAAGGAATTGAGTCTGGAGGTTAACCACCAAGTGAAGGTACCATGCATCAAGACTCAAAAAGGAGCACAACTAAAAGAAGAACAAAGGAAATGCAAACCAATAGGTTGTATCCACACTTGACCTTTGCTATTGAGAAATACTTTTGGTTGATGTCTTATTAAAGTGGTCATTTATTTCAAACAGAATTCAAATTTCTTTTAGAATAAGTAGGCTATTTTATGTGTGCTTGTATGTTTACTTTCACTTGACTAGAAGCATGTTTTGTCCCCTGCATTTTTAAGTTCAATAAAAGAAATGTTTGAATATGAAGCAAGATAGTCTCTGTTAGATAGAAGTAGAATAAAAGTAAATGGTGGTATGTGTGTGATTGTATAAGCTCACTTTTAGTGAATAAAGAGCACTAGGATACCTCCTCTCAAGTAGAAAGTAGCTACTGTCTATGAATCTCAATCGAATGAAAAAAAATCCTTGGTTAGAAAGAAAAACAAAAAGAAAGAAAAAAAAAGAAAGTGGTAGAACAAAAGAAAAACAAAAAGGAAACAAAGCTGGACACCAATAGCTTGAACCTTAGAATATATGCCTGTGGTGTCTTTGTATGAGGATCTGCTTGGATTAGTAAGCTCTTTGGAGTGCATCAACACTTGGTGACTTGGGTTAACTAACCTGGGATCATCAGCTGAAAGTCCACTATCAAGAGCAACCTAACTACAAGGCATTTAGTAGCCCAAAGAGGTGCTGGGCATCAATGTTCTAAGATGGAATGTGAGCCAAGTGTCTTTAGTGAATAATGTGTCAAGTATAAAGAAAAGGAAATGAACTTGCTACACATGACACTCAAATAAAGCTTTTGAACAATGTAATAACCAAGGATAAAAGAATAAAGAGAGATCATAGCAGCATGTTACTTGAAGCTTGAAGGAGATTTTCTAGGCCTAGGAGTCAATAAGAAGTGAGTATTTGCATATCCGCACAAAACCCCATGAGCTATCAATAATACTCTGCTAGCATGAACATCCTCTTCCATTTCATCTTTTCTTCTCAATAAATCATTTCTTGCTTGGGGACAAGCAAGCTTTAAGTTTGGTGTTGTGATGACAAGTCATCCTAGCCTATTTTAGCTAGTCTTTTTCTTTTGTTTTCATTAGAATTATGCACTTTCTTGAGCTACAAGCAAGCGAATTGAGTAGATTTTCATGTTTCCCTTGATTGAACTAACCATATATGAATTCATGTCATTTCATGAGGTTTTAGGCTATATTTGTTGCATATTATGAAAGATTGAATATCTCATGATTTTGAGCATAGCTTTGATGAGTTTGGTTGATTAATGATAGGTGAAGAAAGCTTGGAGAAAGGTTGAAGCAAAGAGGAATGGCTAGGAGTGAAGAGAGGACAATGGAATAAGTGAAATTGAACCAGGAAGCAAGAAGTTAGCCCCAACGTTAGCCCCCTAACTTGGAGGCTAACATTGGAACTTGAAATTTCCTCTCTGGCCATCCCACGTTTGCGCCAACGTTAGCCCCCTAACTTGGAGGCTAACGTTGGCACATAAATATTCAAGGAAGAGGAGCAAAAGTTAGCCCCAACGTTAGCCCCCTAACTTGGAGGCTAACGTTGGCACATGAATTACAAAGGGAGAAGGGCCAACGTTTGCGCCAACGTTAGCCCCCTAACTTGGAGGCTAACGTTGGCGCCACAAGCACACAAGGCAAGGCCAACGTTAGGGTCAAAGTTAGACCCCTAACATTGGCACCAACGTTGATGGCAGCAAATTATGTGGGCTGCTATGAAAAGTTGGAGCCAAAGTTAGACCCCTAACTTTAGCTCCAACTTCAGCTCCAACTTTTGCAAAACTCAAACCCGGTTCAATTGGTTCACTTTGGTTCTTCTCCAAACTCCAAGAGCAATCAACCAAGGCCTCTTTCAACCCAATTCCACCAAGAGCAAAGGCCCAACTCAAGGCTTGAGGATCAATTGAAGAAAGTGTATAAATAGGATAGAATTCAAGTTATTCGGGGAGCTTTCTTTTGGAATTTTCATAATAGTTTTCGGAGAGCTTTGGATATTGAGTGATCTTTAATTTCTTTGTCTTGGGGAAGGAGAATTCACTTCTCTTCCTCTCAGTTTTATTGTTTTCAATTTCAATTACAATTGTCTTGGATCTTGGGTTGGAGAATTGGAGAAATTCTGTTTCAATCTCATCCTTGGATCTCTCTGCTTTATTTCCTGAATTTGAATTTCCGTTTCTGTTACTTGATTCTCATCTACTTTCCTTGCAATTTACAATTCCCTTACAATTGTTCTTGTTGGATCTAGGAAGGCATTGAGATCTAGACTTGGTTTTCTAGTCTCTGGGTCCTGAGATCTAAATTCCCATTTTAATTCTCTGTTTACTGCTTTCTATGTTCATTTACTTTTCTGCTTCATATCCGATTCAATCCCAATTCTCTTTTACTCTTCTGTTTGATGCTATTTACTTTCCTTTGTTTAAATTCTGCAAATCCAATCCCCAATCCCCTTTACATTTCCAGCCATTTACATTTCTTGCACTTTAAGTTTCTGCCATTTAATTTCTTGTTCTTTAAGATTCAGCACTTTAATTCCCTGTTCTCTTTACTTCCATGCAATTTAATTTCTGCAAGTCACAAAACACTCAACCAAATCTTGATTCGCTTGACTAAATTAACCACTAAGCTAAAATTGCTCAATCCTTCAATCCCTGTGGGATCGACCTCACTCCCGTGAGTTTTTATTACTTGATACGACCCGGTACACTTGCCGGTTAGATTCGTGTGTTTTGGGAGAAATTTATTTTTCACCAAAATAACTCATCACTCAACCCAGTACTTCATTGTCTCATTCATTCTCAGTATCTCTCTTCTCTCTTCGCGTCATTCGTCTTCAGCCTCAGAGTGGTGGCGTGGGTCTCAGCGAGTCAGCATCGTCGTCAGCGCTGTGGTGCTCTACTTCCAGAGTTTCAATGGAGCCTCAGACTTAGGTATATATGAATTTGCTTCATTGATTGATTTCATTTTTTTTTTGTTCCTTTTATGTTCTTGATGTATGAATCTGTTTCGTTGAATTCATTCAATTGTTTTTTTGTTGTACTTATTATTTTTTATGAGTTTATTTCATTCATTTCATTCAATTATTTGTTTTGTTCTGATTATTTGGTTGTTTGAATTTTTTTGGGTTCTGTTTATGAGGGTTAAAAAATTTTGGTATTTGTTTTTATGATTTTGATTTCAATTTCTGTGTTTATGTTTCTGTTCATGATGTTCTAGTTCAATTTCTGTGTTTATGTCTCTTAAATCTTAGGGGCAAATGATGATGATGAGGCGGAGCAGAACCATCCATTGCATCAATCAAAGAAGAGTTTAAATTTCTTTGTTTATGTTTCTTTAAAATTATGCCTGGTCCGTTTGTGATGTAACAGAATAATTTTGAACTGGCCTGACTCAATCTTGTATTTGATTTATATAATAAACATATTCTTAATAATTTTTTGTAGTTCAAAATTTGTTAGCAAAGTTAGCAGTGTACCAAAATGTGTAATTTGGAACTAGATTATTCCTATGGATTTCTTTCCATAGTAGTTGGATCTCTGACAGGGCAGAATATTTATAGGACAGGATAGAAGCTCTGACATTTGAGGTTGTGTTCTCTGCCTAAGTGCCTAACTGTTTCAAAAATTGTTTCTACTTGTTTATTCAAGGTTCTTCGTATACTGAACGGTGACATGGTCATGGACACGAGTTTGTAGATGCAGCAACATTACAGCGGTCTTCTGTTAGAAGAGCCACTTGAATCATTTAGTGGGAAACTATCTCTTGACAAATACATGCCTGCATATTGGGATAGGGACAACAAAGCAAGAAGGACTTCATGTGAAGATGACATTTAAAAAGGGGTCGATACTTGATCAAAATTGAAAAATGCTTTTTAATGGTTATGCTAAATATGTTTATTTTCTCTCCTATTTTGTAGTTTTGCATTTTTCTAGCTATCTATCTACAATGAGATCTAATTTTGCATTTGTGTATAATAGCAGGGTGAAAGTAGGATCGGTAAAAAATATAGAAGCTTTTGAAATTCTTCTAGGAAAATCATATACACACTATTGTGCCTAAAAGGGCCGCTTTCTGGTGGTGCCTTTTGACCATGCTGTCTTCTTTTATAAGATTTGATGCTAGTATAATTTGGATGAAGTATGATGTATCATTGATATTTTCTTTTCCGAATTGCTTTTAAGTAGTTTTTTATACATTAAGTTGTTACCGATGAATGAATAATTTATTTTAGACTTTTAGTTAATCATATTGCAAGTCTTCAATATTGCTTTATATTGAATCCTTCGTGGAATCTAAATGATGAAAAATTGATGAAGAAACTTAACCATTCTTTTTATACTTACAATATACAGTTTTGTATGATTTTTTTGTGTTTTGATCTTACATCCTACACCATATCAAGAAAACTTTGGTTAATATTTTACCTCCAATTCAACCATCGAAGCTTTATGCCATGCTAAATTGCCATTCAAATCAGTTATGCAATAATCAAAAGCTTTTCAAGTACAATTTCATGACAAGAAAGTTTTATGTCTGTCAAAGATTCGTCTAAACCAAAGTTACTAACCATATGAAAACCTAAAGAATATAGCTAAAAAATTTGGAAGATGTCATTAATATATATGCATGAAAGTAATAATTCTTCAGATATCAACCTCAAAGTTGCAAGAAATCCAATATGATTTTCACAAGGAAAAAAGAGCAAGTTTCTTGGCCAAAGAAAAAAGTTATCCAAATTTATTGAATTCAGCTATACACATAACATTATAAACAACCAATTCAATATAATAAAAAATAAAAAATGGAACAAAAAGAATCATCTAGGTTCACTAATAACAAAACTGAACTCTTTAGCTCAAATAAAATAAAATTATTCAATAAAATAACAATTGAGACATTCTTTCATCCATTTTCTTAGTACATCAGAAGATAGTGATAACTACATTTCTTTTCAAGAATGACACAAGGATTATGTTCCCATTCACATATCATCATATATGGCGGGTACATCACTCCCTCAATTGGATCCTCCTTGATCAGATCCAAATGTAGTTTGCCTGCTCATGTTGGCTCGCTGCACCAACCGTACTAAGACTTGAACCACTTCTGATATTGGTGGTTGGAATTCAGGCTCCAGCTGTGCCAAAAGTTTATTAGTAGAATGAAACAAAAATATGCTAAAAGGTTTTATGACCACCTGCTCCCAATCTCCATTGGTGAATGAAATTTCACTCTTGATTCTGATGCCTCTATTGTCATGGACTTAACTTAGACTCACCAAATTAGAAGTTTAATAGACCTAAACCACACAAAAGTAAAAACAAGCCAATAAGTCAAAATGAGAGAATACTAAACCAAGCTTAATGCTCATGCATTTAGTTATTTTTCCTAGTTCTCTGAATAGTAAGAAGCATTTGGGACATAATGGTCAGAGGGGATATATTTCAAGAGTAGTGGACTTTCAAATTTCCATGGCAAGGCTCAAAGGAGTTGACCAGAATAGTTTTGCTGTCATATTTAACTGTTCATATTTAACTATTGAAACAAGGCAGGTAGGTAACCATATTACAATTTATTCTAACACAAAGGAGAAAAATCACAATAAAGTAATTAACGTCTTCTACAAACAATAGAATCATAATGAAAAAATCAACAAAATTGCAACCCATGAAGCTCCCTTTTATATCCACATAATCAGAAATTGAATGCAAGTACTATGTAAATTCTTATTTTAAACCTTCTTCCAGTAATATAGCATAAAATTTTCAGAATTAAATCTTTGCACACAAAAAATTGTTATCGTACAATCTGCAATTGTGATTTTGTTGAATTTGCTTTCTATATTATAGTAATTACAATCTTGAGTGTAGTTCTACTGAGATCTAACAAGTGATTTCTCAGAAATTGGCATTGAAAAAATTCTTACGAGATTCGAGAAGGAGCTCGAAACCACCAACGGGGCGTCAATGACCACAGTAACACATGATTATATCCCCATCCGTGTCTTCTTGTCACCTAAACCATGTAATCTTGCTCTTCCCCTTCACCATTGTCCTCGACAACATCGGTGTCATGGCATTCTTGGCATTAACATTGGTAACGCTGGCATTCGGGATGATGTCGTCGGCATTCGTCCAAGGAAGCATTTTCCAGATTAGCACACAGAGACAGAGTAGGATTTCGTTTTAATCTGCCTTACCCAGATCAGCAGACAGGCAGGGAGGGTTTTGTTTTACTCTAAGGAAGAGGATGGGTCTTTTTAGAATTTTGAAACATATTATATCCTTTGATTTAATTTTTAAAAAGTTTTAAATTAATATCATCTCAACCGTTGGATTTTTTTTAACATAATCCAATGATCTTAATTACATGGTGCATCATTGTGTTCAAAATGCTTGGACTGATTTTAGACTGATAACATATATATATATATATATATATATATATATATATATATATATATATATATATATATACATAAAGCTGATTTTTCATGAATAAATACGTAACATTTTTTAAAATTATCCTTCATTTGTAATAAGAAATTCTATCATCTTTGTGAAGTACACAATTTTGACTCCACATTTAATTATAACCACTTATTTATAGAAATTTGTGCAATTTGTAATATGTCTAAAATCTAGTAATAAAGACAGAGACACAATTTTAGGTCATATTTTTGTCTCTATATTTTGGAGTTATTCTTAAGTGTATGGAGAATAAATCATTATTCTTGCTCTCATTAATTAATTGTCTTGCACATAAGCATTACAGGTAAAATAAAAATATTAATAAAAAAAAACTAACATCAAACTAAGACAATAAATAGTCAAGAGTATGAGCATTTATCTGCTCTCATAGCACACACAGAAAAATTCTATATTTTGTGTCTGAATATATCTTTACTAAAAATAAATGCTTTTAATGTTTTTAGTAACTAAATGATTCAGAGGATTTGATAATTCATAATAGTCTCTAAAACTATTTTTCTCAGTTCTATAAATGATTGATACTAAATATGGAGTTGCAACTCTCTTACCTTGTCATCAACAAATTTGGACCAGAATCTTACCTAGGCCCTTTCATAAGGAGAATGTGGAAGAAGAGGGTTTTGCTTCCAAGTCTCATCAATATAATCAAGAATGAGCAGTGATTCAGCAAGGGGCTTACCCTGGTGCACAAGAACAGGTACCTTTTTGTAGACAGGGTTGTATTTAAGGAGCATGTCACTCTTGTTGTTGCTGAGATCTTCTTCCACATATTGGCACTCTATTCCTTTAACTGCTAGTGCCCACTTCACTCTTAGAACAGCTGGACTACCCCAAAATCCTATTAACTTCACTGAATCTCCATCCATCTTTTTGTCTTCTCAATTAATTTGTTAATCCAAAAGGAAAACTAATTGAATAAAGATGACTTTGATATCAATACCCAAAAAAAAGGATGGCTTTGCTATCCTTCAAAATATGCCTATTTAACCTTAAAAATTAAGATAAAAAAAGTCCCTAAACTTCAAATATGATTGATCATAGTTATATTACCAAGCAAAGAAGCAGAGCAATATTCCCTGAGACTTCATGTGAAGAGAGAGAGTATAAGAAGAAAGAAAGATCCAGAGCAATGTGACATAAGTTAATGAACTATTCATCATTCGTTATTCAGTAACAATGTGTGCCAAAGACATCGGTTTGGTTGACAAGTATACAAGTTAAATACATGGCGCAATTGGCAAAGACCAAGCATGATTTCTATGAGAGTTAAATGTTCATCTGTCTTTTGGTTTTAAGCTTTATTTATATAATTTCTTTTATTTAAAAAAACACTTCTTGGTAGAATTTCTGCTGCTTGTAAGTTTTAAATATATCCTCAGAAAGGGGTCTATAGAATACATAATTGAAAAAGTCTCGACATTCCCAAGCTACTTCAAAGATGCTAGTGTAGATGCAACATTTCGTGATATTTGCTCATGTATTGGCTCCTGCAAAAGGAAATGGAGTTATATTCCTATGACTTTATCAGATAATAGATAGCCAAAACAAAATGTTGAAACATATGGATTACCTCAGACTGCAGCACCTCAAACTTTGATTTTGTTATAGTCTCATACAAGAAAATGTATCTGTCCAACAGAATTAGTATAACGACAAGATTACACGTTGGTTTGGAGAAATAAAGCAGCAGATAGATCTATTTGAATGAGGATTAGACATGACAGACGTGCCATGCAACCAAAACCATGGTTGAAGCATCCTTGTGTAAAAATTGAATGATTAATTCAAGCAATTCTGGTTCCTAAAACCAAGAAACACATGATTCTATAGGCAATTTATCTGTGTATTTATCACAAAGAAGCTCATATCAAGTGGAAAAAAAGGAGGAAGTTTTAGAAATACCGCCAAGACAATTCGCAAACAAGATCTTCAGGAGCTTCAGGAAGAACCTGAACAAGATTCGTTAGTGTGATTTGAAACCTTATTAAAGCATACAATCTAGTTAATTACAAGCATAAAATAAAAATACCTCATCTTCATAAGGGTTGCAGTGATTTTTGAACCACAGCCTCAAGAACTCCTAAAAATTTATTTTTTAAAAATCAACAGATTATTTAATTGTCCATATTTTATGAATGAAGAGAACAAAAACTAGTAATTTAGAATAAGCTAACATATTCCTAAACCTTTAAGCAAAAAAATAAAATATATAGAGCACCTTATCAACATTTTCAGGCTCCAAACCATTTTGAAAGCGCTCAAGATAAGAATTGGCAATCCAATATCTACTTGGATCAGGAGTGTGCACCTACAATTTTCAAAAATGAAACCTTATTCTATATTCATAAATTGTGTGGAGTGCATTTCAGAATCTAATAAACATCAGGGATTCACTGAACCTCATCAGTCAACATAATTGAACCGTCCTCTGCCTTCCCAAATTCATACTTTGTGTCAACCAATATAAGGCCATGTTCTGAAGCCACACACTGGAAATTCAAATTTTATCAAAGCAAGCCAATGTCAAAAGTCAAATTGCATCACAACAATAATAAAGATAAGCTTTCCACTCATCACAAGGAGATGGTATTTATACTTTTGTTCCAGTAAGGCATTATTGAAAAGAATACATGGACAAGTTAGAAATTTTCATTGAAAAATAAGTGTACACCATCTATTCATCTCTATAATCCAAATAACAGATAGCACATACATTGAGAATGTGTCGTTACTGTCTTGGGATACATTGAGAAGGCATGTTGTTATTTTTTTTTCATTCACAAAATTTACAAATGACATGATAAAATGCTTAATTACCTGACCGTATTCAAATAGACTTAAAGCTTTTTTGCTGACTTCCTCATAATCAGCTCTTGTCATTAATCCCCTTTCTATAATCTGCAAGGGAAATAGATTATAAAAAGAATTGAGAAGGTTAGATAAAAGAAAACTATTAAAAAATAGTAAAAATATTATCCATCATTAATCATAACCTCACTAGTATCAAGAAGCAAATGTACTGTATGATATGAACTAGGTTCTTAAGAAAATAATCTTATCCACATGAAGAAAAACATTGACGCTGTCTTTTTTAAAAAAAGAAGGAAGAAAAAAACATCATAATAAGATAGATCTACCTATTATTTCTTATTCCTGCAACATTATTTGATCTGCCTATTCATTCCTTTGGTCTCTAAAACTAGTCTTTCACTGTAACTAATTGTATTGAAAAGATAGATGCAGATGAGAGTACAAGGAATAATACCTCATCTGGAGTTACAGGAACATCATGATCTGCAGCTTTGGTTGTAGGTGTGAGTATATTTTCAGCCAGCTTTTGGTTTTTAACCAAACCTGTTATGTGTTATATAATATTATAGCCTATTAAATAAAGAGACAAACAATTGTAAGAATGCAAAACAAAAAATATAGGGACCTCACCATCTGGGAGGGCATTGCCACAATAGTTCCGGATGCCTTTATTGTAGACTGTCCATAATGAAGTATCAGTACTTCCGATCACAAACCCTCTAGCTACAAACCAACAGTAATAAAGTGTCAACAAACAGTTTCTGGAATCCTCATCTCCGCTTTTGTAAAGAAAATATTTTGACAATATTGATAGCAACATGAATAAAGAATGAGCATAGCATGTTGAAGTTTGGGTAGCGTGAATAAACGTAGAGCACTTAATGATTACTGCAATGTTTACTTCTATCCCAGTTGCTCCGGAAAAATATATTCTATTTCTATCGTACTTTTCAAGCTATCATTTCCAGTAAACTAACTCCTCCTCCACAACTTATACCAAACATATATGTCAATTCATAGCCATTGAAATCATTTGATAAAATGTGTATGCAAGCACCAATCCAAAATACCAATTAACAAAATACTCACCAACAAACTCAACAGGGAAAACAGAATATTTCTTTGCTATGGTAACATTAGGATCAGGAGTGGACACAACGGCATTAGCAGTTATATGCTGGGTTCTCTCAAACCACCACAAGCTTGTCTGGTTAAGAACCTGCAAGTGGGAATAAAGAACATTGAGTGTGATCCATGATCAACCAAGTAAACTGTTCATACAAAGAACAAGGATAGAGAATAAGAACACAAAACCTGTCCCTTGAAGGGAATTGAAGCAAGAATTCTATCAAATGCACTTTGGCGATCAGTAGTAACCAAAACAAGGTACTCTCCACTATCATATATGTCTCTAACCTGTGCCATAAGACCACAAGTAACCAAATTCATCAATTTTTCAAATGATTTTTTTTAGTACAATGTTTTTGCTTTTATATTACTGTTGCAATTTTACTAGAAATCTCAACTTCCATTCATTTGTATTAAGGAGTAGATAAATTGGAGAGGGATTAAAGAAGGAAATATGCACCTTTCCCCTGGTTTTGGAGGTGAGGGCAGGAACCGTATGGTGAAGATTTGTTTCGGAGAGGCAGTCGAAGGGGGAGGTGGTTCTGATGGATTGGAGCACTTGGTTCTTGCGTGTGCTGTTGCGAAGAGTGTCGAGCAGAGGGGCGTGTTCTTGTTGTTGTGGTTGTGCGGCGGCGGAGAGTGTGGCGAAATTGTTGTTTGGTTTGAAAGTGAGTGCGGAGGAGGTTGGGGGAGGCGGAAGAGCGGGTGTGAGGTTGATTTTGAAGGGTTTTTGGGAGGGTTTAACGCAACAGCCATAAACATGGATTCACTCATCGCACTGCAGGCTTCAGGTACCCTTTATTGTAAAGAATAACGCCACTTTTTCAACACATAAACAACTCAAAACTAAATTGAATCCAATTCCAAACTCAGAATGAAAATTAAATTGAATTCAGAATCTTTCCAGCATTCAATAAATTAAATAAATTAACCATCAATAAAATTAACTCATGAAATCAGAAAATCAGAAATCCAGCAAATTCCCTATTTGCATTAATTTATGGGTAAACTATTCTTTGTTGTCCTTTTGTTAGTTTTGGGTTAAGTTTTATTTTGTTTCTAGATTTTATTGCCATATTTTTATATTTTAATTAAAATTAAATATTTTTTCAAACATTTTTTATTCTTTAAATCTTTTTTCGGAATATTATTTTTTTCTTTTATTATTCTTCTATTATTTTTACTATTAAACACTAATTACCATTATGGTTCCTATAATTATGATTGTTGCTGTTATTTAAAAGAAAATAATAATAATAGAAAAATGAATATGTTGGGAAAAAAATTAATTTTAACAAAACTAAAATTAAATAAAATAAGATGTTTGAAATAAAAAAAATGCAAATATTAAAAACAATTAAAATTTAGCACTAAAACTTTATGCTTCATAAAGATTCACTTAAATTAACTTGAAAAAAAATTAAGTGAAATCTAATCTTTAAATGACTTGTTCAATTGAGAGAGAGAGAGAGAGAGAGAGAGAGAGAGAGAGAGTAGGTTAAGCTTGTATGTTGTGCATTTAATAGCCTATGTTAATTGTCTCATGCATGACCTTATGAATTATGATCATTTTGTTATACTGTGTAATTGACTCTTATTAATACAGCCAGACCTAGCTAGTAGCTAGAATCAACTAGTTAATACATGTGGTGTGCTCTTATTTTGGTTTACATGAGATCTGTGTAATTTTGTTCAAAGGCTTTCAGCAATTTATGCTTTCCTACTATTACCAGGTCAAAAATAAATATGCAGCGATTATTTTTAGAATTACTACATCTCAGAATGTGATTATATCTGAGTTAGTTATAACTGTCATTTTATTCTATTATGCATACTTACTAGTTTATAATTATTTATGTAAAGTTTGCACATCTAAAACTTCCAAAAACTACACACTCGAATTTTTAGAACTGTACGTCCAAAATGCATGTTGACTACTTATTGGCTAATTTTTATTTTTCTCTAATTTTATCTTATTTTAAAAATGTCTAAATGTTGCAATAACTGCTATTAGCGGTAATTATATTAACATATACTATAATTTTATTATCTGAAATGTGACCTATTCTTTTTGATAAATTTATGAAAAAGGAATCATGCTTGTATAAATTATTTAAATCCCTCATCATTGTTACATTCTACTTTATCGAGTAAATATTCTAAGTTTCTAACATCAAAGAATATAAATATATTTTTCCCATAGAAAATATAGTGGCTCACTGGCTCACAATCCTCCAGCTAAGCGCATAAATATAGAAGGCTCTTTACATTAATGAATGGCTAAAAAAAAAAAATGACGTTATTCAAGAATCAAAATCCAGCAATAAGAGCTATGTTACCTCAATTGGTTTGTTGAGACTATTCAAAAAATATATTTTTATTTATAAATCATACATAATAAATCAAGCTGCATATCAATTTATGTATCAAAAATTAGCAAAATGCACTTCCAGTGTACAATATATAATTAAGAAAAGATAAGCTAATGTAGGACATCAAAATTAAAATGAAATAACATGAATTGACAGAAATGTGGTTGGTACACCAAAGAATGAATGGTATGATCTGTTAATGTTAAAAAAAAAAAATGGAAAAGTGACAAACTGTGAGACCGAACAACCTTTTACACTGCTATACATGTATTATGACTTTTTCTTTCTTCCTTCTTCTAAAAGAAGTGGTGCTACAACGGTATCATATGTTTTCTGGTGAGGGACTACTCCCTTTAGAATCATGTAGTCATGCAATGCAATCACCTCATCAGGACTACATGTCTTGATGAAGTGAGTAACAAGTGTAGTGTATGTTACAAAATCAGGACGAATACCCTGGACAATCATCATCTTCATCAATTCTTTTGCTTCTTCCTCGCAACCACACTTGCAGAGAAGGTTTATCAGTGTATTATACGTGACTCTATTCGCAGAAATTCCCAAGCTCTTCATTTCGATACTTTATCAATCTGTCCGCCAGTGCAATATCCACTAATTAAGGTATTAAAGGTCGTTGCATCAAATAATCTTCTCTTTCGCAATTCATCAACTATGTATTCTACAGCATCTATTGAGGCCATTTTACACAGACCATTAATGACAGAATTTTATATTGTCAAGTTAGGCTTCTCATCCATCTTTATCATCCAATCAAAAACTTGAAGCGCGTCGTTTGTGTTACCTAGTTTACAGTATCCATCAATCACAGTTCCATATGTATAAACATCAGGAGCTAGGCCACGGCTAATCATGCTGCCCAATAGTTGCTTGGCAACCGCCATGTTTTTCCTTTTGCATATATGGTTAAGAAGTATGTTATGAAAAAAAGAATCCTGTATTAGGTTATGTTCTAAAATCTGGCTATGAAGCTTAAGAGCTTCAGTCAGATATCCTTTTCTGCAAAGGCCTTTGGTAAGGATTGCATAGGAGTAGTGATCAGGGCATATATGCTTATCAATCATGTCAGCTAGTAGCAAAGAAGCTTCCTCAATACCTCATTCATGATAAAGCCAATGTAAAATCGAATTGTAAACAACATTATTAGGGACCAATCCCCTTTCCACCATTACATTACAGAGCCTCAGTGCCTCCTCCAAACTTCCCCACCTAGCATAACCATCTATCAAAGTAGCATATGTTCGAACACTCGGCTCTATACCTATCTTGACCATTTTACGAAGCATCTCTTCTGCAAGTAATAATTTCCCATTCTTACAGAATCCGTTGATTATGGAGTTGTAAGTAACAGAATTGGGCCAAACAAAATCCCCCTAACATCATGGTCATCTTTTTAAAAAGTTTCAAGGAAAGACCCAAGTTGCTAATCTTGCATGCTGCGTCTATGATTATGTTAAACGAGACTACACTGGGGAAAATTTCACCCTTCATCATCTTATATAACACTGAAATAGCTTCCACTAGTCGGCATTCCTTACACAGAGCATAAATAACCAAGTTAAAAGTATTCACATTTTCCATGTAACCAAAAGAACCCATTCCTCTATACAAATTCCAAAACCTATCGATTTCATTCAATTGCAACAAGTGATTTAGGAAATTGTTCCAAGCATGAATAGTAATGAAACAATCCCGGCTCCTTAAATTATAGATGACATCATAAGCACCTTCAGTAGCCCCAACCTGAGTACAAGCCCTCACCAATGCATCAAAAGCCGCAATACTAGAGCAACATCTTCGATAACTCTCTATCAATACTTCCAACAACACCAATGGAGGAGTGCCCTCTTCAGTAATCAAGTTTCTCAGAAGAAATAATGCCTCATCGAATCTTCTTGACTTTACCAGCAGATGAACCAAAGTGCAACAGGAATCTAATGAGTGAGGGAACAACCCTCCAACCCAGTTATAAAAATCTAAAGCCAACTATGGCGAGTTCTGGAACAACTAAGAATTAATGACATTTATTTATTACATTCTTCTTTAATTCTTAGTTGTTCTAGTTTTAGTCCTAACAATAAACTTGGTAAGATGGCATCACATATAATATACGATATGTAATGGAAATAGCCTTCAAAGGGGATGATGTCTACGCTTGAAGGAATGCCTTGGTGTGATGGAGCAATTTATGCTGAGGAGGCATGAGTTCTTTGATAATTGGAATGTCAATAAAAGCATGGAACCATGAGTAAAGCTTAGGTATTGACTCTGCATCAATAAGGTTGATGGCCACAACTTCCTCAGCTATTCCGATCCAGTATGGAAGCCAGCCAATAGCAATGTCCGCAAAGCCAATGTTATCACCTCCAAAGAAGCGTTTTCCCTCAAGTCCAACCTCAAGCCTCTTCAGATTCTCTCGAGCTTCTTCTGCTGCCTTCTGTTGCTCTTCTCCTACATTGGAAAACGCTGCCACAACCGTTAGCATACACTGTGAAGAGTTAAGAGTCACACCCAATTAAATTAACTCGTGTCCACAAAAAATAGCCACTAAATCAGCAACTTGCATATAATACATATGAGAATACAAATTTATCTACTTAATATATTAAAATTGGGTTTTCCCAACTAATGAAGGTGAGGTGTCGATCCCTCGTGACTCCGTTTTCCCTCCAAAATAAATACACTTTTTTCTATTCTAAATTATTTTATAAAAAATATTTTTATTATAATTATATTATAATTAATATTTAATGAATAATACATAATTATACTAATTTAAGAATATATCTTCATTATAATTATATTAAATCACTATTTAATGCATTATTAAACTACTTTTTAATTATCAATTGAAAATACTTTTAATAATAATAATAATAATAATAATAATAATAATAATAATAATAATAATATATGATAATGATATGATAATGGCACCGGTCGTGGTAATGATGATAAAAATATTTTATTCTAATCATAAAATGATCAAATCTTATGATATTAATAACGCAAATTAATTTTAAATATTTTTAGTCATTTTAATTATATTAATTTTAAAAATATTGATATAATTATAATTCTTATTTATTATCCAATAATAATAATAATAACTTGAAAAACCTGTATATAAACTATTTCAATTATCCGTGTATTATTATTAAAATTTTATCTACTTAATATATTAAAATTGTGTTTTCCCCCAACTAATGAAAGTGAGGCGTCAATTCCTCATGAATTTATTTTTCTGCCAAAATGAATGCATTATTTTCTCTTCTAAGTTTATTTTATAAAAATATCTTTATTATAATTATACTATAATTAGCATTTAAGTAATAATGCATAATTATACTAATTTAGGAAAATATCTTTATTTTTAGAAAGTACTATTCTCATGTAATGAAAGCACTATTCTCTCTTTTAAAATTATTTTTAGAAAAATATCTTTATTATAATTATATTACAATTAGTATTTAATGAATAATGCATAATTATACTAATTTTAAAAAATATATTTATTTTTAAAAAGTACTATTCTCATGTAATGAAAGCATTATTCTCTCTTCTAAAATTATTTTTAGAAAAATATCTTTATTATAATTATATTACAATTAGCATTTAATGAATAATGCATGATTATACTAATTTAGAAAAATATCTTTATTATAATTATATAAAATAATCTACTTAATATACTAAAATTGGATTTTTCCCTAACTAATGAAAGTAAGGTGTCAATTTCTCATGAATTTATTTTCTTTTCAAAATAAATATACTATTCTCTCTTCTAAATTTATTTTAAAAAATATCTTTATTAGAATTATATTACAATTAGAAATTAATGAATAATGCATAATTATACTAATTTAGAAAAATATCCTAATTATAATTATATAAAAAATTAAACATAAATTTATAATTCTAATTGCCATAAATATGTTACTAATGTTCATAGTGGTAAATTGATATTGCAATAATTAATTTCTATAATTATTTTTGTACTACTAAAGGCTATATATAGTGTTTCTTTGTGGTTAGTGAGTCTAAATCTAAGAATCAAAGCATTCTTTTTTTCTAATCTATTATTCTTCTTTGATTGGCCAATTGTTTCTAAGGAGCTTTGTAGGTCAAGTTCAACTCACATCCCCTCCATGTTTTCTACGTTTGTCCGAAAATATTTGAAGTGGAGCATATAATGAGATTGAATTTCCTCAATTTAGGTTCAGTTTCGAAAAATTTGTGTTAACCTTGAAA
This sequence comes from Arachis ipaensis, assembly GCF_059453495.1. Lineage (NCBI taxonomy): Eukaryota > Viridiplantae > Streptophyta > Magnoliopsida > Fabales > Fabaceae > Arachis > Arachis ipaensis. Next base: position 141,799,936 of record NC_142436.1, read on the forward strand.
ATGCAATTCAAATATTGGTACTATATTTAAATTTTCTTCTATTAAGCTTTTTGTATTAAAAATAATTTTATAACATATTGTGATTTTTTTCAGAAACTACCGGCTTTCTGGTGCATTAATGTAATACTATTGAAGAGAATAAAAGTCAATTTAGTTTGACAATTTTAACAAGAAGATAGTCTAAATTTGTACGGATTCTGTGTGTTCGATCGTATGATGTTATTTCGGTTGGTTGTTACGAGAATAACTCTAATCTATACGTATTTAAGGATTAGAATAGATTAAATATTATTTAAGTAATTTAGTTCTAATATTGGTATTATTTGATTAAATTAGTTTTAGAGAAATTTAAATTGTTGTCTCAATTTATATATTATGACTATTCTTTTTGGATATGTTATTTTTAAACTTTTTAATATGAAATTTTTTTCTTTTTTTTTTATTTTTAAGTTTGTTTTTTTTTTTGGATATATGTATCACCTTTTTTTTATTTCAGATTAGTAATGTAATTATTAAGAGAAATATAATTCATCAATAGATTAGAATGATTAAAAATTTAATTATATTGTGTGGACACAAGATTGATTAATTAAGATTAAGGCGTGAAAAAAAAGAGTCATAATACGTGATTTTGCTTTCTTGCTAATATATAAAAATACGTGAAAAATTTTTAAAATATCACCATTAAAAAAAATTTGTTAGTCATGCATATAAAAAGAGATTGGAGGGGATGAATGGGTATAAAAAATAAAAAATTATTATTTGATTAGAAAAAAAATAATTATATATATATATATATATAAAATCATAACAAAAAAATAATTAATATATGTGACTTAAATTTTTATATGTACAATTAATATATATATGTGTGTTATAAATGAATATTTAGAATTATATAACAAAATTATTATATATGTATAGATAAATAAAAAATTATTATAATTTATGAAAATTACAACATTAATAATAAAGAATAAAAAAAATTATCGAATAATTATAGACTCAAAAAAATTAATTATGATAAAAAAATTAATATATATGATTTAAATATATTTACATACAATTTATATATATAGATATATAAACTACATAAAGAAGTATTTAAAATTAGGTTTAATTACTCTGTTGGTCCCTATAGTTTCATAAAATTTTCAATTAGGTTCTTATACTTTTTTTCTTTCTAATTGGGTCCCTGCACTAATTTTTTTTCAATTAAGTCCCTCTTAGTAGTAATTGGCTTAATTTTATAGGGACCCAACTAAAAAAAAAAAAGAATTGGTATAGGGACCTAAATAGAAGAAAAAAAAAGTGTAGGGACCCAATTAAAAAAAAAAATTGGTACAAAGACTCAATTAAAAGGAAAAAAAGTATAGGAACCTAATTGAAAATTTCGCGAAACTATAAGGACCAACAGAGTAATTAAACATTAAAATTATTTAACAAAATAAATATATTCTAAAAATAAAAAAATTATTAACTAAACAATTGATATATATACATATAAATAAATACAAAAATTAGTATGATTTATGAATATTATTATGCGTATGATGGTATTAATAGAATAACAAAATCATTGAATGATCGTAGGCTAAAAAAAATATTTATAATAAAAAAATAAAAAAATAATTAATATATGTGACTTAATATATATGTACACTTAAATAAGGAAATATTTAAAATTATATAAATAAAATAAGTAAATGTATCTTATGAATAAAAAATTTATTGACTAATCGATCAATATATACTGGTAGTACAAATAAAAAAACCATTAAATAAAAAAAGAATAGTATGTTTTTAATTTTGGGAATAAAACGTAAATAATTATAATATAATAATTTCTTTAATTATTAATATTTATAATTGTTATTTTAAATCATAAATTTAGAAAAAAAGTAGATTAACAAAAACGATTAATAACTATATTAGAGTTGATACATATAATACTAGATTAAGAAAAAATAAACGCATAACATGTTACTTTTTTATTAATCAAATTACTACAATCAACTTAATTTCAATAAAATAATTTAAAATTATAATTTTAACCTTATCACATGCATAGTACAAATTATTGAACAATTTATTATCATGTACATGGCATGGATTATTAAACAATTTTTCATATATTAATTATATTCCGTTACGGTATTAAGATTTTGAACATAATTTTAATTTAATTTTGGACAATATCAAAAATAAATAAATAAATAAATATATATATATATATATGATATGATATTTAGGTATTAATTATTGTTATTTATTAACTTATTTTTGGTATTTAATTATTAAAATATTATATATTAATTATATTCCGTTTACCATGTTAAGACTTTAGACATAATTTCAATTTAATTTTGAAAAATATTGGAAGCAAATATATATATATATATATATATATATATATATATATATATATATATATAATATTAAATTAAAAGAGTAGATTTTAATTTTACATAAAATAATATAATAGATATAGAGTATAAATAAATTTACTTGACAAATATAATTATTCATAGTGTGATATTTTATTACGATAACATATCTTTGTGTATCGGCTCCCTATATAGCAATAACATATATATATATTTCTTTTTAGCTTATTATTTTTCTATCACATGACATATTTATTATTATATTTCAAATTTAGAGTTTCTTTGATCTAACATTGCGGTGAAAGAATGGCAAGCAAAAAAAAATATAGGAACATTCCAAACATAATTACGGCTAATATTTTTTTCTTTGGTTTTCAAATATATTATTTATTTTATTTATTTAGAGTAATAACTAAATTTATTATAACTGTAGTACAATTATCCTTAAACTATTAGTATTATTAGTATATTTTAAAATTTTTGACATATTATTAGTATATATAATAAGCAATAGTAAATTTTCTTTCATGTTTATCATTTAAAAAATTTATAATTTTGATATAGTCTTTATTCTATTTTTTTTCCATGCTAATGACGATTGACTATGATTCTATCAATAGTATCACCTATAGTAGATTATACGAAGAGAAATTATGGAAAATAAAGACAATAATTATAAGCCTATAGAAAGTCTAATCCAAGTTTGACAAGAGCAAGACGGCTTACATAGAAATAGTTCTAATAGATGATAAGATTAGTTGATTCATTTACTAAATTTTTTCAAGTAATGCTAAGTTCAATTTATAAATAAAGTTTAATTTCGATGTACTGACAGTGTAAAGCGTTTTACACAGTCGTGCAATCACATCTGTTCTTTTTGGATGACCATTCACGCGGTCAATGTGAAAGGTATTTATTTTTATTGATGTGTCATTACGTAATTGGATGCACGTATAAAACTACTTTACACTGTTAGTGCATCAAAATTAATTCTTATAACTATTTGTAGTTCATATTTTAAGTTAATTTTATTAGTACACCATTTCACAAGTTAAAGACAATTCTTTTTAATAGCTTTTATATTTAATTTATTTTGCAGTACGATAAAATTCATTGTTCAATCAAGAATTATTTGATAAAAATATTTGAGAATGAATTGGTAAAAAGGAAGGTCTATGTCTTTTCAAATTTTGAGATTGAGAAATCAAGCAGAATATATCTTGTGACTGTACACACGTGCAAAATATATTTTAAGAGTTTATATTAACCCACACAAAATTATTTTCCTTTTGATTTTAAATTTTGCCAAAAAATTGTATAATAATATCATTTTATTGATAACAAAATTTTAACAGTTTATTTATGAAAATATTTGAAATTGTATTGTGACTTTTTTAAAAGGTATATTCTTTTATTAATATACTATTGTTAGTTTTATCGTTTAAAATAAAATAAATCAGTAAATTCTCTTTATTTTATACACGTACGAAGTTATAATTTCTTATATTATTCACTCATTTGTCCTTAATTTGGTACTTTTAATTCAATTTTTTTTGTTCAATTAGATGTTATTGGACTCCTGAGTGGAAAAGAAAAACTTATATCATGGTCAAAAATAGAGAGAAGTGACCAGTACATTGTGATTGATCTTCATGATTTGCAGTATGTAAAATTTTAATATTTTAATATGAATATTTCTTTTGGTAATAATTATGTGTTGTGGTGCAAATTTTTTTTTCTTTATGTATTACTACTTACTCTCTTAATTCTCGCTTTCATTCAAAAATGAGAAAAAAATAAGATGTATACTATGAGATCAATTTACAATCCAATTACTTGATCATTTATATGATCACTGAGTAACTGAATATATAATTTATTCTCTAATTTATAAAATTTAACAAAGATATTGGTAACATATTGGTTTCGCATTTATTTATGTTATATTTGTAATTACATTATATCTATTTTTATCAATATATTTTTTAAAAAAAATACCGTTAGTGTTAGTACATGGTGTATTAAATAAATTAAATGGTAGAAACACGTAACTATTTTTTTTTTCAGTCAAGATTCAGTAAAATACTATAATTTAGACTTGCAATATCAATATATTAATAATAAAGTGGAGAAAAAAATGTAATATTATATCAAAGAAAATTTTTTAAATCATAATTGTAATTTATGATTGAAATCATAATTTAAATATTTTAAATGGAATAATCTATCTACTTAATATATTAAAACTGGGTTTTCCCCCAACTAATGAAGATGAGGTATCGATCTCTCGTGACTCCGTTTTCCCTCTAAAATGAACTTTCCTATTCTCTATTCTAAATTATTTTATAAAAAATATCTTTATTATAATTATATTATAATTAATATTTAATGAATAATACATAATTATACTAATTTAGAAACATATCTTTATTATAATTATATCAAATCAATATTTAATGCATTATTAAACTACTTATCAATTATCAATTAAAAATACTTTTAATCATTTTAATAATAATAATAATAATAATAATAATAATAATAATAATAATAATAATAATAATAATAATAATATATGATAATGATAATTACCCGTGATATCATTTATTGAAAAAATATAACATAAAAAAATATCATTTATTTAAAATGCCATTTATTGTATATAATTCATAAAAAAATATATTTCACTTTTATTATTGATTAGAAGATAACTTATTTATATTTTGATTAATTTTATTTATTATTATTATTATATTTAATTTACAGAAAGATAAATTAATAACCATATTATTATTTATCAATAAATTAATATTGATAATGATTACATAAAAATTATTTAATATTTAATATTTTTATATTATTTATTTTTTATATATTTTGATATATTTATAAATATTTTTTATTATTTTTATATGCTATATGTTTATCTCCACTATTTAAAATTTTTGGATTCGTCACTACTTTTGAGCGTGTTTCTTAATTTATTTTTTATAATTCATTGAATACAATTTATTACAGTAAATTAATTATATCAACTAATTGATTTGATTAGATATTTAAATATCACACGATTTATTATAATTCATATCAATCAAATAATTGTAATTTATTATATCAATTATTTTATTTCATTAATTTATAAGGTACATAATAACATAGATGATTCGTTACTTATAATGATTAAATACAATAAATACAAATTAATTTAGTTTAAAAAATCATTGTGTCATATGTTTTCCTATTTATTTTTTTAATTTATTAAATCCAATCAATTATAATAAATTAATTATATCAAGTAATTAATTAAATCAATTATTTCCTAATTTATTTTTTTGAATTCAATAAATCAAATAAAATCAATTATACTAATTATTTGTATCAACTAACTGATTTGATTAATTCTTAAAAATATTTTTATTTAATTTATTTTATTTATTTAAATACATGAATTATAACTGATTAGTTATTTAATTTTATTACGATAAATATGAAATTCTATTCCGAGTATAAAAATATAAAATTTTATTCCTTCCATTTTTATTTTACCACTATAAAAGACCATATATGCTAGAAGAAAATATCGTTCATTTATCAATTACTCTTTCATTAGGTAGCTTTTACAACAATTCTTTTTCTTCCTATGAGGCGTCGTCGCAAGAAATCAACTATCGTGGATACAAACCACCACACACTCTTCAACTCCCGTGTTCATCATTCAGAGCAATATATGATATGTTATCCATGAAGCATTTATAGACCATGGTGTTATCATGTATGCATAAATAAAAAAATTTCCGTAATTAAGCTTAAGTCATTTACCTGTTTGTGTGGTATATTATAGTGTGAAATTACTTTCAATTTGTGTTGTGCAATGATATTATGGTTTAATTTAAACTTTTGTTTTAGAACTGTGTTATGATTTTATCGCATCATTTTCTCTTAGATATCAAGTTGATGTATTTTTATTTATTATTATTGAAACGGATGTGATATAAAATTTGTAAAAAAAAAATAAAATTCTCACACTTAATTTATTTTATTGTAGTCTTTTATCTCTTCTATTTCTTTTTATTTTCTTCTTATTCATTTTATTTTTTTTAAATATCATATAATTTATTATAATTTATACCAATTAATTAATTATAATTTATTATATTAGTTAGTTTAATTCATTAATTTATAATATGCATGATAAAATAGATTATTTGTTACTTATACGTTTATTCTTCTAAAATCTAAATCTGAATAATTATATTTTTAGTTTTAGTTATGAACAAAATATTATTAATAATAAATGATAATTAACCACTCATATTTTTAATCAAAGTGTTTAGATGATTTTTATATTTATTAATATTAATTATTGATTATTTTTTGTCAATAAATCATATTATAATTTTATGTTAGTTCATAATTGATTAATGATTAATATTCATGAAGCTATGTTATTCTAAATATTTTATTTAAATGTATTTTAAACATAAAAATGTATTATTTTTAATAAATCATACTTTTACTTTTTTTAATTATTCTAAAGGAATATTTTATCAAATACTAATTAAAGCCATCCTTCCATTTGCTTTTACTAATTTATTATCTAATTATTATATAAAATTAAAATTATATTAATAAATTTAATATTAAAATTAATTTGGTTTTTTATTTAGAGTGTTTTTCGATTTTTTTAATCTAATCAAACAAAACTATTCAATTATAAATAGTCACTTCTATCTTATTTTATATTATTAACTAATTAAAATTACTAAAATTTAATAATACAATTCTGTTTTATATTTTTATTTTTAGTTCAATCCATCTAAGCTATATATAATTATTTTAATTTTTATATTTTATAATGTAATACTACAAACATTAATAGCAAAATAACATAGTAAATTTTCATGTTTTAATATTAAATATAAAATTAATACGTACAAAAATTTTTAAGCTTTTAAATCAATACGAATCATTGTAAATAATACTTATTTATGGCATAAACAAAGAAATACAAAATCTTAAGTTTAGCATATAAAAATTTAGGAACATGTTATATGTAGAAATGTAATCGCATAGTATCATTTTTTTTAATGGTGTAGACCAACAACTCTAATTTTATTTCACGGTCAAATTTAAAAAAAAAGTTGTAATTTTAAAGGTAGTCAGAAAAAAATAACAAAATTAATAAAAAAAAATAGCTAACTTATATTATTCTATTAATTTATTTAATATAATAAATTATTTTTATTTATATTAAGATTAATTTTAAATATTTTAAAATAAAAAGTATAATTAATTATAATTTACATCTTAAATTATGTTGAGTACATGATATTCTATTGTGCTGCTAAAAGTAAAAATGAGATAACAAATATAATTTTATTTCTTAATTCAGTATATTTATTTATATTTTATACTTTTTTTACGATTAATTTTGTACGATGTTGGTATATTAAATAAAAATACCTGTTATAATAACAAAAAATAAAATAAAATTTCAATCAATAGTTTTATATTCTTTACTTTTTTTTTTCAATTTTATTTTGGATTTTAATTTATTACTAAAAGGTAGTGAAATTCTATTAATACTGAAATAAAGTTGCAAAAAGGTCCATAGGGTAGAATAAGTAAAATAATGTGATACCCATATTACAACATCCAAATGAAACAACCTAAGATCTAAAATGTTTATCTTTCTCTTTCTCCCGTCTATTATATTATCGATTCTATTATATAAAAATCGATTTTTTACATTTAATGATAGAATCAACGTAGCATGTTTCTGAGAATGTTTCTTAATTTATTTTATTTAACTCATTAAATACAATTCATTATGATGCATTAATTATATCAACTAATTGATTTGATTAGATATTTAAGTATCACACAATTTAAAATTATGTATATTGATTTGATTTTTATGATATATAAATTTAAGGAATAAATTAAAATAATATAACTTATTACTTATTTAATTTGAATACAACAAATACAAAATTAATTTAGTCAAAAGTTTATTATTTTCTAATCTTCTATACATAAAAATGACAAAACAAATTGTAAAAATAATCTTTTTATCATTTTTGCTATTTTAATTTTATTTTCTTTGCTTTTTTTATGTGTACTTTTATTTTACATTAACTTTGTGTATTTAATAACAAAATATACTCATATTAATTCTATCATATAATAATATATTTTTCTCCTATGTTAATCAAAGAATTTCAATAGTTATCAACTACATCTAATAGAATGATTGAGAAGTGAGAACTACGACAAGTTAAACCCAGATTTAAAATGCTGAAACGAAGGAAAGAAAACAGTGGATATATGATTAGAGAAAAATATATAATAACGAGAAATATATAAAATTGGATTTTTCCTCCAACTAATAAAAGTGAGGTGTCAATTTCTCATGAATTCATTTTTTCTCTAAAATGAAATCACTTTTTTCTCTTCTAAATTTATTTTAGAAAAATATCTTTATTATAATTATATTACAATTAACATTTAACGAATAATGCATGATTATACTAATTTAGGAAAATATCTTTATTATAATTATATAAAATTAATATTTAATACATTATCAACTAATAAAAGTGAAGTGTCAATTCCTCATGAATTCATTTTTCCTCCAAAATAAAAGCACTATTCTCTCTTCTAAATTTATTTTAGAAAAATATCTTTATTATAATTATATTACAAGTAGCATTTAATGAATAATGCATAATTATAGTAATTTAGAAAAATAAAATAAAGTCCAGTAATTTATCTTTCGACTACACACGTATGTAGAATAACTTTTAAGAGGGAGTCACGTATAGTAAATACGGTCGATGATTGTAAAACTGTATACTAACATTGATATAATATTATTTCAGGTATATGTTTTGCAGGTATCAAAGAAAAGTGTTGAGTTATTTTTTGGTGGGTTTAAATTATTTATTGTTTATTAGAGAATTTTGTGCATTAGAATTCTCTAATAATTTATTATTTATTTTGAGCTGATTTTGATATGTTCTTACTTGACAGTAAAACAACATATAAAAAATTTTTGGTGGGTCTAAATATTACTAGGTTATTTATGGTCACATTGAGTATATATGTTTGATTTATTGAAAAAAGTAAATTACTAAAACTAATTAATAACTATTTTAGAGTTAATACATTTAATACTAGATTAAGAAAAAATAAACAATACATAATATGTTACATTTTTATTAATCAAATTATTATAATTCAAATTAATCTTAACAAAAGAATTTAAAATTATAATTTCAATCTTATCACGTGCATGGCACGGACTATTACACTTGTTTCATTTAAAAAATTCATAATTCAAACATAATTTTTATACACTTAATAGCTACATTTGAGTTAATACATTTAATATTATATTTAAAAAACACGAACAATGCACATCATATTATTTATTTATTAATTAAATTATTACAATTTAAATTAATTTTAATAGAATAATTTAAAATTTTAATTTTAATTTTCTCACGTGCATGGCACGGGTTTATATACTGAAAACAGGATCTGTCTATCAACTCTTTTGAGCTTTTCTGATGTGCACAAATAATAATTTATAGATATGCCTCATATGCGAGTTTAATAGTAATTATTATTTTTTTACATTTACCACAAATTCCTTTCGTTTTTGCTTCTCTTCGTACGCACTCCATCCTCTGCCACCGTGACTGCGTCTTTCTTCACTGCCGCCGCCGCCTGAAGCTCTGCTCTGTTCAACTGGTGGAAAGAAGCTGTGATATTTTTCTGTATCTCCTCAGCCCAGTACCTCATTGTCTCATTCATTCTCAGTATCTATCTTCTCTCTTCGCGTCATTTGTCTTCAGCCTCAGAGTGGTGGCGTGGGTCTCAGCAAGTCAGCATCATCGTCAGCGCTGTGGTGCTCTACTTCCAGAGTTTCAATGGAACCTCAGACTTAGGTATATATGAATTTGCTTCATTGATTGATTTCATTTTTTTTTTGTTCCTTTTATCTTCTTGCTGTACGAATCTGTTTCATTGAATTCATTCAATTATTTTTTTTTTATACTTATTTTTTTGTTAAGGTTTTTTGTATGAGTTTATTTCATTCATTTCATTCAATTATTTGTTTTGTTCTGTTTATTTGGTTGTTTGAATTTTTTTGGGTTCTAGTTATGAGGGTTAAAAAATTTTGGTATTTGTTTTTAGAGTAAATATTGTTTTTATCCCTAACGTTTGGGGTAAGTCCTATTTGTGTCCCTAACGTTTAAATCGTCCTATTTGTATCCTTAACGTTTATAAAAGTGATTCAATGTTATCCTACTATCAATTATACTAACAAATCAGATTATATTTTTCAATTATTCTCACTTGGATATATTTATTACCAATTAGGTCTCACTTGGATGTGATCGATTTTAATATTATATCCACTATTTGTGTTTAGATTCAATTATGTCCCTAGAAAAGTAAATTATGTAAATATTGTAGGAATTAGTTTCAACATTTGATGAGTTATTTTTCGGAGTAGATCATCGATTCTATCCCAGACATTTGTATTCTAACATCAAGAAGAGATTTTTAAAACTCAAACTAAAGCATTCATGATGTGTAATTGACGGCAGGATAACATTGAATCACTTTTACAAACGTTAGGGATACAAATAGGACGATTTAAACGTTAGGGACATATAGGATTTACCCCAAACGTTGGGGACAAAAACGATACTTTACTCTTGTTTTTATAATTTTGATTTCAATTTCTGTGTTTATGTTTCTGTTCATGATGTTCTAGTTTAATTTCTGTGTTTATGTCTCTTAAATCTCAGGGGCAAATGATGATGATGAGGCGGAGCAGAACCATCCATTGCATCAATAAAAGAAGAGTTTAAATTCCTTTGTTTATGTTTCTTTAAAATTATGCCTGGTCCGTTTGTGATGTAGCAGAATAATTTTGAACTGGCCTGACTCATCTTGTGTTTGATTTATATAATAAACATATTCTTAATAATTTTTTGTAGTTCAAAATTTGTTAGCAAAGTTAGCAGTGTACCAAAATGTGTAATTTGGAACTAGATTATTCCTATGGATTTCTTTCCATAGTAGTCGGATCTCTGACAGGGCAGAATATTTATAGGACAGGATAGAAACTCTGACATTTGAGGTTGTGTTCTCTGCCTAAGTGCCTAACTGTTTCAAAAATTGTTTCTGCTTGTTTATTCAAGGTTCTTCGTATAATGTTCGGTGACATGGTCATGGACACGAGTTTGCAGATGCAGCACCATTACAGCGGTCTTCTGTTAGAAGAGCCACTTGAATCATTCAGTGGGAAGCTATCTCTTGACAAATACATGCCTGCATATTGGGATAGGGACAACAAAGCAAGAAGGACTTCATGTGAAGATGACATTTAAAAAGGGGTCGATACTTGATGATCAAAATTGAAAAATGCTTTTTACTGGTTATGCTAAATATGTTTATTTTCTCTCCTATTTTGTAGTTTTGCATTTTTCTAGCTATCTATCTACAGTGAGATCTAATTTTGCATTTGTGTATAATAGCAGGGTGAAAGTAGGATCGGTAAAAAATATAGATGCTTTTGAAATTCTTCTAGAAAAATCATATACACACTATGGTGCCTAAAAGGGCCGCTTTCTGGTGGTGCCTTTTGACCATGCTGTCTTCTTTTATAAGATTTGATGCTGGTATAGTTTGGATGAAGTATGATGTATCATTGATATTTTCTTTTCCGAATTGCTTTTAAGTAGTTTTTTATACATTAAGTTGTTACCGATGAATGAATAATTTATTTAGACTTTTAGTTAATCATATTGCAAGCCTTTAACATTGCTTTATATTGAATCCTTCGTGGAGCCTAAATGATGAAAATTTGATGAAGAAACTTAACCATTCTTTTTATACTTACAATATACAATTTTGTATGATTTTTTTGTGTTTTGATCTTACATCCTACACCATATCAAGAAAACTTTGGTTAATATTTTACCTCCAATTCAACTACCAAAGCTTTATGCCATGCTAAATCGCCATTCAAATAAGTTATGTAATACTCAAAAGCTTTTCACGTACAATTTCATGACAAGAAAGTTTTATGTCTGTCAAAGATTCGTCTAAACCAAAGCTACTAACCATATGAAAACCTGAAGAATATAGCTCAAAAATTTGGAAGATGTCATTAATTTTTTTATTGAGAAGGGGGATAGAGGCCCAAAACAAGAAAACTAATTAGCCATTTACTATTCTCGCAAACACTCGTTGCCTCCTATCAGCTTCAATTGTTGGAACAAGAAAGGGGAGAGACAAAACAAAATGGTGGAGCCCTGCCGGAAGATTATGGGCATGCTTGGCTAGAACGTCGGCACTAAAATTGGCTTCTCTCAAGACGTGTTTCACTCGGAAGTCACCTGGATTTGCCTGGAGCTCTTTAATTGCACGGATGAGGGAGGTGCTATTATGGAGGTCCGTAGATGCATGCTGCAACAGATTCACTGCACAGGTAGAATCTGTCTCTACTTGTACCTTCTCCATTCCCATATCAATTGCAATTTTAAGACCTGTGTAGATTGCCCAAAGTTCTGCTTTAGTAATGGTTACCTTTCCAATGTTCATCATCAACCCTGCCATAACCAGGCCGTTCGAATCTCTGAGAATGCCGCCACACGAGCCAGAATTTGAAGTTTGCAGGACCGAGCCATCAACGTTAAGTTTGCTCCAGCCCGCTTCCGGTGGCTTCTAACCAATAAGGATCGAGTTTGTCACTCTGAAGGTTTTGATGCTTCTCTCTGTAAGGTCTAACGCTTCTTCATAGTTTCTGGCCACCCCTCTAATTTCTGGGATTACTCTTTCAAAAGGGATGTTATCTTGATTGAAAATTAATTCATTTCTTTTCCGCCAGATAATATTACAAGAAGTGAGAAAGAAAGTGGGACATGAAGTCCCACAGCTAGTGCGAGAAGTCCTGGACAGGTTATCGTAGAGCCAGTCTTGGAGATTCTGGCTGAAGAAAGGGTCCTGCAGGTCTCTATTTGAGTTGCTCATCCAAATGCCTTGGGCGTATGGGCAGTCCCTCAGCACATGGAGCAGACTCTCTTCAAGATTCGGGCATCTCGGACAGCAATCATTATCGGTAAGCCCCCGAACACTTCTTTTTAGATTAGTTAGCAGCGCGTTATGGCTTAGGAGCCAAGCAAAGGTTCTCAGTCTCTGGGGAACCCTGGTTTTCTAGCAAATTCTATAAATCTGGTCTGAGTCCCTATCTTCAACATAGTAGCTTTTGTAGGCTCATTTGATAGAGAAACTGCCCTGAGGTTTTGGTAGCCATCCTAGGGAATCCGGTCCGAGGGAGTGGTGGGGAGCTTTAACAGTACGAATCATAACGATAATCTCCTCTGGGATTAGCTGAGCTAACCTCTCCCAATTCCAACATCCTTCCGTCGTAGCATAGGTTGCTAAATCCTCGTCAGCTCTGTCTTCCCCGATCTATTCCATCGATAACTCGCTCAGATCTGAGATACCAGGAATCCAGTGATCTTTCCAGAATTTAATGCTTCTTCCATTTCCAATCCTCCAGATTAAATTGCTTTGAAATCGGTCCCAAATTTTAACAATACCTCTCCAAGCATTAGAGCACTTCGCTTTTTTAGTAACCTTTGGAATAAGGCTGTCCCCGCAACTATACTTCGCTTTCATTACTTTCACCCAGAGAGCTTGTTCATTATGCACCAGCCCCCAAGCTAATTTCATGAGAAAAAGGTCGTTGGATTCTTGAGCCTTCCGCAATCCTAGCCCTCCTAATTCCTTTGGCTGGCAAATGGTATCCCAATTCAAAAGATGAATTTTCTTGTTCTCTACATTAGATCCCCAGAGAAAGTCTCTACACATTTTATCAATTTTATTACAGACCTCCTTAGGCATCTTCATTGTTTGCATAGTATAGCTCGGAATGGTAGACAAAACCGATTGAACAAGGGTGCATCTTCCGGCAAGAGAAAGGGTTTTCATGTTCCAACTTGACAATTTGGCCTGCATCTTGTCTAGAATTGGTTGAAAGTGGTGTTTTTCGCACTTCTCGTAGATGAGCGGTACGCCGAGGTAATTTCCTAAATTGCTGGTTAGCGGAATACCAAGATCTTTGCTGAGCTCCTCTCTTCTGTTGTGATTAACATTCTTGGAGAAAAAGATGCAGAATTTGCTAGGGCTGACTTTCTTACCAGAAGCTTTACAAAAGGTCTCCAAAGCTTCCTTGATTACTCGAACCTGCTCCTTGCTTGCTTCCGCGAAAAGAACGAGATCATCTGCAAAACAAAGATGAGATAGATGAGGACCATTCCTAGTCAACTTGATAGGTTTCCATTTTTTCTGCTCTATTAAGGAGTTAATTAGTTGAGAGAGTCTTTCAATACATAGGACAAAAGATAAGGGGATAAGGGGTCTCCCTGTCTAATGCCTCTTATTGGGTTGAAAGTCTCTGATGGAGAACCATTCCAAAGCAAACTCATAGTGGGGGAGGAGATGCAGAAGTGAATAACATTCACAATATTCTTCGGGATGCCAATATCTTTGAGAGTGTCAATGATAAAATTCCAATTTAGACGGTCATAGGCCTTCTCCAAGTCTATTTTGATTGCCATGAGTCCTTTACCACTAGCTCTCATCCTCATAGTATGGATCACCTCTTGTGCTACCAGAATGTTATCTGCACTAATTCTTCCTGGGATGAAACTAGCCTGGGTGTTAGAGACAATGTACCCCAAGTGTGCCTTTATTCTTTCTGCAATAACTTTAGTAATAATTTTATAGCAGACGTTACAAAGACTGATAGGTCTGAACTGTGCAAAGTTTTCAGGTGAGGGAACTTTAGGAATGATAGAAATTAAGGTTTGGTTTGCTCCAGCTATATTCTCAGGATTTCTAAAGATCATATGCACCCAATTCACCACCGAATCAGATACAATGTCCCAGGAATGCTGGAAAAATTTTGTTGGCAGTCCATCACTTCCTGGCGCCTTCCAGCTTCCCATATTGAACACAGCATGTTTAACTTCTTCATGGGTAATATTTCTGCTCAAATGGTTTAACTCAGCCTCAGTCAGCCTAGGGAACTTACCTGTGACAGGAAAATCAGGTAAAAATAAATTGTAGTTATTAGGAGCATATAAAGATTTGAAAAAGGATACTCCGAGCTCCTTCAGTTCTTCCACGTTATCAATCCATTCATCCTCGCTATTTTTTTAGAGCATGAAATCCAATATGATTTTCACAAGGAAAAAGAGCAAGTTTCTTGGCCAAAGAAGAAAGTTATCCAAATTTATTGAATTCAGTTATACACATAACATCATAAACAACCAATTCAATATAATAAAAAATAAAAAATGGAACAAAAAGAATCATCTAGGTTCACTAATAACAAAACTGAACTCTTTAGCTCAAATAAAATGAAATTATTCAATAAAATAACAATTGAGACATTCTTTCATCCATTTTCTTAGTACATCAGAAGATAGTGATAACTACATTTCTTTTCAAGAATGACACAAGGATGATATTCCCATTCACATATCATCATGTATGGCGGGTACATCACTCCCTCGATTGGATCCTCCTTGATTAGATCCAAAAGTAGTTCGCCTGCTCATGTTGGCTCGCTGCACCAACTGTACTAAGGCTTGAGCCACTTCTGATATTGGTGGTTGGAATCCAGGCTCCAGCTGTGCCAAAAGTTTATTAGTAGAATGAAACAAAAATATGCTAAAAGGTTTTATGACCACCTGCTCCCAATCTCCATTGGTGAATGAAATTTCACTCTTGATTCTGATGCCTCTATTGTCATGGACTTAACTTAGACTCACCAAATTAGAAGTTTAATAGACCTAAATCACACAAGTAAAAACAAGCCAATAAGTCAAAATGAGAGAATTCTGAACTAAGCTTAATGCTCATGCATTTAGTTATTTTTCCTAGTTCTCTGAATAGTAAGAAGCATTTGGGACATAATGGTCAGAGGGAATATATTTCAAGAGTAGTGGACTTTCAAATTTCAATGGTAAGGCTCAAAGGAGTTGACCAGAATAGTTTTGCTATCATATTTGACTGTTCAGATTTAACTATTGAAACAAGGCAGGTAGGTAACCATAGAAATTTACAATTTATTCTAATACAAAGGAGGAAAATCACAATAAAGTAATTAATGTCTTCTACAAACAATAGAATCATAATGAAAAATCAACAAAATTGCAACCCATGAAGCTCCCTTTGATATCCACATAATCAGAAATTGAATGCAAGTACTATGTAAATTCTTATTTTAAACCTTCTTCCAGTAATATAGCATAAAATTTCCAGAATTAAATCTTTGCACACAAAAAATTGTTATCGTACAATCTGCAATTGTGATTTTGCTTTTCATATTATAATAATTACAATCTTGAGTGTAGTTCTACTGAGATCTAACAAGTGATTTCTCAAAAATTGGCATTGAAAAAATCTTACGAGATTCGAGAAGGAGCTCGAAACCATCAACGGGGCGTCAATGACCACGGTAACACATGGTTATATCCCCATCCGTGTCTTCTTGTCACCTAAACCATGTAATCTTGCTCTTCCCCTTCACCGTTGTCCTCGACAACATCGGTGTCATGGCCTTCTTGGCACTAACATTGGTAACACCGGCATTCGGGATGATGTCGTCGGCATTCATCCAAGGAAGCGTTTCCCAGATTAGCACACAGAGACAGTGTAGGGTTTCGTTTTAATCTGCCTAACTGCCTTACCCAGATTAGTAGACAGGTGGGGAGGGTTTCGTTTTACTCTAAGGAAGAGGAGGGGTCTTTTTAGAATTTTGAACCATATTATATCCTTTGATTTAATTTTTAAAAAGTTTTAAAAATTAATATCATCTCAACCGTGGGATTTTTTTTAACATAATCCAATGATCTTAATTACATGGTGCATCAGATGTGTTCAAAATGCTTGGGCTGATTTTACACTGATAATAATATATATATATTTTTTATTTATACACAAATACATAAAGCTGATTTTTCATGAACAAATACGTAACATTTTTTAAAAATTACCCTTCATTTATAATAAGAAATTCTATCATCTCTGTGAACTACACAATTTTGACTCCACATTTAATTATAACCACTTATTAATAGAAATTTATGCAATTTGTAATATGTCTAAAATCTAGTAATAAAGACAAGAGACACAATTTTATGTCATATTTTTGTCTCTATATTTTGGAGTTATTCTTAACTGTATGGAGAATAAATCATTATTCTTGCTCTCATTAATTAATTGTCTTGCACATTAGCATTACAGGTAAAATAAAAATATTAATAAAAAAAAAACTAACATCAAACTAAGACAATAAATAGTCAAGAGTAAGAGCATTTATCTGCTCTCATAGCACACACAGAAAAATTATATATTTTGTGTCTGAATATATCTTTACTAAAAATAAATGCTTTCAGTGTTTTTAGTAACTAAATAATTCAGAGGATTTGATAATTCATAATAGTCTCTAAGACCATTTTTTTCAGTTCTATAAATGATTGATACTAAATATGGTGCTGCAACTCTCTTACCTTGTCATCAACGAATTTGGACCAGAATCTTGCCTGGGCCCTTTCATAAGGAGAATGTGGAAGAAGAGGGTTTTGCTTCCAGGTCTGGGTTTTACTTCCAAGTCTCATCAATATAATCAAGAATGAGCAGTGATTCAGCAAGGGGCTTACCCTGGTGCACAAGAACAGGTACCTTTTTGTAGACAGGGTTGTATTTAAAGAGCATGTCACTCTTGTTGCTGAGATCTTCTTCCACATATTGGCACTCTATTCCTTTAACTGCTAGTGCCCACTTCACTCTTAGAACAGCTGGACTACCCCAAAATCCTATTAACTTCACTGGATCTCCTTCCATCTTTTTGTCTTCTCAATTAATTTGTTAATCCAAAAGGAAAACTAATTGGATAAAGATGACTTTGATATCAATACCCGAAAAAGAAGGATGGCTTTGCTATCCTTCAAAATATGCCTATTTAACCTTAAAAATTAAGATAAAAAAATTCCCTAAACTACAAAGATGATTGATCATAGTCATATTACCAGGCAAAGAAGCAAAGCAATATTCCCTGAGACTTCATGTGAAGAGAGAGAGTATAAGAAGAAAGAAAGATCCAGAGCAATGTGACATAAGTTAATGAAATATTCATCATTCATTATTCAGTAACAATGTGTGCCAAAGACATCGGTTTGGTTGACAGGTATACAAGTAAAATACATGGCGCAATTGGCAAGACCAAGCATGATTTCTATGAGAGTTAAATGTTCATCTGTCTTTTGGTTTTAAGCTTTATTTATATAATTTTTTATTTAAAAAAACACTTCTTGGTAGAATTTCTGCTGCTTGTAAGTTTTAAATATATCCTCAGAAAGGGGTCTATAGAATACAGAATTGAAAAAGTCCCGACATTCCCAGGCTACTTCAAAGATGCCAGTGCAGATGTAACATTTCGTGATATTCGCTCGTGTATTGGCTCCTGCAAAAGGAAATGGAGTTATATTCCTATGACTTTATCAGATAATAGATAGCCAAAACGAAATGTTGAAACATATGGATTACCTCAGACGACAGCACCTCAAACTTTGATTTTGTTATAGTCTCATACAAGAAAATGTATCTGTCCAACAGAATTAGTATAACGACAAGATTATACGTTGGTTTGGAGAAATAAAGCAGCAGGTAGATCTATTTGAATGAGGATTAGACATGACAGACGTGCCATGCAACCAAAACCATGGTTGAAGCATCCTTGTGTAAAAATTGAATGATTAGTTCAAGCAATTCTGGTTTCGAAAACCAAGAAACACATAATTCTATAGGCAATTTATTTGTGTATTTATCACAAAGAAGCACATAAAGTGGAAAAAAAAAAAGGAGGAAGTTTTAGAAATACCGCCAAGACAATTCGCAAATAAGATCTTCAGGAGCTTCAGGAAGAACCTAAACAAGATTCGTTAGTGTGATTTGAAACTTTATTAAAGCATACAATCTAGTAGATTACAAGTATAAAATAAAAAATACCTCATCTTCATAAGGGTTGCAGTGATTTTTGAACCACAGCCTCAAGAACTCCTAAAAATTTATTTTTTAAAGATCAACAGATTATTTAATTGTCCATATTTTATGAAGAGAACAAAGACTAGTAATTTAGAATAAGCTACCATATCTCTAAACCTTTAAGTAAAAAAATAAAATATATAGAGCACCTTATCAACATTTTCAGGCTCCAAACCATTTTGAAAGCGCTCAAGATAAGAATTGGCAATCCAATATCTACTTGAATCAGGAGTGTGCACCTACAATTTTCAAAAATGAAACTTTATTCTATTTTCATAAATTGTGTGGAGTGCATTTCAGAATCTAATAAACATCAGGGATTCACTGAACCTCATCAATCAACATAATTGAACCGTCCTCTGCCTTCCCAAATTCATACTTTGTGTCAACCAATATAAGGCCATGTTCTAAAGCCACACACTGGAAATTCAAATTTCATCAAAGCAAGCCAATGTCAAAAGTTAAATTGCATCACAACAATAATAAAGATAAGCTTCCCACTCATCACAAGGAGATGGTATTTATACTTTTGTTCCAGTAAGGCATTATTGAAAAGAATACATGGACAAGTTAGAGATTTTCATTGAAAAATAAGTGTACACCATCTATTCATCTCTATAATCCAAATAACAGATAGCACATACATTGAGAATGTGTCGTTACTGTCTTGGGATACATTGAGAAAGCATGCCATTATTGTTTTTCATTTCACAAAATTTACGAATGACATGATAAAATGCTTAATTACCTGACCGTATTCAAATAGACTTAAAGCTTTTCTGCTGACTTCCTCATAATCAGCTCTTGTCATTAATCCCCTTTCTATAATCTGCAAAGAAAATGGATTATAAAAAGAATTGAAAAGGTTAGATAAAAGAAAACTATTAAAAAATAGTAAAAACATTATCCATCATTGATCATAACCTCACTAGTATCAAGAAGCAGCTGTACTGTATGATACGAACTAGGCTCTTAAGAAAATAATATTATCCACATGAAGAAAAACATTGACGCTGTCTTCTTTAAAAAAAAGGAAGAAAAAACCAGCATAATAAGATAGATCTACCTATTGTTTTTGTTTCTTATTCTTGCAACATTATTTGATCTGCCTATTCATTCCTTTGGTCTCTAAAACTAGTCTTTCACTGTAACTAATTGTATTTTAAAGATAGATGCAGATGAGAGTTCAAGGAATAATACC
Organism: Arachis ipaensis; assembly: GCF_059453495.1. Lineage (NCBI taxonomy): Eukaryota > Viridiplantae > Streptophyta > Magnoliopsida > Fabales > Fabaceae > Arachis > Arachis ipaensis. Next base: position 141,820,663 of record NC_142436.1, read on the forward strand.
TCATCTAGAGTTACAGGAACATCATGATCTGCAGCTTTGGTTGTAGGTGTGAGTATATTTGCAGCCATCTTTTGGTTTTTTACCAAACCTGTTATATAACATTATAGCCTATTAAATAAAGAGACAAACAATTGTAAGAATGCAAAACAAAAAATATAGGGACCTCACCATCTGGGAGGGCATTGCCACAATAGTTCCGGATGCCTTTATTGTAGACTGTCCATAATGAAGTATCAGTACTTCCGGTCACAAAGCCTCTAGCTACAAACCAACAGTAATAAAGTGTCAACAAACAGTTTCTAGAATCATCATCTCCGCTTTTGTAAAGAAAATATTTTGATAATATTGATAGCAACATGAATAAAGAATGAACTTAGCATGTTAAAGTTTGGGTAGCATGAATAAACTTAGAGCACTTAATGATAAATGCAATGTTTACTTTTATCCTAGTTGCTCCGGGGAAATATATTCTATTTCTATCGTACTTTTCAAGCTATCATTTTCAGCAAACTAACTCCTCCTCCACAACATATACCAAGCATATATGCCAATTCATAGCCATTGAAATCATTTGATAAAATGTGTATGCAAGCACCAATTCGAAATACCAATTAACAAAATACTCACCAACAAACTCAACAGGGAAAACAGAACATTTCTTTGCTATGGTAACATTAGGATCAGGAGTGGACACAACGGCATTAGCAGTTATATGCTGGGTTCTCTCAAACCACCACAAGCTTGTCTGGTTAAGAACCTGCAAGTGGTAATAAAGAACATTGAGTGTGATCCATGATCAACCAAGTAAACTGTTCATACAAAGAACAAGGATAGAGAATAAGAACACAAAACCTGTCCCTTGAAGGGAATTGAAGCAAGGATTCTATCAAATGCACTCTGGCGATCAGTAGTAACCAAAACAAGGTACTCTCCACTATCATATATGTCTCTAACCTGTGCCATAAGACCACAAGTAAACAAATTCATCAATTTTTCAAATGATTTTTTTTAGTACAATGTTTTCTGCTTTTATATTACTGTTGCAATTTTACTAGAAATCTCGATTTCCATTCATTTGTATTAATGAGTAGATAAATTGGAGAGGGATTAAAGAAGGAAATATGCACCTTTCCCCTGGTTTTGGAGGTAAGGGCGGGAACCGTATGGTGAAGATTTGTTTCGGAGAGGCAGTTGAAGGGGGATGTGGTTCTGATGGATTGGAGCACTTGGTTCTTGCGTGTGCTGTTGCGAAGAGTGTCGAGTAGAGCGGCGTGTTCTTGTTGTTGTGGTTGTGCGGCGACGGAGAGTGTGGGGAAGTTGTTGTTTGGTTTGAAAGTGAGTGCGGAGGAGGTTGGGGGAGGCAGAAGAGCGGGTGTGAGGATGATTTTGAAGGGGGTTTTGGGAGGGTTTAACGCAGCAGCCATAAACATGGATTCACTCATCGCACTGCAGGCTTCAGGTACCGTTTATTGTAAAGAATAATGCCACTTTTTCAACACATAAGCAACAAAAACTAAATTGAATCCAATTCCAAACTCAGAATGAAAATTAAATTGAATTCAAAATCGCACCAGCATTCAACAAATTAAATAAATTAACCATCAGTAAAATTAACTCATGAAATTAGAAAATCAGAAATCCAGCAACAATATTATCTCAGAAAATAAGCAACTCAGAATAAGCAAAAATTAACAAAATCAGTAATTCAGTATCATTATCTCAGCAACTCAGAATCAGCATTATTACAAAACAAGCAAAAATATATTGAAGCAGCAGTGCTTACCGGCGGCGAGGGAGGAAGGGAAGTGGCGGCAACGGAAGAATGAGAAGTGATGGCGACAACGGCAGTTCCACCCGGCGGCAAGGGTTCGGTGATGAAAGTGGGATGGTGGCTGGGTATCGAAGAGGGTTTAGGGTTGGGTTTTTGAGTTCTATACTTCTTTCCAAGTTTTCAGAGGGAGAAAGGGCCAAAGGGTATCTATCAAAGAGGGGATTTTGATTTCTGAATCTGTTTTTTTTTAATGAAAAAATAAAAAAGACGGCGTTTGGAGGCCTTTCGTTTTGAACCGGTAACACTCCAAAAACCGGGCTGGTCTAACAATTGTTAATTACTGGCATAGGGCTGGTCTAACAATTGTTATTTTATACTTGTAAATAAGGTTCTAAAAACAGGACCGATCATCAAACCGCTCTAGTCACTGGTTCACTGGTTTACTGGTCCAACCGGTCCAACCGATGGTTCAACCGAAAAAACCGTTATAGAATAAAATAATAAATAAATTATAAATAAACATCCTAAAATATTTTCCAAATTTAAAACACTACACAAAAAATCATCAACCAAATTCATATGATCTTATCAAAATACAAACTCAAAAGTTAAATAGTAAAAAGAAATATCTAAATATTAAATTTTGACTTTGAGGGTTAACAGGATCACTTAACACCTCAGATTCTAATTTATTCTAATTTAGAAATGTCAGGAGAGTGAGGAGACAAAGGATTATCAATTTCAAAAGAATGTTGAGATAGAAAATGTTGATCATTCTGTGGTATTATGCTAACTGAACATGAACCTGAACCTTGCAAGATGACCTTTTCGGTTTAATCTTAGGCAGCGTTGCGTTCATCTGTTGTAAGAGAGCTCTCTTAGCAACAGATTCTTCTTGCTGAGCAAGCCATAAACGGGATCTAGTGTTGTTTCCAAGTTGAGGTATCAACATAACAAGTAGTCATTGAATAAGAAAGCATAACATATCACCAACTACCTATACACTTTGACTCTCCTTCCACTACCATCATCATCATTCATTAGTTTATTTATATATGGCATTGGCAGGTAGCTACCTACTCATTCAGCAACAACCAGCATTTGATTTGATTTCCATTTTTAGCATTCAACAACAACCATTACAAAACAGCAGCATAACAACAACAGCAGCTTAACAAGTCACTAATCAGAAATTCCAAATTTAATTAGCAATCCTATTCTTGTTTCGTGCATTTAATTACTCATAAACAAAACTCAACTCCACTTGAATTGTTAATTTAACCTTGGTCTTATGGAATCATAAATAGGAATACATTACATTGCTCTTTCTTCTAAAATTCAAGCAACAACATATGATTTCACAATTTAAAACCTTATTCACCAGCTTCTCTTCTAATTCATTTGGAATATGCACAAATGCACTTTACAGTATCCAAATATCCAAATACAACAATTCAATAATCTCAAGTTCTCAACTCTCAAGCATAGTTGTAAGAACCGAACCGGTCATCAAACCGGTTAGGCTACTGGTTTACTGATTTACTGGTTCAACCGATAAATCGCTAGTTAAACCGATAAAACTGGTCCCACATAAATAAAAAATATAAAATAGTAAAAAATTTGAAAAATTTAAAATACATATCATCAATAGTATCTTAATTTGACACAATAAAAATAATAATCTTTAAAATTAGTTGTACTACTACAATTGAATTAATGTTCTCGGACAATATTCAATCACTCCTGAATTCACCATCATGGCATGTTCATCCAACTTATAGCAGGTAATAATAATAATAATCCTATCCTTGTCATATAGTTTTAGTTCATATATATGGTCACCTTATTCAAATTAAAGTCTTAAAAAGCCTTTCAAAATCACATTATACTATTGATTCTTTTTTCTAATTTCAAAACTAACAATAAATTTTCCAACACTATGCAGCAACATTATTATTAAAGGCACCATCAACATAAAAATCAACAATCTGCCATTAACTAGTTCAACAATATAACAAGTTATAACTCAACAATATATACATGATCAACAATTTGCCATTAACCTATCAGTTATTCACTCCCTTCAACAAATTAAAATCTAGTTTGCAGACCAATCTGGATGAGACAGATTCTGGCACAGCAATGTTACATCAACAAAAACAACTATACCCACTACGAATCAGAAAAAAAAAATCAACAATCTGTCATTAACTAGTTCAACAATATAACAAGTATAACTCAACAATATATACATAATCAACAATCTGCCATTAACCTATCAGTTATTCACTCCCTTCATCAAATTAAAATCCAACTAAATAACTAAAAAAAACAGAGAACATATTTCACAGTTTGGAGACCAACCTGGATGAGGCAGATTCCGGCGACGGAGAGACAGCACAGCAGCAGCGACGGAGGAGACGCGACGGAGAGGTAGCACCGCAGCAGCGACGCAGGAGACGCGACGACGATGACGAGAGACGCGGAGCCACGAACCCGACGTACTCGGACACACTGTGAAGCCGGCGAGACGAAGCAGAGGAAGAGAACCTTCGAGACTGAGAGAG